>NW_025421987.1:97347500-99847500 GCF_011764305.1 Mustela putorius furo
ACACTCCCTGTGATGAAGTTGGAAATATGCTGAATAATGATAGCTTCACTTGTATGTAGTCGAACACTAAGTAAGTGTTGGTTAAGTGCATCAGATGGATGGATGGATGCAGTGAATAAATGGGTGAGTGGTAGCCTCCCAAGGTAACTATTTTAAAGAGGGCCTCACTGATTTTAATCAACTGAGTCACGTAGGTGCCCCTAGGACCTCACAGATTTTAATATGTAAATAAATTCTAGGTATATTTGTTAACAAACACTTTAATTACTGTGAACAAGACCGTTTATGATTAAGATCGCAAATGAGTTCTATGGATAGTAAATGCTGTAGGAGTTCAGGGAGTGGAGAAATGAATATTGGCTAAGGTTAGGGGAAAAGATTTAAGTGTACCATACTTTAGCTAGATATTTGAAAGGATTCCTTAGGGATCTCAGGAGAGGAACTAAAGTGCTCCAAATTTCTCTTGCAGCCCTAGAATGAACCTAGAGTCTGGATCTATTTTTGTCTGAATGCTTTCTGCCTATTTCATTTTAGCTACTCCTACTGGTTTGTTCTTCTTCAAATTCTCCTTTGCTGGGTAGATTCTGAGCTCCCTGGAACAAAGAAGGTGGGGGGGGGTCTGTTTCCATCTATGTCTAGTGTAACTTTTAGTTTTTCCTTTTATGAGCCTGTACCCCACAAATTACTTGGTCTCTGTGAGTGAAGAGCATGAGTCAACTTGGCTCTGCTATCCTGGCATTTTCCTGCATGCTTTTCTCAAAGCTGCTTTCTGAATTACAGAATAGAATAGTCAGAGAATTGAGGGCATATGTCTAGTAGACACATGCTTGTTGAATAAATGAATGAATGAAAGTATCAGATAATTTAGAAGCTCTAAATGGCTTATATGTTTCTGATTGTTTCAATTTATTCATAACCTGCCTTTTTTTCTGGAAAGGATTTATTGGGCTGACAAATACGTATCCTGTAATATGAATTGAAATATTTGAGGAAGTCTAGTTAAAGAGAAAATGAAAGAAAAATCTGTTTAAAGAATATAAAATCTATTATTATGAATGTAGAGAACTAGGAGTAAAGTGGAAGATAACCAGATGGAGAAGGAAAGGTGTTATCCCACAGAAAGTATGATTCTGAAAGAAGAAAAAGATTATTGATACATTATAGGTTATGTTTAGCAGAAAGCAAGAAAAGATTGAAAGTTTAAAGGATTATTTGAAATGGTTATTTTGGGGAGGAAGATAGTAAGACAATTTGAAGGATAATAGTAAATCAAAGTTTAGAATGTATTAGAAATTGTTTATGATGTGGATTTAAAGCAGTTTTCAGAAAATGATGGGGTGAGTTTAGGCAACAGATAATGAACATTTGCTGTATGTAAAACATTGTTAGATGTAGTTAGGAATAAATCCTTTGGGATTTATATTCTAGTAGTGAAGCTGGACTTGTGCACAAATAACTACATTATATTCAGCATATCTTAAGTACGAAATGTTATGGAAGTTAAAAGTTAGGGAAAGACATTTGACTAGAGGGAAACCTGGGACTACATTTTTAATGGCATACAAATGGCTTTTTAGCTAGTCTTTGAAGGTATGGATAGGATTCTTACTGGTAGGAATTCCTGGAAAGAGAGCCTTCCAATCTGAGGGATTAGCAAAAGCAAAGACTTGAAGGTGAGAAGCCAAAGACATGTGAGGAATAGTGAGTTAGTGTTTAAATTTTTTTTTTTAATTGTGATCCACAGTAAGAAATATATGTCATGTCTTCAGCTACTGTATGGTTTGAATGTTTGTGTGTAAGTATAAAACAAAATGCTTCAGTAGCCATATCCCTTACTATGTTGGATATACTCAAATGTTTTCCATTCTCTTCTATTTGGCCAAAAAAAGATGACTGTCACTCACAAACTCATTTCATGACTAACTAAATAATTGATCACAGCTTGTAGTTTGGTACACAGAGAGTTCATGAATAGGGCATAATGATAAAGGGTAGGAAGAGTCAGTGGGGTTGGGTGGAAAATGGATGGCCTTGAAAGCTAAGCTAAGTAGATGTAATGTGCTTAGTAAGCAAACAGAAGCTGGGTTTTAGTCTTGGCCCTTCCGTTTTACATGTGCTGTGAGAGAATTGTGAGAGAATTGCTTCCTTTCTGAGACTCTTATATTCTCTTCAAAAAATTGATAATTATTGGGGCGCCTGGGTGACTCAGTTTGTTAAGTGTCTGCCTTTGGCTCAGGGCATGATCTCAAGAGTCCTGGGATTGAGCCCTGCATCAGGCTCCCTGCTGGGCGGAAAGCCTGCTTCTCCTTCTCTTACCTCTCTCAGTCCCCACAACATGTGTGTTCCCTCTCTCGGGCTGTCTTTCTCTGTCAATTATATAAACTCTTAAAAAAAAAAGAGACTGATAATTTATTGGGATACATGGGTGTCTCAGCCAGTTAAACCTCTGCCTTAAGCTCAGGTCATGATCCCAGGGTCCTGGGATCAAGCCCTGAATTGGGGTCCGTGCTCAACCAGGGAGCCTGCTTCTCCCTGCTTGTGCTCTCTAACTTTCTCTCTGACAAGTAAATAAAATCTTTAAAAAAAGAAGAAATTGGTAATTATTATACCTTCTGGCAAGGGCTGAGGCGAGGATTTGAGGATTAAAGTATGTTAACATAGGATTAAAGTATGTTCACACATCATAATATGTAGTTACTCAACTTTTTTGAGTAGAGAATGGAATAAAGGCCTGTATATTAAATATCTTAATCTGATGATAGCTATACTGTACAGAGTAGATTGGCGCCAGTGTGATGGTAGTTACTTTGCCACTATTGGGGGGTGACAGACCCAGTTAGGATGCTACTGGAGAAACTTAAGAACTTGAATTGGCTTGATAGCAGGATTAGAAATGAGGGGGAGAATGCGATTGGATGGCAACAGGAGGGGAGGATGACTGGAAATTTAGAGCTGGGGTAAAATTCAAAAGCAGCAACTGAAACTGGAATACATGTTGGGGTAGTTTAGTGGGGTACATTAGGGTAAGTAGTTGCAGTTTCTTGCAGATAGTAGGTCCTCAGTTTTTTTATTGAATGATTAAATATGTAAATTGAATGAATTGCAAGTAGAGACAGTAATGGATAGGTTTGAGAAGGAAGGGTGGGATTGAAGAGTGCTTTTGAGGGACTGCAAGCATTTCTTCGGGGAGTATTTTTGTATACTTACTGTGTAATGTTTCATGGTAGGCAGTGTGAAGGATACATGTTTATGTATGACATAGTTCATTTTTTTTTTAGGAGTTTATCAAGGGACAAAAATGTGTATGCATCTGTCTATGACAGAAGTACTATGGCAGATTCAACTTTGTAGAGAAGTTGGTGTGTAGCTTAGGCCTTGAAGGATGTATAGGATTATAGTAGGCAAATGGTGAGGGTTAGTATTCCAAAAAGAGGGAGTATGATATTAATGACAGAAAAGTTGTGGATGTGTTTAGGGGTTGGTAGTCTAGATTAGCTGGAATTTAGGGTTCATATTTTGAATGGAGGGAAATAAGGCTGTGAAGTAGAGGAAACATCTAAAAATCTAGAGTAAATGGGTTTTTACTTATTGATTGATTCATCTTTACCTACATAAAGTGCTCAAATCTTAAGGTCACAGAATTTTTGAAGATAGACATTTTATGTAACCACCATTGAGTTCAACATTTCCAACACGCCAGGAGACTCCCTAATTGGTCACCTTCAAGTTGATGTCCTGTTCACTGAAAAGTAATTACAGTGACTCTTGAACAACATGGGTGTGAAGTGCACAGATCTACTTACAAGTATAATTCTTCTTGATAATTATGGTATAGTACTGTGTTTTCTTTATGATTTTTTTAATAACATTTTCCTTTCTCTAGCCTACTTTATTGTAAGAATGCAGTATATATGACATATGACATACAAAATACATGTTAATCTATAGTTTGTAATTGGTAAGCCTTCTGGTCAACAGTAGGCTATTGGTAAAGTTTCTGGGAGTCAAAAGTCATACCTTGATTTTCGACCACTGTGGGGAGAGGTTGACTCTGCAACCTCTGCATTGTTCAAGGGTCAGCTGTACTATTCTGATCTCTGTTACGGCAGAGTAGTTTTATGTTTTTGAGTTTCTTATTAGTGGAATCATACATCTGTGTCTGGCTTCTTAAGCTCACCATGTCTGTGAGATTCATCCGTGATGCATATAGCAGTAGTTCATTCTTTTTCACTTCTCTGTGGGATTCCATTATGAACATATCACAGTGTATTTGTTCATTTCACAATTGTTGGGCTATTGGCTAGTTTCTGTTTTTTGGAAGTCTAAAGACTTTTAACTTGACTCAGTGTGTAGTGGGGAACCACTGATGAGTTTTGAGTGGGGAAATGAGGTGATTTAAGAATACATATGTGGTGACCTGTTTTTGTTATGTTTTGTTTTTGCAATGAAGAGAACCTAGTGACTAGGAGACAATTCAGAAAACTATAACAAAAGTGTGAAGTTCTGAGAACCCAAGTTGCTGTGGTGGTAACGGGAATAAAAGAAAGCAGATATATAGAAGAAAGAATTGAGAGATTTGATGGCAAATGGCTTTTGGGAAACTGGAGGAAAAGAGAAAAAAGGGAAACTGGGGCTTTTCTTGGGTAACTTGAGAATGGTAGTGCCATTAATAAAAATTATTGGATCAGTTAGCAGAACTATTTTGGTGGGGAAGAATACTTACTTCAGTTTTAAGACATGACCAGTGTGTGGGGCACCAGTGGAAGTAGGCAAGGGGAATTTTTTAGCTAGAGTTAGGAATACTGAATTCAGCTGAGGAAGGAGGTCTAACAGATTTGGGAATATGTACCTAGAGTTAATAATTGAAGCTACTAATTCTGGATTTGGTAGGGTGCTAATGGCAATGAAATTATTTGGACTGATAATTGAGGTATTAATTGAAGCAATAATTGAAGAATATAGGTGAAAATAAATCATTATATATTCTAGTTCCTAAGAAATAAATTAGATTGTAGCAGTGGGGGATGGTTTAAAGATTGTTTTTGGGAGCTGAGGGTAGCTGAGGAATGAAAATACAGAAGCAATGTTAAGAGATGAAATGCCAAAGGGGAGAGAATTAGAGAAAGACTGAACTTGGGAAAATACCCTCTATTTGGGCTAAGATGAGGACCAGTACTTGTTGGAGATAGAAGCAGCAACTAGAGAGACCACAGTAGAATCCTGTTGTACAGTGACATAAACTCTCAGTGGTAGTTCAAGTGTCATTGCCAAAGAGGGGATAAGGACTTGGATGGTAGGTCATAGGATTTGGTATATAAAATTTTTTTTTGGTCTTTAGGAGAGCAGATCAGAGAGCACAGTGCATGGGAGTAAAGGCCTGAGTGGGTTGGGAGAATATGGAAACATTGAATGTAGGAATTGTATTAAGTTTATTTTAAGAAGGAGGAACAGCTCTTTTTCCAAAACTGGAGGCAAGAAATAACAGATGGATGAAAATACAGCATTCTGCAAGCTGTAAAGAGGATTTGATTACAGGTAGAGAAGGTGTGATTTGAAGGAATTTTATGGGAAAGATTGATTTTTGATGGGATTAAAGATTTAAATATGAAAATGACTAGGATTAGTCAATGAGATAGAAAATTGTATTTAGAATAAATCAGTTGTGGAAGACTTCATAGCTTTCTGGTGGTACTTAACATCCAGTGTGTGGGTGTGAAGAAAACAGATGGTGAAGATTGTCTGTCATTGGGGAGGTGCATGGTAAATATAATGGAAGGTCATGATATTCTGGAGAGGGCAATATTAAATGGCTGATGGACAGATTTAAATTTTGCGGGGAGACTAGGGAAGCCCAAAGGAGGTAAAGAGCAGGCATAGAACAATAAAGTAGTTGTGGTTAAAAAAAAAAAAGAAAAAAGGAGGTCTCTGAAGTTAGAATCCTAATAGTACAGCACTTCCAATTGGTGACCTATTTTCATTATATATGTGTGGGTGGCTGAAGTGCAGCTGAAGGCTTTAGGAGTTGAGGAAGGTCAGGGTGTAGAAGGTACTTCAGCATCATTGTTGAAGTTACCGAGAATAATGGCTGACTGTGGTACAAAGTAGAATTGAAGTCTTTGGGAAGGGAGAGGGGAGGGTATTTTGGAACTTGGTGGATGTTGTAGATGGAATGGTTTAAGTGAGTAATGTAAATTGCAAAGAGATTTTTTAGTAATAGGAGTCGCCCTTTGGAGCAAGAAGCAATTGGTCCTTTTAGCAAGCTGAAGGAGTAGGAGAATGGATAGCTAAGTCACGAGAGAATTAGGTTGTCTGAAAAGAGCCAAGCTTGAGAAAAGATGAAGGGGCAGTCACAACAATCCAGGCAAGAGATGATAGTATCTGATTTATGGTGTGCGATGGAGATAAACAATTTTGTTACGTTTACCTGTTCTTTAAAGTTCTTTATAAGTTATACTTGCAAAATCCTAGCCATTCATATGCAAGGGCAAAAAGGTAGAGGTGTACTAATATGAAAGGCAAAGGACACAGGGTATTTTGTTGACAGAAGAACGTTAATAAGCTGATAGAAGCTAGTAAAAGCGTAGAACAGAAATGAATGAAGAGGTTGGGGTTGACCTGAATAGGAATGCAAGTAAGGAGAAGAGGAGAGTCAAGTAACTTGTAGCAGAGAAAATACTGGGAAAACATAATGCTATCTAGGAAATAACTAATGCCAGGAGCCTGTTCCTTCTCTGTGCACATAAGGACAGTCCTCTCCACCCATGATGTTTATAAAAATGGTGCATTATGCAATAAGTATTGAAAAAAAAAGAGCATAATAGAGATACTGACATCTTCTGACCTCTACATGAGTTCCTCAAAACCACATCAGTGTGTAGTGGTAATTTGTATACATTAAACAAACAAACAAACTAGCAACATACATATACATAAAGAGGTTCAAGTAAAAAGTGGGAAGAATGGGCTGGATGATAGGAGATGTCCTGAGGAATCTAAAATGGCCTCTGTAGTTTTTTCTTTTTTCTCTATAATGGCTTTTATCTCATATATTTCTTAGTGTTCTTAGGAAGCTGGTTGGTGTGTTTTCTCATTTCACTTACTACCTATATAGAGGTAAGTCCCAGATGCACAGTTCTAAATATGCTTTCTTGTCTTGTTTTAGTTATCATTTATTGAATGTGTCCAAAGGAGCTGTATTGCCAGTTTCAAAAACTAAATATAGTTAAACTATTTTGTTTTGATTTTTTTTAAATCTCAGTGCTTGAAACCATCATCATCTTCCATTGATGATATTTAAGATCTAGACCAGGCCCTTTATTTTTTGGCTTTGTCTTTGCTCTTAAACTTTTGTTTATCCAGTTTTGCAGTAGTAGTCTATCTTGTCAGTCTTTGTTGTCTATCAGCTTTTCCTTTGTACTATCAAAGGTTTGACTGTTAGTGCTTACCTGACTAGTTTTTGAGTCTCCATCAGTGCCTTGCTGTAGTCTCTGCCAAGTACAGCTTTACTTACAGAATCTAACCCCAGGCCATTCGTTACTTCCCCCTGCCCCCTTCTGCATTAAGTCAGTCTTGAAATTTAATAATGAGGGACCTGTGGAGTCCCAGAGCTTTGAAAAGCCTAAGAGGGCCCAGGGAGGTCACTTTGCCCATCTCACATCTTTGCTGTAGCCTGCCTGATTTGGTCTAGAGTTGTTTCCAGGACCCGCCGGCATGCCTTATTTGAGTGGTTTGTGTGCAGTAGATGAACAGTGGATCTTATGGAAGCTGTTAGGTCTGGTTGTAGTGGAAATGGAGAGAGAATGTTTTAATGATAATTATATTAATTTAAAAGATAAGTGACTTCACAAGATAGGGGTTGGATGCCTGAAAATCTTGGTTGGCATCAAGGAGTTTTCCTTTTGAGAAGAGCCAGTATCTGGGGGATTAGAATGAAATACTCAACCTGATGTTTTGTAGGGTCCTGTATATGTACATTTGTCAACACATGCACACCTGCATGTGTAGATACATTTAATGATAGACATACTGTGTTAATTCCATTAAATTCTATAATTAGAGTCTTTGGGGAAATGGGCATGGTAGTCTTAAGAGTGAGTCCAGTGAATTGGTAGAGAATGTTTTGGAAAGATCATTGTCAAGTTACTGGGGGTGTGCTTGGGAAATGGATATTTTTAGTGACTGTGATGGCCTCTCTGGAATTGGTTCACAAAATTTGAGGGCACTTTGGGGCAAATCTTTGTGTTAAGTTGGAGAGTGTTCTTTTGGAGGGAATGAAGGAACACACAAAATGCAGTTTCAAAGAAAGTTGTGAGTTGATTTGGTGGGAGCTGATACACATTCTAAAAGTTAATTTGTGGAGAGGTTTTGAGTAGGTAAGCAGGAGATGTAATGGAAGGAAGTTATAAGGATGCATGTTTGTACTAGAAAAGTAAGTTTCAAGATTGGAGAGATGGTTTAGAAAGATTATTTTTGGGGGTAAATACAGCTCTTAGGGTAGAAGCGGGAAGGTAAAGGAAGACTAAAACGAGTAAGTTAAGGTGTGGAGAATCAGTAAGCCGAAGGGTTAAGGAGAAGGTTACAGAAAAATTTTTTTACCGTGCGGAGTGCTGTGTTGGGTACTACTTTTGATGAGTGGTCAGTAAGGGAGGGGGCTTAAACGTCCCTTGGTTTGTGGGGGTGGGGATATCAGTGTAAGAGGTTTCTTGAGAAGCCAGGGCAGTCGCGAGCTCCGGGCCGGCTGCGACGGCCTCACGGGCGGACTTTCGCCGGCCCTCAGCCGGGCGGTGGGCGGAGCAGCGGCGCGGGGCTGCGCCGTGGTGGGCCCAGAGCCGCCGCCGTCGCCGCCCCCCGCGAGCGCGGCGGAGCACAGCCCGGCGGGGCGGTAGGCGCGGCGCTCCGCGCACGCGGGCCTCTCCGAGGGCGCTCCAGTAAGTGAGCAGGCCGCGCGGGCCGTGTGGTGGGGGCCGGGAGGAGGGGCTTTTCCGAGCGCCCCCAGTGGACCTCCGCACGCGGCTCGCACGGCTTCCTTTTGTTGTGTGTGTACGTGTGTGAGAGTGCGCGCGCGTGCGTGAGTGCGCCCTTGTGCAGGGAGGCGGCGGAGGAGCGCCGAGAAGCCCGGGCTTTGCTTGCCGGGGTGCCTCGGCCCGTGGCGGGGCCTCCAGCACCGGTCTTCCGGGTCGAGGCCCGCGGCGCAGGCAGGGCCCCTGCTCGCGGCGAGATGGCAAACTTTGTGAGTGGCTTGTCCGTGGCCAACAAGTGTCTGCCTGTCAGCGGGGACCGGCGAATGTTAATTGACAGTCCCCCTCCCGTTCTTTACTAATCCTGCTTTTTTCAAATGTTCTGTTGGACTGGGTTCTGTTTACCGTCTTATGGTGTGCCGTAAGGTCAGATGGGTAATTTGGTCTACCAGACAAATAAGAGCAAAAAATGAACGCCAGGATCGTATATTGGTTGCGCTAGTAAAGCCTGCATGTTTAGTGGTAAGAACTGTCCTAAGGCCTCTCCGTAATTAGGCTATGGGGTAAACTTTTGCTTTGCAGACGTTCTGGAGCACATTTTACGGTGTCAGGAAAGAACTCCTTGTGTACTAGACTAAAAGCTAGAGTTACTAGGAAATGCAAAAGTTAAAGCCCTTCCCAAGAACTTGAATTAAAAAGAGCTTTTTTGTTTTACATAATTATCATTATATAGTTTGCATATAGTTTTGCAAAACTGGGCATGGAGTGATTTTAAAAAAGCATTTCATTACTTTTATAGGGGGCAATGGTAAAGGCACCACACAGTTTTGAAATTTCAACTATGTTAAATGTTGCTATAAATAAAATCCTATTCAGATTTTTAGATTTAATATATCTAAAAATATGTTTGCAGTTGTCCTTTGGGTGCAGGAGGAAGTCCTGGGTTTGTCGTGCTTGTTTCTGGGCAGATTTTCAGTATTGTCAGCATGATACGGGTGCAGAACCTTAATCTGAGTGAATAATTTGCTTGAGATTACCAGTCTGTTTTGCAACTGGGAATAGACTCTGGGTCTCTTATTCCCAGTCTGGTGACCTATCCAAGAATAGACTAAGGAAACTGGGTATTTTTCTGTTTGGTGGAAAATATGGCTGAGTTGATTTTGTAGTGAGTATTAAAGAGCCAAAAAGTGAATGTGTGAACGTTTAATTTTCTGTTGCAACATTTAAATGTTTCTTCTCATGGTCTTTGGCCTTTCTTTGAATACAAAAGGGACTTTAGGATATTACTCAGTGTTAACTTTTCGTGGCATTTGTAGCACATTTATACTTGATTCAAATAGATAGATGTTTATTGTAATTAACTGTTTTCATGTGGATATTCTCTATGGCTGGAGAGTAGCAGGTAACTTGAGACTGTTTAGCCTTCTCACAAATGCAAGGGAGAAGAGGAATTATGTTAACTTCATTATCCTCATTTAAAAACCTTGGACACTTTTTATTGAAAATGCTTAGAAAAGTACAGATGGAATATATGTGGGCTTTCCTCAGCTCTCTGTACTGTTATACATATCATTACTATTACTGCATTAGCTACATACAACAACGTTTGGTTAGCCTTTAAGAAAAGAGTACTTTTTCTTTTCATAGTATGTGAGTTGCAATTGAACTTTTTTGTTTTGTTCGTTCCTTAACATCTCTTATGCCTTTCCTCCTATCTGACAAAAGCAAAAATAGTCTTTTCTTTTTCCTCCTTCCCATCTCCACAAAGAGCCTGGACATTTTTAATTTAATACAATAGTTGACCACTAGGGGTGATTTTGGCAATGTCTGGAGACTTTTTTGGTTGCCATGCTGGGGGATTCTATTGGTATTTTAGTGGGTAGATGCTTTTGAACCTCCTATGGTGCACATGCTAGCCCTACAACAAAGAATTATCCAGTGCAAAATGTCAGTAATGTGATGTTGAGAAACTCCAACCTCATATTATCAAGAATAACGTTCTCCCAAATAATTTAAATCTATAAAAATTATTTATAATGTGATTGAAATCTCTGTCACATTGTTATATATCTTTTTCCAAGTTGTCATTAGAATGATCATGGGTCAAAAGTTATGAAGTATATTTTAGATCACCACTACATGGGATTTTGGAGCTGCAGGATTAAAGGTTTAACTCTTAGTATGTAGATGGGGAAATGGAGTTTCAGAGAGATGGTGACTTACTCAAGTTCTCACAGATAATGCAGAGCTCAGGTCTCCTGTTTCTACTATAATTTACTGAATTAAAATTAATTTCAGTACTGAGGAAAACAGTATTGGTCATTTTTCCTTGGTATGCAGATACATTTAAATAATTAAAAAATAATTGCATTGTGAAAATCTCAGTATTTAGTGAATTATTGTTACTTTTTCAGATGCCCATGTGTTTGTTGAATTCACCAACATGGTTTTGTAACTTGTGTAAATTTGGCAGCATCTGCTTTTTAAAAAAGTGTTTGAAAATTTTAAAAAGACTACATTCGATTTTAAAACAAAACAATTCAAAGTTAATTATGATACATTAGGCTACATTGCAAATGCAAACCCAACTTGTACTGTTAAAACATCTTTGGGTATTTTGAATTGTGTGATGACTGATCACTATAATGGTGAGTTACTGTGCTAATAGTAAATCTGTTCTAGCAAGATCTTTTCGGTTTAACTGTTAGAAAAAGATATTGGAACTTTCAGGTGAAATTAATTGGATGAAATACAGGTTGGGTATTTAGATGAAATATTTTCAAATTAAGCAGTGTATTTTCAGGAAGAAGTATCAGTAGGGTTCTTTTTATCTTTAAAAATTTTTTTCGATAGTGTTACTTTTTTTTTCAGTTGAGAATTATTCATTTTTATTTATTTGACACAGAGAGAGGGAGAGAGATCACAAGTAGACAGAGGCAGGCAGAGAGAGAGGGGGAGGCAGGCTCTCTGCTGAGCTGAGAGCCCGATGCGGGACTCCATCCCAGGACCCTGAGATCATGACCTGAGCTGAAGGTGGAGGCTTAAACCACTGTGCCACCCAGGCGCCCATAGTGTTACATTTTTTAAGTGAGTAAAACAAAAGAGGATAGAGGATTATATGAGCAAATATTTCTTTAAAAACTTTTAAATAAAAAAATTTATAGAAAATAATTTGAAATCCCTATTAACAAAGAAAAATAAGCTGGAGAAGCTGCAGTTAATATTACAATATATGGCTTTCTTATATTTTCATTAGCTTTTTTATTTTTTAAGATTTTATTTATTAATTTGACAGAAAGAGCGAGAATATAAGCAGGGGCAGCTGCAGGCAGAGGGAGATGGAGAAGCAGGCTCCCCTCCGCACATGGAGCCCTAAGTGATGCGGGGCTCAATCCCAGGACCCTTGGGTCAGGACCTGAGCTGAAGGCAGATGCTTATCTGACTGAGCCCACCCAGCCGCCCCTTATTAACTTTTAATTATGGGGAAAAATAAATAGTATTATGACTCTTCATATAGCTATGATTTATCTTCAACGATTAGCGATTAATGGCCATTCTTGTTTCATCTATACCTCTACCCTGTTTTTCCCCTCTCATATTATTTGTTAACAAATTTTATTTTGAAATATAGATTCACAAGAAGTTGCAAAATCAGTACAGTCTTGTGTATCCTTTACCCAGCTTCCCAAATGGTGACACATTTTATAAAGCCATGAAATTGACATTGGTACATTACTCTTGGTACATTACTCTTACTGACATTAAATTGACATTGGTACATTACTCTTAACTAAACTGCCACATTTATTCACTTTGCACCATTTGTTTAACATGAATTCATTTGTGTTTATGGTTCTTTGCAGTTTTCTCCCATGTATTAGTTCATATAACTACCACCACAATGAAGGTACTGCATTGTTCCCTCACTACAAAGAAAACCCCTCTTGCTGCTCCTTTATATTTGCATCCCACCCCAAAAGTCCTCCCTGCCTTATCGCAGTCTTATTTTCCACCTCTGTAGATTTGTCATTTCAAGAATGATATATTAATACATATTTCAGTGAATCAAAACTCATGTGTTGAAGGACTTTGGGTATATTCACTGTTGCTATTAAGAAACAAGTTAATTATGAACATTCACATACAGGATTTTGTATACAGTTGTGTATTGAGATGGATGCCCAAGAGTGAGCCTTTTAGGTTGTATGGCAAGGGCAAGTTTAGTTTTATAAGAACATTCCAAACTGTTTTTCCAGGGTGGCTATTTTGTTTTATATTCTCATCAGCTGTGTGTGAGAGATCTACTTGTTTTTCATGCTTGCCAAGGTTTGTTATTGTTATTTTTTATTTTAGCTATTCTAATAGGTATGCAGTGATACCTTATTGTAGCTTTAACTTGCATTTCCCTAATGGCTAATGATATTGAACATCTTCATATGTACTTACTTGCTTTCTATTTGTGCCTTTTTCTCATTTTCTAATCAGAATATATGTATTTTTTTAACTGTTAAGTTTTACGAGTTCTTTATATATTCCAGATTCCAGATATAAGACTTTGTCAAATACATGGTTTGCAAACATTTTCTCAGTCTGCAGCTTATCTTTTCATCTTCTTCACAAGTTCTTGCACAGGGGAAATGTTTTTAATTTTGATGAAGTCTGATTACTTTTTTTTTTAAGTTTTATTTATTTATTTGACAGGGTAGGTTCACGAGCATGCACACACAAGCAGGGGGAGTGGAGAGTCTCAGGCAGAGGGAGAAGCAGGCTTCCTGCTGAGCAAGGAGTCACATGTGGGGCTCAATCCCCAGACAGTGGGATCATGACCTGAGCTGAAGGCAGATGCTTAACCGACTGAGCTATCCAGGCATCCTGAAGTCTGATTTCTTTTATTGATCATGTTTTTGGTTCCAAGTCTAAGAACCCTTTTCTTTAGGTCTTGAAGGATGTCACCTGTGTTTTCATCTAAAGTTCTATAGTTTTATGTTTACATTAAATTCATGATCCACTTTGAGTTAATTGTTATATGAAGTTGTGAGGTTTAGGTCAAGACTTTTTTTTGCCTTTGGATGTCCAGGTATTCCAGCACTATTTGTTGAAAAGACAGTCTGTCTTTCACTAAATTATCTCTTGGGCATATTTATGTTGGTTAGTTTTGTGTTCTCTCTTGCATTGATCTGTGTGTCTGTCCCTCTGTCACTACTCTACCCCACTGTCTTGATAAATGTAACTGTAGTTTTTTTAGTATATTCTTTTTTTAAAACATACAATGTTTATTCTTTAAACATATAATATAATTATTTGCCCCAGGGGTACAGGTTTGTGAATCATCAGGCTTACACATTTCACAGCACTCACCATAGCACATACCCACCCCGATGTCCATAACCCAGCCACCCTGTCCCTCCCCCCACACCCCAGCAACCCTCAGTTTGTTTCTTGAGATTAAGAGTCTGTTATGGTTTGTCTCCCTCCCTGGTCCCATCTTTTTTTTTTTTTTTTTTTTTAAGTATATTCCTTAGTTTTAGTATATAAGATTCTGTCATCTATACATAGAGGTTCAGTTTATTGCTTCCTTTCCATTGTGAATGCTTTTTATTTAAATTTCTCACCATTTTCCTTGTTAGACTGTCTAGTACAGTGTTTGAATAAAAGAAGTGCTGGTAGGGTGCCTGGGTGGCTCAGTTGGTTAAGCTTCTGGCTTTGGCTGAGGTCATGATCTCAGCACCCTGGGATCGAGTCTCACATCAGGCTCCTTGTGCAATGAGGAGTCTGGTTCTTCCTCTGCCCGCTCTGCTTGCTGCCTACCCCCTCTTGTGCGCTCTCTCTCTGTCAAATAAAGTCTTAAAAAAAAAAAAGGCAAGAGTAGACAGCTTTGTTTTGTTTCTGGTTGTAGGGAGAAAGCATTCAGTATTTTACCATTCAGTATAATGTTAGATTTTTTTGTAGATGGCCTTTATCAGATTGAGGAAATTTTCTTATATTCCTTCTATTGCTAAGGGGTTGGATTTTGTCATGTTTTTTTTTCATCTGCTGAGATGATCTAGGAAAAAAAGCAGATTTTGTCCTCTACTGTGTTGATAGGGTATATTATTTATATTACTTGATTTTTGAATGTTAAACCAATTTTCCATTTATTTTTTTAAAAGAGAGTGAAAAAGTGTGAAAAAACGCATGTGTGTGGGAATTGGGGGGTGTGGGAGGGCTCCTGGGGAGGGCCAGAGAGAGAAAGGGAAAGAGAAAATCTTAAGCCGGCTCTGCACCCAGCTTGGGGCCCATCCCAGTTCCCATGACCTGAGGTCATGACCTGAGCTGAAACCAAAAATTGGATGCTCATCTGACTAAGCCCCCCAAGTGGCCCAGTGATAACCTTTTTAAAAATCCTTATCTTGGTGATTTGTGTTCTGTTTCTATTGGTTAGTCATATTAGAGACTTAAAAAATTTGCTTTATTGATTTTCTCCATTTTCCTGTTTCCATTCATTTCTGTTCTCTATTATTTCGTACCTACTGCTTGCTTTGAGTTTATGTTTTTCTTTTTTTAAGTTTCTTGTGTTGGTAGTTAGGTTATTGATTTGAGATCTTCATTTCTTTTTTTTTTAAATTAAATTATATTTATTAACATACAATGTATTATTTGCCCCAGGGGTATGGGTCTGTGAATCATCAGGCTTACACATTTCACAGCACTCACCATAGCACATACTCTCCCCAGTGTCCATAACCCAACCACCCTCTCCCTATCCCCCCCCCCCCCCCACTTTCCAGCAATCCTCAGTTTGTTTTGTGAGTTCAGGAGTCTCCTATGGTTGGTCTCCATCCTGATTCCATCTTGTTTCATTTTTTCCTTCCCTACCCCCCACAATCCCCCACCCTCTTTCTTCATTTCTAATGTAAGCATTTAGTGTTATAAATTTCCTTCTAACTACTGCACTGCTTCAGTGCATCTCACAGATTTTGACATGTTTTTATTTTCATTCATTCTTATGTATTTGTGTACGTTAAATTTTTCTTTGAGATTTCCTCTTTGACCCATGATCTTTTTAGAAGTGTTTTTTTCCCCCTTCCTGTGTGTTCCCTGTTGTCATTCTGTTACTGATTACTAGTTTAGGTCCATTATGGTCACAGACTGTACTCTGTGTTATTTTAATTCTTTTAAATTTGTTGAGGTTTGTTTTGTGGCTCAGGATATGGTGTATCTTGGTGAATATTCCATGGGTGCTTGAAAAGTTCTATGGGTATATTCTGCTGTCATTGGGTGGAGTATTCTATGTACAGTTGACATTTGAACCATGTGGGTTTGAATTGCACTTATCCACACTTAATATGTGGATTTTTTTTACAGTACAGTACTTAAATATGTTTTCCTTATGATTTTCTCTAACATTTTCTTCTAATTTTATATAAGAATGCAGTTATAGTATATTAGAATGTGTGTTGATGGGTTGTTAATATTATTGGTAAGGCTTCTGGTCAACAACTAGGCTTTAGTAGTGAAGTTTGGGGGGAGTCAAAAGTTATACACGGACTTTTTTTTTTTTAAGATTTTATTTATTTATTTGACAGACAGAGATCACAAGTAGACAGAGAGGCAGGCAGAGAGAGAGGAGGAAGCTGACTCCCTGCTGGGTAGAGAGCCTGATGCGGGGCTTGATCCCAGGACCCTGGGATCATGACCTGAGCCGAAGGCAGAGGCTTTAATTCACTGAGCCAGCCAGGTGCCCCTATACTTTTTGACTTTTGACTTTTGACGATATGAGGGAGTTGTTCAAAGATCAGCTGTGTATCAGTTAGATTCTGTTGGTTGATTGTGTTATTAATATAGCCACTGTGCTTTTCTAAAAAAAGGTATTGTTACAGCTTTTTCATTCCTTTATTTTCAACATATGTTATCAGATTTCTTGCTAGGAACATACAGTAGGGCCATTTAAAAGAATCTGCTCTGCCAGTCTTCCGATTAGTTTATTTAGGCTATTTGCATTTAAGGTAATTATTGATTGGTCACCATTCATGTCCGCTGGTTTTTGTTTTTGTTTTTGTTTTTGCTTTTCTCTGATTCTTGGATTTTGCTTCTCTTTTCTTGCCTTTCTGCAGATTACTGGAACATTCTTTAGGCTTCCCATCTTTTATAATGTGCAGAAGATATATTTATAATGTTTTTGAGTCTCTTGGTGTAGATTTTACAGTGGTTGTTGTAGTTATTTTACAGTATGCATATATGATTTATAATATGCTGGTATCAACATTTTACAACTTCAACCGAAGTGTGTTAACTTCACCTCTATTTTACCCTGTAGACCTTCTTAACTTTTATTTTTTATTTAATATTTTTAAAAGATTTTATTTATTTATTTGAGAGAGAGAGAAGCAGAGAGAGGAGAGAATCAGGCTCCTCACTGAGCAGGGATCCTGACGTGGGGCTTGGTCCCAGGACCCCAGAAACCTGACCTGAGCTGAAGGCAGGTAACTTAACTGGCTGATCCACCAAGGAGCCCCACCTTCTCAACTTTTAAGCATAATTGTCTTGGGTATGAAATAGTGTTGTCATTTTTGTTTCAGTCATCAAGTATGATTTATAAAACTAATGGAAAGGATAATCTGTTGTGTATACCTATATTTTTCTTCCTGTTTGGAATGTTTCTCCATCCAGTCTGTGTTTTAAGTATGGCACCTTATTTTAGTTTTTCTTTTTTGGGGAATGCTTTTTAAAAATGGCCCCTTTGTTTTTTCTGTGGTCTGAATGTATTTCCCTAAAATTCATTTGCTGAAATCCTGCTGGGAGTTGGGGCCTTTGGGAGGTGATGAGGTCATGAGGGAGGAGCCCTCATGAATGGAATTGGTGCTGTTACAAAAGAAGCCAGAGAGGAGCTCTCTTGCCCTTTTCTGTCCTGTGAGGATACAAAGACAAGTCTGTTACCTGGAAGAGAGCCCTCACCCAACCGTACCGACATCCTGATCTTGGACTTCTGGCCTCCAGAACTGTGAGAAATAAGTTTTTGTTGTGCATAAGCCACCCATTCTGTAGTATTTTGTTGTCACAGTTTAAATGGATTGTTAAATGGATGTTTAATAATTCCTGAAGAATAGTTTCATTGGATATAGAATTCTTGGTTGGCAGTATTCAAAAAGTACTGTTGCCACTTTTCTTGGCCTCTTTGATTTCAGAGATCTGGTGTCATTTGAATTGTTGTTCCATTATAAGTAGTATGTTGTTTCTTTGTGTTGCCTTCTCAGTTTTTTCTTTGTTTTTAATTTTGAACATTTAATTATAGTGTATCTTGGTGTAAATTTCTTTGTGTTTATCCTGTCTTGGGTTTGCTCAGTTTTTTTTTTGGATCTGTAAGTTTGTATTTGCCGCATTTGATCAGTTTTAAGCCATCATTTTTTCAAATACTCTTTTCAGCACCTCCCCTTTCTTTCTGTGACTCCAATAATATGAACGTTGGATCTTTTGTTATTGGTCTACAGTTGCCCCAGACTTAATTTGTTTGTATTGAGTTTATCTGGTGAGTTCAAATATTTGTTACTGTATTTTTTTAGCTCTATAATTTTCTTTTGCTTTTTTTTTTTTTAAATAAATTCTGTGTCTTTGCTGAGATTTTCCATTTTCTCACTTGTTTTGGGAATATTTATAATTGATTGCTGATACAATTTTATCATGGTTTTTAAAAATCCTTGTCAGATAATTCCAGTGTCTGATTCATCTCTGCATTGGCCTTAGTTGATGATCTTTCCTCACTCATGTAGTTACTTCTTGAGTCTTTTCTGTTTTATCTCTAGGAGTCTCTGGACTCTATTTACGTTTTTATTTTAGTAGACCCTATTTAGATTTAGCATACAGATTTGGGCCCACTTTTGTAAGCTGTGTTTCCACTGGCAATTTAATTTTCAGAGTCTTTGTGGTCACCTTAATTTATCTGATGCTGTTGGGCTCCCATTCAGCCCTTGTTGATGCTGCCTGGGGGAGCAAAAGGGTTTTCCCCATGCTGGGCTTCTGGGTTTTACAAGATGGAAGGAGTGAATTGTGGTAAGATCCTCCTACTGTTCATTCCATACCTCCCCATTTTTTCTCTCCCTCCTCCAGTCTCTGGGTGAGAGAGGAGAGGCTTGGCCCAAACTGAGTTGCTTGCTATGGTTGGGTTCCTCAGTTTTGCCTACTTGTCTCTATCTCTGGGCAGAAAACAGTCTCAGGCCAAGTGGGTAAGGAAGAATTTCTTCCCCTGGTCATTGTTATTGGCTGGACTTCCATTTGGATTTCCCCCTTATATTGTAGACATACTCCAGTTTAATTTGGGGGAAGAATGTGACTTTCTGGTCTGCCTTCTGTTGCTAAGTTGGTGCTCGGGAAATGCCAATCTGGGTTGCCTTTTTCTCTTGGGTATGGGGACTCAAAACACCCTGCAGCTCTTTTGTTTCTTGTCTTCTGGTCCCAGACTGGTTCACTGCCTTCTTATAATTTTCTCAGTTTCCCTCTGGTTGTCTCTTGTATTATTTCCATGGTTTATAATTGTGCTTAGTGAGGAGGAGAGGAGGAAAACAGATCTGTGCCATCTTGTCTAGACAGGGAGTTCAGATTCCTTAATTTTTGTGAACCTACATAATCTCCAGAGAGGTTATATTAGCTTTGAAAATAATAGTATATGGATATATGCTTTGTGAAGTTTTAAGCACTATATAAATGCTTGCTTTGGTTATAAATCAGAGTAACAGACACCTAAGTTTTTGGGAAGTCAGTCCTAACCAGTTCAAGAAGGTGCCAGAGAATAGATACATGCTATTTTACTAGGCATCTCGCACATAAACAGAATTTTTTTATGTAGTTAATTAAAATGAGGTTATAAATTCTGAGTATTTTTTTCAAAGATCGGTTTGTTTAATAAATTATTTGCACTTAAGATGTTTAATAATTCCCGTAGTACATTGTAGCATTTTAATATTAATATTTTCAGAACAAAATGAAAATCTTGTAATATGCAGGTAATTTAACCTGTTTCTAATTCATGGATTGAAAAGAGCAGATAAAATGTCCTGTCCTGCCTTTACAGTTCCTGATTTTCTAATTGAGAATAAATTGGCCCAAATAAGAAAACATCATTCTACGTTAGTAGAAGCTCGTGTTTCTGAATGAGTTGACTTGCTATCTCGACTTCTCCTATTTAGAAGAACAGTCTCACAAACATACTTCATAAATTGTTTAAACTTAATATAGTTACTGCAGTTATGTTCACTAGGCTCCTTTGCAGCCACTTTTTGAGGTATTCTCTGAATGACTCTGATAGCAAATCTCAGTTTGCTAATCAGATTAAAAACCATTTGTTTTATGTGTGGGCATAACTCTACATTGTACTGGTGTCTGGTGTAACTCTGGGCATGCATGCTTTCTAGATAGGAGATAAGAATGATTGGCTGTGTGATTGAATAAGATGGAAATTTCAAAAGATGAACTGGCTTTTTGTGGACCATTTGTATATTTTTAAATGAGAGATAATTATATTCCATATGAGAAGTAATAATTCCAGTTTCATCTTATCTTGGTTTTTAATAATATTTTAACCTTATGTTTTTGTTCACAAAGAATTGACTCTTTAAAAAAATCAATGGAAATAAACTAATTTTTAAATGAGTATTATAATTTTTTAGGGTTTCCTTGGTTATTATTGGGATAATTTTTGTGTTACAAAAATTACAGTTATTTAATTTTCTTTACTTACATGATAACTGTTATAGATAGCATTTTAATTTAAAATTTTATGCTCATTGATATTATTATATTTCAAATATATAAATATATATATACATAAATTTTTTTTTTACTCCCAGGACATTGTTAAGAGTAGCATTAAATATATTTTTAACTTGGGAAGGACTTGTGTAATTAACCCCTTGAACCTCAGAGATAAACAATAATACCTGCCTAGGTAATTGTAGGGGGTCAGGTGAAATGTGACAAGTGAAAGCAGTTTGTATACCACGAAGTACTTTATCAGAGTATGCTTGTATCATCTTTGAGGACATCATTTGAAAATTTGCTTGTGTGATCTTGATCATCAGAGTATAAAGTTATTTACAAATTATTGTGTATTCAGTAAAAAGTTATGTACAATAGTAAAAGTAAAGCAGCTTTCCTTTTGAGTTTATTGGTTTACTAATCTTTTTTTTTTTTTTTTTTTAAAGATCTTATTCGTTTATTTGACAGACAGAGATCACCAGCAGGCAGAGAGGCAGTCAGAGAGGAGGAAGCAGGATCCCTGCTGAGCAGAGAGCCCTATGCGGGGCTTGATCCCAGGACCCTGAGATCAAGACCTGAGCTGAAGGCAGAGGCTTTAACCCACTGAGCCACCCAGACGCCCCTACTAATCCTTTTTTTAAGAGAGAGAAAGAAAATGTACATGCACATGCATGAGGCGGAGGGATAGAGTTGGGGAGAGAGAGAATCCCAAGCAGGCTCCACGCCCAGCATGGAACCTGACACAGTGCTGGATCTCATGATCCTGAGATCACAACCAAAGCCAAAACCGAGTTGGATGCTTAACCAGCTGAGAGTGGTTTACCAATCTTAAAAATGAATTTCTATTAGTAAATTGGGGAAGGATTAAATAGTTGCTTGATAGTTTGTCATGGTTTTTGGGAGGTGTCTCTCCTTAACAGGTAACTTAGATTGCGAGGTTAGTCCTACCTCTTTTTTTTTTTTTTTTAAAGATTTTATTTATTTATTTGATAGCGAGAGATCACAAGTAGGCAGAGAGGCAGGCAGAGAGAGAGGAAGGGAAGCAGGCTCCCTGCTGAGCAGAGAGCCCGATGTGGGGCTCGATCCCAGGACCCTGAGATCATGACCTGAGCCAAAGGCAGCTGCTTAACCCACTGAGCCACCCAGGTGCCCCTAGTCCTACCTCTTTAGTGGCTTAGAGTCTAAGGAGTTTATAAAAATGCTTGTGGTGGACAATTGGTTTCTTGTTTGACAAACGTTTGTTTTTTAGGTGCTTTGAAAAGGTCAAGGGCAAATGGAAATTTTCAGTTCGTGGTTTTATTTCACTCACTTTGGTCAGTTTTCTTTTAAGAATTTGATTATTCCTTTGTAGTATTTTCATTTTCAGCTGAGCAGATTAGCTACATTAATTGAAAAGGTTATAAGATTTTGGCCTGATTTTTGTTGAGAGTAGAAATGGCAGATAGTTCTAGAAAGACCTGGGCAGGGTAATTTCTGGGGTGGTTGGTTTGAAATTTTTGGGCTCTCCTTCCTGTTTGGGAAAGATCTGGTCATGAAAAATATACACTGTTGGACTGTCATTCATATAGAATTCTAATAACTTTAATTTTTACTGCAGCTAGTGTAAATTAAAGAAACCGGTATCTGTGCTTTGTTACTGTTTAGAAGTTCCAACCATATTTATAAAAATCTTTTGCCTGGAACAAGCCCCCACCCCCTTTTAAACATTGAGAAAACATCATTAAATCACAAAAATAAGAACTAATGTAATCCTAGAACTTGACTCACCTTAAAATGCTATGTAGTTAAAAGATGCTAAAGGACTTTAAAAGATACTAAAGTATTTTTTTTTGTTTCAGATTCTTATACCATATGTGCTATTACATATTCTTTTATTGCTTTGTGCTTTCCTTGATTACATTTAAAGAACAAGAGGTAGTAGCCTTTTTATTTGGTAGTACTTAGGGAAGCATCAGTAGTTGAAATTTTGTAAGCATTACACATTTCAGTGAAATTAAAAATGAGGGTTTAAAAAAATGTTTTTTAAATAAAGATTTTATTTATGTATTTGACAAAGAAAGAGAGATCACAAGTAGGCAAGGAGGCAGGCAAAAGGGGAGGGGGAAGCAGGCTCCCTGCTGAGCAGAGGGCCCAATGTGGGGCTCCATCCCAGGAGCCTGAGATCATGACCTGGGCTGAAGGTAGAGGCTTAACCCACTGAGCCACCCAGGTGCCCCTAAAAATGAGGTTTTTAAAAGAGATAATTAGCCAAGAACTATGGTTTTCTTCAATTAGCTTTTCTAGAATGGTTGTATTCGGAAGTAACATTAGGCTGCGTAATATATAATAAAATACTTGAAACAGCTAAGTTTTGGTTAGATTGTCTCAAAATTAATATAGACAGTTCTTGTCGGGGGTTTCCTCTCATCTGGATTTTGATCATAAATTCATAAAACCTCATCTATTGCAATCTTATTTTTCTAGGCAAAGATGACAGTTGAAACAGTATGCTAGGCTGAAATACACCGAGCAAACAACATACAGATACACTTTGAAAATATTTAATGAGATAGAAGTTCTTAGGTTTGTAGAATTAAAGATTGAGCATGTGAAATATTTGAAAAAAAACTAAAGTTTCTTCTGATCTGCTATAAAGTACATGCAGTTTTTGTAGCTTTTCTAAAGTACTTTTGAAATTCTTTATTAGCACTCTTTTAAAACAAAGGAAATTAGGTAGGATTAAATGGTTCTTTACATTGCTAAGAATGATTTTCTGTTTGATACAGTGTTTCATAAAGCTTATAGTAAACTTATCAGTAGATTGAATCTATTTTTAAGACCTCTAAGACTTTTTAATAATTTTTTTTAAGGTTTTATTTATTCATTTAACAGAGAGGGGAGAGTACAAGCAGGGAGAGAGCAGGCAGAGTGGGAGGGAGAAGCAACCTCTCTGGTGAGCCCCGGGATCCTGGGATCACGGCCTCAGCCGAAGGCAGCTGCTTAACGAACTGAGCCGCCCAGGCATCCCCAGATCTCTTAAAACTTTTTAGGGGAGTTTACCAATCTGAAGGGTAATGTTGCCAAAACCTCACTAGTCTGGTTTTGGTATCAGGTTTTGCTGTTTCATTAGGTTAATGTGACTTTTCTAGATGCTTTAGTTTTGTTATCTGTGATTCCATAGTTGAGATAGTGTCCTGTGGTGTTTAAGCTTCTGAAGTTTTATTTCTCTGTTGGAGTTAAGCTTTATATAATCATTTAAAAACTATTAAATATCTACTATGGGCAAGGCACCGTTTTAGGCACTTAAGATGTATCATTGAGCAAAATAAAATTCCTGCCCTTGTGGAGCTTATAGTTGGGAGTAGAAAAATGATAAAAGATCATGAACAGATTACATAGTATGTTGAGAGGTGGTAACTACTATGCAAAATGTATAACAGATTAAAGTGGGATTGGGTGAGTGTATGTGGGGGCAGGTTACAATTTTAAATTGTATGGCAGGAAAATGCCTCTTAAATAAGATGACTGAGCAAAGATTTGAAGTAGGTAAAGGATTTACTTAGGAGTATCTTTGGGAGGAAGTGTACCAGGCCTAGAACAGCCAGTACAATATGCCTGGAGACAGTAGCATGCTAGAAGATCTAGGGAGATAAGGAGGTCTGCCTAGTGAGGCTCAAGTGGAGTGAGTAGGGGGAGAATATGGAAGATGAGGTCTGAAAGGTGGTGGTGCTGGTGCTGGTGCGTGCTGGTGGTCGTGGTGGGGAGAGCATAGCACAACAGATTGTAGGGGGCCTTGCAGACCATTATAAGGACTTTGGTTTTGCCACTTATTAGTTTTATAACCTTTGGTAAGTTACTTAACCCACTCTCGGAAACTGAGTAATTATGGTTCCAATCTCCTAAATTGGTTGTTTGGATTAAGTGAGTTAATAGCTACAAAGACCTAGGAAGTATATATTCATTGCAATTTTTTTTTAAAGATTTTATTTATTTATTTGACAGAGAAATCACAAGTAGGCGGAGAGACAGGCGGGGGGGGGGGGAAGCAGGCTACTCGCTGAGCAGAGAGTCCAATAAGGGCCTTGATCTCAGGACCCTGAGATCATGACCTGAGCTGAAGGCAGAGGCTTAACCCACTGAGCCACCCAGGCGCCCCGTTCATTGCATTTGTAAACGTGGAATCAACATTAAAATATTACTTCTTTCTCATTTAGTAGCAAAGGGAGGATTGATTTTTCTGCCTTTTTTTTTTTTTTAAGATTTTTAATACTTATTTATTTACTTATTTAGAGAACTTGAGTGAGGAGGGGCAGAGTGAAATGGAGAGAGATTCAAGGAGACTCCATGATGAGTGTGGAGCCCAGTGCAGGGCTCGATCCCACCACCCTGAGATTATGACCTGAGCCAAAATCAAGAATTGAATGCTTAACTGCCTGAGCCACCCAGCAGCCTGTGATTGTTCTATAATAAATTGCTTCAACTTCAGTTATAGCCCTTATCACATTATGTTATTATTACAGACCTTATTTGTTATGTGTGTACTTGCCATCTTTGCTAAATTATTAACCCCTATGGGCAGAGGCCATGGTATTTTATGCATGTCTTAGGAATCTTAGGTAGCATGTTGTATATGTATATCACGTGGTCAGAATGTTGACTTAGTTAATGACAAAAATGTTGGCTTAATGAATCAGCCCACCTGCACACATGCGTGTGTATGTGTGTGTCAATACTGCCAGTCTTTCAAAACTGAATAATGAAGGACAATAGCTAATGGTCCCTGTAAAATATTTCATTTATTTTCTTTCTGTACTATAGTTATTAAAATTGGTAATGGTAGAAAATCACCTTAATTATTAAATAAGTGTGAGGGTTCATACTATGTAAAATTAGAAGTCCATATTTACATCATAGTATGGATCTAGTAACATCCGGCTATCTTTGGTTAAAGACAAATATCTTGATTTGACAGCAAAGTGTAATACTCCTGCCTTACAACACGTTTTTTAGTCTTAATTTCACTGTTTACATCTGCACAAGTGGTATTATGAGGAAATATTTAGCCAGCAAAATCTTAAATCAGAGGAATTGCTAAGAAGGAGTATTCACTAACTCCTGATGTGAGGAAGTGAAGCAGGAAAAGAGGAAGATCATAACTGACCTTTAGGTGGTTGTCCAAGTAACTTGATACCTCTTTTTATACTTACAGGGTCTTAGTTTCCACCTTGGTAGGTTCTTTTCTTCTCATTTTTGGGGGAGAGAAGTGGGAGAGGAGGAGGAAAGATAGAGACTTGGAAGGAAAAGTGAAATTGGTAGATCATGCTCCATGAATTGAGGGTTCCAGAGACAGAGTCTTTGTGACAGGTGAGTTAGAGGAAATTCTGTGTTTCCATGGTAGAGGAAAGGTTGTGATGGAAATGATATTCCAAAATTTCTGTTTACAGATTTAGACCTTGAGGTTATATTATTCTGTGCATGCGAGTGTGCCTGTGTGTGTGTGTGGGGGGGGGTGCATGTTTCCTTTTCCTTCTTGCGTTACTGTTTTATTTTTTGTTTCATTCTTTTAACATGTCTAGTTATATTCTTTGATGTGTGAGAGCCTTAATTTAGAGCTTTCAATAAAAAGTGATGCAAGAAGATGAGTAGGCTTTTTGTGAAAATGTTTTCAACAGAATATTAACATTTTGAAAACATTTGTCCAACCTGTAGATTTTACCATATTCTGTGATGGCATATGTAATAATGTCTTGATTGTGAAGTAAATATACCCAATCAACTTTGAAAAAGACTCATAATATAATACTAAAATATATAATTTGAAGGCATTTTTATTTCCTGTATATAGACTTTGCTGTGCTTTTTTCTGTTCAGCGTTCCAGTATTCCTATAGCTTTAAAAATTCTAAAAGTTGAACACAGCTATGTGTTCTTCACATAGACTAGTGAATAGCAGTGTAGTGCAAGTACAGTGTTGCTCTATTTGTTTATAATAGTGTCTAACACAGTAGTATAGTTTTATGGCAAATACATATTATTAAAAAATTGTCTACATAATTGAGAAGGTAACATATATGCTCTTCTGAATTCTTTGGAACAAAACTCTGAGGCACGCAATCAAGAGCTTAGCAGTTTAAAATAGAGTTTTTAGTTTGTAACTATTTTAGCAACAAAGCTACTGACTGGCTGAGGGACTAGAAAGTGCTGTGGTGTTTGTGATGCCTTGATAAAATTATATAAACAGAACTTTGAATTAATATATTGGTTATTTTCTAAAGATTTAAAGTTACTTGTTTCGTTTTTCATTTATAGCTATTTATGATATTTATTGAGCCCTAAAAATGTGTGAGGGCAGCTATATAAATGCTTTATTATTTCTGAATAAAAATTATATTTGGCTTATTCTTTGTTCCTAATAAAATTTCAGCTTTCATTCTTCATTAACTCCATTTCATATGCCAGAAAAAAAAAAACACTACAGTTACATAAATTGTATGTTTCTAATATCAATGCAATATCAACACAGGGTATTAACTTTCCATATTAGTCTCTGTTAAAAGGTTTAGTATAGTATAACATTTAAAAATATGTATAGTCTATTTTAGTATTATTAAATACCTTTGCCTTGAAAATTTTAAATAAATAATGTTTTTGTATTTTTAAAAAGTATATTAATGTAGTTGGACTTTTGAGCGGAGGGAAATGTTACTTTGGGGTTTCATCAGGAAATGATATTCTTTGAATGATGGAGAGAATCAACATAAGATTTTAATGAAACACATTTTGTGTTTATTTTTTATTTTTTAAAAGATTTTATTTTAGAGAGAGAAAGAGCATGCATAAGTGGGGAGGAGGGGCAAAGGAAGAGGAGAGGGAGAATCTCAGGCAGAGTTCCTGCTGAGTGCAGAGCCTGCTGCAAGTCTCAGTCCCATAACCCCGAGGTCATGACCTCAGTCAAAATCAAGATTCAGATGCTTAAACCATTGAGCCACTAAGCTGCCCCTACTTTCTTTGTTTAAGTTATTTAAGAAAATTCTGGGTTATTGCCAAGATTTTAAAGAAATCTTAATCCTCGACTAGAAATTAAATTAGAAGAAATCCATTTCGGGTCTCCTCATTTCCTTGGGATAGCATTTACTACTAATTTTATTTAATCCAACAGTTTCTACCAGGAAGAGAATGTTGTTAGATTTGGCATATTTAGATACCACTATTTTACTTGACTTTAAGAACATGTCTAATCCTGGTTCTTCTGAGTGATAACCTGTATTTTTATACTCTTATAAGGTAGAGGGGAGGAATTGGGAGCTTGGAAATTGAGCCAAGTAGTCTAGTGGGATGGACATTTGTTTGACATATTTTATAGGTAATCCAGCATTGTTTTACTCAGTCTTTAATTTTTACCTGTGATAGATGTCCGTGCGTTTGGTATGAACTGCACTGATAAACTAATCACAACTGTTGGATTGGACTTTGTATCTATTGGATGATCCCTTTTCCTTTTATAGCCACTTAAATATAAGCATGAATTATGTATGTATATATGGTATTGCTATCTAGAGATAATGAATAAATACATTGAAAGAGTTAAAGTTATTAGTTTTATAGGATGTGGATCATTATTTTTTCTCACTTACCTGTATTACTTGTATGTCTCTTTTAGGCCCCAGTTCCCTTATTTTAGGAAGATAGATGATTTTCTCCTTTCTTTTTGGCTTAAGTTAGTACATATGTTAGGCCTATGCTTTTATCCTTCAAACTAGTGAAAGAAAATTAAATATTTAACAGTTTTCAGGATATTTACATATCTGTCAATGGCACATAGTCTGGTGTCAATTGTTAATGATCATAGAAATTCTAAAGTTTTTCATAAATTTTGTTTTGAAAATTCTTTAAAAATGAAGATGTGAAAATAATATAGTGGCCATATTTTAAGATTTCTTCTTTTTCCATATTTTCTGATAATTGTCATGTTCAGCATTTCTTATTCCTTATCCAGGTTTATTACAAGAGTATATACACTTAGGCAGTAGAGAATGTTATAAGGTTAAAAAAAAAGAAAAGGTTCTCTCCATTCCTATTTGTGATTAACATTTGTGTGTATGTGTGTATTCTGTCAGACATTTCCTATATATATGCAGACTTTTATAAGTATACCTGTATTTACATATTTTTTACACAAATGAGGTCACAACATACATATTATTCAGCAACATGTCTTTTTGTTGTTAACTTCTTTATTTTTGCATATCATTCCTTCTCATTTCATTCTGTTTAGTATTCCAATATTTGGATATACCATAATTATATTAACTACTAACTTATTTATGTATATTTACTTTTTAGTTTTTTTGCTATAATAAGTGGTAATATGGTGAATAATCTTGGGTATATCTTTGCATGTATTTTAAAATATTTCTGCAGTATGAGGGGCTCTTGGGTGGGTCAGTCGGGTAATCGTCTGACTGGTTGATTCTGGCTCGGGTCATGATCTCAGGGTCATGAGATCAAACCCTGTATCAGGCTCCACATGTGGAGTCTGCTCAAGAGTCTCTCCCTCTCACTCTGCCCTTCCCCCGCCAATTCCTGTGTGTGCATGAGCTCTCTCTCAAAAACAAAACAAAACAAAACAAAACAAATCTGCAGTATAAATTCCTAAGGGGAAAATTGCTTGGCCTGAGTGTGTACATTTGATAATTAAGTAGATGAATTGCCTAACTGAAAGATATCCCGGTATCGGTAGTCTAGGATAATGGGAGTCCCTATCTCTGTGACAACACTAGCGAGTGTCAAAATTTTAATATTTGTCAGTATTTTGTTGTTTAGTATTGCTTTCCAAAATTTCATTATGAGTGAGCCTGAGCATTTTCCCATCATTGTTGGCCATACGTATTTTTTCAGTGATCTCTTTGGTCATATGCTGAGCCCGTACCCATTATTTTCACGGAATTTTTTTTTTCTTATCCTTAGATTTTGTTTTTGCCTTTATAGAAGTTTTAATTTTTTAGGATTGAATTTAGTGATCTTTTCTTTTATGGCTGGTGGTGGAGGGTTTCTGTGTAAAGTTTAAAAGCTCTTCATCCTTCGTTATAGGACTCACTTTTTTCTCTCTGTTGTCATGTCTCTGAATGACATGAATCCCTGGTTTGTCATAGTTTGACATTATTTTCTTCCTTAGTAACCCATAAAATAGCTGTGTATCTTAAGATTGGTAGTTTTAGATTTGGTGAACTATGGTACTTGAGAAAGAATTATACAGGTTTTCTATTACTTTTTTTGGTTTAGATTGCTGAAAATCTTGTATGTTGAATATATTTGGTATAAACAAGAGATATAGAGTTCTAGCTTTAGTTTTTTTTTCCAGCTGGCTTGCTGATTGTCCCCATTCCAGTTATTGAATGGTGCATTTCTTTTTTATGTATTTGAAATGCCACATTTATCATATACTGAATTTCCGTGTTTTTGAAGGGCACCTGTCTGAAATAATTTCTGTTCAGTTCGTCTACTTGCCTCTTTGTATACTGAGAGTGTTAAGAGAATTCAGTAATGGAACTGGTTATATAATTAATATAACACAAAGAATTTTTTATACAAACAGTAGGGCTTAGAATAGAATATTATGGAAGAAAAAGTATACATTGACAATAACAATTAAAAATATAAAATGCCTGGGAGCGAGCTACTTGAAGAAAATTTTGAAACTCTACTGAGGGATAAAGAAAATTTGAATCAATTCAGATTTTTAGTAGGAAGCTGTGATACAAAGCTGTCATTTCACTGTAAAAATCAAATTGATTTTTATTGATTTAATATTTTATGATATTGCTGAACGTATTTCTTGTGACCTTGCTGAATGTGCTTTATTAGTTTTCTTCCCACCTTAGTTTGTTGAGAGTTTTTATTATGAATAGGTGTTGAATTTTGTCAGATGCTTTTTTCTGCGTCTCTTGAGACAACCATGTGATTTTTGTCCTGTATTCTCATAATATAGTGTATTATCTTATTTGATTTTCAGATGTTAAACCATCTTTGCGTTCATGGGATATATCCTACTTGGTCATGGTGTATAGGCCTTTTTATATGTTGCTAGATTCAGTTGGCTGATATTTTGTAAGGATTTTTGTATCTAATTTTATAATTGTAGACACTGCTGAGTAGTTTTTATGTGATGTCTTTGAATTTGGTTTCAGGATAACTCTGGCTTCATGGATTGAGTTGCAGAATGTACCGTCGTCTTCTGTTTTGTGAAGGAGATTGTGAAGGATTGGTATTTCTTCTTTAAATATTTGATGAAATTCATTAGTGAAGCCATTTAGGCCTGTTCTTTCCTTTGTGAGAAATTTAAAAATACTAATTCAGTTTCTTTATTTGTTATATTCAGATTTTTCCGTTTCTGCTATATAGTCTTTTTAGGAATTTGTCCATTTTATAAAAGTTGTGTAATTTCTTGGCTTAAATTTGTTAAAATATTCCTTCCTTTATAATTCTTCAAACTTTTTTGAGGTATAATTAACATAATTTTTATTAGTTTCAATTGCAGAACTCTTCATTTTTGTGGGGTCTGTGTTACTATCCCCTCACTCATTCCTGGTTTTTGGTAATTTCTCTTTTTTCTCTCTGTTCTTAGTTTGCCTAGAAGTTTGTTAATTTTGTTGATCTTTTTAAAAGAATCAAGTTTTTCTCTAATTTTGTTCTGTATTTCATTAATTTCTGCTCTGATTTTATTCCCCTTGTCTGCTTACTTTAGGGTTTGGTTTGTTCTTTTTCTATTTTGTTAAGTGGAGGCTTTTGTTACTGATTTGAGAACCATTTTTTCCCCCAAATATATAAAGATACAAGCTTCCTTCTAAGTACTGTTTTAGCTGTATTTATGTTCTTTATTTATTATTATTATTTTTTTCAAATATTTTATTTATTTGACAGAGAGACCGCAAGAGAGGGAAAGCAGGCAGGGGCAGTGGGAGAGGGAGAAGCAGGATTCCCACTGAGCAGGGAGCCCAGTGTGGGACTTGATTCCCAGGACCTTGGGATCATGACCTGAGCCACAGGCAGGTGCCTAATGGCCAAGCCCCCCATATGCCCCCATGCTTATGTTCTTTAAAGATCTTGAGAGAAGAAATGAGAAAAATATATTTATAGAGTCCTTTAACCCACATATTTTTTATTTCTGGTGCTCTTCTTTTTTCTTGTGTATTTGAATCTGTTGTCTTTTCCTGAAAGCTGAAAGCCTTTAGTATTTCTTGTTACGCAGGTTTGCTAGCAAAAAAATCTCTAAGCCTTTTTTTTTCTGAGATAACTCTTTATTATGCCTTCATTCTTGGAGGATAATTCTTTTGCCTTCTTGATTGACAGGTCCTATCTTTCAGCACTTTAAATATGTCATTCCACTGTTTTCTGGTCTCTGTTGTTTCTGATTGAAAGTCAGCTGTTAATCCTGTTGGTTCCCTGCACATGCTGAGTGATTTTTATCTTTGTGCTTGCATTATTTTCTCTTTGTGTTGCTTTCACCAGTTTGACTGTTAATGTGTCTAAGTGTAGGCCTTTTTGTATTTATTCTACTTGAGAGTCATTGAACTCCTTAAACTGTAGATTTGATTTCTTTTTAACTAAAATAAAATATGGGAAGTTTTGGCAAGTATTTTATTAAAAAATTTTTTCCCCCTGCCCTTTCTATACTATCCTTCTGGGACTCCAGAAGTGTTAATAAATTAGCCTCCAAGGCTCTGTTCAATTTTCAACTTATTTTCTCTCTGTTCTTTAGATTGGATAATTTCAGTAGATAGTCTTTAAGGTCATAGGTTTTCCTGCCATTTTAAATCTGTCATTGAGACCTTCTAGTAAATATTCTGTTTTAGTTACTGTGCTCTTCAATTGCAGAGTTTCCACTGTGCTTCTTTTATGTAATTTCTGTATACATTTATTGAGAATCTCTTATTGATTATTTTCATAACTAAAAAATTTAAATATGTGTTCTTTTTATATATCTGTAATAAACATTTTAAAATCTTGTTTGCTTAAACCAACATCTGGGGATACTCTAGGAACTGTAGTGACTGTTATTTTTTGTTATATTTCATTTTTTTATAATCTTATAATTTATTGTTGCAAACTAGGCCTTTATTTTAGGGAAGGAGATAGGGAGAGAGAGCACAAGTAGGAGGAGGAGCAGAGGGAGAGGGACAACCAGACTCTGCTCTAAGCATGGAGTCCAATGTGGGTCTTGATCCCATGACCTTGAGATCATGACCTGAGTCAGTGCTTAACCCGCTGAGCCACCCAGAGGCCCCAGGAATCTAATATTTTTAATGACTTATGGTAGGAAATTCCATAAACTCTTGAGTCTGTTGCTATGCTCAGAAATACTGTCAGACAGTTTGATTGTCTATAGCTAGTGTTCTTCATTTTTATTTTTATTTTTATTTTTTTTGGGGGGGGTATGGCATACTGTCTTCCTGTGATTAATGGTTGATTGTACTCATCTTACTGTCAGCTTTTCCTGTCAAAGGTGACCTGGCTGATTATGTTTCTATATCTAAGTATTTAATAGGATTTTACAACTGTAATTGTTTCTATTGTGAATAAATACATATTCTCTACATGACTAGTTCTGTTATTTGTAAGGCCTGGTATTGTTTTTGCTTCCCTCTTCAGTTCATATACATGCAAAGTAGATATGAATAGTACTGTTAAGTGGTTTTGTAATCTTTACTTTCTCTTTTCTAGCTTTTTAGGTCTGTAACCCTCTGAATTTCCCTAAGCATCACATATCTCTAAAGCTGTAGACTCCAGATTAGGCAAATTATTCTTTTTAAACATTTTTTTAAAAAGATTTATTTGTTTAATTTTGAGAGAGTGAGTGAGCATGGGTGTGTGCATGAGTGGTGGGAGAGGTAGAGAAGCAAACTCCTCACTGAGGGTGGAGCCTGATGCAGGGATTAATCCCAGGACCCCAAGATCATGACCTGAGCTGAAATCAAGAATTGGCCACTTATCCGACTGAGTAGCCCTGGCATCCCTAGGCAAATTATTTTTTTAAGACCAAGGTTATTTCGCAGTTACTACTTACCACTATTTTATCTTCCTAATTTCAAACTTAAGAGCAAGTCATTGTACCAGTCATTCAGGCATGGTTTCCTATTTACAAAGAATGATCACTTCATTATTCATACCAGTTTTTCCATGTTGTATTTGTACAGTATTTTTTCCCTTCATAAGTAATGTATTTTGTTGTGTGTTTTTCTATTTCTTTCTTTCTTTCTTTCTTTCTTTTTTTTTTTGTAGGACTTGGATGGCATAAGTGATTAAGGTGGTGTTGAGGGTCTCTGAAGCTTATGAAAGGTAGAAACTCAACCATGATTTCTTTTTCAACTCTACAGCATTTCCTTCCTTGAAGTCTTCATTTTTACCTTAGTCTCAGGTAATGTCAATGCTTGTTTTTCATAATCATGAATAAATTAATTTTTTCAAATATGAAACCATTTTTGGGTGATAGAATTTCATGTTGATTTTTGTACCATATATTATGTTTTGATGTTTATATCTGTTAGAAACGGGATTTTAATCTTTCTCTTGAGAAAATTGTTAAGAGACAATTGAGGAGTAATGATATCATTTTAGATTTTAAGTTTAGTTTAATGCAGAAAAATATGTGTAGCTTATTATGTAACTTAAGTGAAATTTAAGTGGGAAGATGTTTTCTCTTTTAACCCTTTTTTCAGCAGGGTATTGTATTTTTCATTCATTTGCCATTAACACATACAAACCCATGTTAAATTTTTCAGAATTTTCGGGGAAACTCTGTTTTCATACATTGGAAAACTAGTTAAACCTATTATCAAACTCAGTAGTGTTTAGCATATAATTTATAAAACACGAAAAAACATACCAGTTACTGTACATTTGTACATACTGTATGTTTGCCTAATCATTTATATTAGAAATACTAGTTAAAATATAGACTTGGCCACGGTGACAGAGGCTTTAAAGGTAGCAATACATTTATTTAAGAAGTCCATGTAAACAATTTTGAGATTTTATAGAGGCTCTAGAATCACCATGACCTGGATGTCTTTGTCTTGCTCTTCTTAATACGTAGCATCTCTGTGGTGGTCCCAGATGGTTACCATTATGTCTGTCAACAGGAAGGAAGGAAGGATATTTTCCTTCCCTTTAAGAGGAGTTTTATATACCATTTCTATTTATATTCCAGTGGTTATAACAGTATCACATGACCACAGTCAGCTGTATAAAGAAGGCTGAGAAATGAATCTTACCTAAGTAGCCATGTGTCTCACTTTTTTATTATTAGGCAAGAAGGAGAGAAGAGATTGGTTGCAGGGAAGAAGGGGGAATTTTTTTTGTGTTATATTATGGTTTCTTTCAGATTCACTTTTCATTAACTAGTGTGGATTAACATTAAAATATAATTTTTATTATCTAAATATTAACTCTTGACCTGGGACATACTTTGGAAATTGTGTTTACTTGCATTCCGAGACAGTTGAAGTTTTGTAACTAGTCATCATGCCTTTTTTTTTTTTTGACTAAACACTGCTAGTCTTTTTTTTTTTTTTTTTTTTTAAGATTTTATTTATTTGACAGACAGAGATCACAAGAAGGCAGAGAGGCAGGCAGAGAAAGGAGGAAGCAGGCTCCCTGCTGAGCAGAGAGCCCGATGTGGGGCTCGATCCCAGGATCCTGGGATCATGACCTGAGCTGAAGGCAGAGGCTTTAATCCACTGAGCCACCCAGGCACCCGCTAGTCTTGATATCAGATGAAATAAGGTATTAAAAGTTAAAATCGCCTTGAGATAATTCCTAATTTTTTTTTTTTCACTGCCATTAGGGTGAAATGATTTGTCTGTTATTTTACACTCTAAAACAAGGGCATTGGGGTCTTGGATGGAAGGATCTTTTCAGTTACACATAGAGCTAAATGATCTGTAACTAGCTCCTTCTAATTCTAACGAGTTGTTACTCAAAATGTTTAACTAAGATCAGAACAACTTATCCTCAGAGACATTATACACTTCAAATAGTTCTTTTTAGATGAAAAATACATCATCATACATTGTATTTTATGTTTCTTGTCCTGTTGTAAATATTGTATTTGGAAACAAGTACCAAATATTATATATTATAGAATTTATTAAAGTGTTGGAAACCAGGTATCAATTTTCCACATTATTTTATGTCAACATATTTTAACCTTGGTACCCTTTTTAAAAGACTTGTGGTAACAGTTTTGATAAATTTATGTACTTACATAGAGCATTTATAGTAGTCCTGTTGACTTAAGTTTATTCCTGAATAGGGTAAGACATTATAGTAGTGTTTTTGGTATTGAAGGTGTAAATACATCCTTAGTTCATACTTAAGAAACAGGGTTTGTATTATTAAAATGAGAGCATTTATCTAAGTTTAAAAACTGTTGATATTAATAGCACTTTGCTGTTTTGAAATAAGTTTTGGTTACTATGTAGCACATTAAAAATAACTTAGGTCTTTAATGTTCCTAGTGTACAGGGAAGTTTGTTTTAAGAAGTGTTTTTGATACTCCTTTTATTATACAAAACTATAGAAAATTCATAGTTTCTTAACAGAATAAGTGTTCTTAACATTAGTGTTTGAATTGTTGATAATTGGCATAAGATGTGATGGATGAAACAACTAGATCCAGCAGAATGTAGGGTTCTGTTTTGTTTGGACCTTTTTTTAATTCCCCTTCCTCATTTTCAAGATAATTTTACAGCTATTTCTTAACAGTATGAGTTGCGAAAAATTCGATGTTTTAATATTTTTAAATATCACTATTTTCTTGTTGTTACACTGTTTTAGAAGACTTCGGTGATAAGTATTTGGAATACAGAATATGTTTAGATTCTGCTTTATTTGACAGGGGATGCAAGCATATAGAAATGCCTGTTAATTTTGACTTATAAATATTTACAAATTATTTTTCTGTGGTTAAGAAAGGGTCAGATTTTCCTTTGCTTGTTATATTATATACAATGACGGATCTTAGCTTATATTTTCTCTTATTTAATGTCTTTAATTGTTTCTAGCACTGATCAGAAAGACCATTTTGTCCAGTTGCCATTATTATAAATGATGCTTCTGTTAGAATGTTTTGAACTAGTAGTTATTTAAAAATCATCAAGGAGTGTAGTTTACAAGATATACTTTATAGATGCAAAATGGTAGTTATACAGAGGTGTATCTGAAGGGGTTTTTGAATGTAGAATATGCCTAGACAAGAAGTAGACTTTGTTTTTAAATTAGAGATGAAGCATTTTTTTGCATAGATAAAACTATTCTTTTGAAAGATGAAAGAGAATAGGAAACTTCTTAAGAATGACCAGTGGCAAATTGTTAATCCATATTGATCTTGGTTTGCTTTGTCTGACTGGTTGGTCTTGAGGCTGACTGATACTTGTGTTTTCAGTGCTGGTATTTTTTAAGCTGTAATTTCTCACTAACTCATACATAGTTGGAAATGTTACTATCTGAATTAATATAACCAGCATCCTCCAGATAGCAAGGAGTTTGCTTTGGGTCAGAAATAATTTGTAAAACGTAGCTTTTCTGTTTCAGAATAGGTTCCTTTGAGTACTTTTCTTCTGCCTTTAAGTGAGGTTTATAGGTTGAATGGGTTCTGGTACAAGGCAGGGTATTGTTGATTTGGGAGAATATTTTGAGTTGGAAATTATACTTTTTATAGAAAAGAATGATGTTTAATTCCCAAGCTTGCCTACTATAATCTGTTTTGACTCATAATGTTGGAAGCTCTACATTGTTCAATAAAAGTTGGTGGAAAATAATATACAACCAAACTATCAACAGAAAAGCAGTATCTTTAAATGAGAAATATTTTTTTCATGTTTGAATGCAAGATTTAATTAATGGTGATAAAGTGGCAGGTGAATATTTGTGTACGTTCTGAGGGGGAGCTAGGTGCTTCCAAAAATTTTAGAGGATTATGGCAGAAGTCTTCCAAATCTGTTTTCACCTTAAAATGTACAACCCTCTTTTCTTGGAATCAGGTGTTCTTTAGAACCTCTCCTATATTTATCAGCCATACTTAGGATTATTTTGTTTGATTTCGAAGTGAAAATGGTTAGGTAAAAGAGAAAGGGAGTTTCTTGAAGTAGCTTGGTAAAAGTTTGAAGCCTGCTTCCCCCCTCTCTCTGCCTGCCACTCTGCCTACTTGCGATCTTGCTGTCAAACAAGTAAAAATCTTAAAAAGAAAAAAAATGGTAAGATTAAGATGGTATATGTAAGCCTATGCAAAAAAGAATGACAGTGAGTGGTAGTGGGAAAATAGCAAATGTAGGAAGTGTCCATTTGCCTTCCAAAGGCAAAAATGAGATTTTGTGTCACAAAGTTCTCCTGTGATATCATGTGGTGGGAATAGTCAGCTAAGGAGACTTGGATTGCTTTACCAAGCCAAGCAGTGGTGATGCAGTAGCCTCAGAGTAGGTGAGTGAGAAGAGGAGGAGTTTTGTGAGTTCTGAATGTGTTCATGTCCCTTTTCAAGGGGGAAGGTTAGTATCCTAAGGCAAAAAGTGCACTAAATCTGCTAAGCCCCTTTTGAAATGCCAGTGTACCTCCTGGCTATGACTTGGTGTAAACCCCAGTTTATCTGTTAAATGGGGATATACTTTTATTGTCTTGAGTGTTACTATACGTGTTAAGTGATATAACATATATAAATGTACCCAGCACAGTGTCTTATAGCTAGCAGATCTTCAGCTTATATTAGTTGTCCTTCCTCTCTAGGTAATGATAATCTCTGAACTTTATAATGCAGACCCAAACCTATTAATAAATTCAGAAAGGACTTTTCCTGGGACGCCTGGGTGGCTCAGTTGGTTAGGCAGCTGCCTTCGGCTCAGGTCATGATCCCAGCGTCCTGGGATCGGGTCCCACATCGGACTCCTTGCTCAGCGGGGAGCCTGCTTCTCCCTCTGCCTCTGCCTGCCATTCTGTCTGCCTGTGCTCGCTCTCTCCCCCTCTCTCTCTCTGATAAATAAATAAAATCTTTAAAAAAAAAAAATTAAAAAAAAAAAAAAAGAAAGGACTTTTCCTTATTAATTGCATAGAGGTCCCTTAAAAAAAATAAGTAGTGCCTTGCAGAGTTGATTAAAAATGAGTAGTAGTGGCCAGCTTGTCCATATGTTATGCTTCTGTTAACTTGTCTTCTGAAAGCAAGCCCAAACAGTCCCCTCAGCTTAGAAGTAATTATCGCAAATGCTTTTATTAAAAGCCCATGTGTTTAATTCCTTATTGAAAACCCTGACTCAAAGCTTATTTACTCCATTTCATCTTATAAATCTATAAAGCTTACTTTTTAATTGCTTGCACACAGTTGATTAGAAGCATTAAATTAGAAGGTGGTGACAAGGAGAGTCAGCTGTCCCTTCTGGAAGACAGGAGAAAGTGATGGCTAATAATTTATGTTCTCTTTGAGTAGAGCATTGCCGTTAGGCTTTAATGACTAGGGGCTACCTAATTGGCCACAATTTGAATTATTTTTACACAGCTGAACCAAACATTTTTCATTAGGAGAGGATGGTAAGGAGTGTGGGGGAGACAAATCATTGAATGGAGCAGGAAACTGTATTGTGGTGCCCTAAATGTCCCTGTTGCTGTACCTGTCAGCTTTTTTGACACACAGAGAGAGAGGGAGAGAAAGAGAGAGAGAGAGAGAGATGGAGATGAGGGAAGAATAAAACTTGGAAGGGAGAAAGAATGTAGTTTGAAGTAATCTGCTAAAGGGAGATTTAGGAGAAATTGGCCCAAGGTAGGCTGGCCTCTTCCTCTTCTCTCTTTCGCTATGTTCTAGTTTTTAGTGATCTCTGTTCTGGATAACTCTGAACTTCAGAAGAAAGGGCTATCCCTTTAGCTGAATTAGCCCTATGACATCATTGTCCATCTTGTCTTGGCTCTAAACAGCTGTGCCGTTTTATACTCTTTGTCAGCTTCCCATGGTCCCTTACAAAAGAATTTGTCATCACAAGGAACTCAGGGTGACTGGCTGCTTATTACTCCACCTAGCCCTTCTTTTCCCTGGTTGGACAGAGGCTCCTGGGAACATAAATTGTTTCTTTTTTTCTTCCAGAGCAGGCTTTCATGTAAGTGACATGATTTAAAGGAAACATTATTTCTTTCTTCCTTTCTGCTGTGTAATACCCCAACACCTACATTTCCATTAATTGTATAGATGTTTGGGTCAAAAAGCATTAGTTGACTTTTTGACATTTTAGCATTTAATGTTCACTTTTTAACATGGATTGATTATATCAGTTTCCTTTCTTTACTCCTGACTGATCCTCCTTGGAAATAACTGAAGTTCAAGAAGCAAAGTAGTCTGTGTTAACTTGTGTGCATAGGACCTTTTGTTGTATTTGGGCTGTTGAATGTGCAGTGAAGCACATGAGAGCTTTGACTGAGACCATGCAGGAGTTAGAAGGGGGAAAGTTAAAGAGAGTTTCAGAGGCAATAGAAAATGGACTTATCATTTTTCTTGTAGCTTTGTCCTTTTTTCTTTTACTCTAAGCTTGGTGAAATTAACTTTATTGTTTGAGAACCTTACCTAATTTCCTGTTCAGCGTACTCTGCCCATTTACTAGTTGAGATGTATGGTAGAAGTAGGGTTCAATTTATATGTCTGTGTGTCTTCTTCTTGCTTGTTTTCACCTAATATATCTCAGAGAACTTTTCACCTGTTACAGACAGCAGCCTCATTCCTTTTAATGACTGCATGTGTTCCCATTGTATGGTTGAATCATAATTAATTGAACAAGTCTTCTTTCAGTTGATGCTTAGGTTGTTTCCAGTCTTTTCCCACTGAAGGGTTGCACCAGACATCCTTGTACATATATCTTCAATTAATTTTGATGAATTACTTTATATGATTATGTATATTCTTAGCAGTAAGGTTGCTGGGTCAAGGGGGCATACAGTTTTCATTTTGATATTTCCAAGGCTTGCTTTAAACCCTTGTCAGAGCAGCATTCATTGATACTGAAATCTGTATCTTAGTATTTTCTGGTGTTTCAGGGAAGTTGTCTCAAAACAGTTTCTCAGCTAGCCAGTAACTCAAAATATATGGCTTAATTTGGGGGTCACAGGAATAAGAAATCATACGTAAAAAAGGAAGAGAGATTCCTTTTTCTGTGTTTGTGGCCTGATTTCAAGCAGATTTTGGAAGAGGTCATATTTGTCTTTTATTTGGTCTTTGCCACTTCTTTTTCCATTTGCTCTCTCTATATTGGGTGTGGTATCTTTCTTGTCCAAGTTCCTCACACTGGCACTTAATGTAAGCCTACCTTTTTTCCCAAATAGTCTCTGTCCCCAAAGTACTTCGACTTCCTCAGTACTTATGTTTTAGCCTCATGTTAGGGATAAGGTTAGTAAAAAATTATATTTTAATGTTTATTTTCATATGTACATTTTATGTTAACAGTATTTTAGGGGTATAGTTTTAAATAGTATGCATATATTAGGATATGCTCAATTTTAAAAAAGTGATGAGGTGCATGATCATAAAAAGTGGAGTTGGGGACCGTTGCTTTAGGGAAGTGTAGACCCTGTGTCAGGTTAACAAGTCAGCTTCAACTTTGGCACTTTTTCTTTAAAGTTATAAGTTCTGTCCTAGGTCAGTTTCTTTAAGTTGACCTTTTAATGGCTTCTTCTTCTACATCTCCCATATTCTTTAAAAGCTCCTCTGTTTTTTGTATTTTGTTTTTAATAACAATGTGACAGTAGCAGCTGTAGCAGCAGTGAAGAATTGCAATAAAGGGTGGCTTTTTTTTTTTTTTTTTTTAAAGATTTTATTTATTTATTTGAGAGAGAGACAGTGAGAGAAAGCATGAGCAAGGAGAAGGTCAGAGGGAGAAGCGGACTCCCCGTGGAGCTGGGAGCCCGATGCGGGACTCGATCCCGGGACTCTGGGATCATGACCTGAGCCGAAGGCAGTCGTCCAACCAACTGAGCCACCCAGGCGTCCCAAGGGTGGCTTTGTATATACATAATTCCCTTCTAAATTAGGGACTTTCCACATTCTTTAAGGAAACAGTAAATAGCTTAGAAGAGTGTAATTGATTTAGTATGAACCTCCAAAGAAATGGCCAGAATAAGCAAATTTTAGCCCTGTAGGACTTCAAGTTTCACCTTCTTATGGGATAGTTTATTTTCTGAGAAACGTGATAAGTAGAATATTAGAAGAGGACAGTTACTTGGAGTTTTCTTTAAAATCTTTGTCCTATAGATTTTTTTAAAGGATTTAAAATATTTGAGAGTAGGGGAGCCAAGCATGACTGGGAGGCGGGATTGTGGGGGGGGGTGCAGAGGGAGAAGCAGACTCTTCTGAGCAGGGACCAGGATGTGGAGTTTCATCCAAGTTTGCTACTTAAAGATTGTGAAAAGTAAAATCAGATTCTGGGTCCTTTGTTTTATGTATCCTAGACTGATAATACTGGTACCAGGGAAGATAAGTTTAGTAAGTAAGAATTATATTTTTTGTGTTTTTTTAACTTTGCTGTTTATGTGGGTTTTTTTTTTTTGAGCTGTTCATTTAAGTACTAGTTTTTCAGTAAATGATAACCTTAGTAAATGAAAGTGTATTTAAATTTCAGTAGTGTGTTTGAATGTACCTGATGTTTTTTTTTTGTTTTTTTTTTTTTTACCTCTGAAAGCTATGATCAGGGTACTAACCATTATCTACCTGATTGATTTGGGAAAGAGGTAACCAAACTGAAACATAGTTAATGCATTTACTACTAGTGGACCCTTCCCTTTGGGTAGGATATGTATGTTAACTTTACACAGTCTGACAGTAGAAAGTGATTTTGAAAAACAAACTTTGTACCAGTGCTTTCAGCCTCTTTGAGATGAAATTTCTTTGGATTTCATGATTGTTATGTTAGATCCTACAGTAACACAGTTGAATTTGAATTTACAACAACCAAAGTTAGAGTGGCAGATGTAATATTGCCTGTTTTTTTTCTAAATAATGGAGTAAATAAGGTAATGTAATTATTTGATTGTGTGTAGTTCTTATGACCTATTAAATTTACTCATGTGCTTTATTTAAGATGATATTAGTAACAAGTTTCACTTTTATTTCATTTTAATGAATTTAAAAAGTGTAAAAAACAAAATTTTATTATAGTAAGTTTTCAAATTAGAGATAAATACAAATATAGAAAAAACTTATGACAGTTTCACCACCCAGTGATAATGTTAATATTGTTAGCATTTTAGAAATCTCTACATTCAAACACACACACATTTCCTTTAGTATATTGGGATATTCTCTTACATTTTCAAATATATTTCAAGAATACATATTTTTTAAGATTTTATTTGTCAGAGAGAGAGCAGAAGCACAAAGAGCTGCAGGCAGAGTAGGCAGAGGGAGAATCAGGCTCCCGCTGAGCGAGGAGCCTGTGTTGGACTCCATCCCAAGACTCCAGGATCGTGACCTGAGCAAAAGGCAGACGTTTAACCAGCTGAGCCCACCAAAGCGTCCCTTTCAAGAGTATTTTTATTGTATACATGTTTTTTGAGCTTCAGCAGATGTATTGAAGTATAATAACTGACAGAAGCATGCACATACTACAGATGTACAACTTGAAGATTTTACAAACGAAGTACACCTGTGCAGTCAGCATTCAACTCAAGAAAAAATATTGCTGGCACCTAGACCTCTCCCATTTCCTACCTACTATCAGCAGCAACCCTCACAGGGTAGCCATTATTCTGATTTTATTTTTAAGAATAACTGTGAGATATAATTTATATATGCTAAAATCCACCCATTTTCAGTGTTCAGTTCAGGGATTTTTAATAAATTTACTGATTCGTAAGGCCATCACTATAGTTTAAAACATATGTATGAATATATTTTAACCAGTTTCATTTTGTTGAATGCATAGTTATTTCCATTTTTTTTGCTAATTAAATAATCCTGTAGTGACTTTTCCTGTATTAACTTTTTATGCATTTTCTTTCATTGGGATAGGTTTCTTAAAGTATAATCACCAGTTTGAAGAAGGTGTGCATTTTTATGGCTTTTGATACATAGTACTATATTACCTTTGAAAATAATTGAGCTAACTTATTTTCTTACCGTTAGGAAATGAATGTTTTTTTTTTTTTTTTTCGTCTACCTCAACTTGGGACTTTTTTTTTTTTTTTTTAAAGAATCACACCAATTTGGTGGATGAAATCTGGTAGCTCTGTTTAATGCTTATTTCTTTGATTACTGCTATAAGTGACTTTTATTTTATATATATAGTGATTTGCCTAATAGTGGTTTGTCTATTTATTTATTAATGAATGCACTTTTTTATTTTTTAAGACACTTTAATATGTTAAATGATATGAATCCTTTGTTATAAATACTTCCCCCAGTTTGCTTTATGTCATATTAATTTTTCATAATGAAATAGATTAAGATTTTATGCCATATTGTAAAAAATGAAAATGTGTATTCTACTCTACTAGCCTTTGGAAACTTATCTTGGTAATTTTAAAATTGGAGATGATAATGAATTACATGAATAAAATTTTTCTGTTAAAGTGTGTACCTTTCATAATTGAAATTTAAAAAGTATCAAGTAGACATATAAAACTAATTTATTATGCTTTGTTGCCAAACTTATTCTAGGCAGTTATACTTAAGCATGAACATTGACGACAAACTGGAAGGATTATTTCTTAAATGTGGCGGCATAGACGAAATGCAGTCTTCCAGGGCAATGGTTGTAATGGGTGGAGTGTCTGGCCAGTCTACCGTGTCTGGGGAACTGCAGGAGTCGGTACTTCAAGACCGGAGTATGCCTCACCAGGAGATCCTTGCTGCAGATGAAGTGTTACAAGAAAGTGAAATGAGACAACAGGATATGATATCACATGATGAACTCATGGTCCATGAGGAGACAGTAAAAAATGACGAAGAACAGATGGAAACACATGAAAGACTTCCTCAAGGACTACAGTATGCACTTAATGTCCCTGTAAGTAATTCCTTTATAAGATTAATATAACTTATAGTTAGAAATATAATTAATTTTGTGTTCAGTAGTACTTCAAGTCATTGAGGAAATTTCAGAAAATACTTAAAGGCTTAATAGCTCAAATGGATGTTCTTGAATAGGTATGCTAAATGTTGACAGAAATCACATTTGAAAAAGCAAAGTTAAGTTTTTGTATTATATACATTTTAGAAACTTAATCTTTTTCCAGGATAAAGTTTCTCTATCAAGACTACTGTATATTACATTTTAAGTGCTTAAATTTTAAAGATTTTGTTTTAACTTCTGGATTTCCTTGAAGAGGAGAAAGATTGAATCTTAAGCATAACTAGGAAAAGATCAGACACTTGAGGGTTTTTTCCCTTCAAATTCTGTAAGTTGACAATTCCTGGTGTGTCTGTTTTTTTTCATTACCTTTTTAAAAGGTAAATGAGCTTTTTAGTTTTTGAGCTTTTTTAGTTATATGAGCTTTATTAGTTTTTCCTGTTTATCTTAGATGTCAAATATTCTTTTGTAGGCACCCATAATGACTTTTTTGCCATCTTGTGTGTGTGTATGTTTTTTTTTTTACCTGATAACCAGCAAAATCATAACCAAAATGTAATCTTCAGTTCTTTTTGTAATATTAAACCTGAATTTCTTTCATTATATCTAATATACTGTGCTTTTACTTTTCCTTCAGAACCTTCATATATCCTGCGTACAGTATTCCCTTCAGGCATACCCCCTTTCTGTTTTTTATTTTATTTATTCATGTGACAGACAGAGATCACAAGTAGGCAGAGAGGCAGTCACAGAGAGGAAGAAGCAGGTTCCCTGCTGAGCAGAGAGCCTGATGTGGGGCTCAATCCCAGTACCCTGAGATCATGACTTGAGCCGAAGGCAGAGGCTTCAACCCACTGAGCCACCCAGGCACCCCTAGATTTACTATTTCAATAGCTAAAGCCCCCTTCCTGTTTTTTTTTTTTTCTTTTTTTTTTTTAAGATTTTATTTATTTGTCAGAGAGAGGGAGAGAGAACAAGCATAGGCAGACAGAATGGCAGGCCGGGACAGAGGGAGAAGCAGGCTCCCTGCTGAGCAAGGAGCCTGATGTGGGACTCAGTCCCAGGACGCTGGGATCATGACCTAAGCCGAAGGTGCTGCTCAACCAACTGAGCCACCCAGGCGTCCCCTTTCTGTTAATCTAGATAGTGGTTCATCATTCTCAGCCTTCCCCTTCTGTTTAGTCCAGGCTGAGTTCCTGCAATAGGGACAGTTACTTATCCAGTGTCTATCTCTCTAATAAATTGTAGGCTCTATGAGAGGATGAATTTTTTTCTTATGTTCCATTGTATCCCGGGTGTTGGCAAGTTGTGTGAATGAGTGAATAACACTTATAGTTGTGTTCTAATACATGTGCTCACCAACTTTTTCCTAGCCCATTGTAGTAACCTTTTCTTTTTTAGCCTGTTCATGTGATGGATTATATTAATTGATTTTTGAGTGGGGAATCACCCTTACATACCTGTAATACATCCCACTCAGTTGTGGTATGTAATTCTCATTATATATTGTTGGATTCAATTTGCTAATAAGTTGTTGAGGACTTTTGTATTTATGGTTATGATACATATTGGTCTAGTTTTCTTGTAATACCTTCATATCTGATTTTGATATTAGAGTAGTCCTGGCCTCATAGAATGATCTAGGAGTATCCCTCTGCTTCTAACTTCGGGAAGAGAGTATAGAGAATTGGTATAATTTCTTACATAAATGTGTGATAGAATTCACCAGTGAGTGCATATGGCCTGGTACTTTATTTTTTGGAAAGTTACTACTTACTGACTTAATTTCTTTAACAGATGTAGACCTCTTCAGATTGTTTATTTCTTTTGTGTGAGTTTTTGCAGATTGTGTCTTTTAAGGAATTAGTTCCATTTCATCTCGATTATCACATTTATGGGCCTAGAGTTGTTCATAATATTCCTTTGTTATCCTTTTAATATCCATTGTTGCTCAGCAGATCTCTAGAGCTGTTTCATCTTTCAAAACTAAATCTCTATATCCTTGGGGTAATAATACATTATATGTTAATTAAAAAAAAACCAAACTGAATCTCTATACCTATTAGACAAGAGTTCCCTATTTTTCTCCAGACCCCAATAGAAGCTTGCTGATTTTATTGCTAGTTTAAGAGACAGCTTTTTCATTTTCTTTTCTTTTCTTTTCTTTTCTTTTAAATGATTTTATTTTTATTTATTTGAGAGAGAGACAGATAGTGATGGAGATAGTGAGAGAGAACGCAAGCTGGGAGGAGAGGGAGAAGCAGGCTCCCGCCAAGCAGGGAGCCCTACACAGAGCTCCATCCCAGGATCCTGGGGTCACCACTGGAGCGGAAGACAGATGCTTAGCCAACTGAGCCACCCAGGCTCCCCCAGGTTTTAGTTTTCTCTGTTGATTTCTAGTTTTAAATTTCACTGATTTCTGCTCTAATTTTTATGATTTCTTCTGTTACTTTGGATTTATTTGCTTTTGTTTTCTAGTTTTCTAAGGGGGAAGATGATTGATTTTAGATCTTTTCTAATAAATGCATTTGATGCTATAAATTTCCCTCTAGGCACTGCTATTACTGCATCTCATGAATTTTGATAAATTATAGTTTTATTTTCATTTAATTCAGTATATCTTTTAATTTCTCAGATTTCTTCTTTGATCCACATGTTGTTTAGAAGTGTGTTGTTTAATCTCCAAGTGTTTGGGGGTTTTGCAGCTATTTTTCTGTTAATTAATTTCCAGAATAATTCTGTTGTGGTCTGAAAGCATTATATAACTTCTGTTCTCTCAAATTTGTTAAGGTGTGTTTTATGGCTCTGAAAGTGGTCTGTGACTGCTCCATGTGAGCTTGAGATTATGTGTTTTCTTGTTGAGGATAAAGTGGGTGGTCTGTATTGCATTAGCCTTTTTTAATAGGATTGACTGTCCTGTAAATGGTAGATTGACTTGTCCAATCTATATTTCATATAGTTTCCATAGTGATCTTTCTGAATGGAATTTATATTTCTCACTCCCCTGGGAAAACTTCAGAGGTTCCCATTGCTAAACAGCTAAAATATAGCTTATTGCAGAGGCAGAAAGAGCCCGCATAATCGTAATCACATCTTTTCTAGCAACCCTTTAGACAGTAGTTCAGTAGCTTCTCTCATCCGTTTATACTTAAGCATATCAAATTACTTTAGTTGCCTGGCTCCACTATGGTTTTTTCTATTATTACTTCTGTATATGTTGTATACACTTGTATTATTCTTTGGCAATCTGTTTGTTTTTACTTCTCTGCTGAAAAGATTCCTCTTGTTTGATTTTCATTTTGAAAACTAACATTTTGCATCTCTTTGCTTACAAGACTATAAGGTCCCTTTTCCGTATCCTGCCTTTTACTTTTGTGTTCTCAATTCCTGGGCTATAGTAGGCAGTCAGATATTTTTTGAGTGAAAAAAAAAGTTTATGCATGTGGATGGGTTTGTGTGTGTATATTTTTTTTAATTGAAGAGACGTTTAAGGTGAATGCTTTTAGATGCCAAGTTTAAAGTTCAAACTGCATAGACTTGTATAACCTGCAGCCCATTAAGATACAGAATATTTCTGTTATCCTAGAAGGTTTCCCTGTGTTTCTTCCTGATCAGTCCCCTTGAGAACTTTATGTAGATAGAATCATATATAACTCTTGTGTCTGGCCTCTTTTGTTCAGCACAGTGTTTTTGGTTTATCTTTGTTGGTTGAGTGTATCCATAAGTAGTTCATTCCTTTTTATTGTTGATTAGTATTCTGTTGTGTTATTGTCCTAAAATCTGTTCATTCATTTCCCCTTTTACAGTCATTTTATCTCTAGTTTTCAGCTTTTATGGATAAACTTGCTATGATATGAGCATTTTTGTACAAGTCTTTTTTCACTTCTTTGGGGTACTTCTTGATATAATTAAGCCATTTCTAAATTAAGCCATTAGATTGAGCTAGAGTCTATCTTTTATCAATAATACATTGTCTTTTTTTTTTTTAAGATTTTATTTATTAATTTATTAGAGACACAGCAGAGAGGGAACATAAGCAGGAGGAATGGGAGAGGGAGAAGCAGACTTTCTGCTGAGCAGAGAGCCCAACATGGGCCTCGATCCCAGAACCATGGGATCATGACCTGAGCCAAAGGCAAACACTTAACGACTAAGCTGTCCAGGCGCTGCAGTATTTCACTGTCTTGACTGCTGAATCTTGTATAGTAAATCTTGAAGTCAGGTAGTATGGTCTTCCAATTTTGTTATTTTTCTGGCAAGACTGTTGTGACCATTTAAGGTTGTTTGTATTTTCACATAAAATATAGACTTAGCCTTTCAGTTCCTATAAAACTGGGTTTTGGGGGGATTATATTGATTCTACATATTTACTTGATAAAAATCAACATCTAAACAATAGTGGCTTCCAATCCATGAACATGGTATATTGCTATGTTTGTGTAGGTTTTCTGTAATTTATCTTAGCCTTATTCTTTTCAGTGTAGTTATTGGAAATATTTTGTTAAATTTATTCCTAAGTATTTCATGTTTTGGATGCAATTGTAAATGGTATTTTGAAAAATTTCAATGTTTAATTGTTCATGACTAGTATATAGAAATGTAGTTGATTCTTTTTATATTGACAATGTGTCCTGTGACTGTTATATGTATATATAAGTTCTAGTAGTTATTTTGTTGATTGCTTAAATTTATTCACAGTCATATTGTCTGATCATATTATTCATGCATTTTACATTTTCCTGCAGTGTTTATCTCCCCTTGCTCCCACACCCCCACTCCTCCCAGTATATATCTCTTCTTTTTCTTGTCTTACTGTATTGACTGGGGCCTTCAGTACAGTGATGAATAGAGGTGGTAAGAGTAGATATCTTTTCCTTTTTCCTGATCTTTAGGGGACTGCATTTAGTTTTTCACCTTTAAGAATTATTTTAGCTGTAGATTTTTTAATGGATGATCTTTATTACATTGAAGAAATTTTCTTTCTAGTTTGCTGAAACTTTCTAAAATAAATAAATTTGTAACTCCAAGTGCTTTTTTTTTTTTGTTTTCAAATGCTTTTTATATGTCTGTTACGTGATCATGATTTTTTCTTATTATCTTAATACGGTGAATGATATTGATTGATTTTCAAGTATTAGACCATTCTTGTTTTCCTGGGATAAATTGCTCTTGGTCATGATGTGTCATCCTTTTTATACATTGCTAGATTCAGTTTTACTAACTTTTTAAAATAATTTTTAAGTGTACATTTATGAGAGATACAAGTATTCTTGCAGTATCTTTGTTTTAGGTGTGCTGGTCTCATAGATGGGTTAGGAAGTATTTCCTACTGCATTTTCTAAAAGAGTTTGTGTAAGATATGTCCATCTCTACTTTACATATTTGATAGGCTTCTCTACTAAAGCCAATCTGGGACTGAGTTTTCTTTGGACGAGTTTTAAATTCCAAGTTCAATTTTTAGGACATATTTAAGGTTTCTCAGATTTAAAAAATTTTTTTCCTGTATCCATTTTGATAAGTTGTACTTTTCAAGGAATTTGTCCATTTCTTCTTGTTTAATTGAACAGAATTTTTCATAATTTTAAAATTTCTTTTATTGTCTAAAGATCTATAATGATTTTTTCCTTCTTATTCCTCATAGTGGTAGTTTGTCCTTTTCTTGATTAGTCTGGATAGGGGCTTATCAATTTTATTGTTCTCTTCAAAGAATCAGGTTTTGGTTTTATTGATTTTTACTATTGTACATTTCAGCTTTAACATTTCCTTATTTCCTTCCTTCTGCCTACTTTGTTTTTAATTTGCTCTACTTTTTTCAGCTTTTAAAGTGGGAGGCTAGATGACCGTTTTAAGCCATTCTTCTTTTTTTTTTTTTTAAGATTTTATTTATTTATTTGACAGAGATCACAAGTGGTCAGAGAGACAGGCAGAGAGAGAGGGGGAAGCAGGCTCCCACTGAGCAGAGAGCCCGATGCGGGGCTTGATCCCAGGACCCTGAGATCATGACCTGAGCTGAAGGCAGAGGCTTAACCCACTGAACCATCCAGGCACCCCCATTCTTCATTTTTTATATAAGCATTTGGAGCTATAAACTTCTTTTAACTTCCTTGGTGATTTCATTTTGACCCATGAGTTAATTAGAAGTTTTTTTGCTTAACTTTGCTTGCTTTGAAACTAATGTTTCAAAGTTTTCCAGGTATTTTTTTGTCATTGATGTTTAATTATTGTGGTCAGAGAATGTTCAGTGTATGATTTCAGTCTTTTAAAATTCATTGAGACTTGTTTTAGGGCTTGATTAGTCTGGATAGAGATCTGGATGTATGGTTAGTTGGTCAAGGTTTTATACTCTTGGCTGTGTATTTTGAAACTTATTGGGTAGGTTATTTTATAAATATCAATTAGTTCAAGTTAGCCTACTTATGATCTTTGACACTTTTTTTTTTTTGAAAGTTTTTATTTTAATTCCAGTTAGTTAATTAACATAGTTAATCTTAGTTTTGGTTATACAGTATAGTGATCCAACAATTCATACATCACCTAGTGCTCATCAAAGTGCACTCCTAAATCCCCATCATTGATTTAACCCATTCTTCCATCCCTCTGCCCTCAGGTAACCATCTGTTTCTTGATTTATCTCTCTCTCTCTCTCTCTCTCTTCCCCGCCCCCCACCCCACCTTTTCTCATTTGTTTTGTTTCTTTAATTCCACATATGAGTGAAATCATATGGTGTTTCTTTCTCTGAGTTATTTTGCTTAGCATTATACTCTTCAGAACCATTGATGTTATTGCAGATAGCAAGATTTCATTCTTTTTTGTGGTTGAATCATATTTCATCATGTATGTATACTATATCTTCTTTATCCATTCATCAGTTGATAGACACTTGGGCTGCTTCCATATATTGGCTGTTGTAAATAATGCTGCAACAAACATAGGGGGGGCGTATATCCCTTTGAATTAGTGCTTCTATATTCTTCAGTATTGTGATTGCGGGATCATAGGATAATTCTATTTTCAACTTTTTGAGGACCCTCCATATTGTTTTCCACAGTGGCTGTATCAGTTTGCATTCCCACCACTAGTTCATGAATGTTCCCTTTTCTCCACATCCTTGCCAACACCTGTTGTTTCTTGTGTTGTTGGTTTTAGCCATTCTGATAGGTATGAGGTGATAATATACTGTAGTTTTGATTTGCATTTCCCTCGTAAGTGATGCTGACTGTCTTTTCTTATGTCTTTTGGACATCTGTATGTCTTTGGAGAAATGTCTGTTCATGTCTTCTTATTTTTTGATTGGATTATTTGTTTTTTGGTTATTGAGTTTTATGAGTTCTTTATATATTTTGGAATGGTCTTCAACATTTATATCCTGTACTGATCTACCTATCTTCTAACAGTTAAAGTTTACTTGTAAAAAGATCCAGTTGAAAACTACATATTGCATCAATTGACACATCTCTTTAGTCTGCGTTAGTTCCTCACTTTAAAGTTTTATGATCCTAATAATTGAAGGTTAATAGACCTTTTTTTTTTTAAGAATGTTTCTCAGTTTATGTTTATCTGATTTTCCCTCTTAATGATACTTAAGTTACTATCTTTGGGAGGGGTTATCACAAATAGTGATGCTATGTCTTCTCTCTGCATTGCATTCTAATAGGTGGTAAATGATTTTTATTTGCCCCATTCTGATGGTTCACTCTGATAAGTTGATTAAGGTGATGGCTGGTAGATTTTGTCACTGTAATCTTATTCCTCGTCACACTTTTTAATTTATTTGTTTATTTGTATCAGTATGAGTTTAGGAGTTTTATTAACTGGGTTAAAGTCTATTACTATGATTGTTTTAATGCTTGATTTAAGATTTGGCCAATTGGATCCTCTTCAAGCTGACTTCTCTGTTCTTTTGACATGTCCCATCAGTCTTAGTACATGCTTGCCTTCTGTTACAAGATGTTTTAGGCCTGTCTTGTGTATGTTTTCTGCTGCCTCACCCCTGGAATCAGCCATTTCTCTAAGGAGTCCTTGTTCATTTTAGTGGATGGCATTTAGAAGGCAAGATCTGGGTGCCTAATGTGCTGCTCATTGCTTTTGAGGTATAGCTGCTTCCAGGACTCAGTGGACAAAGCCAGAGAGTATATGTATGTATATAATTATATACATTCATATGTATACATATACACTCACTTCTATCTATAATTATCTCCATGTCTATCAGTATTATAAAACTATGAGTCACACTGATCCCTCCAATTACAGTCCATTACCACAGAGTATATTTTAGTTTTCTCCCTTCTGTATTTTTTAACTCCCTTCTTAGACAGTGAGAAATCTGGCTTTCTTAATCATTGGTGTATTTCCTGACTTGATCAGAACCCCCTTGCCATGTGTAAACCATTCGTCACTGCATCTTCCTGTGCAGAGGGCCTCTTTCTCTAATCCTGGTCTATGCCTGGTCTGCTTCCTCCATGTACTTTCACAACTTGCACTGGACCTCTTTACCATATGGAGCCTTCCTTCTGTACTGTGCTGGTCCATGCTCACCCTTGGTACCTTTCTCACTCCACTGAGCTTCTGACACCTTGCTCCAGGTTACCCTTCCTCTATAACGTAGACCCTTATGCTGCTTGGGTTTTGACACCTTACCCTGAGCTGTCTTCTGTGAAGAAGCTCCTTACTCTGCTTATATCCAGACATCTTTGTGCAACAGTTGCCCACTTATCTTGTCTGGGATTTTATACCCTTTTATGCTTCAGCTTATAGCTTTAGGAATGAATGGTTCATGGAGAACAGGTGAATAGGGGCAGGAAGAGGAAGGGACAAGACTTATTGTCCTTTTACTTTTGTTGAAGCTTAATTTTGGAATTACATAGATTCGTAGAAAGTTATAAAATTAGTAGAGAGGTCCCATGTACCCTTCAGCCAGTTTCCTCTATTGGTTAAATCCTACACAATTATAGTACAATCTCAAAATCAGGAAATTGACATTGCTATAATATGTCCAGTGCTGTATACTTTATCACACATGTAGATGTGTTTAATGACCATCACATCAGGAGACATACTGAATCCATCATGACAAAGATATCTGTGGTGTGACCCCTTTGTACTCGCACCTCTTCTCCCACCATGTCTAACTGTTGATTGTCTTACTTTTAATTGATTTTCCACCTTTGTGTCTTTGTCATTTTGAAAATGTTTTGTTAGTGGACTCATAGAGTATGTCATCTTTAGACTTGATCTTTAGATCTTTTGACTTTTTTCAGTTAACATAATGCCTTTGAGAGCCATCTGAGTTATTGTGTAATTTGTTCCTTTTTATTACAGAGTAGTATTCCATGGTGTTGATGTACCACAGTTTAACCATTCACCTCCTAAAGGATGTTTTAGTTGTTTCTACATTTTGGATATTACAGATGTGCTATGAACGTTCATGCATAGGTTTTTGTGTGAGCATAGGTGTATGCTAAATACCCTGTCATACTCCCACCACCAGGTGTACACTCCTGTAACATTTTGGTATATGTACTAATGTGCTTTTTTGATATGTATATCAGACATAGAATCATGTTGCTTTTTATAGACTGTTTTCATTTACCAGCATATTTTGAACTTTTCTTAACTTCTTACTCTTGTAATACTTCTTAAATGTCTGTTTCATATTCCATACGTATGAGTAATTTGTAATTGAGTCCTGCTACTCCTACTAGGTAATGATAAATTTGAGTGCATTTCGAGAAAGAGTTAATGAAAAGTTTTCTCATACTATATACCAGAGGGCAGAATTTAGGATTTTTGTAACATTGCTCTATAGTGGAACACAACAGACACAAGAAATCATAATCCCTTTTTCTTACTTAGGCATTCCCACTATGGCACATATTCCCAATATGGCACAGTGGTGAAGGGTAAGTCTTGGGATCATGAATATATATTTTTGAATTAAAGAGAGGACATTGATCTAGAACAATATGATCCAGGTCCCCAGAAGAAAACTTAAGTTACCAGGCCTTTCATCCTCTTTAGATTGTGTGCTAAAGACTTCTAAAAGTAGATTTTGAGCACATTAATGATTTTCTTCTTCTATTTGCTCATTCATTTGAAAGCCACAAAGAACTTTATTTCATATTAACTTCTTTCGTTAACTAAAAACTAAAGTTAAGTTTGGGTTTTCTTAGATTGTTAATAACAGTTAAGATTCTGTAGCCTATGTAAACTCTCCAGTGTTTTGTGACAGTTGAAGTAAAAGTTCTTCATTTGTGGTAACTGCTAATTTTCATTTTATCTTAATCTTACTCTAAATCAGTCACCCAAACTCAATGGCCCTCCATTTTCAGCAGCAGTCTGCAGACCACCTTTTGAAATGTCTACAGTTTACTTATTAGAACTTTGTTTTCTAATGTGTTAGAAACTTGAATTAAAATGAAATAAAATAAGTCTTTCAGTCTCATTAGCCACATTTTAGGTGTTCAGTAGCCACATGTGGTTAGTGGCTTCTGTTTTGGACAGCAAAGATAAAGAACATTTCTAACATTGCAGAAAATTTTATTGGAAACACTAGAAAGCTTCTTAACTCAGGAACTAAATTTATTTTAGAACTGTGAAAAAAGTATTTGGTTTATTCTTTTAATTCTTATATTCATTCAGTAAGAATTGAGAAATCATAACTCTCTATGGTCTTAATTTTTCCAGTTGGATGGGGTAAGCATGTTCAAGAATAAAGACCTGTTTGTGTTGACAAAGTGCAGCAAATTGTAATTCATAATAATATATGCTACATTGTTTTTTAGAAAACTGTTAGATTGTATCACTTGAGCAAAAGGATTTTGAATTAAGAACTATACAAATTCATGTTCTAGTCATATAATAATAAAATCAAATGTAAAATATTTCAGGTACTTATAACTCCTGAAAAAATACATGTCAGCATTTGTGTAGCATTTTATTTTAGTCATGAATTTCTGTGCTATAAAACAGCATGAACAAAATTATAGGAATACTTTCATGTATTTCCTATTTATAAATATTTTGTTCAATGACCTAGGAAACTCAAAATATATTTGGCCATTGGTGTAAGAACTATGTTTGGTTTTTTAGTTTTTAAGTTTTCTTAAATCCTGTTATTAATTTAAGAAAGGCTATATAGATGTTTTCCCATATGCCTCTTGTTCTACTCAGTAAAAATGTAACATACAGATGCCAGCAATTTGAGTATATATCTTGTAATGGGTAACTTTCCCCCTCTTATTAACAAAAGAAAAAAGAAAAAAAAATCAATCCTAACCCATTTCAGTGGTTTTAAGTTATTTTTTTATTTTTGCCACATATTTTGTACTCTGGTGTAATTCCAGAATTGGACTGGATTTATTGGTGACAAATGTTCTTTCACAAGCATCCTGGAAGGTGAGAGATCTGTTTGCTATTATATTTATTTGCTTAAATAATAATTAGTAGGATATGTTTCTTTTTGGCTAACTCCCCAACTTATTATCCCCATTGTGTTGTATACTTTTTTTTAAACAGTTATTTATTACCTGTAGCCAATTCTTATTACCATTACATTTCTTTCAGAGTTCATCTGAGGGATTTAGAAGCAGTTTTGTTATGTTCATTGGCTGTTGGGGTCCTGTAATTGCATTGGTTATTATTGGAGCTCTGTGTTTTAAGAAGTGTTTTTATTCTTCCCATTCAAATACTTTTTACTTCAGCATACTCTTTGGATATCTTTTTTAGAAATAGATTCATTAATTGAGCTTATTTTAAGAAGAGGTGGTAATTTATATCAATTCAAGTTTTTTGTTTTGTTAAAGATTTTATTTATCTATTTGACAGAGAGAGACAAAGTGAGAGAGGGAACATAAGCAGGGGGAGTGGGAGAGGGAAGCAGTCTTCCTGCTGAGCAGGGAGCCCAACATGGGGCTCAATCCCAGGACTGTGGGACCGTGCCCTGAGCCGAAGGCAGATGCTTAATGACTCAGCCACACAGGTGCCCAAGTTTTTGTTTTGTTTTGTTTTTAAACCATATTTTATTCACATGCTATATACATCTTAGTGCCATGTTTGGTAGGAATCAATATATGAGCAGAAAACCTGGCATAAGTAACCGTACTTCATAGTTTGTCCTGGTGTGAATCATGCTACTGCTTATTTATTATTTCAACTTACTTGAAAAGCAGAAGACCGAAGCTGTCCTTTTTAAGAGATTGTTTTAGGGCATCTGGGTGGTTGAGTCAGTTATGTGTCTGCCCAGATCATGATCCCAGGGTCCTGGGATTGAGTCCTGCATTGGGCTCTGTGCTCTTCTGTGAGTTTGGATCTCCCTCTCCCTTTATACCCTGCCCCCCATCCCCATTCTCTCTCTCTCTCTCATGTTCTCTCTCTCTCAAATAAATAAATAAAATCCTAACAAAAAAATAAGAGTTTGTTTTAGGGAGCTAATCCACAATGATCTATTTTTTTATATGTATTTTGTCAACTTTTTAAAAGATTTTATTTATTTATTTGACATAGAGAGAGAGATCACAAGGAGCCAGAGAGGCAGGCAGAGAGAGAGGGGGAAGCAGGCTCCCCGCTGAGCAGAGAGCCCGATGTGGGGCTCTATCCCAGGACCCTGAGATCATGACCTGGGCTGAAGGCAGAGGCTTAACCCACTGAGCCACCCAGGCGCCCCTGGACATAAATTATTAATAGAAGATTTCTTTCCAGATGACTTTAATAATATAGCCAGTCTCTAAGTTTAATACAGTTCTATCTGATCTTTGATGTTTAATCTGGAATTGTGAGACAGTGTACTGAATGAGTGTTACACTCTCTTACTTAGGACAGTAGTACACAAATTGAAAATCATTATGGACAAGGCTATAGAGTCAGCCTATCTAGATCAGTCTCAGAGAGATCTGCTTTGGTTTTCTGATAATGGTCTTGATGTAGGTTATTATGAACGATCACATAGTTATTGTAAACATTAAAATAGTTCAGAATAAAGTAAAAAGTAAAAATTGTTTCCACCACTTAACTAATTTAATTCCCAAAAGATAACTAGTAATATTGACAGCCTTCTGGAAATTTTTAATTTATTAACAAACATGCAGAGTGTGTATGTGTATTTATTTCTATATAATATGGTTTTAAAATCTGTTATGAAAACCTGCATATGTTTTGTTTTAAGTAGATTAGATGATAATGTTGTTTATATGCTTTTGAAATTAGCTGTGTTTATTTAAAACACATCCTATAGAAATTTTGTAATTGCCTATGGAACTTATTTTAATAGCTGATTAAATGGTGTGCCTTATTTAAGGCAATGCTGATGGATATTTATGTTACTATTAGATCTGTTTGAACAAAGTAATGGTGAAAGGATCATACTTTTATATATAGACATAGATGCCTATATATATATGAGCATGTTTCTTGTACTTATATCTGTATGTACCTACACATTTGTAATACTCTTTCTCTAGGTCTATGTCTTTTATTGAAGTATAACATTTTATACAGAAAAGTACAGAAATTGTAAGTGAGAAATTTTATCAAAAGTGAACATAGTTGAATAACCACTGCCCAGATCAAGGCATAGAACATTACTAGCAGCGCAGAGGGCCTCCCCATCTTCTTAGTCACAACCATTTTTTAATTTCTGAAGTTAACCACTACCATAACACTTCTAGCGTGGCCTAGTGGTTTTACCAGATTTTGTACTGATTATAAATAGACTCATACACTCTGTAGGATGTGATTTCTTTGGTTCAGATTGTGAGATGTATTCACATTTTGCAAGTACTAGTTTATTCTTATTTCTACATAAGCATCAGTTGTGTGAATATATCAAAATTTATCCATTGTAGTATAATTGACGTATAGGTTATTTCCAGATGTGGACTATTACAAAAAGTGCTGATGTGAATATTCTTGGATGTGTCTTTTGGTGCATGTACATGCTCATTTTTGTTGGTTATGTACTTAGGATTGAATTTGCTAGGTTTGCATATGTTCAGCTTTAGTAGGTACTGGCAAAAGCTTTTTAAAGTGGATTTACCAGTTTATATTAATTGTCCATATCCTTGGTACTTGGTATTGTCAGTCCTTTTAATTTTAGCCATTATGATTGGATAGTAGTCTTGCAATGTGATTTTTAGGTTATGTTTCACTGAAAACAAACAAAATTTAGTACTGTTTCATACTTGCAATTTGGGTATTATTTTTTGGTAAGGCACATGTCTATTTTTTGTCCATTTTTCTATTGTGTTTCTTTCTCTTACAGATTTGTAGTAGTTCTTTATCTGTTTGTTGGGTATCTGTTTATCTTTGTGTATATATCTCTTTTTCATTCTGATTTGCCTTTTTACTCTTGATAAATAGAAGCTGTTGTTAATAACATTCAATTTATAAGTCTTTTCCTTTTGGTTAGTGTTTGTGTATCCTATTTAAGAATTCTTTGCCTGCCGTAAAATCACAGAGATACTTTGTTAACTTCTGGAAGCTTTATGGTTTTTCTATCCCATTTAGATTAATAATCCATTTGGAATTGATTTTTGCTGATGATGTGCAATAGGGATCAAGGTTTATTTGATGGCTTTCCCCCCCCCACTCACAATAGAAGTTTTTTCAGTCTCACTTCTCTGGCTTAATGTTTTAGTTCTTAGAATAACTGAGTATGTTAAGTTAATGATAAACAGGTTTTTTTCATTGATGAGTACTAGGGATTTATACTAACACTGGAGTTAATATATTTTTAAGATTATAAAGTAATACATACTTGTTGAGGAAATGTAAAAATTCTAAAACTATAAAGCAGATAGCAAAAAATCACTAATGTCACTATAGGATGATCACTACTAACATTTGGTTGTTAGCATTTTAGTGTTTGCTTTTTGTTTGTTTTTCTGTGTATGTATTTGTGTTTGTATAAAATTTGCTGCATATGTATTTGTGTGTTTGTATAATATTGTAAAACATATTTATCTACATAATTATATATTTACTCCTCACCATGAGCATTTCATTATGTCATTAATATTATCCAAAACTAAGATTTTTTTATAACTGTATAACGTCAAATAGCAGTGTTGTAATTTACCTCAGTCCTTATTACTGGATACTTAGACTGTTTGCACTTTTGTTTTTACTACCATAAAGAATGTTGTTATGTTATATGTAGACATTGTTGTGCCATGTGAGTTTATTTCTTCAGTGTAGATTTCTTAGACTTTTGATATGTCCTGGTCAATTTGTAGACCATAAAAGTTGACCAATTATTTTTCCTCTAGTAGTGTATGAGATTTCCAACTTAATATCTTTATAAATGATCTAGAGTAGGAACTAGGAAATCGAATTTCTAGATTTGTAAATGATGTTGAGGGAAATAAAAACAACTGGACTTGGTCTTGGGTTGGCAGTGGAGAAGAAAATTAAGTCGCTTTTAAACAGAAGATTGAGGTAATATAGCATATTGCAAGGCAGGGAATTTGGAGGGAGGTTCTTAATGTAAAATACTGATTTAGATAATAGGATGTCTAGGTGGAAATATTCTGTAGAAATTGGTAACTCATCTGTAAGTCTATGTTAATTAATAGCCATAAATATTTGTTTAGAAAATGAAAGTTTTCAAGGTGTTCTTGATGTAATCTCATTAGATATTCTGTTGTAATCCCATTTGATTTTCTGTTGTGTATATGCTGGATATTATTACTACCATGATTAAGAGATGAAGAAATGATTATGATCATTAGTGGCATCAAGAATCTGTCTGCTATCAACTGATATGTTTTGTAGTTGATGCTTTACATATATAATATCTTTTAACTCTGCAGAAATTCTGTGAGGATTATTTCATCCATTGTATAGGTGAGGAAGGTTCCAAATGACTAAATTTAGTTCAGCCTTACACTGGTATTAATATATTTTGGAATTAGGTTGTATTTCCTTTAACTCCCTACCTTTGCTTTTCGTGTTTTTCCATATTTTTCTAACTAGAAGCCAGGTTCATCCAGATAGTAATTAGAGGAGGTAGGATTGAAACTCAGGTCTTATGCTTCACCTATATATTGATGATATCTTGTCCATTTTGTTGTTTGTTTGTTTATTTATTTATTAAATTTATTTTTTAAAAGGTATTTGTTTGTCAGAGAGGGCATAAGCAGCAGGAGTGGCAGGCAGGGGAGGCAGAGTGAGAAGCAGGCTCCTTGCTGAGCAAGGAGCCTGTTGTGGGAATCGATCCCAGGACCTTGGGATCATGGCCAGAGTTGAGGGCAGATGCTTAACCGACTGACCCACCCAGGTATCCCTCACTTTGTTATTTTTAAAATTATTTTCTCTCCCTTTTATGGTAGCCATTCTAGAACCTCTAGAAATTTTTCCACATTCTGGCAGCAAGCAAACTGTAGTTCCTATTTCAAAAATAAAATTTTCACATAAAAATTATTTTAAAAGCAGTTTTAATAATTCAGATTTATTAAGAAGCTGTTACAGTAGTGGAAATAACACTGGACTAAAAGACACAAGATCTTGGTTTAAGTCCTAATGTTGAAATATAATAGTTTGGGTAAGACACTTCCCTGAAGTTTTAGTTTTCTTATTGGTAACTTGAAGGTAATAATTAATTCACCAATTACAGCTGTTAAGATTTTAGTTGCTAGATTTGGAAGACTTGGATTTCAATTTTGATTTACCCTTTTAATTAATGGGATTTTTAGACAAGTGACTTAACTTTTCTGGGCCTTAGTTTTCTTATTCTTAAGATGGGATGAAAATAATTTTACTGTGAAACTGAGATGACCTGTAATAGACTATATGGGCTAGAGAGCATGTGCCACCTGCCTCCCCCTCACCCCCTGCCCCACAATCCTGTAGCCTTAGCACCTAGGAACCTAGAACAGTGGACAGTGCCCAGTATACAGTAAATGGTAGATGAATCTTTGTTTATCAGGCTGAGGAGGAAAAACTACAAATTTACAGAAGACCAACATTACTGAGGTATAATTCACAGAAGATCTGCACATATTTAATGTATAGTATATGATAAGTTTGGGGTGCTAAGTATTTTTGTAGTTAGAAAAATCAAAATTTTCTTAACTTTTATTTTGTAATAGATTTAGATTCATAAAAAGGTTGTAGAAGTAGTTTTGAGTGCATATAAACCCATCACACAGCTTCTTCTCATATCAAAGCTTATTCAACCATAATGCAGTTATCAAAACCAGGAACTTAATGTTGGTAAAACTAAGGGCTTATTTGAATTTTATTTGTTTACCCCTAATGCCCTTTTTCTGTTTGAGGATTCAGTATAAGATCCTATACTGCATTCAGTTTTTGCTTCTTCTTCTTCTTCTTCTTCTTTTTTTTTTTTTTAAGATTTTATTTATGTATTTGACAGAGATCACAAGTTAGGCAGAGGAGGCAGGCAGAGAGAGAGGAAGAAGCAGGCTTCCTGCTGAGCAGAGAGCCCGATGTGAGGCTCCATGTGGGGCTCGATCCCAGGACCCTAGGATCACGACCTGAGCCGAAGGCAGAGGCTTTAACCCATTGAGCCACCCAGGCGCCCCTTGTTTTTGCATCTTCTTAAGTCTCCTGCATTATGAGACAGTTCAGTCTTTCCTTGTCTTCTATGACCTTGACTTTTGATACTTGATGAGTATTGTCAGTTATTTTGTAGAATATCTCTCAGTTTGGGTTTGATGTTTTCTCATGACTAGGTTGAAGCTCTGCATTTTTTTAAAAAAGATTTTATTTATTTATTTGACAGAGAGAGAGAGAGAGCACGTGCACAAGCAGGCAGAGAGGCAGGCAGAGAGGGAGAGGGGGAAGCAGGCTCCCTGCTGAACAGAGAGCCCAATGTGGGGCTCGATCCCAGGACCCTGAGATCATGACCTGAGCTGAAGGCAGAGGCTTTAACCCACTGAACCACCGAAGTGCCCCGAAGCTCTGCATTTTTGACAACCCTAAAGAAGTGATGTTGGTACAAAATTTGGTATGCCTTACTACTGGTGATACTAACCTTGATTCTTTGTTTAGGTAGTATCTGCCAGTTTTCCCCAGTATATGGTCGCTATTTTTCCCTTTGTAATTAAGATATCTTTTAGTCTTGGGGCGCCTGGGTGGCTCAGTGGGTTAAAGCCTCTGCCTTCGGCTCAGGTTGTGATCCTGGGGTCCTGGGATCGAGCCCCACATTGGGCTCTCTGCTCAGCAGGGAGCCTGCTTCCCTTCCTCTCTCTCTGCCTGCCTCTCTGCCTACTTACGATCTCTGTCAAATAAATAATAAATAAAATCTTTAAAAAAAAAAAGATATCTTTGAGTCTGTTTAAATACTTGATTTCTCCTCAGATTTCTACCTACTGGTTTTAGCATTCATTAGTGGACCCTGCCAGTTGTAGTTAATGTGGTGTTTACCTAATTGTGATTTTGTATTTTTCTCCTTCTTGCTATATTTATGTTAATCGTAGCTGTCTCTTCTTTATTATTTTTTGCCAGTTACTTTAGTTTTTCTCAGCATGGGTATTCATTTTATTCTACGAGTTCCAATCCAGTAATGTCATTACTTTGTTGCTCAAGTTGTTCAGCTATGCTGGTTAAGAGCTCCTCCAGACTGGTTCTTGTGTCCTTCGGACACTTGTTCATCCTTTTTCTGGCTCTTTAGTTTCTGGTACCACAGGATGTTGTTTTTCCCTGGACGAGTTCTGGAATCAGTCACTTCTCCAAGGAGCCCCAGTTCCTCTTATTTGGATAATGGTGTTTAGAACCTAAGTTCTGGGTGCTAAGTGTGTTAGATATTGTTGCTCCTTTGTAATCTCAGTAGAGTGAGCCAGGAAATATATGTATGTCTGCTAACTCATACATGCACACCCATCTGTACTCATTTCTTTATGTTGGTGGAGTCCAGGTACCTATTAAAAGAGAGTGAATGGAGAAGAGGAAGGGAACACAAAATATAGTTAAGATGTATCTAGGTCAGCAGCTCTCAAAATTTCTGGTCTTACAACCCTCTTGCTCTTAAAAAATTGTGAATGCTCCTAATAACTCTTGCTTATGTTGGTTATATGGATCATTATTCACCATTTTAGAAATTGAAAATTTTATTTATTAATTTATAAATAACAAATTGCATTGCAAGTTAACAAAGAATATACCTTTAAAAAATAATATTGGGAAATTGTCCACTAATTGGTACCCACCAATTGCAGTATTTTTCTGCCTTCTAAACGAGAGGTTTTCTTTTTTCATTTTTTTTTGTTGAAGCGTAGTTGGCACACAATCTCACATTGTGTACCATTGATTCAGGTGTACAGCATAGTGATTCTTGACAGTTCTGTGTATTATGCTGTGTTTACCACAAGTGTAGCTACCATATGTAATACCATGCAATGCTGTTACAATACCACTGACTATAATCGCTGTGCTGTATCTTCTATTCCTGTTACTAATTCATTCCATAACTGAAAGCCTGTACCTCCCACTCCTCTTCACCTGTTCTGCCCCTTCCCCCTCTGCCATTTCTGCTGGCAGTCACCAGCTTGTCTCTGTTTTTGTGGATCTGTTTCTTCATTTTGTGTGTGTGTGTACGTTTGTTTCTTAGATTCCACACAGAATTGAAATGATATGGTATTTTTCTTTCTCTGTCTGATTTATTTCACTTAGCATAATATCCCATAGGTCTGTCTATATTGCAAATGGCACGATCTCATTCTTTCTTTATGGCTGAGTAATACTCCATTATGCGTGCATGTAGCACATCTTTATCCATTTGTCCAGCATTGGACATTTTCATATGGTTGCTTCCATATGTTGGCTATTATAAATAATGCTGCAGTAAATATAGGGGTGCATATATCTTTTCAAATTAGTGTTTTTGCTTCCTTTGGGTAAATAGCCAGGAGTGGAATTAATGGATTGTAGGATATTTTGGTTTTTAATTTTTTGAAGAACCTCCATACTCTTTTCCACAGTGGCTGCAGCAATTCAGATTCCACTGACACTGCATGAGGGTTTCTTTTTCTCCACATCCTGACCAACACTTGTTAATTCTTTTCTTTCGCTTCTAGCCAGTTCGTTAGCTATGAGGCAATATTTCTTTTTTCTTTTTTATTCATTGTAGTTTTGATCTGCATTTTTCTGATGATTAAGGAGCACCTTTTTTTGTCTTTTGAGCCTCTGTATGTCTTCATTGGAAAAACATTGATTCACGTCCTTCACCACTTTTTAATTGGATCATTTGTGGGATTTTTTGGTTTGTTTTGTTTTTGGTATTGAGTTGTATAAGTTCTTTATATACTTTGGGTGTTAGTCCCTTATCAGATATATCTTGTGCAGGTGTCTTCTCCCTTCAGTAGGTTGCCTTTTCATTTTGTTGATAATTTCTTTTTTGCTGTGCAAAAGCTTTTTATTTTGATGTAATCCTTATAGTTTACTTTTGCTTTTGTCCTCGCCTGTGGAGATCTACCTAGAAAAATGTTTCTCCGGCCAGCTGATGGCAAAGAGGTTACTGCCTGTGTTTTTGTTTGGAGGTTTCATAGTATTAGTTTTCACATTTAGGTCTTTAATCTATTTTGAATTTATTTTTGTGTATGGTGTAAGAAAATGGTCCAGTTTCATTCTTTCACATGTAGCTGCCTAGTTTTCCCAGCACTATTTATTAGACTGTCTTTTCCCCATTGCATGTTCTTGCCTCCTTTGTCATAGATCAATTAACCATATAATTGTGGCTTTATTTCTGGAGACTCTTTTCTGTTCCATTGATCTGTGTGTCTGTTTTTGTGCCAGAACCGTACTGTTTTAATTACTGTAGCTTAGTAGTGTATCTTGAAATTTGGGATTGTGATACCGCTGGGTTTGTTCTGCTTCCTCAAGATTGCTTTTGATACATGGGGTCTTTTTGGTTCCCTACGCCTTTCAGTATTATATGTTCTAGTTCTGTGAAGAATAACATATAACATTTTTAAAGAAACAAAACCTTGTTTTCTAAAATGAAAAATTTAGAGAAACTTTGTTTACAGTTTTATTAATATGCGTATTACCTGGCTTATTGTAACATAACTGGATTCTCATACTTGCTAATACATTCACTCTGTGTTGACATCACATGTTAGCTTCTGAAAAATGCCACTATGTATTCATGAGAGGAGAGTGGGGAAAAAAAAGTGGTATGATTATGGAAGTATTTCTGATCTCATGGACAGCCCAAAAGGGCATCAGGGACCTTCAGGAGTCCCTGGACCACACTTTGAGAACCACTGATAAAGATTTACTGAAGATATGTATAGATATATATAGATATATATAGACATGTATATATATATATAAACATATACATATATCTAATATATATATATATATATATATATATTAGAAGGATAGATTCAGAAAACTTCCATGAGGACTAGGAGAGAACTTAAGTCATGATTTTATGGAAGTTGAAAGAATAGAATGCCCATGTAGCATTGGGGGAAGTCAGCACTGTCTCAGGTAAGAAAACTTGCTTTGAGCACTTCATCTACTTGTCTTAGAGTTAACTAATTTATTAAGTTGCTAGCATTGCAGCAATAATAATAAATGTCTCTCTGACATTTATCATAAGAAATATAGAGGAACAGACTAGAACATTTGCTGTGAACTATGGTTCCCTAAACCCTTCAAAATCAAAAGATGACTTGTCAAATCCTGACAAATGTACTTCCAATCAAAATTTTGAATGCACTCATGGGCAGGCAGAAGGGAAGGTCATAGTTCATGAATCACCCAAAGGGCCATCAGTGTGCTGCTTCCTCTCCTTGCCCTATTCTGTGACTTGGCGAGTTTAGAATTAGAACTATTCCTGTTGACCAGTTACATTTAACTGTTCTTGCCAAAACTATCCTGTGAACACACACGCACTCATACACACTCATACACACTCATTAACTCCCTCTCTTTCTCTTGGTCTTAACTTTCCCTATTCCAGATTCTAGGAGTATTCCTCAGTGTAGCCAACATTCTTTCTTTAGGCAGTATATTTACAGTACAGTTAATTTGTTTTATCTTTATTTTTATATTCAAGCACTTGTTATATTTACAGTCACCTTGATTTTGTTACCTGGATGCAATACTTTGGAACAATTCCCTTCTAGTGATAAACAGATCCTTTTTATATTGCTGTGTATTACTTTTACTCTCAGGAATAACCATTTCTCTAAATTTGGGGGCAGTTATTTTGTTGCTATTCTTTTTTTTTTTTTTAAAGATTTTATTTATTTATTTATTTGACAGAGAGAGAGAGATCACAAGTAGAGAGAAGGAGAGGAGGAAGCAGACTCCTGCTAAGCAGAGAGCCCGATGTGGGGCTTGATCCCAGGAGCCTGGGATCATGACCTGAGCCAAAGGCAGAGGCTTTAACCCACTGAGCCACCCAGATGCCCCGTGTCAGTATTCTTATCACAGATTACTCGTTGTAAAAGTTTGGCCATAAGAAGAAGGAAATTGTTAGAAAAATTGTGGTTCATGAGAAATGATTTTATAGAGGAAATATAAGTGTGCTTTTAGGTAGAGAAGATGTAGCTGGTAGAATAAGGAAGATTATTTTAGAAAGGCAGTGAAACAGCAGAGCCTTGGAGATAGGAATTGAGTCAGTAGCACAGAGTGCAGAGGAAATTGAAAATTGAAAGGAACATATGGCTCCAGAAATAAAGAGAGGTGGTAAGGAGAACTACTCCTGCCAAGTGACCTAGGTCTTTTCTGTAAAGTCGATCATAGAGAATCTTGAAATCTGAGCTGGAGAGAGTATAATTGATACCAGGGGCAACAAGCAGCTATTGTAGATTCCTCACTGGGGAGATGACAGGGAAACCAGTTTTGTTTCTTTTTTTTTTAAGATTTTATTTTAGAGCGGGGGAGAGAGAAGTACATGCGTGCGTGTGCAGTGCACAGGAACAGTGGGGACAGGACAGAGGGAGAGGGAGAAGCAGACTCCCCACTGAGCAGGGATTCCCAATGCAGGACTCAATCCCAGGACCCTGAGATCATGACCTGAGTTGAAGACAGACTGAAGTACCCAGGTGCCCCCCAAAATAGTTAAATATTAATTTTTTCATGGGAGAACATATAAGGGAGATGATAATGTAAGGCAGCAAGGTTGATAAAGTTAGAGTGAAGTGGATGTTGCTGGATATGAATGTAGACTACTGAGAATGAAGAAAAGGAAGAGTCTAAAATAAACCTTCTTACCTGGGAATTATGGGTAGAGGGTAGCCTAAAATGTGTAACCCAAATGAAATATTTATCGCACACTGTGTCTGGCAAATTTATTTTAGCACATTTCACATTTGTTATATCACTTATTAACATTATTGAGTCTGGAAGAAAGAACTTGGGAAGGGTAGCAGGGTTGGAAGGCAAAAAAATAAAAGGGGGATATTTATAATAAACCTGCAGCTCTGGTTAAGTCTCTTATTTGATTCATGAAGCTTTTTGTGGTTACTTCCAATCTCATTAATTTTCCTTTTGATTCCTGCCCTTATTCTCTCTGCCTAATATGTACAGTCTTGAATTGCTAGGTGGTTTTGTTGTTGTTGTTACGCGTCAGAACTCCTTGTGTACATTTTTAAGGCCTTTGAAAAGGGGACCTTATATTTAGGATGAATTTTTGGATTCTAGAATTGTGCTCTGTACATATTAGAATTTCAGTGAATATAAAGCTTTTGTTAAATTATTTTAGACTGAGTTTAGCATATTGCAGACACTTAGTAGCTGTTGCATGAATAAATGAGTAAAGCTACTATGGGAAATACCAAAGAAGAATATCTTACTTGTGGATAATCAAGATAATAAGTCCACGAAATAGTTAAATGTAAAAGTAGGATAGTTTGTTTTTATTTTTGGGCCAGAACTGAAGTAAGTTTTGAAAGAGTCATTCTGGATTCTGGGCTCGAGTTACTAGTGATCATGGGAATCAAGAGAGGGGTATTTTTCAAGGTAGAGAGGTCTCTTTATATTTAGGGTCAGGAGAATGAAGTGAAAGATTTAAAAAATGAAGAAAACGTCAAGATAATTAAGAGATACATTTTAGAAGTAGCAAGAAAGAACCAGCTTGGGTTGTGGCAAGGGGTGAGGAGGTATGGCATTATAGGATTCTATCTCTTCTCAAGGTGTTGGGGAAGAAGTTTGAGGAGGAGTATGGAAGGTAGATACGATATGGCAGTCATGCTTGACAGTTTTCCCTAATCTCAAAGTGAGAGACCTAGAGGGGGCTTCAGGTTTTAGATGGAGAAGACCCTGGGTTTAGTCAGATCTTACAAAAGAAGGATAGTTAGACTGATTGACAGTTTGATGGTATTTCGAGGTTAGTAGTGAGAACAGCATTGAAATTCAGGTCTCAAATGTAGACAGGTCCATGCTGGCCATGGAGCCCACTTTATAAAAAACTGAAAACTTTTTTTTAAGAGTACAGTTGTCTTCTTAAAACCAAAGGAGACTTAAGTTTTCTCAGACTTTTTTGCAGTTCATTCTTTTTAGCTGACTTAGAACCATACCTGTCTATTCTTTATGGTTTAGAGTTACCTTCATCTTTTCTAAGCACCTTAGGCTGGATCTGTGTACTTTAGTGCGTGGTTATGTTATATATAGAGGAGTTTAATTTATTCCATTTATGGGTAATAAGCTTGTTCGTGCATTCTAAAAATGTAACTTCCTGTGTGCCTGACATTCACAATGTTTTGATTCTTGATACTTCCAGGTTTGAGGCTGGGCTTTCATATGTTAAAAGTGTGCCTTATCTTTGCCAATGCTAGTACAAATACTTCTTTCCAGGGACGCCTGGGTGGCTCAGTAGTTAATTATCTGCCTACCCCTTGGGTCATGATCCCAAGGGTCCTGGGATTGAGTCTCACATGAGGCTCCATGCTCGGCGGGGAGCCTGCTTCTCCATCTGCCTGCCGCTCGCCCGCTTGTGTGCTCTCTCTGACAAATAAATAAATCTTTAAAGAAAAAAAAAAAACCACTTTCCATATATGTGGAAATAACTGAAAGGTTTAGATACACTTGTTAATCTTTTTCAGTGTTTATACATAAAGGCTCTTCGTTGGTTTGTGAATATCTGCTAAATGCAGAATTTATTTGTGAATTTGTCTTATACTCTACTTGGCACTTTTGCTAAAAATAATTTCTCTGTTTCCTACTGCTGCATGTTACATTTTCATGGTTTCTTTGCAATTTAGAAACTGATGGAAATATTGGAACTACTTTTGGTGCCCCTGCAAAATGGGACAGAGCAATTCAGCAGCTGCTTATTACATAGTCTGTAATCATCTCTTCTGTCTCACACCGAACCCAAATTTTGTATTTCAGTACATATCACTTCAGAGGTGGCAACATATTTGTATTCCAAAGCCTTGTTGGTGGTGATTTTACCATTTTATTTTATGTTCCAAGTAATGATAACAAAAGAAGCCATGGGAAGGTTCGCTAGTATTATTCTATAACTTGATAGAATTATTAGCCCAATAATCATTTACGTCTTGTTCTTGTGCCAAGGTTCTTCTTGATTTGTGATTCTTAAAATGTTTACACTTCAGGAAGTTATGAGAGCTTCCAGTTCCTTATTTTGTCAACCTGAAATCCCTGCCTTATGTTCCATTTTCTTCATGAACCCTTTCTACACAGCTGTCTTCCAACTTTACACTGTGAATCTGTAAGATGTTTATAATGTTTTGCACTATTTCTTTAGTTTGTGTTTTGAAAAATGTAGCCACTTGTACATGGTACTTCCTGGATTGTTTTTAAGGAATTATTTATTTATTTTAGCTTCTATTTATTGAACAGAGATTTGTTTCTCACAGCTCTGGAGGCTGGGAGTCTAGGGTCAGGGTACCAGCATGGTAAGGTGAGGGCCTTCCTCTAGTTGCAGACTTCATATGTCCTTACATGGTGGGAAGGTTGAGGATGTTTAATGTGGTTCATAGCCTATTGAGTTGAAAGGTTTTTTAATTTTAAGATTCTTGTGTTTTCATTTCAAGGAGAGATGGAAAATGTAGTATGAAAGAGCGGATGACTAAGTATGATCAATTGTGATGAGAATTGGCACTACTGTTAGTGATGTAAGAACCTTCATGCGTTTCTATTTTTTCTTTTCTTTTTTTAGGACATGTATCTCTCTTCTTATCTGTGAAAACAGAGAACTGAAGATAGGATAACATTTTTGTAGTTTTTATTTGTTGTGTCATTAGTATCCTGCCTTGTGCATAACAGTGGCCCAGAACCATATCCAGTTCTATAAACATCTTTACTTGGTGATGATTTGATGTATAGGCCAGGAATGTACAGGTTAAGCTAAGATACTGTCAGAGTGTTGAGTTTAAATTTTCATCGTTTGTCTTACCTTTGTTCTAACGTGTTTGTTTACCTTTTAGAATTTTGTGTTGCTTCATATTTTATAAATGGCAGCAAAGCCTACTGTGAAGTCTGAATACCCTTTATTCCCTCCAATATTTGACTGATTTTTCAGATTTAAACCTCCTTTTGTGCTTTTAACTTCAGCATCAGTTTCCTTAAATGTGGGGGCGAAATTGATCTTACTTTGTCCTGACTTCTACTTTATTCTTTAGTCTTAAAAATCTTTTCCCATGATATCTTCAGTCTTCTTTTCCAGATATCTCTTAGTTTATATACTCTTGACTCTTACTACTCTTAGTTTATCTCTTAGTTTATATACTCTTGACTCTTACTACTCTATTGCCTGTTAATGAACTCTTCCAGCATACTATTGCACAGACACACACACACACACACACACACACTATTATTTTGGAAGCATCTATATGTAGGTTTAGCAAAGAATTAAACATGCAGTGGCTTTGTCATAATGGACTTTTTATTTATTTCTAAAATTGGCTTTTTTGTTTTAACAGATAAGTGTAAAGCAGGAAATTACTTTTACTGATGTATCTGAGCAACTGATGAGAGACAAAAAACAAATCAGAGAGCCAGTAGACTTACAGAAAAAGAAGAAACGGAAACAACGTTCTCCTGCAAAAGTAAGAATATATTAAGGTGGTGGTCCCTAACCTCCTAATCCCAAACTTTTGGTTAATCTTATGGGCAGGAACCTGGCTGGACCATAAGGCAAACATTAAACATCCCATGTGGCATAGTGAAGTTGGAATGCTGTATCAGAATCTCCAGGAGGATGGGATACATGTCTGCATGGAGGTGGTGGGCCATTGATTTTAATTTTTCTACTTTTTTTTTTACCATCTCTTTTTTCTAAAAACAAACTTTTCTTTTTCCATGTGTCTCTTTTCTGCCCTTGCTTCTCATTCATATTAGTTTTACTTATTTTAATATTACGATTTCAAGAAAATTCAGCACCAGTTATTCGTCAGGGAAAGGTTGTTGGATACCTATGCTAGAATGTAAGCTCCATGAGGGCAGGATTATGTTATTCACAGTTATATCCCAAGAGCCTGGAATGGTAGGCATAATTGGCCCTTAATAAATACTTGATGGGTGAATGAAGAGATCAGTAAATAAGTGACTTAGTAAATACTAGTAGTAATTGCCTGCTTTTTTCCTCTTTGGTATAGTAATAGTTGACTGTAGGTAGCATTTTGGTATTCCTAAGACATCTCTGAATTCTGAGTGGTAGGTTTACATACTTATAGTTATTTTTCATCTTTGTTTTCCCTCATATAGTGAAGAAGAATTTTTTTTTTTAGTCATAATATAACATGACCTTTTAATTTTGATGGCTCCTTATGTTTGCATTTGTGATTTAGATCATCATTATTTATATAATTTGTTTATTTTTGGACTCAGTGATGGGCTGGAGCCAGCTTGAATTGGCTTGCCAGAGCTTGCCAAGTTTATAGGAATTTTGCAAGCCAGTGCTAAAATCATTAGTAACTTAAAACTAGCCATAGTGAGAATATTTACACCTTGAATATCAACAAACACTTCCCACCACCTTACTCCTTACTCTGTTGGTAAACATTAACAACATATCATAGCTTTTGGGATATATATGTATACCTACTATAGAAAAATTTGAAAAATATAGAGACTATAATAACCCGTAGTCACATTGCCAGAGATAGCTAACATAATTTTCTGCCATATTCCCTTTTTGTATTCAAATTTGTGTACATAAATTGATTGATTAAATGTCCTAATTTTTTAACAGTGTGTAAGCAATTTTTACATTCAAAGTTATTAATGGCTTTTTAAAGATTTTTAGGTTTTACCAGCTGCATAATATTTTATGATGTATCACATTATATTTGGTGATGGCTATGTTGTTGGAAGTAATGTTATCTTTGCCTTCATTTTAAATCATGCTGCACTTAAATTGTGTGTAGAATCAGTCATCAGTCAGAGGGCATGAATTGTTCAAGTGTTGATGAAGTAGCTCCTTCCAGAAATGTTGTACCAGTTACATTGTTACTTTGTAGTGGACCTGAGATGTGGCCTGTCTGTACTTTCAAGTGTGAGACTTCGTTTTTTGTAGCTTAAGATGGACATTTCATTATAGTTTAAATTCTAATTTCTTTAGTTAATAGCCATACTAAACTTTTTTTTCTCCCATAATTATTGGCATTTTATATTTCATGGTTTGTGAAAACCCTCCCTTCCTTTCTCCTTCCCTTTGTTTTCTTGGGGTTAATTTTTTTTCTCAGTGACTTATCTTACTTTTTTGTTGTTGTTTTACATTGTTGAGTAAATCAAGTTTTTAGCATACAGAGCAATACACGGTTTTGAGTAAAAATTAATTTATAATATTGTAATAGTGATTGTTTGGGTTCACTGCTAATCTATGGGGAATAAAGTCTTTGAAAAAAAATACTGTATGTTCTACATTTTCCATGATATTTTATTGCCATTTTTTTTTCTGGTACTATTCTTGAATATAATATATCCTAAAATTCTGACTAAAACTTAGATTATCTTCTAGTAGGGAGTTACTTGAAGTATTTATTTGGTGCTATGTTCTAGGTGTTTCTAAGTGCATATCAGTTTTTTAGGGGTTTAAAGCTATTTTGCTTGTCTAATTTGTAGATAAACTCATAATGTTTATGAGTTAATTCTAATGCTTAGAATATTTTTAAGGGTATTATGTAAATTTATATCTATAATTGCTAGATGAAAGATTTGGCATATTTTAAGTATATTATGTAAGAATGTTTTGGGAAGGTCTTTTTAGGGAATTCCTAGGAGAGTGAAATAACTAGAAATAATATATGGAAGATGAGGGGTTGAGAATAACAAAAACAATTATTTTTAAGCTGCTCTGACACATTAAATGTAACAGAGAATGGTTGTGACTGTTCTAATACTGGTCTGCAGTGTCCAGATGAATGGTTTTGGTGTCTGGCGTATTAGAATTTGAGGCAGAACCACTGAGTTAATTTACATTTTCTCAAGTATTTTTAAAAAAATTTTACACTTCATATTTTTCATTAAAGTAACTAGTTCTGTCTTTTTAGAATAAGAGAAAGAAAAGCTTATCTCATTTATAAATCAATGTGTCGCTTGTTTTAAATTCCTTAAAAACAGGTCTAGGTTTCATAAAGAATTATAATTTAGTATGTTTAGAGGACTCTACTCTCTCCCCAAATCTTTCCCAGACCTTGAATTTTTCCATTATGAATATTTTAGGTGTGTGCAACCGTTGTGTAATGTTAGATTGGGGATCTGTACAGAAAATATAACTAACATGATAGACTTGTAGTTAAAATATTAGAGCTTACACATCCATATATACATCCATGTGACTCTTTTCAAGAGCAGTGAGCAATACAGTGAGAAGTACTGTATTGTTATGTCATCATTAGTGGCCATGGATTTTAAGCAATAATTGCTTCTAAGCCTTTATTGTATGGCAGAAGTAGAGTTGAAACTTGAAAATTGCCAAAATACATTTGGCAACGTATCTGAAGAAGAGGATAGTCAAGCTAGGGAGTGTTAGCTAGGTCAAGGTATTTGGTGCTGTCATGGATTAAGCTGTTTTATGAAAGTAAATTTTTCTATATAATAAAATCTTTTTTTAATGTCATTTAATTAATTTTAACAATTTTGTTGGAAATCTTTAATGTGTTGTGTTCTTTTTAATATAGTGCATTTGAATGATAATGTGTAGTCTAATGTCTGTGTTGATGATGTAAACATTTTTTTAAAAAATTGTATGTATTATAATGAAGCCCTTGGAAGGACTGAGATATTAGGGCTTTCCCCGCATCTTACCCCTGAAAACTCCTGACTGGTAGACTTTAAATGGGATTTTTTTGATGCTTATAATTGCTTCATTGTTTCATCCTTAATGACATGCTATTCTTTTTTATATTGCTATACTTAGTTCCATTGCCCCTTTGAATCTCGTTTTATTGTGAATGAGCACTGTGGATAACTAAAGTTATCAGATAATGTGTGAAAAGTTTTAGTAAACATAATTCATTCTCCGTGCATTCATGTCAGTGCATCTCCTCCTGGCTCTTACTAGAGTCACCTATGGGGCTTTTCCAGTAATAAATATCCAGGCCCTATCCTTGGGGATTCTTATGGAGGGGATTTCTATTTATACTTTAAAAGAGTTCAGGGTGATTGTGATTTATGTTTATGCTTGAAAATCCAAAGTCTTAATACTAGAAACTTGTGGAATAAGAAGTAAGGAATGAGCTATTACCACTTTACTTAGATACTGACTTGTTAAGTGAATTAGGAAGTAACACAGAGGTTTCCGTGAGGATTATTGAGTCAACCTCAATGAACTCTGAGAATCGTTTTAAGAAAAATGCGTACAACAACATTAATCCAGTATTGTGTACATTGTATAGGTCTTTTTCAAATGTCTTAGTAACTGAATGATTAGGGCAGAGTACTTTTAAATCCTTACTTCTTATTCAGAAATATGTCTTTTTTTTTCATTCCCTTAGCAAACAGTTTGGGTGCCTCTGATGTGCCAGAATCTCTCATCAGGTGCTGAAGAAAGGGGCTGTGTTTTTTTGTTTTAACATTTGAGGTGGTCTGAGTAGAAACGGATTATTCAAAGTTGTGCTGAACTCAGGAAGGATAAGAGTATTCCACAGATCAAATAGATTGTAAATTATATAGAGAACCCTTTCTTAGCAATTTATCATACACCATTTGTTCCCAGAAAAGATTTGTGATTTGATATAAAAAAGGCCTTTAATTGAATTTTTCAATGAGGAAAGCTTAATTAAAGGGGACAAGAAATAGATAATGTGTCATACTTTCTCTTACATGTTGACTTCAAGCTGAAGAACTGATTATAAAATTGGGGATGGAAGTACAGAATAGTACTTAAGAGAAAAATGAAGAAGAACATTAGTAAAAGAATGTGTTAGTATTCTACTTTTCTCTTTTAAGAATTTTATTTATGGGGTGCCTGGGTGGCTCAGTGGGTTAAGCCTCTACCTTCAACTCGGTCATGATCCCGGGGTCCTGGGATGGAGCCACTCATCAGGTTCTCTGCTCAGCAGGGAGCCTGCTACCCTCTCTCTCTGCCTGCCTCTCTGCCTACTTGTGATCTCTGTCAAATACATAAATAGAATCTTTAAAAAAAAAAAAAAAAAGAGCACTGCATCAGAAACAAGAAAATATAACTTATAAAAAAAAAAAAGAATTTTGTTTGTCAGAGAGAGAATGCACCAGCCAAAGGGAGTAGCAGGCAGAGGGAGAGGGAGAAACAGGCTCCCTGCTGAGCAAAGACCTTGGGATCTTGACCTGAGCTGTCAGTATACACTTAAGCAACTGAGCCACCCAGGCATTTTATTTCTCTCTAATTTTCTCAGAGATGTGTTTTGAGTAAACAATTTTCTCACAAAACTGAACCCTAATTTAAAAAAATATTTTGATGTAAACCTTTCACATATTTTTTTGCCTAATATGTGGGAAACCTAGACAAAGGAGAACCTAGCCTAAAACTCAGTGTTACTATGCTGAGCATTATTATTGTACCATGCCTACAATATAGTGACTTTTGTGTTCTGGCACTGTCAAAAGCTTGTCATTTTAAAATGAAATTTGTAATACATAAAATCTAGTATGGAGAGAGAGTGAAAATTCTGAAGAATGAGAGTGACAATGTGAGGGTGGGATATTAGAAGTAGTTAGGAGGGTCAAGATAGTGTGCTGGTTATTGCTATGGATATGTGTTATTTTGTTGTATGTCTTTGGGATGGCACTATTCTTCTGTTTTTAATTGGATTTGAAGAATAAAGAGAATTTTAGAAGATCTCATTCTCCACCCCTCCCACCCCCGTTGCAGTAAACTGACTCACAAATGCAGGAGAAAGTTAAACTCTCTCCTTTACATTGTCTTTTGGGTTTTGGTGGTTTACAAGGTGATTTAGGTTGATTTAGGGATATATGATAAAACCTATAATCATTACCTCAAAGTATACTTTAATAATTTTAATAGTACATAACAGAATGGAGAAGATAATTTCTGTCTTTTAAGACAGCAAAACTTTTCCTCCCTGAAGGGTATTAGGTTGTTCAGTGGCAGTGACCCTTGAGGAGTGAAAAATCTCTAAATTTAATAGAACTTTGTTAGTGCCTGATGGAAATTGATGTATTATTTAAGATAACTATTATATATAGTAGCTACCTGGGAACAGATTTGGGTCAGATCAAAAAATATATCTAATGGACCGTGAGATTAAGAAAGCGGATTAATTGAGGCGTTCCATTTGGTTTTGAAATTTTTTTACTGAAAAATTCTGTTTTGAATTTATAAACTGATAAGAAAATCAAGTATATTAAGTATTATTTAGACTACTATTAACTTCTCCACTCTTGATAAAGCCCAATTTCTTGGTCTTTATAATATACCAAATTTCTCCGAAGAGTAGGGAGTGACAGGAAGCAAGATAAATCATGTGCAGGTAATATAGCAGGCATCTTAAGATTTAAACCTTGAAATTTAAAATCATCAGTTGTAATAGTGTTAATAAATTGAGGGGGAAAAGAAAAGCAAAAATATTTTACGGTACAAGTTATAGTAGCAAGTGAGACTGCTAATCTCTAAAGCAGACACATTTAATTGGTAAATCACATTCCACCAAAGGATCTTGAAAGGGTGTGAACAAGAACAGAAGCCATATCTATACCAAGGAAGAAAATTTTGCTTATGGTAATGTGCCATTTCTTTTCCACTAAGGGCCTTTGTTCTTTACATAGCCATGTCACTGTGGCACTAATAACTTCAAAAAATTGAAAGGTATCACTTCTGGCAAAAATTTTGAAAAAGAATAAAGTTGAGCCATAAGGATGTTTGGTATGAGTAGCAGACAGCCATGTTAGAAATTTATAGAGTCTCACTATGCTCCAGACACCATTTTGGGCACTGGGGTTATAGTGGTATAACTGGCAGAATCACGTGGGTATATTTAAAAGAGATTATAGATTGGAAGAGCCACTTGCTGTTCTGAGGCAAGATGGATTTTACTTAGTATCCTTTATACAAATATGTTTGCTATTCTGCCCCCTCCCCCCAAAAAAGAGAGAGAAATAGTAAAATGTCTAAGAATTTGATTTTTCTGTCTTTGATCTTATAAATGTGCTAGATTTTTCAGTCTTCTTATTCACAAGCCAGTGTTATGCTGTTTCATCCATAAAATCCACCTTCAGTTAAAGCCTGAATCCACAGTGAAAGGCAGCATTACCTTCAGTGCCTGAAAACAATGACCTAGAACTCCTTAACTCTTTATAAGAGGGCTTTGTACAGTCAGGGATCACATCCGTTTCCCATCAGTCAGTAACTTGGGCCGGATTCATTCCTCACAGAGACCCCCCCCTTGCAGTTGCTATGCCACGGAAAGCTGTTGAGTTGCCTTGTGTTTGGCACTGGATCTTCTTATTTGTTATCAACATATGCGTGAAAAAAATACCTGGGGCTATCTTGTTTTTAGTTCTGTTTTATATAAAATTTTTAACATCTTTTTGTTACTTGTTTTATGATAGAAATATTTTGAATCTTCCTTGAAAAGATTTTGTGGTTTTTGTTTTGCTTTGCATAGTGTTAACTTGCATGTTATTTTGTGACTTGGAGGGGTCAAAACATTTAGAGGGACTGGCCAGAGATGAAACTTTCTATTCTCACTGACTCTCATCAGGAAGCTGTGACACCCACTTCCATTCTTGTGCCAAATGTTTCTCTTTATGACTCTGGTGCATAGACTTTGAAGCATTGTTGACCGCATTGGCAGTTTGCCCAGAACCCAAATATCCTGTATAATTTGCATAATAATTACCATTGATTTACATACAGTACCGGCTGAGTTGTCTTCCAGAATTTAAAGTAAAAGAATGTTTTAAAAACTAAAAGCCTTTAAAAACTAAAGCCTTTTCCCCCTTACCTCTCCTGTTTTCTAGATTTGAGAAAGGGGGTTGTTGCTGTGTGTTTACAAGCCCTAATCAGTTTCACAGGCCCTTGTATTTCCCAAGATGTTTCCTAGATTTTTCTGCCCTGTATGGGACGCGGTTTCATAGCCCCTACACTGTATGCCCCTACCTCCAGTATTGTTTCCCTCTTACTTGCCATGCTCTAGTGATCTGATTTCCTACTGGCTTTCTTTGCTTCTTATCTTCACATCATCTTCTGCCATTTCATTTCTAATCTCCCCTATAATGAAAAAAAAAAAGATCATTTATTATTTTTACTCTGCCATGTGTCTAATGAGAGAGACAGTTTAATGTTGCATGAGGAACAAATGGTTGATAAGTTGGAATACATGAAGCCCAAAGATGAGCTGCTCTCTCTGGCACTGTCCAAACCAGGCCCATAATATTCTCAACCTCAGGAAGCCCAGGACGATATGATTTCTTTATCACCTGTCTTCCTTGCCTATATCCACTCTTGATTTATTTATCCAATAAATGTTTTTAGGAATATGCCCAACGATGGTTTAATAACCCTAGAATAAGTAACCTTAGAGATCCTAGAGTGAACCAGACTCCAAATTCTATGCCAGATGACTTAAAAACTTAGATTGCTTTTTCTCTTCAGCAAAAAGAAAGAAAGAAAATGTAATAGATAAGCATTTATGTGATTAAGAAGAGTATTTAAAATATATAAGTATATTTTAAAGTATAAACAATGTGGAGTCCCCCTCCCACTTTATCTCCCTTCTGCCCAGTTCCCCAGCCATCATAACTCACTGTATGTGTTCCATGTGTATCTTTCTTAAATAGTTTTTATGCATATACAAATAAATATGTATCTTGGTATGTACTTTCTTGTATACAAAAATTTGCAAAATTATGTACTGCATTTAAACCTTGCATTTTTTACTTAATAAATCCTTAGGCTTTTTCCATATAGGTCTATAGCTTTCTCGTTTTATTTTACAACTACATAATATTAAGTTGCATTCATTTTCCATGATTTAACCAGTCCTATACTGATTGATACTTAAGCCATGTCTGTCTAAAACATAAAACTTTCATCTTGCATATGTGAGAATTTGAAATTGAAAATAAAGTTATACTCACCCCAGCAGAGAACACCTAGGGACTCGGTTAGACGTCACCTTTGGAGAGGAGGGGATAGAGTGCTGAGATCTTACCAGCTTCCAAGGTTTTATCAGTGATTTTTACCATTCTGAGTCACCTTGTACTTTCCTACAGTTAATGATAACCTTATTCTTACAGCCCTTTCAAAATGAGGAAAAAACTTCTCATAATTTCTGGTGTTGATTGTTTGCATTAAAAGGCATTGCCTTTTTTGTAAGTTATATTATGTTTTTAAAACTTCATTTTTGCCTTTTTTTTTTAACTAGATCCTTACAATAAATGAGGATGGATCACTTGGTTTGAAAACCCCTAAATCTCATGTTTGTGAGCACTGCAATGCTGCCTTTAGAACGAACTATCACTTACAGAGACATGTCTTCATTCATACAGGTATTTCTTCAATTAAAATGGACTTGTGGCCAGTAAGGTTTTTGTTGTTGCTATTTTCACCTCGTGTGAATGTCATCTATTTCTAAGACTGTAGCTAACCTTGTATTTTATTTTATTTTTTTAACCTTGTATTTTAAATCAGAGATTTCCATAGGCCAGAATGTCAGAAGGAAACCAGGGAAGAACTTTAAATGAGAAAACAATGAGCAGGGATGTGTAAAATTAGTTAGTCTTACTTGGACACTTATCTGGCTTAATGTGTTCTTTTCAGCTAGAGAAACAGTTGAAGAATGTATTATTAAAAGCCTATCAACATTTATATTCCTCTGCAAGACATTCAGATAGAGTTTGAAATACAGATTTGTGAAATATGAGTTTCAAATATTAAAAAATGATAATAACATGACATTGCAGAGAGCAGACCTAAAGACTAATCACAGATCCTTGGGGAAACAGACTAGACACATAGGTTAAATTAAAGGGTGTGGGGTGGAGAAGATAGAGTGGTAGGGTAGGTTTAATGAAGTAGGAAATAGAGTGTCCCAGAAGTTAAAAAAAGAGTTCCAGGGAGGATATGATCAGCAATGCTACAATCTTCAGAAAGGATAGAGAGGGATAGAGAACTGAGAAGAAACCATTGAAATAAATAGCAAAGAGATCACAAGTAGTTTTTAAGAAAGCAGAATGTAAGGGTTAAAGCACAGGTGGGTTGTGGAGAATTGAGACATGAGGTTAACTACTCTTAAGAAGGTATGGTTGAAAAGGAAGGAGAGAAAGTAATAAGGTGGGAGTGTTTTTCAGGATTTCTGGAAAGATTGTTTGCATAAAGCAGACTTCAAGAATACTTAGAAGGAAAGTTTCCAGCAGAGAAGGGGGAATGATTGAAGAGGTCAGATTGGGGGGGTTGTGGGGGGAAGTCAGGGGGAAGATGTTTGAAAGTTCTGAAGGTTCTGGAGAAAATAATTGAAAGGGCATAAAGGGATAGTTAGCCATGGAGACCAAGGTGGGTGGATCTTCTTTCAGATAAAAGGAGAGAGGAGCTGTTTACGACACAGATAACCAAGAGTCCGATTTAGCTTTCTGATTTTTAAATCATTTTAAATTGTTTTCTTCCTTCTTTCCTTCCATCCTTCCTTCCCCCCTTCCTTCCTTCCTTCCTTCTTTCTTTCTTTTGGATATAGAGGGATTTGATCTCATCTTTGTGTGATTGTGAGAATGTGCATTTTATAATTGTGGGGGGAAATTGAGGAAATAAAATTCTTTTAGATTAATGAACAGTATAAAACTATACTTTCAGGGATCATTTCTATAGTTTGTTACTAGATTAATGAACAGTATAAATATATTGTGTAGATAATTTGGAATTTTCCAGAATTTGGGCTTCTAAGATTTATCTTTCCTCAGAAATAGTAACTATAAACTGTGTTTTATCCAGTAACTAATTTGTGGATGTGAAATTATTTTAAGGCGAAAAACCATTTCAATGTAGTCAATGTGACATGCGTTTCATACAGAAGTACCTGCTACAGAGACATGAGAAGATTCATACTGGTGAGTGTTGCCCCCTTCTTAGGGTTGTTAAAATTATCATTCCAAATATAGGGAAGAATTTTTAACAAGTAGCAGGAACTTGTTGCCACTGTTAATCAGTTTTGTTTCTTAAAAGTATGTATCAAAGCTCATATTTTTCTTTGAATAAATCAGTCTTCTTAACTGTTAAGACTTGGCTTTAATGTCCAAGCCCAATAAATTACTTTGAAATAGAGTTTCATAACAACTTAAAATGTATTTGAAATGGCAAAAGGAGATTTTTGTGAAATAGCTGTTTCCTAAGATGTTTAACAAGTTTAGGGTTAGGTAAAATGATCATTCTTACTCATTAGTCTAGGGAGGAAGCAAAGTGCTGCCTGAGCCCTAAGATATTGATACCATTCTTCTTTCCCTTACTGTTTCATGTATATAGCTTACTATATTAAGAGAATTGTAATCCTGATAAATTGGAGACTTCCAGTTTTTCAGTTAAGTTGTTAATGATTTAGAAACAAGTATTTCGGAAGATCGCTTTAAAGGAACCCATACCTTAAAAAGTTAAGTCTCTTTTTAGAGCAAACATTTACTTGCTTTTATTTTATTTTGTTTTTTGACAAGTGTAAAACCAAGTGTTATATGTAACCTTGATTTAGTAGACTTTGGTATCTGTAAGCATGGTGAAGAGTGTTTCTTTAGAACTTATTTCTAGTCTTTTGCCTTTTGTGATGGAATAAAAACAGAGTTGGTGTATTTGTATCACTTTGATTCTTACATTTAAGTAGAATTGAGAATGGTGGTGATACTGAAAATATTAAAGTTCTTCCTATTTTTCTGTATTAAGTACCAAAGCAGGAACCTGCCCAGATGTGTTCTCATAGTACCTGCAGTACATGTGAAAGGGGATCCTAGACAGTTTGCTGTATAAAAGAAGCAACTGCTGCCTAGTAATATGCCTTTCTTTGCATCTCCCAAAGAAGCATGTATGTGGCTGGTCTCCTTAAATACAACTTCAACTGTGAAGCACATCTGTGTGCTCTAAGTTGTACTTTTCAAAGATTGTTATGCACAACAGCCATTTCAGTTTTTTAAGTAATCATGTATCATCACTTCCAGATGGAAGGGAGTGTAATAGGCACTTTAGGAGAGAGAACAACTTTATTGATTTTAGGAGACCTCCAGCTAAATTTATATTTCTATACAGTAATAAAACTTGATCAGATAATGATTAAGTGGTTAAAATTTTTTGTATGTTTTTAATACCTATTAGATTTTGATGATTTACTTATTAAAATATTACTGAGCCTTCAGCATTTTTCAGGTGTCAGAAATACAGAGATAAAAAAGAAGTTTCCTTGGAATTTATATTCTTTTTTTTTTTTTTTTTTTTTAAAGATTTTATTTATTTATTTGACAGAGAGAAATCACAAGTAGATGGAGAGGCAGGCAGAGAGAGAGGGAAGCAGGCTCCCTGCTGAGCAGAGAGCCCGATGCGGGCCTCGATCCCAGGACCCTGAGATCATGACCTGAGCCGAAGGCAGCGGCTTAACCCACTGAGCCACCCAGGCGCCCTGGAATTTATATTCTAATGGGAGAGACGTACATAGAAACAAGCACAGCCTGATAAATGTTGTAGAGTTTTACAGAACATGCTCTTGTGCCCTTGAGCAAGAGCCAGCTGTGTTAGCTGTTGAAGGTTACATAGAGAGGCTCAGTTTTGCTACACTGCTCATACCACCTCAGTGCCCCATGTGGAACTGATATAAAGGAAATTGATTATCCTTCATTTTCTTGGTTCCTTCTGTGGACTCTTTGTGAAGACGGTAGTGTATTTTTGTCTTGTAACCAAGGGGCGTATGTATTTAGAACTGAATATATGTTCTTCAAAGTTTATTACTCTGTCCCTTACTGTCCTTCCACATTTTAAATGGCTTTCATTTTTGGAGGGGTTGGTAGTGTTCTAATGTTTACCCATGTTAAGGCTTTCTCTCTGTAGGTTCTTAGTTTAGAAGAATGCATCACAATAGTTAGGGCTGTAAAAGAGACTTTGCATATGTTTATCCATTTTTAAATTGTCAAGAAGGTAATGAGTCACTTATGAACCAATCCTCAAAGGTCCTATCTGTGAGAACTGCTAGTTCTTACAGGCCCCACTTTCCTTACAACCTCCCTCATTGTAATGACAGTATAATAAGACTGTCTCCTCCAGTCTCCCCAACCCTTAAGCCTGTACTCTCCTCCATTTGCAACGTGATTAAAAATCATTACCTGCTTGGCTACTTTTGCCACCAATCAAGAAATCTGTGACTTAAAAACCAAGAACATAGTCTGATTTGGTTTTCAAATAGAAAATTTTAAAACTCAGCCCGGACAAGGTTATCACTTAATTATGTTTCCAAGATTTGACTTAGCCTATAAAATGTCACTTTAAGGGAGAGTACTTTTTCATTCAGAGGCTGATCCCTGAAATTCTGGTTAAAGCTTTATTTCTTTAACCTAAGGCACTGAAAATGGCAGATATTCTTGGGACTGATGTTTTTGGCAATTATGGGAAATTTTATCTTTTTGTGAATGTATTATAGATCTCTTATGTATGGTATGTTTGGATATGGGAGAGAAGGTGAAGACTTGAACCCAAGGTTAAAGATAAAAATTTAATTGATCATTTTGTTTAGGGTCAGGTACATACCAAGGTTAAACAAACACTCATTGTCAGTGGCAGATTTATGATGTGATCAGGTGTTTTTATTTTATCTAAGGTGCCTCTTCCTTTGCATATTCAAATACATGTATAGGCTACATGTTAAAATGACATACACCCGGTTGTGTTCTTTTCTAGTCACTTTGTCACCATTTTACTCTAAGAAAGTACCAGTCTTATTGCCATGGGAGAGAAGGTTTGGGTTTGAGAAGTAAAGAAATACAATTTTCAGTATTTTATTATAATTTTTTATTAGTTCTCTAAATTCCTGTAAATAGTAAACCACAGAATACCTCTCTTGATATTCTGTTTTAGCAAATTATGATTGTATTTTACAGTGTGGCAGTTTTCACAATTTTTTATTTTAGTAGTAAAAATGTTATGAATCATTTTTGTATACAGGTACGATTTTATAGAAGGATCTTGCTCCCCAAAATAAAAAGTATTTTGAAAATAAACCAAATCATTCAGAGTTAATCCATATTCATTGGTTTCTGCCCCCAGCCCCCCCCCCCTTTTTTAAAGGCTACTAAAGCCTTAAGAACTATCTTAAGAGCTTTTTTGTTGTTTGTTTTGGTTTAGTTTTTAAACATTTTTTATTTATTTGTTTGACAGACAGAGATCACAATTAGGCAGAGAGGCAGGCAGAGAGAGAGGGAGGGAGAGAGGAAGAGAAGCAGGTTCCCTGCTGAGCAAAGAGCCTGATGGCTCTGCCATCCCAGGACTCCGGGATCATGGCCTAGGCCAAAGGCAGAGGCATTAACCCACTGAGCCACCCAGGTGCCCCTCTTAAGAACTATCTTAATGCATACAATTGTGTATATACAAATAAAAGAAGAAACACTGGAAAACCTATTGCCCAAGTTAGCACTCACCCTGGAAAACATGTTGATCTTCTTTTCCTCTTGACTGTGACTGTTATTCACAACCATGTTAAAAAAAGCTGAACAGTAGCTTTTTTTTTTTTTTTTTTTTTAAACCAGTTGGGCTAGTGGGGTGGAGTTAAGAATGTTGATTCACCCGTGACTAAGTTAGCTCAATACTGTATTTCCTTCGTTATAGTTCAGTTATGAATAAAATGTAACAGTTTTCCTCTCATTATTTGAATCTGTAGTTTATGAACTTTAATAGAGAGGTCTTTCTGAAAGAAAATGTTCCAGACCTAGTTAGAGTGTATCTTATTTATGGAGATGAAGGGACTGAATACCGTTCCTGCTGCTGAGCATGTTGCCTGCACCAGGAGCTGCTGGCATTCTGACTGCTGAGGCTGGCTAGCGCTGGCATGGCCAGACCTTGCCAGGAAAGATTAACCAGGGAACTACAGATTGCTGTGACGGACATTCTCTGGTTTAACAAAGCATTCAGGAACCACATTTTTTTTTCCTCTGCCAATCTGTTGGTAATTCACGTGAAATGATTTGATTACATATAAAATACATATAAAAGGCCAACACTGTTTAACAAAGTATCTCAGTAAAGATGTAGAAAAAATCATACACCCTCACCTATACATGTAAACACAAACACACACACACATAACTGTATTTCCTTCGTTATAGTTCAGTTATGCATTAGTGCTGAAATACGGAGAACCAGAGGGTATAAGGAAAGTTGCTTGGTTTTCAGTTGTGTATATATTTTGTGTACTTGAGTAGTACCCCTTCTTCTGAAATCCATATGAAAGTTTTTTGGTAGTTCTTAGTGTCTGTAGTTAAAAAAAAAGTTTATCATTTTTTTTTAAAGATTTTATTTATTTATTTGACAGACAGTGAGCACAAGCAGGGGGAGTGGGAGAGAAAGAAGCAGACTCCCCGCTGAGCATAGGGTCTGACATGGGCCTCCATCCCAGGACCCTGGAATCATGACCTGAGCTGAAGGCAGGTGCTTGACTGACTGAGCCACCCAGGCACCCCTGCCGTTTGTTTTGACAAGTCTCTAGTTTAACAAATTGGGAATTTCTTGAAGTGGATTCATTCTTACATATGTATCATTGTTGAATGAAGAACATGTGAGTGACATGACTCACAATTGGACACATTCTGTACAATAGTACAGACAACCTGCACTTTAGGTGTCCAGTTGGAATAGACCAGTGAGGATTCAGATTGGTGGCCTCATGGAAGACGTAGAACTTAAATTGTCCTGTGAGGTTCGGTTTAGACTTTGTAGTCCCTGTGTTACATGGCGGTTAAGTGTCACCATGGAAGTATAGGTGGTAGAACAGAAGCACGATGAAGCGAGGACCAGGAGAAAAATTGGGGGTATACTGAAGTTGCGAATGTTTGGGCAAGTGTAGGTAAGCAGGTATGCAGCTGATGAATTCAGCAACCCAGAGAGAGTAGCTAGTTAAAAATCTTACAGGTATCAGGACCATTGCAGATGCTGGATAACAGAATAACAAGTAGTGTGTCACATATGCGAAGTTAAAAGCACCAGAAGGAGACAGATACTTTGAAGTTAGTTAAAAAAGCTAGAAATTCCTAAGAATTCAGTTTCATCAACGTAATGATACTGTCAAATTTGAGTACCTTTTTGGTGCCAACCACTGAATTAAACACAGTATATAAGTCATCTCACGTTATCCTTACAGTAATCCTGTGAGGAGAGGGGATTGTTACTTCTTCTTCTTCTTTTTTTTTTTTTTTAACAGATAAGGAAACTAAAGGTCAAAATGATTAAGTACTTGCCCCAATGTGTGCATCTGGTTAATGACACAGTCCAGGTCTTCGAAGATCTCATGCCCTAACCAATATGCTATTGAAAGGGTAGATCAGCACCAAGAAAATTTAGAGTCAAAAAAACTTTTTGTTTGTTTGTTTTAAGAGAGGGAGAAAGAGGGTGGAAGAGAGGGGCAGAGGCAGAGACAGAATCTTAAGCAGGCTTCATGCCCAACCTGTGTCCCAATTGCAAGGCTTGATCTCAGGACCATAAGGTCAGGAGTTGGGTGATTGACTGAGCTACCCAAGCACCCCAAAACTGTTGGTTTCAAACATGGAGGTTTTATTTTGTTCATGGAAGAGCAGAACTTCTCCTGGTCTTGGGCTTAGAGCTTGCAGGTTGCCTGGATATGCCTTGCTTGGGTTGCAAGGGTATGCCTTGCTTGGGTATGCCTGCCTGAAATGAAGTCTGTGGTTGTAGGGGTACAGAGCAGATTTCACCTGATAAGGAGTAAACAGAGCCAAGATGGACAATGTGTAAATGACCATTCTGAGTAGAGCAGAAAAGGCGGGGATGGGGAGTGTCAAGTGGAGATGAGAAGATAAGACTAGAAACCTTGATTTTAGAATCATATTGTTGGATTTTGATGCCAAGTTAAGACGTGCCATTTATTTATAATCCAGTAAGCATTATAAAATATCAGGGCACATAAATGCCATATTGGAAGAATATTATTGGTTTGTGAAGAAAACTGGAAGTTCGATGAATGTGTTTCCTTTTTGTTAACAATAATTAATATGAAGAATAATTCAGAAAATAGCAAGATTATTAATCAAGTTTACTTTCAGATATTAATAAAAGTTTTTTAAACAAAGCAACACCGTTAAGCTTCAAGAAATGTAATATTGGGGGCGCCTGGGTGGCTCAGTGGGTTAAACCTCTGCCCTCGGCTCAGGTCATGATCTCAGGGTCCTGGGATCAAGCCCCGCATTGGGCTCTCTGCTCAGCAGGGAGCCTGCTTCCTCCTCTCTCTCTGCCTGCCTCTCTGCCTACCTGTGACCTTTGTCTGTCAAATAAATAAATAAAATCTTAAAAAAAAAAAATATTGCTTCAGTTTTGACCAGTTTGTGAGAAGTAGGCAAAACTTGGAAACCACTGAGTATTAGAGTAAAACAAAGTTAATGTTTTTTGGACTTTAGATCCTCTTCATTTTTGAATGGTATAGGATGCACTAATTTTCAGGAAAAGAGCCGAAAAGGGACTCCCCGCATTTGAGTAAACACATAGAATTTCCTGAATTTTTTAAAGTTACTTCTGGGAGCAGTTTCTCAGTTTTGTTTGTTTGTTTGTTTTTAAATCATTTTCAGTTAGTTTAGAAGATGTTGTTTGTCTAGAACAAGGCAAGTTACTTTTTCACTTGTTAGTTTGTCTTCCTTTAATGTGAGTTTTTCCCTCACCGCTTGTACCCCCAATTATTTCACACTTGACAGAAGATAAAGCATTAAGACAGTTGAATCTAGATCTGATGCTTTGGGGTTTTCTCCAAGTTCTTTTGGAAAAATACCCAATTACTTCCTTGAATTCAAGCATGTGGAGATGCTCCAATATTTGAAGCTGTCTTTTTGACAACTACTGCTTATTATTCCAGAACCCAGTTGAGTGGATGGCCAACACTTATGCCTTTCACATCTTTAATTCATTTAGTTTTCAGATATCTGGACTGGCTGACTAAATTTTTTTGTTGTTAATAAGTTTTTCATTTGACAGACTTCGAATGACACATAGTTTCAGAATTCATGTATTTATTTGGGCCTTTGGTGGAAGAGTGACTGACAAAATGTACTGTCTGGGACACAGGATGAAGAAATAGGATTTAGAATATTTAAGGCAATCTAAATTTACTTATCAAGGTCATTCATTCTTATTTTTCTGAATACTTTGAAGATCCTTAGTTGTTATCTCTGAAGAGTTTCTGTTCTTCAAAAGTTCTTAAATGTAATCATTTTCAATTTTGATTTGAATTTTATGGAAGTGTTTTGACGTTCTTTGAAAGCAGCCACAATAATAGTAACTGCTTCTACATATTTATAACTTTACTCTTCTGTAGATCTTTTGGAGAGTCTAACTTCATGATACTGTTAAGCAACTATGATAGGATTGACATCCTAATGTAGTTATTTCTCTCCAGCTTCATCTCCTGTGCTGCTTTTATGCTGTTTGTACTACTGATTATTGATGGAAGTACTTCCATCACTTTATTTCTTATAGGACTCGCTATTGTCTCTTCCTCACAGCTGTGTAAAGAAGTTGATAGACAAATTAACTAGAAGTTTATTGATCCCCCTCCCCCATCTATTTTCATCTGTCTGTAATCTTTTTTTTTCTTCTGTAAATTCTTTACAGGACTTAGCTGATTCTTCCTTACCTACATTTCATTATCTGTTTTGATTTTGACTTTCTAAGGGCACATAAAGAATAATTGCTAAGCAAAAATTTTCAGTGCACATTTTAATTATTCTAGAAAATATATTCAGTTAACTCTTAATTGCCTTGGGGAATTAACTTGATTATAGTTTTTTTAAAAAGATTTTATTTATTTATTAGAGAGAGAGAGAGAGAGAGCGAGCACGAGACAGGGGGAGGGTCAGAGAGAGAAGCAGACTCCTCGTCAAGCAGAGCAGGGAGCCCGATGCAGGACTTGATCCCAGGACTCCAGGATCATGACCTGAGCCAAAGGCAGTTGCCCAACCAACTGAGCCACCCAGGCACTCTAGATTTTTTTCTTAAAAGATTTTATTTATTTGAGAGAGAGGGTGTGAGCAAGTAGGTGGGGAGATGGATAGAAGGAGAAGGAGAAAGCAGACTCTGCTATGAGCAGGGAGCCCGATGTGGGGTTCAGTCCCAGGACCTTGGGATCATGACCTGAGCTGAGAGCAGACGCTTAATGGACTGAGCCACTCAGGTGCCCCAGATTAATTACTTAAAATTTAAAAAGACAAATACAGTTGTGAAAAAATAAAATGAATACCAGCACAAAAAGAGCAGTTCATATTGCTTTTGTTTGAAGCTACATAGTATTCTATATATAGGCCTATTACACTTATATAATGGAAGAACTGTCTTCATCCTTAAAATTCAGTTAGGTATGTTCTTGTCTACCTCGCCTTTTAGTTCTATATCATTGGATAGAGGGGGAGGGGCATGGAGTCTGCTTAGTGTTGACTCTGGAGTTTTGAGGTCTAACTTTTATCTCTGCAGAAAAATCTGCCTGTTTAGATGTTTTATTTTTCTAATGTCAGATTTGGGAGGAAATGGAGGATGGGCTCATGGGAGCCTGGAACTGAAAGGTATTAATTTAAAATGTTAGGATTCAGTGAAAACTACAGAGGTTTTCCTTATGCAGAAGGCATGGGCATAAAAAATTAGGGATTAGGCAGGAGACATTTGGGGGGCTTTTATTAAGGAGATGAGATGTTAAGCAGGGATGGAGAAGAGAATGATTGTTACAGGAAGTGGGGGTAGAAGTTACCTACTAAAAACATTTTTTGATGTTCTGCTTAAATATTGAGACTTCTAGATTATTATTTAGAAGGAGAATTTGCTCAACGGCTAACTGGTGTTATATAGGTTTTTTATGATATTAAGAGTAATATCTTAATATCTTATTAAGAGTACTCTTATTAAGAGTAAGATTGTAGCCAAGAAATAGACAATGGTAACAGACTATTTTAGCAGAAAATAGGATTTTTTGGTCATTTCTTCCCATGTATTGCATGTGATATTTTGTATTTCCAAGCTGTTATATTTACTTCGCCTTTACATTTTGGATGAAGGTTCTTGAATAGTAAATATGTGCCTGAATATTGTGTATAAACCAAGTTTACATTAAAGCATTACAACACTGAATTGGAAAGTCGAAGCTGCTGCTTCTTTTAACAGTCTGAATTTATTTGCTCAGCAGTGTTCGGGTTTTAGATTAATTAATTAGCTATTAAAGTTTCTTTTTCCCTGTAGGGAAGTAACTTCTGAAACTAATTCCAGTCTTTCTTTTTTTCCTCTCTTATTGCAACAATTGCTTTTATAATGAGATTTCTTAGGAATACTACTATCATACTCTGGCAAAGTAATGAAGGTTGAACTTTTGAACAAGGCATTAAGACTAGAAATTGAATGAAATGGCTATGAAGGATATTTTAAGGAAGAATAAGGATAGATGAAATTTAATAGCAGTTTAAATGGCAGCAACTAACAGTGAAAGTAGTAAAGGCTAATGGTTTTTAAACTTTTATTTTGGTACCCTGGTTTTCAAATGAAATCCTGCATGGAGCAACATCAGTAGTCAATTATAAAACAAGACAAGTAATTTCAAATGGTTTCCTTGGCTCTTGATGAGTTGACAGATGTTACCAGTACTACCCAGTTGTTATTTATTCAAGGAGACAATGCCAGGTTTGAAGTGACTGAAGAATTAGCCTTTGTGGAACAACTATAGGCAAGAATATTTTCAAAATGGAGTAATACACTTTAAATGGTTGAATTGCATGGTATGTGAATTAAATCTCAATAAGATAGTTTTATTTCCTTAAAAAGAATGCATGAGAAAACGTTATTTCAGTATGTAATCCCAAGTGGACTCCACTAAGATGTGTTAACAGCTGATGGTGGGGAAGTATGTGTAGAGCTGAAAATGTTCAGTTGGACTAATTTACAAAGCTTGAGAAAATGTAAAGCATTTAAAGTTTATGGACTATTCATTGTATTACATGAGCAGTACTTTGTGGAAAACATTTGAATTTATTATGTGTCCATGAACCAGTAGTGTCAGCAATAATCTGTTTGGTCTAATGGATTTAACCATTATTGCTCCCATGAATTTTTGTCTGATACAGAAGTGAATATCCTGACTTACCGACTGCACAGCAGTTTAATATGTTAGAATTGGTCAAGTTTCATTGGGAGTTTTTCAGAATGAGAAGAACTACTGTCAACCACTATTTTATAAAACACTGGAAAATGGCTTTGGAAATAAGCTTGTACTGAAGATTTGAAAATGTTTCTTAGTTAATACTATGAGGGGAAAGCAATGCTTATAGTTAAACTTCTATTGTAAAGTTGTTTTCACAGCTGCTAATGTTGAATCACAAAATACTGCTTTATACACTTGCTATGTTGTTAAAAGTTACAAGAAGCAAAATCTCCATTCTCACACACGTATGGGGTGGATAACGTTTTCCAACCTTGAACTTTATTTTCATCCGATTTTAGACCTTGATGTCAGTGCAAAAGAAATTTTCATATTTCGCCCCCATTAAACCGTAATTCTACCTCCTCTTCAGTAGGATGTAATTAATCTGCAGTGTAATGGCATGCAAAAGGCAAATATCAAGAAAAGAATCTAATAGAGTTCTAGAAATGCCTTCCAAGTGATGAATGACACTTTAATTAAAATTAAATTTTTCTGGATTAATGTGAGTGTTTTTGTGACAAAACAGTTTTAAAGAATATGTAAAATCTCATTACAGATCAGCATTAGCAGATAAACATTTGTAATCAACTTTGATGATAGGGAACACTAACTTTGAACCCCAATTCAGTGATATGCTATGTCCTCCCATAAAGAATAATTCCAGTCTTATCATTAGTACATCTGTGAGGCCGAAATTATATTCTGTTATTATCATTATTACCATCATGATGTGTTGAATATCATCAATAAGAATATGTGAAAGTTTTTTTCTCTTTTGGTATATAAGTATGTGTGCAATATCCTTGATTTTACCTCTTTACCCACAAAGCTTAATATATTTATTATCTGGCTCTTTTTTGCTCTTCATAGACAAGTTTGCTGACTACTGTCAAAATTTATTCTTTGAACGTCCTACTTTCAGCTCTTAGACCTCTGCTTTGTTGACGATCTTGTCATTCATTCTGCTTCACACTTGGTCATACCTTAGGCTAGTGGCTACCAAACCTTAATCTCTTCCTGATTTGTTTCTCATTTTCCAAGCACTGCCTCCTATCAATTCTGCTGGTGCCTTCTTCTACTTAGTTTTTAACAGCCTTTTGTCTCTACTAGGACCTATAATCCAGTGATTCTACCTCCCTTTCACTAGCATTCCTTTTCCTCATCATCTCTTTTCCTTTTCAGTTTAAATTCTGTCCTCATTTATCATAACCACTCTCTTACTTACACTCAACACTTTTTCCTCTCTCTCTCATATATAATACTCGGCTAAATCACAACTTCGGGAAATTTAACTTCCTCAATCTCTGGAATAAAATAGAAAGCTATCCTGAATTAGGGTCACTTTAAATGTTAAGCAGGACCCTTAATGCCTGCTGGAAAGCACGTAGTTCCTTAGTCCAGTCATCTAGATGGGGTCCATATTTCAGCCCAGGGGGCAGTTTCACCTGCTTCCTGTTAATTATAATTAAAATTATATCGAAACATAGCAATATCCATTCCTTTATGGAATATCAGTGGCTGTTTTCTCCCAACAAGTAACAGAGTTGAGTAGTTGTAACAGAGATTATAGGACTTTGAAAGCCTAAAATATTCACTATCTGATCTTTTACCGAAAAAGCTTGACTACTTTTCTCTCAAACGAATAGTTCATACCTTCTCCTTTTCATAAACTTCCAACATTTCCTCTTGCCCTCTCACTTTCAGCTGATTGCCTGATTATTGTTTCACTGAGAAAATCAAAATAATCAAGAGAGAACTTCAGAGTTAGTTCCTAGTACCAATGTTTTCATCAATGAGTTGGAAAGTTTTGATCTTTTGGAGGAAGATGGGCTAATAATAGTGATTTATTTTGCAAAATAGCTTGGAATTTTTCTAATGTTTTATACAGATACACATTTAGATGTTTAAATTTTCATTACCTTTTTCATCTTAAGGGAAGTATGTTTTCTTGACTTCAGACTTCTTTTTTAAATTATTTTAAACTAAAGTACAATTTACATACAATAGACTTTACTATTTTTTAGTGTATCCAGTATGTATACGAATGTATAAATATATACATTTGTGTAAGCACCACCACAATCAAGCTACAGAACAGGGAGTGCCTGGCTGGCTCAGTTGGTTAAATGTCCGACTCTTGATCTCAGCTCAGGTCTTGATCTCAGGGTCATGAGTTCAAGTCCTGCGTTAGGCTCCACACTGGGCATGGAGCCTGGGTGGCTCAGTAGGTTAAAGCATCTGACTGTTATTTTCAACTCAGGGTTTTACAATCAAGCCCCATGTTTGGCTCTGTGCGTGTTAGGCATGCTAGGCGTGGAAGCTGCTTAAGATTCTCTGCCTCCCTCTCCCTCTGCCCACCCCTCTCTTGTGCTCTTGCTCTCTAAAAAGAAAAAAAAGATACAGAACAGTTCCAGCACTCCCCAAAACTCCTCCATATCTTTCTAAGGTTAACCCCTCCCCAATTCCCATTCTTTACCTGTTTCAAAATATCCTATAAACTAAATGGGTGGTAACCTTTGAGTCTGACTTCTTCCACTTACTGTACTGCATTTGAAAGTCCTCCATGTTGTTAATGTATCAGTATTTCATTCTTTTTTATTTCTGAACATTTTTCTGCTGTATGGATATACCACAGTTGGTTCATTCATTCTCCAATTGAGGTATAGTTCGGTGGTTTTCTAGTTTTTGGTGCTTATGAATGAAGCTTCTGTAAGCATTTACTATAAGAATTTGCATACAGCTGTTTAGTGAATATACTTTCACCTCACTTGGGAAACCACCCGGAAGTGGAATTGTGGGTCATATCGTTAAGTGTATGCTTAGCTTTTGTAAGAAGCCACTAAACTGTTTTCCCAAGTGACTATACATTTTGCCTTCTATAGTAACTTAAGAGCCTTTCATTTCATCTGTATCCTTGACAGCACTCGTCATCATCACATTTCATTTTAGTCATTCTAACAGGCATGTACTTGTCTCTCATTGTGGTTTTAACTTGCATTTCATTAAGGACCAAACATGTTGAGCATCTTTTTATGTGCTTATTTGCCATCTGCATGTAAATATATGTATTTGGAGGTGGTTAAGTGTCTCTTTGATTCTTTTGCCCATTAAAAAAGTTGGATTGTTTATTTTTATTGTGCATTTTGAGTGTTCTTTATGTACTTACTGAATATCAGATATGTGATATGTAGTTTTTTCTCCCATAAACTTGTTTTTTTGAATTAATAGAAAAATCATTGTTTTCTTGAAAGACCTCTTGGTATTTTCCAAAGTAATGTTACATTTAATTTCATTTTTATATACAGTATTAAATTTATATTTCTAAGTGTAAATATAAAATAAAAGTAAAATGATAATGAATCTACATTAGTTATTTTTGAAATATGCAGAAATCCAAACTAAAAATTTGATAGAAATATTAGGCTTCATTTTTTTGCCTATTAATATGAAATATAAGTTTTATTACATATTTCAAATAATATGAATACTTTTTTATATTCCGTGGGTAAGATTAGTGTTCTTACATAACCTCTATTATTTAAAAAACTGGTTAAACTGAATTTCACATCAGTGTTTAATACCAGACTGAAGCACTAAAAGAATTTAATTTACATCATAGGGAAAATAAATTTCCTTTGGAAAATATTTTTAACATGTAATTTATTTGTATTTATTCTAATATATAGAATGTAATTTGGCAGATTCATGCTTTGCAACAATTAAAATGATGTTAACACATTATGTATTAAATAAATGGCACAATCTCAGTAAGCAATGATCCTCATTCACAGTGAATAATCTAAAAGTCCATAATGAAATTCATAGGGACTTGGTACTATTAGAACAGATTATATAAAAATTTAGAAGTACTATTGTAGAAGTATTGTAGGTGCTACTAAGTTTTAAAGCAGTCAGGCAGTTTGCTGTCACTGGCCATTTTTTGATGGTTGACAGGAAATGGAGAAGAGAAGAAGCATTTCTTATTTTGAAAAGCCAGAATCTTGGACTTGCTATAAAATAACCCCATCTCAGACTGGCCTAATCCATTTGAGGATTTAAGTTCTCAACCCCTTCATAAGTGCTCAGAAGAAAGGGTGAACCCTCTTTAAGAGACATTAATATCATCTAGAGCCTCTACAGTTTTTCATGCATAGTGTTTTGCATTCAGTGCATACCAAATAATAGGACAGAATCACAGAAAGTTAAGAGGAAAAATAGAGACATTTAAAACAGTCTCTGGCTGAGGTAGTAAGAGTTAGTTGAAAAGGGCTTCAAATTTCACGTATTTTTTTTAAGGATTTTATTTATTATTTATTTGACACAGAGCACAAAAAAAGGGAGCAGCAGGCAGAGGGAGGGAAAGCAGGCTAACTGCTGAGCGGGGCACCTGATGTGGGGCTTGATCCCAGAAACCTGGGATCATGACCTGAGCTGAAGGCAGACACTTTACCAACTAAACCACACAGGCACCCCAGGACTTTATATTTTAAACTGTGACTAGTAAGTTTTAAGAAAATCGTAGAAAAGATATAGGAAGTAGGCAAAAACGTGGAGAATTTTACCAGAAAATTGCAGTCCATCAAAAAAGAAAATGGAAATTCTAGAACTGAAAAAATAATTGATGTACAGGATATACCTAACATAGGCTTAATGGAAGAATAGAGATAATGAAAGAGAAGGTTAGTGAAATAGAAGCTATCACTAGAAAATATCACAGAGGGGGAGAAAAGATGACTAGAACCTTTTTCAGCTGAGATATAGAAAGTATTAGTCATGATAGAAAAAATAGACAAATTGAGTTACATTAATTTTAAGACTTTCTGTTCATTAAAGATTCCATTAAGAAAGTGAAAACTGGGGGTGCTTGGGTGGCACAGTTGGTTAAGCATCTGCCTTCAGCTCAGGTCATGGGCCCAGGGTCCTGGGATCGAGCTCTGTATCAGGTTCCCTGCTCAGCAGTTAGCCTGCTTCTCTCTCTCCCACTCTCCCTGCTTGTGTTCCTTCTCTCACTGTGTCTCTGTCTGTCAAATAAATCTTAAAAAAAAAAAAAAAAAGAAAGAAAACAAATGGAGTCGGGGAAACAAATGGAGAGTTTTAGAAGGGAGCAGGGTCGGGGGATGAGTGGGTATTAAGGAGGACACGGATTGTATGCAGCCCTGGGTGTTACAAGCAAACAGTGAACATTGGAACACTACATCACAGACTAATGATGTACTGCATGGTGACTAACATAACAATTTTTTAAAAAAGGAAGTGAAAACTAAGCCTGACATGTACAGAACTACTAAGCTACCATGGAAAAGACAAGCTAATAGAAGAGTGGGGAGAACTCTTGAACAGTCACTTAACACACAAAAAGGATATCCAGATGATTAGAAAACACAGGAAAGGATACTCTGTTTCATTAGCCATAAGGAAGATTACTTAAGATTGCAATCTGATACCATTTGAACACACCCCAGAATGGCTAAAATGAAAAATACACACTTTACCAAGTACTTAGAAGGATGTGGATCACTAGGAACCCATATATACTGCTGGCAGGTATGAAAATTGGGACGTATACAGTATACAGATAGTATACTGTATCTGCCAAGGCTGCAAATATACAAACACTACAATTTGTCATTTTCACTCGTGTTTTTTTTTTTTTTTTAATGCTTCTATAATGTAGAATGTGTGGTGGTGTTTATTTTTAGAATTCGAACAGTGTTCGTTTATTTTTCTCATATAATTCCTAGACCAACTCATACTTAAATCTTTAAAATTGTGAATAGGGTCTGCTGGGATTTTGCTCTTTCTGGAGGTGATTATTTTTCAGTGTTGTCTGTTTAATAAAGCAGAAGTCTAAAAATGTAAGTCAAAAAACAACTCCCCACCGGTCATTTGCTGTTGCATCTTACAGAAACTAGACCATTTAAAAAATTTCAGTGCAAATACATAATTTCATAGCTCCACAAAAGAAAAGAAGTGTAGAGGAAATGAAAGAACGTTTTCCCCATTTTCTTTTGTAGGGGAAGGTGACTACCCCAACCTATTTATTTATTTATTTATTTTTAAGATTTTATTTATTTATTTGACAGACAGAGATCACAAGTAGGCAGAGAGGCAGGCAGAGAGAGAGAGAGAGGAGGAAGCAGGCTCCCCGCTGAGCAGAGAGCCAGATGCAGGGCTCGATCCCAGGACCCTGGGATCATGACCTGAGCCGAAAGCAGAGGCCTAACCCACTGAGCCACCCAGGTGCCCCCCAACTTTTTTAAGGTGGGAAAATATTGCTAATGTTTCTTTCTTTATTTTTTTTTAAAGAGAGGGAGGGCACACACAGGGTTGGGGGTGGCAGTTGGCAGGGGCAGGCTGAGGGAGGGAGGGAACCTCAAGCAGGCTCCTGACCTGAGCTGAAATCAACAATAGTAGGATGTGTAAGCCTAACTAGCTCAGCCACCCAGACACCTCTGCCAGTTTTAAAAGTTGAAAATGGCAAGAATTGAAGTTTCTCCCTGACCCCCATTCTAGGGAAAGAAAGCCATTCTATTCTACGGGAAAGGTTGTTTTTAAAACTTTGCTCCCCAGGAAAACTACTTTTCTCATTAGTCAAATTAAGACTTCTTGTTTTTTTTGTTTTGTTTTCAGTTTAATTTAACTGACATGTCTTTGTATTACTGTGGCAGCTTCACAGTTTTTATGTAATGACCTAATTAATACTTCATTGGTTAGAGTTTAGTCTCAGATTATTTCCTATAGAATATAGTTTCCTGCACAGTACAGGCATATCTTGCTTTATTGTGTTTTGCTTTACTGTGCTTCACAGATACTGCATTTTTTTTTTTTTAAATAAGGTTTGAGGCAACTCTGCTTCATGCATGTCTATTAAGTGCCATTTTTCAAATAGCATTTGCTTACTTCACTTCAGTCACATTTCAAATTTTCTCATTATTATATTTGTTATGGTGATGAGTGATTACAACTTGCTGAAAGCTTAGGTGATGGTTAGCATTTTTTAGCAGTAATATATTTTTAAATTAAGGGATGTGCTCTTTTTAGGCACAGTGTTCTTGCATACTTAATAGACTATAATAGAGTATCAGTATAGCACTGGGAAATTTCAAAATTCATTTGACTCATGTCGTTACAATATTTGCTTTATTGTGGTAGTCTGGAACTGAATCCTGCTGTGTCTCTGAGGTATGTTTGTATATGTGTTCTTCTTAGATAAATGATCTATTTAACCTCCTGGAAAGACTATATGCCAAAGATATATTTTCTAAATTCCCTAAAGTTTTAAGGAAATAACTGAGTATATGATTACTAGCCCATGTATTTATTTCAATAATCAGCCTTGTTTCCCTTTTCCAAAATTTATCGTGTAAGTTAAGAATGTTTCAAACATTTAGGATATATAGCCCAGCTAATGGGTTGTAACTATAATCAATATGTAAGTATAATGATAATCATTTATTAATTAACCTCTTCGTTTCTATTTTTAATACCTAACAGTTATTGAGCTGTTAAGTGTACCGGGTTTCATTTTTAAATTAGTTCCCACAGGTTATCTCATTTAACATTTGGTTCTGAGGCATGTTTTATTAATATTTTTACTTAACAGATAAGATTATCAAGTCCTAAGAGTTTAAGTAACATGCTCAATTTCTCACAGTTGAGAAATGCTGAGGACCAGCATTAAAACCCAGCTGGTCTGGCTGTAGAACCTGTATTTTTAAGTACTTATAATGCTTGTCACAGTAGTGCATGATTGTTTTTTGGTTAGTGTAATATTTATTGTTGTAAATTTTGTTATAGTTACCCTTTTTTATGACTTACTAAAGATGGATGATTCTTTCTGCTGTCCAGTATATATTACTTAGGTAGGCCATGTGAACTTTGCATAGGTTAGATTTTATGAAGACTTCGTTATTAAAATATTTGTGTCTTTCATCCTATTAATCAGAACAGTAGATACCATTTCTTGAGTATATAGCACTTTGCAATTCACTATCATAACAGAGAAGTGGTTTGGGGAGGAGTTTTGGGGAAAATGATCCTAAAGGAAAGAAAAAACATGATAGTTCTAGGAATTGCAAGAAGGCCACTTTGATTAGAGCTCAGAAAATAAAGGAAGGAATTGTGAAGAACGATCAGACATGAAAGGCTCAATTTGTGCAGTATTAAAATTAATAGGGAGAAACACCACAGTGGGAAGAAATTGTGGTCTCAGCAATTAGAAGAGAAATCCCAGGCCTCTTGAGAATTAGAAATTACCATTAGTGGAGCACCTTTTTTTTTCCTCCCCGTGTTACTGCTTTCCTGAATTGTAAGTAGTATTTACAAACTTCTTGTTATATCTCAAGTATGCTTAAAATCACTCAAATGCTGTATAGGTTGTCTTTCTTTTTAGTGGAAGGGCCCTGGTCCTCAAGAGAAAAACAATAAAGGGATTTTCTTCTAAATAAATTTCTTTGAAGTGTTTATTTTTCTTAGTGAAATATGAAACAGTCATTTTATTTTTTTGTTTTTATCCAAAAAACATACCAGAGTGCCAAGGTCAGGAATAAGACATAGAGCACATTATCACTATTACTTTTTAATATGATGTTTGAGATAGTAGCCAGCAGAAGTACACAAAAGAAAAATATTACAGGCCAAAAAACCCATTTTTGCAACCAACATTATTTTATACTTGAAAAATCCATGAGAGTCAACTGAAAAATTATTGCAAACTTATAAATTTAGTGAAGTAGAAAACCATATATTTTGTATACACCCACAGTAGAAGATATAATAGAAGAAAATACCTCATTTACAGTGTCAACAACAAGAAACGTGGGAAAATCCCGTATGAAGAAATCATTAAAACACTGTTGAAGACATGAAACCAAATTTGGTTAAATGAGAGGAGGGCATACCCCCCCACCACCTTTTTTTTGGTGAGAAAGGTCAACATCATGAAGGATACCAGTTTTTTGTAAGTTAGTGTAAACATTTCAGGCAGCTGTCCTTTCCTCTCACCCTTAAGTACTAGACAAGATAATTCTGAAATAATATGGAAAGTAGATAAAACAAACTGGAAGAACAAGAAGGGGGATTAGCTCCACCAGATGATAAAGTATATAATGAAGTCCTAAAACGTTTTCATTCTGGATTATGTATAGTCAGACCAATGAAACAGAATAGAATTGAAGGTCTAGAAATAGACCCATGGAAATCACTAGTATGCAATTTTGATAAAGAAGTGATCACAAAAAGTAGGACTTCTCAGTAAATTGTGTTGGGAAAACTGATAGTCACATGAACCTCAGATGAACCAGAAATGTATCAGATGTAACCTAAAAGATGAAACTGCAAATGGGTCTTGAAAATATGGGCAGGAACGCCCGGGTGGCTCAGTTGGTTAAGCGACTGCCTTCGGCTCAGGTCATGATCCTGGAGTCCTGGGATCAAGTTCCGCATTGGGCTTCCTGCTCTACAGGGAGTCTGCTTCTCCCTCTGACCCTCCCACTTCTCATGCTCGCGCTCTCTCTCTCTCTCTCTCTCTCATTCTCTCTCTCTCAAATAAATAAATAAAATCTTTAAAAAAAAATATGGGCAGATTCTTTACATCCATGGTAATATTTGTGATTATCTTTTTTATTTTAACTATCTTATTGGGTGTGAAGTGGTATCTCATTGTGGTCTTGATTTGCATTACCCTAATGAGTAATAATGTTGAGCATCTTTTCATGTACTCATTGCCTATTTGCATATCTTCAGAGAAATGTCTGTTCAGACCCACTGCCTATTCTTAGATTATTTGTCTTTTTAACTGTTGAGTTGTAAGTGTTCATTTCATATACTGGTTGTATAGCCCTTGTTAGATGTATAATTTGCAAATTTTCCGCCTTCCCTGGGTTATGTTTTCACTTTAAAAGAAAAAATGGAAGTTCATCATTTTAATCATGTTTAAGCATAGAATTTAGTGGCATGAGTATATTTACAGTACTGTGTGACCAAACAAAAACCTCTAACCATTAAACAGTATAACTCTCCTTTCCTCCCTCTCCCACTCCCTGGTAACCTCTATTACTTTTGTCTGTGTGTTTTCTGCTCTGGGTACCTCATCTAAGTGGAATCATTCAATGTTTGTCCTTTTCATGTCTGGCTTCTTTCATTTAGCATAATTTCTTCAAGGTTCATCCATGTCGTAGCATATATCAGAATTCCATTTCTTTTTATGACTGAATAATATATCATTGTGGTATATATCACATTTTCCTATGTATTCATCTGCTGATGGACACTGAATTGTTTCCATCTTTTGGCTGTTGTGAATACCGCTTCCATGAGCATTGAGGTACAAGTATCTGTTTGAGTTTTCTTTTGGCGATGTATATAGGAGTAGAATTGTTGGGACATACAGTAATCCTTTAACATTTTGAGGGGCTGCCAAACTATTTCCCGCAGCAGCTACCTTTCTTCCTTTTTACTTTCTTGGTAGTATTTTTTGAGGAACAAACGTTTTTAATTTTTATGAACTACATTGTATTTTTTGTTTGGTTGATTGGACTTTTGCTGTCATGTTTAAGAAATCATTGCCTAATCTAGGGTCAAGATATTTCTATGTTTTCTTCTAAATGTTTTACAGTTTTCTAACATTTAGGCCTTTAATCTGTTTGGGGTTAAGTTTTATATATGATTAAAGTAGGGATCCAACTCTGTTCTTTTTCATGTGGATAATTTGCCCCAGCATCATTGTTGAAAAGAGTATTTTTCCTCCATTGAAGGGTATTGGCACCTTTGTTGAAAATCAGTTGATCTTAAATGTAAAGGTTATTTCTGGACTCTCATTTCTGTTCTTTGGTATATATGTCTATCCTTATGCCATTACCACACTATCTTACTTATTACTGTAGCTTTGTACTAGGTTTTGAAATTAGGAAGTGTGAGTCTTACTTGGTTTTTTTTTTTTTCAAGATTGTTTTGGCTATTCTCTATCCCTTGCATTTCCAAATGAATTTTAGGATTAGGTTCTCAATTTCTGAGATTTATAGAAATTTGTAGATCTAATTGGAGAATATGAACCATCTTAAACAAAGTAAGTCTGCTAGTCCATGACTACTATACAGAATTAATTGAATTCTGATCAGTTCACTAACTTTCTCCTCTGTCCTTTCTCACTTTTGAGAAATGACTTTAACTTCTGACCTTGATAAGCTCTATCATCTACATTCTTTATTTCAAAAAATGGAAGTGTTGTTTATTTTTTTCTAAAACATGACCTGTACCCTCCCTTTTCATCTTAGATCCTCTGAGATTTAGTCGTTTGATTATTAACCATAGTATTTCAGTTTATTCTAGTATTTCGTTTCTCTTCTTCTTTGGCTCCTTCCTTTCTGGCTTCAGATAAATCAGTTTCCCCATCCTTACCAGTACATATCTCTTGAATGGATTGCCTGCCTCCTAATTTACTGCTTTCATCTCCTTCATTTCTTTCACTTCCCAACTTTCTTAATAAGTGATCTTCTTAAAAAAGAAAAGAAAAAAATTGCGTTCTAAACAGAAAAAAAAAGTAGTCTTCTTTCCCAGCTTCCATTACTTCATTAGTTATTCACTTGACTAACCCTTTGGCCAAGTGCCTTGACTTTTCTGAAATTCAGTATTTCCTTTTTTGTGAAATAAGTGGCTTTGATTAGTTGTGTAAAGCTCTTCTAGCCTCTGAACTCTTGGAGTCCTTACTTAAAACCCCAGTGTACAGAAGTGGAACTACTCTGTCCTAAAGTCTAGGTGGCATGCTTAGAATCATTTGCCACACCACCATCAGCCTCTGGGGTCTCTGTGGTTCTTTCAGCCCTAAAATTCGGTAACTCCATAGCAATTACAGAAATCACATTCTTTTTTCTTTCCTTTCCTTTTTTTTTTTTTTTTAAATGGAAATTGAATTCTTGAAAGTTTCAAGTAATCGTCACCAAATTAAATTCTTTTCTTAGGCACCATTTTCCTGGACATTTCACAGTAACTAAATTCTTAGTTTCTCTGTTACTTTCTACTACATTTTCTTTCTTTGGCTTTAATCATATACACATCCTCTTTAAAAGTGCTATTCAGGGTGCCTGGGTGGCTCAGTTGATTAAGCGACTGCCTTCAGCTCAGGTCATGATCCTTGAGTCCCGGAATCGAGTCCCGCATCGGGTTCCCTGCTCAGCGGGGAGTCTGCTTCTCCCCCGACCCTCTCCCATCTCATGCTCTCTCTCACTCTCTTTCTCTCAAGTAAGTAAATAAAATCTTTTTAAAAAATTAAAAAAAATAATAAAAGTGCTATTTACTAGGGCACTTGGGTGGCTCAGGTCATGATCCCAGGGTCCTGGGATCAGGCCCCATGTCAGGCTCCCTGCTCAGTGGGAAGCCTGCTTCTCCCTTTCTCAGTCCCTTAGCTTGTGTTCCATCAAATAAATAAATAAATAAATAAATAAAATCTTAAAAAAAAAAAAAAAGGTGCTATTAACTTTAAATTCTAAATACTTGCAAGAAGCTTTTCCAAATCATACCAGCTCAGTAACATTTTCCCCAGTAATAATCCACTGTAATAACCATTTATGTTATTCATTTGACATTTGAAAATTGCACAAAGTATTTTGAGTTATGTGAAGATAATTTAGACTCAGATTCAGACCAAAAGAAATGTGATCCGGTAGAGTAGAGATGTACAAAATAATTACTGAGATGACAGTAATAGTAATGAGAGCTATAGGAGAGGCTCAGATGAAGTTCTGTGGAAATTTAGAAAAGATAAAGATACTTTTCCCCTGGAAGAGTGGGGCAGAGAATCCCAGAGGATATGGGTTGGGACTTGAAGGAAGTGTGGCACCTTGAACACACAGAGGTGAGCATTCTTTTTAAAAAGAAATATTTTATTTATTTTAGAGAGTCAGAGCAGGGAGGGGTGGGCAGAGGGAGAGGAGAGAAAGACTCTCAAGCAGACTGCATTGAGTGCAGAGTTCTTCATGGGGCTCAGTCCACGACCCTGAGATCATGACCTGAGCCGAAATCAAGAGTTGGATTCTCAACTAAGCCACCCAGGCACCCCTAGGTGGGCATTCTTGACTGAAGGAGCAGTGTGAATCTGCAGCAGAGGGAGAAAAGCTCAAGATGATAGGTATTTTGGTGGCTAGAGGAAAAGTTTTCTAAGAGGAGAGGTAGTGAGAAATAATGTTGTAAAGGTAAACTAGAGCTTGACATAGTTTATTAGTTGTCTCTCTATAATGTATTATCTTGTTTTCCCAATAGCATTTTAAGCTCTTTGAGGCCAAGTAATGGATCTTATACTTTTAATCTCCTACAGCAGGGTTATGGGTAGAGAGGGCAAGTATTCAGTAAGATTTGGTTGAATGTCTGAAACAGTGGCTTCCCAAAAAAGTATTATTATTCAGGATAACTTACTGTCACATCCTTCTGTTGATTGTGGTTTTATCAGTAAAAACTATTCTAGATCTTCATAGAAATGGTTCCTTATAGCTAATCAGTCCTTATGAAACTTTAAAAAAATAAAGTGGAGGGGGTGGAGACAGGAATTGTGTGTCTGATTAGCAGTACTCAGTTTGATTCATTCCCCAAAAGGACATGAGAAATGCTGGTTTGGGTTGAGAAAAAAGGGTATAAACACACCTTTTGAAACTTAGTCTCTAATTTAAGTTCTTTAATGTTTTAATAAATTAGATTTTTAAGAATATTTCCTAGGATTCAGATTTCATTTAACCATAATAATTGTTGAAAAGAAATGAAGAATTGAAAAGATGTACCCAAGAGTTGAGTTGAACTATCTACGGGTAACATTTTCTTTTTTCAAAGAATTTTCTAAAACATTATTTTGTATAATTGAATAAAAAAGATGTAAAGCATCAGCTACTCTACTGAAACAGTGTTAACATTGCTCTAAGTTCCTGGTACTGCTGGTCTTCATGGAAAGAGTATGTTATATACACACATAGAAAGTTAGGGAAACTGAATATACCTGCCTTCAGTCTTTTCTTTCCAATGGCACATGCCAGTCTTTTGTTTTTGTAAAGCAAAATATTTTTTTACAAATTACATTGGATGATACATTTAATATAGGAGCAAGTTTTTGTCATTTAAAAAGAGCAAAGTATGGCAGTTTTTAAGAGCCATTTATTTAGAGATTTTTGTGGTAAAGTAATTCATTATTTTACAATATTTGTTTTGTTTTAAATTTTCTATATTATGTACTAGGTGAAAAACCATTTCGCTGTGATGAATGTGGTATGAGATTCATACAAAAATATCACATGGAAAGGCATAAGAGAACTCATAGTGGAGAAAAACCTTACCAGTGTGAATACTGTTTACAGGTAAGGGGTGGTTTGAAATGTTTGTTTTCGTTTTTGGGTGTTGTTGTTTTTTTTAATCACTTTGTTGAGGTATGATAGACACTGAAATTCTTCAATCCTAGTTAAGATCATAAAATAATTCTTTTAAACTAAATTAGAAAACGTTACTACTAGAACCGTGTGAAGAACTTCCCCACTGCTGCTGATCAGATTTACACTAGACAACTGGCAGAACAAATTAGTTTGGAATTTCTTATTTTATTATACTTATATCTACCTTCATATTAATTGCTTTTTTTCTTTTCTTTTCTTGCTTCACGAAAAACACAAACTAAAACAAAAAACTGACTGCCAAAATCTGAATTTGACAGTATTTTTCCAGAACAGATCGTGTATTGAAACATAAACGTATGTGCCATGAAAATCATGACAAAAAACTAAACAGATGTGCCATCAAAGGTGGCCTTCTGACTTCTGAGGAAGATTCTGGCTTTTCTACATCACCAAAAGATAACTCACTGCCAAAAAAGAAAAGGCAGAAAACTGAGAAAAAATCATCTGGGATGGACAAAGAGAGTGCTTTGGACAAGTCTGACCTGAAGAAAGACAAAAATGATTACTTGCCTCTTTATTCTTCAAGTACTAAAGTAAAAGATGAGTATATGGTAGCGGAGTATGCTGTTGAAATGCCACATTCTTCAGTTGGGGGATCACATTTAGAAGATGCATCAGGAGAAATACATCCACCTAAGTTGGTTCTCAAAAAAATTAATAGTAAGAGAAGTCTGAAACAGCCACTGGAGCAAAATCAAACAATTTCGCCTTTATCCACATACGAAGAGAGCAAAGTTTCAAAGTATGCTTTTGAACTCGTGGATAAACAAGCTTTGCTGGACTCAGAAGGCAACGCTGACATTGATCAGGTTGATAATTTGCAAGAGGGGCCCAGTAAACCTGTGCACAGTAGCACTAATTATGATGATGCCATGCAGTTTTTGAAGAAGAAGAGGTATCTTCAAGCAGCAAGTAACAATAGTAGGGAATATGCGTTGAATGTGGGTACTATAGCTTCTCAGCCTTCTGTAACACAAGCGGCTGTGGCAAGTGTCATTGACGAAAGTACTACGGCGTCCATACTGGATTCACAGGCATTGAATGTGGAGATTAAGAGTAACCATGACAAAAATGTTATTCCAGATGAGGTACTGCAGACTCTCTTGGATCATTACTCCCATAAAGCTAATGGACAGCATGAGATATCCTTCAGTGTTGCGGACACTGAGGTGACTTCTAGCATATCAATAAATTCTTCAGAAGTCCCTGAGGTCACCCAGGCAGAGAATGTTGGATCAAGCTCCCAAGCATCCTCATCAGATAAAGCCAACATGTTGCAGGAATACTCAAAGTTTTTGCAGCAGGCTTTGGACAGAACTAGCCAAAATGATGCCTATTTGAATAGCCCGAGCCTTAACTTTGTGACTGATAACCAGACCCTTCCAAATCAGCCAGCATTCTCTTCCATAGACAAGCAAGTCTATGCAGCCATGCCCATCAACAGCTTTCGATCAGGAATGAATTCTCCACTAAGAACAACTCCAGATAAGTCCCACTTTGGACTAATAGTTGGTGATTCACAGCACTCGTTTCCCTTTTCAGGTGATGAGACAAACCATGCTTCTGCCACATCAACACAGGACTTTTTGGATCAAGTGACTTCTCAGAAAAAAGCTGAGGCTCAGCCTGTCCACCAAGCTTACCAAATGAGCTCCTTTGAACAGCCCTTCCGTGCTCCATATCATGGATCTAGAGCTGGAATAGCTACTCAATTTAGCACTGCCAATGGACAGGTGAACCTTCGGGGACCAGGGACAAGTGCTGAATTTCCAGAATTTCCCTTGGTGAATGTAAATGATAATAGAGCTGGGATGACATCTTCACCTGATGCCACAACTGGCCAGACTTTTGGCTAAAAAAAAGTGTAAATAATACTGGCACTTTAGAACAGATTAATCAAGAGTGGGGTTACTCTGTGTAAAATGGAGTGCTGTACAGATTTAAGAGCAATGCGTTAAAACAAGTTAAGCTGATATGAATAGCAAGATAATCCAATAACTGCATTTTGTTTGGTTAGTCAGCATTCTTTGAACTGCCTTACATGTTGTCACCTTTATAGAAGCAATGCATTACTTGTTTTAGAACAGAAACTTGCTATTCCACCTACACCACGTTTAAAAGGAAAAAAAAGACTTTCGCACAATTGTTTCCTAACTGATAACATTGTACATTCTTAGGAGATTAGTAATTGTGTGAAATTTACTCATACTGTTTCTAAGTTTTTCAGCATAGTCATTGCACTTCAGCAGGGAATCTGAGTATACTTTACAGACAGAGTAAACTTAAAAGTTTAAATGTCAAGAGATTATGGCTTAAATAAATTAGCGTGTCCTGTAGGGGGAAAAAAGAAACCAAGAAAACACCTTTTAAAAAGAATGATATGCCATATACCCTTGATTTTCATTTTGCATTATATTGACTTTTTTTTTTTTTGGAGAAAAAAGGTAATAAAAATCTGATAGTCTAAGATTCCACTATTTAAAAGCCTAATTACTTTTAAAATATGCATACTTTCAGAACTTTTACCAAAATACATAACTGTTGAAGCATTCACTTCTCTATGGAAGTATGCATATTGGTGTCAGTTTCTTTGTACAGTTGTACTTAGATATTTTTTATGATTTTTCATGTGCAGGTATCAAGGTTTTGAAGTTTTAGTAAAAAGATATTCTGTAGATTACATTCCCAAGAACATAATGCTTACACAAAATGTATATTCCACGTTTTAAAGCTTAATTGTATTTTACTTTACATATACACTTCAGTTAACATAGAGCACTTAGAATCTATTTGGTATTTTTGATTTCTCAAAGTAAAAAAAAAATTAGATTTTTAGGTTTGATATGGTTGTGTCATAATCATCTCATAATTGACTATTTTAATTTTTGGCAATAAAAGGAAATTGGATATCTTTGGAACTATAAAACCTGGTTTAATCCTTCTCTTTCTAGAATCTTGATAGATTGGATAATTAAACAGTATCCAGAGAAACTAAAGAAATGGGCATTTTAATTGCTTATTTTATCTTGAATTACTTTTTAATGAACACTGCTCATTACAATTTTACAAACCAAAAGTGTTTACTAATTCTAGTAACTACAGTTTCTTTTTCAGCTAGATGAGTGATCGGAAACTTTTTGTTGCATTTCAAAATCTAAATAAACTACAGACTTTATCCTTATACCACGAATGTTTTTTTTTTATACTTTGTCTTAAAATAATACAGCATGGTACAATAAATAGTGCTTTTATATAAACACGTATATATGCTTTTCTAAAGAATGACGGTTTGAGTTACACATTGGACAGTTACAATTTTTGGAAAATAACAGTTCTATTAATTATTATCCTCTTTAATTTGTTCCAGCTTTTTGTTTATTTTATTTCCAACAAATTTGTCACAATGCACATACTGATGTGTAGCACCAGTGATAATCGAAAATTAATATCCTTGGAAGGTGAAAATTTATTGTTGCTAATTTCCACTTTAACATTTATATTGGCCCTGTAGATCTGCAGTCTTTATTTCAGTATAGAATGTTGTACACTTAAATTATTTTTTCTTTTATTTAATATTATCCCAAGAGTGTTCTCATAAAGAAAGGGAACAAAGAAAATATCCACCCTTAACATCTTTTACATTATTTTGAATATTTTGGTGTTTTATGATAATGAGTATAAATTATGTTTAATGTGGTTTCGTCTGTACTTTGGTTATTAAGCTTTGCTTGAAATACTAATTTTCCTATTTGACAGCTTTCTTTGCTGCCAAATTTTTCAAGAATTTTAGACTTCTTTGAAGTAGATATTTAAGTTCTGCCATTATTGACTTTTAAGAATGATGTGTGTTGTGTTACACATCACACAATTGCAAGAAGGCTTTGTTCAGGTGAGATGTTAAAGATGAAACTGTGCTCATCCTATATAGGCATTTGAATTTTTCTCATACTACTATTTGATAATAGGCCTTTATTTCCTGGGTTGATTTTTTATTTTGAGTCTGGTCAAAAATTTTGTTCTGTTAACAACTTTGATGTGGTTCTTGGTACAATATCCAGTTTTTTGTTTGTTTTAACATCACCAGCACAGTTTTTAGAGTCACATTCTAACTGCTCAGCAGTTAGGGCAAGCTAAGGAAGGAAGGAAGGCCTTTGCAAATGGTAGTTATGCAAGCAGAAGTGCAGGTGTTGCATTCCTGTCTTCAACACATTTCTTTAAATCTACGTAATGGCAGACTTTCCTACCACATTATAAGCATTTTTGAGAAAAGCGATACTTTGGCATAACTTACTGATTCACCATTTAAGTATAGTAGTCATCCCTCTCTTAACTGTGAAATTCTAAACGCCTACCAGAGTTACCTTGTATTATCATCATATGATAAACATCTCAGCAGTCTGGGTTTCCCCACTTGGGTGTAGAAAGTTACTTCATTTCTATCTGGGCATTAATAGTAAAAGTAAGTAGCCTTTTGTGCTGCCATAGTTCAGAATATTGAGGATATGAGATACCCTTTTGCAATTTGTGTTTCTCATTTCTCTCAGTGAGCAAATTATTCTGTTAAAATATGCTCTTATACCATTGAGCTTTTGGTCGTGTGAGTGAGATATGCTTTTTCACTTAGGACCTATTCTCATGTTTGAAGATTGGAAACAGATTTGTGTTAGATGAGGGAGTATCTGTTAAACATCTTCTAAAAGCTTTCTTTTCTTTTTTTTTAACATCTTATTGTACACATATTTCATTTGGTTCAGAATATTTGAGTGGCTCTTAAATCCTTTGGATCTACTTGGAGATTTTCTACTTGGTACTAGAGAAACCCATCCTTTTAGCTCTGGCTGAGGACTGTCAGTGGTCGGGTAATTTTCCCTTCCTGAGAGGCAAAAGAGGTCTTGTGCTCAGGGTAGGCTTTCATTTCCACAGGAGAGAGAAACTTGCAAAGTGCCAGCTAGGTTAGATCTTTCGCCACTTCTTTCATTTTACCAATTTGAGTTTTTAAAGGGCTGTTTAAAAAAAAAAAAAAAAAAGCCGGGAAACTTTAAAAGTAGGCATTACTGTAGTACTACATTTCTTAGACATAGAACATCTTAAAGTAGAACTTGTTTTTTTCACAGTATAATTACTTGAAGAAGCACTATTATAATCAATGAGAAACTTTTTGACACTGCAATTTAATTTAAACTTTTTCCGTTTCAAATTGCTTTATTTCAGGGAAAATAATTTTCCAGTTGTTTTTGCTATATTCTGCAAATAAAACCGTATGTTTCCTTTTTTTCACTTAAACTTTGGTAGGAAACAAAACTAAAGCAGACAAACATTTCTTATTGTGTTTGTTGCTTTCTTTAATCCAATGGATAAAAAAGTAAAACCCTGTAAACATTATTTTATTTTTTTATGCAATACCATGCTGTAAATACGGTTCATCAAATAAGGATGTACCTATGATTGAATCTTTAATTCTGCACAGTTAGAGTTTATATATAAACGTGTCTTGACAATCAAGGACTTTTATGTGAGTCTTCCTTTATGATGTTTATTAATGTTATGCATTCCATTTGTTTTGAAGTGAGTACCAATGTGCTAATTTGTATTGTCTGAAAGTATGTAATGTTTTTACAGCTTGTTTTTAAGAATCTGTAAATATGTACAAACAAATCACAGTACTGCTTTATGTTAGAAGGCATATGATGTTGTACTGTATGTAAGCAATAATACATAGCAGTGCTAACTTTACAAGTAGCATCAGGAAAGTTCTAAAAACATTTCAGAGTAATTATCCTTATTTCATTTAATAATGATTCTCTTTAATCAGTTTTTATAAGCAAATTCCATTGTTCCTCCTGTTGGAACATAACACTGTTTACACAGCATAATTGAAGTTGCAGGGGAGACAGGCTACATCTGACTTCATCTGTACTCACTTTCACTAAGCATTGAATGGCCTTACCACTCTTCTGCAAGATGGAGGAAGACCGCAAAACTTAGTGCCCATCACACTGAAGGAAGGGGGTGTGTTGTTTTGTTTTGTTTTGTTTTTTTCCTGCTTCTGTACTGCTACCTAACTTTGTGGTTTGCTTTGGATTTTAATATTTGTTTCTGTTTTAGATTCAAGCCCATAAGTTTTGAGGTGACTTCAGCTCCATTGTGAAATAGTTCTCTTCATATTTCATAGATACATTTCAATAATTCTAAACTTTCTACTTTGATTTTTAGATACTTATTTTTCAAGCTTGATTTCTCAGCTGATCAGATGAATTTATTCAACTTCAATACAAAGAAAGACAAACCTATTGTAGTTTGAATCGAGTAGATATTATACTGTACAGAACAGCTAACTATTTGAACACACACATCACTGCTTTAGAAATAAAACCGCCAATTTATAAATGTATATGACCTACATTTTATAGGAGAAATGTTTTTAAATGCTAGTCATTTATATAATAATGTGCTTTGAAGGATTTGCTAGTCCACTTCTGTCACTTTTTAGTACACTGGTATCTTTTATATGTAATGTATGCTTTTTATTATTGTAGCAAAGCATTTCAGTAGAACGAATTTTGCAACAATATGGGGGAAATTTTTCATTGTTGGATTTGAATTATACTGGATTTTATCTGTGTAGTCTTGTCTTTATTTTAATGCTGTCTGGAAGGGAACTTGGTATCCAAATAAAGCAGGTAACCTCATTTTACTTCAAGGGCATACTGTGTAGTGCTGAATTTAATCTGGATATCTGATGATTTTGAAAAGAAAAACACGTTTATAAAAATTGTACAGAAGAAATTAAATGTGTGATGGAAATCCTGATGGTGGAGCACGTTGAATTTTCTGATATATAGTGTTATTTTCCTGGGATCCCCTATGCCTTCTTTGTATTTCAACTAATAAAAGAAAAACCCTGTCATTAAAACTGGTAGGATAATAGGATATTCTGATTATACAGTATTACTTTTCCTATCCCATTTTCTGACCTTTCTCAGTCACTGTAAATTTTTATTTTCTATTTCCTATTGATAATTAAACATGTATATAATGTAGACACTGTTGTATAAAACTGAATGAATTGGGTTGCTATGCTTGAATGGGTAACTAAATGGAAATATTGTGGATACTGAGAATTCTTAATGTCAGAACAAATTTCCAGGAGAAAGGCATCATGTGTCCTGGGAAGGTCACAACAGATGTTTCTTCAACCCCCTGGGTTATCTGTGTGAAAGAATCAACTCTAAACTCAGTATCTTATACAAGTGGGTCTTTCCTTCCCCACCTCCCCCCAAATATATGAGCACTAAATTTCAAAATCTACTCAGGTGAAAATTGCTTTGCAATGGAACTTATCACATTGAAATTTTCACTGTTAAAGATGTTTGTGATATTTTTAAATACAAACTTTCACATCAGTAGTCAGCAGCCTGACAGTTGAAATCTGGTAAGTCAGTGTGTTTTAAAATATATTTTACCCTCCAAATAGAATTGTTTTTAAACAATCGGGAGGACTTCTGTTTGTTTAAGTGCATTTTTTAATTGTCATTGTAAAAATAAAATCTTGCTTGACCCCATATTATGACATGAATGAATTGCTGAGCCTTTATAATACAGTGGAAGCTCGTTTCATGCATAGTCATGGAACATAGATCTGTTCTTTAAACTGACCTATTCATTAAGTGGTTTAATGAGTTTTACAGCTTCTGGCATTGTCGTCATGTAGTTAACCTTGCCACTTGGGGTTTAGAATACCATTTTATGTATTGTGATACTAAAGGAAGCTGTTTTGTTTTATTTTTAATTGGATTATTAGACTAATTTATATTTGCAGATTCTGCATTTTAAATGTGGATACTTGCTGTTTGAAAAATAAAAAAAAAATACAGAGTACAGTTTTTGAATAATTTCCTAGCTGAATTCTTCACAATATTCTGAACCAAATAACTAATGGCAAATATTTAAAAACTGGTACATAGATATTTATTTAAAATATAAAAGGATGTATGGAATTAACAATTTTTGCACAGATTGGGTAACAGCAGGGTCTTGACTGGTATGTAGTTTCGTGTAGAATGTATTAGGTACTTCTGAAATTCAGGAGTCAAATGTTATTGTCAACCAATATTTGAGACTTGAAATACATTTAACATGGGGATAAAAATTTTATGTTTTTTTTTTTCTTTATGGGTAAGATTCTTTTAACCCATTATAATTGGGGGTTGGGTTATTTTGGGGTTATTTCCCCCCCATTAGTGAAGATAGTTCTGTTTTTAGCCATTTACCACCTTGCTAGTCCCTGTCTTGTGACTGGTGGGACACACTGTAAGAAAGCTGTCTGCAATTAGTAGAGGAGTACAGTCCAGGTCCTTGGGACAAATTTAAGCAAATTGGCCTTTGTAGAGATTAGTCCTAGGACCCTGGCTTTATTAGCATGGTGCTTTAAGTAATGGTACATAACACCACTGATAGTCTACTAATCCATTTCTTAGATCTCTGTTCTTCTTAAGTGATTAGTAATGGTAGAGGGAGAGGGGCTTGGGAGATACGTCTACATGATGCTTTTGCTACCTTCTCAAGGTTACAAGAAAAAACGAAATTGAAGTCACTTGAATTAATGCATTGTCACTGAGTTTTGACAATTTATTATGCACAAAAGGAGTATGAAGATTTTTGTGACTATATGTGTGGATAGAAATTTCATTTTTTTTTTCAGACTGTTGGCTGGCCTTTCCCTCACCCTCACCCCCCACCCCGTGATCCTGATAAGGTATTAGGATAAATTATATCCATTTGCTGGATAAAAACCAATGGAGCAGAAAAGTTTGAGTGAACTAAAGGTAAAATTTGGGGTCTCATAATTTTAGTTCTTTTGTCTTTTTCTAATGTCCTTAAAAGGACATTTTATGCACACACCCATGCAGATGTGTATGCATATGTGTAAGAGCTAGGATGTGAAATGTGATACAGTAACTGAGAATGACCATTTTCAGAGTGATTTTCTACTTTGAAAACTCAAGGTAGAAAAAACTACTTGGAAAAAAAGTTTATAAAAGGACTTAAATGGTAGACTAGGGAACATTTTGAGTTTTTGCATTGTTAACCATTTATTCAGATGAACTTTTAAAATCATAACTTAATGTACCCTAGCTTCTCCCATTCTTAATGAGATTCTGAAACTGATGCTTATGTAAAGGTGGTGAAGGGAGCCAAAGAAATGTATTACCTATGATAGTAATTATGTTTCTAATGATTTGAATTCTTACTTGCTGGGGTCCAGTATTCATTGAGCATCGATCACCTGCTAAGTAACAAGAGTTGTCCTGGATACAAATAAGAGATGGTTGAGGATACTGATGTCTTCATTTGAGCATCCGAAGGGTATTTATAGTGGTCTCAGTTGCAGGGTATAGTGTTGTACTTTAGATTATGAAAACAGATACTGAGCATTAAGATGTGTTTGTTGGGTGTTGTGCTAAGTAACTTAAACCTCATTCCTCATCGAATGCGTAGGTAGATTACTTTAGGATAGATCTCTAGAACATACAATATTAATAAATTATTGAAGATAGGAAATATATACAGGCCAATACAGTGGAAATAAAGAGCACTGTTAGAAATACCCCCTAACTCAGGGGGTATTTGCCAAACTCAGGATAAAATTCAAACCTGGACTGTGAAAATGAGACTAGCCTTTCTTCAGAAGGAACTGACTTATTACTGGAGTGGGAAATTAGGCCTCTCTAGGGAGTTATAGACCTGAGGGGTACCTACATCAAAATAGGGAGTTGGAAATGGATGCTAGAGGACGCCTTCCCCGGAAATAGGAGGAACAACTAAACCAGTTCTAATTAGTCATTTGGGCACAATCGTCATGGAGTGGCATTAATACTAATTGAAATCCATTCAAGTCGTATACTACTAGTCAGTGCTCCCAGCTCTGATTATGATACCCTTTATGTCAACTTCCATTAACCCCTCATTATCTGATACTCTTTTTCCTTGACTATCTCCTTCAAGGTGTTTGGTCCACAGTAAAATTTACCCTTAAAATCTCAGTATGACAATTTTCCTGTGGTTCTTTATCAAAACTCCAGCACAGTCCTGCAACTTTTGTCATTGGCAACATGAGGGTTAAGACTGATTGCTAGAGCACGATATTTAACGGCAGAAAGAGGATCCAACTGAATAAACATTCAGAACCACTCTTAGGTTCACTCACAAAGAGACTTTTGCTGAAAGCAGTTGTCCCATGTAGTTTGCTGAGTTGGCCGTCACCATGTGAGGCAGATAATGGTACTCAAAGGCAGTGTAACCAGTGCTGCAAAGGACATGTTTTAATGAATGTAGTGTGATCTTGTTGAGGATGATGGTGAGACAGGTGAGACAGGGCTGTAGGATAGGGAGACTCCACACCTGCAGGTTAAGAAGCAGCAAAATGAGCAACAAGAGACTTAGAATCAAGAGACTTAAGATGTGCCTCTCCCTTTGTGTAAAGTTGTGAAGTCGCCCGTCCTGAGCCTCAGTGTTTTGTCTGTAAGATGGGGATTAAAAATTCCTCTCAGAACTGCTGTCCAGATCTAAGCATTTGGAATGATTTGTAAGCTGTAAAGCACTAAACATTTCCTAGTTCATATTTTACAAGTGGCACAAAGGGAAAATAGAGCAGAATTGGACAAGTGTTTGGAAGCCTCATTTCATGTAAAGCAGAGCATGGAATAAATTCCTGACTTTCTGATAATACCATCTTTTCAAAAAAATTGAAGAAGTTAGGAGTGGGTTTGTCGGGATTTAATTGACCAGCAAGGGAAAACTAGTTAGTGAAGTAGAAGAGATTCATTTTCAGAGCCCTTGAAAGGGGTGCAACATTTTGGAGAACAATGTATATTGTAGTGAGTGTTAAAAATTGTCAGTAGACTTGCAGGGTCAGGGGAGGGGCAGAAACCCTGCCTTACAAAAGTCAGAATGAACCGAACCATTCCATCCCAAGCTATTGGTTAAATCAGGTACAGGAACCTGACTGCTCATGAGGCAGGCAAGAAGCACCACGGACAGTAAGGCTGAAAGGCTGCGGCCAGCCCCACCAGGCAGGAGGAGGGCATGTAGGTCTGTGTGTGTATGTGCTGGACCTGCTTGTTCACCTTTTTCTTTCACCATTTCTCCTTATTCTTGGTGTCTCCTTTGTTTTCTTTTCTTCCTCCTGAAAGACACTGGTATGTGCTGCAGTGTGTATGCACCAGACAGAGACAGCTGACTGATGGTACGTAATACCCAGCCTTTCATGCAAGTTAGGTTTATTTTAAGTCTTTAGTATTACTGTTCCGGGAAAATTCAAAACTATTCATCAAGAAAAGACTGTGGGACCCCTGGATTAGTTTGTGTGCTTCACGAGGACATTTTGTTCACAGAATGTAGAACAATGCCTCACCCAGAAGCAGAAATGAATGAATGAATGAACAATGTTACACAGTAGAAGAGGTGGTCACAGTGGTGGTGTTCAAAGTGATGGTGGAGAGTTGATGGTGTTAAGATGATGCCATGATCAGGAGTCTGGGAATACCAGATTTCTGCGCTTGGCCACAAGCTTCTAAAGAAGATTCCCAGAGGAGACATATGCAAGGATCAATGGCTAGTGGGAAACATGGCCTCTTATATGTTGCACCTCTTTCCCAAACCCTAATGTAGAAAAGGGCTGAAGGATGTGGCCAGAACTACAGGACTTTAGAGCCATTTCCTTTCCTGTAGCTCCTTTCCATCCTCTGGCAGCAGAGAAATAAGAGCATCTTCATATATGAGAAGAACAAGTAAAGAACAGGAGGCCAGAATTGCATAAATGAACAAAAGGTCCCAGCATTTTCCCCAGCCCAGTAGCATAGGAATAAAGGGGAAAAGAGGGTGGGGGGCATGTCCGCATGTGTGCCCTATTGGAAGGTGACCTTGCTCACTGCTGGGAAGCGCAGTAAATGTTCTATGATGAGATCAGTTGGATGGAAAACTCATGGTGAGCTGGACTTGTGACCATTTCTCAAATCCTTTGAGCCCGCCCTCCCTTTACCCTGACCCTTTACCATGACCACAGCCCCCCTCTAGTCTTGCCTGGGTTCCTACAAATTTTTGCACGTTGACTCTTGATGGCCTCTGGTCCTTTCTGCAGATAATCCTGAAACCCTTCAGAAGCTTCTCATTTGCTGCTTGGATAAACACTAAGCTCTTTGCCTTGGCCCTGGTGGTTGCCCACTGCCCACAGCCCCCAGTGTCCCCCACAGTGAGCTCTCAACCTCTCCCATTTGGTCATGCCGCCTTCTGCCACAAAGACTGTTTACACTCTTACACTGTTTACACTCTTTTCCTATTAACCCCCAACCCTGACTTCAGCACATAACATTTCCTCAGAAAAGCTTCTCCTGATCACCCTTCTTAGGTCATAGCCACCCTCTCCCTGTGCCTCCTTCTACCCACCCATTTCAGACCCCCTCCCCTCCATACAGTTCCTTCCAGCATAGATGGCTGTTTGTCATGACCTGCTTATTAGTATGAGAATTTGTTCTGAATTCCTGCCTGTCCAGAGCCATCCGGCTCCACATTGTCTGTCAGTGTTGGGCTCCGTGTTTCGTGGTGAGCAGATACCTGGTGAACATGGTGGAAAGAGAGCATCCGGGCCTCATGAGTCACACCCCAGGGTGCTAAGAGCTCACAGGTACTGCCGAGGAAGCACTGCCTGGGACTTTGAGGCCCTCTAGATAGAAGCTGTGGGACTGGAAAACTGATCATGTGAGTTTCAAAATGGGAGGATAGATGGTGGATTTTGAAAACAAGGGGTGGCTGGATTTCAGTCCTCATCAGATTCTAGAATGTTCATAACATCTCTGTCAGGTAGGCTTGACAGGCCTTATCATTAACTCCATGTTGCATATAAGGAAGCCAAGGCTTAGACATATTAAAGACCGTGGCAGAAAAGAAGGGCTGGGACCCAAACTGGGGCGTGACTTCTTTCATCCTGACCCTTGAAGGTCTGCCAGCAGGTCTTCCGCGTAGCGTATTCAAGCAAGTGCTGAAGGCTAATGGCACTGTTGCCCCTGTCATTCATAAAACGGACTGGACCTGGCTCATTAAGCTTCTCTCCGCATGTCCTGTGTTCACTGCTCCCACTAGATCCTGCCTCAACCTAGATGCCACGTGGCTGCTAGAGGGAGAGTGCCTTCCTCCGGTCAGAGGGCAAACTCCCAGAATCAACAAACAGCCTAGATCCTGGAGGAGAAACAGGATCTCAGCAGGAGCTGAGGACACCTGACAGCCGGAAAGTGGCGGCCCCTCCCTCTCCACTTAGCCCTGCACCAGAAAGCCAGGGCGGAACTCTTCTTCCTGGGGTCCTGCCCCCACCTCTCTGGGAACTGGGAGATCTCACCCTGTTTGAGGGGTTTGGACTTATGTCCGGCTTGAATGTCTTGAGTTGCCCCTTCCAGCTCCCAGTTAATGCCTGCCGTCCCTTCAGACCCGTGCCCTTCTTGCATCCACCGTCTTGAGGGGGAAACACACCTCAACCCTTTTCTGTCTAATCTATTCACCTGGATTAGAGAGGCTGTATTGTGTAGAGGAGAGAGCCTGAAATAGGAACCAGACCTCGGTTCAAATCCTGACTCTGCCCTCAGAGCCAGCAAACTTTCCTGAGTATATGCACAATTCCTGTGATTTTTTTTTTTTAAATAAACATGTTCCAGGGAGATGCATCACAATGACCAATTAAAAAGAAATATAGATAGATTATAAGTTACTTATGCTCCTTGAGTAATAGATTTCACAACTTCTCTTTGTCATTGAAAATTTTAACTGGGTTAAGACACCACTGTGGACAGGACATATTTTAAGAGAGGGGCAAAAATTGCCCCCGCCCCCAAAACTACTGAACTAGAAATTCCATCGTTTTCAACCATGGCTGCATCTTCGAATCACCTGAGGAATTGAGAAAATACTGATGCCCCGGCTCCATCCCAAACCTGGGTACTGCTATTTTCTGAAACCATGCCCAGGTGATTATAAAGCCTGGAGAGAGGTCCACCAGACTAGCTGACACCCCTCTCATGACCCTTCTTACTCCCGTTCCAGTTCTGATTCTAGGCTGTGAGGTAATTTTGTATATATACATATTTATATCACAATTTAATGTTTTCAACCTGTTTTTACATTTCTATTTTGGTTGACTTTGTCCAAGCTCTGATCCTTCCTCGCGGTTCAGACTTCATGACAAATGAAGTCATTTTCCAAGACATGCTTTCTTCTCCAGCCTTCACACACAGGGCAATTCTCAACACCAACCACTGGAAGGGAAAGAGATGAAGGAGCTTCTGTCAGCAGCTAAGCGGGGTAAGGCCCACAGAGCAACAACTTCACTCTTGTGAACTTCAACTTGAGTCGGATTTGCTACTGAATGGAAGTGAGTTTAAAAACAAGATTATGATTTTTTTATATAACAGTGAAATGAGTAAAAATACCCCCCCTTTTTTTTTTACCAAGGTTGGATGCATTATGTATTCACAATCTTGCTGGATAACAAAGTACCCCAAAATCTTGTGGCTTAAAACAATAAATTATTATGTCTCGTGATTTCTATAGGCAGGAATTCAGACAGAGCACAGCAAGGACGGCTTGTCTTTGCTCTATAATGTCTGGGACCTCAGTTGGAAGAACCTAAAGCTGGGGACTGGAATCATCTGAAGGCTGGTCTCACATGTCTGGCAGTTGATTGCTGGCTACTGGTGGGAACACCCACATGTGGCCTCCCCATGTGGTCCAGGCTTCCTCACAGCATGGTGGCTGAATTCCAAGCATAAGTGCTCCAAGAGCAAAGAAGCCAGATGGACTGCCTACTGCTTTTATATTCTAATCTAGGAAGCAGTGTCATTTCTTCCATTTCTACTATGGGCGGAGGCACTGAGGTCATTCAGGCTCAAGGGTAGGGAACACAGACCCCATCTCTTTCGGAAGGAGTGTTAATGTCATATTGCAAGAAGAGCCTATGAGATGGGCTGTTAATGCAACTATCTTTGGGAAATACTGCTCTGCCCCACATTGTTTGTTTTTCGATTTTCTTGCTCATCTCTTTTTCAGATTCCAAATGTAATGTGCTTATTGTAAGAAAAAAAAAATCATTAAAATCCAGAATTTGTCAGGATGCCTGGGTGGTTCAGTTGGTCAAGCTTTGACTTTGGCTCAGGGTCCTGGGATCACGCCCTGTGCCTGCTCCCTGCTCAGTGCGGAGTCTGCTTCTCCCTCTCCGGTTGCCCCTACCCCTGCTTGTGCTCTCTTTCTTTCAAATAAACAATCTTAAAAAAAAAAAAAAAAAAAACACCCTGAATTTGTACACCAAAGTAGATTTCTCTTGCACTTTACCCACTATCTCAATCCCACTCCCTAGAGGTAGCCACTATTAACAGGTTGGTGTGTATTTTTCCATACTAACTACATATATATATATATATATATATATATATATATATATATATATTGCTTTTAAAAAAATACACATTATTCTGCAACCTGCTGTTTTTCCTTATTGTGTGATGAACAGAGTTTCATATTAGTTTATATAAATACCCTAATTCTTTTAATGCTGGCTGTCATGGCATGGCTGTACCATAACTTATTTAATCAATCTTCTATTAATAGACTTTTGGGATCTAACTTTTTAAACTATTACAGATTAATGAGGCAGTGAACATCCTTGTGCTAGGTCAGATAGGGTAATATCTTAAAAACAGAATTGGTCTGATTGGGGAAGGTATGTGCTTTGGTGAGTGCTGTGAAGTGTGTAAACCTGGCGATTCACAGACCTGTACCCCTGGGGATAAAAATATATGTTTATAAAAAATAAAAAATTTTAAAAAAAGTAAAAAAAAAAAAAAACCAGAATTGGTCTGTTCAAAGGATATGCAGGATACTGTATTTCAATACAACAAAAGTGGGTTTTCCTTTAAAGTACCATTGTCATGAGATCAATCTACATTAAGCAAGATACTCCCTTTTTTTTTCTTTGCAAATTGATGGCTTTCTCTCACTTGAACACAAGAAAAACAAAAATCTGTTCTTAAGTATGAAAATGCTTAGAAGCTTTGAAGGGAACTTCTCATTTATTTAGAAGGTAATGAGTGACACAGTGTAGGTGGTTATGAGCAGTGTGTGGATTTCTTTTTCTAATGTCTTTAATTCAGGCGGATTAGGAATTGAATGTGGATTCTTCAAAGTTCATGCAGACTTAGAGGGCAGTTCTTCGGAAGAGGATAGCAAACAGGAAACTAGGAACCAGAAAAAAAAAAAAGTGTCCTGTGTGATCCCAAAGTGAATACAGATGGGTCTGCTAGCCATACAGAGTAATGCGTGGCTGTCTAGTCGATTGCCATCATCTGACAGTGTCATCCTGCCCACCCATCCATCCTTTATTTACAGCCGGGTAATGTGTAATTTATTCTGGAGTCTTTTCTCTTTCAGAGAAATGTCTTTGCCGGGAATGAAGTTCTGACACATTCTACAACATGAATGAACCTTGAGGACAGACATACTTAGTGCAATAAGCCAGACTCGGAGAAATGTTGTGTGACTCCACTTCTATGAACTATCTTGAAGAAGCAAATGCTTAGAGACAGAAAGCAGTTAAAGGTTATCAGGGGCTGGGGAAGGGGGCAGTGAGGAGTTATTGTTTAATGGGTGTAGTGGTTCTGTTTTGGGGTGACAAAAAAGATACCCTTGATGGTTGCACAACAAAGTGCAGGTAATTAATGTCACTGAAATGTACATTTAAAAGTGGCTAAAATGGCACATTTTATGTTATGTATCTTTCCACACCAAAAAAGAAACCTTTACTGGAGCAGGAGATGTTGGGGCTCTGTCAGCGTTCCCATGGCTTTGCCTTCCCTTTTGTTTTTAAAAGAACAACCTCTATTTTTAGGGATTTTCACACAAAGGCTCATGTGGGCGTGGGAAGTACTCCCAGCTGCCCTCCTGTTTTCAGAAGCCCACATGGAAGCCTAGCAAGTTATTTAAGGATTAGGATATATGCCAGATTGGAAATGGAGATAATTTAATCTCTCTGTATGTAATTCAGTTTTTTTCCTGCAGGCTGGGACCCTAGAAATCTGACTTTGCTCCCTAGGGAAAGCTGAAAGCTGAGTCTTGCTGAAGATGGGGAGGGCAAAAGAATTCCACTCTTTTCGAGGGAGGAGTTGTCACCAGGGTCGGGTAGCCAGCCGCCCTTGGGGATCCCCGGAGCGCAGTCTCCTCTCCTGGCCAGAGGCTTCTGCAGCCGCCCAGAGGGCCACGGGTCCAGCGTGGGAGTTGCGGGCTCTCCAGCTCCCCAACCTTTCTCACTCTTGTGTGCAGGGCTGGACTACTACTCTATAGACAGAACTCGCGTCCTGTCCCATTTCTCAGGGCTAGGCACCTCAGCTGGTGGCGTTGAGTGCGCCGAGGGCTGCAGAGGCAGTGGCTGGTCTAGTGAAGTCTGGGGGCTAGTGGAGCCCCCACTCCCCCCGCCCCCACTCCGGTAACCCGGCCGGGGATCCAGATTCCGGTCCCCTCGTTCCAGGCCCGGCAGATCTGTCGGGGAGCTCGGAGTCCTCCTGGACGGCGCCAGGGGTGTGGGCTCGACCCTCGCGGAGGGAAATCTCTGCAGCCCCTCCCTCTCCACCTGGCCCCGAGGCCGGTGCGTGCAGGCGTGGCTGCGGTGACCGAGCCCCGGCGGGACCCCGCCTCTCCCGCCCAACAGCTGGGATCCGCGCCGCGCACACCTGGTCAGCCACGTGGCGGCGGGGCGGGCACGGGGCGGGCCCAGCGCTAGGAGCTCGCTGGCCCCGGAGCAGGTGAGGGTGGATGGGGCTGCCAGGTGGGGAGTGCGCTAGGTGGTCCTGCGGAGGGTTTCTCTCTCTGGAGGAGCACTGTCGTGTAGTACGGGGGCCAGGCGTCGCCACCTGCTCAGGTAATCCCCGCCTCTCCCGGGCGCGTGTGCACCTGCGCGTCTGTCGTCGGGGGCCCGGATACGCGCGCGTGTCCCGCCCCGCCCGGAAGAGGGCTGCTGGGTTCTCCCCAGGGTCCCGAGAGCCGGGTGTGGGCTGCTCGATCCGGGGCTCGCCTACGCGCAGGAGCTGACCGAGACGTGAGGGGGTCGGGGCTCCGGCTCCGGAACCTGGGCGTCCTTTTCCGCGGACCAGAAGCCGGAGCTGCGGGGGTGGTGGCATGCCCAGCGCGGCTCGGTCAGGACCCGCTGTCCGCGCGTGGGCAGGGGGCCGAGAGGCGCCGGAACCTTTCTGGGTCCCCCTCGCACTCTGCTCGTCTCCGCGGCCCGCCAAATCCTTGCAGTCTCCCTGCTCCCAGCCCCCAGCCCTTTTCCTTAGAATACTCTTGGGGCGCTTTCCCTTCCTCGCCTTCGCTGGCTGCTGTCATTGGTCATGTTCTTCTCACATGGCAAACTCTGCCCCCATACCCCTCCCCTCATTCTCCCTTTCCTCCTCCTTCCAGTATGTCAAGAGCCCTGTCTCTGTCCCATCCCTGTGCTGGTGAAAGGGGGCACTCAGGCGGGTGCACAAGGTCCCTCCCCCAAGGAAAACTGGCTTTGATGCCAAGGGAAGACTGCTCCACTGAGGAGAACCAAGCCTTTTTCGTTACCTGCCCTCCACTCCCCTACCCTTTCTGGCCCTGCTTCAGAGGGGACCCCCAAAAGAACCTCCTAAACTCCCTTCTCCCTCTCTGCTCATGGTCTAATCTACATTCACTCACCACCTGCAACCGGTTCTAGTGAGCCAGTGATGCCCTTGCTGGGGACAGAGGGGTTCACGAGGGTGGGAGAGGAGTGTCCAACTGCATCCTCAAGGACTGGGCAGCCTGGTGGGCTGGCTCCACCTGCCATAGCTGGGGCTCTAGGACAGCAAGGTTTGAGCACAGGGAGCTTCTGAAGGATGTGTGGCATATATTTGAGTACCAGAGAGGAAGGGGCTATTTCCAGATGGGGTAGAAAAGCCCCCTTCCTCAGTCAGGGCTGTGTCTGGTGTATACAGGAAGGTTAGAGCGTAAGGATGGAGGGAAGAGGAGCCAGCCTGACCAAGGATGGTGTTTGCCTTCTAGAGGGGTCTGCCCACCCAGACTGCCAGGACCCCATTTCCAGGAGAATGGCCCAGATGTCTCAAGTGCAGGAGCTCTTCCATGAGGCAGCCCAGCAGGTAGGCTTGCGTGGTGTGGGGGACTGAGAGGGAATGAGGGGTCACCAGACAGGAAGCTGAACGGAAACATTACAGTACCCTATTTTAAAAGTAATTATCTCAGAAGTTTATTTTGGTATTCTGACTTAATCAAGAAAATATTATGGCCAACTGTTAACCATCTGTGTACAGAAAATCTTTGGTATACTTTGTAGTGGATTTTGAGTTCTGGGCTTCCCTTCCTGCCCCATGGAGGTTTCCATGAATGGACTGAGGACTCATATAATATTAAATGCCTTTTACTATTGAATCAAACCAGTGTAAGAAGGTAACTTTATTTTCAAATAACTCATATATGCCGAAGCCAAATGTGATGTAGGAGAGATGTTAGGGTTTGAAGCCGACGGCCAAGAAAGAATTCTTGAGACGTATTAAAGCACAGGGACAGGAACCGTGAACAGAAAGAGCTGCACCAGAGTCATAAGGAGTGGCCCATTATATACTTTCAAGTTGGGAGAAGGTTAGGAATAGCATAAGTCTCTGAGGAGTTTGGAAGCAAGGTTTCCAGAACCTTAAGGGGGCTAGCTATTGTTGGGAAAAGGTAATTTATTACCACCTAATAAAACCTTCATCATGAAACTCTTTAGATATATATCCACTGGTGAGCCATATGCTTGGGGGATGGGGTTTGATTGCCAACATGTATCTTGGGGGGGTTAGAAATAAAGGAAATTTCTGAAAGAATTTTTATATGTTAAAGTAGACTTACAGGATCCTGGGGATGGGGGTTTGGGCTAGGATTGCCTTTTGCTCTTAGCAAAATATTAACATTAAGGCAGTTGAGTCCCTAGAGGAATGTCACTCTGCCAGTTTCAAGGACTTGTCAATGGGCTGGAGGTGGTAACGAAATTTAACAATTTTTCTTCTGCCTCGGTTTTCCACATCAAAATGGATTTCTCAATTTTCTGATGGCTGCAAGTTATTTTTTTTTCTTTTCTCCTTCCCCGTTGACCATTAGTTATAGTAAATATTTAATGGCAATGGAATTGAAGTGGGTTTCTGCAGAAATACAGTGAATCCCTTAAAAAGTAAAAAGCAAGGCTTCGGTGTTTATTAGGAAACTACCTGCACCGGTCTTTGCTGTTGAAGGATCACCCAACCTTGAGGTTTCCGGTGTCCCTTGGATTTCACTCATACTTTGTAGAGAAGAGCAGAAGGGTTTCTGGCATAAATGGAGGAATGAGCCTGCCGAGAGGGGAGAGCATCAACTCAAGGCCTCACACAGTTCCCAGAGAGCAGGCTCCAGAACCTACGAGTCCTGAGCCAAAGGGCAGAGGCTGGTGAGGCAGATGGGGTTCTAAGTTGATGGGGGCATTCAAACTGGCCAGTTACCCCCTCTTCAGGTTTACAGGTACATGGGGAAAATGCAGCATGGTGGCTGGTGGGGGGCGAGTACCCAGTACAAGATACTGCCCCTCTTCTCCTGGGCAGGCCGCGGGCTGTAGCCCCTGCACCATTGTACTCCACTCCTCACACCCAGTCCTGGAAGTTTCCATGCTGCAAGAACTGAGGGACTGGAGACTTGGTATAGCTCCTCAAAGCTGTTTCAGAACACCTGCTCAGAGCTGTTTGTTCTTAGTGTGGCCGAGGACTTGTAGAGAGACTTTGGTTAATCAGGGGTCTTCCATTTTCTTGAACTTGACTAGCTTCTCCCCATACTTCCCACGTGTTTTCTTTGGACATGTAAGGCTGTACATGAATGTTTACACACTTAATATGTTATTTGTGGACCCCTTCCAAAATAATGGCTGCCGTGATAGGCACGAAGAAGATACCCAGATGGGAAACATGAGGCTCTTGACCCCAGGGAGTCCAAAAAAAGAGACAAGTTAAACATTCTTGGTTCCCTTTGTGAGAGGGATCTGCTGCAACCCTCTCTCCCCTGTTAAGAACCTTCAGTGGCTCCCTGTGTCCACCAGCTGGAGTTCGGCTCCTTAGCAGAGGCCCTGCCCAGGCTGATCCTGAGGGAGTTTCGAGCCTGCATCTTGTTTGTGCCCCACACTCCAGCCAGAGGTCACCGTTCTCCAGGCGCTGTGCTTGTGTCTTTCTTGCCGAGACTTCTCACTCAACTGACTGGTCACTGGAACCTTCCTAGTGCTGAAGGCAGTGCCTGATATGTAAGTGGATGACGACGGTTAGTTGACTAACCAAATCCACAAACAGAGGGTAGCCAAAGGTGAGTTCAATTGCCCTAAGAGGGGCTTGCTTTTAAAACTGTGGTGGCTCTGTATCACCTGTCTCTCCAAACACTGAGGGACTGGATGGCATTCAGGGTCAAGGCCCTTGGTCTTGGGTGCATCCTCAGTGCCTGCCGTTGGTGCTCAGCGTATGGGATGCACTCAGTTAGTACTGGTTCTACTTAACCGAGCTCCCTGGGCTGCCCTTTGCATTAGGTGCTGAGGTATGGTGGAAGTAGAGCATACACGTGGTGAACCTTGGAAACATGGCCCGGACTGAGCCCTGGGCACCTGCTACAGAACGAGCATTTAATGTTGCTCACTTCACCCTCAGAGCCAGATATTGGAGGGAATAGGATGTTTTGGGTTGGACAGCTGAAAGAATAGAGCTGTTTGGAACCAAGGTGTGCTTGTTGCCAAGGCCCCAGCTTTAATCCTGTTTGCTCTTGGCCTCCCACCCCGGTGGTAGAGCAGAGCCCCCCAGATGGTATGTCAGAGGCCTGTGTTGGGGGCAGATGGCAGGGTGGGTAGCTGACATGTGTGCAAATGACCTCTGGGAGTGGCTGGCCCTCCAGAAGATTCCAGTGAACCTTCTTCTACCTTTACTCTAGCCTCGGGAGTCAGGAATTCTGCTAGGAGCTTTGGAGCTTGGAGAACACAGGAATAAGAAGGCAGCCCCATGCCAAATCCTTTGGTTCAGATCTGCTCTTCTCTTGGTCACTGTGACTGGAAAGTAGCTCTCAAGAAATTCAGTCAGAGTGGGGATGTTTGTGAGTAAGGTGGAGAGGTGAATGGATGAATTCTTGGTTCCACTTTAATTGTCTTGAGACCAGAGGGAGTAGCTCTGTGTGTGTGTGAGTGTGTGTGTGTGTGTGTGTGTGTGTGTTGATCAGTACTAACTAGGCCAGCTGAGAAGAGGCTCTAGGTCAGGTTAATTGTGTGGTGTCAAGGGTGCTGATCTAACACTTTGTGACCTTGGACAAGTTATTTAACTCAGGTAAGCCTCTGTTTCCTCACCTATAAGATGGGTGCAGTAATAAAACCTGCCCTAGGGAGTTACAAAGATTAAAAGCAATAATTCATGCTCTCTCTCTTGGATAAATAAATAAAAATAAAATCTTAAAGAAAGAGATAATTCCTGTAAATATTCAGTGTAGTGCTTGGTTCATAGTAAGAAGCCAGTAAATGTTGGTTAATACTAAAGCGAGGGGGAGTAGTATGTATTTGTTCCATAGTGTCATGATATAAGTAATCAGAAGGTTTAGGGGGGAGCTCATGCGGGACTCAGCACAGCAGAGACCTAAGTCCCAAATGCAGGATTATTCTGGTGGCTGAAGCCAGAATGTGGGACCTTGTCCAGGACAACTTGCGGGGTTGGTGTCTGCTGAGGAGGATGGGACCCTTTCTAGACCTAGATGGGTCCGAGTGGCTTGAGAATGTGTGTGCCTGTGTGTGGTGTGAGCATGTGTTTGTGCATGTGCACGTGTGTGCGTATGCGTGTGTGTGTTTGAGAACCAGCTGAGCCTCTGGCAGGAACTAGTCTTATTTTGGGACTCTCTGTTCTCGGGCACTTCACTAACGGGAGGTGTGGTTTGGCGGTGGACTTGAACCTCAGAGGCAGGGTTCCAAAATCTGACTGTGATGCTGGGTGTGCTGGGTCCTCAGGTCAGTTATTCAGGGCTCCCCGTCTGCCTCCACAACTGTGAGACAGGGAGGCAGTACCTGATTTTCGGGCTTTTGTGCCATATGTGGAAGGACCTGGCCCAGAGCCTGTCACATGGCGAGCCGTAAATACTGTGTTTGCTCAGTGGCCGGATGACGCAGACCTCACGCTGCAGCTCAGCAGAGTGCACTGCTTGTGAAGCATGGGCCCGGGGACCTAAGGAGCAGCCAGAGCCCGGGGGAGGGCAACGGAAGGCTAACAGCCTACGTCCTGCTCTTGTCGCCGCCAGTCCCTGGCCGGAGAGGACTGTGGTGGTGGATATGGTGAGTTGGGAAGATTAAGCTGGCAGGAGAAAGCAGGTAGCCTGCAGGGAGAGATGGCAAGTCCATGTGCTGAGTGAGGTCTGATGTCCAGCAAGATCAAGTGCTTTTAGCATTGGGAAGAGTGAGGAAATTCGGCTCAGCTCACCAGGTATTGACCGAGTGCATATCATTGTCAAGATCTCCAATAATAGCTATTGCTGGGACAAATCTCGGGCCTCCTGGGTGGCTCAGTCGGTGAAGCATCTGCCTTGGGCTCAGGACATGATCCCACAGTCTTGGGATCAAGTCCTGCACTGGGCTGCCTGCTCAGCGGGAAGTCCGTTTCTCCCTCTGCCTGCTTCTCTTCCTACTTGTGCTGTCTCTCTCTCTCTGTTAAGTAAATAAATAAAATCTTAAAAAAAAAAATCTACTAAAAAAATGTCCCCCCAAACCTGAAATCTCACAATTACTATGGAATAAAGAATGCCTCCAACGAACCTGAGGTTGTCTTCCTTCTCCCAGGGTTGGATGGTCTCCAGAGAACTAAAGGGAAGCTGGGTTATGCAATGGGTTGTCCCCAAGTCTCCTGAAGCTGCAGATTAGCGAGTATGAGTGACTCATACTCTTTCTTCCCCACCCGGCCTTCCTCCAGAAACTTGGCTCCTGCAGGAGTAGTCCATGAGGACCCCTTTCTAGGAATTCTGGGTGCTCACCTCTGGCCAGCCTGACTAGTCACGCTGGAAAAGAGCCTGTTGGAAGTCGGTGCGCTGGTAGAGCAGGTAGGGCCGTGGCTGCTGGCCTGAGTGTGGGGAGAGGTGTTTCCAGAGGGCGGGCGTGGCTGACCTGAACGGACCCCCAGCATTGCTGGACTTCCTTGCCCTCCCTCTCCCTTCTCTGCCCTCGCATCCTTTGCTCTCTTCCTCAGTTCAGTGGCTTCCTGAGGTTAGCTGAGGATGGTCAGAGTAAAGAGAGTCTGGTCAAGTGTGGGACACTGGGGAGCAAGGAGATAGCACCAGCAAGAGAGCCAGGGGGGCTCTGAGAAACCTCTGGCGCAGGCCCCTTGCTTGGCATGTCTAGAGACAAGGCCAGAGGTGTCCAATGACCTGTCTGAGGACACATGCACTGAGGGGCCGAGACGGGCCAGAACCACAGGTGCTGACCAGTGACACAGCTCTGGATTAGGCTTAATGCATCCTGTCTCTAGGTTATGATAGTATTTTGAGCACTGGTGTCAGGCTTCATTGCAAAAGCTTTGCCCTTGCCTTCTGCACTTGCATCACCCCATGTACAGTTAAGAACTGATAGCCATGCATTTGTCAGGCCTAGTTTGGAATCTTTTAAAAGCCAAAAAAAAAAAAAAAAAAAAACCACCTAATGTGCAAGATGAGCCTTGGTGGCCACCACATGGGAGGTTATAGGGTATTGCTTTATTAGTATGTGGAGAAATAAATAGAGCTGAGGAGAGGGGACAAAACAACCCTGGGGTGCCTGGGTTGCTTAGTCGGTTAAGTATCTGTGTTTGGGTCAGGTCATGATTCTGGGGTCCTGGGATGGAGCCCCACATCATTGGGCTCCCTGCTCAGTGGGGAGTCTCCTTGTCCCTCTCCCCCCACAACTGCCCTCGCCCCCCGCAACTTGTGTGTACTTTCTCTCAAATAAATAAAAAATAAGACCTTAAAAAAAAATTTAAAAAGACCACCCTACTCCAGGTTCACCCTGCCCTAGGTGTGTGGGATGGGTGATTTTAGGATAATCATCTGTGACTAACAAAGAATAACCAGCCCCTAGGTATTATCAACAGAGATGTTGAAAGGATTTAAGTTTCCTGGTTAGCTTTCTATAAAAGACCAACCCTAGAGGCCCTCATTGGCAACCCCTTTCACTCTTGAGAGCTTTTTCTGCATCTTCACTTAATAAACTTCTACTGCGGGGCACCTGGGTGGCTCAGTGGGTTAGGCCTCTGCCTTGGGCTCAGGGTCCTGGGATCTCAGGGTCCTGGGATCGTGCCCCACATCGGGCTCTCTGCTCGGCAGGGAGCCTGCTTCCTCCTCTCTCTCCGCCTGCCTCTCTGCCTACTTGTAATCTCTGTCTGTTAAATAAATAAAATCTTTAAGAAAAAAAAAAAAAACTTCTATTGCTTTACTCAAAAAAAAAAAAAAAAGAAAGAAAGAAAGAAAGAAAGAAAAGAAAAGAAAAAAGACAAAATCACCCTGTTGGCCCCTCCTTTTACAGATAAGGAAACTGAGGCCCAGATGTTTGGATGGAAGAGAAGGACTCACATCAGGGATCCCTGGACCATGACTCACCCCCCCTCATCCTCCCAGTTTTCGTAGAGTGTTAAACTTGTCTGATTTTAGAGATTGTCTTTAGTTAAAAGATACAAATTAAAATACAGAATTAGGTCTAACTTTTGGAAGGGACTCCATGCAAGTGACAGGTCATGAAGCTTCAGCTGGTTGGGAGCTTCCCTGCCAAGCCACCAATGGTACCTGGACAGAAGCACCTTGTGGAGATGGCAGAAGAGAAGAGGCTTATGGTCTTGGAATCTGGGAGAGAAGCAGGGACACACTGGTTCTCAGGGTTGAGTCTGTGGACACCATCACCCTTCCTGCTCTCTCCTTTGTTATTCCCTTCTTTCCATTTTCTAGCCCTGTTTGCAACTGCCCAAATGATAGTTGAGCCAAAAATGCTGCCTATTTGTAAAAAGGGGAATGGAGACATTTTATGAATGAAGGTGCCCTAAAAACTGGAATGGAAGTGATTCTTCACTGAAGTGGTTGAAGTGGGATCCTGTCTCATTTGTACCCAGAGGTTCTTCACTTATGGAGGAGATTGATGACATGAAGAGACAAGTAACCTTGAAGGAATTTACTACTTTCATTTCCCAAAAGAAGGGGGCGGTGTGCCTGACTGGCTCAGTGGGTTAAAGCCTCTGCCTTCAGCTCCGGTCATGATCTCAGGGTCCTGGGGTCGAGCCCTGCATCAGGCTTTCTGCTCAGTTTCCTTCCTCTCTCTCTGCCTGCCTCTCTGCCTACTTGTAATCTCTGTCAAATGAATAAATAAAATCTTAAAAAAAAAAAAAAAGAAGAGGGGTGGGGATCCCATGCTATACATGACCACAGGGGAAGCCTCAGGTTCTGGTCAGAAGGCAGGTGTAGGAGCGAGGGGACAGCCTGAGCCACAGCCTTCATTAGGTTTTCTGTGGGGAAAACGGGGCAAGGGAGTTTAGGATTGGCTCATTGGAATAGTTCTGGTGGGCTTCCGGCTATAGGGGTGTTCTCTAGTTGCCTAGTGCCTGGCTCTGGGACAGTTTAGACAAGGGAAACATTAGCTTGGTGTGTGAGGGTTATTTGGGGGACAGACTCAGAATTAGTTGGTTTGGATATGAAAGGCATGCTCCTGGCCAGCCCTCTGCTATCTCTAAGAACTGGTTAACGCTGGGGATGGGGGATGGTCAATCTTTCTTCGGCCCGCAAGGTTTTTAGGATGTTATAGTATCATAAGATATAGAAAAAAAACAAAACAAAACCACGATTAATACATTTTGCCTAGCCATGAATGGATTGACTAGACTTTAAAACTTCTTACTGCCTTAGGGTCCCTTTAATCCGTGGCCAGATACAGAAAAAAAATCCAGTCCTTGCCCTCTTTTAGTAGATCAGGCCTTGCAAGGAAAATCCTACCGCTGCTGAAACACTATTCTTGTAATTTGAGGAAGGTGCCACTAGGTGGTGCTTACACCCTGGTCTGGCCTGATAGAACCCCTAAACTCCTATGGGGTGGATATTTTTCCATTCATTTTATCCTTTCTCTGGCCAAAATGTATCTCATCAGGATCACAGTTTAAACACTAGATACTTCTATAGTCAAAGAACAATATTAAATAATTGTAGTATTATTTAAAGAAATATATATCCCTGAATATAATTCATTATCTCTTCTTGCTCTTCAGTCATTATCAAGTATAAGTGAATCTGATTCTTAAAATATATATTTTATTCTTTCTGAGTTTGAATACCTAATCAAAGGGCTATGGTGAGTGTAGTGATGATGGTGTGCTTTAGAATAGTTTGGCAAAAGTCTTCAATAGGTAACACCTATGCAGGCTTTGCTGCCCTTCCAAGAAGATAATGTTTCCATCTCTCAGGAGAAAGCATCCCATTTACCTTTCCTTTGTTTTTATTTTGGTGTGTGAATGTTTTCTTCTTCACAGGCATAAAGACAGAGGAAAAAGATAGTGGTGTAAAAACCTCTGGGCTGTATAAAAAAAAAATCTCCTGTGTTCTCTTCCTAAACAGTCCCTGGAAACAGTTAGAGGACTTGAGTGCTTTCAAAGAACTGGAAGGTGCTGGTGGCCTAGCAGCCCTCACTAGTCATGTCTGAAGCAGATGAGAAATGTGATCTAACGTGAATCCCAGTGCTTAGAGACTTTAACTTGAAGCAGGAAGCCATGACTTGGTCACTTTCCCTGTTTATTTTAGGCAGTGATCTTTCAAGAGCAAAACAAAGAGAAACCAAATTTCTCTTAAAAAAGATGCAGATTGAGGGGCACCTGGGTGGTTCAGTCGGTTAAGTGTCTGCCTTTGGCTCAGGTCATGATCCCTGGGTCGTGGGATTGAGCCCCATATCCGGCTGCCTGCTCAGCCTGCTTCTCCCTCTCCCACTCCCCCTGCTTGTGTTCCCTCTCTCGCTGTGTGTCTCTCTCTGTCAAATAAATGAAAATATCTTAAAAAAAAAAAAGATTGTAAGAAGAGACATTAATTTTACAAAAGGCTTCACTCTAAGTATCCCATCCATCCAACACTTGCAAACTGATTGAAACCACAGGCTTCTCTGGACGTTGCAAAAAATGAAGTTGAGTTAAAAACAGGAGGACTGACTCTAGGTCAGCATGAAACCCCATTCTATTTTAACAATATTTCTAATAATGTGTTAATTGTTTATTTACATTTTAAAAAAGTTAATACTTTCATCACTGAAGTACTCTATGCATGCAGTAAAAAACAATTCAAACGATCAAGAATGGTATAAAATTAAAAGCCTTCACCCACACTTTCCAGAGATACTCACTGCTTCTGCTTCTCATTTCTGGTTTTCATTTCCTTTAAGTCATATCTTTGTATTTTAATTTCTTGACCAAATTATCCATGTATTAATTATTTACTTATCACTTCCTGAGCTGAAAAAAAGAAGACATTGGCACATTTACTCTCCCATCTATTTCCCTCATCTTGTTTCTCAGTTTTTATTGGTTGGATTATTATTTTTACATTGTCGAGGTTTATAAAATTTGTATCTTTTTCTGTGATTATAATGAACATTTCCCCATTATAAAAATTTAAAACCTAGAAATAGCATTTATAACACTGAGGTGTGTGTATTGAACTGAATCACCAAGTGATGTTATTGGAGAAGAAAATGTCGTATTAAGTTATTAAAGCTTTGCTTCTCTGAGCAACAGGGTCTTCATTTCTTTCAGAGTTCCTTTCTTTCTTCTGGCTCCTGTGTGGCTATAACCCTTTCTTTCTTTCTTTCCTTTTTTTTTAAAGATTTTATTTATTTATTTGAGAGAGAGGCGGGGGGGGGGGGCGAGAGTGCCTGAGAGGGTACAGAAGGAGAGGGAGAAGCAGACTCCCTGATGAGCAGGAGCTCCAAGGACTCAGGGCTTAATCCCAGGACGCTGAGAACATGTCCTGAGTCAAAGGCGGATGCTTAACTGACTGAACCACCCAGGCGCCCTGACTATATAACTGTTTCTTATGTTGTATGTCACCCTGTTTTGTGATTCTCATCTTTTGGGTGACAATAATTTTTTTTCACATGCGGACCGGTGGTAGTCAATCACCCTTGCCATCTAACTGTAGAACTGTGGAAGGCCAAACTTTTGTCATGTATTTCAAAAAGAATACTTCACAACAGATTGAATGCAGAAGTAGCTAGGTGGGTCCAGCTGTCTTCTATCAGACCAGACATTAGAATGATCCGCAAAATGTCTGACAAGGCCTCTTTTTATTAAGTGGTCTTGTTTTGGACAGTAGTTATTCTTCATGAGAACGGGTCATTTATTTGAACAGATAATGAGGTTATTACTGTGATTTTTAAATGATTAATACTGTAAAATATCTCCTTTTAATTTCTGACATGGTAAATATCGGTAGATACAACACACATAAACAAAAGCTCTTTGGGTCCTCAGTGATGTGGGAAACAAAGGCAAAAGAAAAAATTAAATTTCCTTACTGCATACAGACCACTGACAAGTACTTGAAACAGACAGAGTGACCTTCCTCTAGGAACTCAACTGCCTCGATGTTAATACTTTACTAAGGATAGAAGGCAATCTCAGCTTGACATGATCCTGACCTCCAGGATCCTGTAAATCTACTTTAATCTACAAAAATTCCTTTGTAAACTAACTTTATCTTTACTCCTCAAGATACAGGTTAACAGTCATCCTCCAAGCACATGGCCCACTGATACACATCTGAAGGGTTTCATGACTAACGTTTTACTAGATAGTAATAAATGACTTTTCCCTTTTTAAAAAAAGATTTTATTTATTTGAGAGAGAAAGAGAGAGAGTGAGTGAAAGAGAGCACATACAAGCAAGGAGAGTGGGGAGAGGGACAGAGAGAAGCAGGCTCTCTACTGAGCAAGGAGCCTGACGCCAGGCTCAATCCCAGGACCCTGATATCATGACCTGAGCTGAAGGCAGATGCTTAACCGACTGAGCCACCCAGGTGCCCCAGTAAATGACTTTTCCTAACAGTAGCTAACCCCTCAAGGTCCTGGAAACCTTACTTCCAAATTCCTTAGATACTCAACACTACCCCAAGTTCCCTCTCACCTTGAATGTATATAATTACCACCCCTCACCACTCCAGTGCAGCTCTTTCTGTCCATGGGTCCTGTCCCCATGCTTTAATAAAACCACCTTTTTGCACTGAAGACATCTCAAGAATTTTTTTAAATATTTATTTATGTGTTTGTTTGTTTATTTTCTCTCAAGAATTCTTGACATTGGCTCCAAATCCCAACACTTCCACATCGCTCAATAATTTTTAAGAATGTAAAGGGACCTGGAGAAAGGAAAGTTCAAGAACAGCTGCCCCAGGGACTAAGTGCACATGTCAAACTTTCACGATTCAGAGTTACTACTACTGTACCACTTCAGCGTGAACTGAGCAACCACAGAGGCCTGTTTACTACCCGCCTCTCTGTTGCGGTAAGTGTCCAGATGTCACTTCCACATGCATGAAAGAGCCTTCAAGATCACCTTACGTCCAGTGGATGCCCCACCCAGGTCCATGCCCTGGATTAGCTAGCAGGCTCTGAACTTGGAGTGTCTCAGGCTCCTTGGAAGACAGCTTTTCTCTTGGCCACGCTGCTTCTCCCTCCTTTGCTTTTTCTTCCCCTTTCCAAGTCCATCTGTAGGAATTTCCTCAAATGTCTGATCTGCTGGTGGCACTTGTTCTTTTTTCCCTTCCAGTTATAATCACAGTTTTATACTAAAAAACAACAACAACACATCTTTTCTGTCATTTTATGGTAATTTAGAAGGCACAGAAGTGCTTTTTCTGCCCTCTAAAAGAGGTGCCTAATGTCACTTTCTAAAGCACATTTCATTCATTCATTCTGCTAGCTCACATTTAGTAAAAATCAGTGTCATGTTGGGCACAAGACTGTACAAGCAATTTCTTAAAATAAGTGTCTGGGCTCCTTGCATAACATATAGTTTTTGTTGAACTTACTATTTCTTTATTTTTAAAGTTTTAACATGTTGATAACATTTTGCAATCATAGAAAGTTACAATGGTATGAATAATGCCTATATATATATGTATTTTAAGATTTTATTTATTTATTAGAGAGAGAGAATGAAAGTGATTGCACAAGTGTGGGGAGGGGTGCAAGCAGACTCCCCACAGAGCATGGAGCCCCTGTGCATGGTGGGACTCGATCCCAGGATCCTGAGATCATGACCTGAGCCAAAGTCAGAGGCTTACCTGACTGAGCCACCCAGGCACCCCAAGAATGCCCATATATTCTTGACTCAGATTTACCATTTGTTGACATTTCGCCCTTTGGCTTCATCATTAGTATGCTCTCTTTCTCTCTGTTTCTATTCCATTTGTGTATATATTTGTCTATATATTCTAATATATGTTCTGTACTTTTCCTCTAAGCCATCTGAAGGTAATTTGTACACATCAAATACCCCATCCATGAATTCTTCAGTGTGTGTTTCCTGAGAACAAGAATTTTCTTTTACCGAACCACAGTATATTTATTGAGATCAGGAAATGGGACATTGCTACATCCTATTATCTGGTCCTCGGTCCCACATTCCAGTTTTTTCAGTTATCCCCCTCACATCCTATAGCATTTTTCCACGGGGCCCAGGGTCCAGTCCATGGTGGCACTTTGCACTTGGTTGTCCTATTTCTACTCTTCTTTAATCTGCAACTGTCACTTAGCCTTTTCCGGTCTTTCATGACATTCTTTAAAAAACACCGGCCAGTTGTTTTGCAGAACACCCCTCAGTCTGGGACATGACCCCTCATGGTTAGATTTAGCTTTTGTGTTTTTGGCAGGAATACCCTAGAAGTGATGGTTGTGTTCTTCTCTAGAAGGTACAGGATGTCCCTTTGTCCCATTATTGGTGATCCTAACTTCATTACTTATTTAAGGTGGTGCCCGTTAAGTTAATCCACTCTAAAGTCATTGACCTTCCCTTTGTAGTTAATAAACAGTTTGCTGAGGATACTTTGAGACTATGGAAATATCTTGTTCCCTCATCGGTCTTTAATTCAGTGGCATTAGCACCCATGGATGGTGATTCTGGACAGAATTGGTTATGACTCTGAGGTTGCAAAATGGTGATTCTTCTGACACCATCGCTCCTTCCACAGATGTTAGTTGGTGTTCTTCTGTAAAAAAGGACTTTCCCTTCTCCTCATTTTAATCTATTCATTTATTTACATCTGTATGGACTCAGATTCTTATTTTATTACTTAAACATTCTATTGCTATTATTATTTTAATGCTCAGATTAGCCCAGAATTGACCAGTGGGAGCCCCTTCAAGTTGGCTCCTATGTCCTTTAGTCACATTCTCACCTCTTTCTTTCTAGCACTTTCTTACTTTTTGGCACAAAATGTGCCAGGCTCATTTTGTACTTTCTTTTCCCCAGCCCTGAATCGGCCATTTCTCCAAAGGGTCTTGGTTCCTTAAGGTGAGGAATGGTATTTAAAGACTGAGAGCTGGGGGCTCGGTATGTTGATGGCTAAAGGGGTGTCTTTGCTTTAGAACCTTCAGGTGGACAGAGAGAAGGAATGTAAACACACGCGCATACCCAGTTTTGTATTTTTCTATCTGTATTGAAAACCACAATCTGGAACTGATACTTCTCATTTCAACCCACCAGCCCAGGGGTCATTCCTTTCCTCACCCCTCTTTCTTTAGTTGTTACTCCCTTCTCCAACAGTGAGAAACTTAACTTTCATCTACATTTACTTCTTTGCTCAGTCCTACAGTTCACGGAAAGTAGATTTAGAGCTGGTAATTCCTACCCTTGTAAAACAAACTCCCCCACCCCCAACGAAACCCCAAAACCTTTCTATCTAGAATTGAATAGTTGTAGTTCATTTTTCTTTCATCCTTGTTGATTTGATTTGATTCTTGAGTATGCCAAACATTAATGTAATTCCAGAAGTCAGAACTACTCGGCCTGTAACAGTTCTTAAACAGGTATAATATTGGCTGATGGACTGATGCACCCAGAAGAATAAGCCTTTTGCAGGTGATTTTTAGCTGGTTTGCCTGTTCCTGGGGGAGGGTGTTAGGGTCCATGTTGCTCCTTGTGACATTAAAGCCAACTGGACTTTCCAGGGTCAGCCTGAGTCCTGCCGGGAAGGCTCTGCCCATTTGCCAAGGAGGCTGGGGAGGGCAGGGAATGCTCTTGTTTAGGCGGTTGTGGCGTTGCTGCGATGGGCTCCCGCCATCTGTAGGACGGTAGCAGGTGTTTAGACCACTGTGTCTCCGGGCTCTGAGTCCCACAGGTGGAAGTGGCTGTACTGGGGAAGGATCTGCTGTGGGGTCCTAGAAGCCAGAACCACAGGCAGTCAGTGTTTGCATGGTGTCTGAGAGGCTCACCACTGCCGGGGCTCTGCGAGGGGGCTGACCTGGTTGTGCCTTGGGCAAAGATTAGGGTGCACAGGCAGAGCAAGCATGCAGAAACTACCATATGGAGACTGTGGCTTTTGAACTATGTGGTAGAGGAGACCCACATTGCCACGAAGGTCTCACATTTCTAGTGACACTTAATCAATATTGACTGAAGGCACTGCCCAGATTCAAATCCGGGGAAGTCAGACTTTGACCACTCCACCAGGGACCTTCCCTCCTCCGCGGCGGGGCCATTTCCATTCCTCTCGTGGGTCTGGGTGACAGACCCCTCACCGGCTGTCGGCTGTCGGTACTTCCCCAGTACAGCCACTTCCACCTCTTGTAGCACTGGCCCAGGCCAGGTCTTGGGAAGGTGGCCTTCAGGGCTGAGCCACAGAGGAAGGATTTCCCTGAAACTTGATGACGAGTTAGGTGGTAAAGAGAGGAAGTGCACTGTCCAGAAGCCCTCCTTTCTTACTCTCCCCCCGCCCCCGACTTCCCTGCGGGGACCTTCACTCACATTTAAAATTGTCTGTTGTATTTCCTGCTTCCAAAAAGCTTTCATAGTTCTCATCTCATCTGAACTGTGCGGAAACTCACGCGGCAGGTATAGGGCTGTCAGCTCCTGACTGGCCGCAGGCGCGCTGGAGTCCCCCTGACCCCAGCTCCTGCCCTCACCCCCGCCCATCCAGAGCCAGAGGGGATGAAGGTGGCGCCCACCTGGCCTACCACATCACTGTTCTGCAACAGCTTGGCGTCCTCTCTGATGTGTAATTAATAAATAATCAACTTTCAGAAAGCAAACTGCTGGCTCGTGTGTGTGTGTGTGTGTGTGTGTGTGTGTGTGTGTGTGTGTGTGTATCCCAGGCAGAAACAGTCTGTGCGGATGTGCTTTGTCTGCAGGGAAGGGACAGGCCTTTTCTTGCTCTGCCCCTCTCCTGACCTGTGTGGGCAGAAGCAGTTTCTCACCTGGTTTCTTTTCCTCCCGCTGCCAGAAGAGAGAAAAGGCATCATCTCATGTGTCACATGTATTCCTGAAGGCCTGGCGGGTGGCCTGCTGGAGGCAGTTGCAGAAGGCTTCTGGGCAGGGACTTGGCTCCCTGCCTAGGGCAGACCTTTTCCTCTCCCCCTGCTCCCCTGCTCCCCCGCTCCCCCGCTCCGTGCCCTGGGTACAGGAAGCTGAGTGTTTCCTCCTCTGGGCACATCTCAGGGACAGTTTCCCTACCTCTCTAGATGCCTGCTCAAGTGTGGAGATTCTCTGGTCAGAGGAGAAAGATGTTTCTCTCTGCACTGTGGCAGCCCGCAGGCAGCCGTGGTGTGGCCCATGTGGGGTGCGGGCCCCCGGGCTCGGAGCGCAAGACTTGGCTTCTTCCCAGTCCTGGGAGCCGTGGAAGGGAGAACTGTTGCCGTGAGCGGCACGAAGGTGGGTGTGCCCCGGGACCCTGCCAGGCTGGGGGGCCTTGGGAGAGCTAGGCACTGATCCCCACTCTGAGGGGTTCTGTTTCTTACTCTTCTTTGTCTTCTTAGTCTCCACCTCTGCTTCCTAGTCGACTCCACGTCAGGCCTGGCCCCTTCTCTTCCATCAGCCTCTTACATCCATGTCAGAGAATGTTGTTATCCTGGCATTGATGTCTAGGGCCCAGATCTGAGGACGGGGAGATTCTAAGTAAGTTTTCAGTTACTGGGGCCAGACCTCTCCCCTGGGGCTTAACTGGAGAGCCCAGAATGAGAGCGGCTCGCCAGTGGGCCAGGCAGCCCTGGCCAGCACGACACACGTTGGCCCAACCCAGCCAGAGCAGCTTGCTATCTCAGGTGGTGGGGAGGAACTAGGCTGTCACCTGAGTCACTTACCAAGGAAGAGAGAAGGAAGATAGCTGTTTGGCTGCCTAGAGCTATGAAGACTGAGTGGAATTCCCAGATGTTCTTTTCCTCTATTTCCAAGGAGACATGGGCAGCGTGGAGGAAGAACACTTCTCTATCGCTCTGAGCCAGGCCAGGAGCCCCCAGGGATCGAGCCCCTTGAGACAGAGTGAAGATGTGATTCTGAGAAATGATAGTGACACGCCTCCAAATCAGTGGCAGTTTCTCTTCTCTGGGGACAAAGCCGCCAACAGAGCATCTTTTACCTAGAGTACCACCCCCTGCAGCTTGGACGGGCCTGATCCTGTGGCTACGGATCAGTACCCAGTGTCCCAGGCTGGGAGCCCCTCCAGCCTGTCTGGTGAGCCGTGGGATTGCCCCTCCCTAGCCGGATCCAGCTTCCCAGAGCCTGGCCACGCTCACACCTGCTCCACAAGGCGTGTGGTCCCAGACTCATGGGAAAGACAAGCCCTTCCCAAGTCTCCTCCAGGAGGACAGATTACCTGGCTCACCCTCAGGAATCTGGAGTGTGGGAGGGACTGCAGCTCTGCCCAGATCTCTTGAAGCACGTGGTTCATCTTCAATCTGCCTCCCAGCTCCGCCCGCCTTAAGGAAATTGTCTCCCCCAGACTGTGGGCCAGCTAGTGCCCGTCTCGCAAGTGAAAAAAGCCAGTCCCCACAGAGAATAAATCTGTGCTTTTATGGAACTTCAGTTTCAAGAAGAGAATTTCTTTTTTTCTAAACCTGCTCCTGGTTTATTTTTTTCTTTTTCTTTTTCTTTTTTTTTTAAGATTTTATTTATTTATTTGACAGACAGAGATCACAAGCAGGCAAAGAGGCAGGCAGAGAGAGGGGAAGCAGACTCCTCACTGAGCAGAGAGTCTGACTCTTGGAGCTTGATCCCAGGACCCTGGGATGATGACCTGAGCCGAAGGCAAAGGCCTTAACCCCCTGAGCCAGCCAGGTGCCCCATAAACCTGCTCCTGGCTTTCTACTGTGAATCAAGACGGTCTAGAGGTGGCACTGCTCTTTTCGCTTTTTGCCATCAAAGAGGACCATGTCAGGAACAAAGTCTCTTCTCCTGAAAATTGTGCATTTCCCTTCTGTGGCCCCTGTGGCCCATGTCACAATCTCTCAAGCTAAGTGAATCCCCAGCATTTGAAATGGTTAAAACTGCAATTCAGGGGCGCCTGGGTGGCTCAGTGGGTTAGGCCGCTGCCTTCGGCTCAGGTTGTGGTCTCAGGGTCCTGGGATCGAGTCCCGCATTGGGCTCTCTGCTCAGCAGGGGGTCTGCTTTCTCCTCTCTCTCTCTCTGCCTGCCTCTCTGCCTACTTGTGATCTCTCTCTGTCAAATAAATAAATAAATAAAATCTTTAAAAAAAACAAAACAAAACTGCAATTCAGGGCTGGGGACCACAGAGGCCCACGTGCTTGTTCATTTTACCCTGCCGGTACCTACTGTCCTCCCACTTAGGAATCACAGTCCTCTTATCCTCTACCCGCAGAGTCTTTTAAACCAAGACTAACCACATGGTATCCTAGGGGTTGTCTCACTTTGCCAACTTGGGTGGAGACACCAGGAAGAGCCCAAAGCTTCCCAGCCTTACCCAGATGGCGGTCAACTTCATATCTGCCTCTACCAAGAGCAAAATGAAAGTGTGGTGGGCAAGACCCATTGAGAAAGGGTTGAGGCTGGGCATTCCTCGCATCTTTGAAGTCTGGAAGGAAGCTGAAAGTCTCAGAAGTTTCTCACAAATGAAACACTGTCACTTGGAAAAGAAAAAAAAAATATTTTTAAAGATTTTATTCATTCATTTGTGGGAGAGAGAGAGAGCACGAGCAGGCAGAGCGGTAGAGGGAGATGCAGACTCCCTGCTGAGCCAGGAGCCAGAGATCATGACCTGAGCCGAAGGCAGACGCTTAACCATCTGAGCCACGCAGGTGCCCCCCGTCACTTGGAAATTTTGATGCCTCGGTTCTAAAAAATAAGTGATTCCAGATGCAATTGCTGAGAAATCTATGAACTAACTTAGTGGAAACTGCCCCATCCTAAGCTGGGCCTCGAGTAAGCTCTGTGTCGAGAGCATTTCTGAGCTGCACAAGTTTCTGTCTGCCTCACTCTGAGGATTTGAACTCTGGCATCTGACACTCCACAGATGTTCATCTGGACTTTGGCAACACCTTACAGACTTCCACAGGGGCCCAGCTGGCTTCTACAAACAATGTAACCTTTCCTGTAGCCATCTGAATCTGACCTGACATCTGGGAACTCTGTGCTTTTTATTTTTTCTGGCCCGGAGCTGTTGGGGCCACCCTTGTGGGTCCCCATAGCATCTCAGGCAAATTGGAGATGAAAGACAAGACTTGGTCCCTGACATAGAGGAGAACCTTCCTGCAAATGGTTCAGGGAAAATGATAAATTTCTCCAAATCATCCATTTCTCTAGTCTGGGAGATAGCCTCATGTCCAGCCTGAGCTTGGCACTTAAAGGTGGGGTAACCTCAGAGGCTCTCACTGTCTGTGTTGCCCGTCACAGCACCCCGTTTGCACCTGTGTAATAGAGGCTGAATAATGAGACTATTTTGGGGGGTTAAAAAAGAAAAAGAGGGTTGCTGGGAGGAGAGGGAGTATGGAGAGGGTGGTTGGGTTATGGACATTGGGGAGGGCATGTGTTATGGTGAGTGCTGTGAAATGCGTAAGCCTGATGATTCACAGACCTGTACCCCTGGGGAAAACAATACATTCTATGTTAATAAAAATAATTAATAAACAATAAATTTTTTAAAAAGTACCTAGAGAAAAGGGAAAAAAAAAAGATAGCTCAGAGCTGGTCCAGTTGTCACCTGCCATAAGCCCGGCTGTTCTACTCCCTCCTTCCCTCGGGGCTAGAAAGGACTGGGTAGAGGGGCAGAGGGAGAGTCTGTGAGTCCTGGCCTTTGTGGTAGGACCTGTCTGAGACGGGAGGGGATTCTTTACCCTCCCACAAAGGAGGGAGTTGAGTGTGAGGTTCCGGAGTGTGGGGGAGAAGCTGATATTCTGTGTTCCTGGGAGATGTCTGCTCGGGCGGCAGACCCATGGCTCTGCCCTCAGCCTGTCTGAGCAGGAGCACAGGGGGATTGGGAAACACTGGCAGGGAAGACAGAGAGCAGGGCTGTGGAGTAGCCAGTTGTGATATTGTGATTTATAGGAAGAAATATGTATTTGACTTTAATACCCATTCCTGGCATAAAGCTCCCCAAACCGCTGGAATTTCCTAAGAGATAAGAGTGATAAGGGTATCTGGTCATTCATAACCATCTCCTCTCACCGACAGCTGGGTTCATGTCAATAAGGTGGCTTTTGGAAAGTATGTAAGGGAAGGGTCTTGGTTCCCTTGCCAAGGAACCAACCGTGATTAGAGGGCTGGAACTTTCAGGGGAGACGTGGGGACTAGAGATGGAGTCAGTTGCCAATGGCTAATGATTTCATCAATCATGCCAACGTAATAAAGCCTCCATAAAACCCCAAAAGAACCAGGTTTGAAGAGCTTCCAGGCTGGTGGACACATGAAGATTTGGAGAGGGTGGTGGGCCTGGAGAGAGCATGGAAGCGAAAAGCTTTCCGCCTTTGGGCATCTCTTCCCCTGGCTGTTCCCAGGTTATACCCTTTTGAAACACAGCGTAATCTAGGAAATCAAGTGTTTCTTTGAATTCTGAGAGACGTTCTACCAATTAATGGAAGCCAGGGAGGGTGTCACGGGAACCTCCGATCTATAGCCAATTGCTCAGAAGCACAGCTGAACAGCCTGGCCTGGTGACTGGCATCTGAACTGGGGGGGGGGGGGGGGGGGGGGGTGGGGGTGGGGGGGGGGGGGGGGGGGGGGGGGGGGGGGGGGGGGGGGGGGGGGGGGGGCTGAGCAGCATTGGGGAATCTGACAGTTTCCAGACAGATCATATCCAGACTGAGTCAGACTAGAGGACACCAGCCACTGCTGGAGAAGGGCTGGGTGTGGGGAGATAGCCTCCCATTAGAACTGGTTTCAGGATTGTACCAGCCGTAGGCCAAGCAGTCATTCTGCAAGGTGGCTGGTTTGAGTTGTCTGGACAGTAGTCTCCGCCATGGGGCTAGAGCCCAGGCTGGGGGCAGGGGTGGGGACACACTTCAGTGGAGCCATGGCAGGATGTGGGGAAAGGAGAGGCATGAAGGGTGGGCACTCAAGCTGTGGTCATGTTGATGTCCGGGGTACAGCGCACCAGTGTGGGGAGCCTGTGAAAGATCCCCGTGGTGTCTCTGTGTTACCTACTTCACAGTTTCTTCTAGGGTCCCTGTCTCATCTGCTTTCCTTTTCTCTGTGCTTTTCTTTCTTCCCTCTTCTCTCTCTCTCAACCTGGGCTTTTGCTGGTCTCTCTTGAAGAACATCAGGGTTGCAACATTGGGGTCAAACGCTGGCTCTTCCAACTGGTCTCTGATGAGCACATGGGCTCTGGGGAAGACTGAGTTACATTCTCTTGTCACTTGGTTAAAAAAAAAAGAAAGAAAAAAAGAAAGGAGGAACATTCTCCTAAGCCTCCTGAGATAAGATATCATGGCCTGGCCACCAAACTCATTTTAGACCACTAACACTTTCATTCTCAGGGTGCCGAGCCTCCTAAAGTTTCTGCCTCCTTTGAGAACCCCCTTTAAGGCTGAGGCGTTAGTCCAGTGGGATCCTGGAAGTGAAAGCTTCTCGTATGCAGTTGGGTAAGCAGACACGGACACGAAGCAGTCTTCAAGGGGGACAGGAGAAGCTGGGATGGAAGAGGAATGCGGTTTCTAACCACATGGTGGGAGACCTCTGGGGAGGGCTGACACCTGCATCGTGAAACAAAGTTCAGGGCTTTAGAAATGGGAACCTAAAGAATTGACTTATAGGAAAGCCAAGGGCAAATCACCGGAGGTCAGGGCCAAGCTCAGATTTTCTAGTCAGGCGTGGGGGATTCAAACCCAGCGGTGGACTCCTGGCAGTCCTGCCCCTCCTCCCGGCCTCCCTCCTCCGCGCCGCACAGGGCCCTCTCCCTGCCTGCCTCCCAGGGGTGTTGGGAGGACCAAAGGAAAAGATGGCTGTGGAAGGTGAAAGCGTTCGCTAAATTATTACTCCTTGTTGTCAAGAGCTGCCGTTGTCACTGCTGTTTCTAATAAAGAAAGCCGTGGTGGGAAACAACGCAAGGAGAGACCAAGAGAGACCAGCAAAGACGGGAAGCTGGGCCATGTCCCGAGTCTGGACGTTAGGATTCACCAAACAGGTCTCGGGGTACCATTTGTTCAAGGACAAGCATAGGTCGGCACGGTCTTGCTGTGAGCCCCAGTCACCGTTCTCACATTTACTGATCGTCAGGGGATCCCGTATTTGTGGCTTGTGAAACACAGAGGGACGGGAACACACACGGATGAAAGGCGCTCCGGCTGGCGTCGGGGACTGGCAGGAGATGCCAAGGGCTCTGAAGTCTTCACTGATGGTCCTAATGATTTTTTGATTTAAGATCTTGATCTGTGAGTGCATAATACAAAGAGAGAGGAGGGGATGGGCTTCTCTCCTTTTGTTCGGACCTTGGTCAGTGGGCCTCAGGCTTTGGTGCTAGGTCCTGGACATGTCCATTGCTCTCCGCCATTCGGGAGTCAGGATCCTGTGACTCTGAGTAGATGTTCTTTCCCATCCTCTTGATCTCTTTGCCTTCTCAGTGTGTCTGTAGATCACACACAGGCTCGGTTAGACTCCCTGTGCATACTGCTTCCTAGCTGCCGCCTCCCCCCACCCCTGCTAGGTGGGTCCTCCGTCGCTGCTGTGGCCTGAGGTGCTGGAGGGTGACCGATGTGTGCACGTACACTACCAGGCCTACGCAAGAGGGTTTACAACACCGGCTGCTACTGGTGGTCCTTAAGCCACTTGAGTTTCTCTGCAAGTTTTAGGTTCTTCAGCAAAGAGCTTCCATTTGAGCATTTGTTAAATCGCCTTTGTTATTTTTGAACTGGAAATGTTAGGAAGGCATGTGTTTAGCCACTTATAAACCTCTGATTCTAAACAACTGCCAAAGGACAGCTTAGGGTCCTGGTGGGTGGGACGGAGGGGCCATGGAGGTCGCTGGGACAGAATGGTCTGGTCAGGAAAGAAGCCACTGCTTCAGGTGTTTTAAACAGCAGGAACTCAATAGCAGAATTCATCACGGGGGTATTCGGGATGGAGGGGCAGAAAGTCAGTCTACCTGAAGGTTAGTGACTTCTGGAAGCTGCTCCCGCACTGGGACGGGAGGACTGACAGGGAACATGTTACACGCAACTAATGAATCATGGAATGTTATATATATGATGTACTCCATGTTGGCTAATTGAATTAAAAATGAAAGAAACAAAGAAACAAAGAGAAAGAGAAAAAAGAGAGGGAGAGAGAAAGAAAGAAAGAGGAAGAAAGAAAGGAAAGAAAGAGTGAAAAGGAAAGGAGGAAAGAGGCCTTACCCTGTGCTCACGACCACGGCCTGAGCTGGGGTCCAGGATCCCATGCTCACTAGAATTGCCCCCACCTACCTTCCAGAAGCCAGAACTCAGTCACCTGGCCATAGCCATCTGTAAAGAGGCTAGGAGGTGTGGTCTACTGATCAGCAGGAAGGAAAGGGAACCGACACGCTGACCAGCTTGCCTCTGCCCACGTGGATACAGGAGTCACTGTCAGGAGAGAACAGTGACCCTTTGGCAGAAACAGCCTCCAAGACCTCGTGTGTGCATGTACATGCCTGCCCTACACGGTCAGGTGGGCGGACCAGCTCAGCAAGCTGAGCTCTGCTAGCCCCCCCCTTCCCACTCCCCTCCCTGTCCCTCCCTGGCCCTCTGCAGTGCTGCTAGCTGAGTTCTGTGTGCTCTGTTTCCAGGGGGAGCTGGCCCAGCGCCAGCCCTGGTGGAAGAGCCAGCTGTTCGTGTGGGAGCCAGTGCTGTTCGGGACCTGGGATGGTGTGTTCACGTCCTGCATGATCAACATATTTGGGGTCGTCCTCTTCCTGAGGACTGGCTGGCTGGTGGTGAGTGGACGAGCTGGTGACCCTGCAGTTTCTTGGGGGCCCATGACCCGGCAGGCTCTGTGCTCTCGGGCACTCCGCAGCTCAGGCAACAGACCCCGAAGCATGGGTGGCCCAGAGCTTGAGATAAGAAGCAGGCACACCACCTAGCTAGCACTGCTGTTTCAGCGAAAATCCTGAGAACCTAGGCCTCAGACGAAGGCTCCGAGGGAAGCCTCACCACGGATTTAAGTTATACGACCTCACAGATATGAGGAATAGGAGCGCGGAAGTCAGGGCACATCATGGGTGGGACTGTGGGTGGATCAGAGAAAGCAGACTGATGGCAACTTTGCCTCCAGCTGGTGACCCTCTCCAGCTTTCTTGGCACTCTCCCACTTCATGTGTACCCTCCTGGTGGCACCAGCTTCTTCACCCACATGGTCACCTCCCCTGGCGACCCGCTGACCTCGTGGGTAAGGCTGCACACGGCCGTGCTGGCTCAGAGGCACGTGAGATGGTGGAGGCAGTTTGCTTCTTCCCTACGGAGAACAAAGGGCCCTGCTTTGTACCTTCCGTGAACCCTCTTGGGACCTTCCAAGCAGATGCGTGTCCTGAGCGGGGGTCTGAGCCCCGCACACAGGGCCTTCTCCCTGGGACTTCCATAAACTAAACAGCCTGCTTGAAATAAAAGGGTAGACTGTCAGGAAGCGTGGATCGAACCCCTACTGTGTTCCAGGACCACTGTGTGCCAACGGGATTGCAGAATAGAAGGCCCCGTTCCTCCCCCAGGGTGAGCCAAGCAGCCCTCCCTGCTGGGTCTATTTCACATTGGGTACCCAAGTGAGGTCTCAAGGTAGTGTGAACTCCCTCAGGAGTGGAACAGGCCCCGAGTGTCTGGTTGCTATGGGATCCAGGAAAGTGGAGTCCTGGGGAAGGCATGGTTCTGCCAGGCTCCGAGGGGTGAGCGGGACTGCTGGGTTGAAAGACAGGGCAGGCCATTCAAGGTGTGGACTGTACCAGTCAGCATTCTTCAGAGAAACAGAGCCAATACTAACAGGAGATATCTATCTTTGAAACATCTAGGACATCCTGTATATATATGACTGTGGGGTCTGGCGAGTCTAAGTGAGACTCAGGTAAGCATTGAGGTTGCAGGCTTGAGGCTGAAGGCTGGGAACACAGAATTTCTATGTCACAGTCTGGCAACAGAATTCTTTCTTCTCTGGGAAACTTTGGTCTTTGCGGTTAAGACCTTCAACAGTCCGGAGGAGGCCTACCAGCAGTAGGGAGGGTCTCCTCTTTTGTCTAAAGCCTACTGACTGTAAATGTTAATCATAGCTTAAAACAAACACAGTAACATCTAGACTGCTATTTGACTAAACTAGTGGTCACCATAGCTAATCCAAGTTGACACAAAATTAATCATCACGTGGGCAAATTCTGGGGGAGTAAAGGTGCACTGTTGTGGGGTGTGAGGGGGCTCTTAGCCCCTCAGGAGGCCTGGCAAGGCCGGACCTTCCTGAGCTCTTGCTCCACTCCATACACAGGTCCTTAGCTCAGGGTTCAGCCTTAGTCATGGCCTCAAGGGGTCTGAATTTTTTGTTTTTTGTTTTTTTTTTTAATTAACACATGGAGAGCTTAGAGTAGGGTCAGCAGCCTCCCTAGCGTGGATGCTAAGAATTCATGCCTCTTACATTCCTCCCAAACTTAGAGAGACTCCTGCTTACAAAAACCCAATGCCTCCAGCTCGACTCCTTGTCCTGCCCCCGGATTTAGGTATCTGGAATCCACCTCTGTTTTTGCCCCGTCCTAAAGGCCACCTCAATGCCCAGCACCTCTCCATCCTGTGTCCGAGGGAGGCCCATCAGACTAACTGCTGCGGCAGAGGAAGGCCTGGCCAGTGACCGCTGGGCCCCCAGGCTTGGCTTCATACATTGGGTAGTTTCTCCTATAGAAGGAGAAAAAGGTAAGCTCTCTCTCTCTCTCTCTTTTTTTTCAAGTAGGCTCTGCACCCCACATGAAGCTCAAACTCATAGCCCCTAGATCAAGAGTTGCACGCTCTACCGACTGAGTCCGCCAGGCACCCCTAAGTGCTCTCTCTATTTTGACTCTTAAGTCTTTAAGGGTCTCTTCTTAACTCTCCCACTGGGCTCTTTTTTTTTGGAGAAATGGCTGGGCAGAAGTGTCTGTTCCATCCCCAAAGTGAAGGTGCAAGTCAAGTCGTGTTACATTTTCCATTGCAGCAGAACGCAGGACTCCAGTACCTAGCAGCCTAAGGCACAAACCTATATCATCTCAGAGTTGCTGGGGTCCAGGGAGCCAGCTGCAGTGTAGCCGGGTGCCTCTGACTCAGGATCTCTGCTGGGGATGCCCTCAGCCTGCCAGCCGGGGCCGCCATCCCACCCGAAGGCTCTACCAGCCGAAGATGACCGGTGTGGTGGCCGGCCAGCCTTGTCACAGGAGGCCTCTTCCTAGGGCTGCCTCTCCACGTGCCGCAGACTTCCCTAGGATGAGCGATCTCAGAGAGAGAGAGAGAGAGAGAGAGAGAAAGAGGGAGAGCAAGAGAAAGCGTGCGCACCCAAGATGAGAGCCACGGTCTTTTTATCTCCTCATCTCAGAAGTGATATCCCTTTACTTCTGCAGTGTTCCTTTCATTAAAAGTGAGTCACCAGGTTCAACCCCAGCTCGAGGGGAGGAGATGACACAGGGCACGTGCGCCGGGGGCTGGGGGTCCTGGGAGCTGCCTTGGAGGCTGCCTACTACACCAATACACCCTTTTGCTCTGACATGATGTGAGCTCTGAGATTCGTTTTACCTGAAAAGCCATATTTGATCATGGAAAAAAAAGGCAAACGTGAAATGGCAAAAATAAGATAGAACTACGAGGAGGTGGCGTAAAACTCAAGTCAGAAGTCATGCCAGATGATTTTCAAATAGACTATATGAACTCTAAAAATTAATTTGGCAGCACACTTACGACTTGGAAGATGTTAAAGTGGCAGTTTTGATATGAAAAGTCAAAGATCAGTGGATATCTTTTTTTTAAAATATTTTATTTATTTATTTGAGAGTGAGAGAGAGAACACAAGCTGAGGGGAGAGGCAAAGGGAGAGGGAGAAGAAGGCTCCCCACAGAGCAGGAAGCCTGATGTGATGCAGGGCTTGTTCCTAGGACCCTGAGATCATGACCTGAGCTGAAGACAGACGACTAACCCACTGAGCCACCCGAGCGCCCACGCGGGATATCTTTTTTTTTTTTTCTTAAGATTTTATTTATTGGACATACAGAGATCACAGGTAGCAGAGAGGCAGGCAGAGAGAGAGGAAGGGAAGCAGGCTTCCCTCTGAGCAGAGGGACCGATGCGGGGCTCCATTCTAGGACCCTGGGATCATGATCTGAGCCGAAGGCAGAGGCTTTAACCCACTGAGCCACTCAGGTGCCCCCGCCACCCAGGATATCTTATTATCACATGCAAACAGTTTGAAAGCATGAACAAAGGAAGAAAATAGTAGTTCTATAATTTCATTAAAATTATGAAATCAGGGCACCTGGGTGGCTCAGTTGGCTAGATGTCTGCGTTTGGCTCAGGTCTGGAAGCAGACCCATTTTTAAGTACTTTAAGTGCTATAAGACCCACAGATAAGTACTGTGGTACTTTTAAGTACCTGGGTACTTATAAGAGTACTGTAGGAGCTGGAGGAAGGTTCCAGGGACAGCGTCCCCCAGGAGGAAGCCCCTAGCCACTGAGTCTTAAGTGAAGCTTTCCAGAAGGTGGAGTGAGCAGGAAAGGCGTGCTGCACAGGGGGGTCGGGGGAAGAGCATGGGCCTTTCTTCTTCTTTTTTTTTTTTTAAAGATTTTATTTATTTATTTGACAGACAGACATCACAAGAAGGCAGAGAGCGAGAAAGGAGGAAGCAGGCTCCCTCCTGAGCAGAGAGCCCGATGTGGGGCTCAATCCCAGGACTCTGGGATCATGACCCGAGCCGAAGGCAGAGGCTTTAACCCACTGAGCCACCCAGGTGCCCAAGCATGGGCCTTTCTGCCAGGGCATGGGAATGAGGACTTGGGGGGTGGAGGGGGCGGATTAGGAGGGGCCACAGGAGCACCCTGCTGGTGGCGGCAAGTCCTTGAAGAGCTTGAAGCAAGGACCTTGCCCTTCATTTGGAATTCTTTCCAGGCCTTCCTCTTGTGCACTGCCTCTGTCCTTTTCCTGGTGCCTCACCTCTGCTCAGCTCTTCCTCCCCACCCCTGTGACAGCCTTAGGGGGCATGGGAGAAGGTGGTCAGTGCTCCTGGGAGGGCCCCCCGTCCTAACCCCTGCCCTTGCCCCTTGCTGTTGTGTTGCAGGGAAACACGGGAGTACTCATGGGCATGTTCCTGGTGTCCTTCGTCATTCTGGTGGCCCTTGTCACTGTGCTGTCCGGCATCGGTGTTGGGGAGCATTGTGGTGTCGGCAGCGGGGGTGTCTACTCCATGATCTCCTCGGTCCTCGGCGGGCAGACCGGAGGCACTATCGGGCTGCTCTATGTGTTCGGACAGGTGAGTCTGGGCAGCTGGGGGTGGGGAGCTGTGCCAGGAGGCCTTCGGTTGTCCCCATTTTATAGATGGGCAGCCGGGGGCTCTGAGAGGGACTTGGAGAGCCCAGCTCTCCATCCAGGGCCCTGACCCAGAGTCCAGTGCTCCTTCCTCTCCATCTCTCGTGCCTCCCGGCGTCCTGATTTGCCCTGGAAGCCAGGGCGTGGGCTGGGGCTATTCTTGCAGCCCGTTCTAGGGAGGGAATGCAGGACAGAGGCCAGAGCCTAGGTGGTGGCTGGGTGGCCCCATCTCTGGGGCACTTTGGTGCTGAAAGGGGGGCACACTTCACCTTCCTGGACTTTCTGGGGAAGCAGGCCCTTCTCCGATGAGCGGGAGCTCGCGGCTCATTGACCGCTTGCTGGCCTTGCGGGGGAGGCTGAGAGCCCCTGTCGCCCTGTCTGAGGAGGGGGTCCTCACAGGGAGGTGGCGTGGCGGGGACTCAGGCTCTCACAACACCAGTGGGCAGGGAGGTGTGCGGGGGCTTATGTCGCGGAGACACAGGGCTGGGGGCCTGACGCTGAGGACACACAGCTCCCGCGTTAAGAAGCGGCTCTTTATGAGCACTTCTTGGCTCAGAAAAGGCTTTTATGATCGTTCAAAGGGTGGTGGGTGGTTGAAAAAGCAGTTTGAAGGAAGGAATTTGTTTAAGAGTACAGGAGTCTCCTCAAAGAAGGCGCAGGTTTTCTTTCTTTTCTTTTTCAGCAACAGGAACAGGTATTTTAGCCTAAGTACATCTTCAACAGCATAAAGGCATGTGTGTGTGTGTGTGTGTGTGTGTGTGTGTGTGTGCATGCGCGCGCGCGTGTGTGACGTGCACGGAAGGGAGAGAGATTGTCACCACGCTCTTAAAAACCACTCGCCTTTAGCAGAGGAAGAGCTTTATGCATTTTAGTTTGGGAGGCGAGTGAGAAATGCTCCGTTTATTTTATTACCTTGGTTATTTGTCTGTAGGACTTTTATGTCTGTGCGGTCTCATAGGTGAGCAGGTAGCAGCCCCACTCTCTGGGGAGACCTGCTAGCTGGTAGCGCAGCTTCCCAGACCAGGGGCCAGCTGGAAGGGATGAGGGGAGGGGAGGACGCTGAGATGTTGGATCTCGGGTGTGTGTGCTGCTTAGAAGGAAGCAGAGAGTGTTTTCTGCGCACAGGTCAGAAACACTGGGCCCCTCTGCTCAGAGTCCCCAGCACGCCTCTCCTTTGCCTGTCTCTGACCGGGCTGGGCTCTCTGATCAGGGCACGGTGCCACGCGGAATCCTTTTTGTATACTATTGAATTCCGTTTGCTAGGCTTTTGTTGAGGAAGTTTCCACATGTATCAGTGAGAGATATTGGTCTACAGTTTCTTGTGATAGCTTTGCCTCGTTTTGCTCTCATGATAAAGCTGGCACAATAGAATGAGTTGCGAGGTGTTCCCTCCTCTTCTATTTTTTGGGAAGAGTTTCTAAAGGATTGGTGTTAATCCTTCTTTAAATGTTTGATAAAATTGAGTGGTGAAACCATCTGGTCCCAGGCTTTGCTTTGTAGAAAGCTTTTTTCCTTTTCCTTTTTTTAAGAAGAGTTATTTATTTATCGGAGAGAGAGTATTGCACGTGTGTGTGTGTGTGTGTGTGCTCGTGCCTAAGCGTAGGAGAGGGACTGAGCGAGAGGGGGAGAGAGACTCTCAAGCAGATGCCCCGCTGAGTGGACAGCCTGATGAAGCAGGGCTCGATCCCTTGATTCTGAGATCTAGACCTGAGCCGAAATAAAGAGTCAGCCCGCTTAACCGGCTGAGCCACCCAGGCGCCCAGTAGGAAGTTTTTGATAACTAAATCAATCTCTTCACTCACATAGGCATAATCTGATTTCTGTGTCTCCTTAAGTCAGTTTTGGAAGTTTGTGTCTTTCTGGGAATGTGTCCATTTCATCTCAGTTGTATAATTTATTGGCACATGATTGTTCATAGATTCCTTATAATCCTTTTACTTTCTATAAGATTGGTAGTGTGTCTTTCATTCCCGATTTTGGTCATCCGAGGCTTCGCTCCCTTGTTTAAGTCAGGCTTAATAGTTAAAAGCTTGACTGCAAAGAAGCAATTTTTGGTTTTGTTGATTTTCCTATTGTTTTTCTGGTCTCCAATTTATTTCTGCTCATGTCTTTTATTATTTCCTTCCTCCTGCTTCCTTTGGGTTTACTTTGCTTTTCTTTCTCCAGTTTCTGAAGGCAGAAGGTTAGGTCATTGATTCAAGACCCTTCTTCCGGGGTGTGGTTGGGGATTCTGTGAGGGTCCCTATTCGTGGTTCTTACTGACCTCTAACCTCGTCATTCCAGGGCATGAATGCATTCTTTTTATTATTGTTACATTCCTTTCTAGAACAGGAGTCAGCGAACTCCTACTATGAGGGGCCATATAGTGAACACGTTAGTTTTTAGGAGTCCTACAGCTCTGTCATGACTGTTCCGTTCTGCTATTGTGGTTGCAGCCTTAGACAGTATGAAAAACTGGGCACAGCTGTGTTCCAGTAATACTTTATTCCCAAAACAGGCAGTAAGAAGGATTTTTCCATCAGGTTCAAGTTTGCTAATAGCCCTTATTTCAGGCATAACAAGTTAGAATATATAGGGCCACCTGGCTAGCTCAGTCAGTAGAGCACATGGCTCTTGATCTCAGGGTTGTGGGTTAGAGCCCCATGTATGGTGTGGAGATTACTTAAAAATAAAAACTTTTGGGGTGCCTGGGTGGCTCAGTGGGTTAAGCCTCTGCCTTCGGCTCAGGTCATGATCTCAGGGTCCTGGGATTGAACCCCATGTCAGGCTCTCTGCTCAGGAGGGAGCCTGCTTTCCCCCCGCTGCCTGCCTCTCTGCCTGCTTGGGAACTCTCTCTGTCAAATAAATAAATAAAAATCTAAAAAATAAAAAATAAATAAAAACCTTTTCAAAACTTTAGAAGATACAAATCCTTAAAATCATTATTTTTAAAGCTTGCAGAATCATTTCATTGCCCCGTATTCTCCCAAATCTTCTCCCTCATCTCTCTGAGGTGTTGGTGGCTGGCCGGCCAGGTGTGAGGCCAGAGCTCTGCATGTTCGAGACGTCTGGGGAAGGAGATGATCATCACTGGACTATTATCATTTGGTTTTTCAACTCTGATACACCTGAGCACAAGGGTCCTGTTGACCTGACCACATACTCATGGCATAGCAGCATTGTTATCTCCAGCTCGCGCTTGGTATTTAGTCAAAGGCAAGTTTGAGTCATGAGGGGAAGGCAGGAAAACATCCATGTCTCTCTCTCATCTCCTTCTCAGAGATGACTGTCTTTCTCTGACATTTATTGGGCTTCCCCCCACACCCATATATAGATAGAAATGCCTCCTGTAAGCTGGGGGAACACAGATGATCACGTGTCTAGTGGCAAAACAAGCTGATTTCGTTGAAGAATGGGGCCTCTTTGTGAGCTTCTCTGCAGTATGGGAACTATATCGCCCTTCCAGTCTTTACCTAAAAGAGCTGGAAATTAATGGTGCCAGCTTTCCAGAATGCTTTTCATACAGTCAGCCCATCACAAAGTATTGAACACTTGTAGTAACATGGTTAGCAAATGCCGGGGCTTTGAAGAAGTGCAATCAGCATAGAAATTTTTGTTTTTTACAATTTTTGCATTCTTGGTGGCTTGGGATAGGGGACAGACTTCTATGCATGAAATAAGAATAGATTATGGAACCAGATAATTAATCCCATAGTACTGACAGTAAGCATAATATTTATTCAGAAAAGGGGGATGAGGAAAGGCTTCATGAAGAAGGAGGAACATGACAGAGGCCAGAGTGGACTTTGTTCCCTGAGAGAACAATGGGGACAGAGCACAGTGAAGATGGTGACCCGCTGGCCTGGGGGAATGCGGGAGGAGTGAACCTGATGGAGAGAAGGGGGCTGAGAATTATGTAAAATCATGGCTTTCAGGCAAATATAAAATATACATGGGCCAAAGAGTTTGTTTAACTCATTAATTGAGGAGCCAGTCAGATGTTAAAGAGCAGTTGAGAAGCTACGTATTGATTATCTAGTTCCTGGTTAAACAGTTTCATAAATAAGTTTCAGGATCGGATTGCCGAACAAAAGTGGTTAATGTCTTACTGGATAACAAAACTGAGTCTTCTGGGTTATCTGTTCCACAGGACAGAAGTTATTTGCATCTCTGCTGGAAAGAATCTGTAAACTGACAGTAACTTCACAAAGTCTGGGACATTTACCACATTTAATCGATAGTAAACAATGAGTAGAACTAAGCACATACACCTAGATAGTCCTTGGGTAGCCTTTGTTCCAGATGACATTGAAAAGATGTGCTGCCCACTTTTTTTTTCTTATTTTAAGATTTAGGTAATTTTTAAAAAAATAATAATGACCTATAAAAAAATGGAGAAAAAAACTGGGGTTTGCTTCAGTGCCTTTCTAAGACCCTGAGATGGGACCCCCTGTGAGCTTCTGTTCTCTCTCTTTTTTTTTTAAGATTTTATTTATTCGTTTGAGAGAGAAAGTGCATGACAGGGGAAGGGACAGAGGGATAAGCGACTCCCCACTGAGCAGGGAGCCTGGGGCTCTATCCCTCTATCCTGGGACCCCAGGATCACAACCTGAGCTGAAGGCAGACACTTAATGACTGAGCCACCCAGGCTTCCCTCTGTTTAGCTCTTGAATAACTCAGAGAAGTTCCAAGTGTTCTTTGGCCCAGGGTCCCATCTCCTTCCTCCTGTGATCTTCTCACCATAGTCACCACTGACTGGCATTCACACTCTCCTCGGGGGGATGGTGGAGACTAGATGAGAAGAAATGGGGCCTAAGGCCGGAGTCACAGGCGGGAAGGGCTCACTGAGCTCCCGTGGTGGTTCCCAGGTGCTGAGCCCTGACAGCGTGGGCGGGGCTTCCCAGCCTGGCGGCTCTGGCCTGTGGCTTCCAGGTGTTCTGTTCTCCTGCCCACTCGGCTGCCCTGTCAGTGTGTTGCAGGTGCCATGTACATCACCGGCTTTGCTGAGTCCATCTCCGATTTGCTGAGCATCAGGAGGATCTGGGCGGTGCGAGGAATTTCGGTCGCGGTGCTTCTGGCCTTGCTGGGCATTAACCTAGCGGGTGTCAAGTGGATAATCCGGCTGCAGCTGCTGCTGCTGCTCCTGCTGGCCGTGTCCACGCTGGACTTCGTGGTGGGCTCCTTCACGCATCTGGACCCAGGTGAGCCTTCTGGAGTCTGTCAGACGGCCTTCTGAGCTCTGCAGGGCTTTCCGGAGGTTAACGGGTGTGAGTTTGCAAGGCTCCGTGCTCGGAAGCATTACCTATGGCGAGGGCGTTATCCATAGAGCAGGTGAGTGGGCGGCTTCTGGCTGCAAAGGCCTCCCTCCTCACACAGGCGTTTTCACGTAACACGTTGTCCAACTTCCTTTTTATTTTCTTTCTGTTTAAAAACAAAAACAAACCAGGACCAAATATTTAGCTCAAACAAAGAATAAAGTAGAACTGGACTAGATAAAGATGAAATTCCCAACAGTGGGAGTGTGGTAGGAAATAGATCTGGAAGTAGAGAAGAAAACAGATTTTAATTTTGTGCATCAATATTTTGTTTCTTTTTTTTTAAAGGATGCAGGTATAACAAATGTTAATAATTGTCATTTGTGGGAGATGGGGACAGATACAGGTTGATTACCTATAGTATTTTAGAGCAAATTTTTTTTTTCAAAATAAAATAAGAACAAGAAAAGAATTAAATTAAATTTAAACTTAAATTAAAAAGAAAAAAATAAAAATGTTTTTCAAAATAAAAATAAGAATCCATTAACTGAGCTGAGGCAGGAAGAATGATAGGTGCACTCTGCACCATTTGGAAACGGAGTTTTATGTTGGTAACAAATGGACCCCTGTTTAACCCTGAGTTTTCCTGGGCTTGGACGGTGGTGGTGCTCGCCAAGTCTAAGCCTAAATCCTTGCCCTTTGAGTGGGATGCTGTTATCCAGAGCGTCTGTAACTTTGTAGCCTTGTGATCTGGGTTGGTTTGGCGTCTGAAGTCTTTGTTCTCTCCAGAGTACAGGGCTGTTCGTAGGTGGCAGGAGAAAAAAGGGAGCTGCATGATCCTTCCCTCGTTGGGGGCTCTGGCTTTTTATGGCATCTACACTGGAATCTGGACAGGGAAAGAAAAATGGGGCCATCCTCTGTGTTAGAAAAGGAAAGAAGACCCGCAGCACACGCATCCGTAATGGTGCGAGTGCTGGCTTTGCGCCATGCCTTGTGCTGAGCCCTGCACGTGGCTTATCTCATGTCATCCATGAGAGAAGAACAGAGGTTCCCATTTTGCAGGTGAGGAAACTGGGGCTTATGCCGTTTGTGGTGATGAAGGGCAGAGCTGAGAATGAAACAGGATCTATTCGACTCTACAGCTGTGCTGTTTCCGAGGTGGGAAGCTGTGCCTGTCTTCATTGAACTCCCAACTGTCTTTTTGGGACCTAGCTCTGCTTTCCCCCAGGAAGGCTGTCCCTGACATGTGTTCTAAACGCCCTCGTCTTTCATGAAAAACATTGGTTGGGGGCACCTGGGTGGCTCAGTGGGTTAAGCCTCTGCCTTTGGCTCAGATCATGACCTCAGGGTCCTGGGATTGAGCCCCGCATCCGGATCTCTGCTCAGTGGGGAGACTGCTCCTCTCTCCCCTTCTGCCTGCTTCTCTGTCTACTTGTGACCTCTCTCTTTTGTCAAATAAATAAATAAAATCTTAAAAACAAACAAACAAACAATGGTTGCTGGACATTCAGGGATCAGTTGGTACACGCTACTCTGGCCTTACTAGTTTTTTGTAGGTTAAAATTCTTCTGTTGGACACCCGTCACTCCCCTGAGCTCCCTGGGTGCCCCTGACACTCTGGCATCCTGAGCCCTCTCCTAGAACCTCCCGAATGCCCAGGTTGTAGGGTCTTCAGGGTTAAGCTCTGTGCAGGAGGGATGCCCCCAGGATCCACTCCCATGTTAAGGGCCAGTCAGTGCAGTGTCCAGACCATCCTTTGGTGCCTTGGCCTCGAAGCTAACCATTTGGAGCATCTCCATTGGAGGAGAGGAGTGATTTGTTTCCTGGCCTTGCACCAACCGTAGAGACAAGCCCGCATCCGGAGGGAGACCTGCTGGCTGCTTGGCTGTCTAACTAGCTGTCAGTGGAGACAAGGGAGTCTACCCAGGTCTCCCGTTCCCAAGTGCTTTCTCCCTCCATCCGCGTGGTTGCTGAAAGAGCGTAACTCATTAAATTGCAGAGTGTACTCCTGGACTCTTTGAGACCTTGCTAGGCTGATGTGTTTTCCTTCTTCTCAAACAGAAGCTGTCTTGGCTGCTCTCTTGTTACTCCAAGTAGTTCTCCTTCTTTCTGGTCAGTACATTAGCAGGGTGTAGTGTGAAGTGAAATTTATTTTCAATCATTTCCATGGCAACTGGCCCCTCTTGGATCTGTTTTTGGTATCACTGATGTTTTCTATGTGCTACTTTCTTTGCAGTTAGAAATCCAAACTAAAACTAGACCATAAACCTTCCGAATGGATTTAGCAGCCTGATTGCAGCTCTTTGGGAAAATGGCAGGCACACAGACATTTGAAAAAAGACTGGAAAAAGGACTGGAAGGAACTCTGCCTAAGCGTCAGCAGTGACTGACTGTCTGCTGAGATTATGGGTGCCCGTATTATTTTATTTCTACTCTTCTGTCAGTTGATTCATGCTGCGTAAAAAATGAATAGACTGTATTTTGCAGAGCAGTCTTAGATTTATAGAAAATTGAGCAGATGGTCCAGAGGTTCCTGTCTTTCCCTGCTCCTATTAATGTCTCGGTCCTGTGGCATGTTTGTTACAAGTAGGGAATATGCTGATAGCATATTGCCCGAAGCCCATGGTTTAGGTTAGGATTTACCATTCCTGTTGTGCAGTTCTGTGAGCTCTTGCAAATCATAAAGATGTATATCCACCATCACAGTATCATACAGAATAGTTTAATGCGCCAGAAATTCCTGTGCCTCAGTTATTCACACCTCCCCCCCTGCCTACCCCTCCCCTGAACTCTTGACAACCACTGATCTTCTTGCTCTCTCTCTCTTGTTTTGCCTTTTCTAGAACATCGTCTTTGGAATCACACAGTATATAGCCTATTTAGACTCACCTCTTTCACTAAGCAATATGCATTCAAGGTTTCTCTGCGCCTTTTGGTGACATGATAGCTCTTCTTTTCTTATTTTATTTTATTTTGCATCTGGCTTCTTTTATTTAGTATAATGTTTTTGTGTTTTTGTTTTTATTTTCCTATTTATTTATTTAAATTCAATTTGTTAACATATTATGTATTATTGCTTTCAGAGATACAGGTCTGTGATTCATCACTCTTATACAATATCTGGTGCTCATTAAAACACATATACTCCTTAATGTCCATCACCCAGTTTCCCCATTCCTCCATGGCTCTTCCCTCCAGCAACCCTCCATTTCCTATGATTAAGAATCTCTTATGGTTTGCCTCTCTCTCTGGTTTCATTTTGTTTTATTTTTTCCTCTCTTCCCTTATGATCCTCTGTTTTGTTTCTTAAATTCCACATATCAGTGAGATCATATGGTAATTGTTTACCTCCGATTGACTTATTTCACTTGGCGTAATATCCTCTATTTCCATCCACATGGTTGCAAATGGCAAGATTTCATTTTTAATGGCTGCATAATATTCCATTGTATATATACACCTCATCTTCTTTGTCCATTTGTCTGTTGATGGACATCTGGGCTCTTTCCATAGTTTGGCTCTTGTGGACATTGCTGCTATAAACATTGGGGTGTACTTTCCACTTCGGATCACTACATTTGTATCTTTAGGGTAAATACCCACTGGTGTAATTGCTAGGTTATAGAGTAGCTCTATTTTCAACTTTCTGAGAAACCTCCATGCTGTTTTCCAGAGTGGCTGTACCAGCTTGCAGTCCCACCAACAGTGAAGGAGGGTTTCCTTTTCTCTGCATCCTCACCAGTACCTATTGTTTCCTGACTAGTTAATTTTAGCCATACTGACCAGTATGAGGTAGTATCTCATTGTACTTTTGATTTGTAGGTCCCTGATGGTGAGTGATATTGAGCATTTTTTCATGTGTCTGTTGGCCATTTGGACGTCTTCTTTGGAGAAATGTCTGTTCATGTCTTTTGCCCATCTCTTGATCGGATTATTTGTTCTTTGGGTGTTGAGTTTGATAAGCTCTTTATAGATTTTGGATACTAGCCCTTTATCCAACATGTCATTTGCAAATATTTTCTCCCATTCTGTCAGTTGTCTTTTGGTTTTGTCAACTGTTTCCTTTGATGTGCAAAACCTTTTTATCTTGATGAAGTTCTAATAGTTCATTTTTGCCTTTGTTTTCCTTGTCTTTGGAGATCTATCTAGCAAGAAGTTGCTGCCGCCCAGGTTGAAGAGGTTGCTGCCTGTGTTCTCCTGTAGGATTATGATGGAGTCCTGTCTTACATTTAGGTCTTTCATCCATTTTGAGTCTATTTTTGTGTGTGGTGTAAGGAAATGATTCAGCTTCATTCTTCTGCATGTGGCTGTCCAACTTTCCCAACACCATTTGTTGAAGACACTGTCTTTTTTCCATTGGACATTCTTTCCAGCTTTGTCAAAGATTAGTTGACCATAGAGTTGAGGGTCCATTTCTGGGCACTCTGTTCTGTTACAATGATCTGTGTGTCTGTTTCTGTGCTAGTACCACACTGTCTTGATGATTACAGCTTTGTTATAGAGCTTGAAGTCCAGAATTGTGATGCTACCAACTTTGGTTTTCTTTTTCAACATTTCTTTAGCTATTTGGGATCTTTTTTGGCTCCATACAAATTTTAGGATTATTTGTTCCAGTTCTGTGAAAAAAAAGTTGATGGTATTTTGATAGTGATTGCATTGAATGTATAGATTGCTCTAGGTAGCATAGACATTCTTACAATATTTGTTCTTTCAATCCATGGGCAAGGAATATTTTCCATTTCTTTGTGTGTTCCTCTTTTTCTTTCACGAGTACTTTATAGTTTTCTGAGTACAAATTCTTTGCCTCTTTGGTTAGGTTTATTCTTAGGTATCTTATGTGTTGGGTGGCAACTGTAAATGAGATCAATTCCTTAATTTATTTTTTTCTGTTTCATTGTCAGTGTATAGAAATGCAACTGATTTCTGTACATTGATTTTATATCCTGCCATTTTCCTGAATTCCTATATAATAAGTTCTAGCAATTTTGGGTTGGAGTCTTTTGGGTTTTCCACATAAAGTATCATGTCATCTGCAAAGAGTGAGAGTTTGACTTCTTCTTTGCTGATGCGGATGCCTTTTCTTTCTTTTTGTTGTCTGATTGCCAAGGCTAGGACTTCTAGTACTATGTTGAATAGCAGTGGTGATAGTGGACATCTGTGGCACATTCCTGCCTTAGGGGAAAAGCTCTCAGTTTTTCCCCCTTGAGAATGATATTTGCTGTGGGTTTTTCATAGACAGCTTTTATGATATTGAGTCATGTTCCCTCTGTCCCTACACTGTGAAGAGTTTTAATCAAAAAAGGATGCTGTACTTTGTCAAATGCTTCTTCTGCATCTATTGAGAGGATCATATGGCTCTTGTCCTTTCTTTTATTTATGTATTGTATCACATTGATTTGTGGGTGTTGAACCTTGCAGCCCAGGAATAAATCCCCCTTGGTCATGATGAATAATCCTTTTTAATGTACTGTTAGATCCTATTGGTTGCTGTTTTGGTGAAAATTTTTGCATTCATGTTCATCAGGGATATTGGTCTGTAATTCTTACTTTTTGGTGGGGTCTTTGTCTGGTTTTGGGGTCAAGGTAATGCTGGCCTCACAGAAGGAGTTTGGAAGTTTCCAGCTTATTTCTTCTAATCACTGAATAATATTTTATTGTGTAATGTAACTCAGGTTTTTAAAATTCATTCACCTAATTAAAGGACATTTTGGTCACTTTCAGTTTTTGCAATTATGAAAAACTTTTGTAAGCATTTGTGAGCAGGTTTTGTGAAGATATGACTTTTTAACCCATTTGAATAAATACCTTTCTAAGAAACAGCCCAACTACCTTTCAAAGAAGCTGTGCCATGTTGTATTCCCACCAGCAACTAATGAGAGTTCCTGTTGCTTCGCATCCTCGCCAGTGTTGGCTGGTATCAATTTCTTGGCTGCTAGCCACTCTGATGTGTATCCCTAAGACTAGCATCTCAGTTGTTTTGATTTGCAATTCAGTAATCACACATAATAATAAGCATCTTTTCATATGTTTGTATGATATCTGTAGGTCATTCTAGTGAGGTATCTGTTCAGGTCTGTTGCCTATTTTTAAATCTGGTTGTCTTCTTATTGCTGAGTTTTAAGAATTCTTTGTATATTTTGGACACAAGCCCTTTATCACATATAGGTCTTGCAAATATTGTCTCCCAGCCCATGGCTTGTCCTTTTATTCTTTTAACAGCATCTTTTGCAGAGCAGAAACTTTTAATTGTTATGAAATCTAACACCAATATTGTTCTTTCACAGATCATGCTTTTGGTGTTGTACCTAAAAAACTCAGTATTAAACCAAAGGTCATGTAGATTTTCTTCTATGTTATATTCTAGGTATTTTATGGTTTTGTGTTTTACACTGAAGTCTATGATCCATTTCAAGTCCATTTTTTTGGAGGATGTAAGGTCAGTGTCTAGATTTATTTTTACATGTGGTTGTCCTGATGTTGCATCATTTGTTGAACAGAATGCATTCATTGCCTTTGCTCCTTTGTCAAAGCTCCGTGGACTACACTTGTGTGAGTCTATTTCGGGTCCCCCCGTTCTGTTCTAGGGTTCTGTTAGACTTGGTTATCACTGCTTTCTAATGGGTGCTGAGGTTGTATGGTGTCGGGCCTGAACTTTGTCCTTTCCCATTAGTGTTCCTTTTAAAATCCAAGGAAGAGTGTTTTAAAAATACATTTATGCCTCACTTTATTTCTGTCCCTTTATTTAAATATAAAAGACTAAAAAAAAAATCTAAACAGGCCTGGAATATAGAAAGTAAAAATGTGGAAAGTAAGAAAACAAAGTTTCCTCCTTCGCTTCATTTTCACACTTCTACCCTCCCTAGAGAGCATGGTACAGGCGTTAGTTATCTACTGCTATTGAGCAAATCACCCCAAAATGTGGTGGCCTGAAACAACCATGAACATGTATTATTTCTTGCCTTTGTTTGTGGACCAGGAACGTAGGTACAGCCTGGCTGGTGGTCGTGGTGCTGGGTGTCTCATGAGGCTCAGTGAGATGTCAGCAGGAGCTATGGCCTTCTGAGGGCTGGACAGCAGCTGGAGGAGCTGGCTGGTGAGTCAGGGGTGTTTGTTGGCAGGAAGTCTCCCTCCCTCTCCATGTGGTTCTTTCCTGAGAGCTGCTTATGCATCCCCAGGTCCTGCAGTAGCCAGCTTCTCTGGGAGCCAATAATCAGAGAGCACGCACTCTGTCCTTCACACGATCTGGCTTCTGAAGTCATATAGCCATGCTTCCATCATGGTCTCTTTGTTAGAAGTGAGTCACTTAGTCTGGTCCTCATTCAGAGACTTTGAAGACACATTTTAAGCCACAATGGTTAACTTTAAAATCAGAAAGAAAAAAAAAACATCTCTTAAATGAAATTACATTTCCCCTTTATTTCAGAGACAAAATGTTTTATATTATAAGAATTTTAAAAATTCTGAAATATAAAATAGAAAGTAAAAGTACCCTCCCTTACTTTATTCTCCTGCTCCTACTTCCCAGAGGGAGATTCGTAAATATTTTTCCAGTCTATTTTCTACTCACATTCAAGTATGTATGCATATACATAAAACACACGCAACATCATTCTTTGTAAAAATGTGATTAGATTCTATTGTTTTGCTCTTCTTCCTCTCCCACACAATAACCTATCATGGGCATCCTGTGATGTCAGTACATTTTGGATTCCCTCATTCTCTTTTGGCACCTACATAATATTCCATATTACAAACCTAAAATACTTTATATTTAAACTTATTTAACTGGGGCACCTGGGTGGCTCAGTGGGTTAAAGCCTCTGCCTTCTCCTGGGATAGAGCCTCATATCAAGCTCTCTGCTCAGCAGGGAGCCTGCTTCCTCCTCTCTCTCTCTGCCTGCCTCTCTGCCTACTTGTGATCTCTGTCTGTCAAATAAATAAATATAATTAAAAAAAAAAACTCATTTAACTTACTGATGGCTATGTAAGGTTTTTTCCAGTTTGTTACTATTAAAGTATTGCTGACATGCAATAACTGTGCAAAATTTAAAGCTTATTCCTATAGGATCGAGACTTATAAACAGAATTAATAGGACAAAGGCCCAGCACATTTGAAATTTTGTTAGGTTCTGCCAAACTGCCTTCTGATAAAGTTGTTCCATTCTGAACTCCCACTGATAGTATATAAGAGTTATTGGTTTCCCGTACCCTGTACAATATTGGGCATGTTCCGTCTTGTAAATTTCTGCCAAGTGATAGGCAAAAATTGTGCTCCTTTAAAAAAATTATTTTTCTTAAATCATTAATGAGAATTATTTTATTCATATTTTTTGCCACTTATATTTGTTTTTCTTCAAATTATTTATAATCTTTCTCTATTTTTCCTTTGTGCTATCTTCCTTTTTAGTGATCTATAGCACTCCCACCTTAACAATTAATTCAGAATAAAACAAATACTTGTTTAGATTTTAGTAATGTTTATTGTATATGTTGAGCAATTTTTTCTAATACATCACTTTTTCTTTTAAAATTAATTTTTACGTATTATTGAAGCCATACATATACATAAAGATACTTGTTTTGGAGCCACATTGCACACTCTGGTTACCTTTTTTTGGTATATCTTTCAGTTTTTCCTGAAATTAAGCTTACTCTGCGTATTAGTTTCCAAGGGCTGCCTTAACACCTCTCCACAACCTGGGGGACTTGAAACAATAGGAGCATGTCAGTTCACAGTTCTGGAGACCAGCAGTGGAAAAGCCAGGTGTTGGCAGGGTCCCGCTCATTCCCAAGGCTCTCGAGAAGCCTTCCTTGTCTCCTACAGCTCCTGGGGCTCCAGACATTCCCTGGCTCGTGGCCAAATTGTTCCCTTCTCTGCCTCTAGGGGCACATGGCCTTTTCCTCCTCTTCCCTCTCCTCCATGAGTGCTTCATGAGGACAGTTTGTCATTGGAGATAGGTCCAGTTTGAATAATCTGGGATGATTCCATCTTGAGATCCTTCACTGAATTATATCTGCAAAGACCTTTTTTCCACACTCACAGTTTTCGAGGGTTTGTGTGTGGACATGCCTTTTTGGGGCCCACCATTCAATCCACTGCACTCTGTTGCTTTTTCTTTTTTTTCCATTTGCTTTATTTTCTAGTTTATAAAATTCACCATTAAAAAATATCCATAAAGCTTTTAAATATGTACAGGCATTTTTCCCAGTTCTCCCTTGTGTCACGTTTTCTCTTGGAGATGGACCTCCCTTCTAGATGGACGAGCTCAGGCCAGGCCCACAGTGGTCATGCTGGTACTTGCCCTCACCGCTCCCACATGTTGTCCCTGCTGTCCCGAGTCCCAGATAATCCTCTTCTGTGTGTGTGATTAGTAGGAGATATAAAAATCTAGGCTGAAAATAGTTGCCCTTAGAATTTTGAAGTCACTGCTCTGCCTTCTGACATTCAGCAGAATCCGGGAGTTTGGTGCTATTTGTATTTCTGCTCTGGCTAAGTGACCTCTTTCTCTTCTTCAAGTGCTGTAGGATCTTCCCTTTTCCCTTAAGGTTCTTACATTGCATAATGAAAATTGCTATTCATTGACTTGGGGCCCTTTGAATCTGGAATTTTCAGTTATTTCTTTGACAATTTCTTCCCCTTTGTTTTCTATTTTTTAATTTCTATTTTTTTCCCTTGAATTCTGATTACTTGGATTTTAGAACTCCTCGCTCGAAGCTCCTGTTATTATTATTATTTTAATCTTCTCTGTTCTCTAGCTTATCCCTTTTTCCCATCCCTACTTTATGGGAATGTTCCTCAACTTTATTTCCGAGGTACGGAGTTTCTCGTTTTGACTAGCTTTAGTTTCTAAGAGCTCGCTTTTGTTCTCTGATTGTCAGTTTCAAAATCACAGCCTGTTCTTGTTTCATGAATATAATATCTCCTTTTGATTCTTTCTGGCTATAAATTACAGGAATTGATTTTCTGGCAAAATTTTCTTCTGCTCTCTACCTCGTTTTTTCTGTGCTTCTTTGTTCCTGTTACCTTGTTTTGCTCTTTGCATTAGTTGCTGCAAGCCTTCTTGCTTCAATACCTCGTAGTTCTTGGCTGTCTGTTCATGTTTAATGAGGGTGCGCTGGTGGGCCTATGGAGGTTCTGTGCGCAGTGGAGGGGTTGGCTGTGGTGGGAGGCATCTCTGTGGGATAATCGCGTGGCACATTGGGCTCTTTCCCCCGAGACTCCCCACTGCCAGTTTCTGGAGGTCTTTCCTCTGGTGCAGGTAATGTCCTCCAGAGAACTCTCCAGTCTCCTGCCATGGGCATGCCTGACTCCCAACAGTGCTGAGAACAGGGTGGGGTTGGGGGTGGGGCGGATGGAGGAAGGGGCTGGGGGAATCTCATGGACAGGGTGCAGACTCATTTAGTCTGATATCTTTCCCTGGGCACATCCTTCCCTCCACTCAAACCCCCAAATCACATCACATCCTTCCAACCCAAGCCACTATGCTGTCTCTCATTTCATCTCCAAACTGCCCATGACAGAGGCTCTTCTCCTCACTTCCATTTCCTGACCTCTCGTGTCCCCGGCCCACACACAGGCCGCATGGGCCCCTCTTCCTCTCCAGCTCCCATCCTGTCTCTTCCAAAACAGCATCATCGCACAGGGCTCCTTGGAGACACAGCCACATTACTGTGAAAAGCTAAATAGCACAGCAACTTAATTTAAACAAGGCCCTCTCAAACATTTGTTTGGCTTAAAGCTCCTAAAATGCCATTTTGTTGGATTATATTTTCATTTATGTAAGATGTGTGTCATGCCAAAATGATTTTATTGCCATAGAAGTCGGGCAAATATAGATAAAATACATTTTAGAAAATAAAGTGACATGTGGCACATTTTAATTCTATGTTCTGCATTTAAAAATGAAATTATGCATCTCCAAGCTTCACTTTTTGGTTCTCTAGGAAGACTCGGGCTTTGGGTGGGTTTGTGATCTCTGGTTGGCACCCTGCACACTTTGCTCTGGCGTCTGCCCTTTGCCCTCTGCAGGGCGAGGCTCTTGCGTTGTACCCAGCAGGGGCAGGCCCAAGTCCTGCTCGGCTGAGTCTAGCATGGGGGATCTGGTTCTGCCTCGGGCTGGCTGTAGGAAAGCCAGCTCACTGTTCAGGAGCTCTAAAAAGACCAAGGGTCCAGCGTGCCTGCCTCTGCTGTCTGCTGAAATTGCCATACCTGAGGACCCCCTGACTTTTCAGAGCCAGAACCTTTGCTCATTTCTTATTCTTGATCCCCTTTGCGCCACTGACCACTGTCTCAGTCCATTCAGGCTGCTGTAGCAAAACACCCGAGCCTGGGGGGTCCTCTAAACAACAGACATTTATTCCTCACAGTTCCGGAGGTTGGAAGTCCGAGATAAAGTGCGGGCCCATCGAGTATCTGGCAAGGGCGCGCTTCCTGGACTGCTGCTCAGGTGGCTCTCGTCTGCTTCTCCAACTTTCTCGGACTTAGCTCCCATGTCACCAGCTGCCACTCGGTCTCTCCCTGGGTGTGTGAGCATCATCTTGAATTAAAGACAAGCGGAGCTAAAGTCCTGTGTTTCTTCCTCCTGGATTTATTTACCTTCTCCTCCTCAACCCCCCTCTTAACCCCAGCCAAAAAACAAAAACAAAACCAGAAAAAACTCAATAAGCAGATAAGTAGTTTATCTTCCAAATGTCTACACCTTTTCTCCAAGTCTGGAAAGTTTGGAGTAAACTTTCATTTCTCTGTGTAGCTTAAGCTCTCTTATCATTTTCAACACCCCAGCTCTCGCCTTAGATGCATTTATTATGTGAGGCCCTTAGATGATTCCCAAATCTGAATTTATCCTTCTAGGAGCCTCTCTTTGGTTGACCCTACCCATTCCATATAGGAGGGCAACCCACCCTCCTATACAGTGAAGCCAGATTACTTTTCCTAAAACAGTGCTTTGCTTACGTTACTCTCTAGCGGCTTTCTTTTTAAAAATTTTTAATCTTATTTATTTATTTGACAGAGATAAGGAGAGAGCACAAGCAGGGGGAGCAGCAGGCAGAGGGAGAGGGAGAAATAGGCTCACCATTGAGCAAGGAGCCTGATGTGGGGCTTGATCCCAGGAACCTTGCATCATGACTAAGGCAGGTGCTTAACCAGCTGAGCCACCCAGGCACCCCTCTCCAGCAGCGTTCTACTGTCTGTAGGACAGAGTCTAACTAAACCCAGTAGGTTTGCATTCATTAAGTTTCACAGACTAGCCTCAAATTACTTGTTTGGTTGCATCTCCAACTGCACCTTCCTGAGCCCTCTTCTTCCCAGAAATGTATCCAGTCACAGGGTCATAAATATATATGAATGCAGCCCTGCTCCTACTTCTGGAATTCTCTCTACCACGCTCTGTTTGACCTAAGTGCTCTCTCTCGGATGAAATAGGAACCATACATGAACCTTTGTCTGAAATCTGGAAGCTTCTGGTGATCTTGAGCAGGGATGTATATTCTGAACCTCCATTTTCTCCTCAGTGAAAGTGAGGATAGATGTGTTTACAACCCCAGGTTGCATTTCTGTTTGTGCGATGTGCCCACCAGGCTGGTGGAGGTTGGGTGGGGCTGGCAGCCGCAGCAGGGTGCTCAGACCCCTGGGGATGTTAACAAGGGCATTGGAGACTCTGCGTCCTCATTAAAAGTTTAAAAAAAAAATGCACTGATGAAATATTTCAAATATATTCGAAATAATACAACAGATTCTCACCTCTCCATCCTCCAAATTTAATGGGTGGTATTTTGCCGGTTTTGCTTCAGAACTCCCTTAAAAATAAAAATGTATAAAGCATTACAGGGACAGTTTAAGCCGTACTTTTTTCTCTGTTCTCTTTTCTCCCTCAGGGGACGACCAGCCTGGGGCTGATATCTGTCCTTCCCATGTGTTCTGATTTTTCTGACATATTTAGATACCATATGATCTCTATTATTGCTCATCTCAATTATTGTTTAGTGTTTGAAAGTTTTTTTGTTCTTTTTTGTTTTGTTTTGTTTGTTTTGTTAGAAAGACTTATTTATTTATTTTGGAGGGTATCGGTTAGTGGGGCAGAGAGAGAGGGAGAGAGACTCCCAAGCAGAGTCTGTGCCGAGCATGGAGCCCGAAATGGGGCTTGAGCTCGCGACCCTGAGACCATGACCTGAGCCAAGATCCAGAGTGAGATGCTTAACTGACTGAGCCACCCAGGTCCTCCTAGCATCTGAAAGTTCTAATTACATTTTGCCATACTGCCTGGACCCTTTCACTTGGTAAATACTTACTAGTGGATGAATGACTGATTTTGCAATTTGCTTTTTTCACGCACCATATTTTTGAGCTTTGTTCGGGCCGTGCCACAGTGTGTCTTTCATCTCAGCTGCTTACAATGTCATGGGAGACCCAGACAAGGAAACAGTCACCAGGCAGTGACATCTCCTGCAATAGGGTCTCCAGGAGGACTCCCAGTCCAGCCTGAGAAAGGAAAGGTTTTCCCGAGCAGATAACCTCCAAGCTTTGAGTGCTAAGGGAGTCTGAGATCTAGCCAGAGGAAGAAGAGAAGGAAGCCCATCTCGCAGCTGATGACCCTGCTGTGCCTGGGAAGACAAGGGAAAGCCCGGATGTGAGGCCGGCTGGTGGTGAGCGTGCAGGGAGCAGGTGCGGGCAGCTCCTGAAAGCCTGGGCCCCCACCCCACAGGGCTTGGGCTTCACCTGAGGGCTGTGGGAAACATGACATCAATTTTAGATTTTAGAAAAATTGCTCTGGCCTCGGGGTGGACAAAACTGTGGCTTGAGATAGGGATGAAGCATGGAGGTGGGATCTTATTTGAGAGGCTGTTTGGGTGACTCAGGAAAGCAGTGATGCTGCAGGGCTCTGAGGACAGGAAAGAGGGGGCTGATTAAAGACAGAGGAAAGGGCACCCTGGGATGTGCGCACGGGGCAGAGGGAAGGGACAGGGCTGACCTGAGGCTGGCTGGCCAGTGGCAGCGGGCGCTGGGATCTGGGAGGAATCTGGCTGCAGGAACCAACGTAGGGGTGAGGGAGAGGTCAGCGTCAGAGTTCAAGCAAGGTCCCAGTGGGGCTGATGAAGAGGGGCACGATGGAGCATGGTGGCCCAGGGCCCCGGGAAGCGGTCCGACCCAGAGGGGGCGTCATGAGTGGTGTGGGAGTGGGTGAGGTGCTGGCAGAGGTTGGGGCCGCGGGGGGGCAGCGCGCCGACTTCAAAGCCCACAGTACCACGCTTACTAAGATGGGATTTAATGCCAGAAGAGGCATTTTTTACTGGTCTGTATTTAAACAACAACAATAACAACAACAACAACAACAACAAACCTCTCCTCTGACAGAATCCCTAACATACAAAGCAGCTAACCTAAACTTAATATTCTTTACCCAAGAACACACCCCAGAACCTCTTCTCCTGTTTCCTGTTCCATTCAGGATAAAACGAACATATGAATGTTTGGGCTGCCCCTCTGGAACTCATAGTCAGCCTGCCCTCATGGGGACTGAGGGCAAGGTGTGGGGTCTCCCTGGGAGGCAGGGGGCCTGGCATATAGCACGTGGTCGGTGAATATTTGTGCAAGCATGAGCATGCCGGGGGAAAGATGGCCATGTGAGACTGACCTCCTAAGCCCCAGAGGTGGAGACGGCCCATCCGCAGATGCCCCCGGCTCTGGAACATTCCCCTGGTGCCCTGTCCTCCTGAGAGGAAGATAGCGGTCCAGCTACCACCATGACCCTATAGAACCATTTTCCCAGCCACGGGGCTTCTGGAGCCTTCCTTGTTGGCTCCCTTCCCCCTGTGGTGGGAGCGCCTCTCTGCAGAGCTTTGCCTGGAAGGGTTTTCCAGGCCTGTGAGCAAGGCCGGCCTAAAGGCCTTGCAGTGCCCAGGGTGGCCTCTGTGTGGAGTCTTGATTCCAACTGTTTGTTTTCTGGCCTCTGAGGGCTAGAGAGCTTCGTCCCAGGGCAGCTGGCTCTGTGTTTCCTCTCTGCCCACAGAGGTGGTAGGAGGAAGCACAGCTCCTTAGCATAGAATGGTCTGTGGTATCCTGGCATTGGCATTTTACTGAGGGGGCTGAAACTTGCACACCCGGTGCCTTGTGTGACCCTCACAGATGACCCTGTCTGGGAGGCTGGGCAGGGGTCTCTTCTCCATCTCAGAGTGGCAGGAACTGTGGCCCGGGGAGGAGGTAACTTCCAAGAACCCAGGCCTTGGTTCCCAGCCCTCCCTGGGCCTGCAGAGAGGAGCTGCGTCTTCTTGGAAGAGCCAATGAGACCCCAGCCTTGATCCCTCAGCCCTGCCTGTACAGCCAAGCCAGTCAGCACCCCTGGGGGGTGCAGACTGGTCTGTATGTTCTAGCTCTCCTTCCAGGTGATTCCACTGTGCACCCAGGGTCGAGGACTCCTGTCCACACAGCTTCCGTTTTGCTGTCTAACGGACTCAGCGGACTAAAGGCTGAACAATGGCGAGGCTGCAGGCTGGACTGCTCAAGCTGCAGTATCCTGGAGCTAAGACCAGAGAACTCAGTGCCCTGAGAATAGGGTGTCGATCAGGACAGGACCTGGTGTTCCTCTGGGGCCCTCAGGCCCCACCCCACTTCCTGGAGAGGGCAGGGCTGAGGCCACGCTGGGTGGGAGCGGGGCTGCTCAGCCCTCAGCCCTCCATCTTGTTGGCCTCTGGGCGCACTTTCTCAGGAGACTCCTTGGAAAGTTGTGCTAATTCAGAAAGGACCAGGACCACAGGATCCCTAGGGGGGCCAGCGGACCAGCTGCTAGAATTTGTGGCCATGGTAAAAGGGATGGGAAGCGGCTGTCTCGCAGACTTCCAATCTTGTCCCTCTCTCCCTGTCCCTTTCTGATGCCTCCCCCCCCCCCTGCCTCCCTCATTTCTTCATTTCCTCCCTTGATCTTCCTTCTTTCCCTCCACATCTGTTCATAAGTGGGTCCTTTGAATGAGCTACTCTATTGGGGTTTCTGGCCCTGCCCAGGGTCCTCATTACTGCCCTAATCCCCCTTTGCAGAGCACAGATCTTGCCATGATGAATAGAAGTGAGTTACCATCCAGTTAGAGACTCGATCCATTGTAGATGTAATGAACAGGCTTTTGGAGGCTTTTTGCAGAATCGGGCAGCGTTGATGATTTTAGGCTTGACAAGTTTACGTACGCACTAGATCACAGCCCAACAGATATGCCAATTAGCGTGGCCAACCTTCCACATCAGTTGCGACAAGATGTGTTCTTGGGACCAGAAAGCGAACCCAGATCCAGAAGCCCTTGCTGGCGCTCTGGGAGAAGTGAGCCTTGGGGCTGCATGATCTACTGCCCAGACCCTTACCCAAGCCCTCCCTTGCCCTGCTTGTCATGATGTTATCTTAGGGACTCTGCTGCTAGGGCCAGGGTAGGAGTGTAGGGAGGTAGTTTCCCTGGGGGCTCCAGAGGAGTGTCCCTCCAGCCTCACCAAGTGGCCCTATTGCAACACACAGGTACCCCTGGAGACAGTCCCCTTTTGTCCCCAACTCCAGAACAGGGCTCTATATTAGCAGGTGCTAAATATGTTTGTTGAATGACTAAATGAAGAATGAATCTGACAGATTGAGTGTACACGGGAAAGGCTCTGGAATGTGACACAGGAAAGGCTCTGGAATATGAGTGGATGTGTGGAAAGCCTTGGCCCCTTCATCTCTTATCTGCCCTCACCTAGGAGACGGCTACTCCCCAGGTCCCTGCACTGAGAGGCGCCGACCTTCCTGTTTTGGCCACAGTTCTCAGGTATTCTGTCTACTAGGCAGGCAGGGGCTGGTAGGAGGAATGACAATGCCTGCAGGGCCCAGCCCAGGGTGGGGTCTGCTTGCAAGTTCAGTGGGACGTCTTGGAAAGGAGGAAGGAAGGAAGGGTTGCCGCTGAGAAGAAACTGGCTTTGAAAGTTTTCCTTCTGGATTTTTTTTTATTTGCAAGGAGTGGAGATGCTTGGGGAGGCATTCAGGACTTGACCAAAGAGTGAGCTGAATCCCTGGTGTGGTTGTTGTGCAGGTCTCACGTGCAGCCGGTGAGCCGGGATAGTTTTGTCTGGGAATGCCTGCACGCTGGAAGGATGCCACGGACTCTGCTAGTGACACCTCTGTAGCCCTTAGAAAAAGACAAAAAATATACTTTTTTTTCGAGAAAGCACATGTGTTTCATATTATGCATATCCACAGAGTACTTGAGTCCAGATGGCTGGGACAGGAGTCTTTCCGACTGTGCAGGTTGGGGAGAAAGACCAGGGATCTGGCAATGTTGGCCAGAAATTCCTATAGGTCAGCTGGAATCTGGTTGGGGACTTGCTGGTGTGAAACATGCATGGACAGTCAAATGAGTCAAAGAGCAAAGCCAACTTGACCTTGCACAAGATCTTCCTTTGCTCCTGAACCACATATCGAGCATGGCCAATGAGGGGGCATGGGAATACGGATTCCTACTTATTAAAAAAGAGACAATTGCTTTTCATTAGGCTTTTCCAGTTACAGTGCATAGGATCGCAGTGACCTCATTTTTGACCATTGGCCAATGCATTCAACTGTCTGGCGGATTAATCTGTTAACTGGGCACCTGCCAGCTGTCTGCAATAGGAACTAGTTTAAGCATATGTTTTAAAAAGTGATAACATTGTTAGAGGCTCTGCCTAGACATGGGGATGGAAGCCCAAGCAGGCCAGCATCAGCGCTGAAGTCAGTTTTGGATGACGGACTGTGTTTTTAGAAGCCTTGCTGTCCCACGACTGACCTCCCTCCTGCCCACGCCCACCCCCACCAACGCCGAATCCCGGAATGAATTCGAAAGTATTTAAGGGCAAACCGACATGCACTTAGATTCCCTGAACTTGGGTATGTCGAATCTGGGTGATGTGCCTGATTCTATGGGTGAGGAACAGAGACGTCGGATGCCTTTGCTGGGTCACATGGAGCCACAGTTGGAAGCCACTTCTCCCAGTGTCCCGTCCAGTGCTGTCTGGCCCATTCCCCGGTGCAGCCTGGAGTCCCACATGCAGCCTGTGTTTAGAGGGAGCTGTGGCTCACACCTGTGTGCTGACTCGGCTGCAGGGAGGACCCTGAGGATGCTGGTTGGTGAGGGGGGCAACCTTGCTGTTCCACAGCCCACCTGCAAGCCACACTTGCCATGTTTAGGGAACCACATCTCAGTCCTGGGTGTGAAAAGGCCTAGACAATTTGTTCCAAATACCACTTGCTTCATCCCACCTGGCATCTTCAAGCAGTGGCTGGTTGGATGATGGTGGTTGTTGTGGTGCACCAGGAGGCCGTGAGGAAAAGGAGTCCTCGCACCCCTGGACTCTTTGCTGGAGATAACTTCTTTTGTAGACAGATCACTGTCACTCAGAGTAAGACAGTTGCTTATCTATATAATTGTAATAATGATAACCAACATTTATTGAGCACTCAGTATGCATCAGGTATTGTTTCGTGTACTGGACATGTATTAGTGTGTTTAGTTCTTAGCATGAGAAGTAGGCACTAAGGTTATTCTATTTTATAAGTGGGGAAGCTGAGGCTGTGTATGGTGAGCACCTGCCTACGGCTGTCTTATTGGTAGGTAGGAAACAAACCCAGAGCATCCAGCGCCAGAGCCCAAACTCTCAATCCCTACACTTGGTGCCTCCTAAGACTCTCAGACTGAAGGCCTGGTGAAGGACTGCTGACTTCTGGTTCTTGTCTTCACTTCACCTGGTCTTCACATCCCTTTTCAAGAGGTGATATCATTTATGCCTGAAACTTTGGAAATGCAAAGGAGATTCTCCAAAGTTTTTGCAGAAGGTGTCCCCACATCTTGCAACATGGATCTCTAACTTCATAAAGATAATTATGTTTTTCTCTGTAAAATGCAGTGCAGCACTTCCCAGAGAAAGAACATGGAAAGGGAAATATCTAAACGGGAGGGAGAACATTAATGCTTCCAATATTTACATTAGAATTCCTTGCTTAAAAGTTATTTTATTCTAAAACATAATGTGTATTGAAGAGGGTATAACACATACATGCTGGTTAAAGAACAGCGGAATGTCACTAGTGCCCAGGTTAGGATGCAGAAGTTTGCTAGTCATGAAAGCTCCAGGCAGCTCCTCCCCCGGTGCCTCTGCTTCCATCCTCACCACAAGAAATCACTGACTTTTGGTTCTTCGGGTCCCTATCTTTCTGAGGTTTGTGATATGTGGCAGGTGCTAAACATCCAGAGGGATGTGTTGGGGAATAGAACTGCTCTCTGTTTCTGTGCCTGAGCTCCTTATGGTCATCCTTAGCCCTTGGCAGTAGGTCAAAGAGAACAGTTCCATGAGGTGACACAGTAGGTCATGGTCAAGTTCATGGTCAGGATGAACCAAACACATGACTCTGAGATAGGCTCATCCCAGTATTCTGACCTCAGGTTAAAAATTAGGTGCGGTGGCTCCAGGGAGATTGGTGATGAGGGCCCTCAACATGTAGTCACATGACTTCCGTCTAGGTAGTCACCCTGCACTCATGTGCAGAGCTGTTGGCCCAGGATCTCCATTCACCCTCCTTTATCTTTCTTCTCTGTTGGATCTCCTGTTTCTGAATCCTGTGTCATTCTGATCTGCTGTCTCATTTTAATGGAGGTTGTCTTCTAGTAGCTTCTTCTTTCTTTCTTTTTCTTTTTCTTTTTTTTTTTTTTTTTAAGAGAGAGAAAGTATGAGTGGGGATGGGGGGCAGAGGAAGAGAAATCTTAAGCAAGCTCCACACCCAGTGAGAGCCCAATCTCACAACCCTGAGATCATGACCTGAGCCAAAATCAAGGGTCAGATGCTTAACTGACTGAACCAGCCAAGTGCCCCATCTTCCAGTAACTTCTTGAGAAAGAGCACATGGGAGATAAATGGTTTGAGACTTTCTGTGTCTGAAAATTCTTTTTTCTGTAGTCACACTCGACTCATAGTTTGGCTGGCTATCAAATTCCAGGTTGGAAACCATTTTGTTTTAAACTTCTGATTGCTTGTCTCATGGCTTCCAGTATTGCTATTGAACAGTCCATTCTGGTTCATAACCCGCTACATAATCTATAAACTGGTAGGAAGTTCTTTTTGTTTTCTGAAATTTTAAAATGATAGGCTCACATGAGGTTCTGTTTATATTATGCTGGGCATTGGGTGGGCCATTTCTGGTCTGGTAATGTATCTTTCAGTTCTGGGAAATCGTCTTGAATTATTTCAATGGTGATATTTTTCTACACTTTTGTTCTCTCTTTCTGGTACTTTTCCTATTTGGATATTGTTTTTTTATACCCTTATTTTTATCTTTACTTTCTGAGAGATTCCCTTTGCTCAATTGTCCATTCCTTCACTCAGTTTTCTTATTTTGCTGAACTGTTTTTTTTTTTTAAGATTTTATTTATTTATTTGACAGAGTGAGATATCACAAGTAGGCAGAGAGGCAGGCAGAGAGAGAGGGGGAAGCAGGCTCCCTGCTGAGCAGAGAGCCCGATGTGGGGCTTGATCCCAGGACTCTGGGATCATGACCGGAGCCGAAGGCAGAGGCTTTAACCCACTGAGCCACCCAGGCGCCCCGCTGAACTGTTTTTAATAATCAAGACCCTTTTCTTAGTTTTTTGAATGTTACATTTCATTTTATTGTTTTAATAGCATCCTTTTGTTGGGGGGGGGGTGTTTCACGGATACAGTCCTTTTCTCTTAGCACTCAGAGGATTTGTTGATCTGTTTTTCAAAGATCTATCTTTGCATAGTTTCTGTTTCCCCTGAGCTGCCTTTTTCCTTTTGCTTGGGTCTTTATTGTCCATATCAGAGTCCAGAGTGCTGACCATTACACCATGGGGCTCACCTTGTATTGTCCATACCAGAGGGATTTATCAGATATCTGGTCCTTCTTGGCTTCCTGCTCCTGATTAGAAAAGGCTGATTGGAAATGCCGAGTGCACAGCTGGGTCTGGTCAGTTTTAAGCTGGGTAAGATAGTCTGGGAGGACTGGGTGTTGGGGACCCTCTTCCAGGACCCTCTTCTAGGTTCTTTGTGAATTGTTTTTACTTTCTCCAGAGGTCTCTCCCGATCTTCTTGAAGGATGAGTTGGGCCAATTTTGTTGTGGGAGTTGAGCTAGGGGGAGGGATTAGATATTCAGGATTCAGTAGACATTGCCTTGATTTTCCTCAGCTGGGCCTAACACTGCCAGTGTAGGTCGTTGGTTTACCATCTCTGGAGACTAAATCGCAGGCTTGTGCTGGCCAGGAGCACCCGGTGCTTGGGAACATGGGTAACTTCCCAGAGAGTCCACCCAGTCTTCCTGGTTTTAACCCACCTCTTCTCTCTCCAAAGGCCAGACACCTGGGACTGCCATTGGAGACCTTAGAGAATTTTGTGGGGCAAATGAAGGTGGTTTTTAGCTTCCCTTTGCTGACTTAAGATTCCATTGTCTTACATTTGATCTCAGCACCACTGGACCATCCACCGTGTTTTAGCTTCCAAAATGTTGTTGCCATTTTCCCTATACTTAGGGACTGATATCGTTTTAAAAGCCTCTTTACTATATATTAGCAGGATTTGGGGAGGGATCAAAAAAAGGTACATGTGTTCAGTCTGCCATCTTACCCCAGGTCTAGTGTTAAGATTTTTAAATGACAAACCAAACACATTTAAACATTTTTTAAAATTGGACTTTTTTTTTTTAACTTTTTTTCTCTCTAAAAATGAGCCCTTTTCATCTGTAAAGGAAGTATATCTTTTTACGAGAGGTCCTTATCCCTCCTGCTCCGGCACCCTCTGAAGTTGTGTCTTTCCGGCTGCAGTCACTGGCTGGATGATACCTCCAATTTGGGGAACTGTTTGTGGAAACCTTAATGGTGCTTTTTAGACATAATGTTTCTGAGTGTTTCTGAAGTTGCTTGGGCTGATATTGTAGGAGAGATATGAACAAGGTGTTTCCTCTTGGTGGATTGCTACGATGTGATTTGTGACCTAGGGTCATGATAAATGTTTATGAATACTTGTTACCTCCAGTAGGTGTGACCTTCTCTGTTGATACTTCATCATCCCAGGCAGAAACTGTGAATTAGCATTGTGGAAACACTCCCAGGGGACTGTAAAAGCTTTCCTCCCCCACTTTTGAGGGTTCACAGGCTGTAGGGAAAGGAGTATTAGGTATTATTCTGAGGAAAACAGTGAGTCTGTGCTTGAAATATGTGGAAATAGTATCTAAAGATAAAAGCTTAAATTGTCTAAAGAGGGTTTTATAATGGGCATCAGGGCTCAAAAGGACTGAAAATAAACAGAAAAATAGTTTACCCAGAAATGAAACCTTAGCTCGAAATGGGAAAATGCATTTATTCCTGAAGAGATTTCTGACTGTGCCTTTTAAAGTTGTGTCTTGCTGACGCCCGCCTTCATTTGCCGCCTCGTCCTTCCTTTGCCTTTTGTCTCTTTATCTGTTTCTCATTGTCCCACCCCAGTTTTATTTCCCTGTCTGTAATCAATTAGTTATTATAGGAATTAATCAAAAACCTTCCCTGAGCACTGCTGTGTTCACCTTATGGTGGTTATGTGTTATAAAGGAAAACACACTGGTGGAGGATGGCGGAAGAGCTTGACCTTGGAGTGTCAGTGAGGTCTTCAAGGAGAAGGCGACATTTGAACGGACCTTGGAGGTCATGTGGCAGCTCCTCTGGTGGTAAACTGGGAACAGTGGTCTCAAGGAAAGGGGACAGTTTATATGAAGACACAGAGATGAGAAATGCGTGGAAAATTTTAGGATGTGGAGGAAGTTAGGTGTGCTGGAACTTAGCATGCTGGGGCCCCAGGGCTTGGGAGCAGCTAGAAGGAAATAAGGCTCCTTCAAGTTCAAGGAAGAGGCATGTCCTGAGGTGACTGTGGTTGAATGTGAGGAAATGGAGGGAAGCTCAGGAAACTCAGGGCTGTTGTGTCATCCCTGTGAATCCCAGTGCTCCTGAGATTAGGCTGTATGACGGGCCCTGGTAAGCAACAGAACATCAGCTTGTCCCTGCTGAGATTCTGGTGGTCACCGACACCTGCCTTTCCCTGCTGCCTTCTCTCAGGCTCTCCCCATTCATTCCTGCCGAGACAAACACCTGGTTGGGCAGGATGTCATGGGGAATCTCTTGGACAGTGGACTCCTTCAGGACTAGCCTGTTTGGTCACCTTTGGCTCAAACTCCCATCTCTGGTGCTGAGATTGTGTCCAGGGAATCAGGGCCGTAGGATCCAAGGAGATGTTGGTGCAAAAATACATACTCATGCGCCATATTCTCCAAAGATGTAAGCATGGCAGGTGTCGAGGGTGTCCTGGATAGTCTAGTACAGAGAGGCCAGGTTTCACCCATGGGCTAAAAGGAGCTAGCCAATTTGAAAACTGTGGCTTAAGCATCAGAAATGAGTTTTCTCACAGTTCTAGAGACTGGAAGTCCAAGATTAAGGTTCCAGCTGATTTGGTTCCTGATGAACAATGTCTTCCTGGCTTGTAAAGGTCACCTTCTCTCTGTATCATCACATGGCCTTTCTTCAGCGCGTGTGTGTATATGTGTGTGTGTGTGTGTGTGTGTGCGCGCGCACATGCATGTGTGTGAATGCAGTTTGGAGGGGGAGAGAAGAAGAGAGAGAGGGGTAGGGAGTTTGGGAAAGTGTGTGCTACTCACTAGCTCTCTCATGTCTCTTTTGATAAGGACACTAATTGGGTCTGATCAGGTCCCCACCCTTATGACCTTAATAACCCTAATTACTTCCTTAGAGATCTGGTCTTCAAATATAGCCACACTAGAGATTAGGGCTTCAACATATGGATTTGGGGACATAGGTGGGGATATAAACATTCAATCTATAACGGATCGTATATACTCAATTATAATGCTAATTTATTTTTTATGAAGAATAACATATTTAATTTTAAAATACAGAGTATCAAGGTCATCACAGTCTTTTCTTCTATCCCCCCTTTTCTTAAATAATTGGGCTCACACCATATATGGTACTTTTAAAAGTTAAGATTAACGTAGCAACATTCAGAAGTCCCAGATGGAATGCAATATAAACATAGGCTTGATGACATGTCTTCTCTGGAGGATTTTCTTAGTCTTTCTAGTTAGAAAAGCAAACAGATAAACAAAATAACTAGGAATAACTTTAGATCCCCACAGGAGTTTTAAAGAGGCAGAAATCATAAACACTAAGTAAGGTCAGTGGGGTTTTCTTTTGAGTGGGAAAGTGGCAGGCTCAGAGTGGCTCTTTGAGGACCCTGCCTGGGGTGGGTATGGGTGCAAAGGGAGGGAGCTTAAGGGTGGGGGCGGCCATTGGTGAGGGGCTGCCAGTCAGTCAGGGGCGGCCTCTGCAGTCCGGGCCACCACAGCGCAGCCTGCAATTGACGGGTGTGGGGTGGGGGCCTAGAGACCAAGAGCAGATGCAATTTGAGAAAACAGTTTTGTGACATCATTCTCTTGTTTCTAAATACCACTTTATTTTTTCCCCTTTCCTCCCTCCACACCCCACCTGCCGGTCTGTCTACATTCCACCACCACCAGCATTAGGAGCAGACACTCCTGAAAGACAAGCAAGTAAGATTTGTTTTAACCAGGAGACCCTCAATTGGCTTCTTCTCTTATTAGTCTGTGATTCCAAATAATAAGCAAAGTTCCCAAGACGCTGCCATAAATATTGGGGCCCACATAACAGCCCACGCAGGGTCGTGCACACTATGCTCCGGCCTGGGGGTGCTCTGTAGACTGCGCCCAGTGCCATGCCTGCCACATGAACCCGAACACTTCACTTCCGGAGTAAACAAATGCTGGCTGGCCCCATCCAGGATTCGGTGACTGAAGCCTTCTCCCTCCGAACTGGGCTCATTTGCATGGTTGCACGCATGTGGGGTTTTTAGTCTCTCTGGCACACATCCTCTCCTGGTGGCCAGTGGGCTCCCTGATCAGGCACCGGGAGAGACACCGGGGCGGGGATGGGGTCTCGGCCCCCCACCCCCCACCCCCGGCCTGCACCTGCGCCCGTGGGTGTCATCCCGTAGCGCAGGAGGAGAAGGTCTGCCTCACAAGTCTCTCTCGCCCCGAACACAGGGGCTAGAGATAGGGAGGGAGAGACTTCCAGTGATATTTCAAGAATTTATGTCTTTTTCCTTCAAAAGTGAAAATATTGGGTTAGGAAGGTTTTTGTTTGTTTTGATTTAGTTTCTTTTTTATTTGTTTTTTGCAAGAGACAGCCTAGTGATAAAGAAAAGTGGTTCGTAAACTTACCTGCTCTCATTACTCTCCAACTTATTTCTTAGAGGCCACGAGAATTTCAGGTCACGTGTCTACATCTCTTGGGGCATTAGAAATCTTGTACCCCGGCCAAACTTTCTTTACCAAATGGCCCAGATACAACAAATACTTTTTGAAATACCAAGTATATTTCTGCTTGTAAGTAGAGAAAGAAATAAAGTGAAATGATTTACTTGGAAGAGAAAAGAAGTGGTGGGTCCACCCACATTGCTATGGATTTCTTGACTACAAGATCTGAAGACAGCATAGTGACCGAGCAAGGAAATGGTAGCCAAGGTTTATCCTGAGTGCTCCCTCCGGCCCAGGCACTGTGCTGAGCATCTTACCTCTCCCTTTCTCCTCCTGGTACCCGGAGGTTGATGTGCTGTTATGGTCTGCACCATAAAGATGAGAAAAGTGCGGGCCAGAGAGGTCATCTTGCTCTCACAGTTCACACAGCTAGTAAGTCATGGAGCCGGTGTTGGACCTCAGGCTCCATGTCCTCCTTAACCATCCAGCTCACACTGCTCCTAGCCATGCTGTTGGCTGAATTCTGACACAAGCAGTACACACAGGGCGTGAGGCATCTGAGAAGTTGTTTAGTAGTAGAAAGGGGACTACGGTTGCAGCGTTTGGCACTGGCAGATGTGAGGCCGGGGTCCTCTCAACCACTGCCTACATCAGTTGCCTCCTAAGAGAACTTGATTTTAGATTCATCATTTGTTAGAAATCAGTGGGCTCTGGTCCCTTCCCGACCTCATTCCTCCTCTGTTGGAGCACAGAGCTGGTGTCATGGAAGGACACTGACTGAGGGCAGCAGGTGCCCCCAGCAACACAGGGAGGGGCTGTACCTTCCATTTCCTCATCTTTAAGACAAAGAGGCTTCTTCTGCTCCTGACACTGGTTCTTCCTGTCATATCCATCTCACAACTCAGCAGAACTTCCTAGGATGCTGCCCGTCTGAATCCTTTACCTTCTCTGTGCCCGCCCGCATGTGGAACCCAGCCCTAAGTGAAAAAGTACAAGAATACCCCAAAAGGTAGCAAGTAGAATTGCAATTGGACCTTCCTTTGATGTTTGTGAAAATAACACAAAGCATCAGAAATAGCAGAAGTGTTGGTGGAGGCCAAGAGAGCTTGGCAGGCAGCTTCAAAGTCCCCTGCGTTGGGTTCTGAGGGCCGCGGAGCTCAGTAGGGAGTCCGGAGGTCATTGTGTCCGGCTGTAAGAGCCCCAAGGACAGGGACAGCACCTGACTGCGTTTTCTGTCTAGCATCTTAGGAAGTAGCTGGCCCAAGGCTGGCACTCCGTTACACTTGGCTGAATGACTGGGAAAGAACCAGAATAGATCAGGCTTCAGTATGGAGATGGACATAGTTCTAGAAAAGACAAATCAGAGTAGCCGGCGGAAGTGTGGTAGCTGTTGTAGAAGAACGAAGCCAATCAGATTGTCAGAGCACAGTCTCCAGGCAAGCAGAATGGAGGGGTGGAAGGAGCTCCTGTTTGAGGGGCCACATGCTGCACTCTTACCAGTCCAGCTTCCCTCTGTCTTTCTTCCATCCACCCACTAGGCGGTTAGCTATTAAAGCCCACTGGGTGCTGGGAGTCAGGCTCCAACATGCAGGGGAGAATAAAATAGAGACGGTCTCTGTCCTCATGAACCATGGAGATGATCAGGGAAGGTCATTGCTAATGGCAATATGTGATTTTATTTTACTATTTTTTTTAAAGATTTTATTTATTTATTTGACACAGAGAAATCACAAGTAGATGGAGAGGCAGGCAGAGAGAGAGAGGGAAACAGGCTCCCCGATGTGGAACCCAGCCCTAAGAGAGCCCCATGCGGGACTCGATCCCAAGACCCTGAGATCATGACCTGAGCCGAAGGCAGTGGCTTAACCCACTGAGCCACCCAGGCGCCCCTTATTTTACTATTTTTTTAAAGATTTTATTTATTTGACACACAGAGAGAGAGACAGAGAGCGAGCACACAAGCAGGGGGGACAGGCAGAAGCAGAGGGAGAATCAGACTCCCCGCTGAGAAGGGAACCAGACATGGGGCTGGACCCCAGGACCCCAGGATCATGACCTGAGCCAAAGACAGATGCTTAACTGACTGAGCCACCCAGGTGCCCCAATATGTGCTCTTATGAGTAGTGCTCCCAGACCCAGGTTTCTTACTAGTTTTGTGACAGTGGGTAACACCGGGACCCTCTGAGTGTGCTCATTTGAAAAATGGAAATAAATGCCTCCGGGGGGGGGGCATTTTTAAGGATTCACAATGATATTATGTGTCAATAGTGGCTGTGTTTTTCTTTGAGCTTGTGTGTGTGTGTGTGTGTGTGTTATGTGTGTGTTGGGGGGGGTGGTTCTCTCCCCTCATCCCACTCCCACTTTACTGCTTTCAAGGAAATGAGCATTTTCTGAATATTATGGAGAGCAACTTTTTGGTTTTATTATTTTGATGATGATTTCTTCTGTTAAACTTCTTCCTGCTCCTCATAAGCTGGCAGAAAATGCTAGATTTCTTAAGGTACACCTTAAAATCCTGATTGCAAGAAGTCATGAGAAACATTCCAAAGTAGCATCACCAGGGGGGCTCAGTCGGTTATTGTCTGACTCTTGATTTCAGTTCAGGTCATGATCTGGGTCCTGGGATTGAGCCCTGTGTCTGCCTCTGTGCTCAGCACGGAGTCTGCCTGAGACTCTCTCTTCCTCTCTCTCTGCCCCTCCCGTCCCCGCCCCCCTCTTATTCTCTCTAGCTCTCAAATAAGTAAATGGTTTTGGTTTTTGTTTGTTTTTTTTTTTTTAGATTTTTATTTATTTGACAGAGAGACATGGAGCGAGAGAGGGAACACAAGCCGAGAGAGTAGAAGAAGGGGAAGTTGGCTTCCTGCTGAGCAGGGAGCCCGGTGCTGGGCTCCATCCCAGGACCCTGGGATCATGACCCCAGCCAAAGGCAGATGCTTAACCACTGAACCACCCAGGCACCCCAGTAAATGTTTTTTAAAAAGATCCAAAAGTCAATAAAACAGTAAATTTAAGCAGATCTGTCATTGTCATCCAAATGAAGACCATTTTGAAATTAAACATGCCAAATGTGATCATTATAGGAATAGTTCCGCATGACACTGTCCTAAATTCCTGATGTCATAAGGGAACTTCAGTTATGGCCCAACATAAACATTAGCAACCAAACAAATCCTATCTATTTTTCCTTTTTTTTTCTCAAATTTCTATTTGAAGTTAGAAGAAAATCACTTTTTGCTTTCTTGTGCTGCAGCAACTCAGGTGGGAGCCACTTTTCAGACCCTTCTCCCTTGGCAATGACGCCAAATCTGCAGTTCCCACAGTGTAGGTGAAGGTGTTCGGTGAGTGTTAGGAAGGGGACCCTGCAAGACGGGCTTCCAGCCCTGGGCCTGTCACACCCTCACTCTATGACCTTGGGCAAGTCACCTGTCTGTGTTTCTGGGAAAAAGAGGATTATGATACCCGCCCCAAGGCACGCTTTAGGTTTGCACAAAGTGATAAACCTTATTTCCTCCCTATCAAAACACCATCCATTTTGAGACACACCAACTTTTCAGGTGGGAAAAATCTATCCCAATAAGTCTACCTGTTGATTGTAGGACATCCAAGTTTCAGGAGATCAAAATGAAAAAAAAAAATCATAATCACATGGAGGAAATACAGTAGAAAGGCATGCCTTACCATTAGGGGGATTCTTTTTTTTTTTTTTTAAAGATTTTATTCATTTATTTGACAGAGAGAGATTACAAGTAGGCAGAGAGAGAGGAGGAGGAAGCAGGCTCCCCGCTGAGCAGAGAGCCCGATGCAGGACTTGATCCCAGGACCCTGAGATCATGACCTGAGCCGAAGGCAGCGGCTTAACCCACTGAGCCACCCAGGCGCCCCATTAGGGGGATTCTAGACATGCATAAGGTAGTCTTACCATTGTGGATATGCCTTCTGAGGTGGGGAGCGGCCATGTCCCTGGGGAAGCTCCCCGTCCCTGTCCCTCTGTCCAGCAGTCTCAGATGTGGCTGACTTTTCAGCCTTTCTTCTGGTGCCCTCGTCCCCCCCACTCCCAGTCAGATGCCAGGCCCTATGTGGATCAGCTCGAGCACATCGTGGCTTCCTTTCTATATGGAAATTCCACCTTGCAGATACTCAGAAAATATTTCAGCATTCTCTTCTGGACCCAGCCAGCGGTCTCCCCCTGCTGTATGAGCTTCTCTGACACTGACCGGGTGCCTCCCAGCCATTTCCATGTCACTACACAGCCAGAAAATGATAATATTTGTCTAGTACTCCCGGGTAAGGGGAGGGGCAGTCAGGCCAAGAAGCCAAAATCTTCCCCATCTGGAACCCATTCGGGGCCTTCCAGCGTGGCTCACCTTCTCTAGTTAATTTCCACCATGAAAAAGAAGGCAGAGGAGGAGGAGGGAGAGAAAAAGAGAGAAGGAAACCCTGGTAATGTTCATTTCTTTTGCTGGAGGATTTTTAAGGGCACTATCATTTTTCAAAGCATTTTTACAATAATCACCTTGTAAAGGTCTTGTATCTTGTCTCTTGATCCACATCCCCTGGAGCCTGTGGGTACCATGAGCAAACAAGTTTCCACAGCCCCTTGTGTATCAGAGCAACTAGGGAAACTTGTTATTGGTACAAATGTATATTTCCTAGTGGCCTGAGGCCTGGGAATCTGATTGGTTAGAAGTACTCCCGGTGATTGTTTTATGCCAACAGATCTAGGAACCTCTGCCTTAAGGCCCTTGGGCAGATGATGGCCAAGATACCTTTCATATGCAGCATTGCTGCTATCCTTTCTTACCCTGTGATCCTGCATTGTTTACATGCTTTCTGCTGCAGCGATCCAAACCTAGTCACACAGTCTGTGCCCTTGTACACAGGCCTAGTCCTAACCTAAGTGTGAGGAGGACCCTACACTGAGCAGGGAAACTGTTTATCTGTTGGCCCAGAAGCTCGGCCTCCCAGGGTTGCAAACTTCTACAAGAACATTGTGTCTCAGAGTTTGGTCAGGGACTGCCTGCTTCAGAATCACCTAGAAGCTCCTTAGAAGAGCATTCTGAATCAGACTATCAAATTTCGGACCTGTATTCAGTATCTTAAACTAGCACAATGGTTATCTGTAATGCAGATTCAGACTTAGGACCTACTGCACATGGGCAAATTAATATAATCCTAGTGATCTGTAAAGGGTTAATTTCCAGGTCAGTGCAGACCTTGTTACCTGGGTCAAAGGCAGGCTTTTTACTGCATTAATAACTAGCCAGACACACAGCTGGCCCCTGAAAGTAGCCAGCCTTGCTTCTGGGGCCACTGTCGGGCTAGTAACCAGGGAAGGATGTTGAGGTCCGTAACAGCCCGATGTGATGGCTCGCACACACGTGAGATTCGGCCCAGCCTGCCGCGGCTGGAGCTTTGCGTGGCAGCTGGGCTGTGCTCGCTCTGGCCATGGTGGGCCTCCCAATCACAGTGGAACTTTCAGAGGAGGCGGGTTGTAACTTAGGATCCACGAGCCCCTGAAGCTACATGCAAAAATCAGACGGAAAAGAGTGTATTTTTCTAGGAGAGGGTCCAGAAATATTGCCAGATTCTCAAAGGCATAGTCAACCCAGAAGGGGGGGAAGATTAAGGTTTCAAACAGAGGAATTTTTAAAGATTAGGACTGTGGAGAATTGTAAACAAAGGCTCATATCCTGGGAAGGATTTCTGAAGTCCAGCCCTCAGAGCCAACAGCAGATCGTGACCTCCAGCATTCCTTACCTGGTTTCTCTCTTCTTCCCTTCTTGCCTGATTTCTCCTTTTAGGTTTGTCTCTCTCTGGTTTTTCTCCCCACCTTGAACTTGCTGCCCCCTCTGGGACTTGGTACCATCCCTCCCCTAATCCGGTCCTTACCCCTCCTCTCCCTTGGTGCCCTAATCAGGAAGCAGAGCTCATTCTTCCATTTGTTCTACCTGTGGAATAACAGTGCATGTTGGTGGCTGCTGTTTTTCAAATTAGGTGAGTTTGAACACTGAAGATTTCTCTGGGAGAGGGAGAAGACCATACCTTAGGAGCTCTGAATTCCTGGCTCTTTGGATCTAACCCTTGATAGAAGGTTTTCTGTGGGCAGAGGTCCTCACTCATCCTTGGCTGGAGGAAGGGCAGGAGCAGGCACGCCTCAGGCCTTCCTCTTGTTCTGAGTTTGACTGTGATGAAGAAAGAGTGACTGGCCAGAATCCTAGGCACTCCATCCCCCTAGCCCCCAGCTCCAAGGCCCTCCTGCTAGCTTGGATTATTTTTATTCGCTGGCTTTGGCTGTGGAAGGCAGAGAAGCAACCCTTAGGCTGAGGAGGCCGTGGGGATGCAGTCAAGGCTGCAGAAGGAAGTGAGAGCTAACACTGTCCGGCTCTACCCCTGTGTCTGCTCCAGCTCTGTGAGCAGGCGGGGGTTTGGGCTGCTGGGCTCCCTGGCCAGCGTTCTGGGGATAAATGCCAGAAGCATGATATCACTGGCTAGGGAGGGCCCTTTCGCACTACTGGGCCTGCCTGCCTCAGCCTTGAACAGCTGGGAGTTCCAAGAAAGTAGACGGAGACACCCTGAGGGATGGGATATGTATCTCCTGCCTGTGCCCCTGCTCCTCTCCCTGAACACGGAAGGAGTCCTCTGGCTGTGGGGAGTGGGCAGACCACCTTCTTTGGTTCTGTAGGAAGGCTGATCATGGCACTTCCTGGCCCAAGCATTTTGGGGGCACCTACTTCGTTGACAGGCATGGCAGTCTGTGAGAGACATGAAGTCAGGGCGATGTGCCCTCAAGTCACCCACATTTGGGTGGGGGATGAGGTGAAACACCTACAGACACAGAACCAGATGGACAGTCCCAGGCTGAGGGTAGGTGGTGCAGAGAGGACCAGCCGAAACCCGGGCTCCCTGAGCTAGGCCTGCCTCTGTGGCCCGGGAAGCCCCTGGATGCTACCCGGAGGGGAGGGTGGCATTCGTTTCCGGAGCAGTTGGCAGGAGAGTGTTGCCTCCTGGGGGCTGGCAGGAGAGGAAGCCCCACATCAGACCTTTGGAGGTTATAGACTGGGAACCTGAGTGAGCCTCCCCTTTTACTCTCACTCTGGCCTGGGGGATATCAGTGCTAGAAGTTTCTGAGCTTGTGGCAGAAGTGGCCCCAAGCCTGCTAACCCTCTAACTGATGTGTCACTCTGGCACTTAATGCTCACTGGGGGCTGAACCATGCCCCTTCGTCTTCAGGGACCGTTTCTGAAGAAAGAGTTAGCCCTCCGCCCCCTCGGTAGCCCAGCCCCTGTGCACAGGTGTTTGGGCCAGCATGGGCAGTAGGGCAGCCCCTAAAATACCCACGCAGGGATCTCACTTGCCAGTGATTTTCTAGGCCCTGTAGAGTGGACGAGTGAAACACTTAGATCTCTTGTCAGAACCAGGGCTCTGGAGCCAGATTCCAGCTGGCCTGTAACTGTGGCTCTGACTTCCCGACTGTGCACCTCATTTTTGAAGAGCAGGTAATAAGGCCTCCCTTGCCGACTTGTCCCAACATAAAATACAATCATGCACAAGTGTCGTAGCTGTCACCAGGTGGGTGCTCAGTACATTATTACTACTGTTACCATCATTTATCCTGGAAGCATAGGTCCCTGGGGACCCCTGGGTTCTATACTTCAGGACTCCAAGCTTCTCAAGCTTCAAAATCTGGGGATCTTGTTAAAATGAAGATTCTGGGGGTGCCTGGGTGGCTCAGTGGGTTAAGCCTCTGCCTTCGGCTCAGGTTGTGATCTCAGGGTCCTGGGATGGAGCCCCACATCGGGCTCTTTGCTCAGCAGGGAACCTGCTCCCCCCACCCCCTGCCACCTGCCTCTCTGCTTACTTGTGATCTCTCTCAATCTCTCTCTCTCTCTGTATCAAATAAATAAAAAAATCTTTAAAAAAAAATAAAGATTCTGATTCTACAGCTATGGTGGTGGGGAGGGGAGAAGAGAGAGCTGAGATTCAGAGTTTCTTTTTTTTTTTCCCAAGGATTTTATTTATTTGAGAGACAGTGAGAGAGGGAACACAAGCAGGGGGAGTCGGGGAGAGGGAGAAGCTGGCTTCCCACCAAGCAGGGAGCCCGATGCGGGGCTCGAACCCAGGACCCCAGGATCATGACCTGAGCCAAAGTCAGTGCCTAACCAACTGAGCCATCCAGGGCTGCCTCTCCATTGTTAATTATTAGTATTTTACAGTTCTGGTATATTCCCTAGGTCCTGACAACAGAGACACACCAGAAAAGAAGATAGTGTGGTTCTTGTTCCCACTTGGCAGGGACAACAGAGAGATGAGGCCATTACAGGACTGGGGAGGGGGGGGAATCCATTACAGGACTTGGGGGGGATACCTACAGGACATGCTGGATGGGAGCTTGGCCACACTGGGTTCTGCCTTGCCTGATCAGCTGCCAACTGTGTGAGGTTCTCCTTCTGCAGGTCTCGGCCTTCCCATCTGTGAAATGGATTGGAAGGTAAAGACCCTTATGGCACTAGGATGCTGAATCTTCTATAGAATTCTAAGAGACCATCTGCTCCATTTCTTTCTTGGGTAGGGCTTGTGTTGGGGAAGAGGTGCCCATGGCTGTTGAAGTGGGGGCAAGAAAGGGTGTCTGGGAATTTGGGTATTTCCAGCATAGTGTCTGGCAGGAGGGGGAGCCTTGCTTACATGACTGTGATTATCTTGCTGTCTGTCCCCTGCAGGGGACCACTTAACATTCTACCCCCTCCTCTGCTGCCTGCCTGGAGAGGGTGTCCAGGCCAAGACTAGGGAAGGGGAGTGACTCCTAGGTCAGACCTCCTGACTATCACAGAGGGCTAGAGGTGCATAGTGGCAGCACTATGGGGGGCCACCAGCTGAGTAAGGATTATTTGGGGGTCTGGGGTTCTGGAGTTTAAGTAGGCTGGGAGTTGGGATGCCAGAGGCCTGGACAGAAAGGGTGGTGGTGGTAAGTCGTGGCTGGGTGGAACCCACAGCCAGGGTGGAGATTTCCTGTCAAAACAGCCACTTATCCTGGCCCCAGAACGCATTCCTTTACCCTAGGAGATAAGAAGGCCCTATTTTCCTCTCAGGGTTCCTTTGAGCCACCCGCTGCTTTGGGCAGGCTGTTGGAGGCTCTGTGAGCTGGGCTCGCTAGGGCCTCTGTACCCGCCCTGGGTAGAGCCCCTGTGGAGCCCCTGGCTCCCCTCCCAGACTCCCTGCATCCCTGAGCGAGCTCCCACCCCAGCAGCAGCCACCAAGGGTTGAATCCTGTTGGGTCTCCTCTGCGCTTTGCTTTCTTTACCTGGAGAATGCAGCTGTTTTGTAGGGCTGTTGTGAGCTAATACTACTGACGGGCTTGGAACAGTGATGGACACAAAGACCAGCTCCGTGTGTGTGGCAGTTCTTCCTATGATCCCAAGCTACCTCTTTGTTTCCTGGGCTCAGGGTAGCCTGAGTTCCGACGGGAGTCAGGCCCTTTCCTGTTCTGGGGCATCTGACAGTTCTTTTCTCTGTAGGCATCTCCAGGCAAAAATCTCATATCTCAACTTGCTGACCCCAAGACCATTATAAGAAAAGTTTCATTAAGCATTTAAAGTAGAGTTCTGTCAGCAGCTGGAACAGTTTCTTGGGTATTAGACATCATTCTTCGTCAAGAAAAGGCTTGTCCTCACTTTCACAAGGGAGGAACCCTTTGCTCAGAAAGAACCTCTGAACTGTCCATCCTAGATTGTAGGGGTTGGCAGAAGCCTCTCTGGTTACGGGAAACTTCCAGCCACCCCCTTCCAACGGGGCCACCCTGACCGCCACCCCAACACACTCAGGCCCTTCATCCACCCGGGTTACCAAGTCCTGCGGGCTTTCCAGCTGTTCCAGCCAGCCTTTGTCTCCGAGGGCGGAGGCCTTCCCCAGGGGCCTGGAGGCTCCGGGCTGCTCCTCCCTGTGCCCTCTGGGCAGGCACAGCCCCACTTCAGACTTCCCTTCTGGCCACTGCTGGAATGCCCAGCCCACCCTCTGTGTATTTTCTCTCTGGGTGGGGGCCTGGGAGCTGGAAACCCTGCTCACATCCTCTCCCCACCCTCTCTTTGGGGGACCAAACCTCCAAACAGTCTGGAGCCAGAGAGGAGGTTGTGGTGCAGGGCAGGCCACCAGCTGGCCGCCCAGAGCTCCTGTGGGGAAGGAAAACTGGGCCATGGGTGGGTGCCTCGGGAGTATCTCCCAAACTTATCATCATTTCCCTTCCGTCTTCCAGTCCATGGTCAGTACAGTCCAGCTCAATACTGCCTGACTGAGATCGGGTTCAACACACTTCTATGGAGTCCCTATAATAGACCCAGATTGTTGTGACCCGATCTGGTGGGATAGCCCTGCAGACTGGGCTCAGTCCTCCGTGGGCTCCAGGCCAGACTCCGAGTTCCCGGTGGCTCAGTTGTTGAAAAGGATCAGTGCCTTCGACCTTGAAGATTCATTATCAGCTTGAACGGAGGGCACCCAACACTGTAATAACAGAAGACCTAGTGGCAGGCCTTGTAATTCATAATTGCTTGGTCACAGCATGTTAAGAAATGTGGCAGCGAGCTCATTTCCCAGTTCACGTGTTGTGTCACAGCCACGGGGAAGGGAAGGGGTAGCAGCCAGAGTGGGGGGGGGGCGCTGGGGTGGTGCTGACATGTTCCAGAAGCAAGTCTGGGATTTTATGTCTGCCGCTGGAAATCAGTGGTGTCATTGGAGGCTGAGTGATGAATGTTAAGAACGGGCTCCTGGCTGGGCCACTTTCAGAATTAGAAGGGCTCTAAAACATCACCAGGTCCCCTGCACCTGCCTCATTACCTGGGGGCTCAGTAGGAATGAAGAACCTGGGGCTCACACCAGATTGACAGTCAGAATTTGCATTTCAAAAGGGAAAGGGACTCACCTTCAGTCCCCCTAGGAACCAGGGCACCCACCCCTGTGTCTTGTTCCTGACAACATCCTTCCTTTTTTCCCCAGAGATCTTTAGGATGCTCATGCCAGGAAGGGGCCCCATTCTCCACCCAAGACAGGAGAACAAGAGCCTGGCTTCTCCAAAATCCATGCTCTCTGGGCCCAGGTCCACTGTCCCCATCCCCACGCCCCTTCTCAGCCACCAGGAGCTAAGCGCACAGCCCAGAGGAGGAAAAACTCCGCTGGCCAGTGCACAGTCAGAAGTGGGATGAGATGCCCATCTTTGTCTGCCTTAGACCATCTGTGGTCAAGCAGTGTGTGAGTAATTGGGGGGGGCACTGCTTGGGCAGGAGCTCCATGGAGGACTTAGTGACAGGATGGACCCTGGACACTCTCCTCCTTCTCCTTCACAGTGATCTCTCTTGGTTAGGCCGTTTCAGACCTGTTCCCTCCCTCAAGCTACGGATCTCTGTCCCCAAGCCACAACATCCCAGAGTGGTCACAGCAGGGTAGACCCTCATGGCACTGCCCACCTGGGAGGACCCGAGGTGGGGCATGTGTGCTACACCATGTTTTGCCCCTGGGAGAGGCACCACATTCGTGATTCCCTTACTGCCCGCCCAACTGTACTTCCTCCTCCTCTGGGGAGCCTCAGCTCACTTCTCTCCTCTTGGCCTCATCCCCCCATCCCTCCCCCACTGCGTTGTTTTGGTGTGTGTCCCTTCCCAGAACCTCGGCCTCTCCTTTCCTTTTCCTTGCAGAGCTGCTCTTCCTGTGATCCCTCAGGCCCCAGTCCGCCCTCTGGGGCCCTCCCTGCCTTCCTCTCTCCCAGGCTCTTCCTCCGCTCTTTCTATTCCTGGTTGGACCAGCCTCTCCCATTGTCCATTCCCAGGAAAGGGCTGTCTCGCTGGTCCAGGGGTGAGGGACCCGAGCCAAGAAGAAAGCCAGCGCCGGAAGCCCCTGCCTGCCCTGGAGCTCGGCTCCCAGCAAGGTGCCCCCACCCCAACCCTACTGCCAGTGTCATTTTTAGAAATCTCACTTTCTAAGTTAGTCAGCAGTAGCAATCTGACACCCACATGTGGGGGCTGATGACTTCCCAACTGCCTCTTGTGACTTCGGCAGACCCCAGAGGTGGGGGCGGTGGGGGCGGGGAGCCACAGGTGCCACAGAGAGATAACCGGCAGCGACCTGACGGGAGGGTTTGTCACAGCTGCTGACCAGAGCTGATTCCCTTTGGCCAGGGCAAGGTGGGTGGGGTCCTGTGAGGACTCCCTGGTAGTGGACGGTGGACCCTATGGCATCAGAGTCCAGCCGGGGGCACCCAGAGGTACCATGTTACCTGGATTTGGGAAAGGAAGCCCAGGCCTTTCTGCAGACAGACCTTCAAGTATCTTACCTCTGCCTCTTCTTGCCTGGCTTTTGTCTTGATTTGTTTTCTCTCTCTTATGTCCCCCACTCCACCCCCCGGTCTGTATTGTTTTTCCTAAAAGCACGTAGCTCAAGTGGGGATGAAGTATTTTTGGTAAATACAGAACCAGATGTTCGGGTCAAACCCAGATGTTCACATGTAGCGTGTGCAGGCATGGGGCCTCCCAGGCCTTTCGGGTTTGGAAGATGTCAGCTGAGAAGGCCCGGACTGGCTCCCTGTTGTACCAGCAGAGGGACTGAATGGTTCCCAGGGGCCGAGACACAAGCATTAGGGACCTCTGGGGAAACAGCTGGGGATGAGTTACAGACAGACAGCATGGTGGGAGGAAAACTCTGAATTCAGACAGACATGGAGGCCAGACGAGGCTCTGTCTGCTCTGAGCTCTGCAAGCCTCCACCGGGCATACATCCCTAGATGCGCATGGCATTCCCTAGTGAGGGGGGGTCCCCTGTCAGCCTCCTGCAGAAGGAGGGCAGGGATGCTGTGAGCTCTACGGATGTCTGCTGGGCTTGGTGAGGACCTGTGTTGCATGCCTTGGCACCCCCTAGCCCCTCAGCCCCCCACCCCAGGAATGTCCCCAGAAGGGTTTGTTCCATAGGCCACAGGCCTGCCCAGGACCAAGGCCAGCCTCCTGTGTGGGAAGGGCAGGGCCAGGGACCAGGGGACGGTCTCCTGGAAGAGAGGCGGTGGCTGTAGCACAGGCAAGTCTGGCTGTGTACCTTGAACAAGATTCTTTACCTTCCTGAGCCTGCTGTCCTTCCCTCTGATCTTGCAGGGTAGATCTGAGGATCAAGGATGACGTTGTAAGGGACTGTTTGGGGACAGGTGCAAAGGAGGTGCTCAGTAAGGGGCCGCTTGCCATTGTGTTCAGAAGAGAGGTTGCCCTCTGATGGCCTGTGCACAGAGAGACCCCCCCGTTGCCTGGCAGGGACAGCAGTGTCATGCATTGTCGTGGGCCGTCTGTCCACTGTGAGGCTGGACACGGGGGCAGGCGGGACAGGGGACGCCATCAGTGTGTGTGGGGCTGGCACAAGTCTCGGCTGCAGGGCAGTCCCTGAAGGGGGAGTCCTGACCCTCAGGTTATATGCCCCTTGGAGACACTTCAGAGGCCTGGAACCCCCAAATGATGTGCAAAGTGTGCTGTCGGTGGGGACAGCCTTCATCGGATTCTCCAATGGGGCCATAACCGTGAAACTTAAGAACCTTTGTCCTGGATGTCAGCATGTCCGGCCTGAAGACCCACTGTGAGAGGCTATGGCAGGTGCCCTGGATGCGTGCAGCTGAGCTCAACTCGTGCCTCAGCTAGCAAGTCCAAGCTGGTCAGGGACATCAGTGGGTGACCTGGGCATCCACCCTGCTGTAAGCTCAAGGGTCGGCTGGGCCCGGTTTGGGGTTTGGGGAGAGATCAGAGCCCTGGAAGCTGAGGTGAGGACCATTAAGTCCAAGCCTCACTGGGGCTGGCTGAGGCCCGGGGACCTGAGGTCGTGGGGTTTTTAGGGAGTGGAAGTCATCAGGGCCTGGGAAGGTAAGAGCAGAGGAAATAAGGAAGTCCACCATGCCGGCCTCCAGAGCTCCTTCTCATCCACTGGAAAGTGGCACACAGGAGGGGTGGGCCCTGAGGTCTGTTCCTGGCAGAGCAGGCTGGCCAAAAAGCCATCAGATGATCTCTGTAGGCCTTGAATTCTAGTAGGAGGGTGATCGTTGCAGGGTCTCACAGCTTTATGCAGAGACCTTGGGCTGTGTCTCATGGAGACGTGGCTGTGGGGGCTTGTTCTCTCTCCATTTCTTTTTTTCTTTTTCTTTTGGTTCTTATTTTATCTGCCCTATCTTACTTATGTTTTTCTCATAAGTCACTTAAATCATTTTGAGAAGCAGGTAGAATATAGATGGAAAGAAAAAAAATAAAGAAAAGAAACTTCTTTACAGAAAAGTGATCTAGAGAAGGTAGGCTTTCAGTCCTGGGATATTCTGTTTGTTTTTCGAAAAGACGTTATTTTGTGTTGGTGAGTGAATTTTGCTTGTGAAAGACAATGTGGAAAATTTGTAAAAGAGAAAAAAGGAGAAATTGCTCATAATTGCATTATATAGACATCCGTAGTTAGTATTTTAGTATGTTTTCTTCTTTCCTTACATGCATAAATTAAAACTTTTTTGGTATTTGTACTATAAACGGTGTCCAGTTTTCTTGCTTCAGGTGTATCATACATAACGTGGACAATTTTCTGTGGTACTAAAAACCCTTTCTAAATATTTAAAATACTTTAGTCCCCCAGGGTTAGAAATGTAGACTTCCCATTTTACATCATTATAAATAAAGCATTGACAATGTTTTTGCCCATAAAGTTCTTTTCAAAGTTGAGGTGATTTCCTTGAGAAGGATTCAGAAGCACACCAGAAGGAGAGGGCTGGCTCGGCAGCACGTCAGTGTGAGCGTGTGCTGGGCAATGTGTGGGGCTGCATTTGCAGAGAGAGAGGGGAGGAGGCAGGCCTCCTCTCAGCCCCCGGTGAGAGTCAAGTGACTTAGGCTATCAGTCTGTGGATCCTGTTGGTGGGGTGGACGGAGAGAGAAGTCTTCCCAGGAACTCTTCCGTGGGACCTGGGTAAAGCCTCCCCGAGGCCTGGTGACCAAACACCCACCTCTGTCAGAGCTGCCGTGGGGGCCACTGAAGTCAGTGGGGCCCAGCGAAGCCTCCCCAGCAAGCCCACAGCCCTGCGAGCCCACAGCCCTGCGAGCCCATAGCCCTGCGAGCCCACAGCCCTGCGAGCCCACAGCCCTGCGAGCCCACAGCCCTGCGAGCCCACAGCCCTGCGAGCCCACAGCCCTGCGAGCCCACAGCCCTGCGTTCAGATGTGCTCTCAGACCCACACATCATCCCAGCTTGGCCGAACTCTGCTCCAAGGCAGGCTGGGCTGGGTTTTCACCCCAGAGAGGCTAGTCAGTGGGGTCAGCCAGGGGATAAACTAAAGTTAACTCAGCCGTTATTGCTTTTTTGTTAATGAGGGGAAGACCAGCGGAGAAGATGCCAAACCATTCAGAAATGTTGCCCAGGACTTGGAATTGAAGGTCTTAGGGCAAATTCCGTGTTCGGGCAGAAGAAAGCAATTGACAGTGATTTTAAGTCCTGACCGGACTCCCCAGGGCCCCTTGTGCTTCACTGAGCTTTCACTTTATTATTGTTTTACAAAATATTTTTCCTATTAAGTTATGAATCTTGGAAGCTGCAAAAAGCACTGGCAGTCTCCTTGGACTCAGGAGCAAGCAGGAGCTCTTTTGTGGATGTAAGCTCAGGGGGAAGCTAAGCCCCAAGGTAGGTGGAGGACAGTTGGGCAGGAAATTCTGTCACCACAACTCTAGGGGTTGGCTGGAGTGATGGCCAAATGCCCATCCTATGTGGTTGTGGGGGTTTCAGGAAAGGGAGCAGGGTTGGCTTCTCTTAGACCATAGTTAACAGGAATAAACCAACTCCTTCTCAGAGATGAGATTCAAAAGCAGAGGCTGGATATCCTATCCTCGGTGTTCCCGAGCCTAAGAACACTTGACTTGGATCTTCAACTTCCATAGCCCACTAACATGTCCACAGATGCTGTTCAAAGTGACCTCCTTTGACAAAGAAGCAAAGTAGGCTTGAAAACACATGAAACATTTTATTGAAGTCAGGGTACAAATGTTTAAAACACTTTGAAGAAATCAGATCTGAGGTGTTCCTGCTATAAAGTACCCTAAGAACAAGTCAAACGGAAAGCCTGGGTGCAGGATGGGAAAGCATAGCCAAGATCTAAGAGAAAGATTCTTCTTAATGTGACCCGTACTAGCAACCAACCTCTTATGTGCCAGGCACAGCACTTGACTCTGGGGGACAGAGCTGCGTAAGGCTGGATTTCTTGCCCTGAGAAGTCTAGCTGGGGAGAGATCGAATATGGCCACAGTAATGAGAGCCCTTGGAAGGGATTGATCATGATTTAGGAGTTGAGGTAAAACCCAAAGCGAGTAGCATTTGAGATGGGCTTGGAGAGTGAACATGGCGTTGATGCTAAACACGTAGGAGAAAGGTCCGGAGGGCGGGAGGCACAGGGAGGGGCATTACTGATGTTCTCAGGGAGCATCATCTGCGTGGCTACTGGGTAGAGGAGAGCAAAGATGAACAGGAAGAAGCGGGCACAGTGCCCCTTGTCACGGACTTTGATTCTCATCTTCAGGAATTTGGACTCTGTTCTGCAACTAAGAGGGACCCATGGAAAGGTTTTTGAACAGGGAAAGTTAGTTGAGTTTTTTAAATTAAAGGAAAATACATAAATACATGCTCAGTGAAAGATTTCAGCTATACCGAAATCTATCAAAAAGAAAGGAGAAAAGAAAGAAAAACAGGAAAAAAAAAAATGTGCCCCTACCCAGAGCTAACTACTGTTCTCCTTCAAGTCATTTCATCTACATGTCTCTAGAGAAACAGGTCCATGAAGTCAAGCCCGAGAGTGGTAATGACGATTCTGTCAGACTTCCTCCTCTGTCTCTTTCATCTCTCTCACACACATACCTCTATGTTATAACGTTTAAATTTACACAAGATGAGACTATATAGTCCAGGGAAGCCCGCATGCTCTATCTTATCCCTCCGCTCATTTTTTTAAAACTTTTTTTTTTTAGATTGTATTTATTTATTTATTTTGAGAAACAGAGTTCTTAGACACGTGCAGACTCCCCACTGAGCAGGGAGCCTGATGCAGGGCTTGATCCCAGGACCCCGCCATCACCACACAATCACTTGGCTCATTTGGCTCTGCTTTGTGTCATTTCAGAGCACGGTTTTGTGGGCTATTCCCCGGAACTGCTGTGGAACAACACTCTGCCAGATTACAGCCCCGGGGAATCTTTCTTCAGTGTCTTCGGGGTGTTCTTCCCAGCGGCTACAGGTACAGTAATTTGGGTTCTTTCCCACTCCCACATGAGGGTACAGACGCTTGGTTCCTGATGCTCAGTATTTTAAGTGGCCTGCATGTGCTTCTTGGATGGGTATCTATGTCTGACTTTAGAGATGGCCTTTGCTTTCACTAAAAACCTAACAGAATTGCCTTGTTCACAGTTCCTGAAGGCCTCCCTCATTATTTCATCCTTTTTATGCTCCATACCTATGTACTGAAACCTGAAGGCCTAGTTAATAGAGACATAATTCTCTCAGGGCTGAACAGGATATATTCCTCAGTAGGACAAGCTCCCCCTTTCACCCTAGACTGAGAGCACATTTGTCCCCAAAACTCCCCTTGCCTCTACCACAACCCATGTGTCTTCTCCCAGGGGACAGAGAAAGGCTGTTGCCTTCTCACGACACTGTGTGTGGGTGAAACCAGGGTCCCGTGGGCAATGAATGAATCTCCTTACCCCATCGGCCCCATTTTCTGGCTCTCCAGCAGCCAGGGAGGAGCATTTCAAAACTGAGGTCCCTCTAGGACTTTTGTCTTGGGCTCTGGACCCTGGCCTGGAGGGTAGTAAACTAACATGTTGACCAGATGATTGATGAGGAATCACCATTTGTGAGTGACTTGTCCCAGAGCATAGACTCAGACAAGCATTTTACTCTTGATCAGGTGGTTTTGATACCCTGGAGTGTGGCTGATTTTATCTCCTTTTCTGCCTCCCCTCCTGCCTCTGCCTGCCTACCTGTGGTTATTTCCTTGCTCATTATCCTCTCCTCAAGTGGGATAGGGATAGACAAAGAGGAGAAGCTACTAGAATGTTGAAAATTTTAAAGGCTGTCTGTGCTGAGCGTTGGCAAGACATGGAGGAACTGGAACTCTTGTATGCTACCGGTAGGAATGTAAAATAGTACGACCATGTTGGAAAACAGTGGGATGATTTCTTAAATCGAAATTGAACAGCCTATGGCCATACCACCCTAAATGTGTCTGTTCTTGGAAGCTAAGCAGGGCCGTGCCAGATTAGTCTTTGGATGGGCGCCACCTAGGAATACGAGGTGCAGTAGACTTAAAAGAAAAAAAATTAAACACATGCACAGCCATTCCACCCCACGTTATCTACCGCAGAGAAATAAAAACACGTGTTCGTATAGACTTGTGCATGAATGTTCAAAGCAGCTTACTCTGTAATAGTCTCAAACTGGAAACAACTCAACTATTTGTCAAGAGGTGAATAGATAAATTATGACATAGCCGTGCCATATAGAACTACTCAGCAATAAAAAGGAATGAGCCACTGATCCTGCAACAATACAGATGGTCATAAAATAATGGTATTTCATGAAAGACGTCAGACAAAAGGAAAGAACCTTTTTTAAAAGATAAAACTATGTAAACCTCCAGTTATATAAAATTCTAGAAAATGCAAACTCTGGTAACAGAAAGCAGATTTGTGGATGGGGAACTAGGGAAGGGGGGCAGGCGGGAGGGACAAGGTAATTTTGGGGCAGGAAACTCTATTCCTGATGATGGTGATGGGTTCATGGGTATATTCATATGTGAAAACTTCCCAGACAGTTGAAAAACACGTGCCACTTATCGCCTAACGGTTGCACCTCAGTAAGGCTGTGCAAATAAGAAGATGAACAATGTCAGTCACCTTTGATCCTCTTTCCCGAATCCTGCCTCTAGCCGTGACGCATTTTCACTCCTCTTCACTGCCAAACCCTGGGGCTTGGTCTGTGCTCCTGTCTCCATTTTCTGTCTCCTGTTCAGCCTGTCCACTCTCTTCTTTTGGAGTTCCAAACCTGCCTCACCACTGAGATGGTCCCCGTCCAGTCTTCGGTGGCTGCCACGCTATTCGGTTCAGTGAGCATCTCTAACTTCTCCGTGTCTTCAGATGGGCAACTTCCACTTCCTCCTTTTCTCATGCCTTCCATGATGCAGCACCCTCCTTGTCCACCTCCTGGCCCTCTGACTTGCCTTCATAGATACATCCTCTTCCTTCCGCCCAGTAAATGTGGGATTTTTTCAGTCTATGCCCCTGCCCTCTTCTCTTCTTTCTCAAACCTGTTTTCCTTAGAATCCCACCCATGCCTACTGTCCCATGGCCACTCCCAAGGCTCATGACTCCCAGACTCGCACCCAGCCCAGACTCCTCTAAGCTTCATACCATATCCTCAGTTGCTTCCATGACATCCTGTCTTGGGCATCTCAGACCCAACATGTTCAGAACCAAGCTCATCCCACCCATCCTCCAGTTGGTTCTCCCCCATTACTCCTGATCTCAGGACAATTTGCTCCAGACAGTTGCTCCTGCCAGTAATGGAGACTTATTCATGATAACGTCCTCTTTCTTACCAGTACCCTCCAAGCCCTATCAATTTTTACCCCTAAAGGAGGTTCTTTACTTCCTGCTCTTCTCCACCTCTGCTGCTGACCACTCGGGTCCAAACCTTCTCTCTTGCCGGCCACAGAGGAGAGTTTGGAGCCAGGCCTCAGGTCCAGCAGGTCGAATCTTGGTCCACAAATACGATATGCCAGGAGTAGCGCTTCCCTTTCATTCTTCTGAAGTACAAAGTATCAGTCTCGGACTCTAAGCCTTCATTCTGCCAGGATGACTGAAAACTGAGGTCAGTCATTCATCATGCCTCCACCAGGCCCTGCCATTTTGTTCCTGGGTCTCAAGGCCTTACCAAGTCCCAAGGCATGTCTGGCTTTTCAGCATTGTACCGGGAGCCAGACCCTCTTGCTGTCCTGTCTGCACATCCCTTCAGGTACATGCTCTGTGCAGCTTCTAAGCCATTTTTGAGAACCAGAAATCTGAACCTGGAAGCCCTGTGCTTAGAGCTAATGCGTTTCCCAGGCCCTCCTTTCTAGGGTCTTGTGGGGTCCCCACTAGTGCTGGCAAGGAGTGGGCCCCAGGTCCACACTGCTCTAGATCCTATGTGACTTTCTCTCCCTGCCTCCAGCTCCAGGAACAATCTTCTCTTACAATATGGCGGACACTCCCGTCCAGGGCCAGCATTATGGGCATAAGCCTATGCATTCACGCTGGGTCCCAAGCTCAGGAGGGCCCCACGCTTGGTTTAATGGTTTGTGGTTGCTAAAATTCTTAGTAATTTTTGAACAAGGGGTCTTGTATTTTTATTCGCACCAGACCCAGCAAACTATGTACCAAAGTCTGTTCTTGTCCCCCGGCCCCCATGCTTTCCCCACCCGTTTTGCGGCTTCTTTTCTACCTCCTCGATTCTCTAAAATCTCCCAAGGGCTCTGACTTTTGAGAAACAGACCCTAAAACAGAGCGCTGGCAAATTTAGCTTCCTCCTGCCACATATCTCTCTCAAGGCAATACAGTGTAGGTCATCTCCTCTTGAACGGACAGAAAAGGCAAGGGGGAAAACAAATACAGGGAACTTTAAAAAGTTAACATTTGAAAATATTGTCCTGCCCTCCCTCCCCCACACAGGCAGAACACACATTCAAGAGGCTTCCCGGCTGAGCGTTTCCTCGGACCTGGCCATGAGTCCAAAGGCCAGGTCAAGAAACTCCGGGCCCAGAGGCCAGGGCGCAGTCACACCTGAGGGGGGCCGTAGGCCTTCTTGGCTGGCAGCACCCCAGGGGGCACTCCGGGGAGGTTGTGTGAGTAATGTGACCGTGCTGGGCTCCCTCCACACTGCTTCACCGTGCCCTCCTTGGCCTCTCCAAGCCCGGTGTCTTAGAGAGAGAGGGGATGCCTGGTTTGAGAGAGGGCAGAGAATGGCAGGCCCCGCTTCAGTATTTTCCCCTCCAGCAAGAAATGAGCAGCCTGAGATTTGAAGAGCCATACAGTAGCCCCGAGTCTGAGCGGGACTAACATGTGAGAGAAGTTTGTTCAGCAAACTTTTTGTCTTTTTCACCTGTATTCATTTTTCATCATGATACTAAAACCTACATCACCTGCACTAGAAATGCTAATATGCTCCCCGGACCAGAGAAGGGGGTGTTTGTCCCTCCTTGGAGACAGATTGCTACTTAAGACTATTAGTCAAGTTTTATATTCTGTAGCTTAAATTATGAAAATCTTATTTTGTAAAATTCCAAATATAAAATTATAATATTGAAGAAACTATCTACACAAGCTTTTTGTTTTTTTAGCCCCACCCTTCTTAGGAGATACGCTTCCCCGTCCTTTCACTGCCCCTTGGCCCAGCCAGGCTGAGAATCACCGATCCAACAAGGAAAGGAGGAGCACAGAGAGTCTTATGAAGGATTGCTTAGGGTCACCCAGCTAATTAGTGCCCGGGGTTGGGCCACCATTCTGCTATGGAGCATTGCCTCCCTGACTCTCTCTCTCTGTTTGCCAGGGGCCCCAGTGTAAACACGGTAGGCAGGACGAACAATTTGTACCACTTGGCTTTCCCCTGGCAGATGTTCTGTTAAGCGATAAAAAGCATGGATGATTGGCAGTTTCCATGGTGATGGATTTGCCAAGGATTAGCTCTGAGTGAGTCATGGCTGGGGCTCCCTCCAACAAGAAAATGTCCAGGCTGTGGAGAGGGGAGCGGAGTTGGGAAGAACAAACACAAATGCCCCCCCCCTTGTCCCCATCTTCAGTCAGAGACATACGACTTAGTTACTTCAGATATTTTATCTCAAGGGTAGGACACTTCCTGTAAGGAGCAGCTGAAAACTAGGTTTCAGTGGCTTCTTTGGATTTATGAGTCCTGTCCTTCTGTCCTTCTGTCCTTCTCCCTCCAGTCCACCACACCCTGGGGCCTTGGAGTAGATTCTGCGTTTGCTTTGTTTCTTAAAGTACTTTTCCTTCTCCAAGCTACGCTTGCCTGAAACAGCCCAACTTGCCTGAAAAAGCAACATCCATGCCCATAGGATTCTCTCTCTCCCTCTCTGTTTGTCTGTCTCTATCTCACACACACACACACACACACACACACACACACACAGCCACTACAGGGATCAGGGACCACAATACGGTCAAGAACTAGGAGAAGGAAATTCATTGAGAATGGGGTCCCCAGGTTTAAGGAAGAGAGAACCTCAGGTCGGGGCAAGCTGAAGTTGGGGCTCATCCCACGGCATTCTCATGAGCATGAACAAGAGAAAAGGATGCGTTATGATTATTACACGCATTTATTTTTATAGTTCTAGCTATAGAATTAACTTAGAATTTTATCAAAATTATTATGAGTATCTATACTAATAATTAACATTACAACAGTCTGCTAGACCTGGCGCTGTGGTAAGTGCTTTGCGCTCTGTCCCTCACATAGCCCTCACCGCTCAGCCCCACTGCTCCCATTAGGGGCAGACTTAGCATAACAGCTGTGAAGCCCAGGCTTTGGGGTCCCTCCCTTGCGTGAGCTCCTGTTAAGGCCCTGTTCTTAATTTCATATTCATAAGTCTATATTGTTTTAAAGTGTCAGACCCTACAGAACCTGGATCCTTCCATGGGTTTGGTTATTATTCCATTTTATAGATGAAGGGACAACAACACAGAGAGGTCAGCAGGCCAGGAAGTGCTGGACCCCACTGCTTCTCACCTCCTTCGGAGTGGATGCTGGAGGGGAGAATGCCCATGCATGTGAATCTGCACCCCCCGCCCCCAACCCTGAAGCTGGCAAGTCTTGCTTGAGTCCTGGTGTTTAAGTGTTCCATTATATGACAGCGAGTGTCTCAGCAGAGTCTCTAAGGCATGAGGGCGGTTGGGGGGTGCACTGACAAGTTCTGCCTCCAAGATAGAGCCAAGAGGAGATGAAAGATTCCTGCAGGAGCACCTTAACAGACCAGCCCATCAGCCAGGTGTGTGGAAGGAGTGTGTTTGGGAATCAGATGGAAGGTAAGAGGGACGGCCAGCCTCCTTAACGAACCCAAGGGATTTCTGAATGAGGAGGGGAGCCCGTCTCTCCCGAGTGGACATTTATTTAGCACCTACTAGGTGCGGGGCACTGTTCATCCCAACTTCACAACAGTCCTGCCAGGTAGAGAGTACGATCCCCGTTTGCAGACGAGGAGCCCGAGGCTCTGGGCCGCGCCACCTCCAAACCGCAGCCGACTGCTCCCTTCGTCGCAAAAGGCAGTGGACAGGTTTTGGGAACTTGGGAGCAGGGATAGTCTGCCTTCATGACAAAAAGAAAGCATAAACTCAGGAACTTCAAAGAAGAAGGAGAATAGACAGCAGAGAAACAATTAAGCTAGAGCTGGAGGAGAAAATTAAAGGTTTCTAAGGACACGGATGCAAATTTAAAAACTCCCAGGACGAAGCTTGGGAGCTCCTTGAGAAAGAGTGAGGAAGTAGTCTTTTAATGAACAACTAACAGAGACCAGAAAAGGCTAGGAAAACTATTAGGCTTTTTTACCGCCTCACTAATTCTCAGTTTCAGCAACAAAGTAGAGTACAGGGTAGGAAGTGGGGTTGTGATGGTAGGCAGCAAGTGAAGGCTTTGATCTGTGAGCGCCGGGGTGGACCGGGGGCAGAAGGACATGGCCGCAGTCTCGCAAATGTTGTAAGCAAGCTTATTTGACGTTTATACGGGTTCTTAACCGCAGGTGTATTGTTGAGACGTAGAGGAGATGAGTTTCTCTCTTGGCCGTCTATGCCCTTTGTTAGGTCAGACCTTGGCGATGCGGCACCGAGCCCAAGCCCCTTCTTCACCTGGTGGCCCCTACCCAAACTAGAGGCACAGTGTCAGTGCCCAGGAGACTATGGGTGTCGCCGGAAGTTTGGCCTCGTAAACCCAAGCTGGCAAGGGGACGGCCAACACCATGTTACACATTTGTAAAAGCTGAGACAGTAAGCACATGCTGAAAGGCAGCAGAACTAGGCTGGAAGACCAAGTCAGAAGACTTAACCATATGAAGGAAGCTGTGAAGTCACATGGTAACAAAGCACAGACTATATAGTTATCCTGATGCAGAGAGAAATGTGGTTTTGGGTAAAGCAATTAACTGCTTCCCGGAACAGGCAGTTTAAGACCTATGAGGAGGGGAAATACCCTGGACAGGCACAGACTAGTGAGTGGTTTGGAACTGGGGATGAAAGAACCCGTGGGTAAACCAGTGGGTAGTGCTGATCAAAACTAAAAAATTCAACCTTCTCGGGGTGAGGGGCGGGGAGGTAACCCCAGATGAATCATACAGCTACTCTGTTACAAAAAGGAAATCCAAGAAAAGTGTGGGTGGTAGAAACCAGGAGACTCTGTGACGTAGCGGAAAAAACACCGATTTGAGATCAGGGGACTTGAAGATAGCGCTGCCATTGGTACAAAACTTGGGCAAAATCCCATCTTTTGGGGCCTCATTTTCCTCATCTGTGAAATAAGAGGTAGGAGTAGATGACTCTAAGACATGTACCAGCTTTAAGAATTGTTATTCTAAGTAGCCATTTTAAGCAGTTTTAGGAAGCCTCCCAAGAAAAGCATAAAGACTAATAGTAATTATAAAATGGACACAGAGTTTCCCACACTGTGTTCCCCTGAATACTAGTAATCAATAATTTTCCCTTTTAAAAAAAGTGTAATATTGTTAAATAAGTTTTGGGAACCGCTGTGTGTTACATTTCTTAGAGGTGAACAATGAAAGCATATCGTAGGCACTGATAAGTCCAGCAGTAAAGACCTCTCTACTCTTGTTTAATCAAGATTTTCCCAAGCTTTTTTTTTTTTTTTTTAAATATCCATGAAACATCCGGATATTAGTGTTCTGGTAAATAGTATTTGTTCTGCTACACCCACCCTAAATCCAGCTCTAACATTAACGATAACATCTTAAAATGGCACCAGAAGCAGATGGAAAGCCAAATCCGAGAATCTCCGTAATACTTGACAAGTGTATCTAAAAAGCTACTAAATCAAAATAATTTTTCTGGATCCAACTGACAAGCAAGAAATTTCTAATTCACCAAAACTGGAGATCATCTGCTCAGGAATCGTGTAATCACACACAGGCGAAATTCTGAAAGCGAAAGCCTCAGTGTGCGAGCCAATCTAACAGGTGTGCCCGGATCGCCCACGTCAGCCGGCCCACGGTAGCCTAGCAGGAACGACCCGCCTAGTGGGCATTTCCCTGGCTTTGGTGCATTGTGTCAGCGAACCGACTACCTACCTTCTGGCTTCTCTCTTTTGTCAGAGAACAGAGCCAACAGAGCCAGCTTCCTGGCTGTTTGGGTTTGGCCCATTCCACGTGTGTCGTCTCTGCTCCCACTGACCAGGAGCCCTGTGTGCCCCACACCAGGCGAGCTAGCAGGCCCTGTAATCAAAGGTTGGGTCTCTGACTGTGTGATTCGTGGGAGAAGAAAGGGCTTTTGTTACGAATGCAGAACCTGTTTGGAAGCAGGAAGCAGTTAGGATTAATCAATCACTTTCCTAGACAGAGCGTGTATATATACCAGGGGAGCTCTTGGGGGTCTTTGTAAATGATCTGATGGAAGGTACACAAATGATGTGACAAACTATAGGACATACTAAAATGGTAAAGAGTCATTAGCAAGTATGTAATCTCACGATGCTGAATGAATGGGCATAAAATTGCTAGGGGCGGGGGTGGGGAGTGGTATCTGTGGGCAGAAGGAGGCTGCTGTCGATGGTGGGAAGGAATGTGACCAGTCATGTGAGGTACCAGTAAATGTGATGACAGGTGGGAACCTTTGCAGGGGGTCAGAATTCAGGAGGTCCAGTAAGGGCTGCTGTTAGTGGATGAAGTTAGTGGGGTCTGGGAGTTAGGTAAGTGTGGAGATTTGGCCAGGGATGTCCTTGGCACCAGATTGCTCTGGGAGCAAGCGGTGAAGCCCTAGCCTTTGAAAAGAGCCTCAGTGACAGGATCCAGTCCCAGGAACACTGGTCAGAGTGAGGTAGGTCCTGGGCATCCTTTTGTGATTTAAATAAGATCTGCATCTGACAAAAAAGAAAATCCTACAGAAGTGCTTATGATAGAAAGCGGTGGTCTCCCACTCCCACCCATCACCACCCCCGATACCCTTCCATCTGGGCAGCCGCTTTTAATCATTTTCAGCACTTTGGGAGCTAGCTGTGTATTACCAAGCAGGAAGCTTGAACCTGTAACTTGTTTAATGAAAGACATAAACTATTGACTGCCTGTTAGGAAATAAAGTTCGCCTTACTTACATGCTCCTCTATCCATTTCCTAATTTTTGATAGTTACATTGCTTTTTGTTGTTATTGTTACCCTTTTAATTTTAAATAATGTTCTTTTTTTTTTTTAAAGATTTTATTTATTTATTTGACAGACAAAGATCACAAGCAGGTAGAGAGAGAGGAGGAAGCAGGCTCCCTGCTGAGCAGAGAGCCCGATGTGGGGCTCTATCCCAGGACCCTGGGATCATGACTTGAGCTGAAGGCAGAGGCTTTAACCCACTGAGCCACCCAGGTGCCCCAAATTTTAAATAATATTCTTAAATCTCTGTTATTTTGTCAGTTTTGGGCTACATCCCTTCACTCTTATTGGTGTGGAAAATTGAAATTCAGTGTTGTGTTATGAGATTAATGTATTAGACTCATATTTATTTCATGTGTAAAATATTTTTACAGGGAATACTTCAGTTATCTTAAGGGAATCCCTAATTGGAGGTAATCTACATGATCCTATTATATTTGCATTTTTAGAACAATATCAGGGAAGCCATAACAAGTTGACAATTAGCAGGTGAGTAGGCAAAATCCCATAAAAACTATAGTCTACAATTTTAAGTGAACAAACACAGTTTCTCTTTCTCTCTCTCTCTCTCTCACACACACACACACACACTCAAATGTATTAAAGTTTTTTAAGTTTATAAGTTAACAATCTTTGTAACTTCAAAGACAAACTGCTCAATATTCTTGGAAATTTCTTTGCTCTTTCTAGCAAACACTTCAATATTCTCCTTTACAATAATAAGATACAGAATAAGTTTAGAATTACCTTAAAATTTATTGCAACTAGTATATATTCACTAGCCTTTCCTTTATCTACCTCCCAAATGTAATGGCTAGCTTGAAAGGCATTATTAGAATCATCTTTCAAGTTTTCTTCTTAAACTAATCGGAGCTTGTAACAGCCAACCCAGACCTGAGTGCAAGAGCATGGGACTAATATTTTTGTTTTTCAGCACTACTACAATGAAGATATTAGTGCTTTCTACATTCCTTCTACTTCTAATTCTTCTTCTTTTATTATTTTTTTTGGGGGGGGGGTATTGGTTCCTAGTATCAGTTTAGCTACACTTTGACCTCTATGTTGTTGAGGTAGAAAATGTTCATATTCTATTTTGTAACTAGAATTATGTCCTCTGTGCTTTGTCTATAAGTCAATTTTTAGAAGTTAAAAAAATACAGTAAACATATACACAATTATGACGGGTAGCTGTCGTTCAATGAAGAGTGAAATAGTAGCTAGAATTCTGTTTCTTTTGCTGTGATTCTGATGTGGTCCTTGTGGCATTATGGGAGAATATTTCTAATATCATGGCCAAATGGGTTACTTTTTCTAATATTCCATTAGTTATGTAAAATCATGCCATGACATTTTAGTTTGAGTCATATTTAGACATTGACTTTCTTGCTCATTTTTCCTGGAGTTTCAAGAAACTTTGTTTTCTCTTGTTGCCAAAATACGCAGTTTAGCATGTTCTTAAAAATCATTCAGTTTGTTAATCATACTGTTCATTGGGTTGAATCCAATTCCTATCCAGAGGCATGCCTCCTGGGGCCTCCAGCCTTCTGCCTTAGTCCCTGCTGGTTTCTGCACAGTAACAATGGTGGTTTGGGAACTTTACTTCATCCCTGAGTCATCACCACTCTCATGTTTTCCTCCCTCATTTTCCTGGAGTGCATGCTTTAGTATCTTCCTCAGAAATTATATGTGGGAGGTAAATTTTTGAGCCCTTGTCTGCATAACTTTGCTTTCACTTACTTGGTAATCTGGCTAAAATTTTAGTTTCAAAATAATTTTTTCTCAGAGTTTTAAAATTGGCACTCCATCCTAGCATTCACTTTTGCCAAAAACAAATCTAATTTTTGTTCTGTTTTGTGCTTAGTTTTTTACCTTTGGAAATATTTAGGATTTTTCCTGAAATTGCACAATGTTACATTTAGGTATGGACATCTTAAATTTTGTTCTTTGTGCTGTCTGTTCTGTGGAATATTTCAACCTGAAGACTTGTGTCTTCTTCAGTTTGGAGACATTTATTTCTGATTATTTATTATTTATTTCTGGTTTATTTATCTGGTTATTTCCTTTGTTTTCTCTCTTCTCTCTTTTTGGATCTCCTATTAGTTGGATATTGGAGCTCTAAGATAGGTCCTCTGTTTCTCCTGGTCTTTGCTCGTTTTTTTTTTTTTTTTTTTTTTTAAGATTTTTAAAATTTATTTGACAGACAGAGATTACAAGTAGACAGAGAGACAAGCAGAGAAAGGAAAGGAAGCAGGCTCCCTGCTGAGCAGAGAGCCCAATGCAGGGCTCGATCCCAGGCCCTGGGATCATGACCTGAGCCAAAGGCAGCGGCTTAACCCACTGAGCCACCCAGGTGCTCCTTTGCTCAAGTTTTGTACCCCTTTATCTTTCTGTTCTCAGTTCCAAGGTACTTAATTTTATCTTTCAGATCCTCTATTGCATTCTTAATATTAGCGATTGTGTTTGTAATCTCTAAAAGTTCTTTTTTTGCTCTTGGATTATTTTTTGTTTTCCTTGCACTTTGCCTTATAGAGATAATATCCTTCTCAGAATATGATTTTCTTCAAAAATAGAATATTATTTTATTCAAAACTCTCCTCTGTGTCCTGATTTATTTGTTCCTTCCAGCCCAGGTTGTTTTATTTTTATCACACATGTATCTGCTGCTGGTTTTCATCACACCCCTGGCAATCTTGGGCTGCTGGCGTGGATTCCTGGCTGGGGAGTGTGTAGGTTTGTGTCCCTGAAGGGGACTTGACTGTGGCTCATTTGTGAGTACGGCCAGCCCTTGAGGAGGGCTTCACTGGGGAGCAAACATCCACATGGCCAGTCCTCATTTTCCTTGGGTTTACTCAGATACTCTGGAGAAGTTTTCTAACTCTTTCACCCTGGGTCATTTTCTCCATTCTCTATATGCCAGACATCTGGAGCGACCTTTCTTCTACTCACAGCTCTCCCTCCCAACCCTCCATCCCAAATGGATCCATTTTCTCCCTTCCTACCCTCAAATAGGATCTTGGGAAGAAGGGAAACAAGAGGAAAGAGAAGGTGCCTCATGTGGCACTTTAAACAACCTTTTAAGAAACCTCCATTTCAAAACAATCACTGTAGAAAGCTGGGACGATGTATATATGCAATAAAATGAAAAATGATCTGTTTTTCCATGTTTAGCATTTTAAAATATGTCCTGGTTCCTTTTTTTTCTACCCTATGCATACATTGATCTGTTGTCTTTTTTTTTTTTTTTTTTACAACAATGGGCTTATACATATGTTCTGTTTTATAATATGCATCTGAAAATGAAACAAGAGCTTTTTAAATATCTTTCCACATCACAACATATCTCTGACAACACAGAGCCCTGGTATTTATTGAATGATATATCATCACTTATTTAACCATTCCCCTATTTGTAAATACTAGGTTGTTTCTTATTCTCACTAGTATAGACAAGAATTTGTAGACATTTCTGGCTACATCTTCACTCATATTCTTGACTATTTACTGAGGTGGAAGTTCCAGTAGTGGTATTGCTGGTCAATGCATGTGCAGGTCCCAGTGCGGGTCCCCCATTTAGGGCACCCTTGGAAATAGGCCCTCGTTAACTGTCTGCCTCCCTGTCTTCACTTTACCCCATTTCACCTGCGCTCTTGCAAGCATTATAGCAGGGGTGGTAAGAACGTAATTTTCAGAGTCAGACGGGTTGAATCCTAGCTTTCCCACTTAATTAATGTGTGACCCTAAGCCACTTTAACCTCTCTGAGCACTAGTTTCCTTTTCTATAAAATGGGGGAAATAATTCTACTTTTGTGATGTGGTTGTTGTAAGGATTGAACAAGATTAAAAAAAAAAATGCATGGAAAACCTTAGCCCAGGCACTGTCAGGCTGGAAGTGTTCAATCCCTAATGATGGGATCAGGCCTATATCTCTCCCTAAGCCTATGCAAATCTTCCCACAAGGCCACATTTGAGATGCACTCACCCCTCTGTGAGACCTTCCTGATTAAGACTTGTAGAGCGCTTGTGGGTTGGACCCACTTCTGTTGTTCAGAACACATAGTCTTACTGGTCTCTTGTGTGGGTGAATGTGGACAGACATGATGATCCCTTCTCACGGTCCCACATGGTGTCCTCCTTCCCCATCATGACTAATTACGACTTTTCACAAATGTTGGGGAATAGAGGCACTGAGGAGAAGGAGCTTGGGACTCAGTTGGTATGATAGCATCACAATAGTTCTTTGGAACTTGTTTAGAGCCCTTTGGTCTCTGGCTCTGGCTGTTGGATGGGACGTGCTCCCAGGATACCTGAACCCCAGTGCAGTCAGTGGGCAGCAGAGGCAAGTAGCTCAGCTGGGGAGGGGGCACCAGGTGCTTTGCTAAGGCTGAGCTTCCCCAGGGAGTTGGGGGGGCGTGCAGCAGAGCTCAGTATGTGGCCACAGGACCTTTGTGCAGCCTGCCAGATGTCTCACTCACCCTCATTACTTAGCCCTGGGCCGTAAGATGCTTTTGTAGCCAGCAAGGCTTTCCTCCCAAGCATCATCCAACCCACAAAGGTCCCTTTCATGCCCCACGGATGCCTCCCCAGTTGCCAGGGGAGATGGAGAAGCTCAGTTGCCAGAACTGCAGATGGGAGGGCTTGCCGTGGGATAGCTTCCAGGAGAGGGCCCTGGCGAGGGGAAGGCAATTCATGGAGTGGTGTACACTGTTCACCTATCTCCCCTGTCTGGGTGTCTTTCAGGAGTCATGGCCGGTTTCAACATGGGGGGTGACCTCCGGGAGCCCGCTGCCAGCATCCCCCTGGGCTCCCTAGCAGCTGTTGGCATCTCGTAAGTAAGTTCCCCTGGTGGCCATCAGCTGGAGAGAAGGAGAGAAAACCCTAGGCAAAAGAGGGTTTGCCCCTTTTGTTCTGAGAGTGCCCCAACTGTGGCCAATCTATTTCATATTCCAATTCTCCTTTTAACACTCAGCCAGCTGGAAAATTCACGTCTGGTGGGTTCAGAAGCCTGCCCTTTCAGACCCCCTGCCTGGGAATGCAGGAGGAGGAGATGGATCCTTTCTTTCTATTCTTCCTCAGCCTCCTGCCCCTCCTCCTCCCCCACTTCCATTTTGAACTTGGGGATTTTTTAACCATTGACTTTCCGGGATTGTTGGGAGGAATAGAACAGTGAAGAGTTTTGCCCTCAGGTTGGGATTCCTATTCCAGCTCTGCTGCTGGGTGGCTGGGTGACCTTGAACAATGTACTTAGCTCTCTGAGCCTCTGTTTTCCTTTCTCATAAAATGGGGTTGAGAATATATTTGCCCCAGCGACCGTGGAATGGCTTCTGTGTGTGAAGGCTCTCTTCCTTCCCCCCGCTCTCTCCCCACCACTCCAAGGTTCTGGGGGTTTCAGTTCCCACTGCGCCACCCCCATGAGCAGACTGAGTGGCCTTGGGTCTGTTTGAGCTTCCAGAGCCTTCTGTGGGGCTCTCCGTACCACAGGAAGAAGCTTCTCTGCCTTCACGGGGGGGATGCGAGAGGCATAGACATGAGGATGACGTGCCTGTGTTACTTTGACCGTGGTACTTTAAAAATACAAATGTGTGTTTCACAAAGTTGAATTTGCTCTTAGCTTATGAGAGTGGCTCCCGGCGTCCGGTATACAGCACCAGACCGACATGTGCCGAGGACGGCGGCATGCCGGCCAGAGGATGAAGGCCGCAGAGATCGCTTGGGTGTTGGGAAGAAGAGAGAAGGAAAAAAACCCTGCCTCATTTTGGGGTCAGAGCTGGGAGGTCCCAGGAGGGAGACCCTTGGCCCATCCTCTCACTGCCCAGATGGGAAGGAGTCTGTGGAGTATCATATGACTTATTCAAGGTCACTGGGTGTCTAGGGGCAGGGCCGGGTCTTGGCTGCCCTTTCCACACTTGACCCGGCTCTCTGTCATCTGGGATCCAAGGAACAGCAGCCTAAGAAACCTGAAAGACCATCTGCGTGTTCTTCAAGGGTGCGAAGGGGGGCTGTGGGGTTGCCGGTCAACCCTGCCTGAGTCCCGGCCACCTGGAGGCCGGTGGTCTCCGGCTCCCCACTCCCAGCGCCCTCAGGGCATCTCTCTCTTTCAAGTAAGAAAGAGACAAAACGATGATACATTCTTTGGCAAGAGATAGGCTAGAGGGGAAGTAGTGCTGGAAGTCCCCTCAGACAAGGAGGGAGGCTTCATAACTGGCCTTTGACCTCCCTTCCAACCCGGGGGCTGAGTGAGGTGGGCTGGCACGGGCTTGGCGCACATCGGGGGTGTAAGCTCTGTTCCACTCTTGGGGTTTTTGCAGGTGGTTTTTGTACCTCGTATTCGTCTTCCTGCTGGGCGCTGCCTGCACCCGAGAGGCCCTTCGCTATGACTTCCTGATAGCGGAAAAGGTGGGTGAGTCTGCACTGCCGACCGTCTCCGTCTGATGGGTCTTTCACTGGCTCCCATTGCAAATGGCTGCCTCCCCCTTGCAGTCCTGCTTGGGGATCCCGAGAGGCCTGGGCCCAGGACTAAAGTGTGTGTGTGCAGGAGGGCGGCGGGGGGGGGGCTCAAAAACATGGAAAAGGTACAGGTTTTTCTTACGGAGCAGGGACTAAGTAAGAGGAACACAAGCATCTCTTTGTGTCAAAACTCAGGACAGAAACAAAGGGTGCCATCAGCGAAAACTCCTAGCTCAACCAGCCCTTCATTTCTGCCGCTCGCCTCACCTTCCACCATGAGCAGAAAAGGGCTGCTCCCTGGACGCTGAGGGGTGGGGAGGAGGCAGCAAAGTGGAGGGAGTTGGAGGAGGCCCAGCGCCCTCCTCCAAGAGGGCGGCCCACCCTGCCCTCTGCAGACCTTGGCTCCAGAGGCTCTCCCCAGGGGTGGGCTGGGGTTGATCTGGCTGTAACACCCTTGTTTCTAGAACAGTAGTCCCTGCCAGAAGGAGATTAGCAAATTCCTCACATTCCACAGCTGCCCCTTAACGGGGCTGGAGGTCAGGTCACAGTCAAGGACACTCATTTGACATCTCTAGAACCTAGGAGAATAAGATTCCCAGATGCTTTTCTGGAAATCCCCCAAAATTCCTACCTTTCCTTAAGTTCTTGGAGGAAAAGTGGACCTTGAGATTCTTGTCATTTGTCAGAGAAACGCAGAAGGCTAGGAAAGTTTTCTTAGTTAACTCCTAAGTGTTTCTCCTCCAATTTTGGGAGAAAGTAGCACTTTCTCTTGGTGTGAGGCTTTGCAAAACCACCTTGCTGATGTTCACGCAGGGCAGCCCAGGGCAGGAAACTGAACTCTTTTTAGAGCTGCACTTGGGCTTGGTTTCCACATTCACATGAGTTTCTTTTTAAGATGTAGGTGGTAGATTAAAAATGATCTGTATTTTCAGGGGTCTTGACTCTGAAAGCAGGTTTCGAAAGGGGGAGCAGCTCAGGTAGTGAGGGCACTCGCACCTCCCCCTTCCTGGGACCACAGTCTTAGACCCCCAGCAAGACACTTGCTCTCAGGGAAGGAATCTGCAGCCCTAATTTATACCCACAGGCGAGCTTCCGTCTTGAGTTTCATCTCCCATGGGCCTTTTCTCTAATCTCGGAATGAAAAGCTTGGCTGCATCAGAGGAATTAAAGGCCTCTGGGAATAGCTGATTCTTTGACCAGGGGGCTCTGCTGGCCGCTGTCTGCAACTTGCCAGTGTCTGGCTAGCTAGCTAGCTGGCTCTGCCCGCCTCCAAAGTAGGTTCCTTTCCAGTAGATTCCCTCATGGAGGGAATCTGATTTGGATGGAACAAGGCAAATTATCCCCTGGTCTGGGGCTCCTGTCTCCCCTCCTTCCCCTCCTTTGCAGGGAGAACAAAGAACAGGGATACGGGAGGATAGGCAGCCTGTATCCGAGGAAGGCCGCAATAGGAGAGGAAAACATCTCCGCGGACAGTTCAGGAAAGCTTTTGTGGGTGGAAATTCCACCACTAGAACTGAGGAAAGCTTGTTTGGCGTGCCACCTGTCCTAGGCATTGAAACAGGTAGGCGAGCATTTTGCTAGCAGGGCACCCGCGGAACCATGCTTGGCCATAATATATGGGAGTACCGTTGTGGGCAAGCCAGGGTGAGAGGTGGAAGGTTTGGTTCCTGGAGAATAGACCATTTCCTGGAAGAGGTGGTTGTGAAGTCTGTAAAATCAGGAAAGGTACCGCTCTTGGTTCCCAATAGCAAACGAGGGCTGGTACAACAAGTAAGTGGACAGTCACAGAACCCACCAGGGCAACTCCAGAACAGGGGCACTGTGCTGCGCTGCTGTCCCCCAGGCCCCACCTACAAAGGGGATCTCACAGAATATTCCCACCTACCCAAAGCCTCCAACCTTGGCTTTCCCCCTTTTTCACTGTCTGTTGTCCCTCCTTGGCACTGACTCGGCTGTAGTAGCTGGTCTGAACTCAGCAGTGAGCTGGGCCATGGCCGGTTTTCCTAGCAGTGCCTGGAGAACTTGTGTGTGTGTGTGTGTGTGTGTGTGTGTGTGTGTGTGTGTGCGCGCCACCTGCACAGGTCAGAAGGTACAAATGCACAGTCTCCTCCATGGTCCCCCCACATGGCTTACCACCCTGACGTACCACCCTGACATGGTTTTAGTAAACTGTTCATCTCAGCTGCTCATCGTAGCTGTGGCCTGAGTTCTCAGCCAGCCCATCTCCGAGCTCTCCTGGGCCCTGAGGAAGCAAGGCCTCCTCAGTCTGGTCTGTGTGTCCTGAGGGTCTCACCCTCGGGCAGAGACCAGGCAGGCCTCCAGGATGCTCCTCCCACTTGGTGATGGCTCTCAGGAAGCTCCTCAGTGTACTTCTCTGCCTTCTGCCAGGACACTTATCTTCAGTGGCTGCCAGCTACCCTGGACTCCTTTCCACTGACCAGCAGCTGGTCATTTCGTCTGTTTCTTTCGGGGTTTCCTGTAGTTTCTCCAATCTATTTCTAATTATTTGGCTTCCCAGCCTATGGTTTCTCTAAGAAGTTTCTTTTTTGCTTTATATCCCTACCCCACAGAAACTTTTGCCTGGCTCTTGGGGGTCAGTCTCCATAGTGTTATGCTTTTTTTTTTTTTTCCTTAAGCAGGCTCCATGCCCAACATGGGGCTTGAATTCACAACCTCATGGTGGAGAGTTGCCTGTTCTAACAGAGCCAACCAGCCACCCCGTAGTGTTACGCTCTTTCAGAAGTCTTTAGCACATTGTGGCGCCTCTGAGGTAATCTATGTAAAGCACAATACTTGGTATACAGTAGGTCTTATTAAATATTGACTCCTCTGAACACTCCTTAACAGGGAGAACCTTATAGGTGGGACATATTTTTTTCTTACAAATCTACCGTATTTAACTGGATAGGCAAAAATGAGTCCATCCCAATATTACTCAGTTATGAAGAGAGGAATTGTATAAAGAATAGGTATTAGCAGAGGTAAAACTAAATAGATTAAATAAATAATTGTTTTGGAATAAACTTGTATATAGTCCAGGAAGAAAAAAAGTTTATTAAACATCAAAAAGACCAAGTACTTTAGGAAGCCTAGAGCTTGCCAACCAGCAAAATAAGAACAAATAAGTAGGAAAAGCACCCCAGAAGCATCTTTGTTAAAAGGGAAGTGTCCTGGGGCGCCTGGGTGGCTCAGTGGGTTAAGGCCTCTGCCTTTGGCTCAGGTCATGATCTCAGGGTCTTGGGATTGAGCCCTGCATCGGGCCTCTGCTCAGCGGGGAGCCTGCTTCCTCCCCTCTCTCTGCCTGCTTGTGATCTGTCTGTCAAATAAATAAATAAAACTTTTTTTTAAAAAGGGGGGGGGAGTATCCTGCAGAGTAATCTCTTATCATTCTTAGATTTGACAGTCATGGTTTCATGTGTTCAAGAGGGACCTTGAGCGCCCACATCAGAGGGCGGCTGGTGTAGGAGGCCAGCCAGCTCCTCAGTGTCCCCCATCCTCCCTGGGCTGGCTGTCCTCTGCTCTCCATTAGGGACACAGAGCTGTCTCTCAGGAACTAAAGCCAACTTTACTTCCTTCTGGAAAATGGCTATCAAGTGAGAAAACTTGACCGAATGTGTAGGTATGGGTCCTTTTGTGGAGTCGAGACAGTGTGAGGAAACTCATGTCTGTGGAGATCTGATGCAGGAGAAAACTAGGGGACTGTGAGACAGTTTGGGATTGTGTGAGGTCAGGATGTACTCCTCGCTAATGTCAAGGGGCCATAGGAATCGGATGTGGCAGGATGAGCACCTTGCAAATGACTTGGAGTTCAGCCCTTCAAGAGACGGGAACAGCGGTGGACAGGTGGGATTTCTCAAGGGTTTAAGCTCTGATGGTAGCCAGCATAAAATATGAAAAGAAAGGAGATGGAATTATAATTTTCATCAGGAGTTACTGAAGGAAGAAATTAGGGTAGTTCATACCTCAGATAATTTTGGAAAGATAGCTTTTTTTGTGATGGTTCAAACAGCTGTATGACAGAAGAGTGCTCCCCCTGCAAAGAACTGTGACACACGTCTGCTCAAGCTCACTTCATCTCCATTGTCACAGTTCACAAGCTCACAGTTCCGTATAAAGAGAGAAAGTGAGGAAATTCTCTGAGGGCTGGGAGCAAAGCTGTGTAGTTCCCTGTTTTAACTGTAATGTCTGCCTCGCGCTGGGCCAGTTATGTCCCCTGTCCTCAGCAAATGCTCCCGTGGGTGGATGGATGACATATAGGAAGGGAGAGACAGGCTACATATGGGAGAGAGCTAGAATGGAGTCTTTATCATTGATCCAGACACAACCACCAACATTTCATATATTTTTCAGAAAATTGACAGAGTAGTAGTTTTATATAAAAGATAGTCGAGGGAACAGCCCGTTATAAACACAGTTGCCACATTGGACACAAACAAGTTGCTATGCCTAGATGGTCCCCTCTCCAGGCACCAGCCCAAAGGTTCTGCAGGAGTCCCAGGGAGTGACTGTGGGAAGGCTGGCCAGTCCTTGGTGTCACTGTAGCCCCTCGTACTAGAGACCCCGGTTTCCTGGGTTAGCTCCACACAAGGAGGAAGCCAGACTGGGCCATCTCATTTCCAATCTGAGTAAATGGACAGTCTTTCAATGAAAACAAAAAAATTTTTAACAAATATATATAACCTTTTGGATAAGAAGCAATAAAATTTTTGCAAGGAGACACCATGCCTGAGTCTTCTGGAGAATTCTCTGAAGGGACAGTGGGGTGGGCACACTGCGTCTCGTCCAGCAATTCTCTACCCTGGCTGCGCATTAGAATGGCCTGGAGGGTTTTTGAAAAATCAGCGATGTCAGTGCCCACCCAACACTGATAAAGCCAGAACTCTGGAGGGATTCTTAGGTATAGCCAGAGTAGAGAACTCCTAGTTACATTTTCTAGACGCTTTTGATAAAATTTCATCACATCATCTACATATTTTTTTCCCAATGGAATCTCTACTCACAGTGTGGGGCTCCAACTCATGTCCCCGAGATCAGGAGTTGAATATTCCACCGACGGAGCCAGCCAGGCACCTGAGTCCATGTATTTAAAAAACAAACAAACAAACAAACAGTGAATATAGGATGTGTTTGGTCAAGAAGACAGAAACAAAGATTAGAGGTAAAAGAATGCATACCAGAATGTATTGGGGGTTGGTCATAGAAGCATTTATCTAATGATTTTTTTAAAGGTTGTATTTATTTATTTGACAGAGAGAGAGGGGGGGAGAGAGGGAACACAAGCAGGGCAAGAGGGAGAAGCAGGTGCTCCGCAGAACCGGGAGCCTGATATAGGACTCAATCCCAGGACTCTGGGTCATGACCTGAGCAGAGGGCAGATGCTTAACGACTGAGCCACCCAGGCATCCCCATCTAACAATTTTGTGAGGCATCCAGGGCATGAGTCTCAAAACCTCATGAATTTCATGGGCACGTGTGGAGCCCGTCTGCCAGACTGTTTGGGGTGATGGGGCGAGGGCAGGGGGCACGAGACGCAGGAGCTTATGCTGCCCTGAAGGAGAACCCCCGCATGTCATGGGCTACAACACAGGTGGGGAGTATGCTGGTGACATTGAAGAAAACAGCGACATTCACTGGTGTTCCATGTAGCTCAGTGCCACTGACCCAGTGATGGCTAAAGCAGGGACATAAAAAGTGAGGTGGAGAAGCTTCATCATGAAGGGTGTGACCGGACCATGCAAATTAGGGCAAACTCATCTGTGATAGTTGGATAAATGAGCCCTTGGAACATACAGTTCTGGCCACCATGCCTACAGTCAAGTAGAATGGAGAAGGGGACCTCAAATAACCAGAAAGCAGGGAGACTTCCTGGTGGGTACAGAGGAAGGCCGGCTCAGGAGAGCGGGGCAGGTTCCAGACCCATAGCTTCTGGCCCAGCTGCGTGGCCAGCCATGCTGACCTTTGCAAGTCGACACCAAGCAGAACAACTGCATCCCCTCTTACTCTGTTAGTGACCTGTGGGCCACGTGGATCATGGAGCCCATTCCTTCATCTGTTCAACATTTATGGCTCTGTGTTGGCACCAAATATACCAGGATGAACAAGACAGGAGCCCTGCAGAGATGAGGCCTCTGGGGCCACTAAAGGACACAGTGTGCTGAGTGTCCCCCAGCCTCAGGCTAAGGTGCTGCAGGCCCTAAGGAGCAGCCCCTGCTGTGAGGGGCCGGGGGAGGATCTCATGTAGGAGGAGAGGACCGGGCTGAGTCTTGAAGCACACCTGGATGTAAGAGACAGACAATGAGGAGATAAGGTGTGGACAGAGGGTGTTCTTAGGCAGGGAAATGTGCTGACAGAGAGTCTGAGTGTGGGGGGTCTGGGGCTACAAAGGTCACAGACCAGGAAGGGCTGAAGATGCCAGAGTTGTGGGGAGCCATTGATAAATCTTTTCTTTGCATTTTTTTAAATTAACATATAATGTATTATTTGCCCTCAGGGTACAGGTCTGCGAATCATCAGGTTTACACACTTCACAGGACTCACAATAGCACATACCCTCCTTAGTGTCCATAACCCAACCACCCTATCTGTAACCCCCCCAGCCCACAGCAACTCTCAGTTTGTTTCATGAGATTAAGAGTCTATTATGGTTTGTCTCTCTCCCAATCCCATCTTATTTCATTTTTTCCCTCCCTACCCCTCACAACCCCCTGCCCTACCTCTCAAATTCCATTTGATCAGAGATATATGATAATTGTCTTTCTTTGACTGACTTACTTCACTTAGTATGATATCCTCTACGTTCCATCCACATCATTGCAAATGGCAAGATTTCGTTTCTATTGATGGCTGTATAGTATTCCATTGTGTGTATATATATATATATATATTCCATTGTGTGTATATATATATATATATATCACATCTTCTTTATCCATTCCTCTGTTGATGGACATCTAGGTCCTTTCTATAGTTTGGCTATTGTGGACATTGCTGCTATAAACATTTGGATGCACGTGCCCCTTCGGATCACTACATTTGTATCTTTAGGGTAAATGCCCAGTAGTGCGATTGCTGGGTTGTAGGGTAGCTCTATTTTCAACTTTTTGAGGAACCTCCATACTGTTTTCCAGAGTGGCTGCACCAGCTTGCATTCCCAGCAACAGTGTAGGGAGGGTTCCCCTTTCTCCACATCCTTGCCAACATCTGTCATTTCCTGACTTGTTGATTTTAACCATTCTGACTGGTGTGAAGTGGTATCTCATTGTGGTTTTGATTTGTATTTCCCTGATGCCGAGTGATGTGGAGTACTTCTTTGTGTGTCTGTGGATGTCTTCTTTGCAGAAATGTCTGTTCATGTCCTCTGCCCATGTCTTGATTGGATTATTTTTTCTTTGGGTGTTGAATTTGATAAGTTCTTTGTAGATTTTGGGTACTAGTCCTTTATCTGATATGTCATTTGTGAATATCTTCTCCCATTCTGTCAGTTGTCTTTCGGTTTTGTTGACTGTTTCCTTTGCTGTGCAAAAGCTTTTGATCTTGATCAAATCCCAATAGTTCATTTTTGCCCTTCCCTTGCCTTTGACAATGTTTCTAGGAAGAAGTTGCTGTGGCTGAGGTGGAAGAGGTTACTACCTGTGTTCTCCTCAAGGATTTTGATGGATTTCTGTCTCATATTGAGGTCTTTCATCCATTTGCAGTCTGGTTTTTGTGTGTGTGTGTGTGTGTGGTGTAAGGAAATGGTTCAGTTTCATTCTTCTGCATGTGGCTGTCCAGTTTTCCCAACACCATTTGTTGAAGAGACTGTCTTTTTTCCATTGGACATTCTTTTCTGCTTTGTTAAAGATTAGTTGACCATAGAGTTGAGGGTCCATTTCTGGGCTCTGTATTCTGTCCCATTGATCTGTGTCTGTTTCTGTGCCAGTACCAGACTGTCTTGATGATTACAGCTTTGTAATAGAGCTTGAAGTCCAGAATTGTGATGCTACCAACTTTGGTTTCCTTTTTCAACATTCCTCTGGCTATTTGGGGTCTTTTCTGGTTCTATATAAATTTTAAGATTATTTGTTCCATTTGATGGTATTTTAATAGGGATTGCATTAAATGTGTAGATTGCTTTAGGTAGCATAGACATATTTACAATATTTATTCTTCCAATCCGTGAGCATGGAACATTTTTCCATTTCTTTGTGTGTTCCTCAATTTCTTTCATGAGTACTTTATAGTTTTCTGAGTATAGATTCTTTCCCTCATTGGTTAGGTTTATTTTTAGCTATCTTATGGTTTGGGGTGCAATTGTAAATGGTATTGACTCCTTAATTTCTTTTTCTTCTGTCTTGCTGTTGGTGTATAGAAAGGCAACTGGGTTCTGTGCACTGATTGTATATCCTGACACTTTATTGAATTTCTGTATGAGTTCTAGTAGTTTTGAAGTGGAGTCTTTTGGGTTTTCCACATAAAGTATCATATCATCTGCGAAGAGTGATAGTTTACTTCTTCTTTGCTGATTTGGATGCCTTTTGTTTCTTTTGTCTGATTGCTGAAGCTAGGACTCCTAGTACTATGTTGAATAGCAGTGGTGTTAGTGGACATCCCTGCTGTGTTCCTGACCTTAGGGGAAAAGCTCTGTTTTTCCCCATTAAGAATAATATTCACTGTGGGTTTTTTGTGGACGGCTTTGATGATATTGAGGTATGTACCCTCTATCCCTACACTGTGAAGAGTTTTGATCAAGAAAGGATGCTGTACTTTGTCAAATGCATTTTCAGTATCTATTGAGAGTATCATATGGTTCTTATTCTTTTTCTTATTAAATGTAATGTAAACTTATTAAATGTAATGTATTGTATCACATTGATTGATTTGCAGCTGTTGAACCACCCTTGCAGCCCAGAAATAAATCCCACTTGTAATGAATAATCCTTTTAATGTACTGTTGGATCCTATTGGCTAGTATTTTGGAGAGAATTTTTGTATCCATGTTCATCAAGGATATTGGTTTGTAATTCTCCCTTTTGATGGGGTCTTTAGTTTTGGGATCAAGGTAATGCTGGTCTCATAAAATGAGTTTGGAAGTTTTCCTTCCATTTCTATTTTTTGGAAACAGTTTCAGGAGAATAGGAATTAATTCTTCTTTAAATGTTTGGTAGAATTCCCCTGGGAAGCCCTCTGGCCCTGGGCTCTTGTTTGTTGGGAGATTTTTGATGACTGCTTTATTCTCCTTACTGGTTATGGGTCTGTTCAGGTTTTCTATTTCTTCCTGATTCAGTGTTAGTAGTTGATTTGTCTCCAGGAATGCATCCACTTCTTCCAGATTGTCAAATTTGCTGGTATATAGTTGCTCATAATATGTTCTTATAATTGTTTGTATTTCTTTGGTGTTGGTTATGATCTCTCCTCTTTCATTTATGATTTTATTTATTTGGGTCCTTTCTCTTTTCTTTTTGTTAAGTCTGGCCAGGGGTTTATCAGTCTTATTAATTCTTTCAAAGAATCAGCTCCTAGATTCATTCATTTGTTCTACTGTTCTTTTGGTTTCTATTTCATTGATTTCTGCTCTTTATTATTTCTCTTCTCCTGCTGGGTTTAGGCTTTCTTTGCTGTTCTTTTTCCAGCTCCTTTAGGTGTAGGGTTAGGTTGTGTACTTGAGACCTTTCTTGTTTCTTGAGAAAGGCTTGTATTGCTATATACTTTCCTCTCAGGACTGCCTTTGCTGCGTCCCAAGGATTTTGAACAGTTGTGTTTTCATTTTCATTTGTTTCCATGAATTTTTAAAATTCTTCTTTAATTTCCTGGTTGACCCATTCATTCTTTAGTAGGATGTTCTTTAACCTCTATGTATTCAAGTTCTTTCCAACTTTCCTCTTATAATTGAGTTCTAGTTTCAAAGCATTGTGGTCTGAAAATATGCAGGGAATGATCCCAATCTTTTGGTACTGGTTGAGATCTAATTTGTGACCCAAGATGTCATCTATTCTGGAGAATGTTCCAGTGCACTAGAGAATATGTATTCTGTTGTTTGGGATGGAATATTCTAAATATATCTGTGATGTCTAAATATATCTGTGATGTCCATCTGGTCCAGTGTGTCATTTAAAGCCTTTATTTCCTTGTTGATCTTTGCTTAGTGATCTGTCCATTTCAGTGAGGGGGGTCTCCTACTATTTTTGCATTATTGTCAATGCATTTCTTTGATTTTGTTATTAATTGGCTTATATAATTGGTTGCTCCTACATTAGGGGCTGAGATATTAGTTGGACAGACAGAGATGTCCTTCCTCATCACTTATTATAGTCTTTGGTTTAAAATCTAATTTATCTGTTATAGGGATTGCCACTCCAGCTTTCTTTTGATGTCCATTAGCGTGGTAAATTGTTTTTTACCCCCTCACTTTAAATCTAGAGGTGTCTTTGGGTCTAAAATGAGTTTCTTGTAGACAGCATATCAATGGGTCTTGTTTTTTTTTTTTTTTTATCCATTCTGATAGCCTGTGTCTTTTGATTGGAGATTTAGCCCATTTACAATCACAGTAACTATTGAAAGATATGAATTTAGTGTCATTGTATTGCCTGTAAGGTGACTGTTACTGTATATTGTCTCCGTTCCTTTCTGGTCAGTTACTTTTAGGCTCTCTCTTTGCTTAGAGGACCCCTTTTAATATTTCCTGAAGGGCTGGCTTGGTGTTTACAAATTCTTTTAATTTTTCTTTGTCCTGGAAGCTTTTTATTTCTCCTTCTATTTTCGGTGACAACCTAGGTGGGTATATTATTCTTGGCTCCATACTTTTCTCATTTAGTGCTCTGAATATATCATATCAGTTCTTTCTGGCCTGCCAGGTCTCTGGTTAGGTCTGCTGCTGATCTAATATTTTCTACCATTGTATGTTATAGACCTCTTGTCCCAAGCTGCTTTCAGGATTTTCTCTTTGTCACTGAGACTTGTAAGTTTTACTATTAGATGACAGGGTGTGGACCTATTTTTATTGATTTTGAGTGGGGGTTCTCTGTGTCTCCTGGTTTTTGATGCTTGTTCCTTCTGTTAAATTAGGGAAATTCTCTGCTCTACTTTGCTCCAATATACCTTCTACCCCCCCCCTCTTCTTCTGGAATCGCAATTGTTCTAATATTGTTTTGTCTTATGGTATCACTTATCGCTTGAATTCTCCCCTCATGATCCAGTTGTTTAACTCTCTTTTGCTCAGATTCTTTATTCTCTATAACTGGTCTTCTATATCACTAATTCTCTCTTCTGCGTCATTTAGCCTAGCAGTAAAAGCCTCCACTTTTTATTGTTCCTCATTAATAGCTTTTTAAAATTTCAACCTGGTTAGATTTTAGTTCTTTTATTTCTCCAGAAAGGGATTCTCTAATATCTTCTATGCTTTTTTCAAGTCCAGCTAGCACCTTGATAATCAACATTCTGAACTCTAGTTCTGACATATTACTAATGTCTGTATTGATTATGCCCCTAGCCATTGGTACTGCCTCTTTTCTTTTCTTTCTTTCTTTCTTTCTTTTTTTTTTTTTTTGTGGTGAGTTTTTCCACCTTGTCATTTTACCCAGATAAGAATAGATGAATGAGAGAACAAAATACTAAAAGGGTAGTAAATACCCCATAAAAATATACACTAACCAAATCAGAAGAGACCCAAAATTGGGGCAAGCAGAAGGGGGGGGGGAAGGAAAAAAATATATATATATACATATATATATTAGACTGGTGAATAGAACAGAGGCACACACTTGATTTTGGGTATATTTTGGTCTGTTAGAAAAAACTGCCTCCCAAAATGTTAAAGAAAGAAAAACTTATATATATACAAAAATAAGGGTAAACATGGTGAAGGAACAGAATATGACTGTTAAGATGAAAATTTTAAAAGACTCTAAAACAGGAATTGATAATATAGGAAGTTGGTTGAAAAAAGGGGAAAAAGGAGGAAAGAATGTGATCAGGCTGGAGATCACCCAGCCTGTGACCGAGCATTTCTGTCTCTCACACATGGCCCCGTTTGGAGTCTCCAAACCCAGCAGATTCCTGCCATGCATTCCTGTGCCACTCCTCCTGGAGGAGGAATGGGGTGGGGGGTCTCTCCAGATCTGCCACTTGTGGGGTCCCTGCTTGAAGAGCAGTGGTCCAACTGTGCATCATCATGGTTTTAGGTAACCCCGAGCCGAGAATCCCCTCTTTGGCTCTGTATCTGTAGCTGGATTCCCTGCTTTGATACCTAGGAGTTCTGCCACACTTAGACACCCCTGGTCTTTTTGTGTTCCTGCAGGTCCTGAGACCACACTGTCCCTGTGGAGGCTCCACCACACCCCTTATCCCCCCCCCCCCCCCCCCCCCCCCCCCCCCCCCCCCCCCCCCCGCTTAACCTCTGGAGTGACATCCCTCAGTGGAGCAGACTTCTAAAGTTTGTATTTTGTGCTCCATTGCTCTCTCACTTGCTGGGAACCGGCCCCTTCCCCACCGTGGTCAATCTTCCTGTGGCTTCGGATTCACTTCTCTGCACATCCTACCTTCTGGAAAGTGGTCAATTTTCTGTTCCTAGAATTACTGCTCTTCTTCTCTTTTATCTACTGTTGAGTTTGTAGGTGTTCAGAATGGTTTGATAACTGTCAACTCCCAGGACCTGATGATATCTCAGTCTCCTACTCCTCTACCATCTTGCTCCTTTCATTTTGGCAGTGGCATGATGATCAGGTTTGAGTTTGGAGAGCTCAATCTGGCCAAGGCTTTGGGATAATTCAGAATGGGTAGAGCTTGGAGGTGGGAGGCCAATTCCTATTGCAGTTAGCTAGTGGTCCTCAAAGTGTGCTCCCCAGACCCTCCATGCAGCATCAACTGGGAGCTTGTTGGAAATCTAAATACTTGGGCCCTTCCCTAGATCTGCTTAATCAGAAACTCTGAGGCGGGGACCAGAAATCTGTACTTTAACAAGCCCTCTAGATGAGTCTGGTGTGTACTCAAATTGAGACCCTCTGTGTCGTCCACACAAGAGGTGACAGTGAGCTGAACTGGTACAGCGGTGGTATGAATGAAGTGGGCTGGGGCTGGGGCTGTTGGAAACCTACCTGGGAGGTTGACTTTAGAGGACTAGTGATCAGTGGGGTGCAGATGGGTGGGGGCTGGGGGAATGGAAAGGGACAGAGGATTCTGGCATTAGGTAATGAACCTGCTTCCTCACACAGGTATCCCTGGTGGGCTTCCTGTTTCTTTTGGGCTTATACATCTCATCCCTGGCCTCCTGTATGGGAGGCCTCTACGGAGCTCCCCGGATCCTGCAGTGCATTGCCCAAGAGAAAGTGATTCCTGTGCTCGCCTGTCTGGGGCAAGGGGTGAGTGATCCTTTTTTCAAGAAATGTACAAACATACATTTGTACTTTTGATTGTCATTTGCTGTATATGATACTACATTTGCTGTATATTATACCTGATTATTGGCCAATACATTGCTTCAGTCTCTCCAATTAGAGCCAGTGGTCAAGTTCTCCAGAGTGGGAAAAATGAGAATGCAAAGGTCATTCTCTCACCCCTGTTCTCTGGCCACCTGAGGCTGGAGCCAGGTGGACAAAGCACGTCAATGTCACAGTCACAGGGACCCCTTAGCCCTGGATTGGATAACTGTCATCCTGATATCTGGGACCCTGAGCAGCAGGGAAAGGGAGTGTCACATGCTTTAATAAAAACAAATTCAGGATTTTTTAAGTTCAGAATAGGAGAAAAAAATCTCTTGGTAAGGAGGGGAGTTGGATCTTGCAGCTCTAACTCTGCCCTTGAGATTTGCCTTCCCTTTGGGGTTGCTGTATGATGATTTCCCACACTTTGGGCCTCTGGGCCCCCATCGGTCCTCATGACCTGAACTCCCAAGTGTAGCTTGATTGAGTTACGGGGTGATTGAATAAGACATTCCTAAAACCTAACATGAAAAAAGAGAAATAGAGAACCCCACTTCCCAATAATGCAGTTTATGTGAGAAATAGTTCATCTCTATCTTGTCGGAGCACCACAGAGGCCCTCCTCACCCCCCTTCCACCCCAGATCCCTCTCTGTTAGGGCCACCAGTCCTCCCTTACCACCCTCCCCTTACTTGTGGGTCAGCCTTGGCTGGGTTGGAGCTCTGGCTGTCATGTCTTTACCTTCTGTGTATATGCCTTTCCTTAAATTTCATGTATTTTTATTTTATTTTTATTTTTATTAGGTAGTATATACACAGGGCTTAGAATGTGTATATACTATATAGTATAAAATATATACTATATAGATATAAATATATACTATATATTTATATAGTTTACATATAAATTCATATAAATTACATATAGTTTACATGTAAACTATATAAATATATACTATATAGATATAAAAGGTATACATTGAGAATTTTTGCTCCTCTCATAAGTCTTTTATTATCTCTCTCTTCACCTGTACCCATATACTATCAGCAGCTGTTTTTATTAGTTTTTTTTTATGAATAATTCTATTTTTTACACAAAGATAGTATTCTAACACATTGTTCTATACCTTGCTTTTCTTCATTTAATAGAGCATAGAAATCATCTTTCCATATGAATGTTGAGAGAACTTTTTCATTCTTTTTTCATTGTGTGTGATTCACTGTCGTTTATTTAACCTGTTCCTATAGATCAACCCTTGTGTGGCTTCCACTAAACAGTATTGCAAGGAATAATTTTGTATGTGTAATTATTTAATGTGCAGATAAATCTGCAGGATAAAGTTTCATAAGTGGATTTGCTGTGGCAAAGGCTAAATGCATTTTTAATTTTAATAGATATTGCCAAAACACCTCTCATAAGATTTGTGTCATTTTGTGCTTCTACCAGCAATGTATAATTAATTCTTCCTGTGTCCTGACAGCCAGCATCACTCTTAGACACAGGTTCAAACACCCTGCTTTCTAGGACTCTGTTCTCGTCCTTGGGATAAGAAGTTCATGAGAACAAGGGGACAGGTCCACCCGGATCCCATGCCCCACTTCTGGACGGTCTAGGTGTGCTGACCTGGATCATTTACACTTTTGCTCAGAATTCTCTGCCCAGATGTCCCGCAACCCACGTGCAGGGTCTGTAAGGGCCTCTTCCCTGGGCCTGTCCTTTCTAGGACCAGGGAATAGGCCACAGTCCCCATGTGGGTGTGAGGCCCCCATGGTATGGTCTGAGAAGGATGGGAGGAGTGGCCCTCTTCCAGTGAGGAATTCTGAGGAACGTTAAGGATTCTAACCTTGGACCTGGCCTTCTCTGTTGTCCTGAAGCTCTGTTTGCCAAGGAAGGAGGATAGAATACCTTTGCTTTAACAGTTTGTTAGCTTGGTTTGTAATTGTGAATATTCAGACATAGGGTGTGTCGACCACCATTTGCCCTGGGTCCCACATTACTAGCAATCAGGGTTCATTGTCAGATGTGAATTTTTGCCAGTTGTGTAGTGGGAGATGGCATCTCAGGATCCTTGTGGTTTGCATTACTCTTATAGGAACAAGTTTGGACATTGTTTTTTTCTTAGAGTCATTTATATTTGTATATTTTTTAAGTTTTTTAATTAAAAAATTTTTTTCTGGGGTGCCTGGTTGGCTCAGTGGGTTAAGCCTCTGCCTTCAGCTCAGGTCATGATCTCTGGGTCCTGGAATCGAGCCCTGCATCGGGCTCTCTGCTCAGCTGGGAGCCTGCTTCCTCCTCTCTCTCTCTCTGCCTGCCTCTCTTCCTACTTGTGATCTCTCTGTCAAATAAATAAAAAATCTTTAAAAAAATTTTTTTTTTTCTGTGATCATTGGTTTTTTTCTTCTCAAATGCTAGGAGCTCTTCTTTTGTTATGGAGGGCAACTTTTGTGATATGTGTTACAAATGTTTTCTCTAGTTTGTCACTTGCCTTTTAACTTTGAAATTTTATTTCTCTGCAAAGCTCCTTTACACATGATTAGATTTTATTAGCACATTTTCTTTTTTAATGGGAGAGACAATAAACTTTCAAATTTTTTTTGAGAGAGGGGCACTTGTATGGCTCAGTAAGGTAAACGTTTGAGTCTTTTTTTTTTTTTAAGATTTTTAAAATTTATTATTTATTTGACAGAGAGAGACACAACACAGGCAGGGGGCAGGGGGAGAGGGAGAAGCAGGCTCCCGCCAAGCAGGGAGCCCGATGTGGGGCTCGATCCCAGGACCCTGGGATCATGACCTGAGCCGAAGTCAGACAGTTAATGACTGAGCCACCCAGATGCCCCAGCATTTGACTCTTGATCTCACCTTAGGCCTTGAGCTCAGGATCCTGAGTTCAAAGCCCAATTTAGGCTTCACAGTGGGCATGGAAACTACAAGATTTTATTTACTTATTTGGGAGTGAGAGAGAGAGAAGGAGTGAGAGAGAACAGGAGCAGGGACAAGGCAGAGGGAGAAGCAAGCAAAGCAGGGAGCCCTATGAGGACTCAATCCCAAGACCCTGAGATCATGACCTGAGCCAAAGGCAGACGCTTAACCAACTGAGCCACCCAGGCATCTCCCATAGCACCCCCAATTTTGGGGGGGCATTCAGCATACAGAAAAGAGCATAGGGGCAATGTGAACACTTCAGGGAATAACTGAAGTGAAACTCCCAGCCCCTGGATGTCACTTCCACATGCCCTCTCTGGTCTGAGCCGCGTCCTTACTCCTGTGGTAGCTGTTGCCACTGACCTGACTTCTGTGATCATAACTGCCTTGCTTTCTTTATGGCTTTCCTCAGGAGTGGGCAAAATTTTTCTGGAAAGGTCCAAACAGTAAGTATTTTAGACTTTGCAGGCCCTGTGGTCTCTGTCACAATCCTTCCGCTCTGCAGCTATTTCTCAGAAGTCATCACAGACACAGACACACCTGTTGGGGTAGGTGGAGCTGTGTTCCAGTCGAACTCTTCTATGGATACCAAAATTTGAATTTCATGTAATTTCCGTGTGTCTTAAAATATTCCTCTTCTTTTGATTTTTTTTTCCCCCAACTGTTTGAAAATGTAAAGCCATTCCTAGCCCGTGGGCATGGGTAGACAGATGGTGGCCAGATGGCCCCAGAGCCATAGTTTGCTGACCCCTGGTTGGACTCCTCCATATGCATCGTGAAACAGAATTGTTTAATTTTGCCTGTTTTTAAACTTTATATAAATGCAGCACGCCTCTTTCACTCAACGTTATGAGATCCATCCACATTTTCACTTGTAGCAACAGCTTGTCTATTATCATCCCTATATAGCTTTTCCTCATTTGCTAGAATTTATTTATCCCTTCTGCTCTTGTTGGACATTCCAATTTGGGGCTGCTACAGACAAGACAGTACAGCAAACATTCTTGTACTAGTGGACAGGTTCGCAGGTAGAGGTCTTCCAGACCATATACCCATTACTGGAATTGCTAAGCCATAAGGTCCATATATTTCCACTTATTAGATAATACCAAACTCTTTTTCCAAAGTACTTGTACTAATTCACAGCACTATCAGCAGTGGATAAGCATGCCTAGCCCTCTGTGTTTGTGCCAGCGCTCGATATTATCATACTTTTTAATTCTTGCTGATCTGGTGGGTGTTTAATGGAATCTCCCTGTGGTTTTAATTTGCATTTCCTTGATTACTTAAGGAGCTTGGGTACCTCTCATATGTTTCATAGACATTCTTCTGCTTGCTTTTTTTAGTGGGTTCTCTCTCTTCTTCTAATTATTTTGTAAAGATTCTTCGATATTCTGGGTTACCCTTTGTCAGTTAGTTATATGTGTTGCAAATATCTTTTCCCCTTTTGTGGCTTATTCTTACATTCTTCATGATGTCTTTGGGTTACAGAAGTTCAGGTCTGACCATTATTAACACTTCACAACCTGTCCTTGTCAACATCTTGGCATGGATCATTAGCATTTCCTTCAGCTTACCTAACACCTTCCTTTTAAATTCTCTGCAGTTTCTAAGGATTTACTTTATTCTTAGTAGTTTTATTGTGAGAGTGTGTTAAACAGCTGTAGCAAATCTACCCAAAAAATGTAATCCTCAAAGTCAGTCAAAGTGTATTTTTACTTCTTATTTTTTCCTCCCAGAATTTTACTCTGAAACTCTTGGGCAGACGTTTTAGGTCAGCAGGGCCTCTGGCCCTTGAAGACTCAGGCTGATGACTCTGCCATCTTCAGCCTGTGACTTTAAAGGCTGCTCTTTATTCTGATGGTCAGGAAGGGGAAATGCACCTGGAGGAACACATGTGGGGGGTTTACAGGTTGGATCTGGAAGAGGCTTCCAGGTCTGCCCCTCCTCCCCTTGCAGACTGTTGACTGTGAAGGAGATGGGAGCAGTGGTTAGATCCAGCGTATATCTGAGGGTAAAGCTAACAGTATTTGCTGATGGAGATTGAGACAATGAGGAAAGGCATCAAGAACTTTGCTTGCCTGAGCAGCCAGAAGGATGGAATTGCCCTTTTCTGACACAGAGATTATAGGAGTAGATTTGATGGGTGGGAAATTGGGGGGGAGGAGAGAGTTTGGTTTGGAACATTTGAGATCCTGTTAGACATCAACTGGAAATGTTAAGTAGACAGTTGAATATTTAAGTCTAGACTTCAGGAGAACATTTCAGGCTGAGATTCCAATGTGGGAGTTAAGAGCATAAAGCTGGTGTTTAAAGTCAGGGGCCCGGTTGAGATCACCTAGGAATGGAATATAGAGAGAGCATAGAGAGGGCCTGAGGATGGAGATTGGGACTACTTTTTTCTTTTTTCTGGTAGAGAGAGCCTGAGTAGGAGTGGGAGTAGTGGGGCTGGTAGGGACAGAGGGAGAGAGAGAATCCTAACCAGGCTCCATGAGCAGAGCCCGTGAGATCATGAACTGAGCCATCCAGGTGCTCCGCCCTGAGCTACTTTATTTAATTATTTATTTTAAAATTCAATCCATTAATGTGTAATGTATTAACATATGGTGTAGAGATAGAGTTCAGTGATTCATTTGTATATAACACCCTGTGCTCATTACGTCACGTGCTCCCCTTAATACCCATCACTCTGTGACCCCCATCTCCCTCCTGTCCTGCCCTGGGCTACTTTCAGTGTAGATTTCAGAGCTGTGGAGAAGATAGGCCTGGAAACTAAGAAAGAGTGGATAATGAGGAGGGAGACAAATCAGGCGGAGAAAGGCAAAGAAAGTCCTTTCAACGACCAATGGGCAATCAGCTGGGGTAAATGTGGTCTTAGGTCAAGGAAGATGAGGACCCAGAAGTGATCACTGTTTTGGGCCCAAGAACCACGTGAGGGACTGTGATCAGTAGTTTCTGTGGAGCGACAGAGTCTATGGAGTTACCGCATGTTTTCCACTCCTGTTCTCCTGCAGGCCCCCGTACCCACCTCCATTAATAACAGATGTGTGTAAGTGTGTGTGGGGGGGGAGCATGTGTGTGTTTAGTTTCACAATTTCCCCACCACAACTGCCAGAGCTTCTGTCCCATCTTCCAGGCTCTGCCATTCCTCTTCAGGCCCTTTTCTCCATTATACCTGGGAACTTTGTACCACTTTGACTTCCAAGACTGGTGCTAAAACCCAGTGTAAGACAAAAGGAGAACTACTTGGGAAGTCTGAGTTCTACATGTTAGTGCCCCATATTAATAGTTATGAATATAGCCAATATCCATGGTGTGTTGGGGCCAACTGTGTGTCAGTGCTGTGTCAAGCATTTAATGTTCATTAGCTCTAATCTCACAATAACCCCATGAGTTGAATATTATTATCCCAAGTTTGTAGGCAATCAGTTATTAACTGATTGGTAGAATCCTAGTAGAAGTGGTTGAGCCATCATGAGTTGTATTTCTATCATGTAATGTGATTTTCTTCTGAAATTTCATGGTCCTGCATGTTATTTTTGTTTCTGCAGAAAGGGCCAAATAAAACCCCTGTAGCTGCCATCTTCTTGACCAGCTTAGTGACCATGGCCTTTGTCCTTGTGGGCCAGGTGAATGTACTAGCCCCCATCGTCACCATCAATTTCATGCTGACGTATATTGCAGTGGACTATTCCTACTTCTCCCTGTCCATGGCTGTCGGCAGCCTGCCCCCGGTGCCTGAGTCAGTGCCCAGGGAGGGCACAGGAGCTCTCCCCTGCTCTGAGCACCTGCTCTTGGAGAAGCCTCCCAGCTATGGCTCTGAGGACACCGCCCGAAGCCTCCCTGAGGGCACTCTGCTAGAGTTCACCAAAGACATGGATCAGCTCCTCCAGCTAACCCAGAAGCTTGAGAATAGCCAGCCGAGCCAAGGAGACCGTGACAGGATCCCACAAAGGAGGAAGGGGAAACGCAGGAAGGCCACCAAACAAACCCTACAAGATAGCTTCCTTTTGGACCTCGAGTCCCCAGCTTCCTTCCCTGCTGAGGGCTCTGATAGATTGCCTGCTGCCTCCTGGGAGGGCCAGGAGACTTCCTGGAACAAGCAGAATGCCAGGAGTGAAGGGGTTCTGCCTGCAGGAGCATGTGCTGAACAACTTGTCCCTGAGCCAAGTGACCAGCCTATCTCAGCTGGAGAAGGTGAGTGCCTTGAAATCCCATCAGGGTCTCCTCCTTCGGGGTGACCTCACCTGCCTGGTCATCACAACTCCTTTCCATGCCCTTAGCCAATTCACTCGATAGCTGAGTGTAAAATCCTTGTTTATTTTGTGTGATATTTATTTTTTAAATAAAGTTTAAAGATATTTATTTTTTAAAGTTATATTAAAACAGCAGCTGAATTTGTAATTCTACTCCATTACAGTTGATTTTAAACAGACATTTCTGTCTACTGTTACATGGTAGAGCTGGGAGCTATGGCTGATAATGGAAGATTTAAATCATTTTAATCAAAAATCATCTGCGACACAGTATCAACACAAGTGAGACCAATGTTTCCCTTCAAGAGAAGGGGAAATATAACAACCCTGTCTGCCTTAGTGGGTTTTTTTCTGTGGAAGATGACTCTCCCAAACCAGGCAAGAAGGGATGGAGAAAAAATGGCTAAAGAACACAGCTTCGCTTTGCTTTCTCAGATCTACAAACATGGAGGCACACAGAAAGACTCTCAAAGAGAGGCTTACAGGGCATGAGAAATTCTGAGAGAAAGAATTCATAATTTTGAGTCTTCCACATTCTGGGTGCTTTACCTATTTTATTTATTTCATGTACTGTGATATATATGACATTTTTCCATTCTACAAATGAAGACGCTGAGGCCCAGGGAGGTCACAGAGAAGTTTCCAAGCTCTGACTTCGCACAGCGGGACATCATACCCAGGACCTCCTAAATTTGAAGCTCATTTCTTCTCTCTCTGTTACCCTGCCCCATGAGATCTATATTCACGAGTGTGAGCAGAGAAGGGGAGACAGAGGGACATAGAAAGACGTGTCTAAAAACAAATGCTTTATATTCTCCCATACACTTGCTTTTCCTTCTTTGCCTCCAAATTTGTGGGAGGTTTTTAATGATAGGTGCATTATTTAAAATTTTTAATTTTATTTTTATCAAAGTAAGATAAACTTTTATCAAAATTTAATAAGCCAAGTGGAATTAAAAGTAACCTAATTGGGGTAGCTGGGTAGCTCAGTCGATTGAGCATCCAACTCTTGATTTTGGCTCAGCTCATGATCTCAGGGTCTTGGGATCAAGCCCCACTTTGGGTTTTGTGCATGCATGGATTCTCTCTCCCTCTGACCCTCTCCCAGCTCATGTGCCTGTGTGTGCGCACACACACACAAACACACATATACCCTCTCTCTAAAATAGTCTATTAAAAAAATAAAATAAAACTTGAAGTCTAGCTTTGTGATGCCACTAGCTTCAGTTTTCTTTTTTTTTTTTAATTTTTTTATTTTTTATAAACATATATTTTTATCCCCAGGGGTACAGGTCTGTGAATCACCAGGTTTACACACTTCACAGCACTCACCAAAGCACATACCCTCCCCAATGTCCATAATCCCACCCCCTTCTCCCCCCCCAAAAAATAAATAAATAAAAAATAAAATAAATAAATAAAAATAAAATAAAATAAAAGTCTTAAAAGTAACATAATCAGAAATAATAGTCCTCACTCTTCTATACCATTCCTTGCACCCTTCTCTGCTCCCTGGTCCCACTCCCAGAAAATCCACCCCCCCCTTTTTTAAAGATTTTATTCACTTACTTGTTAGAGAGAGTGAGAGAGAACAAGCAGGGGGAGGAGCAGAGAGAGGGAGAAACAGGCTCCTTTCCGAGCAGGGAGCCCAATGAGGGACTTGATCTCGGGATCCTGGGATCATGACCTAAGCCAAAGGCAGATGCTTAACCAGCTGAGTCACCCCGATGCCCAATCCCCCTTTTAATTGAAAAGTTGCGTCTTCTTTTAACCTTCATGTTACTAAAAAATATATTTGCATTATCATCTTTTGACTTCTCATTACAATAGATGAAGTTTTAACTTATTTATGCCACTCTGACTTCTCATTCAGTGTCCGAGTATATTTATATCACAGTTTTTTTTATTAACTTCATAGCTAGTATTCATATTATCATGATTAAGTATTGCTTATCTCTGATATGTTATACCATATTACATTCTTTTTTGTTCAACCTTTTCTATTTCCTGAAGTTAATAATTGCCTTGTTTTTTATTGGCTTAGTTTTCTATAAAATCATTTTTCTCTAAATGCTTGGGCATATATATCAAATGCCTCTTAGTATTATTTTCCAAGTGCTCAAATTCTTCAGAAATTTAACATACTCATTTCTTCTTTTCCCTTTGTCCGATGGCACTCATCCTGTTCCAGTCTAGACTATGAGTTCTCTAAGCCTGCTACAAAACTATTATCTTGAAATTTCTCTCTTTATCACACTTCTATGTCAGATCCAGGGAATAAGAGATTTTTTGGATACAATATTATACTAGATTTTTTTTTTCCCAACTCAGCATTGAATAACCTCCCTATGTTTGAAGAATTTCCAGTGTTATAAGTCTTGAGGAGAGGCAAAACACAGCTCTCACACTCAAAACTGAAGATGTCAGATGCTCAGTTTTCCAGTCTCTCCGACAGCTAAGAGTTCAGCATAAGGCCAAAGCTCTGCTAATCAAACGAGCCCCTTATATCTGGAATTAGAACTGAAAATCTGAGTAAATGGGAACTTCAAGGAACTCTCTAAAAGCCTGATGGTTGCTGCTGGATGGCTGCATTCCTGGATCCAGGGTCCAGGGCTTTCAGAATCAGAATCGGGTTCAAAATCAGCAGACTTCAGTGTCTAGACCTTGGTGCCTGCCACAGTAGTGCCCCCCAACTTCTCTGACTATAATTTTGAGTGTTGTTCTGACTGTATAGCCCTGAACTTACTTTGCTAGCCTTTCCAGCAATTCTCAGAGGGAAAGCTAGGAAATATGTTTTTACCTACTCATTTTGCTCTTTCAAATGAAATTGTGTGGGGTTTTTTTCCCTAAGGAAGATGGGGAGATTGGGTAGCAACAGTCTATACCACAATTACCATGGTTTTAATTTTTAAGAGCTTTTGGTTTAACTTGATTTGTCCTTATGCTTTTTTTTTGGTTTTTAGATTTATTTATTTATCTATCTATCTATTTATTTATTTATTTATTTATTTATTTGAGAGAGAGAGAGAGAGAGAGAGAAAGAGCATGAGCAGGGGAAGGGGTCGTGAGAGAGAACCTCCAGCAGACTTCCTACTGAATGTGGAGCCCAATGTGGGGCTTGGTCCCAAGACCCTGAGATCATGACCTGAGCTGAAATGAAGAGCCAGATGCTTAACCGACTGAGTCACCAGGCGCCCCACTCACCACCTTTTTAAAAATTTGAACATCATCTCATTCTTATTTTATGAGTACAATGGCTTGTATTATCTCTCTGGTAATAGTCCTTATTCTCCTTCTAGTCTTTTCCTGCTCTTTTTACTGACCTTTGTTCTCTAGATCCTTTATCCTTTGGCTTGGTCTTTCTCTCTCTCTCATGTTGGAGGCTTTACTAAAATGTCTGTTGATCTTTCAATTTCTTTTCCTACTTAGAAGTTAAGTACTAAAAAGCTGTTTAGAAGACCCCCATACTGGGCAGAGCTTGCTGATTGGAACACCTCACTGTAGAGTGATTAGGGGGTAAGCTGGCTTTTTCATAGGAGGACCCCCAAAGGTGGCTCTCTCTAGAGTTTTTCCTCTGGACTCTTTAGTTGCTACAGAGGAGGGTCCTTTAATCTCTTGCCTCACCCAGATGGCTGCTTGCGCTCAGGGAGCAGGGGGAGGTAGGGGACTTAGGGATACCTTACTGTGTAGGATACAGACTTTCTTTTAATTCCCTAGTTTCTAGCTCCATTCGCCCACTCTTTGCCATGCCTGGTGTCCAAGTCCTGGCGCTCACTGGTTTGATTTCTTCAGAGAAAAGGGTCAGGTAAAGAAGGAGTTGTTACCTAGCTATGTGGGCAGAAGAAAAGCTCTTGTTGTCCAGCTGTTTCAGATATGGGCTCACAGCCAAACCTCTGCACCTTACCACTTCCCAGGGACACAGCTCTGCCTGATCTTGAACTTTGCTGGTGTCTACCAGGGTGCCTTGGGCTGCTCCTTGCCAGTATCCTCTCTGTAGTTCCTAGAGTTCATTCTCTTCTACTCTGCTTACTCTTACCATTTCTCTGTCACCTTTCCATTTTCTAAGTCTTGTTTTTATGTTTTCTCGTTCTCATGTTTGTGGGTTTGTGCCTTTTTAATTCCTTTTCTGTCTTCTTAGTGGGTTTTCAGGAGAGACATGTGGTCAGTTTGCAATGTTTAGTCAATGAAGTGCTCGCCGCCCAGTTGCCCAACCGTAGAAATGTCATAGCTGCTGACCACTCCCTCTCTTCCATCCTCACTGTCTGTACCTTGGTGCAGACCCTTCCCATCCATGACCTAGACTCTTATTAAATCTGCAAACCAGACTCTTGCCTCCCGATTCTCCCACATCCTGTTTCTCTTTTTCATTGTCCACTCAATAGTCTTTCTAAAATAAAACCCTCATCATATCTCTCTTACTTAAAAACCTTCAGTAAAATCTAATCTTTTCCATCTAAAGTCCAAGATCTGTGGTGTGATTTGCAAGGTTCTTTACAATCCTGCCCTATATTACCTTTTTGGCCATTTTTCTCATGACAGCCCATGCTCTGTATTTCCAGTTACACTTAGATTAGTGCCCTAAACACATCTTGTTCTTTATTCCTTCCTACCTTTGCATATGCTATTCTGTCTTTACAGTTGCCTCAACTCCTGCTTCTACATCTGGAAAGCTCCCACTTATAGTTGAAAATCCATCTGACTTTTTATACCCATTTATACCCCTCGACAAGGCTTTCCTGATTTCCTCTCCTGTGCAAGCATAACATTTGATCCACGCTAATAGTATAAATAATTAACACATTGTTTTATACATTTAGATCAAATTTGTTTACACATTTGTTGTCAAGCCTACATGGCTGTCTGTCTTAAGGAAAAGAAATACTAGTTTCGGGGTGCCTGGGTGGCTCAGCGGGTTAAGCCTCTGCCTTCAGCTCAGGTCATGATCCAGGGTCCTGGGATGGAGCCCCGCATCAGGCTCTCTGCTCAGTAGGGAGCCTGCTTCCTCCTCTCTCTCTGCCTGCCTCTCTGCCTACATGTAATATCTGTCTGTCAAATAAATAAACAAAATCTTAAAAAAAAAAAGAAATACTAGTTTCATTCCTTTACCCCTAGACTGTGGCCTTTCTTTAGTCATAAGCCATGCCTTTCCACCTTTTATTCATCACAGTATTTCTACAAAGTACACAGCATGCAACAAACACTCAGAAAAGGCTAAACTGATGTGCAATTGAGAAGATATTAGCTTAGGAATATGAAACACGATCAATAAAGTACAATAGAGTTACACTATTTATTATAAGAACCTAATCTGTGACAAACCAGATGTCATATAAGAATCAAATCACTATTGAGTAAACATTGTTGAAGTCAAATGGATCAAAAAGATTAACTAGGGCTATATTTTATACCTTAGATAGCCATGAATTCCTTATTTATAACAGCTGTGCAAGAGAGGTATTTCTGACTATTGAAGGCATCATCAAAGACAAAGAGGATCTGATTAAATAGAAATAAAAAACATTTGTACAACACAGTGTCACAGAAGGAAACAATTATTCTGACAAGCACAGCTGATAAAAGCATACCTTCCAGTGCATATTATTTTTAAAAATAGGAAGGTCAAAATCCAGATTCTATTAAAGAGAAGTGTGCAAATGAATATGCAGTTTATACTTGAAAAATCAATGTCCAGACTCATTCATTCTTCATTCAACAAACTTTTATTGTTAAGTGTCAGATATTGTTGGTAGTTTAAAATAGCCAGTATTTTTAGAGCATGTTCCATGTTCTTGGCACTGAGATAAGCACTTAACAGATTATCTCATCTAAACTCAAATTCACTTTAGATTCTGTGCTCTTAACCACTACACAAAGTGTATGCTTCTTGCTGATAGTATCTCCTATAAACTAGAACCTCACATTAATTCAAAGAAATCATTGCACATTACTTAAGCTATCAAAAATGTAAATTAGGGGCACCTGGGTGGCTCAGTGGGTTAAAGCCTCTGCCTCCACCTCAGGTCAAGATTCCAGGGTCCGGGGATCGAGTCCCACATCAGGCTTTCTGCTCAGCAGGGAGCCTGTTTCCTCCTCTGTCTCTCTCTCTCTCCCTGCCTCTCTGCCTACTTGTGATCTCTGTCAAATAAATAAATAAAATCTTTAAAAAAAAATGTAAATTAAAAATAGTAGATCTGTGGTAATCAGGTATATGTACACCATTGCTGGAAGCATGTCCAGTGGATTCATTCCCTCTGGATCTGTTGATTAAAGTTTTTTTAATCAAATTTGGGGACCATTATTTCTGCAAATCTTTTTTCTGCTCTTCTCTTTCTCTCCCGTCTCTGTGGACTCCAATTGAACATTAACTGGGATACTTTACATTGCCCCCAGATCTCTGAAGCTGTTCTTTTTGCTTCCACCTTTTCCTCTCTGTCCTTCAGTCTGGAGAATTTCTACTGATCTATCTTCAAGATCACCGATATTTTCTTCTGCCATCTCAAATCTGCCATTGAGCCCATATGGTAAAGTTTTGTTGCTGCTGTTGGATGTTCTAACTGTTGAGTTTTCATTTGCTTTTTTTTTTTTTTTTTTAGATTTATTTATTTATGAGAGAGAGAGTATGAGTGTGTGCATGAGAGTGAGGGAGGGGCAGAAAGGGAGGAAGAAAGACAAGCAGACTCCATGTTAAGCCTGGAACTTGACTCAGGGCTGGATCTCACAACCCTGGGATCGTGACCTGAGCCAAAATTAGGAGTCCAATGCTCAGCCGACTGAGCCACGCAGGTGCCTGTCATTTTTTTTTTTTTAACGTTTGTATGTCTCTGTTGGTATCCCCTATTTTAAAAGTCATTGCCATCATTTTTTCCTTAAAATTTTATTTGAGAGAGAGATAAAGAGAAAGAATGAGAGAGAGAGAGAGAGTGAGTGCACCTGAGTTGGGGGAGGGGCAGAGGGACAGGCAGACACCCCAGTGAGTGGGGAACCCAACATGGCACTTGATCCCAGGACCCTAAGATTGACCTGAGCTGAAGTCAGACACTAAACCAACTCTGCCACCCAGGAGCCCCTGACAATGTATTTTTATTTATTCTTTGAACATATTTATGATACTAGCTGCTTTGGAGTCGTTGTCTGCTAAGCCCAACATGCAGGCCCACTCAGTCAGATTCTTTTGATTGCTTTTTCTCCAGAGAAGGGTCAGTTTTCCATTTCTTGCATGTCTTGTAATTTTTGGTTGAATAACAGACAATTTAAGTAATACAGTGAGGCAACTCCTGATTCTGATATATATGTCCAAGTTTTTGTTTGTTTTAGTAAATTTCCTGGATTTGAACTATGGAATCTCTCTCTTCTGTGGTGTGTGGATTCTGATGTTCTTACTTGGTTTTTTATTCTTGTTTTTAATTTTCAGCCTGGCTTCCGGGGGTTGCCCTTGAGTTTACATGGCCCACAAGGCTCCACCCTCTGCCAGTGGATCTGTGTAGGTTGGGAGCAGTCAAAGGTGCAGCTAGTTCTCCAGTCTCCCCTGGATTTTACTTTTTGCCAGTCTCTCTGGTGTCCTCAGGAAGGAGCATTGTTTTCCAGTTAGCCAAGGAAATACAGGGAGATATAGTCTTTCTGTGGCTCTCTCATTTCTAGATCTTTCCATCAAATTTCTGGTTGACCCACTGCTTGCCCTAGGTGGGTCCACAACCTCAGGCTAGCAAAGCGAGGGCTTTCCCCTCTCAATTTTCTACTGTACTCACCACATTTAGCTTATAAAGGCACAGCTCAGGTTTGCTCCCTCTGGAAGCAAAACTGCTGATTTCTGACTAGCTCCACACTGGTAAGAACTGGGATAGGGACAGGAGGCCAAGCCATAGGCTCTCACTGTTCTCACCTTCAGTCCCAGCAGATTTTGAAAAAGAAATATTTCTTAATTATTTGTCTCCATTTGGTAAATTGTGGAGCCCTGAGTGATTGGTTTTTGTTATTTTGTCCGGTTGTATACTTACTTCTTGTGAAGAGAATTCACTGACCTTTTCACATTACCATAGCTAACAGTCCCTCTGGTTCCTCCTCCTCCTCCCCACCTCCTTCTTCTTCTTTTTTAATTTTTGATTTTTATTATTGCTTTTTGATTGATATAACATCTCTGGTTCTTTCTCTCTGGAGAATGATCTTTTATAATACAACAAGAAATATAAAACTATTTAACTGCCCTGACTGTAAATCTATTTGGAGGAATTGTATATCAAAGAAACAAAACCAAACAACAAACCATCAGATGTGTTCCAGATTGTCATAGCTACATTTTTTGTGTTAATAAAAAATTAGAAATAAATGTGCAACATTTGGAAAGTGGTTAGAATAATTATATTACCAATTAATACCACAACTAAAAAAATACCACATGAACTTGAAACACGATCCTTTGTGGACTATAGAAATGCACATTCTTGTGTTTATTTATTCTGATAAAGATATGGAGTACATTTGCAGAGATGTTTACTATTTATTTTAAGTCACTTCTATAAAATTACTTAATTTTTTATTTTAAAAACAGACATAATTATGTTTATTATATTTGATATTTTTAACATGCCTGATGTGTGGTTTTGTTTACCTGTTTTTTTTGCAAGTAAGGTGTGATAAAGTAAAGTTGCTTTCTTGGTTATTATTCTAGAATTTATAACATGAGAAACTGTCTCCTTCCACACTAGTCTGTAAGACTTACTTCTTTCAGCAAAATCCTTGACAGGAGAAAAAAATTATCTTAGTCACTATCCAAGGGTTTTGCAACCATAGTTGTTCAGAATTCTGAATAACTGCCTGCCTGCTTCGTTGTACCTATTCACAGTAGTTGAGCATCGTTGCAGGAGTTCTCTCTCACATTGCTGATATATAAAACTTCATTGTGCTTGCCTGGAGGGCACACCCCTTCCTTCTGTTTCCCCCCTAGGTTCCTCGGAAAACATACACACCCATCGGTTTCCTTAGGCACAGGGTAGTTGAGGTTGTGTGAGATTAACTGTGAAAAGGTGAGGTTAACATTTCACACATCTCAGAGAGGCAAAAATCTAAGTCCTTAACCAATGCTGTTCCTTCTTAAAAACCAAGGGGGCAATTGTATTTCACTAAGCCTATAAATGAAAAAAATGAATCATGCCTTGGGTATGTTAAAATTGTACAATTTAATGAATGGTAATGAACAGTATTCCTACTTTTTAAAAAAAGTAATAAAGCCATTAATTCAAATCAATCATAAACTTTGGCAGTTTATATTAATCCACAATTGAGGAGATACTTCCTCATCATTTCCTATACACAAACTTCTAAATGCCAAATCTTGGCATTTAATATGTACATTTAAGATGTAAAAGACAGTCATTGCCCTCAAGATATGGAAGTACAAAAAATAAGTATAATAGTTGGAAACCTGTGATGAAGGCAGATAGATGTTGAAAGGATAGAGACTACTTTGGGGGCAAGGGCAGGTTCTTTATTCATTTGGCCACATATGTAGAGCATTTACTACATTTCAAACACTGTTGCAGGTGTGAGGGAACATTCTGAATAGACATAGAAGGTCTCAGCTGTCCTTGAGTTTGCATTGGAGTAGGGGAAGACACATATTAAACAAACAAATAAATATATACCATAATGTCAGTAAGTGATAACTACTATGATGAAAGGTAAAGCAGGGTAACAGAATAGAGAGAGACGACAGTGGGGAGAAAGAGTACTGTTTCAGACAGGTTTGTCAGAAAAGATATCTCTGAGAAGAGGATTTTATTTTTAAGATTTTATTTATATATTTGACAGACAGAGATCACAAGTAGGCAGAGAGAAAGAGGAGGAAGCAGGCTCCCCGGTGAGCAGAGAACCCAATGCGGGACTCGATCCCAGGATCCTGAGATTATGACCTGAGCCAAAGGCAGAGGCCTAACCCACTGAGCCACCCAGGCGCCCCAGAGAAGAGGATGTTTTAATGGAGACTCTAATTATAAAGTAGTTAGCCATGCAGAGATGTGGGGGAAGAGTTCCAGGCAGAAGAAATAACATGTATAAAAGTACAGGTGAGCATAGGCTTGGCAAGTTCCAAGAACAGCAGAAGTCCAGCAGTAACTTGAGAGGAGTGGGCCAGGGGAGAGAGGTAGGAGGCGAGTACCTGAGGAAAGTGAATGTCAGTGCCCTGTAGGACCATGTAGGCCAGGGTTGTGATATGATCAGGTTCAGCCTTCAGAAAGGTCACTTAAAAGAAAAAAAAAAAAATCACTGGCTTTGTGAGGAATGTATTGTATGGAGAGAGGTAAGAGAAGGAGCCAAAGCCTGTTGGATATATACTAAGGCAGAGTAAACTATAATAATAATAATAATAAATAAAGTGGCTCAAACACAATGGAACTTTATTTCTCACTTTCACTAATAGTCTAGGAATGCTCTCCTCCCTGCACTGATTCTGGGACTCAGGCTCCTTCCATTCTTTTGGCTTTATTATCCCTTAGTACCTTGTCATATAAAGTCAAGACTCAGTCACAATGTTCAGATTTCAGGCACAGAGAAGAGGTATACCTGTTCTCTCAAAGACCTTGGTGCTGAAGTGGTACTCACCACTTTTGTTTGTATTCCACTGGTGAGAACTTAGTCATGTGACCACACCTCACTGCCAGAGATCCTGAGAAATGTCCTATGACTGTAGTCTCTACTGTAGGAACACACTTTATTAAATCAGATGAAAGATGAAAATGGCTTGGACTAGGATGGAAGCAATGGGAGTGGTAAGGAGTGGTCATATTTTGGATATATTTTGGTGGTAGAATCAACAGTAAGTACAGTTGGAATAGATTTATGTGTGAGGAAAGAGGGTTAAGGATAAATCTTGGAGAGTTGAGTGAATTGTGGTATCATTTATTCAGATGAAGAAAACTTGGGGAGAATAGATTTCTGCTTTAGCCAGGTTAAGGTGCTTGTTAGGTAAGGGGAGATATTAAGAAGACAACTAAGTACCCAAAACTTCAGTTCAAGGGAGAGATCGATGATGTTGTAAACTTGGAACATCAGCATTTGGGACTAGGAGTGAATATATTTGGAAATAAGAAGAGTGCCAGGGATAAATAAATGCTGGGATACTCCAATATTTGGGAGTTGGAAGGGGTGGTAAGCCAGCAAAGGAGACTGAGAAGGAGTGGCCAGTGAGACAGGAGGAAAACCAGGGAAGTAATGTATCCTAGAAACCAAAAGAAGAAAGTGTTTCAATAAGAAGAAAGAGATCATATATGTCAGATACTGTCTGAAAGGTCCAGTAGAATGAGGAATGTAAGTGGACCATTGAATTTGAGAAGTTTCAAGTCACTGACAACCTTAGGAAGAGTAGTTTTAGTGGAATGTTATATACAATCTTAAGAGTGAGCTGAGGAAATAATGGGAAGTAGAGACTGTCTAGACAATTCTTGTGAGGAGTTTTGCTATAAAGAAGATAAAGAAATAGAGCAGTAACTAAGGAGTGGATTAGGAAGTATTTGTTCAGGTGGGAGAAATTACAGTATATTTGCCTTTGATGGGGATGATTGAGTAAAGAATGGAGAAATTGATGATGCAAAGGCAAAACCCTTGAACAGGGCACAAGTGGAGGGGTATGCCTTAGGTAAGGGGTGCATTAGTAAGTCCTTAAGGACTCTTCATCCACTGTGAAAAGAAGAAAAACAGAAGAGAGGGTACACATGCAAGTAGATTGGTAGATTTGGTGTGAGAGATTAAAAAATCTCTGTTTGAGAGGAGAAGCTTTAAATTTGTTACATCAGAGAGTAGGAGAATGAGTTGGTTAGGTATAAGACTGCTGGGGAATGCCGAAGTGTGGAAGCAGGTGAGGTAAGCAAGGGAATGCTGTTGGTCTTGGACCATAGAATCTTAGCTAGGTAAGAGGGTAGTGAAAAGAGGAGGTAGGTGATAGAAAGCAAAAACATAGTAGGACAAATTGACTGAAGATCCCTTTGTAGGCTATGAATAGTTGGGGTGAGAGACAGCAGAGAAATAAGGGGGGGGAAAAGAGGTGATAAGCAGAGGTAGATAGATTGAGATCATGATTTAGAAGTGTAAAGTTACTAGTAAAGCAAACCTTAAGTGTGGTCGAGGGAGTTAATGGCTGAGGTGAATGGAAATTATTTTTAAGCTGAGTTACAAAATTGGAGGAGAAGAATTCATAGGTATTTGCTCATAAAAATAGAAAAGGGTTTGGTAACAAATTGGTAACCAAAGATTTGGCTCATTTATTTTTTAGATTTTTTCCTGAAGTCTCCGCTCCAAGATATCCAGAGACCAAATTCTTTCTATACCCACTTGTGCAACCCCTGGGTCTCCCTATTAGGGGTGAGTAACTTCATTTTTTTCTCAACTGTCCTTGAGAAGAGAATTCCGATAGAAATGTCAATCGAGGGGGCTGCACAGGGGAGAGGAGAAAGGAGTCTTGACTAGGAGCAATGTGATTTAAGTGTGTTACATTAGAATTTAGATGAGTTTACAAATGGCAAGATTATATTTAATGAACTACTTATTTTAATCAATGGTTTACTTTAAAAATAATTAATCATCTATGATAACCTCTGGGTCTCTAAATTTTTAGGTATACCAAATTAGCATAATTTCACTCTAATTTGTTTCTTCTAGGCAGGAGTAGGACAAGGAGCTAGGGTAGAATATCTATTTATTGATAGTTTTGATTACAGGGTGCTTTCAGGCCGGTGTCTTCTCAAATATTTGCTTAAGTGAGGTTATGAATTATGAATTATAAGAATTATATGTGAACTTCAACTATTCAGAATTTATAGTGATCAGAGGTTGATGAGAGGAACTATTATTGTTTCTTATGGCCCTGGCCTTGTGGCTTGCTCACCATGTGATAAACTGTTAGATGATTTTCCCTTCCTACTTTGTTTCCACAGGCTTTTGTGTCTCTTCTTATCATGTTTGTGATCCAGTGGGTCTACACCCTCATTAACATAGGTGTTGCTGCCGTTGTGTATTTCTACATTGGTCGGGCCAGTCCAGGGCTTCACCTTGGTAAGCAGCAGAGCCTTTTTGCTACCATCTCCCTTCTTCTCTTTCAGCATTCATTGAAAAATGTATTTTGAGCACCTGTTAAATGCTGACACTGACTCAGCTCTCAATCCCATTTTCAAATAGCTTATAGTCTAGGAGGAATAATATAACATGCACACAGATGGTAACAAATAAAAAATAATAACAACTTGTTGGTTGCCAGAAGACATATGGCAATAAAATTGTTACTAACAATTGTTAGTAACAATTTTATTGTTGGAAGAAAGAAATGGAAATATTCTGTTTCAGCTTTCTGATACTAATGTGAAATACTATAATATCACTTAAAGGTAGACCATAATAACTTAAAAAGATATACTACAAACCCTAATGCAACCATTAAAATACAACAAAGAAGTATAGCTAAAAAGCCAATAAAGAAGATAAAATTGAATTTACAAAGTACTCAAATTGAAATAAAACAGGAAAAAATAAAATGATAATAAAGGACATATGAGACAAACAAAAAACATATAGCAAGGTGGCTTATATATACCTTGCCATATGAATAAGCACACTAAATATAAATGGTCTAAACATTCCCAGTTAAATGGTTAAACCCTGAGATTGTCAGATTGAATAAAAAAATTGTGATCCAACTATATGCTGTCTACAAGAAATCTTTAAATAGAAAAGTCAAATATATTAAGAGCAAAAGGGAGGGAAAAGATAGTACCAGGATAGTGTGAATCAAAACAAAAGTGAAGTAATTGTATTAACACCAGACAAAATAGATTTCAGAGAACAGAATATTGCCAGAGATAAAGAGGGTCATTTCAGAAAAGTAAAGGGGAAAATTCATCAAGAGGATAAAACAAACCTTAACACTTACGTACTTAGAAACAGAGCTTTAATAACATGATGTAAAACCTGACAGAACTTCAAAAAGAAATAGAAAAGTTCATAATTATAGTCAAGATTCCAATACCTCTCTCTCAATAATTGCTGAAATAAGTAGGCATAACATCAAAAGGCTTTAGAGGACTTGAAGAACATTGATAGCAAACCTGACCAAACTGACATTTATAGAGTATTCCACCCAACAATAATAGAATATGCATTTCTTTCAAGTATACATGAAACAGCAGTATCTGGGTGGCTCAGTGGGTTAAAGCCTCTGCCTTTGGCTCAGGTGATGATCCTGGGTCCTGGGATCAAGCCCCACATCGAGCGCTCTGCACAGTGGGGAGCCTGCTTCCTCCTCTCTCTCTCTGCCTGCATCTCTGCCTACTTGTGGTCACTGTCAAATAAATAAATAAAATCTTAAAAAAAAAAAAGTATACATGAAACATTTGCCAGGACAGACCATAGTCTAGTATTTAAAAATGTTTAATAGGGGCGCCTGGGTGGCTCAGTGGGTTAAGCCGCTGCCTTCGGCTCAGGTCATGATCTCGGGGTCTTGGGATCGAGTCCCGCATTGGGCTCTCTGCTCAGCGGGGAGCCTGCTTCCCTCTCTCTCTCTCTGCCTGCCTCTCCGACTACTTGTGATTTCTCTCTGTCAAAGTAATAAATAAAATCTTTTAAAAAATGTTTAATAAAATTTTTTAAGTTTTTTTTTAAAATTTATTTGAGAGAGAGTAAGAGTAAGAGAGAACATGAGAGGATGAGAGGAGAGAAGGTCAGAGGGAGAAGCAGACTCCCTACTGAGCTGGGAGCCCAATGCAGGACTGGATCCCTGAACTCTGGGATCATGACCTGAGCCTAAGGCTGTCACCCAACCACTCAAGTCATCTAGGAGTCCCAATTGTTAAAAGTTTTTAAAAAGATTAAATAAATTTAAAAGCATTCAAACAAATTCAAGAACACATTATGTTCTTTGACTAAGGGGAAGATAAATTAGAAATAAGTAATAGAATGATATCCCAGTTATCAAAATGTTTAGAAACTAAAGAACCTAAAATGACTAAGAACTCTAAATAAGCTCAATAAACTAAATAACTGATGGCCCAAAGGAAATATAATAAGTAAAATTACAAAGTATTTTGAACTGAACAAAAATGAAAATGTAACATTTCGAAATTATGGGGATGGAGCTAATTCCATAGTTAGAAGGAAATTTATACACATCGAATGCATATATTAGAAAAGATATATTATATATATTATTATATTATATATTAGAAACCAATATTGCACAGTATGTTAACTACTGAAAATTTAAAAAAAAGAAAAAAGAAATTTCTGAAATCAATGACCCCAATTTCCAACTTAAGAAACTAAGGAAGGGCAGATTAAACCCAAATAAGAATAAAAAAGGAAAAAATAAAGATCAAAATAGAAATCAATAAAAATTTTATATAGAGAGAACGCAATGAGACAAAAATCTGGTTATGCAAGATCAATAAAATTGACAAACCTCCAGCTAGACTGATCAATATAAAAGGAGAAAAGGCACAAAACTACCAATATCAGGAATGGGAGAGATGATATTACTAGCATCTGCAGGTATTAAAGGTAAAACAAAGAAATATTATAAACAGCTATATGCCAATAAATTTGGCAACTGAGATAAACTGAACAAATTCCTTGAAAGACAGAAATATCAAGGCTCACTCTAGAATATAGGGCTATTTAGGTAGTCTAAATACCTTGTCACTGAAAACCTGCCCACAGGGGCACCTGGGTGACTCCATCAGTTAAGCCTTGAGCCTATGTCACAAGCCCAGGATCCTGGGATTGAGCCCCAGGTCAGGCTCTCTGATCAGTGGGGAGCTGCTTCTCTCTCTCCCTCTGCCTGCCCTTCTGCCTGCTTGAGCGCGTTCTCTCTCTCTCTGTCAAATAAATAAATAAAATATTTAAAATAAATGATTAAATAAAAATAAATAAAAACCTGCCCACAGAGAAAACTCTAGGCCCAGATGGCTTCACTAATGCAAAGTGCCAGATATTTAAGGAAGGAAGAAAATTAATTCTATAGAAACTCTTTGGAAAGCTCTACATCAATATCCCTCATGAATGTAGATGCAGAAAGTCCTAACAAAATTTTAACAAGTTGAATATAAAGATGTATAAAAAGGATAAAACATCATAACAAAATGATGTGCCCAGGCTTCAAGGTTGGTTTAACATTCTAAATTAATTAGTGTAATATTCACAAACTACAAGAGAAAAAACTACAAACATTTCTGAGAAGAAATTAGAGAGGAAATTAAAGAAATAAATGAACTGTATTTTTGAATTGGAAGATTCAATATTCTTAATGTCAGTTCTCCCCAGATTGTTCTATGGATTTGACACAATCCCAGTCAAAATCTCAGCTGCCTTTTGTGGAGCAAATGGCAAGCAGATTCCAAAATATTTACACGGAAATGCAAAAAGCCCTATAGTAGTCCAAACAGCTTTGTACACGAACAGAGTTGAACTTACATTACCTGATTTCGAGACTGATTATACGCTAAAGCAATTGAGATATCATGGTATTGGCATCAAGATAGACAAATCAGCGGACAAAACAGAAAGTCTAAGAAATGGTACCACGACAGTTCAGTGGAAGAAAAGTCTATTTGCCATATGATGCTAGAAAAATTGGAAATCCATATTCAAAAAAATAAGCTGCAATTGCATATATCGTACACTATAAAAGTAACTCAAAATAGATGATAGAATTAAACGTAAAACCTAAAATTATAAAATTTCTAAAATAAAATATAAGAAACTGTGGCTGAATGAGACAGATTTCTTAGATACAACACTCAACGCAGGAGAAGATTTGATAAATTGGACTTCATCAAAATTAAGAACTCTGATCTTCCAAACATACTAGTAAAGAAATGCAAAGTTTGCGGCGCCTGGGTGGCTTAGTTGGTTAAGCATCTGCTTTCAGCTCAGGTCATAATCCCAGGGTCCTGGGATCAAGTCCCTTTTGGCTTCTTTTCCCACTCCCCCTCCTTGTGCTTTTTCTCGCTCTGTCAAATAAATAAATAAATAAAATCTTTAAAAAAAAAAAAAAGAAATGCTAAGGCAAGCCAAGACTGTGGGAAAATATTAGCAATTCACATACCCAATAAAGGACTTGTATCTAGAATACATAAAAACTCTCAAAATTCAATAATAAGGAAATGACAACAAAAACAGGCAAAGATTTTAAATGGATCTCATCAAAGAACATTAATGGATGGCAAATAAGCACATGAAAAGATGCACAACATGCATGTTCATTAAGAAATGCAATTAAAATCACAACATACTACTATACACCTATTAATATGACTAAAATTAAAAGTACTGACGATAAAAAAAAAAATACTGACCATGCCATCCATCATTGAAGATATGGAGCAACTAGAACTATCGTATACTGCTGGTGGGAATGTAAATGATACGATCACTTCGTAAAACAGTGCGGCAGTTTATTAACAAGTTAAACAGGAAAGTGGGGTGATGGGTAAAATAGGTGACGGGGATGAAGGAGTGAACTGGTGATGAGCTCCCAGTGATGTAGGGAATTATTGATCGCTCTAATGTACACCGGGAACTAATATAACACTGTATGTTAGCAATATTAGAATTAAAATTTAATAAATAAATTGATAGATAAGTAAATAAGTAAGTAGGTAAGTAAAGTTAAACATACACCTGCTATATGAACTAGCTACAGGGTCCTAGTTATTTACCCAAGCGAAATGAAAGCACATGGCCATAAAAAAAAATGCACATGAATATTCAGATCAGCTTAATTTGTAAGGAGCCCCAAACTGGAAACAATTCAAATGTCCACCAAGAGGTGACTCTATAAATGAATTGTAGCATAGCCATACAATGGAATATTACTCAGCAATACAAAGGATGAACTTTTTTTTAAAGAATGGGCATTGAGGCTCATGGGTGGCTCAGTTGTTAAGCATCTGCCTTTGGCTCAGGTCATGGTCCTAGGGTCCTGGGGTGCAGTCTCATGTCAGGTTCCTTGCTAAGTGGGGAGGCTGCTTCTTTCCCTCTGCCTTCTTCTCCCTCTGCCTGCCATTCACCCTCTTGTGTTCTCTCTCTCTATCTCCCTGAAAAATAAATAAATAAAATCTTAAAAAAAAAAAAAAAGTATGGACTGTTGATCCATGCAGCGACATGAATGAATCTCAAGATAGAGATGCTGAGTCAAAGAAACCAGACTGAAAGAGTACATAGTATATTTCATATGTATAATTAATATATTTTATATATAATTTATATATAAACCAGACAAAAAGAATGCATAGTATACTTTTCTGCATATATATAAATTACTGAAAATGCAAACTAATCTATAATGACAGCAGATCTGTGGTTGCCTTTGGATGGGGTTCGTGGGTGGGGGGATGCATGGGAGGGAGGTCTTATGAAGCAGCTTGAGGAAGCTATTGGAGGTGATGGATATGTTCATTATCTTGTTTGTGGTGATGGCTTCACAGTACATACATGGGTCAACACTTTCCAAATTTTACACTTTAAATACATGTAGTTTGTTCTAAAAATGTACTAATTTGTTTTAATTAGTAAAATTAAACACAGGCACAGAAATGGTAAGATACACACACAGAAAAATGATAGTCACAAAGGAAGAAGTTTATACTGACAGATCCCTAGAAACAGGAGGCAGGGCAACAACTCAGGGCCTAAAGGGGAAGGAGCAGGGTTGGTCAAGATGAAGAGAGGAGAACTTGACCCAGAGCCATTACTGGAGTTTTAATAGGAAGGGATGGGCAAGGCAGGGAGGTAGCTGAACACGTTTAGGATTGGATAGTTTGAATAATTTTGGTGGGCTCTGGGGTATAAGAGTGGTCACCAGCTATCCAGTACCTGGCCCTGGGGTGATCAGGGCAGGGGAGTATTGGCTTGGTGTATGGGGAGTTTAACAAAGAAGGTGATTGGCGGTGAGGGCTCCAGATTTGTTGGTTTGTGTATCCCATAATGCTAACGTCCTGATTATATACTGAATACTATCTTATCAACCAGTTTTAAACCAGCCATTTAGATAGACAGACAGACAGATACAAAATTTGGAGAAGCATTTTCTGAAACTACATTTGATTTGATTTCCTGAAGTTTCATCTTATTTATTATATGAGATTATTTTTTAAAAACCCACATTAAAGGAGGGGTGGATTTAAAAAAAAAAAAAAGGTGCTAAGTTCTATATGAGTCAGTGTGTTCTATGTCAGGATACTTGGCCAGTATCACAGTAATCTCACTTCAAGCTTCGGCTCTGACGTGGCTGTATACTGAGCTAAGTGATTCACTTAACGCCTATAGAAATGTCTCCAGAGCCAGATCCTATGGGTGTTGTACTGTGAGGTTCCAAGATGAAAAACACGTCCTTTCTATGCTTAAAGGGTGAATGGTCTAGTAGGGGATTTTATAGCATGTATTTAACATATTATCAATTTGAATCTAACAGAAAAAAAATTATCAGAAAATTTTAGATTCCTAAGACTGAAGTTGGCAAATCCTCTGCTTTTTCCTCTGTAGCACTGTCTTTAGTTTCTTTCTTGGGATTTTGGATTTTAGAAATTTTTGCAAGAAATTTTTGAACACTATATATGGGAACAAAGTCCTTAGTAGGTTGCTGTCAGAGTCTTACAATAAATGAGGTTTGGTTAAACTGAAAAAGGAAAGAAAGATTTTGTGCTAATTCTGTGTGTGGGTCAGAGAGTTTCACTATTAAAACTGGGCTTTTGGGGGCGCCTGGGTGGCTCAGTGGGTTAAAGCCTCTGCCCTTGGCTCAGGTCATGATCCCATCGTCCTGGAATCGAGCTCTGCATTGGGCTCTCTGCTCAGCAGGGAGCCTGCTTCTCCATCTCTCTCTGCCTGCCTCTCTGCCTACTTGTGATTGCTGTCTGTCAAATAAAAAGCAAAACAACAACAATAAAAAACCTGGGCTTCTGGATGTAGAGCCTTTATTAATACTTATGTATATGTTTTCCCTACAGGATCAGCTTCCAGCTTCAGCTTCTTCAGGTGGATGAAGTCCCTTGTGACCATCTCCTGCAGGTCTGTGCTAATAGGAGGTACTTGGGGTGTCCCGTCCCTGGCTAGGTTTAAGTGAAACATGTGTGGGAACCTGACATCTGACAACCTCAATGATGCTCAGACTCTGTTCCTCCTTGCCTTCCGCCACCCAGCCACCCCAGCCTCCCCCCGCCCAACCCTCCCTCCCCCCACCCCCATCTCAGCTCAGCAGAAGCTTCTTATGGCTCACGTCTTGCCTTCATACCTTCAGGAATCATGAACAGAAGGTTTATCTAGAATCAGATTGCTGTGTGCTGAGTCAGCAAGTTCCCAGTCTAAGACATACCAGTTTCAATACACTATCATATACAAGATTAAGGCCTCAAGGCCACCCCTTCTGCCATCTCAATTCAGGGGCGGTTGATGTGATTGTATTGGCGAACAAGCAGAGATCAAGTACAGAAACATAGCAGAGATTCTAGAGGATTTCTGTGGCCCCTCCATGTTCAAATACACAGGGAAAGGGAGAAGCAGGAGGAGGCCTCATGGAGAAGGTACGATTTCAGGAGTGCCCTCATCTCTTTCCTGTTCCTCCTCCACCCTTCCGGTACAATGCTTCCTCAACTTTGAAGGCCTCAGGACTCTGGAAAATCACTTCCCTCCCCTTTCGATACCAGTGAGGAGCCAGGGCTGCGGGCTGGGAAAATCCAGGCAGGACCCTGGTTTCATTTTGTTGGTTTGTTTCTGAAACTAGAGATGTCTGGGTTGCCCTTACCGATATTGCCACCTTCTGTGCCCTGATGTTGCTAATGGATGAGCGGAGCCTTTCCCATTGATCCCCCATGTAAATTCAGAATCCTTTTTTTTTCTTTCCGTTTTTTAAAAATTGTGGTAAAACAGACATGTCATAGACCTTATCATCTTAAACGATTTTTTTTTTAAGTAGGCTTCACGCTGGGCTTGAACTCACAACCCTGAGATCAAGACCTGAGCTGAGATCAAGAGTCAGATGCTTACCTGAGGCACCCAGTGCCCCCCATCTTAACCATTTTTATGTGTATGATTCAGTGGCATTAAGTTCATTCACACCATTGTGCAGCCCTCACCACCATCCATCTCCAGAACTCTCCATCTTGCAAAACAGAAAGTCTATGCTGACTAAACAGTAACTCCCCATTCCTCCCTCCTAAGAATCCTTTTAAAGGCAACCTTTGTAAACCCTCTAGTTCAAGTTGACAGAAGAAAGGAAATGTTGGTGCTAGAGCCTAGGATGATGAACCAAAAGGAGCAGGGCTCTGGGAACCACTAGGGAGAGGACTGGTGTGTGGGGGGAGTCCCTGTCCTCTGCCAGGAAGATGGCTGTTGTCCTTTGTGCAGTGATAGGAGGTGGCGGGTTGCCCCTCCTCCCACCACTGGCCTTTCTTCCAGTCTGGGGCACCAGGTTGAGTGACTTGATCTCTTTCCCCTACCCCCTCGTCCTGACGGAAAGTAGAGGCTGAGTGAACACAGGTTCTGTGTAGAAGCTGCCTGCAGAATTGAGCTGCAAGAGGTGTGTGGTTGAAAGTACTTGGCCTTATCTGATTCACAGGAATATTTTTAGGCATATTTCTGGTTTTAAAGCCTATAAGTGACCCTGGGAGGTCACTCCTCCTTAAGTTGCACTTGAATTCCAGGAATTTCACCTCTGAGGTCACTGTAGTACTACTTAGGAAAAAACAATGTCTTCAGAGGAGATTATTCTTAGAGAAGGATAGTGCGTTGGTTGGAAGGGAAACCAGTACACACTGTTCATAGCTCTGTGGGCTTCTGAAGTGGGTGGTGAAGGTCTCCACTCCGTCTCAACACCACGTTTGCTGCCTCACGTGGCTCCTGGGTGAGGTCCCGTGGTGCTCATCCAAGAGGGTGAAAGAACCAAGAAAGGATGATTCGCTTAAAGGTAGAAATGGCTGTTTGGTAGTTTTGAAGGGTTTGTTTCCTCCTCTCCCAACTATAGTCCCAGATGCTTTTCAAAACCGAAGAATAATATTATAGAATGTGTTTGGGCAAAGGAACTTGGCTATGTGCTTCCATTACACATACAATTCCCAGAATTATGTGAAATGAAGCCTGACCTTGAGAAGGTTTTCTTTTCAGAAGTCCTAGCAATTGCCCAGGTGAGAATTCTCAGGCTATTCTAGTTTAAAAGGGAAACATAGTGTTTCCCTGAACTCAGAAGAATACAATAGTTTCACCTTAGGGGGAAAAAAAAGCCATTAACAAAAATAATTGATTGGCAAAAACACCTGTATGTTGACTGAATGTTACCTCTTGACCTTACATCTTGCAGATTCGACCTTTACAGAAGTTCTTTCATTTCTCAGAAAAAGCTCCCTCTATCTAATTTAGAGATGTTCTCAGCAAGTGGCTTCAAGTCTTAGTCCTGTGATCTAAACTTCTATAACAGCACATTTTGCCAAAAGCAACTAGAGCTTCCTACTGAGGTTCCACAAGTTTAGAATATTAGATTGCTACCTTTTTAAGATAATCGTCAAATATATTCTTTAAAGAACTGAACATTAGTACTTACAGAGTGGATGATTCTTTCTGAGTAAAATTTTGAGGAGGCAATCCATGATCTCAGGTCATGATCTCAGGTCCCCGCATCGGGCTCCCTACTCAGTGGGGAGCCTGCTTCCCCCTCTCTCTCTGCCTGCCTCTCTGCCTACTTGTGATCTCTCTCTCTCTCTCTCTCTCTGTTAAATAAATAAATAAAATCTTTGGGAAAGAAAAAAAAAAAAAAAAAAAAGGACCTACCACAGACTGAGGAAACTGAAGGGGACCAGGAAAGATGAGAAAAGAAGGCAGGGGAGGTGATTGAAGAGCTGGCCTGGGGTGATGAGGCTGATGAGTGGCAGGGAGGTGACTCTCTTTCCTTACTGCATTCTGCCTGTAGCACTTTCCTCTTGTCTACCAGACATTTTTCTTTACGGTTTATTCTAACTTCAACTGTATGGAGACACTTCAGTGACCATGGAATCCACATCAGGATATACTTTTTGTCTTCAGGCCAATTTAGTGTCAAAAGCCTTTGCAGCTCCCCTTCTAGCAGTTTCTTCTGTAAACCTCAGCCCTGGAAATCATTCTTCGTTCAAGGTTCTTTCCAACGAACCAAAGAGAAAGCATCTCTTTCTGCTCTTCTCCATTTTCCAGCCTCTCTGTTCCATTATTTCATTTGAAAGGAAAGCGAAGAAAAGCCATAGAACCCCAACATGACACCGTGTGGAAGGTTATCTTGTGGGTTGTCTCCCATTGGGTGGGTACATTTTCTTAGGTTTCCACTAAACAGAGGTAAATATCATTCTCCTTATTTTATTTCATCCTTATTTTTTATAGTTTGGGTTCATAAACTATTACACAAATAGTATTCCGCAGTTATCTTATTTAAATGCATGTTAAATAAATACAAAATAATAAGCACAACGCCCCTCGTGCGAAGCACTGTTCTCTCCCAGAGCAGACCCAGCTCCACCGATTAGCACTCTGTCTTTGGTTCTGACCGCCTCTGTGTTTCCTCTCACCAAAGGAGCTTGAGATCGCCCCAAGAGCAGATAATTTTGGCGCCGTCCCTGGCTAGGGTTGACATGGAGATGACTCAGCTCACCCAGGAGAACGCGGACTTCGCCACTCGGGACCGCTACCACCAGTCCTCCCTTGTGAGTCGGGAACAGCTGCTGTCTCAGTACTGAGGGGCTGAGTACTCATTAGCAGGCAGCCCGAGGACCCTCCTGCCTTGGAGCTGGCCAGGGTGCAATGGATCCAGATCCCAGAGCCTTCATGATGCTGGTTCTCCTCAGTAAGAATCTCAGAGATGTTCTCCCCCTGCTGGTTTGGAGGATGGAAATCTGCAGTCTGGTCTGGAGCACCCATCTCCTCTGGGGAACCACCTGAAAGCCTGTAGCCTCCGCAACATGCACCCAGTTTGGAGAGCCCCACACAGACGTCAAGACGTGCAGGTGCGGAGAATCACACCAGGTTGCTTGCTCTGGAGGCCACAATAAATATTTTAAATTTTATTGTATTATTTATTTTTTGAATAAATAATACATTCACATGGTTCTAAAACCCAAAGGATAATCTTATATCATAATGTGCAAGCTTCCCCTCCCATCCTTGTTCCTCCTAAGTTCATCCCCTGCCCCAGAGGCAACCACTGTTCTTAGATATACTTCCAGCATTTCTTTATGAATATACAAGTAAAGAGGAATATGGATTCCTATTAACTCCCTTTCTATCCACAAAACGTAGTATATTATACATGTGTTCTGCACCTTGCTTTTCCCCTTGGAGACATTTCCATACCAATACCTATACAGTTTCCTCATTATTTTCCATTGTATCAAAGTGGTATAATTTATTTCATCAGTTCCACAGTGATGACATTTGGATCATTTCTCATGTTTCTCTATTACAATCAGTTCTGCAGTGAATAATCTTGTGCATACGTACAAGCATAGAGTCTATCCGTAGGATAAATTCCCAGAAGTGGAATTGCGAGATCAAAGGGCACATGCGCTTGCAAGCTATTATTGTTTAGGGAAAGTCTTATTAATTAAAAAGTTAAATACCGTGAGATATGTAATGGTGACTCATGTTCTCAGAAGCCTTTGTGGGCCCCAGCTCTGTGGACACCTTTGCAGCCGTTTCACGGTAGGTGCGGGCGAAGGGACAAGAGTGTTTTGGTTCCTTGATGAGCTCACGGTGGCGTTCATCACAAGCAAGCCGTCCTGGGGGCAAGGGCAGTAGCTTCCCCCTGGTGAGTTCAGCACCTAGCTCAGGGATGGGAGTTTTCCTGCTGAGCCACAGGGAAGTACCCCTGGGTCCATCATGACCCCTTTCTTCTGTAGTAGACGCTCTTAAGCCAGTGTATAGAGACTTGCTCAAGTCTGGGAGGCTTGTTAAAAGTGCAAATTTCTGCACCTCATCCATAGGTTTTGTTTGTTTGTTTGTTTTTGTTTTGTTTTGTTTTTTTCAGTAGGTTTGGGGCAGAGTCCTGGACTTGAATTTTTTTTTTTTAAGATTTTATATATTTATTTGAGAGAGAGTGCAAGCAAGAGAGAGCACCAGGCAGGGGCAGGGAGAGGGAGAAGCAGGCTCCCCGTTCAGCAGGGATTGATACTCGGACCCTGAGATCATGACCTGAGCCAAAGGCAGACACTTACCTGACTGACCCACTGCAGGTGGCCTTGGACTTGACATTTTTAATGAGTGCTTCAGCAGTTCCACACAAGCCATCCTCGGGCCCCATGCTGGAGAGTGCTGGTCTGCTGGATGGAAGAGCTTAAAGCCAGTGCAAGGGTAAGGTCATGACGAGAGGACAGTTGGATCTCATTCTCTCCTGGAAAATGAGGTCAAGTTTACAATTACTGCCTATGCACCATTTGAGTCAAACATCAGACTTCCAAACATTATAACAAACAACTTCAACCAACTCAGTAGGCAGGTGGGAAATAGTAGGAACATAAAGTGACTGTATTCATGAGGGCCAGGGTTGGTGATCTCTGAAGACCCTTTTCAAGAAAAAACTGCTCCGAGTTTCTGAAATGTATCCTCACAGTTCTGGAGGCCAGACATCCAAAATCAGTGTCACAGCAGCACCGTGCTCCCTCCAGGGGCTCTGACCACTGGGGAGAATTCTATCCTTGCCTTCTCCATCTTCTGGTGGCTGTGGGCAGTCTTTGCCCTGTGGTCACATCACTCCCATCTTCATGGCCAGCACCTTCAAGTCTCTCTGCTCCATGGTCACACCCCCTCTCCTATGGGTATGTGATGTCAGCCTCTACCTCACTCATAAGAATGCGTGTGATGGCCTTTAGGGTCCACACACACCATCCAGGATACCCATCCCAAGAGCCTTAAGGATTGGGATGTGGCTGTCGTTTGGGGTACCACTTTTCAGCCTACCAGAGAAGGCTCTAATGATACGGCATTTAGTTCTTTTGAATTTTGCGTAGCAGGCTGAAAAAAAGTAACCCCTCCAAAAATGAGGGTACTGAGTTTGAAAACCATCTACAGCAGAAGATTGAAGTATGCAGATAAGAACTTTGCCAGTATGATTAATGTCACAGAAAAGAGTAAGTGGGGAGTGGGGTGAAGAATTCTGGCATTCCACTCAGTGTTGGGGACACCTAAACAAACAGCTCACAGTCTAGCACGGGATATAGATACTGAATACACTGAATCATCTAAATATGTCCAAAAAATCTTGTGCTTAACCAAATGATATTGCTTAAATAATAATAGTAACCAGTACAGTGGCCCTCAGATCTTAGGCTGGGATCCCCAGAAAGCAGAAGCTTATGTGCTACTGCTTTCCTGAGGGTACAGCCAGGGAAGCAGGAGCAAGAGAAAATGGGAGTGACGCAGGGAGGGAGACTTGGCATTGACTTAGAAACCATTTAGTATCGGGGACAGCTGAATGCTTCATCTCAAAGGACCCTTCTGAGAGCCCGTAGAGACACCTGCATCTCAAGACCTTCTTGCAGAGGAAGGAAAGGATGAGAATTCATCCACTGGTTTTTGTTTCCCATGGTCAAAGGTTAGCTATGAGACATAACCCAGCCCGACTCCTGCCCACATTTGTGATTGGCACTCTGGGAGGACCTACCAAGTTCTGCAGCAAGCAGCAAATCTGTGTACGTGAAACTGACTGGAGCCCAGCAGGGGTGGCTGAGTGGGAACAGGTGGCCTTGGCCCCAGAGACAGGTGCGACAGAAGAGATCTGGGTGACACTTAAGAGATGTATACAACTTGTGTAGGGACAAAGTTCAGTAGCAATACAGTTGTCAGAAAAATGGGACGTAGATGTCACTGGATCATTCTGACAGAATTTACTCACCTAAAGGATATTTAAAACTGTCAGCACAGCCAGGATATATGGCAGTGAGACTAGGAATGTTTTCTAAAACAGAGGGAAAGATTCTGGCCTAAAGATTTTACTGAGGGGTACACAGTTGTAGGTAAGAATGTGTGAATGAGTGAGGGTCATATCAGACCTTCTAGAAGCATGAATGTCTCCCTTCAGACCATATGGTCTATTGATTAATCTATCCAATGAACTGTCATCCCCCATCCACCTATCTACCTACCCCCTCACCTGTTGATCTAGACAATTATCCGTCCACCCACCCACCCACTGACCTACCCATCCATGGCTGGAGCTGCTGTATACATGGCCAAGACCACCTCACCTGAGCCAGATACACCTCACCAATCTCAGAGCTGTTGTTCCAACAGAAATGAACTCAGCCCCCACCCTCAAACTTTCAGGGTGAAATCAGACCAATTCTAGAGCCGCCTCGAGTTCAGGGCTGGGAACCAGAATAGGAGTCATTTCTCAGAAGTCTCTGGGAGTCATGCTAACGAGTCCTCTGACTTACACAATAGAGTATATCCTGCACAAACGTTATAAATCAATGTGGAAGTTTGAGGTTCAAGATTCCTTCTTCCTTCCTCCCCCCCCCCACCAGGTTTCTGACTGAGGGAGTATATCTAAGGATGGGAAATAATGTGCCAATTTATGTATTAAACCTGGACAAGGGTGTAGGAGCTATAGTGGGGAAGGCAGCTGAGGTTACAAGATCAGCGTTTGGGGTAATTCAAGGTGTCAGAAACCTAGGAGTGAGGCAGTGGGAGGCAAGAGAATTATGCAAGGACCAGGTCCTGAAGGGGTTTGCAGCCCACTCTGTGTGCTGTGAGAATGGAAGGCTGAGAAATGATCATAAAAATCCATCTCAACATTTTATGGGGCTTTATCAGAAGAACCTTGTGAGAATTAAGTGAGCACGATCCAGGAACCACACAACTCTACGCCTCCCCTGACACATCTTGCTGTTCTGCCCTTCCACACTGGAGACGGGGCGAGTGGGGTCCCCCACCCCTGAGGTCAGAGCCAGTGAGGGGAGGGGCCGTGGATGCTGCCATGAACTCTGCGGGGCGCAGAGTTTTGAACCGGCTGCTTGAGGCCCCGGTAGCGGGTGGGTGTGGGCGGTCAGGGTGGGAGGGGGCAGGGTTCAGAACAGAAGGAACAGAGCGCTCTTCCGGCGCTGCTGTAGCAAGGACCGCAGATTCCGTGGCTTAGAACAGCACACATGTATCTCTTCGTAAACTCAGGAGGCTGGCCGCCAGGGTTCTCACTGGGGTAAACGCAGCGCATCGGCAGGGCTGTGTTCCTTCCGGAGGATCAAGAGGAGACGATTTCCTGCTTCTTCTAGCTTCTAGAGGCCGCCGGCAGGCCTGGGAGCTGGGCCCGTCCATCTTCAAGCCCGCAGTCCGCCATCGCCTGCACTTTGGCGTCTGCTTCTGTCACCAAGCCTTCTCCAACTCCGCTGTTTCCTTCCTCCGCTTCTGAGGACCCGTGTGGGATGACTTTGGGCCCCTTGGATGATCCCGCGTGTTCTCCCCGTCTCCAGATCTTTAGCCGAACTCCATCTACAAAAACTCCTTTGGCCACGTAAGAAACTAGTCAAAAGTTCTGGACCATCCGTGGGGGCCGGGGAGGCTGGGGAGGTGCGCAGGGGGACAGCCGAGGCTCGGCGACAGAGCCTGCAGCATCCCGCCGCACGACTCACTGCGAGTCACCTCACACGTGCTGAGGAGATGTGGAGGGAGGAATACATCCAGGGTTCTTCTTGGGGAAGCTTTTTTTTTTTTTTTAAATAAACATATAATGTATTATTAGCCCCAGGGGTACAGGTCTGTGAATCACCAGGTTTACACACTTCACAGCACTCACCATAGCACATACCCTCCCCTATGTCCGTAATGCAACCACCCTCTCCCTAACCTCCTCCCACCCTCAGTTTGTTTTGTGACATTAAGAGTCTCTTATGGTTGGGGTGCCTGGGTGGATCGGTGGGTTAAGGCCTCTGCCTTTGGCCCAGGTCATAATCTCAGGGTCCTGGGATCCAGCACCTCATGGTGGGGGTGTCTCTGCTCAGCGGGAGCCTGCTTCCACCTCTCTGCCCGCTTGTGATCTCTGTGTGTCAAATAAATAAATTAAAAAAAAAAAAAAAAAAAGAGTCTCTTATGGTTTGTCTCCCTCCTGGTCCCATCTTGTTTCATTTATTCTTTTCCAACCCCCCAAACCCTCCACATTGCATTCCACTTCCTCATATCAGGGAGATCATATGAAATTGTCTTTCTCCAATTGACTTATTTTGCTAAGAATAATACCCTCTAGTTCCATCCACGTTGTCACAAATGGCAAGATTTCATTTCTTCTGATAGCTGCATAGTATAACGTTGTGTATATATACCACATCTTCTTTATCCATTCATCTGTTGATGGACATCTAGGTTCTTTCCATAGTTTGGCTGTTGTGGACATTGCTGCTATAAACATTCGGGTGCACGTCCCCCTTCAGATCACTACGTTTGTATCTTTAGGATAAATACCCCGTAGTGCAAATGCTGGGTTGTAGGGTAGCTCTATTTTCAACTTTTTGAGGAACCTCCATGCTGTTTTCCAGAATGGTTACACCAGCTTGCATTCTTGGGGAAGCTTTTGAACCAGGTTGGGCAGAGGACATGGAAAGCTTGTGAACCAACAGAATAAGGTTCGAAGACAGATGAGACAGAAGGAGCAAAACAAGAGAAGGCAGGTCTCACCTCCAACCCCACCACGCTTCTTCCTTCCTTTGCCTTTTAAGTGGACTCACCTGGAAGGAATTTGGTGCAGTTGCAAATTTGTGGGATTCGGGGAGGCCCACCTTGGTGCGAATCCTGGCTGTACCCCTTGCTAGCTCTGTGACCTCAGGCAGCCTTTGGAACCTCTCCGATCCTCAATTTCCTTCTCTGTGGAATGGGAATTCTAATTTTGCCTGCATCTGAGTGGTGTTGCAGGCTCCAAATTAAGATAAGGTGCGCCTTATTTGGGAGGAAATGAAGACAGAGGAGGCTGCCTAAGAATGTTCTACCGCCCCTGCTGATGCCACGTCACTCGCCGTGGGGAACACAGAAAGGAAGAAACAAGTCTACCCATCGCTGCAGTGATTCTTGGCATCTGCGAGCCTGAAACTTCAGAGCAGACTGGAGCCCCACAGCTTCAGCAGGCCACACTGGATCTTGTCCGCCACAGACGTACGTAGCAAGACACCCTCCCCAGCCAGCAATAGGAACTCTGCTCCAGCACAAGAGCCAGGAGAGCTGGCCTCCCACCAGTTCATGCCTCTTCCCCCACAGCCCCTCCACTTCTCAGACTCTTTGGCCACATTCCTACACCACTTCTCCTCTCGGGCTTCTCCCTTCCCTTCCCAGAGCATTGGGAATTTCTCTTAAACATCAAAATCCTACTCACTTTCCTTTCTTTTGAACCAGGGTTTCCCTCTAGAGCAAATAACCCACTTTCCTGCTGGGTCTTATCCCCTCAGTGTCCACACAGAGCCCAAGAGGAGAGGATCAGATATGGTGATTACATGGGTGTGTGGATGTGTGGGTGGCAGTGGGAATTCTGGACTGTTTGCTCTTCTCCGCAGATGGGGAATGCAGAAGTCTGTACTCACCAGACCTTCCTCGGCATCCCCACATCTGGAAGATGTGCCTGGGTTTCTTGAAGAGAGCTCATGAGCAGAAATAGATGCCCGTTTGTGCATTTGAGGCAGTGAGTGGAGGCATAAGCCCCAGACTCTTGTCAAGGTCCTCTTCTTGGGGAGAAGGTCACATTCAAGTAAGAAGCAAAGCAGATGGCAAGAAAGGCTTCCCAGCATCAGGGGGTCCCCAGTTGGCTGTGCTCCTGGGCAGGCAGCCCATCGGGGCTGGTGCTCTTTCTCTGTTGCCTAGTCTGATGGGCTGGGAGTGAGTGGAGGACAGATAGCAGTCGGCTCCTCACTGCCATTCCCTGAGGTGAGGGCGGCCATAGCCTCCTTCTAAAAGAGGCAGAAGCAGTTCTATACAGGGGAGTCTCTAATGGAGAGCCTGGTTTTTTTGTTTGTTTGTTTTGTTTTTTGTTTTGTTTTGTTTTTTGTTTTTTTCCCTAAGGAAGCTGGACTCACCAAATGTGAAACCTCATTTACAATAGGGGCCACGTGGTCCACATCAGGTTCACTTTGGGAAGCCTGGACGGTGAGTGACATTTCAAAGGATTAGCAGCCGCATCCCAGCAGCAGCAAGCGGGCTCGATGAACGCTGATCTTTGCAATGTGACATGCAGACTATGTGGTAAGGGGCTGAATGGAGATGGGAGAAAACAGTCCTGATTTCATATATGAACCGCAAACTGAAAGTCACAAGGACAGATGCTCCAAATGGCAGTGTCAGTTTCGAATTGGGCTGCTTGTCAGATGGGGTATTCTGTGTAACTCTCTGTGTATTAGTTGGGCTCGATTTGCTGCTGTAATAAGCAGCCCCCAAATTGCATTGACCTGACACTTCAGAGATTTATTTCTGGCTCATGTTCCAGTCTGATGCCAATCCGAAGGTGGTGGAAGCACTCTTCCCCATCATTCAGGGACCTAGCCTCCTTCTGTTTAGTAGCTGAGCATTGTCTAGGCAGGCAGAGTCTTCCCCTTGAATTCTCAACATCCAGCTGGCAGGAGGAAGAAAGGGACCTGGGAAGGGGGCCCTAGAAGTTTTAGGGCCCAGGGATAAACGAGCTCATGTCACTTCCTTGTTTTCTATTGGCCAGCACTAAACATACAGACAGTCTAAATGAAAGACTGCTGGGAAATACAGAACAGCTGTGGGTTCAGGAAGAAGAGGAACCAGGTTTGGTGGGCTCTGGTCCACTCTCTGCAACTCCCTACCACTGTACTCGGGACGGGAACAGCTGTGATGAGTTTCTTATTGATGGCAAATGAGTGCTGTCTCCCAATCTGTTTGTGCTGGTTTCTCACACTTAAGCCAATGATTCTGTCATTCCCTAAACTGTGTGTAGAATTCCATTTTCAGTGTCCTTTTCGAAGCCCTTGAATACTCTAATGAATGGCAAGCCTTTGTCCCCTGAGGGTTCATTTGGGTTTCTGGAAGCATCTAAAATCACTAAGAACCCGATCTGGGAATAAGGGGAGCAGTTAAGCTACGTTTTCTTCTTTGGGTCAAAAATGAAGTGTGACCACAAAGTCAACTGACTCTTGAGGCCATTTCCAAAGTTGGGATCCCAACATAACAGATTTTGAGAACTGACAAGACCTCTCAAAGTGCTGACTTGATAGCATTTACTTAGATAAATTGTGTGGGTGTGTGTACACGTGTGCGTGAGTGTGCGTGCATGTGTGTGTGTGGTGAGGGACGGTGGCTATGCTTCATACACTGTCTTCTATTCATGATCTGTGTTGGTCTTTTTTGCCTGACCAGATTGAAAGACCTTCTGGAATACAGGCGTATCTTCACTTACAAATCATCCCAATTTGGGGTTTTAAATATTTTTCCTCTGCTCTATCAACCCATGCAACCTATCATGGATTTGTTCAGTCGCTCGCTTAGTAAGTGTTTATTGAATGTCTGTGTGTGCAAAGCCCTTAAAAAAAAAAAATCAGACACTGTGAAACCAGATCACAGCCGTTGCTTCTGCAGCTCAGTCCATAGGTGCCAGAAGAAGAATGTTCTGGGATGAAGAAGCAGGAATTGGGCACACTTCTAGGATGGCCAGGAAGGGAGGAACTGGGCTTGGAACAGACTACACTTGGATGTTTCAACCACAGTGCTCTGGGAAGAGTAATTACCGGCAAGATTTTTATTAGACTGAAGAGACTAGATTAGCTCTTCTCTGGACTCACGTTTTATTTTTCAGGCTAAACTCCATGCCCTAGAAAATCTTCATGTCTGTTTTAGAATTAGTTGTGTTACCCCAAGACACCAAACCTGAGCTTACCTTTTCTTTATGAGCAGTAGGAAGAAGCATAAGACACAGGGGTGGGCCATGTTCTATGGCTGCAGTTCCAGGAACGAATTTGGGGAGTCCATTGTGCCATTATACAGCTGCATTCAGGGGTGAGGGGGTAAAGCCTCATTTCTGAAAGCGTGGTTCTCAGCTCACGAATATAAAGAAATCACCGGGGATTTTTTTTGCTGAATGCAGATTCCCGGGCCCTTCCCAGACCTCCCAAATCAGCCAAGGAACATACATTTTTAAGCAACCTCCCCTCCCACCTCCAGGTGGGGCTCGAAAGTTTGAGCAGCCCAGGTGGAAAGGCTTTGGGGTAATGTAAATCTGGGACTAGCTGTCTTTATGAGCTTCAGGCTGTGTGGTGGGCAGTAGCCCTCCCAGGCCAGGGCTTCATGTGATGTCTGCTGGGGAGGTGTGCTGGTCCATGCTGGGGTCCCATAAACCACACTGTGGGGAGCCCCTTCCCCATGGGCTGCACTGATTAGCCAGAGACAAAACACCTCAGAATCTTGTCCCACTAGGAACAGTGGAGTTGGGTTACGTCGCCTCGTGTGCACCCGTCCACGCACAGGGCTGTGTGTGTGTTTGCAGCTGTGGGTCTGTTGCTCTCTAGAATTGGATATACACATTTTGTTGTCGTTACCGTTAGTAGGTACAATCCTCCCCTTACCTTCCACCTCTGCCCTCACATCCTCCCTTCCTTCCAGTCCCATCTCTCAGGATGCTAGAGCTCGGCGGTCATGGTGTTCATCTGCAGCTGGGGTCCCACAATTCATGGTCAATCCTTAAAAATTAAATAAGATAATCTTTCCTGAGCTGGGCATTCATTTATTATTCATTATTCATTATTATTATATGTCTATTCATACAGACACCCATATTCATTGTCACGTATGATACTCGGAACAGCCCAGTGAGGTAGGCACTATTTTCCCCATTTTACAAAGGAAGAAACTGAGGCTCAGGAAAGTATTCTACTCAAGATCCCATAGCTAGGCAGTAGCCGGTCTGGATTTGAACTCAGATCATCCCTCGGTCACTGTCCACAGTCCCCATGGAGGACAGTCCAGATCCGATCTCTCTGGAAGCTGCCAGCTGCTCGCCCTTTTCTTCTAGAGCAGGCAGCACTGGCAGACCGTAGCCCCATGAGTCCAATCGAGGCCAGAGCTTGTTTTTTTTAACTGAGGTGAAATTCATGTAAAATGAAATTAACCATTTTAACCACCACCTGTTTTTAAATTAAGTTTTATTTAGCTTTAAATAGAAGTTATGTGACCCCCTGGGCAAAGCCGTGCCCAGGGGGTCACATATTGTCTACGGCTGTTTTTGCACTAGAGTCGCGGAGTTGAGCACCTGTGGCAGACACCAAGTGTCCCACAAAGCCTCAAATACTGACCATCCGGCCCTTTCAGAAAAGTTTCCCAGCCCCTGCTTTTGAGAGTTTTGACCTGGATCCAAGCCCTTGGGAATGAGTTCTCTCAGACATCTGTCTCTCCGTGAAGAAGTGCCCTTCCTTCCTAAAGGTCAACTCTCCCTCTCTGTTGTAAGCCATCCTTCTGTACCTCACGGACCTAGCTCCTTTTCTTCCTTATTCCTCCTGTTTCCACCACCCACAGGTCAGCCCTGCCTAATACACACCTGTGTCTGGTCTGTGGTGTGCCACACCCTTTTGCTTTTGAGCCAAATAACTGGTATAGATGTTTACACCTGGACATCTCACCTTCTCTCCCCGTACTTTTCCTCTCTGCCTTCCACCGTCCAGCTCCCGGCTGCCCTTCGGTTGGCCTTTTAAACATATCTCCGTGTGGATGTCTCAGAGTTCCAGGAAATTCATATAATCTTACCTGATATCCCATCTGTCCTAAGGCCATGTTCTCCTTTTATTCTGCTGTCTCACATTAGTTTGTTTCTCTCTCTCTCTTTCTCCGTACATCTGTTCTGTTACCAAACCTGCTACCTTCTTGGGTTGCTCTCTTCTTCATTCCCACCATTAATTCTTTGGTCCAGCCTTACATCACTCTGGATCACTACAGAAGCTCCGAACTGGTGTCCCTCCTTCCCCCTTCTCTGTTCGGTTTTCAAATACCAGGAGCTCATGTGGAATCAGATGCTTGGTGTTTGCCTCCACCATTCTTTCCAAAGTCCTCCTCCACACTCCCTGTGTCATACTGAACATGGGGTCTCTGTGGCGCTCAGCACCTGTCATACTCCTTCCACTTAGAACATTCTCTTCTGTTTGCTTTGCTTGGCAAACTCCCTCAGGAAAGAATTCTGATGTCACCTCTCTAAGAAAGCTTTCTCCAGCAAATCCTCAATGTTCTTAGAGGACTTGCTTCAGACTTTTGTAAAATGGCATGTTATACTTATTTGTGGATCTGTATTTTCTTCTAATCTGCTGGCTAGACAAGGGCAGGGACTATACGGATTGTCCTGTGTACAGATATACGGATATCTGTGTACCCAGAGCCTGGTATGGTGCCTGCTGGTACCGAGTAGGTGCTCAATAAATACTTCTCAAGATATTTTTTTTTTAAGTGAGAGCAAATTTACTGAGGCTCTAGAGAGAGCAGATACAGACGAAGGGACTGAGAAACTCAGAAAGGAAAAGAGCATGAGTATTGTCTTTATTTGGGGTCTGGGGATTTTTTAAGGATCGTGCTGTGGTGTATGTATCCTCTCAGGCATCCAGGAACCGGGGAGAATGAAGATGAGACCCAGGTGTTATTCCTTGGAGCCAGGGTGTCTTGGTGTACAGATGTCTACCACTGGTAGTGCATAATTACCATTTCTGGTGCTCCTGATTCCTGTGTGTATTATGGAATTCCATCTCACACTTTTTTACTAGAGGACTTCTTTTTAAGATTTTTGTAGTTCTGGTATTCTGATGATGAATTATTTCAGCTTTTCAATGTCACAGAAAGTTTGGGGTTGTTTTGTTGTTTTGTTTTGTTTTTATTTTTTTGCATTTTTGTTGCATTTTGTTATGCATTTTTTTATTATGTTATGTTAGTGACCATACAGTACATCATTAGTTTCTGATGTAGTGTCCCATGATTCATTGTTTGCGTATAACACCCAGTGCTCCATGCAATCCGTGAGCTCCTTAATTAATGCCCATGACCGGGCGAACCCATCCCCTCATTCCCTCCCTCCTAAACCCTCAGTTTGTTTCCTGGAGTCCACGGTCTCTCACGGTTTGTCTCCCCCTCCAATTAACCAGCCCCCCTTCTTAAGGAGGTTCCATGCCCACTGTGGAGCCCAACTCGGGGCTTGAACTCATGACCCTAAGACCTGAGCTGAGAACAAGAGTCACATACTTAACTGACTGAGCCACTCACGTGGCCCAGAAATCTGTATTTTTAAAGATGCTTTGTTGAGCCATCATTTTGATCACATCCCTCTACTGCGGAAAGCTTCCACTCAGTCTCTGTGTCCTGCTACATGAAGTTGAACGCAGTGGTTCTTTACCCTGATGCATATTAGAATCACCTGGGAGCTTCTGGAGACTCCTAATGGCCCAGTCCTACCGAGAGACTGATTAGGTACGTGGGTTCTTGGGACCGCCAATTCGTAAAAGCTCCCCTGTCAATTCTCCTATCCAGCCAGGTTTGAGAACCACCGGCCTGATGCCTAGCTTTCAAGACTCCCATCCATTTCCCATCTGCATAGGAGTTCCCGCTAGCTACCCTTCTCATACATGCGGCCTCTTCCCAAATCCCTCTCTCGTACAGACCACCCTCCTCTCCCCACCAGACAAGGGCAGGGATTCTGTCGGTGGCCTGTACCCTCAGAGCACTGAGCTGGGCTGGCAGTGTGGGGCTGCTCCCTTTGGGTGCGAGCCTCAGAGCACAGGGTCTGTCTGGGTTGGGCGGGGATGAGGAAGAGCTGGGTGGCACTTATAGCGGGTACCCAGGCTGCCTCCTCACACTGGGGCCGCAGCAGCTGCCCTGCACCAACAATGACTGCATGTGGGCCCAGAGCATAGGGCCTCAGACTGGTTCTGCTCTGCAGCAGACTTGCAGTCCTATTTCTGGTCCCACACTCTTTTCCAGTTCTTTCCTTATGAAGTGGGGATGGTACAGAGGAGTGGACAGGGCACTGCGCTGCTGTCTGAAGATGAGTCCCATCTTGGCCGTCTATGTGCTTTCCATGGGCCTATTGTTCAGGTCCCGGAAGCCTTGTCAATGGCGTTATTACTCCCCGAGATGAGCATGCTCGACTGTCAGAATACTTAGAAGGAACAAACGGTGTCGCAGGCCATGTCTCCACTTGCTCCTGTGAAACAAAGATCTTTGGAAACAGGAGACGTCTTGAGACATTTATTATCTTTTACCTAGTGTTTGTTATCTTTGAGACCCTTACTCACCTTTTATGGTCCACAGTGGGTCAGAGATTAGAGAGATCTTTTGTCTAATGAAAGTCACAGGTTTAAGTGTTCCTTTTTTGCCAGTTTTAAAAACAGATAAATCAAGAGACTCCTAACATAACTGTTACTTAGCTTAACCAATACTGAGAGAAGTCAGGATGGCAGTGACCCACAGGGGCAGAGAGTGGAAAGGAACACAGGTGTCTTTCCCTCTGAATGCTGAGGACACAAACATTCTATGAGGGAAATTCGTTGAGCTCTGCGGGACATGTTTATGGCATGCCACGGGTATACTTTTTTCTATGTATATCCCATTTTAATAAAAAATTTCAAATAGTTGCTCACGCTCTTGGGAGAAATTCACACAACACAGAGAGGTACACAGATTCTTCAACCAATTTTAAATATAAAACCCAGGGAATGTGAAAGTTGATTCCACAAATTTTTTTTTTAAACGCCTTTAGTTCTATGGAATAGTTTGTTAGAAGAAACAGAACAGAGAAGGAGAGAAACACTGGGTCTGAGTTGATTGGAAGAAAACCATACAAAGAGAAAAAAAAAAAAAACCCAAAACCAGATCCCCAGTGGAGAAGTAGAAAAATGGATGGGTCATGGATGTCAAGTGAGACATGGAGAAGAGGCAGAAAGAAGCAGAAACAGCCCCATAGAGGAGACACCCAGGAACACAAAGCAACAGAGAAAGACCAAAAAAAGTGGGGAGAGGGTGAGGGGGGGTTAGAGAGGTAGGTGAAAACCCGTAGCCTCAGAGAGCAAGGCAAAGAGGAGGGGCCGGGGGGAAGGGCAGGGGGAGTCCAGCTAAGATGGGGATGGGGACGTTTTCCCTGACCACCAGCTGGACTGTGGGTTGTGGCTGCATGTTAAACGGCAAGGCAGCTTGGCAATCGCAGTGCCTCCCCAGTGACTCCGGATCAGGGCACAGCCCTTGGGATGTGCTCATCCAGTAATTGTCAACTTCTTGACTGAATGAAAGGATGTCTGAAGACCCAGGCTCCTCTGCCCTCCGTGGGAAGTTCACCTCTGAGTTTTCTGCTCTTCCCCTGGGCCCCCTGCCACTTTGCCCAGTGTCCTGGCATCCTAGGAATTTCCCTGCTTGCTCCGGGGAGGACTTTTCATGCTGGAAGGTTTTGCAAAATAAGACCGCTTTATCAGAATCCTGTTGCGTCGGAGAATGTTCCTGGCTCATTGACGTTTACAGTGTGTAACCGATTTTATCGGAGGAATGTTGTTTGGAATGGAATGGTCCTTTCAGATGGGCAGACAAGAAACGGAAGGTCATTCGAGGACCCACCCCAAGCTGTCTAAGTGGTTACTCCGGGTTGCTGTACATGATGCTTGGGAGCCTGGCCAAGCTGTGAGCAAGCCTTCCTCCCTGGAGGAGGTCCCTGCGTTCTGCAGCGGGACTGTGGTGTTTATGGCTCACCTTGGCCTTCAAGGCAAATGCACCAGCGGGTGGAGGCAGAGCAAGGGCTCCCTAAGCCTGGGGTCCAGCAAGCAGCCCGGCTCACCGGGACAATGTGAAACCATTCCTGATATGGCAGAAAGGGGACAGTAAGGCTTCTCCTGAGAGGTCAAAAACAGGGAGATGGGTTTGTTCTTCTAGTTCTTTTGTCAAAATCCCAAGGCACTCTGTTTCTGTGGCTCTGAGCAAAATGGTGCTGGTGGGAGTGTAGGGCTTGAATTCTCTCTCCTCTGTTGTAACCCCTAGTGTTGCTAGGGTCAGCAGCTTCTGTCTGAAAGGGTTCTTGTACTGAGTGGGATGTAGAGACTGGGACAGGAAGGGGAGGTCATGTGAAGTCAGAAGTCTTTGTTCCTGGTGGGAGGGAACCTACCCCAAAGTGGTGCCCCTGCTCAGGCCAGGGATGCTGGACACTGGTCAGCAAAGAGAGGCAAGTTGGGAACAGCTCGTGCTGCTGGGCACTCTCCAGTAATTTCTGTGAGCCCTTGAATGGGCTGGGCATTCTAGCACATTTTTCACACTCGCTCTGATGTCCAAACTTCTTCATTGTGGTGGGTGGAACTGTGTCCCCAGAAAGATATGTTCAAGTCCTAACCCCGGTCCCTGCGAATGTGACTTTACTTGAAAAGCTCTTTGCAGACGTAATCAAGTTAAAAGGAGATTATCCCGAATTAGGCTGGGCCTAAATCCAAAGACTGTTGCGCTGCAAAGAAGGCCATGTGAAGATGCGGATACAGACACACATGAAGGGGCGAAGGCCATGTGACCAGAGCGATGTGCAGACACGCCAAGGAGCACCAGGGCTCGCTGGCAACCAGCAGAAATTAGGACAATGCAAGGAAGAATTCTCTCCTAGAGCCTTCGGGGGGAGCGTGGCCCCCCTGACACCTTGGTTTTGAACTTGGGACCTCCAGATCTGAGGGAGGATACATATCTGTTGTTTTATTCCACCATGTTTGTGGCACTCTGCTACAGCAGCCCTGGGAAAGAAATTATATTCATGTTCCTCCAGACTTCCAATCCCTCAGCTCCCCTGTCCCCACTCCAGTCCCTCCATCCTTAGCAGATAGCCTTGCATTTGCTATTTTACAAAGAAACTCGAAGTCCTCAGCCAGGAACCCAGACCCCTTCGCTGCGCCACCCTCTCCTCTAGCCCTCCCTCCAAGGCGAGTCCCTCTGCCTGCACTCCCGAGTCTCAGAACCCTTTATCCTGCCAACCACCTTTTCTCTTTCTTAGAGCTTTCATTTTCTCTCTCCCGTGTACACCCTTTCCACGTTCAAATTCTTCCCCTTGGGGCGCCTGGGTGGCTCAGTGGTTAAGCCACTGCCTTCGGCTCGGGTCATGATCCCAGGGTCCTGGGATCGAGTCCCGCATCGGGCTCTGCTCAGCGGGGAGCCTGCTTCCTCCTTTCTCTCTCTGCCTGCCTCTCTGCCTACTTGTGATCTCTCTCTGTCAGATAAATAAATAAATTCTTAAAAAAAAAAAAAATTCTTCCCCTAAAAGCAAGAAAAACTGCGCTACTCCTTCATTCCCCTGTGGCTACTGTCCTGACTCATTCTTCCCCTTCAAAGCCAGACTCTTCTAGAGACTTCATTTCTCCGTCTCCCGCTCCTCCCTACTCGCTCTTTTGCTGCATCTGCTCCAATTGCTACGCCGACACCTTCCTTATTATGGCCACGGGGGACTTCCGTGTTGCTAAAGCCAATGGGTGTTTTCTGTCATCACCTTACATGACCTTCTGTCAGGGTCACGCACTGTGAACCACCACCTCCTTCTCTTTGCTCCAGTGACATGACCTTCTCCTGGGCTTCCTCCCACATCTGTGTGGCTCCTCCCGGCTCAGTCTCCTTACCCCAAGCCATTTCATGTTGCAGCACCAGGGCTCATTTTTAGGCTCTCTTCACTTACTAGAGTGTTCTCTATTCTCGGTGCTCTCATTCCTTTGTAGGCAGATCTGGACCTCTCCTCTCAGCTCCGCATCTGCACATCTGAAGCTACACTTGACATTGCCACTCGGACGTCTGAGCCACCCAGACCCAAGTCCAAAACAAAGTTCATGATCTTAACCTCAAGGATCCAGTTCTCTTCCACCATTCCCTCTCCTTGGGAATGGTGCTACCATCCATCCAAACATAAAGGCTGGAAACTCGGGAAATCTTTGACCTCTTCTCCCACATCCTCCATATCCATCAACATACCTTGTGGATTTTGCTTCCTATAATCTCAAGTCCATATTCTTCTGTGTGCTGATCTCTATCATCCTTATCCAAGAATGATCATTTCTCACTTGGACTCCAAGAGTTCAGGCATCAGCTCTCATGTCTTTCTAAGTCCTTCCCCATATCATAGCCAGAATAATGATTTCCAATTGCAATTCATGTCAATCCTCACCCCTTTCTCTTCTCCACTCCCACCTCACCCTACCTCTCCAACTTGAAACCTTAAAATGGCTTTCCTAAATTCTTAAGGTAAAGCAAAAACCTTTAAAATGGGCTGTGAGGGTCTATGGGACCTGGTTGCTATCAGGATCTCCAACCTCACTTCCCTCCACACTCTTTCTCGCCTGTGCTCCAGCCACATGGGTTTTCTTTTGGTCTTTTAAATGTATCCCAATTCTTCCTGCCTCGGGACCTTTGCACATACTATACCTAATCTCCCTTGCCTGATTTTCAGCCTGCATATTAATGGCCTACACAGCTTTCAGATGGTGGCTCAATCTCATGTTTACAGGGACATTGAAGAATCCCCACCCCCCCCAACAAACAAGTATTCTCTTTTAGGACACTTTCTATAGTGACAAGTTTCCATTTATGTTCTTTTGATTACCGTCTGTCTTCTGCAAACCTTTAAGGTCTATGAGGTCTGAGACTCACTCAAAAACTAGAACAATCCTAGACACAGAGTAGTCACTTAGTAAATACTAGTTGAATGCCAAAAAAAAAAAAAAAAAAAAAAAAAAAGAAGGTAGTATATTGGATTCTGGGAATACAAAGATGAATGAGGCATGGAACTTCCCAGAAAGCAGCTCACAAATTGGGGTGGGGGGGTAAAGCAGATGAGAGGATGACTAAACAGACTCAGGGTGTAATGGGGCAATTCGCACATAGCAGAGGCCAGAGGAGATGGTGCTGCCTGGGCCCAGCCCACCATCCTCGGATGAAACTCTATGCAGGTGTCTGTTGGCTGATATCAGCCCTCAAGGATCCTGGTCCTGGGATGTCACTGCTCTGCAGCTGCCCCTGCACCCCAGCCATCACCATGCCACCCCACACTGCCATGAATTCTACAGGGCACTGTCCTCAGGAGCTGGGCACACTTCAGGCCTGTTCAGGGTGCAGTGTTGTTAAAGGCTCTGGTTACAGTGTGGATGCTTCAGTCAGAAGAATTCTATGCCTTCTGGACGATGACCTCATTGTATCCTCAGCCAACCCGGGGAAGCAGCGAAGGGTAATGATTTCTCTCCCCACTCTACAGGTGGGGAGACTGAGGTCAATGGAGATCACTGAACTTGGCCAGGCAGTGAGAACAGCTTGGGAACAGAACTTGGAGGGAACCCAAGGCCCTCTCTCCGGGATCCACCAACCACACCAGTTGGCAGAAGAGAACTCCTCAGGCCGAGGACGAGCTGCAGCAGGAATCTGCAAGCTTGTTTACTTTGGTGCAGAAGGACATTTCATCACCTCTTGGAACCACAGAATGCTAAGCAGATGGGCCCTCAGAGATCATCTGATTCAATACCCTTGTTTTAGGCAGGAGGAAACTGAGGCCAGAGCAATGAATCTCCTTTGCCCTCCCTTTCCTTTCCCTGCCCTACTGATAGTGAGTAGTAGGGCAGAGACTCCTACCTGTCTACCCAGATCCCTTTTCCCCTTCTTTGTCTCTATGCCTAGGCTCTATTTCCCAGACTCCTTTTCAGTCTGGGGAGCCACGTGACAAATGTTCTTTCTGGTAGGACGTGAGAGGAAGGGCCGCGTGGCACGTTCAGGCTCAGCCCTTTCAAATCTCCTGTGCTCACATTTCCGTGTTCTTTCCATGTTCTTTCGACTTCCGGCAGACTGGGATGTCAGTTCCAAGGGCAACTTCGGAAACCAGACATTAGAGAAGGACAGAGCGGCCATCATGTGGGTCCTGGGGAACTCTGTGTGGAGAGGAGCCACACGCTCACCTGCGTGCCTACGGCTGCCAAGAGAACCAGAAGAGTAAAACATTGGTCACGCGAAGCTGCAGCGTTTGGGGGAGGCCGATTCAGCACTGCAGTCTGGCCTAAACCCAATATAGCTCATACAGCAGCCGGATAAGCCCCTGCAAAGCTCCCACTACAGGCATCTTTGGGTGCTGAAGACACAGGCTGACTGCAGAGCTCGCTGACCACCACTTTGGAGGGTCCCCACTCCCACCTCTGGAGAGGTTAGGAATGTCTGGCTCCTGCCTCACTCAGTCTAGGAACTAGGTCCAAGCCGGCTCCCCAACTGATTCATTTTAGGTCAGTAGATGCCCAGGGTTGGGATGGATCTTAGATGTCATCTGATTTCTTCCCCTGGCTCCAGTAAGGGTCTCTTCCAATCCATCCATGGTGACCAAAAATCATGTTTCAGTTTTTATATCCCTGGGCAGAAAACACCACAAATATCCTTAAACACCTGTCTCTTACCTCCCTGCTATGGTGTCAGAAGGTCTTTACTGAACCATAAAACACCAGAGCTAGAGCATATCCTTAGCAATCATCTCAGGCAATCTTCATTTTACAGATGAGGAGACTGAGGTTTGGACCACCCAGTTAAACAGCGGTCAAGTCAGGAAGGCCCACTCACTATTCTTTCTAAGGTTCTCTCTGTCTCCAACTCTCTTTTGCTGTTTTCTCTTCTTTTGTCCTAGAAGGTGATAGAAAAGTGCCCAGGGCCATTTCACTGTGATGAATCTTTCCACATTCTCTTGGGTCTCCCCCTTCTCATCCACAGGGGAAGCACTTCCCAGCTGATATGAGTTTGGCTATTTCTCTTAGAAGACAAAGAGAAGATTAGGGAGGACAATCTGTGATGCTTAGAAGTGAGGGACATATCCCAGGTGCATGTTTGCTCCTTGGGCCTTGGTAGTCAATGCAGACTCCCTAGGGATCTCTGAATCTACACAAGAAGCCTGTAAGGGCCATTAAACCCTTGAATGTCACTGGTTGCCAGGGAGGGCAACCTGTGCTATGGGAAGAGTAAGAGGAAGGGAGGGCATGGTGGTGACCAGAACCTCCGAGCACAGTGTCTTGGCCTGTTGGGGTTTATCTGGCTGCATCTGGGCAGCTGGGCAGCTCTGACTGTTAATATGAGAGTAGGATCCTAAGAAGTTGAGCTGGGGCCACAAGGGCAAACCAAGTTACGTATGGGGGATCATTGTATTGGTCCTTTCTTGGAAAGACCTGGAAATTCCATGTGAGAACCCTGGCAAGTTGGGTTTGTTTTGTGGTTCTTTACAAATGAAATAAAATAAAACCAAATGGTTACTCCCCACTCCCCTGTTTAAGGTGAAGTTGTTTATACACGGCGTACTTTATGTTTTCTGCCAAGTGACTCATTTGGACTGAATCACTAGAAGGTGGGCCTAGGTCCATCTGCAGCTGCTCTGGACACCATGATCTGCTCATTGCCCTGGAGGTGGGGGTCATGGAGCTCTGGAGACAGCAGAGAGGAGTGAAGAAGTGGGGTGGGGTGGGGTGGACAGTCAGGCTTGAAAGGGAAGGTCATACTCATAGTTTCCTAAGGGTCTGATGGCCGAGGAGTCCCTGATGAAACTGACGAGATTCTCCCAAGAGCTCCAGTATTCATTTCAGTTGAGACATCATCTAGGTTATCGCAAATTCTGAATTGTGAGACCAGAATTAATAATGCCACACAATCCTTCACAGGTAAATCTCTTAATCTTTGGGTCTAGCTTCAGAATTTTGACCAAATTATTTTCCCATTTTGAGCCCCTTTTTCTTCAACCTAAAAATAAAGAGACTTGCAGTCCCTAAAATTTAGACATATTTTATTCTTTATTTACCCGGAAGGAAAGGGATATGGACACAAATGGAACTTTATTTGCCAAGAAATTTTATTTTCACTGAGTCTTTGAATCTCTCCCCTGAAAGTATTCATTTAAAATTCAGTGATCTCTGTGTGTCCCTTTGTTTAATTTTCTATCTGCAACCCCTTTTCTGATTATGAGTTTGCCTAGCCATGCCCGAATTCATTTCTCTTTTCCCGGTGACCTGTTTGGGTGCCCTGGAGGTGACATTTCTGCAAAACTCTAGGTGTGAGCCAAAGGCAGTGGTCTCAAGGGGAAGGAGTCCAGGCTTGAGAAGGCTCTGGAGAATAAGGTGACTCCCGCGTTGGGCAAAGGATGAGGTGTTAGGCTTGGCAGCAGCGAACCCAGCACCAGCCCTGGGGCCTGGAGGAGGAGTGTTGATGGTGGGAGGGGAGGGTGGCAGTTCCAATTAGCTAGGGGCAGTGACCTCGCGCGGTGGGGAGAGGGGAACAGGTTCCACTTCTCTCACGCACCAAAGCACTTTGTACAATCTGCTTAGTGCTAACCACATCACCCAGTACCCGCTTTTCATCCACGTACTGGGCATTCAAGGAGTTGGGAAATTCCGGTCCCGATTGGGAGGACTCGGTTTTTCTGATTTTTCTCCCAATGGCAGAGCAACCCTAATGGGGGTGGGGAGGGAGTGTGTGTGTGTCTGCGTGTGTGTGTGTGTGTGTGTGTGTATGTGTGTGTGTGAGAGAGAGAGAGAGCGAGAGCAAAGTTGGCCGGCTGTGCGGACCTCACCCCGCGGTCCCCGGCCGGCCCCCGCCCCCTTCCTGCCCTCTCCCCGCCCCCGGCCCGGCCGCGCTCGGCCGGTGATGTCAACCCGAGGAGGAGCCGCCCGCCCGCCCGCGGCCCGCCCGGGCTAATTAGCATGTAGCGGCGCCGGGGCCGCCTCCGCCTCCGCCGCGCCCGCCCGCCCGGCCCCGGCCGCCCGCCCGCGGCTCCCCACAACTTTTGAGGCGGGGACTGCGCTCGCTGCTTCACTTCGCTCACTTCCCCGGCCCCGCGCGGCGCCCGCCGCCCGCTTCCCTCGCACCCGCGGCCGCCCCGCGCCCGCCCCGCGCGCCGGGCATGTGAGCGCGGGCGGGCGCCGCCACCATGGCCTCGCCGCCGCTCCCGCGCCCGCTGCTGCTGCTGCTGCCGCCGCTGCTGCTCCTGCTGCTGCTGCCGCCGGCCGCCCCCGGGACGCGGGGTTGGCCGCCCTCCCCGGCCCTCCGCGCGCCGAGCGGGGCGCCCCTCGCAGGAGCAGGGCTGGCGCGGCAGCCGGAGCCCGGCCCCGAGCGCGAGCTGCCGCCCACGCCGCCGCCGCCCACGCCACCCCGGGAGCGCCGCGGGCTCGCGTCCCCCGGCCCCAGCCGCACGGCCCTCGGGCTGGCCGCCGCCGCACGCCGGGGACCCTCGCGCCGGGCCCCCCGAGGCGGGAGCGCGGGTGAGTGAGAGCCACGGCCGGGCGCCGAGGAGCCTCGAGCTGGGGGGCGTGGGCGCGCTTCTGGGCCGCATCCCCCGCCCTAGGCCCTCCGGCGAGCTCGGTCTCGGCCGGGGCCCCCCCGCTGACCCGGGTCCCTGGTTGGGGGGGTGGGGGTGGCCCAGGGGTGGGCAGCCTGGGAGGGCGGCGAGCGGGAGAGTGGCTTTCCTAGACGCTTTCGCCAGTGGCGAGTCTGGGGGTGTGACCGCCCTGTTCTCCCCCACCCCTTGGAAGAAAACTTGTCTTCCGTGATGCACCCCAGACCTATCCCCCACAACACCTCCCTTTGAAAAATAGAAAAGAACCGAACCCCCCCACCGCAGACCTTCCAAAAGTGCTTCTCCCACCTCGGAGGTGATAACATCTTCCCCGTCAATTCCCCAATTCCATTCTTTTCCTGTAGCTACACAGAAATGGCCTCTCCAGGTACAGAGCCTAACTTTTAAATATAAATACCTGATTTTTAAGAGTTCTAGCCTTGAGGATATTGGAAAGGACAAAGGACGTAGTTGGAAACACAACGCTCTACTGGTTCACTCTAAAAGCAGAGGAGGGACAGGGCGATGGTGTGGAGGTGGGGGATTGCAAGGGCAAACCCCTGCAGGGCAAACAGTGACACTGGACTGTCCCTGAGCCTTTCCTCCCCCCACCTCTTTGCTTTCCCAGTGGGCCTCTGCTCCATTCATAGCCTTTGCCTATCCTGCTCAGAAAGGGACCTGCCCCCTCTCCTCTGGACCTTTTTATGCATTTTCTTCTTTAGATCTGGAAGAAATGGTTAGGACCCAGTGGAATTCCAAACACAATACCATTGTGACCTTGGGAATGTCACCACTTTTGATCTCAGTTTCTCCATCTGTGAAATGGAAGTGATGATTCCTGTTCCCCCTAGCCTCCTAGTGATGGCACGACAAAATGAAAGTAAAAATAAAGGACAAGTGCTTTGAACAGTCAGCAAAGTGGTGTTAGCCATTGCCTTCCTGTGAGTGACACAAGGCATACCCTCTCTCTCAGGGTCATTCTAGAAAAGCAAGGTTGCTGGCAACACCGATATTGATTTGAATTTTAGGTGAAGTTTGAGAAGATTTCCTTTTCCTAATTGGCACTTCATTTAAGTTTATCATATCACACACACTATCTGGTATAGGAATTAGCTGGCTTCATTGAACCTAGGGATGCTTCCCCTTCTTAAATAAGAAAAAAGTAAAAAAAAAAAAAAAAAAAAAAAGGTCAGACCCCCAGTAAAAACTCAGCTCCGTATTCAGTAGTATTCCCGTCATTGCAGAATGCCTTGTCCTTGTGAATTTCTAAGTCACTGGCCCAAGACTGAGAAACTCAGAACAGTAAGGAAAGGGAGGGGAGAAAGAAGCTTTAGAAGACTGATCAGAGACATACCCACTGTGACTCTGACTCCAGATGACTTACAACGTACATTGTTTTAAGTTCCATGGGAAGGAATCAACATGAAAGAGAACATTCCCAGGCTTTCCCACACTAGAAAAGTAACTAAGGAACACTGTGTAATATGTTGTGAGTTTTCTAAGTGGAGACGGAGTACAGGGGATCGAGGCCCTTCCAGAGGAAACACCCAAGAGCTGGGGGCAGGTTTCTCTGGTTGGTGGTCAGGCATTCTTAGCTGTGGAGTCCCATCTTATTAGGGATGGGTACAAGGATGCTGATTTGTGGGGACACTGGCTGGATAAGGCTTGCACTCGAGTCTGCTTCCGTTTCACAGCTGGGTATCCCTACACATCACAGAAAGCTGGGCCTTACAGGCAGAGGGATAGTGGAGGGAACTGGCTTAGGAGGATGCAGCAGGTAAGAATTGGGGCTGATCTCTTTTGCTAGTTAGGGACATCCCCCTGCCCTAAGGGACCCACACTTCTTCCTAGGTGTGGCAGTAACACTGCTAGTCTTGGCCTTGCAACATTTCCAGTTTGATACATTTTGGAAGCTGAGAGCCATGGAGGCCTGGGGTGCATGAGGCTTTGGAGGAATGCACCTGGGAGGAATGCACCTGGGAGTCCCCAGAGCAGGTAGCAGGAGCCAGAGTAGTCCAAAACTTCCCCTACCTAAGTGGGTCTCTCCTGGCACCCCCTGCAAAGCCCACCCAAGTCATGCCTGCTCTTCAGGAGACCTAAGACCGGATCTCGGGTGGGATGTTAGAAAGGCGAGGTTAAGAGAGGAAATTGATTACCTGTTGAAAACTGCTAGAAGCTTCTAACCGTGGCTGAGGATCCAACATGACCTGTGCTTGGTTTCTAGTGGTGGTTCAAACAACGTCACTTAGAGGGAAACGGCAATGAACAAGAGAGCCAGCAGTAAGTGATTTCTGTGAGTCTGTAGTAATGACTTTGTGTTTGGGGGAGGTGCTTGCTCCTGCTGGTAATGAGCCCCAAGTCTTAGAAATAATGTGCTTCATTTGATTGTTGGGGAAACTGCCTGTAGCCCCTTCTGCTATGGGCATACCAGGGGTCAGTGCCTGGCACTCATGGCTGAGGCTTCTGGATATTGGGTGTCAACAGCAGGGGCCAGAAATGTCCTTTTCTTCCTTGGGGGCCATTTCTAGCCCTTTTCATCTTGGCAGAGGGCAGGACTCTTGCTGCTGAGTAAGCGTACTTGTGTTCCATCTGTGGGGTGTTTGCCTGCCTTCGTCGGCAAATCCCCTACTTGTGTACCCACCTATCACCCTGCTGACTATTCAGATGAAATTCGTGGCTGGTGTTTGAGCCGGTGGAGATGGAGAAGATGCTAAGTCCTAGAGATTTTCTTTTTCTTGGGGTGTGTGTGTTTGAACAACTTAGGACTTCCTGAGCCGCAGCTCTGAGTGCTTAAGTGTATGTGCCTTGATTTTTGTGTGCTCCGTGGACCATGCTTTAATTGTGAGATCTGCAGATGAAAGGGGATGAAAAAGGCTTAAGTCTTAATGAGAATCAATGCAAAAGGAAAGAACTTTCCCACCCAAAGGGGAAATGACGCTGAGTAGCTGAGCAGCCAGCCCAAGGAATAATAATCTTAGAAAAATGCAGCTCCCTGGAGCAAAGGAAGCGCTGTGAGCCCGGCCCCTCCTTACATAGCTGTCCACTGAAGTGCTCTAACTTTTCAGGCCAACTAGCCCGGAGCTGCAGGGAGAAGCATGACATGGGGCAGCGGCCCAGGCTGGGCGGGAGGGGGCCCCGGAGGGAAGAGCATGTGCTGAGGCTGGGGGGGGTCATGGTAGGGATTCCTGAGAAGCCCACTTGCACTGATGCACGCTGCTCCAAATAGAAGGAAGCGTGTGGGGAAAGGGATTTTCTGTGGCGTGTGTGTGTGTGTGTGTGTGTGTGTGTGGTGTGTGTGGTGTGTTTAAACTTTTTTTTTTTTTCTTTTGTCAGAGAGAGTGAGCACAGGCAGACAGAGTGGCAGGCAGAGGCAGAAGCAGGCTTCCTGCTGAGCAAGGAGCCCAATGCGGGACTCAATCCCAGGACGCTAGGATCATGACCTGAGTCAAAGGCAGCCGCTCAACCAACTGAGCCACCCAGGCGTCCCTGTTTGGTGTGTTTAAAAGCCACATCCTTTTAACCTTGCAAGAGCCCTTTTACTGCTTCCCTCGATGGGCGTGCAAATGCTGAACTGGTATTTTCTGCCCAAGACCTGAACCATGTGGGTAGAGGAAGAACAAAAGAGGTCTGGTGCCCAGCTGGGCAGTGACTTCATACCTAAGCTTGGGGGGCTGGGGAAGGAGCCTGTGCCGTCCCCTGTGACTTCAGCAGCCCTGCTGAGCCGGCTGGGAGCTGCGTTCTTGGAGCTGACTTGCTGCCGTCCCAGAGATTCTCACAAAGCGAGCAGAGAACAGATGGCAGTTGTGGTTGTTAGCCGCTTACTGCCTTCTTCCGTGGCTTCGCTCTGCCCACCCCACTTCAGGGAAGGAGACCAGTTTGGGGTTGTCCTTGGACTTGCAGCTTTGAGCACCCGTGGGGTCTGGTTGGCGCTTTCCCATTTAAGCCTCAAAAAAAGTCCTGTAAGGGGGAGCCCTGCTCCTTCACAGTAGTCGGAGTGGAAGCCTGGTGAGCTTGGATCACACAGTACACGGAGTAACCAAAATTCAGATGGGTTTGACCAGATTCATTTGTTCTCACCACAGTTGAGAACGGTGCAGCCTTGGTCTTCTCAATAGGATCTCCAGGACGAGTGCAGCATGCTGCTTCCTCTCTTCCTTGGTCCCTTGCTCCTGCCCTTTCCTGGAGATCAGGGCACAGAGGCAGGAGGAGGCTATGGAAGTGGTGGTGGGTGGGGACAGGTTGTCCTACAGAGTAGAGATCCAAACAAAAAAAAATTTTTTTTGGAAATTGCTCAAGACAAGACTGTAAGTCTGTCTATGTGTATGAAATGTCATTTTATGTAGATATGGTGAATTGTGCCCTCTCTGTGTGCCAGTCCATATGGTATTGATAGCAGAGGTTACACTGTTAATTATGGGCCCTGCCGAAATGAGTTAATGATGTTCTCACTGGGCTCTGTGCTGGGAATGTGGCTGATGTTAAGCGGCAGCTGTTACACAACCTCGTTCACTAGGAGAGGTTGGATGGTACCCTGATTCAGAGGCGGTGAAATCGTTTTCTGTCTAACGGCTGTGCATGCCCTGTCCGACCCATTCCCTCTTCATCTTGCACAGACAGAACAAAGATGTTTCTATCATGGCTTTTCCCTCTTCTTTTGTTGTAGTGGGGCCGGTGTGTCAGGCTGTGTCAGTCTGGCTAATCTGTAAACCAGAAAGCACTGATAGAGTCCTTTCTATGTGTGGGGAGCTCTGCCAGGTGATGTGCAGCCCCCCACAGACGGGAGTTTTGTTGGGACACCAGCATCCACGCTGGAACCAGTAAAATGATGGTGTGTTAGTGATCCAGAAAGGTCGCAAGATCCCACTGACCGAAGAAATGGTGTGGAGAGAGGTGACTGGAGAGGTGGAGAGGCTGCTGGGGGCCGGACACGTGGGCAGGAGGAGAGTGTGGACTGGGATATGGGTAGCACAGAGAGGGTAGGGTATTGGCATCAGCAAAACCCCGCATACTACAAAGCTCAAGACCAGCTTCTACTCCCTCCCCTTCCTTTCCTTTTTCCTCCCTTCCCTTCCCTTCTTAAAAATTTTATTTATTTTAGGGATGCTTGGGTGGCTCAGTTGGTTAAGCATCTGCCTTTGGCCCAGGTTGTCATCCCGGGGTCCTGGGATCGAGCCCCATGTTGGGCTCCCTGTGCAGCAGGGAGTCTACTTTTCCTTTTCCCGCTACCCCTCCCCACCTCTTATGCGCACTCTCTCTCTTTGTCAAATAAATAAATGAAATCTTTTTAAAAAATTATTTGAGAGAGGGGCACCTGGGTGGCTCAGTTGTTGAGCATCTGCATTCGGTCAGGTCATGATCCCAGAGTCCTGGGTTCAAGCCCTACATCGGGCTCCCTGCTCAGTGGGAAGCCAGCTTCTCCCTCTCCCACTCTCCCTGCTTGTGTTCCCTCTCTGGCTGTGTTTCTCTCTGTCAAATAAATAAAATCTTTTAAAAAAATTATTTGAGAGAGAGAGAGAGAATGTGCAGGGGTCATGAGGGGTAGAGGGAGTGGGGAGGAGAAAATCTCCAGCAGACTCCCCACTGAGTAGGAGCCCAGCTAGGGGCTCCATCCTACAATCCTGAGATCGTGACCTGAGCTGAAATCAAGAGTCAGGCGCTTAACCGACTGAGCCACGCAGGTGCACCTGAAAAGCTTGACTTTTCAATTGGAAGTGGTCAGTAGCCAGGAAGTCCAGGGAAGAGTGCACCTGTTAGGGTCCAGAGTCAGTGGAGTGAAGACCAGACTGGAAAGGTGGATTCGGGCCGATTGAGGAGGGCTTTAAAGGCCTGCTTGCAGCATTTGTTTTCATCTGAGGATGAGAGCTCTTGAGGAAGGAGCAGTACTGTTTGCTTGGTCAGTGTTCCTTTGTGCTTGGAGCTGGGGCTTGCAGATGAACCACACGTGGGTCTGTCCTTCCTACAGTCCGGGACTTAATTCAGAAATCTGGGAATGCTAGCAGGCAGCTTATCAGCATGTTGGGAGGAAAACACTGAAGGCATGGACTAGAATGGGGGCAGTGGACATGGAAGGGAGCAAAGCAGGGACCATTTACAGGAGGATGGCCGGATAGCCTGGTGATTTCCTGGCCGAGGGGATGATGGCGACAGGGTCTTAAATCAGAAGCTGACAAGCATTCAGCATGTGTCTCCTTCCCTCACCCTCTGCATCTTTGTTCTGGGGGAGCAGGGAGGAGACTCCAGTTGCTTCTGCTTCTCTACAGATTGCGCGCAAATCTGCCCTCACAATCTCCACAGCTCTGTTTTGCTCTGCCTGCCTCCATGCATGCTGTCCCTCTGATCCTGTTCACAGGACCCAGGGCAATCTTCTTAAATGTAATTCAGGTCACCTCACTCTCAGGCTGAAAACCCTCCAAGGGCTTTGCATTGTACTTAAAATAAAATAAAATAAAAAATCCGGACTCCCTGCTGGGATACCAGGTCTGCAGCCCCTGCCCTGCTGACTCTCCAGCCTCTTCTTGGCTGCATCCCCTTCTAACCACGCCAGGCAGTTGCGTATAACATTCCAGACCCCATTCTGTCCTGCAGACTGGGTGCACGGTGTGTGCAACCGTCCTCTAGGTAGAGGGAACAGCCAATGCGAAGGCCAGAATAAGCTTTCGTGTCTTGGGTTTGGAAAGAAGGAAGGCCGCTATGGCTAGATCACGTAGGGTCCTGAGAACCACGGTAGGACAGTCAGATTTTCTGCTTGGCCCCATGAGGGGTTTTAGCAGAGGAGTGATGTGGAGAGGAGACTGGGAAGACAAGGCAGGAAATGAAGGTGGGAAGGCAGGGCTAGTTCAGTGCCTGACACGTGGTAAGCACTCATGGTATTTGTTGAGTAAATGGATGCTAAAGGGAACCATTGATGATAAAGGGAAAGGTAGAAAGAAGAACGCATGCTTGCAGTAATATTTCTCTGACTGAGCAGCCCTCATGTTCTTGGATCTTTGAACACGAATGGGCAATACCTTCCTCATACTTTACCTCTCAGTGCAGTAGGACAGCGGACTGCATGGTCTCCTCCAGCCGAGGGACAGCACAGACGGCAGAGGGGCTGCGTTGTTACTGTGGGGCAGTCTGGGGTGCCTGGGCTGGGATGTTGCTGTGGTCGGGGGCGGGGGTCTCTGGAGTTTGGGGTTTAGATGTATGTCTCTAGTGTGTTTGTCTGTTGCTCGCATTCCTGCTCCCTTATTGGCCCAGGAGCCCTCAGAAGGCGAGGATGCCTCTCCCTGTCAGTCAGGGGCCCCCTTCTCTCTGACATTTGTTTCCTCTGGAAGCCTGCCCTGCTGTCAGTCAACAGTGAGGCCGTGAGGTGACATTTTTGACTGAGGCTGAAGACAAAGTGCGAACATTGAGGTATTTTCAAGCTGTATTGTCATCTTTGCCTTTTGAAAAGTGTAACATTAAAAAATAATAAACTAAAAATCATAACACTTATTTTTTCTGATTATGTAAGTTTTATAGGTGTAGCATATATGATTTGGAAGTTACAGAAAAATGAAGGCAGCAAATGAAATATCACCTATATTCCAACTACTAGAAGCAAATTAAAACATTAGCAATTATTATAGTTCTCAGTTATAAGGAATATAAAAGTATATATTTCAACATAGGATACACAGGGGTGCCTGGCCAGCTCATTCGTAAAGCATGTCTTGATCTTGGGGTTGTGAGTTTGAGCCCCACGATGTAGAGCTTACTTAAAAAAAATAGGATACACACCCCCACAGCCTCCCCATATATATGACACATGTATATTTCTGTATGATATCTAGAAAGGATACTGTCCCATATAACTTTTAGCTATGTCTTTATTGGCTATATAACTGTTTCCAATTTTTTACTGTCATAAATAATGCTGTGATGAACATATCTGTGCATCAGTTTTTATATTCGTCTCTGATTATTTGCTTAGTGTTAATTCCTGGATGTGGAAATTGTTAAAATTCCTGACCCTACTACCAAACGGTACCAGATTATTTCAACAGCATTGTATGATTATGTAGATCTCACCACACCCTGTGTATTACCAGGCAGTTTGATTAAAACACAGTACATTTCTCCTGCCTTTCTTTTTTATCCAGATGTCTTCAGATAATGGTGTGTGTGTGTTTGTGTTTGTGTGTGTGTTGGGTGTGGCCAATCATAACATCTCTCTACTAACCACATTTCTGGAAGTTTCTGGAGCTCCACCTCATTCTGTGGTCTGAATCAAGTTGAAGAGAAGATATTTTGGTGGGTGTCTGACTCTGCGGGGCATCCAACCAGCAGGAACATGGTGGACACCCCTGATGGAGGTGGGTTCCTCCAGAGTGGGCAGCAGCCCTCCGCCGTGTTGTGTTACAATGCTGTGGGCAAAGTGGCCAGGCAGAAGGGAAACACAGTATTTTAGAAAGAACTGGAATGCAAGATTTGGGGTAGAGCAAGAGAATGCCACAGAGACCTTGTATCTTTCTAAATGAGAGTCATTTCATTGGCAATAATTGATCCTTTAAATTGTGACATACAAGGCAAAATTAGATTTCAGTTTTCAGTCTACAAGAACATTTTGAGAATTCTCTTTACCTTCAGAGAATCTTAGTCTGTCTGGGTTTGAAGGGACCTTTATAAAGCTTCCTTGGGGTGCCTGGGTGGCTCAGTTGGTTAAGCCCCTGACTCTGGATTTCAGCTCTGGTCATGGTCTCCGGGTCCTGAGATGGAACCCTGTACTTTGTGCTGGGCGTGGAGCCTGCTCCGGATTCACTTTCTCCCTCTCCCTTTTCCCCTCCCCTCCTTTTCTCTCTCTCTCAAAAAAGCTTTCTTCATTCATTAAATGATGGACTTATTTCCAAACGAAGTAGGGAAAAAGGCTCTCACTCTTTTGGTTCATCTGCCCTGGTTGATTTCTAGCCAAAGTGAGTAAATTTTACTTTGTGCTCAGAAACTTTTGGTCTCTTTGTTCAGGGCATGGTACAAGATTAGAGGTCACCTTAGATTGGGAGATATCTGACAAATCCAGACGCTTCCAACGGAGTGATGTGACTGGCTGCATTTCACAGACACAGTTGTTCCTGGAAAAGTTCTGGAAACCGGGGAAGCAATTTCACAACCGTGACAGTGACAGAGCTATAGCTCATTGTGGAAGTGTTGCTCCAGCAATGGGAGGGGCCGGAGGCACCAGAAGGTTCAGGGTCAAGGCTTGGCTCTGCCTCTTAGACACGGGGTAACTTTGGGCCTATTGCTTCCTGCTCTGGGCCTTCCATTTTCTTACTTATGAAATAAAGTGTGGTCCATTCCATGCTGAAAGCTTTATTTCTAAGGGTATCAGGTTTATCCTGTGAATACGTTCTGACTTCCATAATGCTGGCCTGACATGTGAGGAGACTCAACACCTGGCTTCCTAGCTGAGGGTCCGGGAGCTGTGGAACCTGTGTGAGGGACACCTGTGAGCCTGCTGGACCTCTAGCTCCTTGAGAGGAGGACTGGGTTATACCTGTCTTCAGCCTTGGCCCAGGAAGCGTCTGTCCAGCTGGTGGCGACCCACTACCCAGGTGATACTGCAGCAGCACCAGCTCCCACGAGACCTAGGGCTCCTGTCAGTAGATCTAAGGAGCTGCAACGCCCATTCTAACTCCACACACGCTGTTAAAAATGGACACATTCTTTTTGCTCTATACTTGGGTTCTGGGATACCTGAGCTTCATGGTATTCTCCTCGCTTTCCCACCACGTAAGAATATTCAAGGAAGGCTACCAGGTCAGGTGGTGTGGCAGGCAGGCTCTGTGTTCTCCATTCCTGCGGTTGCGGGGGCCTTGAGGGGCGACTTGGATCCCACTGGAGACCCTGAATAACAGCAGCCCCTGCGTCTCTGCTGAGAAGGAACTGGGCTACTGGAAGCACAGAGACAGATTTGACACGTGTGGCAGATTTCTGCTCAATGTCTTTGATAAGTCGGGAGATGAAGACCAAGGAGGAAGACAGGTGACTAGAAGAGGAGGCGGCCAGGGTCAAGCTCACTGGCTGACCCTGGGCCGTCCTTGTCCCTGTGCATTGAAGCAGTCCCTTTGGAGGACAGAATAGTGGGAATACAGGAGAGAGACACCGGGTTGGAACGGTTGGACGTTGTTCTTTGCACAAAGTTGTTACTAGTGATTATCATGAGTTAGGCTAGTACTGAAAACCACTCCATTTTTCCTTCCCTTAGTGGTAGAGGGAGATGGAAACAGCTCAAGGTGGGCATGAATGTCATTCCTGTAGCCTCTGAGCCACCAGGACTTTTGTTGTGCCATGCGGTGAAACATGTTCTGGAATCATCTCTTGCCAGGGTGTGGATAAGAGCCCTGTGGCTTTGCAGTCATGGACCTGGGGAGGTCCAGGTTTGGGAGGCAGGCAGCCTCAGTTCAGACTTGCAGGCTGGGGGACCTTGGTGGATTACTCAGCCTCTCTGTGCCTTTGGTTTCTTATCTGTCAAAGGGGCTATTAGTGGGCCCTACTTAAGGAATGTAAGTGTCCTCTATCCCTGTGAAACGGATTGCTTGTTGCTGGGGCAGGGGAGCTCTGTAAATTCTGGGGCCATGGTGATGCTGCTGAAACCAATGCCTGTCTATCCTGACCTTTGTGTTGACGACAATACACCCTTCACCTCCAGGTTCATTGGATGGGGGACAAGTTCCAGATGTAAAGGGCTCAAGTCCACCTTCCAAGGACATTTGTTCCTTGATCCGCCTACGCTGACCCTGGGCCCTGCCAGCCTCACTTCTTGTTATTCCTAGAAGTTTCTCTCCATCCTTAGCTTCCAATGCAGGGAGGAAAGAGCAAGATTTGAAGACTTGAAGACAGAAAACTAGGTGCCATCAATATAGCCCTCACCCATAATCATCTGAAGAGACTGGCTTAATTAGGATTCAATAAAAGCACTATGTGAGGGGTGACTTAAAAATAAAAGGCCTTTAAAATCAAAGTAGGACCTCTGGGGCCAAAGGGTAGACCTCCTTCAGGTCAGAATCTTTGGAGGTTATTGACACAGCCCTCAAAAAGCATTTGAAGGAGTCAGGAGTGACATGTGGAGCCAGTGCCTGGGTCATCAGCAGCTCACAGGTGTTTTCTTTGCCCTTAAACCTCATCCTGGAACCAAAATGGGGTCACGTATCTCGGTCTACTGCATCAGTCATTAGATTGGGCTTTGGATTTTTGTCTGTTTCCAGAATAACCCACATCTATTACCAGGGGATGGAAATGTGTCATTATTCAGGAAACCCAAGATTGTTCCTTAGGCTCTGTTAAAGATGAGAGGATCTTAGGAAACAGCGTGAGGAGTAACAGTGTTATTGGAGTAAGTATGGTCTTAATGGGGTCTCTTCCAAGAGGACCACGTTCATTGGCAGGTGAATTCCTGTGGTTGACTGGGAATTATGTAGAATATGGCCATGCCTGGCGGTGACTGCGTGCTGCTGTGTATGGCCACAGGCAGGGTTAGGACAGAGAAATGCCAGGGGCAACTCACGACCTCTGACGGTCTTAACCCCTTTGCCTTCTAGCTAGGCCTGGGGCATCTGCCTCATGTCCCTGGGTCTTCCTTTCCCTGTTTAGAATCGAGGCTAATAATACCTCTCCTGTTTCCTTGACAAGGCTTTCAAGGAGGAGGAGGAGCAAATATAATTATGACTGTGAATGCACTTTAAATGCAGACACAGCGAGTAATTTGAGTCAGAATACAGTGAACTGACTATGAGCCGGGCCAGGCATCCCATCTCTGAGACTGTTGTCATATCTGCAGAAATGAAGACTATACTGCCAGTTCCGTCCACCTCACAGTGCTGCTGTCTGGGTGAGATGAAAGGTCATCCACATGGAGAGGCTTTGTAAGCATGCATCAGGCCTTACTATTATTACTCCGGGTGAGGAGGGTCTTCAGCAAGCAGGTACATGTGGGCAGATGAGTAGAAAGTAAGAGAGGAGGGAGAGAGAGAGAGAACATTCTAGAAAATCTTACTGGCCTCTTTTCAGTCTACCATCTCTGTCCTATCAGTGGCTTCGGGTCTGGGTGACTAGCTCTTTCATCTCCTCTCCCTCCTACCAAGTGGGATGTTCTTCACAGGCCTGCCCTTGACCTTTCACCTGCAACTCAGTTTAGTGAGTATTTATTGAGCACCTCCCAGGAGCCAGTCTCTCCTAAAGGATGTAGAAATATGACCAAATAAATTATAGTTGTATAACAAGTTAAAACAGTAGTTGAGAGGGAGGGCGTTCTCTGGGGAAGGCTTCTTGGAAGTGGTGTTCTCTAGCTGGTTGTGAGGAATGAGTCAGATTTTGCTAGAAGCCTGAGAGAAAGGGAGGGCATTTAGGTAGGGAGGTCCACAAGACAGAGGCATGGAGGGAAGACACAGCATGGCTTCACCTGTTTTCTCTGAGGGGGTGATTCCCACAACTACCTTTCTTCTCTTCAGATATCCAGGTCCCTGCCTTCAGCCGCCTGCCAAGCATGTGCACGTATATCATGGTTCACTCTCAACACAATAGATAGCCGTTATAAACGCAGACATGTCACCCCTTCCTCCCCAAGAACCTGCCCTCCCTTTGCTTGTTTATGGTCCCATTAGTTTCTCCATCACACATTCAGAGCCTCGACTATCTGTATCTTACGGCTTTTTCTTACTCACACGGAATCTACCGGCTCTTCCCTCCCTCCCTTGCTTTTTCCTTCTGATCCTGTCCATACACTTAATTCATTTTGGACAGTGGGCCCCATAGGCTCCCAAGATATGGTACTTGGGTCCTGAAATGGCAGTTTGAATCCAGGCATCCTCAGGGAGATGCCCCGGAAGCCCATCTGAGGAGCCCTGCCTGTGTCTCCCTGGCTTGCCCTTTAAGACTAGGTTGCCATTTCCCTGTAGCTCTTTGTCTTTTTGTCTTTGTCGTGCACTTTCCTTTCTCATCCTTCATTCTTTTTTTTTTTTTTTTCCTGGGTTTTGGAGGTTTTTTGTTTGTTTGTTGTATTTTAGGTTTTTTAGATTGACCTTTGGAGTCAGACAGACCTGGGCTGGGGTCCCAGTGTAGTATTTGCTATGGAATCTTGGGCCATCTACTTGATCTCTCGACACCTCAGTTTCCTTATCAACAAAATGGGGGGTAATAATGGCACCCACCTGCCAGGGTTGTGGTGAGGATTGACTGGGACAATGTGAAATGCCCGGCATGGTGCCTCATCCGGGCTGCTGTGGTCATCATTGTCGTCATCAGTGTCATGACCCTGCTTTGGTCATTAGTCTCCCTAACTTTAATCTCTTTTCTTTTCTCTGTAGATTTCTCCCTTCCCTTTTTGTTTTATTTCTCTTTCCTGCCCTCTTCCTTTCTTCTCTCTTGATTTTCTCTCTTTTTCTTAACTAGCTGGGGCATACAACTGGTTTAAAAGATGGGTTATGTTTGAATTGAGTGTCAAGTTTCCCAATCTTAATTGTAAAAGCCTCTTAGTAAACTTCATTTTTTAAAGATTTTATTTATTTATTTACAGAGAGAGACACAGCAAAAGAGGAAACACAAGCAGAGGGAGTGGGAGAGGGAGAGGCAGGCTCCCTACTGAGCAGGAAGCCTGATGCGGGGCTTGATCTCAGGACCCTGGGATCATGACCTGAGCCAAAGGCAGACACTTAACAACTGAGCCAACCAGGCACCCCACCTATTAGTAAACTTTAGATTTTGGTCTTTAAATAGGTTTTATTCATGCAGCCCCAAGGGCTCCCACGGGGCTGTCCACCCTTGGACAGGCCGTGGCAGCCCTGTCCTGCTCCCTTCCCCTGCCCCTCTCAGCAGGCCCTCCGTGCTGCGGCATCATCCCACCGTGTACATCTAACACAGTGAACTTTCCAGACAAGTGATGTTGCTTGAATTTCCTTAGAGTCGTGGGCCCCGTCACACAGGGCTACGGAGCAAATTCACGGCAGGACTTAGCCGAAGTCGGGGGCCAGGCGCCGCGTGTGAAGGCCCAGGGCTGCATCTCATTTCGTCCTCCCGCCAGCCTCCCTCCCACCTCCCTCTTCCTCCTCGGAACCAGGATGTTTTTCCTTTGGCCTTTTTATTGTTTTGCCAAGCTGGCGGCCCAACTTTGGTGGAGCTCTGCCACCGGGCTTCCTCTCTGGGTGTGAGCGCATGTTAGGGTGACAACACGGGAGACAGGCCCGCTTCCTTGTCTCCCCTCAGCTTCACTTCCAGGCACCACAGGCCCCCTTCTCAAAACTGCCCCTGCCCAAGAGCCTCCTCTTCGGCCCCTCTGCTGGGTGTTTATTTTCAAAGGATGAGTGGGGCAAAGAACACTGGGGCACCAGATAGAAGCGCCCAGAGACAAGATAGTGCCACCCCCCACCCCGCAGAGAGAGGCAGAGAGCCTTATTTTACTTTCTTAATTGAATGGGAATCTTCTGATCTGACCCTGGGGCTATTTCTCAAGGCCTTTTTTTTTTTTTTTTAAGCCTATAGAATTATTTTTAAAGCAAGGAGCGTGAGGTCAGTCACATCGGAGTCTCCTTCTTCCTCTTCTGTCAAGGTTGGCCTGCTTCCCTTCTTAGCACCCCCAGGCCACCTCAGAGGCGATTGTGTTTCTGGAAGCCTGCCCGCAAACTCAGGGGCTCCAGGCCAGCCCCACCCCAGGTCACGGCTCAGTCCCCCAAGCCTGCCTTGCTCCCTAGAGGATGCTCTGCTAGACAAAAGCCGACTGTCACAGGGAGGGGAGGATAAGACGCCTGGTGAATTTTATACTTCTCATTACCAGAGGCTGTTCCAGGGGGATCTGTTTTTAAAAATCAGATCATGGGGTCTCAAGTCTAAACACTTCTTAATGTGTACAGTTTTTCTTAGGGCTGCTCCTTTCAGGGCAAGAACAAGGAAGGAAATGAAACTCCCCGAGAGCCCTGGACAGTCCCCGATCGAGGGCTGCCTTTTGTTCACACAAACTCATTTGGCTCCTAAACGTCCTCCACCCAGAATCATTACATCCGCAGCAGTGTTTCAAAACACAGCCCAGAGCAGCTGAGCCGAGGAGGCGGCTGCCCTCCGGTGAGATCGAGCCTCCTTCCCTCCATGCCCCCAAGGTTCCTGCCTGCTCCCACATCTCCCACCTGCTGGCCATCCGGCAGGAAATCCCCCTCATTGGGTGGATTCCTGGGGTGAAGGTGGTGATCTGGAGAGAGAGTGCAGCCGTGGAGGGGAGCATGGGATTCTGGTCCCAGCTGTGCACCTTCCGAACTCCCCGGCACATTCTCCGCCCAGCTGCATGGCTTCTCACCTCCCAGGGCTATCAACATTGGCATCATTCAGCTCTCTTGAAAGCAATAGGACCCTTGAGGTAAAGTCCACAGTGTCTTATGTGTGGTTGATGCTCAAAAAAATATGTTTTTTCTCATTGTGGTAAAATATACATAACATAGAAGTCGCCATTTTCACCGTTTTCAAGTGTACAAGTTCTTGGCACTGAGTACATTCATAATATTGTACTCCCATCAACACCACCCATTTCTGTCTCATCAGCCCAGATAGGAACTTATTAGGTCAGGACTCCTCATTCTTCCCTCTCCTCAGCCCATGTGCAAATCTCTGTTCTGCTTCCTGTCTTTATGACCTTCCCTCTTACCCGTACCTCATGTAAGTGGAATCATATAATACTTGTCCTCTTGTGACTGGCTTATCTCACCTAGCATGATGTCTTCGAATTTCATTCATGTAGCAGGTGTCAGAATTTCCCCCCTTTTTAAGGCCGAGTGATACCCCATTGTATGTAGAGAGCCCATTTGGCTTATCCATCCCTCCATCGATGGACACTTACATTGTTTCCACCTCTTGGCTGTTGTAGTAATGCCGCAGTGAACGTGGGTGTCCAAACATCTGTTTGGTTCCTTGCTTTCAATTCTTTTGTGTGTGTACCTAGCAGTGGAGTTGCTAGATCATATGGTAGTCCCATGTTCAAGTTTTGAAGGAATGGCCAAACCATGTTCTACAGTGGCTGTATCATTTTCTGTTCCCACCAGCAGTGCATGAAGGTTCCAATTTCTCTAAGTTCTCACCAACATTACTTCCCTTTTTCTTTTTCTTTTTCTTTTCTTTTTTTTCCTCCCTTGGTAATAGCCGTCCTCATGAGTATGAAAGTAAACATTTTTTTTTTTTTTAATTTATAAATGTCACTCACTGGCTGTACTGTGGACTTGGAACTGTTCCTGCCCCTCTTGGGTCCTGTTTGTCATCTGAGGTCAGACTACTTGGTTGCTGTGATTCCTAAGGGCAGGGGTCACTTTCAGAGAGGAATGGGGGCACCAAGGTTAACCCTGGCAATTTCCCAACTTCGGGTAGAATGAATGATGCAAAACACTGTGGATGCTAGCTAGCGAAGCAGGCTGCATGCCACAAATTAGTTTGGGAAGAGCTGGATGAGCTTCTCTCTGTCCCCGTTGGTTTCATTTGGGTGTGGTTAACTAGCAAAGACCCCAGAAAGAAGGCGTGGGTCCCTGGTCTCCACTCTGCCGCTTAGTTCTGGGTTACTCCAGGCAGGTGACCTCAGTGCTGGGTCTTAGCCTTCTTTTCCTAAAATCAGTCAAGAATTCCTATCTTACCTGCCACTCAGAAAGTCAGGATAATTTAGCCCCTCTAAAATTATCCTGTAAAAAAAGTACTTTGTAGATTGTAAACCTGTGGGATTTCTTCATTAGAGCTCTGAGAGTAGGGGCAAAATTCGCTTCTATAAAGTTCCTGTGGACAGTATCCTCCTCCTCCTGTGGTTTATAGACATCTGCCATGCCAAAAGGGGAATTAAAAAGGGAGCTTTTTAATTGTAATTCAATTCCTGTGTGAGCAATTGAATCTGAAGAAAATCTTTTCAAGTTATGAAGAAATTCACTATCATTGGTGTAAGAACCCATGCTATCACCTACAGCCGTGTGGCTAAGAGACACCCAGCTCTCCTGGGTGTTCTCCAAGTTGAGGGATCCCAGGAAAGGTCCAAGGGGAAGCCAGAAACAGGAAATTTGCAGCTGGACAGGCGGTGTCTTACTGTTCCAGAACCTTCCCTCATGAGCTTTAACCCCTAAGCAATCTGAGCTTCATCTTCTGTCTGCCAGGTGACTCTCAGAAAAGTCCTGAGGGCTTTGTTGAATCCCTGGCTTTTCAGCCTTTCTTCAGGCCTGGCCGAGCCTCTCTGCTCTGTCCTGGGTACTCATCCCCTCCCGGACTCCTACTTCTAATTCATCCTAGCCTTCCCTGGTCTTCTCTGTTTCCTTCACTGACTCTTCTTCTCCCTCTGATCCAAAGTTCCTCTTAGTTCAGTCCTTGACCCTCACTTTTCCCTTCTTACCTCTTATCCTTCCTTCTAATTGACAGTCCCAAATTTAACCAACCACCTGTCAGGCATTCCCACTTGGAAGTTATGTCGCTTCTAACTTCCTATTTTGAAAATAGGTTTTTCTTGTCCCTCAAACTCATTCTCCATTCTGCCTCCACTCTTCTTTATTATCATTCTTTTCATGACCCATGAAAATTATCTCTGAGGAGCTGATGTTAGAGGTCTTCTTGCTCAGTCTTCCTGCTAGTAAGTGCAGCTGTCCTCAAACCAAGTCCGGCGGATTCCACAGCCCATGTGTCGCACACTGTGTCACTCTCAGTGAGGAGCAGGGCAGTACAGATAGGCTTATCAAAGGAGTTTGAAGACCAAGGGACACTGTCCTGACCAGCGCCTTAAAGCCCCATGTCACGGAATAAGCTGGGATATGTCGGAATGAGACCTGGGTTCAGATTGTGTCATCCGCCCTTGAGCACGTGACCTTGAACCCCCACTTAACCTCTCTGCCTCCCAGTGTTCCCGGGTGCCATGATACCCACTTGACCAGCTGTTGTTCTCATTAAATGAGATAAATGCCTGTGAGAACACTCAGCACGTGGTAAGCGCTGAACAGACCTTTGTGAAATCTGAATCCAAATGGGAGGAAATGAAAATAAAGGCAGGCTGCTCTCATTCTGTGACACGGAGTCTGCGGGAGCCGGGGGTGGTGCCATGTGGGGGCGGGCTGGGCCCTCTGGGAGGAAATCGCCTCTTCAGATGACACAGCATACGCCCTGTACACACCGACTCCACCACTCAGAAACAATGCAAGTTGAAAACCCCCAAATCATGGGGTGGGTGGTGAGGAGTGGACTCTGTAGCAGCTGCTAATTAGGAAATCCTACTCCTGGGCTGGGCCAGCATCCCTGATGTTGGTTTACCAACAGATGTTTTAGAACATTAAGACACTATAGAAGTGGAAGTTGTCAACTTGGGTGGGGGGCAGTCAAAGCAATGAAAATCTCTTGATAACTGAATAGTCATTCATAGTACAAGGGAAAGCAAGGGCCTGACCCAGGGGGCTGAGTGTGGAGGGAAAGATGGTACCTCCAGCTCAAAAGATGCCCGGGGAACTGGGACATCTCAGCTCCATTGTGAGGCTGGTTGGTGTGACTCGGTTGCCGTGGCATGTGAGTGGGGCGAGAGCAACAGCCTCCGACCGTCTGGGGAGAGGGATGAGTGAGGTGAAAGGTGCCAGCCTCCAGGGGCCCCTCCACCTCAGAGGCTACCCCTGAGCGTCTGGGAGCACAGCCTCTTCTCCTCACTCCCCGTCTGGCCCAGACTACAAAGCCTGCACTGAACCTTCTTGCCATTTCTCCAGGGCCATTTCACTTCTCCATTAAGCCCCAGAGCAGGTTCCTGCATGGCTTCCCCTGCCTGTGGTAGATCCCTGCTGATCCCTGTCCACTTTACTCTGAATTTCTCTCCCCTCGGGATTTACACCTATGCTGAATAGGGAGCTACGAGGAAAACAAAATTCAACCAGGGTAGCCCTCAACCACTCAGGGCTTCTGAAAGGACTTATCCTTGCATCTCAATAGATATTTTAACATTTGACCCATTGTTGTCCCCAGGTGACTAAATGGGATCATGGAAAGCGCTTGTATGTCCACAACGAAAGCAGACCTTGCCTGGTGTGCTGCGTGGTTGGCAAACCCTTTTCTGAAGAATAGTTCATAGACAATAAGAGAAGCGGAGAGACATCCAGAGCTAAATGGGGCAGTGGGATACTGCCCTTTTAGAACCCTGGGCCAGTGCCATCAGGGACTAATCATGCTGGAGGTGGGCCTGGCTCTCACCCTGGGCCTCCCCAGCCTCTCTCTGCACTTGCTGGGAGAGTGTCACAGAAGAAAGCCAGAGCAAGGCCCCAGCGGCCCCTCAACCCACCTCAGTCTTTTCACTGGAATGCTCTGAGCTTCCAGAAAAGTTTTCACGTCTGTGGCCACCTCAGCTGCCCAGAGAAGGGTTGGGAGACTGTGAAGTACCTGCCAAGGTCATCTCTAAATGTGTTCGTTCAAACTTGACAGACCTAGATCCCCTGAACAGCTGTCACAGATGCGGCACTCACTACGTACCTGATACTCTTGGAAGATCTCCCCCGTGTGTTCTCTGTCATAGCCCAGGGAGCCAGGTGCTGTTACAGATGAAGAAGCCAAGGCACAGACGAATTATGTCTCTTGTCAAAGGTCACCGAGCACGTCCATGGTAAAACCAGAAGTCTAATGCCGACAACCCGACTTTAACCACAGTCTGTGTGGTACCCACTGCTTCTCTTGTGAAGCACTGGAGTTCTAGATCCAGGCAGGGAGCTGGAGGCAGGCTTTTTTCCTTTTAGACAACAGGACCCTCCTGTAGAGAACACAGATTCACAAGGTCTGGGGAGAGCCAGCAATTTTTTAGTGTTGCCTCATGTGTTCCTTGGGGAAGAAAGAGAGAGATCCCCAGGTGAAGAAGGACAGTACAGGTCAACGTTTCTCATCAGTCCAGGGGGCCTTGGCGCCTGTGACTGAGGGGAAGAGGGTAGAAGGGGCATCACAAGCCCACAAGTCTCTGAGGTCAACGGGGCCCAGCAGTGGCAGTACTGACCAGGGCTGTGTTTGGTCTCTAGCTGCTGTAGCGAGATGGTTGTGGGCACCTGTCTTTGATCAGGCCACCAGCTGTGGCCACGACAGGTGCTGGGTACCCTGAGGTGGGGTAGTCCAGACACAGGTGAACCTTCAGCTGGGTAGTCCGGGCAACTCACGTGCATATGTTTCAGAAATTGCTGGATTCTGAGCAAATTGAGTGAGACACTTTTATGTTGAAAGTCTGCAGGCTTTACCCACCTCTGGGAGCAGGTCAAGGGACCAAAGAAAGGCTGTTATAAGTGATTTCCAGACCTAGAGTCCCTTTACCAAGATACCAGCCTTTCTGTTGTTGTTGTTCTTTTTCCTAGGAGATGCATTTTTAAAAAAACATATACTGTTAGTAACATAAGATTGTAGGATACAATCCATTTTTTAATTTATGTCTTCACTTAACAGAACAGGGTGAACATAATACATATCTATAACTGTATCAGTAATATATTTTGACCATCCCTTTAAAATTCTGTTGTCTCATAATTAAGTTAACCAACTTCCTATTGCAGAAATTTAGGTTGTTTCCAATTTTCATTATTATAAACAGTGCTGCAATAAACTTTCCCATGCCTAAAACTTTGTGTACATCCTTAGTAATTTCCTTGGAATTAATTTCCAGAAATGGAATTACTGGGTAGAAATATATGCCCGTTTTTAAGGCTTTTTGTGGTGGATTGCTAAGTTTCTCACCAGAAAGAATGGGCCAGTTTCATTCTTCCCCATACTGTGTGGGAGTGTCTGTCTTCTATGTCTACAGTGACATGGCATCTTAACTATTTTTTGAGTCTCTCCCAATTTGATAGGCACAAATGAATATATTAAAAGTTTAGAAAGTCTTTTCTAGTTTGGATTTGTGTTTTCTTTCTCTCCAGCAACACTGTCATGTATTTACCCCCCAATCATACATTTTCTTTTGTGAATCGCGTGTTCTTGTCCTTTGTCTGTGAGATGTCCATCTTAGGAATTTGAAAAACTTCTTTGTGTATTAAGGTTGCTGAACTTTTGGGCGCCTGGGTGGTTGGGGAATCTGCTTCTCCCTCCTACCTTCTCCCATCTCATGCTCTCTCTCACTGTCTCTCAAATAAATAAATAAATAAATAAATCTTAAAAAAAAAAAAAGAATACTGAACTTTTATCATGCACTGCAGACATTTACCCTGGCTTGTTATCTGATGTCTTTAAATTTAAATTTTTATGTTTTATCAAACTCATACGTAGTTTAAAGATCCACTATGTTTTATGAGGGTGGTATAAAAACCTGACCACTCCTACCATCATCATTTTCTGTTTCCCAGACTCAATCACTTTAAACCCCTGTAGCAGGTTCTTTCAGTAATCCTGCACATACCTCTAAATAATGGGCCAATATTGCTATTTACTGAGTCATTGTTTTGGTTTTAGGCAATATTTGTTGGTTTCTCTCAATGGAAATTTCATATTATTGAAAGCTCTACAAGTTGAAAGTGATACACCCTCTTTCTATTCATTAGGGTCATTTTGAGAAACATGAAAATGCATTTTCGACACAATTTAAAGTCACTCTTCAAAACAACATGATTCTGATTATCCCCTCCTGACTTATGCACAGGTGTTCTCCAGGATTTGTTCTACCTTGTTTCATTAATCTCACAAATGAGAAATTATTTTATACATTCAGCGTTGCTTGTGTTTACGTGCATTTGTACCATTTTCTTTGCTCATTATATGTTCTTGCTTCTTTTGACTTTTTACCTAGCATGGTTTTTCTTCTGCTTGAAATAAATTCTCCATAATTACCTTTAGTGGAGGTTGTTGATAAACTGAAATTTGACTGAAAATGTTTCTATTTTGTAAGTTAACCTGAAGATATTTTTCTTTTTTTTTAAAAGATTTTATTTATTTATTTGACAGAGAGAGATCACAGTAGGAGAGGAAGAGATCACAGAGAGAGAGGAAGGGAAGCAGGCCCCCTGCTGAGCAGAGAGCCCGATGTGGGACTCCATCCCAGGACCCTGAGATCATGACCTGAGCCGAAGGCAGCGGCTTAACCCACTGAGCCACCCAGGTGCCCCAAACCTGAAGATATTTTTCAAAGATAGTTTTACTGAGTGTATATTTCTGGTTTTTCCTCTCTCAGCACATTGAAAATATTTACCCACTGTCTTTTGGCTTCCATTGTTGCTGTTAAAAAATTAGCTGTTAGTCTAATTGTCATCTTCAGTAGAAGATTTGTCATATTTTTTACTTCTGTTTTGTTTTTTTGGTGTTTAGTTTAGTTTTGTTTTGTTTTAACTAGGCTTCATGCCTAGTGCCCAGCACAGGACTCAAACTCACAACACTGAGATCAAGACCTGAGCTGGGATCAAGAGTCGGACACTTAACCAACCGAGCCACCCAGGGACCCCTCCCCACTGGTAGTTTTTAAGATATACTTTTGTCTGTGGTTTTCTGCAATTTGACTATGATGTGGTTTTGTACTTTTGTTTTATTTAGTCTCTTAAGGATTTGTTGGGATTCCTTAGTTTACTTGATTCGTTTTTATCCATTTGGGAAAATTCTTAGCCTTTACCTTTTTAAATATTGCTATTTCTCTCTTTTCTCTCTGGCCCACTGAGAACTCCAGTTATATATATGTTAGACTTTCTCACTCTATCTTCCTTGTCACTTCATCTCTTTTTTGTATTTTCTATATATTTTTTTTTATCACCTGGACATTCTCTCATGATGTGTCTTGTAATTATTAGTTCTTCTTTCAATCATGTCTGATCTGTTGGGTTTCCTAATTTCAGTTATTATAATTTATTCATCTCTAGAATTTCCATTTAGAGTTCTTTCATGTCTTTTGGACATTATTCATAGTCTCTCTCTCATTTTCAATTCTTTCTTTTCATGGAGTTTTATATATTTATATTCTTTGACTGATAATTCCAGTATTTGAAGTCTTTGCTTGTCTAGGTTGCTGACTTTTGCCCATTGATGCCTTTTTTTCCTTATATGTTTTGTGCCTTTTGATGATGATCGATCTCTTTTTCCTTAGAATCATATCAATAAATGATAAAGTTGGATTGAAGGTATGTTTGTTTAGAGAGCATTCACATTTATTTTTGCTGAGCAGGAGGCTCTGTATTTCGGAACCACTTTTCCTTCCCATTAATGAGGTATATGTATGTATATGTGTGCCCATATGCGCATGTGTATTTAAGATATAATTTACATACCATGAAGTTCACCCTTTTAAAGTATATGATTTAGTGGTTTTAGTATATTTACAAAGTTCAGGACCAATTTTAAAATACAACCTTGGCTTGAGGTCTAGACCACAGAGGCATTGTGAATTCATGCTACACACCCACATGAAGGCTACATTTATGGTTAAAAATTCCTGAGTGAAATTTACTTTCTATTACCTAAAACCGAGATCAAAAGGCCACCTTTCCTTGCTGTCCTATTCTGCAGGGAAAATTGGTTTTCTGTGTTCCTTATAGATATGGTATAGCCCTCATCCCAGCTGTATACAGGAATTTCCTTGGGGTGCCTGGGTGACTCAGTCAGTTAGGCATTTACCTTTGGTTCATGACATGATCCTGGGTTCTGGGATCAACTGCCATGTTGGGAGCATTGGGCTCCCTGCTGAGCAGGGAGCCTGCTTCTCCCTCTCCTGCTCCCCCTGCTTGTGTTCTCTCTCTGTGTGTCAAATAAATAAATAAAGCCTTTAAAAAATAATAAAACAAATAGTCTTAAAAAATTAAAACCAAATTAAAAAAAGAGAGTTTCCTCTCAGACTCCCTTCTTAAGAATTTTGTCTTGTATCTCCTATATCCTCTTGGAAATCAGAACAGAAGTTCAAGGTCACAGAAATTGAGCAGGTGTCCCAGGGCAGCTGCCAGTTCTGGAATTAGCTCACTTCTCTGAATTCCAGCTCTTGGCTCATATTTGGTCTTAGAAGATTTGATTCTTTACTTCCCAACTCACCAATGCATTTAGAAAAATTCTTTTAAAATACATTATTTATCATATTTGGTTTGTAAGGGCAAGGTTATTTGGGACAGTACAAGAGTATTGTCTGCCTTTCTCTTTTGTTGATCGTGCACATTTTTTTTCTTTCTTCCGTCTCTAGCCAACTCTCCAGGGAGACCGCGTGGTTCAGTGCTAGCCACATCTTGTCTTTATGTGGCCCTTCTCTTCCTTCTGTGGGCTGTAGTGGAATTCCTTGAGCTGACGAAGGACGTTCCCAGTTCCTTGAAGAAGGGCATCTTGCTGCTTCCTCAGAGACTCAGCCATATGAGCTTTAGAGGCTCACCAGTCACCAAATCTCAAACTCATCTTAAGCCTTTAATAGAGTGAAATTCATTTTCTTCCTCTGCTCATGGCTTAACAGCTTCAGTGTATGGTTTTTGAGTCCTTTCTACCTCCCCACAATCACTTTTATTCTGACATCTTTTAAGGCTAATTTCTCTCATTGTGCCCAAAGGGAGAGAAAGCTTCCTCAAATCCTTTCTTCACCTTCTCTCGAAGCAAGCTTGCTGTGCAGCTCAGATAGGAAGAACAAAGGGAACATGCAGTGTGGGTGGGTTTCTGGTCTCTGTAACACCCCCACCCCCGCCAGTCTCAAGATTAACTTATGGACTTGGTGGCTGCCCCTGGAAATACCCCTCCATAGCCCACTGCCAGCTAAATGTGGGACTTGCCTGTCTGGGGCTGGGCCCCAGAAGAGCCCAGATGCCTGGGTAACGTCCCTCCCTCTTCAGGAAGTTTCTGTTAATTATCACTTACAGGAAACAGAATAGGAAGCATGGTAAGAGCAGTTCTCAAGGGATCTGGGGGGAAAAGGGTTCCCTTAGGAAAATTTATCAGAATCTCTTATGGAAGATTTTAAAATCACCATGCCTCCAATACCAATACGTGAGCCACACTTCTGGCAGGAGGGGACCAGAGTGGGGAAATGCTGAGAACCACTGGTCTAGAACTACACTGTCCAGTATTGTAGCTAATAGCCTCGTGGGGCTATTGTGCTCTTGAAGTGTACAGCTAGAATAATACTCTGGATTTTATAGGTGTAATACCAGAAAAAGAAGGCAAAGTATCTCAATAATCTTTATATCAATTACACAGTGAAATGCTACTATTTTAAATATGTCAGAGTACATAAAATATTTATTAAAATTAATTTCACCTGTAACTTTCTAAATGAAGTTACATACATGGCTTGCATTCGTGTCTTACTTTATACACCTCTTAATGTTGATCTAGAAGATAACTTGTTCCTTTTGGGAAAGTGTGTGTGTGTGTGTGTGTGTGTGTGTGTGATATTTTGAGCCAAAACGTTGGTTCAGCCTGTAGCCTCTACTGGTCTGATGGTTGGCCATTTTTGCCTGACTCATACAGATAGAGGTGACTTCATTCATTCCTGCAGACGTTTCTCAACAGTGCCCACAGCCCCTGTTCCTAGGCAGAAAAGAAGATTGCAATCCCAAATGAGGAAAATAAAAATGGGCTTTTAAAGGAGCCATCTGATCAGCAATAACTTTAAATGGTCCTTGTCCTCATTGCTTTCTCTGGAAACTCATTAAATTCCATGCCCTCCAATTAGCACATGTATTTCCTATTCACTTCCATATTAGTTTGGATATCCAGGGATACGACTCTTAGAATGTTCTTTTGATGTGATCTTCAGGAGCTGGTACCCTAGTGGTGGCAGGCTCTAGCTTCCAAGCCATTTCTGGGTCATGTGCAGACGTCATCAGAGTAGCAAGACAGCCTTCTTGGGTTGGACTTGGGCGCCCCACCTGCCTGCTATGACTCTGAACCCCCTGCCTTGACAAATGGCACTTAACACCACCGTTGACCACCACCTCTGTGCCCAGTTTCCCCACAACTTTTATAGGACCTAGAAGTTTTTAACCAGTGCTCTCTTTGGCACCATCTTGGACAATATGGCAGCAAGTGATCACTTCAGTATATTTCCTGACTAACCTGCATCCATCCCTAATTTATCAAGGTCAAATAACAGTCCATATGAATAAGCAAACTTTCCCTGGCACCTCTGCACTGGAGATGAGGGGAAACCAAGGATTTGCTACAGTGCACTTTGTTCTGCCCACTGGGTACCGTGAGAGCACAGGGAGCAGGCTGTCTGGTGACTTGGGCAGGGAGCATGACCCTCTGTCCCTCCTCTGCCTCCCTTGCAAAGTGGGGAGGATGAGAGCACCTTCCTCGGCATTGTGCAAGATTGAACAATGAGGGCACCTTGAGAGTTTACATTGATCGGTGTTTGGCACACACATTCGCATGCATGATTGCTGTTCAATCCTATTTTGAAACCTATTGTTTTAATTCAATAATACCTGTAGAATATCTTTATCTTATCTTATAACATTATTTTAATACCTCAGAGTATCCTTTCATATAGATATACAGCAACCGATTTAATTGATCTCCTACTGTAGGATTTTCAGTTTTGTTTGTTCCTTCCTTCCTTCCTTTTTTGCTATTATAAACAATGACACCATGAATATCAGTGCAGCTAAATTTTTCTTCACATTCTTGAGTATTGCCTTAGCATGAATTCAAAGAAACAGAATCACTGCATCAAACCTATTGATATTACTAAGGTTTTGATAATATGGCCAAATCCTTCACAGATTTTCCAGAATTGTGTCTGTCCCAGCCACGATCCCCTGCCTGCAAGAGTGGGTGTCAGGATAGAGAGCTGTCTGCTTTTACCTTCTACCACACAGGAAACACAGTTCACAATCTTGATGCTCAGAAGTGCTTCCTTCCTTGCTATCACACCTGACCCGTACCACCCACACCCCTTCCTGAGCCTGCCCAGTCCCCTGAGGTGCTCTCCCCTGAGCTCCACACTGGTCTTCTTCTAGTGGTTTCCATCATTTATTCCACTTCCTGTAAAATTCAATCCTACTTGGTGTTGTTGCTTCATAATTTCTCCCACTGGACTGTCAGAACAATTCCCAAGGGGGAAAAAAGAAAGGTGAAATGATTCGATCTGAATCCACTTCCTCACTGATACATCTGCTCATGGCTTTTCTGAAGGTTTCCTTCTTTTTCAGAAGCCAGCAAGTTCTTACTGATCTATTTGCTTATTGTTTCAGCCGCTGAAGAGAGCAGTTGGACAGAAATTAACACTGAATCCCACATAGAAAACATCACCTTTGATCAGAACCAAATGGACTTTTCCACAGTGGTTTCCAAGGAGGCTATGAGGACTCAGATCCCCACAAAGAGCCATACTTCTTCAGATGCTCCAGAAAACATCACTCTACAGACCAAAGCAGCAGATGCTAGAGGAAGAAACAACTTTTCCTGGAAGACAAATTTCACCACTTCCCCCATTGGGGCTGACACAGCAACGGCTCTGACTTCCCAGAGCCTCACCAGAGGTGAGTTTGTGCCAGTGATGGCCTGTTTCCTACAGGTATGTCCCCTCCTGGAAAACGAAGTTTCTGCATCTCCCTCTTCCCCAGCCTGAGCCCCAGGCCCATCCAGGGTCCTGGGCTGTGGGTCCTGGGCTGTGCGGCTCGGACGCCCTCTGTGGCTCGCTGTGATTGAGCGAGTTTGCAACATAGTCCGCGTGAGGGTGCAGATTTTGTCTGGAGGCCTGAGCAGTCCCGTGGAATTGACATTCTGTGGCCAGACTGAATCCCAGTGACACTGGTGACTGTGCCACACACCGCAGTCTCCGAGGGAGGTGCCAGGTCTGGCCCAATGGGCCACATAGCTGCATCTGTGTGCATGTGGTTCCAACGGTGGTTCCTGCTTCAATCTGCACAGCTCAGCAGGTTGGCACCTTGTCACGAAGGGTTTCAAGAAGGGGCTGGGGCTGGATGTGCAAGATTTGCCTGGGGAAGGGAGGACAAAGAAAAGTGGCACCAATTGGGTACTTACTGCACACCCACACATCTGTTCCTTCAGTTCTCATGGCAAGCCAGTGAGGTCACATTATCCTCTTTTGAAGAATTTGGAAACGGAAGGTAGAGAAGTTAATTAATCTGAGGTGTCTAGGTCAAACAGCTCATAGGTTTTATGGTTGGGATTTGAGGCTCTCTGTGCATCTGAGCAAGGTAGAAGGAGTAGCTGAAGAGTGGGGTGCACAGATCACGTGAGGAAAGAAGAGAAGCTGGGTCTCTTTGTGAGGCTGGCTGGCCAGTGGCTTCCCATGGGGAGGGGGTCGGTCCCACCTGGAGGAAAGGACAGCTGTGTGGAGGGGGTTGGGGCAGTCACAGAGAACTTTGAAGACCAGGCCAATTAGATTTGGTGTGGTAGGAAGAGTCACCAAAGGATTTTAAATAGGGCGGTGACATGATCACAGCAAATCTGGGGACAAGTCAGCTGGCAGGCAGGTAGAAGACATCTAGGGTGGGAGATGAGGCAGAGGGAACCTGGAGTCAGGGGACCACCCAGGCAGATCCGGGTGCTAAGATCTACGGCCTGGTGGCCTTAGGTGCAGAGAGAAGGGATTGGTAAAGACTCTTCACAAAGGAAAATTGGTACAACTTGGTGACAGCCTAAAAGTAGAGGGTGAAGCCATCAAAAATGACCCCATGGTTTCCCCAGGAGTTCGGGTGGGGGACTCAATGCTATAAGGAGTGCAAAGGACAATATTTTATGTTCCATTCATGAGTGATGGACGTAGAGCTTAGAACTGCCCAGGGTGCTGCCTGGAGGTGCTGGTCATGCAGATATTGGAGATTTTGTTTATGTTGACTTTAAGTCAGTTCTGAGACCAGCTTTGTGGAATGTGAGTGACGAGTCATGGGGATCAGAATCGGATCTTTGATTCCATATCGTCTGACACTTAGCTTCATTGTGCCCGTTTTATAATAACTTGACCACTAAAAATTCTGTCTTTGTTGGTGAGATCTGAACACAGGCTTTGTCTTGGTTTGTGGTCTCTCCTTCAGGAGTGAATTTGTTGTAGAATGAATAATTGCTCCTCATTTCTCCTCACAGAGGTCAGAGGTGAGCCCACTACCCATTACTCAGACATTTGGAGGTCTGCTGATGGAATTGTAATTGTTACTGTCTGCTTTCAGCTCTGGGAACGCTTCACTTGCCATCCAGCTCAGGGTCTGAAGGAAGAGCTGACCCTTCCCACACAGAGAGCACAACATCCCGGGGTTCCCTGGAGAGAGGAAAGGGACTCCCGGAAGAAGTGACTGCGCACAGCCAAGTGGCTGCCACTTGGGTTTTAGGACAGTCCCCTCCTCCTGCTCTGGGGATGGGAGAAGAGATCACAGTCTTAGGGAAGAGAAACACCTCAGGCCTGGCGCTTTCCTGGCTGCCTTTCTCCAAGACTCAGGCTTCCTCCCCTCCCTCAGAGCCCTCCTCAGGTGAGTCTCCTAACCCAGCCTCCCACACGGATGTCATCCAGAATAGAAGTAGTAGATGCACACAGCTTCCTAGTAACATCCCTGTCACAGGGGCTGAGGGGGAAAGGTATTAGGGGCAAATGCAAAGTATTTGGGGGCAAAAGTACCACCATCTGTACAATGTATCTTTGTTCTGAAGTCCGTCTTTAAAATATGTTTTCTTTAACTGCATAAGGAGGAACATTAGAGTTGGTCTAATGGCTGCTCTAGGCCCTTTGTGTCCACCATCCCCTGCTTGTCCCCTCTCCCCACGTACACTGAGAGTTGTCAGTGTGTCTCCTTGCACAAGAGGCCACGCTTTGGGGTGAGTGAAATGGTGAGTGTTGCGTCATTTGATTAGGAGTTAGATTTGTGTTTCTTCATCATTGCAAAATCGCTTATTGCAATGGCAAAGATAACATAGATAGACATTTTTCTGGGTATCATTAAAAAAAAAAAACAAAGTGCAAAGATAACAGATAGACATTTTTCTAGGTATCATTTAAAAAACACAAAAACAAAAACAAAATGCCCGTGTTTGGAAGACTGCGGGCAGTGGAGGACTCACCTCTCTGCCTCTTCAGCTCCTAGTCATCAGTTAAGCTCCATTCCCGCCCCCCTCACCCTCACCTCCCCACTTCCCCACCCCTGCTCTGCGCAGGTATTCCCTTCAGCAAGCCTGTTCTCAGCCCTCTGAGCCTATGTGCTGTCTACCCTGTCACACCAGGGTATCCAGCATCTGTCTCCCCAGAGGCACTGTGATCCTCTTGAGGATCCAGGCTGTGTCTATCACTCCTCTTAAGTTCCCTGCCATCTCAGACCACCATACGGTTGGTAAGTAATGGGGGTTAGCATGTGCCCCAGTATCACAAGGCTCTTCTAGCCACAGGCCAAAGAGAATGCTGGAAACTCTGCCTGTCTTTTCCCACCTCTGAGGTTTTATTCAGAATCCGTGTATGCTGCATGTGTTTTCATCCACATGCCTGATGAAGCAGGACAGAGAGGGCTGGAAATCGTCTTGGAAATAGAGATTCGGTTGCTTCCGAAATTGCCATTTCCAAATTTTCATAGGTCAGGATTTAGAGATACTTTGAAAGACTAGGGGTTTGGGTTTATATCACCAAAGCAAAAACTGAACCTGGATATCTTTTCTGGAATACCTAAAGTGGCAGTTTCTCCTTTATATACTATGTATAGTTTCTGCTGACTGCGTATGTATGTAATTTATGATTCATGTCTTTAGGAGATTCCTTTTAAGATTATTCTTAAACATTGGTTAGATTGGATAAAAGCTATGAGCCTATTTCTAGTTTCAAAGGTCTGTGGTTCAGTGATTTACAACCAGCTTTACTAAATGGTAGAAAGGAAGTGTTTTCTAGGAAGCTACACTTTGATTCTGGTCAAGGCCATTTAATATTTATATTTTAAATTCAACCCACTACTGTGGTTTATATTTTGAAAATCAGCCTATGTTTCTAACTTTACTGGACTTGGCTCTGTCATCATCTAGATTTTTCAACATTAAAAAAATTAGTTGGCCCTCAAATTCCCTGAGCATTTGTCATTTTAGAACCTTATACTTGTAGGGGTGACTTACAGAGTCGGTGGACCATGTAACTCTTGATCTCAGGGTTGTAAGTTCGAGTCCCACATTGGGTATAGAGACTACTTAAAATAAAATCTAAAAAAAAAAAAAGAAGAAGAAAAAAAGAGGGGCACCTGGGTGGCTCGGTTGGTTGGGCGACTGCCTTGGGCTCGGGTTGTGATCCTGGAGTCCAGGGATCGAGTCCCACATCAGGCTCCCAGCTCCATGGGGAGCCTGCTTCTCCCTCTGACATTCTTCCCTCTCATGCTCTCTCTCTCAAATAAACAAATAAAATCTTTAAAAGAAAAAAAAAAAAAGAAAGAAAAAAGAACCTTCTACCTTTAGGTTTTGAAGAGTTCTGCCGTATCGTTCCTACTCCTTGAGTCTTTCACTGAGCATTTCTCTTCCTTTTTATAACGTGGGTATTCTGTGCTATCTTGAGGGCCACCTCTTTCAAAAACTAGATGCTACATCAGGCTTTAGGTGCTGCCAAATGAGGGAATGTTAAATGACCCATCTGGGTCTAGCCTGCCAGCCTCCCTGCTCCCTAAAGAGACTTGAAGCCACATGGGAAACACAGCTCTGTGGGGTTAGTAACCGCTCACCTGTGAACCAGAGCTCTGGTGTACCTCCTACCAGCCCTTAAATCTACATTCCAGGAGCTTACTATTGCAGCCTGAGCCTGACAGCGGGATAGATGGGCACGAGGGCGTGAGCTCTGAGAGCCAGCGGGACATGCCCGAGGCAGACCTGGAGGCGCCTCGCCCGCTGGTACTCTGTACAAGGGAAGCGAAGGGGGAGGGCTGCGGGTGGGAGTGGGGGTGTGTGCCTGTTGACGCTTGGCAACTCCATCCACCCGTAAATGTGACCCAGGGAAAGTCCTGGCACTTAGAGCAGTCCCATGAGTTGTGCTCTCTTCAAAGTAAGCTTTCATACAGCCGCCCGGAGCCTGGTCCAGAGAGGATGGGGTTCTCTAGGAGAAACATGAAGGGATTAGACCCCATGATCGTAAAGATCCTTCCTAGCTCCAGCCTCTGTTGCTCCCAACACACCCGGCCTTGGTATTCTGTGCTCCTGTCCCTCCTCGCTCTGCTACGAAGAAACAGGGATTCAGCACAACCTCTTCTGCAGCCGGGCCAGCCAGGCATTCCCGGCTCCCCAAAATAAGTGATATGCCAGGAATGTATGCTTTAAAGCAGGTATAGGCCCAGACCGCTACATCAGATTTTTAAAAACAGATCAGGAGCCATCTGAAATGATTTTTCTTGCTGCTTTAGATCTTTCTATACTTTCCACGTGTTCTGCAAGGACCGTGTGCTATTGGATCACTGAGGGGAAAATAAATAAGTAAAGCAACTAACAGGAAAAGTTCTCTTTTGAAGGCAGAAAGAGATATGTATATGTTGAATTGTGTGAGAATGGCTGCAGTTGAACACTAAATTTAGCCTTGAGCTTCCTGGAAACCAGGGCACAAAGGGAAACTGGGTGGGGTGCGAGACCATTGTCAGATAAAGTAAGCACAGAATTTCATCCATAGGCAGGCGTGTGTTGGGGGCCGTGAATGCTAAGACACTATTCTTGTAAGGAGTGTTGAGAATCCTAATAGAAAATGCCGCCGATTGTGGTTTTGAGGAAATTGTGCTTAAGATCTTTAAAAGGCAGTATTTTATATAGATTCTCAGTAGGAGCTCAGGGTATAATAATGGATCTCAACTCATGAAAGTATGTCTGTGGGTGGCTGAGCCAGTGTGGTCCAGGTAAATTGCTTTGTGGTGATTTCACTTTGTAAAGGAAGAGAGCATAAATAACTCAGGAGATTGTAGATGTAGCATACCTTTCTCAACCATCAGCTGCTTCAGCTGGGTGTTCGGCAGGTCTTGGACAGCTGTCAGACCAAGGTTGAGCATTCGCTGCCCGCCTGAGGTTCCAGCATTTTGTGCTGGGATTGGGGAATGGCCCATACACTTTTATCAGATGAGTGGGGCATTCTTTATACCTCCTGTTCTAAAGATTAGGGAACTTGGCTCGTTTCTGCTCCCAAATGGATGGCCTTCCCATTTTTGAATGGGTGCTTCAGGAGTAGTAATGAGCAAGGGACAGCGGTTATTAAATAACCAATATTGCTGGCCCATTGACTAGAAACATGGCAAATTTCTCCCGAGATGTATTCAGCACAGAGACTAGTGTAAGGGGTGACTCTCGATGAGTTTGACCAACCATTCTCTCTTGCATAGAAGTACTCAGTACAGAAGGACTCACTACTTCACTGTGAGAATTCAGTGGGATTATGTCTATCAGGTACTTTCTTAGCGCAATGTAGAAGGGTATATGTAAGACCCTGGCACATCGAACTGGTCGGTAAATGGCAGCTTTTAATAATGGGGGTGAGATGATGAAGCAGTGTTCCATGGAGCCTGGGTCAGGGACAGCACGACCATCATCCTTTTGTGGCTTTCAATGTTTGTGATTTCCGTAACTGTGTATCTGTGGCCATTGATTTGCTGTACAGGTACTCAGGCTGAGTCCAAGTTAACCGCCACTGTGCAGTGAATCGATAAAATCCTGCAGTTGACCAGGAATAGTGCTTTGATAGAGCACCCAGCAACTGAGGAGCTTGTAACTTGGCGGGGTCAGACGATGACTCTAATGACGTGAGGCCTGAGAAGCTAAGTGGCTAGTGAGGCTTTGGGGCATGTCTATATTATGCGTTCCTTTTTTATATACTAATGGATTTCTATTTGTTTGGTTTTGCTTTTAAGTAAGGGTGTGTTCAAGTAGGCTAGGCCTCTATTTGGGGGTTCAGTCTATTTTTTTTTGTTTCAATCACTAGCTGTGTGGATTGCTTGCATCTTCGATTTGCTTTCCTTAAGGCCCAGTGAGCAGAGCCGCAGGCTGTGTACTAGGCGTAGCTGGTTATGTGGTTTGTACAAGAGTCAGAGGAACCTTTGTGTTTCCTGTGCTCCCCCCTCTCTAACTATATTTAATATTTATTCGTGCTTTTGGTCACAGCTGCACTTAGGACTGGTCTTCAAGGAACGATTTTTTTTAAAGATTTTATTTATGCATTTTAGAGAGAGTGTGCAAGCAGGGGAGGAGCCGAGGGAGAGGGAGGGGGAGAGAATCTCAAGCAGACTCTGTACTGAGCATGGAGCCTGATGTGGGGCTCAGTCTCACGACTCTGAGATCAGGACCTGAACCAAAACCAAGACTCAGACACTCTACCAATTGAGCCACCCAGGTGCCCCTTTAAAGGACCATTTATAATGAGAACTTAATTCGTCCCTTTCTGGGTCGTAAATAACAGCTTGAAACCTTTCATTATAAAGGTATAAAGTACTTTTATTATTTTTGGCTTAAAAAGAAAAATGTTTTTTCTTGCCTTTGGATCTTGCTGGCCATGTTTCTTTTCACTCACCATGCTTTCCTGTGGTTTATTCCTGTTTGGAATGAGAACGTCAGGGTGCCCTTCTGGAGGCCAGTTCTTAGGGTGTCCTTTGGAAAGTTCTTTGTGGAAAGGAGCCATTAGCAAGCCACTTTCTTCTGTGGAACAGACTGCATATTTTGACCAAAATGGCCTATAACTAAATTTTTGAGGCTCTTGACAATTAATAGTGGTGTCTGCCATCCTTTTCATCAAAAAAGTGTTCCCATCCTGGAGTCCTTGATCTCCCAGGGGCCCACTGGCATGGTATGTAAGCTTGAGAGCCGGTCTCCAAAGCCTCATGAACCTGACTGTAATTATGGGACCTGTTCACTTTTGGATGGAATTAAATCAAATCAGTGTGGTAACATTGAGTATGTCTTGCTGACTTGAAGCTCTGTTACTTCTTTTTTTTTTTTTTAAGGTTTTATTTATTTGACAGAGAGAGAGATCACAAGTACGCAGAGAGGCAGGTAGAGAAGAGGGGGAAGCAGGCTCCCTGCTGAGCAGAGAGCCCGATGTGGGGCTCGACCCCAGGACCCTGGGATCATGACCTGAGCCGAAGGCAGAGGCTTAACCCACTGAGCCACCCATGAGCCCCTGTTCTGTTACTTCTTAAAGGCAGTTCAGTTAATGGTCTTTCAAAACCTCAGGTTTACATGGTCGTGAGGTGGGAAAAGTAGAGATGCAGACAAGGACCGGAATTACTGCCCTAGGCTAGTATTATTCCCACTGTGGTCTGCAGAGCCCTGGCCTCCCCAGGGGTGGCCTGGGGGCAGGACTTCTGGAACTGCCTTACTTTTATTCATTTATATATTTGGATTTTAATCTACTACATCAGTTTGAACAAAAGGATCACATGGCTAAAATGAAGCAAAACAAAAACCTGTGCCTTATCACATGACCACTCCCTGTATAATCTCTAAACTGGAATTCCAGAGTAGAAGTTTTTTCCTTCCTCTATAAAAACCAAGGCAAAGAATGTCTAGAGGCTTTCTCCCATCTTCCTTTCAGCTAGAGCCAAAGCTTTCCACTGTGCTAAGTGAAGGACCTCACCACTTCCTCGCTTAGCTCTATGAGAATCAGATCCCATGAAGAGAGAGTGCCGTCAAATGTGTTTATCTATATTTAGGTCCACATTATCTAGATTTATGCAACAAAAGGTATTAAGCATTATTTGTATCTAGATACATCCCTCATTTTCTTAAACCCTGGAGTAGTGTTAAAGCACATTTTCTTCCATTTTAGCTTCCGGAAGCACAGAGGAGCTGAACAACTCCACCATTCTCCCAAGTGCCTTGGCGAGTCGGAGAGCGAGTGAGCATGTCGCCACCACGCTCCCCACTGATGTCCCCGGGATGCTCCCGTCTTTAACCGTCAGTCTGCAGCCCCTAAATGAGACCGAGAATTTCCCCAAGGACTCTGAAATTGCCAGGACTTCAGTATCGGCCCATTCTTCACCCTTTGAGGCAGGGTTGCAAAGAAATAGGGAAATAACCAGGAATCCAGGAAATGGGGAATTCATCGAGCCGTCCACAGAAAATGGATTTGGCCTTGCATCTTCCCGGGTCTCCGTGGGATTCTGGCAAAATGATTCCCCAAGTAAGTATTTAATCTTCACTTGGTCTCTTATGGGCATTTAAAAAAACTGTTGAGGGGCACCTGGGTGGCTCAGTGGGTTAAAGCCTCTGGGTCCCAGGGTCCTGGGATCAAGCCCTGCAGTGGGCTCTCTGCTCAGTAGGGAGCCTTCTTTCCCACCCTCTCTCTCTGCCTACTTGTGATCTCTGTCTGTCAAATGAATAAATAAAATCTTTAAATAAATAAATAAAATAAAAAACTGTTGGGTTGTCTTGAAAGATGGCTTCACGAACATTTGCCATCTCACAAAAAAATAAAAGGGAGCATAATGCCATCTCCTCTGTCTGGTACACCACCTTATCACATTTTTATTTTCATCCTTATGAGAACATTGTGAAGTCCATCAGACAGGCATCATGCCTCCTGCTTTTATATAGGTGAGGAAACAGGCTCAGAGGGATGAAGAAGTGAGGGCGCAGTCCTGTCGCTTGATCAGAGCAGAGTCAAGAGCTTGTCCTCGGAGCTGGCCCTGTGGATGTCTTCTTACCACCTATGGGATTGTCCTCAGTGAGAGTGGGCCTGTTCTTTCAGCCTAGCTTGAGTTTGTTTATATACAGATTGTTCTTCCAAATAACACGTGCAGATAAAAGTATAGTCCTTCAAATTCATCGTTTCAGTAGACGCCCTCTAGTTTATTTTTTGTTTGCTATACTTGAAAATTAGAATTACTAGTGGGGAAAAAAAAAGAATTACTAGTGGAATTGATTGAGAAGAATGCCTCTGAGCAAGCCCTTTATGTAGGCACATCATATATGTTGGACGTAACCCCCGCTCTCCTTTGACCCCTTTGGGGGAAAGACAAGAAAACACCCAAGCCTGCAAGTTACTCTGCTACTTAGCACATTCTCTTTAAAAGCTCCCTTCTTCACCAGCACTTATTTTTAGTATTGCTATCTTATTGACATCGAAAAGGTTTGAAATAATTATCTAGACTATGAAAATGCCTGTCAGGTTACCCATATAATATATACTCTACAAGGTCCTCGCGAAGGGGATCTTTGCTTAGGGAGGACGCGCGTCTCGGTTGTTGGGGAATCTCTTTCCCATCTGTGTCATGGCCTTTGTTTCCCTGACCCCTTCCAGCCTTGGGAGGAGACCAGCTTGCCAGCAGCTCGGAGGCAGAGCTGGGAAGCCCCATGTCTCGAACGGAGGCTGCGTCCAGGCCTGTCCCATCGGGCAGAAGCAGAGACAGCGCGGCGCGCTCGTTCCTGACCAACAGCAAGACATCTGCAGATGTGACAGGAAGCTCCACTTCCTATCCCGAAGTTGTGAATGCCTCAGTTTTGACCCACTTCTCAGCCTCTGCCCCCCAGTCTAGAGGAAGTGACAGAGCGCCAGGCCAGAGGAGCTATGCTGAACTGGCCACCGAGTCATTGTCCTCCTCCTCCTCAGAGAGCCTGGATTCCTCATCTCCGCGTGGTGAACGCTCAAGTGAGTGTCCCCTTCACAGGACCGCACCCCCCTGGAGGGCGGAGGGGCTGGTCACGGAGCCGCTCCGGAGGCCCCTCTGCTGTCATCATTCCCAGGCCGTTCTTCCAGCTGTATAGCCCCACTTTTTTTCTTCATCTGCCAGGAGCTAATCTTGCCACCGGTCCTTCCCACACACAGATCACCATGTCCTTCTGTCCCCTGCAGCCCACCCCACGCCCCCAGACCTGCCTTAATCACACAACTTCTGGAAGGTCCTCAGGCACTGTTGTTCACCCCAGGCCTGGACATTCCTCAAGAGCAGCTCTCCCTCCCCCTTGTTTAAACAGCTTTGGGGAGATAGAATTCACATTCTGTGCAGTTTGCCCAAACTGGGCATTTCAGTGGCTTTTGGTGTATTTGCAGAGTTGTGCAGCCAGCACCGCTCATTCCAGAATGCTTCCACCACCCCAGAAAGAAACCCGGCGCTCATCAGCACTGGCTCCCCATCCTCTCCTCCTCCCAGCTTCTGACAACCACTAACTTACTTTCTGTCTCTGAGGATTTGCCTATTCTAGACAGTTGTTGGGGTTTTGTTGTTTTTAAGATTTATTTATTATTTGACAGAAATAGATAGAGAGCACAAGCAGGCAGAGTGGCAGGCAGGGGGAGAGGGAGAAGCAGGCTCCCCACTAAGCAGGGAGCCTGGCACGGGGCTCGATCCCAGGACCCCGGGGATCATGACCTGAGCCAAGCAGACGCTTAACCAACTGAGCCACCCAGGCGCCCCTGTTCTAGAGAGTTTGTGAATGAAATCCTACGACCCGTGGCCTTTTGTGATTTTCACTCTGCATACCATTTTCAAGGTTCATCCCTGTTGTGGCCTGTGGTAGTACTTCCTTTGTGTGGCTGATTTGCCACACTGAGTTCATCCTTTCTTCAGTGATCGCACATGTGGGGCTTTCCCACCTTTTGTCCATTGTGAATAATGCCACCGTGAACATTCTGGTACGAGTCTTCATATGGACATGTGTTTTACATTCTCTCAGAATGGCTGGGTTATAGGGTAGCTCTGTATTTAATCTTTGAGGAATTGTCAAACTGCTTTCCAAAGTGACCGCACCATTTCATATTGCCACCAGCAACGTGCGAATGTTCCAGTTCCTCAGGGCCCTTCCCCAGGACCTACTGCGGATCACCTATTGTGACGATGGCCATCCTCCTGGATGTGAAGTGGCATCCCAGGTGTTTTGGATTTGCATGTTCTAGCTAATGACGTTGAGGGTCTTTTCACTTTGGGGAAAGTCTACTCGCATAGGAGTTTCTTTCTATAGTGTCTGGATCCGGTATTCCTAGTCCTCTATCAGATACTCCATTTGCAGACGTTTTCTTCCGATCTGTGGGGTTTCTTTTTAGTTTTCTGACAATATCGTTTTTTTTGCAGCACAAAGGTTTTTAATTTTGATGAAGTCCAATTTATCAATTTGAGAACACTCTTTCTTTGATGGTCCTTTTTAATAATGTTTTTGGGTAATTTTACCAACAATTCTCAGCCACCTTGTTAAGATGAAATGTGTGCTGAATGAAGCAAAAATGCAACAATTTACCATTTAAGCAGATAAGGGGCTTAAATCCGTACCTCTCTTCCACTGATAATAGGGGCTCCATTTCCCCCATATGAACGTCCTAATTGATGGGGAAAATTAGCATTTATTGTGACTGATGATGGAAAAGCATATGCTTATTATGAAAGAGTCCTACATATATGGGTGGGGAATATTTGTGCTTTTTCACGTATGTGCGTGCAAACTGCAAGCTCTGTCTCCTAGACAAAAGGATTCATTTTCCACCCTCACAACGTGGGGCTCAGAGTTTTCTCCTTCTCAAACCGGGAGCTTAGGTGCCATGCCCTTTCCTTTCCTGTGTGTATCTCCTGAGTACCAGTACCCTTCACTCCATGGTGCGTGCTCAGTGGGTTTGTGTGGGAAAGGTGATCTCAGGGTGAGCAGGTCTTAGGGTTCAGATAAGGATTAGCCTCATTCCCAAAACCAGCTCACCGTCAGTTCACCTAATGCTTTATCTCATTTGCTCTGAATCAGTCCAAGCAGACTCCTTCTGCCATCCAGCCTTTCAGAATTCTTGGTCTGTTCCTTTTTCTGGGCTTGGAGGCAGACCCCGGTTTCAGGCCACGACTCTCTGCTTTCTTAACTCTGTAAGCCTGATGGGGTTGTTTGCCTAAACTCCATTTAAGAGTCTTGTAATCTCCCTAGCCTGGACCTTGTCCCTTCTGCCCAGGGAACTTGTACTCAGATACTCTCAACCCTCAAGCTGCTCCTGGCGGACTTCCCATGGGTCTCTTAAGCCCTTCAGCTTGGTCAGGTCACGTCTCTCCCTGCTTCCTGGCTGTCTCACCACTTGCTGTGTATCCCTGTCCCCCTACTCGTTCCTGCCATTTAATGCAAACCTACCATGAAGAGAGCTTCCCTAACATGCAGCTTTACCTGTGTTTTCCATGAGGTTTTAAGAGCTAGTCTGGGGGCACCGGGCTGACTCAGTCGGTAGAACATATGACTCTTGATCTCAGGGTCATGAGTTTGAGCCCCATGTTGGGTGTAGAGATTACTTAAATAAATAAACTAAAAAAAAAAAAAAAAAAAAAAAGAGCTAATCTGGTCTGGGAATAGGAATAAGAAATGGGAAAAGAACTTGTTTTCTCGGGGCACCTGGGTGGCTCAATTGGTTAAGCCTCTGCCTTCAGCTTAGGTCATGATCTCAGGGTCCTGGGATTGAGCCCTACATGGGGCTCTGGGCTCAGCGGGAAGTCTGCTGAAGATTCTCTCTCTCCCCGCCACCGCCATTCCCCCCGCCACCTGCTTGTACCTGTGCACTTCGGTTTTTTTGTTTGTTTTTTGTGGGTTTTTTTTAATGATTTTATTTACTTATTTAATATACAGAGATCACAGGTAGACAGAGAGGCAGGCAGAGAGAGAGGAAGGGAAGCAGACTCCCTGCCGAGCAGAGAACACCACATGGGGCTCGATCCCAGGACCCTGGGATCATGACCTGAGCCGAAGGCAGAGGCTTTAACCCACTGAGCCACCCAGGTGCCCCATACCTGTGCAGTTGTGTCTTCTCTCCCTCTCTCTCAAATAAATAAATATTTTTTAAAAATTAAAGAAAAAAGGGGCACCTGGGTGGCTCAGTGGGTTAAGCCACTGCCTTCAGCCAAGGTCATGATCCCAGGGTCCTGGGATTGAGCCCCGCATCGGGCTCTCTGTTCAGCAGGGAGCCTGCTTCCCTTCCTCTCTCTCTGCCTGCCTCTCTGCCTACTTGTGATCTCTGTCAAATAAATAAATAAAATCTTTAAAAAAAAATTAAAGAAAAAAAAGAAAAAGAACATAGAACAGAAAATAAGCCCATCTTTAATCTCTAACCACCGTGCGTTTCTCACTGATGCGTTAAGGGAAAAAAACTAATGCTCTAGAAGAATGGTAAGCCCCATGTCAGTTCCGACCCTCCCAGGAGGAAAAATCCTTCTGAGTAATGGGGGGAGGGCTCTCCCTCCTGAACCTCATCAGAAAATCTAAAGCCCCTGTGGGCCAGTCAGTCTTTTGCTGGGCATCCCCCAGCCCCACTGCCGCCACCAGTTTCCCTGACATAAGCTCCATTATGTATCCCCAAGCAGAAATACAGTATCGATCCTGTTCGCCGAAGTAGTAAACCTTCCCAGCAGTCCCAGTCGCCTGAATGGGTATGCTGATCTGCGGTTCCTCTTGAGGTTTTGGTCCTGAGACGGTTTGCAGGGAGCACCACATTGTGGTTTCTCACGTGGGGGTGTCAAGAAAGACCCGGGAAAACCCAGGTCACTCCTGGGACTCCCGCACGGTGCTGCCGCTCCAGCCCTGCGCTGACCCGCCATCTCTTTTCAATCCTATTGCAGCCACTGAAGACGGTCCAGGGCCCGGAGGCAGTTCTGAGGTGGAGGAGAGGACGTCCCAGGCTCACGGCCCGCACACCTCAGCTACTTTCACCGGGAATGGAGAGCGCACGCTGCGGTCCCTCACCAACGCCAGCACCACCTCAGGGGAAGTGGGGCACTCTGTGATAGTGCCCAGAGAAACCGAGAGCGCCACCCAGGATGGGAACGTGACCGTGACGGGTGACGCCCGCTTGGTCTCAGGTTCCCTGGCAGCCTCGCCAGCCCTGGGAGGTGAGCAGCAGGAACTCTGCCCACATCCCTTCAGCTCCCCTGTCAGCGCACCTACAGTCCTAGAATGATCAAGTTTGCTGTCAGCCCAGAAAGTACCTTAGAAGCTCTGTCCGAAGAGAACTTTCTGGATTCTCCCACTTCCCCCCACTTGCCTCAGCCATGTGTGATCTTGTCTGCCAGGATGCCTGGAATAAAGGAGACCGGCCAGTCGTGGCCAAAGTCAATCTCCTGGGAAAGAAATATCTCATTATCATTATACAGAATGGAAAATTGGGAGGGTTTTCCTTTTTCCATTTAGACATAACAATTGTTCTATTGGGGTCTTAAGAGCTTTTTAGATACCAGTTTGCTTTTATCAAAAAAAGCATGTGGAAGGAATTTGGACCCATTCCCTCTTCTTCAGCCACTGGCCCCACTTCTCATTTATTACCGTTTCCATTGCCACCTCCCGCACTCCTCCCAGCTGGCAAAAACACTCCGCACAGACTCTGTACATTCCTCCCTGCCCACACCACTCCTCCAGAATGCTCGCCATCAAAAACTACCTCTCCAAGGAAAGCATGTAGCATGTGTTTGGGAGATTTCTTGTTTGTCGAGTTGACCTAACTTTGGTTTTTCCATTTGCAGTCACCGGAATTAGCTACAATCAAGTGAGTGGCACGGATATGGAACAGGGGACTTCCAGTGACTACACAGACCACACCTATGTCTCATCCACTTTCACCAAAGGAGAACGGGCATTGCTTTCCATTACAGACAATAGTTCATCCCCGGACTTAAGGGAGAGTTCTACCTCTTCTACTAAGATCTCAAACTCTTCACTTTCAGACTCTTCTTCCTCGTCACAAGCTCAGACCGGAGGAAGGAATGTGTCATCCTATGACAGGGAGTACGCCCAGCCTTCCACTGAGTCGCTGGCTGTGCGCACAGCCAATGTTCTCTCCTACACACCCACCATCAACAGGCCCAACACTTTGGTTCTTCTGGACACTGATGCTGCATTGACTCGTGACTCTTCTTCTTCTTCTTTGGGCCCCCCTTTGCCCCTGCCCTCAGTGTCCCAGTCCCACCAGTTGTTCTCATCAGTCTCACCATCAACCAGGGCCTCTGCTCCTCCACTGCAGTCCATTCCCGATGCGCCCAAGCCCATATCTTCCTCACCACCGCCCTTACCAGTATCCCTGACAGCATCTACCCCTGCCTCACCGTCTGCCTCCCAAACAACCCTACCACCTTCACCTCCTACCCTGGTCCTGCCCAGGGCAAGAGACACTCCTGTGACCTCAGTTCAGACTGAGACAACGGCATTATCTGTGGCAATGCTCCCCAAGAGTCAAACAGCAGATCCTAAGAACCAGAGTAACCCACAACCTGAGAAAGTCATTACAGAATCAAAGCCACCAAGCCCAGAGTCTCTGCCCACAGAGGCCACCGAAGCTGTAACAGTGAGGTCTACACCAGGGATCCCTAGGCCCTCGACCTTAACAGAGTCCTCCACTCAGCAAACCCTTCCAGCCATGAGGACCAGCATACCCCAAACATCTCCAGCTTTGACAACTACCATTCTCCAGACCGCTCATCCTTTCAGCCCTTTGTCAACCAGAGCAGATCCAATGGCTGACCCCACAACAGTACAGACTACGGCTGAAAAACATCTCTTGCCAACCAGCCCTGAAATCCCATCACCGCAGCTCTCCACAGAAAGGGCTGTCACCACAGAAAGGAGCCAGGTGCATGGAAATGCTACCAGCCAATCGATCCCCCTGACCATTGTACCTACATCAGCGGAAGGATTGACCCCAAGGCCTGGTGTGACAGAAGAGTACAGCCCGGCTTCACATCTCCTCAGAACATCTCCTCTCCCAGTCACACACATTTCCACGGCTGAAGTATTGACTCCTAAATCTACCACCTCCGCTGCTCAGAGCAGCACGCGGTCACCAGAAGTGTTGTCATCTCCAGCCGCAGGTAAAAGGCAGTCACACAAGCACACTGTGGACTGCACAGGCACGGGATTTGTGGGCACGCAGGGTAAGGGCTGCTCTCTGCAGTAGGTCAGAGTCTGGGCTGTCACCTCATCAGATAATGTCATGGCAGTCCTCTTCTTCTCACCTCAGAGTTCTAGAACTCTTCCTAAAGCATGAGGGGAGGATGCCATTGGCTGTGTGTGGTATCTGTAGATAGTGCCAGTGTAGCCTGTAATGCCCCAAATGGCAAGAGTCTTTTAAGGTGCCTTGAAGTCTTCCAAGGCTGGAGCAGGGAAGTGATGTGGGAACTGACTTTGGAAACACTGCACTCGAGAAGCTTCAGGTGACCTTTCTAAGACACGGAGTGATTACCCACTGCTCCTGGGTCAAAGCCCTGAGCTTCTCTTCTCAGTTGCTGGGAAGGCTTCTCTGGATCCGAGGAAAGCCTAGGCTCCTTGGTCTTCCTGGGAGTGTGTTGCTAGTTGACAAATGTAGGAAAGGGACATGTTCCATAAAAGGATGCTGAACAAATGTTTTCCGGTAGTGATAGGGTGATCCGAGCCATTTATACTGCCCTTGGGCTTATCTTTGTATTTGTGTGAAAGTGGACAGCATGGGAGAAATAAAGCCATTTGTGTGACTCTTCATAATTCAAGGAAGAGTGGAAGGAATTAGAGTGAAAGATCTTTCAATGTCATGTTCAGAATTGTACCTTTGGCTTGTCCAGACCCGAGGAAGGAACACTGCTGTTGGTGCAGGGCTGACAGGGAGACTGACAGCCTTAAGGAAGGAGGAAAGAAGAGAATGCTTTGTAGCGGCTAGAGCAGGGAGCTCAGTCAGTGTCCTAGTTCCGGCCAGTCGGCCACGGCCAGCCAAAGGGCAGAAGGGCCATCACCACCCCTGCTGCCAGCCCCCCATGCCCGGCGCATTGATGCCTTCTTTGTGCCAGCAACCCGAGTATCTCTGGGACATGAAAAGTAGACTTCTCCGTGGAGGCTGGGAGCCATGCCTCGGGACTCCAGGAGGAGCGTCATTTCCTGCCAAACATATTCCAGGACCAGATGGAACATAATTCACAAATCTCCTTTAGAGCCGATTATAGTCATTACAATGATAACTGTAGGGCAGAATTAACAGCATCATGGCTGGCTGTCAGGAGGGTTTTTCTGACAGTGTCAGTGGGACAGAGTTTGGTTTTGGAGGGGCCGTGCTCCTGTCGGTGATTTTAGGGATACATAAAGCAGTCTTCTGGAATAGGAACACCGTCTTTAGGGTTAGCTTGTTTGTTTGGGGTTTTTGTTTTTGGTGTTGCAACTCTTGATGTCGGCCTCCTTTTTCTCCTTCTACCAGTGATTCTTCTGCTTGGAAGAGATGCAGTTATGCGATGGGTTTCGACTCTCCTGAGCATGTGGCATAAGTCTTTAGTAGGCTGTCATTACGTACCTGGAGCATGACAGTGCTGGTTCTTGACACCAGAATCCAGAGTTCTGGTCTCTGCTCTGGGAGCTGGGAGTCCAAGGGAACAATGAAGCCTGGGTGCCTTTAAGGCCTAAATGAGTCAGAGAGGGCTCATCGTTACATTATGGGAAAAGGGCACCGGGGTGTCCCACTTCGATGTTTTTCCAAATGATGGCAACATATGTGAAGGCCCGGTTATATTTTGATTTTTGATTTTTGGGTTTGTTTTTTTGAAAGGGGAGAAGCCTGGAGCAGGGAGGATGGTCAGTCAGGGACTTCTTCCCCCTGATGTGTGTTTTAAATTGGTATGGATTCAGGTAGACTTGTCTAAGTGTCAAAGACAATATAACCATCAGTCCTCAACCCAGCGACCTGGAAGCATGTCAGCAGCATCTCGATTTGAACCGGTTTTTGCATCCAGGGGTCTAGACACATGTCTAACACATGTGTCCACTCACGAACTAGCACCGGGGTCCCGTCCCCACCGCACCTTTTCCGCACCTCTTAGGAACCTGTTCTATTTTAGTGGTGTGACCTTTTGGGGTAAGTCAACAGAAATAAGCAAAAATCAAATATTAGCCAGAAGAATTAAATATTTACCTAGAGCTGCTTTTACATTTCCTCTGTGATTAACTGCTTTATTCCGGGATGTGTTTTTAGTTAACAGCTGTGCCGTGAACCCTTGTCTTCACGACGGGAAATGCGTCGCAGACCCCACCGGCCGCGGGTACCGATGCGAGTGCTCACCCTCCTGGCAAGGGGATGACTGCAGTGTGGGTAAGAGGAAAACTCACCCCCAGCGGTCTGTACCACACTACCTCATTGAGATCAGCAATGACACTATTTCCCTTCAAAGTGGAGGAGAGTAGGATTTTTTTTCTTAATTAATATCCTGCCGATGGGAGAGTCAGCATGCTTATGTGTTGTCTGCAAAGTAAGGTCAGACAGTAACGTTGACAAGCCTCCATGATCTGGCTCTGTTCTGTGGGCCCCCTGCACCCGTGCCACACTGGACCATCTACAGCTCCCTAAAGATCCTTTGGCTTCCCCGCCTCCAGCCTTCACTTCGCTGGTGCCTCAGCCTCCCCACCCACCCATCTGCTTGTTAAAGTCTTTCTAGTCTTAGTTCAGATGTTATTTGCAACAGTCCTTAATTCTCCCTCCCGTCGAAATCTTCCTCTCTCTCTCTGTACTTTCAAATCCTGGTTTGTATTTATGTCAGCTGTCCACACAGCTGCCTCTACCCTCAATAGACGGGCAGCCCCTGGAGGACAAGGGTAGCATCCTTCTCATCTCTGGGCCCCAATGCGCCTAGTGCCGTTTGGCTCTTAGGACACGCTCACTGGACCGGATAATGATTTTGCTGTCTGCCGTGGATTCAGTATGGCCCTGTTTGCTCTCCTCTGCAGATGTGAATGAGTGTCTCTTGAACCCCTGCCCACCCCTGGCCACATGCAACAATACTCAGGGATCCTTCACCTGCAAATGCCCTGTTGGCTATCAGCTGGAAAAGGGAATATGCAATCTGGGTAAGAGAATGAATCTACCTTGGAAGGTATCCTGCACCACAATGTATTTTTTAAAATAACCTTGACTGTTTTCCTCCCTAAACAATATGGGTATTTGTCCAAGGCATAAACTTAAGGAATAAGAAAGAAGTAAAATTGCTACCTATTTTTTAATCACTCAGAGACATAGCGCCTTATTTGCAATCTTTTTTAGTGTGCCCTGTATTTTTATATAGTTGAAACCATGTGGTATTTGTACAAACTTTATATCTTAAACATTTTTCCATATTACCAAAAATATCCCAAGGACTGCACGGACATGCCATTATTGGCTCACAATACTATTTGCCTAACCATTCCACCCTATAGTTAGGAAAAAATATATTTCAAAGGGATCTTCTAAGTACATAGTAATAAAAAATATTTTTAAGGGAGAAAAAAGAGAGAATAAAACCCTGATGATCTTACTGCATTCACACATTCATTTGTAAAAGTGATCTTCATAGGCCTGTCCATAGGCAGATACATTTTTATAAAGCTGCTGTAATTGGACCATTACAGTCTGTCCTATTTCATTTCCTAATTTGATAGTCTTGAAACTGGTTGATTTTGGATATACTCCAGTTTATAGGTTAAAACGCAAACACAAGTGAAAACTAAGGTCCTGACAAGGTGCTAAGTGGCCAAGTTTATGCACCTGTTCGCTGAGAGGCTGCATTCCATCCCACAGCTCTCATCACATAATAGTGTGTTCATCAGAAAAGCTTCCTTGCACATAGGGTCTAACCCTGCTTCAGAGTGCTGAGTTCAACACGTTAACTTGTTGAAGAAATGAGAAGTGCAGAACATAGAGTTATCTAAGCGGGATAGGGAAACTGGCAGGTAAAGTGACTCATCTTTGAATCATCTTCAGTTGAACAGTGTGATACTTAACGTGCAAAAAGTGCTCAGTAAATATCTTTTTGAGAGAACAAATGTCTGTGACCTTTGCATGAATGCCTGTTGCCCACGGGCTGAGGGGAATCATCAGATATTTTAGGAAGGTTGTGTCAGATGACAAAACCCAAATGGTTAGGTAATGAGTTTGAGGTCCTTTATTTAAGGGAGAACCACCATGGCCTGGGGGAGTCTGGGGTCTCACGGGCAGTGGAGCTCTCTCCCCCAGAGGGCTTTGGGTAAGGATGAGTCTGTAGAGGGCTAGAAGCCCGGTCAGTTCTGAAACAGGGCCTGATTGGCTAGGGTTGCCTATCTGACCTTACTTAGAAGGATCAAGGACAAGGGAGTAAGTACTGGGCCCAGAAGTGACTTGGTGTTGGGGGCTTGGCTGACTGCATCCATGATGTTCTGGTCCCAAGGAACATTTTTACAGAACTGGAAAGTTCATTTCGCTGACATGGCACCCTGGGGGAAAGCAGCTTCGTCATGGGCCTCAAAATTTATTTCAAACACTTGGTACCCTACTAAATTAATGGTAGAATTTTGGAAATGGTGTAAAATACAAGGATCAAGTCAAAGCATTATTAAGGAAAAAATAATCTAGGCCTCTAGACATCTGTTGAAAATCAAGAACTCCTCTTTCTGTATTAGCTAACTTGCTTTTGGGTAACCTATTCCATTTTGCTGCACCCTGGTAGAAATAGGCCTGGAGGCTTTAGTTTAAGAATGGAGAAGCTAGGGGGCGCCTGGGTGGCTCAGTGTGTTAAACCGATGCCTTCGGCTCAGGTCATGATCTCAGGGTCCTGGGATTGAGTTCCGCATTGGGCTCTCTGCTCAGCTGATTATCTTACTGCATTCACACATTCTCTCTGTCTTCCTCTCTACCTACTTGTAATCTCTCTCTGTCAAATAAATAAATAAAATCTTTAAAAAAAAAAAAAAAGAATGGAGAAGCTAGGGTTATCTTGTTTTGAACCACTGTGAAAGTTGCCCCTGCCATTAGCCCCACTGCCTGGCTTCCAGCTCCAGAGCCACTGGCGATGGCACAGAAGCCCTCAGCCTCAGTGTTCTCATCTGTAAAATCAGATTACCACCTGCTCTGCTTCCCACTCAAGGTTATTGTGAAGATCAGATAAAATAAAGTATCTGAGCCAGCTTGGAAAATGGTAGAGTTCTCCGGATGGGAGGTATCATTTAACATTAGTCCCTAACCTCTTGGAGCAGAATTGAAAGCAATGAAAGCACCAGGTACTCTGAATACAAAGTAATCATCATGGATCTTTAAAAAAAAAATCATTGATATAAAAAAGAGAGAGACAAACCAAGAAACAGACTCTTGATTCTAGAGAACAAGCTGATGATTACCAGAGGGGAGAGGGTAAGAGGGATGAGGGAAACGGGATGGGGACGAAGAAGCACCCTGGTCCTGATGAGCTCCGAGTAATGTACAGAATCATTCATTCGCTGTAGTGGACACCTGAAACTCATATGACAGTATGTTCCTTCTACTGGAGTTGGAATTTAAAGCTTAATGAAATAAAAAACAAGTAATTTAAAATATCATTTCTATCACCGATGTAAATCCACAGTTGAGCATGAAGTAGAAAATTCCCTTGCAGCCAGGTGAGGTAAAGTAGGCATGAAGATGTCCCTGTGCTGGGCAGGGGCTGGCGGCTGGAGGGTGGTGTGATGCCGTTTTCATAGCTGCACTGAAAGCAAGGCCACGTTCACTGTCCTGGTTCAGAAGAGGTCTGTGTACTTAACATTTACAAGATGTGTATTTCCATCCTGGGAATCTGGGTATCAGCCTGGACCAGGGAGAAGTGTAGATGAAGGAGCGAGGTGGTGGTTCTGGAAGCCTGTGTGCCCAGGGTCCCCCAGGCACCTCAGATCAGGAGGAGGAGAGCCGAGAGAGTGGTGCTTTTGTGTTAACAATCATCTTTCCCTTTTCAAGTCATTTAGCTTCATTGTTCATAAACATCAGAGGAACATGCAAATTAGAGCACGCTGAAATGCTTTCATTTGGCCAAGAATGTTTTCAAAGAGCTCCCTGCTGCTCAGCAAGAGTCCTGAGCAGCTGGCTTCACTGAACTGTAGAACAAGCAAAAAGATGTTAAATAAGGATTAAGGGCTTTAGACAGTAAGTATAAGATGTTAAATGTGTTCCCTGGCTCATTTGTGGGCCTTTTTCTTAATTCCGCAGGCAAGCTTTCTGTGAAGGAGCAGCCTTATGGGTTCCTGTGCTTTGAATCTTTACCCCCGCCTCTGTCCAGAGGGAAAGATAAGAATTTAATATAAAGGAAGATAAGAGGCAGATATAAAGCAGGCTATACTAATTGTTGGTCAGACGTCTGCCCATTTTTAAGTTCCATTCCCCCTCAGGCCCCATCAGCACAAATTGATGTTAAATACAAGTTTACTTTATGCATGAAATGGACCTTGAAAGCAAGGTTGCTTTCTTTCGGGCCTGAACTCAACAATATCTTGAATTTGGGGCATGTGCATTGCCTGGCTTGTGACAGTGGGGCCTGGCAGCCTCCTGAGTGCCGGCGCACCACAGATGTTTGGCACCTTCCCCCATAGCCCATCAGTTGTCCTGAATCCGTGAGCTGATTTCTGGAAGTGTCTTTCATCAGTGATAAAGTGGGCATTTCCTGTGAGTGAGAGGGTGGGGGCTGATGGGGTGATGCTGACCAGAAGAGGAAACCAAAGCACGCCTTGAAGCTGAGGGCTTCACAGCATGGGCCTAGAGGACAAGGGTGGTGCTCTGTGGAGAGCTTTCTCAGGCCTGACCCCACATCTCCCCTCCTCCTGGGGTTGTATCATTTAAGCCAGCCGGTCTTTCTTCTTTGTCACATGCTTTACTTATCATCGGTTATGTAGGCCGATCAGAGATCTCTCAGAGAAGTCTCAGGATGGCTCCCCACAGCAGCCCACACAATGTGCAGAAGGCTCCTTGGCATTTCTGACTCAAAGATTTACTCGGTCCGAGCCTCCTGCCCAGCTCAGTGGACACCCATCTTCTTCGAAGGGAGCTAGAAGAGGGAGAGGTGTTTTCTACCCTCAAGGAGAAAGACATGCACCCAGACTGTCTTACAAGGTGCAATAAAGAGGGGCACACCAGAGACTCACAAACACATAGCCACGCGTGGTTGCACGCTCTGACAGGTTGTGTTTTAATTTCCAGTTAGAACCTTCGTGGCAGAGTTCAAATTAAAGAAAACATTTCTCAATACCACCATGGAGAAGAAAGCAGACCTACATGAAGTTGAAAATGAGATCACCAAAACAGTAAGTTTTCCAAAAGGCATCTTGCTTCGAGTCCTTTGTTTTCTCCAACAGATTTCATTTGGAATTGGGAACTTCATGGGATCAGCTGTATCTCCTAGGATATTCATTTCCATTATGTTTGGAAGGTAAACTTCATGATAAAATTAAAAGCTTCTCAGAAATAGAAGGGAGGTGCTGAGAACTACTGGTGCCCAAGAAAAGCATTTCTTCTGTGTGCCTTCACATGCAGCCTTTATCAGTGCCTTGGCGTTTCTTTTTCATGTGCAGCCTCAGAGTCACAGATGGTTAGAAGCCATGCACCAGTGAGAACTATTGGCAATGAGGAAAGATCCAGAAAATTCTACTATCCCATCTGCAACTGACATGCTGTGGGACTTTCTTTCTGTTTCCGAACTTGGGGAGAAGGATGCTCTTTCTCCTCAGGGCAATGCCGAAGGTGTATCAGTTAATCCTGATTTTCCAAGGTTGAGAATTCACTGCATAGATTATCTAGAGGGCCTTTGATTCCTCTTTTTTCCCTCTTTGCTTCTTTTTGTCAGGGGAAGAAAAAAAAAAGGAAAGAAAGAAAGAAAAATGAAAAAGAAGGGAGATGAAAATGAAGCTCAGGTAGTAAATTTTATCTCTTGTCTGCTACCTGAGTCTAAAATTTGGTGTTTAGAACATTGAAAATTGCCATTAAAATACGTTTTAGACATTGATTAGTTTCTGATTTCAATTTTATTTGCTCTTTATGAGTAAGAGTAAATTAGCCAAAACCTATAGGGTTTTATAGAACTGTAGATTCTATTTGTGTAAAATTTAGATTCCAGTTCCATTTCCGTATCAACAGAGCATCTACTCTACGATGGGCACTTTGCCAGAAGCCTCACTCCTGTAAGAGGTATTGTCAGCCCCTTTACAGCTAGAAGAACAGGAAGCCCTGAAAGTTAATGACATTGCCTGAGTTCACACAGGGCAGGTGCAACATTAAGGAATAGTCCACTAGACCAGCCTCACTTCTGACACCATTTGCAAGTTTGGGGATCCCCCAGACCACCCTCAGATTTGATAATTCACTGTAAGGACTCAGATCTTACGGACACTCTTAAACTCATGGTTGTGGTTTATTACAGTGAAAAGGTCCAGGTCCCAATCAGCCATGGGAGACACACAGGGCAGAATCAAGGAGGATTCCAATTAGGCCCTTTCAGTTTTCTTTTCCCCGTGGAGTCGCATACCATGTTAACTCCTCTTGGCAATGATGTATACAGTATCATGTAGTCCTGCTAACCAGCGAAGGTCTCCTGAGCCTTGGTGTCAAGAGCCAATATGTGGACATAGTCAAATGCTCATATGGCTGACTTCAGTCTCCAGTCCTTCTGGAGGTCAGGCTGATACCATATAACCCAAAGCCCCACAGAAATCATGTTGTTAGATATTTGGAGTAGCCCAGGGCCTCTAGGTGGACAAAGGCAGGAGGAGATGACCTCCTGGAAGCCAAGGACTAGACCTCTCTTCGGGCAAGCTTAAATTCTTTACCATACAGCAGGATATTATGTCTGCTAACCTACCAATCTGGGGTTCTTGTCACTTCCACACAGTTGCCTTTTGGTTGTGCTGTAGGTCAATATTTCCTTCTGGGATCGTACAGGGGCTTCAAACCCATGCAGAGATGCAGTCCCTCCCAGTACACGGCACTCAGTGACTTCCCTGATTTGTTTATTTTCACCCAGTATTAATGTATAATTTATTAGTGATGTGACATCCCCATGCCCAAGAATAGTGAAGATTTAAGCAGTGACTAGAGAAGCCATTTAAATGGCCTTCCCCAAGATGCCATTCTGTTCTGAAATGTGCCTTTTCTCTTTTTCCTTGGGAAAAAAGTTTAAGTCATTATACTATGAATAAATCATTGCCCATTGGAATATAGAGCAATGTCACTCAAAGCCAGGAAAGGTTTCCTAACATCCTATGTTTGAATCCATCTAATAAGAGTCAGGTGTGCCTGACATACAGGCTTTGAAGACAGGCACGTCTGCATAGGTCAAGGTATTATGACTTTCTCCTGCCCAGAAAGGATCCCCAGCCCCTACTATTGGGGGAGCAGAAAGGCAGGCATGGAACTTTATGCCCTAGAGGGATTTTCTGCTTTCTCTGAGGGTACAAGGCAAACACAGGGAAAGTCACTCTTAATTTGCTCTCAACAAAGGGGCTCTTGACCCACGTAATGTGATTTCCCGTGGAGATCCTTTTTGAAGAGGACCTATCTTTGAGCTAGGTCAACTCACTGTAGATTATGAGGGGTCTGTGTAGGACCTGCCAGACCTGGGGTAGCTAAAGCCTTTTCAGTGAGCCTTGTTCACTCTGCAAAGTCCAAATAAACAGTTGCCTCTGAGTTTTTTGAAACCCTGGTCTTAGAAGAGATCTGTTCCTTTGAAAATGTTTTGCATCCAAGGGTGCTGTTCTGAACATCATTTCCTGCCAAGATTTTCCCCACTGATTTACTATCTGCCTCTCTCCCTTTGTACTCAGGGAACAACAGAACAAGAGCAGGGAGGTATTTAAGAAGGGCACAAAAAAAGGACACAACTGCTCTGTAAAACTGCCTGCTGGTAACTTGAGGGCTGGAAAATGCCAGTTTTATCCTGAAAATAGAAAACTGGTTCTAGGTCTAAGACTTTGATCTAACTCACAGTTAATGACAAACCTATTTTTCCTTTCAGTTAAATATGTGTTTTTCGGCATTACCTGGTTATACCCGATCCACAGTTTATGCTTCTGGGTAAGTAACAGAATTACACTCCCTTGTGAACCAGTCTTCATAAAGGGGAGATTATTTTAACATCGGCAACAGCAACAAAACTGGGCCCTGTTTGACCAAGCCACAGAGTGACCTAGGGCCAAGGTAACTGGACCTCCATGCTCTCCCATTCCCTTCCAGGAGAATGGAGATGCATTCATTTTCCAAAAACCCTGGGGCCCACGTGGCATTCTAGGATAATTAAAAACTTACCCACTTTGCCAACAGGGAGTCCAATGCCGTGGTTGTGTCTCTGCAAACCACCTTCTCCTTGGCCTCCAACGTGACGCTGTTTGACCTGGCCGATGGGATGCAGAACTGTGTCAACTCCTGTAGATCTTCTGCTGAGGTCTGCCAGCTCTTGGGATCTCAGAGGCGGATCTTTAAAGGTAAGAGGATGGTCCTCTGGGAGGACACTGCCCATACGGTTAGGTACAGGGGCACTTGGGGCTCTGGCTCCACATGCTGGTCACAGAGCCAGTCTATGTTTGAAACGGGTGTTCTGCGGGGGGCACCTGGGTGGCTAAGTTGGTTGAACATCCAACTCTTGACCTCAGCTCGGGTCTTGGTCTCAGGTGTATGAGTTCAAGTCCCGTGTTGGGCTCTACGCTGGGCATGGAGCCTACTTATATGTCAAGCAAAAGGCCTTCACGTGTCTGTACCTTGATACACATGCGCATGCACACTCATGCATAGCCTTAAAGTCACCTGGTCTTTGGCACGCTGTCTCTCCTGTTTCTCCTGGACTTTATTGGTGTGGGAAGGGATGCAAGAGCATTTGTAATGAAATCAGTCTTCTTGACCTTGAAAAGTTCCAGCTTTCTCTGGGGAGACAAAGTCACACACAGAATATACATGCTTATCAATACCTCAGATCTGCATCATGATATTCCATTAAGTAAAAAAACAAAACAAAAAAAACCATGGCCAGTGTTACCCATCTTGTGTTTTTGCAAATGATCAATGCATAGAAACAAGACCATAATAGTACAGACCAGACCCTACTCATGGGGCCATTCCTAACCCTTTTCTTATTTACTCTTTACCTGTTTTGTCAGAGTTTCTGCAGTACATCTGTTTCTGATGAAGCAGATTAAAAAGGGGATTATAGACAAGAACTTCATAAGGCAGATTTGGGTCTTAGAAAGGAAGTTTTGCCTCTGGGATGGGAAAACTTTACTAGAATTAAAAGGGCTTGCTCACCAAGGGGGCTTACTCCTGCTGCTGTCTTGTCAGCGATCAGAGTGGGCTCCAGTTAGCAAACTGTGCTACCCAGTCAGGACATGCGAAGGATGCAGAGTCTGGGAGCCTCCCCGTCGGGTGTCCAGACACCAACGGAAGTTGCTGGGAGCAGGTTTGGTGCTGTATCTGCTGGAAGATCCAGGATGTTCCCAGTGGCCCTGGGCTTTCTGAGTGCTGATCCAGAGGGCTCTCCTCATGGCTCTGTCACAGCAGAGCCTGGGAACTAGGGGTACCCTTGTGCCCAAGCATAGATGCTAGAACTCTAGCTCATTGCAAGACTGGTTATTCATTTGGGGGAGAAAAGGAGCTAAGCTTTCTGGAACGGAAGCGGCTGTTATTTAGCATCACTGGGAAATTAACTAAAAAGTTTACGTCCAGTTATACTGTGCGCTCTACTTGGAGGCAAGAGCTCTTTGATTTTACTTTGTTTCTCTTCCAGTTATTCAAAGGTCCCGGTTTTTCCTAGCAAGTAGGAAGGGGACCTTTCAATTCACTGAATACTTAGAGACTACATCCTATGTGGTCAGCATTGTAGTGGGTTACTTCTATGTCCCTAGTAAATGCATTTCATGACTTGCAAATCAAGTGGCCACATACTTGGAGTTGTAAGTACCTGCTTAGAAGTAGCCACGCCCACTCTCTGACTCCATTCTTTCTACTGCTTGGATGTGGCTAATGGGGAAGCTCCTGTCTTCCTTGCTTCCTTGCTGAGGTCCCATTCTTTGTTTTGTTTTTTTAAGATTTCCTTTTTTCTCATTGCACTGTTAGGTTCAGAGCAAAATTAAAGAGCAAGGGCTAGAGTTTTCTCATCTGCTCCCCTGCGCTGACCTATACTGGCCCCCATACTGTACCTCCCCTTTCAGAGCTGTTGAAAACAAAGACAGCCATGCATCTCAGCTGAAAACAGGCTGACTTCTCTGTTTTTCCTCCCAGTTCTTCTCCAGGTTCTTCTCCGTACCCAACTCTGTGTCGTGCTCACCTTTCGAGTACAAGAGAGGTAGCTTGGATAAGCAGGGGCTGTCATGTTCTGACATCTGGGTGTTTCAAACATATGGGCCGCACTGGGCTACTCTGGGCTTTCCACTTCCTTATCTTCCAGAGGACCGCAGTTCTCATGCCTCCAGAGGTTGAGAGTCTTTGGAAATCCCCCAAGGAGTGTCACAGCCTTGGATTTACATAAGTTCTCATTGTCTGTCCTGCGGATGTTATGCCCAGGAACAACCATGGGAATTGTGGATGGAGAACACACACATTGTCAGGCTTAAAATGAAAATGGGATTGTACATGGTTGCATTTGATGGATTTATGACCGAATGTTCTTTAAGGATTTTTAGGTTGGCAGTTCCTCTCTTGCAGGGGCAAGGCCAACTTTCTTTGCTTCTGCGCAGGGAAGGGATGCTTTAGCAGGTGATTGGTATTTGCCAGCAGGCTGGATTCATGGGCAGGATGGAAGGAAAATGTGACATTGGCTTCCAGAAAATATCTAATCAGGCCAGACAACTCAGACTGGCTCCTGGACAAGGCCAGCGCCTGCCTTTTGCCCCAGAAGTATTTCTTTATATTAAGGCTTGAGGATTGGCAAAGCCTTCAAAAGTTTAGAGGAGGGACGGTGGGGGGTTGGAACCTCTGTAGTGCCAACTTCGCAGTGAGCCTGGTGAGGTTTTCCATTTTTCTAATTTTTCTCTCTTAAATACAACCTTTTCACAACAAACAAAGGAAATTCTATCACACACGCAAATGGATTTCTGCTTTAGCACGCCAGCTTCCAATGATAAGGACAGGAAATGCAATGTTGAAAACCAAAGCTGTGTCCTAAACTTACCTCCCTGTGACCAGGCCATCCAGCAGGTCCCCAGCCCTTGGGACTCAGAACAGAAGGCGGATGCGGGGACCCCGTGTGGGTGTCTGTTCTCATCACCCATGGTGGGGGCAGCTGTGCCATGATAAGAGCCGATTCCTGGTTCTTTAATACATTGATGTCTTCCTTAAGATGGGAGAGCGGAGACCATGCCTCCTGGCACCATATATACACATTGCCCTTTGGTGACATCTCTGGGTTGCAAACTTGCTCTTAACCTCCCAACAGCAAGAGCAAATCTCAGCGTCGCTCTCCCCTTTCCCCAGCTATGAAGATGTTACTGCTTGTTCTCCAGTTAGTTGCCTAGTTTTGTTCTACTGTGTACCCCATTTACATGTGTCATTTTGTCGGACCTGTCTCAGATAGTAAACATACCCTCTTTAGGTCTCGTGTGTACAGAGAGGATCTACCGTATGCAGCCTCAAGGAGGGTCTGCTGTATACAGCCTTAGGGAGGGCCACATGCCCAGCAATGAATGCTTTTGGATAAGGAAATATTTCCTTGTCACCCATGACATGGGCACAGCCACTTGCCCAGAGCTGGACAAGCCAAGTTGATCTCTGTGTAGAAAGTTTCCTTTGGTTATTGTGAAAAGGTTGTATTTAAGAGAGAAAAATTAGAAAAATGGAAAACCTCACCAGGCTCACTGAGAAGCCTGAAAGAGACACTCCTCTGCCCACTCCTGCCCCCGCCCCCGACCCGTGGTGACGGCCTAGGGACCGTGGCCCAACAGCCCCTTGGGCGTGCATGTGCTGAGCGCTGTGTCTGACCATCCCTGGGCACAGTGATGGAGCCCCTGAGATGGAAAAGCCCCCAGGAAACCTCCAGCATAGCGGGAGGCAGCCAGGAAACGTAGTGAAAGAACACCATGCTGGGACAGCGGAAGACCCGCCCCGCCGGCCCTTGGGATCCATGTGTGGGCAGCAGGCTGCCTTGCCTTGTGAGTGCACGGCCTCCCTTGAGGCCTCAGGGACCCAGAGCAGCCCCAGACACACCCTCTGCTGGAGACAGGTCTGCACTTCCCTGCTTCCTCAGTGGGGCATGGCGATGGTTCCTGGCTTTGTGCTGGCCCCCCGGGGTAGGCCATGGCTGCTGTGGCTGCTGGGATCGGGGTTTCTTCTGTCCCACGGCCTGCTTGGGGAAGGAATGGCAGAAGGGGCTCCAAGGGGGCCTCCAAAAGGAGACTTGCACCAGGTGGGCTTTTCAAGAAACTGTGCTCCGAGCCTCTTTAAATAGAAAGTTCATGCATCTTCGGGTTTGAAGTGGAGGTTTTGTTTTGTGTCACCGTCTTGTTTTTCCATTTCTAGCGGGTAGCTTGTGCAAGCGGAAGACTCCAGAATGTGACAAGGAGACTTCCATCTGCACTGACCTGGATGGCGTCGCCCTGTGCCAGTGCAAGTCGGGCTACTTCCAGTTCAACAAGATGGACCACTCCTGCCGAGGTATCAGCAAGTTCTCGGGCTTCTGCAGCCCGTCCCAGCACAGGGAAGATGCTTTCCTCTGCCCCAAACTCTCTGCTTGAGGTGTGACTGTTCCAAACTGGGGGTCACTTGTTTTTGTCCTATTGCCCACAGCGGGATTGGACATGTTATCTCTGTAGAACAATAGCATTATCTCTGACGGGTGCGCACTGCTCTGGCCAGTCACCCTCAGAGGAAAAGAAGACAGAATGGGAATGCCGATGGCAGTGCCTCTTCCCCACCCCTCCTCGGCCCCTCCCCCCATACCCCCCACCCGCGATTAGGGGAAGTTAGGAAAATTATTGTTTTAGTTCCCAAAGATTGATTTATTGTCTGCTAATCTTTGAAAATGGAGACCCAAGCCCAGAGTCAGGCCTGTCCCTTTGCGAGGCAGCTATGGCCTCAGGGACAAAGTCCTGCCAGAGCTCAGGAGTGTCGGGAGCTCGGCTCTACCTCATGGACCACATTTCTTCCTGGGCCAGACACTTTGCTGCACTGAGCCTCAGTTTCCTCTTCTGTGAAATGGGTATAGTGGTGCTCCCTTGGACATTCTAGGAATTGAGGAAGGTCGTGTCTAAGGAGGTGTTTTGTAAACCATCAATATTGGGCCTTGTTTTTCATCCAGGACTTGGATGAATTAGTGAGTTCCAGGTTTAAAGTATTCATGAAAGGTATGAGACCAGAAACCTAATTCTCCTAACCTTTTAGGTGAGACTTAAATTCATTCAGTTTGGAATAAAGGGTGCTCTGCAAGGATGGCCGGAAGGCTGCTGCCAAGTAAAATTCATTCAAGTCCAGTGCGCTGCGTCCCTGCCTTATAGAAAAGACTGCTGGAATGTGTAATCCCAGGAAAAACGAGCAATACCAAGGCTCTCGTGTAGCTGGCAGCCTTGCCTCACATTGGCATGTCTACAGCACAGGCTTCCTGCTCGGCCAGCACCCGCTGCTGACAGATGTACTGGACCCTGAATGAAAGTCACATACTAGGGAAAGGCGACACGCCACCTCTTTCTATGAGGACCTCGCAGGAGAGGACTGGCTATCAGGAGCAGATAAAAATATATCTCAGGGTGGTGCGGTCGTCCTGAGCTTCAGACCTTCTGACTCAGGTACATACACAGTGGCTTTGAAAGTGCACACCCTCTGCTCCACTCGCTGGCCCCGCGCTGGGCTCTGGAGGGGAGGCTGGCCCGTGCACTGGCCAGCAGCCCTGAGGCACGGTGACCCCACAGCGTTGATTGGTACCTTTGACGCAAAGAAGATGACGCTTCCTAGTTCCATCTTCCCTGGTTTAATGCAAAGTATTCCTTGTTCTTGGAGGCCAAGGCATTGAGCCCCGCTTCATGTCGGAAGGTGACCTCTGCTAAATCCATGTGCTGGGGTGCTGGGGAGCTGGCAGGAGGGAAGGCAGGGTAGGTAGAAGTGGGGTCCATGGGAGTGGTGGCCCCTGGACACTGAGTCTCTGGGAGTCTCTGACAGCCTTGAGAATAGCCCTGCCCCCTGCTCTGGTGGCCCCAGCCACGTGCCCATTTCCAGCGATTTGTTACATGGCCTGCTTGCAGACTAGCGGTAGTGACAGCAGGACTGTGCAAGACTTTCCAAATGCAGTGACACAGTCTCCAGTAACCTTACATTGATCAAGTAAGGACCCATGGTGCAGCGTGAGGATACCTTAATTGGCTCTCGGGCTTGTTGCCAAGGCCCTACGAAGCCTTGTTTCTGCAGTATCCTTGTTAGTTAGACTTTTGTCCGTGGCCATTAGATCTTGGCAGCTGCTCCTCAGACCATAGCCCTGTTGGCTGGGTTCTGATGGGTGGCAGTGACATCTTCTGACCATCAGTACTGGAGTGCAAGGGAACTTGAAACAAGTCTCCTTTTGGACACTTCAGCTCTGAGGTCAGTCCTCAGTCTCAATGGGAGATAGAGGTATGTGGGTATGTTTTCTAAAGCTGTTGGTCAGTGAGCCTGTATTGTTCTCTGTTGTACACATATATGCACTCCTTAGTGTCACATAAAAGAGCTTCGCAGTGGCTTTACCGGAATTGCAAAGCATCCTATAAAATTAAAGTGGGTGCCCTTCCCACTGAGGTCTTAACTTCCTTCCACCATGCAGGCCTTTTTCTCTCCCCAGGCTCCAAATGCCTTGAAAGCCAGCCTGTGTCTAGAACATGCTTAGCACTTTGTGGGCTTTACCTGTCAAATTCACACATGGATGCCAGGACAGCAAATATGGGAGGACAACAGTGCAAGTTGGGAACAAAAAGAATCTTGAAGACTCCACCACTTAATTGTATTGAAAAGGCCAGAAGACCTCCACTGGCTTGTGTCCCGTGTCCGTAGGCCAACCCCAGTCTGGACACAAGCACTAGCTGTTACTACACTCATCTTGTCTTCAGTGCCCCTCGGGTCACAGTCCTGCCTGCATGTAGAGAAGAGGAGCTGGGGCCTAACATTCCCTGGAGCTCTCTGGTGAGCTTTTCCTCTAAGAAGCCTGAGGACAGTGCCAGGCCTGTGGTGGCCCGCTATCTTTGATGAGCGACCAAACAAGCCCATTAGAAGTAAAGAAATATCATGACGCCAGGAAGTGAGGCCCCTTCTGAGGCCCAGTGAAAACAGCCCAGCCCGTCAGCTCATGGGCGGGATACCAGATGGACATTCCGTCTGGCAGGATGACTGCCCCAGGGTGGGATAGCTCCCACTGGGCAGATGAGGGCAGGGTGGGTCGATCTGATGTAAAAACATTTCCAGGAAGAAATGTTCAGAATAGAACAGACCGGTGTGACATCAGCCTGGCCCTCAGTGCCGAGACGGACGGTGGTGAGTCACAGGGATGCCAGCAGTGCCTGGGAAGCTGCCTGCAGATGGAGGTGTGGGACACCCAGGGCTGGCTCCCCAGCTCCCACAAACCCCTGGAGCATGAGGACAGCCTGGGCATGATGCTCCCCACACCCAGGAAGCAGGAGTGCTCAGCTGTTTCCTCAGAGGAGCCCCACCTGAGGACGGCCAGCAGCGGACTCAAGCATGTCGAAGATGTGGGAGGGGGCCTCGTTCCTCCTTGCCTGCATGGGATATGAGTTTGCCCTACTTGGTTGCAAAAAAATACAGAAAGGCAGGCTATCAGGTCCTGCCTGTTTGCTAAAGGTAGGCCCCTCAGTCCCCTTCTGAACTTCCTGGATACCAGGGCAAAGAAAGAAATATGGTCTTACAGGGACCATAAAATAAAGTACAGTTGTTCAGAAGCATCCCCATCTTTTTAGGACTCAAGGCTCAAGAGAAATTTCTCTGGGGTGTCCTCACTGAGCGCTTACTGAATGGTATGTGGCGGGTGGCGTGGTCCGTGGTAACCTGCCCCAGGTCCCAGGAGCTTTCCCAGGATGGTTGCTTGGTGCAGGAGACTGCTGCGGCCCAGGGCAAGTGCTTCTGTGGAGTGAGAACAGGGCAGGCCAGGTTTCCAGCTGGAGAGACCTGCCGGAAGGGAATTGTAGGCCGTGGAGAGCAGTGCTTTCTGAACTGTTCCAGTCCACTCTAGTGATATGCTGGCGATCTGTGACAACAGAAGAGATGGTGGAAACAGACAGTGTCCAGCATTCAACGTGGAAGAACGAACAGCACTGAGCACATCCACAGCACTTAATGTCATCACGTGCTAATCCACAGGGGAGGCTGTGGCACGTTGGATGGGAGGGTGCCTGTCCCAGCCCACAGGGTGTGCACCCCTCGCCCCCAACCACGCCTGCTGCTGGCACTCACATCCCACCGTTAGCATGTGCGCTGTCTGTCAGGGGATCGCTGCTCTATGCCGTGGACCTTTTCTTATCTGTGATCTTCAATGCAGTGTACATCGTACATTATTCATGAATCAAATTTCTCTCACTTCCTGCAGCGATGAATTGGACAATGAGGCCATTTTTTATTGTCTGCTTTCATCCAAGCACACATTATAGCTCATGCTGTTCTGTCAGCTTATTATAGTGTTGCAAGTGTTCCGTGATCGGATAAATTGGGGAACTGCTGACTCCCAGCAATGGCTGGGCCACAGCCCTCCAGTCCGTCAGCAGCACCAAGAAGAGGGTTCCAAGTTCTCCTCTTAGGTGCTGTGCTGATTAGCACTCCCCCAGATACATCCAGAATCCCCTGCACAGGCTGTAGACAGAGTGAGCATTCACCCGTGGAAACTGAGGCACCCACCGGGACCATGTCCCAGAGGATTTCACAGCTCCCACACTTCCTCTTGGAAGGGGCTGATGAGGCCAACAGCAGGTTAAAGGTTTGACCCATATTAAAGAAGATAAAGCATTTGTGTATATGGAAGGCTGTTACACAGGGGCCCCAGAGAACTTCCAAAAAGAATTATATTTGTTGGAGGAACTATAGGGTAGATATTACTATTTCCATCAATAGCCACCAACAGGTTAAGAAAATTTTGTGATAAAATTAAGAGTTGAGCTGGGCACCTGGGTGGCTCAGTCAGTTAAGCTCAGGTCCTGATCCCGGGGGTCCTAGGATCAAGCTCTGCACCACATCTCACATTGGGCTCCCTGCTCAGCAGGGACTCTGCTTCTCCCTCTCTCTCAGCCCCTCCCCCTGCTTGTGTTCTTTCTCTCGTAAATAAATAAAATCTGTAAAAAAAAATTTTAAGAGTTGAGCTGGCAGGTTATAGATAATTCTAAAGCAATTTGTAGGCTTCTGGTTCTAGAATATTCTTGTGTACTTTAAGGTGGCCGGTGTCTAATAACTGCCAGTTTGGGTCAAGGGAGGTCAAGGGACATATTCATGGATTTTCCTTTTTCTCTTGCAGCATGTGAAGATGGATATAGGCTTGAAAATGAAACCTGTATGAGGTAGGCTCCATGACCATTTTTTCTGATAAATTTGTTACAAACCAGATCTCGAAGTTACTTGGGTAGATTGCTGCAGTTATTTCTTTTTATTTTTGAAACTAATTCTCATTCTTTTTCTTTGTTGACTTGCAGTTGCCCATTTGGGCTTGGTGGTCTCAACTGTGGAAACCGTGAGTATGCAAAGATCTTGAGTTTCAAGGGGGCAGAGTGGGGAGTTTGGGGGAATAGAGGGCTGACATGGTCTCTGTGCACAAGCTCCAGTGCTGAGGGGTATGGGGAAAGCAGAGCGCCCTCCAGGGCATCCAGGTCTGGCAGGGGAAATGAGTGCATTCCTAAACAGCTCCCACTATGGAATGTTAACACAAAAAATTAGGTGGGGCCGGGAGCAGGGAGGGAGGGAGCAGGTCTAAGAAACTAGCACCTGGAGCACCTCTTGGAGGGGATGGGATTGGAGGTTTTGGAAGGCTTTGAGTGGCAGGTGTGGAGGAGAGGGAGTGGAGGCAGAGGGAACAACTTGAAGGTCTCAGGGCAGCCTGGGCTGGTGCTGTTCTGGGGATGGTGTGTGTGGTATGGCCTAGGACGGAAGGAGAAGAAGGCAGAGTGGAGGATTAGTTTAGCAGAGTACGTGCAGACCAAGCTGTTAGCTTGACAGCTAGCCCTTAGACTTGAGACTCTAATCAGTATCCATTGTGGAAGCAGCAAGAGTCCCGGAGCAGGACCGCAGCTGATGGAGAAAATCAGGTCAGGCTGCAGGATGGAGGGCAGATTCAGTTCCTGGAGAAAAGCAGTTGTGACTCATTTCAGATCACTTTCACTGACGTCTTCTGGTATCCAGAGCTGAGAAATGAATGAAAGAAATTCTGGGATATAGGATAAAATAGGAATAATAACATTCAGTACTTTATTTGAGGAGAGCTTTGACCATCATTCCATAGATGAGTGTGCCTTAGACGTGACCTCATAACATGTATAGAAGTGCCCAGTTCCTAGTCCTCTGACAGTTTATATCTTCGCTGGTATTTTCTTTGCTCCTAAAACTTTCTTGTTAGTAAGTTTCATTACTGTACTTTGAGTGTAAATAAAAAGTAAATAAGATAAAATAACAAAGTAAAAAAATGCAGTACTCAACAGACATAAAGCTATTTGGGTGTGCCGGGCATGGAGCCACTTTGAGGCCAGAGTCTGGAGACTTGGAATTACATCCCATCTAGGATTTTTGGTGATTTGGGGCATCGGCTTGATCCCAACTACAGACCAGCAAGAGGTTACAGTGGACAGTCTAAGAGAAAGATGGGGGAAACGCTTCTAAAAGCAGATATACTTAGAGTCATATAGAACAGAGGGAGGAGCTCACAGAATTAATGTTTTATTCTTTTTTTTTTTTTTTTAAGTAGTAAGCTGAGGCCACAAAGTGGTAGACAACCCTATCTTATTTAGTAATCCCTGAGGACACCTTGGAGCCATAAAAGCACTTAAGCACAGATATTCATCATGATGGACCCAAATCCTCACACACCAAATGGTGTTCCAGGCTATTGTGAACTGGTTTTTACTCACAAAGCTTCTAACACTGAAGGGGCAGGGGGTGTCCCTCACAACAGGCGATTCTGACATTTTAGTGCCAAACACCAGACATTAAGGTCTCAGAGTCCCAGGACTGCCCCGACTTCAGACAGTCCCAAGTCTGGGCCTCTGGCACTTCTGACCAGCCAGCTATAAATCCCAAGTTCCCATGACACCCTCCTCATGTTCAGTAATTTGCTAGAACAGCTTGTAGAACTTACAGCTACAGTAGAGTGGACTCACATGTGCAAGAAACTTACTTAATGTTACCAGTTGATTATAAAGGATACAACTCAGGAACAGCCAAATGGAAGACATGCCTGGGCAGGAATGGGGGCAGCTGTTCAGAACTTCCATGCTTTCGCAGGTGCCTCATTTTCCCCGCACCCTTATGTGTTCACCAGTCCAGAATTTCTCTGAACTTCATTGTTTAAGATTTATAGGGGGGTTCTGTTACATAGTATCAATTGATGAAATTAATGGTCGTTGGCCATTCCAAGTCCGAGGTGGGGGCTGAAGGTTCCAACCCTCTGATTGGTTCCCTTGGCAACCAACTCCAGCCCCCCCCACTTCATTAGCATAAATAGAGATGTGGTGGAAAGAGGCTTCTTATAAATAACAAAAGGTGTAACTCTCACCCCTTTAATTCAGAAATTCCAAGGATTTTAGGAGCTCCTATGCTAAGAATCAGGAGTAAAGACCAAATAGGTATTTCTTATTATATCACAGTATCACAGGTATATACATGGTTTAATAAGAAGAGGAAGTTATGGGCACCGGGGTGGCTCAGTGGGTTAAGCCTGTCTTCCGCTCAAGTCAGGGTCTCAGGGTCCTGGGATCAAGGCCTGCATCAGGCCCTCTGCTCAACAGGGAGCTTGCTTCCCCCTCTCTCTCTGCCTGCCTCTCTGCCTACTTGTGATCTCCCTTTCTCTCTGTCAAATAAAGAAATAAAATCTTTAAAAAAATAAAAAGAAGAGGAAGTTATCATATGTTAGACTTTTTAAACATTAAAAAGTAGTCAAAATTATCTTTTAGTAACCAGTGCTTGAGAAGGTAGCTTTCAGGACCTCTCTCTACTTGTTAGGTGAAACTCTGCCTGACTCATGAAACACTTCATAAACTCATTAGAGCCTCAGGAAAAAAAAAAAAAAGTAGGCTTTAATTTTTTGTTTTAGTAGAAGTATAGTCGGCACACAATGTTACATTAGTGTCAGGTGTATGACATGATGATCGGACAAGGGTATATGTTTTGCTGTGCTTGCCACCTGCGTCGCTCCCATCTGTCACCATACAGCACTGTTACAGTTCCGTTGGCTCTATTCCCTATGCTGGACCTTTTATTCCTGTGACTTACTCATCCCATGATGGGAGGCCTCAGGATTTTTTTTTCTTTTTTTTTTTTTTTTTAGATTTGGCTCATATAAAACCCTATGGATAGCAGTGTCCTTTTCTAAAAAGTCACTAGACAAGCTTTCTCATCTGGGTCCAGGATCTTTATGCCTGTGTTCAGGAAGGTATCTTTGCTTTCCAAGGGCTGCCTGGGATATGGAATTATCTTGTTCACTTTCTCATGTGAATCTCCTCCTTTAAAACCAGAACCGAGCCGTAGAGCACTCTGAAACTGATCACAGAATAGAGTAGCCTGCACACAAAAATAGAAGAAGGCCTAGAACTTTCAATGCAGAAAGAGGAGGCTGAATAGTCAGGCACAATGTTTAAGCTGCTGAGACCTGTTCACCAAATGCTAGAATACTACAACTCAATGGCTGAGTTTTTTAGAAGAGATTTTTAAGCTAACAGGTATTGATTGCACCACAAGCCTGCGGATCTGACTCTGAGAGGTCCTAAGTATTAGAAACAGAGAGGCTTTGGGACACCTGGGTAGCCCACTCCCTTAAGCATTTCCCTTTGGCTCGGGTCATGATCCCAGAGTCCTGGGATCGGGTTCCGCATCCGGCTCCCCGCTCAGTAAGGAGCCTGCTTCTCCCTCTGCCTGCTGTTCCCCTTGCTTGTGTGCTGTCTCTCTCTCTCTCTGACAAATACATAAATAAAATCTTTCAAAAAAAGAAAAAAGAAACAAACAGAGAGGCTTAGATAATGTCACAGAGGATGGCTTAAGAATAATTTGAGAAGGAGCGCCTGGGTGGCCCATTTGGTTAACCGTCTGCCTTCCGCTGCGGTCTTGATTTAGGGTCCTGGGGTTGAGTCCCCTATCAGGGTCCCTGCTCAGCGGGAAGCCTGCTTCTCCCTCTGCCTCTCCCCCTGCTTGTGCTCACTCTCTCTCACTGTCTCTCTCTCAAGTAAATAAATACTTTGGAACAAAAGAGTTCTTTGAGGGAGGGACGGAGGAAGAATCAAGGTACAGTAGAGTTGTATCACATGTGCAAGAAATAGACTAGAACACCCATCAGAATGCAGAGTAGAGAGAGTGAGGGAAGCAGATGATTAGTGTGGCTCTAGGGTTGAACCAGGGAGCGGGAGGTAGGAGACGCCATCTGCCAAGTCCTCCTGGCACGTCCTGGTCCTGACAGGCCTCTCGTGAGCCCGTATTTCAAACCTCCTTTTGTCGAACAGCTCTCTAAATAGGCTTTACCAGGAAAGGCTTCGATTTCTCAGTGAACGGAAGACTGATCCAAGGAGGGAGAACGGATCTAGGGGAAAGCCCCATAAAGTGTTGAGGGGAAAGGGGAGAGAACTGCCAGCATTGCTTTAAGAGGCATTTAGTGATTTTTTTTTTCAGAGTTCATTAAATACTATATATGTCTGGAGATGATATACCCCTACATTCATTGACCCTTCTGCAAGTTCCTGTGTCCCCTGTTATGTTTGTGGGGTCTTGGCCATACCAGGATTTCTCTCTGATTCCGAAACTTTTCCTTCTCCTTTCATCTACGTTATCAGTTATGACCAGCAGAGGGCAGGCTTCTGTCTGCATGGCTCTCTCCCAGCCACGCTGTGTTGGTGACTTTGGTTAACACCTTGATGGTGTGGGGCTATCACTGTGTGATTTTGCTATCTGTCTTACTATTGATTAGCAATGAACAGTGACTGATAGTAAACAGCACCTGCCCCCACCCTTGTCTGAGCTCTCAGATCATCCCTCAGTGTTGTTTAAGGAATGGGGAACACCTGATTCACCCCCTCTGTGATGATGGTACCTTGAGGAATCTGTGGTTTGTCACTCAGTGTTTTGTGTCCAATGACAGGGCCCTGACCACTCACACTGTCACTTCTGTCGTGGCCATCAAAGTCAGTGAGGGCCTTCTTGGGGCTACAAGAAGCCCCAAGAGGGGCTTCCTTAAGCTGGAAACTTTACAGGCAAGAAATGCTTCTTCTCCGTGCAGACATCTTGGGGCACAGGCCCTACCCAAGCCCCGTGAGTTGGAGAGCCCAGCTTTGTTCAGTCACAGTCTTGAGAGTCCCTCACTCCCATGTTCCTGGGAGTGATGCAACTCCACTGTACTCTGGGTTTATGGCCTGCCTTTCTACAAGTTTCCATTAGCTTCCCAGTTGTGCGCAGATTCCACTCCTTGTTGCTTCAAGCTTGAGGGGTTGGGACGAGCCCTCTGCCAAGCCTGTTAGACTCGGAGGTAGCGCAGGCCCAGCTGGACTCCTGCGGGCACCTGACAGGGGCCAGCCACCTGCACCCCCAGTACCCACCCTCCAGATCATGTCTGCACCTGTCCCTGCACTCTTTTTTATTTTCTTTCCATGTCACATATGTCTTTTTATACTGCAGATTCACGGAAGGCTGCCTTCTCCCACTTGTCCTGGCCTCAGGATTCCCTTACAGACCCATAGCAGAGGTGCCCCCCGAGCCTCTGCCTGCGTTTACACCGGCTCCCCTCGCATCTCCCCCCATGTCTCCGTTTGCTTCCCCTCTTTCCTCTCTTTAAAATAAATTAATGAGGTTGTCTCATCACAAAAATAATATGCCCATTTTCATTTTTAACTCCAGTTAATTAGCAATAGATTTAAGTTGAGGGAAGAAAACTGCAGTCCACCATCTCCACACCCATTAAACACTACTGTTCATACCCCAGCGTCTACACTGTTGTCCACACTAAGTGTGGCCTAGGCACTGGCAGCGCCGGCTTCACCTCCACTCCGGACCGACAGAATCCGAATCTGGACTTGAACTGGAGACCTCGATTTGATCAATGTACAGATTTGTATGCATAGTAAAGCCTAAGAAGCGCTGGTATTATATATCTTTCCAGAGATATATATGTATATCTTTCTAACAGAATATACTGTTTTATAGCCTGCTTTCAAGTCTAGTAAGCTGTGTAGTATTTCCATTTACGTCATTTTATAAGGTCACTTTCGATAACTATGGAATCTACTTGCAGATACGCCATTCCCCTCTTGCTACCTTTTTAATGTCTTTTTTTATATTCCCATTCTCCAAACCATTTTTCTGTTTGGTGGTTCTTGTCACTTTGTGATTACAGAGCTCACATAATTTTCCTAGGTTATCTTTGGCTGCAGACATTTTTACCCGTCCCTTTTTTATGTTCCCAACGTGCCTTTTTGTAGGGCAGTCTTTCCATTCAAAGGCCTGTGTCCTCCTCAGCAGGACTCCTTCCCCACCAGCCTCCTAGCGTGGCCTGAAAGGATTTAGAGCCTGTTTTCCCCAAGTACAGTCCTTTTCCTCAGCTTCTGATGAAACTAGAACATTCAACTTAAAGATCCCCTACATTGTCTTCCCACCCATCCCACCATCTGGTGGCAGGTGTATGAAGGATCTCAGAAGTGTGTTCAGGTCTGAAGTGTGTTCAGGCTATTGTTACACTGGGCTTCAGAAAGATTCACACCAGCAGAAATGCTGTATGTTGGCAGGAGTCCATCACTCATCACAGACATCCAGGATGACAGCACTAAACTGCTTAGGAGGAAAAAAAAGATAATTGTCCAGAAATCAGCTGGAAATCTCATTCACCTGGAAGCCGTCTCAGGCAGTCTTGCCTGACCTCATTCAGTGTCAGAATGGAAAGCAAGCAGGGCTTGGGAGAGGGGAGTCCTGCTCTGTGTCTGCTCTTGGGCCTGGCCCCATAAGGCCTGTAGGTGTGAGAAAGACTCATTTCAAAAGGCACAGAGAAGGAACAGATGCTGTGAACAGGGATTCTAAAGGAAAGCTGATGCAAGAGGAATGGAAGGATTTAAAAGGCAAAATTTTAACTGTGCATTACTAATGAGCTCAGTGAGGGGGGATATGGGGAGAACTAAATGAATTCTAAAATAAAACTAATGAGAGCTGTGTGCGTGGCTTAGTAGGTTAAGCAGCCGATACTCGGTCTCAGCTCAGGCCTTGATCTCAGGGTGGTGAGTTCGAGCCCCAAACTGGGCTCCACTCTGGGCAGGGAGCCTATGTTAAAAAGCACCTGGTGTCTCAGTTGGTTGGGCGTCTTCCTTTGGCTCGGGTTGTGATCCCAGGATCCTGGTCGAGCCCCACATCCCGCTCCCCGCTCAGTGGGAAGCCTGCTTCTCCCTCTCCTACTCCCTCTGCTTGTGTTCCCTCTCTTGCTGTGTCTCTCTCTGTCAAATAAATAACTAAAGTCTTTTTAAAAAGTAATAATAAAATAAAGCTAATGTGGCCACCTAGAAAGGTCTATAACAGGTTCAAGGATTTTAAAACAATTTGTATTGGTTGGTTCAATTCTGACACCATTTCTGATGTGTGTTTTTTCCACGCTACCAAGCAATTTAATTCAACTTCTGACACTTCTGATCTACCTGGACATAGCGTCCGATCCCACAGGTGAGGGCTCAGTCCCGTAAGACTGTATCCCTTCCTCATCAGATGCCAGTTGGAAATCCAGGTGCCTGTTACTGTGTTTCTGAGCAAGCGGTTGTAGATCAGTGGTTCCCACCATCCCCAGGTTGGGTTGGATTAACCCGCTACAGCAGCTCACAGAACTGAAAGTAAATCATTTACTCACTAGATCACTGGTTTATTATAAAAGGATGTAACTCAGGATGTACAGCCAGATGAAAGAGGGCACATAAGGCAAGGCCTAGAGAAGGGGTGTGGAGCTTCTCCCAGTGAGCCACTCTCCCTAGCTCTCTGTGTGTTCACCCACCAGAAGCTCTGCGGACTCTGTCCTTTTGGGGTTTTTTGGAGGCTTCATTACATAGGCACGACTGACTAGGTCACTGACCATTGGCAAACTCAACTTCCAGCCCCTCACCTCTCTCCCGGGCTCAGGGAGTAGGGATTGAAAGTTCCCAACCTTCTAATCACAGGGTTGTTTTCTCCCGCTCCCCCGCCACCAGGTGATTTCCAAAAGTCACTTCATTAATCTAAGAGACCCATTAATCAAGAGACCCACCTTTCTATTCTCTTCACTTAGGAAATTTCAGAGGCTTTTTGTTTTGTTTTGTTTTAAGGTTTTATTTGTTTGACAGAGAGAGAAAGCGCAAGTAGACAGAGCTGCAGGCAGAGGGAGAGAGAAAAGCAGGCTCCCCGCTGGGCAGGGAGCATGATGCAGGGCAGGACCCCAGAACCCTGGGAGATGACCTGAGCCGAGCCGGAGGCAGCCACTTAATGGACTGAGCCACCCCAGTGCCGCTCTAAGGGTTTTAAGAGCTCTTGGCCAGGAAGAGGGACAAGACCAGATATATATTTCTCATTATAAATCACAGTATCACAGTTGGCTAAGGTTCTTCTAAGGGGTAAATAAGCCTCGCTAGCTGAAGCAACAAAAGGCCATTTATGGGAAGGATCCTGAGGTGTGTCATGAAATTCCGGCATCAGAAGGAATAAGATTCACGGGATTGTGGGGGAACCATAGCAGCTGGAGGTTGGGGGCCTGCTTTTCAGGGTACACATTAACATGACTCCATCTTCAGCTCTCATCTTCACTCTTCGCTGTGTCTGTGTACAGGCTTTCCCTCCTTCCCAGACCACGTAACTGAAAATAGACTCACCAGAGAGCTTCAAGTGTGTGTCGCTGGTTCGGCCATTTTGAAAGATAAGGCGCTTGTGCTCTCTCCTCTCATTCTCTCTTTCTCTTTACCAAATAGAGATTCCTGGGAAGGAACTGACTAATCCAGCTTGGATCATGTGTTTACTCCCAGACCAGTTAGCTGTAGCCAGGGTTGACGCTACACGTACAAGCATGACCCGCTCTAACCCTGTCCACCATAACCTGCACATGACAGGGTGAATGTTCCCAGGGAGGGGCTGGCTAAGTAGACAATCCAGCAGTAGTTTCCATCCTAAATGAGCACATAAGCAAGAACAGATGTAGCTCGTAGGAAAGACCAAGGCCCCCAATGGGCTCCCAACAGCAATGACTGCAGTAGCAACCTATGACCAAACCACAGAAAGAATAAAGAAAAGATAAAGACTGTGAAATATCAACAAATGTCAAAGAGAAAGAAAGAAAGACTGAGAATTCCAAGTACACCATTCTGGAGAACATCTTCAAACTAGAAAGGATAGAATGGACAAGCCTAAGATGACATTCCCTGCCTTCCGTGTCACCCTAATAAATAAACATTCAGAGCACCCACAAAACTGTAAATGTTATAGTTAATGTTGATTCAAATTCCATGCTCTTCTTCGTGTTTGGTTTTTTTTTTAAGATTTTATTTATTTATTTGACACAGAGAGAGAGAACATAAGCAGGGGTGGGAGGCAGAGGGAGAGGGAGAAGAAGGCTCCCCACTGAGCAGGGATTCCCCATGCAGGGCTCAATCCCAGAACCCTGAGATCATGACCTGCACTGAAGGCAGATGCTTAACCAAGAGAGCCCCTGAGGTATCCCAAAATCCCATGCACTTATGATCATTATGTGGCCTCATAATAAAGTCAAAGTCAGTCTTAAGTTCAAAAAATCAGTTGTTCATGAACTGACTTGATAGCAGATTTGAGAGAAAAAAAAATCTGGATTATCTTGTCCATAAGCTGATTTCAAGTTCCCAGTAATAAGATCTAACTGCCAAAGAGCATCAAACATACTCTAAAAATTGTGTGTGTGTGTGTGTGTGTCTGTGTGTGTGTGTGTACACATATGAGTAACGGTTGGGAAGTACAGGGAAACACAAAGAAGAAAGGAGTTAGCCATGATTTCCAAGGCAGTGCCAACTTTTGGGAACATTTCAGTAGATCCCCTCCTGGCAATTTATGCTCATACCCATGAGATCTTCTGGCTGTCAGGACTGGTTCTTGGCTGCAGATAGTTTAAGAAGCACTGGTCTACTCCAGCTATGCCTCTCTTTAGAAAAGCTGCCCGTTCCAGGGGCGCCTAGGGTGGCCCAGTCTGTTAAGCAACTGATTCTTGATTTCAGCTCAGGTCATGATCTCAGGGTCCTGGATCCAGCCCCTACCCCCCCTACCCTATCTGGCTCCCCACCCAGGGGAGAGTCTGCTTCCTTCTCTTTCTCCCTCTGCCCCTCCCCATGCTTGCATAAACTGCCCCCCCATAGTAAATAAATAAATCTTTAAAAAAAAAACAAAAAACTGCTCGTTCCAAAGAGGACTCTGCCACAGCTGTGGCCACTTGCAAAGGTCACTTCTAAAATGAGCACCTGCTTGTTTTGCTGGAAGTGGGAAAATTTGAACTTGGTGTGGAGGGATAAGCAGGAATAGACTTTATTCTTTCGTTAGGAACAAAGGAAGCCAGTGTAGGATTTTAAAGCTGAGAAATGGCATAATCAGACTTATTTTTTAAAGGAGTGGGCAAGATGGGGCACAGGAAGGTGAGCTAGGACATGGTTACAGGTGCTGGGTCAAGAGTTGATGGCGGTTTAGGGTGGTGTTGGTGGGGATGAAAAAATGTCAACAGATTCAAGAGGTTTTTTTAAAGGGAGGCTTAAAGACATGTGTCAGGAGGTGAAGGAGAGAATTACCTCACTCCATGGTTTGGCTTTGTTTCCTGTATGTCTTAATACCGATGGTTTTTCAAGATAATCAGGTTTCTGTGTTATTTATTTAAATAAATGATAGGTAAACAGTTGGTTTGGTTTTATCACACAGTCTACTTGCTGTCAGCTCTGTGCATTACTGTGACTTTACCTGAATACCTGGAGATCATGTAAATTCCAGTCATAATTTACTATAGAAAATCTAATTATTGGCCCTTATTTGAAATCCTGTGCCTTACAACCTGAGAATAAATTTTATTTCCACAACAACAAAAATCAACTGAATACTTAGTAGACTTTATTGAAAATATCATTTTGCCAGAAATATACCAGTATAAAACCCTTAATTAAAATTTTAATATTGTTCTTTACATATGATATGCATGTGCTTACTAATATGACTGCTAATATCTGGTGGTTAAATTCAATTTGTATGTATTCAGGTAACAACTCATTCCTGGCATGGTTCAGCAGTGATTCTCAAACTCTGAATTTAGTTGACCAGTAATATTTCTTATAATATAGGGTTCTGTACTTTTTATCTTATCAAGTAAGAATCTAAAACTAAATAAATAATTTTTATATCTACTATATCACCATCAGTTCAAAAAATGTAAAAACAGTTAACACCAAAGCGTGGGAAGTAGCCAAGAAATGATTCTCTGTTTTCTCCATAACTTTAAAAAAAAAAAAAAAAAACAACTTTACTGGGGCACCTGGGTGGCTCAGTGGGTTGAGCCTCTGTCTTCAGCTCTGGTCATGATCTCAGGGTCATGGGATCGAGCCCCAAGTCGGGCTCTCTGCTTATCGGGAAGCCTGCTTCCTCCTTTCTCTCTCTCTCTGCCTGCCTCTCTGCCTACTTCTGATCTCTCTCTCTGTCAAATAAATAAATAAACAAAATCTTTTAAAAATAAATAAGTAAAAATAAAAAACAACTTTACTGAAGGCATAATTTACACATAATAAACTGTACCCAGCTTAAGTGAGGGGGAAAAAAGAATAGAAAGGATAAAATCTTAGAAGACAGAACAGTTATTAAAACTAAACAGATTTAGTTTTTGAAAACTTCATCCATATCCTTTAGTTTTTTCTTTTTACCTTGCATTGGTAAACATGACCAGGGGGCTGATCTACAGGTAGAATTTGGGTTCCACCCATTGTTCTAGAAGTGACTGAGAAAGGAGAAATCTTGGGGCGCCTGGGTGGCTCAGTGGGTTAAGCCTCTGCCCTCGGCTTAGTTCATGATCTCAGGGTCCTGGGATTGAGGCCCACATCAACAGGGAGCCTGCTTCCCTCCCCCCACCCCTCCCCCGCCTGCCTCTCCGCCTACTTGTGATCTCTCTCTCTGTCAAATAAATAAATAAAATTTTTTTTAAAAACACTTAAAAAAAAAAGAAAGAAAGAAAAGAAGGAAGGAAGGAGAAGTCTTCTCCAAACAGTGCAGGCAGGGGAGGAAAAATAATTTTTTCTCTACCCTTCTAGAACTCTACTGCCACCCCCACCCCTACCCCAAATAAAAGACCTAGTAACAGGAGAAAAAGAAAACAATTTTAATTACATAGCACACATGGGAGCCCCACAAAAATACGAGACTCAAAGGCAGCTGGATATTTGAGGCTTCCGTGCCCTTCAGAGTTAAGGAGAGGGCTAGGTGTCCAGGCTGCCAAGGGCAGGGGTGGGAAGCCACCTGGGAAAGTGAGAGGAGAAACTGGTAAACACAGGCTGCCCTGGCCCCAACATCAGGCTCTCAGGTAAAAAGGTGAACTCTGAGCTGCCTTCTGGTACAGGCCTCTTTTCTAATGTAAATCTCCCTTTAAAAAGGGTTACTCCTGCTGTTTTCAGAGCTTCTCCTGAGTCCCAGTTTCTCAAAAATAAACAGTACAAGGGGTGCCTGGGTGGCTCAGTGAGTTAAGCCTCTGCCTTTGGCTCAGGCTGTGATCTCGGGGTCCTGGGATCCACCCCGAGTCGGGCTCTCTGCTCAGTGGGGAGCCTGCTTCCCCTTCTCTCTCTGCCTGTCTCTCTGCCTACCTGTGATCTCTGTCTGTCAAATAAATAAATAAAATCTTTTTAAAAAATAGTTCAAAATAATAAGCATGCTAAAGAGGACTATTTGGGGTGGATATACTGCCATCCTCCAACAGAGCAAATGCCAGAGCTAGCATTGAGGAGCCCTGCCTGCCCCCCACCCCATGAAAGGTGAGGTCACCAAAGGAGGCAAGGGCTTAGCTGTGGGGCAGGGAGGGCAACTCTTCTTTTGTATTCTTTATTTATTCATTATGTCTTACCTGTCTACTTTTCTCCTTTTTAACCCTCGTTTAGCTTATCAGCTGATCACCGTGGTGATCGCAGCAGCAGGAGGTGGGCTTCTTCTGATTCTAGGCATCGCACTGATTGTTACCTGCTGCCGGTGAGTGCCAGGAGTTCACATTCTTATTCTCTTTGCCTCTGCTAAGCAATAGTCTGTGTAGATTTTAAAGAATGTTTGGGGTGCTTTACAGTATTAAATCATCCTGTATAACGGAATCATTCAAAAAAGGAGAAAGGAAAATTCATAATAGATAGTGCCATTGAGAAAGGACAGCAAATGGGACTCTGTTTTCTTTACTTAAAAAAAGAATATCCCTAAGCACAAGCAACAAAAAAGTGATAGATTGGATGTCATCAAAATTTAAAAACTCCTGTGCTTCAAAGAACCCTATCAGGAAAGTGAAAACACAACCTAGGGAACAGGAGAAAGGGTTTGAAAATCGTATGTCTAATACGGGACTTGTGTCTAGAGTATAGAAAGAATTCTTAAAACTCAATAATAAAAAGGCAACTTTACTTAAAAATGGGCAAAACACTTGAATAGGCATTTCACCAAAGGAAATGAACAAATGGCCAGGAGGCACATGAAATGACGTTCTAGCCATCAGGGAAATACAAACAAAATTGCCATCAGGGAAATACAAACAAAATTGCCAGGAGACACCACTGCACACCCACTAAGATGCCCATTTAAAAACCAAGAGGGGGGTGGAGGATGGGGTAACTGGGTCATGGGCATTAAGGAGGGCACGGGCTGTAATGAGCACTGGCTGTTATATAAGACTGATGAATCATGGACTTATACCTCTGAAACCAATAATACATTATATGTTAATTAATTGAATTTAAATGAAAAATAAAAATTAAAAAACAAGAAAACAGCAAGCATTGGTGAGGCTGTGGAAGAATTGGAACACTCCTGCTCCAGAAACACAAAATGGTGCAGCCCCTCTGAAGGAGTCTGTCAGCTCCTTGGGAAGGTAAACACCTTGTCCGCCTGTGACCCGGTGTTGGATCCCTCAGTAATGGGTCCATGATTAAAGGAGCGAGACTGATACAAAGCAAAGGTCAAGCAAAGCTTTATTTCACGCCAAGCATTGAGAATCAAACCAACCGTCAAACTGACTGGTCGGGCTGCCCCTTACAGAGAGGGTGACCCCTCCCTGCCTTACAGACTAACTTTTATAGAGCAAAGGCCATGTGGTTGGGCCTGGCCACACACAGGTGGCCAACTGAATTTCAATTTACCGTATAGTAGCTATTTGAACTAGCCTATCACCTTGGTCAGAATTGGTGCCCAAAAGTTGCCCAAAGGGTGGGGCCCACACTCCGTGGTAGCTAGGGAGACAGTATGCGCCCCCACACACTATTGGATACCTCCCCCTGACCTGACTCATCCCTGCATTTGGCCGTTATCTCCACCTGACCTGACCCACCCTTGTATTTGGGCTTTGTTAAGTAAGTTCCCCTGGGGTGGGGGGAGCAGGGTCAGTTTAAGTTTTACTGCATAAACAAAATCACTGTTTAACCGGATGGCATCGCTCTGGCTAAATAGGCCCTTACACCCGGCACCCGCTCTCTGATGTCCATACCCTGGGAAGTGAATATGTACAGAAACATGCACAAAAGACCACCTCTTGTATGATTCCATCTCTATGAACTCTCCAAAATAGGCAAATCTCACGGACAGAGAGGTAGATTAGTGGTTTCCTGGGGCTGGCGAGTGAGGGGTGTGAATTGGGGAGTAAAGGGTAAGAGGCTTCTTTTTAGGGTGACACAACTGTTGTAAACATTGATTGTGGTGATGGTCGCACACATCTGAATATACTCAAACCATTGGCTTACATACTTCAAATGGGCAAATTTAGAAGCAAACAAAGGTGAAGGGTTAGCAGGGCTGTTTCACCAGTAAGCAAATGGGAGTCAGCACACATGCTGGGCTCTGGGCTTCTTGGAAGCCAGTGCAGTGGGTGTCTGCTGGGAAAGGAGGAGAAAGAAGGAGTTGGTCCCTTCTGTGGGTGATTATCTAGTCAGATAATGGAAAACTCTGACCTTTGATTTAGATTATTATAAATGGTGGGAATTTTCCTGACATAACAACGATGGCAGGAACCTACCAAAATAGCAAGTTGTCTTTTCGACCATTGATAAGAAGGACACCATAAGATAACTTTCACTTTCAGCAAGGCTGCAGAGAACAGTTTGCCCTAACTGCCCTTCTGGGAACCCACACCTCATGGTACTGCGTTTGCCTGACATTTGCCAAGTTGCCACCCAATCATCAAAGACAAACTATGAGTGGAAATAAAATCCTGGGTAGGAGACCAGAAACTAGAGAGATTAAACCTCAAGAGGAAGTAAGCCTCCTATTTGCTAAGTATCGGAGAACCAGGTAGTGTGACTACCTGAAGAAGGAGCCAGTTCCTATGGGCTTTGGCAAAAGGGAAGGTAGTCATGAATTACTAGGTCATTGTTTGAAACTGGAGGCCCCACCCTCCAGGGAGCAACACAGTGGCATCTGTTCTTGAACTTGCAAGAAGGAACAACGCCTAAGCCACATGCGGGACATTTGGTTTTATGACCCTGAGTCATTTTGTGCCTTCCCAGAAAGTTTATTTATAGAGAAGGGAGGTAAGAAGGAAGAAGCTTCAGATTATTTTATCCAGGGCAAATATAATGAAAAATGTCTGCTCCTAGGCCCATCCCATAGGTAAATTACACATATTTCTACCATTTCCAGCCAGGGAACCCTCACAAGTAGGGGAGCTTGTCCTGGGCTTTCTCTGACCTACTGAAATGAGAATGTGTGAAGCTAATATAAACAGATGGGCATTTTTGCAAATGAGAGAGCCTGGTTTTATGGTCATTGGAGTAGCTTCATGGGGAAAAAGGGCCCTGGCTAGTGCGACAGGAGGCCTGCACCTTATCCTAGCTTCATTAGTTGCAAAACGTGACCTAGGAAACAAGTCTTATTTTTTCACAAAGCCAGAGCTGTCCCGTCCCCAAAGCCCATCTCTTAGTAAATTTTGGTGAAACCTACAAGTTTCTGTGTATATCCTGATCCTCAGGCAGGTTTAGAACCATAGTAAGAATCCTAAAGACCCTTTGGCTCCAGCATTCTGGGAATTCATGACTCTGATTTTCCTGACTGCCCCCAAGATGCAGTGACCTCGGTCCCCTGGAGAAGACTGCTTCACTATAGATAGCTGTTCATCCTCTGTCCATGGTAACCCGTCCCTTCCAGTTCCAGATCTTTTTGCAATTTTTTTTTTTTGCATCTAATTGCCTTTTTATTTGTTTTAGGCAAAATATAACAATAATGTCATTTCTTCAGTAGGCATTTATAAAAGAATGTAATGGTAGCTTTCCGTCTAAACTACCTTCTAAAATAATAAAAACATGCTTTCATAGATATTTCTTTACAGAACTTGTTCATTTGAATCATCAACTATTTTCCATCCCACAGAAAGAGTAAAAATGACATAAGCAAACTCATCTTCAAAAGTGGAGATTTCCAAATGTCCCCATATGCTGAGTACCCCAAAAACCCCCGCTCACAAGAATGGGGCCGAGAAGCTATTGAAATGCATGAGAACGGAAGTACCAAAAATCTCCTCCAGATGACGGATGTGTATTACTCGGTGCGTATCTCTGTGCCCGGGGCAGCTCATGCTCTGATCCCCTCTGAGAAGTACGGGGATTGTGTTTTGTGGTAAAACAAAGATAACTTCAGCTGCTTAAGGGTTAAAGAGAATGGTGTCCTGAACCTCTTATTTATATAATTTAATATTCAACTTACTTATGATCTGTTTGCATGGTATTTGTTAGTTTTGACATCAAGATCAGGAAGGCTACTTCCCCCAACCGAGCTCATTACTTTTATGGGGTTGTAGAAATAACTCTTCCTGGAACCAAATTTGCTTTTGAGTTGTAAGATTGGAAACTGAAAGTTAGCAGAAAGAATTTGTTGTATTTAGGCTGTGGCCCTCACATTTTCATCCCTTGTCTGCCTCACTTTACCTCCTGTGCTTGTGGGACTGGGAACAGGGATAAAGAGAACATTCCAGTGGCCTCCCCAGCAGCACTTCTCAGTGTTTTAGGAGATGTTCACTCAGTGGGTCTTCAACAGCGGGCCCCATCCAGCCCTGGACGGCATCATCTGGGAAGACGGTAGACCCCCGGGAGCTCTGGCTCCTCTGTCCTACCTCGGATAACCCATGCCCTGCCTGTTTCATTTCACATTGACGTGGCAAACAAAATGGGGCTGTCTGAACTGGAAAGTAAACAGACGTAGGTGACTTCTCATCCCACGTAGACCTCTTTGAGGTAGCAATAAATGTGGAACCTTGCCCCATGGGGACTTAACAGCGCTGTGACAGAAGTTACAACCCCACTAATTGCTATGGGGATGAACCCTGAGGGTTCAGACTTTGGATGGGAGAGGTTCATGCTAAGGAAGCTGTTGTTTCCATTGGACCCTTTGGAAAACTTGAAACTGGGGGAAGAACAAGAAGAAGTAAGAGGGCACCTGGGTGGATCAGTGGGTTAAGCCGCTGCCTTCGGCTCAGGTCATCATCTCAGGGGCCTGGGATGAAGCCCTAAATCAGGCTCTCTGCTCAGCAGGGAGCCTGCTTCCCCCTCTCTGTCTGCCTGCCTTTCTGCCTACTTGCGATCACTCTCTGTCAAATATGTGAATAAAATCTTAAAAAAAAAAAAAAAAGAAGAAGAAGAAATAATAAGGGAAAAGACAGACGCAGACACAAACTTTGAGCTGGGGTTAAGTGTTAATGTTTCCGCACAAGTGCTTGGCTGTGTTCTCCATGTGGGAAGCCCTGTTCCTCTCATGGCAGCCAGGTGTCTACGGGTGTCTGCAGCCCAAGCAAGTGTGCCTGCACCCTCACACCATTTGCCAGGGACTCTTTCCCCGTACCTGGCGAAATCGCATAGAGACAAACAGACCCAGGGCACCAGAGGACCAACCCCGGTGTGTTTCCGTGGAGTTAGCGCAAGAGTTGCCTGAAGTAGAAATAATCAAGAACTTAAACCAGCCCCATCTTCCCTTCAGAAATGGGCTGAGCAGTCCGTAGAGCCTACGCTTATGGTATGAAGCTGTCCCCTGAGTGAGAAGGCTGTCTCTCACAGTGGCCTCAGGTGTACCTCGGGCACTCCTAGGATCCATGTTCCTTATATGCTGTCTCTAGTGTTTTCTTTCTGCCAGGCAAGCATTTTCTCCTGGTGGGCCTCATTGAGGGCCTCCTCAAAGTAGCTGTGTCGTTTCCATGTGAGCTGCTTTTGCACGTCAGCTAGGGAGCCATGGTCTAGGCTGGGATCTGGTCAGAGATGGCTGCCTGTTGCTGATGGCCTTCCACTCTGGGGTCCTGACTCCACCTTTAATAGGCAGTCCTATGACCTTGCAAAAGTCAGTTCCCTGTTTGTGGCGGGGACCTTCGTGCTGTGCTCTGCAAGAAAGACACTTTTTTAAAATGTCAAGATGATAATCAGGTAATAATGAATCTTTATGATAATTAGGATAATTAGCCCAGGTCTTTTCCTGTATTGGTCTAAAATTGCTGGGCTGCCCTTGATCACTTTTGAAAATCTCCTTTGAAAATATGGATGCCTTTGAAAATCTCTTCTGAAAAAGGGATGCCAGCTCTACTTCTTTAAATCTCCTTTGAAAATATGGATGCCTTTGAAAAATCTCCTTTGGAAAAGGGATGCCAGTCTCCACAAAGAGAGGGCCTGGGAGGTCCTGACTTCTAGGTCAGACCCTGCTCCATTAGAGTTAGCTGCCTCCCTCTTGGGTTTATTAAAACATAGCGTTCTTTTTTCTTCTTTTTTTTTTTTTTTCAAAAGGAAAAAAAACACATTAAATTTAAATCTATGAATAATAAATGCACTTCTCTTCTCTTCTCTCTGGCCACCAGCCCACAAGCGTAAGAAATCCTGAACTTGAACGCAATGGACTCTACCCGGCATACACTGGACTGCCGGGGTCACGGCACTCGTGCATTTTCCCTGGACAGTATAACCCATCTTTCATCAGTGATGAGAGCAGGAGAAGAGACTACTTCTAAGTGCGGAAGAGAGACAGACGGCCCAGCACTCTGAGCAAGTTGTGGGCCCTTCACACTCAGAGGACTGCACCAGGGGGGCCAGTGTGCTCACGGGCTGCTCCCAGGACTCATGGAGCCACACTCCTGTGGCAAGCAGAAAGCAGCAGGACAGGCGTGAGGGGCGTGACCACAGGGGAAGGAGACAGATCCGGGACATGGAACTGAGGGCTGCTCCTTGGGCACCTTTGCCCTTACTGTGAACATGAACAGGGGCCAATCCCGGGTGTCCCCAAATGCGGCAGCCACCTTGGGGCCACCGGCCATGGGTCATGGGCCACGGGTTGACTCTTAGCCAGGGCATGTCTTCAGGCACCTTCGCCAGGACCCAGTCTTTCCTTAGTTTGCACTTTAGTCAATTGGATAGGGAGGTCTCCTTTTGGATTTTTTCCAAGACTGTTCCAAAAAGAAGGCCTCTTTTCCTCAGACACTCCCATAGGCCTCGATCTGGTGATTAATTTACTGCAAAGTACAGGCTCTTTCGTGGTTCCCCTGCCCGGTATCTACATGCTAAACCACGGATGAACATACCACTAAGGTTTGGAGATGCTGCAGGTGAGCACACAGTATTTTTAGTAGGTTCTAGGTCTTCTGCAGTTTCCATCCCAACCCTCAAAATGAGGAACTGAACTGTGCGAGGCATAGCACACACTCCATTTTGTAGTCAAGGTGACATTTATTTAAGATTATTTCTTCTTTCCCTCCGCAGTTAATTCTCCCTTTTTCAAATGAGTCTGCATTCGGGCAAGACAAGTTGCATTTGCTTTTAATTAGAGGCCTCCCGCTGCCGGTAGTGAGGCGGGGCGCTGTGGGGAGGAGGCCCAGAAAGTCGCAGAGCTGAGGGCCAGGGTGGAGGGGGGTGGGGGACTTCTCTTCCCTGAGGGCAGCGCCGGGTGCCGTGCCGGCGTGGGACTCGGGACTCTGTCCTCCCCCGCGGAGGCCGAAGCTGCTATATCGGTGCAGTAGAAATGGGAAGCCGAATGCAGACTGGGCCTGAGCGGGAATTCTGCCGCTGAGGGAGGAGCACCCGGATGTGGCCGAAGGACTGGGCTGACCCGGCACAGTCTACTTCCTGAAACCCTCGTGCTTTGGGAAGCCTGTGTGGGTTCCCGAGGAAGACCCGGGAGCTGGGATGGAGCCACACATCCGTGAGTCTGCTTCCTGTCTGGGGCGGCTTATGTGACCCCATCCGGGATCTTGCCCACAAACTCAGTGTCCTCTTTCAACTAAGGGCTCAAAGCTGTTTATTCACTGAAGAAATAACTTATTTTCTCTCATGCAGTAATTCGTCCCTCTTTATACTACTGCAGAGTTCCCTCCAGAAACATGGTAGTTTCAGTCAGCGTCAGAGAACTAAAGGCTTCCGGCCAGTTTAGGCGTTGAGAGTTTGCCTTTGGGAAGGAAGTGCCGCGTGTCTTATTTATTATGCCTGTGACTTGGGTCCTGTGGGGGGAGGGGCACCCCCAGGGCGCGGTGTCTTTACCAGCTCCTTGTGGAACTGCGATTATTCCCACCATGTGCTTTTGACGCATCCTGGTTTGGGATGAAGTAAGAACACAGTGGTCAGAGAAGTGTTCCCACCCTGAAGCCTGGAGCTCAGGAGCTACATTTCTGGAAGCGGTCTAGCCTTTGGGGACAATTCTATCCTGGGCATGGTTGTTTCTTCAGAGTTCTCTCATCTCTTCAGAGTCTCTCTCACCCTTACTGTTCTGTAATCCTCACCCTTAGCGTTCTAAGTGTCAACTTTTGTGTCCCCTGGTCTCCACAAGCCACCAATACCCTGCTGGCAGCAGGAACACAAGTCAGGTGTGACGCTTTTTAGTCATTACATTGGACTCATCTCCTGAGATACAAATTCTCTTGTCGTCAACGGATGCCAGCTTCAAATTTCAGGGCATCATCTTTCTGAAATCTCTGGGTCTTGCCTCTTTCTGGGGAACCAAAGAGCCTTCATGCCCCCTGGTCTCACATCTAACTGGAGAGCTCCGAGCTCCTGCCCTCTGTTCACCTGGGCCAACAGACTTGCCTCCCTGGTGAGGTGACGTTGCTTCCTGGCTCTTGATGCAGATTCTTGCTTATCCCCAGAGCCACGGTGGGGTGTGTGTGGGGGGAGGTGTGTTCCCAGGCATTCTCAGCTAAAGGTGTCCGATGCTGTCTCAGCTGACGGATCATCTCCTGTGTCAGGACCAGAAGCTATAAGCTACACTAAGTTAAGTGTTTTGTCTCAAAAGCATTCTTAAGAAGAATGCTGATGTCCAGAAGAGTGTCCTGTGAGTTCCAAGAGTGCTTTCTTGTGAGTAGGTTTGGTGCGTGTGAAGTGGATTAAGAATGTTGTTTTTCTTTTACTGTGAAAAAAGGAGGCCTCCAACGATGTGAGGTTCAAATGTATCTCCTTGCTAGGAGGCTGTGGGGTTGGGGAGGGGCTGTCTCAAGAGCCCAAGGGCCTAACAAGTCATGAAAAGCAGCATGATTGCTCCCCAGTTACATGTTGGCTGCCCACCATGAATGAGGAAGGGAGAGGTCAGCTGCACGTCTGCCTGGGGTTCAGTACCTCCCAGAGGGTCCTGCCTGGGCGGAGGGCAAACAAGCAGTGGGACAGCAGCAGCCTCTAGACTGGAGAGACAGGGTAGGGTGTGCCCCTGGGGAGCAGAAGCCCTCAGCTCCAGCATGGGTGCTCCATGCCTGCCCCTGCACCTGGAATGTGCGATTCGTGCCCATAGAAACGCCACGGTCCTGCCTCCTTGGGGCCCCACAGCTAGGGGAAGGTGGAAAGGAAAAGGGACACTTCACTGCTCATGGGAGGCTTCAACTTCTAGAGGGCCGGGCAGTGCCTCAGAGCAGGATGGGGAATGGGGATTACCTGTCAGCCTCCTGGCTACTGTGGGTTTGTTTAAGCTTGGGGCGGGGGGGCTCTTTCTCCTGTCTTTTCCTCTCGGCCCCATGAGCCAGCCCAGGGCCCTGGAGAGAATTGATGAAGTCTACCTGTTGTGACCCGAATCTCTGGTGTTCCCACCATGACCCGGCTCTGTGCAAGGCCCTTGGCCTCACCACACCCTGGTGAAGCGTGCATGAGAGTGTCTGTTTCTTGCATACATGAACTTCCAGAGAGAGTGAATATCTTGCCTTAGAGAGCCAGGATTCAAACCCCTCTCCCTGCCTTGCCTTCCTGTGAATGCCTCACCATCCAAATGGACTTTACATGTCAAAGAGGGCAGGGGAGAGTGGGCTTATAATATACTTTTTTTTTAAGAACCTTAATATTATGAAGCATTAACTGAACTAATGACATGAAATGAAAAAAAAAAAAACCAATGTTGATTCCTTTTTGAAAAAGTCCTTTTGGGTTCATTGCATGTAATTGCATCCATTTCTTGGACACGTGAGGTTAAGAGTGGCTGGCTTGTGTTTAGTGGGAAGTGTACTGGTACGTGGCTTGGGGCGTAGGAAGGGTGAGGTGATGACCCGGGTTTCTGGCAAACACAGCCAGACTTAGATGCCCGCTGAGGGGCGTTTTGCCTTGTGTCCGCCGGAAGGCTGTGGCTCCCACGTATTAGAAGCATATTTTTGTGAATGTGATCAGAGTTGTGAACATACTCAGTTGAATGTCTTAAATGCTGACAAATCTTCCTTGGACAAAATTTTGTTTTCAGAAGCAGCTAACTCATTTAGAGCCAAGTATGTTGAATGAAGAGGGTAATCGAGCTGGCTGCTAGCATTTGGAATTCTAAACAAAGATGTGACTATTAAGTTCTCGAAGAGGTAATTCTTAAAGTTGGTCCAAACAGAAGGGCAGCATCTTTGCAGGGCTGGATGCTGCCTAAGAAAATGTTTCTGAAGGATGGTATTTATTCAGATGCGGAAGTTCCCAGAGCGCCTCTGAGGGACATATCACGCATGTGGCTTTGTGGGGTCTCTGTGAAGCCATTTTGCCCACCGGCCAAGGGCCCAAGTACCTGGTAACCCTGGGAACTTAGTCTGAAGAAGCTAAAGCCAAGCATTCTAGTTGCTTCGGGCTTCATTTAGCCTAGCATGCTCCAAAGTCGGGTTCGGACCCATTGTTCTAAGATACTTACCCTGATTTCAAAATGAGAACACTTGTTTGGAGACAGGAAGAATGCAAAGTTCAGTATTTCAGTATTCTCTGTCTTCTTTAAAACTGCCCTTCACATCAGAGATATTTTTTCTATGGGAAGACTTTTGTGGGGATTAGAAGGGACATGTCGTTTCTTCCTTCCTGACCAAGCATCTTTTTGAGGTTCTTGTGTGCATTTATGGAAACAGATAGGGTTTTGTAGAGTTGTCCTTTGAGTGTGTGTGTGTGTGTGTGTGTGTGTTTTTTTTTTTTTTTTTTCTGAAATCCCCAGAGAAGGATACTGGTTAAAAGGCTAGAAATATCAAAGTATTAAATGCCAGTCAATTTGTTGTGCTAAAGTATCTTTTCATAGTGTTATAATCCATCCTGTTTGTTGGCAACTGCTCACAAAAAAGCCTGTGAAACCCAAGGGGACAATTTAGGTCTATAAACAGAGATCTTACACCAGCTTTGTCCCCTCTGCATTTTTTAACAGGACATTTCAAAGGATTTGCCTACTAGATTCTGGGATTTTTTGTTGTTGTTGTTGGTTTTTTGGGTTTGTTGTTGTTGTTGTTGTTGTTGTTGTTTTTAGGACATGCAATGCAGGTGCAGAGTTATTTCCTAGGAAGGATGGGACTGGACGGGGGTGGGAGGGAACCAGTCTATCCGGAAACTAACCCAGATTTCTCTATTACCTTGGCCCATTTCTTCAAAAACAGAAGGTCTTTCATCCTGGGTTGCTGTGAGTTTCGTTAATGTTTGTGTTGTTGGACTTAATGGTTAAAAGAAGCATGTTGCTGGAATGTGAACTTCTTGAGTTTTCACATTGTCCCGAATTTCTTTTTGCAAACCTTTAAACCTTAAACCCCTGGTCGATTGTGTTAAAACCATTATGAGAATGTTATTTAAAGTTGTATTATAATTGCCACCTCCACTAATTATTCAGTACTGTAGCAGCAAAGTATTATTTGTAAGAACCTGGTTATTTTTATACTTATATCTACTTTAAGTCTGGCGTTCTAGTCAGTAAATGATGCAATAAAATGAATATCATTTTCACTGTGTGTTTTTCTCATAATAACAAGCAAACAGAGGGCAGCAGGTTACCTTTCACGAGTTAACAATGGAACTCTTTGGGAAACTCTTGTGTGGCAAACATAGGGACTGAGTTATTTCTGGATCCTTAGTGCCCAGCTCAGTGAGGAAATGCACTTTTTTTTTTTAAAAGATTTTATTTATTTATTTGACAGAGAGAGATCACAAGTAGGCGGAGAAGCAGGCAGAGAGAGAGAGAGGAGGAAGCAGGCTCCCTGCTGAGCAGAGAGCCCGATGCGGGACTCGATCCCAGGACACTGAGACCATGACCTGAGCCGAAGGCAGCGGCTTAATCCACTGAGCCACCCAGGCGCCCGGAAATGCACTTTTGATGATGGATGGATGGACACACTGACCTAAATGATAAAAAAGCCTGATTCAGGTGTATAACACCTGCTGGTGTTTGCTTTCCTTTCTATGGATTGGAGAATAGATAACCAGTTCAGATGTTCAATATTTCCTCCTGAATGCCTCCCCCGCAACCACCCCAGGCCACCTTTTCACATCTTGGATGGGAAGGGGCAGGAAGCAAGCATGTCTGTGCTCCATGGCCGGGAGAATCCGTGGAACATGAAGACAGCAGACCATGAGACATACACTCATGCTGGCCTGCGAATATGGCTGCCTGGCCATAATTAATTAATTAATTATGTTAATTATGTTATATTAATGTTCATTAATTATTTGCTTCCTTCAGTTCCTCTCATGGCAGGGATGGTAAGCCTCTCAGACGCTGTATGATGGAAACCTTGGTCACTGGGAGAGGCTAACCATGTCAGCTTGGTGCCTGAGGGTGAACTTCGGGCACATTAGATCAGGGTAGAAGTCCATCAGATAGCTCGGAGTGGGCATGACCAGCTGCACTCTCCTCTCCTGACCCAGCTCCCCCTCAACTCAGCTTTCTTAGCCCGTCCCAACCGAGATTTCAATAGGACCCCAGAACTGACCCCTCTTATTCTCCTACCCACCTCAGCAGGACATCAGAGCATTTACAGACCCACTCACCCGTGGTATTGTTTTAGGACCTAACAGTGGGGTCTGTTGCTGACAAGCTGGCCAGAGTACTTGTTCTACTTGTGCATCTGATCAGATTTGATTCGCCAGTAAAGATCTAAAAAATATGTTTAGACTCTTGGACTTAAAGGACTTCATCAGTGCACACTGAGTTGTTCCAGTTGCTTGGGAAATGACAAAAAATAAGGGGGGGTAGACCACAGTCCTTGTGTATTGGATCCTAGATGGCAAAGACAGCTCTGAATCCCCAGAACTGGGTTGTGGCGTCCTGTAGCCATCTGATGTAGCAAGCATGGACTTCAGGAAGATAGAAGAGGGATGCCGGGGGCTCCGGAATCACTCAGTCAGTTAAGTGTCCTGACTCTTGATTTTGACTTGGGTCATGATCTCAGGATTGTAAGATTGAGTTCTCTGTTAGGCTTGCACTCAGCATGGAGTCTGCTTGGGATTCTCTCACTCCTTCCCCCTCTGCCCCACCCTGACTCACCCCACAGAGCTTCTCTCTCTCCAAAATAAACAAATAAATAAAATCTTAAAGAAGAAGGGAGAGAGGAGTGCCTGGGTGGCTGAGTGGGTTAAAACCTCTGCCTTCAGCTCAGGTCATGATCCCAGGGTCCTGGGATGGAGCCCCACATCGGGCTTTAAGTCTGGCGTTCTAGTCAGTAAATGATGCAATAAAATGAATCCTCAGCAGGGAGCCTGCTTCCTCCTCTCTCTCTGCTTGCCTCTCTACATACTTGTGATCTCTCTCGCTGTCAAATAAATAAATAAATCTTAAAAAAAAAAAAAGAGAGAGAGAGAGCGAGAGAGAGAAATGCCAAGAATAAAGGTATTTATTGATTTTTTTTATTTACCTTGTAAAAACTTACAGCACCACTGCAAGGCCTGGCCCAACCTCTGATATGAGGTTTTCATGGCTGTTTTCCCAGATCGTGATCTCAGGCCAAAGGTGTTGCTCAGCTCTCTGAGCCTCTCTGAGCCTCAGAGTCCTGATCCCTAAAGCAGGGATAATAATGACTGCCTTGCAGAGTTGTGAGGATTAAAAGGGAGAATCATGTGAGAAGACTCTGTAAGCAAAGAAATGCAACACCAAGAGAATATATCAGTTCTCTACAGTAGGGAACTCCTGTCACCCAAAGAAAGACATAACTGCATAATTAAATGTTATCTCAATGCTGATTTACTAGTAACTGGCCCCAAAGACCTTGGACTTGCTGTCATTTACCCTTTCCTTCCTCTCCTCCTGCTCTCCATATAACAAAGGGGTTAATGAGCCCAAAATTGGATATCTGTAAGGGTGGGAATTAAGACTGTCCTGTTGAACATTAGATGTTCAAATGCCACCTAACAGGCATTTGCTAAAACAGAATGAGTGAGTAAGTGAGAAGACGAACCATTGCAACAGAAGAAATACACTGAAGTTGAAGGTCCTAGGGACTCAGTCACTCTAGGAGCTGCAGACTGGTGACTCCCTGATAGCAAGCGTGTGCACAACTATGACGTGTAACTGAACAGGAACGCTTAGCAAGGATCTCTTGTAGCAAAGCCCAAGCAGGCATTTGTAGATGAAACAATTTATTATTTTTTTTAAAGATTTTATTTATTTATTTGACAGGCAGAGATCACAAGTGGGCAGAGAGGCAGGCAGAGAGAGAGGAAGGGAAGCAGCCTCCCTGCTGAGCAGAGAGCCCGAGCCACCCAAACACCCCTAGATGAAGAACTTTAAAGATGCACTAGGAAACCCTTCACCTGATGAGCTGGGGAACAAGGGTACAATGGACTAGTACTCAGCGAAGAAAAGGAACAAACCACCACAGGAGGCAGGCCCCTGCTTTGGTCTCAGAACCAGGTGCTAAGTAAAAAGAGCCAGAGGTAAAAGCCTTCATACTGGGTAATGCCATCTATATTACATTCTGGAAAAGATAAAACTGTGGGGACAGCAAACAGATGAGTGGTTGCCTAGAGGTGGGGGGGAGGATTTCTGTAGTTCACTAAGGAAATATACAGCTTTCCTCCTTCCAGGCACAAGGTAGCATGTACTTCCCCACCTTTTGTGAAATACAGCTACAGGACTGGCTTTGGCCAAAGAAACATGAACGGAAGTGAAATGTGTCCCTTCCGGGAGGACACTTTAAAAGCCAATGTGTGAGGTTCACTTCTCTCGCCTCCGCAATCGTGGAAGTACATGTTGAAATGGAGCCACTGTTGGCGAGGGACCCTGGCTCTCCGGGCTTGGAAACGTCCTGTTGTTTTGTTAAGGCTCTGAGATTGAGGAGTCGCCTGCCGCAGCATCACTCGGTCCATCCTGACTAGCGCAGCGCTCTAGAATTAACACTAGTCTAACTGTAGCTTATATGAATGGCTTGGTTCCTAGTTCAATGCCTTGGAACAGTAACGATTATCATTGAAATTCTCCAACAAAGTGATTTTAGGTTTGTTTGCTTGGGGGTTTTGTTGCTGCTGTTTTGTTTCGATAAAAAGTCACATTAGAGGGCGCCTGGGTGGCTCAGTGGGTTAAGCCTCTGCCTTCAGCTCAGGTCATGATCTAAGGGTCCTGGGATGGAGTCCCACATCAGGCTCTCTGCTCAGCAGGGAGCCTGCTTCCTCCCCTCTCTCTCTGCCTACTTGTAATCTCTCTCTCTGTGTCAAATAAATGAATAAAATCTTTTTTTAAAAAGTCACATTAGAAACATTCAATAGTGGCTAATATTTTCTAAGCCTGCTGCTGAAGCTTTGTGATATAAATGAGTTTTGAACCAGAATGACGTAGGTTTGAAAGAGCTTATTAGCTATGAGATGTTTTTTCTTAAAGATTTTATTTATGTATTTGAGAGAGAGAGAGTGTGTGTGTTTGCATAAAAGGGGGGAGGGGCAGAGGGAGAAGCAGACACCCCACACACACTGAGCAGGGAGCCCAAGGCAGGGCTCGATCCCAGGACCCCAAGATCATGACCTGACCTGAAAGCAGAAACCCAACCAACTGAGCCACCCAGGTGCTCCATCTGCAATATCTTGGCGAATTTCTTTGCTGTTCTGATCATTAGTTTCCTCCCCTATAAAAGAGAAATACTAAGATCCTAATTCAGAGGTATGTGGAGAGGTTAAATGATAGGATATCTTTCAAGTATATCTAAAGAATAAGATCCTTCATTTAGCTCTAGCCTGGGTTGAAGCCAACATTGAATAGGTGTGGGTTACAAGCTCCCTGGTAGGCATACTTGAGACCAATGCCTTGTTTGTATACAACTAGAATATTTGTTCCTCTGTCTCTCCCGCTTACTTCACAGTTGCCAAGTCCCACTGGAAGGCATTATTACTATGATATCAATAAGGCAAAAGTTACTTTGAGCAATACACTATAATGTTATACTCCATGGGGGAACTTGATCTATATATAGCCCAGTGATGACTAAGGAAATTGAGGAAAAAGTTCTGTCTTCCTTGTCTATTCACACCATCACCCCAACCACAGAATTATCTTCTTTTTTACTTCCTTCTTGGTTGGTTCACATTTCACATTGAGACTGATTCCTTTCTAAAGACCAAGGGACTGGGGTATAGTCACCATAACCTGGGAAAACAAGAACAGGTTCACCTTTGCTCAAAGGTGTGACCTGGAGAGCAAGGCAGTGAGGTCATCACGACTTGTGGCTTACAAAACCTTCTTTTCGAGAGGGGCTGGGCCAGGAAGAAGTCATTGCTGGCTGAGGCCAAATGCATGAAGTAAGTGGTCAGTTTTTCAAAAAGCGAAATTTATTCAACTTAAATGCAGTGTCTTTAAGAGATACTGTCATTTTACTTGTTTTTAGTTATAAAAATGTCCTTTATTTTATGAAACAGTGGTGATAGCCGATGGTAGTTCTTTCCTCCTGCCCTCTCTCCCTCCTTCCCCTTTCCCTTCCCTTTCCTTTCCCTTCCTCCCTTCCTTCCTTCCGTGTGTGTGTGTGTGTGTGTGTGTGTGTGTGTGTGTCCATATTGCAAGTCTGGGACATATCACTAGTTTTTTTGCTTTGTTTTGTTTTGTTTTGTTTTTAACACCTTTGAATCTGAGAACCATGTCCACCTGGGTCATTTTATGAAAGAAGAAACTGAGGCCTTATGAGGCTGAGTTACTTTTCTCAAAGTCTCCTAATGTCCCTGGTAGTTGTACAAAACAGAAGCCAGGTCGTGCAGTTCTTAGAAGATTGCAGGCTTCAGAGACATCTCCTGGGCTCGGATGAGATACTCACTAGGGTAAAGCCTTGACAAAGCATCCCTCACATCATAGTTGCCTCTGGTTTTTGTTTTTATTATTTTTTCCCCATTTTTATTTAATTTTTTAAAAGATTTCTTTCTTTCTTTCTTTCTTCCTTTCTTTCTTTCTTTTTTTATTTGACAGACAGAGATCACAAGTAGGCAGAGTGGCAGGCAGAGAGAGTGGGGGAGGTAGGCCCGTGCTGAGCAGAGAGCCCAATGTGAGGCTCCATCCCAGGACCCTGGAATCATGACTTGAGCCGAAGGCGGACGCTTTAATCCACTGAGCCATCCAGGAACCCCCTTTTTTCCCCATTTTTAAAGTTGGGTTAGTCTCAAGTATGAGAAGGAAGTCCCTTTCAACAGGACAGAGTCAAGCTGATCTCAGACTTCACAACAACATGCAAAGCTTGTTTTTCATGAAGTGAGTACATGCAAAGCTAGTTCTTTCATGAAGTGAGTAACTTTGTAGATATTGCTTCATTGCCCTTCAATGAAGCAATATCTACAAAGTTACTCACTTCATGAAAGAACTAGGCAGAGATTGTCTAAAAGGAAAGATTTTAAGGAACCCAGCACCCAAGAAATTGCTCCATGGTGAAGTCCTGCCCGCCAAGAGAAAAATCAAAATACTGAACATAGGAATGAAGAGCCATGAGGGTAAGTATTGAAACAGTTTAGATTAGAACTAAGACAGAAGAAAGAGAATTAAAATCTAGGAATAGAATAGAAATGTTACAAAACTCTGAGAAAGCATAAATAATGTCAGTAACCAAACTAGTAAGTGTGGGAGAATGGGATGCTCTTCCCCTCAGTTTTTGCAGGGGGTAGATCAATCCATACTGTTTGAAGTTAATAAGTTTTTAAAATACTGTATCTTAGGGGTTTGCACGATACACACATATGTTATTTTATTGCATTGTGCTTTATTGCACATTTCAGATATTGTATTTTTGTTTGTTGAGCGAGAGAGAGCACAAGTGGTGGGGTGGGGGGAGATACAGGGAGGGTTAGAGACAGAAAGAGAATTTTAAGCAGGCTCCTCGCCCCAGCACAGAGCATGATGAGGAGCTCGCTCTCACCACTACCACCCCCCCCACCATGACCTGAGCCAAAATCAGGAGTCGGAAGCTCAACTGACTAAGCCACCCAGGTGCCCTGCAGATACTGTGTTTTTTCCAAACTGAAGGTTTGTTATAGTCCTGCATCGAGCAAGGGTATAGGCACCATTTTCCCGACAGCATTTGCACACTTCATGTCTCTGTCACATTTTGGTAATTTTTGCAGTATTTTAAAGATTTTATTTTTTATTTGAATGAGTGAGAACCAGCAGGGAGAGGGAAAAGCAGACTCCCCACCAAGCAGGGAGCCCCATGTGGGACTCCATCCCAGAACTCTGGAACCACAACCCAAGCTGAAGGTAGACACTTCACAGACTGAGCCACCTAGGCACCCCAATTTTTGCAATACTTTGAACTTTCTCATTATTATATTGGTTATGGTGATCCGTGATCAGTGATCTTTGATATTACTATTATAATTTGGGGGGTAACATAAATAGTTGCCCATATGACATGGCAAATTTAATTGATAAATATTGCATGTGTTCCAACTATTCCACTGATGGGCCATTTCCCCATCTCTCTCCCTGTCCTCAGGCCTCCCTATTCCCTGAGATACAACAGTATTGAAATTAGGCCAACTAATAACCCTACAATGACCTCTAAGTGTTCAAGAGAAAGGAAGAGTTACATGTCTCTCTATTTAAATCAAAAGCTAGAAATGATTTAAGCTTCATGAGGAAGGCGTGTCAAAAGCTAAGAGAGTCCAAAAGCTAGGCTTCTTGTACCAAAGAATTAGCCAAGTTATGAATACAAAGGAAGAGTTCTTTGTTGTTGTTTTTTTAAGATTTTATTTATTTATTTGACAGAGACAGATCACAAGTAGGCAGAGAGGCAGCTAGAGAGCGGGGGGAAGCAGGCTTCCTGATGAGCAGAGAGCCTGATGCAGTGTTCCATCCCAGGACACTGGGATCATGACCTGAGCCAAAGGAAGAGGATTAACCCACTGAGCCACCCAGGTTCCCCCAAAGGAAGAGTTCTTGAAGGAAATTAAAAATGCTACTCCAGTGAACACATGAATGATAAGACAGTGACACAGCCTTACTGCTGATATGGAGAAAGTTTGAGTGGTCTGGGTAGGTCAACACAACATTCCCTTAAGCTAAAGCCTAATCCAGAACAGAGCCCTAACTCTCTTCAATTCTAGGAAGGCTGATAGATGTGAGGAAGTTGCAGGAAAAAAGTTGGAAGCCAGCAGAGGTGGGTTCATGAGGGTTAAGGAAGGAAGCCGTCTCCGTAACATGAAAGTGCAAGTGGAAGCAACAGGTGCTAATGGAGAAGCTGCAGCGAGTTCTCCAGAAGGTCTAACTCAGATAACCCATGATAGTGGCCACACTAAACAACAGATTTTCAATGCAGACAGAATAGCCTTCTGTTGGAAGAAGATGTATCAAGGACATTCATAGCTAGAGAGGAGAAGTCAATGCCTGGCTTCAAAGCTTCCAAGGACAGACTGGCTCTCTTGTTAGGGGCTAATGTAGCTGGTGACTTGAAGTTGAAGCCCATGTTCATTTACCATTCTGAAAATCCTAAGGACCTTAGGAATTATGCAAAATCTACTCTCCCTGTGCTTCATAAATGTAACAACGAAATCTGGCTGACAGCACACCTGTTTACAATGTGGTTTAGTGCCTATCTTAAGCCGACCATTGAGACCTGCTGCTCAGAGAAAAGATTCCTCTCAAAATATCTACTGCTCATTGTCAATGCACATGGTCACACAAAAGCTCTGATAGAGCTCTCCAAGGAGATTCACACCATTTTCTTGTCTGCTCACACAACATCCATTCTGAGCACATAGATCAAGGAGTAATTTCCATTGCCAAGTCTTATTATTTAAGAAATACATTTTGTGGGCACCTGGGTGTCTCAGTCAGTTAGGCATCTGCCTTCGGCTCAGGTCATGATCTCAGGGTCCAGGGATCGATTCCCACATCAGGCCCCCTGCTCAGTGGGGAGTCTGTTTCTCCCTCTCCCACTCCCACTTCTTTTGTGCTCTGCCCCTCTTCTCTCTCAAATCAATAAAAATATCTTTAAAGAAAGAAACACATTGTGTAAGGCCACAGCTGCCAGAGATGTATCAGCCACCACCCTGATCAGTCAGCAACCACCAACAGCAAGGCAAGACCCTCTGCCAGCTGAAATATTATGTCTTGCTGAAAGCTCAGATGTTGGTTAGCATTTCTTAGCCATACCGTATTTTTAAATTAAGGTATGTATACTTTTTGGTATAATGGTATTGCACACCTTATAGATTACAGTATAGCATAAATATAACTTTTGTATGCACTGGGAAACCAAAATAGCAGTTTGAATCACTTTATTTTTTAAAAGATTTTATTTATTTATTTGGGAGAAAGAGAATGAGAGAAAGAAGGATCATGGTGGGGGGTAGGGTCAGAAGGAGAAACAGACTTCCCGCTGAGCAGGGAGCCCTATGGGAGGCTTGATCCTGGGGACTCCAGTATCACGACCTGAGCTGAAGGCAGTCGCCTGACCAACTGAGCCACCCAGGCGCCCCTGGGTTATTGTGATATTCACGTTATTTGATACTCACCTTATTACAGTGGTCTGGAACTGAACCTGCAATACCTGTAAGGTAGGCCTGTACTTCCTTCCTTTCTCTTAAAGGCGTGTTTTGGGAAATAGTATCTCTTATAGTAAAGAAACTATTTTTTTAAGTTTAGAAATCATTTCATTTTTACCCCCAGTTGATTTTTTCTTCTGTTAATTCCAATTAAAAACTAAATGTCTTGGAGCCTCTGCCTTCGGATCAGGTCATGGTCCCAGGGTCCTGGGATCAAGCCCCACATCGGCCTCTCTGCTCATCAGGGAGCCTGCCTCCCACTGCCCTGCGCCTGCCTCTCTGCCTGCTTGTGATCTCTCTTTCTCTGTCAAATAAGTAAATAAAATCTTAAAAAAAAAAAAAAATAAAACTAGGGGCACCTGGGTGGCTCAGTGGTTTGGGCTGCTGCCTTCAGCTCGGGTCATGATCTCAGGGTCCTGGGATCGAGCCCCGCATCGGGCTCCCTGTTCCGCAGGAAGCCTGCTTCCCTCTCTCTCTCTCTCTCTGCCTGCCTCTCTGCCTACTTGTGATCTCTGTCTGTCAAATAAATAAATAAAATCTTTAAAAAAAAAAAAACTAAACTAAATGTCTTGTTCCATTTGAAAACAAGAATCTATATTATCTCATACAGTTATCCCTATCCATCTATCTACCTCCACCCCCTCTCTCTCCATCAGTCTACGCGTGGACAGAGATGTCTTCCATGGCATCCTCCACGTGTTAACACTTCTCACTGGATTGTGGGTGGCTGTTCCCTTCCTCCTCAGACTTTTCCATGTTGCTTGAATTTATTTAATAAGGATGAGTCATTTTAATAAAAACAATAAAATTATTAATTTTCATAAATAAGATGATGGGGCCCTTGGGTGGCTCAGTCGGTTAAGGCATCCCGACTCTTGGCTTCGGCTCAGGTCATGATCTCAGGGTCCTGGGATCAAGCCCCGCATTGGGCTCCATGCTGGGTGTGGAGTCTGCTCGAGATTCTCTGCTTCTTCTCTCTGCCCCTCCCCTTGCTCGCATGCTCACTCTTTCTCAAATAAATAAATAAAATCTTTAAAAATGTAAATAAAAAATTACAAATAAGATGAGGACAAAAATATATAATTTTCAGAATTGTTGAAGGATATGTGTACACACACACACACACACACACACACGGCCTAGCATATTTCCTGGCATATTGTAGGCACTCAGTGGGCACTAAGTGCTATTATTGTTTTCTTGGAGAGATGAAGAGCCCCCACACATGGAATGGTGGTCAAAGATGCCGGATAGCCTCAAACAGGGCAATCACCATCAGCACCATCTCCGAAGTATCCCTTGCAAAGCCTGATGATCCAAAGACTAAAAGGATCTCAAGAGCACTTGAATATTTGGGTGAACAGTTTCCTTATTTATCCACAGGTTCTGCTAATTCATTGGAATATGTTTACATAAAATTCTAAAATCTCAGAGAAGGAACCCCTTATCTGATGTAAACAGTGTTATCAGAGACCTCTCAATTCTTAGCTAACAGAGGGACAGTGTTGTTATACAAACTAAGAACAGGGTATAAAGAAAAATATTTAATAAGCAAATGAGAGGGGCGCCTGGGTGGCTCAGTGGGTTACGCCGCTGCCTTCGGCTCAGGTCATGATCTCAGGGTCCTGGGATCGAGTCCCGCATCGGGCTCTCTGCTCAGCAGGGAGCCTGCTTCCTCCTCTCTCTCTCTGCCTGCCTCTCTGCCTACTTGTGGTCTCTCTCTGTCAAATAAATAAATAAAATCTTTAAAAAAAAAAAAAGCAAATGAGAACGACAGATTTACAGCAGATACGACGCAAGGAGGTTAATACGTATGTTGATGCTCCAAACCTCATACCAATTACTTTAAAAACAAACAAAACAAAACAAAACAAAACTAGGGTGTCTGGCAGGTGTAATCAGGAGAGCACATAACTCTTGATCTTGACATAAGTTCAGGCCCCATATTCGGTGTAGAGCTTACTTAGAACACAAAGAACAAACAAAAAACAACACTGAAAACCCAACAGATACATGGATAAAGGACATGCACAGATGACTGACAGAGGAGAAAGTGCAAGAAGACCCGTGATACAGAAAATATTAATTCTCACATAGTGCTGAAGAGGAAGGGAGACTACCCTTGTCTGGAGACCAAACATCTTGAATATATTCTTATTTCATCCTCAAGCCCATAAGCATGTTAGATCTCATAGTTGCCATGTTGTAAGTGAGGAAACACGATGGTCGGAAGGGCTGAGTAGCCTGTTGACCAATATCACTTGGTGTGTTCCCTTCAGCAGCACAGATACTCAAATTGGAACCATAGGAGTTAAGATTAGCATGACCCCTGCACAAGGATGACCAGTATCACTTGGCAACACTGGAGCTGAAAGACCAGGGTCCTTTCGTTCACCAATCTAGTGATTGGTATGATTCAAACCAAACTCTTTTCGCTTCTGAAATTAACAAGACCTAATGCTAATGAGAACATGATGGAAAGGTCCTTCTCATGAAGGACTGTGGGTGGGTGAGTAAATTAAAAAATCCTTTGAAATCTGTCAGTACTCCTTAAGAGTCATAAGAATTTGATTTCCATTGACCCAGTCATTCCACTTTGGGAGAATCTTCTGTTAGGGAATAATTCAATATATGGAGTGTTATGGGCAAAAAGATGTTCATCAAGGATTTAAAAGAGTGAGCAGTTGGAAACAACCTAAATGTCTAGAATTATCTAATTCAATTGGTAAATGTTTACTTACCTCCTAGTAAGAGATTATTTATATAGCCATTATAAACATGCTATACATATTATAAAGAGAAATATTCATACAGTTTTTAAAATTTTTTTATTATAGCTGATGTACAATGAGTACTACATTAGTTTCAGGTGTATAACATAGTGATTCAATATTTACATACATTATGAAATGCTCACCATGATAATAAGTACAGTTACCATCTGTCACCATACAAAGTTATTACAATACCATTGACTATTTCCTTATGCTGTATTTTTCATCCCTATTCCTTATTTATTTTATAACTGGAAATTTGTACCTCTTAATCCCCTTCACCTATTTTACCCATCCTTCATCCTCTCTCCCATCTGGGAACCGACCACCAGTTCTGTATTTATGAATCTGCTTATTTTTTGTTGGTTTATTCATTTGTTTTGTTTTTTTAGATTCCACATATAAGTGAAAATGTGTGGTACTTGTCTTTGTCTGACTTGTTTGACTTAGCATAATACTCTCTAGGTCCATTCATGTTGTCACAAATGGCAAGATCTCCTTATTTTTTATGACTGAGTAATATTCTGTTGTCCATATTTTCTTTATCCATTCATCTATTGATAGATACTTACATCACTTCCATATCTTCATTATTGTAAATAATGCTGCAATAAACATAAGGGTGCATGTATCTCTTTGAATTAGTGTTTTCATTTTCTTCAGGTAAGTACCTGGAAGTAGATTTACTGGATCATAGGGTAGTTCTATTTGTAATTTTTTGAGGAACCGCCATACTGTTTTCCACAGTCCCCACGCCAGTTCACATTCCCATGAACAGTGCACAAGGATTCCCTTTTATTAGCCTCACTAACATTTGTTATTTCTTATCTTTTTGATACTGGTCATTCCAACTGGTGTGAGGTGATATCTTACTGTATTTTTGATTTGTAGCTCCCTGATGATGAGTGAGGTTGAACATTCTTCATGTGTCTCTTGGCCATCTGTATGTCTTCTGTGGCAAAATACCTCTTTAGGCAGGTCCTCTGCCCAACTTTTAACCAGATCAATTGTTTTCTTTTTAGTGGTGAGTTGCGTGACTTCTGTATATATTTTGGGTATTAACCCCTTATCAGATATATCATCTGCAAATATCTTTTCCTCTTCAGTAGGTTATGTTTTCATTTGTTGATGGTTTCCTTCATTATGCAAAAGTTTTAAATTTGATATCCTCTCAGTTGTTCATTTTTGCTTTTGTTGCCCTTGCATGAGGAGACAGATCAAAAAAATATTGCTAAGGCTGATGTCCAAGAGTTTGTTGCCAATGTTTTCTTTTAGAAGTTCTATGGTCTCAGCCATCACATTTAGGTTTTAATCCATTTTGAGTTTGTGTGTGTATCTGGTGTAAGGAAGTGGTCCAGTTTCATTCTTTTACATGTAGCTGTCCAGTTTTCCCAGCACCATTTACTGAAGAGATTGTCTTTTTCTTACCGAATATTTTTGCCTCCTTTGTCATAGGTTAAGTGGCTGTATAAGCATCGGTTGATTTCTGGATGCTCTATTCTGTTCCCTTGATCTATGTGTCTGTTTTTGTGCCAGTACCATACTGTTTTGACCACTGCAGTTTTGAAGGATAGTTTGAAATTTGGGATTGTGATACTTTGGCTTTGTTCTTTCTCATGTTTGCTTTAGCTAGGGTCTTTTGTGTACAAATTTTGTCTAAAATTTTGTGTACTAATTTTGTCTAAAATTTTGTGTACAAATTTTAGAATGATTTGTTCTATTCGTGTTGAAAAACACTACTGATATTTTGGTAGAGATTACTTTGTAGATTGCTTTGGGTGGTACAGACATTTAACAAAGTTAATTCCTCCAGTTCATAAGCACGGTTTATCTTTCCATTTATTTGTGTCTTTCTTTCCTCAGTGTCTTATAGTTTCAGAGGGTAGGTCTTTAACTTCCTTGGTTAAATTTATTCCTAGGTATTTTATTCTTTTTAAAGCAGTTAGAAATTGAATTATTTTCCTAATTCCTTTTATTTTCATTATTACTCTATAGAAATACAACAGATTTCTGTATATTAATTTTGCATCCTGCAACTTTACCAAATTCATTATTAATTGTCATATTCCTACAACCTCCTAAACTATGAAACAAGCTGAAAATCACCCTAGAACATGAGGGGCACTGTCACGAACATAGCTAAGTGAGTAGATCTTAAAAGTTCTCATTACAAGAAAAAAGTATTGGGACGCCTGGGTGGCTCAGTTGGTTAAGCGGCTGCCTTCGGCTCAGGTCATGATCCCATCGTCCTGGGATCGAGTCCCACATCGGGCTCCTTGCTCAGCAGGGAGCCTGCTTCTCCCTCTGCCTGCCATTCTGTCTGCCTGTGCTTGCTCTCTCCCCCTCTCTCTCTCTGATAAATAAATAAAATCTTTAAAAAAAAAAAAAAAGTATTTTTGTAACTATGTGTGGGGGTGGATGTGAATTACACTTACTGTAGTGATCAGTTCACAATAGAAACCTAAATCGAATCAATATATTATACACCTAAAACAAGTACAATGTTATATGTCACTTACACTTCAATTGGGAAAAAAAGAAGAAGCCAAGGTCTCCTCCTGAAAGAAATGGCAAGTGTGTGGAGGGGTTGAAAGGAGGGGAGGAGAGAACATCTAGAGAAGCGGTTGAGGAATGGGGAGACATGGAGTGGTACTGGACAGAGGGCTTATGGTGGCAGCAGTCTTCCATAAAATAACTTCCCCTGGGGCGCCTCAGTGGCTCAGTGGGTTAAAGCCACTGCCTTCAGCTCAGGTCATGTTCTCAGGGTCCTGGGATCGAGCCTTGAGTCGGGCTCTCTGCTCAACGGGCAGCCTGCTTCTTCCTCTCTCTCTCTCTCTCTCTCTGCCTGCCTCTTTGCCTACTTGTGATCTCTGTCTGTGAAATGAATGAATGAATGAAATCTTTAAATAAATAAATAAACTTCCCCATAGGAGAATTCAGCAGTGGGTAATAGAACAAGAAGGGGGCCAAGGTTGGGGGGCCTGGAATTAAGGTTTTGTTTGGTAGGGACTACCAGGAGGGTACCAGCTGGAGGACTTTTCTGTGAGTCATAGCCTGTGGGTCTAGACTTAGAAGCAGGAAAGCCCAGATGACAATGAAGGGCTGACCAAGGTTAATAGCTTTAGTCCATAAAATCTATAAAAAGCTCATATACTGTAATTAGAACACTATGAATAGCCCTTCCCTTCCTTAAAAGCCCTTCCCTTAAAACAAGAGACAAAAATCATGAACGGGAATTACAAATAACCTAACAAATATATGGAGGCTGTTCACCCTCATAGTGGTCAAATCAATGAGAACTTAAATACTGAGGTATAATTTTTCACCTATCATGGTAGGAAAGAAAGCCCAATTTTTTTTTTCTTTTTTAAAGAGGGAGAGGGGTGTGGGGTTTGGGGAACAAAAGGAGAGAAAGAGAATCTCAAGTAGGCTCCACACCCAGTACAGAGCTCAATCTCATGACCCTGAGATCATGACCTGAGCCAAAATTGAGAGTTAGACACTCAACCCACTGAGCTTCTCAGGTGTTCCAAGCCAACTTAAAAAAAAAAAAATGAGGGCACCTGGGTGGCGCAATGGGCTGAGCGACTGCCCCTGCTCAGCAGAGGGTCTGTGTCTCCCTCTGATCTTATCCCTCTCATGCTTGCTCTCTTTCATTCTCTCTCTGTCCCAAATAAATAAATAAAATCTTTGAAAGAAAAATGAAAGTGCTTCATGCCATGGAATGAGAGGAAAACTTCAGGGGTATTAAGTTAATGTAAATCTTTAAGAAGATAACTTGGTAACAATTTCTCGAAGCCTTAGAATGTTTATCCCTTGAATTAGTAATTTTACTTCTGGGAATTTATACTGAGGAAATAATACAAAAGAACAACAAAAAAATTGAGAGAGGGACATCCTTTGCAGTTCCTTGCCTGTCAACATTACACTGGAACCCAAAGAACTATGTCAGGTTAACCTTCAGGAATAATGAAACCTTAGGGCTATAACTGTCCTATGAGGCTCTCTGTTCCCCCAGGTGATAGACCACACCATAAAATAAGCTTTCTCAATCTACTTATCCACAGAGGCAGGTCAGTCAAAAGGTTCCCTAACTTGATTGCAATTACTCCTGCATTTCTGTTCCTCCTCAATTTCTATTTTTAGCTTTGTGGTTACCACCCACTAGACTATGAACTCCTCAAGGGCGGTGATGTTAATCTTCTATATCTATCTTCTATCCACCTCTGCACCTTTTTGCCAACACTCACATGGAAGGTGCTTCATGATTTGGGTAGTATTGGCTTTCACTCCATCATCTCCCATCCTCTACCCTCTTCAGTCTGTGCATTTGGCTGAAGATCAAGTTGGTCTCTTTGTTCAGTTACTTTATTCTTAAGTGTCCTTGTGAATGTGCCAACCAGTTGGCATTTCAGAGGTGCCATGTTTATTAATAGACTTTTGCGTCACATACAAGGTTCAAGGTCAAAGGCTCTCTGGGTTTATCAGCATAATAACTTTCTGTAACACTTACCAATAAAGGGATGTGGCAACACGTGGGTAATAAAATATGGTATGGAATCGGCTGACTCATGGAAAGTTAAAACTGGAGAGGAGCTTAGGAAATGATGGTTTCACTACACCCACTACTCCAGTTTTGCAGATAAGGAAACTGAGGATCAGAGAGGGGCAGATTTACCAAGTTTACGTAACTGGTTTATGGGATGGTTGAGATAAGAGTCCAGGGTCTAGTCATCCGGTATATTCTGATTTCTAGGGCACATGTCATCAAGAGTTTGTGTCATGAGAACAGGTAAGCTGCAGAAGCGTACGAGAGAGGGCAAAGCCAAGAGTCCCAGCTATGTTGAGTGACGTGGTGGGACTCCATAGAGAAGGGAGAAGTTACCAGTAATTCTGTGAGGGGGCCTGGCTGGAGAACAGGGGCAGGGATGTGGGGCAAATGTAGACAGATGTCTGGATGACATAGGAATGGTGTGGCATGGTAAGTAGAGCACGGCTTTTGAAAGCAGGAGTGTAATCCCAGGGCTGTCACATATCCCGTTGTTACTTAACTTCTCAAAGACCCAAGTCACTACTCTGTAAAACTTGCCCATAGAACTGACTTCTCAGGGTTGAGTTAAAGCAGATTAGCTCAGTACCTGGAGAGAGCTCTAGAAGATGGTGGGTTGTGCCATTCTCATGGAAGGCAAGACTTGTGGTCCTTCTAGGAGGTTAAAAGTGAGCACCAATCCCTACATCAGTCTTCAGGATGCTTTCAGACAGGGAAGAGTTCCTTCCCTGAAGAAGGAGGACCTAGCCCTATTGGGCAGATGGCACTCTAGAGCAGACTCAGCAAACTATATCCTGTGGGCCAAATTCAGCCAGCTGCCTGTTTTTCTGGGACTTACAAGCTAAGAGTGATTTTTACATTTTTTAATCACTAAAAAAAAAAAGAGAGAAGAATCATATTTTATAAAATGTGAAAATTATGGAGAATCCAGATTTCAGTGTCCACAAATGAGGTCTAATGGCAGACAGCCACACACATTTGTTCGCGTATTGGCTGTGGCTGCTTTCATGCTATCGTGGCAGAACCCAAGAGTAAGACAGAGATTCTGTCTCATTACGTCACACTGCTCCCCAGAACATGGCACACATGGCAGTGATGCAGTTGGAATTCAACGGTGTTTCCAACACCATGTGTATGGTCTTACCAGGACATTATTTTTTTTCTTGTTTAAATCACTAATGCAGGGCACCTTGGTGGTTCAGTCAGTTAAGCATCTGCCTTTGGCTTAGGTCGTTATCTCAGGGGTCCTGGGATCCAACATTGGGCTGCCTGCTCTGCGGGGAGTCTGCTTCTCCCTCTTCCTTTGCCCCTCCCCTGGTTCCTTCACTCTCTATTTATCTCTCAAATAAATACATAAAATCTTTTTAAAAAATTACCAAGGCATACCCATCACATAAAAATAAGAAGAGATAAATGGATTTCAAATATCATGCTTTTTTTTAAAAAAAAGATTTTATTTACTTATTTGACAGAGAGAGAGTTCACAATTAGGCAGAGAGGCAGGCAGAGAGAGAGGGGGCAGCATGTTCCCTGCTGAGCAGAGAGCCCAATGTGGGGCTCCATCCCAGGACCCTGAGATCATGACCTGAGCCGAAGGCAGAGGCTTTAACCCACTGAGCCACCCAGGTGCCCCAATATCATGCTTTTAGATCACAGTATGGATTATTTTGCTACCAAATTATATGGCCAAGCATTATATATTATACAGTGACATGATTCATGGTCTAAAATAATAGATTATGTTACTATTACCAGACTAAGAATATATCACAGTATTCCTAATTCACAGGAAATTAACCATCAGAAAAAGTAGAAATTTTAAGGGGAATATTTCATTGCAGCAGAATGTGTTTATGAAGTTAAATAATGAAAATAAGGCTGCAATCAAAGCAAGTTTCCAAGTGGCTCATTCATTAGCCAAGCTAGGAAAGTGACATAGAGATGAGTTCATTAAATTGTGTTTGATTGCATCTGTCAAATAAATGTGTCCAGAGGAAAGACACCTCTTTGTTTTGTTTTGTTTTGAAGATTTTATTTATTTATTTGAGAGACAGTGAAAGCAAGAGAGGTCCCAAAGGCAGAAGGAGAAGCAGACTTGGTGCTGAGCAGAGAGCTCAATGAGGGGAGCCACCCAGGTGCCCCGAAAAGACACCTTTTTAAGACTGTTTCAGCTGGGGTGCCTGGGTGGCTCAGTGGGTTAAAGCCTCTGCCTTCGGCTCAGGTCATGATCCCAGGGTCCTGAGATCGAGTCCCACATCGGGCTCTCTGCTCTGCAGGGAGCCTGCTTCCTCCTCTCTCTGCCTGCCTCTCTGCCTACTTGTGATCTCTGTCTGCCAAATAAATAAATAAAATCTTTAAAAAAAAAAAAAAGACTATTTCAGCAAGAACAGACAGCTGCTCAGAGAGCTGAGAACACTGGGAAGAATATCAATACTCAATTAAAGAATACCTTTGAGTGACTTTCCCTGGGCTCTTGACGATTGATAAATGTCACTAGGATTACTCAGTTGTTGTTTATTCAAGGAGTCAGTGACAAGTTAGAAGTGACTAAAGAATTAGACTCTGTGGAACAGAGAATATTTTCAAAATGAAGGGCTGCTTGGTGGCTCAGTCGGTTAAGTGTCTGCCTTGGGCTCAGGTCATGATCCTGGGGTCCTGGGATTGAGCCCCATGTTGGACTCCTTGCTCAGTGGGGAGTTTGCTTTTCTCTCTCCCACTGCCCTTCCCCCCATGCATGTGCACATTTGTGTACTCTCTCTCTCAAATAAATAAATAAAATAATAAATATATATTTATATATAATATGTATATTAAATGTAAATAATAAAGTAAATAAAACCTTTTAAAAATGGAATTATACCCTTTTTTTCTTTTTCATATTTTATTTATTTATTTGACAGGCAGAGATCACAAGTAGGCAGAGAGGCAGGCAGAGAGAGAGGGAGGAAGCAGCTTCCCCACCAAGCAGAGAGCCCGATGGAGGGCTCAATCCCAAGACTCTGGGATCATGACCCGAGCCAAAGGCAGAGGCTCAACCCACTGAGCCACCCAGGCACCCAGAATTATAACCTTTAAATGGGTGCATTAAATCTTGATAAAGCTTTTTTTTTTTTAAAGAATATTTTCAAAGGAACTGGGAAAACACTATTTCAGTATAAACTGAAGTACAATCTACTAAGATGTTACAACTGAAGGTGGTAGAAATAAAAATGGAGCAGAAAAAGCTATACTTGGATTCATTTACAGAGCATGAAAACATTAGGCATTTAAAGTTTATGGTAGTTTGGGGCACCTGGCTGGCTCTGTCAGTAGAGTGTATGACTCTCCATCTTGGGGTTGTAAGTTAGGCCCCATATTGGGGATAGTGTTTACTCAAAATAAAAGTAGGGGTGCCTGGGTGGCTCAGTCATGGGCATCTGCCTTCTGCTCAGGTCATGGTCCCAGGGTCCTGGAATCGAGCCCCATATTGGGCTCCTTGCTCAGCGGGGAGCTTGCTTCTCCCTCTCCCACTCCCTGGGTTTGTGTCCCACCCACCCCCTGTCAAGTAAATAAATAAATAAATAATCTTATTTAAAAATAAATAAAAGTAGAGCTTATGGTAATTCATTCTATTATTCATGAGTATTCTGTGGACAATATTTCAATATATCACCTGTTAAGGAACGAGTAGTGTCAACAGCGAACTTCATTTGCTGCCAGTTGACTTAACCATCATTGGGTCTGTGCATTTCTCTTTCTAAAGAATTTTTTTCTTAATTTTTAAGTAATCTCTAAACCCAGTGTGAGGCTGGAATTCACAAGCCTGATCAAGAGCTGTGTACTCTTCAACTGGAGCCAGCAAGGCGCCCTGCTTTTATCAGATATAGGATCTGGTATTCTGACTTACCCTACAATGAAGCAGTTTGATGGCTCAGCAGTTGTAAAGTTTTATTGGAAGTTTATGAGTGCAGGGCTGAGATTAAAATCTTTCTGAGTGAGAAGAACCACTCTCAACCACTATTCCCAAACTTTACAAGAATGGCGTAAAGTGATCTTTTGCTAAAAACCTAATGATGGTTTCTAATAAACTCAGCTTGTAATTGCAAGGCAAAAACGGGAAAAACAGTACTTACAAGCAGATTTTATACTGTGGTAAGGTCATTTGAACAACTAATGTTGTATGTAAGTCACAAGTAATATGTAGCTGTTTTCTATACTTCCCCGCATGGTCAAAAGTGAAAATGAGAAAGCAAGATCTTCCTTCCTATACACATTTGCCGCCAACATATTTTTTGAACTTAAACTACAGGTCTGATGGTGTTTTTCAGACTTGATTACAGGAAGAAAATTTCTATATTCCAAAATCTGTTTTACTATGTAATTAAGAAGACCATCTTCCTAAATTTCAATTGGATGAGATTAATTTGCAATATAATGACATGCTAAAAGGAAACCACCAATGCGAGAATTTAACAGAATTCTATAGCTGTCTTCTGAGCAATGAATATACGCAATTAAAATTATGTGTTCATGGACTGATGTCAGCATTTGCAGTACCTATCTGTGTGGACATTTTCAAAATGAAATACATAAAATGTCATTATAAATCAGCATTAACAGTTGAACATTTGTGATCAGTTTTGATGATGGGGAACCTGATTTCTAACTTCAATTAACAAAATACTATCCCCGCCAAGGAATTCCACTCTTCTGTTAGTAAACCAGTATTATAAAAAATTGTGCTCATTTATTATTATATTCTAAATTTCATCAATAGCATTTATTTTGGAAATGTGTTTCTTTTCTCTGTAAATGTTTACATAATATCTTCAATTTTGCCTCATGGCCCACAAAGCCTAAAATACTTAGTATCTAGCTCTTCATAGGAAGTGTTTGCTAAGCCTGATCTAAGTAACAGTCCTACCTGTGCTATTATGGATGTAAATATACTTCATGGTTTTGAGTTAATAAGTTTAAAGTGTATATGGAGGCATGTAGTAAGTGCTTTTTCAAAGTAAGCTATTAATATTAATAACTGTATTTCTATAGCTTTTCTGAACTATACAGAATTGTGGTCCTTACCAAAGGTTGTCTGTAGGCAAATAAAAATGTCCTTTCGGACAGCCCTCTCTAAAAGTGCACTGGTGTGGTTTCTACCTAATCCACCCCTGCTCAATTTATTTATTTGTTTGTGTGTATCTTAAATTTAAAAAATATTTTTAACCTTATTTATTTATTTGAGAGAGAAAGAGAGTGAGCAGGGGTAAAGAGAGACAGAGAAACAGACTCCCCACTGAGTGTAGATCCCGATGTGGGGCTCAATCCCAGGACCCTGAGATTATGACCTAAGCAGAAGGCAGACACTTATCCAACTGAGCCAGCCAGGTGCCCCGGGCTCACTTTCTAAAATCTTTTTCTTGGGACACATGGGTGGCTCAGTTGGTTAAGCTGCTGCCTTCGGCTCAGGTCATGATCCCAGGGTCCTGGGATCGAGTCCCACATTGGGCTCCTTGCTCAGTGGGGAGCCTGCTTCTCTCTCTGCCTGCCACTCTGCCTGCTTGTGTGCACACTCGCTCTCACTCTCTCTCTCACACACAAATAAATAATAAAATCTTTAAAAATAAATAAATAAAATCTTCTCCTCCTCCTCCTCCTCCTCTTCATCTTCCTCCTCCTTCTTCTTCTTTGCTTTTTTTCCTTCTTTTTTGTAGCAGCTTGAGATATAATTTATATACCAAACAATTTACTCATTTAATTCAGTGCATCACCACAACCAATTTTAGAACTTTTACTTCATCCCACAAAGAATCTTGTACTTTCTCCACCATCATCCCCCAATCCTCCCTCCTCCCCCATATCCCTAGGCCATAACTAACCCACTTTCTGTCTCCATAGCTTTGCCCATTCTGGACATTAAATATAAATGGAACCATCTGATACGTGATCTTTGGGGACTGGCTTGTTTTACTCAGCACAATACTTTCAAGCTTCACCCACATGGTAGCATGCATCAGAACCTCTTTTTTATGACAAAACAATATTCCATTGTATGGATGTACCTATTTTATTTATTCATCAGCTGATGGACACTGGGCTCTTCCTATCTTCTGGCTGTTATGAATAATGAACGTTCATGTGTAAGTTTTTGTGATGACATATTGTCATTTCTCTTAGGAATAGATCAAGAAGAAAATTGGCTGGGTCACAGGGTGACTCTGTGTCTAACTCTGAGGAACCATCCGAATGTTTCCCAAAGTGGCTGCCCCAGTTCTGCTTTCCTACCAGCAGTATGTGAGCGTTCTGGCTGCACATCTTCACCAATACTTGCAATTGTTTGTTTTTGATTATTATGAGAGAATTAAAAATTACCTGGATATCACTTTATAGTCTGTACGATGGCTATGAACTGAGGCACTGGGGAAAACCACCTTCCTCCCCACTCCACGCTGGGTCCTCATGGAGTCACCACCCTGGGGGCCCAGCTCTCAGAGGCTACCAGGGTATTGCCACTCAAACTTGAAGTTTTCCTCAGAGCCCGAAACGTTCCCAGACATTGTGCCCTACTGGTAGTTTTTCAGTTCACTAACCCACACATTTACTTGACCCTCCAAGAAGGCATTATTGGGAAATGTGGAAGTATCCTTTGAAGAACTACAAATGCAGGCAGATGGTTACTAGGGAGCTTGCCTCAGCAGGACGAGATCACTTCTGGAGAGAACTTCTGCAGAGACCGCTGCCCACCTCCTGCCCTCTATCCCTATGATTTACGAAGACACTAGCGGCCTTCTGGGAAGAGGAACCAGGTCCACTGGGAGAGAAGTCTCCAAACAGGAAGGACGAGGGTCCCTAGAGAGGCAGGCCCCACACCCAGGCAGGAGGTCAGAAGGGAGAGTCGTTTCTGGTTCTGCCCTGGGAGGCAGCTGCTTCCCTCAGTGGAGCAGAAATGGGGATTTCTGTCCTTATCAAACTTACAAATAAAATAGCCGGTTATTTAACCAGCAAAATAAGCCTATGTAGGAATAACAGAAGAATTGGAAAGTATGGCAGACCACAAGCAAGTCCAGAGACAAAGAAAAGGGAAGGTCAACTTCTGTTAGCTTGTAGGAAGACATCGGGGACGATTGTTTTGAACACAAGTTCACTGGAGAAGAACAAGAGTTGGAGGTTAGGGTGGTTTCTCATTGGATTCAGGTCATGTGCTGTAGCTGGCGCAGGGATCTTCCTTCTTTTTCTTGCAAGCAGGCAGTGAAATTGCTCTGTGAAAACTGCCCCTCCCTTGTCAAGAATGATCTTCCTTCTTCCTGCTGGTTATACGGGCTGCCAGGAGTGGTACAAGAGTGACAGAGCCCGGTCAGGGCTTCCCAGCTCGGTTTTAAATGAGTTCTCTTTTATTTTCACACCGCTGAAGAAAGTCAGCCAGGGGAGGGCTATCGCGTGCCCAGTGTGTGCTGACCTCTGCCGAGTGTCACCCTTACCCTGCCCTTCGCAGTGTTTCGAGGAGAGCTTTTCCCATTATACATGTTCCCACCACATCGGGAATGTGTCCTTAAGCGCTTTGCAAGAGTTGCCTCAGAAATGCTCATTTCGGTTCGTCACTATAACCTCAGAGCCTGGGACCGTTTCTGGCACATATAGATACACTAAAGTATTTGGTGAATGAAGCAAATAATGCAAACTCAGCACTAGCAGGTGGAACCCACCCCCCATACCTCCTGGTATATACTATGTTGTAGTTTATTCACACTTAGTAAAAATACAGTATTGTTGAAATTTTCTTTTGGGATGATGACTACATAGTATTTTTCTCAAGAATTCACCAAACTTGTTTTGACCAAGCTACATCAATGTACCAATGTCTTTGAGCACATGTCTAGCTATTTCCTTAGGACAAATTCCTAGAATGGAATTGCTGATCAAGGGATATTTCCATATTCTTTTCTTTCTTTTTTTTTTTTATTGAAGTGTAACTGTACAGTGTTTTATTAGTTTCAGGTGTACAATATAGATTCAACAATCCTTTACATCAGTGCTCATCAAGGTAAATGTCGTCTTTAATCCCCACCACCCCTTTCATCCCTTCCCCCACCCAACTCCCCCCTGGTAACCATCAGTTTTTTGCTATAGATAAGAGTCTGTTTCCTGCTTTCTCTTTTTCTTTTTTCTTTGCTTGTTCATTTGTTTCTTCAATTCCACATATGAGTGAAATCATATGGTATTTATCTCTGAATGACTTATTAGCACAATACCCTCTAGGTCCATCCATGTTGTTGAAAATGGCAAGATCTCATCCTTTTTATGGCCAAATAATATTCCATTGCATGTAGATCATATATGTAGCGTGTCTTCTTTATCCATTCATCTGTGGATGGACACTTGCATTGATTCCCTATCTTGGCTATTGTAAATAATGCTGCAATGAGCATAGGAAGCATGTATCTTTCCAAATTACTGTTTTCATTTTTCGTACTGAATCATATGGTAATTCTATTTGTTTTTAAAGATTTTATTTATTTGACGGAGAGAGAGATCACAAGTAGGCAAAGAGGCAGGCAGAGAGAGAAGGGGAAGCAGGCTCCCCGCTGAGCAGAGAGCCCGACTTGAGGCTCGATCCTAGGACCCCGAGACCACGACCTGAGCTGAAGGCAGAGGCTTAACCTACTGAGCCACCCAGGCACCCCTGGTAATTCTGTTTTTAATTTTTTATTTCCTCTTTGATTCCTTGGTTGACCCATTCAGTGTTTAGTAGCATGTTATTTACCCTCCCTGTGTTTGTGGTCTTTCTTTCCACACTTTTACTTGTGATTGATTTCTAGTTTCCTATTGCTGTGGTCCAGAATGATATATAATGTGATCTCAGTCTTTTTGAATTTATTGAGACTCGTTTGGTGGTCTAACGTGAGTTTGGCTGCTGGGACTGCAGGCACACTGGTGTGTGTGTGGTCACCTTCTACGCTCCAGGGCATGAGCCGCTTTGGAGGGACTCCAGCTGAGTCGTGCAAGTTGGGTCGGGTAGCTCTACAGGAGACCTGGGGGTGGGGCACCCGGGCTAGCCAGCTAGGTCCGGCGTGTTCCTGCTGGTTCTGTGAGTGTCCTGCTGTCCACGCTGGGGGTGGAGAGGAGAAAGGTGCGTTCAGCCCTTTAGCTCTTGGAGAAGTCTCCTGAAGAAGCCTGCCCCTCCAGCAGCCATTCTGAGATTAGTAAGTAAATCTCCTTCACATATACCTAGGGCTCTGTTCAAACTGCTACTTCTTTGCTGTATCTGAATGGGGTTTTCTGGTGCTTCTTAAAGGGCAGGGACTCTGCTTCCTCTCTCTTTCAGCTCTCCCAGAACTAAGGCTGCTGATTTTTTTTTAAGATTTTATTTATTTATTTTCCAGAAAGAGAGCGAGAATATAAGAGAGCACAAGCCGGGGGAGCAGCAGGCAGAGGGAGAGGTAGAAGCAGACTGACTCCCCGCTGAGCAGGGAGCCTGCTGTAGGACTCAGTCTGAGGACCCGGGGATTATGACCTGAGCCAAAGGCAGACTCTCAACCGGCTGAGCCACCCAGGTGTCCCATGCCCACTGATTTTTAAAGGACCCAGAGTTAAGCCCTGATTATTATAAAACTTGGAGAGTTACCCCCCCCCCCCGGTTTTAAAGTCAAATGTTATGGGTAGTGGTCTTCCCAGGGCAGGTCTCCCTGGCCTGGGATGGCATCTGATCCTCTTGCTTCTTTCTCTGTGCAAATGGTAGCCCTCCTGCTTGGGGTTAGTCCTGCTGGGGGTTTGGTTCCCAACCTGTCTCTGTCCCTCCTACCCTTCTTGTTGGGGCCTCTCTACAGTTCCCTGTGGAAAGTCTGTTCTGCCAGTCTTTGGGTTGGTTTCAGAGTTAGTTGCACCGATCTGGCTGTGACCTCAGCATGTCTCTGGGACGAGATGAGCTCAGGATCCTCCTACTCTGCTATCTTTCCAGAAGTTGGCGTATGCCCATTTTTAAAGGTCTGTAATATGTATTGCCAACTTTCCCTTCCCCCAAAAGCTGTGCATAAGGTCTGTTTGTCACGCACCATTGCCAACAGCAATTTTTATCATTCTTTAAATCTTTGCCCTAAAACAGGCCTGCAGTCATAGTATTTAATCGGTTCCTAGCGCAGAGCAACCTCTCAGGTTATTGCTTGTGAGTACATGGTGAGGTTTTATTTCAAATTTGTCATAGAGAAAACCATTCCTTAGAAAGCCAAATCAAAAATTCCTTCTTAGAAAAGACATTTTTTTTTAAGATTTTATTTATTTATTAGAGAGAGAGAGAGCAAGCGCACACAAGTCGGGGGGAAGGGGCAGATGGAGAAACAGACTTCCCATCAAGTGCTGAGCCCAACATGAGGTTCAATCCCAGAAACCCGGGATTATGACCTGAGCCGAAGGCAGACACTTAACTGACTGGGGCACCCAGGTGCCCCAGAAGAGACATTTCATACGTAATGACCAATAATCAAAAAGAATGTCTGGTTAAAGATTATTAGGATAGTTGCCAGTTGAGTTCAAGCCTTGAATGTCAAGTTTAAATGTCATTGACCTCCCCCATGACTGACAGTCAGCTGGGTATGGGAGCCAAATGCCCAAGAATAAGCACTTACCTGATTAAATTCTATTAGAAAACAATAGGTCAGCTCCACTGAGGTTTGGGTTAGCTTTCTTTTTTTTCTAGTGTAATGTTTCATTTTTCATGGTGCTGGTAGTTTGTATTTCTTTTTTAGGTAACTTACTTGTTTGCTTCCACACCGCCAGTAAGTCTGAAAGAACTTTTCTTCAAGTCACCCAAGGATGTACCCTAGCATGGTGACTTCTGACTGTTAGGCAATTTTGTACCACCTTCAAGATTCTTGTCAAACTACATATTATCTTTACTCTTTCTCCTAGAATATTGTTCTTGAAATTGGCTTATTTAAGACCTAAATTAATTTACATTTTTTTATTTTTAAGATTTTATTTATTTGGGGGGGGTGATATGCAGAGGGAGAGGGACAAGCATATTCCCTGCTGAGCAGAGGCCTGACACAGGGTTTGATCATGGGGCTCAGTCCCAGGACCCCAGGATCATGACCTGACCTGAACTCAGACACTCAACTGACTGAGCCACCCAGGCACCGTATGACCTAAATGAATTTACTTTTTTTTTTTTTTTTAAGAGTTTATTTATGGGGGCCCCTGGGTAGCTCAGTCAGTTAAGCGTCTGTCTTCTGTTTGGGTCATGATCCCAGGGTTCTGGGATCCAGCCCTGCACTAGGGTCCCTGCTCAGTGGGAAGCCTGCCTCTCCCTCTCCCACTCCCCCTGCTTGTGTTCCCTTTCTTGCTATCTCTCTCTGTGTCAAATAAAGAAATAAAATCTTTGAAAAAAATTTTTTAAATTAAAAGAATAAGAGTTTATTTATTTGAGAAAGAGAGAGTGCATGTGTGCATGAGCGGGAGGAGGGGCAGAGGAAGAGGGAGAAACTGACTCCCTGCTGAGCTGGGCCCCCAATGTGAGGCTTCATCCGAGGACCCTGGGATCATGACCTGAGCCGAAGGCAGATGCTTAACCAACTGAGCCACCCACTGCCAAAATAAATTTACTTTTAAATTAAACTTTACATCATCACCTAAATTAAAAACTAGTTTCTTTTACCATAAATATAAAGTCACCATAAAATAAATACAATAAAAATAAAGTGTTAGTGGGTTGTCTAGAGGGAGATCTCGCCAAAGGCTCTGTGCCTGGGGCTGCTCTATCTTCCTTGCAAAGGGAAATATGCAAGTATCAGAGCAGGTGTTAGATATACTGGCAGTAAACGTGAATTTCTCCTGGTGTAATCAGAATGACTGAAACACATTCGAAAAGGCAATTACTTTCCCCCTCCAAGTGAATCTGTGTTTTCTAATGGTGACCACAGACCACAGACGGCCTGACCTGAGCACACACGCTAGTTACCTGGGGTCTTGTTAAAACCCAGACAGCTGATGCACTAAGTCTGGGCTTCGGCCAGAAAGGTACACTTCTTTCTTCTTCTTTTTTTTTTTAAGATTTTATTTATTTATTTGACAGAGAGAGAGATCACAAGTAGGTGGAGAGGCAGGCAGAGAGAAAGAGAGGAGGAAGCAGGCTCCCTGCTGAGCAGGCTCTCTAGCCTGTTGCAGGGCTTGATCCCAGGACCCTGGGATCATGACCTGAGCCGAGGGAGAGGCTTTAACCCGCTGAGCCACCCAGGCACCCCATAAAGGTACATTTCTAAAAGTTCCCAAGTCATGGAGCTGCTACTGGTCTGGGGAAGCACTTCAGGGGCCACTGCTCTCATCCCGCCATCTCTCATTTTAGGAGACAGTGGACTGGGGAAGCTGACAGGTACAAACCAAAAACTACTACAACCCCCAGACAGGTGCTCACATACTTCCTACGGTTGACGGCAGTTTTTCCCCCGAAGAGCAACAAGCCCAGGGGCCCGGTACTAGCCCCCCTACAAGCAGTGTTATAATCTCTAGAACTTCTCAGATCTCTCTGAGGAAACCTGAATTACAGTTTGGGCAGAAAGGGAGTATCCGCACCGGTGTGTAACAACTCCCCTACACCACCCCTGTACTGGTCAGTGAGTAGGTGAGAGGTCAAGTTACTTCCTGGGGAAAACCCCTCCATACAACTTCTCCAAGAGCTTAATTCCAGGAGATAAGGGTGTGGTGATGTCAGAGAGGCAGAGGGGGCCTGAGCCACGGGGAATGTGAATTTTATTCCGACAACAGGAAGTCATGGGAGCATTGAAGCAGGAGAAGGCAAGGAGGGTTCTTGGTGGTCTCAGCTAAAGGAGCTGCTCTCCCCACCTGACCACAGGCCCCCCAGTTCGTCTCCTCCATGCCCTTCGCCACAACAGGAGCTTACTTGGCCTCTTTGTCAGTTTGGTTGTCTGTTGTCCACCTTCCTTGAGAACTTCCTTGCTTTGTTCACTCCTTTGTGCCCTGCAGAGCAGATGACACATAGCAAGTGCTGGGTAAACATTTATGGAACAAAGGAAAGAATGGGCAAATGCCATTCAGTTTGCTCGAGGTACAGCGTCCAGGGAATGCGAAGTAAATGGGATATGGTCCTGGCTCTTCAGATTCACAGTGTTTTTGGATAACTTATCTCCCAAAAGTTGGCTGTCACAATTGAATGATTTGTAGAAGAGAAAATAAAATTCATAAAGCAATGTGAGGAAAATATTCTTCACTCATTTCAAGGACATGCTACTAGCAAAATAAAATACAATAAAATTTCACATCTTTAAAAATGCCTGCATGGAGAATATCCAGTTCTGGTGAGGGTACAAATAATTTCATAAGCTTACAAAGGCTATATTCCCTTCAAAAGGACATTCAGCAACAGATAGTAAGAGCTATAAAAAATGGTTTTGCGGGGGGCACCTGGGTGGCTCAGCCGGTTAAGCATCTGCCTTCCGCTCAGGTCAGACAGAGATCACAAGTAGGCAGAGAGGCAGGCAGGGGGAGAGAGAGGAGAAAGCAGGCTCCCTGTCGAGCAGAGATCCCAATGCAGGGCTCGATCCCAGGACCCTGGGATCATGACCCGAGCCGAAGGGAAAGGCTTTAGCCCACTGAGCCACCCAGGCGCCCCAATAATATCTTTCCTAAAATGTGTTTTTTTGACTGAGAAATAACTGAGAGATTCACTTCTGGGAATTTATCCTAAGGAAACACTTGCAGATGAATGCAGAATTATATGTACATACTATTAATACACAAAACAACAGGGATGAATCTCAGAATAATTATGCTGAATAAAAGAAGCCAGACCAAAAAATAAAAATCCCCAAACACAGTACATCCGTATGATTCCATTTCTATAAAATTCTAGAAAATGCAAACTAATCTATAGTGACAGGAAGCAGATTAGTGGTTACCTCAAACTGGGGTTGTATGGAAGGACAGGCACAAAGCTTTTGGGGATTATGAGAACATTTGATATGTTGATTATGATCATCATTTCGTAGGTATATGCCCATATCACAACTTTAAAATAATTACATAAATTATTATATATAAATTGTACATATGTACATGATAGATAAATTATACATACATTGTAAAAGAAAGGACTGATATACACAGTAATATGGATGAATTTTGAAATCATTGTACCAAGGAGGAGCTTCAAACATAGGCTAGTACATACCTTATTACTCCATTTATACACATTTTTAGAAAAAGCAAACTAAATCGCTAGTGACAAAAAGCAGGTTAGTCATTGCCTGGGGTTGGGGGTGGAGGGAGGAATGGGCTGCACAGGGGCAAGAGGAAACTTTTGGGTGTGAGAGAAATGTTCTGTATCATGATTATAGTGGTAGTTTCACATATATACACATCTATCAAAACTCACTGAATTTTACATGTTAAAGGGATCCGTTTATTGATGTAAGTTAGGCCTAACTCAGTAAAGCAAATTTAAAAAGAGAAAAGGTGAAAAAGAGGCTTTGATTTAACTTCTGGGGCCAGGATCCTTCAAGCTGAGAGTAATAGCACAGTTTTCCTTGTTGGGGAAAAATATTTAAACGAGCCTCTTGGCTATATAAGAGTAAACCCAAAATCCTACTCCTGAACGGAGACTTTTGGGACCACAAGGAAGCAATCTTCTCTGTAATAATATAACAAAAAAAAATTGGTCTTCACTAAGGTGAGAGGTAAAACTCTGGCTAATATTTCCAAGGGGTGATTGGATTCACCCTCTGGCAGGCCTGGGCCCTGGGAGAGCTGTGGTTCTGAGCTGTAGGGAGGGAGGCCTGGGTTCAGAAGGCTCCTCTCTGAGTGACAAGCCTGGTTCCCAGAAGGTGGCAAGAAGTCAGGGGTTCAGGGACAAGAGATGAGTCGAGGAGCTGGGAGCAGACGGCCAGCCAGAGAACAACCAAGGAGTGAAAACACGTAGTCATCTGTTTTAAGTTTTTCCTTTTTTGCACCGAATTTCCCCCTCCTGGAGTGGTCACCCCCAAGCCTTCAGTAAAGTTAGGCTAAATGCTACAGTTGGAGATCGAGTGTGTTTGAGGGCATGAATAGGGGGCCTTGTCTCGGTAAAGTGCTATGTGGAGAGCCATGGAAACCTGGAGACAGGATTACAAAGTTGCTCAAAGTGGCCTTCAGGGAGGCCGACCAAAAGCTAGGCCACAGTGTGGGGAAACCATGGTAGAGCCCCCCAGGGATTCTTGAAGCTACAGTGGGAGGAAACTGCATCTCCACGTTCAAATGGCAGGGAGTGGCCCACAGATGCTCCCATCGGGTGTTCAAACGAATGGTGGCCTCCTAACAGGTGGTCGCCCGGGGATAGTTGGGGTATAGAGATTAACTGCTCCCCCACCCCACACCACCTCCCAAGGATATTTAGGCTATTTTGAACTATTTTGGACTATAATAATTTGGAAGAATATTCTGAACAGAAAATTGTTCTCTAAGGCCAGGCCCACTTCTTTTATCTCAAAAGCTCAGAAGAGACTTATGGTATGGGACCAAACCCCAACAAGTAATTGCCTCTGGCTCACTGACGTCAGTTAATGACTGGACTTTGCACCCAAAAGCGGGTTAAAAACTAAAGACGGTTGAGGGGAAGTCATTTCCTCCTTGGACAGCCCAGCAAGAACGTCTAAAATGAGAGCCCTTGCTCACCTCACTCTTCTCAGCCTCCTTTTTGCAACCTCAGGTAAGAAACATTTTACAGTTTTTTAAAATGATTGCTGTTTTTACATTTTATTTTTTTTAATGATTTTATTGATTTATTTGAGAGAGAATGGCACAAGCACAGGAAGCGGGGAGGAGCAGAGGGAGAGGGAGAAGCAGACTCCCAAGCAGGGACCATCCCCGCCCTCCCCCCCACCCCCAGGCAGGACCCTGGGATCAAGACCCTGGAATCATGACTTGAGCCAAACAGATGCTTAACCTACGGACCCACCCAGGTGCCCAACATATTTACTATTTTTAATTCTTTTAATTGCATTTGCTGTCTTGGAGCTAGAACTAACAGGCTTACTGTACCAGTTCTGTGGCCCAGCAGGCTATTTTCTGACTCTGCTCAAAGACAGGGTATTTAAGTCTGAGGTGAAGGAAGACAGAGCAGAAGTCAAGGGGCCTCTGGACTATATGGGGTGTGGGGTTCAGCAAGTCAGAGATTTGTCCTCCAGAGTTCCTCAGGTCAGACAAGCACAAATCAGTAGATTCAAAAGGTCTGGTGCCTGGTAGCCTTTCCTTTGGCCCCTACAGGGTCTGGTTTAATTTCTGGTTCTAGCTAGCATCAACAGTCCTCTGATCGCTTCTCCATGGGAATTAAGGCTTACCTCTGGGCAAATCCCTAAACCCCTCTGGTTAGTGGGGGCTCTTCTGTCAAAAGGGGATACTTATATCGATTTCACAGTTACTATCTGGCATAGGGTACGCCCTTGTTAGATGAAAAAAGAAGCAGAAATCGGTCAAGATGAGTCGTTTCCTTGCTGCTAGAAGACCCATTGTTTATCTCTTTAACCTTCAATGATTATTTGAGCCAGACCCCGTTGAAGGTGAAGACCCAGATTCTGTCGGGGTGGGGGGGGTGGGGGGGTTACTCACAGACCCAGGGTTTTTTGTTTTTTGGGTTTTGGTTTTTTGGTTTTTTGGTTTTAAATATGACGGTTTAGGAATTGCTTCCTCACTAAAACTTTTTTTGTTTTCTCACTAAAGCATTTAATAATTATTTTTAACTGGTTATCAATGTCAGAGTTCTTTGAGACAATGAAGGGTTCCAGAAGACTAATCACTGGACCACTAAGGGTTTACTTTTCCATGAGTTCAGGGATTCCTAAGAGTTGAAAAAAGGCAATTCTGATGATCACTGTAGCCTTTAGGGCAAAGATCATCTCTACTCATCCTACTCTTTAAAAAAATCAATGTGTCTAAAATTATTAATGGGTAAACATCACTAGAAAAAAAATTTGGGAAGAAAGTTTAATACACACTTAATGAAGTATTTTTATTTCATCATTTTTTTAAGATTTTATTATTTTATTTTTATTTATTTATTTATTTTAAAGATTTTATTTATTTATTTGACAGAGAGAAATTACAAGTACACTGAGAGGCAGGCAGAGAGAGAGAGAGGGAAGCAGGCTCCCCGCTGAGCAGAGAGCCCGATGTGGGACTCGATCCCAGGACCCTGAGATCATGACCCGAGCCGAAGGCAGCGGCTTAACCCACTGAGCCACCCAGGCGCCCCTTTATTTTTTTATTTGACAGACAGAGATCACAAGTCTGCAGAGAGGTGGGGGTGGGGGAAGGAAGCAGGATCCCTGTTGAGCAGAGAGCCCAACGCGGGGCTTGATCCCAGGACCCTGAGATCATGACCTGAGCCAAAGGCAGAGGCTTAAACCCACTGAGCCACCCAGGCTCCCCTCATCATTCTTTTAAACATGCTCCCTTTCTAACCCTCCCTAAAATGCTTTATAAATGGGAAATGAGGACAATTGCCTCAAAAGGAGGCCACTTTTGGGTAGTAACAGCACCCCCTGCTGGCGCTTTCAGTTGTCCTCACAGAGGACTACTCAGGAGTGTTAAAAAGCCAGATTCATAGTTCAGCAACTGCAGGAAGAAAAGATGTAACTTCTTGGTATTCATCTTCATACATATTTTTTGTAACAGATTTCAATAACATTTTTTCCAGTTTTGTCTGTTTAATTTTTTATTTTATTTATTATGTGGATCTGTGTGTGTGTTCGAAGCAGTCCTGTATTTTCCTGTTTTTTTTTTTCTAAGATTTTATTTATTTGTCAGAAAAAGAGAGAGCACAAAGAGGGGGGTGGCAGGCAGAGGGAGAAGCAGGCTCCCCGCTGAGCAAAAGACCCGATGCAGGACTCAATTCCAGGACGCTGGGATCATGACCTGAGCCAAAGGCAGACGCTTAATGACTTAGCCACCCTGGTGTCCGATGTATTTTCATTTTTAATGTAGTCACCTATATTTGTTTATCAGAAGAGCATCATTGGGTACTCATAATATGAAATAGTAGCAACTGCCAGTATATATTGAGTGTTCTGCCTTCTGAAACTTGGTATCTCTATTCCCCCAGCTGTCCAGTCAGATACACTTCAGCCCACTTCAGGCATGAGTTCACCCAGCACCACACCAACTCCATCTGCTTCTTCAATAATTCCATCTAGTAGTCCCACAGAAATGCCACCTACTACTACCACAAAATCTCTGTCATCTATTACCACTCCTACAGAAGCGTCATCTACTGCTCCCACAAAGTCTCCGTCATCTACTACCACTCCTACAGAAGCGTCATCTACTGCTCCCACAAAGTCTCCGTCATCTACTACCACTCCTACAGAAGCGTCATCTACTGCTCCCACAAAGTCTCCGTCATCTACTACCACTCCTACAGAAGCGTCATCTACTGCTCCCACAAAGTCTCCGTCATCTACTACCACTCCTACAGAAGCGTCATCTACTGCTCCCACAAAATCTCCATCACCTACTACCGCTCCCACCCCACCAGCTCTATCCACTCCCACGGTTCCTGTATCAAGTCCAGTTCCAGACTCCACAGTCACATCTACAGAAAATAAAACAAACACAACTGCTGCAACAACACCTATAGCTGCCACTAACACCAGCCCCCCTGGAAGTGGCAATTTGGGCTCAACTGCTCCTTCTCCAACAAGTAATGGATCAACCATCACCCCAGGCACACAGAATAATTCTTCAGAGACTCTTACTCCAGTGACTTCTGGCAACATCACTTTGTCCACAATCAGCACCTCAAACTCCGGTCCCACAGGTAAGAGCGATTCCTTCTCTCAGAGACTGCTTACTTGTGGAGGCAGGACATTGTGGAGGACAGTAGGTAAGTGTGTTCTGCAGGCAGAGAGAAGTGGGTATAAAAACACCCAAGGTTTCCCTGACCATGAACCCCTGGAATTAAAAACTGGAGTCACAAAGGCTAGTAGTGATGGCAGAGACCCTAAAAGCTAAGCCACAGATTCATTCTGCTCTCCTTTCCTTCCCACTTGCTGCTTGAAGCTAGATGTGGAATGTTTTTATGAATGTGGACATTATGCAAGCTACTTCTCCAGGAAATTTTTTAGAAATAGTTTCAGCTTCTCTGAGAAGGCCAGATCCCAACAAGCACTGCCTTGCCAGCCACACTTGTCTAGCTACCTGATCTACCCAAGGAAGGAGTCTGTTCTTCCCTGACTCCTCAATAGTATTAGTGAAAAGTGGGACATTACGATGATGGACGATCACAATCTGGAATTTGAGTTAATTCATGGAATTGGAGCCTGAGGAATAAAATGCCAAACAACAGCAGTGCTCAGACAACTCTAGACATGAATCGGGGCCATTGTCCAAAGGACAGATGTTTTGGGACTACTAAGAGTTGGCAGTCTGACCTCAAGCCAGAATTATTGAAACTACTTGCCTTGTTTACCAAAGTTTGGTCTAGAATAGGGGTCAGCCAACTTTATCAGTAAAGGCAAACTAGTAAATATTTTAGGTTTTGCGGGCCACAATAGGATTTTCTTTTGGGACTACTCCCCTCTACCATTGTAACACAAAAGTGGTCACGGTCAACATACAGAAGAATGAGCCTGGCGGTATACCAGTAAAACGCTATTAACAAAAATGAAGACTAGGCAGATTTGGCCCATGAGTCATAGTTTGCCAACCCCTGGTCTAAAATAATTCTCAGGGGTGCCTGGATGGCTCAGTGGGTTAAAGCCTCTGCCTTTGGCTCAGGTCATGATGTCAGGGTCCTGGGATCGAGCCCCGCATCGGGCTCTCTGCTCAGCGGGGACCCTGCTTCCTCCTCTCTCTCTCTCTGCCTGCCTCTCTGCCTGCTTGTGATCTCTGTCTGTCAAATAAATAAATAAAATCTTTAAAAAAAAAATAGTGCTGATGAAGATACAGAGTAACAGGAACTCTCATGCTGGTGGGAAAGCAAAATGGTACAACCACCTTGGAAAACAGTCTGACAGTTTCTTACAAAGCTACACATAGTCATAGCATAGGATCCAGCAAGTGTACTCCTTGGTATTTACACAAAGGAGTTGAAAACATGTCCACTCAAAAACCTGCATAGGAGTATTTATGACCGCTTTATTCGTAATCGCCCAAACTTGAAAGCAACTGAGATGTTATGCCGTAGGTGATATGGGTAAAACTGTGGTACATTCAGACAGTGGGATATTATTCAGAGTTAAAAAGAAATGAGCCATCGAGCATGAAAAGGTATGGAAGAATCTTAAGTGCATAGTACTGAGTGAAATGAGCCAACCTGGAAAGACTAAAACATGAGTCCAACTACATGACTTTCCGGAAGAGGCAAAACCATGGACACCTATACCCAAAGTGGCAATAGTGGAAAGATCACTGGTTGCCAGAGGCTGGTTTGGGGATGAGTAAGCAGAGCACAGTCAATTGGTAGGGTGGTGAAAATGTTCTACGATACCGCACGCTGGATACAGGTCATTATACATTATACATTCGTCCAAACCCACAGAATGTGCAGCAGCAACAGGGGAGCCCTAGCATAGCCTGCAGACCTTGGATGACGCTGCTGTGTCAGTGAATGTTCACCTGTTGTCACAAATGTACCCTCTGGGGAGGGGTGCTGATAAGGAGGAAGGCTATGCACGTGTGGAAGCAGGAAATATATGGGAGAGCTCTGTACCTTCCTCTCCATTTTGTTGTGAATCTACAACTGCTCTAAAAAATAAAGTCTATTAAAATAATTATTTTAAAAGAGTTAAAAGAAAAAAAAAAAGCCTTCCTGGGACAAAGCAAGTGTTGAGCACTTAGTATCTCATAAAAAACAGTAGGGCCACCACCCCTCTAACAAGGCACGAGTTAACATTTTAAGTAAAATAAAAGGTTTTTTTAAAAAGGCTCAGCCTTAAGTAAGCAACAATGCTTTGGACAATCCCAGGGAAGAAATGGAGTCAACTCCACTCAGGATTCACCAGACAAATAACTCCTGGTATGGCTTCTTTCCAGCAGTAAAGGACAGACCTGTCCGCTGGTCTTCCATGCCAGCAATAAGGGCACAGGATGGTACAGCTGGAAGGGATTTCGGTGGCTTTTTAGTTCAGTCACACCTTATTATGGCTTGGGAAGCTGAAGCCAAGAGAGAGAGGAATTTGCTGCCCTCCCCACAGTGAGCTAGTGGTTGGGCCAGGACACAAGGTGGCTGCCCTACTCCAGGAGAATGTCTGGGTAAGCAGGCATGGCTTCGAAGAGCTCCCTTTCCTGACTCCAGTGGAGCTGGTCTTGCAGCTGTGCCCCAGGTGGCCTAGCCTTCAGAGTGGGCCCTGCAAACATGAAAGCAGGCTAGGAACCAGGTGCCCTGGACAGGCTCTAGCTCCACTTGCTTCATCATCCATCTCTCAGATCTGTCAAAGAACACTGGGGAAAGCAAAAGTAGTCATTGTAGGGAGATATCGGCTCACTCTTTGACCTTGGGCAAGTTGCTGCCCTCGCTGGGCCTCAGTTTCCCTGAGAATGACAGGTTTCATGTAGACCCTTCCAGCCTAGATCTGAGGATTATTTTATTTATTTATTTTTAAAGATCTTATTTATTTATTTGACAGACAGATCACAAGTAGGCAGAGAGGCAGGCAGAGAGAGAGAGAGGGAGGAAGCAGGCTCCCCGCTGAGCAGAGAGCCCGATACGGGGCTCGAGCCATGATCCAAGCCGAAAGCAGAGGCTTTAACCCACTGAGCCACCCAGGCGCCCCAGCACTATTTTGTTTTTGATTTCTTAAAAAAAAAGTGCATTAGACCCACAGTTAGGGAAGGAAAGAAGCTTAAACAGTGCAGAAGTATATGCAGTAAGCTCCAGATCTCCCTCCTTTCCTAAACCCCTAGGACACAGACCCTTTCTCCCTTCCCCAGAGGCAACTTTTGTGGCCGGTTTCTCTTATCTTTCTCCAGAGGAATGTGTGCAAATATAAGCATACATACTTAATATGTTTGTGCATATCCTTTTTTATCACAAAAGAGAAGATGCTCTACATGTTGTACCTTATATATAGTTTTTTTTTTAATCAACGATTTTTATTGTAGGTTCGTAAGAACATTAACACTTCTTATCAGTCACTCAAACTTTTCTCAAATCAAAGCTCAGAATCATTTCATTTGACAGAGATGGAGAAAATGGCCAGCCAAGTCAACCATCTTCCTCCGACTTAACTCTACTCCCCGTTCCTACCACTTCTCCAGAGAGAGGAAAGATGTTGTGCCCTACCTGGTCTGAGAGCACCAGCCAGTGGTGTAGAAACCATTGCACTAATTCCCAGCATCCATTCAAGTCATCCATTCAGAAAGCTGGGGGTGGGATGTGCCCTCATCACTTCTTCTGAGAATTTTCACTGACTTAATTTGCAAAGTCCCCTTACCATCCCTTTCCTCTCTTCGTATGTCTGTATGCCTTGTATGCTAACCCAAAGAAAGTACCCCATTTCTTTTGGGGGGCTTCCTGCCTGTCCTTCCCTGTAAGACGGTTATGCATATTTCCCTAGAAAATAGGATGCTTTCTTTCAGATGGTACGAGGAAGCTCTGTCCAGTGTTAGAGACCAGAGATGCTAAAGATGGAATCAGGAGACTGCTGTCTCTCTGAGCAGACTCTTGCCCACCCACCTCTGTCTTTATTGTTTGACAAGCACCTGGCTCCAGAATTTCCACAAAAAAACTACCTAGAGGCATCCGCTCTTCTAAAGGTGTACCATGGATTAACACAACCAAAGAACTGAACATGCCTAGGAGGCAGGCATGAAGATTTTTAGGTCTGTTTCTGGGTGTAATCTGTTGTCATTCTTTGGATTTGTAACCTCTTTTTCCTCTCTCTCAGGTCCCATCAGTCCCTGCCAAGGAGCTCCCTGTCAAGATGGTTCTTCATGTGTTAGCCTCAACAATACCCATTTTTGCCTGTGCTCATTGGGATATTACTATAAATCTTTCACCTGCAGAAAAGGTGAGTTATAAGGGATGAATTGTAGAGCTGCATTTCAGACCTAAAGTGGAGTAGAAAATGCAAAATAATGTAAAAAAAAGAGCCTCCAGAGTAGTAGTAGAGGATAATTTATGGGCAACAGAGGCTCCTGCTTTTACCTCGGTGGAAACTAGAGGGACCACAAGGATTAGAGATAGTCCAAAAGCCAAACAGGTGTTCCTGTTTCAGCACTAATAATCTCATTTCTGGGATCCACTCTAAGTAAATGACCCCAAAGATAGGTTTGTGCATAGATGTTGGCTGCAAACATTTTTTTTTCCTTTTAAATAATCAGTAGCATGAAAACCGAAAAATGACTATCAATGAAGATAACACTTTTTTCATAGAGTATTATACAGTCTCTGAAAGCAATAGTTACGAAAAAAAAAAAAATAGTGATGGGTGGGAAAGGCACCCAGCTGGCTCAGTTGGTAGAGCATGTGGTTCTTGATCTCAAGATCATGTGTTCAAGCCCCACATTGGGCCCATGTGGAGCCTACTCGAATGAATGAATGAACGAATGAACGAATAGACAGGCAGTTATGAAGACTAGGTAATGTTTGGAAAAATGCTTTTTATGTAACAATAGTTAAAGAAGACTCATGGAATGATGACAATGTAAACTAACGCATGGAAAAAAAGCTGCGAGAATAATACCAAAATAAAAATGGTTGTGTTGGGTTGGGTGAGATTTTGGGTCACATTTTTCATCTTTCTAGACTTCCCATAATATCATCAATGTTTAGAATTTTTAAGAATCATCTGTGTTTTAAACAAAATGTAAATGGACCCTCTTTACATTAAATATTATAAAAAGATTCTGCTTAAATTTTAGGAAAGTTATTCCCTGGAACTATTACAGTGAGAGTATCAGAAACATCTGGTTTGGAAGATGGAAATTCTGTGGCCTATCAAAACTTACATTTTCAAATTACTGATTTTGTAAGTATTTTCCAACCCTTTTCTCTGTAGAAGTGTTCTTCATTTTAACACTTTCTTGCAGCACATAGGACTGGTGTTCAGGTAGGACACACTGGTATAGCTATCCCAGTTGCTGAAATAGTGAAAGGCACACTTACTGGTTGGTTAATTGCCGCTGTCCTGAGCCCCCTGGTGCCTGGTTGCCCAGGTCCTCCTTGGACCCTTGGCCCTCCCCATGATCTGCACCTATGTGGGTAATACCCGGCATGGCAGAGGGCCTTTAGAAGATTTCTCCAGCCCTGCCATGCCCATTGATAGAGAAGCTATTAGAATTTTTTTTGAGTAGCTATACCCAGCATGGAGCACTTCATAGGGCTTGAACTCATGACCCTGAGATGAAGACCTGAGCTGAAATCAAGAGTTAGATGCTTATTCAACTTAACCACCCAGGTGTCCCTAGAATATTTTTAAACACATCAAAATAATTATGTTTTAAAATAAAACTATTTGGGGGCACCTGGGTGGCTCAGTGGGTTAGGCCACTGCCTACGGCTCAGGTCATGATCTCGGGGTCCTGGGATCGAGCCCCACATCGGGCTTTCTGCTCAGCAGGGAGCCTGCTTCCCTCTTTCTCTCTCTCTCTCTGCCTGCCTCTGCCTACTTTGATCTCTCTCTGTCAAATAAATAAATAAAATCTTTAAAAATAAATAAATAAAATAAAACTATTTTTATAGAATTGGAGAGAGGAAAAAAACTGAAGGTCTTTTTTCCTTTCTACAATCAAATTTACATACATTTCTATACCAATCTGGCTTTTTTTTTTTTTTTAATGTTTGTTAAGGGAACTCTGTTTGAATTAATATGTCACTTTTCTCCACTGTTAAGAATCTCAAAATGAACAATAGCGTCATTTCATTTTGATTACTGTGAATGAATGTGTCTGCATGAAAAGGAATGGAAATCTCCATTCTGGAGCCACAGATGTTAGATCTGAAGGAGCTTTTACAGGACCTTCAGCCAATGTTTCCGAAAGTTCAGCTTTAAAGGGAAAAAACAGTAGCCTGTAAATATGTCTTAGAACCCTAAGTGGAGAAACTCTTATAAAAACTAAAGAAGACATTGAAGACCATATCTTTCAATTCAGAATTATTTCACTACAAAAGAGTTTTATAAGCAGAATTGGTAGAACATAAAATATCATTGTCCAGGTGATTTCTAGATAACATGAGAGCGCTTGTGCTCATGCCCAAACAGCTCCTGCTGGCGAGGCTAGGATAAAAACCATGGCTTTAGTAGCCCAGCCTTGGCCTTAGCCCCTTGTCATACCACCTGAGCTGACCATGACTTACCCTCTCATCCCGGACCTACATTCCAGCTCTCCCACTTGGATGGTACTCGGTGTATTGAGTCGCAACATCAGTGTGTTCCTAATTCCAGGGAACCCCTGTGTTGTCCCGTGGCTTCACTGAGCTGTGGCCACTATGTCGCCCAAGCTTGCTTTGGATATGGGTGTCCAAAAGACCCCTTCTGCCTTCAGATACCAATTTTAAGACTTGATCTCAGTCAGGTCTTAATTTCAGAGGGACCAGGGGGGGATAGAGCATTCTTCTAATTTCCAGGAAGCGCTTCTCCTGAAGGGGATAGTGGGAACTCTTTTGCAGCTTCCTGGAGACAGGAAGAGAGAAGCAATAGACTTTCTTCAAGGTCCTCTTAGCAGACGCTTTGTAGCCCTGGGGCGTCCCAGCTCAGGCCCTGTGTGTCTCACAGCGTCCATTATCTACCAGCTGGATCCAAACAGTCTACAGAAGGATTTGGAGTTCCCCTGATATGTATGTGCCTGGCATTTTATGTGTAATATTTCAAATTAAAAACAGCCCAACAGAAAGGATGGTACTACGGTGCTATTTTGCTGATGAGGCCACCAAGGATCAGGAAGGTTAAGTGACTGTAGGTCACCCAGCTGATGAGGGAAGAGGTATGGACTTCATCCCAAACCTCCAAGCTGCTTCTCGAACTCCTCTTCACCTGCTGGCTGTGTTGTACAGTAGAAGCCTGGCAGGCCTGTTTGGGTAACTCCTGCCTTCTTGTCCAGACTTTAGTTTGAGACGTGTATATCCCAACATCCTCAAAGGGTGACCTGGAAGAATAAAAAAAGAAAAAAAAAGGGGAGGGAGATACATTCTCCTATGCCAAATGCTAATTTTGTAATCTCTCTTCTTTGGGAATAAGAAAATTAGATGGGCTCTGGTCAGTAGGCCAATGAGAGGGACTTTGGAGGTCATCCATTGAACTTCCAGGCCTCTGATGGTTTACAGAAATACCAGCTGCTCCTCGCATTTAAAAGAATTGAAAAAGGCATATAGATGTGTTCTGGACAAAAGGCTACCCAGAAGAATTAGAGTGTCAAATTTATTTGAATTTGACTAGAAGAAAAGAGAAGTAGCATCTTTCTAAAATCATATTGGTTGCCATGAAGAGAAAAATAATAAAAAGTCATGAAGTATAAAAGTTTGCACCAACCCAGTTCAGTGATATGTGAACTCATATGATAAAATAGGGAAGCTGGGCCTGTAGAGGGGAAGACTCGTCCAAGTCATATCTTCCACATTTAATCCATTCCGTCATCTGTCTGCCAGTGTTTGTGGAACAGTTCCTGGGGGTTGCCCTGTGCTGAGTGCCGTGGACTAGGGGAGGTTATGTCATCAGAAAGAGAAAAAACACCCTATTCTTGGCATTAATAAACTTAACGTGCTCATGGGGACCCTCACCCCAACTCCACCTTACCCCTGCTAGAGGTTGCAACTTTATCTCTGGCCCCTTGCAAGTATCTGGAGTTGTCTTCCTAGTAAGACGTACCGTACTGGAGCCCCACCCAGCACCCAAAGCCATGGGTCACATATTCCATCTCACTGGATGCACACTGTAGCCCCCTGTGGTAGGAATTACTCTCCCCTCCAGGTTTCTGAAGAGAAAGGTGAAGTTAAGCCACCGTGCAAAAGCTGACACGGAGAAATTTGGCTTCAGATATCCTTCCCCGTTCAGCTTGCTCCCTTCTGAGCCACGCTGCTTCTGAACATCCCTGTAGACTCCTTTCCTCTCCCCATCCTGGCACCACTGCCTAAAATGCTCGGAGGCTGGTCTCCTTTCTGAAGCTCCGCCTGGTTCTTGGCAACCAGAAGTGTCTTTGAATTTATGCGGTAGATTGTGTTGCCCTGTGGCGTTCACCTCTCCCCACTTCAGGGTGTAGACCCCTGACTCTTCACGGGGCAGGACCCACCTGTCTCCACCATCTGTCTGTGGCATGATGCCTTGTCAAGGTGGGCGATTAAAGAAGTGTTCCCTGGGGGAATGGAGGAGTGCACGAAGCGTGCTTGTAGAGAAAGAAGTCTTTAACAGACATGCAAACCGCGTATACAAAACTCCACGGGGACTTTGAAAACACAGACTGAGTAAGCTGGGCACCTTATTTTTAAAAGTATGATCACTGATTGGGCTGGGTGCCTTGGGTCTTTTTCCTACATAACTCTGACATTTCAGAACTGTATTAGTGTAAAACAAAAATTAATCAAAAGGTGTTGGGGCCCATATAAGGGACAGATTGCTGTGATGAGCCACGTGTATTTACACAAATGAGGTTAGAAATGTATTTGTGTGAAAACTCAGATCTAGGATCACGTTTCCCCCCCTTTGTGGTTATTAATACATCTCTTCGCCTTCCTCCACAGTTTAAAAGCATATTTGCCAATTCTGATTATGGACAGACTGTGATTGATAAAGTAAGGTAAGTTTGCTATGGACCGATGGGATACTTGGGAGGCCGGTGTATGTTTGCCTAACTTCGGGTCTTCTCTGGAGTTCTCTGAGGCCCTTCAGTGGCAAATCATAAGAAGAGGTGGTCAGTCTGAGCACTGGAGGGGTCTGTGCTTCCAGTGTCACACTGACCCTGGCCTGGATGGGCTGGTGGTAGCTTGGGGCAGCAAGATGCTGCCTGTGATTGTCTCCTTAGCAACCTGGACACATGGCCCAGGGTCTCCCTCGAACCAGTTGGTTTGGTTTCATTCCTTGGCTAAAACCACACCTGGTCAACCCCTAGAATGTGCATTCCAGAGGGCAGGGAAGAGAAGGAATGGCTCACAGTCGTCTCTTTTCTCATGGGATGGGAAGTAAGGGAGACAAGAATATCCCAGTCACAACCTAGCTACTGAGGGCCAGCAGTGAGCTCTTTCTGTAGGAATAACAAGCAATTACTGAGCATATCCATATGCAGTGACCAATGCTGGATGCCACCTGGGGACCTAGAGAGACAGAGGAGTCTCACGAAGTTAGTGATTCCATCATGGCCTTCTCTGAAGCATATCAATACACATGCACTACAGGCTGGGGAAAGAAGGTTCTAAGGTGAATGGAGTTGTACAGAAAAGGCAGCCCTAATGTAGTTACATTTTAGGGTTCTCCTAATCTGTCTTGATGAGCTTTGTCAGATCCTTTGTGGAGTAAGACACGGCATACCTGTTTGATACACACACATTCAGAGGAGACCTCCTATAAAGATGGTGAGGTTGGAACTTGGCAGTGTACAAGGGGCCAATGCAGTTGGTAGCCAAGAGGCCAGTGAGCAGCCTGACGGGGGAGGCATGGGGCTCACATGGCGAGAGGAAGACACCAGTCGAAGCCCTGAAGCTGGATGTGGGTATGCGGCAGACACCTGCTGGAGTGCCGTGCATTGTTTCTATCTGTGTTGCTTCTAGAATAGGGAACCCTACAAGTGTGATAGAGAGCTGGTCCCATGGGGTCATGGTGGGGAGGTTCCCTGATACTGTTGCATACATTTCCTTTTTAAAGGACTTACTGAAAGGGAGCCAGGAGCGTTCAGAGGCAACCTTCTACATAAGAGAGGGTTTCAGAGATGCATCAGCTCGGGTACCCCAGGGGATGTGCAGGGCCTTCTCTCACCTAGAAAGGCATTTCTTCAGCTCTGGTCCAGTGCCCCCTGCTCCCTGAGCTCTTTATCTATGACACCAATGTTGGAATCGGAAGGATCCTCAGAATTTCTCTCTCAAATCTCTCTTCAGAAAGAGGAGGCAGGCTTGGGGAAGCTGTGACTAGTTTCATTACAAGCCTACTGCCCTGATCATTTATGCTATGTCATTTGTCATTAAATATGTGGTGGTTCCATTGTTCCTTTCATTGTAATATCTTGCCCCCTAAATTGGAGCGTGCTCTAGTAGCTTCTTTGAATGAACTGTGCATGGCATTTCTTTCCTATCCTCACTGCAAAAAGATACCAGAGATTTCTGGTCATTTTCAACTGATAAAGAATGACTTGTATCAAATACCCTTTTCTCACTGCCCTGTATATTCCCTAGCCACCCCTAAATCCTATCATGAATGAATTGTTTTACTTTAGAATCTGAAGCCCATTTTGTTTCGGGAGACTTCCTTTGGTGATGACTGTTCCTAAACACAGAATTTGGTTCCGATTTTGGATTTTCTTGATTGTCCTGAAGAACTAACATAGCTGTAAACATTTTCTTTTTTTTAAGATTTTATTTATTTATTTGACAGAGAGATCACAAGTAGGCAGAGAAGCAGGCAGACAGAGAGAGAGAAGGAAGCAGGCTCCCTGCTGAGCAGAGAACCTGATGCGGGACTCGATCCCAGGACCCTGAGATCATGATCTGAGCTGAAGGCAGAGGCTTAACCCACTGAGCCATCCATGTGCCCCTGTAAACATTTTCTAAGTAGGTTGGCTATGTTTCCAAGCTTCTGATGTTTATTCAAAAGTCAGAATGGAAAAAAAAAAACAGGAAAAATATATCATGAGTCTTAAAAATGCATACCACAGGTTGAAGAGGGAAGGAGTTTTTGAAAGTCCTTTTTTCCTCTCTCTCTCTCTCTCTCTCTCTTTCTTTTTAAGATTTTATTTATTTATTTGATAGAGATCACAAGTAGGCAGAGAGGCAGGCAGAGAGAGACGGAGAAGCAGGCTCCCTGTGGATCAGAGAGCCCAATGTGGGGCTCTATCCCAGGACCCTGAGATCATGACCTGAGCCAAAGGCAGAGGCTTAACCCACTGAGCCACCGAGGCGCCCCCCACCATCTCTTTTAGTGGTTGTATCACTTGATTCCTCTTAGATGGTGGAAGAATTAGAACTTGGCACGGCAGTTCTTAGGGCTCCAAACTGTAGTGTTCATGTCTTGCTCATCGTAGGCACGTGGTATCTGGGGCTCTGATGGTGTTCTGTACCCCTGCTCCCTACGCCCCACCCTCCCTGTTTTAGTCTATCACGAGTACCAGCTCAGCAGGAGACCTACTCTCCATTTTCTACAGAAAGGGGCAAGTTTCAGATGTTCTGTGTTCTACTTTTGGTTAGCTGCAGACTTCTAGCTCCTAAAAAGGATTGTCCACAAGTTTTCTCAGTATCCTTCAGCAGGACATCGTTTGGCTGGAGATTACTGCTGAGCACACATTGGAAGAAAGCCAGATCTCTGGGCCTATAAATTGCCATCTTCCTGCACCCTCAGGCCCACCGTATTCGGGCCCCAGTTATGGATATAGGAGAGTGGATCGGGACTAGAGCTGGGAGGGGTGGCTGGGTGGGTCAGTTGGTTGAGCATCTGCCTTTAGCCCAGGTCGTGATCCTGGAGTCCTGGGATCAACCCCCACATTGGGCTCTCTACTCAGCAGGGAGTCTGGTTCTCCCTCTGCCTCTGTGATCTCTCTCGATCTCACTCTTTCTCAAATAAATAAATAAAAATCTTTTTTAAAAGGGGGGTGGTAGTGCGGCTGGGTGGCTCAGATGGTTAGGTGTCTGCCTTCTGCTCAGGTCATGATCTCTAGTTCTGGGATCAAACCCCATATCAGGCTTCCAGCTCAGTGGGGAGTCTACTCCCTCTCCCTGTGCCTCTCCCCCTGCTTGTGCGCTCTCTCTCTCTCTCTCTCTCTCAAATGAATAAATAAAATCTTAAAAAAAAAAAAAAAGGACTAGAGCTGGGAGACTGGGGAATCTGAGAGGTTTTGAAGACCGGTCTGTGGACCTTTTAGTTCAGTTCATCAAGTGATGGATTCCTTTCATTTTCAGCATCTCGTCTTCAGCAAGATCAGAGATGCGTGCTGGCGACAGTGCTGTTGTGCTTGAGGTCTTAAACATCTTCGCAGAAACTACAAAAGAAAATGAGACGACTGTGTCTGAATCCATTACAAATGCAACTCATAACGGCACGAGTGGTATGAAATACCATGGTAAGCATTCAGTACTTTTCTTCGAAGTCCTTTTGGTGAACATTTCTATTCTCTATGAGAAGCAGGGGGGAAGAAAAGCAGGAGACTTGAATCCACAGATGGGCCCTGTTCCAGTTAACTAGTCATTCCTCCTCCCTCTCTACCTTTGCTTGGTTCTATCCTTTCCAGCCGCCTCCCAAGCCAAGTCATCACACTGACCGGTTAGTTTGCTTCTCTCTTTGGAAGGTAGGAAGAAAGGAGAAACAAGGCTTTATACCAAGGTGTAGCTTCCAGATGATCCCAGAAAGCCTTCCTTGCCCTGTGTTTCCTTCAGGCTGACTCGTCAGCCCCCAGCACAGCTGGAACAATTCACTTTTGCTGTGTTACAAAGCACCCCTAAGCTTAGTGGCCTGAAAAAAACCACCATTTATTTATTGCCTTGCCGTAATTCCCCTCCCTTTTGTCTTGCTGACCATATTTTCGAATTGTCTCTGCCTCTCAGCTCGAAGTCTGTGTGATTATTATGGTTGTGAACCAGAGGAAGACCACTGTAGCAATAATTTGCTGTGTAAATGCAAGCAGGGGATGGAAAGACCTAATGCCCAGGTCCCTGTGTGTGTGGGTGAGTGTTCCACTTGCTTGTAAGTGTTCTTTGCAACCCATGTGTTCTCTTCTTTTGCATTTGCAAAATATGAGCTTTACTGCTCATGTTTCCATGTGCATTCCAGAGTCTGAGGGGTGTGGAGATGGGCTTTAGACACATGGACCTGGTGAGGCAGCTCATATGCCTCTTACAAGGACTGTTTGGGTACGCAGCTAGGGAACACCTCGCTTTACCCAGGAAAAACAGTATTAAAAAATCATGTTCTGTGGCATAGCACTTTGGGGGTCAAAGGGGTTGTTTCTGAAAATAACTCAGAAATTTTCTTTTGAAGCTTCTGCTGTCAGATGTCCCGACACTTGCAGTGCAGACCACAATAAGCAATGCTTAGTGAACAAGAACACTGGGAAGCCTGAATGCGTGTGCCTGCCAGGCTACAAAGAAAGTGATGGCGGGATCTGTCAAGAGTAAGAGAAGTCACTCCTTTCTCATCTTCCCACAACAAGGGATGGATGTATAGCATATGCATGGGTTGGAGTGCTGCCATACGTTGGTAGGTGTAAGAGCACCATCCTGTAATCGTTATCGGCATTGACAGTTCTAGAACATTCTCTGTGTGCCGGAACCGTGCTAGGTAATACGCGTCACACAGCAACACTGTCAGGAACAAATTCGTTTCCCATTTGCCAGAGAGCAAAGTGAAGCTCAGAGAATGTCAGTAACAAGCCCCAGCTTCCAGGCAGCAGTTGAGTGGCAGAGCCATGTGGCCTTGCCCCCGAGGGGATTCACAGTGCTCTGTGCCTCTGGGCTTCAGCTTAGTTTGAATTGCTGGATCTCCCTGAAGCTCAGAGGATGGAGGGTTCTGTCAGTAGGAAATGGGACCACTTGGAACTGTGTCCCCTTTTCTGCCTTCCAGAGCTCCATGGAAGGTGCTCACCTGGAGGAGTGGGAGGACAAGGAAAGGCAGTGGAAGAGGAGAAGGAGAAGGGGGAGCAGGTAGAATGAAAGGCAGATGGAAAGGAAGACATGGCAGTTGGGTGGGAACTCTGATGTGTTCCTCACAGAGACTCTACACCGTGGTTTCCATTCTTGTATCTTAGGTGTGCGTTTGGTTACAGTGGAGTTCACTGTGAAGACCGTGAGTATAAAAGTTTTGCTTTGTTATTAAGCTTCTGAGAAATAGGGAACACATTCAGAATTCTGCCCAGGATTCAAAGTCTCTGGTTCCCTTCAAAAAGAGCTAAAAAATCTGCCTACATTCTCTGTTCTGCATCATGCCAGCCCATGCCTGCCTTGCGGTCATAGGCAGCAGCCCCTCCGTTAAAGCAGATGGCGGAACCCGGCCCAAGAGGTGGGTTCTCGACTTGGCCAGACCAGAGGAGGGCGTCCTGTCATTCTATTCATTTTCTCTTACTAGCAAGGATAAAAGACAAGTATATTCCAAAACTGTGGTTGTAGGAGAGCAGGACTAAAAACCCTTTAAATACTCAAGTCTTTTTGTCCCCAAGCTGTTTACTAGCTTGTGATATGTTGTTGCCAGTTCAGTTGCTTTTAAGTTGATTTTTTTTTTTTTTTTAGATTTTATTTATTTATTTGACAGACAGAGATCGTAAGTAGGCAGAGAGGCAGGCAGAGAGAGAGAGGAGGAAGCAGGCTCCCTGCTGAGCAGAGAGCCCGATGCGGGGCTAGATCCCAGGACCCTGGGATCATGACCTGAGCCGAAGGCAGCAGCTTAACCACTGAGCCACCCAGGCGCCCCTTAAGTTGATTTTAATAACATTTCACTTCATGTATCAAAAATATTTTTCAACATGTCATCATTGTAAGAGTTACATGACAATTTTTTTTTTCTCTTATACCTTGTGTTTGAAATCTGCCATGTGCTCAGGCCACCTCATAGCCACATTTGCCGTGCTCTATAGTGTGAGAGAATACAGGTAGCCATGAGCCCTCCCCCCACTAATTCTTGCAAGCCTCTGTTAGTGACAAAATGTAACTCTAGCCTCATTCGTCCTGCTTATCAGCAAGATGAGACTCGTGGGCAGCCAGAGGCAGCAGAGCTTAGGAAGAGATGCATCCCTCTGTTGAGATCCCATCTCCACAGAGTCCAGGAAGGCCCTGCCCCCAGACTGCGGCTGCCTCTGTGTCTACGGTCTTCTTTTATGTGACAAGGCAGCCTCTTTGATTGGGTTCTAAGGACATAGTAGTGGGGGTGGCGCTAAAGGAGATGAGCCACCCCTCCCCCAGCCTGCCCCCCAAGCTGGCCCTGGTGGGGGTGGGAACTGCTGGGAGCGCGGGGATCTGTGCAGTACCCAATGGGGGTTGCTTGTGGGAGGCTGTGCCTACTCTTTGCTTTTCCTTTTCAGAATTTCAGTTGATCCTCACTGTCGTGGGCAGCATTGGTGGTGCCCTCATTCTCTGCCTGATGATCGCACTGATTGTCTTATCAAGGTACGGAGGGGAGCATCCCTTTCCCTAGGGCACATCACCACCAGCATCATGCTCAGTCTTGCTGGGGCAAAAGAAGGGAGATAAGGCAAAACCTCTCTAGTACTGTTGGCTCTCTATCTTACCTTCATTTGCTTTGGCTTATGGAAGCCATACGTGATTACTGAAGAGAACAGAAAAATGTGTAAAGGAGCACAATTAAAAAATCACTCAGAACTTATCTACCCTAAGACAACTAATATTTTGGCATATTCTTTCCAGATTTTTTCTTTTCAAATGATTTTTTTCCTTTTATTTTTTTAAGATTTTATTTATTTGACAGAGGGAGACACAGTGAGAGAGGGGACACAAGCAAGGGGAGTGTGAGAGGGAGAAGCAGGCTCCCCGCTGAGCAGGGAGCCCAATGTGGGGCTCGATCCCAGGACCCTGGAATCATGACCTGAGCTGAAGGCAGATACTTTAATGACCAAGCCACCCAGGCTCCCCTCAAATGGTATTACAGACATAATTTTGTGTCCTTTGTGTGGGTTTTGTTTGTTTGTTTTTAGAGAGAGACAAGCATGTGCCAGGGGTGGGAGGGAAGGCAGAAGGAGGAATACCAAGAGCGTGGAGCTTGACTCAGGGCTCAGTCTCACAACCCTGAGATCATTACCTGAGCTGAAACCAAAGAGTCAGACATTTAACCAACTAAGCCACTCAGGTGCTCCATCCTTTGTGTTAAAAAGAATACATTGGGGCGCCTGGGTGGCTCAGTGGGTTAAGCGGCTGCCTTCGGCTCAGGTCATGACCTCAGCGCCCTGGGATCGAGCCCCACATTGGGATCTCTGCTCCACAGGGAGCCTGCTTCCCTTTCTCTCTCTCTCTGCCTGCCTCTCTGCCTACTTGTGATCTGTCTGTCAAATAAATAAATAAAATCTTTAAAAAAAAAAAAAAAGAATACATTGTTGAACAGCTTAACAAGGTCTGTTTTTACTTAATTGTATAATGTGACCTAACAACCATTTTCTGATGGCCCTGAAACTCTCCATTAGTAGTTTTCAGCCCCACTCATGTAGTCAAGGATCATTCGTCAAGGCCCTGGGCCCAGTACCCTGTGGCAGGGGCCTGACCTGGGCTTCAGCTGAGCCCTATGCCTTGTTCTCTCTGCAAAGCCATTTTGCAGGTGCCTTAAGTGCTCTTCCGAAGAACTTGCGTAGAGTCCTTTCATTTATTCAACAAATATTTAGATAAATTTCCCTGCATTAACTGGGAGAAAGAACACTGTTATCTCTATTCCATTCGAAATGTGCCAAGTGGGGATGCACTTTGGTAAAAACAAGCTGCTTGTGGGTGACACTTCGCTCATATCTTATATTTTGGCAAAAGAGGTATTTTTGTATGATAATGTGAGAGGATAAATAGATATTGTTTCTTTTTTATTAGTCGAGTTTGATATTAACTCTTCCCCACAGCCTTTATTACAAGGACGCAAAGCTGTGAACCAGAAGTGTGACCTTCCCTTTTCTAGGAAGATGGCCAGAACATTCTGTTCTGGAGCAAGGCTGTCTCCTCCTTTTGTAGGAGGATTGCCTATCTGTCTTGGGTTTCCAGCATCCTCAGGGGCTGTGTGTGGAACTTTGTGACCCCACGACGGCTATGTTTCTCAGCTCCTGCTTCCTGCTGCAGAGCGAGGCTGGCTCCTAGTTCAGCCTCAGGTTCATCGTTCCTGGGAGCACATCAAGAATTATTAATTGCTTGCCCATTCCAGAGAGAATGAAGCTTCTCTCCTCCTCTCCTTTCCTTAGTTAGACAGGAGTGCTCCCAAAGGGCGGGAATTCTTCCATAAGCTGGGCTGGCTCCTGGGTTCACAGGGTGAGTGGGTCCTCCCTTTAACATTTCCCTTTAACATTTCCGGTAGGAGACAGTCATTCTGGGAGTGCCCTGTGGGCATTAATATTATTAGCAAAATTTGCATGAGACCAACTGAACTGGATGGCAGTGTTGGATCAGTGTTAACATTCTGGTGTTAATGTTTACAGAGAGCTTTTGAGGACACTAAAAAGCTCTAAAACTTAGGGAATGTACAGTGAACAAAGTAGTGAAGCATTATGGGTAGTGGGGTGTCAGGTATAAACGCTTATTCTTAATGTTGCAGAAATGGTAACAGTTGGGGAATCTGGGTGGGGGCCCATGGAAGCTCTGTATAATTTTTGGTGTGTACCTTATATGTAAATTTGAGATTATTTCAAAATTTGAAAAAAATTTTTTTAAAAAGAATACTAACATTTGCTTCAAGGAACTTTCTGCCATTGTCAAATCCTAATTCTTATCACCCTTATAGCTCAAAGAACAAAAACAAGAATATTGAAGAAGAGAATTTGATTGAGAACGACTTTCAAAATCTGAGACTGCAGCAGACGACGACAGGCTTCAGCAATCCCGGAGCAAATGGGAGCATCTTCCCTAAAGTCAAAGCAAATGTCCCTGGTCAGCCACAGAATCCCTATGTGCACCAGAGAAGCTTGCCTCGCCCTGACTACTAGGTGAGTCAGTGGGCTGGAGAGGGAGTGGGATGCCCAGGGCAGAGCAGGGACAGGGACCAGACCATTGTATCTTCATGTCCTGGCTGCAGGTTGTTTTGTTTGTTTGTTTGTTTTTGCTTTCTGATCAAAAGGGAAAGATCAGAGAATGCCCCCTCCTCTTGTTTTTGTTTGTTTTCCTGTTTTTTTCTTTTTTTTTTTTTTTACTCCCTCTTATTGTTAAGTGGCCACCACTTGGTCCCTAACACTGACCATCTACGTGACTTGTAGACGCATCACTTAATTTCTCTGACCTTCTGTGTCCTCAGCTATAAAAAAAGAAAAACAATTTAGATGCCCTTAAGGTCCCTTTACTTTATAAACTTTTCCAGATAGGACTCCAGTCATTGTGATGACAGTTTCCAAGCTGTTTGAGGATCTAGGACCCAGGTCAGGGAAGAACTGTTGGATGTAAACAGGGTTCTGTCCCATCCTTCTAGCCTGCCCATGTCAAGGCAGATCTCTCCTTTCCTCCCCACCCAGACCTCAAGGCATAACCCAGTTAGTTTCTACAGAGATAAGGCAAGTAGGGCTGGGGCTGTTTTATTTCCCTTAAGAGGACTTTCAAGGAGCATAGCTTGTGTTCATTAGATTTGTATTGGATAATTGTCCTGGCCTTGCTTACTGTGGTCTGAGTGAATCTTTAAGAAGCAACTTTGATGGGGAAGGGAGCCAAGGGAACTGAGCTAGAAGGAGGGAAGTTGTGGGAGGAGAGAAAAAGGGAAGAGAGAGGTTAAAAGAAGAGCAGCAAGGGGAGAAATTACTTCCTAAAGAAGTAAGAACAGGGGAGGGAGGGAGAGAGGGAGGGGTGGAGGAATGCCTAACTTCCAGAAGAGTCGAAAAATAAAGAGGGTGAGGAGGTGAAGGCAGCTGGGGTGCGGCAGAGGCAGCTGAGGAAGGGGGCAGGGGCTCCGCGTTCTCTGTGCACATTTCTCTTCTGCAGACTTCCCTGGGCGAGCACACTGCCCGCTGAGGCTCTCAAGTCACTATGACCGTTCTGGGAAAACCTGCCTTGTTTCTGTTTTGAAATTCCATGATTTATTTTTTAAAGATTTTTATTTATTTATTTGACAGACATCACAAGCAGGCAGAGAGGCAGGCAGAGAGAGAGAGAGGAAGGGAAGCAGGCTCCCTGTTGAGCAGAGAGCCCGATGTGGGACTCCATCCCAGGACCCTGAGATCATGACCTGAGCTGAAGGCAGAGGCTTTAACCCACTGAGCCACCCAGGCGCACCCCCCATGATTTTTTTTGCACATGAAGTTTTCTTTAGTCGTAGAAGTCATTAGTTTCATGTGGGTACAAAGGTTTGACTCACACGAGGCGTGCCATGTTGGGCCAGACACGTGGTCTAGTCCTCAACAGCCAAGAGCCTGAGTTCTGTGGGAAAGCCTGCTGGCTCCACCCAAGGGGAACCTTAACTGGCAGACTCCTTACAAACCTCCCTTCCTCCTTATGGAGGAGCCTTCACATCAAGCATCCTCTCTAAAGAGAACGCCTTAGAGGCAAAAATAAGCATGGGATTTAGAGCATGGGTTTGGCGCCTTGCCTCTTCTGTTAACTTGCATCAGCTAAGTGATTTTGGATAAGTTATTTACTTCTCTGAGTTTGTTTTCGCATCTGTGACATGGACATAAGGATTTTTATCTCATAGGATAAAAATCAGATAAGCTACTATGGACAGAGAACCTAGAACAGTGACTGTTCTAATTTAAAAAATAGTATTCAAACAGTGTTACTTGAAGTAATGGTACAAGTGTGTTAATCTGCTCTTTCTCAGATAGATCTGTTGTAGTACTTCTTTTCTAAGAGTTTGTTTTGTTTATTTCCCCATCTTTCTCTTTCTCTCTTTTTGTCTAGAAGGGTAACAACTGGGCACCCTCCGGGGCCCTCGACCCAGTATCTGAGCTTTTGTTTTGAGTGTTTAAAAGATTAACGGAGAAGCAAGCAGCCATGAAGATCTGGCCTTCGGAATTCCTCTGCCACCCAGCACCCAGCCTCTCTGGATGGAAGTTGTGACTGTTTGCAACAGATGCAGCTTGTTCGCTACGTACCTATCAAATTGAATGCACATAGTTGCTGTTAGCACTTGTAAGACAGATGATTTTGTCCAATCAGTACAATGGTTAGTTTTTGTTTTTGTTTTGTTTTGTTTTTTCCTGGTGGGGCAACAATAACCATTTCCAATCTAGAGGAAAACCCCCAGGATTGTGGACTCCTGCGAGAATGTGGCTTTGAGTTGATCACCTGCAGATCTGTGACCTGATTCTGAGCGACTCTTAGGCGTCAGCTATGGAGGTCCCCGGGTGTGGGAAGAAATACCATCTTTTAAGGTTCTCGGGCTCATTCTCTACTAAGTTAAATAGGATGCTACTTCTGTCCCTCCAGTGTAGGCATTTCATGACCCTTGCCCTGCCGGGAACCTATGACCTGGCCTCACACCAAGGACACAGAAGAAAAGACACGTCTCTCAGCCTGCCCAGGAGGGCAGGATCATTTTGATGTTAATTAGAAGGCCAGGACTAGAACTGCCCACCATGGAGTACATTCTAGAGTTTCTGAAATGCCAGGAACTGGTAGAGGCGGAGGAGGAAAAAACAAAAATAAAAACCATAGCCAGGAGTAGGAGGAACAGAGACAGAAGGAAGCTGGGCTGGCAGGATGAGTACAGGACGGTGCACGTGGGGTCCACCTTGGTCCTCAGATCCCCCTCCTCGATGAGCGAACGGACATTTCCTCCGATTCATGTCCTGCCCACAACTTGGAGCCTAAGGAAGTGTGAAGAGAACACGCCAGGAGCGAGAGCTGGAAGACACTTTGAAACTGCAGATTCTATTTGGCTGATGGGGAAAGAGGGAGCTTCTGCTCAGGATCTGGATGTCCGGCCTTGGGACGCAGACTCCAGAGTTCCTTCACGGAGGCCTCGGCCTCCTCTGTGGCCGCCAGCGTGCACACAGCTACAGCTACAGCCAGCACGCACTTTCTTTAATGTTAATAGTGTCCTTGTTTGTATCTAATGTCTGGTCCCCTTACAAATTATTTTTATTTGTTATTATTATTTGTTCTTACTATTAACTGTAAGAGGTAATGAATAAAGTGTCTTTGGTAGATGGTGTCCTTCCTTGTGTCCTTCCTTACCTTTAGAGCGGTTAGGAGATGCCGAGGGAGAGGGAGAGAGAATCTTAGTCATCCTCCCCGCTCGGCACAGAGCCGACATGGGGCTTGATCGCACTACCCTGAGGTCATAACCTGAGCTGAAATCAAGAACCTGACACTCAACCGAATAAGCCACCCGGGTGCCTCTAGGCTCACTTCCAATAACAGACATGACACATGGCAAACCAGACTGACTGATATCTGTAGCCCTTGTTAGGGGCTGTTAGACCACCCAGGGTAATTTTTTAATCGTGTAGTAGATGTTTCTGGCTGCTGTCCCTTGAACATCCTACTTCTCTCCCATTATGAAGCTGCCAAGCATTTTGGGTGGGACCATTCTGACCCCCAGTTCCAAGGGCCCAAGCCAATCAGTGGAACCCCATTCCCCTGTTGTTGATGGGTTTAGTGATCACATGTTATAAGTGGATGCAGTTAGAATAAAGCCTAGGACACCTGGGTGACTTGGTCGGTTGGGCGTTGTGCTTTCAGCTCTGGTTACAGTTCCAGGTTCCTGGAATTGAGTCCTGCATCAGGCTTCCTGCTTGGTGGGGAGCCTGCTTCTCCATCTCCCTCTACCTGCTGCTCTGCCTACTTGTGATCTCTCTCTCTTTCTGTCAAATAAAGAAAATCTTAAAAGAATAAAGCTTAAATTTTACTAGGAGGCTTGGAGAAAGAGAAACTCTTTGTTCTCTTGACAAAGTGGGCTTGAGGATATGAGGCCTTGGACTGCTTCAGTTTCGCTGAACAGACATTCTCCTAGCAGAGCTAAGAGAACCATGGAAAAATGGGGCAGGAGTCCTGATCAGACCATGCCTGAAGCATCTGGAGTTTACTCTTGATCCACTGTGTGGAGCTGAACGCATCCTCACTGACACCACTTGGCTTTACTCTTGTGTTCACAAGGCTAGGTAGGGGGTAAATGGGATTAAAGAAACACCCTTAGGAGCTCTTAATACCTATAAAGACATTAAATATTCATCAGGTCATAGCAACAGAAGTAATGTAGATGTAACTTAAAATGGTTGACCTTTTTAAAAAAATATATTTTATTTATTTATTTGAGAAAGACAGCGAGAGAAAGCATGAACTAGGAGGAGAGGGAAAAATAGGCTCCCCGCTAAGTGGGGAGCCTGACAGGGCTAGATCCCAGGACAGGACCTGAGCCAAAGGCAGACTTAACTGACTGAGCCACCCAGGAGTCCCAGATTGGCTGACCTTGTAACATGCCATCACAGACTTTATTCCTGACCTGCATGTTACCTCTACATTTTAGGATGATTTTTTTCCCCCAAGATTTTATTTATTTGACAGACAGAGATCACAAGCAGGCAGAGAGGCAGGCAGAGAGAGAGAGGAAGAGAAGCAGGCTCCCTACCAAGTGGAGAGCCTGACGCAGGGCCCCATCCCAGGACCCAGTACCCTGAGATCATGACCCGAGCTGAAGGCAGAGGCTTTAACCCACCAAGCCTTGAGAGAGAGTGTGTGAACATGGGGGGAAGGGAATGGAAAAAGCAGACTTGGGGATCATGACCTGAGCCAAAGGCGGACACTTAACCGGCTGAACCACCCAGGTGCCCCTACATTTGAAGATCATTCTGGATTCATTGTTAGAAGTAGGCTGTTTGAACCTCTCTTCTAAAGAGTCCCCCCTTCCTTGTGGCATACTGGACCTCAGCGTGCCAGTTTCCATCACTTTGCAAATGTCCTGGGCCATACGAATTCTGGCTTCATGACCAGAGTATCACCCATTTCTCACAGACTCTCGTTGCTATTGTTTAAATAGAAGGAATTCTCCAAATACATGTGTAATGTTCATGAAATGACATTCACATTCAAAGCTGTTTGAGTCTTACATAATATGACCTACAATTCATTTGTTTCTGCTCACTGGGAACTTCGTGAAGTTTTCCACACTTACTGTCCGCCAGCCTTGGAGGGCTGTCAGAACAAACTTTCTAAGATGCAAATCTGGTCATCATGCTCCCTTGCTTGAGGCTTTCAGGGCTTCTCCACTGAGAGAACAAAGCTCACAGAACTAAGGCAGACTCTCCTGGCTCATGTCTCCTGGTGACCAGGCTGCCACCACCAACTGCTCCAACTTTGCTGAATCTCCCCACCCCACCAGAACCTGCTGTCCTGCAAACACACCTCCTCTTCATAACTCCATTTCTCCACTCATGCTGTTCCCTGCACTGGGAAAGCCCTTTCCTTAAAATTTTTTTTTTTAAGATTTTATTTATTTATTTGTCAGAGAGAGAGAGAGAGAGTGCACACAAGCAGGCAGAGGCAGAGAGAGAAGCAGACTCCCCGCCGAGCAAGGAGCCTGATGTGGGACTCTATCCCAGGACCCTGGGATCATGACCTGAGCCAAAGGCAGTGGCTTAACCAACTGAGCCACCCAGGTGTCCCTAAAATCTTATTTTAAAAAACTCGGTGGCGGTGGGGGGAGTGCACCTGGGTGGCTCAGTCAGTTATGTGTCTCAGCAGGGAGTCTGCTTCTCCCTCTGCCTGCCACTCCCCCAGCTTGTGCTCACTCTCTCTCAAATAAATAAATAAAAACTTAAAAAAAAAAAAAAAGCCCTTTCCTTCAACTATCTCATAATCACCTCCAGCTGTCTTGATCAGCGAAACCATCTCCTGTGACCAGCTTTTCCCAATCTTCTCCCACAGCCCTCTCCAGGATAGGTATGCTTCCTTCCCATCCCAGCAGCACCCTGAATCTACTTCCCCTGGGAAGGAGGTGGCACATGGTGAGTCTGGGTTTCCTTCTCCCCAGGACAATACCTGGCATGGAATATTAAGTAATTGTGAAACAGCAATGTAAAGCCGGCTCTCCCAGCTCAATCTCGAGGAGTATGTTCATTACATGGTGATGGTTCATTGTGGTGATGGTTTCACAGGTGCATCAAAACTTGTCCAATGGGGGGCACCTGGGTGGCTCAGTGGGTTAAAGCCTCTGCCTTCGGCTCTGGTCATGATCTCAGGGTCCTGGGATCAAGCCCCACATCGGGCTCTCTGCTCCACAGGGAGCCTGCTTCCTCCTCTCTCTCTCTCTCTGCCTGCCTCTCTGTCTACTGGTGATCTCTGTCTGTCAAATAAATAAATAAAATCTTTAAAAAAAAAAACTTGTCCAATGGTACACTTAGTATATGTACAGCTTATTGTAAGTCCATTATATCTCCACAAAGCTATTTTTGTAAGTGGGGAGTGTACTCTCACACAGGGGCTTCTCTGACCTTGATGGAGGCATCCTCTGATCACGGCTCTAAGACAGGACAGGAATGTGCACATGTTATTCTGCTGGTCTCTACACTAGAATGAAGGTTCTCTGAGGTCAGTCCTAGGGGAAATGAGCTGGAGATGGGATGCTGCCCAGCCAACGGCAGGTCTCAGCTCTACATTGGTGTCACCCGAAGTTTAAAGGTCACTGATGCCTGGGCCCCAGAGCACTCCATTGGTCTAGGGAATCCTGAGCAAAGGGATTGCTTAAGCCGGAATGTGTAGCACATTTTGAGAATCACTGTTTTAGATCAGTGATTTGGTTCCTCACAGCTGAGGCCCAGATCACATCATTTCCCGTTCCTTCCCCTGAGAGTTCAGAAACCAGGAGTCCGTTGTGCACAAGAAGCTTCAGTGGGCTCTGAGCATCCTCTGGAGAAGGAGGACAGGCCTCCAGTTGCCATTAACACCAAAACAGTTTGAGACATAAATCTCTGGGGCAATTTTGCCCGTGAACCAAACGACCCCCAACCCTTCCTAGCAACTGGGCAAATTTCATGGCCAGTAGGTGGCGCTATATCCTTTGACTTCCAGAAAACCCAACTTCGGACCAGGGACTCTTCAAAAGGCTCTTTTGACGTCCTAAATTTTGATTGCACTAATAATTTCCCCTCTACTTTTCCCTGGTCTCTTCAAATGCTCGCTCTTGTGCCAGAGAAACATGAATGTTTTCACACTCATGATATTTGTGCCATTTTTACTGGGTCCTTAGAGATCAGACATGGTTCCCTTTATTGGCTCAAAAATACCTGAGTATTGAAGTAGTGTTAATATCATATTATGGTACATAAAATTTGTTACAACATTCAGATAATCAAGGTTTTCTTTCTTTCTTTTTTCTTTTTTCTTTTTTTTTTTTTTTTTTTTTTTTTTTTTTTGAGTGGGGAGGGGCAGAGGAAGAGGGAGAGGTTGAATCTTAAGCAGGCCCCATGCCCTTCTCTGAACCTGATCTGGGTACTATCTCAACCCTGAGATCATGACCTGAGCCGAAATCAAAGAGTTGAACACCTAACTGAGCCACCCAGGTACCCCATCAATGTTTTATTTCATGGTGATTTTCCAAAGTAAAAAAAGGAATCCATTTTCACAGAAAAATTATTCAGTTAAGAAAACAAAATGTCACCATTTTGTTGGAAGGTCTCTTTCATCCACTTTCATGAGGTGAGCAGGTCTGGATGGGTTTTTTATTTTTTATTTTCATTTTTTACATTTTCAAAATTTAAATTCAATTAATTAACATATAATGTGTTATTAGTTTCAGAGATAGAGGTCAGTGATTCATCCGTCTTATGTAACACCTAGTGCTCATAACATCACATGCCCTCCTTAATTTAATGTCCATCACCCAGTGACCCCCATCCCCCCACCTACCTCCCTTCCAGCAAACCTCAGTTTGTTTCCTATGATTAAGAGTCTCTTATGGTTCGTCTCTGTCTCTGGTTTTGTCTTGTTTTCATCTCTTCCCCTATGATCTTCTGATTTGTTTCTTAAATTCCATGTATCAGTGAGATCATCTGATTAACTTATTTTGCTTAGCATAATACCCTCTAGTTCCATTCACATTGTTGCAAATGGCAAGATTTCATTTTTTTGATGGCTGAGTAATATTCCTGTGTGTGTGTGTGTGTGTGTGTGTGTGTGTACATCTTATTAACCTATTTGTCTGTCAGTGGACATCTGAGCTTTTTCCATAGTTTGGCTATTGTGGACATTGCTACTATAAACATTGGGGTGCACGTGCCCCTTCAGATCACTACATTTGTATCTTTGGGGAAATACCCATTACTGGGCCATAGGTAGTTCTATTTTTAACTTGTCAAGGAAACTCCATACTGTTTTCCAGAGTGGGTGCACCACCTTGCATTCCCACCAACAGTGCACAAGGGTTTCCCTTTCTCTGCATCCTCACCAGCATCTGTTGTTTCCTGACTTAACTAATTTTCTGGCTGGGTTTTTTAGAGAATGAGGTTGGGAAGAGGCCTGGGGTACAGTATGGGGGTCTTCCCCTCAACCTCCATGCTAGGAAATATGGCTTCTTCTATTCAAAGAAACTTGGGACAAAATCATCAAGGACTCAGAAATTCCTGCAAGCCTGATTTTCTGAGCCCACAGTATGACATATGGTCCACTGGAAGAATTTTCTTCCGCCTCCAGGTGAGACAAGGAAAACATTCCGCAAAAGTCTATTCTGGAAGGTTTGCATTAGGTATTGAAAGATGAGTCAGAGTTTACACGTTGGAAAAGATCAGGGATAAAGACTTCTGTGAAGAGGAAACACAACGTGCAAAGGTGAGAGTGTTTTTGAGGCTGAAATGCCGGGTCTGGAGCAAAGGGCCTTGTGTGTTATATCCCCATTGGATTCCTAGACTTTTGGTTACACCAAGTATGCACACTGCCTTATTTTTCTAAAAAGCAGGCTAAACAGCTACAATTGGTAAGGTATTTACTCAAGTCCTGTCTTCTGTAATAGTTATTTTTAATTTTTTTAAAGATTTTAATATATTAGAAAGAGAGAAAGAGATCACAAGCAGCAGGGAAGAGTAGAGGGAGAAGCAGGTTCCCTGCTGAACAGGGAACCCAAGGCAGGGCTCGATCCCAGGACCCCAGGATCATGACCTGAGCTAAAAGCAGATGCTTAACTGACTGAGCCACCCAGGCATCCCTCAAGTCCTGTCTTCTGAGGTAGAGTAACTTGCAAGACCTCAGTGGTCTCTCTGGAAGGAGGGAGCCCAGCTTCCTCAAGTTATGGCTCCGCCTCGCGTCTAGCTTGGATCTGTCCTGCACACCACTTGGAAAGCAGTGACTTGGGTGACTTCGACTAAGAGCCACAAACCCCCACAGCTAATTACAATTTGGCCTATTGATCTGAGGGTAAAAGGCCCTGTGTTTGCTGTCAGTGAAGATTTAATTGTGACTGGGGATGGATGCTGGAAGGGCATGCATGGCACTCTCTGTAACAGAAGGCCCGCTGTAACCCTGGAGGGCCACCTTTTAGACACGACTTAGATGACTAGTAGGTCAGAGCTATTGCCCTTAAAAGTCATTTAGGTCTGCTTCCCAAATTTAGGAAGTAACAGGCAGATTCAATCAATAATTATTGAATGCCTACTATGTACCAGGAATTTTTAGATGCGTTTACTAATTTAACCTGCACACAGATATTTTTTAAAGTAATCACAAGACACCTATTAGATGACATTGCACTTTAGAAAATATTAATGTATTACTATAAATTTCTTTAAAATGCACTCAAATTATATTAAGACCATGTCGTAGTCACACTGACGATCAGAAATTCCAAATGAGGCAGGTGTCATATCATAGAAAGGAGAGGGGTTCCTGGAGTCAGAGATCTCAGCTCTGTCACTTATTAACACTTCTCCAAGCCCCAGTGTCCAAATGGGGGAGAATAAGGCGTGTTTTATGGCAGTTATTTGTATGAACGATACGTACTTGGCTGCGCACATCCTCTGGGCCTTTCTGAATGTGCAGACACTTAGAACTGCATTTGTCTTCATGAGGAAGCTGGAAACCCATGGAACTATTTGGAAATAGAATGGCTTGTAAGCCAGGGAGTCTCCTACACCTGTCCAACCAGCTTCCTACCTCCTTGTACACGAGCTGACTGCTATGCTGGGCTGACCCTGGAGCTCTGTGTCTTGGAGGCTGCCATGCTGGTCTGCTGTGATTGTTAGCCACATTTAAAAAAAAGATTTATTATACACACACACACACACACACACACACACACATATATGGAGAGAGAGAGAGCGAGCGAGAGAGAGCACATGAATGCTCACATGTGTGGCAGGAGGGGCAGAGGGAGATGGAGAGGGACAGTAGAGCCCAAAGTGGGGCTCAATCCCATGACCCTGAGATCATGAGCCAAGCTGAAATCAAGAGTCAGACGCGTGGGGCACCTGGATGGCTCGGTGGGTTAAAGCCTCTGCCTTCGGCTCAGGCCATGATCCCAGGGTCCTGGAATAGAGTCCCGCATCGGGCTCTCTGCTCAGTGGGGAGACTGCTTCTCTTCCTCTCTCTCTGCCTGCCTCTCTGCTTACTTATGATCTCTGTCTGTCAAATCAATAAGTAGAGTCTTTAAAAAAAAAAAAAAGTCAGATGTGGAATGGACTGAGCCACCCAGCCGCGTTATTTATTTATTGAGGGGGGGAGGGGAGAGGGAGAGAATCTTGGGCAGACTCCCTACTGAGCTCAGAGCCTGCTTGGAGATTGATCTCATGACCCTGGTATCATGACCTGAGCTGAAACCAAGAGTTGGATGCCTAACCAACTGAGCCACCAAGGCACACACCACACCAGCCACATTTTTTGAGTAAAGTGAAGCATGCCTTCTGGAAGCCTTGTGGTTGGAATGTTTATTTGAACCTAGGAGGAACCTCTGGAGGGCACTGCAGACATCATGTGTTATGATCTCTGAAATGGTAGAGCAGGTGGTGACCTACCTCTACCGAAGCTAGGAAAGAGGAATTTATTGAAGAAGGATATTACAATCAGAGTAACTTAGCTAGGGAGCTGATGGAGGCTCCTGGGACATTATTTAAAGAGCCAGGGCAACTATTTGCAGAGGCTCCTCTCAAAACAAGTCCTCACAGTCTTCCCACTTTCCCACTGTTAAAGGGCAATGGCTTTTTGAAGGACACTGTTGGTACAACAGGTTATGTAAACCAGAGCCTGCTGCCGGGTGCCAAACACATCTGACTTCACAAGTAGTAATTACAAAGCCAAGTCTGGCATGGGCTAGAGTCTTCTCTTTCCACACAAGCAAACTGAGGTCCAAGGAGGGGCAGGAAGTTATATGAAGTTACATGGTTGTTCAACTAGGTTATGGCATTGAGACTGGAGATCACTCTTTCCGATTCGGAGCCCAGATCTCTAGTTTTTCTCTGCTAGCCATTAAATATGAAGACTATATATTTTTTTAAGATTTTATTTATTCATTTGACAGAGAGAGATCACAAGTAGGCAGAGAGGCAGGCAGAGAGAGAGGGGGAAGCAGGCTCCCTGCTGAGCAGAGAGCCCGATGCGGGGCTCAATCCCAGGACCCTGGGACCATGACCTGAGCCAAAGGCAGAGGTTTAACCCACTGAGCCACTCAGGCGCCCCGAAGACTATATTCTTTTTATTTTTTAAATTTCTTTTCAGTGTAACAGAATTCATCATTTATGCACAACACCCAGTGCTCCATGCAATACGTGCCCTCCATAATACCCTCCACCTGGCTCCCCGGCCTCCCATCCCCCACCCCTTCAAAACCCTCAGATTGTTTTTCATAGTCCATAGTCTCTCTGGTTCACCTCCCCTTCCAATTTCCCTCAACTCCCTTCTCCTCTCCATCTCCTCATGTCCTCCATGCTATTTGTTGTGCTCCACAAATAAGTGAAACCATATGATACTTGACTCTCTCTGCTTGACTTATTTCACTCAGCATAATCTCTTCCAGTCCTGTCCATGTTGCTACAAAAGTTGGGTATTCGTCCTTTCTAATGGAGGCAAAATACTCCATAGTGTATATGGACCACATCTTCCTTATCCATTTGTCTGTTGAAGGTCATCTTGGTTCTTTCCACAGTTTGGCAACCGTGGCCATTGCTGCTGTAAACATTGGGATACAGATGGCCCTTCTTTTCACTACATCTGTATCTTTGGAGTAAATGCCCAGGAGTGCAATTGCAGGGTCATAGGGAAGCTCTATTTTTAATTTCTTAAGGAATCTCCACACTGTTTTCCAAAGTGGCTGCACCAACTTGCATTCCCACCAACAGTGTAAGAGGGTTCCCCTTTCTCCACATCCTCTCCAACACACGTTGTTTCTGTCTTGCTAATTTTGGCCATTCTGACTGGGGTAAGGTGGTATCTCAATGTGGTTTTAATTTGAATTTCTCTGATGGCTAGTGGTGATGAACATATTTTCATGTGTCTGATAGCCATTTGTATGTCTTCATTGGAGAAGTGTCTGTTCATATCTTCTGCCCATTTTTTGACATGATTATCTGTTTTGTGTGTGTTGAGTTTAAGAAGTTCTTTGTAGATCCTGGATATTAACCTTTTGTCTGTACTGTCATTTGTGAATATCTTCTCCCATTCTGTGGGTTGCCTCTTTGTTTTGTTGACTGTTTCCTTTACTGTGCAGAAGCTTTTGATCTTGACAAAGTCCCAAAAGTTCATTTTCACTTTTGTTTCCTTTGCCTTTGAAGATATATCTTGAAAGAAGTTGCTGTGGTTGATATTGAAGAGGTTACTACCTATGTTCTCCTCTAGGATTCTGATGGATTCCTGGCTCACGCTGAGATCTTTTATCCATTTCCAGTTTATCTTTGTGTACGGTGTAAGAGAATGGTCGAGTTTCATTCTTCTACATATAGCTGTCCAATTTTCCCAGCACCATTTATTGAAGAGACTTGAAGACTATATTCTATAAAAGGACAGCAGTCCCTGCACAGAGGCTAAAAGTTGGGTCCCAGGCTGGTGCTTGATGCCTCCTGCAGGGCTTTGGCCCATAGCTTCTTGCAGACCCAGCAGTTACTTCATCTCCACCCCCAAATCTGGCCCCCCAGAAAGAGGTAGGGGGTCAGGAGCTTGTCTTACCTTTGGAAGAGCTGTAGAACTCCTAGCTAAGCATTCTCTTAAGGACCACTCATGGAGCTAAGACAAGGCAGAAGAGAGAGGCAGGAAGGAAGTGGGAGGTAGCAGGTAAGGGAATGGAGTGTAGGTGAAAAGGAGAACAAAAAGAAAATGGTACTCAAGTGGCCAGGGCAGAATGCTGGCTCAGCTTCCAGCAGCATGCCCAAGTTACTGGCTTCCTCCTTCCAATCTGTAGATGTCCTCATCCCTGCCTATATCTCTGGTATTCACTGCTTTCTGCCCCATCCTCCTACTCTGTGGTTTTTACCCACACCACATCTCTATGGACCATACCTGCTCCTTGTGTGGGACACCTGTGTCCTTTCCCCATCCCCTACTCACTCCTTTTTCCCTGCCATTTAACTCTCAAAGTCTCTAGACATAATTAATTTAAAAGGGGTGTGTGGGTGTATGTATGCTTGTATTCATTCATCATACTTTTTATTGAAATAATTGGAAAAGAGCGGTGCCTGGTCGGCTCAGTGGGTTAAAGTCTCTGCCTTGGGCTCAGGTCATGATCCTAGGGTCCTGGGATTAAGTCCCGCATCAGGCTTTCTGCTCAGTGGGGAGCCTGTTTCTCCTTCTCTCTCTGCCTACTTGTGATCTCTGTCTGTCAAATAAATAAATAAAATCTTAAAAAAAAAAAAAAGAAAGAACTGGAAAGGAATCTATGCCTTTAGGTGGTATGAGGTAGCTTCTAGAAAGACAGAAACAAACTGTGATGGCTTTGCTAGAGTGGAAAAGGGGCATTTAGGGAAGCACGCCAATGATTTCCTCTGGGTAAAATGGCAATTTTAAAGAAAAGTTTTCTTTTTTTTTTTTTTTTTTTAAAGATTTTATTTATTTATTTGACAGAGAGAGATTACAAGTAGGCAGAGAGGCAGGCAGAGAGAGAGAGAGGAGGAAGCAGGTTCCCTGCTGAGCAGAGAGCCCGATGCGGGACTCGATCCCAGGACCCTGAGATCATGACCTGAGCCGAAGGCAGTGGCTTAACCCACTGAGCCACCCAGGCGCCCTTAAAGAAAAGTTTTCTAAAAAGAAAACACTCATGCCAAAATTAGTTGAAAACGTAACAACTTTTACTGTAGTTTTATTTATGGATATTATTTTTAAATGTTTTAGTTCATGAAAACCAGAAAACATATATTCCTTCTGGAAAATACTATCTTAAAACTATCTCAAAACTAGCTTTTGAAAAATTGCTCTCAGAAAGATATAATAATGAATGTTTTCAGAATTGATAATTATATAAAAAGAGAGCATGGAAATACACAACTTAGGGTGTGCTGGCTACTTCATAAAATAAGTTTCACGATCACATGTGTTACTTAGCTTCAGAGAAACACATTTGTACATTAAAAGCAACAACCACAAGCAGAAACACCTTTCCTTATTGTTGAAAATCTCTGTCAAGACCTGTTTTGTATTCCATTTCTCAGTATGCAATTCTACCCACCTCAGGCTTGGCATAACCCCAGTGTGTATCCTGAACTCCAAAACAAAAAATCACTAAGGGACCTGCTAAAGGCCAGTTAACATTGTAGGCTATTTTCACCCAAATGGGACCTGGTATCCTCACCATGACTCACCATTTGCTCATCTCCTGTGTTTATCCATTACCTGGAGGTTGCCTTTAGGTCTGTTTTGGTGGTCCTTTAGGGGCTGTAAGATCTGAGAGTCAGCATAGGGATTATTTTGTCCTAACCAGGACCGTTGTGTACAAGAGGAAAAAACTTATTAGGAACAGGTCGTGATCCCAGGGTCCCGCATCAGGCTCCTTGCTCAGCAGGGATCCTGCTTCTCCCCTCTGCCTGCTGCTTCCCCTACTTGTGCTCTCTGTGTCAAATAAATAAATAAAATAAATAAAATCTTTTTTTAAAAAAAGAACATTTTCCTACAAAAAGAAAGAATTTGGTATTTTTAAAGTAAAAAGTTAATATTAACATTAAAGAAAGTTTTATATATGTTTCATAGCCCTACTAAATGCTACAAAAGAATTTTGTAGTATCCTGCCATCAGGGTCCTTCATTTCTTGCACTGTTACAAAACCTAGGTATGACTGTTAAAAGAAGAGTGAATTAAGCATATTACCTAAACTAAGTTGAATACGGTAGGGTTGTCTTCCACTCCTACCTTGAACTTTTCCCCCTGCATATTAGATTATGACTACGTATTGGTAGAAGATTTTTGATCTGGATTATAAATTGAATTTCAGAATATGACAGCTCACTCTGGAAGTGAGTTAGTGTGTAAACCTGAATTGTGAAATAGAGGAAGTTTTAACTAATCGATTTTTAAGTATTTTTTTAAAATTACAGCAAAATGAACAGTACATAAAATTTACCATCTTAGCCATTTTAAAGTGTACAGTTCAGTGGCGTTAAGTGAACTCACAATGTTGGCCACAATCCATTCATTTCCAGAACTTTTCCATTACCCAAACTGGAAATACTGTACCCATTAATTAATGACTCTGTATTTGGCCCTCTCTTCATGGCCCTGGTAACCTCTATTACACTTTTTTACTCTATGAAACGGTCTATTCTAGAGACCTTAAATAACTAGAATCATACAATATTTGTCCTTTAGTTTATTTCACTCAGCACGTTTTCAAGGTTCATTTGCTTTGTGTCTTGTTTATTTCACTCAGCACTTTTTCAGGGTTCATTTGCGTTGTACCATATGTCAGAATTCATTCCTTTCAAGGATAAATAATGGTCCATTGTAGGTAGATTCTACATTTTGTTTATCCATTCATTGGTTGATGGTCATTTGAGTTGTTTCCACCTTTTGGCTATTGTAAATAATGCTGCTTTGAACATGGGTGCACAGTTAGCTCTTTGAGTTCTCTTTTTTTTTTTTTTTCTTTTAAAAATTATTTTGGGTATATCCCCAGAACAGAAGTTACTGGATCATGTGGTAATTCTATGTTTAACTTTCTGAGGACCGAACCGTGTTTCGTTTTAATTTTTTTTTTAAAGATTGTTATTTATTTGAGAGAGGGAGAGTGTGCTCATGCAAGCGTGAATGGGGGAGGGGCAGAGGGAGAGAGAGAATTCTCAAGCTGACTCCCTGCGCCCCAATGTGGTGCCCATCCCCCAAGCCATGATATCATGATTGGATTGGACTAGTCGGGGAGGCTTTACCTACCAAGCCACCCAGGCACCCCATTTTAAAACTAATAGGAATCGGGGTGCCTGGGTGGCTCAGTCTGTTCGGCAGCTGACTCTTTCTTGATTTTGGCTCAGGATCCTGGGATCACACCCCTCCTCGGGCTCTGGGCTCTGGGCTCCTGGCTCCTGACTTAGTGGGGAGTCTGCCTGAGGATTTTCTCTCTTCTCTCCCTCTGCCCCTCGCTCCCCGCACTCCCTCAAGCTTGTGCATGTGCACACACACTCTCTCCCAGCTAAACAAAAAAATCTTTAATGTAATAAATAAAGCTAATAAAAAAACGTAAAATTTCTCTGGGTTATCCTTGTTCAAACTTTGAGAGTCAAACCCAGTCCAACCAGCAGTCTCCTAGCGCAGAAGCTCAGCGACTATCAGCAGTGGGTTGTGCCCAGGACAGCTACAAGGGAAGCTGTTCCAGGAATTGTGAAAAATGCTGCCTGTCTCCCCTTCCTGAGGGGGTGCATCAGTGTACCCTGACTTTGCCTATTAGAGGAAGTCAAAGCATTTGAAGGGCATGTCTACCCTTCAGCTTAATAAAAAGAATGAAGAGTTCTAGAACAGGATAAAAACCACAAGCCAGAAACCAAAAGCTTCAGAGGGATTAGAAGAGGCATTTTCAAAGTAGTTCTAAGATAATGGAGGATGGGAGAATGCTTAGGGCAGGTCTGGGCAGGCTGGGAAACACCAGGTGGGACAAGATGGGTGCAGATTTGACTGCAGCACTTTCCAGCACTCTGCAGATTTGAGACTGCAGTCTAGGTAAACAGGGGTCTGTAACTCCCCATTCCCCTGTTATTATACTTTCTATTATAATTTCTATTATACTTTCTTTTTAAAAAAAATATTTTTTTTTTAAGATTATTTATTTATTTATTTGACAGAGAGAGATGACAAGCAGGCAGAGAGGCAGGCAGAGAGAGGAGGAAGCAGGCTCCCTGCTGAGCAGAGAGCCCGATGTGGGGCTCCATCCCAGGACACTGGGATCAAGACCTGAGCTGAAGGCAGTGGCTTAACCCACTGAGCCACCCAGGCGCCCTTCTATTATACTTTCTGACTCCATGAATTTGCCTATTTTAGGTATGCCATATGAGTAAAATCATACAAGATTTGTCCTTTTGTGTCTCATTTATTGCACTTAAACAAATAAGAGTCTGTGCTGTGAAACACCCTGTTAGGGGTGGGGAAGGTGATGCACGGATCAGACGTCAAAAGGCTTAAAGGCTGCTAGATAAATGCAAATTAGTATGCTTATCGATGCAATATTTACTTGGTTTTGAGACTTTCCTTCCATCTCTGCCAGACAGATCTAAAATCACCACTTGGTACATGACAGCTCCCCATTCAAACTCTCTCTCCAGCTTCCCATTACTTAGGATCTGTGCCTCCCAAGGCTGAATAAGAGTTGCTTCCAAGGCCTCAGATACACCCAGGGAAGCCTCTGCAGCACCACTTCTACTGAAAAGTATTTGGGAATGAGTGTGACTGTTACATCAGAGCAAACATGGGGATGTTATGGAGTGCAATGCTGGCATGCAGTTTAAGGACGAAATGCTGGCTCTCAGATTTGGAGCTCTGCCCCTCTAGGCACAGCATATTACAGGAATAAGTTTACTTCCTGGGGGCATCAGGGCCCCACCTTGGCAGAGCCTGGGAGCGGAAGGGGGCACAAATGAAGATTAAATTCTAAACTCCTTCATCTGGGCTATTAGAACTATCTCCCGCCCCTGGGAGCTATCACTTTGCTCTTTACTCCTTAACAGCTTCTGTTTTTAGTAAAGGCATTCTGAACCTTTCCGCAGGTATTCCAGCTCAGTCATTTCCTCCCGCAAATTAACACCTCTGTACCTCACTTTTCTCATCTGGGTAACAGTAGGGTTGTGGGGAGGATTATGTGAGTTAAGGTGGTAATTTAGAACAGTGCCTGGCTAGCAGAGCGTTCTCGGTCCGTGCCAGGCAACCTGTTACTATTGCTTTCCAGACGAAGGCCACCTCTTCCCTTCCTGCCTTTGAACCACTCGTGTTCGTTCGTTCATAGGGGTCCAGCCCAAGCCCACCTGTCCCTTCGCGCGCGCTGTCAGGGGAAGCTCCTCACTCTCAGCTCCCGGAGGCCATTTCAGAACTTGCTTAGATGTAAGGGATAAGCTAGCCAGAGCGTCTGTTTATCAGTTTAGCTCCACGAAAACCGCCAGCGTATCGTGATAAGGAAAGGGAAGGAGAGCGGCACGTCGCCCAGTCTCGAATCCTCGGAAAGGGCAAAGCGCTGTTCAGGGAAAGGCGGACATTGCCAGGGCCTCCACGCCCCACGTGTCCTCCCCTCCCGATCAAGCGCATCTCCTCGTATTACACCCGCGGGCGCCTCGGTCGTTCCTCCCGCGAGCGCGCGGCCGGCATGCGACTTAGGTAGAAACCAGACGGCCACGGCGGGGTCTCGCCGTCCTGCTCTCCCTCCCGAAGTTTAGCAACCCAGAGTAATGGGGGCCATCCTCCGCTCCCTCTCCGTGGCGCCCGGCTGCTAAGAAAGCACAGCGAAACCCTCCCTAGCGCCTTCGCCCCTCCGCCTGCGCTCGGGGAGGGACTTCCACCTGGGAGCCCGGGGCTCCCCGTCCCGGGCGGGTCCCAGCGAGGGGCGGAGCTGGCCCAGCCCGGAGCTCGCCCCGCCCCGCCCCGCCCCGCCCGGCTGTAAACTGACCGTGTGGCAGCCAGGCGGGGGCTTGGAAGGAGGGAGAAGGGGAGGAGAGAAGAGGGTGGAAAGTGGATCCTTGGCGGGCGGGAGGGAGGAAGGGAAGGGGCGGAGGCGGAGGGCAGAGTGTGGCTGAGCGTCCCGGAGCCCAAGTCGCGGTCCCTTCGCGGAGCCCGCCCCTCCCGGGCCTAGAGCCGCCCGCCGGGCCGTCCCGAGCCGCGACCTCCCCGCCCCCCACCCCGATCCCGGACAGCCCCGGGACTCGGCTGCGAGCGCTGCGGGAGGGATGGTGGCGGCAGCGCGCGGGTCAGCGCAGCCGCCAGCTTCTCCCGCCCGGCCGCGGGCGCTGTGAGCCGGGCATGCAGCTGCGGCCCCCGACCCTCGGCCCCAGCCCTCCGGCCCCGGCCCTGGGCCCCCGCGGAGCCCGCCGCCCGCGCCGCCGCTGAGGCCGGGCGCCCCCACCATGCCGCGGGCCCCCGCGCCCCTGTACGCCTGCCTGCTCGGGCTCTGCGCGCTCGTGCCCAGCCTCCCAGGTAAGCCGTGCCCCCGCGGCGCAGAGAAACTTTGTCCGGCGAGCAGCCGCCCGCAGGCAGCGTGGAAGGCCGGGCGGGGTGCGCTGTCGGAAGGGGAGAGCGTCTTCTGGGCCCCCCATGTGAGCGAGTCGCGGGGTGCGACCCGGCGGGGGGCTTGCGAAGTGCGTGCGCCACCCCGCGCGCAGCCTGCAGCAGCCCCGGCGCGCTGTCGTCCGCCTCGGGTCAGTCCCGGGCCGAGGAGGAGCCTTCCCTTCCTGTGTAAACAGCCTTGCCCGGCTGCTGACCGGCCCGCGTGCGCCCGCGCCCAGTGTCCGGGGAGGGCGGCCGCCAACCCTGCGCGGGGGCCGGAGTGCCGCAGTCCCAGGCACAAAGCGGCCCTTGTGGCCGGCCGGGGGCGGGCGGGCTGCGGGGAGGCGCGGATAGATGCCGCGGGTGCCCCGGTGCTCAGAGAGGCGAAGGGCAGCAGGGCGGGGCGAGAGACCTGGAGTCCTGGCTCGAGCCGCGTCTACTCGGGACAGGGTCGTCTCTTGGAACTGCGGGTGCTCAGGGTGCCTTAGCATGCCCTGGGGTTTCACTGCACCCAGGCCGACCGCCTGCCTTTAAAGTTGTAATCCCCTCGTTTCCTCCCCCAAGCCACCGCAAATCCCGGGGGAGACCGGCGTCCCAAGTCACAGCTCCACCTGGACTTCCCGATCTGATTGCTTCTGTCTGGCTTTATCCGGGGATTTACACGCACTCGTCCCCCGCCCCCCCAACATTCCCCTAACTCTGGGGCGTTCTGGGCGGGAGGGTTAGGAGGTGTGCGATTGCTTTGGTGCGACTCTGCCAAGGGTTGGCAGCTGCGTGAGGAGCCCCCAGTTACCTGCTGTTAAGTTTTCCGAGTTGGGAGGCCCCAGAGGGAGGATGCTCTCTGCTTTGTGCCTGGCTGCCAGGCAGATAAGCTACCCCTAAGCCCTCCAAAAAAAGCAGGAAGTTCCGATCTTTCCCCTTTCCCGGAGGAAATAATTGTGTGCTGGGGTGCTTCGTTGCTCCGTGGCCTTGCACACAGAAGATACTTGATTGCTCTTGTGCCTGGCTGCCAAGCCAGAGGGGACTGCTCCCCCTTGGCCCCTCATTTAGGAAGGCAGTTGAAGGTTTACCCCTGAGAGAAGGACGGTTCTGGGCACACAAAAACTTCCTTTACGCTCGAATTCAGACTTAATACTCTAGCAAGATTTCTTTAATGGGAAAATAATCACTCTGGAGCTTGGAGCAGATCAGTGGTTTCCAAAAACCCATCTGGCAGCCAGAGCGCATTGATGTTTTCCTGCGTCCTCAGGGAAATGGGAAGAGAAAGATGAAGCTGGTGTCAAACCCAGGAGTTTATCTTTGGCAGTGGTTCCCTGCCTCGCAAGGACTGTCCTTCAATTTGAAATTATGTCTTTTTTATTTTTGGTGGGAAAACTTCTTTTAATGATGTATAGTGATGTTAGAGGTATTTTTTCTTTTTGGCAAAGTAAAAAAATCTGGCCATCCGGTATAAAGAGGCCACCCCTGCCTCTGTTTCTGCTTGTTTTCTTCTGTTCTGTTCTTCATGTTCCGTGAAGTCCCAGAGTTTGGAATTTGCTAAAGGAGAGGATTTCTGAGTTTCCCTACAGCTTGACATTCTCTGATTCTAATAAAAACTCACATGCTTCCAGTTGTGAAGAATTCTTTTCATATTGCTTTGCATTTGTGTTGTGGTTTCTGTTTTTCACAGTTCACGTGCATCTTCACGACCATCTCCATTCTTTCTGCAGGCCCCAAAGGGTGAAGTGACTTGCCCACTCTCCTTGTCCCTGATCTCAAAGCTTCTCAGTCTGGGCCCCTTTGTCCCATAGGACACAGCCTAGGCTGGGAGAAAAGTGTGGAGCCATCATGGTTTCTCTCCAACTCTTCCAGAGCCCGCTTTTCTTCTGCTGTTGCCCTGTGAGAGCTCAGCCAGCCCTCTGCGGGCCAGCAGAGCTAAGGTACAGCAAGCCCATCGCTGGCTTCCAGACGTGTCCTCTCCCTCTTAGCCCTGGAGCTTCTCAAGGTTAGATTGGGGCTGACTCACATCTGTGTGATTTCTCCTAGTGGCCCAGTGTTGCTTCTAACAGAGTGTCAAACACAGTTTTCCTTTCCTCTTCCTTCCCTTCACTTCTCTCCCTCTCGAAGCACCTCAGGTACTTTTATCCCCAGAGCGTGTTTCTGTCTTGCTACTAGGAACATGACTGGAAAGAAAAACCTTCATTGTCCAGTGAAAGGAGGAGGAGAACTAGGGGCGCCTGGGTGGCTCAGTGGGTTAAAGCCTCCGCCTTTGGCTTGGCTCAGGTCATGATCCCAGGGTCCTGGGATCGAGCCCCACATCGGGCTCTCTGCTCCTAGGGAAGCCTGCTTCCTTCTCTCTCTCTCTTTCTGCCTGCCTCTCTGCCTACTTGTGATCTCTGTCTGTCAAATAAATAAATAAAATCTTTAAAAAAGAAAAAAAGAAGAAGAAGGAGGAGGAAACTTGCAGGGCCATGCCTAGCCGGGTGTCCTGAGACCAGGGGCCTTGCTGTCCATCTGTTGCTTTCACCACACTTCCATCCCTGTGCCTAATCCAGCAGAAAGCAGACTTTTAATTTAAGAGGCTCATTTCAAACAAGTCCCTGGCAGGCTGACAACCACCCTCTGCCCTTGTCCCAGCGTTATCTCCTGCTCTTCTCATCCCATCCCGTGGCCCAGAGCCTCCAGACAGGACCTTTGGACACAGAGACCTTCCCACAGAACCAGGGAAGAGTTTCTTTGGGTCTTTGCCCTTCCAGAAGGAAGGGGGGGGGGTGGGTAGCATTGATCTTGCTGCTGGAACTGGAGTCATGTTTGCTGTCATCGTTCATGAAAAAAAAAAAAAAACCCAAATGTTCTTTTAGGAAATGCCCTGCAAATTAGAATGCTCTGAATCTTAAGAGAGGGCCCTTTATTCTGTTCTGTGGGCTCCTGTTGGCAGCACTCTCCCCTGCACCACAGGTTCCAGGGCCTGTGAGGGGGCCGCTGGAATTGGGCCTTGGCTTTGTACCTCTCTCCAGGTGACCCAGCCTGGGTTTAGAAATAACAGGGCAGCAGGGTCCAGACAGTGGCCTTTGGTTTGGGGATTGCTCTTTACCTCAGGTATTTGCGTCTTAGCCCCCACCATCCTTGAATGAGGGGGGTGGTTTATAAAGGGGATTGAGGCAGAAGAGGGCAGGGTCTAATTAGGTCTAATTAGTATTCTCCTTCTGCTTGTTCTCCGTGCTTATTGCGCTACTGAGGCAACGGAGAATTACAATATCTAAGTAGTTGGCAGAAGGCTTTCTGTGCCCGCCTGCCCTGGTTACTGGTTTCACTTCTTCAGCTGGCTCCTGGAACTGTTCTGAAAAGTTTGAACGATGTCAGTAACCCAGCACAGTTACGCACCGCTTCAGTAATGGCGTCGCTTTCCTGCGGCAGCGTGCAGCTGGGTTCGTAGGGCGGTGGGTCTCTTTTTTCTCTTTTCCCAGGTGTTTTCTGTTGCCTGGGGCAGGGGGGAAGGCTTCAGAAAGCCTACTGCTATAGTTTGTTTGCTTTCTTTCCCGTGGCAATGGGATTAGTGGGCTTTATAGATATAAAGGAATACTTTATTTATAGGCACCCACTGTTTGTAAGGCTGCCTCTTGCTTCTGTTGAATGCAGGGTTTGATTCCTGGGCCCCCTGGTGAAAAGCTTGCTCCAAGGCAGGCCTTGACGCTTCCCCTATGTGGTGGCGAGGTGGGAAGGTGTGTGTGGCACGCAGCCCTTACTGGATTCCACCCCCTGCCCCCCGCCCCTGCCCTCCTTTCCTACCACCACCCAAGTCTCCCCGCCCCCCCCAGATGGGGCCTGCTCCTGCACTTGTCCCCTTTTCCTGTTTGTAGCTCTCACTCAGAGTGATTCTGTTAAAACTCAAGTCAGATCCTGTTGCTCTGCTTAAAACCCTCCAGTGGCTTCCAGGAGTCCTGACAGTGTCCAGCCAGGCCTCTGCATGCACTCTGACTTCCCTGACTTTATGTTTCTGGCCATTTCTGCTGGTGCCCTCAGCTCTCTCTGTTCCTTGCAGAGCAGCAGGCTCCTTCTGGGGCCTGGGATACACCCCTTCCTCCCTGTAGCTGCAGAGCCAGCTGCCTCCATCCTGCAGCCCTTTCTTGGTGGTCTCTCAGCTGAGGTGTCCCTGGCCACTCCCAACTCAACCTCCTGCCCCACATTCCTCCAGCCTCTTTTCTTTAGGGATTTTTCTCTGCAGACCTCATCCTCTCTGGTACTCTCCGATCTTGTGTACTGTCCGTCGCTTCCTGCGCACACAAGGAGGATTCTCCTCTGACCAGAACCTAAGCACTGTGAGAGCCGGGAGCTGTTGACTTTCTTTATCATTGTGTCCTCCCTCCTTAGGATGGTGCCTGAGGCACACGGTTCAATGCTTGGATGAAATGGAGTCTTGGGGAGGGCGGGTGGGGCTTGTTCTGTCCTCTGCTCTTTGCTGCCTTCTATAAGCAGTCTGGAGGTCAAGGACTGTGCATGCAGTGTACTAATAGGAGACATTCTGGGAGGGAAAGGACACATTTGAATGTGTCAGGTGTCTAGAGCTGGAGGAGGTGATAGAGGCCATGGACCGCCCCGTCTGAGGCCTGGAAAGGATAAGTGATGTGCCAGAGGTCATGGAGGCAGGAAGTGGCTGAACCAGTGCTTGGATCTTTCCTGCCCAGGGTAGCCTCTCCTCACCCCCTAATTGCAGCCCAAATGTCCCTCCTCTGTGAAGCCTTCTCAGCATCCTTTAGGTAGGTGGAATTGGCTTCTCCTTCCCTTGCTCCCATAGCACATTCTGTGAGACTAAAGGCTGGCAGAGAGGGGAGGGGGTCCCCGTCACCTGCTGGGTGGCAAATTGCTCAGGTGTCATTTACCTTTAGGTTCCTGGTACAATTGCAATGGACCCCCTGCCCCTATCCCCCTACCTTATGGTTTCAGTATATTTAGAAAACCCCTCAACTTTCTAAAAATGTAAAGCAGTTTTAGATTTATAGAAAAATAAAGAGGGTAGTACAGAGAGTTCCTATATACCCCACATCCAGTTTAGCCTATTTATTAACGTCTTCTCTTAGTATGGTACATTTTTTTCAATTAATGAATCACACTGATAACATTATTATAAACTAAAGTTCATACTTTATTTTATTTATTTTTATTTATTTATTTTTTTGGAAGTAGGTTCTATGCCCATCATGGAACTTGAACTCGTGACCCTCAGATCAAGAGTCCTGTACTCTGCTGACTGAGCCAGCCAGGCGCCCCTGGAGGTCATACTTTGTGCAGATTTCTTTCTTTTACCTGGTGTTTCTCCTGTTCTAGGTCCATTCTGGATGCCACCAAAACTGAGTTGCCTTGTCTCCTTAGGCTCCTCTTGGCTTTGACAGTTTCTCCATCTGTACCCGTTATAGATGACCTTGACAATTTCGAGGATACGTTTTGTAAATTGTCCCTCTGTTGGGATTTGTCTGATGTTTTTCCTCATAATTAGACTGGAATTATGGGTTTTCGGAGGAGGCCATAGAGGTAACTAGTTGCCTTTTTAAAAATTATTTTTGAACAGATAATATAGTCACATGATATTTTTATGGTGTAACAGCTATATAGTGAGAAATCTGTTTTCCGTTCTTATTGCCCATCAGTCTAGCATGTTGTCCTGACCCCTTCCTGGCACAGACTGTCCCTGTTAGGTTTCTTAATGTATCCAAAGTGTTTTCTCTGTGTGTGTTACAAATGTCTCTCCCCTTATGTTTATTGAAAGATAGCACTGTCCAACTGTTGTATGTCTTATCTTTTATTTTTAACTTAGTGATATGTCAAGGTGAGCTTCCTGTCAGTATCTAGGGAGCACACACATTCTTTTTTAAAGCTGCATCTTATATGCAATCATATGAATTGGGTTTTTTGGTTTTTTTTTGACTTGGAATTTTATCATTATAAGGGGGCGGGAGAAGAAACCTTTTTTCCCCCTTTCAAATACATCCATGCAGATGGCAGATCTTTAAACCATACTGAGTTGAGGGTGCAGATTATGTGCCTCGGGCCCCAGTCCTGGAGTAGGCACAAGGTCATGTGGGAGGGCCGCTGGCCCTTCACAATGCTCCGCTGTCAGACCTGGGACAAGTCCCTTAACCAATGAATTGGGGTTTTAAAAATACAAGTCCTGTCTATCAAGCTGGATGTTCTGCAGCTGTGTGACTTTCAGAAAGGCAGTCTAAGATGGGAACTGAGATCAGGGCTTCCCAGGGCATATTTATAGTTTATGGTAACATGTTTGGGTCAATGACTGTTCAGTTGCTAGGTTCTGAACCAGAAACATTTTGTCTCCTGTGTGCGAATGTGTGTGGAGGGTGGTTCAGGGTATGGGGAGAGGCACTCCAGGGGCTTGTCACTTTTTTAAAAATCAAAACCAAACAATAATGAAATGTTTTTATTTTCTGTTGTCTTGACAACAGTGACTAAAATGTAATTTAGGACCACAGGAAGCCCACTTCCCACCTGAATCATGATGGTGACACATACACAAACTGTTCTGAATATCATGATCTGTTATTGTTCGTGTGTTTTGTGGCGGTAGTATACACCCTATATCCTCATGATGCTTTTCCCACTGTCCCAGCTGAGTAGCATCTTGTCTCTTCTCCCCCTGCCAGTACCGGGTCCTTCCAGCTCAGTACTAGTTTCTGTTCTCCCTCTGAATGTCTCAGATCAGGAAGTTCCACCTGCTGGATGTGTGCTTTAGTAAGTGTTGTCTGACCTTGGACATGTAGGGTGGACGGAAATGGGGAGAAGCTGCCCGGAGGGATGCTAGCAGGAGGCCCCTGCAGGACTCTAGATCAAGTGCAGAGGGCTGGCGTGGGCACTGTAGGGCAGGAGGGGGCAGGCAGGAAGGGCTGGATTAGGAGAAGCATTTCATACATCTTGAAGGAATGATCAACCGGACATGCTAGCTGCCTGGATATGATTGATGACAGAGAGCAGTGAGTCAATGAGTTTCGGAAGGAAAACATATTTTTAGATTATGGTTTGCAGTAAACCCTGGCTTCAGAGATATTAAGGGCTGCAGGCCGTTGCAGTGGGGCTGGAAATAGTCACAGTGCAAACCAAGAAAAGATGTGGCCACCGTCTGGTCCACCAGCGCCTATTTCCATGACCTAGACACGACACTTTGACATTTGTGAACTCTAGCTGTTTGGCTTTTTATTCATTGCTTCCGCCCTTTCAAAATGATGTCGGTGCCGAGTGACTCATCCAGCCGAATCCAAACTCTGCAATATTATTAGGTGGAGAGAAGAGTGATGCCAAAGGGAGGAAGTCGGGCACTGTGGCGTCCATCAGCGCCCGTCTAGGCTCTGGGTTCTGGGAGTGCCTGTCCGCTACCTGCTGCCTGTCACCCTGAGCTCCCCGGGAGCAAGGCTTGGCCCAGCCGTCTCTGACTCCATATTTTGCTAGCGTCCCCTAGTCCAGAGCTTAGCATTTAGTACGTGCTTAGTGCAGGCTTTCTTGAATTTGGATGTGTCCCAGTAGCAACCTCATTCTAGAGGAATCATTTTGGGTGCAGTAAAATGACTTTACTGTTGCCTGTGAATATGCGATGGTAATAGAAGCAGTTAGTAAAGCAGGACAATAAATATTTTACAGTCGTTCAGTATGTTTTCTTTTTTATTATTTTTTTTTAAAGATTTTATTTTATTTATTTGACAGAGAGAAATCACAAGTAGATGGAGAGGCAGGCAGAGAGAGAGAGAGGAGGGAAGCAGGCTCCCCGCCAAGCAGAGAGCCCGATGCGGGACTCGATCCCAGGACCCTGAGATCATGACCTGAGCCGAAGGCAGTGGCTTAACCCACTGAGCCACCCAGGTGCCCTCAGTATGTTTTCATAGCAGATGTCTGTCATATCCTTTGAGCCACATCAGTATTACGTCCGAGATCTTTTAGGCTGGCAAGAAGACCAGAGCCCCTTCTGTCTGGGTCAGAACGGAGGAGCCCTTATTGTCCTGAGCTCAAGACCCATGATCCAAATTCCTAAATCTCACTGATGAGGCCCTGGTTATTAGAAAGTGGTCTTTGTGAATTTCTAGGGGTTGAAGCAGAGACATAAATGAGACACCTGACTTCAAATTCCTCCCTGATTGAGGGCCTGTTATAGCTCCTTGCCAGAACCCTGGAATTCACTGGTTATGTGTCCCTGAGTCTGGGATGGTTTCTGGATTGCCAGGCCTACCCCATATGGGCACTCGCTAGGCAGCATCCCTTCTGACTTCTTTGTTACTCTCATTTTCACCTCTAAGATGAGCTGACTTGACTACCTCATTTTAAGACATTTCTAGTTCTGAGGGTCTGCAGTTCCATGGTTTTATGGAAATGACTTCATGCGCCGAAGGAAACGATTGCTACAAGGGTCCGAGTTTGTACTTGTAAGGAGAGCAGGGGAAAGTCACTTTCATCCGCAGTTTGACCCCCCTCACCCTACATTTGGGTTTCTGACACGTGAGGAGATTTGACCCCAAAGTAGAACTGGCATTTTCAAACTCTTTCTGCACACACTTCTTTTTTTTTTTTTTTCTCCTTAAAAGCTTAAGTGCCTATTTAAAAGTCATCAAGTGAGGGGTGCCTGGGTGGTTTGGTGGGTTAAAGCCTCTGCCTTCAGCTCAGGTCATGATCCCAGGGTCCTGGGATCGAGCCCCACATTGGGCTCCCTGTTCAGTGGGAGCTTGCTTCCTCCTCTCTCTCTGCCTGCCTCTCTGCCTACTTGTGATCTCTTGTCTGTCAAATAAATAAATAAACTCTTTAAAAAAAAAAGTCATCAAGTGAGTGGATTCACATTAAAATGAGAAAGGAATTTGTTGGGGCGAGCAGGAGGCAGGCAGGCCCAAATTCCCAGTGGGGGTTGGATTCAGAGACCTTGGTTAGTGTTTAGACCCCGAAAGGGCTCTTCTTGCTGAAATGAGGCTATGCATGGTGGTTAGTCCCAGCATGTTTCTCCTGAGAAATGTGTTCCAAGGCCAGGTCTAGGCCTGGCGGTGAGATTGGGGTCCCCCAGCTCTGGGGGTGTGGTGGCTGATTGGGACCAGGGGCTCAGAGTTCAGGATTGAGGTCTCTGCCTAGGGGAAAGCATCTGATTTACCTGCTCTGGGCCTCCGAAGCCACCCCTCCTTTATTCCCAGCATCTCTGGTCCTGCCAGTTTCTCATCCCTTCTATCCCAAATGGTATTTGTTCTCTCTAGTGTTCCTCGGGATGACACAGTACGGTTCCCTGTCACTTCATTTCTGTTTTTACTGCTAGTGACAGGGAAGAAGCAGGGAGTTAAAATAAGCAAATTGGGGAAATGCTACATCTTCAAGATGTCTTGAAATAACTGTTCTCCCCTTTCCCCCAGATCTTTAAAAAAAATTTTTAATCCATATATTTTTTAAATTTTGTTTTTTAATTTAAATTCAGTTAGCCAACATACAACAACAACATTATTAGTTTCTGATGTAGTGTTTGTTCAGTGATTCATTAGTTGCATGCAACACCCGGTGCTCCTCCCATCATGTGCCCTCCTTAATGCCCGTCATCCAGTTACCCCATCCCCTCACCCCCCTCCCCTTCCACAGCCCTCAGTTTGTTTCCCAGAATCTCGAGTCTGTCATGGTTTGTCTCCACCTCATTTCTTCCCATTCAGTTTTCCCTCCCTTCCGCTGTGATCCTCTGCGCTATTCCTTATGTTCCATATATGAGTGAAACCATATGATAATTGTCTTTCTCTGATTGACTCATTTCACTTAGCATAATCCCCTCCAGTTCTATCCATGTTGAGGCAAAAGTTGGGTATCCAACCTTTCTGAGGGCTGAGTAATATTCCATTGTATAATGAACCACATCTTTATCCATTCACCTGTCATCAGTGGACCTCTCGGCTTCTTCCACAGTTTGGCCATTGCTGCTGTGAACATTGGGGTGCATTTTCCCCTTCTTTTCACTACATCTGTGCTTTTGGGGTAAATACCCAGTAGTGCAGTGGCTGGGTTGTAGGGTAGCTCTATTTTTAACTTGTCGAGGAAACTCCATACTTTTTTTCTGGAGTGGTTGCAACAGCTTGCATTCCCACCAACAGTGTCAGAGGGTTCCCCCTTCTCCCCATCCTCGCCAAAATTTGTTATTCCCTGTCTTGTTAATTTTAGCCATTCTAACTGGTATAAGGTGGTATCTCATTGTGGTTTTGATTTATACTTCCATGATGACAAGTGATATGGAGCATTTTTTCACATTTCTGGTGACCATTTGTATATCTTCTTTGGGGAAATGCCTGTTCCTGTCTTCTGCCCATTTCTTGACTGGCTTATTTGTCTTTTGGGCACAATAATTGTTTCTATGGTACAATAATTATTTTATGAACTTAGTGGAGTTCACTATATTTTCTCTTCCATTCTCCCTTTTAATCTTTTTGGCTCTGCTTTCCCATTATACATTGGGCCCTTCTTTGTATGGCTGGTGGCTCTCCATTTCTTTTTTCCATTGATTCAGTGGGCCTCTCTCCTTCTGACATGACTAGGAGAAACAAGTGGGTCCCATAGGGCTAAGAGGGCTGAATAGAGTCATTTTCATTCAGAGAAAATCCAACATGTTCTGCTCGTGATCAAAAGAAATGTGTGGTTGACCTTTCTGAGGAAGGGAAGAGAAGGGAGGATATGTTTCATCAAGGATACCCGTGCCGCTGGCAAGGTTGAGGAAGGATGGGACTGGTTGTGGGTTGGGGAGTGGGGGAGGGGGACAGCGGGTTGAACTTCACCACCACAATTCAGCCTGCCTCTGGATGCCCGGATTAATGGAAGAGAGGGGGTAGGCCTTGGTTTGAAATAAGTAACTTCTACAATGATAGAGAAGTTTCCTTCTGATCTTGGTTTCTAGATTTTATCAGGGATGGGTTTTAGATTTGATTAAGTGCCTTTTCATTACCCAGTGAGGTGATGATTGGATTTTCCCATTTGACATACTGGTAGGTGTATCGAATTAAGGAATTTTCTTTATCTTAACCCAACATTGTATTCCATGGGTACTTTCTTCTTTAAGAGTTCTGCTGGCTTCTTTCGGTGCACTTGGATTTGATGTGAGAGTATCTGACTTAGGATTTTCTTATCTTATGCCTGAAGGTGATCAATCTGTTCTTCCTTTTTCTTCCTGTCTTTTTTTAAAATTTATTTTATTTGTTTATTTGAGAGAGAGAGGGCAGAAAGCTACAGTGAGAGGGAAAAGCAGACTGATTGCTGAGCAGAGAGCGCCATGAGGGATTTGATCCCAGAGATCATGACCTGAGCCGAAGGCAGAAGCTTAACTGACTGAGGCCACCCAGGTGCCCCTCTTTCTTTCTTTCTTTTCTTCTTCTTCTTCTTCTTTTTTTTTTTTTTGGACCATTTCTTTTTGTCATTTTGGGTGGACTAAGTGTGATGAGGCCTTCACTGAGGGAGGACCTACTGTATTATGGGAATGGAAATCCAAGTGGGTCTAGGAGAAGAAATGGGAGTTGCTAACACAGTGTGCATGCTTCAAAAAACACCTGTGCTTTGTCTCAGCGGCTGTCCCTTAACCTGCCCTTGGCCCAGAGGCCTTACCCTTCAGCCTTGCCCAGACTCCCTGCTGAGAACAGACGGACTCCTCTTCCCACCCCATTCAAAGGCCTCATCAGTAAGCTTTATTTTTTTTATTTTTTATTTTTTTTTAGATTTTATTTATTTATTTGACAGAGAGAAATCACAAGTAGGCAGAGAGGCAGGCAGAGAGAGAGAGAGAGGAGGAAGCAGGCTCCCTGCTGAGCAGAGAGCCCGATGCGGGACTCGATCCCAGGACCCTGAGATCATGACCTGAGCCAAAGGCAGCAGCTTAACCACTGAGCCACCCAGGCGCCCCATCAGTAAGCTTTATGGCCAGGAACTCATTGGTGCCTCTCTATCTTTCTTCAAAGGTCTCAACATATGCACTAGTGGAAGTGCCACCTCATGTGAAGAATGTCTGTTAATCCATCCAAAATGTGCCTGGTGCTTCAAAGAGGTACGTGGTGGTGTGTGGTGGGGGTGGGAGTGGGGGGTGGGGGGAGGTGGCGGTGAGGAAGGGGTGGGAGAGGGGGGAGGGAGTAGGGGACGCGCTACGCCCAGCACCCCAGTTGACTGTGCAGAGATGGGGTGAACAGATTCTGCAAGCTGCCTCTTCTCTTTCCCAGGGCCATGACAAAGCTGCATTTTTATAACAGAAATTCAGTTGGGTCTTCAGATGGTGTTGAGTGTTTTAATCCTATTTTAGGAAAACAAGACCTTCCTTCCCTTTTGTGGGGGAGCCAGTTATGATTCTTGTCTAGTTTCCTGCGATTTGGTAAAAGATCTGAGCATGTGAAGGGAGTTTGTTTTTTAATAGTTGAAAACGTGGGCGGGTGGGTAGCGTGTGGATGGAGGCCAGTCGTCTTCATGTGGCTTACGTGGGGATAGGAATATTATGACTCGGCCTTTGTGGTATGATTAAAAGTCATGGTTGCTGTTTCTTTAGGCCCCGTAAGAAGGGTTACAAGTTCGGAGAGATGTTAGACATATTGCTGTCGTAAAGTAGTACAAACCTTGGAGCGTGGTGAGCTCATCAGCAAGTGATCAATTTCTAAAACTCCTGTCTTGACGGAAAATTCCAGCTCACTTTTTGAAATTGTTGTTAGAACCACCAGGCACAAACTCTCCTTGCACGAATGTACTGTTAAGGTGGTTTTTTTAAAAAAAAAAAAGTTTTATTTATTTATTTTAGAGAGAGAGTGCTCAAGGCGGGGGTGGGGGGCGGGGAGCAGAGGGAGAAGGACAGGCAGACTCTGTGCTGAGGGCAAAGCCCGACATGGGGCTCGATCCCATGACCGTGAGATCATGACCTGAGCTGAAACCAAGAGGCAGACACTTAACTGACCGAGCCACCCAGGCACCCCTGTTAAGGTTATTTTTTAAAGAAGCTAAGACCTGCCATCTTGGATTGGCTCAGTCTTTGCTGTTCAGTATGCAGTGCCCATCAGGACAAGAGATGGCATGGAAGGCTGAGCATCTTTGCCTCAATGCAGCCTCAGAGGTCTGGGGATGGGTTCAGCCTTTGATGGCTACAGATGGTCATGTGTGGAGCCCCACCAGTACCCCACACCTTGTATATAGTATTAATGAAAATTGAAGGCTCAGAGAGGTGACGTGATTTTTTTTTTTCAAGGCCACACACTGTGCCAAAGCCGGATTTTAGAGCCCAGGCTCTTACCCTTTGGCTACCCGGCCTCTTACATGTGACGTCTATAGAATTTTTTCTAGTGGAGAGTAGGATTAAACTAAATAAATGATCCCAACCACAATAAGTTTATTCCAGTAAATCTTCCCAATATATGAAAACTTCATTGTATTTGTGCTTAATTGTGTTTGTTGTGAACTTTCTTTAAAACCTTTCACTGGGGGCGCCTGGGTGGCTCAGTGGGTTAAGCCGCTGCCTTCGGCTCAGGTTATGATCTCAGGGTCCTGGGATCGAGGCCCGCATCGGGCTCTCTGCTCAGCAGGGAGCCTGCTTCCCTCTCTCTCTCTCTGCCTGCTTCTCTGCCTACTTGTGATCTCTGTCTGTCAAATAAATAAATAAAATCTTAAAAAAAAAAAAAAACAAAAAAAAAACCTTTCACTGGCATTGTATGTCCCCATTGTCCCTTGCCTGCCTCCAGGACTTTAGTCAGAGGGAACTACCCCGAAGATCTGCCAGAAAGCCCCGCCCGGTGGACGCCCTCATGGTTTTCCCTGTGTTGCTCCTTTGCCTAGAAGGCCTTCCTGGCTTCCTAGACATAACCATCTACCTCTTCATCCATCAGTCTGCCCAGGCCCTTTGGTATGAGACTCTCTCTGTCTTCCAGAATGTTGGGGCATGGCTTTTATCTATTTTCTTCCTTGCTGCATCCCCAGTACCTAGAGTGTTGTCTGGCACACAGTAGTTGCTCAATAAGTATTGACTGAAGGATTTCATTGGATTGGTATTTATTGTGTGTCTGCATGTGCAGGCCATGACCCCCTCTTCATCTCCCTGTATTCCCTACTTCCTTGATAGCACTGATAACCTTTTATTGTATTAATTTGTTTTTATGCCCGTGACTAACTAAATTGTTGTCTTCTTAGAAACCTAAACTATGTCTTATTCATCTTGACTCCTCAGATCTAGCCCAGAATCTGGCAGAAATTCATAGTTGATAAAAGAGATGGGCTTGGGTGCCAGGGTGGCTCAGTGGGTTAAAGCCTCTGCCTTAGACTCAGGTCGTGATGTCAGGGTCCTGGGATCAAGTCCCGCACTGGGCTCTCTTCTCAGCAGGGAGCCTGCTCCCCCCCCCCACCTCTCTGCCTACTTGTGATCTCTGTCAAAAAAAAAAAAAAATGGGCTTAAACAACATGTAGTTAGAAAACCAAAGTTTATTTTTTATTTTTTTAAGACTTTATTTATTTGAGAGAGAGAGCGTGAGTAGAGAGGAGGGGCAGAAGAAGAGGGAGAAGCAGGCTTCCTGCTGAGCAGGGAGCCCGGCGTGGGGCTCTACCCCAGGACCCTGACATCACAACTTGAGCTGAAGTCAGATGCTTTACTGACTGAGCCACCCAGGCACCTCTAGAAAACCAAAGTTTGAATCTCAGTTTTGCCATGCTTTGCTCCCAGTTGTGTGATGTGTCAGATGCTAGTGACAATGCCACCCTCCAGCGTTCTTGGGGGTATAAAATGAGATGAGTGCAGAGAGGAGTCTCGAGAGGAGTCTCGGATAGGACTGCTGATGAACGGAATGAGTGTTACCCAGCACACTGCCCCTGTCATCCACGGTATCGTCTAGTAAATGGAAGCAGTGGGACCTGGAAGCCAGGGTCAGCTGTCTGCGTCAGGTTTCTTCCTTTCTTGGGCTAGTACTTCCAGGACTCTGATATGCCTTGCATTCCCTGGGCCCACACCTGGGTTTCCTCGCTAGCCCAGCGGGTTGCCTGGGCTTACATGGAGCCTGGGTCTTGGCTGCAGAAGTCCCTGTGATGCCTGCGTGGCAATGCCGCTTCCCATTTTCTTTGGGGGGTGAACTGCCCTCAGGATGTGAGTGTGTTTCAGGGAACTGGGTTTGGACAGTTCAGGAATGCTTTCTGGTCGACCTATGCACTTTAGCAAGACAGAGTAAGTGTGGTCGAGTGCCTTCCTAACCGTACATGCCAGGATGGCATTAGAGAGGTCAGGTATCTGCCATGAGCACATGACGAGTGTGCACCCGAGGGCTGGTCCCTCAGGGATGGTGAGGGAGGGCCAGCTTGCTGACTGGTGGGTTTGTGTGGATTCTGCCCCACCCACCTCTTGTGACCGCACACCATGCACACCAGTGCGGAGTCATTGGGAGACATCCTCCATCGGGACTCCCTAGCTCTTGATCTCGTAGTGCTTTTATTTTACTTGAGGTGGGGCGGGCAGCCTCACTCTGCGTTTAACATTCCTTGTAAACTAATTCCACCTCCTCTCCCTCGTCTGCCCTGCTGTTCCTGTGGTATTGAATTGGAGGTATTGAATTGGAGTCTGCTGGCGTCGGGCTCCCACTCAGCATTTCTTGCTAGTTTTCTATTCCATTCTGCTGCATGACCCTTTTTTTTTTTTAAGATTTTATTTTTGGGGTACCTGGGTGGCGCAGTCTGTTGAGCCTCTCTTTTTTTTTCTTTTTTTCTTTCCTTTTTTTTTAAAATCTGAGCAAGAGAGCATGCGTGAGAGCAGAAGCAGGAGGAGCCCCAGAGGAAGAGGGAGGAGGAGATGTCCCACTAAGCAGGGAGCCAGATGTGGAGCTGGACCCTAGGACCCTGGGATCATGACTTGAGCTGAAGGCAGCTGCTTAACTGACTGATTCACCCAGGTGCCCTGAGCATCTGATTCTTGATTTCATTTTCAGTCATGATCTTAGCATCAGGGGATCAAGCCCTGCATTGGGCTGCATGCTCAGCACAGAGCCTGCTTGCGTTTCTTTTCCCCTCTCCCTCCCCCTCACCCTGTGCATTTCTCTCTCTCTCTCTCTAATAAATAAATAAATCTTTTTTAAGAATTTGAAAATGAAAAGATTTTTTTTTTAAGATTTCTATTTATTTATTTATTTGACAGAGATCACAAGTAGGCAGAGATGCAGGCAGAGAGAGAGGAGAAAGCAGGCTCTCCGTGGAGCAGAGAGCCCAATGTGGAGCTTGATTCCAGGACCCTGGGACCATGACCTGAGTCGAAGGCAGAGGCTTTAACCCACTGAGCCACCCAGGCGGCCCCCAAAAAAGATAATAGAGTTGCCAGACTTTCTGGTACTCTGAGACCAGGAGTGCGGGAGGCCGCCTCTCCTTGCCTGTCCTTACCTGTTCCCATGGCACCCCTTACCCCTGTCCTTAATTCATTCTTCATGACACCTCCTTGGCCCTTGCTTCTCGACCAGTGTGAGCACTTAGGGTACTGTTGTCCTGCACTGGATAAAACCCACAACAAATTCCATCAGTGTATCAGCCATTTTGTCTGCCTTTTTTTTCAAGTGGAAATCTGCCCCTGATCTCAGCCTGTGAGCCTCTCAACCCAGCTGGCTGTGAGAGGAGTTTGTAGGGCAGAGTGTGTGTATGCTTTTCCCCCAAGGCCCAGGGCAGCCCTCCTTCTCTCCATTTACACTTCCTGGCCGACCACCTAGTCCTGTCACTCTTCCTACATGCAGGGAGAGCCAGTAGACTGGATCCAGCTGTGTGCCCAGGGAGATGGGGAGCACAGGGTTCATGCTGGGAGCAGGGGGCCACTGTGGCTTGTAGGAGGATGGTAGTTTGGGAGAAGTGGGCAGGGCTGAAGGACCCAGACTCCTCGTGAGGGTAGAAAGCAGAGTCTGTGGGAGCAGAAGAGGAGAAGAAGACAGACTACAAGATTGCATGCAGGGCTGGGGGACTGGGGAGCCCATAGGGCAAGATGGTGAGACAGCTTGAGGTGATGTGGCCTTGGCCAGCACAGGCTGATGAAAAGCCAGAGGGAGAAGGACCAGGGACGCACGGCCACTGGCTTGTGGTGTGTAGATAGAAATGGGGTTGGAATGGAAGAAGCCTGTGAAAGTGTGGGCTGGGGTGAAGGGTGTTTGCCTTGGAGACAGACATGGAGAAGCAGAAATGAAGAGGTCAGTAGGGCTGGATGCAGGAGGAAGGAGACCATTTAGAGGCAGGAAAGCAAGACAGTGTTAGAGGTTCATTAGACACTTAGTGTCCAGTTGCAAGAAAGCAAGAAAGTCGGGGCAGCTAAGCCAAAACCACACCAGCATCCTGTTGTACAGCTTAGACAAGACCACAGTAGCATCCCGTAATGGGCTGAGTGGACTTTCGGGGGAAATTATGGTGGCCTGAAGGGCTATCAAGGGGACATGGCCTGTATTCTCATTTGAGCTGGGAGGAAATGAAAAAGAAATGAGCATTTGCTTTAACTCACATTAAATTACAGATTCTTTGAGAGAAAAGCTCTTTGTGGTCATGAAAGGAATAATCGTGGCCTGTTGTAGATGCTTCATAAATATTTGTTCAGTGAATTAAATGAGCTGCCTGAAAGCTGACAGAGGGATTTCTCCATCCCCAGGCAGAGGGTAGTGTGCTGAATGAACCCGATCGCCCTGGCCAGGGTGCGAGCCCTGGCTTGCACCGCGGGGAGAGAGATCTTGGTGAACAAAATGTCCTGGGAGTTAGGTGTTGCAGTGTGACAACCAGCAGTGGAGCTCGTCCTGTCCTCCGCATCATAGGTGGTGGAGGGGGGAAAGGGAACCAAGTTCCAACAACGTGCAAAGGCCAGTGTTGTAGCAAATTAAAAGGGATCTACATTTGGAACACTTTGTTGTCTTTTTATATTACCACAGGGTGACTAAAGGCCATAAAAGATGTTTCAACTTCCTGTTCCCATTTTGATGCTTCTCTTGGAAGTTTGCCTGTAATGCCGTTTCCTTTTATGAGCCCTCCAAGGGTTCCTGGAGGCCTTTCTGGAGACCGTGGACAGGCGGATGCTTCTGCCGTGAGCTGAAACTCCTTCCAGCTCAGAGATCAGGAGCACCTGCTCGCAGTTGTGCTGTGCCCCACCAGGAGCCCTTCCTGATACTGGTTTCCATGTTGAGATGAAGTCTCCCCACCTCCATCCGTAGCCGTTTTTCTACATAAGAAGAATATTTATCCTCTCAGTTTGAGAGGTGGCAGGCAGATCTCTGCCTTGGGGGCAGCAAGGAAACTCTAAATTCAGAGGGATGGGGTCTGGGGACCCAGCATTGGTTTCCTGCTGCAGCATTCAGCTGTGGCCTTGTTGAGATGAAAGGGAGGCAATGCAAAAAGCACTGGGGTCCAGGCAGCTGAAGCCAGGTGAACTTGGGTTTTTTGGATGAATTTAGGCATGAACTTTGGCATGTGGACCTCTGATTCCTCACCCACAGAGACCAGGGGCTGGCACCCGAGGATGCCTCCGAGTCCCTTCCCTTTGGAACTTGCTGTCTTCTGGCACCTGGACGAGGGCCCGGGTGTCAGGTCCCTGGCATCTGAACAATGACCTAGGGAAGAGCTCCAGCATGGAGGGAGAGGAGAAGCCCTTGGACGTGTGGGGTTGGCCAGCTGGGCCTGCAGTATTCTCTGTCCTTTCCTTGGGCAGCAAGAGATGAGTCGTGGCTCTTTTCAGACTCTGTGCCAGATGGACCTTCAGCTCTGTGGGAATCTCCCACCAATCTCCCACTCTCCCGGGGTAGCTGCCTTCCTCTTAGAAGGTCATTCATGCCTGCCAAGGCCAGAGGTGCCTCAGGGTGTCTTCGAGGCCTCAGACCCCTGGGACAGTGACGAGATTCAACATATAGGTAAAGATGTCCCAAAGACCGTGGAACAGTATCAGTGAAACCATTGGGCCCATCCCAAGTAACAGGACACTGAGCTTTGTGAACAGGACAGGGTTGACAAACCGGCGATAGAGATCGGTGACACTGAGATGAAATCTAAATTTGGCACAGGTGCCACAATAGGGTGTCCCTTGGCTGTGTGTGCAGCTGGAGCTGCTGAGAAGGGGGCTCCCTGTGTTGTCCCATTGTTGACTTGGTGGGCACTTCTGAAGTCACTGTATGAGTTGCAGTTTGTTTGTTTGCTTGTTTTATAGTGGTCTCTATGCCCAATGTGGGGCTCACCACCCCTAGATCAAGAGTCTCCTATTCTACCGACTCAGCCAGCCAGGTGCCCCTCGAGTTACTGTTTTTTTTTTTTTTTTAAAGATTTTATTTATTTATTTGTCAGAAAGAGAGAGAGAGAAAGCACGCAAGCAGGCAGAGAGGCAGGCAGAGGCAGAGAGAGAGGCAGACTCCCTGCTGAGCAAGGAGCCCAATGCGGGACTTAAGCAGTGGCTTAACCCACTGAGCCACCCAGGCGTCCCTTGAGTTACAGTTTTAATGTGGTCACTGGTAGTTCTCCTACTGGCAGTCAGGTGACAATATAGAGGTTGACGGCCCGTGCAATGAACTTCGGAAAACCATGAGCACTGGAGTGGAAGTTTATCACAACCTTGAGGAATATTATTAATGAGAAATATACTGGTACCAGTGAGGGGAATGAGGAGAGCCTTGCTTCTAATACCCTAGAGATTAAAGAAGCCGCAGAGTCTCTAGAGTACGGCTGGGACAGCCAGACTTGCAGACCCGGTTGTGATTGGCCTGGGTGTGGCTGTCTGATTTCTTCAGGTCTGGGAAGGGTGACCTGGGCTTTAAGTCTCTTAGTGATCTCAGCTGTGCGGCTTCCCTAGCCAGCAGGTGCCCCCATACAAGTTCTCCATCAAGGACTGCTCGTGCCTGTCAAAGACCCCTTTGAGCAGGATGACTGGGAAGCTTGAGTGAAGTTCACTGCTAGTGCAGGTGTCTGGGTGGTATGGTGTGATCTCAATGAATGAATTGCCGAGGCTGTGGATTAAGAATCATGCCACTACCTGCTGCGTAGAGGGAAGCAGGTTGGCTCTGTGACCTGGTCTGTTCCAGAATGCAAGCTGCTCCAGACCAGTGGGAGGGGTGTCGGGCTCCCATCACTTCGGGGACAACACAGATGCTTTCATGGCCAACCTGGAGGCAGAGTTTTGCACTGGAGTGCTCAAGACACATTGACTACCAGAACTGGGCCAAGCACAACCAGCTCATCAGAACTGGGGGAGCTTGCAGCAAGGGCCAGGATGCCAGAAGCCAGCAAGAAGTTCATGAGCAGGCGAGCCCCTTCCAGCTCTGGACAGCCAAGTGGACCTCTGCTGCAGGACCTCAAGACAGCAGACTGCTACTGTGGGGCCATCAGAAGTTACTCCTTCCCCCATCCCTTCGCTTTCTCACTACTTTATTAGAATTTCTACATCAGAGTCATGCTTGTCCATTTGGAACCCAGCTTGGAAAGCCTAGCTTTGAAATCTTGTATCATTTCAAGGATAATCATTTTAAACTGGAATAATTATTTTCTCACCTGATCCACAAGTGTCTGGAGACACTTAGACTTATGGCACCGTCCCTGAGGTTGACAGGCAAGATCTCCAGGGGCTCAATATATCAAAACAAACAAATATATAAATAAATAAAATTCGATTATAAAATAAACAACAACAGCAAATATCACAGAGGCCCAGAACAACACATCTGGTTTCACTTATATAAAAACACTGCAAATTCTTCTTGACTCCTTAGTGTTGAATCTTGCGAAGGCTCAAGTAGGTGTTGGCTAGCCCTGGAGCCTCGACCATGGTGAAGGGCGAGTCCCCTTCGTCTCTCTGCTTCTGCCAGCAGTCTGACTCCTACCACAGTGGGGAGGACACTTGACTCAGCTGAGGCTTTCTGGCAAAATGTTACAGAGGCAAGAGGAAGAGATCAGCATCAGAACCCCTCCAGCTATGAAGAGGGTGATCAGGGCCACCATCACAGGCCTCCAACCAGCTGGTGGAGGTGATCTGTTTTTCTACATCTATCAGCGAGAGGGTGTTCAGAGAGCATCCTGGATTTGGTTTGCTGTTAAAAATTCCCTTACTGGAGGGGCACCTGGGTGGCTCCGTGGGTTAAAGCCTCTGCTTTCGGCTCGGGTCATGGTCTCAGGGTCCTGGGATCAAGCCCCGCATCGGGCTTTCTGCTCGGCGAGGTGCCCGCTTCCTCCTTTCTCTCTGCCTGCCTCTCTGCCTACTTGTGATCTCTGTCTATCAAATAAATAAATAAAATCTTAAAAAAAAAAAAAGAAAAAAAATTCCCTTACTGGAAAACAACCAATACTTACAAAGTACCATATTTTATAGTAGAGTATATTATTTCGTTTTAAAGTGGATATCCTAAAGTCCTGGTGCCCCAGATAAGGTTGGGGCATCCTGATATCTAGACTTCTCCTAAATCCAGCTTAAGAAAAGGAAGTTTTTTCTTATCAATGTGGCTTTATTGCTCAAACTACAGTAAAAATAATAAAAGAAAAAATGTAATTTTAGTCCCTCTACACTAATGCCTCAACTGTCTTTATTTTTAAAAATTTTTGTTTTGAGTCCTAATGCGGATACAATTTTATTTTCTGATCTTCTTTCTTAGCACGTTTTGGACTTACCATGTTTTTCTTATAGTTGAGGGCTTTATGTTTACAAGTTTATACTCAGTATGTATCTTATAGAGTCCCCCCCCTTTTTTTTTTTTAAAGATTTTATGTATTTATTTGACAGAGATGGAGACAGAGAGCATAAGCAGGCAGAGTAGCAAAGAGAGGGAAGAGCAGGCTCCGCCCTAAGCAGGGAGCCTGATGTGGGGCTCCATCCCAGAACCCTGGGATCATGACCTGAGCCAAAGGCAGATGCTTCGTGACTCGTGACTGAGCCCCCAGGTGCCCTCCCCTCTCTTCTGATTGACTTCTTGGGATAGATTCCTGGGACTCAACCAGCGGGTCAAAGGCTACAGTGTTTATTACCACGTTGTCTTGCAGAATGGGTGTGTAATGGGTGTGTAATGCCCCATGCCTGCACAACAGATGAGTGGATGCCTCATAAGTTAACTCTTGATTGCCTGAATGATGACTACTTGTCTACTTACATAGTATCTTTAAAACATTTTTCGTTGTGCAACGGGCCATGTTACTTTTCTCCCGCTAATTGTCCAGACAGGCCCATTTTTTTAGGAGAATTTTGATCATTAAAGTAACAGTGAAACCAAACCTTTTTATTATGCATTTCCAGTTTACAAAGGGCTTTCGTATCCAGTACCTTCATTAACCCTCATAATCCTAGTGAGCATTTGGGGTATGTGTGATCGGTTTCACCACTTTCTGACAATGAAAATGGAATGCGGAGTGTTTCGGGTACAGGCACTAGGTGCTGTTGGGTCCACTCCAGAGGTGTTCTGGAAAGATAGCCTGACCATTCTCTGCCCTCTTGCTTTGTTGCTGCATCTAGGACTTCGGCAGCCTGCACTCCGTCACCTCCCGCTGTGACTTGAAGGCAAACCTGGCCAGAAACGGCTGTGGGGGTGAGTTTGAGAGCCCTGCCAGCAGCACCCAGGTCCTGCGGAGCCTGCCTCTCAGCAGCAAGGGCTCCAGTCCCACCAGCTCAGATGTTATTCAGCTGAGGCCACAGAAGATTGCCCTGAACCTGCGGCCTGGTGAGCACCATGAGGAGGGGGTGTGCTAATGATGGGGAGGTGAGCCGGGGCAGGCTCAGAGCTGAGCCCGCAGAGGGAAAGGGCAAGGCCTCGCCCAGGCCCTAGGAGGCAGAGTAAGTAAAAGGCCCCTGTGGACAGAGCGGGATCTTTGCTATCTGTTTGATTGAAGTAAAATATATATAACATAAGATTGAGCATTTTAACTGTTTTAAGGTATATAGTTCAACGGCGTTAAATACATTCACCTTGTCTATCACCACTACCTGTCTCCAAAACTTTTTCATTATCCCAGCCTGAAACTCTGTGCCCACTAACACGCATTTTTTTTTCTTCATTCACTTGAGAGAGAGAGAGAGGAAGAGAAGCACATGTGTGTGGGGGGAGTGGGACAGAGGGAGCAGGGGGAAGGGCAGGGGGAGAGGGAGAGAAGCAGACTCCCTGCTGAGCAGGAGCCCCATGATCCTGAGATCATGATCTGGGCCAAATGGGCCAAAATCAAGGAAATCAAGAGGCGTAGGCTTAACGGCCTGAGCCAGCCTGGTGTCCCTGAACACTACTTCTAGCTTCTACCCCCATCCTCCCTCCCTCCTGGTGATGAGTTTGACTTCTTTCTGCCGTGATGAGTTTGACGACTCGGGGAGCCCTTATAAGTGATAGTAATCGGACTCTCCAATACTTTTACTTTTGTGGCTGCCTTTTTTACTCAGAAATGTCTTCAAGGTTCATCCATGTTGTCGCGTGTGTCAGATCTGCTTCCTTTTTAAGGCTTCCTTTTTAAACTCCCCTTGTGTGTGTTTATTGTATTTTGTTGGTCTGTTCATCCATCAGTGGACACTTGAGTTGTTGCTATTTTTTGGCTATTAGGAATGACATTATGGCCTTCCGTGGGAGGACACTGCTACTAGGTTTACTCCCTAGTTAATGCACGTTTCTCAGGAAGGTGCTGCTTCCAGGAAAATGTATTTTTCCTTGTCAGCAAATTCCACTGGAGTCCATGGCATTCTGAAAGGACAAACTTTTAGAGCAGAGTTATTTTGTTTTATGACCCTAGAGCCCCTGCAAGCCCTAGCATTGGTTGTGATATGAGGAAACTAACAGATTTTGTATACCTACTATGTGCTGAATGCCTGGCTTACTCCTAGGTAGGTAAGACCATTTTACATGACAAGCGACCTGCTCAAGGTCTGCCAGTTACAAATGGTGACTCTGGGGGCACCTGGGTGGCTCAGTTAGTTGAGCGACTGTCTTCGGCTCAGGTCGTAATCCTGGAGTCCTGGAATGGAGTCCCACATTGGGCTCCCAGCTCGAGGAGAGTCTGCTGCTCCCTCTGACCTCTCCCTTCTCAGGCTCTCTCTCATTCTATTGCTCTCAAATAAATAAATAAATCTTTTTAAAAAAGAAAAAGAAAAAGAAATGGTGACTCTCATTCCACCCCAGCTTGTTGCAACAACAAAACTCACGACTTTTTCTAGTTCACCATGTTTTAAATATAATATTCCACATATTGGAATTGTGGTAAGGTCAAAAAGTGGATATGCATGTGCTTAAATTAGAAAGTATCACATTTTGAGAGAAGGTAGCCTATTTCCAAATTGTTTGATTTTCCTCCTTTTCTTCTATCTCATTGCCTAAGAAACCATTGGCAAAAACTACTCCCAGATGGTTTATTTCAACTCCAAGGCCGCTTGGAGCCGGTGGCAAGGTCACGGATGTGGTTGGCCGTCTTGAGTTCTAGCACTGGCCCTGTCCCTAGCTAGGAGAGCTTGGGCAGTTTACCCCACCCCTTCACATCTCAAGGTCTTTGCCACCTACATTCCTTATAGCCACGTTCAAAAGCTTAAATGAGACTTCTTGTATACATACACCTTAAGAAGTCAAAATTACCATTATTTTCAGACTAGTGGCCAAAGGTGCAGATCCTGGAGTCAGCGAGGTCTAGGTTTGAATACCAATTCTCAGTGTCTCAGAGACGGATTTCGCCCAACGCTGCCATCATAAGCGCTTAGTGATGCTTGTTGTTGGTGTCTTTGTATATTTTATTTTTTATTTTTTTTAAAGATTTTATTTATTTATTTGACAGGCAGAGATTACAAGTAGGCAGAGAGGCAGGCAGAGAGAGAGAGGAGGAAGCAGGCTCCCCACTGAGCAGAGAGCCCAACGTGGGGCTCGAACCCAGGACCCTGGGATCATGACCTGAGCCGAAGGCAGAGGCTTTAACCCACTGAGCCACCCAGGTGCCCCGGTGTCTTTGTATATTTTAAACACGTTTTATTCTGGGGGCACCTGGATGGCTCAGTCATTAAGCATCTGCCTTCAGCTCAGGTCATGATCCCAGGGTTGCTGGATCGAGCCCCACATTGGGCTCCCTGCTCGGCGGGAGCCTGCTTCTCCCTCTCCCACTCCCCTGTTTGTGTTTCCTCTTTTGTGGGTTCTCTCTCTCTGTCAAATAAATAAATAAAAATCTTTAAAAAAATGTTTTATTCTGTTTATTGAATTGTCTTGGAAATAAGAAATAAGGGGGCACCTGGGTGGCTCAGTGGGTTCAGCCTCTACCTTCAGCTCGGGTCATGATCTCAGGGTGCTGGGATGGAGCCCCACATTGGGCTCTCTGCTCAGCGGGGAGCCTGCTCCCCCCACCCCCGCCTGTCTCTCTGCCTGCTTGTGATCTCTGTCAAATAAATAAAATCTTTAAACAATTAAAAAAAAAGAAATAAGAAATAAAAGGAGGTGTACGCAGCCGTGCTATACAGAGAGGCACAAGCTACTGGATGGCCAGGGATTAGCGCAGGGATTAGTTGAGGCTGCTATTTTTATAAATGGTCCACTGTAATGACACTTAGCTTTGTTGTTTGGTGAGCTCCCATGCTGAGAGAGGGCAGAGCTCCTGCAAAGCTGTGTGACTGGGTAGAGAAGAGTCAGTAGAGCCTCTCTGTAGGCAGCTGCTTGGTGATGTCCTCTGGGTTAAGAAAACTCATCTTCATCCATGAAGATTGGCCTGGGGTCAGAGGCTGTGACCTAGAGGGGGATGTGGGAGTTGTGGCAGATGATTAAGGTATTGAAGCATTGTGTGGGATGAGAGTAGCTATCAATTAAAGTGAATGATGTTCCTTCTTTTGTATTTAATTACAGTGTAACAATAACTTAAAGTCTTGAGAGATCATCCACTTTTATGCAATGTTGCTTTTCATTTTTACTAGACCCTGTCTCAATTCACATGTTCAAAATTTTCATACGTTCACATTGTATTTGTAATCATACACTGTCTTCACTTAATCATTAACAAAGACCAAAATTCACAGCGCCAACCACGTTTATAGTTTCATCATAGTCAGCAGAGGTTTTTAACTTTAACATTTTTGAAACTCCTCATTTAGAATTGCTCTCAGCGCCTCTGATTTTCTGAGAAATACATTCCTTCAGCGTGGCAAATCCTTATCCTTCAGGGTGGATTTAGTTTAGGAAGGAGCTGGAGGTGACACCAAGTCAGACAGTCCACAGTTTGAATTCTACTTAGAATCAGAATGAAGGTCACAGTCACACTTGAGGCAGAGAGATTGTTGTTTGTTTTGATTTACCAGGGGACTCTTTAAACAGCCTCCAACAAGGAGCTAAGGAAGTGAAGGCAGCCTCCTTGGGCCAAGTTCTCCCGACATTAGACGTATGCACAATATTGATCTATGCCTAAAGTTTAATGTATGTTCACTTATGGAAGAAGGAAATCAGCCTTATTTTGATATGCCTGTGGTGATTGTTGAAAGAGCTCTGAGTCATCATATATATAAGAAAGGTTTCCTTTTGCCTATTGAATAGTCTTGGAAATAAACAAAAAAACGGGTGTAAGTGGCTCTGCTGGACACAGAGGCACGAACTACCGGATTGCCAGGGATGATTATGGGATTAGTTGAAGTTGCTAATTTTATAAGTCATAGTATAGTCATATTTCCTGCTAAACATTGTGATACAGTTTCTGGTATTGGAAATAAAATGGAAAGCATGGTCCTATTTTTTTTTTTTAATGGTATATATTTTAAAGATTTTATCTATTTTTGCAAGAGAGAGAGAGAAAACTTGAGAGCACAGACAGGGTTGGGGGGAGGGGCAGAGGGAGAAGCAGGCTCCCTGCTGAGCAAGGAGCCCGAGGCAGAACCTGGTGACCAGGACCCTGGGATCATGACCTGAATGGAAGGCAGAAGCTTAACTGACTGAGCACAGTCGTTTAAGCCCAATATGATCCTATTTTTATATAAAATCAGGATATGGATGCTGTGTGTGAGCTCTCTGTTTGTGTGGAAGGCGTGATAAGAGAGCCAGTTTCTGGAAGGTCAGGGTGATGGAGATGTTGGCTGCCCAGTTAAACATACCCAAACTGTGAGGATGTTTGAGGAGCTGAAGACTTGGAAGAGATCTGATGAAAATCGGAATTCCTAAAGGTCTAGAGTCTTGTGCATCTCTTTGTCAGTTGAATCTGTTCGTCACCTGAAGCCAATGAAGCCTCTTAAAATCTTGAAAATTTTAATATTTGTAGAGACAAACCCCAGATATTTATTTGGGGAAGAGAATGTTACGTTGCAGTTAACAGCATCGGTTTACCAAGTGCATAGTCAACCTCAAGGTAGTTACCCTGATTCTGCAGAAGGCTTCAGATCTAGGGGTTGGTTTTTCCATTATTGATTTCTAGAAATCCGTTTTTGTCTCCTCCCTGACCCTGCTCCCCTATACCTCATATAGATACTTGTTGAGCAAATGTAACACTTTGCCAGCCTTATACTAATGACTAATCAGTGATAAGCCTCAACATAATATGAGTGATACTTCAAGAAAGTGAAGTTATTATTCCAGGATAAACCTGGGGAAAAAAGATGGATTTTCTTCTATGTGGAACTTTTGTTTTTGTTTTCTTTCTTTCTTTAGAAGTGACTGACATCCCATAGAAGTCACCATTTTATTTTTATTTATTATTTTTATTTTTAAAAAACAATTTTATTTTTTAAGGTTTATTTATTTTTCTGGTGATCTCTATACCCAATGTGGGGCTCAAACTCATGACCCTCAAATCAAGAGTTATGTAGTCTTCCTACTAAGCCAGATAGGCGCCCCAAGTCACCATTTTTAAGTAAATAATTCTGTGGTTTGTAGTATATTTGCAACGTTGTGCAGTCATCACCATTGTCTCATTCCAGAACATTTTCCTCACCTCAAAAAGAAACCCTGTATGCATTAACAGTCACTCCTTATCTTTTCCCTCCCGGCCACTTTCAGTCCTAGGCAACCACTAATCTACTTTCTATTTCCATGGTTATGTCTGGCTTCTTTCACTCTGCAGAATGTCTTCAGGATTCATTGATGTTGTAACACCAAGACTTCCTTTTTATGGCCAAATAATATTCCTTTGTGTATGTATAGATATGCCACATTTTTGCTGATGAATATTGGGGCTGTTTTCACTTTGGGGCAATCATGACTAATGCTACTGTGAACATTCATGCCCAAGTTTTTGTGCAGACATGTGTTTCCAATAATCTTGAGTATATAACTAGGAGTAGAATTGCTGGGTCATATGATAATTCTATGTTTAACTTTTTGAGGAACTGCCAAACTTTAAGCAGGATTTTGTATAAACACAGGATCATGTTTTCCATTTTGTTTCCAATCCTGGAAACTGTATGTCAGAAAAACAATCTTAAAAAAATTCTTTTTTTTTTTTTAAAGATTTTATTTATTTTTTTGTCAGAGAAAGAGAGAGAGAGAGATCACAAGTAAGCCAAGAGGCAGGCAGAGGCAGAGGGAGAAGCAGGTTCCCTGCCGAGCAAGGAGCCCGATGTGGGCTCGATCCCAGGACGCTGGGATCATGACCTGAGCCGAAGGCAGCCGCTTAACCAACTGAGCCACCCAGGCGTCCCTTAAAAAAATTCTTAACAAAGGATACAAACTTTGGAATAAAGCTTATTGAAATGGTGAATAAAAGGCTAGTGGTGGTTTTGAAGCATTGGGACAGTTAGAAAGAGTTTATTCACGTCATTAATTTTCCTTGATCCTTTAGTTCATCGACTAGTAGCTTTGTATTTTCATATTAAGTGTTTTAATCTGAAATAATCGTGGGCTCACAAGAAGTTGCAAAAGTAATTGTGTTCTTGTATACCCCTCCTGGCTTTCCCTGGTAATGTTACATAAGCAAAGTGCATTACTCAAACTGGGAAATTGACACTGGTACAGCCCTGTTAACTAACCTAGGGGACTGGTTGCTTTTGAGCCCTTTTCCCAGCCCTTATATGTGCTTTTTATCCTGCTCCTCCCCGGCCCTACTTTGAGGTCCTGGTTACCTCACTTAGGTGTTGCTTCTGCCACCCAGACCAACAGAATATATTCTTTATCATAAAATCTGAGAAAGACCTGATGGAGGCTGGATAAGAGAGGTTGGCTAACATACCGTGTTTGTGCCTTCCCCGGAACATTTATAAATTGCAATCCTGACCCCCAGTGTGATGGTATCAGGAGGCTAGGGTCTTTGGGAGGTGATTAGGTCATGAGGGTAGAGCTCTCATACTAATCATGGGATTAGTGCCGTGAATTATAAACAGACCCCAGAGAGCTCCCTCCTCCCTTCAGCCATGTGAGGACACAGCAGCACGCCTGCAGTCTACAACCCAGGCCTGGCATTCCTAGTTTCCTACTTCCCTTGGGAAAAACAAAACAAAACAAAACAAACAAACAAAGCCCAGTCTTAGTCCATTTGGGCTACTCTAGTAAGTACCCACAGACTGAGGGCTTATAAGCAACAGAAATTTCTCTCTCAGGGTCCTGAAGGCTCCAAGTCCAAGATCAGGGTCTTGGACTTGTTTGAGTCCTTGGACCTGTTTGAGTCCTGGTGAGAAACCTTCGGGGCAGACACTGGTAGAGGCCACATGTGTCTTCACCTGGTTCCTTCCTTCATTCCATCCGTCCAGTGTCAGAATTCTGCAGTGAGGAGTGGGATACAGTAGGGCACACCAGCCTTGTCCTAGACCATGGAGGCAATTCTTTCGTTCTAGGTCTGGATTTAATTCTGGAATACTAATTACCTTCCACTACAGTCAACAAAAGAGCTAGATGATGGTCCTAAGGTGGACACCTGGGCCCTAATTCCCTGTTGAGCTGCAGTCCTGTTTGTAATATAGTGGATTTTAATGTGCTGCTTCTTCTTTCAGTTTTTGGCACAGAAAGGTAATTCTGAGGAATCAAAAACTACTTAAGTTTATTTGGGCATGGCAAGCATTTCGGTTGGAATACTACTTTGTCTGAATGTTTGGACAAAAATCAGTCTAAAAATACCAAGAAGTTCTTGGTGGAATTCCCTCCTTCACTCTCTGCTCACTTTTCTTTTTTTTATTTTTTTAAAGATTTGTTTATTTGTTTGTTTGGGGGGAGGGGCAGAGGGAGAAGGAGAGAATCCTCAAGCAGACTCTTCCGCTGATTGGGGAGCTCCATGCGGGGCTTGATTTTACCCCCCTGAGATCATGACCCCTGCCTAAATCAAGGCTTGGTCAACTGACTAAGGCATCCAGGTGCCCTGACTCTCTCTCTCTTCACTTTTTTTTTTAGTTTTTTTTTTTTTTTAAGATTTTATTTATTTATTTGACACACAGAGAGAGAACACAAGTAGGCAGAGAGGCAGGCAGAGAGAGAGAGAGAGGAGGAAGCAGGCTCCTTGCTGAGCCAAGAGCCCTATGCGGTGCTCGATCCCAGGACCCGGAGACCATGACCTGAGCTGAAGGTAGAGGCTTAACCCACTGAGCCACCCAGGTGCCCCTCTCTCTTCACTTTTGATTGAAGGGAAGGTATATAGAGAGAACAAACTTTAAAAGTACATTTCAGGTGGTTGGCTGGTACATGCCTGCGGTAGGAGAACTGGAAGCGGGCGCTGACCTGCCGCTGACAGTGAAGGTGACAAGCGCTCTGCTCTTTGCTGGACACGTGGAGGTGACATGTATTGAGTGGTGCAGAACCGTGTAGCTGGCTGGACTGCTGGAGAGTGGCTGAGCGTGCCTGGTTCTGGAAGTGTGTCCAGAGATGGAAAGTGGGTTGCAGACTTTCTCTCTGCACGTGGCAGCGGCCTCTCCTTCAGTCTGCTAACCTTGCTCGTAGCGGGGCTGGGGCACTGCCGCTTAACTCCCACACTTAACACTCATGCTGAGACTTGGTCCAAGAATGTCAGCCCCTCTGAAATCTGCTGACAGAACATCCCATTCTTGCCATGGCCCTCTGAGAAGTTTGTAGCATCTAAAATCAGGGATAGCTGAGGTAGAAGTAAACCCTCATTCCCAACGCTAATGATAACACCCTCCTTCTTACACCCTCCCCTTTATGGAAAACTGGGAGAAATACTTTTTGTTTAACATTGGCAGCCCCCGAATGGGGAGGGGTGTGTGTGTGTTTCAGTTTCTCTGAATTTGATTCTGAGAATCAAACTGATTCTCTGAATCAGTTTCTCTTAGAAGTTGATGCCAAGAGCTTTCTCACTTCCCAGTAGATGCCTGCTGAGCACACACAGATGCATGGTCCCACCTTGTTTCACTTTCTGGAAAATGTGGAGTTAAATGTAATGCCCAAAGCTATAGCCGTTCACACCCAAGTTTCTGGCAGAATTTTCTGTCTCGCTTTTTATCCCTACAGGAAATTGCTTTAATAACTGACTTCTGGGGGGAACCCAGGTGGAAGTCTTCCTGGAGTAGAGGCATTTGTATGATGTTAGGATACGTTGTCTTGTTTGATCCCCACAGTAATTAACATCCTCCCATTTTAGCCATCTAGAAACCGAGACGCAGATTTAGAGGAGCCTGAAATCTCCCCAAATCTCGGTGACAAGGTCTGAATTCCAGCTCAGCTCTCGTTCTCCAAGCCTAGCACCCTCTGCCCTCCCATAGGCGCCTCCCCAAGTCCAAGCCTGTTTCGGACTTCCTGGTCCTAAAGGGCTCATTAGTTCTGTACTCACAGTCCACAAAAGTGGATTCTGGATAAAAGAAGATGTAGTTGGGAACTTCGGGTGAAGGGCATAGATGACAGAAAATACAAAAGCCTCTCTGAAGAGGTCATGGAATTGGACAGAACAGACATGCATCACAGGCTCTGCCCACTGGTGGTCTGTGGTCTGCCTAAGCCAAGGCCAAGGAGGCACTCCCCTTCCCCAAGTTCTCCTCCCTCCTGCCCCTTCCCCACCGTGTTGTGTCATCCAGGGCTGGGGGGTGCTCAGTGCTGGGACCTGCTCAGTCTTTCTGATGGGAACCAGAGGCAGACATTGTAGCTGTCCAGAATTCATTTTGGAAGAAATCTCCAGCATTCTTCTGCTTGAGTCAGATTCTTTTTTTTTTTTTTTTCAAGATTTTATTTATTTATTTGAAAGACAGAGATCACAAGTAGGCAGAGAGGCAGGCAGAGAAAGAGAGGGAAGCAGGCTATCTGCTGAGCAGAGAGCCTGATGCAGGGCTCGATCCCAGGACCCTGGGATCATGACCCGAGCCAAAGGCAGAAGCTTTTAACCCATTGAGCCACCCAGGCACCCTTGAGTCAGATTCTGATGGTTTTTAGAAATAGGCTCCTATCAACAGGCAACCCAAACTACATCAGTCTTGAGGAAGCTAGAGTAGTACACGCAAAGACAGGTCCAAGGAAGCAGGCTCAATGCTGTCACTCAGGCAACAAATAGTAATTATAATAATTATACTTCATTTATGCAGGCCTCTCCTGCTTACAAAACATGTTCTCCACATGAGCGCTTCATAGCCTTAATCAGGACTGCACTGTTATTTCCATTGTATCCCCAAGGGCACCAAGGCTCAGGTTGCACCTGTGGTCAAGGGACGGAGCTGGAACTTGGTCCTTTGAATCTCTTTGGTCTAGTTAGTGCCACGTGCTTGTCTGGGGTGGGAGGAGGAGAGGGAGCACATGGGATTGGAGTCCCTATCCTGCAAGTTTAAGAGGACTTCTACTTGCTGCTGGTCAGCTTGAGGTTAGAGACGAGCTTCCCTGGGTGGTAGCTGCCCACAGACCGGGCGTGGACCCTCTGGGTAGGAAAGGCCGACTTCATGGTTGCACCTCTGAACACAGCGTGTCTGTTCAGATTTCAAACGTGTGTATGGCTTTCCTGCCCAGAGAGTTGAAGGACATCTTGGTGCCTCTGAAAAACGAGTTAGCTCAAGGGCAGATGGAACAATCTGGTATGATTGCTTCTGGAAGTTGGCTCTAAATGATGTGTTTTGAGAGCCTATGAAATGATTTAGCATCGTTATCCTGGCGTGAGTCTCCCAGTTGTGGTGCTGACTTGGGCCTTTCTTTAAGCTCTGGGAGGGCTGTCATGGGCTTTTCTCCTCATTTCTTTCCCTCTGAATTATTTCCTCCTTCTCTTTTGTCTCTGACTCTTATTGTGGAACCAGAAATTATATTCTCTTTCTTGTAGCTGGTAGGCAAATATAGTAGTGTTTCTGTTTCTGTTTTTTTGTTTTTTCTTTTTCTCTCTTTTCTCCCTTCATTCTGATGGTGCTAAAATTTGGAATCTGTCTTCCTGTATTTATACATATAATTTCTGATGATAATAACTTATGTCTGTGATATCCCAAAGTGTCATATATGTACAAGAACTAAATACTATTGTTCATAAGTGGCTAGGGAAATAGAAAAAGTGGCAGAAGCATAAATATTTTGCTCTTTGGGGTATGTTAAGGAGTCGTGTGTTCCCACTCCCCCTTGCCTTGTATCTCTCTCTTCCCGTCTTATTTCTTAGTCACTCATGCCCGTACCTCCTTTTGTTTATTCCCTCTTTTCTGTTTCATTCACACCTTTACAATCTTCTCCCCGCCATGTTCGCAACTTGGCTACTCCTTTCTCAGAAGTTGGTGTGTGGTTGGTGGGCAACCGTCACCTAATCTGTGTCCATGGAATTGTCTGGTTCCTTGTCTACCAACTGCCCTTTTTTTGCTGACAAAACAGAACAGCACTGAGGAGAATAGTTGTTAAAGAGCTTCCTTAAAAATTCTGAGCAAAGGGGCTCCTGGGTGGCTCAGTGGGTTAAAGTCTGCCTTAGGCTCACGTCATGATCGCAGGAATCTGGGATCCAGCCCCGCACTGGGCTTTTTGCTCATCAGGGAGCCTGCTTCCTCCTCTCTCTGCTTTCCTCTCTGCCTACTTGTGATCGCTGTCTGTCAAATAAATAAATAAATGAATAATCTTAAAAAAAAAAAATCCTGGGGCTCCTGGGTGGCTCAGTGGGTTAAAGCCTCTGCCTTCGGCTCAGGTCATGATCCCTGGGTCCTGGGATCGAGCCCCACATCAGGCTCTCTGCTTGGCAGATAGCCTGCTTCCCTCTCTCTCTCTCTCTACCTGCCTCTCTGCCTACTTGTGATCTCTGTCAAATAAATAAATAAAAATCTTAAAAAAAAAAAAATCCTGAGCCAAGTATTTGGAAAGAGAGCCTAGAACCTAGAACTTCCCCTTCAGCACCGTAACTCCACTTCCAAGAACAGTATTTCTTCTGAGAGGCATGCAGTCGCAAAAGAAAAGTCAGGGGGACCGGCTTTAGAAGCAAAATCCATCCCTTCAGCCCCCAGCAAGTTGGCTGACCTCTAATGAGCATGGCCTCTCTGTTGGCACAGGTGACAAGACAACTTTCCAGCTGCAGGTTCGACAGGTGGAGGATTATCCTGTGGACCTGTACTACCTGATGGACCTCTCCCTGTCCATGAAGGACGACTTGGACAACATCCGGAACCTGGGCACCAAGCTCGCTGAGGAGATGAGGAAGCTCACCAGCAACTTCCGGTTGGGGTTCGGGTCTTTTGTAGACAAGAACATCTCCCCTTTCTCCTACACAGCGCCGAGGTACCAAACCAATCCATGCATCGGGTGAGTGACCAGTTATCCTTCTGTTGGGTATTTAAGGGTGGGAGAACAGAGTCACAGGAAAACTTATCCCGAAGAAAGGACGAAGGAGGACTTACGGGGGCAGTGAGGGAGCAGACTTCAGTGTTTAAACTGATCAATGATGACCCAGTTCTGTGCTCCCACTATGTGTGGAGACTTGAACGGTTGCAAGGCTGTAGGGAGGTATGATGATCGTAGCTCATTCGTTTTCCTGCCTGTCTGACAACAGCACCGTTTTCCCGTTGAAGACCGTGCTCTCAGGAGCTGAACACCCAGGCGTTCAGGGAAAGAGCATGCAGGACAATGGAAACTCTTTTCTTGCTTGGGGTGCCTGAGGTGCTTGGGGAGAAGGGAATTATTTGTTGTTTATGTAAATAGAACTCATGTTGACAAAATGAAATGGAATTGCTGTGATTTAAAGGTATGACTTTTTTCCCAATTTTAAGTCAAGTACTCTAACTAGAAAATATTTGACAGGTTATCTAAGAGCAGGAATTTCTAACTGCCACAACAGACAAATCTAAAAGTATGTCACGGTAGAAGTTTATCTCCTGGGGCACCTGGGTGGCTCAGTTGGTTAAGTGGCTGCCTTCGGCTCAGGTCATGATCTCAGGTTGAGCCTCACATCAGGCTCCCTGCTCAGTGGGGAGTCCTCTTCTCCCTGTGTAGCTCCCCCTCTTGTGCACACTCGTGCTCTCTCTGTCAAATAAATAAAATAGTAAAAAAAAAAAGAAGAAGAAGAAGAAGAAGTTTATTTCCTGCATACCTAAAAATGATCAGTGGACACCTCTCTTCCAAGCAGGGTCTCAGGGACCCAGGCTCCGTGTGCCCCGTACTTCTTCATCTTCCACATATGATTTTGAAGTTCCCTGTGTCTGGACGATTGCTCAGAGGTGGAGCTTATGGGCCAGGGCTGAGTGGCTTTCACTGCTTTTGCACCTGTATCTTATCAGATAGAAGGGGGTTCTAACAAGGAGGCTGGAAGCTAGGTTGGTTGTGCCCAGGAAGAAGAGGAAGCAGAGGGTGCCTGGGTGGCTCAGTGGGTTAAGCCGCTCCCTTCGGCTCAGGTCATGATCTCAGGGTCCTGGGATCGAGTCCTGCATCGGGCTCTCTGCTCAGCAGGGAGCCCGCTTCCCTCTCTCTGTCTACTTGTGATCTCTCTCTCTGCCAAATAAATAATAAATAAAATCTTTTAAAGAAAAAAAAAAAAAGAAGAGGAAGCAGGACTGGTGACCAGGACTCCTCCGTCGTGTACTTGTGCCGGGAGGTGGAGGGGGTGGGGGGGTCACAGCCTCCAGCTCCCCTAAGGCAACCTCTAGGTTGGTTTGTTTCTAGTTTTATAACGGTTCCCTTGAAATGTCAGGATTATGTGGTCTGTGACAAATGAGTGGTAACTTCTAGCTCTTTCTTTCTCATCCCCACATTCAACTTGAGTCTGGCTTTGGGCTGTGAGGCCCCAGAGTCGTTACTAGACAAGAAACGACAAAGACTTAGGTTCTTACCAAGTGTCAGGCACTGCACAAAGTGCTTTGCACCATATGGATCATCTCATTTAAATCTCGTGACAGTCTCTGGTAGATGTGAGCCGTGCTTCGCAGATGAGGACACGGACACTTGGAATAAATAGCTGACCCGAGATTACGCCACTAGTAAGGGGGTACTTGGAGCGTGAGTGAAGTCAGACTGTTTCAGAGTCTGCAGTCCCTGTGACACCGTGCTTGCTTTTGCCCATCCAAGTCACACGACGGCACAGAAGCTCCTCCTGAATCCAGTCCAAAGGCCAATACCCATTCCCAGACTACTAGACCCTCAAGGAACTTGCCCGAGGGCAGTGTTGGGCGATGCTACTGTGACACACAGTCCCCGTATCCCCATGACTCAGCACCATCCGGGCTTATTTCTTGCTTGTATCAAGTCTGGTGAGGGTTGAGCTGCTTTCGCTGATGGCTCTCCTTCATGCAGGGACTTGGATCCAGGCCTTTCTGCCTTAAGGTGGCATTTTCCATCCTTGGGTTACTTGGCTGCCCCAAGGAGGAAGGGAGCTGTCCCCTGAACCTGCCCAATTCCCCAGCTTATCTTCAGCGGCCTCAGCAGCTCCTAGCCCTGCCCTGGGCTGGGTGGTCGGCACGCGGTGGTGGTCGTGCTGGTAATGTATGCTCTCCTTCATCTTCCTGGACCGTCTGTGCACTCTCCTTGAAGCTCCCTTCAATCTTCCCTTAGGGCTTGGGAACTGACACAGAGGTGGGAAAATCAATGAATAAGAAAAAGGTTTAAATACAAAAGTGAATCTAAGTTCCTTAACTGTGAAGAGGCCTACGTGTCATCATTTGCTGGGTTTAGCTTCCTCCTGGCCACGCGTGACTGCTGGTGTTGTTAGTCTGGTCCTGACTCCAAGGCCCCTTCAGCCGAGTCTCAGTGCCAGATGTCCTCTGGTTGGAGCTTTGCTGCTGACCAGGTGCAACAGCATCTTAACCAAAACTTTTTTCAGGGCGCCTAGGGGACTCAGTCCTTTAAGCATCTGCCTTCAGCTCAGGTCATGATCCAAGTGTCCTGGGAGAGAGCCCCATATTGGGCTCCCTACTCACCAAGGAGTCTGTTTCTCCCTCTACCTACTGCTCCCCCTGCTTGTGCGCTCTCTCTCTCTGCCAAATAAATAAAATCTTAAAAAAAAAAAAATCTTTTTCTAATTCATCAAGAATAGTGAGGCTGTCTACTTCTTTTTCACCCTTGCCCTCTGAGTGTGCCGTGTCTGCAGACAGACGGGGGTGTCTCCACAGTCATTTTCCCAGGACCCTCCGTTCACTGTGAGATACGCTACATTGGAAGCCTGGAGAGGATGAGGGAATGGCTCTGGGAACTCAGCATTCGAATATTCTAGGTTGTTAAATGCTGCTTTTCCAGAGCCCCCCTCTGGGCCTAGAAGGCAGAACCAGCTGTGGACAGTGAAGGTCTTCACAGTGAGCACAGGCACACTGAAAGACTGCAAGACAGGAAATCTAGTGAAGAATGGGAGTTTTGAAGGAAACATCAGGGCCCAGTTGGACAAATCTCTCTTCTCCAAGCTGCGCACCACATCAGGGAGTCACTCTGTGGCTGAGTGAGACAGGCTGAGATTGATCTTCTCACGGCTAGGGAGTGGACCACGGTGGGGTCCCAGGTCTCAGAGATACCCGCTGCTTGTGGGAGAACAGCGCGAGGTGGCTGTTCCAGCCCGTGTGTGCTTTGTTTGCCTTTCTGAATTTCAATGGCACTGTGAATTAGTTACCAACATTTAAAGAAATAGGAGATCTAACCAAGAATAACCAGGATTGGGGCACCTGGGTGGCTCAGTTGGTTGAGCGTCTGACTCTTGATTTCAGCTCAGGTCATGATCTTGGGGCAGCGGGATCCAGCCCCACATTGAGTCCTGCGTGCTTACCTCTCCTTCTGCTCCTCCTCCCCACTCACACTCTTCCAGATAAATAAAATCTTAAAAACAAAAACAAAAAACAAAAGAAGAAGAAGAACCAGGATTTGCAGGTTTTCTAGAACAATGGGGAGGTCTGGTTGTGCCGGGCCTGAACCCCATGGTTGGCCACTGCTGTCCTAACACTATCTCGTGTCCCAGCTGGCTCACCTCCCTGGTTTGCTTTCATCCCTGGCTTGGGGCACACTGTCTGTGATCCTTGCCTGTGCTTTTCCTTCAGCAAGTGTGCGGAGGAAGGTCACAGGGTTCTTCTCGGGCTCCAGTGGCACCTTCGGTTGGGTTTCTCTCCCCTGTGGGAGGGAGAACAGCAGCAGCCCCCAGGAAGTTTTGGGAGGATAGAGTCAGGAGGGAGGGACTTACCGCCTCTGTGGGACACCTCAACGACAAGAGAGCCAAATTTTCACGGGGCTTTCCTGAGGTTTTTCCTTCCTCCTGCTCCAGACATTTTTGCCAAAAGATCAAAGTCCTGGACGCGTCCCTTCCCATCTTAGAATGTGTTAGAAACACTAGAACTGAAGTAAGTAGTACCAGGGCTGCCATAATAAGAAAAGAAGACATAGTATAATGTAATCAGATTAAAGAACTGTTTAATTGCTATTCTGAGTAACCAGGAAGAGTGTCACTGGGAAAAATCATGTCATGTTCACTGATACAGGATTTGAAGATGAATGCAGTATGTCATCTCTGGTCCCCAACATACTTTCTTTTGCCAGGGGTATCAGGCTGTTGCTGAAATATGTGTCATGTCTCAGGGTTCCTGGAGGTGCAGTGGGTTGAACGTCTGACTCTTGGTTTCTGCTCAGGTTGTGATTCTGGGGTTGTGGGACCGAGGCCTGCGTTGGGCTTCGTGGGGAGTCTGCTTAAGACTCTTGCTCCCTCTTCCCTTCCCCACTCTGAACTTCTTTGCGTGCTCGCTCTCTCTCTCTCTCTAAAAATACATCTTTTAAAAAAGAAAAGAAATACATGTCATGTCACATTTATTTATTTATTTTTTTTAAAGATTTTATTTATTTATTTGTAAGAGAGAGTGAGAGCGAGCACAGGCAGACAGAGTGGAAGGCAGAGTCAGAGGGTGAAGCAGGCTCCCTGCGGAGCAAGGAGCCCGATGTGGGACTCGATCCCAGGACGCTGGGATCATGACCTGAGCCGAAGGCAGCTGCTTAACCAACTGAGCCACCCAGGCATCCCTCATGTCACATTTATATGTGGAATCCAGAAAAGCCAAATTCATAGAAACAGTAGACTGGGGGTTGCTGGGGGCTGGGACGTGGAGGAGACTTTGGTCGAAAGATACAGACTTCCAGTTAAAAGATGAATTTGTTCTGGGGATGAAATGTAGAGCACAGTTCCGATCATTGACGATACTAGACTTGGAACACATACTTGTATACTTGGAAGTTAAGAGAGTAGATCTTAAATGTTCTCGCCACACACACACACACACACACACACACACACACAGAAATATACATGTGAAAATCTGCACAACTGAGATAACGCATTTCATCCTTCATCATTTATGTTTTTTCTTACCCTTCCTGTATTTCTTCCAAGGGCTCAGAGTCTTCCTTCCCCACCTTAATGGGATGATTTCATTGTGTTCTGGCATATCTTGTGGCCAATGAGAAGTCTGCTGTCCGTCTGATGGTTTGCCTTCTCTCTGGTGGCTTTTAATATCTTCCTATGTTTTTCCTATTCTGTAATGATGCACATTTCAGTGTGTCTAGATTGAACTGACTTTTCTTTACATTGCTCAGAATCTGGTCTGCGTGTTTAGCCTGAGAATACATGTTTTTACTCTTGACTATTTGTAGACATTTCCTCTTGGACACCCCCCCCCTTCATTTTCTAACACTAATTTCCAGAATAGGACATTTCTTCTAGTTTACCATTTTGTTCTTCAATTGCGTCATCCATACATTAATGATTCGTTTTTTATTTCACTGACTATATTTTTTAGTTGGTTCTATTCCAAACTTCTGTTTTTGACACTGGGTGCCCCCTCCTCCCCGAGCCTTCTGACTCTTTTTCCTTCTAATACTACCCTGTTTCAGCTTTTGGTATCTGTTCTCTCCTCTCCTTTGCTGTCTGAAGTACCTCGTCTTACCGTGCTTCAGATCATTCTGTTGCCCCCGTTTCTAGAACAGCAGCTCTTCCTGTTTGTTGCGTTTGTGGACCTTCCTTCCCGGTGGCTTGTTTCTTGTGGGGTCCAGAACTTCGCCATCAGCTTCTTCGCCCACGCTGGTTTTCCACGCGAGCATCTCGGCCCCAGGCGTGCCGGCTGGTGCGTCTGCATCCTTGCGGGTCGGGTGTCTGCCTGCTGCCGCCGGGATCCTCTGGGTCTCCGTGGGACACGTTTTCCTGTTCGTCTCAGTTGGACATTCCTTCACCATAAAAACAGTGACTTCTGACTTGCTCGGGTCTGTAGTGAACAATTTTTATGGGTGATTCATCTCGCTCTGGGCCTGGAGTGGCTCTTCCTTGCTTCTTTCCCAGGCCAACGGCTGGAATTTTTGTCTTTGATTTTGGTGACAGAGCAGCTCTTTTGTGGCGCTCAGCATTCTGTGGAGAGCCCGGTTCCCAGGCTTCATCTGTCCCTGTTCGACTCCCACCCCCAGCCCTTAGGACCTCCACCCGGGTGGTCCTGACACATCTGGGTTCTCCTCGGCCTGAGCTCTCGCCCCAGGCCCACCTATCATCTCCTAAGCGTGCTTATTTGTCAAACGATTTTTTCCCCTTCATTTCTGGTACCTGGGATTTCCCTGCTAAGCTTTTATATTAATGTTTACGTGTTGACAGTTTGACAAATCTTATGTTATCCAGCAGTTCTAAATATTTACAGTAAGAGGGGAGCTCTTTCCACGTCAGCTTAACCCATAATGTTGTCCTGAAGCTTTGCATTATTTTCTGGATTTGCCTGGATCTAGTGTCTTTAAATTGCAATCTGTTTTCATATATATGTGCTCCCCTCAGGCAACTTAAGCCTACGTACTTTATTTACCTAGTTGCTTCATGATTCTTAATTTAGTAACTCCCTATACATGGCCCTAAACAGGGCTCTCTGGGCAGACACAAGGTGCGGGTTGGAATGTTTCTCAGCATTAGGCCCCCAAACACCCAGACCTTCAGTTCACTCAGCCCTTCCAGGGGTTAAATTAAATAACTAGTCACAGAGGACATTGTGTTTAGTGACTGTGAGACATTCAGTGGGACAAAGCTGTTTTCTCTCATAAAGAGGTGACTGATTTGATGATAGCAATTTCTCTGCCATGAAGACTTCTCTCTGGCAAACACATCGTCTAGTTCCCGATTATTTAACAGTCATTCTCCAGGTAAAGATAGATCTACTTAACGTTGCTAGTGGGAATGAAAGGGAAAGGGTAAAAAAATGCCAGGCTCACTTTGGTGAGCTTTCCACAGCTTCTCTGGCTTTCTCACTGAACGACAGTTAATGTCCTGCTCCTCCCTCCCTTTCCTCAACCTACTTGATGAACCCAGCCGGCACACACACACACGCACGCACGCACGCACACACACACACATGCACGCACACGCACCTGAACTCCCATGTGCACCAGAACCACACAGAGAGGTGTAGTGGCTTGGAGGAAGGGAGTGGGTGTATATATACTTCCCCCTGCATCTGTCCATTTGTCCAGTTGTAATAACTGCTGATGGGACCTCTACTCCTTTCCTTCCAGCCGGGAATACCATTTCCATGACCTTTCCTTCGTGGCAGAATGAAATGGGGATAAAATGTTTGAGTGGCCGGGGTTCTAGAAAGCGCAAGGCTCAGGTGAAGGAAAGAAGAGGGAGGGAGTGAAACAAAGGGGAGGCAGATGTGGGGAAGCGGGCAACTCCCACCTCCATCCGGAGAGCGCTCAGGCCATTTTGGCAGTGGGGTCCACTCTGTCCAGGGCCGATTTGTTGTGGCCTGGTGGACAGAGCAGGCACTGCAGGTCCCACGGGAGAATGGAATGGTCTCTTAGAAAGCTACAGGTTGCCTCTCACTTGGAGAAAGGGAGCCTGTCCAGACCTGCCCTGGCTGTTGCTGCTTGGCAGCCGTCAGGCAGGATCCCCTAATAGTTGCTAGGCCTGTTTCCCTTCCCATGCACACAGCTTAAATTGGATTATAAAGCCTTCCCACCATGCCTCTCCATTAGTAGTTTTTTTTTTTTCGTCTTTTATTCTGAGAGAGGCCACACACCTGCCTGGTCTCTTTCAGTCTGCCTTCCCAGCCTCCCCTTGGCCTAGCCTCACCCTCATTTCCTGCCCTGCACTTTCCCGGCCTCCCAGTGCTTGGGCTCCCCATGTTTTCTCCTGCCACAGGGCTCTGGCATGTGTGCTGCTCTGTGCCCAGGACCCTCTCGCCTCCCGCCTCTCCCCTAGAGAATCCATTTGTGAAACAGCATAAGGCCTCCCTTCTTATGTCAGGGAGATAGGGGATCTCACTTCCTCCAGGTATGGGGCCACTTGGTGCTACAGGATTTTCTGTCCCCTTAGTGCCCACAGTTCTTGGTCACGCCAATTCACAGAATGACATGGCAGACCAAAGAGTGGTGGGCAGCCAAGCCAAGTTTACTGAGCAAAAGTACAAAGCTCCCAGAGAGGGAGGGGGACCCTCGGAGTTGCTGAGTTTGAGGGTTTTTAGGAGGTCTTTTGCAGAACTTTCTTAAGCATTCAGAGTGTGCTGAGTCATGCCAATCAGGGCTTTGGGCACATTTCTGTCTACCTGTTAATGTCCACATGCTGATGGTCCTTTTTATGCTGACATCTGGGGGCTTATGTCTTAACTGCCCCTTGCCCGTGATATTGACGCATGCTGTTGTGGTTAGCTATCTTATTTTAGAACGGTTTGCAGAAGTCATTTCTGCAAAGGCTGCAGAGTAGAATGTCCATGCAGTCCTGTCTAAGCTGCCAAACAGGACATCAGTGCTGTTTCACTGTAGCTGTCCTGACTCCATCTTTACTTGGGGACCCCAGCCCTGACCCCCTCACCGTCCAGCTAACTCCTAACATGGGGATCTCTACTGCAGACTGCAGATGAGACTGTCCAGTCTTGTGGGAGAAAGAAGCACCCACAAGATGCCCACCTGCCATCGAGATGCCGTGCTTGCCTCTTCCCCAGCTGCCAGAGCTAACCTTCCATTTGCAGATGGTTTGTTTCTGAAGGATTTCTGCTGCATTTAGGAGAGCTGATCGCTTATCACTGCACTATTTACCAACACGTGCAGTAGCGGAAAGAATGCATTCACTCCTGTTCCATTGACGTGCTCATGCACCGGGATGTCGTGGTGTCTCTGCGTGGGTCGGCACAAAGGGGTTCTGCGATGTTTAGGCACACGGCGGCAGCAGAGGGGATGTGGGAAGCTGGCTTCAAAGCAGACCCCCACTCAGGCTGCTCTCACTTGGCTTTGCCCACCATCCCTGGCCCAGAAGAGCCTTCCTTGCTGTGCTGCCTGGGCCATGGTGCCTGTGCCATGGGTCCCCTGCATCTTTCAAGGCCCGCGGCAGGGCTCCCCCATGTGGAGTAACCATGATTATTGCTACTTTTTTCGAACCGTTTTTCCATTCCGTTCCCTGAGCAACCTGGATATGCCGACTTGCCTGTAGCTTAGGCCTTGATGTTTGTAGAGCAAGAACCATGTTGTTTCTCTTTGTCCACTCCATGCTGCCTGTCCCGGGGGCGCACCGTAGGAGCGGGGAATACTGACTAGGGCTGCTCGAGGCGCTCCGTGAACACAGAGTGCTTGGTCGTTCGGGATTTACTTACAGTGCTAGAAAGTGACTCGCCTTTTCTTTCTCTCCAGTTACAAGTTATTCCCAAACTGCGTCCCATCCTTTGGGTTCCGCCATCTGCTGCCTCTTACAGACAGAGTGGACAGCTTCAACGAGGAGGTCCGCAAACAGCGGGTGTCCCGGAACCGCGACGCGCCCGAGGGGGGCTTTGACGCCGTTCTCCAGGCAGCTGTCTGCAAGGTAACTTTTCTTGCTGGTGCCATCACTACGTGTGGGCGGGTGTTGGCACTGCCAGCAGGAGGTTGGCAGATTTGGAGCCACCCCAGCCTGCGGTTCCTGTCCATTCTTCCATCAGAGGGTGAGCTCAGGGGCCCGTGGGGAGATGCGGAGCAGTTCCGTTGGCTGGGGCTCAGGGATGGGCCAGGGTTGGTGCATGTCTCGGTGTCAGGGTGTGGCTCTGCGCAATGGGGTGCTGTCTTTGCCAGAAGACAGCTGCTCTGTGTTTATATTTTAGCTCTTCTGCTTCTTTTCAGGGGAAAAAGGTAAAGTTCAAGCCCTGTGCATAGAAGCTTGTTGAGCTTTCTGGCCCAGTTTTTAAAGATCGCTGTGTGAGGGAATCTGCTGAAGAGGAGAATTGCATGTCGTCTTAGGTTTCCTTTCTGTTTGTTTGTTTTTCCCCACCAGCTTTTTCTGTGATATATGAATCCAGAGGGAGGACATGGACTTAGGTCAGAAATGAACTCATGCTTTGAGAGGTTCCAATCTCAGTGAAATATATAAATGGAATGTTGGTAATAACTTTTTTTTTTTTAATTGGAGTAGAGTTGGCACATGGTGTTACTTTAGTTTCAGGTGTACAACATAGTGGCTCGTAAGTGTGTGCATTGTGTCGTTGTGCTCATCACTGGGCAGGTACCGTCCTCCACCGTACAACACTGTAATAGCACCACTGACTTCATTCCCTACGCCGGAACTTTTATCCGGAGGTTCTTCTTTCCAGAACTGGAAGCCTGTATCTCCCTCTCCTCTGCACCTTTTTGGCCATCCCCTTCCCCCAAACTGCCCACTCCTCTGGCAATCATTAGTTTGTTCTCTGTATTTATGGGTCTATTTTCTGCTTTTTGTTTGTGTGTTCATTTCGTTTTTTAGATTCTATATAAGTAAAATCATATGGTAATTTGTCTTTCTCTGACATATTTTACTTGGTGTAATACCCTCTAGGTCCATCCCTGTTGTCACAAATGGCAAGATCTCATTCTTTTTTTATAGCTCAGTAACACTCCAGTGTGTGTGTGTGTGTGTGTGTGTGTGTGTGTATCTAAATATTTGTCTGCTGATGGACACTTCAGTTTTTCCCATGTCTTGGCTATTGTAAATAATGCTGCAGTAAAACATGGGGGGACACAGATATTTTCATCTGTTTTCATTTTCTTTGTGTAAATACCCAGTAGTGGAATTACTGGATCATATGGTATTAATGTTTTTAATTTTTTGAGGAACCTCCCTCTGATTTTCCAGTGACTACACCAATTTCTATTCCCACCAACAATGCATGAGTTCCTTTTTCTCCCTCCCCTCCCCAAGTCCTGTTAGGTAATAACCTTTTCTTAAGCTAATTTTCTACAGTCAAAACAACTCTGTAACAACAACAAAAGATTTTAAAAAATCATTTGTGAATTTGCTATCCCTGCACATACTTTTATAATTTTTCCGTAGTAGTCATCATAGAGCACGTGTAAATGATGATGCTCTTGAGCATTTTGGTGGCTCAGCAGCCTTAGGGCAATCCTTGGGACCCCTGTGTTTGGGGAGGGTTGGGAAAGAGGACTGGATGGAACTCAGTTTGGAGAGGCTGCTATTCGTGTGTGTTCAGGTTGTGACAGCCTGACTTTTTCTCTACTCCATCCTAAGAGAGCCACGGTTGTCCTTTCTGAAATAAAAAATGGAAATGGTAGACAGGGAGGGGTCAAGGGAAGGAAACGGGAAGAAACCCCGGTCTCCTGCAGTCCTCTTCCCGGTCCCACTGCAGCGCTGTTGTATTCACTGCGTCCTTGGGCCGCCTCTAGAGAAGGTCTCACTGTGGCTCCCTGTGCAGGACGGCTGCAGTGTGACCCTTCCCGGCTGCTGGCCAGAGCCCACAGTCTGATTCAGAGGCTCCCGTTGCTTCACGGGAGTCCAGGAAGGCCAGACGGAGCGTAGCTAGAACGTGGTCAGCTCTCAGTCGTTACCATGTGTCACAAAATGGGCCACTTATGGATTTGCTTCAGAAAGAAAAATTACATCTTTGACTGGCACTCTGACTGATGGTATGAGGTATTGTCTTCCCAGATATTCTGCCAAATCGACTTCTTGGCAGGGACAAACAGGGCAGGGAAACAAGATCCCTCTCATCTCCCCATCCTGAGGATTTTGTGGATTTTCTTTTTTTGGAGAGAAGAAATCATCTTTAAGGCTCCAGGGAAAGAACGCAATGATAGGACTAAGCGATGTCAGTTCTCTTAATTCTGTTAGCGTCATTGGCTTGGCATGATTGAGTGTTGGGGGGGGGGGGGGGGGGGGTCTCTGAGGGGTCTCTGAGAAGCCGCTGGATCCTTTCCTTTGCCTACAGAGCCTTCCTCTACCACCCCAGGCCCCTGCAAATCTCCTTGCCTTTGGAAACTTAGTATTTCAAGACTTGAGCCTTTCAGAGATGCTGGCAGATGTCTTGAACTCCTTGGGTGGATCTGGTTTGTGAAGTTTTGCCTGAGAGGCACTTCATGACCATGTTTCAGTTTTATGTCTGTTATCATTTCCTCCCACCATGGCCTTGGCAATAGCAGGTACCTGGAAAGTTAGTAAGTGCTCACAGTGATCTAATCTGGGAGCCAGCAGCTTCTTCCTTACTATTCCTTTGCCTGTATGCTGTCGGATTATGTTTGGGGACATATCCAGATTAATTTCTTTCTTCCTTCCTTCCTTCCTTCCTTCCTTCCTTCCTTTCTTTTTAAAAAGATTTTACTTATTTATTTGACAGACAGAGATCACAAGTAGGCAGAGAAGCAGGCAGAGAGAGAGGAGGAAGCAGGCTCCCCGCTGAGCAGAGGGCCCGATGGAGGACTCAATCCCAGGACCCTGGAACCACGACCCGAGCCAAAGGCAGAGGCCCCAACCCACTGAGCAACCCAGGTGCCCCCAGAAATTTCTTTCTTAACTTGGAATCACCTATATTAGAAATGTCATCCTCTGGTTCACCACACCCTTACTTACAAAAGTCAAATACTGGAAATAGATTTTGGCTTACCTTTTGACGAAAGACTATGTGACAATCATATTCTTAAAGGACAGTTAAAGACTTGAATAATTCTCAAGATAAAGTAAGAGAGGAATGGAGAGCAAGTCACAAAACAGTATAGGCAGACGACATTATTTTGGAAACAAGAAAGAATGTGGAAAAGATTGGAAGCAAATAGAAATGTTGACAGTAATTCTCTCTGGTTATAGGACTGTGTGTGGTTTTTGTTTTCTTTTTAGTTTTTATATTTACCTACATTTTCACATTGCTTTTGTATGATTTTTTTTTTTTTTTACTTAGAATGAAACATCTCAAACATACGAAAGTAGAGAGAACAGTGAAATTAAACCCATGCGACTGTTGTCTTTGACAGTGACCAACTGCTAGCCAGTCTTGTTTCATTTATGTTCCTCACCATTCTTTCTTCCGTTATTTGAAGCGAATCTCAGCTATCAGTTGTTTCCATGATACTTAGATTTTGAAAGATAATTAGATTTTGAGAGTTTTTTTGTTTTGGGTTTTTTTCTTTAAGAGCTAAGCATTTCGACTTTGTTTACCGAGTTTTCTTCTGCTTGCTGATTGGTGCAGGTTCAGATTAAAGGCCCTTCCACTCAGTCCTGCAGACTGAGCATGACGGAAGCTGTGCCTGGAGAGCAGGGTCATGAGGGCCAGAGCTGGCTGGACAGCCATCTGTGCCCCCATCCCACCCCCCAGCAGAGTGTGACCCTGAGCCCTTGGAGATGAGCTGATAGCAGGCTTAAGCACCTCACAAGAGCCTCTTTGTTCTGGTTTCATTCTCGCCCAGGTTTTTCTGGGATAGAATGTTATCAGCTTGTGGGATTTAGGGCTATGGAATGTTCACATGCCTGACCTTAAATCCCACCTCTGTGGCTTGCTTTATATTTCTTGGAAAGCTGTTCTTTCAGCAAAAAGAAGGGAACTATTTCTAGTTAGGATTCCATTTAGGATAAGGACCCGGATTCTACCCGTACAAGTCTTTGCCGTGCAGCGGGTCACATTGCTGTGATAGGCCATTTAAAAAGCGTCCACAGTTAAGGGAGGCTTCTGTCCTCAATGCAGGCATTTTTTCCAGTCTTCTATCTGGCTAGGTTGGATAAAGGAATACTACTGCTCCTAATTTCTTATGTTTACCTAGAAACTATGCTCGAACCTTTCTTGGTCAGAATAATAATTTCCTCATTACCGCTTTTACTGCTCTCCCAGAACTTTCTACAACTCTTTTTTTTTTTTTTAAGATTTTATTTATTTATTTGGCAGAGATCACAGGTAGGCGGAGAGGCATGCAGAGAGAGCGGAGGAAGCAGGCTCCCCACAGAGCAGAGGTCCTGATGTGGGGCTCGATGTGGGTCTCAATCCCAGGACTCTGGGATCATGACCTGAGCCAAAGGCAGAGGCTTTAACCCACTGAGCCATCCAGGCACCCCTCCCAGGACTTTCTAGAAGTTAACTCTAGGTTGTTTCTTCTGGAATTGTGTAGATAGAAGTGTGATGATAAGTGGTTCAGACTGGAATGAGGGTTGCTTTCCTGTTCTCCCTGAGCTGGGCCTGCCCTTGGCCTGGGGGGATGGGGGAGGGGTGGCCCAGGAGCTCTGTGTTCCAAGTTGTCACGCACCTCTTTGTGGTTGTTCTTGGTTAAAGAGGTGACCTGTAAATTTGAGCTTGGCCGGGAACATCCTGGCTACATGTGGTCCTAGGGTCTGCTTTCTCCAGTTAGACAGGAAGTAAGATGCGTGGGACCCAGCACATTCCCCTTTTGTCTTCAGCTTCTAGGCCCCCAGCCTTTATCCTGAACAGCCTTCGGCAGACTTTGTTTGAATATTGATTCTCTGAGCTTGCACTGTCTGTTAAATTTTTAAAGCATTATATGTCCTCCTCCCAGAAATAGGTGGATGAATCAGTCTCAAAGCAAACAAAGTATGCTGAATAAAAAGTCTGTGGCCTGGGTTGGGTCACTTGATGCCTTTGCTGGTGAGAACATTATAATCTAGAATGGAGACACATCCCCGGAATTGCTGGGCACTCTGGCAAGACTTTCTGCAGGAATCCAAATTCTGCGGACCCCTAGAAGCAGAATCATTGCTGCCCTTGCTCTGCCCTCATCTACACTCCAGGTGTTCTGCACATGTTCTCTCTGAGGCTTAAGCAGTCCGTCAGGGTTGGTGGTGCTGGTGGCCGTCCCCAGCTGACCGGAAAGGAAACTGAGTAGCACAAGAATTCGTGAAACTTACTGTTAGTAAGAGGCAGAGCCAGACATTGAACCCGATCTGGTTGATTTTAAAGCCTGTGCCGACTGTTAGCTGGTGCCTGGTGCTTTGGGAAATAGTGACAGTGCCATGCAGAGCAGGGAGGACCCAACTTTGAGTAACGTCATGGGATCAAGCTCAGCCTCTTGTGCTGCTTACTGGCTCCATGAAGGCCAGCTGACAGCTCTGGGCATCAGAGCACTCATCGGGAAAGTGCAGGGAGGTGGGATTGGAGGCAGGATCTCTAGGATGTCCTCCGTTGTGCTGGTCGGGGCTCCTTTCCCGGTAGGACTGGCTGTGGTCCCTCCGCCTGTGCTCAGAGCCCTTGGTTTTGCTGTTCACTCTTGAGCCTCCTGCCAGGGTCAGGCTGCAACTGATCCCTGTAGAGGGTAGGAAATTCCCCATGCCTGGAGTCAGACACAGCTCTGAGAGGTTTCCACTCTGCTCTTTCCTCTATCCCAGCCTCCCACAGAGTGGATTTTGGGGGTTCTGTTTTTGTTTCTTTTGCCCCTCATTTGCCCAATTTCTTTTAAACCTTAGATTTGTGTGGTTTTTCCAAGCATGGTTTGAGAAACGTATGTACTTCTCAGAGAAGGTAGCTATTCCTGACACTCAGTGTCACCTGAGTGTCACCTGTTCCTTGTCCTCACAGCCCGGTTCTCCATCAGCACATGTGAGCTGCTTCGGCTGGCAGACTGTACCCCAGTTTGGGGGGGCTTGTTCCCTCCCCAGCGTGTGGCGTTTGTGTTCTTCCTCTGGCTCGGTGTCTTGGTGAAACACCTGGAAGTCTGGCGCCTCACTGTGGCCCAGGGAAGCCTCAGGGACCATGCGTGCAGGTGTGCAGGTGATCTGCCTGAGCCCAGGTGGCTTTTTTGCCTGAGGTGGTGAAGATTCTCCTTGGCTTTCTAGTTTGCAGGTCCTTGCGGTCTCCTGTGCATTTTTGAATCATGTCACTGTTTTGATCCCTGAGGCGCTATTTCCTCGTTCTGCCTGGTGCCTGTGAACTGCACTTTGGGTATCAGCCACCCTGCCAACAGCTGCTTGTTGACACGGGGTGGGAACATACTGTTACAACTCCATCCAGGTGGGGATGGGAGCTTTTGTCTCTTTGGGTCCTCCAGCAGAAGCCTGTAGTACCTGTTTTGAGGGTGTTCACATCCTTGGACTCACTTGGCTAATGACAGCAGGGGAGAATCATCCTGGGGAGAGGACAGGAGGCCCACTCCATGACTGAGGTTAGGATGTCACTTTTTCATTTCAAGTTACGGGCTCCTCACTGCTTTAAATGTCTGTTGAGAAAGAGGAAAAGAGACAAGGATGGATTCTTGGGTTCTTCTGGCTCTGGTCTCTCCCTAAGCCTCCACCCCTGCCGTCTGCATTCCAGGCAGAATGACCTTGACAGTCACCTGGACTCTTGTACTCTGATTCAGGTAGGGCCCGTTGCTCCTGTTGTTTTCTGTTTGCTGTACCCCTCCCCTGTATTCCTGCTTGTCTGTCTGTCTTTAACTTTTTCATTAATAAACTTTATTTTATGTAAGAGCAGATTTAGGTTCATAGCAAAATAGGGCAGAAAATGCAGAGTTTCCATAGGCCTCCTACCTGTATCCCCATTCTAGCCCCACGGCCCCTCCCCCACCACCAGCGTCCCCACCAGAGAGGTATATTTGTTCCAGTCCTTGAACCAGCGTTGACACATCGGTATCTACTGAAGTCCACAGTTGACTTTTGGGTTCACTCTTGGTATTGCACATCCCATGGGTTTAGACCATGTAACCTCCATGATTGTATCACATAGAACCCCTCACTGCCCTGAAAGTCTTTGCTTTACCTCTTCATCCCTCTCTTTTTACCCGCAAACCTGCTTTTCTTTGAGTGTCTAATAATCTGCCTACTGCAGATATTTCAGACCTCCACTTACGTGTTTGCGTGTCAGGGAAGCCCGATGGAGCTTCCTGATGCGGTCAGAGCACCAGGCCTTTGGTCACGTTTACTTTAGTTACTGTTTTCTTTGTATCTGGGCTACTCATTGAGTAATGTCTCCCTCCCCTTAGAGACAGTAAGCCCCCTGAAGGCAGGGACCCCATCTCTTTTCTCACTACTGCATTTCCCTAGCACCCAGCACATTGCTTGGCATATAATAGGCCCTCGTTAAACATTTGGGGGGCAGGGCTCCTGGGTGGCTCAGTGGGTTAAGCCTCTGCCTTCATCTTAGGTCATGATCTCAGGGTCCTGGGATCAAGCCCCGCATCGGGCTCTCTGCTCAGCAGGGAGCCTGCTTCCTCCTCTCTCTCTCTACCTGCCTCTCTGCCTACTTGTCATCTCTCTCTGTCAAATAAATAAATAAAATCTTTAAAAAAACACACACACACTTGGGGAGCAAACAGAGGCTTTGTCCTCACATATACCATTATGCTTCTAAGTTCAGGCACCTGCAGGTTCGCCTGGCTCCAAGCCCCTCCAGCTTCCTGTGGGACCGGGCTGCCTCCGCGTCCTTCACAGTGCTTCATACGTATCCATTCAAGAGAACTGAGGTAGTACTACTTTCCCACTCAGCAAGTGTCTCTTGAGCATCTAGTGAGTGTTCTGTGGCAGGGGCAGTGGGAAGAACAAAAGAAAGATGGGGGAAAGTCCCTGTCCTCGGGGGTTTGCTCCAGCAGAAGGTAATAACAACGACTTTGTAAGCATTAGCAGGAACCATATGAAGTTACTGATATTTGATGATCAGTGGTATTTGATACTTGACTACTAATAGTTTCTGCTAAAAAAAGAGCAACTTTGTGTGGTTCAGCTTCATACATTCCAGACATTTCTCTTCTAATATTTGGATTGGACTCTCCTGGAAAGTCCACATCAAGACCAGATCTGTTGCATGTTGTTGGGCTTGGGCTCGAAGGGAATGTCTCAGTCCTGACTCACAGGCCAAGATTTCTTTTCCCCAAGGAAAGAAATACTACACTTTTGCCCTCCTTAGGTTTAGTCACAGAACAGATTTTAAAAAGAAAAATGTTCATTGCAAAGTATGGATGGAAGCAGGAAAAACAACTAATGGGAACATGATTATTGTCATAAAGTGACAGAAATAGACTCGAATTTCGGCATGATTGGGGAAGCCAGTCACAGAACTAACCTCCGTTTCCTTGATGTGTCGCGTTCGAATTCAGACTCGGTGGTCCCCAAGCTCAGATCCACCGTGTGGTCAGCCTGCCGGCTGGTCAGGTCAACCCCTTTCCATCCTCATTTCCTCCCTCAAATGTGTTTTCTCTCCCAGTGCTTGCCCGAAAGGGCAGTGTGCAGTGTTTTATTCCTACTGCTGAAGATTTGCGAAGTACTTCCTGTGTGCAGGACACCGTGCTCGGTGCTGTGAGGATGCCTGGATGACTGAGCCCCAGCTCCTGTCCCTATGAAGGCAGGTGCTCGCCTGACAACCGCGGGACCAGCAGAGCACAGAGCTGGCCCCTGAGGACCTACTGACCGAATCACAGCATCCTTCTGCTTCGGGATGTCCCCTGGTTCTCTCTGCCTCTTGGTCTCCCCTGCTGATGATGTTATTGATAACCATTGGTTCCGTGCTCTGTGAGAGCCAGGCTTCGTGCCAAGTACCTCAAAGGGCTTATTTTACTACGTCCTTTGAATGTGGTTTTACTGTCCCCTTCTGACGAAGAAACAAGCCTAGGAAGGTTGAGCATTTCTCAAGGTTTTTCCAGCTAGAAATGACAGAGCCAGAGCTGGGACTGCACCCACTCCCCTGGCTCTGCGACTGGAGTACTTCACCTTGGCGTGAGAGTGCCTGCTGATGCTGTGTCCCAGAGGAGCACGGGAGTGGGAGGCGTGTGCTTCCAAGGACAGCAAGTCCTCATCTAAGGAACCATTGCAGTTTCCCACACGAGGAGGCCTGACATGGTCCCGGGGGAACACAGTTGCATGTGCTGCTGTTTCTCTGGCACTAAGAGTTTCTTGTTTATCAGGGAATGGTTACCACGTGACTCTGTCCGCCCTCAGGACTTCCCAGGGAGAGCTCTAGTGTCATCCCATCGTTGGAACGCTGGTGGAGCCCAGCCCTTTGAGCGAGCATGCTAATCTTTGCCCATGGCTTCCCTCTCTGTAAAATGGGAACTCTTCTGCTCCTCCTTATTCATAATTCGGTGGTTCTGCCCACAGCGCTATGGTGAGACACTTTTTCAGATGGTGGGTCTTTTCCAGCAACAAGGGAGTGGGTGGCTGGAGACGGAGGTCCATGGGCTGTATCAATAACTACATGTTCGGTGAGCATTCCCTTTCATTAAATTGGCCTTGAGCTTCCCAAACCAGTCATTTAAAGCCAGTGCTTGCATCCTCTCTGGAAATGCCCCTGGGATGGCACATGGATTCCAGGACGCCCTTGTGTGTGAGCACCGTGTACTGGAGAGAGCTGTGTGTCGCCTCCGAACAAGTAGGCCAGCTCACATTTGGGCGGCTTCCGTCCCTGTTCCTTAAGGCAGCCGAATGGGACATCAGCTTTTCTCCGGTTCCCAGGAACCCGCATTTCATGCCCTCCCTGGCACTGTCCTGTTGGGGCAGTCTTTTTTTTTTCTTTTTTAAGATTTTATTTATTTATTTGAGAGAGAGAGCATGAGCGGGGGAGAAGGGGAAGCAGGCTCCCCACCAAGCGGGGAGGCTGACACAGCACTCAATCCCAGGACCCTGGGCTCATGACCCAAGCAGAAAGCAGACACTTAACCAACTGAGCCACTGAGGCACCCCCTGTTGGGGCATTCTTGAGGCTACTTTTCTCGCTGGTCATGCCTGGCTATGGTCGCTGTGTGTAAGCAAGTCACTATGGAATGGATATGGGGACTGACGGGCTTCATGTGAGCCCATCAGAGGCTTCAGCGCCACATGCAAGAGCCTAGTCCCAGCCCTGCTTTCCTCTGTGAGGTCAAACCCTGACCTGGGAGCTGCATATGCCTGGGATGGGGGGGAGAGTGGGGGTTATGTCTAAGATGCACGTTGACAGTGAGAGAACAGAGGATGGTGAGTGAGTGGATGGTGCTGGGCTTGGAAACCACGTCTTAGGAGGAGTCAGTTAGACGTCAACCAGGAGGAGAGACACCAAGGAAAAAGTACATCTGACCTCAGACATCATCACAAAGGAGGGACTAGACTTCTCTGGATGTTCTGGGGTTGGGGGTGTGCTAGGATAGCTGGAGGGAAGCAGATTCGAGTTCGAGGTAAGGAAGAATTTTCTAACAATGATCTCTGCTTGGCCGTGGAGTGGACTGCTGGATGGGGTGGTGAATATGTGTGGGGGCCGCCGGCACACGTGGTGGGGACGCCAGAGGAGCGCTCCCTGCACTGGGCGGGAGCGAGGACAAGACCCGCTGTGGGATGCCTTCCAAACTTTAGGTGCTGCGTCTTTCCTCTGAGTCACTTTCTGGGTTTAGTAACCACTAGTGTGTTTGTTTTTGGACTTGCCCGTTCTAGCCTGTCTTCTGTCGCTCCCAGCAGGACACCGTCTCCGCTGCCTTTCTGTTTGGCCATCATGACCGTGAACTCTACCGTGCACACTCATTCGTGTGCCAAACACAGCTTCTTTTGAGCTGGTGCCTAGAAAAGCTTTCCCTGCTCTCAACGGCTTTTCCATCGGGCCACCTTACCATGGGGTAGAAGTAGGGAGGGGGACCCAGGGACAAGCTGGAGGTCGGCAGGGGAGATGGAAGCCTATTCTTTTTCTTTTTCTAAAGATTTATTTATTTATTTGGTAGAGAGAGTGAGAGAGGTGGGAGGGGCGGGAGAGGGAAAGAGAATCTGAACGGAGTCCTTGAGGAGCAGAACGTGGAGCCCAACTCGGGGCTCGAGATCCCAACCCTGAGATCCCGACCTGAGCCGAAACCAAGAGCCAGAGGCCTCACTGTGCCACCCAAGTGCCCCTGGCAGCCTATACTTGATTTCTTTTCTTTTCTTTTTTTTTTAAAGATTTTATTTATTTATTTGACAGAGATCACAAGTAGGCAGAGAGGCAGGTAGAGAGAGAGGAGGAAGCAGGCTCCCTGCTGAGCAGAGAGCCCGATGCGGGACTCGATCCCAGGACCCTGGGATCATGACCTGAGCCGAAGGCAGAGGCTTAACCCACTGAGCCACCCAGGTGCCCTCTACTTGATCTCTTGAGTGACGCTCCTCCTCTGCCACACTTTGTAGTCCCCGATGATGACAGAGAAACCGCATCCTCTGCTGCCCGGTCCCCATGCTGTCTTGGGCCAGATGTGAGACGTAAACAAAGTGGCAAGTTTGTCTTCACTCGAGGAGCCAGTTTGTTCATTTTCTCAAAGTCAGGAAGGCCTGGTCTGCCATCTCTGTTCCCACTTCCCCGTTTCGTGAACTCCGGCCTCCTCTTCACCGTCTCACAGAGCCCCAGGTCCGCCAGACTGGCTCTCGGGCCTGGCTGCACGGGTCCTCCCAGTAGCCATTGCCGTGGCCTGCCCAACTTCTCTCTGCTCCTGCTCCCGCTCCCACAGCTCAACATGGACAATGAACCAGTCCTGTAGCCCTTCATGCTTCCCGGATTTAGGTGTTTGCGCTGAGATGTTAGTGAGATTGGAAGGTATAGTAGAGAGCTGTTGGGATTGTGAGTGATGTGATGGAAGAGGGCTGACCCCACCAGAGCGGGCTGCGGTGCCTAGCTCTGACTGCGTGTGTGCTCACCCGCCCGTCCTTCCCCGTGCACCAAGCACATGCTCCCTCCGGTGCTTTTGCTCTTCTGGGGGAGGGCCCTGCACCCCTTTCTCTCTTCCCGCACCTCAAGGTCTTTGCTGCTGAGGACAAATTCCCTGCTGACTTCTCCACCCTGGAAAAGTCCTCTCTGGCCCGTTTGACAGCTTGGTCCCCACAGAATAGGTAGACAGTTTGCCTCAGGGACCTGGATGGAATTGAAGATTCATGACTTGGGGACTGTCCCCCTAGCCACTCATTACTCCTGCCACACACCTGTAGTCCGCAGATGGCTGCTTTCCACATAGTGTGGCCTCCTGCCTGTGTGGGTTGCCTCCCTGGAACAGCTGGAGTACACTGGGTCACGGTCACACCTCCCGGGGAAGTGCAGGCAGGTGGCCGGGAGGAAGGTGGGAAATCGTGTGTAGCATTGCCCAGGGGCTCTGGCTCAACACAGCAATGAGAGAGTTGAGAGTTTGGGACTGGCCGGTGCGGTTGGGGAACCAGAGAAGATGAAAAAGTTATTTCTAAGGTTTCTGGAGAAGGCATGAGAGAGACCCGTTGTCAAAATGAGAAGCCTGGGGGGTGGTTGATCTGAGGATAAAAGGTGCTGTACCTTCAGATGAGCTGAATTCTGGGTGATGGCAGACGCTTTTGGGTTTTGGCGCAGACCTGGGAGGAAAGCTCCAGAGAGAAATCAAGTGTGGGGTATGTTTGCCAGTCATCCAAGTAAAGCTCCACAGAGTGGGGCAGGGGGTGGAGAGTGTTGTCTGTGGGGCTGTGTGCCAGACAGGGCAGGGGGGCTCGAAAGAGTTCCGGATTGTCCCACAGACCCCAAGAGCAAGGCCTGCAGCGGCCATGGGATTGGTTCTTAACCGTGGTAGCACATGACGCTCATCTGGGGACCTTTAAAAACCCTGACAGCTGGGCTGCAGGTCAGCGCAGTTTGATCAGCAGCCCCAGGCATTAGTGTTGGTGAAGCTCTCTAGAGGAACCTACAGTGCAGCCAGGACAGAGAACACGTAATTGTAATTGAGGGAGACAGGGTCTGAAAATTACTCTCTAGGGGTCACATGGAGACGTCTGATGATAAAGAACTGAGGAGAGGAAATCGAGGACGTAAATCTGCCGTCTTAGGAAAGAGACAGAAACAAGTGAGATTAGCCGCATAGCTGGGTCATAGGAAGAGTTCTGCAAAGTGGGTCATGAGCGTGCTTTTAGGTACACAGGAAGGAACCAGAGGAGAGAGTGACTGGTGGAACAAATTCTCCAGAGAGGGCAGGATGCAGGGGCTGCGTTTCCTGGGGGCGGGAGGATCTCTCCTTCTTTGGGGACAGGGAGATCAGAGAGGCCAGGAGGATGCCCCTGGGAATAGATGGGGCGGCGAGTCCTGTTGGTGACGAAGAAGGTGAGGTCACCTGAGCAAGTGCAGGAATGAGGGTTTGAAGGAGGAAACAGACCTTGTGGTGAATTTGATGCAGGTCTGAGCAAAGAACCAGGAAAAGTTAAGTGAATCGCGACCTTGGCCCGGTGCCCGATTTCTTGCTGCTGAGTCGGGTACATTTCCCTTCCCCCCAATCCCTGACATTTTCATCTCGCGGCTGACCTCTATGGCATTTAATGGAAACTGGCTTTTAAATATATTGTTTTTACTCTAAGATGTGGAGAAAAATGTAGCTACATAAATAGATCTAGGTTCTCCGCCCCCCCCTTAATTTTTTTTTTCTAAAAAGAGAATATGTTCAATCTAAAAGTATAGAAAATGCAGATGAGCAGAAAGTAGAATAAACATTGCCCATGATCCTACGGAGCAAAGATAAGATTGAGTGCTTCTGAATTACAGACGGGTCAGGGATTTGCAACTCCATGAGAATACTGATTGATGGTCATTGTCATTTTTAACTGTTCAGGTGGGGAGCTGGGTGCCACTCCTATGTGTCATCCTCTCTACAGCCCCATTTTGTCCGTATTCTGTCAGTATTCTGTTATCTCCTTTTTATGAAGCAGAAGCTGCCCGGGAAGGACTGAGTAACTTGCCCCAGGTCAGAAAGACAGGTTGAGAGCGGAAGGATGGGGCCCCTCGCTGCTGTGCGTTGCTGCCCCGGACAAAAGAACATGTCCGAGCTGTGTTTCCTCCCACATGACGGACACGGGGTCTGTTTGTGTTATTTCTTGTAATTGAGACTTTGTGAGCAAACCAAGTCTTCCTTAAATGCAACAGCTTTATTGAGGAGATATATATATATACACACACATATACATACATATGTATATATATATAAATAAAACAGATTTATAACAAACTAGACATATTGAAAGTGTACAATTTAAGAAATTTGACACGTTTCCACACCACCTGTGAGATACACACACACACACACACACACACACACAGCCCATGATCAAGATAACGAACATATCCTTCTCTCCCCAGGGAGCATTGGTTCACCTTTGTCATTTCTCCCTCCTCTTCCTACTCCTCCTCACCCCAGGCAGCCCCTAATTAGCTTGCTGTCTCTGTACCTGAGTTTGCATTTGCTAAAATTGTCTATATTCAGCATACATACCTTTTTGGCCTGGTTTCTTTCACTGAGCGCAGTGACTTTGAGACTTACCTGTGCTGTCGAGTGTCTCCATCCTTCCATTGCATGGACAGACCGCGACTTGTTTATCTCTGTCCGTGTGTGGCTGGGTGTTTGGGTGGTTTTGCCATATCTGATCGTTCTGGCCTATTGCAAACAGAGCTGCTCTGAATGTGTGCATTCAAGTGTTTGCGTAGATGTTCGCTTTTGTTTCTTTTGTTTCTGTAGCTGGGAGTGGACTTGCTGGGTCATCTGGTGGATGTTGAACCTTTTAAGAAACTGCCAGACTGTTTTCCAGAGCACACGTATCATCTTATGTGGCTTGTGGCGGCGTGTGACTCCACATCCCCCTCAGTATTTGATGTGGTCGGTCTTTTTCGGTTCAGCGATTCTTTTAGGTGTGTGGTAGAATCTCATTGAGGTTTGAGGTTTTAACTCAAGGCCTTTTTCAGCTTCTCTGTGTGCCGTCCTTCGTCGCCCCTGTGTCCGTGGCGGAGCCTCCCACATCCAGCAGAGTAAGGCCAAGGGAGAAAATGCAGGAATTACGGGCGCCTGGGTGGCTCAGTGGGTTAGGCCGCTGCCTTCGGCTCAGGTCATGATCTCAGGGTCCTGGGATCGAGTCCCGCATCGGGCTCTCTGCTCAGCGGGGAGCCTGCTTCTCTCTCTCTCTCTGCCTGCCTCTGCCTCTCCATCTACTTGTGATTTCTCTCTGTCAAATAAATAAATAAAATCTTTAAAAAAAAAAAAAAAAAAAGAAAATGCAGGAATTAGTACCAGTCTTCGAGTAAGAACCGCAGACCCTTTGTGTAGCCCCTCTTTTATGTGCTAAGGGCTTTGTAATACATGTTGTCTACACCCAGCTTCAGCCCTGCAAAATAGGATTTCCTCCATTTTTGTTGCGGATGGAGAAACCAAGGTCGAGAGAGGCATCTCAGAGCAAAGCAGGTTTGATCTCAGCCTCATTTGCTCAAAAGCTTGTGTACTCTCTCTCCCATGCCACACTCCATCCTGCAGCTGTCCTTTCTTGAAAAAAAGCCATCTGCTGTCCCACCTTTGCTCTCTGCCCCAGACATGGCAGACAGAACTTAAGCCTTCCAAATAGTCCAGGTGGACTGTAGGAAAATTATTTCTAATGTGAATTCTCCGTGGAGTCCCTGCTTCCAAAATCGGAGCCCAAAAGCCTGGGCAAATGAATAAGCACGGCCGGACTCATTCTCTGCAGCCCAGCCTCTGGGCCAAGTTTGTTAAGGTCACTTACGTAATAAGAGTCCAGTTCAGGGAAAACAGAATTATTATTATTAGGCTGCGCCATTCTTTGTTTATAGAGCTATTTCTGTTTCAGATGCAACCTTTCAATTTAACAAACATTTACCTTGGACTTGGCAGCCAGTAGTTGAGAGACTACTAAGTATTTTAATATTTTATTTATTTATTTTGACAGGCAGAGATCACAAGTTGGCAGAGAGGCAGGCAGAGAGAGAGGGGGAAGCAGGCTCCCCGCTGAGCAGAGAGCCCGATGCAGGGCTCAATCCCAGGACCCAGAGATCATGACCTGAGCCAAAAGCAGAGGCTTTAGCCCACTGAGCCACCCCGGTGCCTGGAGACTACTGAGTATTTTATTGAATTCTTTCATTTCTCTCTCTCTCTCTCTCTCTCTCACACACACACACACACACCCCTATCCCATCCTCTCTCTCTACATGATTGGCCAGTCCAGCTTTGTGAGTAAGAAAGAGATCCCCTGAATGGGGCTTCTCTGGTTCCTACTTGTTCAGTGACCTTGGGCTAGTGACTTAACGTCTCTGGACACCGCTTTCCCCATCTTCACGATGGCGGTGTATTCCCTGCATTATAAGGGCTGTGGTGAAGATTATGTGGAAGAGTGAGTGGAGATGATCAATAAATGTTTAGTATTATTCCTGTTTTTACTAGCAAGAAGAAAAGCTCTTAAGGCATTAAGTAATCTGGTCAAAGCTGCACAGGTAATTAGGGGTGACGGCAAAATGGAAATGCCTATCTCTGGGCACCCAGGTTACACACTGTTCTGTGCCCTTGCTGCCAGCCTCCTTTAGGTCCCTACAAGCCCCTGGGGAAGCTGGTGCAGAAGAGAAGGCAGAAGTGGCTGAACAACAGACCAGTGTTCACAGCCCATCTTGGGAAAGTGGTGCTTGCTTATGAAAGACAGTTGGGCACACAATGGAAGAAAGAAAAAGATACTGCCTGTGATCTGGCCCCCAACCACATTATGGTGTATGTCGTGTCAACTGCTTTGACTCTCTTTTTTCGAGAAAGTCCGGCTCGTTTCTCATGGTTTGCAGTCATGCCATCATCATAGTATGCTATATGTGGTTTTCCACTTAATATCACACACGTTTACTTTCATACTTTTTATGGACATAATTTCTAATAGCCAGAGAAGAGACCTCTTCGTTTACTTAACCATTCCTGAATAAGGGTATTCACATCTTCCCTTGTGCATCACTACTGGTGAAAAGACTGCTCTGCGTACTTCGGGAGACTTACTGCAGACCGAGTCCCTTGGAGTAGAATCATTGAGTCAAAAGATGTATACTTCTTGAAGGGTGTTTGTTTTAAGTCACATTAAGGGGGGATAATTTACATAGAGTAAAATTCACCCTTTTGGGCTCAAGTCTTCCAGCCGCCCACAGTGAAGATCGGGGTTATTTTCCTCCCCCAGAAGGTTCCCTAGCATCCCTTTGTTGCTGGGCCCCTCCCTTTACCCTCAGCCGTTGGCAACTACCAGTTTGTTTCTGTCCCTACCAGTTTGTTTTTGTCGTTTCCCTAGTGTCATGTGAATGGAGTTAACACGTGGCCTTTGGATTCTGGTGTTTTTCACTTAATATAATGCTTCGGAGATCTGTCCAGGTCTTTTGTGTGTGTGAGTGTGTGAGTGTGTGTGTGTGTTAGGAGTTTGTTCCTTTTGGTGCAGAACAGTCTCCCATTGTACAGATGTACAACATTGTGTCTTTCTGTTCACCGCTCGGTGTCTCGACTTTTTGGTGATCTTGAATAGCTCCTATAAATATTTGCACAGAGGGGTGCCTGACTGGCTCTTTCTGACTCTTGATCTTGGGGTTGTAAGTTCAAGCCCCATGTTGGAGGTAGAGATTCCTTAAAAACAAAACCATAGAAAAATACATTCACGTAGAAATCTTCATGTGAGCACAAGTTTTCATTTCCTTTGGGTAAATACCAAAGAGGGGGATTGCTGGGTTGAGGGTAATTGTATGTGTAACTTTATAAGAATCTGCCAAGCTGTTCCCAAAGTTGCTGGAATGTTTGTAATCTCAGTACTGATTACGAGAGTTCTAGTTACACCATATCCCTTCCAGCACTTGGTATTATCAGGATTGGTGTGGTAGCTATTGGAGTAGCTATCTAGTGCATTCTTATTGTGGTTTTAATGTGCAGTTCCTTCATGCCTAATGATGTTGGGGACCCTTTCATGTGCTTATTTCCATCCATCTCCCTTCTTTGGTGAAATGTCAGTTCAAGTCTCTGTCTTTTTAAATTCAGTTGTCTGTTTTTGTACTGACCTACGAGAGTTCTTCAGGTGTTCTACAGACAGGTTATCAGATTTTTATTTCTTTGAAAATGTTTTCTCCCAGTCCACACCTTCTCACTTCATTTTCTTAATGGTGTCTTTCAAAGAGCAGATGTTTTTAATTTTTTTTTAAATATTTTATTTATTTATTTGTCAGAGAGAGAGAGCGCGCGAGCACAGGCAGAGTAGCAGGCAGAGTCAGAGGGAGAGGCAGGCTCCCCGCGGAGCAAGGAACCCGATGTGGGACTCGATCCCAGGACGCTGGGATCATGACCTGAGCCGCAGGCAGCTGCTCAACCAACTGAGCCACCCAGGCGTCCCAGATGTTTTTAATTTTGATGAAGTCCAGTTCGTCAATTTTTATCCTGTGAATCATCTTATCTAAGAAATCTCTTCCTATAGGAAGGTCACAAAGGTTTTTTCCTTTTCCTTCAGAATCTTAAGTCTAGTTAATTTTTTAATCTCTTCAGTAAGAGGTATGGGTTGAGCTTCATTTTTGTCCATATGGATGTCTAATTTTTCGAGTACCTTCTGTTGAATTGACCATCTCTGTGTGAGTCTGTTTATCTCTGTCATGCTCCACCATTGATGTTTATTGGCTGTCTTAATTACTGATGCTTTGTAATAAGCCTTGACTTTAGATAATCTAGAGTTTCTCAACTTTGTTGTTTTTAGAAAATTATGTGGCTAGTATCTGTGATTTGCCTTTCCATATGAATTTTAGATTAAACTTATTTTTGATTTAAATTAAATTAAAAACTTTAAACTTCTTGGCTTTTGATTGGGATTGTGCCAAGTTTATAGGTCCATCTGGGAAGAGATGACATCTCAGTAACATACTTCTGATCCATGGAAACTAACTCTGTACATTTTTTTAGGTCTTTGATATTTTTCTAAGGTTCTTAATACACTGTCAGATTAGGGGTGGTTTTACTTTCTTGTCAGGGTGGTTAGCACATTGTTGTATCCTCGTGGATAGCAGATCCACATTTTTTCTGCAAAAAGTGCTATTGGTTTACATTCCCCCCCCCAACCTTTTTTGGAGGGGAGGTCAGAGGGAGAGCAAGAATCTTTTTTTAATTTTTTAAAAAATGTTTTAAAAATTTTATTCTTTTAAGATTTTGTTTATTTACTTGACAGACAGAGATCACAAGCAGGCAGAGAGAGAGGAGGGGAAGCAGGCTCCCTGCTGAGCAGAGAGCCCAATGCGGGACTTGATCCCAGCACTCTGGGATCACGACCCGAGCCAAAGGCAGAGACTTTAACCCACTGACCACCGAGGCGCCCCGAGAGCGAGGATCTTAAGCAGGCTCCATGCCCTGCACAGAGCCCAGCACCAGGCTCCATCTCACAAGCCCGAGATCATGACCTGAGTCAGATGTTTGACTGAGCCATCTAGGCGCCCCTACGCTCTCTTGATTATGCTTTGTCTCCTAAGCATCCTGCCCTCCCACACTCCATGGCTTATAATGTGCTGCTTTATGTATTTCACAGTTTTAAACTTCTTTTTTCAAGGATTTTATTTATTTATTTGAGAGAGAGAGAGAGCACGAGTTGGGGGAAGGACAGAGGAGGAGGGAGAAGCAAACTCCCCACTGAGCAGGAAGCCTGACATGGGACTTGATCCCAGAACCCTGGGGTCATGACCTGAGCTGAACACAAATGCTTAACCGACTCTGCCACTCATATGCCCCTCACGGTTTTAAACTCTTTATCAAAGTCCAATATTATGTGCAGAAAACAACGTAAGAGTGCATCGCTGTAAATTTTCACAAGGTGGAAATACCAGGTATCAGGTCAGTAAACAGAAGATCACCAGCAACCCAGAAGCCTCCTTGTGACTTTTGTTAGTTATTAACGTCCCCTGGTTGTGCCTCCAAGGGGAACCACTGTTTTGACTTCTAACACCACAGATTAGTTTTGTCATGGCTTAGATTTCATTGCTGTCAGAGACCTACGCTTCTCGTTCTAGGTCCCCAAAATGTGGTTGCCCTCCCTTTGTGTCTTTGCTAGTGCCTAGAACACCCACCCCCCTCTTCTGCCTCCTCCTTCATGTCTTCTTCCAGCTTCCTTGAAGAGCCCTCCGTATCCTTCCAGCTCAGCTTACGTTTCACGTATCCTGGGGAGGCTTCCGTCTTCTCCCTCTTCCATTTCCATTGACATTGTATGTACCTTCATTAGCATCCTCGTCGTGATGTGTTGGAGTTGTGTTTCCATTTGCCTGTAAGCTCTTTGGGATCTGGAATACGCTGTTTTGTGGACCCGCTCCATAGGGCCTGACACGCAGTAGGAGATCAGCAGTCAAATGTTGGATGAATGTGGAGAGTCGAGGAGACTGATTCCCCAAGAGATAAGTTCCTTCTCACAGGAGGCATCCTGCTCTCAGTCCTCATTGGCTTCTCTTCAGCCTCTTTTTCTCCCTCTCATTAGTCTGATATTTTGTGATTTTTTTTTCCATGCTGCTTTTGGAGCAAGTGAGAAAATGTTATAGCTCTTTAAGGCTGTTAAATTCATCACTATGGTAATAAGAAAGATGGTGATGCCCTCAACTCCCCATCTCTCTGAAGGACAACTGCCCTTGACTCATGAAGTCTGTGAACCCAGGCTTTGGCTTTCCTGTCAAGTGTGCATGTGTAGATAACGCTCAGCATGTTTAATACTTCATGTGTTCACTCTGCTACCAACAGAGTGGTATTCGGGATGCCCTTTCACTGTTTTGTGTCACATCGGAGCCACAGTGTCTCAGTCTGAGAAATAGAGTCTTTCCCTTACAGGTGTTCAGCTGTGCCTCTGGCTGGAGTGGATGCAAGAAGCAGAGAAGGGAGGACAGAGCTAATCTGATTGACCTTAAACACTAAAGTAGCTCAGTTAGAGTGGTTTACACCTACCAGACTAAATGGCAGATTTTACCAAATCCTCCAAAGACAGATCCGTTAATCACTGGAACACTCCATTCTGAGCAGTTTGTGTCTCGCTGGAGGACCGAAGTGTTCTTTATCAGTCTTCTTAAGATAAGGCCAGCCAGCCTGAGTGCCTCGTGGGGTTTGTGTTGAGGTGGACTAGAGGCTTTTCTGGGGAAGGAAGCTAAAAGGGGAAGCATCGAGAAGGGTAGCCCTCAGGTGTAACTGAAAGGAGCAGGGAAGATAGAATGGTTGGGAGGGAGGTTCCAGGCACATGGGCCAGTATGGGCCCAGCTGTGGAGATCTGTCTCTGTGCACTTAGGCTTCCTCAGTCCTGGCTGTGTCTCTTCTCAGCTCTGTGGAATCCTTCCTCTGGTTTCTATGAGTGTTCCCCCAGCTGTGCATGTAGGGAAATGCCTCTGATTCAGTCCTTGACCCTGGGCGATGGGCCTGTGCCCTGTCCAATGTCTTGGGGCAGGCTTGGGCAGCAGTCCAATGATGATGCTTGGCACTCATCAAAGTTCTGTCCTCAGGAGAAGATTGGCTGGCGAAAGGATGCTCTACATTTGCTGGTGTTCACTACAGACGACGTGCCCCACATTGCGCTGGATGGAAAACTGGGGGGCCTGGTGCAGCCGCATGATGGCCAGTGCCACCTGAATGAGGCCAACGAGTACACTGTGTCCAATCAGATGGTGAGGGCCGGGGACCCCAGCCCCGCTCCCATGCTCCTATCCACGGGCCAAGCGCTCACCTGGCCCTTTACTCATGGGCTTTCCAATCTGTTCTGGAAATTGGGTTTCTGTGCCATCTCCCCCACTGGGCTTCCAGAACTCCTCATTAACTTAGAATGTTTCTCACGGATTTCTGTAGCTGCTTCATCTTCCAGCCAGTGTGCACTTAAATGCAAGCTAGTTAAGGAAGAGGTGACCAGGGCAGACAGGATAGATCCCAGAGGATGGAGGTGACCTTACAGGAGTGCAGGGACTGTGTTGCTGTAGAGATCAAAACTGGGACAGAAGCTATAGGGCAAAACAAGTGAAGGTAAAACTTTGTAACTTCTAGAAATGAGCATCCTGAGGCACAGAGTTCTGTCGGGTCAGGAGTATGGCTGCAGAGGTGTGCACAGAATAGGAGGCCTCAAGGACCTCCCACTGTCCATAGTCTGTGACTATGACCATGTCATCTAAAACAGTTTATGCAAAATTTCAAACATATATAATAGTAGGTAGACCAGTGAAATGAATTCCTATATACCTGTTTCCCAGATACAACAATTAGCAAGATTTTGTCATACTTACTGTGCAGTAAAAAAAAAAAAAAAAAAAAAAAAATCTATACCCTTTCCTTCCCAAATCCATTCTGGTGTCTGGCTAGAGAGAAATATTTTACAACTTTTTTTGCTGGGCAAACCCATTTTCTCCAGTTTCAAGCCTCACATATTATCCAAGAATAATGAAGTCTGGAAAAAGGACTGATAATCATAAAACTTGGTAACTGTAGAGCTGGTGAGGACCTCTGTACCCATGTTAGCCCTTAAAATCCTTTGAGACATTAAAATCCTTTGGGACTGCCTCTCAGCCCCCACCCTCCCCTCCTCCCTGGCTCCCCTCCCCCACCACAGGCCAACTTTTGGTCCAGAGGTCAGCAGCCTCTTCTGCCTATTCTGAGTTGTGAGCAAGACCCGTAACAGACATCAGCAGGCCCAGCTGCCGGGCTTAAGAGAGGGAAAACTGGGCAGGGAGATAGGGAGGAGGGGTCTTCGGGAAGAGAGGGAAGATAACAGGAGCTGAGGGAAGATAACAGGAGCTGATGGTAGATCGCAGGGTGTGGTGGCTGGACTCCAGCGGGGGTGGGGGGGCGGCTGTCCTCTCTGTCCCATCCCTGCTGGAAGGATAGAGGGAGACACACGTCAGGTGTGGGACTCTCTCCCTTGTCACGTCTCCATTTTGGCTTAGGAGGGATGGGGCAATGCATCTAGTTTGGGGGGTGCCATAGGGTCCTTTCCTGAGGTCTTGGCGTATTTCCTTAGTCTGAAGCTCGCAGCTGGGGCTTTCTTATTATGGGTGGCCAGGGGAAGCTGCTTTTCTCAGCAACTGATGAATTCCCGAGTGCATGCTGGAGCTGGGGTCCATGGTCTCATCCTGTTGGAAACAGTACAGCCTTGACCTTTTTTTGCCTTGGCTCTAGGACTATCCATCCCTTGCCTTGCTTGGAGAGAAGTTGGCAGAGAACAATATCAACCTCATCTTTGCGGTGACAAAAAGCCATTATATGCTCTACAAGGTATGCCTGGAGGGAGTGAGGGAGGCTCATGGCCTGATTCCAGGGCCCATGATGATCCCAAGGTGAACGGGCGATTAGAATGTGGGGCGGTGGGGTGAGGAGTGTTAACGGCCTTGCTCTGTGTGGGAGGAGATCCACACAGCCCTGTCTTGATCTAGTGGAAAATAACAGTATCGAAGAATATATTAGCATTCCCCTAGATGTGCATGCCTTTACAAGCAATGTAAACACAGTATCTAGTTTGATCCTGAGAAAAACTTTAGAAATAATATGAGCTCCCATTTTTCAGGTGATGAAATGGATATTCAGTGTCATAGGGAAGGACAATATAAAATAAAAATGTACGGAAAGAAAACCCAGGCAGTGGAGCAGGCTACATTACTAACTCCAGTATTCGGGGTTTTATGCCTTCTTCGCAGAGTAGGGCAGACCAGGGGCTTAGTCTGAGACAGGAATTCCCAAAGAAAGCAACAGATGTCTTGAGTGAATAGAGGAGTCTGTGTATGAATTGACTCTATGAGACTTTTCCTGGGTCACCCTCTAGACCGTTGTTGTAACTTCCCCTGTGAATGCGTTCTTTCTCACCATCTGGGCAAGTCACATTTTGAACTAGAAGTCTCCCAGTTTCTCAGGGCGAGTGTGTGTAAGCGAGATGGAAAGCCCAGCTCCTCTCTGACTTCTTTGGCTTGAAAGGTTACGAGAACTGAATCAGCAATCCTCCCCCAGCCCTGCCCGCCCTTCAGACCAGCGAGCTTCCATCCCCTCTCCAGACTGTTCTTAACTATCCACAGAAGAACCCCTGTCTGTGGTCTTCTCTTGCTTCTGCCTGAGATTATCACTGATCAAATACCACTTGCATCTGCTTGAGTTCTTTCTCTTCTTGTAGTCTGAATCAGTTTCAGAAGATGAAAACAAGGAATGAGGATTGTTTTCCTTATCTTGTGCAGAGGAAGATAGCAGGACAAAACCTGTCTGTTTACAAGGAACATCTCTAGAGGGATCAGTTGCACAGACTAGACTGGGTGTGTTTCCAGATACCTCAAGACAGAAGCAGTCCCCTGTGGCCTAAACCGTTCTTGCTTGGAACCAAGGACACCTTACTCAGGGAGTCGGCCGGTGTGGCCCAAGGCAGGCTGAGGACAGTGGGAGTTCCTGGAGGTCTCTGGCAGTCTAACATGTGACCTACTCAGGTGTTAGGACAAATGAAAGAGGAGAGGCAGCCACTTCAAGGCTGCCTCCTGTGCCCAGGATTTCACCCAGAGATACCCAGCTGTCCCTGGGAAGCCACCACTCACATCTCAGTTCCCCATTCAGGGAAGAGGCCATAGACTCTTGGAAGAGCTTCCCCCTTTGCTCCTGCTGAACACATTCAGGGCGTCCTTGAGCTGAACCTGGGAATACAGATCTATGTAGACTTGAGGAAAGACGGCAAGGATATCAAGACTAAGTTGCTCATAGAGGAGGGTGGAATTTCAGAGAGTTGTCTGTTGCCGGGGGGAGGGAAGAGGTCTCCCGGGAGGAGCAGGACATTCTGCTTCAGGAACAGATCTTACCAGGCCCTTTGAGGCAGACCTTCAGAGGTTGGTTTTCCACATGTGTGCGCCCCAGAGCCAGGTCCTCTCACCTTGCTTGTGACGTCTTCTCCAGTTTATGATGTGAGAGAGTGTGGTGCTGGGGGCTCCTTACTGGTCTAGCTCAGGAGAGCAGTTGGTATAGAAGGGAAAAATTGGCTTATATTTCTTCTTTCTTTCTTTCTTTTTCTTTTTCTTTTTTTTTTTCCAAGAATTTCACAGCCCTGATACCTGGAACGACAGTGGAGATTTTACACGGAGACTCCAAAAATATCATTCAACTGATTATCAATGCGTACAATGTAAGTCATCAGTTTTTCCCCACGGCCACCCCACCCCACCCCATCCTGTCCCACTGAGGCTCCAGGAGCTGACATGCACAAAGGTGGGCTGTGAATTAGGCTGGCGTATGTGGCTCTGCTTCCTGCTACCTGTCTCTCTCTCACTCTCTCTCTCTTTTTTTTTTTTTTAAGATTTTATTTGTTTGACACAGAAAGAGAAAGAGAGAGAGCAAAGCAGGGGGAGTGGCAGGTAGAGGGAGAACAGGCTGCCCACTGAATAGGGAATCCAAGCGGGGCTCGATCCCAGGACCCTGGGACCATGACTCGAGCCAAGGCAGACGCTTAACTGACTGAGCCCCCAAGCATCCCTTTGCGGCCAGTCTCTTGAGTTTGATGCCTTCTTCCTTCACTCAGGTTTGGGCTGGAGACCATCCCGCTTGCTGCATCCTCTCCTCTTACCTCTGCCATCTTGATTCTCAACAAACATTAAACCCAGTAATCAGTAAATGGTATAGTCGGGCTCAGGCCAATGGCCCCCAGACATGCCTGGGTTCTGACTTCATGAAAACTTGGGCCCACGGGAGTGCTATGCTTGAGGGGGGCACAGGTTCTCTGCACCCACCCGGTTGCCCAGGTGATCCTGCCTGCATGTTGGCAGGAAGAGAGAAGCACGCCTGCTGACCTCCCCTCCCAGTGGGCAGGACAGTCAGTATTCCCCAGGCTCTTGGAGCTCCGCAGAGAGCTGCAGACTGCCATGGACTGTAAGAATCAGGCCCTTTGCCTGCCCACTTAGGTCTGGTTGTAATCAGGGCCTTTCAGAGGGAGGCTGAGAGGGCCTGGTGAGTTCTGTGCTCTGTAACTCATCACCCGGACTTGGCTGCCTGTGAGCGGAAGTGGAGCACTGCCAGATGCGCTCCAGCTGTCCCTTCCCCATGCCAAGCTCGTCTCCAGGATTCCTAGACCCTTCTCCTTCCTCTCCTCCTTTCCCTCAGTTCTGTGGACCCAGGAAGTACTTGACTCGGACCTACTTTTCTCAGGAAGATGGCAGGCCCAGTTTCTTGTGCAGGCAAGTCGGGACGCTCAGCTGTCCCCTCCTTGCGATGACCCACAAGGGTTGTAGCTTCCAGGATCCACCCAGCCCCTCATGGGGCCAGCTAATTCCCACGCTGGAATTGAGTGCCTCTTCCTGTTAAAACAAAGTTATGCATAAAGTAAATATAGTTGAAGTAGCACTATTAGTCCTAACCTTATGTAAAATAGACATTTATGGGCTAACCCAGGATCCACTATGGCATCACACGTGTGGTAGGAAAAACTACCTTCCCAGCCGTGACTGATATGCAAGTGAGTATTTGGAACTCTGCCTCTCCAGTGTTGACTTTGTCAGACTACTGATGCAGTCCTGTTCTGACTTACGAAATATTGCTCAGCTGGACCAGGAGCCAGAGGTTGTGCGCTTGCCACTGGGGGACTCCAGGGCTGTCAGTTGGTCTCCTGGAGCTTCAGCATCCAAAAGGTGGTGAGCTGGAAGGCAGTGAGGATTTGTGGATGGCTTTTGGTCCTCCACCCACCCTCTTCTCACAAATGCCCCAGTCCCCCCTCCCTCTTGGAACTTCCTCTTGAGAGAAACCAAAGACTTCCTTCCCCATCTTCTACCCCATTCCCCACATACGACATCCTCTTTTCTGTTCTGATTTTTAAGTCTTCACCAGACCCAGCAGGCCAGGGTTTCCAGGTTCACCTTATCTTCAGTGGTTTTCACATTTCCATGGTGAATGGAAACATGACCTACCAAGAGCATGTCTGAGAAAAGATCGTGTGTGGGGGAGGGGGCCCAGGCCTGCTGAATGCCACCTCCTTTCTGAGGGCCGTTCCTTGCTGGGAGCCTTTTGTCCTCAGCCTCTGGACACTGAACTAAAGGAGTCAGAGTGAGAGCCAGAACTCCCACCTGATGCTGCTGGACCCATTGTTACTGTGTGTGTGTGTGTGTGTGTGTGTGTGTGTATGCACTTAGCGTACCTAGCTCTGGCTTTCCTTCCACCTGCTTCTCTCCCTGGCCTGGGTCTGAACCCAGCTGTGACTGGGCTGTTTGCTTCTGTTTGTGTTACCTTGCCGTCTCGGCAGTTTGTGGTGGATTCCATGTGAGTCATGCAGCAGATGACTAAGTTTGGGTGTTGACTCCGACCCCCACCCCCTCCCCCGAGAGCTGGCCAGCCATCTGTGGGGACAGTCTGAAGAAATTTTGGGTGAAGCACAGGTAACAGTCGAAACAGCTGTGGGATTTAGCGAGGCTGAGGCGGGAGCAAGATGGGAAGGGTATGTGTAAGTCCGTGTCCTGCAGTCTCAAGTCTGTTGTAGACAGCTCTCATAGTGGGAAATCTTCAACTCTGGGCTTTGATTTCTGTATTTTTGCTTGCTGTACCAAATTCTTCATTGTAAGAAATCACCAAGTCTCCTCCCAAGGGGGTTTGGCGGCGTGGAGCTTGGCTGTGCTGTCGGTGCTGGGAGAGGTTCTCTTCCAGAGCCTGGAGGGTGGCTCCCGGTGCTCACACACAATGCACCAGCGTTGTGTCACATTGAGAAAGGGCATGAGGACTTAGAATCATGGTGGCGGAGTAGGGGGCGGGGGGGTTTCTTTTCAGAGTGGGGAAGAACAGAAGGAGCTGGAAACTGCTAGCCTGGCATGTGGAGGGTAATAGGAGAGGCTGTGGAAGATGTGTCTCCGAGCGAAGCACGTGTTTGTCTTTTTGTCGTTGCCATCAAGTCTGCGCCCACCCGTTCCACAGCTGGCCTGAGTTAAAGCAACTGCAGCTGTGACCTAGCCTGCCTGAGTATTTTAATAGCCTTTAAACTTCTGGCATCCTTGACATTGTCTCCTTGTCTTAGGATGAGGAGTAAGGAAACATCTTCAGGAGCAGATGTGGTGGGAGTTAATCGAATTCCAGGCATCCTGCAGGGGTCTTCATGTGCAAGAACTGCATTGCCTGAAGTTTGGATCCTCTATTTTATGCTCCATTCCATGTGGTCATTTATTCGGTCAACAGATAATATGCCAGTGGCCTAATGTGTGGCAGACATCATGTGTATCTTGGGGGGAAAACAAGTAAACAAAACACAGTCCTGCCCTTTGGGAGCCCATAGTCTTTTGCAGGAGATAGATGCATAGGACCAGAATGCAACCTGACTTTCCAAGGTGGGAACACTGCAGGGAGGAGGCCTGGTTCTGTCCTGCTTGCCAGCAGCTGAATATCCCTGGGTGATGCCTTTTCTTTGGCCTCTGTTCCCACTTCCATAAACTGACAGGTTGAACTGAATAATCTCCACGATTCCTGTCCCCTGCCCCCAACATCTCAAGAGTTTCTGATTCCTGTAGGGAGCAGGAATAATACAAACTTTAGATCACAACGCAAGGCTTTGGGGTCTTATGGCCAGAATGTAGCATAGATTTGATTTCCATCCATCATAGTTACCAGTTCATTCAGTAGGAATCCCAGTCTCCAGTGTTCTCTATCCCCCATTAACATGTTCAGGAGGCAGCTCCAGCAGATCTTGGGGAGGGAGCACAAGTGTTTCCTCCCAATGTCTTGTTGGCAAGACACGGGAGTTTTATGTGACTGACCCTAGGTAATTTTTTACATAGCTCCAATCTACCTAGCCCTTTTTTGATACACTGATTTGCCTCATTCTCATAGTTATTCACAATTAGGAAATATATATTTTTTCATTATTATTTTTTATTATGTTATGTTAGTCACCATACCGTATGTTATTAGTTTTTGATGTAGTGTTCCAAAATTCATTGTTTATGTATAACACACAGTGCTCCATGCAGTACATGCCCTCCTTAATACCCATCACCAGGCCAACTCATCCCTGTATCCCCTTCCCCTCCAAAACCCTTGGTTTGTTTCTCAGAGTCCACAGTCGCTCATGGTTCATCTCCCCCTCCGATTTCCCCCCTTCATTTTTCCCTTCCTTCTCCTAATGTCCTCCATGCTATGCCTTATGCTTCACTAGTAATTGAAACCATATGATAATTGATTCTCTCTGCTTGACTTATTTCACTCAGCATAATCTCCTCCAGCCCCATCCATGTTGATGCAAAAGTTGGGTATTCATCATTTCTGATGGCTGAGTAATATTCAGCTATATACAGAAGAATGAAACTCTACCATTCTCTTACACCTTACACGAAGATAAACTCAAAATGGATGAAAAACCTCAACGTGAGACAGGAATCCATCAGAATCCTAGAGGAGTACATAGGCAGGAACCTCTTCATCATCGTCCACAGCAACTTTTTTCAAGACACATCTCCAGAAACAAAGGAAACAAAAGTGAAAATGAACTTTTGGGACTTAAACCTTCTGCACAGCAAAGGAAACAGTCAGCAAAACAAAGAGGTAACCCACGGAATGGGAGAAGATATTTGCAAATGACACTGCCAACAAAGGGCGGGTATCCAAGATCTATACAAAATTCCTCAAATTCAACACCCAAAAAACAGATAATCACGTCAAAAAATGGGCAGAAGACATGAACAGACACTTCTCCCAAAGAAGTCCTACAAATGGCCAACAGACACATGAAAAAATGGTCATCATCATTAGCCATCAGGGAGATTCAAATCAAAACCTCACTGAGATACCACACCGGTTAGAATGGCCAGAATTAACAAGGAACAACAGATGTTGGCAAGGATGTAGAGAAAGGGGAACCCTCTCACACTGTTGGTGGGAATGAGGTTGGTGCAGCCACTTTGGAAAACAGTGTGGAGTGTCCTCAAAAAATTACAGATAGAATTACCCTATGGTCCAGTAATTCCATTACTGGGTATTTACCCAAAGAAAATGAAAACACAAATTTGAAAAGATGCACGTACCCCTATGTTTATTGCAGTGTTATTTACAAAAGCCAAGATATGGAAACAACCTAAGTATACAGTGGATAAGATAGATGTGGTGTATATACACAATGGAATATTACACAGCCATAGAAAAATGGTAATTGTGCCATTTGTGACAACATGGATAGTCCTAGAGGGTATTGTGCTAAGTGAAATAAGTTAGATTGAAAAAGACAAATACTATATGATTCTACTCATAAGTAGAATCCTTTAAAAGAAAAAAAAAAAGAGAATCAGATCTATAAATAGAACGAACTGATGGTTGCCAGAGGGGAGGGGAGGTAGGGGATTGGGCAAAATGGGTGAAGGGGAGAGAGGAAGAGATACAGCTTCTAGTTATGGAATGAGTAAGTCACAGAAAAAAAAAAGGCACAGTATAAGCAATAAAAAAATTTTTGACCTGCCTCAAAAATAATTTTAAGTTTCTTCCACTAGGTCTAAACCCCTTAGTATAGCTGCCATTAAAACACCCATCCATTCACTCAATAGAAGCTTGTGTTCAGTACTAGGGAGAAATAGGATATGGCTCTGGGAGCTCCCTGCTCAGTGAGTTCGGGAGCTTTGTAAAGAACTGTGTTTTAGCAGGAGGGCACTGTGTATGTTGAGAGATACTCATGCAACTCTCGGCTGATTGAGGCTGGCACAAGAGGAAGTGGATTTAAGAGAGAGTATTTTTAGAGTTGTAGAAGCACTTGGACAATTTGTTGCAAAGGAGGAGACTATTTTTTGCAGAGAGTATTTTCAACAAGCCATTAATTTGTTGGAAAAACTGCATATTTAACTTATTCAAGTTTAGCACTACAGGCTCAGCAAAAAAGAAAAAAAAAAAAAACACAAAGAAAAGAACCCAAAAGAGGAAGAGGCAGTTCTGCTAGCCATCTATTCAATGCCATGTTCCCTGAAGTGCACCTGAGAGGAGGGTGCGGGCCTTGGGGTCATTGTTGAACTTGGGGTCCTTGTATCTATGTATAAACAAATTTATTTTTTGTAAGACCCAAGCCAGTTCCTTTGCCCTGAGTCACCAAAGTGTGCCCTCTTTAGAGATTTTCAATGGCAGGTTTTTCAATGTACAGGCGTGCAGAAATTTGCACAAACTCTTCACAAGCTAAATAGCTCTGACAATCCAGCACCCAGATCAAAAAACGATATTACTAATACCCAGAACCACCTATTGTGCCCTCTTCTACTGTTTATCGCTCCAAGGGTAACCATTAATTTTGCCTCTTTTTAAATGTCATATAAATAGAATCAAACAGTATATATCCTCTTTGGGTCTGACTTCTTTCAGGCAGGGTTACAAGATTCATTTATGTCATGGGATGTAGTGATACTTCATTAATTGTTACTAGACAGTGTTCTGTGTGAACACACCATAATTGTTTTTGTTAAAGGTCTCTTCTACCATTGACAGGCATTTGGATGGTTCTGGTTTCTAGCTGCTGTGGACAATGTTGCTATGAACATTCTCATGTGTGTCTCTGGTCAGTACGTGTCTCTATTGGGTATAAGCCTACAGTGAATTACTAAGTCCAAGGTTGGTCTAGGCTTTGGTAGACAGTGCCTCATGGTTTTCTCAAAGCTTGTATCAGTCAGACTCACACCAGCAGAGTGGAGGCCCAGGGGCTCCACACATCTTTCCAACACTTGATATTTTTCATCTTTTATTTTTTCTTTTCTGATGGGTAACTTTGGCTTGACTTTTATTTCATTCGCCATCTTGAGAACATTATCCCCATGTAAGATACTGTTCTTTTAGAATATGGTTCAAAACTCAGTGAACGTGGCCCTCATCTGATGCAGGGTGGGTGTGATTGCAAGGATCAGCCAGGTGGATTCTAGGAGGAAGTGCCTGCTGAACTGGTTTGGAAGATTGACAAGATGCTAGCCAGGGGAAGAGAAGCCATTGACCGAGGGAACGCTATCCTAGGCCCATTAAACCACTAAAGTCTAGGGAGCACATGGCAAGATTTGAGGAGCTGAGTGTCCAAAGCTGAGTGGGACGAGAGGTGACTGGAGTGGTGAGTGGGGACAGAATATCACCCCCTGGAAGCAGATAAAGTTACCATATGGCAGGTGGACCACTGTCAACCTCTCTGAGCTCACGGAGGGAGAGCTCGGGCCAGATCTGGCAAGGGTGGTGTGTAGTGTGCAGAGAAGGGAAAGGATGAGGGATGGGTGGTGAACCAAGCCCAGTGGCTCTTGCCTTGGCCTGAGGCTCCTGAGTTAGGGATGGTCCTGTGGGCCTCCGAGGACCAGTGTGTAGAGCATCTCTGCTGCAGCCTGCTCTAAATGGTTCTGGCTCCGTCTTCTCTCTCTGTTCAGAGCATCCGGTCAAAAGTGGAGGTGTCTGTCTGGGATCAGCCTGAGGACCTTAATCTCTTCTTCACTGCTACCTGCCAGGACGGTGTGTCCTACCCCGGCCAGAGGAAGTGTGAAGGCCTGAAGATCGGGGACACAGTAAGTTCTCACCCCCAACTAAACCTGCTAGCGTTGGTCATCATTCTTTGGCTTCTGGTAACTTTTATGAGTTATCAGAACTTTTCGGGGCTTTTATTCTGTCTTCCAAATCTGTGTCATGGTGGGGTGCCTGTTCTGTGCTGTGTTTCCGGGGTGCAAGGTGGACTTGTTAGAGGGCTTCAGTCAGGAGGCAGCACCCTGGCCACTGCCACACGAGATTTCCTCAAGTTGACGTTGTGCCCTTGGCGTTTGAAAACATGATCTTCATTGGGCAGGAATGAAATTAGGTGGGAGAGTATGGTGGGAATGAGAGAACTGGCCTTCATTCCTAGTCTTCGACAACTTGCTCTGAGCCTTGGATAATCTGACCCTCGCTTTTTCTGTCTGCAGATTAGGAAGAAAGCCATCCATCTCTGATTTGATCCAGTGGGGTGGATAACCACAGCAGTGGAGGGCATAGAACCTTTGCGTGGATTAAGGGGCTGATGGGGAAGAAAGACAATGAATTTGCTCTGTGTTCCTCACCACTCCCCTGCGGGGAAGGTAGAGTTACTTAGGTTGGCAGGTGAGAAAAGCAGAGCCAGGGCTTTCTGGCTCTGATACTGGTACCCTCGACCACCATTCCCTGGCCTCTTGCTGCCTGTGATTCTGTTCTCTCCTGTCTGTTCCAGAGGGTTCATTTTGGATCAAAGTATGATAGCAAAGAAGTGTGGGGGGGGTGCTCTGCACAGGGATCGTGGCTTATTGAGTGCCTTTCCTTGCCTTACCTCATTCAGTGTGCACACACACACCCGGGGGAACGGGGTGCTGTGCTCACTGCTGCTGGGCATCCTGAGATTGGAGACATCACAGCCTGCCAGAGATCCCCCAGCTAACAAGCGGTGGGCGTGTAACAGACTGTGGTCACTGACTAGTCGTTCTTAACCGTGGAGGGAATAACCCATGTACCATTGTGTGGGGGTTGATGACGGGCCCTGTGCTACATCCAGTAGGGACTTCGTCTGCTTCCTGCAGCACCTGTAAGATAGACGTTACTTCCCCCACTTGATGTGAGGAAGACTGGGGCTCCCAGGCGGACCTGAGAAACTTGCCGAAAGTCCTGCTGCTGTTGAGCTGCAAATACCCAGTCAAATCTGAAACTCCTGATGCCGGAGTCTGCGTTCTGCTTGTGTGCTTCGGAAGGACAGCTTTCTAGGAAGCCTGGGGTGGCATCCTTACCACCTCTGTGTAGACACCCCTGTGTACAGATTTGGGGTTTCCCTAGGATAGCTCAGGAAAGTAGGGACATTGTCTAGAAGACAAAAAAAGATTATTTTATTATTTAAAAAAAAGTTTTTTAAAGATTTTATTTATTTATTTGAGAGGGAGTGAGAGAGATCACAGAGGAAGGAGAAGCAGGCTTCCTGCTAAGCAAGGAGCCAGACGTGGGGCTCAATCCCAGGACCCTGAGATCATGACCTGAGCTGAAGGCAGATGCTTAACCGACTGAACCACCTAAGTGTCCCCCCAAAAAGGTTATAAGTGGCATTTTTTCCCCACAAAAACAAAAAAGCTTGGATGTATTGGGATGATTTATAGAGAAGCTGAAATAGAGATGGAAGGAAGGTGCTTCACCCACCCTGATCGCCCTGGACAGCCCTTCTGCACAGGTGGGCCAGCAGCCTCTCTTCAGCTCAGAGAGAAGCCTTCTGCTGTTGTCTTGCTATCCGGGAGGCCACGGTCACACGGCCTCTGGCTCTGCTGCAAGGAGGGGTGGAGTTCTTGTTTCCTGTGGGTGGAAATAGCCTGGCACAGAGCAGCGGCGACTCCCCTGTCACAACGGACAAGATGCCGCTGCCAGCGCCATGCCAGCCCAGGGGAGGCAAGCTCATGCAGGGCCCTGCGGGTGCAGGGGCAGAACCAGCCACACAATTTACGGGGCCCAGTGCCAAATCAGAATATGGGGTCCTTGTTCAAAAATACAGAATTTGAGGGACGCCTGGGGGGCTCAGTCAGTTAAGCCACTGTCTTCGGCTCAGGTCATGATCCCAGGGTTCTGGGATGGAGTCCCACATCAGGCTCCTTGCTCGGCAGGGAGCCTGCTTCTCTCTCTGCCTCTGCCTGCTTGTGTGTGTGCGCTTTCTTTCTCTCTCTCTCTCAATCTGACAAATAAATAAAATCTTAAAAAAAAAAAAAAAAACAGAATTTGAAGATGACAACAGCAAAGGATTAACCTGAGCACGGGGCCCTTCTGGGTGAGGGGCTCTGGGAGTGCATAGGCTCAGCACCATGGAGCCAGCCCCAGCAAAGGAATGAGTGGGGGCTCTCCCTCGGTCCCCCTTCTGCTGAAAGAGAGATGCATTTGTGCACTTCTAGCTGGGACCAGTCTGATTTCCTAAACCCTGGGCCACCTCTCCATCTCTGTCCCTCTTCCCAGACTGAGCTTTCTTTAGAGGGCTCACACCTGGGCTCCAGCAGCCAGGTCTGCTCCTGAGCACACGGGCTCTCCCGCTAACGGCAGTGTCCAGGGCCAGTTGGCAGAGGAGAACACGTGCGATGAGTCGGCCCCACAGAGGGTGAGGCATGCAGCTCTACACGCTGGCCATGCAGCTCTGCAGGCTGGCCATGGTGTCCCAGTGGCCCCAGGGACGAAGGATCCACACCACAGAGGGGTTCTCTTTGAGCTGAGGAGCACGAGTAGGGGTTTTCCAGGTGTGGGAGGGAGGATGGGGAGGTCCCATCGGTGGGCATAACATGTGCAGAGCAGTAGGTGAGTCTGAGGGTGTGAACATGCTTTGCCCTTTTGCAGGTGGGAAGCAGTTGAGGGGAGTGGGGTGGAGCCTGGGGCAGGCTTGGGCGGTATGGGCAGGACGCAGGGGCCAAGCTAAGGTATCTGACTGTTACTTGGGAAGTGGGTGTTATCCTTCATTGCCAAGATTTGGGAGGTCCGTGGACAAGTTGGAGAATGGCAGGAGATAGGCAGAAGGGCTCGGGACTTACATGGAGAAGAGGGATTAGGAAAAGCAGTCAGGGTATAACTGTCGTTGGGTATCTCCAGGTCTGGCCTGTAGATGAGGACATGGGCCATGGTGGGGGTTCGGGGAAGGTGGGTGCAGCCTTGGGACAGCTGGGTTTAAGTGTCAGCCAGGTGAACCTCACCCCCTCATAACTAAAGCTTCTTGAAGAGCAGGGCATGGTGGGGGTAGGGGTGGGGCAGGCAGAGGCTTTATGGGCACTTCCAGCCAGAGGCCATGGTTTTATGACTCTTCTGTGTTCTCTGGGTTAAGAGATCTCTCCAGGCAGGAAGCAGGAGAGGTGGCAGGGGATGAGGGACACCAAATACTCCTTAAATAAAACCTTCAAAGTGTCAAATCCAATGAGGTTCTCTTCTCCAGTGGTTTTAATTTTTTCCCTAATTTTCCGTCTCTGGGCTCAGCACCAGCTAGGGATGACCCAGTGGGCCCAGCCACTAGGAGTTGGTTTTCTCATGAACTGACTTCGACAAATCAGTATGCAAGTGACCAGCCACACAGCAAACACTAACGCCCAGTACAAAGGACCTAGTGAGCCCCATCATGGGCTTCCCACAGTGTCCCCCTCTCCTGTCCCCTCCTTTGGGGCTCTGTAGTCCGTGCCCATGCCCAGCGCTTTGTTTCAATGAGCTCCTGGTGGACTTGGCATCTGTACAGCCCCGGGTTTGGTGGGTTTGGGGTGGGGGCTGGGCAGCCCTTTTGAAAGCGTGGATCAGGCCAACAGTCCTGCAGGGAAACCACGAGCATCCCAATGAGGCTTAAATAACAAGACTGGATGGGAGGGAGGGCTGCTATATCCATGACCTTTTTCTGGAATCTCAGTGGGAGATGGAGGTCTCTGGGAACTGGGGAGCCTTGAGTATCAGTTGAAGTCCACAGTAATCAGGGAAAAGTCTCCTTCCAGCTGCTTGACAGAGGCTGGATTCTTTCCTGACCCCTCAGGGAAATGGACTCTGAAAGGAGGGTAGCAGAACAGATTTACTTGTTGTTCCTGAAGTGCTTTTTATAGCTTTCCTGTGCCTAGGAGGACCTGCGAGACTAGTGGCTGAGTTAGACGGAGCCACTCTGTTTATCAGGTGGCTGGCCACATGCCAGGGTACATGGGCCTGACAGCTAGGGCCTGGGTTAGACCAAAGCTTTGGCTGAGGAAAGCCACCAGGACTGCCTAAAGGCCATTATTCCTCGTTCCGCCAGCGAGGCAGACAGTCAATGAGCCTTTCTAAATCCTGGGTCACTGGCTGCCTGCACTGATCCCGGGGCTCCCCTGGCTTCTCCACTTACTCCCTGGCAAACACAGGCACACTGGGAAGACTGGGGAGATTGAATTCTCTTGTTACTTTGTCCCTTGATGCAGGCAAGTTTCCCTGGGGGCAGGTTCTGCTCCCAGATGGACACTCCTCACAGTCTTTCAGTAATTAAATCCGTTTGGCTCTTGGTCTAGCTTATTTCTTTGCCACTTATCCATTTCTGAGCCCCAGACACCTTTGGGAGGCAGGGACTTTTCATTTCACAAGCCCTATATCACTGTAGCCCCAGGAAGTGGTAGCGTTGAGCAAGTCATGGCTTCTTTCCCAAAGCAGGGATGTTTGTATCTGCGTTCTTGACAGCCCTGTGGGGGGCTTTGGTCAGGCACCCTACTCCCTTCCTGTCTGGAGGTTGGGTCCCCTCTAGCCCAAGGCAGGTAGATTTGGAGATGCCTCTGGTCCCCCCCCCCCTTGGGGATCACCATCTTGCAGTCCCTGCAGTTCGCTGGGCTGCCTTGCCCTCCGTACCCAGACATGAACACTGAACATGTTCCCACTTCCAGGAGAGGATGTGCCGAGAAGAGCCGGGTCCCACCCTCAACAGCTCTGTGACCGACACTAAGCTCCCTTACCCACCAGCCCTGTTTTCTCTCTAGTAAATGAGAATACCTCTTTTTAGGGCATGTACATGAGACATTCATGGAAATGCCCAGCACAGTGCCTGGCCCATGTAGGCATTTGTCCCCCGGTGACTAGTCATGTTTGTTGTCATGAGGCAGGGTTCAGTTCCCAGGTGGGTCCTCATCTCGTTTCCTTACCTCAAGAGCCCACCTATACCTTGGGTCCTTGAAACGTAGCCTGTTTCTCCCTTTGCCTCCTTCCACGGTCTGTGTAGACCTGGAGAGTGGGGGTGGGCTAATCTCAGCTGTCTGCAGCTGGTTTGGCTCACCCAGTGGCCTCTGACCCTGGCTTTTGGTCATCATCCTCAGCTCACCTGTCTAGCAGCAGCTTCTGTGATACCCCTTGGCTGACGTTGATTCCTGGATGTCCGTCGTTGGGTCACCTGGAGCCCGGCCTACTGCCAAGTGGGAATTTCTCTCCAGGGCCTGGAGTGCTGGGTCTGTCATCCCGCTCAGTCTAACCTGCCCCTCCACCCCCACGGTGTCCCTAGATGTCACAGAATTTGAGGGGAGACCTTTTAGAATTAATAAAGACCCCGAGGTGATAGGGATCTATAGAACATTTAGAAAAAAACATGTTTTCACTGTTTTCCAAAAATACACCTCTTTGTTACCTGAGAGGCTGGTAAAGCCAGTTATAGATGACTTTCTAAAAAATCAGCTTTGGGGCGCCTGGGTGGCTCAGTGGGTTAAAGCCTTTGCCTTCGGCTCAGGTCATGATCCTAGGGTCCTGGGATCGAGCCCCACATCGGGCTCTCTGCTCAGCAGGGAGCCTGTTTCCCCCTCTCCCTCTCTCTCTGCCTGCCTCTCTGCCTGCTTGTGATCTCTGCCTGTCAAATAAATAAATAAAATCTTTAAAAAATAATAAATAAAAATAAAAGTCAGCCTTAATCCAACCCAAGTGATTAATGCAATTAAGAACAGCAGTAGCAAAAAGTGGTTTCTAACCCCTTCTGAACCTCAGAACGACCCAAGGGATCTTTTGAAAAATAGAGCCATCCGGCCAGACACAGGGGGTCAGTCAATGGACACCCCTGTCTGTTTCAGGAGCACCGCTGTTCAGGGAGAAGTGTTTCAGGGTGGCATTGGGTCAGGGCGTGCCAACTGCCTGTCTGCGGATCTCCACAGCCCTGGGCCCTGAGGGCAGCCTGGCTGACTAGCCACACCCACTCCTGTCCCAGGGGAGCCCAGGGAGGAGGGGCGCTCTGCCTCTGGGAGTACCCCACAGAGCCTGCCCGTGCTCTCCTCCCTTCACAGCCACGTGGGCAGGTGATGGGGTCTTCCTGTGAGGCCGTCCCCAGCCGCCCACCTGACTGCCTGTTTCTGGGGCAACCCGTGAGCAGCTCAGGGGTCAGTGACACTTCTCCACAGGCTGTGCTTAGAAAGAAAAAGTCTGTCCCTGTGTGTGGCATGCTCATCAGTGATGACACGGGGCTGTGATTGGGGCTGAGGGGTGCAGCTGGGAGGACCAGTGTGAGCAGGAACCGGGGGGTAGAGGGAGCCTTCAGGGGTGTGTCGTGGTGAGGCAGGCACCCTGGCAGGGACTGAGCGCCCTCTTGTCCTTTCTCCAGCAGGAGAGGAACCCTTTCTGCAGAGGGGCAGGCAGGTGCCAGGGTGCATGGGCTCCCATGCCCCTCGAGGTCAAGGGCGCAGCTGCCTCAGTGCCTGGCACAGAGGGGATGCTGGGAAAGTATTCATGGGAGGAGCGACTTCCTAAACGGAGAGGGGAGCGGGTAGGGTAACAGAAACACAGGGGAGCTAGAACCACATGGCCTGGGCACACCTGAGTGCTGTCGTCCTGGGTACAGTGAGGGCGCTCGCGGATCTGGGGGGGCCTTGTCTGCCTCTGGCCTGCAGCCACGGCTCTCCATCGAGGACCTCAGGGGTGCTTCCCCCCTGCTGGGCCTCTGGATGGTGGGGAGGCCCTGACCGGCCATGCCACAACGTCCCCTCTCTCCTTCCCACCCAGGCGTCCTTCGAGGTGTCGGTGGAGGCCCGCAGCTGCCCCAGCAGGCCCACGGAGCACACGTTCACCCTGCGGCCTGTAGGGTTCCGGGACAGCCTGGAGGTGGGGGTCACCTACAGCTGCCAGTGCGGCTGCAGCGTGCGGCTGGAGTCCGACAGCACCCGGTGCAGTGGGAACGGGACCTACATGTGTGGCCTGTGCGAGTGCAACCCCGGCCACCTGGGCACCCGCTGTGAGTGCCAGGAAAGCGAGCGCCAGACCGGGTACCAGAACCTGTGCCGGGAAGCCGAAGGCAAGCCTCTGTGCAGTGGGCGTGGGGAGTGCAGCTGCAACCAGTGCTCCTGCTTCGAGAGCGAGTTCGGGAAGATCTACGGTTCTTTCTGCCAGTGTGACAACTTCTCCTGTGCCAGGAACAGAGGGATCCTCTGCTCAGGTAGGCACCCTGTGAGCACATTAAAACTCTGGGCCGGGCTCAGGCACCACTAGGCATCCCCCGCCCAAAGGGTGCCTTGTACTAACTAACCACTGTCCTCCTGGGAGAAGGCAAGGGCGAGCCTTGCCTGCCACTGGGCCTGGGAGTGGGAACCTGTGTGTAGAATACAACAGTAGGAGGACCTGCTGTGTGCCTGAGAACTCCCAGAGTCACAGGGGTATGTGGGGGTCATCCGGGACTACCTTGCATGGCATTCCTGACAGGTAGGTGTTTAGTCTCTCCTTGATTGCCTCCTGGGACAGGGAGCTCGCTGGGGCCAGTAGTGGGTATTCTCTTGTTAGACATTGCATTCGCCTCCTGTTGCTGGTCTGACGAGTCGCTGTAGACTTAGTGGCTTCAAACAACACCAGTGTGTCTGTTACTGTTCTGAAAGTCAGAAGTCCACTGTGGATGTTATTTGGCAAATACCCAGGTGTCAGCAGGGCTGCATTCCTTTTGGAAACTCTAGGGGACAATCCATTCCCTTGCCTGTTTCAGCTTCTAAAAGCCATCTGCATCCCTTAGCTCATAGCCCTTCCTCTGTTTTCAAAGCCAGCACTATGGCATCCTCAGATCTTTCTCTGAGTCTGACCTCTGGTTTGTTGTCCCATGTCTTTCTCTGACATTCTGCCTCCCTCTTACAAGAAGCCTTGTGATTATGTTGGACCCGCAAGGGTAATCCCAGAGTCTCCCCATCTTGAGAGCTTTGACTTAACCACATCTGTGAAGTCCCTTTACCGTGCAGAGTAACACAGACATGGGCTTTGGGCATTGGGCTGCGGTCATCTTGGGGGGCCATCATCTGCCTCCCACAGACATGGTTTGGAAGCTTCTTTTGACTGAATGGAAAATTGTTGTCTCAGTCATTTCCACCCACTGATTCCCATTCTAGACAGCCTGTCAAACATCTGAAAATTTCTTTATGTTTCTCTGTTCTCTTTTCTTTCTGCACTAGATACCAGGTCTCCTCCTCTGAGGACTCCATCAGTTTGTTAAATGTGCTCTCAGCCCTGAGTATGTTATTTGTCATTCTGGAGAGTTCCACTGAACAGTTCTGTGATCTGGATGTTCCTCTTACATTAACACATCCTAACAGGATGCCCACTTTCCCTTTTCTCTCCTGTTAAACAATCACATGATACTGTTGAGGCAATCTTTAACTTCACTGCCAAAAGCTGAAGGGCTTTAATTTTCCAAGTGAGCCATAGTCAAGCCCAGTTTTTGTTGTGTCCTGTTTGAGCACTTAAGCTTTTTAATCTACGTATAAGACTTTCCATGGATTCCAGTTAAATTACAGTTTGGCAGTTCCCATTCTGAGAGTTGCATTCCGATGAGATACTGTAAAATCACGTCTCAGCAGCGGACGGGAGGCAGGAGGCATTTCTTCCAACTCCGTGCTGCCTGCAAACCCAGCAAATGGAACAATTAGAGGCAGGAGTGTGGTTCCTTCTGTGGGGTATTCTCCTTTGCTGGGATTCTTCCCTTGAGAGTGGTCCTCCAGTTGGGAAGTATTTGTAATATTTATAATTTGTAATATTTGAGTATTTATAATACTCAAAGTAATACTTGGAGTATTGCTGCGGGCCTCCACCGACACCTCGAATACTTGAGTATTATAGGGAAGATAAAGCGGAATCATGGGAGGCAAATCAGAGCATTTAAATGACCTGTCCCTGGGGGAGGAATAACTGGTCCCTCTTCGGAAGGAGCAAGTGCTGAGAGGGTCCCCGATGTGCATCAGTAAGTGAGAGGCTTTCTGGGGCGGACCACACAGTGAGGCAAGTAGGGGTGCACCCACGGGAGCAGTGGGACCAGCATGTTCACAACTGGCACTGCTCCAGAAAGTACAGGGCATGTGAATGTCATGGAGGAATGTCACGGGTGGAAGAATTGGGATTTGATATGCTGACCATGGAACAGGGATCCTTGCCCTCAGACAATAGACTGGGATTTGGTAGGTGGTTCTTTTTTTTTTTTTTTTTTTTTGGTAAGGATTTTGTTTATTTATTTGATAGACAGCGATCACAAGTAGGCAGAGAGGCAGAGAGAGGAAGGGAAGCAGGCTCCCTGCTGAGCAGAGAGAGCCTGATGGAGGGCTTGATCCCAAGATCCTGGGATCATGACCTGAGCTGAAGGCAGAGGCTTTAACCCACTGAGCCACCCAGGCGCCCCTGCTAGATGGTTCTAACTGAGTTAGCAGAAAAAGTCCTTAGGATCAGGTAGGCCTGGGTTTAAACCCAGTAACACCACCTGCTGCTTGAGTCACTATGGGCTCAGAGCTCTTGTAAAGCATAGAGTGTGTGTAGACAGCACCTGGAGCCCAGCCTGGCACAGAAGCCTGGCTCACCGAGCACTGGGACCCCTCTTAGTCCATGCCACCACCTCTGGGCAGGGCTTGAGGGGCTGCTGCCGTGAACTGCCAGGCTGTGCCTCAGGAGTTCCAGTGTGATGGGTGGACTTCCAGTTCCTTCACCAGCACCATAAAAGCTCCAAGGAGCCTGCCAGTGCCTGTGATGGCTTTTAGCAGTGTTTTTTTCTTGCTTCAAATGTATTAGTAAATAGTGTCATAAAACTGTCCCTCCCTTCCCCTCAGGAGCCAAAAACAAACCTCTGATCCGTCTTCCTCCAGAAGGCTGCTTGTGCTGTACTGTGTCCGTATGGCCTGGGAGCGCAGGCTTCTCAGTCCGCTGACGTGGGCAGATTCCGCCCCCGTAATTCATCAGCTTACTGTCCCGGTTCTCTCCCTCTCGTACATTTGGTTTTCTGTCTTAAAATGGTTCACTACCCTTTGTTTCTGCATTCTTTTGAAAATTGAAGAAGTTGTAGAAGAAGGACCTGGCATGCTACGTGGTAGAGGCCTCCTCTACGTCCCTCAGATGTTAGGTTTCTCTGTGTACCGCGCAGAGCCTGGAGGTGCAGGGCCCGTGGTTGATGAGGCGTGAGTGGCCTCAGCAGGGAAAGCTTGTCATTTTGGAGGAAAGGATATTCCATAATTGAGAGAATACCCAGCTTTTTTGTTCAGCCACCCGAACTCACTGTTCTGAGTTATCTTGCGTTTCAGAATTCTGCCTGGTGCTGTTTCTCTCCCTTCACTGCACACAGTCCTGCGGTGTTGGGAGACTCTCACACGTCCCTGCGTAGAGAGAAGGGAGATTCTCGAAGCCTTCAAGGCTCCCACATACACAGTGCTTCTAGTCACTAACATCTCAGGGAGGCTGGGGTGGGATGTCTTCCCCCCTCAACTGAAAAGCCATACACACTCATTAAAGAAAATTTGAAAAACGATTCCATCGATAGATGTGTGGTCCGTCCTTTTTGTCTGCCTCATTCTTGGTGACCAGGATTTATTTGGACCATCTGGTCCACCTGGAGGAATTCCTTCCTCCCACACTGGTTCACAATGCCTCCTTTCCAAAACTGTGCTCGCTCACATAGCTGCAGAATTATTCTTAGGTTTAGAAGAGTAGAAAGAAATGAAATAAATTGTTTATAATTCCGTTAGTCATATTTTAAGAGGTGAGTATCTTTCCTTCCAAACTTTTCTTTTTCCCTGAGTTAGTGTGTCTATGTCTGCGTACAATTTTGTGTCTTGCTTTTTTCAGGTAATATAATATCCTAGGCAGCCCTTAAGGTTGAATGACTTTGATACCTCATTGACTGGAACATTTCGACTCTCTTTCCACTGCAACCCCAATTACCCTCTCCACCTCTTCCCTTGAAGAGCAGCAGCTAGTTGAAGCATGAAGCTATCCAAATCTTCGTGGGGAAAACAGTTTCTGGTATGAGGTCATTGTTGTGTTTGCTTATTTAGTAAGGACTTTAGACTGAGCCTGGCTCCAGGCAGGACTAGTTCCTGCACATGGATGGAGCACCCCGCTCCTCCTTTCTTGTCTCTCATGGGGCAGCGGTGATCGGGTAGGTGCTGGGTTCCAGCCCCCAGTTCCTTGGCACACATGGTCAGCTCGGGGCTCCCGCTCCACAGCCATGCCCATGGGTTTCGAGCTCTTGGGCTGCTCCTGCATGTGGGGTTTTGTGGGAGAGAAAGTCTGTTTCCCAACAGCCACCCTGGTCTGGAAGGTGCTGACTCAGAGCCTCGGGAGCCGCTGACTTCAGCACTCTCTCACAGTCCTTCCCGCCCCTCTCCCTGCAGCCTGGGCCACAAGGGGCCGTGTGCTTGTGGTCTCTCTTCAGGCAGGGGCTCTGGCAGAGCCAGGGCCAGGCTTGGCAGTGGGGACATCCTGGAGGAGCTCCTTCCGCTTCTCTCTTGGTCTCTTTGTCTATTCGAGGCTCACAGTCCCTTGTCCCATTGCCCTCACCCTCCCCCCAGAGGAGACCCAGGGGGAATGCGAGAGAGTCCAGGTTTTAACATGTGTGGCATAAAAGTTAGTAGTGGAGCAATCGGACTAAGGTCCGGAAGCAGTTGAACAGCTTTTGTTACGAGTTTTGGCACACATCACGCCAGTGTGTGTGCACTCAGGGCTGTTGTGTTTCCCTTTGGTTTCTAGAGGCAACGGAACCTAGTCTGTCCACAGACTGTCCCTGTGTGTGCAAAGGGAGCTTTGGGGAGCCACTGTGAGGTTTCTGTTCTTCTGCGTCTCATGAAATGTTGACCCTTCAGAATCCCTCTGTTCCTGTAACAGAAGTAGGACGTGGTCTGTTTAGTTGTTCTTAATGGAATAAAAGATGATTGCGCCAACCTTGTTCTTTGCTGGTTACCATACCCAAACAGTGCATTTCCTGGGATTTGAGTTATTCCGTTGTGGTAAACTGTTGAAATCAGTCTCAGCCCTGAAGTTTTCAGTACCCTCCGTACTTCGAATGATTGCACTGGGGTACACTGAGTAACTCGCTACTTCTTGGGTTGCATATATTGGGAAAACTTAAATAGGATATGGAATTTTGAACAGAGCCCTTTTGGTCTTGTGATTGCAAGACCCCAAAAGTACATCTAAGTGAGTCTCAAATATTTTACTTCCTCTAATAGGCCATTCGTCCAGTTTTTATTTTATATATATTTTTTCTTCTTAATCTAGATTTTTGTAAAGATACATAAATCTTTTAATACGTGGCAGATAGTCAGAGGCTAAGGGGCATCTGGAGTTCTCTCCTAAACATAAAACAAAGGGAGCCACCATAGTGGCATCATTGCCAGGGGCTAGAGCCAGGCAGGTCTGGGCGGATGGTTTCCAGAATGCTTCATGAGGCTCTGTGACTCCTCTCCAGTTACAGGCTCCTCTGACATTAAGGCCTGGTTTTAGACTTCTTGATTCTTGCCAAATGAAACACCTCCTTTGGCAGTAGTTATCCAGCTATGTTTATAAAAGTCCTTCTCACCATATTTATCCCGTTTTTCTTCAGAAGTGTACTTTTCACACTCAGCATAAGTATTGCGGTGGCCGTTCCCGGGCCTGTGGTCACAGTTGTACCTTCTGCCACTGCATCGAAATTTGCATATTTTGTAAATGGTTCATTAGAGGACCATTTTGAACACACCTCCACAACCAAGGCCTCGAAAAGTACCTTTTAAATTAAATGACACATTTAATGTTCTAAGAAAGGGGCCTCTTGCTGGAATTGCTACCACTGTGCGCCTCAGGTGGGAGAGCCTAGAAAATTCTTCAGGTTTTCGCAATATATATCAATCTCTGCTCGGTTTATTGATGGTTACCCAGGTGCTGACGGCAAATACAAGAATACAAAATAAATGTATTTTCTAGAGATTGCATGAATGCATGGCATAAAACAGGCTGGTTTCATAAATTCTCAACAGGCACCCCATGATCAAGAATTCTCTAAGAATTACAACTATATCCAGACATTGCTCAAGTTCACTTGAAAGACAGAAAGGTACCAAGATTTAGGGCCTAGCTCTACAAGGAAACAGTACATCTTTCAGACTAACCTCTTGTACCAGATATGCTGGACTGCTTGCCTCGGGTCAGCTAGCTTCTTGCAGCTTGTGATTGGAGAGAGTTCTTTGGGAAAACCAGAGCATAGCAAGGACCCAATGTTAGTGCAGCTACAGATACGGAAACTGTGATCTCTGATTGCAGGTCATTTTGTTTTAGGAAGGTTGCTGATTTCATCTCATTCAGTAACAGCTCACTGAGCACCATTCACATGCCAAGTGTTGTGCTGGGTTCCAGGGTTCCAGAGCTGGGGTTGCTTGAATTAATTTGCCATTGTTTATTGCCCCTAGAATTTTCCACTTCTCAGAAACTTGCTTGGATTGAGGAATGAGGATATGAATCATTCATGCTTCTACCTTTACCATGCAGACTTGTATGAGATCTTGAGAGACAAGGGAGAGAATATTGGGAAGCCGTGTTGAGAACCTGCCTTGTTCCATGCTCTGAGCTTAGCTCTGGGAATGGAGTTTTCTTACTGCCCTTGCTCACTGCCCAGATTTTGTTTCTGCAAAGATCGTAAGCAACAATTCACCAGTGATTCTGAAAAATGGACTAGTCTAAGCATTGGACCACACCTCACTGCCCTTCTCTATTTAAAAAGGAAAATGGGCAAGAGCAGCCCCTGTGGTGAGGACCCTGTGCATGCCTTTGAACTTTAGGACTGATCCTTAAGAGCATGACACTTGGCTTGTGAAAGAAATAATGAATAATGAATAATGAAACTTAAAAAGCAAAGGAAAATCCTAGGAAGACCATGAGAATGCAAAAAATAAGATCTTAGTCATGGGTGGTATTAATTTTTGGATGTTATTGGGATAACACATTAGACAATTTCCCATTCTTAGTTAAAACTGAGCACTTAAAGGGTTGGTTTCATTTCTGGGTTGTTGAGCCGTAACTTTGAGTTTGGTCTTGATTTGGAAACTGTGACATAATCGATTATAGGCCTCTGCTGCTCAGTGCCTCTGGTGGGCTGGGGTGGAATTGGATGGAGGAATCCTGTTCTCGCTTGGGGTGAGTGTCCGTAGCTCTGAGAACACTGACCCAAGTATACCACCCAGATGCAAACGCTCCCTGGTGTCTGGAAGTTGCTCTGACTGAGTCTGACCTGCTGCAGCTTTGGCTTCCTCTGTCTGGGACATCTTCCTAACCCCTGCCTGTTGCCCTCTGACCCAGAGAATTAGGGTCACTCCAATTACTCCAGCTCACAACCACTTCCCCGAAAAGTTTTGATCAGGTGACCCCACCATCCCTAAGCTAAAGGAATATACTTCCCAAGTTAGTATGTTATTTTAGCATTTTGCTCTCATCATGTTCCCACAAAATGGTGGGATTATTTGTGTCTTGTGCCTTTCCTAATACTGTCAGTCACACACAGTGGATCAACATTGTATTACCTATTTAACGGTTTACACTTGGGGAAACTGAGAGCCAGAACTGGGACTAAAAGTCACTGTAATTCTTTTAAGTAGGCTCCATGCCCAGGGTGGAGGCGAATGCGGGGCTGGAACTCATGACCCTGAGATCAAGACCTGAGCTGAGATCAAGAGTTGGACACTTGTTCAGATGAGCCACCCAGGTGACCCATATGATTCTTGATTAGAGATTCAGACCAGGAGAGCCTTGCAAATAAATAGTTACCTCATTTCTACCTAATTTTACTTATGTTGATTAGCACGGGGCCCTTCCCAAACCTCTGAATTACCAATCCAGCCTTCACTGCCGCCACCACCCAAGCACTGAGCCCACATTTTCCAAGTCTTACCTAATCAGTGCTATTTATTTCAGTCAAAATTTTAGGAAACATTTAGTGTCTGCTTTCCTAAGTGAGTGTTTGGGTTGCATAAGGATGTATCAGGCACAGTAGGTGAGGCTGAAGGACACACGTGAACCCAGGGACTGGCTGAGGTACCCATCCTTTTATGACCACTATTTGATGGAAGACAGAGTGTTCCTCTTCGTAGTCAGTGCGTGTCTGTCTGTTATTGATTATGCTGAACCCACTTTCCTGACAGGAACCTCTGTTCGCCTGTTCTAATTTATAAACCACTTTTAACATGAATGATGTCACTTGGTTGTTGTTACTCTACCAGGCTATTGATGTGGCTGTTACTGATCCGACCCAAGTGAAAGAGACTGGCTGAGAAGATTGGCCCTGTTGGCCACACTTCCCACCAGCGGTTGACCCAATGCCTTGACCCAATAAAAGCCCACTTCCCCTAACCCTCAGGGGTATTCTTGGGCAGCTGCTTCCTGCCCTCTTGTGGCTTGGCTGGGCTGGCAGCCTAGCTTCAGCATGGCCCACTCATGTGACATTCCAGACCAGCTCTGTCCATTAAGAATGCTGCACCCGACTCTGAACAGTGGCCATATGAGGGTGGAACATGGCAACTGTTAGCCAACCACAACACGACAGATCTCCAGGTTGAAAATAGTAATCCTCTCATCCTGTTGCAGTGATCAAGAGGGTAGCAAATTCATGTTTCCCCAGATGTGGTTGGCATTCCCCCAGAAGTGCCTGCCAGGTGGATTGGGCAAGTAAAGCCAGATTCAAGATGTTGATCTGAGAAACCTCTGTTTCTTTTGGCCACAGGCCCTCTGTTTTTCTTTCTGACTCAGCATTCCTTAGGGTCCTGTGAGGACTATGCTTTATCTCACTCAGCTGTTTACAGACTTCTCTGAAACTGGAAAGATGAGTTCATTAAAGAATATAGATTTTTCCACTTCCATCCATTGCTTTAATCTCCTGTGATTGGTAAGTTGGGCCAGAGACCAAGTCCTTTACTTGCCATCTTCATGTGAAATGCTAGAGTAATTCAAGGGACTTGGCAGCCAGGCGTCAGCTTTGAGAAATCGGGTGCTAAGAGAAGAAGGGCAGAGGCATCCTTTGAGAGGGCTGTTGCCTTTGACAATGGAATCTTAGCTTTCTGGCCAATGCTGTCATCTCAGAACGTAATGCTGAGGTCTAGAGAAGCTTAGTTTAAAAGCAACATCACCTCACTTGTTTAGCGGCAGTCCTATTTTGCTGTTTAAATAGAACATGAATGCAACATATGGTCCAAGATGAAGACAGAGGGTGAGGGGCTTGTCAGGACGTTGCCCCTTGGGAAGCACCATCAGTTGACCTTGTTAGGGCTGGTTCATTGACACGAAGCCAAGGACAGAGGAGCAGCTAGCCCTGAGATTAAGGATGCATCATTGTTCACATGTCTGAAGAGCCTTTGGCTGGAGAAACCTGAACGGTATGCCAGAGCAAAAGTACGGTGCAAAGCTTGTGACGTCTGCTTGACTGTGACCATGACCTGTCAAAGGAAAAAGAACTCTTAACCATTTTTTCCTCATGGTATTCTAAATCTCTGGATTTCTTGGACATGTGTTAAGAATTTGAAATACCTCAAGAATCACATTTAAGTTCGTAAACCTCAACAGTACTTCTCTATTCCCTTTCTAATTTACAGCTTTGGATGTCTTCCCTCAGGGCTTCAGGCCTGTCCTGATGATGTTCCCAGCCTCTAGCGACATGTTCTGAGCATCTCCTGTGTGCCTGACAATTCTAGGCATTGGGCAAACAAAAAGAAAACACCCATCTTTGATTTGTACAGGTTTGCAGGCTAACGGGTTGAGGCAAATGAGTAAATAAACAAATCTGTCCATGTGATAAGTGATTTTATATCTACACTTTCCTCTTAATGAAGTCTTCCATCAGTTCTTGAACATGCTCAGGTCTCTTCATTCTAAAAAAATAAATTAATTAATAAATAGAGAAAGAGAAACCCTTAACCTCCCACTTCTTACTTCCCTGTCTTTCCTCCATATTTGTAGCTGTATTTCTGAAAACATTTGTCCCCGCCCCGTCTGCCCTCACCTCAGTCCAGTTTGGATTCAGTCTTCCCAGATCCCTAACGGCCTTGTGCTACTGCAGCTCATAGACTTTTTCAGCCTTCATCTTGACTTTCCTGCAGCGGTGGACACTGTGGGCCACGCCCACCTTGGAATGCTCTCTCGCGTCGTTTGGCCACCACTTGGAGTCCCCTTTGTAGGGTCCTTCACCTCTAGCGACCCATTCAGTGCTGGTGTGGCCGTCCTCTCCCTCATCACGCCCGTACTGTCCTGTCGCCCAAACCCGCTGCTGTGCTCCTTTCGGCCACTCGACTTCTTGACATCTCCACTGGGTGTCTTAAATGCGTCTCAGTCTCACGATGGCTCAAACGGGTCTCCAGCTCTTCCTCCTGGCCATGGTTCTCATTCTCCTCATCGCCCCTTTACACAACCAGAAACCCAGGAATCGGCCTTCTCCCTACCTTCTCCTCACTGCCCACATCCAGTCTGCCACCAGGTTGTCCCCTGACCACTTATATTTCTTCCAAATTCATCTTTCCATCTCCTTGACCACCCTCCTGGTCTGCCTGCAGGGTGATTGCTGCAAACCAAAACACGCCAGTGTTCAGCGCCTCGTACATGTTTTGCAGCGGCCTGAAGCTGGGGTGACTCAAGGGGGGGCCTGGATGCTGGTCCCCAAAATAGAAATGCAAAAGCTGGGCTACAGGTGATGAGGAGCCAGGAAAGGGCTCTATGCCAGAGTATCATCACAGTTTACATTTTAGAAAAGCCCTGTGGTGGAACCTGACTTGGGGGAGGGGCAGATGCACTGTGGGAAGGCAGCCTGATGGACGCTGCCTCCAGGTGAGGCTCTCTGCTGACCTCAAGCCACAGGAGTTTGTTGTCAGACCATCTGGGAGCTAAAGGATGAACTTAAACTCCTTAGTCTAACAGTCAGGCCTCCTTCCTCCATCCTCAGGCATCCTCCCCTCCCTCCTGTCTGTTTGTCCATCCATCCGTACCTATATACATACACTAGGCCTGGATCTGTGTCCCCGCCCTTGCTTCCCACTCTGGTACATCTCTCCTCCTCGGATACTTCCTTTCCTGGCTGCACAGTGTTTTCATCTTCATGAATGATCTCATGCAGCTTTGTTTTTGTGCCCCCAAAATGCCTTCTCTCTTCTACTATTCCAGAACCAATAGCTGAGCCTGGAGCCCATACAAGCACTCCAGATTTCTCCCTGTGCTGGCCTTCAGCAGTATTATGACAGTGGGGGAGGAACTGTGGAGCCCTCCCAGTCTGCTGCCTTTACTGTACGGAAGAGGCCAAGGGGTTTAATGATCAGAGATTAAAAGAGCCATTCTTGGGGTGCCTGGGTGGCTCAGTCTGTTGAATGTCTGACTCTTGGTTTTAGCTCAGGTCATGGTCTCGGGGATTGGGCTCCATGACAGCTCCATGCTCAGCACGATCTGCTTGAGATTCTCTCCCTCCCGCTCTGCACCTCCTGCATGTGCTTTCTCCCTCTCTCTCTAAAATAAATAAATAAATCTTCAAAAAAATTATTAAAAAAATGAAAAAAGCCAGGCCTGGGGGTGAGCCTGTTGCACATTTTCAACTCTACTACCCTGGGCCGCTTGAACATTTATCCTAGGTACTGTTCTAACTTGTGTCGCTTACTCACGACTGGGTTGTGCTACAGAAGCCGTACGGTAGTGGTTAGGAATGTGGGCTCCAGAGTTAAACACATGTGGTTTAGATCCCTGCCTTGGCACCTACTTGCCCTGCAGCTCTGGGGAAGTTACTTGGCCTCATGTGGCCTCTGTGTGCCTCATTTTCCGTCCCTGAAAATCAGGGGTGGCACACGGCCGTGGGAAGGGCTGATGGGATCATCCACGTGAAGTGCTTTAGACAGTGCCTGCCTCCCGTGAGTAGTCATGAGGTCTCTCTAGGTTAGGAGACTTTAAGCATGGCTTGATGTCTCAATGCAGTGAAAAATCGCTTGAAGGCAGTGAGCCGTCTCCTCTCTGTGGCACATTGCACAGAAACTCCCCGATCCTGTTCAGTAGACAAGGCGCGATCCCCCTTTCCCTGATGAGGGAACTGGACTGAGGCCCAGAGATAGCAAGTAGGTAGCTGAGACAGCCCTGCAATATCACTGAGAAAAGACGTCCCCAAAGTGAGCCATTCCAAGGCATCTTGAGTGACAAGGATAGGACGGAGCCGGTCAGAGAGCTGAGCTCAGGGCTTGGTGTGGAACAAGGCCACGCCGTGCTCTCATCGGGGAGCAGCTCTTCCAGGGCACATTCTTCCATCAGTGACCGCCCTTGGCAGGAGAGCACCGCGTTCATGGACTCAGAAAGCCTATGACGCCAAGGGTACACCTGTCAAGAGTGACCTGTCCAGAGGGTTATTCAGTTAACCACTGAAGGTGAGGTGAGGCACCTGCTGAAGTGCCTGCAGCCAGGCCAAGATCATTTGCATTTCAAAACTCCATTCTTTACTTTTTCTGGAACCATCATCAGTGTATGGAAGGGAAAGTTGAAGTAGTGGGAGGGGATTCCCATGGGACCAGACTCAGAGACACCCTGACACCAGTGGGAGGCGCGGGCGCGGCAGGGACGCGCTGAGGACGTGAGAGGGCCTGTTATGTAACACGGACCTGCTTGTCAGCACAGAGAGCACTTCCTAGGAGGGATTTCCCCTTCCTGCTCGAAAAGCCCCGGCCAGGGAGGCTGTGCCCTCTGGAAGCCTGGATATGTGTTTGGCCCCAGAGAGGTCAACCCTTGTCTGGCGTTGGTCCTGCATGACTCGTGTTTGTGCCAGGATGTCTGTGACAAGGGCCTGTCTGCGGTGTGTCCACAGGCTCAGAGCCGGGACTCCAGACAGTCCCCTCACCCCACCCCCCCACCCCTGCCACCTCCAACCCCCCGCCAGGTTACAGGAGGCAGGACCGTGGGCTGTGCTCCTGGTTGCTGTGGTGCCCTGGCTCGGCCGCTGTCAGGACCCTACGTCTCACAGACACGGGTGACTGGAAGCACATAAAGCTGGCAGTTGGTTTCCTGCTCTTTTTAAGCCGATTGTTGGGAGAATTCAAGACCCGACTTTGGTGACACAAACCACCCAAATGAGCAGAAAATTTTCAGTACACACCCCTTTTTCTTTCCTCTCACCACTTCCTGTTTACAGGCTGTCTCTTCTGAGAGGAGGGGAGACTGGGGGGCAGACAGAGCTCTGAGAGAGGGGCGTGCTGGGTCTGTGAGGAGAGGAAGAAAAGAGAGGAAGTGAGAAAGCAGTCTGCTTGTGTGTGGGGGCGTGGGGGGCACTGACTGGAGAGAGGCAGGGAGGGAGGCAGGACCAGGAGAAAGGGAAGGGGAACAGGGCTTAGTCCTCCCTCTACTCCCCAGCCTTTGGAGAGCCGGAGTGGACTCCCGGCAAGGACTGGAGCTGCTGCCTGGGTAGCCACAATGTGTTCCAGAGCTGGATGGAAACTATTTGGGGACCAGCTGTGGAGAGACAGTTTGTGCCCTGAGGGTCTGGTGTCTGCCTGGCTGTGACCCCTTGCTCCTGCGCCAGATGAGAACGGGGAGAAGGGAATCACTTCTTGGTTCTGCCCATCTCAGGCTGACTTCTTCTTCCCTCAAGCCCGCCGGCACTCAGGCATCTCCTCTGAGGTCACTCCATGGCCGCCTGGGTCCTTTGCAGGTCCAGAGTCCAAGTCCAGCTTGGGGATGAGGGGGAGTGGCAGCTTCCCTCCTGGGCCACCCTGTACTGCCTCAGATGTACCTCAGAGAGCAACTCCAACAGAGCCGTGGGCACTCTTATGGTGTCAGGCTCCCCACCAAGGCTCTGGAGGCTGCTGAGCACCTGTACCAGGTCCTGGGTGTTCTCGCCTTGGGTTGGACATGGATAGGTAACTCATGCGAGCTTTTAACCCTGGCAGTTTTGGACCCAGCCTCCCAGAAAGTACTTCCCCTACTCTCCTCTGAGATCTGCTCCAAGCTCCCTTCCTCCTGTACTCCCACTATAGCACCAATGATGTGGAAGCTAGCTGGCATTTATTGAGCGCTTACTATATGCTAAACGCTGACTGAGTAGGCAATTTTAACGCATACGACAACCCAACGAGGGAGGCATTTTTAATCAGCCCCACTTTACAGTAAGGAAACCGAGATACACAGGGGTTAAGCATCAGTAACTGCTGGTAAGTGGCAGCTTCTGGAGGCCAGCTCAGGCGTTCTGATTCTGGAAGCCACCTGTTCACCACACTGCATGACCCTGTTTTCCCAGCGTTTCCCTGTGTCCCCATTCCCCACCTCCTATGTTCCGTGGTAAACAGGCTCGTCTTCATTCTGAGCCCCTGCGTAAGTCCCCACTCCCCGCTCTTTGCTGAGACAGGTGGGCCTTGAGAACAGTTGGTGGGGACTGAGGGGCTGGCCTCTTGTGGTCAGCAGTCTTCCAGCTCCTCAGAGCCCCCTTTAGATCCTTGCTTTCCACCTCCAACCCCCTCCCCTCCTTCGAGGGTGTACCATCCAGTTGCACCAGCCCTGACTTTCCCCTTCCCTGTCACTTACTGACGTCCTGGCCATTCCTTCATTCCTCAAAGACTCTGGTGGCTGCCTCACGCTCCCCCCACCAACCCCACCGTCCCTGCCTCTCCCCATGACGCTGTCCACTGCGTTGGTGTCCACGTGCCTGGCTTGCTCGGCTCCGGTGGCAGCTCACAGCAGTTCTGGCCCATTTCCTGAGCACCCCCATGCCCCAGATACCGAGTTAGGGCTTTACCTACAACCGCACTGTATTTGTTGGCACCATTTCCATGAGGAAGACATTATCCTCATTGACAGATGAGGAAACAGATCTTCACATGGGTTTGGGGACTTGCCTGAGGTGACATAGTAAATGGTGAAGGACTGACTTGAACTTGGCTCCATGGAGCCCCTCAGCCTCTCTCAACTCAGCTGGAAGCTTGAGCATCCCACTCCGGCCACAGCCCTCCCCGCTCAGCTTGCCTCCCCTTCTCCCTCATCTCTCTCTGCTGTGATCTCTCCTCTTTAGAGCTGCCATTCCCTCGATCCCTCTGTTTCCCTCCAAGTCTTCTCTCTTCTGAATCTTTGTCTTCAGTCAGAAGAGTACGCAGATAGATCCCATCTTCAGAATATCCTGTCTGCTTTCCTCCCCGTTTCCTCCTTACCTTGCACAACCAGATCACGTGTGGGAGCTGCCTGCTTGCAGCCGCCTCTCTACCGGCTGGACTCTGCCCTCCGCCCTCCGGACTGTGCCCAGACCCGGCAGCCTCTTGGGATTTGCCCTTCTTGATCTCTTGTTGCCCTTGCCAGGCCTTCCCCTCCTGTCCCTTTTGGCTTCCAGGCCACTGGTGCCCCTCTCTCCTCTAGCTGCTCCTCCCCAGCCTGCCCCGAGGGCGCCCCTTCCTCTTAATAGTCAGCATTCTGTTTTATAAAGGGAGGGAAGGGGCCGTGTCTTGGCCCACAGCCCACACAAGCGCCGTTGTGCTGATGGAAAGCTGTTGAATTCTGTGGAGCTGAAATTCTGTATAAATAGACACATTTACAACTTCCTGTCCATTTAGCTATCAATCATTCTAACGAAGGTAGTACTAATAACTTGCACGTGGAGTGAGTCCCAGCTTACAGAGTGCTTTCACATGCCCTTCAATATCCCTACCTTTGTGCAGTGAAAATATTTTTATGTCTGCACAGTATGAAACGGGCATCATTAAATTCAGCTCAGTCTGCCAAGGTGCTGGGGGCAGCATTATGAACGAGCTGTGTTCTGCTGAAGAGTCCTTGCGTAGGCCCTCTGGGTGTTGTTGGCCAGGATCAAGTCCCCAGTCCCCCATTTAGTTTTACTGGTGATTGGTAGGTTATTGATCCTTGGGACAAGGCCAAACGGCCCTTGTTACTTTAATAACGTGTTTCTTTCCTACTAGAGCGTTAGGAGAGGCTAAGTGCTGACCGGAAGATGCAGGGATCTCCGTGCATGCAGCTTGGGGGAGAGGCGGGTTGAGGCCCAGCTGCAGGGTCCGAGACATTTGGGTCAGGTTGAAGTGTAACCAGACCAGCCTAGTTTTGGAAGACCTGTATGGGTCACTCTTTTTAAAGGGGACTTGGGAGCTTTAAACCACGACTGCCAGTAGCTATATCTTGTGGGCTGGCCCCACAGCTGGTAGAACCTGCTTGGAGTACTGTGCTGGGGTGGGGGGTCGGCCATAGGCGGGAAGGAGCACGTGGCAGCACGAGCCACATCTGTGCCGTAGCTGCTTCAGCAGCCAGAACTGCTTCATAACCTGAAGTGGGGCGAGCAGGGGAGCCAATAGGCCGCTGAAGACAACCCCTCGTGAGGCTTCAGCCATGACACCAGGCCAGGAGTCGCTGTTTCCCTGGTTTGGCTTGTTGGGACTTGACTTCAGAGTCGTCAAATATTTGAGGCCCAAAGCTGCATGAAGAAGGGTTTTCTGTTGTCCCACAGCCCCATGGCAGCTCCCCAGTTGCTTGCTTACTGCACTGGAGGGGGCCGGGGCTGTCCGCGCTCTGTCTGCTCTGCAGGGGTCTTGCACACTGTTTCTTGTTGATGTTGGCTACTCAGGTGTTGTGGGAAGCTTCCTGCAGTGGCTCATGTCTCTGGTGGTGAGCCCTGTCCCTTTCCTGCCCTTGATCCCTGACTTTCTCTGCTTGAGCCTGGGTCTGGGGCACACTCAGCTTCACTGACCTCTGGCTGGGCTTGGGAGCTCTTGCACCCGCAGGGTATCAGACGTACCCAGCGCAGCCAGGCTTATGGTGGATCTGGGGTCACGGGGGAGAGTTCAGAGCAGCGGGTACACTTGCTGACCTTCTCAGCAAGCAGATGCCATCACTTCCATGCTTAGGCACCGTGGGGGACAAGTTCTGCCTGCTGCGCACACACACACACACACACACACACACCTCACCCAAAAGCCAAGTCTTCAACAAAATAATACCCTACCTCTTCTCCAGAAGAGGTACTTTGGAATACAGGGTCAGGTTGTATTTGGCTAGTGTATTGCTGCCACACAGAGCTGGGAGGGAAACAGCCCTTACTTTCTGAAGCAAAGCAGGGTCTCCGGCCTGCGTACCATCTTGCTGCTTGTAAAGACAGCACTGACCGTGCTTTTTGCTCTTTGTGTGTTTGCTTTATGGGAAGGTGTGATGTACAAGCTGCTGGAGATTCTAATACACCAGAGCTGTATTAGAAACCTACCCCAGAAGCACTCACCTCTGCAGCTCTCTTTGAAATCCATTTTGGAAACTACTGATGGGGAGACAGAGGGGTGGGCGGGTGTGTGATAACCTGCTAACAGTGGAACGTGGGTGGCAAGTACGCAGACGTTCACTGTACAGTCCTCTCAACTTGGCTGCCAGGTTGGGTAATTTTCATAATAAAGTTGTGTTTTGTGGGGGATTACCCCAACAGTGACCCATTTTTAATTGAAAACGGGCCCTTGACCAGTGTGGCCCCTGAAGCTGGAGAGGGAAGGGTTGTTTAATTGCATTAAATTTAACTGCGTTTAATTCGGGAAGACTTCCCATGGGTGGTGGTTTCCTGCCTGCCCTGGCTCAGAACCCGTGCTGTTCACTGGCTGGGTGACAGGAGGCTGTGCGGACCCCTCCCGCTGTGTGTGAGCGCCCTCCAGCCCCCTGCCCTTGCCTGGGGTAACCCTGGGGCAGGGGTGCTGCTCCCTCCTGGGCCTTATGTCCACATGCCAGCCTCCAGGCAGTTAAGGGGCACTCCCAGCCTCCTGCTGACTGGGGCTTGGCTCTCCTCACCTGGCCCAAAGAGCTGCCATATGCCTCGGTGCTGGCTGGGAGATAGGAGGGTTCTCAGTTGCTGCTGCAGCTCTGAGCTCCGGTGCAGGTGGACAGGCTGTCTGGCCCGGGAGGGTTGGGAGGCTCGGTCTCTCCAGATGGCCTCCCTCCTGCCTGCAGATTCTAGGCACTGAGGAGCAGACAGAGCAGAAGGGGGCAGGAAGTAAGTGGTCAGTGAGGAAGCTCTTTGGAATGAGGTCCTGAACTAAATTGGGTCACGCTCATTGCTGGGCTCACGGAAGGTGCCGGGATCCAACTACCTGGGTAACTGGCTCTGGTGTGGGAGTCAAATGCAAGGCCTGCACCTGTGAGATGCCCACAGCGCTAGTCTCCTGTCGGTGGAAGTGGGTGCTCAGTCATGCCAATTCTTGCAAGTCAGCATCCGGAAGGAAAACATGCAGTAATAGCATAAGGGAGAGTTCGTGAAGTGAGAGTTTGCAACGGAGAGTGCTGCTTTCTGCCTGTGTGAGGCCAGAGGTTCGAGAGTCCACGGTCAGGCCCTTGGTCCCCTTGGACGTTGGCGTGCCCTGTGCTTTTCACCGAGCGACACGTTCAGTCGCTCTCACTCACACACGCTTATCCTCCGGGCTGAGGGAGCCTCTTGCCCTTGGTGCCTGCAGAACTTCAGGGGAGGCCCGGCCCCTCCCACCTTGCAGGCTGGGGCAAGGGTCCCTCCTGCAGAGGGGAGCAGGGTGCCCCTCAGCTGGCTGTCATCTCGGTATAGGCCTGCTCTGCCCCCTTTCCTCCCGAGAGGTGGTGGGCACGGGAGGTCACACTCCCTGGTGCCAGTCCTGGCTCCCGGCCGCTGGCTCATGACCTCCAGCAGGCCTTCGTCTCTGTATCTCTGCCACATCAGCTATGGAGGGAGGACACCAAGGGTCCCCACACGGCACAGCTGTCGGAACTGCTCGCGTTTGTGAAGGCTGATGGAGGTGGCGGGAGGACCGTTCTGCTAGCCTCCGCGGCCCCCGCACGCGCTCCGGGTCTGGGGCCAGAGCGAGAATTTAGCCTCGCTGCCCACTGGGCCTGTAACAAATTACCACAGAGTGAGTGGCCTTTAACAACACAGGTTTATTCTCTTGAATTCTGGAGCTCCAAGTCTGCAATTGCTTCCACTGGGCTAAAGTCACGGTGCTGGCAGGGCTGGACTCCCTCGGGGCTCTGGGGGAGGATCCATTTCCTCGCCTTCTCCACCTTCTCGAGCTGCATTCCTCACAGTTCTTGGCTCTCTGGCCTCTTCCTCCATCTTCAAAGGCCGCAGCTAGCATCTGGCTTCTGTTGTCCCACTGCCACTGCCTTCTGTAATCAGATCCCCCTTCGTCTTCATCTCCTGTGGATCCTTGTGATGGCATCGGGGCCACTTCGAGAGTGCAGGAGACGCGGTCATCTCGGAATCCGACATGGAGTCACATCTGCAGTCTCTTTTGCTGTGGGAGGTGATGTTCACAGGTTCTAGGGATTAGGACGTGGACCTATTTGGTGGCTGTTCTTTACATGACAGTTGAGACAGGAAGAAGCTCCCTGGGGTCCTGGTCCTGTGGTGTCCCTTGGCCAAACTCTGAACCAGCGGGCAGCACTACCCCAGGCCTGGCTGGGCCACACATGCTGCCTGGACCCTGGCTGCCGAAGCCTGTGGGCACTGGGCCCTGTGTGCCCAAACAGCGCTGCAGGACACCATCCATGTCCCTGGCTCATGGCAGGGCCCAGGGGGTGGGTTTGGGGTTTGTGCAGGCAGGCGCTGACATGCTACCTGTGTCCCTTTAGGCCATGGCGAGTGTCACTGTGGAGAATGCAAGTGCCATGCAGGTTACATTGGGGACAACTGTAACTGCTCGACAGACATCAGCACATGCTTGGCCAAAGATGGCCAGATGTGCAGCGGCCGTGGGCACTGTGTGTGTGGGCAGTGCCAGTGCACGGAGCCAGGAGCCTTTGGAGAGACATGTGAGAAGTGCCCGACCTGCCCAGACGCTTGCAGCACCAAGAGGTAACGGCACCCTCACTCCCGCTTCTCCCCCCAGACGAGGCCTGTCTTCCAGCCCTTCGGGTCCCGGGGCTGGCCAGCCTCTTCCTTCCATCCCCCACATCTTCCACTGCCTAGTCCTGCTGGGGAGCGAGACTCTTAGGAACAAGAACAGTAACTCGGTGTTAACTACATTATATAGTAAAATAGTGTTCTTGAAATGCTGGTTCCATGGGGATTTTGTAAGGAAATAAAAACAGGACAACAACAACAAAAAAGACTGCTATTCTATTCCCAAATTTAGAAGTTACCAGATCACTGAGTTCAATTAAACCGGTTTTGGTACCAAAATAGTGTCTTCTCAGAGCCATTCGAGAAGGGTTTTTTAGAAGGGCCTTTAGGACACGTCTGGTTTTCCAACGCGTTTGATCCCCTCCCTGACATTAACATTTCCCAAGTAATGTTTCACAGGGTGCCCGTTTGGCAAATGCAGCTTTGAACAAAACATAATCAGAAGGTAGATTGGGTAGGAGAGCATGCGACCTAGATAAGGCTTGCCGGCAACAAGCCACAATGGCTTGTGAATTTTCTGCTCCATTTATAGAGATAATGGAACACGGGCCCTGTGCTGCTGCTGAATGCAGAGATTGTCCGGACAATGGGCCCCCCCAGCCCCTGCTGCCTTGGCCACAGGGTCATGTTCCCCAGGCTGACCTTCCAGTGGCCGTGCCTTTCACCCTCTGCCAGAGTGTGAATGTGCTGGAATTAAAGGGATTGAGGAGCTACGCCATCAGGAAAGCAAGAGTGACCGTTTCTCTTGAATTTTGCTAGAAAAAAACAGCTGTGTCAGCACCACCCATGCTAAGGGGCCTCAAGTGAGGGAAATGGGCACAAATAATCAGAAACAAATAATAATACAGACATCGTCTCTCTTTGGCTGGGGAATGCAACTGTGCAATTTTCTTTTGGCAGATTTCCCCTCCAAATGTCTGGCTTAGACTGATAATGGAAGGAGTTCATGCTCTGTGAGCCTGCTGTGGCTGCTGGGCAGTCCTGGCTCCGAAATGCTCTGGGTGGCAGAACCCTTGCTTGGACGTTTGCCTCAAATAATCCAGGCATGGGTAATTGAAAGCTGGCTGCAGATCGAGAGACCAGATAGACAGGGTCGGATTTATTTTGTGTAACTGGAGAAGTGCGGGGGAGAGTAAGGGAGAAGGAAAACAGATCTGCTTTAGACCTGCTACGAGTGGAGAAGTAACAGAAATCCCAACAGCAACCTCCCAGGGGACGAGGGTAGGATCCTGGATCTGGAGCCCAATGGCTGTGTCCCTCTGCGCCTGGAGCCACAGCCACGGGATGGTGGGGGCAGGAGGGGCCCTCCCCAGCTCCCTGCGGCAGAACTCTGTCAGGTGTGTGCTCCTTGTCCTGGGGGCACCCGAGAGGAAGGGGGCGGGGCAAACGAGGCAACACACATGGAATCAGTAAAAGTAGATAAAGCCCATTTCTTTCCTCTGGAGCCACAAGGCAGTATAGGTTTGCCAGAAGTCAATTAAAAGGCCCAACAGCCTTCACTTTTGTCAAAACGGCATATCCCAAGCTGCAAATGTTGAAGACCTAGAAAACATAGCACTTGATAATTCCTTCTCCATTAAGTAATACCAGAGCAACAGGGAGAGCAGGGAGATGCCGTAAGGAAGCCGCTATTCCTTTATCTCTGGGCCGCACTGACCTTCTGTCTCTTTTCTCTGCCCAACTGCAACTGTTGTTTTAAACAAATTCCCTTTGATAGTGACTTGCAGCAGGCTGTTTTTCTACTTGCTGTTTTGCCAGGAACCACCACGTTTTGAATGCCTTCTGTCTTCCCCCCTCCCTGCCCCAGGGTTTCAGAACCTCCAATCTCCACTTTCTAGCACTAACCAAACATACCCTTCACCTTGGGGGAGGTTACACTCAGCCTCAGCTGATTTCAATTAACAGGCTCTCAGAGTCAAGTCTCTCTCAGCAACTTGTTTGTTTAAAAGGCCAGACTTTAATTTTAACACGTGACTACAGTATATCGCAAGTTTCAGCCCAGCGTGTGGAGCATACGAGTCAGACCAATCGGTCCACATGGTAATTAGGGAATGTTTCTTGGACGTGGCCCTGTGGTTTAACGACAACTGGCGTTGCAGCTGGAGGGCTCGGAGAACCCTCTCGGAGACGGAAGGTCGGCCGGGGGGGTGGGGGGGGCGGCTTTGCCGTGTGTTCATTCAGGAGGCCAAGCTAAACCGAGGCTTCCTGGCCCCCAGCCCAGCCTCAGTGGCCAGCCCTCTGGGACTCTGGCCTCAGGGGAAATGCAAACAATACAACTTGTTTGTAACTCTGCAGGGTTTCCTTGAGGTCGTTCCTGGGAAAGTGAGGACTTGGGAGGGGCTTACTGAGAAGCAGGGCCTCTGGGTGCTGGACCCACTGCCTCCACTTCTCCAGGCTCCCTCACCTCCCTGTACGAGAAGAGGGTCGTGGAGAGGTTCTCTCCAACTCCCTTCCCCTGCCGTACTCCCACCGCAGTTTCTCCCTTGGGAATGTAGACACAGGCCTCAAGGAATTAAAAAAAACAGATGATGATAACGAAGGCCGTGCACAGTGGTTGTACATTCTTCTGTGTTTTTGCCAGAGAGCTTTCCGACACAGCCTCGTCGGTCCCCATGGGCCTGTGGGGTGAGCAGGGCGGCATGTCCTCCAGGTCTCTGCGGGGTCCCCGCCTGCCCTCTGCACTCTAGGCTCCTGGGCCCTCACCCAGACTCCTGAGGAAGCCTGTTTCCGGGGCGTTCACCTTCCTCACAGGCCACCAGGAACCATGGGCTCCCCGCCAAGGCCCTGAGAATTCGCTGTCAGTTGGTTGTTTTTCCCCAGACCACCCCTCCCTGGGGGTCCATTTGTGCTCCCCTGTCCTACCGCCCCCCACCCCACCACCGCAGGCTTCACAGGCCCTTGGTCAAAGCTTCGATGCTCTGGCCCCGCCTCCTCAGGAGTCGGCTGCTCCCACGGATCGATGGGGAATACCTGGAGCTGGGCTGGGCTCTGGGAAGGAGAACTGACCCTTACTTGAGCACTGTTGTTAAGCATTTTCACCCAAAGATAATTTAAACTGTGCACCCAACACGGAGGAGAGGGTCTCAAAGTGTCTCTCTTTCGCTCTTAACCTGATTTCTCCAGAAGGACCCTCTTGAAATGTAGGTTTCCTGGGAGGAGGCTGTGACCCTGTAGCCTCTACTGGAGGCTGGTGTAGACCAACTCACAGGGTGTAGCCCAGCTCATAGGCAGGTTCCTCTGGCAGGGAGAGAGGGCTAGTTCCTGAGGGGCTACAGGGCAGGGCTTCATCGCCCTCACTGTGAAGCCAGGCTGTGCCCCGGAGATGTGGATCTCACGGGTGTAGGCATGCTCTAGAAGCAGGATTTTCTAGAAAGGCCCATGGAGAATCTAATACAGAGGAAGAGTTGAGGGCCCTGCGATCGTGGGAACTGGGGCAGTGTGGGGCAGGAGGCACTGGCTGAGGGGGTGTGAGGATCCCTGTGCAAGGCCCAGAACACCATGTCTTACTCACTGTGATGTCTTCTGCTTGGGGCACACGCTTGCCAGCATCAGATGCAGTAGAGTACAGTGGGTTGGGCTCCTGGTATCTGAACTTGAGAGATCTCCAACCTGCAACTCAACATGGAGGCCAGACATGCTTCTAAACTCACACGTGTTCCTCCGAGGACCCTCCGGCCACCCATGTGACAGCAGTCAGAGGCCAGCAGAAGCCCTTAGGTCAAAAATGTGAAGCTAGGACAAAGAGCCTCCAGGGCTGGCAGGAGGGTGGGCCACACACCCCTGGGAGCTCGGCTGCTGGTGGGGGGCTACTGCACAGCCTCTAACACCTGCATTTATCCCCTCTTCTCCAAAGAGACTGCATCGAGTGCTTGCTGCTTCACTCGGGGGTCCCGGCTGAGAACCAGACCTGCCACAGCCTGTGCAAGGATGAGGTGGTCACGTGGGTGGACACCATCGGTGAGTGTGCCCCAGTGGCCCTGGGCTGCCGTCCCCTTCTGTATCTTGGCAAACGCCTCAAGGCTTCCTCCCCTGGGGGTGATTCATTGGTGCCTGGTGGGGAGGAGGGCAGTTCTAGCCTTGGGTTAGGAACCACAGCGTCAGGGTCTGGGCGCTACTAGGAGCTCCCCAAGAGGACTTGGGCTGCCTTTGCTAGGGTGTAAGTTCCAGGCCTTCTGCAGGTATGACCTCCTTGGGCCATCCCTGGAGTCCGGCCCCTTTCTAGCCACATCTCTCAGGCTCTCTGAACGGTGGGTATGTCAGGACAAGCCATGTTAGCTGCTGTAACAGACACACCCCAGGCCTCAGTGACTTAACAGAATGTAAGTCTTTCACTGCGAGTCCACGGAAGACATTCCTGGTTGGCAAGGCCTTCTGGGAGGTCGTTCTGTATGAAGGTTCTGTATGAAGGTTCCACTCTCCTCAGGGTCCTTGGGATCCTCTCCACTCATTAGCTTGTGGGGGAAGACAGAGTGAGGGATCGCATGAGATGCTTCTGTGGGCTGGGCCTGGAAGTGATGCCTGGGATTCCCACCTGCATGTCACTGGCCAGAACTCAGCCATCTGGCGTCATTGAAGCTGCAAGGGTCTCTGGGAAATGTAGTCAAGTCGTGTGCCGAGGAGGCAGGGAAACCGTGTTTGATGAACGACTACCGGGTCTCTCTGCCACATTTGGTCTCCGTCTGGTGCAGCTCTCACAATGCTGCAAGGCCTCAGAAGGGGCTGAGCTCTTATGTGGCCAGATGGCACCTGGGCCCACGTGCCACCCTGGCTCTTGTCCCCGTGGCAGACGTCCGTTCCTGCAGCTCTCACTGCACCTTGCTCTGTTCTCTGGCACGGCAGCTCTCGTTTGAGGCGTCTTCTCATGTGAACCACTCCAATTTGACTCTGTCCATCCGTCCTTGTGCCTTTGCCTCTGGACAATGTCTACGAGTCCGTTTCTGAGTGGGAGCCCACAGGATGCTCAGACAGGGGTGCACAGACCTCTGCTTTCCACCCTCTCTGGGCTGCCTCCGTCCCTTTCCCAGCACAGCTGTTGCTGTCCCGGCTGAGAGTCTCTAAGGGTAAGAGATGCAGATCACATCCCTTAGCCGTGAGTGCACGTGGCTGACTTGGAAACTGGTCTGGAGCACTGTGATTACACAAACCAAAGCGGCCCTGTGTTGGAACCCGCATACGATCTGGCCACGATGTAAAATGGCGCATGATTTTGGAGAAGTCCGGCGGCTTCCCCTGGTTAAACCGTTACCACACAGCACATTGAGTCGCCCCTGGGTGTATGTACAGGAGAACGGGCAACACATTAACCAGAACTTGGGCATGAATGCTTATAGCAGCATTATCCGTAGTAGTCAAAAGTTTGAAACAGCCCAAGTGTCCGTGAACCGAGGGAAAGCTAATGAGGTACATCCATCCAGGGGAAGAAGGTGTGGGGCTCTGATACATGCTACAGAGACGAATCTTCCAGGTATTATGCTGTGTGTGAGAAGCCAGACAGAAAAGGACATATATTGTATGATGCCATTTATGTGAAATGTCCAAAATAGGCAAAAGCACAGAGACAGAAAGTAGGTCGGTGGTTGCTAGAGGCTGGGGAGAGATAAGGATTGAGACTGACTGCTAACAGCAAGGGTTTCTCTTGGAGGTAATAGAAATGTTCTGGAATTAGATGGTGAGAGTAGTGATACATCGTCAACATATCAAATGACTGAGTTGTACCTAAAACAGTGGGGCGAGGGGACAAGACTGTGTACCTCGACAGGGTTTCTGCCTCTGAGGGCCCCTGGCTGGCAGCCTCACTTGACCTCAGCTGCTGCGGGCTCCTGGCTCCAGCCTCCCATCTTGGCCCCAATGCACGGCCTCCCTCATTCCTGCCCTGTGGTTCCGACTGACCGCTGTGGCTATATCCTAGCTCCTGAGGACTCTGAGTCTTGCACTCTGAGCTGGCCCTGGCTCATTGAGCACCGCTGTATGCTGGGGCTTGTGCTAGACCAGCGGGGCCCATGCGGAGCCCAGGCTCACCCCGTCTTTCTGCCGCTGCATTTTTCTGCTTGCTGCGAAGGCTTGGCTCCCAGCACAGTCTGCCCATGCACCTGAAGCAGCAGTGGCCCCCACCCAGACACACAGGCAGGAAGGACAAGGTCCCACCTTCCTGGGGCCCTGACGCACCTGCTCTTGGGGCGGGTGCAACTTCTCAGTAAAATCCTCCAGGAGAAGTCAGGTGGACTGTGTATCCTTCCCTCTCCTGGCTTTTCTCACACACCCGTGCACTCAGCCAGGCCAGGCTTATGGGTCGTGGGGAGAATGGTCCAGGCCCTCACCTTTGATGACCACACTGACTGGTCTGGTTCCCGGTGAAAAGCCGGTGAGAGCAGTAGGGTTGCAAAGGCAAGAGCCGAAAGGCATCTCACGCAGCCGCCTCAGCCCACCGCAGTTGCTCAGGACCGAATGGCCATTGCTGCTGAATGTCCCCTTTCCCTTCCCTACTCCTTTCCCTCCTAGAAATCAGTCTGACCCTTGCCCACAGAAGCCTTGGAGTGCAGGTGGTGCCTGGACAGGGGCCTGGGACTCTGTCGTGTCAGGGGAACAGCTGTGTGGGGCCAGGCGGGGGCTGCTCCCTGTGAAGGAGCCTGGCAAGTGGCATCCAGACCCCGTCCTGGCCTCCGGCGCTGGCCCGCGGCACTCCTGTCCGAATGGCCTCATCACCCTCTGTGGACACTGTGGGTTTCCGTCCTAGAACAGAGCCATGGACACTTGGCCACTGCAGCGGGCTCCCAGCCAGGGGCACTCGACTGAGAACTCTTGCCTGGGCTTGCAGGGCATCGGATGGCGCTTTACTTTGTGTCCCCTTCACGTCCAGGGCAGTTCCATGGCCCAGCCTCAGCCCGGAGCAGCACACCAGTGCTTCCCCTGCTTCCTGTCCTGCCCACATGGGGGAGGTTGGCAGAGCCTCTGTCCCACTCCCCAGAGACTGCTCGCGCCCCAGGGGATTCATGGCCCCGGAGCAACCCACACTCCCCGCTGGGGCTGCATCCTTGATGGGAGACACCCCAGCTCCTCGTAAAGCCCCATCCTCCCCTTTATGTCTCTTGGCACCCACTTGCTTAACCGAGGTGCTCGGCTCCCTGCCCTCGGTCAGCACACTGGGTCGCTCAGAGCAGACACTTGTGCCCCATTTTCTTCCAGTGAAAGATGACCAAGAGGCTGTGCTTTGTTTCTACAAAACTGCCAAGGACTGTGTCATGATGTTCACCTACGCGGAGCTCGCCAGCGGCAAGTCCAGCCTGACCGTCCTCAGGGAGCCAGGTGGGTCTGACCGGCGGGGAGCTCCGGCCACACTTGCCTCAGGGAGCTCTCGAGTCCACAGCCTGCCGCCACACTTTTCTGTCCAAGACCCGCCATCAGAGCTCTGGGTTACATGGCTCTGCTTGGCTCCAGGGCCCCCAAGGAGGCCCAGCCTTTGTTGAAACAATGATAATTCTGCCTCCTGCTTTGGACCCAGGCACCAATGGCCTCTTGTTTTGGAGTCATCAGGGATTCTAGTATGACCCCTTTTATTCTTCTCTGGAAGGGGGGTAGGGGTGAGGAGAGAAAAAGCTGCTCCCTTCAATTTACAGCATGGCAAACTGTTTTTCCAAGTTGAGCCACGCCACATAATGTGGCTTTTCAGGGCCAGCAGCAGAGGAAATGCTGTGCCCAGGATGCAGGCCTGCAAGAATGAGGCTTTGTCTTCAAGCGCGGTCTTCGTGGTCCTTTGAAAATAAGCATATTCGCTGCGAAGGGCCACCCTAAGGGCTCACAACTGTTGGCTGGCCCACCGCCCGGCCCTTGTGGATGCAGCTTCGTGCAGTCTGCCGCCTGCCGTGTCTGCTCTGAAACCATTCACAGGAAGGCCGGGACCAGTCCAGTCTCGAGAGTGGAGACCAGGCCAGGCCAGGCCTGGGCACTCAGGTGGGGGGAGATGCTGCTGAGAACAGGGGGCACACGGCCTGTGAGAGCGAGGGGGCTAGGTGGGGATGAGGGTGGGGTGGCATGTGTGGCCATGCTTTCCTGGTGGCTCTGCTCACCCTGCTTCCTGGTCCCCTCCAGAGTGTGGAACTGCCCCCGATGCCACAACAATCCTCCTGGCCGTGGTGGGCAGTATCCTCCTGATTGGGATTGCGCTCCTGGCCATCTGGAAGCTACTTGTCACTATCCATGACCGGAGAGAGTTTGCAAAGTTCCAGAGCGAGCGGTCCAGGGCCCGCTATGAGATGGTAAGCCAGCGGGATGTTAGTAGTAGAGAAAAAGTCGAACTTCGAGGTCTGGTTGAGGTCACACAAGCTTTTAAGCCCCCGTCTTTGGCATTCAAATCAAAGAAACAACACCTGGGAGGCGGTGTGTGGCTAGGTCGGGATGGTGAGAACACACGACCCCAGAGCATGGAGGGCCCTGTGCACAGCCCCACAGCAGACCCAGCTTAGGACCCTCATAGAGCAGAGGCAGAGGCATGTTGCAGCCTCGGCAGGAAGAAGCTGGATGGTTCTTGAGAGACCGCAGACTCAGTAAAGGATCTCAAGTCCTTGGAGTCCCCTACGGTGTCTGTTGTGCAAGTCTCGTCTCCCCAGGCGGATGCGCTTTCCCATAGAACTGAGTGCAGTGAGCATCCCTGGACCCCTAGTTGGTCTCTGTTTAAATTGGAAGGGACTTCAGAGATCATCTGGTCCGGCCCCTCATTTCAGAGATAAAGAGCAGAAGCTCTGAGACCTGGAGGGTCTTTCCCAGGGCGCGATGGTCAGTGGCCACCCAGGGCTGTCACCGCCTGCGTGTTCAGGCTGCCGCCTTCCAGGGTGATGGATTGAAGAAGGGTCTCGAACCCTGAATATGTGTGTGCGAATGAATGGACACCCATGTCCTCTTGCCTTCTGTCTTCTCTAGGCTTCCAACCCTCTGTACAGAAAGCCCATCTCCACACACACCGTGGATTTCACCTTCAACAAGTTCAACAAATCCTACAATGGCACAGTGGACTGACAGCTCCTCAGAGGGCCAGAGGGGGCTGATGAGAAGTCAGACTGATTGGCCTTGGACAGCCACTCTGCTGGATCACGGTCCCCTGGAGGGACAAGCACAGACAGCTTCCCGTTAGTCTGGGCCGGGAGCCCACTCCCTGCACATGAAGGTGGCCAGTGTGCTGCCCAGCTGCCCGGCCATGGCCACAACAGGCAGCCACCCCTCCACGCCCAGGAAAAGGCCCGGGACCTTGGCGCTTTCAGCTTTCTGCACCACAGCGAGCTCACCATCTCTGGGCACAGCTGGGGGCCTAGGCTACGTCTCCCTTCCGGGAGGGCTGATCCTCCAGCCCGGCCAGAGGAGAAGGCTCTTGGGAGCATTGGAGTGTGCAAAACCAACACATGCTCTGGCTTTTCTCGTGTTGATCATTTTTATATGAAATAAAAAGATCATGCATTTATGGTATAGTTCTCATTGCCGCGAACTGTCTGCCTGATCTATCCTTGCAAGGGGTGTTGGTGGTGGGATTATCGAGATGCCTGCTGAAGGCACAGAGTTGCAAATGTCAGTTTTTCAATTCTGTCCGTGTCCATTTAGTACTTTTGTAATGAAAGGGGGAAAGTTTGGGATTGAAAGTAAAGATGAAAACCAAAAGATTTTGTGTTTGCCTGACATTCTCTGTGATGCCCGCATTCCTATCTGAAGTGGTCTTAAGTGGTATCCCGGTGGGGGTTGAAAGTGCTGTGTCCTTCCTCAGGGGACCCAACACAAGCCAGTCCACTGTTCTAGACCAGGGCTCTTCAAACAGGGCTCAGTGGGATGCTCAAGGAGGGGCTAAGCCTGTGCCTTAGGACCCTCCCAGCTCTGGTGTAAAGAAAGAGCTCCACACTAGAAACTATGAAAACCCCCACTAGCCTGCCTGCCCTGTTCCAACGTCCTGAGGCTAGAAATGGATTGTGTGCATGAAGAAAGGTCAAGATGCGACTTCCACCCACTTTCCACATAGAGAGCAGTTCCCTTCCAGTGCCTTCCCCAATCAACTCCCATCTTCCAGCTAGGCCCAGAGCACAAAAACCATTTTAGTGTGTTTCCCTACAGGTCCCTTTAGTGCTCTTGGGTTCCCCTATCTGAGATGGAAGGGACCCGACAAATGCTCTGATCCTGTCCTCCTGTCCCCATCTACCCACCCAAAGGTCAGGACATTAGCTAATGACAAGCCGGTCCTGAGGCCCAGGTTTCACCCTCGCCTGAGGGCTGGCCGTCTAATACCTGCTGGCTCTGATAAAATCTGTCACTAATCTGGTTTTCTGCTCTTGGCACCAGGTCTAGGCTGCTAGGCTTTCATTCCAAATGTATCTGTCCCCGGCTTTGGCCTGATGTCCCTTCCTTCCTTTGGGCAAATACGGAGACAAGTGCCTGTCAATAAATAAGGTCTCTCACCTGGGGCAAATACGGACGGATTCTGAGTTTCCTCTGTCCTGCGTAATTGGGATGAAACCAAGACCTCGTGACCTCGTGCAGCTGCCTTAAAATCTTCATTGTAATAAAGCCAAATGTAAGTAAATATATAAAAGAGATAAAAAGGTGACTTAATTAAAAATACGGTTTTGAAAGAAACTGGATTTGTCTTCTGTTTTGGGGTTTCCTGGAGACAAATCATTAGCTTGTTTGCAGGCTTATTTTCTATCAGGCAGCTCTGTGAGGGCACGCAGTCTCTGAAGGATTCTTGGTCCCTGCCGTCCACCCTACAGAAGTTCGGATGAATTCATCTGTGATGTGCACCCAACCAGCTGCTCACAGTGCCCTGCTGCCCTCTGCTGGAAGCTCTGGGGATTAGCTGTTGCGAGACTTGCCTCCTGAGATTCTGACCCAACCTGTTACTCTCTTCCCTTCCTTAGCCCTTTGTCCATGCTAGCACCCCCCTCCCTCTCCCAACACACACCCATCACCACCAGCACTCCTCCATGGACCCCAGTAACGGAACAGGAGCTGGAGGTGAACTGCGGGCTGCTGCTGCCCCTCAGAACAATTTGTTACTTAAACTGTTACCCCTGGAGGATTTTACTAGTTGCCAAGCACATTTAGATATGGCCTTAAGAAATACATATACTGACAACAGGTCTTTGGGGAGAAGGACGATGTACGACCGTGAACCTGGGCAGCTGGGGATGCCCGGTTCGACCGGGCGGAAGGCCGCCCCTTCAGAGAAGCCGGGCAGCCGGGAACGCCCAGTCAGCTCAGGGTGGAACAAAAACCGCCTGCTTCCCTTTTTCTTTGTCGCTCTTTTCTCTTCCCAGAAGTGCCCGTTGTTGTTAGATGAGTCCTTTGAATGTGCTTGGTTAACTATAAACCTTACCCTACCCCTTGCTTGCCTGCAAGACGGGATTAACGTTTGACCTTCATCAATCCTTCTATTGGCTATTGTTTCTATCTAATAAAAGTGAGACTGTGGAGTTGCTCGTGGCAGCAGTCCTTTTCGACTGTTGTCCCCTGCTCCTAGTCTTTTGCAGCTGACTTGTTTGTGCCTAATTCTTCTCTCGTCGCGGACTGGAAATGGCAAGTGGCGCCCGGTCCCTGTTAACCAGACTCGATCTGATCAGAAATAAAACAGGAGAAGAAGCCCCAACGTGAGTTTTGCACGGCCGTGCCTTTTTCCCGCGGGTGAGTTGTGGGCAATTATCGCAGGGTATGGGTAATCTAGAGAGCACAAACGATTATCGCCCTCATGTTGAGAAGGCTCCTGAAGGCGGGAAGAACATTGCTCCTGGTTCTCTGTATTAGGGACTTTAGATTTACAAACATGGGGAAAAGTAGGTCACGAGTTAAAACTTTCGTATACGAAAGGAAAGCAAATTCCAGTCACTATATGGCCTACTTGGACCCTCATTCGCTCCGTTTTGGAGCCTTTACAAACCCCTGATTCAGAGAGCGATAATGAATGTTCAGGAGAAACTAAAACAGAGGAACCTGAACATACCATCCAGGAAGAGAAAGAAACTATTAAGGCCACCAGGAAGGAATATAGAAAGGAGGAAACTCTTCCTCCTCCTCCTCCTCCAGTAACAAAACAAAAGGTGCCCATGTCACTGTTGCCGTCGGCTCCGCCGTTCTATAAGAAGGCACCATTTAATAAAAAAGATGAAAAGTACATGCTATCGGCTGTTCAGAAAGGTCTCCTTGAAGCACAGTGAGCGGGAGACCTAGATGCCTTGCATTTTAATTTCCCGGTTATTATTATAGAACATGTCGCTCCAGGACATGATCCTAACAACCCTAATGGTGTCTATGAAGCCAAGCATGAGCAATTTCCCTTCAAATTGTTGAAGGAATTAAAAGAGGCAGTACAAAACTATGGAGCTAATTCTCCATTTACAACGAGAACTATTCAAGGCATCGCAGAAGGCAATCGACTTACTCCGACAGATTGGTCATTGCTAGCAAGAACAGGTCTATCTCCAAGTGAGTTCTTGCAGTTCAAAACATGGTGGCAAGATCATGCAGAAATAGCAGCTGTCCATAATAGAGCTCATAACATTCCTGTTTCCATAGGCCCAGGTTCAAGACCAGGTATTAATGAATGATCAAGCTGTTGAACAGCTCCGGTGTTGCTGTTTGAGAGCATGGGAGAGAATGGAATCTCAGGGAGATAAGTGCTCTTCTTTACAGAAAGTGGTACAGGGTCCAAGAGAATCCTAAACTGATTTTATTGCAAGATTACAAGAGGCTGTCAGAAGACAGATAATATTGAGGCTGTGGATACCATTATGCAACTGTTGGCTTATGAGAATGCTAATTCTGATTGTAAGAAGTTGCTAGCACCCCTTAAAGGCAAGGGAACATTGACTGATGATATTAAGCTATGTCAAGGAGTAGGAACAGAGACCTATAGAGCTGATTCGTTAGCTCAAGCAATGGCTACTCTGACCACAGGAAAATTTAAAGGACAGTGTTTCAACTGTGGGCAATCAGGACATACTAAAGCTCAATGTAGGCAAAGAGGACAATTCCCTTTGCAAAATGTAAGAAATAAAACACCTGGTCTCTGTCCCAGATGTAAAAAGGGAAACCATTGGGCGAGTCAGTGTCACTCTAGAGTTAGCAAGGATGGATACCCCCTTCAGGGAAATTGGGGCAAGCCCTCAGCCATGAAAAACAAGGGGGCCAATTCTCCCAAAACACCCAGCTTTCTGACAAATGTACCATTTTGAATTTATTACATGCCACGCCTGGTAGTGCTGGATTGGATCTTCCCATTCCCAGAGATCATCTTTTAATGCCTACCAAGCTTCCCATTAAAATTCCAATTAACATTTATGGCTCTCTACCAAAGGGGACCACTGGGTTACTTTTGGGAAGATCAAGCCTTACTTTATTTATTTATTATTTTTTTTTTAAGATTTTATTTATTTATTTGACAGACAGAGATCACAAGTAGGCAGAGAGGCAGGCAGAGAGAGAGAGAGGAGGAAGCAGGCTCTCCGCGGAGCAGACAGCCCGATGCGGGGCTCGATCCCAGGACCCCGGGATCATGACCTGAGCCGAAGGCAGAGGCTTTAACCCACTGAGCCACCCAGGTGCCCCTCAAGCCTTACTTTAAAAGGAGCGCTAGTTCATACTGGTGTTACTGATTCGGATTATACTGGTGAAATTTCAGTGATGTTGACTACTGTGGCGCCATATCCTTTTCAAAAAGGAGACTGCATTGCTCAGCTGTTGCTTTTACCCTATCTCTGGGGTCAGTCTAAAAATAAACAAAGAAATTCCGATGGGTTTGGGAGTACTGGAAAGGCTGGAGCATATCTGACTGAGAAAATTTATCAAGATAGACCAATTTGTCATCTTAAAATACAAGGAAAGGAATTTTCAGGTTTGATACTGGAGCTGATGTGTCTATCATAAGCTCATTACTTTGACCTAAGAAATGGCCATGCAATTCCTTTCCTGTTACTATCACAGGATTAGGACAGACTGGCAATGTGCGTCAAAGCGCCAATATTCTTCTCTGTGAAGGTCCCGAGGGTCAAAAGGGTTATCTACAGCCATATATTGTAGACTTACCCATTAACCTTTGGGGGCGAGACTTACTAAGTCAGTGGGAAGCCTCTCTGGTTATACCTTCCCCTGAGGAGAACTCCCAGATTTTTCACTGAAGGCCACTGCTCCTGAACCCATTAAGTTAAATTGGAAGGATGACAAACCGGTTTGGGTGGAGCAGTGGCCCTTAACACAAGAGAAATTAGTTATTTTGCAAGCCTTAGTGGAGGAACAGATAGAAAAAGGACGTATTGAAGGATCTCATAGTCCTTGGAATTCGCCAGTTTTTGTTATTAAGAAAAAATCAGGGAAATGGAGACTTTTAACAGACCTATGTGCGGTTAATTCTGTTATCCAACCCATGGGGTCTCTCCAACCTGGATTGCCTTCGCCTAATCTAGTCCCACGCGAATGGCCAATAGTTATCATAGATTTACAGGGTTGCTTTTATACTATACCACTTGCTAAGGAAGACTGTCCTCGTTTTGCTTTTACTATTCACAGTGTAAATTTAAAAGCAGCAGCCAAACGATATCAATGGAAAGTTCTTCCATGAGGAATGTTGAATAGCCCCACTATCTGTCAGGAGTATGTGGCAAAAGTTACACAGCCAGTTAGGGATCAATTTCCAGAAGTTTATAATTCATTATATGGATGATATATAATGTGCAGCCTCTGATAACGTGCAATTGCAGGATGCATTTAGAATGCTTCAAATGCAATTTGAGAAATACAAACTCATTATAGCTCCAGAAAAAATACAAGTTACCACACCTTTCTCATATCAGGGGTTCATTATGGATAGGACCTCAGTTGAACCCCCAAAAGTTCAAATCTGTAGAGATAAAATTACAACCTTAAATGATTTGCAAAAGTTATTGGGAGGCATTAATTGGATAAGACCTAAAATTGGAATTCCCACATATGCCTTACAGCATCTTTTTGCCTCTTTAAAGGGGGATCCTAATTTAAACAGCCCCAGGACCCTATCCAAAGAGGCTTTAAAAGAACTGCAGTTTGTTGAAAACCAGATTCACTCAATGCAAACGGATCGAGTCCAACCTGGAATACTGTTAGATCTTCTCATTTTTCATACCCCACATACACCCACTGGATTAATTATCCAGGAGAAATTGATCGTAGAATGGATCTTTCTCCCAAATAATACTGTTAAAACACTCATTGCCTATATAGACCATATTGGCAGTATTATTCAATTAGGAAGGAAAAGAACTCGGCAAATACAGGGGTATGATCCACAGGTTATTGTTCTGCCTTTAAATAAGGCACAAATGGAAACTGCATTCCAAAATAATTTAAACTGGCAAATTGCTCTTAGTGGCTTTACTGGAGACATTTCTTCTCATTATCCCTCTTTACCTATTGTCTCCTTTTTAAAACATACTGCTTTTGTGCTTCCCAAAATTACTTCTAAAAATCCTATAACAGATGCCCCTACTTAACTTTTCTGATGGCTCTGTTAAAGGTAAAGCTTGTTATTATGGTCCTACTTCAAAAGTCATACCTACTACTGGTCTCTCAGCACAAAAATCAGAATTAATGGCAGTTATTGCATTGTTTCAAGATGTTTCTTCTGCATCTAATCTGCTGATTCATTATATACTCTGTATGTTTTGCAGCATATTGAAACTGCTACTATTTCTACTTCTGATGTCTCCCTCCATTCATTATTTTATCATTTGCAATCCCTTATTCATCAGTGCTTTGCTCCTTTTTATGCTACTCCTATCCAGAGTCACACCGGCCTTCCAGGGCCATTAGCTAGAGGTAATGAAATAGCTGATTCTCTTCATTTGCTCAGCTTTTCAGGAAGCCTCAGATTTTCACTCTCTTAATGCATGTTAATCAAAAAGGACTTCGGCATAAATTCCCTATTATTAAGGAGCAAGCAAATTCTATTGTTCACTCCTGCCCCTCTTGTGCTGCTATTAATTTACCTACGCAGCCAACAGGCATTTGGCTACCGGTGAAACACCACCGTGTTTGGGAAAGTTCTCCAGACGTACATACACTTTTAACAGTATTGAAGAACTGGGTCCATAGAACAAAAAGATTTGTTGGGTTACTTACAACAGCTACTCTAGGAATTACAGCCATTACTGCTACAGCGACCACTGCAGGAATGGCCTTGCATCAAACTGTACACTACACGATTTGTACAGAAGTGGCACGAGAATGCTAGTAAGGCCTGGAATCAACAAACGTTCATAGATCAAAAACTAGATGAACGTGTCTCTAATTTAGAAACAGCCATGATATATATAGGAGATGATCTTCAGAATATAAAGCTTAGACTTCATATTTTATGTGATTGGAATGTTTCTTCTTTCTGTGATACTACTCCCCATGCCTATAATGAATCAGAAGTATCTTGGAGCAAAATTCGCCGACATATTAACTAACCATTATGGTGATCATCTAACCTTAGATATTAAACAACTTCAAGATGTGATTCTAAGTATCACTCACTCGTTATTATAATCTGTTCCAGGAGTGAGTTTTACTCAAAGAATTAATGCTATTCTGTCCGATTTAAACCCTTCTACTTGGATCACACAAACTGGTCTCGGTGTTATAAGTGAATTGATTATTCTTCTTATTGCTGTAATCTTTTTATGCTTAGTCCTCAGAAGCACGCGAAAATCCCTCCAACGACTGAAAAATCAAGAAGCTGCAAAATCAGCTTTTCTACTTCACAAACAAAAGGGGGGAGATGCTGTTGCCCCTCACCCTGGAGGATTTTACTAGTTGCCAAGCACATTTAGATATGGCCTTAAGAAATACATATACTGGGGCACCTGGGTGGCTCAGTGGGTTAAAGCCTCTGCTTTCGGCTTGGGTCATGATCTCGGGGTCCTGAGATCGAGCCCCGCATCCGGCTCTCCGCTCAGCGGGCAGCCCGCTTCCTCCTGTCTGTCTCTGCCTGCATCTCTGCCTACTTGTGATCTCTATCAAATAAATAAATAAATATCTTAAAAAAAAAAAGAAAAAGGAAAATACATATACTGACAACCGGTCTTTGGGGAGAAGGACAATGTACGACTGTGAAGCTGGGCAGCTGGGGATGCCCAGCTCGCCCAGGGCGGAGCGCCGCCTGCTTCAGGGAAGCCGAGCACCCAGGAACACCTGGTCAGCTCAGGATGGAATGAAAACCGCCTGCTTCCCTTTTTCTTTGTCGCTCTTTTCTCTTCCCAGAAGTGCCCGTTGTTAGTTAGATGAGTCCTTTGAATGTGCTTGGTTAACTATAAACCTTACCCTCCCCCTTGCTTGCCTGCAAGACGGGATTAACGTTTGACCTTCATCAATCCTTCTATTGGCTATTGTTTCTATCTAATAAAAGTGAGACTGTGGAGTTGCTCGTGGCAGCAGTCCTTTTCGACTGTTGTCCCCTGCTCCCAATCTCTTGCAGCTGACTTGTTTGTGCCTAATTCTTCTCTCGTCGCGGACTGGAAGCGGCAGTGGGCGCTCTCACACCCCGGGTGGACTGGCACTGCCCTTCCTGCGACTGCTTGGACGCACACAGGAGTTCTAAAGACAACAAAGGGACTTGGAAGGAGCACCTGGCAGTCTCTGGAAGTCTTTCCTCCTATCTGGAAGCATGGTTAGGGATGTACTTGCAAAGAAGTATTTCTTCTTTTGCATTGTAATTTATTTACATTGTAATTCATCTATAGTGATTAACTATACCGATTTCCAAATGGTACTCAACTTGTATTAACTGATTTTGAACTTCTCTAATTGCAAAAGTAGTATAGAGCAAAGATGGAAAACAAAGAAACCATAAAGAGAATCTTTTATAATCATACCAAGGAGGGTAACTACTCCAGCTTTTTGTGTATGACTTGTCTTTTTTTTTTCTATGCATATATATATAATTTTAGCCAAATTAGAATTTGAGTATCGCTATTTTTTAAAGATTTTTTATTTATTTGACAGAGATCACAAGTAGGCAGAGAGGCAGGCAGAGTGGGAAGCAGGCTCCCTGCTGAGCGGAGAGCCCGATGCGGGACTCAATCCTAGGACCCGGAGATCATGACCTGAGCCAAAGGCAGAGACTTTAACCTAGAGCTACCCAGGTGCCAAACTATCACTCTTTAAAAGGACCAGGGTCCTTCATTCCACTTGGTTGACTAGTTCTTAGTGAAACTAAAGTAATAGCTACCTCTTTGTGGGGGGAAGAGATGTGTTTTTTTTAATTTGCTTAATTAGGATCGTGGCTTGAGGTTGATTATCATGAAACCCGGGATGGATTTCAGGTAACAGCAAACAGATGGGGAAATGAGAAGGGAGGAGGGGCCTTTCTGTCTATTCAAGGTTCACCTGTTAACTGGCTCACTCTTTCCTCTCTTCAGAGGGTTTCCAGCACGCAGGCTCCCGCTGGCTTCGGAGAAGGGCAGCTGGGGCTCTGGGCTGCTAGCAGGGCTTGGGGACTGGCTGCGAGGGGCCAGTGGAGGAGAGGAGGAAGCTGACAGTGCTCGACTAACACTCAAGAGGAGGTGAGTGTGGGACCCGCGTGTCCGAGGCGCTGAAGTCTCCTGGGAGGTGTGCGCTGAGGCAGCGCTGGAAGTGTGGACAGGGCGCGTGGAGCCCGCAGGCTCTGCCCACGTTCGCCTAGTTGCAAGCACTCAGCTGAGGCTTTCAGCGTGGCTGTGAGTGAGGCCCTCTGCCCGCTTTCCCTGGGATGGTCCCACATGGCTTCTGTCCTCCTCCCAACTCAGGACTCCCAATGCTCAGGCCTCAGACCCTGGAGGGAGGATGCAAAGTGCAGGGAGGCTGGACGGTGAGAAGTGCTGGGTGCTGGTGGGAGAGCCCTGTGTGTACAGCCCTCCTCAGCTCCCAGGGCCCCTCCTGCTGAGCTCCTGGCAGCTTTGGAAGGAACTCTGGGATGGTCCTGACATCAGCCTGGTGTGACAGCGGCCTCTGAGATGGTTAGGTGATGTGTCAGTGAAAAGGTCTTCATATCCAGTTTCTCTGGAGTTCAATGCTAGGCAATTCTGATGCTTCCTTTTTTCATATGATGGAACCTGCAGGATCGGGCCCTTTTGGGTGTCCTGATTGTCAGGAAGCTGAGAACTAAATGCAACAGAATATAACTACCTTTAGTTCTCATTGAGATCCTGACTTCTCCCCTGACCTGCCCCCTCCTCTGCCCTTTCCACTTCCCCCTCCACACCTGCTTTTGGACCCTTCTGCCCATGTCCTGCTGTATCGTTTCTTCATCTTAAGGGCCTCTAGTTCTTGCTGCATGAAGGCAGGATCTAAACTGGAAGTAACCATAAGTCCCAACCTTCTAGGATGGGAGGTTCTTGAACCTTTCTGTGTTGTGGACCCTTTCAGTGATCTGGGAAATGCTTCTGACTCCTTGTCAGAGTAATGCATGTTAAGTGTGTAAATAGGTAAGATACCCAAAAGTCTGGCCCAACTCATCAGGGCAGCTGGTCACCCTGTACCATTTTAGCTGGACTCCAGGAATACCCTAGAGGGCTCACCAGTTAAAGCTTTATTGGTCTCATCCGTGAATAGCAAACCCCTGAGACTAAAAGCAGCCTCTCTTCTTCATTTGACTCTCACAGTAGACGCACAGGGTGATCAGAGAAGGCATTACCACATTTTACAAAGGATTAAATTGATGTCCATCACCCCAGGCTGAGAGGGTTGGCGAAGGAGACTCCAGCTCAGGGGCCCTATCTCTACGTTGATGCTCTCCTCCACACCGCACCTTCTGGAAAATGTGTGACAGTCTTCTTACCCTAGAGCTCACATGTAAGTGAAATCCATGGTACTTGTCTTTGTTAGACTTCCTTCTCTTAGCACAATACCACCTAGGTTCATCCATGCCATCATAAACGGCAAGATCTCGTTCTCTCTTATGGCTGTGTAATATTCTGTAGTGTATATACATGCGTGTGTGCATGCACACGGTGTCTTCTCCCTCAAGGGAAAAGCTTTCCATTGATAGATGTATCAGAGGACACTTGAGCTGCCTCCATAACTTGGCTGTTGTAAATAATGCAGTAAACATAGGGCTGCATGGATCTTTTTAAATTAGTTTTTAAATTAGTATTTTAATTTTCTTCAGGTAGATAGCCAGAAGTGGAGTTATTGGATCATATATATATATATATATATATATATATATATTTTTTTTTTTTTGAGGAAACTCCATACTGTTTTTCACAGTGACTGCACCAATTTATATTCTGATCACTGTAGTTAGGTAGGGTGCACTTTTCTCCACATTCTCACAAACACTTGTTATTTCTTGTCTTTCTGATACTAGCCAGTCTGACAGGTGTGAAGTAGCACCTCAGGGTGATTTTGATTTGCATTTCCTTGATGTTTAGTGATGTTGAGTATCTTCTCATGTGTCTTTTGGCCATCTGGATGTCTTCTTTGGAAGAATGTCTATCCCAGGTTTCTGAGCACTTTTTAATCAGTTGGTTTGTTTTAGTTTTTTTGGTTTTGAGCTGTGTGTGTTCTTTATATGTTTTGTGTATTAGCCCTTTATCAGATACATCATTTGCATATATCTTCTCCCATCCCATAGGTTGCCTTTTTGTTTTGTTGATGGTTTCTTTGCCATGCAAAACTTTTTATTTTGATGTAGTCTTAGTTCACATTCGTTCCCTTGCCCGTGGAGACATACATAAATAGGTTGCTAAGGACAATGTCCAAGAGATTACTGCCCATGTTTTCTTTTGGGTGTTTCATGGTTTCAGGCCTCACATTTAGGTTTTTAATCCATTTTGAGTTTATGTTTTTATATGGTGGAAGAACATGGTCCAATTTCACTCTATGCGTGTAGCTGACCAGTTTTCCCAACACCACCTATTGAAAAAATTCTCCCCATCATATATTTTTACTCCTTTGTTGTAGACTAATTGCTAATATAGGCATGAGTTCATTTCTGGGCTCTCCATCCTGTTGCATCAACCTTGTGTCTGGTTTTGTGACAGAACCATACCATTTTGATTACTAGCTTTATAGTAGATCTTGAAATCTGAGACCATGATACCTTTGTTCTTTCCCAAGATTGCTTTGGCTATTTGGGTTCTTCTATGGTTTCATGCAAATTTTAGGATTTTTATAAAATTTTGGTATTTTGATAGGGATTGCACTGAATCTGTAGTTGGCTTTGGGTGGTAGGAACACTGTGATACTAATTCTTTCAAACCATGAGCATATAATCTCTTTTCATTTGTTTGTGTCATCCTTAACTTCTTTCATCAGTGTCCTAGTTTTCAGAGTAAGGTCCTTTTCTTCCCTGGTTAAATTTATTCCTAGGTATTTAATTTTGGGGAAGTGCAGTTGTACATGGGATTGTTTTCTTAATTTCTCTTTCTGCTACTTCATTACTAGTGTATAGATGTGCAACAGAATTCTGTATATTAATTTTTTATCCTTCAAACTTACTGAATTGATTTATCAATTCTAATAGTTTTTCTGGTGGAATTTTTAGGTTTTCTACCCATTTGGTATCATCATCTGCAGAGAATGACACCTTTATTTCTTCCTTACCAATTTGGATGCCTTTTATTTCTTTCTCTTGTCTGATTGCTGTGGCTAGGGCTTCCAATACTAAGTTGAATAAAAGTGATGAGAGTAGACATCCTTGTCTTGTTCCTGATCTTAGAGGAAAGCTTTCCTTTTTTTTTTTTTTCCCCATTTTCAACATTGGGTATGATGTTAGTTGTATGTTTTTCATACACAGCCTTTGTTATGTTGAAGTATGTTCCCATTAAACCCATTTTGTTGAGAATTTTATCATGAATGTATTTTGTCAAACGCTTTTCTGCATCTGTTGAGATGATCATGTTTTTTTATTCTTCCTCTTATTAGTGTGATCTATCATATTGATTTGTGAGTATTGAACCACTCTTGCATTAGGTAAATCCTACTTGATCATGGTGAATGGTATTTTTGAAGTATTGTTGAATTCATTTGGCTGATACTTTGTGAATTTTGCATCTATTTTCATTGGTTTCTGGTTTTGTTGTTCTTGGTAGTATCTTCGACTTGTTACCTGGGTAATGCTGGCCTCACAGAATGAATATGGAATTTTTCTTTTTCTTTTTCTTTTTTTTTTAAAGATTATTTATTTATTTGACAGAGAGATTACATGTAGGCAGAAAGGCAGGCAGAGAGAGAGAGAGAGGAGGAAGCAGGCTCCCTGCTGAGCAGAGAACCCGATGTGGGACTCGATCCCAGGACTCTGGGATCAGGACCTGAGCCGAAGGCAGCGGCCCAAACCACTGAGCCACCCAGGCGCCCTTCTTTTTATTTTTTGAAAAACTTTGAGAAGAATAGGTATTAACTCTTTAAATATTTGGTAGAATTCACCTGTGAAGCCGTCTGGTCCTGGGCTTTTGTTTATTGAAACCTTTTTTGACTACAGATTCAATTTCATTGCTAGTAATAAGTCCATTTAAATTTTTTAGGGGCACCTGGGTGGCTGAGGTCATGATCTTGGGGTTCTGGGATCAAGTCCTGATTTGGGCTCCCTGCTCATCAGGGAGCCTGCCCTTTTCCACTCCCCTGCTTATACTTGCTTGAACTTACTCTTGCTCTTGCTTTCGCTCTAATAAATAAAATCTTAAAAAAAAAAAGTGTATTTCTTCCTGATTCAGTTTTGAAAGGTTGCATGTTTTTAGGAATTTTATCCATTTCTTTAGGTGGTCCAATTTGTGGCACATAATTTTTTATTGTAGTCTCTTATAATTCTTTGTATTTCTGTGGTGTCAGTTATTATATCTTCTCCTTCATTTCTGATTTTGAGGACTCTCTTGTTTTTTTCCTTGATGAGTCTGGATAAAGGTTTATTGATTTTTGTTTATACTTTTCAAAGAACCAGCCCTTCATTTCATTGTTTTGTTTTGTATCTCTTTCATCTATTTCTGCTCTAATCTTTATTGTTTCCTCCCTTTTCTACTAACTTTGGGCTTTGTTCTTATTTTCTAGTTCTTTTAGGTGTAAGGTTAGGTTGTTTGAGATTTTTCTTGTGTCTAGAGATAGGCCTATATCACTATAAACTTGCCTCCTAGAACTGCTTTTTCTGTGTCCCAAAGATTTGGGACTACTGTATTTTTTTTCTCCATGTATTTTTTATTTCCTGTTTGACTTCTTCCTTGACATATGTTATTTACCCTGCATGTATGTTTTTTCCAGATTTTTTCTTGTAATTGATTCCAGTTTCATACTGTTGTGGTTAGAGAAGATGCTTGCTATGACCTAAACCTTAAATTTACAGAGACTTGTTTTATGTGATCTTTTCTGGAGAATGTTCCATCTGCGCTTGAAGAGTGTGTATTCTGCTGCTTTTGAATGGAATGTTCTCTATCTGTTAGGTCCATCTAGTCTAATGAGTTGTTCTAAGACATTGTTGCCTTGTTGATTTTCAGTCTGCATGATCTAGCCATGATGTAAGCGGAGTGTTAAAATCCTCTGTTACTATTGTACTACTGTCAATTTCTACCTTTATGTTTGTTCATTAATGTTTGCTTCATGTATTTAGGTGCTCCTAGGTTGGATGCAGAGATACTTATAATTGTTATGTCCTCTTGTTAGATCGATTCCTTTTATATTATGTAATGCCCTTCTTTGTCTCTTGTTACAGTCTGTTTTAAAGTTATTCTGTCTGATAGAAGTACTGCTACCCTGGCTCCCTGCTCCCCCTCCATCTCCCATTTGCATGTTTTTTCCATCTCTTCACTTTCAGTCTGTATTTGTCTTTAGGTCTGAAGTCTCTGAAGCATATAGATGGGTCTTATTGTCTTACTATTTTTTTAATCCATTCAGTCATCCTTTGTCTTGATTGGTACATTTAGTCCATTCACATTTAAAGTAATCATTGACAGGTATGTACTCATTGCTGTTTTGTTCTCCTTCTCTTCAGGTTGTTTTTGTAGCTCTTCTCTGTCCTTTATCTCTGCCCTCTTCCATTGAGGTGGATGGCTTATGTTAGTGTTTTGCTTGCATTCCTTTCTCTTTATTTGTGTATATATATGAAAGGGTGTTTTGTTTAAGTAGGCTCCAATTTCAGTGGGGAGACCACTATGGGGCTTGAATTCACGACCCCAAGACCGAGACCTGCGCTGAGATGAGGAGTTGGATACTTAACAACCTGAGCCACCCAGGCACCCCACTTACAGGTTTTTGATTTGTGGTTTCCATTCGGTTCATATACCTCTTATGCATATAGCAGTCTGTGTTAAGTTGATGGTTAAGTTCTAACACACTTGAAATGCACCAAACTTCTACTCTCCCCTCCATATTCTATGTATGTCACTTTTTATATTTTATTTTTGTGCATCTCTTGACTAATTTTTGTGGGTATAAATGATTTTACTATTTTGATGTTTTAACCTCTATATTGGCTTTATAAGTGATTAGTCTACCTAGTTTATTCTAGGTTTGCTTTTACCTGTGAAGTTTTTTCATGATGATTTTCCTCCAGTTATGGCTTTTTCTTTCCACTTAAAGAATCTCCTTTAATGTTTAAGGCTGGCTTACTGGTGATGAATGCCTTTAGCTTTTATTAGTTTAGGAAATTTTTTCTCTCTCCTGGATGTAGAGTGTTGGTTATTGGGCTTTTTCCTTTCAGTGCTTTGAATATATCATCCCACTCCCTTCTGACCTGCAAAGTTTCTGCTTAAAAATCAACTGATAGCTTTGTGTGGTTTCCCTTGTATGTAACTGTTTTCTCTTGTTGCTTTAAAAAGTCTCTATTACTGTTTTTTGCCATTTTAACTATTGTGGGGTGGACCTCCTTGGGCTGATTTTTGTGCTGCCTTGATCTGGATGTTTGTTTCCTTCCCTGGACAAGTTTTCAGTAATTATTTCTTCAAATAAATTTTCTGCCCCTTTATTTCTCTTTTCTTTCTTTCTTTCCTTCTTCTTCTTTTTTTTTTTTTATAAAGGTTTTATTTATTTATTTGACAGACAGAGATCACAAGTAGGCAGAGAGGCAGGCAGAGAGAAAGGGGAAAGCAGGCTCCCTGCTGAGCAGAGAGCCTGATGTGGGGGCTCGATCCCAGGACCCTGAGATCATGACCTGAGCAGAAGGCAGAGGCTTTAACTCACTGAGCCACCCAGGCGCCCCTCTCTCTTTTCTTTCTAGGATTCCTATAATATGAATGTTATTACACTTGATGGTGTCACTGAGGAAGTTCCCTTAACCTCTTCTCATTTAGTTACTCCCCTCCCCCCCTCAGCTTAGTTGCTTTCCTTACTGTGTTTTCCAGATCCTGGACCTATTTTTCTGCATCATTTAATCTGCTTTATTTTTTAAAATTTCATTTATTGAACTCTTCAGCTGTTTTTTCATATGTTCTATTTCTTTGTGAAGCTCTGAGTTCATATACTCTTCTCAAGTCCAGTGAAATCTTTATGACCATTACTTTAATTAGGCATGTGTTTATCTCCATTTCATTTAGCTCTTCTACTATGATTTTTGTCTTGTTCTTTCATTTGGTTCATATTCCTATATCTCATCATTTTGTCTAATTCTGTGTGTGTGTGTGTGTTTTTTTTTTTTTAAGATTTCATCTATTTACTTGACAAAGAGAGATCACAAGTAGGCAGAGAGGCAGGCAGAGAGAGAGAGGAGGAAGCAGGCTCCCCGCTGAGCAGAGAGCCCAATGCGGGACTCTATCCCAGGACCCTGAGGTCATGACCTGAGCTGAAGGCAGCGGCCTAACCCACTGAGCCACCCAGGCGCCCCGAGTGTGTTTATTTCTATGTATTAAGCAGGTCAACCACATCTCCTGGTCTTAAAAGTAGAGGCCTTTTATAGAGGAGGTTGTGTGGCACCACAAACTCTGCTGGTCACCAGAATTAGGTGCTTCAGGGGTCTCCCCTGTGTGGGCTGCATGTGCCCTACTGTGTGTGACTGAGTCATGGTTGTGTTCAGCTCAGCCAGCGCAATGAACTGCTTTGTCTCTGTGGGTACACTGGGCAGGGTTTGGTCTCTTTGCTGTTGAGAAGCCTGTTTGAGGCCACTTTGGGCTCCTTGGTGGATGGGGCTGGCAGTCAGACTTGCTGTCTGCAACTAGCCTGTTAAGATCTGGGGCAGGGCTTGCTCCCTGCCTGGCTAACTGAAAGGCTCCAGTTGGTAGCCAGAGCTGGCCATCAGACTCACTATCTGCAATTACTGTGCCTGCCACAGTTCAAGCAGCCATTTCTTGTGGAGATATCACTGAAAGCGGCCAGAGATGAGGACTGGAAAGGCTGATTCTTGGTGGAATACAGTTTTTGTCTTCCTGGTGCACAGGGCTAGATCTGGGAGAGCTGCAGCACATTAAGTGTATTGATTAGCTATTGTGAATAGCTACATACAATCCACCTCAGAATTCCATGGCGTACAATAATTAGCATTTAATATCATGCTGACAGGCTTATAGACCAGTTGGGTCTCCTATGGAAGGTTGTTGTGGGCTCTGCTGTTTCCTCTTACTCTTCTGTGACCTCTGGACCAACCAGGGCATGTTCTTAGGGTGGCGGCAGAGGTGAAAGGAAGGTGAACATACAGGAGTCTGGGCTCAGAAGGAGTACGCTGTCACCTCCACCCACATTCCATGGGCCAAAGTAAGTTACATGCCCAAGACTAACACCAGTGGGGGTTTGGAAAATTCTCCATCTCGAAAGGAATTACTGTGTCACATGGCAAAGTGTATGGATCCAGGGAAGGAGGGGGAATGGGGACAATAATAGAATCACCACTTTAGTTTTGGTACTTTCTGTTGAATCCTGAGAGCAATGGAAAAACATGTCTCTCAAATTGAAACTGAATACGAAGGAAAAACTGGCTCAAGTCTCTTACGATGGTGTGGAAGTCTTTTTGAAAGTTTAGAACCTAAATTCCATAATGACCATGACAGTGATAGTCTGTTTCACTTCCTGTGTTCAGTAAATACTGGCTGATTGAATGGTGAAAGGATACACATGTAGCTACAAGTATACTTATAGACATTAAGGGGTAAAAAAAGTTGAAGTATCTACCTATACAGAAAAGAACTAAGAGAGTCTAACAGAAATAACCAAACTGGAGTCAGGATACGGATTCTTATCCTTACTCTGCTTGTATTAGCTCTTCTGAAAACTTCTGCAATCATTCCTCATTGCACCTCCATTTCTTCATCTGTGGAATGGGGTGATTGAATCATCTGATCTCTGAAGGGCTTCCAATTTGTCTCCTAAGCTTTTGGAATTGCCTAAGATTCTTCAGCTGTTGGCAGATCCCATTCTACTGGCTACATACCAACCGCACTTCGGCACCACCAGCTTCTACTTGATAGGCCTTGAAAAAGGCACAGACTCAGTACATCTTGCTCAGTAGCCTGGGTAGGAGTCTGAGCCCCGAAGGGCCCTATGAACAAGGAGCCTAAGAAACACTTTGAGCTGCTGTAGCCTGACAGGGAATCATATGACTGGGTTTAGGATTAATGGTTAGGACAGTCCTCTCCTCTCAGGGCTGGCATGTCACACTACCTGTCTCCAGGCTTCCTGTTATAGATGACAGTCTGCTACTAGTTTGATTCTTTGGGGTAAATCGTTATCCTTGAAGTTCAATAATTTTTGTAGGATATGCCTAAGCCTATGCCTTTGTCTTTAACTCCTGCCTAGAATTTAGGGGGCTCTTTTAATCTGCAAACAAGTATTTTTTCAAACTAGAAATCATCTGTTATTCCCAAAATGATTTCTCCTCCTCCCAGAATGTCTTTTTGTTCATACATCTGTCTAAGGCTCTCATCTACTCCCTTACTATTTTCATTTCTTTGTCTCTGTTCTGAATTTTGATGATTTCTTCCACTTGATCTTCCAGCCCATGAATGTAGTTCTCAATATTATCATACCATCTTTAAATTTTCCATCACACTTCTTTCAAATTCAAAGCTAAAATTACTTAAGCTCTCCCAAAACTTGGGTCTTGTTTTTGTTATTTTGGTCTCTGAAGTGTGATGCTTCCTGTGGCAACTCGTTTGCACCAGAAGCCTTGTGCTCACGAAGACTCAGACATTTTGCTGGGCCCCATTCCAGGTACAGAAAATACTCCAATGAACTAAAGAGTCAGTCCCTGCTCTCTTGGAGCTCGCACCTGTTAAGGAGCTTTTCTTTGCTTTCCTTCCCTGGTTGCTGATTTCCTCAGGCACTTTTTTTTTGGTCTACCCTTGACCCTGTACACCTTGAGCGGTGGGTCAGACCTTCCTATAGCAGCAAACCTGTGGCTGGTAGGAGGCCTATAGACTTCTAAGGGCTGGCATTACAGTAACTAGGACAGTCTCTCAGAAACCTGTTTCTAACAAGCAAGGAAAATCCAACTGACCTTCTGGTGTACATACACACACACACACACACACACCCCACTTCTTCCAAGTCCTGAGCCTCCTCACTGTTGTTCCATCACCCTACATTCCATAGTAGAGACAATAGCCGGCACCTGCCCTCTTCAGATATCTGGCAGAGCCTGTGGTCATGCTTCCAGGCTTTACCTGAATGAACCCACCAGCCATTTTTTTGTTCAGTAGAAATGAATAAATGGGAGCTGAGAGGAAATAACATTAAAGGTGACTTCAGGCTGCCACCTTCACCCTCCAGTGCCTTTTTTCAGACACTTCAGAGAGTCCCCATGGGCTTTTCCCCAGGATGACTCTCATAACATGACTAAGACTGAACTGGGACCGAGACTCTAGGTCTTTGTTACCACAGGCTGCAGTGATCGAGAGCCTCCAACTACAACTGCCAATCCAGCCCTGCTCAGACAAGACTGAACATGCAGGAGGCAGCCATTTCAAAATGCTTACCTGAGCTCTTTCCCTTCCCTCCAGATGCTGCCTAAAGACCAAAGAAATATATAGAACTGAGGGAAATCTCAATCAGTATTGGAGAAGAGGGATCATCCAGAATCTCAGAAGAACTGGTGGGAGAAATCATGTGCTGGGGACCAGGGTAGGAGGGCTGCTTGGCTGGTTAGGGCACATACATGAAGGTTGGGCCTGTGAAGGTGGATATCCCTGCCCCCCACCTAGCAGGAACCCAGACCTGGTGATAACAATGTCAATTCTGTGACTGGGCTTTCTCTTCGTTTCTAGTGAAGGCTGACTGCCCTTTCCTCCACAGCACGGATAATTAAGCAGGATCTTGGGCAAACTTTCAATGGAACCTTAGATGTCTTGACAACTGCTTGCTTTTTAAGTAAAGGAAAGAGCCTGTCTACTTGTCATCCGAGTCAGGCAAGAGGAAGCCATGACGGGTGAAGCACAGGTCCACAGCTGCTGCCTCAGTGAGGAAATGAGTCAGGACGCCTCATCCTTGGGTGAAATGAAAACCAGATATTGGCTTCAGGGTAATAGCTTACCATTATCTTCCCCCTTTCCTCCCTCTGGATACCTGGACTATCACTTTTACATAGGAAAGGAAAATAACTAATATTTAAATATTACTCGAGTATCACATAAGATACAGAATAGAGGACATGTGAAATACTGTCCTGGTTTGAGCCTTCTGAGATCTTAAAATTTTTGTGTCACAGCAATTAATCAAAAAAGTCTGATATACAGGGGTGCCTGGGTGGCTCAGTGGGTTAAGCCGCTGCCTTCAGCTCAGGTCATGATCTCAGGGTCCTGGGATAGAGTCCTGCATCAGGCTCTCTGCTCAGCGGGGAGCCTGCTTCCTCCTCTCTCTCTCTGCCTGCCTCTCTGCCTATTTGTGATCTCTCTCTGTCAAATAAATAAATAAAATCTTAAAAAAAAAAAAAAAGTCTGATATACAGATGGACGGAAATGCTCAAGTATGAAAGACCCAAACACACACCGAACTGTGATTACCTAACCAGCATCAGTCTCATGTTCAAGCTTTTTTTTTAAATTGAGTTTGTTACAGTAACAACGCAGTGATTATTCATCACTGTGAAATATCCAGAAGTCATTCCAACACAGAACCCATGAAAGAATCCAACCCATTAAGTGTTGCTTGTTATTTCAAGCCAGTGCATCTCAGGAGACCATGTAGCTTCAAGGTCTTCACAACAATGCATCCAAGACACTCAAATACCAAGTCGACTCAAATAAGCTTCCCAAGCAGCTTTTCGGTACAACTCCGTTGCTTCCAGACGATTGGATGCTGATGTTATGCCCCGGCCTACAATGATGATATCAGAACCTCGTTTGCCAATAACTTCTTGTGGACTGTTGTACTGTTGGCCAAGATTATCCCCTGCACAAAAACACAAGTCACTGTTAAACATGATACAAAAAAAGAATGAACGAAACCCCCCAAAAAACAAAACAAAAAACCAAGAAACCAATCAAATCAGTTTGCTGAAAAGGAATCTAACCAGCTTTATTTATTTTTTTTTTTTAAGATTTTTTATTTATTTATTTGCCAGTGATAGAGGGAGAGAGAGCGAGCAAGCACAGGCAGACAGAGAGGCAGGCAGAGGCAGAGGGAGAAGCAGGCTCCCTGCCGAGCAAGGAGCCCGATGTGGGACTCGATCCCAGGATGCTGGGATCATGACCTGAGCCGAAGGCAGCCGCTTAACCAACTGAGCCACCCAGGCGTCCCCTAACCAGCTTTAAATAAAAAATGTGCCATAGTGCTCTCCATGTCCCTCCTGGACAGCAAGTGATTAAAAGCAGTTGAAGGGACCCCTTAGATATGCCAGAGATCCCATGGCAGAGGTAGATGCAAACCCGCTCCTCTTCAGTGTTGAATTTTAGCCCATTTATATTGTTAACAGTATCAAAAACTAGGAAACCTCTTATGTTGCCAAGAAAGGTTCATTACCAAAAACCAATAAAAATCGGCCTTACAATAAAGGACAAGGATACTACTACACATCTCAGAATCACTGTTAAAGTGTTGGAAAATTCCTCGCACCTCTAACTGGACCACACCAAAATGAGTCTGTGACAACCTCCTCAAGTGCTCAGACTGTAGACTAGAAACCCTAATCCTTAATCTTGATTTTACTTCCTTTACTCTATCACATATGTTTCAACTAATTTACTCTATTTTTTAACTGAAGTACAACTGACTTACAATATCCTATTACTCACTATATGTCATAATGATTTGATATTTTTATACATTAGAACTGACCTCTAAATCATTACTATCAGTCGTGACACAAAGTTATTACCATGACTATATTCCCTGTGCTGTATATTACATCCCCAGGGCTTGCTTATTTTATAACCAGAAGTGTTTGTATTCTTAATCCCCTTCACCTGTTTCACCCACTCCCCAACTGTTCACCCAACTAATAACACTTTTGTTTCCTGAGTTGGTTTCTGGTTTATTTGGTTGGTTTTTTCTAGATTCTAGTGTAAGTGAAACCCTAAGCTATTAGTCTTTGACTTATTTTACTTGGCATAATACCCTCTAGGTTCATCACTGTTGTCAAAAATGACAAAATTTCATTTTTTAAAAAAAATGTCTGAGTAACATACATTTGTATAACCTTTACCACATCTTTCTCCGTCTATTAATGGACACTTGGGCTGCTTCAATATTTTGGCTATTGTAAATAATCCTGCAATGAACATATGGGTGCATAGCCTCTTCAAATTAGTGGTTTTGTTTTCTTCTAATAAAATACCCAGAACTGGAACTGCTGATTGTAGGACAGTGTTATTTTTAATTTTTTTGAGAGACCTTACTGTTTTCCACAGTGGCTGTACCAATTTACTTTCCTATCCAACGCTGGTGAACTAGGTAGGGTTCCCTCTTCTTCACACCTTGTTCTCTGATGATCAGTCATGTTGAGTCTTCTCATGTACCTGTTGACCAGCTGCATGTCTCCTTTGGAAATATGTCTATTCAGGTCATTTTATACCAGGGTTGGTTTTTTTGTTTTTTTTTTTTTTTTAAAGGAAATGTGTAACTTCTTTATATATTCTGGATATTATCTTTTTATCCTTATTTGATGTATTATTTGCAAATTCCTTCCCCTTTCAATGTGTGCCTTTTCCTTTAACTGATGGTTTCCTTTGCAAAAACTTTTTAGTTGGATATAATCTCAGTACTTCAGTTTTTGTTGCCCTTGCTTTTGGAGACTGATCCAAAAAAATATTGTTAAAACTAATATAAAAGAGCTTGCTACCTTTATTTTCTTCCAGGAGTTTACAACTTCAGGTCTCACATTCACGCTTGAATACATTTTGAATTTATTTTTGCATAAGATTTAAGAAGTGGTCCAGTTTAATTCTCCTGTGTGTAGCTGTCCAGTTTCCCCAACACCATTTATTAAAGATTGACTGTCTTTTCCCCATTGTACATCTTATTTCCTTGGTCACAGATTAACTGATCATATGACAGTGTTTCTCTTGTGGTCTCTCCATTCCATTCCATTGATCTATGTGTCTGTTTCCCCGCCAACAGTAAATCACTTCAATTACTATAGTTTCTTGTAATTACAGTTTGAAATCGGGGAGCACGATATTTCCAGCTTCATTCCTCTTCCTCAAGACTGCTTTGATTAATTGAGGTCTTTTGTGGTTCTATACAAATTCTAGGATTCTTTGTATTACTTCTGTTAAAAAAAAGTCATTGTTACTTTAATGGAACTTGCACTGAATCTGTAGACAGCTTTGGGTAGTACGGACATTTCATAATTCTTTCAATCTGTGAACACACAATATTTTTCTATGTATTTACTTCATCTTCAACTTTTCATCAACAGCTTAACAGTTTTCAAAGTACAGGTTTTTTACTTCCTTGGTTAAATTTATTCCTAAGTATTTTATTCCTTTGGATGCAATTGTAAATGGGGTTTCTTCTCTCTGTGATAGCTTATTTGTGCATTGAAACAACTGATGTTAATTTTGTAGCCTGAGAACTCCACTGAATTCATTTATTCTAAGTTTTTTGGTGGACTCATGTTTTCTGTAGAGACATACCTTATTTTATTGCACTTCACTGTGCTTTGCAGATACTACATTTTTGACAGAGAGAAGGTTTGTGGCAACCTTGTATTCAGCAAGTCTCTTGGCCCCATTTTTCCAAAAGCCTTTGCTTACTTTGTACCTCTATCACATACTGGTACTTTTCACAGTATTTCAAAATTTCTTCATTATTGTTATATTTGTTACAGTAATCTGTTTTGGGGCACAACAAAGTGTGCCCACATAAGATGGTGACCTTAATTAATGTATGTGTTCTATCTGCACCACCACCAGCCATCTCTCTCCCTCTTCTTGTCCCTCCCTACTCCCTGAGACACAGCAATATTGAAATTAGGCCACTTAATAATCATACAATGCTTGAAGTGTTCAAGTGAAAGGAATAGTCACATGCCTCTCACTTTGAATCAAAAGCTAGAAGTGCCTTAGTGAGAAAGGCATACTGAAAGCCAAGATGGGCTGAAAACTAGTCCTCTTGCAGCAAACAGCAAAGCTGTGAATGCGAAGAAAAAGTTCTTGAAGGAAATTAGAAGTGCTACTCTACTGAACACATGAAAGATAAGCAACACAACCTTATTGCTGATATGGAGAAAGTTTCAGTGGTCTGGGCAGAAGAGCAAATCAGGCACAACACTCTCTTAACCCAAAGCCTAATCAGAGGGAGTCCCCAACTCTCTTCAATTCTAGGAAGGCTGAAAGAGGTGAGGAAGTTGCAGAAGAAAAGCTGGAAGCTACCAGAGGCTGGCTTATGAGGTTTAGGGAAAGAAATCTCTAACATAATAGTGTAAAGTAGGGGTGCCTGGGTGGCACAGTTGGCTGAATGTCTGACTCTTGGTTTTGGCTCAGGTCATGATCTCAGATCCTGAGATCAAGCCCTGCATCAGGTTCTGCAGTCAGTGAGGAGTCTGCTACAGTTTCTCTTTCCCTCTCCTCTTGCCCCTCTCCAAAGCACGCTCCCTCCCCCATATATGTATCCAGAAAATCTAGATCAGATAGTTAACAGAAGTGGCTACACCAGATTTTCAGTGTATATTAAACAGCCTTCTATGGAAAGATGCCATCTAGGACTCTCATAGCTGGAGAGGAGAAATCAGTGCCTGGCTTCAAAGTTTCAAAGGACAGACTGACCCTCTTTTATTGGGTGCTGATGCAGTTTGTGACTTTAGGTTGAAGCCAATGCTTGCTTACCATTCCGAATATCCTAGGGTCCTTAAGATTTATGCTAAATCTACTCTACCTATGTTCTGTAAATGGAATGATAAAGCCTAGAGGACAGCACATTTGTCTATAACACAGTTCACTGAATATTTAAGTCCACTGTGGAGACCTACTGCTCAGAAGATTCCAAATATTACTGCTTCCTGACAGTGTACTTGCTTACCCAAGAATTTTGTTGGAGATGTACATGAGATTAATGTTGTTATGCCTGCTAAAACAAAATCTATCCTGCAGCCCATACACAGATCAAGGAGTAATTTTGAATTTCAAGTCTTATTATTTAAGAAATACATCTCATGTGGCTCAGTCATTTAAGCATCCAACTCTTGATGTCTGTTCAGGTCATGGTCTCATGGGTCCTGAGATCAGGCCCCATATCAGGGTCTGCACTCCACAGGGAGTCTGCCCGATCTCTTCCTGTTGCTCCCCCCACTCACCCTCTCTCAGGTACGCATGTTCACTCTCTCTAAAATGAATATATATATATATATATATTTAAAGATTTTATCTGACAGACACAGTGAGAGAGGTAACACAATCAGGGGGAGTGGAAGAGGGAGAAGCAGGCTCCCCACAGAGCAGGGAACCCAATGCAGGGCTCCATCCCAGGATCGTGGGATCATGACCTGAGCCAAAGGCAGATGCTTAACAACTGAGCCACCCAGGTGCCCCAAAAAATAAATCTTTAAAAAAAAAAAAAAAAAAAAAAAAAAAAAAAAAAGCTCGCAAAGCTATAGCTGCCAAAGACTGTGAGTCCTCTAATGGATCTGGGCAAAGTATACTGAAAACCTGGAAAGGAGTCACCATTCAAGCTGCCATTAAGAACATTTGCAGTTCACAGGAAGAGATCAAAATACCATCATTAACGGGAAGAATTTGGAAGTTGCTCCAGGCCTCATGGAGGACTTTGCGGGGTTCAAGACTTTAGTGGAAGAGTAACTGCAGATATGGGGGAAAATAGAGAACTAGAATTAGAAGTGAAGCCTGAAAATGTGAATGAACTGCTGCAATCTCATGATAAAACCTGAACAGATGAAGAGTTGCTTCTTATGAATAAGCCAAGAACCAAGAAAATGGCTTCTTGAAATGAAAACTACTCTGGTCAAGATGCTGGTAAGACTGTTCAAAGGACAACAAAGGATTCAGAATATTACCTAAACTTAGTTAATAAAGCAGGGTTTGAGAGGATTGACTCCAATTTTGAAAGATGTTCTACTGTGGTTAAAAATGCTATCAGGGGTGCCTGGGTGGCTCAGTGGGTTAAAGCCTCTGCCTTCGGCTTGGGTCAAGATCCCAGTGTCCTGGGATCGAGCCCCACATCAGGCTGTCTGCTCAGCGGAGAGCCTGCTTCCTCCTCTCTCTCTCTGCCTGCCTTTCTGTCTACTTGTGATCTCTATCAAATAAAATCTTAAAAAATAAAAAACGCTATCAAACAGGGGTGCCTGGGTGGCTCAGTCAGTCAAACATCTGATTCTTAATCTCAGCTCAGGTCTTGATTTTGGGGTCATGAGTTCAAGCCCTGCACTGGACTCCACATTGAATGTGGGGCCTGTTGAACAAAACAAAAAACAAAAAACTGTCCAACAGCACTGCATGCTATAGGAATTATTCATGAAAAAGTCTGTTGATACAACACACTTCATTGTCTTATTTTTAAAAATTGCCAGAGCTGCCCCAAACTTCAGCAATCACCACCATGATCAGTTAGCATCAAAATCAAGGCACTCGAATTACTTTGTAATTTTAGGCATAAAGCTACTGAACACTTAATACTCTACAGCAGAAACACAACCCTTAAACGCACTGTGAGACCAAAAGGTTTACTTGACTTGCTTTATTGCAGTATCTACTGCAGTGGTCTGGTACTGAAGCTGCAGTACCTCTGAAGTGTTTCTGTGTATAGTATTACATCATCTACAACTACTGAGTTTGACTTTTTCCTTTCTAATTTGGATGCTTTTTATTTTTCTTGCCAGAATGCTGTCAGTTGGACTTCCAAGGCTATGCTGAGTATTTTTTATTGAGGTATAATTAATATGTAACATTAGTTTCAGATATACAACATGATTTGATATTGGTACACATTGCCAACTCATCACAGTAGGTATAGTCGACAATTATCACCTTGAGTAATGACAAAAAAATCTGTGTGTGTGATGAGCATGTTTAAGACTTACCCTCTTAGCAACTTCCCAAAATGCAATAGAGTATTATTAACTACAGTCACCATGCTGTACATTACATCCCTCTTTTTGACACCCTTCACCCATTTTGCCCACTCCCCAACCCCAGGCAACCACTAATCTGTTCTCCAGATCTATAAACTTGTTTTGTTTTGTTTTAGATTTCACACACAGTGAAAGCATATGGTATTTGTCATTCTCTGGCTTATTTCACTTAGCATTACGCCCTCAAGGTCCATCTATGTTGTCACAAATGGCAAGATTTCATTGTTTTTACGTCATAATATTCCATTGTGTGTACATATATTCTCTTCATCCACTGGACACTGAGGCTGTTTCCAAATCTTGGCTATTTAAATAATCCCACAATGAATACAGGGGTGTATGGCTGATTCTGAGTTAGTGTTTTTGTTTTCCTTGGATCAGTACTCAGAAATGAAATTACTGGGTCATACAATTTTAAGTTTTTGAGGAACCTCCACACTGTTTTCCATGTTAACTGTACCAATTTACATTTCCAGCAACAGTGCACAAGGCTTCCCTTTTCTCTACAGCTTTCCCAGCACTTCTTGTCTTTTTGATAATAGCCAATCTGACAGGTGTTAGGTGCTATCTCACTATGGCTTTGATTTGTTTTTCCCTGATGATTAGTAACATTTAATATCTTTTTGTGTGCCTGTTGGCCATCTTATGTCTTCTTTGTAAAATGTCTTTTCAGATCTTCTGCCTTTTTTTTTTTTTTAAGATTTTATTTGTTTATTTGACAGAGATCACAAGTAGGCAGAGAGGCAGGCAGAGAGAGGAAGGGAAGCAAGCTCCCTGCCGAGCAGAGAGCCCGATGTGGGACTCGATCCCAGGACCCTGAGATCATGACCTGAGCCGAAGGCAGAGGATTAACCCACTGAGCCACCCAGGCGCCCTTCTGCCTATTTTTTAATTGGATTTTTTTCTTCTGGCTACTGAGGCATGAGTTTATTATATATTTGGGGTATTACTCCCTTATTAAATATAGGATTAGGAAACTTCCTCCCATTTAGTAGGCTGCCTTTTAATTTTGTTGATGGTTTGCTGTGCGGAATCTTTTTAGTTTGATACAATTCCACTTTTTAATTTTTGCTTTCGTTGCTTTTAGTTTTGGTCAGATTAAGAAAAAAAAAATCACTACCAAAACTAATGTCAAGGAGCTTACCAACTATGTTTTCTTCTAGGAGTTTTATGGTTTCAAGCCTTTAAGTCCTTAATCTATTTGGTATTAAATTCTGTGTATGGTTTAAGACAGTGACACAGTCTCATTCTCTTGCATGTGATTATCCAGTTTTTCCAACACCATTTTATTCAAAATAATGTCCTTTCCCATTGTAAGTCTCGGCTCCTTTGTCATAAATTAATTGACAACATATGCACGAGTGTATTTCTTGGCCCTCTGTGTTCCACTGATATGTGTCTGTTTTTATATCAATATTGTTTTGATTGCTATAGCTTTGTAATTGTATTTTGAAATCAGGGAGTGTGATGCCTTTAATTTTGCGTTTTTTCTCAGGATTGCTTTAGCTATTCGGGGTCTTTTCTGATTCCATACAAATATTAGGATAGTCTGTTCCATTTCATTGAAAGATCCCACTGGAATTTTCATAATGAATGCATCAAATCTATTGAGTAGTATGGACATTTTAACAACATTACATCTTTCAACCTGTGAGCATGAGTATATTCCCATTTATCTGTGTCATCTTCGATTCTTTCATCAGTGTCTTCCAGTTTTCGGTATACAGGTCTTTAAAAACTCTTTGGTTAAATTTATTCCTATGTAATTTATTCTTTTTAATGCCACTGTAAATGTGATGGTCTTAAATTTCTCTTTCTGATAGTATGATATTAAGTGTATAGAAATGCAATGGATTTTTATATCCTGCAACTTGACTGAATTCATTTATTCTAACAATTTTTTGGTGGAGTCTTTAGGGTTTTCTATAAAATATATAATCTACAAATAGTGACAGTTCTATGTTTTCATTTCCAATTTGGATGACTCTTGTTTCTTTTTTTTGACTAACTTCTGTGGCCAGGACTTTCCAGTACTATGAAATAAAAGCGGTGAGAGTGGGCATCCTGGTCTTATTCCTGATCTTAAAGGAAAAGCTTTGATCTTTTCACTGCTGAGTAGGATGTTAACTGTGGGCTTTTAATACATGGCCTTTATTAAGCTAAGGTATGTTCTCTCTATATCCACTTTAAATCTTTGTCATAAATGGATACTGAATTTTGTCAAATCGTTCTTTCTGCATGTGGTGAGATGATCATATAATTTTTATCCTTCATTTTGTTAATGTGGTATATCACTGATCTGTAGAAGTTGAACCATCCTCGAATTCCTGGAATTAATCCCAGCTGATCATTGTGTCAATTTTTTTGAGAGTTTATTTTAAAGAGAGAGAGAGAGAGCATGTACCTGCAGGGCAGAGGGAGAGAATCCTCAAGCAGACTTTGTGTGTGGAGCCTCATGCAGGGCTTGATCCAAGAACTATAAGATCATATCTTGAGCTGAAACCAAGAGCTAGATGCTCAATTGCTACTGAGCCACCCAGATGCCTGGGTACATGATCCTTTTAAGATACCATTGAATTCAGTTTTCCTATTTTGTTCAGAATTTTTGCATCTTTGTTCATCAAGAATATATTGGTTTATAATTTTCTGTTTTTATAGCATTTTACTATCAGATTTTGGGGCCTAAAATATTATCTAACCTGAGGAATGTTCCAGGTGCACTTAAGAAAGAGTATTCTGCTGCTTTTGGATGGAATGTTCCATATATATCTCTTAAGTCCATCTGGTCTAATGCGTTAAGGCTGATGTTCATTTACTGGTTTTCTGTTTGGATGATCTATTAAGTGAGGTGTTAAAATCCCCTACTATTCTTGGATTACTGTGTATTTCTCCCTTTAGGACTGCTGATACTTGCTTTTATACATTTAGGTGCTCCTATGGGGGCCAGAATATTTACAAATGTTACATCCTCTTGTTGGACTGACTCCATCATTATGTAATGATGCCCTTGTCTGTCTCTCATTATAATTTTTGTTTGAAAGTCTATTTGGTCTGATAAAAAGTGTATTCCTTTTGGTTTCCACTTGCATGCAGTATCTCCCATCTCTTCATTTTTAGTCTGTATGTTTAGTGAGGCTCTTATAGGCAGTAGATGGATAGGTCTGGTTTTTAAAGTCCTTTTCAGCCGCTTTTGATTGGAGAATTTCGTCCATTTAAGGTAATTATTGTTAGGTATGCACTTTCTGCCATTTTAAAAAATTGTTTTCTGGTTGCTCTCTGTTCTTCCCTTGTGATTTGATGACTTTTTAAAAAGATTTTATTTATTTATTTGACACAGAGAAAGAGAGATCACAAGTAGACAGAGAGGCAGGCAGAGAGAGAGGGGGAAGCAGGCTCCCCGCAGAGCAGGTAGCCCCATTCGAGGCTCCATCCCAGGACCCTGAGATCATGACCTGAGGCGAAGGCAGAGGCTTAACCCACTGAGCCACCCAGGCGCCCCAGTGTGATTTAATGACTTTAAGTGGTATGCTTGGATTTCTTTATCTTGTACATCTACTGAAGATTTTGCTTTGTTGTTACTGAAAGGCTTACATTTAACAACTTCATACAACATTTTGCTGTATTTTAAGTTGATAGCAAATTATGTTTGACAACAGTCTAAAGCTCTAAATTTTTTCTCCATCTTTTACATTTTTGAGACCACATTTTTAAGCCTTTCTGTCCTACCTATTCTTTAATTATTGGAATTAAAATTATTACTTTTGTCTTTTAACTTAGAAGGGACTAATCTACTACCTTCACCATATACTTACCTTTCTCGTGAGATATACTCTTTTATGTTTTCTTATTACTAATTAGCATCCTTTTGTTTCAGCTTAAAGAAGTCCCTTTAATATTTCTTGTAAGGCTGGTTTAGTGATGATGAACTCCTCCTCTAACTGTGGCTGTTGTGGAAAGCTTTTATCTCTCGATTCTAAAGTCTGCTGAGTACAGTTCTTTGTTGGAAGATTTTTCTTTGAGCACTTGGAATGTATCTCACCACTTCCTTTTGGCCTGCAGTCTCTGCAGAAAAATGTCTTACAGGAGTTTCCTTGTATACATACAAGGGAGCTGTTTTTTTCTTGCTGCTTTTAAGAGTCTCTCCTTGTCTTTAACTTCTTACATTTTAATTTTTTGTCCTCCCAAGTTTTTAAATTCCAGCTAGATAACATATAGTGCAATTGACATTTTGTGTCTTTAGTGGATTCCTCGGATTCAATTTATTTGGAACTTTCTGGGCTGGCTGGATCTGGATGTGTGTTTCCTTCCAATGGTTAGGAAGTTTTCAGTCATTACTTCCAATAATTTTTCTGTCCCTTTCTCTGTCCCTTCCTCCATTTTGGGACCCCTATAATGTAAATGTCAGTCCACTTAATGTCCCATAAACTATCTTCATTTTGCTGCTCTGATTGGGTGAGTTCCCCTACCTTGTCATCAAGTTTACTGATCTTCTGTTTCATCTAGTTTGCTACTGAACCCTGCCTCTCTATTTCTCAGTTTAGTTATTGTATTCCTCAGCTCTGGGACATTTATTTAGTATTTTCTTTTCTTTTTGTTGAAGTTGTCACTATGTCCATCCATTTTTTTCTGAGTGTGGTAAGCAACTTTACAACTATTACTCTGAATTCTTTATCCGGTACTTCATTAGTTTTTCTGAGGTTGTGTGTCTTATTCTTCATCTGGAACATAAAATCCTTTGTTTCTCCAATTTGCTTGTTGACTCTGTTGGTTTCTATGCATTAGATGAAATAACCACCTCTCCAAGTCTTGGAAAAATAGGTTTGCATAGAATAACTTTGTGTTCAAACCTGCCCTCTCAGCTGTCTCACAAAGCTTTGTGACTGTTTAAGCAGTCTACCGTATTTTCAATGGCTCCAGGCTGCTGGAAATATGCCAAGACTTGTCAGTGTCTCAAAGGGAAGGATTTTAGCACCTAGATTCAGGCTAATTGGAAGCCAGGCCCTCAGACACCAGCTTTTAAAATCAACTATATGTAGTTCTATGAGACCCCAAGCGTAAACCGCATTGGCCACCAGAGCCAGGTTATTTGGAAGAGTCTCCCCAGTGGCAGTAGCAAAAATCAGGGCCCCAGATGCACGTTTACCTTCTTCTCTGGGAGACACAGGCAAGGTCTAATACGAGGCAGAGGCAGAGTATAAAGATGGTGTTCACCATCTTTGTTCCCTGAAAAGAGCTCTGCAGGTCACAGATCCATGCCAAACTGGAAGCCTGCCAAAATCTGTCCCTTGTGCAAAAATATATTCAAAGATGTTCACTGCTGGTAAAACAGTCTAAATCTATCAAGAGGGGAAATGGTTAAACATATTATAGCCCAATTATAACTAGGAAACACTTTATTGTTAAAGGTAACTCTGGATGTGGAAATGCAATGTAGCCTCACACATACAAAACATTTTCCCACTCCCTGTGTGTTTGTTGTGTGTATGCAAAGCCAAGGTCTGGAAGGATACTTATGATCTCTGGAGAGGCAAGCTAGACTGGGGAATGAATGGTTCAATGAGATGGGTAGGACTTCTACAAGAATGACTAATATAAAATCTACTTTTCTCAATATTTGTACAGGTAACTTCTGGACACCTGGCAAATTCCACTGAGGCGTGACAAGCTAGTTGTCTTCATTTTAAATAGTTCTGCTGAGAACCCTACTGCTCAAAGTTCCAATTTCCAACTTCTTAGAAAGAGATGGGAAACTGGATAGAATAAACTCCCATAACTGTGATAAGCAATTTTCAGAAAAAATGTTTCTAGGTCCTGATTTCTTACCCATTCAAAACCAAAGCCACTTTATTGATCCCATAGGACATATAGAATCGCTTATTTTGGGGGCACTTGGGTATCTCAGTGGGTTAAGCATCAGCCTTCGGCTGGGGCCATGGTCTCAGGGTCCTGGGATCAAGCCCCACATTGGGCTCTCTGCTCAGCAGGGAGCCTGCTTGTCTGCCTACTTGTGATTTCTCTGTCAAATAAATAAGTAAAATCTTAAAAAAAAAAAAAAAAAAAAAGAAATGCTTATTTTTATAACCCAGTTTACTCCCTTTACTACAAACTATATTTGTCCTGTTTTTTAGCCACTCTAACTAACTACTTGTCTCAGACTGGTGAAAGTGTTACTAAGTTTGAGAGACACAAAAGAACCATATATCCCCACGCTTGAGAGTCACAATAGACATTAGCACATCAAGAGTTCTGCCTGGTCTTCTAAAAAACAAATATTGGATTTGGTTTAGCCTACAGCATTCTTCCTTGATCAGAGACTACCCTTTAAGGCAGCATATTTGGAGTATTAGTTGGGAAAAATTAAACTAATCAATTTCTAGGCATACTTCAACAAAAAGTAGCTTTTTAAAATTTCACAATTAGACTGCAAGCTCTTTTGCATATCTAGGTTAGTATTAGCAAGCCCAAGGGCTCATTCATTAAGGTTTTTCTCTTTAACAAATTTGTAGTAACACAAAATTTTATTGTGGGTAAAGAAGCATTTTGGAAAAACCATGACCAATAAATAGATTTACCTCCTGCTTCTAACTGAACTCCTGGAGTCAAGTGAAGAAATTCTGGTTTCATGCTTACTCGGGAGCCAGAAATAAAACCAAGCACAAATTCAGGATTCTCCTCTGCCATTCTAACCTAAAAGGAATATAATAGGAAAGTAGTTAATTACACAGAGTAATAGTTCTACAAATAAAAAAATCAACTCTATTAATAAAAAACTTTTGCTACTTTATAAATGTCTTCTGTTTGATATGAAACTCTTATCTAAAACAGGTAATCTTAGATATGAATCTACATACTTGATCCATTAAGACCCTGAGATAACCGCTTCTCCCAATTAATCATACCTTAAAAACATAAAAGACCCCTATACCGTGTCCATCTAAAACTGAGATGCTAAGTAATAATGCTTGCAAACCTACCTACTTCTAGAGGCTAGGTGGAGAGTACTCTAGAATACATTAATAATGGTAGGAAACCAAGCTGAAGACGTACTGCCGTACTGTCTACCTACACAGGGTACTGCTCCATATCCACCCACATTGCACCTTTTACCACATTCCTTTAACATATGCCAATAACTGATCTCCACCATTTCTATACCATTTCCTCACATTTACAGAAGTTTCTCTAGAAGGTCTGTCTTATTGGCTTCTCTGTAAGGTTCCTACTGTACTATTTGTGTCACCAAGTATTACCACCTCCCAACAAGCCATGTCTTGACCTTGAGCCAGACCCAGACTCCCAGAATGCCAAATACTAGCACTGACTCATGGACTCTGCTAGGAGAGGTGGGAAATCATATTCATGGTCAATTCAGAGGTGTGGTTAAAATGTGGCCCCAGGGCCAAATGATTTCTTCACCGCTCAACAGTATTTGAAGTAATACAAATAATAAATTCCCATGTAAAAATTAACACTTTGTTAAAACTTCTATTACTTATTTTGGGGGGGGTCATGAGAATTTTTTTATTTATTTACTTTCAGCATAACAGTATTCATTATTTTTGCACCACACCCAGTGCTCCATGCAATCCATGCCCTCTATAATACCCACTACTTGGTATCCCAACCTCCCACCCCCCGCCCCTTCAAAACCCTCAGATTGTTTTTCAGAGTCCATAGTCTCTCATGGTTCACCTCCCTGAAGCAGAAGGAAAACTTCCAGACTCTTTCTAGAAAGCCAGCATTACCCTGATCCCCAAACCAGGCAAAGACCCTACCAAAATGGAGAATTTCAGATCAATATCACTGATGAATATGGATGCTAAGATTCTCAACAAGATCCTAGCAAACAGGATCCAACAGCACATTAAAAAGATTATCCACCATGACCAGATGGGATTCATCCCTGGGCTACAAGGATGGTTCAACATTCGCAAATCAATCAATGTGATAGAAAAAATTAATATGAGGAGAGAGAAGAACCACATGGTCCTCTCAATTGATGCAGAAAAAGCATTTGACAAAACCCAGCATCCGTTCCTGATTATAACACTTCAAAGTATAGGAAGAGAGGCAACATTCCTGAACTTCATAAAACCTATCTATGAAAGACCCCCAGCAAATATCATCCTCAATGGAAAAAAGCTTGCAGCCTTCCCGTTGAGATCAGGAACACGACAAGGATGCCCACTCTCTCCACTCTTGATCAATATAGTATTAGAAGTCCTAGCAACAGCAATCAGACAACAAAGAGAAATAAAAGGTATCCAAATTGGCAATGAAGAAGTCAAACTCTCTCTCTTCACAGATGACATGATTCTTTATATGGAAAACCCAAAAGACTCCACCCCCAAACTACTGGAACTCATACAGCAATTCAGCAATGTGGCAGGATACAAAGTCAATGTACCGAAATCAATGGCTTTCTTATACACTAACAATGAAAATTCCTATTACTTTTTAAATTAATGGTCTTTAAAATATCTGTAAAGGAACTTTTTAACTAGATAATTATCCACCTCATTTTATTCTGGTGTGCATGGGTGGGGGGTTGAGACTAACATATATGGTGTTATAAGAACTTTTAATAATGGCAGGTTGGGGCGCCTGGGTGGCTCAGTGGGTTAATAAAGCCTCTGCCTTCAGTACAGGTCGTGATCTCCAGGTCCTGGGATCGAGCCCCATATCGGGCTCTCTGCTCAGCAGAGGGCCTGCTTCCTCCTCTCTCTCTGCCTACATGTGATCTCTGTCAAATAAATAAAATTTTTTTTTTTTTTTACAGAGAGAGAGATCACAAGTAGGCAGAGAGGCAGGCAGAGAGAGGGGGAAGCAGGCTCACTGCTGAGCAGAGAGCCCGATGCAGGGCTTGATCCCAGGACCCGGAGATCATGACCTGAGCCAAAGGCAGAGGCTTAACCCACTGAGCCACCCAGGCACCCCTAAATAAAATCTTAAAAAAAAAAAAAAAAAATTGGGGTTAATGGAGAAAACACCATCAGAACTCTATAGAGCTTTCCCACACAATACCAATTAATAGCAAAGACTGAAGAAAATAAAACTATGTCTGGACTGCTGTGATGAGAATGCATCTCTGTGACTTGAGAGATTCTGAGAAACTGCATGTCTGGAAAGAAACCCTTCCATTTCAACATATGGCAAAATGGAAAAAAAGACAAAAAAAACCCAACCATCTAAAGCCCAGATAAGGACAGGCAGATATTTGACCAAATACTTGTATCTCAATGTTTGTATCCCTTAAGTGCCCACTACTAGATATAAAATGTTATTATCTCGAAACTCTAGCACCCTAACATTACTGTTGCTCTAACAGCTGATTTTTTGGGGGCAGGGGTTCCATAAATCTCAAATTTGAGCTGTTTTCCTTCCCTGTCACTTCAAGCACAACAGTCCTGGCCTTCTGCACCCAGCCCCTCTGTCACTTACCGCGGCTTTTGTGTAGCTGCCTGTAGCCAAGGAGCCAGCAGAGCTCATCTCCGCAATGAGCAAGCATCCCCGCTGCAAAGGCAGGCCGACTTCACTGAGGCCCCGCACAACCCCCGAGCCTGGCACCACGTGAGCATTGACCAGATCTGCCCAAGAAGCTATTTTAAAGACACCACCTGAGAAGTTGAAAAGAAGACAGTTTTCAAACAAAAACCACTAGCTTTTGGCCCAACCAACTGTAGTCTTCAGTAATCTCACAGAAACATGCTAATGAACCAGAGAAGTGCTTTGAGAACTGCAGTGATTCCCAGGGGCCCTATGGGTCCATCTGCGAAAAACTGTTCGTCTGGTGGCTAGTTGAAAGCGCACAATGAGCAAGAAGTCTTACATTTCTGCACTTAGTTATCAGCAACACTGAGAAGACCGGTTTTCCTTGCAGGCTGAAGCTTCTGACCACCAGTCAACATGCAAAGAAAAATGAAACTCCAGTGAAGAGGGGCATCTGATGCCAAAGATACCAGCATTCTGAAATTCCTCTGAAGATGACCAATGTTCATTCTGCAGAAATCCCTCAGCAATTTTACCATCCCTCAAAGGTTCTACTGTTCCTTAGGTCTCTTAATTTCAACAGGCAACTGTATTCACTTTAAAAGCTAACAGCAATACTCCTAATCAATTTCTGAAAAAACTACACGCAAACCTGCAGAGTTTGTCTAACTTTCACATCAGTTGATAAACTAAAGTAAGCAATGTGATGATGGCAGAACATCTTAAGCACGGGAAAAAAAATCAGACAAATCTATCCTAAAGAAATAGCTAGAGTATAAGCATGTATACTTTAAGAAAAACTGGTATCTCTAAGATGCCTTTAAGCGTTAACCTTTCGGGGCGCCTGGGTGGCTCAGTGGGTTAAGCCTCTGCCTTTGGCTCAGGTCATGATCTCAGGGTCTTGGGATTGAGCCCCGCATCAGGCTCTCTGCTCAGCAAGGAGCCTGCTTCCTCCTCTCTGTCTGCCTGCTTGTGCTTACTTGTGATTTCTCTGTCAAATAAATAAATAAAATCTTTAAATTTAAAAAAGGCTTTAATCTTTCAACAGACATTTTATCCTGTTATTTAAGTAAAAAAAGCTGTCCTATACAATATTACAGAACTACAGAATGGGTAAAAAATTAAGTAGATTTTTTTAAAACCAATATATGCCCTATTTTGAGCTCCCATTTAACAACAAAAAAGTATGCCAATAGGTCTTTTTTTTTTTTTGCCAAAAATAAATATTACAACTTTACACTTTGATTTCATTCTTTTCTCTATCTGCAATTTTCATTTTTCAAATATTCAGAACTCATGGGTATTCTGCCAAGGCCAACACCTGACATTTTTGTCTGCTTAACACCTGCATCCCTTTCTTTTGGCATCAGCACACCCATTTTCTTTGGGGAAACTACCTAACCACAGCTCAGTTAAAAAAATTTACAGTTAACAACCTCGCATCACCAGAAGCATGGCCTATATTACCAAGCTAGTAAAGGTATTCTTTAACCCAGGCCTGAGTGACTCATTTGGGATAGGCATGAGGAGTGTGCCTACCTGAGAAAGAGGTCAAAGAGAGAAGAAAACAGAGCTGAGAGATGGCAAGCAGGCAAGTTCAAAAGACTTGCATTTGAGCTTCTAGATTCAACCATGCTTGACAGACTCTTCTATGGATGGACTTTCAGTGATGGGAGTCCATACATTTCCTTTTGTTCTTCAGGCAGTGTAAGCTAAATTTCTATTTTTGCAGATTCCTAAATAATGCTTACCTTCATACTGTTTTTTTACTGTGTTTCCTATATCTGCAAATTTCCGGTCTTCAAATACTAAGAACTCATGGCGTTTTGCCAGAGCCGTTAATTCCTTCATCACATCTAGAGTAAAATCATTCAAAATATCCACATGAGTCTTGAGTATGCAGATGCGGGGTCCTAAAGCATCTGCTAGCTGCAACAGCTCTCTGGACTCCAAAATATCAGCAGACAGACAGAGATTGGTCTCTTTCTTCTGCATAAGCCGGAGAAGCTTCGCCGCAACTGGGTGAATCCTAGGCAGCTCTGCACGTGCACCAAAGCTGAGTTCTCCAGGAGCTTTGTTTATAGGAATAAGTGAATCATTGGGATTAGCTGCCACAAAAACATTCTCCTGAATAAATCTCTTCACTCTCTCAACCATCTCCGCATCAATTTTTTTCTGTTGCTCAAGAATCTCCAGCATTTTGGACAATGTACACACTGAGTGGAGATGGATCCCATGCGCCTGCAACTTGTCTCTGCCTCCTTGCTCTCTGTCCAGCAGCACTATGGCATCAGTGACCTTTAAGCCCTCCTTCTGAAGAACCTCAACAGTTTCCAAAACACTAGATCCACTGGTAACGACATCTTCAATGATCAAACAGGTTTCTCCTGGATTAACAGCTCCTTCTACAAGACGTTTAGTACCTAGAAAAGAAAACATTGTTGACTTCAATTTAAAAGTATGTATTTCAGCCAACTCAAGATATATCTGGCATTATAAATTTGGCATGTGTTTATGAAGAGGTGGATGATCTAAACCTTATGTTCTGATAATCTATTTTTTTAAAAGAGTTTACTTATTTAAGGCAGAGAGAGAACACGCATAAGCAGGGGGAACAGCAGGCAGAGTAGGCAGAGGGAGAAGCAGGCTCCCTGCCGACCAAGGAGCCCGATGTGGGACTCCATCCTAGGACCCCAGGATCATGACCTGAGCTGAAGGCAGCCGCTTAACCGACTGAGCCACCCAGGCATCCCTGATAAAGAGCTACTTTATCTTTATTCCTGATAAATCTTCAGTGAGCCATGATTACCATGTGTTCAGTGTTCCCCTATCTGGAAATTGTCAAAGTTACATATAGAGAATATTTACAGCAAAACTAGCAAATTACTTTATAGTGTAAATAAACACCACTTAATGTGTTCATGATCAAAATTTTAAATATGGAGTTTCTTAAAGCAAGATAAACTAGATCAAGGAATGTTATGAAACAGTTACCCAGTATCATCAATGAAATCATTCCTTTATCCACCAACAAACAGCTCATTAACTCAAGATCAGCCAAATAACTGGCCTTTTGAGGAAATACAGGAGAAAAAATATTCAGCAACTATTTAGATCCATCACTACAACTTTATGAATTATATAATGCAATGTGAGTACAAGTACTTCCCCACTGCAATCCCCACCATAGACTACTCAGAGATAGACTCATTTTCTAGAGACTTGTTTTCCATTTCTACTCTCAAATTCGTCTAATATCGAAAATATTGTTTTAAATGGAGAATTTTAAGCAAAACTAGACAAAGAAGTTGTAACAAACCCTCTAAATACCTCACCACTTAATTCACGGTAACTCTTGTTTTAGCTACATCCCCACCTCTCTTCCCTCCCTCCATAGTTTTTAGAAGCAAACCCCAGATATCATGATTTTCATCATAAAATTTTTTAGAATGCATCCTGTAAAAGGTAAGGACTCTACAAAAAAAAAAAATTACTAAGTACGGGACACCTGGGTGGCTCAGTTGGTTAAGCCACTGTCTTTGGCTCGGGCCACGATCCTGGGGTTCTGGGATTTAGTCCCGCATCAGGCTCCTTGCTCAGTGGGGAGCCTGCTTCTCTCTCTGCCTCTGTGTGCTTATGCTTGCTCTCTCTCACAAATAAAAATCTTTAAAAAAAAAAAAATACTATCACACATAAAACAACCCCATTAATTCCTTAATGTCACCAAATATGAAGTCAGTTCCAATATTTTTATTTTGATTTGTTTTTATTTTTTAAGGTTTTTTTGTTTGTTTGTTTTTTAAAGTAATCTCTACACCTAATATGGGGCTCAAACTCACAACCCCCAAGGTCAAGAGTTCCATGCTCCTCTAAGCCAGCCAGGTGCCCCTAGACTGATTTGTTTTTAAAGCAAACTCCCATGTCTAAAACACACACTTTATAACATACTGGGAAGGACCCATGAAAATATCATCTTCTTTTAGAGAATTTTATGTGGCATTTCTCTTTATGCAGTTTAAATTACAAACATACCAGGAAAGTATGTGCCCTTAGAACATTCTGCTGCCAAGAGAAGGACTGGTTTAAAACATTAGGTTTAACAGATACAGTACCAAAAAAAAAAGCACTTTTTTACATTGTTTATTCAATATAAAATATTTTACCCCTAGAATCTAAAGGAAGGGAAGGTGATTTACAGTAACAGTTAACCAATTCTAAAGGACCTTTGAAGAATATCCAAGGTGACTCTGGCAAACATCAGTCAGAGCCTAGAAGAAAAAACTCCAACATTATCAGGTTATGTATCAACTTAAAGCTTAAAATACTTTTATTTTACCATAATCTTTTGTTTCTTTCCTTCTAATAAGCATTGGAATTTGGTTGGTTGAACAGATAACTGTAGCCAATGGTAAAGCTGTATAAGGTACTCCACACACGGTGTCAAAATTGATTCCTGCATTTTGGGCAGTTTGAAATAAAATATCAGCAACCTGTAAGAAAATGAACACATAAACTATGTATTATTATCTTAAATGGTGTGTAAGAAAATGAACACATAAACTATATATTATTATCTTAAATGGTGTGTATAAATCATGTTAACACAACATTATAGACAGTAATAAACCAAAAGCAGCTAGACCCAAACTTGATCAGAAAAACATGTATGCCTTTTTGTTATATGACCCTCTATAAATCCCAGTTTTCAAATATAAAAACATAAGAATGACCCCACTTGCCTATACAACTCAGGGTCTGCTCTAAGGAGTGATTAAAAACATTAGGTTTTTAATGTAAACAATGTAAACAGACTTTTATTCTTGAACTATTTCTTTCTGCTAGTGATTTTAGGATTATTTTGCAGCAACTTGGAAGGCTGCTCTATGTTAGGGCAAACTAATATTTTGATAATCTGTGATATTACAAGGGTTTTTTATAAATATCTTTTTTTAATTTTTTTTTAATTTTTTAACCATGATGCCAGTAATTTGTGAGGAGTCCTGTAGTTTGCATTTGGATAACTTTTCAGTATGCTTGCACCTTTTGATTTGATGTAAGGAAGCACTAATAGGTTTTGAATGTTGCCTGTATGTTTGAGAGACCTGAAGTCATTAAGATAAGATCTAATATCAAAAATTAGAAGCCAAGTAACTTGTGCAGAAGGAATACAAGAAAACTCTGGGTGGTTTGGTAAGCAAAATTAGGGTGGGTACATATGCTAGATTTTCTGGTTTTCTGACATTGTAATAAAATTTTTTTGTTGTGCTCTTCAGTTTTCAGTAGGAAGTGTGTGTGTATAGGATCTTAATAAAATTGAGTTATTTGGAAAAAAAAAACACACATTAAAACATTAGTTAAAACATTAGGTTTTTAACTAAGGGCAACACAGAATGTTGACCCCAAAGACTAAGAATGGCTCCCAATTTCCCTGAGTAATTCATTATGATGTGACTATCTAAACCTTTCCATATACCTGCCTGAAAGAAGTCTTTATTGAAAAAAGTTTCAGGGGATGCCTGAGTGGCTCAGTCTGCTTGCTCAGTCATTGAGCGTCTGCTTTCCACTCGGGTCATGATCCCAGGGTCCTGGGATCCAGCCCCACATTGGATACCTGCTCAGCGGGGAGCCTACTTCTCCTTCTCCCCCTGCTTGTGTTCCCTCTCTCATGGTCAATCTCTCTGTGTCAAATAAAGAAATAATATCTTAAAAAAAAAAAAAAAAAGAAAGAAAGAAAGAAAAGAAAAATTACGGCGTGTTTGGATAGCTCAATCAGCTAAGCAACTGCCTTGGGCTGAGGTCATGATCTTAAGGTCCTGGGATGGAGCCCCATGTCAGGTTCCCTGCTCATGCTCTCTCTCTCTCTCTCAAATACATAAATAAAATCTTTTTTAAAGTTTCATAAGAGACTACTTAATTTGCATCGAAAAAGTAATATACCTAGGAATAAATTTAACCAAAGTAAAAGACCTATACACTGAAAACTTTAGACGCTGGTAAAGAAAGTATAGAAAGAAATAAATGCAATGGTATTCCTTGCTTATGAACTATAAATGTTCACATACCCGAAGCAGATACAAAGCAACACCTATTAAAATTCCAATGGCTTTTTTTTTTCTTAACAGAAATAGAACAATCCTAAAATTTGTATGGAAGCGCAAAAGATCCCAAACAGCCAAAGCAGTCTTAAGAAAAATAAGGATGAAGGCATCATGATCCCTGATTTCAGGAATACTACAAAGCTAGAGTAATTAGAAGACTGTGGTATTAGCATAGAAACAGACACGTCACTGGAACAAAGTAGAGTCCAGAAATGTACCTATACTTATATGGTCAATTGATTTATAGCAAAGGAGCCAAGAACATACACTGGGAAAAGGACAATCTCTTCAATAAATGGTATTGGGAAAACTGGACAGTCTCATGCAAAATAATGAAACTGGACCACTATCTTATACCACACACAAAAATTAACACAAAATAGATTAGACTTGAATGTAAGACCCGAAATCATAAAACCCCTAGAAGAAAACACCGGTGACAAGCTCCCTGACATAGGTCTTAGCAATGATTTTTTTGGATTTGACACCAAAACCAAAAATAAGTGGGACTACATCCAACTAAAAAGCCTCTGCACAGTAAAAGAAATCACCAACAAAATGGGAAAAAAAATAAAACAAAACAAAACAAAAACAGAAAATATCTGCAGATGATATATCTGGCTATGGGGCTAATACATAAATAACTCAATACCTCAATAACAAAAAAATCAACCCAATTTGAAAATAGACACTGTTCCAGAGAAGACAAGTTGCCAACACTTACATGAAAAGCTGATCAGCATCACTAATTATCAGGGAAATGCAAATCAAAACCACAATGAGGTTTCACTTTACCTTTTCTAGAATGGCTATCATCAAAAAGACAAGAATAGGGACACCTGGGTGGCTCAGATAGCTAAGTGTCTGCATTCAGCTCAGGTCATGATTCCAGGGTCCTGGGCTGGAGCCCTGCGGCAGGCTCCCTGTTCAGTGTGGCGTCTGCTTCTCCCTCTGCCCCTCCTCCCACTCATTCTCTCAATCTCTCTCTCAAATAAATAAATAATAAAATCTTCTAAAAAAGAAGAAAGACAAGAATAAGTATCAGCAAGAATATGAAGAAAAGGTAACTCCTGTGTCCTGATGGTAAGAATGTTAACTGGTATAACCACTATGAAAAACTGTATGGACATTCCTCAAAAAATTAAAAATAGAACTAATATTTGATCCAGCAATTTCACTTCTGGGTACTTACCTAAAAAACCGAAAACACTAATTTGAAAAGATATATGCACCCCTATGTTTACAACAGCATTATTTACAATAGCCAAGATCTAGAAGCAAGCCAGGTGTCCATCAATAGATCAACAGAATATTACTCAGCCATAGAAAATGAGATCTTGCCGTTTATGACAACACGGACAGACCCTGAGGGTATTATGCTGAGTGAAATAAGAGGCAGAAAAACAAATACTGTATGATTTCACATATATACGGAATCTAAAAAAAAAAAAAAAGAACAAACAAACAAAAAGCAGAAACGGACCCACAACTACAGAGAATGACCTGGTGGTTGCCAGAGGGGAGGAGGTGAGGAGATGGGCAAGATGGGTAATGGGGAGTGGGAGGTATAGATTTCCAGTTATGGAATGGGAATTAAAAGTACAGAGTAGGGAACAGTGACAGATGGTAGTTCACCTGTGATGAGCATAGCAGGTAGTGGAGTTGTCCAATCACTGCTGTACACCTGAAACTAACATAACACTGTGTGGCAATTCCACTTCAATTTAAAAACAAACAACCAAAAAAAGAAAGAAAAGGAAGAAAGAAGGCAGTCTCATAGAGAACTGGAGGTTACCAGAGCAGAGTGGTGTGGGGGGAATAGGAGAAATAGCTGAAGGGGATTGAGAGTTTAAAATAAATGTTACTGGGAAAAAAGTACAGCATAGAGAATACAGTCAACAATATTGAAATAACTTTGGGGGCACCCGGGTGGCTCAGTGGGTTAAGTCTCTGCCTTCGGCTTGGGTCATCATCTCGGGGTCCTGGGATCAAGCCCTGCATTGGGCTCTCTGCTTGGAGGGGCTCGATCCTCTCTCTCTGCCTGCCTCTCTGCCTACTTGTGATCTCTGTCAAATAAGTAAATAAAATATTTTAAAAAAATAACTTTGTATGGTGAGGCAGTAACTATATTTACTGTAGTGAACCCTTCAAAATGTATGTAATTGTCAAATCACTATGTTGTACACATGGAACTAATATATGTCAATTATAATTCAATTAAACATTTCTTTCAAAAGGAAAAAACCCTAAGGACTCCACCAAAAAACTATTAGAACTACTAAGTGAATTCAGTAAAGTTGAAGGATCCAAAATCAATATATAGGTATCTGTAGGTTTTGTGGTTGTTTTGTTTTGTTTTAAGATTTTATTTATTTGAGGGGTGCTTGGGTAGCTCAGTTGGTTAAGCCTCTGCCTTCGGCTCGGGTCATAGTCTCAGTGTCCTGGGATGGAGCCCCATGTCGGGCTCTCTGCTCAGCAAGGGGCCTACCTTCCCACACCCCCGCCTGCCTCTCAGCCTGCTTGTGATCTCTCTTGTCAAATAAGTGAATAAAATCTTTTTAAAAGGATTTTATTTGAGAGAATGAGAGAGGAGAGAGCACAAGCAGGAGCAGAGGTAGAGGGAGACACAGACTTCCCTGTGGAGCAGGGAGCCTGATCCGGGGCTCATTTTCAGGACCCTGGGATTGTGACCTGAGCCACCAAAGGCAGATGCTTAACAGATTGAGACACCCAGGCACCCTTGTGGTGTTTCTTGACACAAAGTAGCAGAAAGAGAAATCAAGAAAACAATCCCATTTATAATAGCATCAAAAGGAATTAAATAGCTAGGAACACATTTAACCAAAAAGGTAAAAAAAACCTTATACTGGAAACTGTAAACTGATTAGACACTGAAGATGACCCAAGTAAACAAAAAGATATATTATGCTCGTAGATTAGCAATATTAATTCTTGCTAAGATGTCCATACTCCTCAAAGGGAATAACAGATTCAATACAATACTTACAAAAATCCCAACAGCATTTTTCACAGCACTAGAACAAATAATCCTAAAATTTGTGTGGAACCACAAAAGACCCCAAATAGCCAGAGCAATCTTGAGAAAGAAGAACAAAGCTAGAAGTAAACACAATCCCAGACTTCAAACCATCCTACAAAGCTAAAGTAACCATAACAGTATATTACTAGCACAAAAACAGATACACAGATCAATGGGACTGAGAGTCTGGAAATAAACCCACTCATATACAATCAACTAATCTACAACAAAGGAGGCAAGAATATACAATGGGGGAAGGACAGTCTCTTCAATATATGGTGTTGGGAAAATTGGAGAGCTACGCGCAAAAGAACTAAGCTAGGCTGCTTTCTTACACCATAAACTCAAATGGATTAAAAACCTCAACCTGGGCGCCTGGGTGGCTCAGTGGGTTAAGCCGCTGCCTTCGGCTCAGGTCATGATCTCAGGGTCCTGGGATCGAGTCCCGCATCGGGCTCTCTGCTCAGCAGGGAGCCTGCTTCCCTCTCTCTCTCTCTCTGCCAGCCTCTCCGACTACTTGTGATTTCTCTCTGTCAAATAAATAAATAAATAAATCTTAAAAAAAAAAAAAAAACCTCAACCTAAGAACTGAAACCATGTAACTTCTAAAAGAAAACACTGTCAGAGAACTCTTGGACAGGGGTTTTGGTGGTATTTCTCTGCTCTCTCTCTTCAGGCAAAAGCAACAGAAGAAAAAAAATAATCAAAATACATCAACATAAAAAGCTACTGTATAGGGAATAAAACCATCAACAAAACAAAAAGGCAGCCTACTGATGGAGAAGATATCTGCAAATGATGTATCCAATAAAGAGTTAAATAGAAAATATATAAAGAACAACAAAATACTGGCAAAACAATCCAATTAAAAAATGGGCCCAAATACACATTTTCCAAAGGAAGACATAAAGATCATACATAGAACCAATATGCACATGAAAAGATGCTCAATATCACTAATCATCAGGGAAATGCAAATCAAAAGCACAAAGAGATACCACCTCACACCTTTCAGAATGGCTAAGATCAAAGAGATAAGGAATAGATGTTGGAGAGCACGTAGAGTTTAAATAAAATGGAGCCCCTGCGTAGTGCTGGTAGGAATGTAAATTGGGGTAGCCACTTTGGAAAACACTATGAAGTTCCTCAAAAAATTAAAAATAGAGATGCTGTACAATCTAGTAATTCCACTTAAAATACCAATTCGAAAAGAAAATGCACCCCCATATTATTTACAACAAACAAGATAAGGAAGAAACCTAAGTGTCCACAGATAGATAAAGAAAGATGTGGCAGAGATACCAACAATGAAATATTACTCAGCCATAAAAAAAGAATGAAATCTTGCCATTTGCGACAATATAGAGGGACAACATAGAGGGTATTTACTATGCTAAGTGAAATGTCAGACAGAGAAAGAAAAATACCATATGATTTCACCTACATGTGCAATCTAAAAAACAAAATGAACAAACAAAACAAAAAGACTCAACGACACAGAAAACAAATCACTGGTTATGAGGATGGAGGGGCTGGAGGGGCTGGGGAGGGAGATTGGTGAAATACATGAAGGGGATTAAGTGATACAAACTTCCAGTTATAAGGAACTCATGGTGATATAATGTACAGCATAGGGTTTGTAGTCAGTAATATTGATAAAAAAAAAATCAATGCAAAATACATACTAAAACATTTTTTAAAAGTTTCCTAAGTACAGATCCTATTGTGTGAGTACTAGTTTATAATATCCTTTCCCATATAAATCATCACATTTTTATGCTAGAATGCATCCTCTCATCCAATACCACCTTTTTTTTTTTTTTTTTTTTAAAGGCAAACTTATTTGAGAATTGCTTAGTGAAGGGGCACGTGTGTGGCTCAGTCAGTTAAGCTTGTCTGCCTTCTGCTCAGGTCACAATTACAGGGCCCTGTGATCAAGCCCCACAGCAGGCTCCCTGCTCAGTGAGGAATCTGCTTCTCCCTCCCTCCACCCCCACCCGGGCTTGTGTGCACTTGTGCTCTCTCAAATAATTTTTAAAAATCTTAAACAAGGGACGCCTGGGTGGCTCAGTTGGTTGAACAACTGCCTTCGGCTCAGGTCATGATCCTGGAGTCCCGGGATCGAGTCCCGCATCAGGCTCCCAGCTCCATGGGGAGTCTGCTTCTCTCTCTGACCTTCTCCTCGTTCATGCTCTCTCTCACTGTCTCTCTCTCAAGTAAATAAATAAAATCTTTAAAAAAAAAATCTTAAACAAGAAAAACTGCTTAGTGAACTAGATCAGATCTTCAATTTTTTTTTCACCTATACTTTTTTTTTTTTTTTAAAGATTCTATTTACTTATTTGACAGAGAGAGACATAGTGAGAGAGGGAACATAAGCAGGGGGAGTGGGCGAGAGAAGAGTGGACTTCCTGCAGAGCAGGGAGCCTGATGTGGGACTCATTCCCCAGCCCAAGCAGACGCTTAAGGACAGAGCCACCCAGGCGCCCTCACCTGTACTTGTAGACTTGAAAATTCTGTGAATATTTTTAAGTTGCTAAAGATTTAATTTAATTTCTAGAGTACTAAAAAATATTATCCTAGAACTGTTGTCACTCCTTTCCATGAACACAATGAAATCCAAATGCTATAGTGATTTAATACTGACCATCTCCATTTTATTTTTTAAAGATTTTATTATTTATATATACTTATATATATATTTATTACATAGTGATATATATAGGTATATCTATATATAGATATATATGTTATATAGAGAGAGAGCACAAGCAGGGGAAGCGGCAGTGGGAGGGAGAAGCAGGCTGCCAGCGGAGTAGGGAGCTTGATCCCAGGAACCTGACATCAGGACCTGAACCCAAGGCAGACACCCAACAGAATGAGCCATCCAAGTGCCCCAACCATCTCCATTTTAAAAACATATGAGACTGCTGATATGAAAGCTGGAAAAACTTTACATTTTGGAATTCTTATTTCATCCTACTGTCTGCACAGAATTTTATTCTAATGCAATTATTTATACTTAGAAACTTTTAGTGATCACTCTAATACTTCTCCACAACAAAAATATATATAAATTCAAATTTAAAACTGTAAATTTTCTATTAATTCCCATGACCATAAAAATATTAAAAAATGTGTTATCATTACAATTGTTAGGGTGGCTCAGTGGGTTAGGCATCTGCCTTTGGCTCGGGTCATGGTCTCAGGGTCCTGGAATCAAGCCCAGTGTCAGGCTCTCTGCTCAGCAGGGAGCCTGTTTCCCAGCTCTCTGCCTACTTGTAATCTGTCAAATAAATAAGTAAAAAAAAAAAGTATTATTTTGTAAATACTTTTCTTAGTGAAATGAATGGTAACCCCCATTTGTTCATGTATCTACTTAACCCACTGAGCCACCCCTATGTTATCTACTTAAACTGAGTATTCCTTACAACTAGGAAGTTAGAGTTTAGCGTAAATTCTATTGAGTTTTTTGGGGGGTGCAAATACTGAGAAATCCTGTTTTCATAATTAAGTAGATACGAAAGGAGTTCCATTACAGCTCAGTCTCTCAATGTTTTCAACTCTTGAGTTAACTACCAAAAATCTCACACACACACACACACACACACACACACACAAAGTAAGATCTAATACCAAAAAGCAATTTTTAGTCATCAACTGACTTGTTAAAAAAAAAAAAAAAAAAGCCTGTTTTTCATTAGAAGGCCCTTAGTCATTCACCTTCTCGCTACAGAAGAAATGAACCATAGCATGATTCTTGATGGTGAGAATAGTTCAACCCACTTAAAGTAGTGTTTCAATCCTGTTTTATCATAACCTCACAAAGTAGGGTTCTCCAAGGGTGAGAATAAACCCTTAGGTGGTGGAGGAAATGCCTATCTTCTTGATAAATCTTCCCTGAGGACAGAAATATTCTTTAACTGCACTGTCCAATGTCCCACTAGCCACATGTGATTATTTCAATTTTGTTTTTAAAGATTTTATTTACTTCAGAGAGAGCGTGCATGAGGGGTTGTTGGGGAGGGCAGAGAGAGAGAGGGAAAAGAAGACTCCCAGCTAACAGGGAGCCTGACAGGGCTCAATCCCAGGACCCCAAAGGCCGAAGGCAGATGCTTAACCAACTTAGCCACCCAGGTGCCGGAATTATTTCAATTTTAAAATTCTTAGTGCCCAGTATTCACATGTGGCTAAGTAGCAACTCTACTGGACACCACATTCAGACCCTTCTATTCACTATGGTCAGCAGTTCTGACCTGCAGCTTGTTAGAAAGACATAACCTCAGGCCCTGCCTTAGATAAACTCAAATCAGATTATGCAGTTTAACAAAATTCGCAGGTGATTCATATTTAGTCACAGACTGAAAAACACTGTGCTAGAAACCTCTAATTTGTACATACTTTTCCCTTATTTTAACCAAAAAAGTGCCTCCATGAGATGTTTATCCTCTGGCCTTCATTCTTGCTTCTGGCCACAAAGTGCAAAATCAAATCTCCCTTTCTAAGCAAACAACCCTCCCTAACATGTAAGCAGCTACTAAATTCTTTCCCTGTCCACCTTTTCCTTTGTCCCCCACATCTTATTTTCTTGGAGTTAAATACAGAACTCACTGGACTATTTCTGTGCTGTCAACAGTGCTCCAAACTGGGATTCCTGACTCTTGGAAAGGACATATCAAAACCAGCATAAGTCAATGAGCAAGCTGCTCTCTAGTCCTGATAAGATTAAAAAAAACTCTCAACTCTTCATGTTTGTGGGCTCTGCTCCTGATCTCCCAGGGAAGCAAACCCTCAAAGCTTGGGCTCCATTTCTGCCCAAAACATACACACATTGTACATCTGCTTCATTGGAAAAAAAAAAAAGTTATATTCCAAACATAAAGAAAAGTTAAAAAACATCCTTGGTACCCATAAGATTAAAGTCATATAGCCTTCTGCACACTAAAAACTTAAGACAAAACGTGTAACTTTCTGATGCCTTTCATCATGGTGATTCTAACTACGTTAAAAAGAAAAGAAAATCCTGCACCAAATCTTCCTTCCCAAGAGCGCTCTCTTCTTTCTTAAGATTATGTGTACCTAGAAGCTGTTCTAATTGGGGCCCGAATAAGACTCCCCCCCCCCTTTAAAATTAATTTTAAGAAAGGTCTGCTCATTTTGCATCAATGGTCCCCAAGAGCCTAACAGTTCCTGGCCTCTGGGCTTCCCAAATCGACTCCCTAGGACCATAGAAGGGTCGGCTGCCTGCTTGGCTCTTTTGCTCTCACCCACCGCCCAGCTCCTTCAGCCTCCCCACTTCCTGGTCCCCATTCCGGGCACCCAAGCCCGTTCCTCCCTTTCCCGGGCTGGCTACCTGACTCAGAAGACGCGGTCGAGACACGATGCCACGCAGATCGATGTACACAGGGGAAGAGAGCCCGCTCTTCAGTACGAAGTTCCCAAACTTGAAAGCCTGCACGTCGTACAGACCCGTGACCAACGACCCCAAAGCTGCTTCCGCGGCTGCCATCTCCACGCGCTCCCGGGCCTGTTCTAAACTCCAAGGCGCGTCAGGCTTGCGGCGCCTCGATGGCGTCACCCAAGGAAGCCCCGCCTCTTCCGCCGCCTCTTCAACGGCCTTTCCCGGCGGCCTCCGGGCTCGCGGGGCCCAGCTCCGGCTTTAGGAGGCTGGGGTGGGGGGAGGGCGTCTGCTGGAGGAAGTGCTCCGCGCGTAGCGCCTGGTGCTTCAGCCTCCTGCGGGTGGATCCGGTGGCTGGAGTTCAAAGCTCCGAACACCTAGACTACCTTCGGGTCCCAAAGCCGAGCCTCTCTAGAGAGGTTGTGTATATCCTGCCCGTTTTCTAGCTCAGTGTCCCCTTAATTATCTACTGCCCGGCGCAGCCTGTCGTTATTTGCCAGTATTAGCCACGACTCCCCTTCTCTCATAGCCCTCCCTCCTCCGACCCCGGTTTCACCGAACAGACAATAAGGCCTTTACTCAGTTCTTAACTAGCTTCATGGCATCTGGCACATGACAATGTCAGAGCAAACTGCCCATGGGACCGTAAAGCGCTTTGCAGGTAGTGGTTCGTTAGCTCTTCTGTCGAAACTGTGTGTCCTGGGAGGAGCGTGTTCATTCCCGGTAGAGTAGCTCGGCGGCTTGGCAGGTAGTAGTAAGTGTACAGCAGGTGAGGAAGGGAGGGAGGAGAGGAGAGGAGGATGAATCGCTCCATATCAGTGTTATCCAGGAGGATAATTTTGCCAGCCAATCTGAATACCCAAGCGTATTTGGTCTTTACAAATAAACCCCTTAAAGTGGGGGGAAATTCCCGTTGTGTATAGAAGGCAGTAGTTTAAGGGAAATAACCCTTAAAACCGTAGGGCTCGTGATGATTACTCATTAAATCGATTCTGATTTCTATATTTTTAATGTATTTTTTGGCGACATTGTGCTGACCCGCCAGTGTGAAGAACCTATGCTTTTGAGACTTGTTTATTGTTTCAAATAAGCGCATTAAAATTTTGATGAAATAGAAGCCATATGTTAAAAAACATTTTTGTTCTTATTGGCAAAGTAAACTAATCAAAACTCTTCAATCTCTAACACTCTACTTAATGGACACTGTACTCGGAATCAGTCTCATTTACACTTGTGTGGCACCCTCACACCTGATCATGTCTGTATAGGCTGATCCAGACTCAGAGAGCACAAACCATGATGCATAAATTTGTCACATCTAGCTCAAATGGCCTTTTTTTTTTTTTTTTTTTAAACAAAGTCAGCACCTGGAATAACAGAATGAACTTACTAACACACACCTGAGACTTAATTGACTTGGGAGGGCGTGGGAGATAAATGTCTTAGAGTACTTCTCCAGGCTACAAAATTGTTGCTTTCTTTCCAAAGTGCTGGGGGGGAAAGTGTTGTAATAATCATGTGCCCTTTTCAACTTGTCAAAGGCCTTCATATATTTGGGGAACAGAAAAAGATTACTCTTTCCTTTGAACAATGGTTTTAATTAGAAAAGAAAAAAGACCACCAGAAATAATATCTTTAGTATAGTATATTTATAGGAATGCATAACTTGTGAGATGTACATTTTGAAGTTTCATCCATAACTTATAACATATACTGTAGTAACAACAAGACAGCAGGTCATCACTTTACAACATTACACATGAGTGATTTTGACTTACAAATAAAATATTTACAACCTACCTTTACAAAACGACATTGTGTGCATACAAAATGAACTGCAGAAAATTTTAAAAATAATAAGACAACCAAAAACCCAGAAGATACACTTAAGGCAGACCAGCAAGACACTGAAATAATTAAGGCTGTGGAATTCTTCTGCACCTTGAAAATATAGAGCTATTTATCAATACTGTGGAGTGATTTTAAATCAATTGTTACAAGTCTGATGGAAGTATGTACTTATATGTATATGTGTAATGGTCCCTATGGGGAAACCTACCCACTTATGGATTAAGACCCTTTATCTGAGGCCAGAGAAGCCCCCTCCAAACTCTCAAAAGACTTGGGGGGGGGGTCACTCAAAACCAAGAGGTGCCAATGCAGTTTGCAAACAAGTAATTAATAATTCAAATATAAAGAGACTCCTGACCTTAGGTAAACAGCTTCAGCGATGGCCCCATTATGTCTCAGGCTTTGTTCATTTGGTTTTGTGGACTTCAAAGGACAGCAAACAATTCCCAGTTGAGTAAGCTCGAACTCCACCCATCAGCCCTAATGGTTTTGAATGGCCCTAAATGGTTTTCCAGTAGAAAAACTGACCAACCTGGGCTGTCTTCAACTGGATAGATTTCTGCATATGAGCAAGAACATATACATACATATTATACACTATGTACATGTACAGATGTACATATATCCATATTTTCCAACAGTTTGCACTTTGATCACTGCCGTTCTCTGACTAGGATCTCATTCTGACGGGTATGTTTAGTTTTTCAGTCTTCACATTTGTCCTAACTACTGGTGTTACCTTCCCCATAGAGCAGGCTGGAGTTTGGCAGAAACAGAAGTAAAAGCACCAGGGTCAAAAAAATCAGACACAGAGATGACAGATATGGCTTAAGTTAGTAAGAGAAGACGTATGTTTTGCTGACTTCAAATTCATAACCACAGTCTCTGAGATCATGGTAAAAGTCCCCATAATACTCCAGGATGTGGATTCATTTCTTGATAGAAGTCAGGCGTTGATGGAACTCTTCTTAATGCTCACTCTCCCTGGGCTAGCAAATTGGCTTGCTTAAGTTGGGACACCAGGAGTTTTATTTGTACTTTTCCCCCACCACTCTCCCTTTTTTCAACTATCCTCGCCCTCTGAAATAACAGCTATCTGAAGAAACAGTTGCTCTTGATCATGTGAATAAAGCGAAACCCGATCGTATTTTAGAATCTCCCAGCAAACAGGCTGACAAGAAAACACAGTAGCCTATGAGTATTTCAGGCTTTCATGAGTATTAATTTCAAGAACGTCTCTTAAAGATGAAAATTTGCCCTAGAGTAATTGCTTTTTCCTCTGCTATAACTTCTACAAACATGGAAAATGCAGAAATGTTTGTCTTTGAAAATATGGCCTATGATATTTCTGTGTTCTATTTCTATATGGGTTTCTCACATGAATAATATTTCCTATTAAAACTGTCGAGTGCTATAGACAAATTTCAGCTCTTTTTAACCCTCTAGAAATAATGAAACAACTGAGAGCCTTACAGTTTTTAGAAAATAAATATTAACACAGTAGCTTTCCTTTTCTTAGTGGAGTATATATAAACCCTGTCTTTTCTAAATCCACCCCAGATTTAATTATTAATTTCCAAATGATCCCTAGACTTTAAATAGTAAATAGAAAAGCCATAATGCAAATAAATTCATTGGAAGCCCACATACTATGTTAGCCTAACCCAGACTCCACAGAGATGCTATACAGGAGAAAAAGGAGTAAAGCCCACATTCCTCAAAACTGAACAAGGAAGTGGTGAGTTGGCACTTTTGCCTTACTACAGAGACCCTCTAGGTCTGTAATATTTCCTCCTCTATCAAATTTGTGGGGCAAAGTTTTAGTTAATATGCAGAGATAACCACCACCTAATTTATAATGCCTTTGCTTCCTCATGTTCTCACAAGTTTAAATTTCCCTGCTCTTTAACATAGGCAAGCAAACAAGGAATGCCTAACTCTTGGGCATTAAATCATGGATAGCATGGGAAAGCAAATATGCTACCCCTGAAACATCTAATTATCCTAAAAAGAAAAAAAAAAAATCCAAGGTTATCCCTCCAAAATTCAGCAGTTCAATTCATTTCTGCACCTGTGCATATAATTTGTCTCTTATAATGGATGCCGGTGAGATTCTGAAGAAATGAGTTGTGATATCAAACAGTAGTTTATTCTCATTTCTGCCCTTCCAGTGAGGAAAGTGGCTGTTCGAGTTCTTCTCCATCAATTTTTCCAGAGCATAAAGCTTGAGAAGAGAGCAGCAGTCGCTTTGCAGGGCGTTCTACTCTGGCTCTGCCATCAGAAATGCCAGAGAAAACAGCTTATTCCTGTAAGACCATCCGTTCTCCTAACCTTTGTCTGTAGACAAGCTTTCAAATGACTGAAATTACAGGCTAAGACCAAATAACATTTAGACAAAGAGCACCTGGTACTTCCAATTAAAATCAATTTACAGAATTTAATCTCGTGAGTTTGCAAATGGTATCTTAAAATATGAATATTGAAAACCCGGAATGTTCAAAGTTACTGTTAATAAGATTCTCAGCACTGGCAGTGTGTAGCACTTTAAGAAAATCAAAGTATTCTTTAGACATCCTAACTATGCTATTTTTGCAACATTCCTATGAGATTAAAGTCCCTCCTCCTACCCCCCTTCCCATTTTAACAATGAGGACATTTGGGACAGAAAAAAAAAAACAAAGACTTTCTGTCATAAAGGACGAATCAGGAAGAGCTGAGGTTGAAACTCAAGAATTCCTGGCCTCACCCTATATCCAGATGTTTTCATTTAAAAGATATTTTAACATAAAAAAATGCTGCAGTATCAGTCAATCTAAATACAATGAACTCTTTATCTCCCAACCTCCCCTCGGAAAGGCACTACTATTTATAAAGGCTTTGTGAACAACAAAGTGGTGAAGCCAGCTTTTCCTCTGCTCCCTCTCCTCCCCCAAGAGTGTTTATGGCTGTGAGAGTCCAGAAGGACATCCTCCAACATTACAATTTTTTTTTCTTAAAAATTTTCCCAACATTCAGCTGTACGTGGATATAAATCTATTTCATTTGAAACAAATGTGAAAGACGCAGTGAATCATTACATCTTTAAAAAAATTATTACGAGTGGTCCCTGATCGTTTCCCTCTCTCTGTATCCCACCCTGACAAAACAAAACAAACCCCAAAACTCGATGCAAAGAATATAAGCCAGGCAAGAAACTTCTGACTTTAACTGACATTGATTTTTCCCATTTCAGCTGGAAGTTCACACTAATTCCTAGTTAAGTTTTGATTTCAAGAACTATGACAATATGGCAGAAGTGGACCATTTTCTCTTCTCCCTGTCTCTCCACCACAAAGTCATAAATATCTGCCAAAACAGGTACAAGAAACTGGTTTCTAATCCTTCATCCCTCACTACGGTTACCCACACAGCAACCTCAAGTACAGTTCCCAGCCCCACTTTCAGGGATTCCTTTTTCTTTCCAACTGGCTGCGGAGCATTCTCAAAGCAGAACTGCTATCTGACTCCTGTTGGGGAAGAAGCAGGGGCTTTGGAGACAGGACACCTCTCTGTTAGTTTTCTACAGTGACCAAGCTATATAAAATACATGCCCTTTTTTCTTGGGGCGTCTGTTAAATTAATCTACTCTAATGATTGTACTTTGGCTCCAGTTAACAGAATCATACTACTTTGCATTTCTATGTCTCACCTCTCCCATCTCCTTACTTCCCCAACATGTGTACTAGGGGGGAGGGGAGATTCTGCACAACCCCACACCTGGGCTGTCCCAACTCTCATGGAGACGCTGATATAAAAGCTTTGGCTCTAACAATCTGTCAGCTGCTTCTCAAAACACGGTTTCGTGAACGTTCTCCTGTGTCCTCTGTGCACCACTGTCCGAGGCCCTAATCTTCTCCAGCAGAAACTCAGCCCATCTCTTCCATGGTCATAAAAACTCGAGAAGACTCAGCAGGGAGTTCTTTAGTCATTGCACACAGTGGACGAAACAGACCTTGACAAGCCACACTCCATGGGTGTTTGGAATCCTTAGCACCTGCCCTCTGTCCCGTGACCAGCCCTAGGGACCAGGCATTCTTCTTTTAGGCTAGAGCTCACAATGAAGACATGTTTACTAAAAAAAAAATTTTTTTTTAGTAAATATGTTTTAAATTTTAAAATATATCAGATAGCATTTGTATATACATGTAGAGCTAAATGGAGATTAGGAGGGTTAGTCAGGGGTGGGCTCTGAGGGAGGGTGCCTTGGTGACCCAGGGCCATCCAAAACTAGGAACCAAATACAGACGAAATCAGTTTCCACATATTTGGTTAATCCTAAAAATACGAAGTGCTACCTAGTCTTATTGCTTGTACTTCTTACTAATTGATTAATCTATAGTCTCGGACGGGATGAGGTGGAGGGTGGATGAGGAAGGTGACTCTGAACCCGACAGAAAAGAAAGACAGGTACTTTTAATTTTACATTTCCACTGTGGGAATAAGGGTTTTTATATATTAAAGTTCAGGCTTAAAGTCTACTATCCTTTTCATTTAGATAGATGTGTAATTCTATTTATCCCTCATAAACTCTCCACTTTCACAACTTTCTCAACCCTATTGTAGGAGAGAAGCAGCGCCATTAAACCTGATTTGAGGACAAACACTTGAGTTACGTTTTTAAAGTAATTTTGCATAATAGCAATTTTTTAAAACACATCCTAGAAAACAAAGCATGGATCATGGACCAACAGAAAAACAACAAAAAATTTTCCCCAGAAACCAAGAAAGAAAAACAACCATGAAATGCCCAGGCTGATTTTTTTGTTTGTTTGTTTTCCACCAGCGTGGGGGGGAAAGGGCAGTTCATAATCACCTTGTGTGGAGAAGACGCACCCGAAAGCAGCATTGGCCTCAAAGTGCAATTAGTCCTTTTGGTCCAGAGAAATATCAGCGGCTGTGTGGTGATAGGTACGGCAATCACAGTTAAAACTCAATGCTCTGTCTGAGTGATGTATCGGATTTTATTCCATGGCTTCAAAAAGGACTTGGGACCAGGCCTTTAAAGGCGTATATGGCTGCCTCCTTTTGGTAAGCACCCCTCAGCTTCCAGAAGGGGTTAGAAATAAAGCAAGCCAACTTTCTGAGGACTGCCTTCTACAGCTGTAGAAGAAGTCAGAAAGTGTTGTTAACGTTGTTCATAGGAACCCTAGGAAAGTTTTCTATTTGCCCTTTTGTGTGAACCTGTTTTATTCATTACCTAGTTCAAACCGAGTGTAGACATAGAAATAGCCCCACAACTCTTAACTGTATTTGGACTTATTTCCTGGCAGGCTTTCCTGCCAGATAAACTCTGAGCTGCCAGTGAATTTGGGGGTAGCGTTTCATATACAGAACCTATGTTAATCAGATACTTGTGATTGAGAGAAAAAGCTTCTCATTCACAGATTGCAAAAGGGTAACATTGCTTTCTCTTAATGCATGGGTACTGGTAAGAGATTTCTATACAAGATTTATAAAATGCTCTAAAAAACTTGTCATCTTATTGTGCTTAGTCAAAACAATGTAATGCTTCGATAAATAAAGGACTGTCTTAATCGGAGTGCTCAAAGTTACTTAGGATTGATGTCATATATACCTCTATATTATAAAACTCTGAAACCCGAATAGGATCTATTTTACTGTATATGTGAATCCTATTAAGAAACTATATCGAAGTAATCTAAACCAGAAGAGTGGACATACGTGACATCTCTGTTAAATAGAACTTTCTTGCTTCCAATTTCAGCAGGGTTAGAAATCTTTTACGCTCGCTACTTCGAGCTGCAGCTTTGCCCAGTTCACCGCCCACTGTGGAACTCACTGTTAAAATTTCATAACGGCTCCTATTCTTGGTATCCTTGCCCCCTCTCTTTAACACTCTGGGTGGCTCTTCGCATCTTTGTCTTCTAAATGGCCTTCTGGAAAGCCCTTGGGTTGAGGGTAATCTTGCCGCTGCCCAGACCCTGAATAGCCACGGACAAGGTTGAAGAGGTCCATCTCTCAAGCCAGAGAACTGCGTGGAGCGAACGAACAGAACTATTTACAGACATTCAGTCTTGCTTTGGTTCACACTACACTTCCACGTGGAACCCCAAGGGCGAGGAGACGGCTACGTCCCTTGGTTGACCCGGTTGACGATGTAGCTCTTGACGTTGGGCACAGGCCGCACGTCGTTCTGATGCTTGCGGCGCTCTATGAAGCATGCCAGGCGAGAGGTGTCCAGGGGGATCTTGGAGTAGCTGCCGTTATGGGGCTGCAGCCAGGGGTGCTGCAGGCACGTGGCTGCTGTGGGCCTCCTGCGAAAGTCTTCCTGCAGGATCACGTTGATGAAGTCTCTGGCAGCATTGCTCACGCCGCAGAAGTATTCGTGCGGGAAGCTGAAGTCCACTCTGCACACGTTGATACAGGTCTCCTCTTTGCTCTCGTCCAAGAAGGGGGACACCCCACTCAGCATGACGTATGTCAGAACCCCGATGCTCCAGATGTCTGTGCCCAGGGAGACGGGGATGCCTTGGATCACTTCTGGAGCGGCAAACTCGGGGTTCCCCAGCAGGTGGTGGATGTGGAAGTGACCCGAGATCTGGACGGCGTCCTCCAGGTCAATGAGCTTCACCCGAGGCACTGGGATGCGTAGGTCAATGAGCAGGTTTTCGGGCTGAGGAGACCCAGGTGGAAGGGAGAAAAGAAGGCAAGTTGAGCTCTCTGTCTCGTCTACCAGTAGGACTCGGGTGGTTCAGACATGGTTCTGCTAGTCTTTGGGAAAGCCTATAGAGCACGAGAAATTGCCTATGCAAAGTGCCTGGTGGCCTTCAAACGAGATTAAATTCTGAGTTGGGGTAGTGTTGCAGAGAAGCTGTCTGACATTAAAAAATCATGTCTTCTCAACTATCCCTTACTTCTGCACTGACTCAAAAAAAAAAAAAATGAGTGGGCTATTCATTTTGGAAAACAGGGGCTTCTCTTGGGCACCATAAAAAACTAACATTTGGGATGCCTGGGTGGCTCAGTCGGTTAAGCGGCTGCCTTCGGCTCAGGTCATGATCTCAGGGTCCTGGGATTGAGTCCTGTGTTAGGCTCCCTGTTCAGTGAGGAGCCTGCTTCTCTTTCTGCCTCTGCCTGATACTCTGCCTGCTTGTACTCTCTCTGACAAATAAAGAAATCAAATCTTAAAAAAGAAATCAAGACTTACTTAATTTAAAAAACAAAAACAAAAACCTGACATCTATTGGCTTCCTTCTAAAATGTTAGATGAGGTGGGAAGATCTTCCCGACCTTCCCTCACCCCAGATGTCATGGTGACTCTTGGTGTGTTCTCATTAATTCTCGAAGAACACACTGGAATTATGGGATGACCTAGTTCCTGTCTTAAAATTTGTCAGGATTCTAAGCTAAGTACTAAAATGAATCAGAATGGACCTCCCCAAGGGTGATGACTGACAGGCTGGACTTGGCCACTTCCATGCAAGTGCAGCTCTTGCTTATTACCTTTATGTCCAAATGGGCCACCCTGCAGTTGTGGAGGTACTGAAGAGCTTCCATGATGTCCCGGATGTAGAAAGCGACTTTCTCTTCCATCAGTTCATCGTGATTCATAAGGTAGTCTAAGAGCCGGCCATCATCCATCCTGAAATCAGGGAGGAATCGGCCAAGGAAATATGTTTGTAAAGAAATGGAAAAATAACACATACGATTGGTCAGAGCTCCAGAATCTCTCCTGCTCCTGCTTATAGATGAAGATCGATTTTCCCACACATGTGTATTTTAGTTAGAACCCAAAATTAATGTTCAGAACTAAAATTAACAAGCTAATTTAAAAGTTACCATGTGATGTGCTCCACAGAAAAACCGATCACCAGGAAATCTTAAAGATTAATCTCTTAATCTTTAAGAGATTAGTTGGCGAAACACAGAAAGTCTTTGGAGGGAGAGAGAGAGGAGAGTGTGCTCTCTCTCAATATTCAGTTAACTGGAACCTGGTGGCTCTACACCTGCAAATATGTTTTGCAAATTGCTTTTATTTGTCAGTTTTTAGCTGGGGAAAATGAAAAGTGGGCAAAGTTTGTCCTCGGCATTCTTGACCCTTTTTGGGATCCTTTGCCTTGTGAGCAATTTTCTAATCTTAAAAACCATGACTGAGAACACGGTAGGGGGAGCCAGCCAGATCCAGATTTGAGTCCTTCTTCTGCCCGCTACAGGCTGGGGGTTTGGGACAAGTCGCTTAAACCCTGTGTTGGTTTCTTCATCTTTAAACTGGGAGTAACAGCAAGAAGACTGACTTCACCCCGAGGGCTGTGTAAGAGTCAAGTGGTACACCTAATCAGTAGCAGCCTGAGTGCTCAGTAGTGTTTTTAGGTCCTCTGTACCCTCTTGAGCATCTGGAGTGACCAAATGTCAGACTGCTAGTCCAATGTGCACTGAGCTGTCAAAGGTACATCCCTGGGGAAGGCTTGAGCCAGAGGCAGAAACCACCTCTGAGCACAGCTGATCTCCCCCCACCCCAGCCAGGGTTTCCATTCTCTTCTCTAGTGTGTTCCTTCCCCATGATGTCTTCTCCTGCTTTCCTTGATAGGAGCAAAGCCTAGGACCTGGCAGGGGGTGAGGCGGGAGGGATGAGCATGGAGTGGAGGGGGCCTGGGTTTGTGAGATGCTCCCCCCGTGCTTCTTGCTGCGCTGCTCGGAGACCCACAAGCCCTCGCACCAAGTTCACCCTCCGAGCTTTTGGGAAATGCAGATGCCCGGGCCCCACCCTAGCCTAGGCCGTCAGAACCTCTGTTGCCTAGCAGAGAAAAGCTCTACCAGGGACTTGGATGGCCACCAAAGGGAGGACCTCTGGTCACAGCATAAGCAAGATTTAGCACAGGGTTTACCTTGGGCACTGTCTATCCACTCACCTTTCCTGAATTTCCAGTCCAACAAACACCTTCCTATGTTCTCACAGCAACCCTCTCCAAAACATGTTTCTTTCTCAGCATTTACCATGTTCAGTTGAAATCATCACTTAGGGATCGGTCCTCCTCATCAGGTTTGGAACTCTTCAAGGGCAAGAACCACCCCTTTTTACCTTTGTTCCTTCCATCCTGGTCTAGGTCCTCCCAGCAGCAGGCACACAGGGTGTGCTCAGTAAACGTTTGCTAAACTCACTCAATCCACTATTCACCTCATTTAATCTCTGTAATGTCTCTGAGAAGTGGAAATAATTCTTCAGACTTCACAGATGAGACCCCAGGCCCAGGAATCTAAAGACCCTGCCCCCAAATCCCAGAGCTGGGATGAGCGCTCACGCTCTTCATTCCAAGCATGGCTTCCTTCCATTGCACTGACGCAGCCTGGTAATCAGGCATCAACCTTCCCCTGGAATGATGCAAGATGGCAAAACTGAAGGGGCTAAGGTTCTGGGTCCGCCATGTTGTCTTGATATACAAGTGATAATACTTGTATAAGCACTTGATATTAGGTTCTGGAAGGCTCTCTGTAAGGGTCTTCGTTAAATCCAAAGTGACAATTGATCGACTACTACACAGCTATATAATGTATCACAAAAGAAGTGCAAATATTGATACAGTTGGTTCTATCTTCTCTTGTTTCTTTTCAATGAATTAAAAAATGTAGCCAAAGATGTTTGTTTTTTGGCTGTCTTTTTTCCAACATAAATAAATTTATAGGGAACTGCCTCAAAGGCCCTCATCCATAAACATTTAGACAAACAAGCACACAGGAGTCACAGTAAAATGACAGCTGGAAAGCAGCACATGGAGGCGCTTCTCTTCTGGACAGAGGCTCCTGGGGAGACATGTGTGGCACCGGTCTTGGGGCAGGGCCATCAGCATGCATCTGATGACGTCTCTATGAGGGCTCCGTCCTCCTGAGAGGACTATGTTCTCTTTAGCCTCTGTTAGATCTTTGTGAACCACAGGACATGATCTCTGTTCTTAGCCTGGGGTAGTAGCGGGGCAGAATGTGCTTTATTGGATGTGTTCTAGGGCCAAGTATGCAGATGCCTGAGTTCGTAGAAAATCTGGAATGAGTGGAATATTTTGAAAGTCAAGGTTCCACTTTAAAAGGAATTTCTTGGGTGGGAGATCATGGCTGCCACGTCAGTGGGTTGATGCACAAACCCCCTTTCAGTTCAGCCCCACCCCTGTCAACAAGCCTAGGATCCATACAGTCTTCCTAAACCCCTGTCCAGCCCAAGAGTCCATAGTAGAAAGAACATGAGAATCTAAGGGAGGGAGATACACGGGTTCAAGTCCCAGCTTCTCCATTTTCTAGTGGTAAGGACCTTCTTTACCCTTGATTTTTCTAATCTGCAAAGGGGAACCACCTTTTTATAAAACAGACGGGAGATCGCACATGACACACAACACTCCGTACATAGCGAGACATTGTATAGAATGTAACTGCTGTGGGGGGTAGGGGGACGGGAAGGAGCCCAGACACTGGAGACGACCGAGACGCCTGTACTTACAGCTCCAGAATCAGGATGTAGGACGTGGGGGACTCATAGGTGTCATGGAGAGTGATGTACTGGGGGTGTTGCAGGTGCTGAAGCAGGGCAGCCTCGTGGGCAGCCTGCTCTTTTTTCTTCATTTTTTTGCTAACGAATTTCACCGCGACGTCCTTCCGCGTAGCTTTGTGAATACACTTCTTCACTATGGAGAAACGGCCCCTGGAGAGCGGAAGGCAGAAAGCATTTTGCGAAGCTTCCTCCATCTACCAGGTATTATTTTATTTAAGGATCTGTAACGTTTTCTCTGAAGTGGTTAGACAGTTACACTTATTAGGAATCCTACTTTCCTATTTTGAAATAATCATAGGATCTCTCAAGAAAAGCCGTGTTTCCTGCCTTAGCAAGTCAGGAATCTCTGAGATGCAAAAAACTCTTATCAATTTTAGTCAACAGATTTCTCTCTCACTTTGAAATATCAACCACAGGTTCAGTTTTCTAAGCGCAGTATATTTTTGTAAAATACAACAGTAATAATAACGTGCAAGAAGGAGGAATTCTACTCTATAATCATTTCAAAAACATTTCTTAAAGAGGCAATTTTTTCAGGTGCCTGGGTGGCTCAGTGGGTTAAGCCGCTGCCTTCAGCTCAGGTCATGATCTCAGGGTCCTGGGATCGAGTCCCGCATCGGGCTCTCTGCTCAGCAGGGAGCCTGCTTCCCTCTTTCTCTCTGCTGCCTCTCTACCTACTTGTGATCTCTCTCTGTCAAATAAATACATAAGATCTTAAAAAAAAAAAGAGGCAATTTTTTCCTTTTATATTTTTTATCTTGGTATGACAGAAACTTTGTAATATACACAAAAGTAGAGAGAATAGTGTAATAGATCTGTGCAGCCAGCAGCCAGCTTCAGTCATTATCAGCATTTTGCCAACCTTATTCCATCTCTTTCTTTCCTACCTCTTGCCTTTTTTTCCCGTGGTATTTTTAGCAAAATCCAGATACCATGTTATTTCACTCATAAATACTTCAGTCGTTTCTAACTGACAAGGACATTGAAAAATGTATAACCAGCATGCCAGCTTCACATCTGACAAAATTAGCCACACCTAGAACAGAATGGTTCCCAGACTCAGCTGTAGCTCAGTAGGAGGTAGTAAGAGTGAAGTAGAAGAGGGAACTGGTCAGCAATGGGAACAGGGAAAGGGAGTCAAAGAGGTGACTAGCAGTGCCCATCCCAGGTCCGTCCCTGAGATACTGGAACCTATGAGTAGAGGAGTCAACCATCCAAAGAACAGTCCATTCCTCTAGCAGAAATGGAGGCAGCCAACACCAGAACCACCACAAAGATGGTCCAACTGACCCCTTGACCTGGCCCTGTGCTCACCAAGTGACTTTCAGACAATAATAGATAATGTCTCCCCAGTATAGGTTTTCTCAAAAGAAGAGAATATGCTGGGGCACCTCGGTGACTCAGTTGGGTAAGTGTCTGCCTTTGGTTCAGATCATGATCCCAGGGTCCTGGGATGGAGCCCTACTCAGCGGGGAGCCTGCTTTTTCCTCTCTCTCTGCCCCTCCCCCTGCTCATACTCTCTGTGTGTGTGTCAAATAAATAGATAATAACAATAAAAAATCTTTAAGAAGAGAATGTGTTAATTAATAAAACAAGTATTTGACAAATACTAATTGAATGCCTATTATGTAGCAGTCATCATTCTTTTTGCATAGGAAGCAAATATTTGGTTGAACTGATATTTCCATTCTATATCATAAATTAATAAATTGCCATCTCTCTCTCTTTTTTAAAGTAATCTCTGTGCATAATGTGGGGCTTAGACTCATGATCCTGAGATCAAGAGTTGCATGCTCCACAGACTGGACCCAGGCACCCCTTCATTATGTTTGTCTGTCCTTCCTTCCTTCCTTTTTTAAAGATTCTATTTATTTGAGAGAGAGAGAGAGAGAAGACAAGCAGGGGAAACAGGAGAGGGAAAAGCAGGCTCCCAATACAGGGCTTGATCCTGGATCATGACCTGAGGGAAGGCAGACACTTAACCCACTGAGCTGCCCAGGTGCCCCTATACCTTAATTTTTTTTCTTTAAATTGTGCTTTTCCAAGTTATGCATCCCCATGATTTAAAAAGTCAATTAGCTTTAAGGTTTTTTATTAAAACTAATAGTATCCCATCTTTCTACCCCACAACCCCATTTTCCTTACCTGAGAGGCAGTTTAACCAATCAGGTAATTATATTTTAGCTTATTACTGGGGTAGTCTATGTTTGTGTGGCTACTTCTTGGTGTTTCGGTTTTCATTATAATCTGTAGACACCCACTCCGGAAAGGGAGATGTAAGCCTCTCTCCCCTCTCTGTCTCTACCACATGACCATTTTCCCCATCCCCCATCCCCCCACGGAATGATATTTTAATCAATATTCAGTGTTTCCATTATTGCAACTAGGTCAGGGCTAGTCAAATTTGCAGCGCCAGTAAACTATGAATATTTTCCTTTTTGTGACAGAATTCAGGCCTCATTTCTGACAAAGATGGCCCCTTATGAGAACCATTCAAAGATTAGTCCGGGACTAATAAGTCACTGCAGGGTGACTGAGTGCTGGTTTATGGCATAGTTCGGCTCTCAGGCCTTGCTATGCTTCTGTGGCTGTGTTCTATCCGTGCGTAGCTTGAAAGGAGCCCAGGATCTGTCCTGTTCCGGCATAGAATTAGGGGGATCTCGTTCCTTAGCTCTCTTCTCACTGAGATTTCCCACACATTCTTTGGCTCCCATGGGCCCGTTTTAATAGATGGGATTCCTTCAGAGTTTTAGTTTCTTGCTTGGGTTAAAGCAATGAGAGAAGGAAAGGAGGGAGGGAAAGGCATTTTCCTGTCTCTTCAGCTCAAAGAGAACCCCCTTTCTTATCTTTTGGCCAGAAAGATGAGTTTCCTTTGGAGCTGTCCCCTGTACATGTTGCCCAGTTCCCTGGTTTGGGCTAAAGCCCAACAAACAAGCCAGAGAACTCACTGCCACTGTCCCTGACTTTCCTCAAATTTTCACTTGTCTCCCCGTTCTCTGTGTTCTTTGCTTTTCAGAATCCTGAGGTAGTTGCCTTTTTTGTATTTTCTCCAGGGATTCTGGTTGTCATCAGTAGGAGAGATAGGCCACAGTGGGCTGACTCTCTCTTGGTGGGCACTGGAAGTTAGCTCATTCTAAAAGTTGGGGACTAAATGGTGTTTGGAAGCTCTGAGTGTTGGGAGTGGAGCCTGTCAATTCGATCTTCACTATAGCGTGATCTGAGTGGACTGTTTAGTAGGGAAAGCTCCAAAGTCATTATCTTTAAGTCTTTCTTCTTGGGCTGATCGGAATTCCCGGAGGAAGAGCCTTGTACCTCCTGCCTAGATGGTGAAGCCACGATTGTCCACTTTTGAAGGCTGGGTGGTTGAGAAAGCTGGGGTCCTGAGTATCCAGCGTGGCTACAGTGTCCAAGGGGCCTGTCTGCTGGAAAGTTCTGCTGCCCACAAGTATGCCATTGTCCCAGAGAAGCGAGGCATTCTGTTTTACCCTGTCTAGAGAATGGACCCCAGCCTTTTCCTGCATGGAGATGGATGATCCTACAGCTGCCTCTGCTGGGGAGGAGAGCTGAAGCGACAAGCTCTCACACAGTTTCAGCCACTCCTTCCCATGTCAGCATCCTTTTTACACCGGTTTACAGAGCTACTTGATGCAGCCAGTTCCCCAGCCTTCGGGGGATTCTGCTGCAAAAGTTGCACTGGCTCTCACTTGACCCCACAACTGATTTGGACTGAGTTCCTCAGGTCTCCTCGGTCATTTGTCACTCTTTCACTTGTTTTCTGCTTCGAATATGTTTCTAGAGTATCTCTTTTCCTGATTGGAAAAATTCCTTTAGTGGAGATTCAGTGAAGTCTCCTTACATGCCTGATTGGAAAAATTCCTTTAGTGGAGATTCAGTGAAGTCTCAGGACAGTGTGAAAACTGATAGCTGGGTTCAACCTTCCATCCTTGCCTGGAGGCCTGGCCCTGCTATCTCTTTGGATCCTGTACAGGTCACCAGTCCTCATTGCCAGGGGACAACTCTCTGGCTTCTTCACATTGGTGATGTGCCTGTCTGGTTTATTTCCGGCTAAGCTTGCCATGCTCAAGTGCTCTTTCCTTCTGTAGATAGACTTTAGGAGTGATGGTATTTCTTTATGCACCATAGTTTTTAAACTACTTAATTACCAGAGAGCTATTTTTAACAAGATAGTCATATAGGCCTAGAAGTCTAGGTTTAAGTTCAGTGGAGAAAGCTGACTCACATTTATGGCCTGCAGATACCTGTGGTATGTCTCACATCAGTATCTACATGTTTTGTTTCCCTTCTGTTTATATGCAGCATTTTAAAAAAAAAAGATTTTATTTATTTATTTGACAGAGAGAGATCACAAGTAGGCAGAGAGGCAGGCAGAGAGAGGGGGGAAACAGGCTCCCTGCTGAGCAGAGAGCCCAACACAGGGCTTGATCCCAGGACCCTGAGATCATGACCTGAGTCGAAGGCAGAGGCTTAACCCACTGAGCCACCCAGGTGCCCTCATGCAGCATTTTTTTTAAAGGAGCTCTTGAAAATAGGAGGACTATACTTGGAGGAGAGGAAAAGCTTCAGATGGCTGGGGATGAGATTTGAAAAACAAAAACAAAAACATCATTGCCCTGAACAGATCAGAAACTTGAGCTCCCCTTTGGGAAATACTAAAACATCCATCTCTTCTAGGTAAAACATGCCTTCGCCTCTGGTTCTCAACAGCAAATGCATGTCTGGGGAAGAAAATCACTGGAGCATCTGATCGATACAACTAGTTTTCCTTTAGAACCAGGAGTGGAGTCGATTCCTTACTGGAGTCATGTGGAACTTCACAAAACTTGAATATAATGGAGCCGACTAGATTTCAATGGCTAGAGCTTATTTTTGACAAAAACTGCTGCGGTGAGAAATCACATATGCTAGTAAAACAAACACAGGCTTAAAAATTGGGTAGGCCAGGGTTGGAATCCTGACTGTTCTCCACTTAATGGTTGTTAAGACCTTGAAAAAGTTACTTAACTCCCCAAGCCTGGGTTCTACTCACAATGTGGCAAGGATTACACTAAATGTCTCTCATATAATATCTTCATAGGATCTGCAACATGATGTAAGCATCATCCAACACCATATAAATTTCCACTGGTCTTTTTCTCCCTCTGGCCACACAAAGAAGAGTGAAAGGAGAGCGCAAGTTGGTTTTTGATGGAGGGGATTACAGTGAAAGGTAGTGAATGACATTGTGATTCCTTTTTTTTTTTTTTTTAAAGATTTTATTTATTTATTTGACAGAGAGAGACCACAAGTAGGCAGAGAGGCAGGCAGAGAGTGAAGGAAGCAGGCTCCCCACTGAGCAGAGAGCCCAATGCGGGGCTTGATCCCAGGTCCCTGAGATCATGACCTGAGCCAAAGGCAGAGGCCTAACCCACTGAGCCACCCAGGCGCCCCCCGACATTGTGATTCCTGCCTAATAAATGGGAATAGCAAGCATTTGGGCTCTTTCCACAACCCCTGTCATAACCACCCTACTCAGGAAAAGTTGTGCTTCATTGAGAGATGTCAACCAAAGAGATGATGGTAATGGCCCACCCTTAGTGGGTGCTCTTTTTTTTTTTTTTTTATACATTCAGTGGGTGGGGGGACTTGTAAGAACTCCCCACCCTCTCACCTAGACCACGTGCAAATTAATGCACACACAGAGATGACCTCTTTTTTGTTTCTTTCCATCAACTATTTTATGGGACAGGTGATAGATTTTTTTTCATTGTTTTGTTAAAAGTCCTATTTTTATCTTTTTTATTTTTGAGGACACTTTCCTACTCATAATAGAGATAGATTGTGTGACTGAGTATGTGGGTATGCGTAGGGGGGATTGGACTAGAAATATCCATAAAACAGTGTGTTGGGCTTGACATATGGACATATGCGGAGACCTGAACCAGTAATTAGTGATTATACCTTCTTCTCAGGAACACATGGAACTTTGAACAAAAACTGACCATGTACTGCAAATAACGCAAGTCCCAGCAAAAGTCAGAGTCAGTATCACATAGATCAAGTTCTTCAACTACAATGTAATTAAGTTAGACATCAGTAAGAAGATGATGATTTGGAAAAAATCTCACACAGCTGAAAATTTTAAAGTATTTCTATTACAATTAGGTCAAAGAAAAAAAAATGATAGTTGAACTCAATGATAACAAAAGTGCCACATATCAGAACTCAGGAGACATAACTAAAATTGTAATTTGAAGAAAAGGCTTAAATTCTTATATTAGAATAGAAGAAAGGCTGACAGTTATGAGTGAAGCATCTAACTTAAAAAGTTTTTTTTAAAAAAAAAGAGCAGTAAAAATACACAAAAATACTGGTTTTTTTTTTCTTCCTAAAGAGGGAATACACTTAGTGAGGAGAAACAAACAATAGGAAAAGCAAGTCATTATTCTGATATGATGATGATAAGTGCCCATGAATGAAGGAAGAGAAAATGGAGTCATTACCTTCCAATTTCATTCAGCTCAGTATAAGCTGAATCAAAATTTTCCTTCCAAGAAATGGTGGCACCATCAGCAGCAGCATCTTTGGAAGAGAGAGAATCCATTTAGGATACTGAGGAAGTCATATAAGAATAAAGAAAAGATTAACAGAAAATCTCCTGCTTTGCCCCAAAGCATTCTCGTAACCAAATATGGAGTCTAACTCATGGGAAAATGCCAGGATGCTCTGAAATGTTATTTTTAAAAATATCATCCAAGGGAAACCGACATGACAGAGTCATATCCCCCCACCCTCACCCCCAGCGCTGTGCCGTCTACATAAACAAAAGAAAACTTGGGACAATCAGAGATGTAACCTCTGGATATTTTAAAATAGAAATTTGGTAGAACAAGTTAAAAGAGAGAAAAACACATGGAAGGCCTAGAAAAGCCAGTGAGAATCAGGGCCGAGGAGGGATGCAGCAGCAGCTAGGGGAAGAGTTACAAGGCCCAGAGGAGGAAAGGAGGGGAACGGGCTCAGAGCATCCTACCCACTTGTCCCTGTCACCCCGCTGCCTCAGACAGTGAGAGCTTAGCTGGTATATCGAATGGTGTAGCTTAACCCAAAATACAGGCCTGAGCACAATGTTTGGTAGCATTACCTTATCTGAGGTGTTAATTCCCTGGCAATGATTTACACACGCACCCACAAACACCCACACATGTGTGCATGTGTAAAGCATGTGCACCAACATATGTTTGTTCTGTCTCTTGGGACCAAGGCTTGCAAGAAGGAAGACATGAGGCAGAATTTAGTTCGTGGCTTAGGAGAAGAGGAGCACGCCAGCAGCGCAACTCTTCTGACCCGGGCCACCTCAGGCTGCCCAGAGCACAGTGGGGCTGAGACTCAGGTGCCTTATCTATATTGAATTCTGAGGCCCAGGGCCAAGGTTTCCCAGTGTCATGGGTCCAACGGAGCAAGGCTGGGGCAGGCTGGGGAGCACTTCCAGAGTCAGCAGGGGTCCATTTGAGAGAGAGAAAGAATAAGAGAGAGCGTCAAAGGGGAGAAGGTCAGAGGGAGAAGCAAACTCCCCGTGTAGCTGGGAACCTGATGCAGGACTCGATCCTAGGACTCCGGGATCATGACCCGGGCCAAACACAACCACTCAAGCAACTGAGCCAGGCAGGTGCCCCAGGTGTCCTCTTTCAAAATGTTCTTAGGACCAAGGGGGTTTGGTGAGACAGGGAATAGGTGGTATTTGTAAAATACGTGTAGCTAGTTATAGGCGTATCTTAATTACTCAACATATCCACCTAAAAATGTATCCACCTTGAGGGGCGCCTGGGAGGCTCAGTCGGTTAAGAGTCTGCCTTGGGCTCAGGTCATGATCCTAGAGTCTCCGGATCGAGTGCCACATGGCGCTCCCGGCTCAGCTGGGAGTCTGCTTCACCCTCTGCCCCTCACCTGCTTGTGCTTTCTTTCTCTTTCAAATAAATATTTTTTAATACTCATTTTGATTCAGATCCTTCGAACAGCTTGCTTTCCTCTCCCCAGCTTAAACTGGTGAACACAGCTGTCTCTGATGCCGCGAGGCACACTTACACCTGGCAGGGATTCCCAAGGGAGACGAGGTTTGGCGCTCCCAAGTAGGAGAAGGGGCAGATAGCATCCAGGTGACTCATGACTCCTGCCTGCCCCCCTCTCTGTTCCGGGGGACACACGCGGGAGCCCAGGGACTGGCAGGCCCCAGGTAAACACGGGTGGCTGACCTCACTTTTGCTCCAAGACGGTTGAAATCACACTTTTCTTCAGGTCTCTGAAATGTTACTTGACTGAAGCAAATCCAGGTTCCCCCCGCATGGTGGCCTGCCATGCCAACGGCCAGCCGGCACCCGTGACTGGGTGAGCCGCCCGGGTGCCTGGCCTCCCCGGCTTGGGGTGCAGGGAAAGGCCGGGACTCACCGTACTCGGGGAGTCGTACAAACTCCGAGGGCTCGCTGGGAAGGCTGATCCCCCAGGGGTTGCTGGCGCTGACTCGGAACTGATAAGGACTCCCAGGACTGAGGTCCTCGATGACGAGGTAAGTGTCCAAGGTCGAAGCCACGGACTGCTGCCAGGCCTGGGAACCTAGTGCACGATTTCCGAGGAGAGGGAGAGAGAAAGGCCAGAGAGACATTGTTTCAAAGACCTTCAGCAAACAAAGAAGGGGAAGTTGACTCATTCCATTCAAGGAGCAGCTGTGGTTACTGATTGGGCTCTGAAAGCCGGTGGGCCACCTGTGGCAAATGACTGACTAGGTCCTGAGGGGTGTGAAAGCACGTGTGAGAGTGAGAAGACGGAGAGCGTGCAGAATTTACAGGGGACCCTGCGGCAACTTTTTAATAAGGCATAAAAATATATTATAAATCACAAGATGAGAGGAAATATGTATTTGGAAGTGGAAACAAACTAGAAGTGAACAGGCACTGAGCCCTCCACTCATGTCAAGTACCCGTGCCAGGCAACTCTCTCATTTCCTTTTCACACCGAAATCCCCAGACACCCTACGGGGTCGGGAACAGGAGAAACGGAGGCTCAGAAAGATGAAATGATCTTCTCATGAGAATGGCCTGAATATGATGAGCTAAGGACCGAACTGCGCGGGTTGGCGGTGGGGGCGGGGGGAGGACTAGCTTGGTGAGACGTGTCCCTGGCTCAGCTCGAACACATCTGTGCCGAGGCGGGGAGACCTGAGAGTGAACAGCTAGTGAACAGCTTCCCGAAGAGGCCAAAGTAAGCAGTTTCGGAACTGCACGGGGCTTGTTGGGTAGAAGGAGGAAGAGTTGAGATACTGCGAGCAATGGCGAGCACAACAAATGATTTTGGTTCAGGGCACGAACGGTGGCTGGAAATTCAGCTGTGTAATGCATTATGTGGTTCAGAGATGAACAACTAGAGCTAGCGGGCAGCTTCTTGTGTAACTAATTTTTCTGGATAACCGGTGGCAGGTTCAGGCGTTTCTGACTGCTGAACTAATGTATGCACCCTCAGCATGTAAATGCAACAAATTTTAAAAAATGAACAGCTTTAAAAAATCATTATACACATGTCTTTATGTATATAAAATTTAGAGATCACACAAAAGGTATATGCGATCTCTATATATGTGGTCTCTAAATTTTGTGTGGGGGTGCGGGTCAGGTTTTGCTCATGCTACCCTGGTTATCACTCTGGGAGAAAGAGTATGGATTCACAAACTTGACACCTGGGTTTAATGCCAGCCTTGCCTCTTAACCAACTCCTGCTTCGTGTTCCTTAACTTTGTTCAGGCCTTAGCCTCCTCATCTGTAAGGAGGGCCTGATTGCCCATCTGGGGGGGATAGGGCTGATTAAGGACAGAAGTGCCCAAGAAGGCACTTTGAAATCTACCAGGAGTCATTATCAGTTTGGCAAAAACCACTGCTCGAAGTTAGAGGTCAGAAGGCGGCTGTGGTCTGACAGGAGGTGTTTATGCTGAGTTGGAAGACACAAGAAGGAACACCTGATGAAAACCTTGAAGGCAAGTAGTTTATGACTCTGAAGGACTTCTCCTTTGGAGAAAGGGAAGAGCAGGGGGAGCCAGCTCACCTTCCTCTCTGTACTCCACGGTGTAACCAGAAATCGTGCAGTTTCCCGTGCTGGAGGGAGGCAGCCAGCGGAGGATCACGGAGGTGCAGCTTCTCTCCTGAGCAATGGGGCGGTTAGGGGCCGCCGGAACACCTTTGGAGACGGAAGTTACGGTCAAATGCTCTTTCTGCCGAACTTGACATTTTGTACCCAGGTTGAACATTTCCTAGGAAACGTGCTTCCCCATGTCTCAATTTTTTTCTATGCCCTTTCCACCCAGTGGCATAGCTTTCTCCAGGCTCTGGAGAGGCCTGGCAGATATGCTTTGGGGTTAGAAGTTCTTCCTCAGGCTAAAGACTGCACGCTGGATATTAGGCTGACCTGGAAAGCATGCAGGAAGTTATGGTGGGCCACAGATAGCCCTTAGCGAAGATTCCTTCTCTCCCCTTTGCTGGACTTTGGAATTTCACAATGGACCTTTTCTTCCTCAGGTCTCAGGGAACCCTTGTAATGTCCACTTAAAATATCCGATGCACATAAATTCATAGAGACAGGAAGTAGAACAGTCGCTGCCAGGGGCAGTGGGGGCAGGGAGGGGAGCTGCTGTATAATGGTTATAGGATTTAGTTTTGCAAGATGAAAAGAATTCTGGAGATTGGTTGTACAAACATGGATGTATTCAACACTGCAGAAGGTACATTTAACATTGGTTAGAGTGAAAAATGTTATGTTTAATTTACCATAATAAAAATATTTTAAAAATTATAAAAGGTGTTGGATGAACAGAGAGCCTGTACCTTGCACTTTAACTGTAGCAGACGTGGACGTGGTGCCATGGTCATTTGTTGCTATGCAGGTATAAATCCCACTGTCTTGGGGCATCAGATTGCAGATCTTCAAGGTGATTTCCCCTGAATCACTAGGGACACCAAAAGGATGCTCTTCAGACTCTAGTAATGACACAATTGACTGATGGGTAAAATCCCAGAGGGTGGGCATGTGGGGTGCTGAGCTGAATCCTCAGGCCCAAGGTCTCATCCCAGCTCTGGGACTTCCCTACACACCTTGTTTTTCTATATTCCCATTTCTTTATGGGGGGACATTCTTGCCACTAGCATCTCTCATGTGTGTTGTATAAAGGGCAGAGGGATAGAAAAGGAGTAAAACGAGATAAGAATTAGAATATGGTTTGAAATATATAAAGTCCTATACAATATTACTGGTATTATTACCACTAGCAGTTTTGTCCTAAAATATTTTCAGTCTCAAACATCGATAACACACTGTATAAGAAAAGGGAGGGGCACCTGGGTGGCACAGTGGGTTAAGTGTTTGACTCTTGGTTTCAGCTCAGATGGTGATCTGAGCCCCAGTGGGGCTCCATCCTCTGCATGGAATCTGCTTGGGATTTTCTCTGTCTCTCCCTCTGCGCCAGTCCCCCACACTTGCACACTCTCTCTCTCTCTCTCTCAAATAGATAGATAAATCTTTAAAAAAAAAAAAAAAAAGGAAGAAGAAGAAGAGGGTGGCTCAGTCAGTTAAGCCTCTGCCTTTGGCTCAGGTCATGATCCCAGGGTCCTGGGATCAAGCCCCACATTGGGCTGTCTGTTCAGTAGGGAGCCTGCTTCCCCCTCTTTCTCTGCCTCTCCCCACACTGACTACTACTCTCTCTCTCACTTGTTCTCTCTCTCAAGGAAATAAATAAAATCTTTTTAAAAAGATTTAAAAAAACAAACAAAGGAAAATGGAATGACTGAGAATGAAATGTTTAAGTATTTCAAATTCTACTAGAGGACCCTCAAAACAATTACATGAGGGGCGCCTAGGTGGCTCAGACGTTAAGTGTCTGCCTTCAGCTCAGGTCATGATCCCAGGGTCCAGGGATCGAGCCCCGAATCAGGCTCCCTGCTCAGCAGGAAGCCTGCTTCTCACTTTCCCTCTCCTACTCCCCCTGCTTGTGTTCCCTCTCTCGCTGTGTCTCTCTCTGTCACCTAAGTAAATCTTAAAATAAAAAAAAATTACGTGAATTAAGTAAAGGCCGAATTCTGCCACTAAATGCTAACTTCCTTGGCAGTTCCCATCTGGGGTCCAGAGCACCACAAGGGAAGCGCTGCTCAGAAAGGATGACACACAGCAGTCAAGTCAACCCCACTGCCAACCCCCTGAGGAGACAGAGGAAGCCAAACCCTGACTCCCCCACTAGGTTCCATGGGCCTGCTAACCTCAGGACCTGGCCATCCCTGGCCATCATTGCTGGGAATACCATTTCATATACACAAAAATTAAGTTAATGGATGGGAGTTTGATTCTAGGTGATTCTTTGATAAATGCTTAAGCACTTAAGGGCTCATTATTGCTTATCCACTGTAAACAGAATACAAAAAATACTAACAGAACGATTAGGAAGCAGTCAACCAAATTTTTTTCTTTTTAAATAGGCTTTCTTTGTGGAAGCATGTGTATAGCTGGATTTTCTGTTTAACATTGCATATTTTGGAGCAAGTCTTTTTTTTTTTTCTTCTAAGAAAACTGTTCTTAGGTTAATGGAGGAATTCAACAGATCACTGTTTCTCAGGATCCTGACAGGCACAAAGAAACACCAGGATGTTGGGATGTGACACCCACATTCCTCCCACGGGGCTAGAGCCTTTGCCACTACTGCTGATGCAGAGATTCTCTTGGGGATCCTTGGGCAAAGATCAGCCAGTCCGGCGGATGTAAGTCGGTGACTGTCAAAGCTCTTTGAAAGTACGGCTCATGCCTAACCCGAGATACAGAGGGGTATGTTTTTCTTTGCTGAGTGTGGGTCCAGAATGCAGTTTTGCCAAACTTTCCTTGTAGGTACAGGTATGTCTATGCGCTGCTCAGTGGCACGTGACCACGTGCTGGGCACCCCTCCCCTCTGTGTCTGACCTCGAGGGAGGTAGCAGCCTGGGCTGTCCTACAGCTCCCAGCCTGACATACCATTGTGTGCGAGTGCTTTCCTGAGCTGCCCGTGGATGTTGACCACTTCTCTCCTCATCAAGACCAAGTATTTGGGTGAGAAAAAGCTCCAGGGCACCCAACCTCCCTGCCCCCAGAGGCTAAAGAACCAGAACAGGGGCTGCACCAAGGTGCTAGCGATGTCTCCCACGGTGGGGCGATCAGCTTACCAGGAGGAGACGGTGTAGGTGGCCGAGCTGTTGTCCGTGTCAAGGATGTTCTGGTCTGGCCCCTTCCAGGTGATGGTGGGTTTTGGCCGCCCACAGACTTTGCACTGCAGTGTCACTGTGTCCCCAAGCAAGCAGGTCACATCCACTAAGGGCACAAGGAATTCTGGGGCCACTGTGGTCAGATGGACGTAAAGCGTCATTTAGAACAAACACAATAACCAGCCGTTTTACACCACTCTCCCCTGCCCATGCACGTCTAGTGATTCAAATGACCTTCAGCTTAATACTGTCAAGTCATCCGTGTTCCATGAAGAAGGGTTTTAAAAGTAAGAAATGTTTATTGCAGAAAATCAGGAAATACAGATAAGTAAAAAGAGGAAAATTCTCCATGATGTCCTGATACAGATGTAACTAACTACTGCGAATGTCTTGGCCTATATCCTTTGGGCTTTCACCAACACCGTTTTTCTTATACAAATTACATATAACGCAAGTCGTGGCCATTTCCACTTCCACAGTGTATCATGCACGCCTTTTCTTGTCCATAGCACAGGACCACATCCCCATTATATTCTTCCTCTCTCTCAATGGCTGGATCTGCCACAATTTATTGGGCCAGTCCCTGTGTTCTCCATTTGACTTTGTAACTCACCTTCTTGGATGAAATTTGGATTTAAGATCTGAAAAACACAAAGAAACAGAAAATTGCTTAAATCCTAAGCTACTAATGGAGAACAGGAGACTTCCACCGTCTTGAGTAAAGGAAGTACAGTTTAGGGAGACGAGGCCTGGAGGCCAGGCTCTCTTGCTTGCGACTGTGTCAGCATCGCAGGAACAACCCTGGGCACCTGCTCTCCTCTCCTCTCTGCTCTGGTTCTTCACGTTCCTTTGGGTGGCCCAGGGCCCCACGCAGGTGTTTTGTGACTGCAAGCTCTGCTGGCTTTAGCCGGCCCCTTTCTCCTGTGTTTCACTTCCCCAGGGGCTTGTCCTCCCTGTCAAATGCATAAAAGCCATGCTCCCTGCCCGCTTCCATCTGCACTCGAGCTCTGAGTTGGCACCGGGTCTTCCCAACCTCACAGGTTTTCAATAACAGAGCGCCAGAGCTGTGTCAGACTGGAATAGTCTTCCAGAGGCAGCCCCCTCATCCCAAACAGGGAAGGTCCTCTTCAAGCAGCTGCATGCGGAGCTTGTCTGGTTGCAGGGAAAAGGGAAGGTCATACCCATCCATCCTGTCCTGCATAAGGCAGCTTGAAAATCACCTAGGGGTTCTAGCCCTTTTGGCTTTGTCTAGCTGAGAACACAGACCTAGGCCAACGAAGCGACCTGGCCTTCACATGGCTGGTTGGCAAAGACACATTGGAAAGGCTCCCTTGTGACCCCACAGATCTTCACAGAAGATGGACTCCCGGCCAACTAGCCACACTGAAAAGTCACCCCTTCTTGATTTTCTTTCATCTTCTGTTTTCCCTCTAATCAAGTGAGTGCAGGGCTTGGCAGGGTGAATGAAACATGGGTTTCAGAGTCTGAAAGCCTGGGGCTCATCTCCTTTGTTTCATGTGATAATCACTTAAGATTTATTACATCAATTTCCTTCCCTATAAAATGGGGATAACTAATACGTACTACGAAATGTTATTGCAAAGATGAAATGAGTAGTCTAGTCAAGTGCTTGGCACAATGCTTGACAAATAGCAAGTACTCAGTATTTCTGCTTAAGGAAAGAAAGATGTTCTAATTCTAGTCATCCTCCTTCTGCGAAGCAGCCTACTGTTACAGTGGCTTTTCTCTCAGAGTTTATGGTGTAAAATTCTTCTCTCCCTCATAAATGAAGCCAGAGAGCTCGCCTGCCTTACCAATGGCCCACTGTGGCATTCATACTTATCTCCCCATAGTTACTCCTGGCGTATGTGAACATGGTTTCTGTCTGTTCTTCCCTTAATCAGGATCCATGTGAGCCCTTTGGAACAAAGTTGCTCTTTTCCCCCTTTAGGTTCCCCTTTGCCAACCAACTACCCACATACAGCACCCAGCTCTTTCCTGAAGTGAGCTGTGGAAAGTTCTCGCCATGCCAAGTCCTGGGGCTTCCCCTTCTTGAGACTGACCTCGGCAGCGCCCTTTGCTAATCTCAAAGGCCATGTACACCATTGCCCCACCTTCCTTTAAATCAGTGGTTCTTAATCCTTTACCCTGGAAGCTTTAAAAACACAAAAAATCAATGCCTGGACCTCAGGCCTAGAGATTCTTTTAGTTGGTGTGAAGTGGGGCCAGGCATCGGGTTTTTTGAAAGCTGCTTTGGGGGAGTCAATGTGTGCCCTAGTTTGAAGAAAGCCACTGAAAGCCCCCTCTATCCAAAGGAACTGGTTTTGGAAACCAACTCCCCACCCCTGAGGCTTTTCTGGGGTGGGGTGGGGAGATGTGGGGGCATTTGGTAAAAGCGGCTTTTCCCCCACCCAAGAGACCTCCCCTCTTTATGAGGAGACATGGGCTGTGGCAGGGGAACAGCCTGGGAACAGGGTGGGCAAGGTGCTGAGGGGTCCACAAAGGTCTCTCCCCGGCTTGGGTGAGGCAGAGAGAACGACATCCATTTCACAGTCCAAGAAAAGGAGATGAAGAATATTTTCTAAATGTTATCGTGGCTTTTCACAGGGTGGTGAGATCAAGGGTGGCTTTTCTCCAGTTCAAAAAACATTGTCTCCTCCTCCAGGCTGGTGCAAGATTTTACTGATCTTGCTAGGATGGAGGTCCCAGCCTCAGGATTTATAAGATGTCTGAATTTGGGGTGATTTTTTTCTTTCTCTTCTTACCTGGGCTTTGCAAATATCCTGTAGTCCATATGTTTCACTTTTATAATCTTTTTCAAAGGAGAAAAGAACACAGCGCTACTGGACTGTAAGTTCCTTCAGGACCAGAGGATGTTATTTTTCTTGGACCTCTGGCCCCTAGCCTGGCTTCTGCTGCAAAATGGGTGTTTTATACACGTTGGTTGAATCAGTATTTGACCTTTGTCCTCATTCCAGTTCGTCCAAAAATTCATAAACAGAATCTGGAACTAAGTCCATATAATCTATAAAATAATGACTTCAGGGTATATTACTAATAATATTTGATCAGAGTCTGTTTTCAAACACAGATGGAAAACAAACTTTTGGGGAATGAAAAATAAAAACAAGAAAATCCATTGCCTCTGAGAGAAGAGGTTCTCAGTAGCGTTCCACTCAGGAGCGAATATAAACTCCAGGAGCAGACAAAGCACATAGTATTCAGACCCCAAGCCAGACACACTCTCTTGCCTTGGACAACATTGTTAAGCCTATTAGGCCTTAGTTTTAGCTGAAAATTGGGGATAATGGTGCCCACCGGAAAGCTTGTTTGATGCAAGGGCTGATTTGTTCCGATAAAGATTTATTGAGCTGGTCTTTGGTTGTGGCCCTCCGCAACATGCTTCAGCACCCTCTTTGGGCCGAAAGTCTGGTGGGGAGGGTGGAATCCAGTGACCTCTGCACAGCTTCCAGGATGGTGCCTGGCTGACCAGCCTCCAACAGACACAGAGCTCTGCCTTCTCCCTCGCCCCACTTTCCCTGTCAGGACTTCAGGGTAGAAGCGATCTGGGAATGTTACCAGCTTTGTCCAGTGGCCTGTACTTCCTATCCCAATGGGAAACCACAAGGGAGTCAGACAGGGATTGCATGCAGGGAGGGACAGGGAAGAGACAAATGGCCCATTCCTTCATTGTAACACTTAAGTGGGGTTTCATAACTCTGCGCTGTGGTAGTGATTCTATAAAACAGCACCCCAAACTGATGCCGAGGGAATTGCTTGACTTAGTCCTCTTTCCCATCACTCCCCACTGCATTCAGGATATTATCAAACACATACATTATTTAAAAAGCAAAACTTCCTAATTTAGATGTAGACTTTGTGGGAATTTGGAGAGAAATATTGCCAACAAGGCTACTTGTAGGTTCTCTACCTGGAAGGGGCCCGTGGAAGGCATCAGTGTTCATTCCTCTTTTGGCCGGCCCAAGCACTGCCGATAATGGCAATAACACCAGTGGTTTGTGTAACATCACGTAGTTGGCATAAACCACTCACAGACTCCTTCATTCACTCATCCTAAACTCTCGGAGGATGTACCAAGCAGGTGTTATTTGTTCCCATTTCCAGATGGGACAGGGAAGTTCGTGTAAGGTCACACAGTGCTCCTTCCACCATCCGTGCACAGGCATGGCCTTGGAAAAGCATTGTGACACTTTGTTCTTGATGTCAAAGCCCTGCCTCCCTACCTTTGCTCCCCAACCTTGCTCTTCATCCCATTGCTACCTAGTTCTCCCCTTTAAACTCCTCTAGCAAGGACCAAGAGCCCGGCTGAAGTCCACATTAATGCTTTTTCTAACTTTGACTCTGGGTGACATCCATGGAAGATCCCTCCCTCATTTTTCCTCTTTCTACTTTGAAGCAAGTTGGGTTATGGACTGGAAGAGGGCCACGGCAGCCTCTTCACACTGCAGTGGAACAACCTAGGTATTTGTCTGGGGTTCCCTGTGGACTACAAGGCCCACTTGGGCAAGAACCTTGCTCACTGTTGTTGCTTTGGAGCCTAGCACAATCCCTGGCACATAAGGGCTCCATAGGTATTTGTCGAATTAATCAGTCAATCAAGTGGTGGGATCCTAATTTGGTGGGAGTTGAGAAAATGTCTCGTCATGAACTTGGGAGTGTTTTCCTATTTCCATCATTTGGAATGGTACTTGTTCTGGAATCTCATCAGTCAGTTCATGCCTGAGAGGCGACAGTGATCTTTTCCTCCTCCCTGATCTTCCTGAGGTTGGTCCCTAGTGCTCTGCTCCCGTGCTTCCGTCTATCACGACATCTTCCCTGCATGCTATTACCATACCAGACTCATGAATCCTTTGAAGATAGTAACACTTTTCTATGTTTTATGCACCATTAAGCCATGCTGCTTAACATAGTGTCTTGCACATAGTAGAAGGCCAGGTATGTGTCCAATCAAATTAACTTACCCAATTAGAAGACTAGAATCTAGGCCTCCTGACCACCTTGTCTAATAATCATTGTTGGTATGTGCCGAGACCTGAGATACCCCCGCCTGGGGCTGGAAGGGGTAATCATAAGCCAACACATATTTCTTGAAGCCTAATGTTTTCCTTCTTTAGAAACAGTTTGAGTGTCCGCAGAGAGTGGTAGACGGAAAAGAGCAGGGAGCTGGAATCAGAATGGATGTTGAGGCAAGATGACACTTGTACAAAAAGCACATGTTCTCTCTCTGGGAGACGCAAACCCAAGGGGATGAAGCTGCTATAGACAGGGCTTGGGAATCTGCTTTTATTTGAACAGCAGAGGGCGGCAGGTGGTCGTGTTTCCTCCTGGGAGCAAAGAACCACCACAATGTGGTCCACCAGCAACTTAGTTTCTTCCTTCTGGAGAAAATTCCAATGGTCTTCTTCAAAACAGGAGGGCAGCGAAGGAACGGGAAAGAGTTATAGGTAAAATCAACCAGCCCTGAATAACAAGCTAAGCTTTAAAGAAATGTTGAGTCTCTTTTTCTTGCCAGTTAATGTCCAAGATTCCGGCCCCATGTCCTGAGAGTGAGGGCAAATCCTTGTTTAGAAAACCAGGTGCCAACTGATGCCAGAAGGAAAACACCCCACCCCATTTTTTCCCAATCCCTCATCACTGGTCACAAAACACAGTTCAAAACTATGTATATCTAGAATGCTGAAGGAATCAAAATGGCCAAAAGAAACTCAAACCAAATGTTCTAAACTCATCTCAGAACTACCTTCAACGAACCCAGAATTTGTACAGCCGGCCTTGTTTTCTTACTGCCTTTGTGTTTTTCATGAGAATCTCTGCTCAGAAGAGGAAGGGAAGGGATTTCAGATTTTCGTGAGGAAATGTGACAATGAAATCAACATATATAAGAAAGTCAATTTCTAAAAACCTAGGTATGATTTCTGGTGTGGAGGTTGAACCCTTACTGTTTTTAATCCGGCTAAACAAGACACAGTTCTCTAAATGTTTAGAAAATATCCCTACCTCTGCTTATCTCTAAATGGACATAAAGATGAAAGCAAAACACAAAGATGTGAATGCAACACAATCCCAAACAGCAGTGGGATTGTCTTTGAAGTAGCTCCTTACTTCCCAAGTATTTTCATGACTGTCTAGGTTCTAGGTATTTTTTTTCAACTTTGCCTTTCCCCCTGCTTTGACCCATTTGTGATAGAAACATTTTAAAATTTCCAAATGTATAAGTTTTAAAAATTATTTTTGTTACTGGTTTTTAACTTAATTGCATGGTGCTTGGAGGCTTTGATCTATAGGATACTCATTCCTTGATTTTTGATGAGACATGGTCCATCTCTGTAAAAAGTTGTGTGGGTTCTTGAGAAGAATGTATAAGTGTTGGCCATTGAGTACAGATTTCTAAATGTTCATGTGTCAAACACATTAGCTCTTTTATGGGGATTTCTTGTCTAACTCCTCTTCCCACCCTTCCTCAGTATTTTGGTTAGAGAACATTTGGCGTGTCCTTGAAAATAAAAAGGACAAAAATATGACTTTAAACATAATAATGAAAAAAATGTCACCACCCATCCCACAAAGTAGTCAAAGCAGGTGGTTTATTACTGTGCATACAAGAGTACCTGTGCTCTCAGTAGCCTGGAGGTCTGTTCAGAAGGGATTGGAGTGAGGGGTGCTGGTCCAACTTCTTTTTTATACATCCCATGTCCAACTTGGAAGTCATGATCTTGACCTTGGATAAAGGCTTTATGGATGAATGCTTTGAGGTCTCATGCCTTAAGGATTTGAACCTCCTCATATTCCTACCCTCAAACGTCTTTTACTTTTTTTACTCTTGTTCATCTACTCCTAGGTCTACCGCAACAGCCCTCCAATAGACCTGCCTCGCCTGTTGTTGCTAACTCAGGTGCCACCTACTTCCCTAAAGTGCAGAATGAGGGACACCTGGATGGCTCAGTCAGTTAAGGATCAGAGTCTTGGTTTAGGCTCAGGTCATGATCTCAGGGTTGTGAGATAGAGTCCTGCTCCCCACTGGTCATGGACCCTGCTTAAGATTCTCTTTCTCCCTAATGAAACACATGGACTCTGCTTGAAAACCCACTTTTGCTCTCATCATCCACTGGGTCAAGTCCAGGCTTTCTAGCAAGTTTCTCAAGGCCCTCATTGTTTGGTCCCAAGTCATCTGCTAGGCTTTGTCTCTGACAAACTCTTCTCACATACTAAACCCCAGCCACCCAGACCATATACTCTTCTCGAAATGTGCCAGGCACTTCCATACCTCAGGTCCTTTGCTCATGTTCTCTTCCTACTTTATCCTTCTACCAGACTGTTTAGCAGTCCACCCAGCCCACACACTGCCATCACATGAAGATAATGATCATGCTTCCTGGGAGACACAGGCTGTGAGAATACACAACCTTGGGAAAGTTACTTCACCCCTCTCTCTGTGCTCCCCTTTTCTCCTCTGTAAAACAGGAATAATGTTAAGAGTACCTATGTATTGACTCTGTTGGGAGGAAAGGACTCAGCAGAGCCAGGTACATAGGGAAGACTGGTAAGTAATAGCTCCTATTATTATCAGCCCAGTGCCTGAGTGGTTGTGCAAATACCCACTAATGAATAAATGCATGACCCCATGCCTTTTAATAGATCACGTTGTGAACTCTGCTATATAATTTGAACATTAAATCAAGCCTGCCTCTTTCTACATGACTGCACACTTCTTAAGTATGGGCCCTGATCTTACATCATTTGTTGACCCTCCATTATACTCACTGCAATGCTTTTATTACTCACTTTTGATAAATTGAACTGACTAGGATATCACGTGGAGTGAGCCTGTGGGTGAAACTTGACAGTACAGGCTTGGGGAGGGAGGTGGTGGCTTTTGCTTCTCTAATAGCTGCTGTTAGAGCAACTTCTCCTGGGTCAGTGGCACCTCATAATCTCATTAATGGACAATGCAGATGAGATGGGTGAGGTCTCCAGACTAGGGTGAGAGTGCCATAGGAAACACCAGACTGGGGGGTGCTGAGTGACTGTATTGGCCTGAGAAATCCATTCAGACTCTTCTCCCATGTGATCAGATCTCCCTTCTTGGCTTCTGTGGCAGGACTCCGGAGTCACAGGGGAAAGGTATGGGTGAGGCCAAGTCATCACCCCCAAGTTCAAGGGATTTAAAAAGTTGTTGAGGAAGAAATTCTCCTCCATCAAGCAAATGTGCGACAAGGGAGAGCCTGAACCTTCTTAAGAAAGTTCCTGAGCCTCACTGAGCAGATCTCCTCCACATCACATGCCAAGTTTGGCCTCTCAATGCATCACCATCAAGATCAGCTCTCTTTTTTTGAAGTAATCTCTACTTCCAAAGTGGGGCTTGAACTCATGAGCCTGAGATCAAGAGCTATATGCTCTACCAACTGAGCCAGCCAGGTGCCCCAGATCTGCTTTTTTTTTTTTTTTCCCTAGACCTGCTTTTTGGTTGGTTGTGTGACTGTGACCTCTCTGACTCTGTTTCCTCTAGGAGGGTAAGAAAACCCCATCTTCACAGGGTTGTTCGAAGGAAAAGGAACATCACAGATGTGGATATGCAGTGGAAGATTTTCTTATAATTCCCCCAGGAGAGAGAAATGCCAGCTCTGGCAAGCTAAGTGCCCTTCCCTTAGTGGCACAATATAAATCAATCTGCTTGTTGAGTTAGAACAAAGCCAGGCAACGGGAGTGAGTCTCCAGGCCAAACCCATCAGATATATTACAAAGAAAATATTTTGTAAAAATAAAAAGGCAGGAATGTGATGCTTCACTTTCTTTTCTCCAAAGAGCTCTTTTCATAAAAAATTTCTTTTTATATAATGCATTAACAGGCATCAGTGGAAACACACTGGTGATGCCAGAAGGTCAGTCACCTGACTAGGGGTGTAAAAGTTTCCTCCAGTCTGTCTGGCCAGGTTATTTTGAAGCTCTGAATCTGGGACAGGGAGCCAAAGCAGCTGAGGTGGGAGCAGCAGGCTAGCTCTTTCAAGATGTAGAAGCTGGGGCTGGGGAACTGTGGGTATGGAGAATGAAAGAAGGGTCAGCTCTGGCCACTCAAACCCTTCCAGGGCTGGGAGTGGACATTCCGGTCCGATCTCAGGAATAAATGTACCCAGGCCATTCCTGGCACACTTCCTTTGAAGCAAATTTCAGGGTCAAGGCATAGAATCTCCAACTTCTTCTGTTGGAGGGTCTCAGTGTTTTCAGTCAGAAGTTCAGGAAAGCAAAGGGTCTCAGTGTCCACTGATATCACACCTTGGATCCATTTGGTGCTCAAAGGGTCCCACACCACATACATAAACACCTGTACCCTTGAGCTGTGTGATCTCTCAGAGAAACCTGAGGTTCAGCAAGGCTAAGTGGCCCTCGCCTCACAGTTGACAGTACCCAGACTCCAAATCAGGTTTTCTGTCTCCTCTTCCCGCGTTCTTTCTGTGGAGATACTTTCCATGTGCCCTTGTGTGATTTTTTTTAAAAAAAGTAATCTCTACACCCACCATGGGGCCTGAACTCACCACCCCAACATTGGGTCGGATGCTCTATCGACAGAGTCATCCAGGTATCGTATCTTTGTGTCATTTTTATTTAAGTCACACTTAAGCCCTGGAAAGCTGGGATGAGCACATATGATATTCCTCTTTGTTGAGCTGGAAAGTTGAACAACAAATCCACACATAAAACTTGGCACTGGAAGACAGGTCTTCTCATCTTCCAGGATCTGTGTTTTAGATTAAAAACAACCTGGAGTGGGGGAGCAGTCCCCCCACTCACCCACAGAAGGATGGTGGAGGTTGGGGAGTGAAGTCAGGGAAAGCCACAATCTGCCTTCAGGGAAACTTCTCATTTTCAAACTGAAAGATACAACTTCTCTGCCTCAGTTTCCTCTTCTAAAAGTCTTTGAAGGGGCTGGGGGGATGGAGAGGAATGGGGAGTTATTGTTTAGTGGGTACAGTTTCAATTCAGCATGAAGAGAAAGTTTTGGAAATGAATAGCAGTGACACCTATACAAATTGTGATGGTATTTAATGCCACTTAAAAATGGTTAAGAAAGGGGGTGCCTGGGTGGCTCAGTGGGTTAAGCCTCTGCCTTTTGCTCAGGCCATGATCCCAGGGTCCTGGAATGGAGCCCCGCATCGGGCTCTCTGCTCAGTAGGGAGCCTGCTTCCCGTCCCCCCTGCCTGCCTCTCTGCCTACTTGTGATCTCTCTGTCAAATAAATAAATAAATAAAATCTTAAAAAAAGGGGGGGGTTAAAATAGGGGCACCTGGGTGGCTCAGTGGGTTAAGCCTCTGCCTTCGGCTCAGGTCATGATCTCAGGGTCATGAGATTGAGCCCCACATCGGGCTCTCTGTTCAGTAGGGGGCCTGCTTCCCCCTCTTTCTCTGCCTGCCTCTCTGCCTATTTGTGATCTCTCTCTCTCCCTATCAATAAGTATTTTAAAAAATGGTTAAAGTAGTAAATTTTATGTTGTGTATGTTTTACCACAATTGAAAAAATAGTATATAAATAAATGGGGGGGGGGTTAACTGATGGTTTCTAAGTTTGTCTCCACTCTGAAAGTCTACAATCCTTAGCCTGACTGGAAATTTCCTTCCAATGTAGCTTTGTCTTTCCAAGTGCTTTCTCTCTCTAATCTCTCAGAATGCTCTCCCACAAGACCCCAACCCTGTTCTTAGGCAGAAAGGAGCACCCTGAGCTGTCTTGCAGTTGGCATAATGACCGAGGGTAAGGTCTGGATTTAGTCTGCATCGTGGATGAGGCTGGCTCCTTGTTAAATGACTGGGGCAGAGATGGAGCATTTTTGGAATCGTGACCACCTCTTATTTTGATGGATTGATGTTCTATGCTAAAAGTGGCATTGGGCTTTTGTCTTAAAACTAAGATGCATTTATTTAATTAGGCTTGACATAAAAGCTGGTCGGAGAAACCTTATCCCTGAAGATGAAGGCCCAAGTCAGGAAGGCTGGTCAAGGACTTTCTCCTCCAGCTCACAATGTAGGTGTGTGGCAGTTCTGGGGCTGGAGGGCAGGTATAAAACCCCATCTCAATGCAGTCCTCAAGACAGTTTTCTGAGATGGCAGAGTTGTGGGAACCCGCCTTGCTGGATCCTACGAGAAATCCAGGACAGCTTAGGGAGGATCCAGACTTCTCAGAGGAGAGCACTGGCTCAGAAGGTGGATATGAAGCCTGAACCTTGGGGCCCTGGCTCCCACCTGGGGGTCTGTGCAGACACTGGGGCAGGGGCAGGCCTGAGAAGCTGGCAGGTGGGCGTGTGATGCTAGCCCACCGTCACACCTCATCAAGAAAAGGCAGTCAGCAGTCTACGCTGTACTGGAAAAAATGAATTAATATTAATTGGTTCCCCAAACAGCCCAGAGTTTGATTTTCAGCCTGACTGGATTCTTCTTCCAGGTAGAAAAGTTTCTCTTATATATAATATCCTCTTCTCCACCAGCCTCCAACGTGTAATCAGCGCAAGATAAAGTAAGGTGAACAACGCACAGACCTGTGCCATTTCCAGACTAGCTCTCTCTGAGGTGTGGTCACGGGTCAACAGGAGCAAGGGGGTGCCAGACCATGAGAGGATCTGCAGACGGGGAGCCAATCGTGCAGCAGCTGGCCTGCCAGGAGAGGGGCACGGGGGCTCTACCTGAGACTCTTCACAAGCGTTTCTCCAGAGGGGAAAACAAAGGCTGGTACAGTAGAGGAGAACTGCCTCCTTCTACAATGTGCTCAGAGTTCTTGTGAAGCCTTGGAAATCAGATTCCTAGGATTCGGGGTGCTTCACTTCCCTCTTCAGTAGCTTTCAAGGAGATGTCTAGAAACCTCTGTGAAATGGTATGGTGGGAAATAAGCCAAGCCTGAGGGTAGCAAGCAGCTGGTCTGTAAGCAAAGATGCAAGGAAACTGCTCCTTAAAGGGACCCTTCAGTCCACCAATTGAGAAAAAGAAAAGAAAAGTAGTGAATTTGGTAGTGACAGATGTGTGGAGGCAGGAGAAAGAGCCTAAACACAGCTCGGGTGGGAATCAACACGCAGGCGGCAGTTCAAGCAGTGGAGAGGGCCGGACTTTGCGCCCAGAGACCTAGTGTGGAGCAGTGCGCTGGCTGCAGGGGCCCGCGTGGTGGCTGGGGCCGAGCACAGGGCTTCAGGGCACAGGCCATGGTGTATGTTTGCGGGGGAGCAGGACAGCTCCCCAGAGCACAGGACTGTCAGCAGCCAGACAATGCACATCACAGTGCTCAGGTTCAGAAGGTAAGAGTGAGGTTGGGGGCCAGGCTGGGCCTGGTTAATGATGCCCCAAATGATCAGTGAGCAGCCAGAGGCCTTCAAGAGGCCCACCTGCTCTCTTTCTATGCACCCCTGGCCATTTTCCTCCTCTGCAATGAACATCGCAATGACGTCTACTTACCTATCCTGTGGGAAAATTCTCAACTCCTGTTGAACAGGCTGACTTTCTATGTCTCAGTTGTTTTTTGTGTCTGAGAATTCTGAGCTAGCAGTGCCAAGATGCCTGCGCTCCCTCAGCACCTGCTTTGTGCTGAGTTAACTTGAACACAGCTGTACACTGCCCAAGAGCTCACTGGCACCTAAAAGGATCCGTATGGAATAGTCAAGGGCTCATGCACACCTCCTACAGAAACTGACCAGAATATTTGGCTCGTTTCTAACCACATGCCCTCTCTACAGTGCCAGTTAACTGAAATGTCTGCCTCAAGTATTGTGTTTGAAAACTTTCCAGACATTCATCAACACAACTCATGGCTTTCCTCCATTCAGCATGAACATCCTATTGCTTTTGCTTATGCATCCCAAAGCACCTCCCTGGGACCCACTGCACTCAGTCTATGCAAAGGGCTGAAAGCCTGGGATGAATAAGAACCTTAGAAATGTGTTCAATTCACAAAGCAGAACTAATGCATGTGTACGTGTGTGTGTGTGTGTGTGTGTGTGTGTGTGTGTGTAGTGTGTTTGCTTCTCTAACCATAGAATGGAATATCTGATTACATCAGTTAACTTTCTCCTCTTGCTTACTCACCTGGCCCCAAGAGGCTCTGGGCCCACTTCTTGCATTAAAGAGCAGGGTGGGAAAGGCACTTTCTCTCCCTATTCTGCCTGAGCTGAAAAAGGTCCCAAGTTGCCTTCTGGATCACAAATACCTGGCTTGTCCCTCCCTGTGTCTGGACTGCCTCTGCTTGCTGATGACATCTGTGATACAGGCCAGCAAAGCTTAGACTTGGAGGGACAGGCATCACCAGGGGTCTACAAGCTGATAGATGTGGGCTCCATGGGAGCTGGTGCCTATCTGAGGAAACACGGGGAAAGCAGAGCCAGAAACTTCCCCTGGCTTCCTCATTCTCTAAGATACATTTAGGCTATGAGTGCCAGACCCACTTCCACCCATGGTAGGGCACTGACACACACCGCTGAATTTAGCTCTGTGGCAATACCCACATCCATAGGCAACCACCGTATCCTGGCAGAATACCTACTTTCAACCACTGGCTCTGACCTGATTCAAAGCAACTGGCATCTTCCATAGCTGCCTTACTCCTTTTCAGGCAGAATGGTTTTTCTCTGGTTTTCTGGTGGTTGACTTTATATGGTGGTGGGATTAGGTCAAGTTAGAGTAAGAATAATAAAAGTCCATCCAGTTAAGTGAAAAGCTTAGGTCTCTAAAAAGGAAAAGATTTTTAAAAATACTTATTTTGTGCTCAGAGGAAATCTCTAAACTTTTATCCATTCCTGGTGAATAGAACACAGATTTGGAGAAAAACATTTCCATTTACTCTGAAAGACAAAATGGCAGGGAAAGCCAGGCTCGTGTTTGCTCTAATCGTCTAGGGTTAATAAATTTATGAGGGTTATCCCTCAGTGGCAAGCCATGTAGGAGTCCCACTTCTCTAACCCAAGATCGTTTCTAGTCAAAAAGGGGCTGGAAGTTGATTTCATGTTCTTGGTGGAGTATTGGTTCCAATCCCATACCCTGGAGCCCTACAGTACAAGAAAGGCCTCTGACAATGTTTTAGTCTCCCCATCTCTAGAGAGATTGCTGCTAAGGTTACAGAAGGGAGGCCTTTCCCAGGGCTATTTTTACTTCCTAGTGGACAGGCACTGTCCAGGAGCTCTGGGGCCGGGCAGAGGCGGGTCCTGGGGCTGCTACAATCACTCATTTGCTCTCAGCCAGCCATACCCAGTAACTAGGGAACAGGTTACCCACCAGACCACACCTACTCCGTGATTTTGCTGGAGCCTCAAGGGAGGAATAGGTTCTAGTGGAAGAGCCAGATGAAGAGGATAAAGGGGAAAGTAAAAGAGGGAAGAGAGAGGAAGGAGAAATAAAAGAAGGAGAAACTAAAAGAGTTCTTGTCCTTCAGCAGGCAATCTGCCATTCCTCATAAGGCCATTTTCCACAGGGGGGAAAAGTGCTCTACGTTTCCAATAATGATGTTGGATATTTTCTACACAAAGCCATACCCACCAAAGAAGGAAATATTAAGCAAGCATTCAGGAGAGCCAGAAGTTTTACTTAAAAAAAAAAAACAAAAACAAAAACTAGGTCAAGTTTTCTACAAAAATTGAGCTGAATCAATGTATTTTTTGTTTTTGTTTTTAGGTTAGGCGGGGACACCCAGAGATGTTCCCCCATCACCATTTATCCTTGACTGACCGGTCACTTCAATAAGATCACTGTTAGAGAACACATTTAAAAAGACAATCATTACAGCAAATAGGACAACAATAGCTGCTTCTACCTCCATGCTAGTATTAGGGTCAAGATCATCACACTCTGACTCCTCGGAACTGTTCGTCTCCTTGAAGGGCAGCATGAGGAGGGGGAAGAAAGAGAACATAGTTAGAACACAGGCAGCTTTTGCTAGAGCGTGAGGAGAACTTCAGAAAGGCACAAGCAATGGAATATTGGGCTGAGCAAAAAACCAGGTGCTTCTAAGGTGGGGGTGCTGATCACCCAGGGGTGGCAGCATGCTCTTTTCAGGGGCGGGCGTGGGAGAGGAGGCTGGGATCCTGTGCCGCCACGCATCTCACGGGAAACAGCAGTGGAAGAGGCAAGCACATGAAGCATGAGCGTTGAAGAATTTAAACTCTTGTCTTCCGTGAGGTCGGGTTTCCCCGAGGAGAGTGAGGGAGGGAATAGAATTTCTTTTCCCCAAGAAGGACGTTCTTTATTTTACCCAAGAAGGGGAAAAGGTGCCAGGTGGAGAATCACACATTATAAAGCTGTTCAGCATCAGCAGTCTGATTCCCATTGTCCAGAGTCAGATCTTTTCAGAGGGCCCAATGTAAAGAAAACAGATCACATCACTTCAAGATTTGGGGGAGGGGGAGCACAACAAGGGCCTGCTGAAGCTTAGAATCAGTGGGTTCACAGCAAGAGGTGGATTATTACAAAACAGTAACTTGGGCTTTGCTGATGTGCCTCCCCTTCCCTGCCCCTGTATAGGCCTGAAAATGATGTTGTCTGAATTCTGGGGAAAAGAAATGAAACTTTACCAAGGCCACAGTGGCCCTTAAATTACAAACCTCAGACTTCACAGGGTTGGAGGTTTGGCATATACCCCTAATCTCCTTCCCCTGCATCTATTTTCAAACCTAGGATACTATATAGGCAGCTTTGAGAACTTTAGTATGAGTCCAGCATCTTGCATTTTTTACAACAATAACACTGCAGATAATTTGTTATAAAACATGTGCACAGTATAAAGAGAAAGATATAAAAGAAAAAAATATACTTACTTATTTGAATCAAAGTTGCCAGGAGAAATAAAAAACCAAAAATAAATTGATCTTGCATGCAAAAATCCTGCTAAACTACATCCCCTCTGGTCCCCACGCTGGGAAAGAAAAAACCCCATCCACCCAAATTGCCTCGTGAGATGCTGTAGGGTGGGACTAGGTGAGAGCTGGGACACAGCTCCGGAAGACCTTACTCACTTTAACAGAGACTTTGTTGCCCAGAATATCCTTGGGTTTACGAGGCCCTGTGGCTTCATTTTTACCCGTGTGCTCCACTTCCGCCCGCTTTCTCATTCGTAGAGTATGCCATGAACATGACTTCCTGTTGTACCAAAAAATGCACCAATCAAAATGGCAGGTCAGGGCAGAGTGAGGTGGTGGGTGGGCTTGCCACCCTTGGGTGAGTCAGTAGGTGAGGTGCTCCAGTCAAGCCCCAGCTTCAGAGGCCCCAAACCCGCATGCCAGCTCCTCTGGTGGCTGGTAGTTGATCTTGCCTCCGCTAGGCAATGAGTGAGGATGAGCTCTGACTCCTCCTGAGAGATGTGCAAGGTTGGCTGCAGCACTTGAGGAAAATATGAGTACTGGGTTATTAAACTCTACCAAGGAAAGTTTTTATATCATACTGAAGAAGCCTTAGAGGACTGAGGAATTCTTTTCCTGAGCAGTATGGTGTAGGGTGGAAGAATGTGATTGGGGGGGAGTGATGGGTAAAACAGAAAACATAAGAGAAGTAGATTTTATAGTGCATAAGCTATTGGTACTTTCCCAGGACCAGAAAGAAAGACCTAAAAGGATGATTTTGAGGTTTTCATCTCATTATTTATATTTGGGCTGTGGCTATTCCCAAACACTGTAGTACAGAGAGGATTTTTTTTTTCTAGAGCATTTGACTTATACACAGTAGAACACAACTCACTTATCTGATTATTTTAGGATGAAGGGTTTTTCTTGGTCTATATCTTCTTTGTCACTCAGGTGTTTGTGAATAAAGAGCTCTGTCGAGCACTAAGAGGTCCTAGAGTTTTCCTGTTGGGAGAAGACCCATTATGTGCTCTCAGGGTGGTGGGGGCAGCAATACCCTAACTTCTTCCTTCCCACTAAGGGGTCTGGAAGCTACTTCACAGACATGTAAAGACAAGCTCATAGCAGAGCTTTCAAGTTCCACGTGTGTCAGGACTCAAAAACAAAGACGTCAAAAGCCAAGTCACAAACAGCATTAATGATCCTGGGCAGACATTATAAATTTCAGGAGTGGTCACAGAATTTGGATGAAAGACTATCATTATCAGGAACAAGTGAGGTTGGCCTCCCTTCAGTGTCTCCTTGTCAAATTTAGGCCTTTGCAGACAGAGCCTGATGAAAGAGCCTTCATTAGGGGAAAGGGGCACAGGGTGGGGGGAGAAACACACACATAAGACTTAGGAGGAAGGAGAATGTTCTAATATTTCAGGAATTTTAGGATGTGCCGAAGAGCTTCCAAAATATTGATCGCTAACACACATGTTCAATGATCACCTTTCTGAATAGGAAAGGCCAATAATAGTCATGTTCTCATATTTTGGGGGTAAGGGGACTCCATCAGAAAGCAAGGATCTCTTGGCCAGATCTTCTCTTGAACCTCCTGAACAGGCAGGCTCCTTAGCATACCAGCAACTCCCTTCAGTTGTTATACCTGAGTGAGAACCAGTCCTGGAAACTGACTTTAGACAATATCACTGTTAACTTCAGACATTCACCTCATATCTTTACCCCCAAAATTTACACCCCTGACTCAGTCTGGGAACACCTTGAGTCAGGGAGGTCCATGCTGCAAAGACTCCTAGGGTGGACAGACAGTGAGTGCGTGTGTAAATCTGGGGCATGTTCCTACGTTTATTAACAACCCTCTGGGTCATTCGGTATGCTTGATGAGAAACTAGAAATGTTACAAATAATGTTCAGAAGAAAGACTTAGGGTAGTATAAGTGGTAGGGCAGGCTCAATTCCATATTCTTCCCAGAAGAAGTCGTCATCATGGTTTGGGGAGCTTCCATTTCTTGGCCACAGGCCCAGGAACTGATGTGGAAACAGGGTTTCAGTGACATTTATGCTGGAGGCATCACAACCAATTCTGACTCTTGTGGTCCTAGTAGGCCCTGGGGAGGGTGCAGTTAAGTGTCCTTCACTGATAAATACTGATGACCACTCCAAGTCTGTGCCTCTGCTCCACTCCCACCAACCCTTGTGCAAGAGGGGTTGACAAGGAACCGGAATGTCCCATTCATGTTTGGATCTGTTCTCTTTTGCCCAGCCTGACATCCCTTCTACCTTCCCTCCCATGGAAGGTATGAAAAAGTGGCCAAAAGACACAAAAGTGAGGAGGAAGTGCTGAGTGCCTGCATAATTAGGTCACAAATCACAACAGGTTAGCTCTGTAGTTACCAGGTGATTGACTAATAAGAATTTCAATGCTTTGAGGGCCTTTATTTCCAAAGCTCCTTAAAAGGTACCAAAAGCAAATGTCTTTAGAATAAAAGGACTTAGGCCTATTGTGCATTAGAGGTCACCACTGATATCAGTCTGGGCCTGTCATTACTTAGAAAGGCCAGGGTGAGGTTGGTCACCTCTCGCCAGAGCTAGAGAAAGGGCCTAAGAAGCACTATTCCTTTGGTGCCCCTGTTCAGCTCTCTGGTGGGGAATTCCTTCCACCTCTGCCATGGATGGCCAGATAGCATGGGAAACAGGGGGTGCAAGCCAAGCACAGCCTCATACCCCAATCATTACGTCAGCACCTCAAAGGTGCCCAACCAGATGGAATCCCATCTGTACCATTCTATATCTCAGAGGCAGAGACAGAGATATCATAGGGGCTCTTGAAGGGAAGGCTAATATTGGAGCTTTAGTAACTAAAGCCCTTTCTGTGTAGGAAAACACTGCCAATGCATTCAACCGATCCCTAAAATACAGAAAAGAAAAAAAAAAAAGAATAGTTTGCACATTTAAAAGTCACAGAATAGTAATAGGGGAAAAAGGGTCAACTAGTCTTTAGCCTCATTAAAACATGCTCATGGTGAAAATTTATTTTACATATTTAAAATAGTACATTTAAAATTATTAGTTACATTACAGGTACAATGATGAACATTGTGACTCTCCATTTATATTGCACAACCTCACTTCATCCATATGGGGTTCTTTAAATAGTGCAAAATACTTTATACAGGAATGTGTTCAGAAGGGTCTTCGCAACCAAAATAAGGAAAAGAAATATCTTACAAATTACCATGAACATATATTAAAGTGACAGGGGAGGGGAGAAATTAAAAAAAAAAAAAAGTTACAATCTGTACAGAGGAATTGCCACAGACAACCAAAAAGTTCCCTCTCTCCTGGGAGAAGCAGCAGGCCTCTGACCTATATAGGTCTGGCATTCGTGCTAAGGTAATTTTTTGGTGTCAATCAAAAAAAATATATATATATATATCGGTAACTTAATACAATATAAATAAAGTCCAGTCCAGTGAATCCTGTGGTGGGTCAAATGGAGCAACGGAAGGCATGCCTTTTGTCATCTAGGGTTTCAGTAGGGTTCTTTTCTTAATGGGGGAGGGGAGGAAAAAAACGAACAGAAAATTATAAACAAAAAGGAAAAAACCAAAAAACAAAAAAACCCACAGCCACTACTGTCAACAACAACAACAACAACAACAACAAAAGCCCAGAACAATCCAGCCTGGCTGCCCCATGCTGCGTGTGGTTCCAGCGCTCAAACATTGGTTCCAGTGGCACTGTCGAGAATAAGCAGCAGGAATTCCCTAGCATGTGTTTGCATTTTTTGTGTTCTTTGTTTGGTTTTGGTTTTTTAATCCACACACTCCTCTCCCGGGGAAGCCAACGAGGCACTTACTTGATGCTTCCGTCACTATTTTCTGTGGCTGCTGTGGCTTTGGGGAGGGGCGCCAGGACGCTGCCCGGGACCCAGCCCTCTGCCGCAGGGGAGTGGTCGCTGGCGGGCTGGTACACCAGGCACATGCTCTGCTGGTTGACGGCGAGGACCTGGACCACCTCACCTTGGCTCACACAGATTTCGTTCTCCTTCAGTGCATAGTAATCTTTGATCACAGCCATGGATGAGGTCCCATTGCAGCCTCCCAGGTCACCCTGCTAGGAGACAAGGGCAAGAGGGACACAGACACGAGGAGGCCGGTTCACATCCCACTGTGTGATTAAAGGCTAACCCTCCACCATCAGGGTAAACAGCAGACAGAAGATTATCTTAACTGACAAAATGAAATCGATAAACATGTGTTGAATATCTATTTTTTATAACAATGTTGCATATAATATTATAATCTAGGGTGAATAAGCAGAGAATTGTCTAGCCTAGGGAAAGGCATAAACACCTTCCACCTGGAAGCCTCCCTAGCATGCAACCTTCCCACCAGCATCCTCTAATGCATGGAAGAGTGTGGCACAGGCATAAATACACACAAGCGCCTGGGCAGAGTGACGTTGGGGCAAAGGTCATGTCAAGGTCACAACCCCCCAGGAGAAAGCAGACAGACCCTTCGAAACATTTTTTCTTCCTTTTGTAAAAGCATTGGTCTTATGCTACATTCTGATCTTCTTTGAAGCAGGACTAACAATGAGACATTTGCCCAATTCAAAGGTAAGACCATGACCTACCCTGACCCAACTCGAGTGGGAACAAAACTCTGGTCCCACCTGTATTCATTAATACAAGAGGTCCTGCCTCTGAGGACTTTTCGTATGAGTACACCAGAAAAGCTGAATCTTGTCCTGTACCTCCTAGTAATCTGGCTACCTCACACAGCATGATCAGAACAAGAAATTCCTCAGTAAGTTTGACAAAAGGCCAACATGGCTTCAGTTAACTCACAAGGTTGGTTTTTTTTTTTTTTTTTTTTTTTTTTTTAAGATTTTACTTATCTATTTGACAGAGAGATCGAGATTACAAGTAGGCAGAGAGGCAGGCAGAGAGAGAGAGTAGGGGAAGCAGGCTCCCTGCTGAGCAGAGAGCCTGATGCAGAACTCAATCCCAGGACCCTGGGATCATGACCTGAGCCAAAGGCAGAGGCTTAAACCACTGAGCTACCCAGGCACCCACAAGGGGTTTTTAATGTAGAAAATTATTTCTAGGTAATGTGATGAAATAGGTCAGTACAGTAATTCTAATGCAGAATTGAACTTAGACATTAACAGTTGATTTTTTAAAAAAAACTTATGGTAGTTTTTATTAACAGTTAATTAAAAACTCAGTATCATCTAATAATTTGGATAGAGCAAATAAAACAAAAAATAAAACCAGAACATGTAAGTGGGAAAAAAATCTTCCTATTCACAGATCTATTAAGTTCTACAGGCAACTGGAACCTAATGAGATTAATGAATTTGCTAAGGCTCTAGAACAAGTGAGCTGCAGAATTTGGAATGGAACCAGATTGCCTGAATTCCTAATCTAACACCTTTCCCATTTATTCTCACACCTACCACTTGGTAAGGTCAAAACAGCTGTGCAGACTGGGTCTACAGTTAATTCTATGCTGCTGCCATGGTGATGATTGAATTGTGGATTATCTATGAATAATGTCTCATCCGAGTCTGCTGTTCCCATTCACACACAGATGAGCAATCTCCCCTTGCTGCATCAGCCAGTGGATGGTGGATGACCGTGAGCTCACTTCAGCAGCTCGTCATTAGAAAGAGTGATCTCTTTAAGATGTCAAACACTAGAGTTGTCACTTTCAGTAATTCAAACCACAACTACTCTATTTGGTAGAAGTCAAAATTGCCACTACAATATTACCTTATATTTGCAGAGTTTCTGCAGATGACAACAGTCCTTCAACACAGAGTATCTGAGCAGAGGGAACTAGTCTAGCTCACTCAATTGGCAGGGGAAGAAAGAGAAATAATTGAGCCTTGGCTGTATTTGGTGGGTTGCTTCTGGTCAAAAGAGCAGCATAAAAAGAAGCTACTTCCTCAAGGGAGCTTGGAGGCTATGCCCTCAGAGTGGTGAGGGTGGGGGTGCAGGGCTGTCACTTACCTTGCTGGCCTCGAACTTGTCCCCAGGCTGGTGGTAGTCAAACCCTGGACTGCCATTGGAGGTAGATATCTTCAGGGGTGGCAGAGGTGGGTTATAGCTGGAGCCCTTTGGGGGCTTCTCAGAGCCCGTGGGGACAGAGGAGTAGGGCCTGGGGCTGGCTTGGGGAACCCTGGATGGCTGGGACCTCATCACGGCCGTGCTCCTTTCTTTCCGCTGGTACTCAATGGGTGACTGTAGGGCTGCAGGGTAAGAGAGGATGGTTACTCTAAGCTCCGGGAATCCCACAAGGATTTGGAAGCTTATTACACACAGGCTTTGTGCCAGGTATTGTGGTGTTACTGAGGAAGACACTAACCTTGTTTTTAAGGAACTTATAATCTCCTGTGAGAACTAAGAAAACTACCTTAAAAAGGGAAATGCAGACACGAAGTGATGCCCTATGTGAGGTGCACAGTGTTGTGCAAAAGCAGCAACAAAGGCTTTGTGTATGTGCATGTGTGTGGGTGTGTGTGCGTGTAGGGGCCCGTGGGAGGGGTGGTGACATGCTTCAGACTCTGCAAGATATAGGCAAGTGTGAAGTGTGTCTGGGGAACTGGATGGAGTCAAAGGACCTGCAGGCCATGCGTCTCCATGGAGGAAGAGGAGATGAGACAGGAAAAGGAGGTTACGGGTACCATGGCTGAAAGATCAACAAAGCTAGGCTAACGAGTCTGGGTCTAATTCTGAAGATCACAAAAAGTGATTGGATAAAATGAACCTGAACATTCTAAATTCTCTCACCAGAGCCACATCCAAAGAACATTAACCTCATGGCAGCTGGGAAGAGGGATTGAAGAGGCTGATTCAGAAACCTTGAGATAGTGACCAGTGAGACCCAAGCAGAGCAGAGCCAGCGAGAATGTAGAATGGCTATGGGGTGGCACGTGTTCCGGAGGGAGATGAGACTCTGCCACAGCGTTGGTACAAGGAGGAGGCAAGAGCTGAGGGTCACTCCAATTCGGAGACTGGTAGAATGGCAGTCAGTGGAGCTCAGGAGACAGAGGAAAGTTGTGAGCCTTGTTTTAAAGTTTCAGATAAGAAAGTTCCAAGGCCTAAGTACTAAAGAGGGATAGCCAGGTAAAAGGCATACAGGTCAAACTCTGTAATAATGACTTCAAGGGCTGGCCCACTTTTGTCATTTTTTTTAAATAAAGATTTTTATTTATTTGACAGAGAGAGATCACAAGTAGGCAGAGAGGCAGACAGAGAGAGAGGGGGAAGCAGGCTACCTGCTGAGCAGAGAGCCCGATGCAGGGCTCGATCCCAGGACCCTGGGATCATGACCTGAGCAGAAGGCAGAGGCTTTAACCCACTGAGCCACCCAGGCGCCCCTACTTTCGTCATTTTTATCAGGATTCTCTGTAACAAATATTTAAGTGGGTTAACAGCTGGGGCCTTCAATTATAGGGACATTTCTACAGTGATTAAGGATGTCCTTCAGTAGGACCCAATACAGGGCCACCCTTCTTCCTCTCTGAGGTCAGGAGGGAAATATTGGCCCTGCGATGCCTGCACATGTCCCTGTGAGCAAAAGGCTGGCTCCACTCTGTCATCACAGCCTTACCCCTTGAACGTGTCAAAGTATCAGACTCCTGCCAGAGCTCAGCCTTTCTCCCTGGAGAGGATTCTGTAGACATTAAATATTTAAGTACTGATAATCTAGTTTAGCAATAGCTCTACTACACACTATAATTAAGAGAAAGGTCTCTTGGAACCATGTAAAAGTCTGGACCATGGACTATACCCAAAGAAATGCAGTTCCAAGTTTTAAGTAGATGGCAAAGAGTTTTGAAGCAGGCCTTGTCAACCTGACTATATGAATTAGTACCTATCACATGGAACTGGGGTATTACCTGTTTATAGATACAATAAATGTGCTGAAGTATTTCAAAATAATATGGCTTTTTATTTTTTTAGCTTTTTAAATTATTTTTTTAAATATGGCTTTTTAAATGAGCTACATATACAGCCTTATATCTGCTTCCACTTCCACTTGTTCAGTCTGCATTACTCAGGTCTTAGGATCAGGGAAGCTATGGATCTCCTGGAAGGGTTCGTTTCTGCCTGATCTGTAGCATCTTATGCCTGATCCTGTTTCTTTCTTTGCTTTGTTTGCCGGGGAGGTCATAGATAAATGTGTATTCCTACCACCACTGACTATATGGTAATTCGTGGTTAAAAGCCTAATTTTAAGTTATATAGCTTTCGGTTCAAGTCCTTGTTCTATCACCTACTGTTTTTGTGATCTTGGACAAGTTTATTAACCTTCCTGAATCCTTTCTCTCACCTGAAAAATACAGGATAATAGGGCTCACATTTCCATGTGACCTGAGGATGAACTGTGATGATACATGTGAATACATGCTTAGCATTGTGCCTGGCTCCGACAAAGGACTCCATGTGTGAGCCATTGTTGTTACTTCCATTATTGCTGGTTTCAGTTTTTTTTTATTTGTCTTTTGTACTGAATTGATAAACTTAAAAATCTCATTCCAGCTTAGAATCTATCAGAAATTCTTAACCACTAGATGTAATTTGATCCATGTATTTTATATATGTGCACCTTCTACATAAATTTTATCAACACAGGTGTTAATTCAAAGTTCTACATTCAGAAACTGTAAACTATATACGACTTCTATTGCTACCTCTCAGGGGTGGGCTGGTGTTTTATTTTAGACTTTTTAGAATGAGAAAGAGTCCTAGAGATCACAAAGGTTTTTTTTTTTTCTTCAAACTGCCTACAGTTGTGGGATCAGAGGGGATGACCCCAAAATACTCTCATACTTACAGTGTGAAATTGCTTTGAAGCTTCATGTTTATCTTGCTGTATAATTTCTTTTTACATGTTTTAAAATAAATACAAAGTGCTAAATCCCTTATCATGCAATTAGACTGAGATTGTAGGGAGTTGTGCCATGCTTTCCTGCTTCTACTACCAGAGCATATGCCAATGTGGGCAGACTGTTTCTGCTTTTCACAAAAATGAGCCAACAGAAGCCCAGAGAAACATCATGACGTGCCCCTGGTCTTCATCTTGTATGTCACCTTCAATCTTTCCCCACAGCATTCAGGTTGCTGCTGGACACCCAACAAAGGCTGTCTGCGCCACGTGAAGGAGTCCAGATTCCAGTACTGGCAAGAGGTGACACATTCGACACTGGACCTGTGTATGTGTGTGCACGTATGGATATATGTGCTTGCTGAGTCTGTGCATGTGCATATGTGTGCATGTGTGTGTATGTATATATACGTACGGGTATATGTGCTAGCTAAGTCTCTGGGGTAACTTCATTTCTGGTGACATTCTGCCTCCACCTTCTGGCTCTGTTTGTGCTCAGAAAGACTGCTGAGCGTATCAACTTGAGAGACGAGCACTAGTTTAAAACCGTACGCTTCCTGTCACATGCCAAGCTCAACGTGGAGACAACCCCAGCAATGAAAAGAGATAAAGAAACATAAACAAGGTAGCAGCACCATTTCACTTCAGTTCCCACCACCAGTTAGGGGACTCCTGTGGGGTCCGTAGAGAGCTACACATTCTGTGTAATCATGAGCTCTAGGAAGTATCGAGATATCACTGAAATTTAGAGTTTAGGGATCACCTCTCTTTTGAAAGGGCTCACGCTGGCTAGCAAGAGGACCTATGTAGGCTCTCCCACTGATCTGTCAAATTCCCAGTTATCACTAGATCACACCAGAGAATCTGTGAAAATACCAGTCGTTAGCCATGAAATGGGAAAACATAGGACACTGCTAGTCAGCCCCTAAGACAAGGTGGATGTGCCCAACTCAGACTTCGGCCACAATCATTTCCAGCTGGCAATGGTGGCCACAAGGCATCTACCCTATGTCTAGGCTCTAAGAGAACAGCTCTTCTTTTGGAAAGATGAGGCATCTTTATCATGTTCCATCTGTTCCACTGACATATCCAGGTTCAGAAAAATTCTAAACAAAGTGTTTCTGAAAACTACAAATATACCATCCATAGAAAATGTCATCCGGGCTCATGAAGTCACTGTTAAGCCCAGACCCAAGGAAGTTCAGAGGTGTGGGGTTCCCTGACATTGGCCCTGTTAGAAGCCAGGACCAGTACCTACCATTTAAGAAGTCTCGCTGTGTTTCTAAGACTTGATTGATGTCCTGCACCCAGGCCTGCTGGATGTCCGCATTGGCGGCTTGCAGAATGACCCTCTCAGAAGTCTCTCTATTCATGAGTGCAAACTTGCAGGGGTCATTGTCCACGTTCTCCTCCAGGACCAAGTAATTCATCTGGAAGAAGCCAAGTTGAGTCTTTTCATACTTAAATGGTTTAAAAAGAAAATCAACAACATATTACAGCTCCTCCAAGTTTTTAAAGATTTTTTTTTTAAATTTATTTGCAGAGATCACAAGCAGGCAGAGAGGCAGGCAGAGAGAGAGAGAGAGAGAGAGAGAGAGGAGGAAGCAGGCTCCCCGTGGAGCAGAGAGCCAGATGCAGGGCTCGATTCCAGGACCCTGGGATCATGACCTGAGCTGAAGGCAGGCTCTTCCACGTTTTTATTTCAGGATATATTTCTAAAATTTTGTCCTGGATCTAACCGCTAAATACTTTGGTTTCTGACTCTGAGTGAATGACATGATCCTGGAGAACCTGAATGATCCGGAAGGCCTGCATTCAAGCCCGTCTCTTTCTCTCAAAATATGTAACCTTTGCATCCACAGCTGCTTTGGCTGGAAGACTGCCAAGGTTTGAATCCGTACTCACTCCACGTCTCTGTCCTCGGGAAGCAGCTCCCAGGACTGGTTCTGTCCTTTGCTCTGTTATCCCCACTGGGAGCCTTACCTTGATGCTCCTTTTGAACATGTAGCCCGGGGTGAGGGAGCCCTTCCTTAGCAGTTCACTGAAGATGACAATTTGTTCAAAGAGGAATACACGCCTTTCCTTGGTCCGGGACTGCATGCCTGTGTCCAGCTCAATCACATAGAATGTGTCCTGCTGTAGCAGCTTCCCCTGGGCGGTCAGGGTGCCCTAATGGAAACAAGTACTGGGGTGAGGGAGGTGAAAAATAGGGAGGGGGCCACAGCCCTCTGGGTCCACAAAACTGGCCCCCCTAAAAGCCTAAGGGTACTAGTAAGAGACTGAATTAGGACCCATCCATTCAGGTAGGGGACATGGAGCCCTGGGGGTGGGGGTGGGGGGAGAAGGCTAGAAAACCACTAAGAAGCAGCCCGAAGAAAATGCCAGAAGGGAGAAAGATAAAATCATTAGCTAAAAAGTTGTTCAGGGATTATCCTGCTCTTCTTATTTTTTATTACAAGGATAACAGAAAGTGGGTGACATCTGTAGCCTTTCTGTCCTCAGAAGTCCCTCACAGCACAGGCCAAGGACCTCGGGTACTCTTATGGCCACAAACCTAGAACCAATCTGTGACCAAGGGGAGTGATGTAGGCAGGACCACAAGTAATCTAATGAGCTGGGCTCCTCTCCTCTCCTTCTATTATTTCAGGATGGAGTCTTAGTTAGAATTAGTCTAATTCTGAAATCTTAGTCTCCTGCTACCTATGAACAGGTATCGTCGGAGTACCATATACAGGTGCCCGTGTTTTAAAAGCTGGCAGATATTTTTCTGGGCCCTGTGATCTTCTTAAAATGCCTTGAGCCAGCAGGCCACTTTCCAGCCTCCATCGGAAGAACCTATTTGGTTTGCCAGTTTTCAGAGACATCTTCACATCTTCAAAGGGAATTAGGCCCAACCCAGCAGGTCTTCACAGATGCCATTGGAGAGCCTTGCTTTCCTCACTGTTCTGCAGCAAGAACACGCTGACACCTGATATCTGATAGCAGCTAGAGGGCCTCCTCTGAACCACACTCTCTCAGGTGATGGCTTTTGCCCTTTAGTGAAAATGTGGTCCATTCTCTGCACATGATACCTTATTCCAAACAGTACCCAGCACAGGGGTCATTTTTCTTTCCTATTCCCAAGAAACACCTGCCCTCTGCTTGGATCATGGCTTCTTACCGTCAAGGTCAGCAGCCAAACAGGCTTATCTCTACCCTGGTCCAAAGTTAATATTAAGCCAGTGATCAGCTAGCCAGGAAAGCTCTAATAGCTCTATTAACATTATGTAAGAGCCTGACCTGTGAATTATAGTCCTGCCAATACTGAAGGGAAAGCTAGAGGATGTAAAAGAGAGAAAATATAAGTCAGAGACAAACTTCTCCCAGGCCCAAAGCCCTGGACTTCAGAAGGGATGGAAGAATGTTCATGGTCCTTCTTAATTAGTGGAAGGAATGCAAAGCAAATTCTCCGAGACTTGACAGAAAAAGGAGGTGGTGGTGCTTCACTGAAAAGGGAAGATAATCGTGCAGTCTGTGTGTGGCCTTCTGTGTACACAGATGTGCATGCATGCAGTTCCTGTGGAGTCTAACGTGAGTTAGTACGGTCAGATGCTGATTTCCTGTCAGTGGTCAGTGCCTTCAAAGACCAGGAGAAAGTCAAGCCAGACTCCTCCTCAGAAACATGTGGACATCAAGACTTAAGAGCAAAAGGAATTACTTGGTTTGTTCAGAATAGTTTTAGACCTAGTATAGCCTCAAGGAAAAAACTATGAACTTCATCTAGTATGACTACCAAAAAGCCGTAAGAACTCAGGGTATATTTCTGCTGCAAAGCCCTGCTTTGCAGACCTGAGATGCCTCAGGTCTACCATGGAGAACTGGGAATCTACAAAAAATAAACAAGAAAGAAAACCCTCCACATAGTTCCTGGTTACAGGAACAAAGCGGTGGCAGACAGGCACAAGGAAGGGCTGAGAGAGCAGTGAGGATACGAGAACTGGGCTCAAGGACATCCGGACTCCAACTCAGTAACCCAAGCCTGAATGTACCATCTCCTAAATTTACTTATAAACCAGTCTGCCTTATTTCTATTCTGTTCTATCCTAATTTAGCCAGGGAGAAAAAAAGCTATTATTTTCTTTACCATCTCAACTTCCAGGAACCCTGTTTCTCTAGAAAGGAATAATAAAATCTTAGGCTGCAGAATTATCAGGAAACAGAATTAGAAGACCCACATCTTTCTCTAAGGGGTTCAACAATTATTAAATGCCAATGACTCTGTCAGTTCCAATTTGATCATATTAATATTAAAAACAGATGATATGTAGTTAGCATATGAGGTTGGGGTATAAACTAATGGTAGTCACTTATCGAGTTTAAAGTAGGAAAGCCCATTTTTTCTTCAAAGATTCACTGTTATGGGGTGTATTGCTCAACCCTCCCCCCTTCATATCTTGAAGTCCTGACCCCAAGTACCTTCGAATGTGACCATATTGGAAGACAGGATCTTTACAGAGGGAATCAAGTTAAAGTGAGGTCATTAGAGTGAGCTCTACTTAAACATGATCGCTGTCCTTAAAAAAAGGGGAAATTTGGATACAGAAAATGAACAGAGGGAAGACAATATGAAGACATAGGAAGCATGTCATGTGAACATGAAGACAGCCATCTACAGGCTAATGAGAGAGGCCTAAACAGATCCATCCCTCACATCCCTCAGAAGAAACCATCACTGCCTGCACCTTGATCTTGGACTCCTAGACTCTGGAAAAATGAGATGATAAATTCTGCTGTTTAAGCCACCCAGTCTGTGGGACTTTGTTACGGCAGCCCTAGCAAACTGGCTATTTAATGAAGCCAAAAATTCTAGGGACATCTAGCTATTTCTCCTAAGATTCCATTCTCAATTCAAGCTCCTAAGATTCTATTCTATTTCAAAGAATAGAAATGTGTGCATGCTTTAAAGTTTTAAATATTCACTTAACTAAAAAGCAAGCCATTGTGTAAACCCAAGAACCCCCTCCCCGCAAAAGGGTGTCTCATTTTCCCTCTGGTGCTACTTTCATTCCATAGTCTGCTCTCCCTCATATTTCCCGCACTCACATCTCAAGCAAGCAAGCAAAGCAGAGGTCACTGCCAGGTCCACAGTTATAAGGAATTTCGGGTCTTTCCAACCCCCTTGGAATTGTGACTCTAGCTTGGTGGACTGCTCTGTAGCCTCCTCTGACTGTCCTATCACTGGATATCCTAAATAGATACATATTCTGGGCCTGTGAGCCAGAGAACCTGGCACAAAGGCACAGATGGCAAGTGGAGGTGGCAGAGGAGGTTCAAAGGGCACAGGGCTTCAAAGGGAAGCTGCCTCACAGCCCCGGCTCCTGCTGTCCAGAAGAGAGATGGCTCGGTAAGGGCTCACCTCAAAGCCCTGCAGGCGTCCCAGATTCATCATGTCATTGCAGCGTTTTGGAACAAGGCACATTAACTCCACGGCTTTCTGTGGGAGAGAACAACAGCAGCACAAGAGGGGAATAAGCACTCAGGCAGGAAGCTTAGGGCAATTCCGTGCTGGAGGACAGGGACCTCTGAGGGGATCCCTAATTCTAGGAAAGGACATTGGTTCCTGCTGCCCACTCCTAGAGTAGTATGGGATTTTCTGTTGGGATGTTGATCATCAGCGCACGGCTCCAGATGAATCAGTGACCACATATGGGAAGAACGCTACCCAGCCAGCTTTTTCCTCCTTCTCACTTTTATTTAGCAATTCTCATTCCTTCTCATATTTTCTTTCTTCTCTCTGTTGCTTCTTGGCTGCCTAAGCAACAGCTTAGCCTGGCTTGTGAAACACTAGAGGTTTTCACCTAAAATAACCTGCCAGAATGGTCTGTAACCTCTCTGGCTTAAAATAATCCCCATGGTGAGATTGCTTCAAAGGACTTCACTTAGGGAGTAATCCTCCAGGGTAGGGAGGCAGTGAAAACAGGATGTTTTATGTGTTGAACTCAGATAGTACCTGGATTCATGGATGAAATGGCACACTGAAACACTGAATCTCTGAAGGATGTCAGAAGACTCAAATATCGCACCCCCTTCCCACCATATGCCATTGGAGCCACACTGAGAAGATGAGTGCAGTGAAACTCTGGAATTCTCAGGACAGAATTCTCTGGTTCTGGAAAAACACTCAGTGTGTTTATTACTACTTGCCATTCCCCATTCTGTTGAGCAGCTGCTGGCAAGGGGCTCTCACTGAGAGGACTCTGCCTGGACCTTTGGCCCTCAAGAGCCAGTTCTTCTGCCTTAGAGACAGACATCCAACACTGTCTCCGAGAACAGCCAGTGCCAAGAGCATTAGACTCACCTCAATATCAGAACACTCCAAACCAGCCTTCTCACTGTATCTCAGGAAGTCCTAGCAAGGTGGGGGCAGGAGGGAGCAGGGAAGGTGCAGAGTGGAGACATCAGTTAGGAAAAGAGAGCACTATAAAAAATCCAGCATCATAAAACCTATCATGACACCCAGATGACTTTCCTCCCCAACAGACATGGCAGTGCATTATAGAAGCTGAGATATGAACTTATGAATCATATTGGAAACATGGAGAAAACCCCCAAATACTCAAAGATTAAAAGCTATGGGCAAAGGAGGAGGGGGAGAAAGGGAAGAAGGGAGAGAGAGGCTCTGAGCAGGAAGCGGGGCAGGGGTGGGGGTTATGTTCAGAAAGCCTGGGAGAAAGGAAAGCTCAATCTCACTCTTCCATTTACCTCATATTCTGTAAGACAAACCAAATTAAACTATTTTAAAAGATAAAATATGATCAAATTTTAGGTATTACTCATTTAGGCTCTCCAGGGCCTTGCCTTGGCTTTTCTTTCTCCTTGTGGTCCCTCTGATTTTATGTTACTGTTTTTTATTTTTTAAAGATCCCAAGTCCGTGATGGTGACAAGGGAAGAAACGAATTGAAAGAAAGAAAATGAACTAACCACCAACCTTATAGGCAGGAGTGGTATGCAGTTTATTTGGAGGAAGAGCTGACATAAGTCAGGGACAGGGAAGATAACAGCCCACAAATCCCCCCCCTTCCCCCCCCCCCTTCATGGGAAAGGTGTGGTGGAGATACAGCCTCCCGCTGACCTGCTCCCCATCTCAGAATCTGAGATGACCCTTCTCCGGCCCTGACTCAGGCTCACAGCTCTCTCACCTTGAGGAGCAACTGGTATTTAGTGATTCTCTGAATGGGCTTGATAAGGAAGTCACTAAGTGTCAGCCTTTGGTTGATCTCCTGTTTCACCTCCTGGAACACAAGGGATCTACATTAGAAGAAAAAGGAACCAAAGGAATGAGGCCCCCGTGATTAACGGGCAAGGTGAGAAGGACAGGCCTTCCCTCTGGCCAATGGAGTTTTAGAATCCTCAAACCAGGGGAGAGGGACAGCTGCCCACACAGCTGCCACCATGCTACTAACAACACAAACCCACCACTTTCTGCATGTTAGGCACTTCCCACCCCGTGTCCTCCCTCCAGCCCCGGGGGACACGCTGGAATGAGTATTCTGTTCTCTGCTGTCAGAAGGGCTCCTCCTAGGGCAGGGGCCTAACTGCACCACCCTGGACACAGATCTGCCAACAGATGGAGGAGGGCTCTCTCTGAGGCACAGCCTTGCTCTCCAACAAAAGCAGCACTTCCGGGGCAGGGCAAAACAAACACTGGCAGGTGCTTGACAGAACCTTCCAGACCGCAAGCAGGAGAGCCTGAGGGGACTGCGAGTGCCTGGCTGAGGAGGAGGCGCCTCCGCCAGCAGTCCCCCAGGACAGGTGGGGTGGGTGGCGGTCTGCACTGGGGTCCAGAAGCGGGGCCAAGCTCCTGAAGCCGCGTTGGTGTCACCGTTGCTCCGCACACAGGCTGCCTCAACTCGTCCAGAGCAAAGCCGCCCACGGAACTGAGGTAAGACAGTGGTCCCCCTGAGGCAGCGCTCTCTGCCCTGAAGGGGGTCCCAGCACTGTCTGGGGCAGGGGAGGCATATGCGGCTGGACACGGCCGGCCTTTCCGACTGCGGCTGCCTCGGGCTGCCTTTCTTCCCTGACCCCGGCTCTGCGAAGGCCGAGCAGCTTACTTCGAAGTAAGTGTCGTACTCGGCGACGATGTACTCAGAGCGCGGCTTGTTCTGACAGTACCACACGTAGATGTGCAGCTTCCGCTCCTGCAGAGGCAGACGAGGGGCACTCAGGAGGCCGCCCCCCACCGACCCCTCACCTAAACCACCCCCCGCCGGGCTCCGCCCCAGGGCACGGCCCCCACGCCCTGCTCAGGGGTCACAGGCCCTTCAATACCACGGAAACAAGAGTACACGCAGTAGGCAACCACCCATCTTTCAAATTGCCAAGAAGGTACTCCCTCCCACCCCCTCAAAAAACCAAGAACTTGGGTGAGAAGGAAGCTCAGGGGCAGAAGAGAGGAGGAACTTTGGAGAGCATGCAAGGGAGCCGGGTGGGAGGGGCGGGGCAGGGCGCAGAGGCTGCTGGGAAGCACTCACGTGTTTAATAAAGAGCTGGGCCAGTCTGTCTTGCTCCTGGATACATTTTTCCAGTTCAGCCAAGAAAAAACTAAAAGGAGGGGAGGGCGTAAGGGAAGGAGGCCCCCTCCTTCAGAACTATATTATTTCTCCATGAGGCGATAGATGACACCAGACTCTCCCCCAGCCCTACCCTACCCCTGAGGTCAGATGCAGGGGGAGGATGGGCAGGTCCTGGATTTCCAGGGGGCCCTGTCCTCGGGACAAGGTGGCACTTACTCCTTATGCCAGTCGTAAATCTGGTGAATATTTCCAAACACGATTTTATCCTTCCCTCGCATGTCCTCAGGGACACCCTTTTCTTCTATTCTCTTCATGAAGCCCTGTAGAGCAGAGGCAGTGATGAGTGGGGCATCTTTACCAGAAAGCTCTCATGCCAAGCCTCATACACCGCAGCCAGCGTAAGTGCCCACTCTCTTTGGGAGCCTGAGGGCAAGCTCTTCCCTGGTCTCTCAGTGTTCCGCCAGAATTTCACCCCGTGCAGAGAGACAGACCCAACTCTGATAAAGTTCTAGGTCCCTTTCTTTGTCTTCAGCCCTCTTAAGATAAAATCTTTTTCATCCAAGCATCTAAATGCCCCTAAAGTAAATCCCTAAGGAGAGCACTGTTTTATTTACTGTAAGTTGACTCTTAACTATGGACTTGTCAGTCTTGTCTTATGGGTGGATTTTTCTTGGTCTGTTCTCTTGGTAGCCATAACATTCTCCTTGAAATCTAAGGAGACTCTAAGCCCCAAGTTTTCCCTAGGAGTGCCCTGCTTGTGCCCATGGTGACTCATAGGTGTGAAGAAGAAATGTCCATATGGTTAAACGCCATATGAGGCTCTTGAGGTAGTAAGTTAGTCACCTAAAACAAGATGAAGGGACTCAGCTCTACCCCAGACTTGAGACCCCATCTCCCTCTGAATCTTTTATGATATTTCAAGGAGAAAAGAAAAAACCCTGCATATTATATTTGATCTATTGTCATTCTTAGTCTCATTCTGCAAATACCCAGATGTATTTGCACATAACCCACAAGTTAAAAACACCTTGGCCCACCCAGGTAGGGTCCAACATGCCCCTGGTTGGGTTACCGCAGACCCACCTTGACCCACATACTCACCTCCACCACAATCCCCAGATCCTTGACATAGTCTTTTTCTGTCTGTACCAGCTCATTCAGGACAAACCTGAGCAGGAGATTAAGAACAATGAGGGTTCCTCTTCATTGCAAAGCAAGAAATCTTCACACTTCAGTTGACAGGAAAGATACTTTGGCATCTTTAAGACAAGACACTTGGACAAAACTGAGTTATGAAAGCTTTGAGGCCAAGGACTCACCAGGAGACTTTCCTTCCTTCATTTCAACTCTATTCTGTGATTATCAAGAGGAGAGAGACATTTGCTTGATAATCAAGCTTTGAGTCCTCAGAGACACCAGCATCAAGTGAAACTTTTGAGATACAGAAGCTACAGTAGATAGTTGTCCCTGGTAACTGGCCTGTAAAAGGTCCAGTCAGGGCCAGAAAGGTTGACTGCAGGCCCCCATTATCATAGCTTTCAAAGCAGTAGCCTCCCCTCTCCCCAGCAGATGTGGGGTGTAACCAACACAAGGACCCTTGCTTTCTTGGTCTCTTTCTTGTTAATGATTTCCTCCTCTCAGACACTGCTTTGTGCCAGCCCTTCATCTGAAATGTCTCATGCTTCTATCAAGGCAGGGAGCGTAAGCCCTGTTTGTTCTTTTTAGAGATTTTATTAATTTGTTTGAGAGACAGAGAGGCAGGCAGAGAGAGAGGAAGAGAAGCAGGCTCCCTGCTGAGCAGAGAGCCCAGGACCCTGGGATCATGACCTGAGCCGAAGGCAGAGGCTTTAACCCACTGAGCCACCCAGGTGCCCCTGTAAGCCCTGTTTCATATAGAGGGAGATAGTGAGGCTGTGTTGCCCAAGATGACGAAGTCCGTAACAGAGTTGGGATCTGAACCTATTATGCCAGAGTTCAGAGACTGCTCTTTCACTGTTGCCTGCTGCCTGGCAAACTGCTCAGACTGGCTCTCTGGTGCCCCTGAGGCCTCAAATCCAAGAGTTTCTCTTTCTTTCTGTCCAGAGAGTAAAGAGCTGGACATAAAATACTCAGGGCTGTGCAGGGGGGCAGGCTGGGTGCCGTGCGGCTTACTGGAGTCTGACTCCTACTACTTTTTTTGCCTGGAGCCACACAACTGCTTATTTGGCCCAAGGGGCTGAAGGAACCCCAACATAAGGGCTGTTAAGTGTTCTGAATGCAGGAAGCAATTCATCTGGAATTCTTGATCTATATGGCACACAGAAGCCAACAGATCCAAGGGTCTGGGCCTCAGGGTGATGGGGAGAAAGCAAAAGGAACACATGCTTCTTTATCAGCATGTCCAGTACTTCCAACCAGTTTCCTCTCTCTAATATACACAATCCACAATCATGTGTTACAGGCCACAGGAAGGAACTGGCAAGGCCAAATAAAAGCATTTAAATATATCTTTAGCATGGCCCACGTTACTGCTTGGAAGAAAATGGTAAAAACCCACAGGAAAGTGGGAGTGGGAATTTGGGGCTGGAAGGGCCCTCTGGAGATGAAGTCCAGCTCTCTGTCTCCAGGCGATATATTTATCCTATGCTATCTGCTGACAGATTGAGGGCTGTCTTGGGCTTTCCAGCCTCTAGGGAAGGGGGATGATTAGGCTAGTTGATGCTAGTGGGCCTGGCATCACGTCCACTGAAGGCCCGACGAAATACTTGGGGAGATCATGACGCATTAATGGACATTCTGAAAAGGTCCATAAAAGATTTAAATTACATGCAGCATAAGACAGACCATGATTAATTGCCAAATAAATTGAAATCATACTAAAGCATTTTAACAAATGTTCGGTTCTTGTTAGTAAAGGTTATTTACAAGGTAAATGTTACTCTTTCGCCCAACTAAACTTCTTCTAGCAACAGGTCACACCTATTTCTAACTTCTGTGTTTCACAATGGTGAGGAATGGCTGGTCTTGCACAGGAAATCTCTTAGAAGCTTTGCACTGGCTATTCCCTCAGCCAAGAACACTTTTCCTCCCTGGCTAATGGCCATAGCTAATGGCTTATTTCTTACCTGCTTCTAGTCTTTGTGTGTTAAAATCGCAACACGGTCTCAATCATATTCCAAATCTCCCTTACTATTTTTTATTTTTTCAGCTTCTAACATACTTAATAATCTATTTTTATTTTGTTTATTGTGCAGTTTCTCCCTTTATAGTGTACACTTGCCATGAGAGCAAGGACTTTTCTTTTATTCCTATTGTTTGTCTAATTCACTGATACATCCCATACCTTGGGGCACAATAGGTATTCAACACCTACTGTTCAATGAATGACAGCTAAAACTTGAAGACAATCAAGCCCACCCTTGACTTTTTTCTTGTCCTGGACAAATAAGTATCTGTTTTCATCTTTTCTCCACAGAGCTCTCATTTAACCCTTTGCTGTCTGGACTGTCTCCATTCCCTGTACCTCGCCCCCTCCCCCCACCACGCCTCTTCCCTGGCCTCTCACCTCACACAGAGTTCACAATTAGAACATGTATCTATCCTCTCTTTCATCATGGCCATAAGTTGCAGCAAGAGCAATGAGACACTGTAATGGCTGGATTTTCAGGATAGCTCAGGTTGTAGAGAGTTGTGGAGTCAGGCAAAAGAATAAGAAGAGGGAGAAGAAATGGGTAAAGAGAGTAAAAGAGGCAACAAACTTCTGCCTCTTGGAGCAAGATCAGACAACAGCACATCTGGAAGCAGGACAATGGCTTACATGACTGCTCATGAGCCTGTTCAACCAAAATGACAAGAGCAGTAACAGGGTTTGCCAAGGACCACTTGCTACCCCAAAGGTCTCCTCTCTGATCTGAGTTTTGGTTGGCTTGACAGAGGACTGGAGCATTGGCTCCACCACTGTCTCATCTATGTGAAAAATACCCTGAGAGGCTAAAGAGAAGCAGCTTTAGGGACGGTATTTTTTCTATCTCTATTCCATTCTTGGGATTCCCCTGGGTACCCATAAAGTTGAGGGGAAAGTTTGGAACTGAAGAGACACTTGTTCAGCTCAGCTATGAAGTGACAACCCTGCTTGGAGGCCAGGCCCTGGCTACGATGTTTCTACTCTTGTTTCCTAGGAAATAAAGTCATAGATGTTCACTTTGCCGGTTTCCAGGCAACAGAGGGGCCTGGCCTCCCTCATTTTTGCTAATCCTCACATCTGTGACCAGGCTAAAGGAAGGATGAGTCTGAGGGAGAAAGACAGACTAATTAGCAAAGGGATCAGTTCTCTGGGCTTTATAATCCCTCACACACCAGGCCACATCCAAGACTCACCAAGCTCTGCTTCCAACATGGAATCAAATCCGAAGCAAGAAAACTAAAGTTTTGGAGGAATTGTGGTTTGGGATTAATGGTATCTGATATCTTCTTGATCATCTCAAATAACAGTAAGATGGCCTTGACACCAGGGTGGATAACTCAAACCTTATATAAAGGAGGGGTTTTTGTGAAATGGGCTGCAATGTGAATTTTATTTACCCCCAACTATTAAAAAAAAGTGAAGAGATTCTCTTGGAGCTAAGCTCACAAATGGATGCCAACTTAAAGGGTTAGGAAAGGGGTAGAGTTAGGCCCTGGCCAGCCGGCACAACAGAAGCCTTTCCTAGATATGACTTCTCTACATTTTGAGAAATGTTTCCTCAGGTGAAACTCTACCAGACTTTCTGCCATGGTTTCTCTAATATGGGACCATAGTAATAGTCCCGTAGTTCTCTGCACTTTGTTGTTTTCCTTTTGTCAGCATGTGCTATTTTGTTTTTAAAATATTTATTTATTTATTTATGAGAGAATGATGGGGGAGAGAGAGCGAGCAAGCGGGCACAGGGAGAGGGAGAAGCAAACTCCCTGCTGAGCAGGTAGCCTGCTGGAGGCTCAATCCCAGGACCGTAGGATCATGATCTGAGCCAAAGGCAGATGCTTAACTGACTGAGCCACCCAGGTGCCCCAACATGTTTTAAATTTCTAACAGACCGTGGTTATAACCACACTTTGTCAATAACAGCTGCTATCTCCCTGACAATACTTTAGCCTAAAATTCTTAAAGTCGATGCCACGGCAGTGCCTTGTCTATCAATGTACACTGGACAGATCTAGGTCACCTTTACTTAGAATGAATAGTATCTGTGGAAATACGGTGTGGGGGACCCCTCTGTAATCCTCCCCAAACTTCCTCCGACCTCAGCATGTTGTCCACCATACACATGCGTACTAGGGTAGTATATGGGAAAGTTACTTACATCCGGCCTCTCAGGGCCTTGGCTTTCTGTTCTTCTTCCAGGTTTCTAGGAGGTGTGGGTGGAGTCATCCCCTCATTCAGGCAGCCTACAGGGTCTTTCAAGCTTCCCCGGTATGAGCCTCCTTCTAGACTCTGAAAAGAGAAGAAAAACAGCCTTAGGGAAGCATACCTTGAAAAGTCATCTGGAGGCCCTTGTGTCCCCTCCTGCCTAGCTATAGCCAACTTGGTAGACCAGTAGCCCAGGCTGTTCTCACTGAATGTCAGTGAGGCACCAGGAGGCCAGGTACTCCCCTGTCCCTGCAGCAGATTGCCCAGAGCTGCCACCTTCTCGGGCAATCAGGATGAACTTGGCATCATGTGCGTCCAATTTCCTGACATAATGAAAATTGTCAAAGTGACTTATATCTGGGTAAGTGATTCAGAGGTAAAGATAATCATTGAGGGCGCCTGGGTGGCTCAAAGGCCGCTGCCTTCAGCTCAGGTCATGATCTCAGAGTCCTAGGATCGAGTCCCACATTGGGCTCTCTGCTCAACGGGGAGCCTGCTTCCCTTCCTCCCTCTCTCTCTCTCTCTCTCTCTGTCAAATAAATAAATAAATCTTAAAAAAAAAAAAAGATAATCATTGAGATTCTATACTGATGAAGCAGTTAAAAAAGATCAGTTGTGAGACCATCAAATGCCAATTGATAAGGGGAAGGTAGTGACAGGAGAGCTAGTTGGACCAATGCCTGTTTGTTAAATCAGCTACCCCCCCCCCCGAGATGCCAATGAGATGTAGACCGGAAGAGATCAATAGATTTAGCCTTTCGTAAAAATATCTTTCCTAAGGTTATTTGCCAAAGTTTTCTTTCATTTATGAATCCCTTTAATTTCCTTTAATTAAGGTGCTATAGGATTGAGAAACAAGGTAAAGATATTAATACAGTACTCTAGAAAGACTTAAGAGCAAAGGTTTCTAACGCCAGATCTGCTAGCCATTGGATGATCTTAAGTGAGACAGCTGCAATTATTCCATGTGGGCTTCATTTTTTTTTTTTTTCAGTTTTCACATCAGATCTCTCCTTCTACAGATTTCTAAGGAATTGACAGAGACAATAGTTGTATAACCCCTTGGAAAATTAAAAATATTCTACAATGATGAATTCTCCCTCCCAACCCCCAGAGCTGTTAACAAGAAGGATATTAAAAAATGGGGCCATTAGCTTAGCATTTTCACAGGTGTCCTTGAAGAAAGATCAAACAGCAACACTTAGAATTTCATTATGGAACTTGGCAGAAGCAATGCGGATAAACAGTAAGCCTGGAGATCAAGGTCAAGGTGAGCGACTCTAAAACAAATATGGGTGTCTAACCCAAACTACCCACACAAGAGGCCTATTTACAACAGCCTCTGCGGCTCAAAGGAAAAGCTTCACTTTGGAAGTCTTTGAAAACATCAGCCTTAAGGTTAAAGTCACAAAGATAAAAAAATCTCCAAAAAGGTGGGAGAAACAACAGGCTTCAGCATGGTGTTAAACAGCGTGCACTTGGAGTATATGTCTAAATTCTCATAGCTGCCGTAATTCAAGCTAGGATAAATACAAGTAGGAACAGTCCAGAGGAATGAAACAAAAAGTAAATGAGGTACCCAATGGGTCATTCATTATATAACAGGTGGTGGATATTAAGACTTAAAGCAGAGGGGCCTTTGAGTGTGTAATTCAGTTATGCATCTGATTCTTGGCTTTGGCTTAGGTCATGATCTCAGGGACGTGAGATCACGCCCCACGTTGGGCTCCATGCTCAGCAGGGAGTGTGCTTGAGATTCTCTCTCTCCCTCTCTCTATGTCCCTCCCCTACTCTCTTTCTTTCTCTCTCTACAATAAATGAATAAGGGGAGGGTCTGGGTGGCTCAGTTGGTTAAGTGTCTGTCTTCAGGTCAGGTCATGATCCCAGAGTCCTGGGATAGAGCTCTACGTTGGGCTCCTTGCTCAGCGAGGAGTCTGCTTCTCGCTCTCTCTCGGCCATCCCCCCTGCTTGTGCTCTCTCTCTCTTTGATATAAATAAATAAAATCTTTTTAAAAATATTTAAAAAATATTTTTAAAAAGTCTTAAATCCAAAAAATTTAAAGTTGAGAAATGATATCAACCTTCTTTTCCCCTGCTTTACCTCCAAATCAACAAAAGGTACCAAGGGCCAAGCATGAATTTGTTACCAACACCAGAAACTAGAATTAAGAAGATAGCATCTTATAGGGTGGCTGGGTGATGGACCTTGGCAAGGGGGGCGGTTTATGTGCTATGGTGAGTGCTGTGAATTGTGTAAGACTGATGATTCACAGAGCTGTACCCCTGAAACAAATAATACAGTATATGTTAGTAAAAAAATTAAAACAAAATTTAAGTAAAGATAGCATTTTCAAGCTCAAGAGTGAGAATTTCTTTTAAGTTGTCATGAAGTTATTTTACAGGATAAGTAATCAACTGTGGAAGTTGTTATCCTGAGAAACAGCATAGACTAAAAATATAGAAAGGTCAAGGAGAGTTTAGCTAAATTTATAGATTCAGGATCTCTAACCAGTTATTAAGGAAATGAGAGTGTCTGGTGCTGGGGTCTGAGAAGCCAGTGGACAGGCAGGCTCTTCAAGACATATGACCTGTTCCCTGGTGCCATGGCCAGAGACAGGCTCCCAGGCAAATGGACCCAGCTGCTAACTGATTTGATTACATGACTTTTACTTCCCTTCCTCCTTGTCCTGTTGTCCTATTACAGCCTTTGTTCTACAGCCTGATGGCTGGCAGGATGCTGACTGCAAGGCCTGGGCAAACAGGCTTCCATCTCTGCCTACAAGGCTCTCCTGTGGAACATCCAGCTTGGCATGGTCCTTTTTCAACCTTCTAGAATGAAGGGCCTCTGAGGAGCTGAAATGTCATGCAGGGAACTATGTTCCCTATCTTCCTGTCTGACCTGTTGAATGAGCAAAAAAGCCCAAAAAGACTCTCTGCAAAGGGGTGAGTAGGGCAGAGGCGGCAAGAGAGGAGGAAGAGAGAAATAAAGGGTCTGGGTAAGCTGTAGTCTGGGTAATGGGCCTCCTAATGGCCTTGGCTATCAATGCTTATAACTCAAATGCCATTCCTTCTGATGGCAGGCTTTCAGGGCTAGAGGGGGGATCCTGGGTCCCAGCCGTGGGCAACTGGGGGCAAGCTGCCACTGTCTGTGCTGCCTCTGCTGGGAGGCAGGCAGCAGGGGCTGGTTTATGGGTAGTGGGAGCTTCTGCCCTGCCCAGGGCTCAGGCCATCACAGTCTCAGCAGGCAAAGGAGAAGGTGCACGAGGAGAGGGCCACAAAGTGCCTCTAGCTGGTCCAAGGCTATGGAACAGAAATGCAAATAGGATTCAAAGCAATAGATTAATTAGGGAGGAAGTCTGTCCCCTGTTAAAAATGAACACATTCTTTCATCTGTTGATGGACATCTAGGTTCTTTCCATAGTTTGGCTATTGTGGACATTGCTGCTATAAACATTCGGGTGCACGTGCCCCTTCGGATCACTACGTTTGTATCATGCTTAGCGAAATAAGTCAAGCAGAGAAAGACAACTATCATATGATCTCCCTGATATGAGGAAGTGGAGATGCAACAGCGGGGGTTAAGGGGTTAGGAGAAGAATAAATGAAACAAGATGGGATTGGGAGGGAGACAAACCATAAGTGACTCTTAATCTCACAAAATAAACTGAGGGTTGCTGGGGGGAGGGGGGTTGGGGGAAGGGGGGTGGGGTTATGGACATTGGGGAGGATATGTGCTATGATGAGTGCTGTGAAGTGTATAAACCTGGTGATCCACATACCTGTACCCCGGGGGATAAAAATATATTATATGTTTATAAAAAATAAAAAATTATTTAAAAAAAAATGAACACATTCCCTGTCTGCTGGATTATGGATAAAATGCCCTCTTTGGGACTCCTATAAGCACCCTTTACACACCCCTGCACACCAGTCATGACACAGCACTGCAACTGCTCAACGGTTTGCACTCCAGCGAATATTCATTGAGCATCTACTACATGCTAAATATTTGCCAAGCACTGCAGAAATGAAGATGAATACAATCTGGCTTCCTACCCTCAATCATCTAAGCTACCATGGGTACTGTTTTAGACAGAAGGGGTACTAAGGAGGATGAAAAAAGGAGCAAGATGCTCTCTGGGGGAGGAGGGGGTGGAGAGGGGAGGGAAAGGAAGAGGCAGTGCTTGAATTGAGTATTGAGAAAGAGGATTGCACTGGATCCTCTGATGAGAGAGCTTTCTAAGCAGGAGCAACACTCTGAGTAAAGGATCAAGCTGTGAACATACCTGGGGCAGCCTGGGAAGCTGAAAGCAGCCCACACAGGTAGAATATAAGGGAGTGAAAGTGGCAAGGGGTTGGGGAGTGGCGGCAAATGACTGTGTATTGTGTGAGTTTGGGGGAGTGAGTGAAAGAAGAGGGTAGGAGTGAGACTGACAACCCTGGAGAAGAATGCAGTGTCCCATCATAGGGAGACTTGTGTGGTGCATCAAGAAATAGAGACTTTACTTTCTAAAACCAGTGATGAAGGGTTTGAAGCAGGGAAGTGATGTGATTGGATTTAAGTTTTAGGAAGACCAGTCTTAATGTTTCCAAGAGCTTTTCATGACTTGGGAAAGTGTCTCTGATATGACAGTAAAGGAAAAAAAAATGTCATTTTTCTATACTCTCTAATTAAGTACATTATTTTTAAAAGTGCCTAGGAGAGGAGCGCCTGGGTGGCTCAGAGGGTTAAAGCCTCTGCCTTCGGCTCAGGTCATGATCCCAGGGTCCTGGGAATGAGCCCTGCATCAGGCTCTCTGCTCAGCAGAGAGCCTGATTCCCCCTCTCTCTCTGCCTACCTCTCTGCCTACTTGTGTTCACTGTCAAATAAATAAATAAAATCTTTAAAAAAAAAAGTGCCTAGGAGAAAATATATCAATATTTCAGCACTGAATGTATCTAGATGATGATATTATCAGTGATATAATTTGTGTTCCTACCCTTGTCATTGTTCCAATTTTTCTTGAATGAGCATATATTGCTTTTATTAGTAAAAAAAAAAAAAAACTATTAAAAAGTTTTTTTAAAAGAAAAAAGAAAAGAGAATCCATCTGGTATTCATGTAGAGAGACATCAGACCGCAGTCACAGAGGAAACGTTCAACAGTCCAGGCAGAGAGAGTTTTGAGCACTAACCCTGTGAGCTCCATTAGGGAAGGTTCTGTGCTCAGTGCCAGAGCTGGCACATGGTAGGGCTCCAAGAATTTACTGAATGTACTATGGGACTCTTGGGGAGAGGTCAAAGGTCATCTGATAGAACAACAGATAAGGGTGCTTGTCCCGCACCACACATCACACCAACCTCCTAGCTGACCCATCCTGTTCTAAAAATTTAAATAATATTCTCTGGACCAAAAGTACTAGATCAGAATCGTCTCCAGACAAATTAAGGGTGGGGATGGGGAAGAAGATAACTGTAGAGTAAAAAATGTCATGTCTGGGCAAATAACATTTCAAGTTTGCAACTTTGTCTTCAAATTTTTTTGGTGGAAATCAAAACTTTTCTACTTCACCAAGCTCAGGAACCTTTTCCATAGAGGAAGGCCAGAGGCCTTTCAGTGTCTGAAAATACACCCCTCCACCATGGGTGCAATGTGGCCATTATTTCCTCCTCTCTGGGCTCTTTGGCTAACTCTACCTTGCCACTGACCAAGCAGGCTGATTCACCTAGAGGTGAGCAAAGCACAAAGACATACAGATGCAGTGTGGCCTGAGTCATGTTTCGTGGCCCACTGGGCTGGCCTAGGGAGGTGAATGCTATCAAGCGGGAGAACCAGAGGGCAGGAAGCCTTGCTGAAGCAGGTAGACACATTCTAGGATGCCAGGTCACTGGGTAGACTGAACAAGAGCTCAATCCCAGCCAGTCCCTACTCGAAAGGTAGAGGAGAAATACCATCCCAAGCCCAGGAAACTGCTGTGACATGCCACCTGAGGGCAAGGGCTCAGATAGGAGGTATGCTTTCTGGAGGCTTGACCTTTCATCTCAGGCAGGCTGTGAAATCCTGGGGCTGTTTAGAGACACACAAGATTTTTAAAGACACAAAAGCTCTTGTTCCTTGAACTTGAGAAGTAAAACCAGATCATATAGATGGTTAAGGTATAACCCTGCCCTGTTCACCCAACTGCTCATCTACTGGCTGACACACACTGTGTCCTCATGGCCCAGGACGGGGCTATGAACGGGCTGGATCTGTTGCCTTCCCCCGACATTAACACAGATCCCGGATGAGATGGCTAAGAGCTAACATTTGTAGGGTGCTTGCTTATCATTTTACAAAGCACACTCACACCTACTCAATCATCATGGTATCTTTTTTGAGATAAGATTCAGCTGGACAGACTCATCCCTGCTGATAAAGGAGATAAAAGAGAGGCCCAAGTAGACTAAGTAACTGCCCACAGCTACACAATAAACAGCCAAGGCGGGACTACAACCCAGGTCTCTGATTCCCTGCACACCCACCACCTCACCACCCATCCTCACATCTAGGAAAAGTTTTATTAAAAATCTCACAGTGGGAGGGGGGCACCGGGGTGGCTCAGTTGTTAAGTATCTGCCTTTGGCTCAGGTCATGTTCCCAGGGTTCTGGATTCTAGCACTGCATCGGGCTCCCTGCTCAGTGGGAAGCCTGCTTCTCCCTCTCCCACTACCCCTGCTTGTGTTTCTTCTCTCACTGGGTCTCTCTCTTTCTCTCTGTGTCAAATAAATAAATAAATAAATAAAACATCTTAAAAAAAAAAATCACATAGGGAGGGGCACCTGGCTGGCTCGGTTGGTAGAGCAAGTGACTCTCCATCTCGGGGTTGTCAGTTTGAGCCCCACTTTGGGATAGAGTTTACTTAAAAAAAAAAAAAGAAAAAGAAAAAGAAAGAAAGAAAGAAGAAAAATCACACAGGGAAAGTAGGAAGAGTCCTTACACCCGGCTTGGGGTTAGAGAGACTATCTTAATACAAAATGTGGAAAAAAATGTGTGAGATCTGTTTGGGGGGAGGTGGGTGGGCATCTTCTCTTAGTAAATAAAAGCAGTGATTCAAGACCAAGGCTGGCAGATAAGAAGTCAGAAGTGTCCACTGATGTCCAGAGGAACTTGTCAAAAGAGTTCCGGGGGAAGCTTCAAGGGTTTATGTCTGTATCATAGGTGAGCTGGAGAACACCCACCCTTGTTTCCTACCAGCAACTCTAAGGCAGAAGCCTTGGTGCCGTCATGACCACATGACCAAAACATACCAAGGGCAGCTCTGGGGCTCCAAGACACAAGGGATCTCCAGGCTTTTGTTGTGGAGCAGAATTTGGTGCTATCTCTTCCTACTATTTCCCAAAACGGAAAGTAGAAAGAATCTAAGCCCTAGATATAAAAGTCCAAGTATGCTAGACGCTCCTGTAAAATTTCCAGACTCTGTCGCTTGGAAAGGAACTTATTACCTCATCTCATACTGAACTAAGATAACTTCCACCCACAGGTCTATGTTTTACCCTCTGGAGTAACAAAGAGGGAGACCAACCCTTCTTTTCCATAGCAGTCCTCAATGAATTCAGGACAGCTCTCACTAGCCTTCTCTCTCCTAATTTCTCCCCTCATTTAACCCAATACCTTCAACTTCCCTTCAAATGATGTGGACACCACATGGTACTGTTCACATCCTCTGGGGCCCTTCCACTGAGTTCAGGAACACTTCAGAATGCTGCGTTCAGAACCTGATACACGACTCACATGTATTCAAGGCAGATGTGGTCTGAAGAACTTGGAGGACAATGGGGTTGTTACTCTCCTTGACTGTACATTGTACTTTCACTAACCTAGCCTATGAACACACTGCCTATCTTGGCAGCTGTCACACTGTTGTACTCACAGTCAAATAAAAGCTCTGGAACTTTCATAGGTTCTAGGTCTTACCCTCATCTCAGCTAAAGAGCTAATGAGGAATAGGAATACAAGTTTCAGCGGTAAAAATACAACTTGGGATTCTCCAACATGCCTGGGGAAACCACCACACACTGCTGCTTCATTGCTCTCCTACAGCGGGTATATACTGGGATGGGAGGGAGGAGAAAGTAGAGGAGTGACAAAGGATCAATTTTGAGGAGAAGATTCTGAGAAACCAAGCTGCTGCTCCCTCATTCCTCTCCATGATATGGGGTTGGTGTTACTTGTTTGGCCAAAGAAATCTCTATAATTCTGGGTTCACTGCAGGTCCTCAAGGAGTAGTTATTGGTGGAGGGACAAGTTAAAGTTCTTATTGTGGAAACATACCACAGAGCAACCACTCATCTGATAGAGGTTTGTTGAGGGGCTGATCTGCTCCAATAACACCCTCCACTTCCTCTCTTTTGGGAAACTTACTCTCATTGACCTTTTTCTTTTTTTAAAGATTTATTTATTTCAAAAAGAGAGAGACAGAAAGAGAACAAGCAAGGGGAGAGGCAGAGGGGAGGGAGAGGGAGAAGGAGAAGCAGACTCCCTGCTGAGCTGGGAGCCAGATGTGGGACTCCATCCCAGAATCTGGAGATCATGACCTGAGCTGAAGGCAGACACTTAACCACTTGAGTCACCTAGGCGCCCCAACTTCTCAATATCTCCCCTTACCTGTTTAATACCAGACACACTGATCACACAACTAGAAGGGCTGTGGGGACTCCCAGAGCACTCAGGTGAGCAGTAATATCAGGATAAAAGATAATCGAAAATACACAAAAATACAGCATTTTGGAGAGAAGTGTCTACTGACATATGAGTGTAAAAGCCTCTTGTGTACTAATGGAGGAGGGGAAAATCATGTCCTAATCTTGCTGGGTAGGGAAGCTACACAGACAAAGATAAAGAAAAGATTAAGTTACTTTAACAAATAACATAACAGAACTATCTAAGAGCTGGCCCCAGCAGTGTGTGGCTTACACAGTAATTGGCATGGGACTGCAGAAGAAATCTGGCCTGGGCTGGTCAGGGAAGCCCTTTTGGGCAGATGAGATTCCATTGGGGCCCTGAAGGACTATTGTGCTTTAGATAAGCAAAAATAAGAGAGGGAATGTTCCAGAGAAGTAGGGTGGTATGAATAGAAACTTTGGGGGAGGAGAGCCAAATGCATGAGGAAAACAATTTGGTTGGAGCAGAGTTCATCAACCAGAATAAATAAGTGGTGGTAGGCTGCCTACAAAGCATTGGAATACTGGGTAAGTGTGAATTTTATCCATGGAATATTTAATCCAGTGAGTTCCAAACCTTGATCATATACCTCTATCAGGAAACCTAATTTTGGCCATACATTGCCCAAACATGTAACTTATTTATAACTTGTATTTCTGTGCTACTGTGTTATCATTATGTACATAACAAAATGTACCCCAAATCATTTTTTAAATGATGAAGAGATTCTAAAATGGTCTTCCTGCACCTCAGTGAAGAGTCTTGTGTACCTGAAGGCTCCCCACCCTGCAGACAACTGTGGAGGCAAGAGGGTCCTCAGTGACCCTCCACTGAGGAGGAAGGCAACGGCAGTGCATGCGGAAGACCTGCCAGGGGACAGAGGCCTGAGAGGGAGGCAGAGGGGGCAGGACACTACTTCAATAGTCCAGGCATGAGGTCAGGGCTCAGGCACAGGTGGTGAAGGGGACAATGTAAAGAAAAAAAACAAAGGATGATCTTTAAGGAAAAACATTGTTAGACAGTATTTGGATCATGAAGAGGGTGTGTGGGTCAGCGTGAAGAAAAAAGGAGAGCGAGTGGGGGGTGGTTGGAGAGGCAAGCTTTGAAAAGCCAATGGAGTGCCCACACGAGCACTCGACTCGTACCAGTGAGACAGGGAGGGTGACCAGAGACCCGACAGCCCTCAAGAACAGTTAGATACAGTTATTGAAAACATCAGCTGCAAAATTCTTTCTTACTTAGGATGGAAAACTTAGAAGGAGAAGAAAATCACATGTTAAATTTCATCAGTATTCTCTAAGCTGGGAGATTTGAAGACGGAGTTACTATAATCAGAATTATGATTGGGCAGGGTTCCCTGCACGGCATCCAGCATTTTCCTGGACCAAGGGGAGAAGGGTTTATATGGTGCTGATTAGCAGAACTGTCCAAGAGAAGTCTGGCAGAAGCACAGACATTTATCCTAATGAAAGTTCTGAGAAAAACCAAACGAGTGACACCGATGGGATAAAGGGCAAGGAGAATGCTTTAAATTGTCATCCTGTAGGAATACATGTCAGTGTAAAAACATGGTGCAGAGGAATAACATTATCCAAAAACAAGCTCTTTCACCAGCATGGAGCCCAAACCCTAAAGCAGCCAGACCCATAATCCTTCTCTGCGGTCATCTGCTTGGCCCCCGTGACAGTCACAAGCTAGGCCAGTTTTCAGTGGCCATCAGCTTGACTGTCCCCCATGATGGGGGTAGACACCAGCTCCCCTCATCTCCTGTGGTGAAAGAGCTACACATTTTGGCCCATGCCCCTTTATAATATCTACTATCTATATTTATAGATCTAGATCTATATATATAGATAAATTTATCTATATCTATCTATATATCTATTTATAATATATATCTATATTTATAGATATAGATAGATCTATATTTATAGATAGTAGATATTATATATATATAATACATGTATATATATATATATATATACATACACACACACTATACATACTATATACCATATATACTATCTATATAATATCTACTTTTGCCAGACTCTCAGGCTAGAATCTTGCCTGGGGTCCGCAAATAAAATTACCCAGTACTTTCAAAGACCCAAATCATGTTCTGTGTCTCAGTAGCCAAATTAGCTTCAGGGCTAACCATACACACACCAGTCACTGTCCAAATGCTGCATCCCTGTGGGTCAGTGGACTGGGCTCAGAGAGATGCTATTTTGTGTTGGATACTTTTTTCCTTTCATTAGTGACACAATCCCAAAAGGGCCATTAATTGGCCATGCCCATTCAAAAAAAAAAAAAAAAAAAAGGAACTAAAAAGACTGTGGAGCACAGGTTTTTTGGGAAACCATCCTTAGCTAGAAACAATCCTACAGGAGGAATGAGGACAGGTGCAAAGGAGGCCATGGCAGACAGATGCCAGACCCTGGGAGCCACATGGAGGTAAGACACACACAAAACTGCCTCCAGGACCCCCACTTACCAGCTTGCTTTTGACCAATTGTTCTATTGCACTGACAAGGTCTGCAGCAGAAGGTACTTCAGTGGAAGCCTGCCGGGCTGCTAGCAAAGAGGAGGACTGCAAGACATTGAGCAGCAAAGGAAAAGCAGATTAGCAAGGAATGAGGAATAGCAATTAGGAAGCAAAACAGCAAGTCCACAGCTCAAGGCAGGCAAGGGAAGCAAAGCTTTATGTTTAGAGGCAAGAAATCACAGAGCAAGACAGGAAGTGGTGTGGGTGTCAGACGGTCCTGCCTGACTCCTTGTGAGGAGTTCTGGCCAGCAGAAAAGCAGGGATGAGACTAGGCTCTCCTTAGGCAGGCCTCTGAAGGAAATGAAGGCAGGGTTTGCTGAGTTCCTGGGAGGCCAACAGGTAAGGCCTGCACCTGCTGTCAGCAACAGGGGGAGAGGGACAGATAGAACTTTGGCCACAACAGGGCTGCCCATTGCTGTTCCAGGGTATGAAAGGGGTCCATAAATCTGGCCTCAAATGTGTCCAAAGGAGAGGAAGTGTCTTTGCTTTACTTAAATACAGATTTTAAACATAGATCTTCAGTGTGTATAAAGCAAAAATTTTAGGGCAGGGCACTTAAAGACCAGGAAGCTAGAAACCCCCCGCCCACTCATACGCACACACACCCCTCCACAAACAGCTGTTTTTGTTGCTCCCAAATTGAAACATGTGGTTATAATACATGGTTCGAGCAAGGAGTTGAGTGTCTCATGCTAGAGTCACCAGGGACTGTCCTATTCACAGTAAAAGGAGGCTCAAGCCAAGGGCCTGCCCACCATCCCTTTGTACCAGCAAGAAGCACTGACTGGTCCATGTGGCTGGATGGCCAATGGTGTGGGGAATCCTGCTCATGGAGGGACAGTGGTTTTTATCTTCCTTCTCCTACCTGAGAAGAAATTGGGGGAGAAATGGTTCACCCTGCATGCATGTATGAACTTTTCCCCCTGGCACAGCCAAGCACAGGCAACTGTGCTCCCTGGACCCCAAACACCCTGGAACTGGGGTAAGTTCCTTCAGTCTTTGACACTGATCACTGCAGAGATAAAAACCTGAAAGTCCTGGCCATGCTTTGGCGTCAAGTTTGTCCCTTACATTAGGGGGAAAGTTTCAAAAAGAAGCTACTTTTTGTCTAGTTTAAGAGTTACTCTAGGTCTTTGCTTCTGAGATGGGGTAAAACAAAGTCAAATAATAATTAAGAGAGAGAGAGAAGAACACTCTTTCTCCTCTTCTGGGGAATGCAGGAAAGGAGCTTAAGCCTGTTTGGAAATCCAAGTTATCAACTTTTTGATTTAGTAATCCTACCCCTGGGAACTTATCCCAAGGACAGAAGTCAAAAGAACAAATGCTGTATGTACAAAGTGATCTGTAGCAGTATTATCTAGGGCGGCAAAAACTGGAAACAACCCAGGATATCCCAAAACCGACTGGCCAAGCAAATTATGCTACATCGAATAAGGGAAATACTCCTATTTAATGCTGTTAAAATTGTAGTTACGAAGTTAAAATTAGTAAGATTTTAAAAAATATTAAATAAAACGTTCAACATATCAAGTATATATTAAAACTATAAAAATAAAACATACATACATATGAACAAATATTAAGAGGGGAACATGGAGAATCCAGGTGATTGTATAACATTAAATAGGTAGACTAAAAAATTCCTTACAGACTGTTGTAAAAACTTATTTTAATAAGTTCGAATCTAATTGCTAGAAGTTTTGAGGCTCCCCAAATGTTTCAGAAAAATAAACGCACAGAAATCAAACAGGCAGGGCTGAGGAGGGTGAATGTGTCTAAAAAGGGACCATTGCCATCTGTCCTCTTTCTGGCTAACAAAAAGGCCACACAAATGTCGGGGGTAAGTCCGCCTTTTCAGTTAAAGATTATCCAGAAACAACATAACATCCTCTTCCCCCAAACAAGCTGTGTCTGAGGGAATTTGAGGGGGAGGGTCCCTGACCTTTACTTATCATAGGCCAGCTGGCACCTCCTTGCCAAATGCCGTGTGGGACAGCTAATGCTGTGATAGGAGCGTCCTTCGCCCCACACACGCCGTGATCACTGTTTGTGGAACATTTTACAAGGGAAGGCCTCTGGGAACACAGCAGGTTGGCTCCCGTGCGGACCTCAGTGTGGAACGTGGGCGCTTCTGCTCCTGGGAGCCCAGGATGGGCCTCGCGCCACACTTCCGCTACTTGTCCTTCCAACAGGGGCCACCAGCGTCACCGTAGGAGGGGCCAGCATTGTGCCTGGCTCATGGCGGAGTCCCAGAGCAGGGCAACTGTCATCATCCTGTCCCTAGAGTCTCTCCCTCTTGTGTGGCACCCTGGAAGACCCCAACTAATGTCTGGGTTCGTGACCCAATACAAAGTGGAGGGAATGAGCTCCAGGATGGGGCTATAACCGGACATGCTGAAGCACGGGCAAGCCGGACTTTTTGAACTGCATCCCAGGTGCTGGTGGAAAGATCTGTTCCCAATCTCTGCTGGCCCCCCTGCCCCACAGGAAGCCGTGCCACTGCAAGGTGGTGCAGCAGGGAACACAGGGCTGTCCTCAGAGGGACAGCTGAGCCACCACCTCCACCACAAGCCACTCTGAAAAGAAACTGTAAAGGACAGTTAAAACCCACAGAGTCCAAGGGGACAGTGACAAAGAGAAGGCAGGAAAAACACACTGAGGTGAAAGCAGGGTTTGCTAGGAAAATGAGTGACGGAGTGTACAGTTAAAGCAGCCCCAAGCCTCGGCTGGTACTGAGCAGCACGTCCAAGCTGAGCCTCTAGAGCAATCAGGGTGATCGCTGGGGGCTTCGAGGCCACACAGACATCCACGCTCCAGGCACCCGGGAGCCTCCGCGTGCTCAGGAGCCAGAGATTGTACAAGACCAAGCACGCAACAGCCTGCGTTTAGTTTTCCCACCTTTGTCAGCAAACTTCCCTCCCGCCTTCGCAGCATCTCCTTCCCTCCCGTGCTTGCAGAATTTGGACTTGACCAGAAGCTACTTCTATCTGGATTTTAGAGTTGAGTATAGGGAAACCAATCAGCAAAAACACAGTTCAGACGTCAGGTACAACAAAGGGATCTCAGCCTGGAACTGCCCTCAGACTCCTTGTGAGACAAACAGTTCCTTTTAGGATCTGCAGTGTCCGAAGACAGAGCCATTATCCTCCATCAACAGGATGAGACACCCGTCCCACTCTGGGATTGCTGCACATGCCCCTCTGCTTCCCAGAATGGAGTCAGATCTCCAGGGCAGGGGGAGGGTAACCTACCAAATATAGACAAATCTCTATCATTACAGATTCAGAGTGAGAACAAGGGATAGAGAGTATTACTACCCCCACCATACACACAAGACAAAATCACATGTATTACACGTTGTTCTTTCAAGGGAGAAAGTAAAGGAGTCCTACCATCTCGTCCTGCGTAGGGTCATTGTCAAAGATCTTCATAGGAGGCGGGAGAGGGGTGTGTGACTCTTCGTCTGGCTCATCTTCGCCCCAACCTTTCTTGTTCTTCTAGAACAAAAGAGCAGCATTAATCATACAGTCCTCTGTTTCATATAGTTAAAGATACCAATGGCTTAGGACTTAAGAGTTTTTTTTTTTTTTAAGCAACATACAAGATAACCTCCTTCCTCAACACATCCTTATGTTTTGAGCCTCACTGTCCTCTTCTGTGGAATGGGTGCACCTTCATCTCAAAGGACAGTGAGGTTAAAATGGGGGAAAACACACACACACACACACGACAAACATCGACCTTGTTAATCAGGAAAAAGAAAAAGCTGAGAGTGGTCAGAGAGAGCCTAACTTTTTAAGCCTTTGAAGGACTATTAAGCCACAATCTGAGTATCACCGGGCTCCCCTGTCATCCTCAGAGGGAGAAATGGCAAATAGCCTAAAATTACAAACAGAGTCTGGTTACACAGCAGGAAGAATTGCTTAGCCCCATCAGCGATTAGAGCAGGTTAGTTGGCCAGGAAAAAACAAAAACAAAAACAAAAATGCTCTCATTCCCCCAACTAGAACACACCCAATGTATTTTATTTTATTTTATTTTTTTAAGATTTTATTTATTTGACAGAGAGGTCACAAGCAGGCAGAGAGAGAGGGAAACAGGCTTCCTGCTGAGCAGAGAGCCCGATGCAGGGCTCTATCCCAGTACCCTGAGATCAGGACCCCAGCCGAAGGCATAGGCTTAATCCATTGAGCCACCCAGGTGCCCCCACCCACTGTATCTTGATTACAGAATCTCAGCTTTGAAAGAGACTTCGGAGGTCACCCAGTCTGACCTCTTGGCTAATACAGGGGCCTCTCCCACTATGTGAAGTCATGTGTCATCCCTGCCCCTTCAAGCCCTGGTGTCTGTTCGCTTTCATGACCGCTTGCTCATCACTGGTTGACTTCCATTCAAGTCCCTCTTTGGGCTGCAACCTAGCCTTCTGCAAACCTCTGCCTGTTAGTCATAATTCTCCCCTCTGGAGCACCTGGAGTTGTCTATTCCCTTTTACATGTGGCATTGCTCTAGACAACTGAAAACAGTTATACTCTCCCAGCATGACCTTCTCCTTCCAAGGGAAATGGTGGACCTTCTTTCATTCTTATTCTCAACTAGCAGATTTTGATGTAGTCTTTTTAGTAGAAGCAGAGGAATAGGTGACCAAATGGCTCCCCTCGGGCCCAGGCCCCTATCTCCAAATCTGGAAAATGTGGTCTATTTGCTGGAAATTCTAGGTGCTAGTCAGTCTCCGAAATGGTCACGTGTTGGCCTGGCAAGATCTTGTTGGTACAAAACCTCAGATTCCTTGGGCTCAAGAAAACAATCTACTGGGGTCTAGAGACTGGGAAGTTTACAGAACCCGGGGAAGGAGGCCCCTCTGATAGAGGCTCCAGGGCCACGTGTACGTACCTCATCGGCACTGTCTCCCTGAGGTGTTGTCTCATCCCCAGGCTTGGGAGAGCCCAGGTCGAAGCTCTTCCGGCCATCTCGTACTTTTTTCTGCTTCTTGATGTTTCCATCTGCTTTCCCGCTGTTGAGCCGGCGCACGGGACTAGTCAGCCACTTCTTAAGGGTGTTGGTGGAACGCTTGGGCCCGGGGGAGCTGTGGATGGAGTTCAGGGAGGGCTGAGACTGGAGGTTGGCCACTGAATCAGACTTGCCTCCGTTTTCACTTGAGGAATGAGAGTATGCATCTGAGGAGAAAGAACAGACAGATACAGCCATGTCAGAAGCAGTTGGGGGACGGGTGTTGCGGCTGGGAGTAAGACAGGTCCATCACTCAGAAAGCTGGGACACAAGGCAGAATGTCAAGGCCCATTGCAGACCGTGGTCAGGGCAGCCCTCTCTAGAGTTAACAGCTGACCCTCACTGAATATTTAATGTGCAAGGCACTGCTCTGGGAGCTGTGGATATCGGAGTGAACAGAAGATAAGGACTCCTACCCTCATAGAAAAAAAAAAAGTCAAGATCATAAGCAAGAATTACCAACCAATAACCATGTTACGGACCATCTATTAGGTAGTATATTTTAAAGACATTTAAGACCTAGGTTTTATTTTCAAACACCTCTTATCTATCTACAGACAAAACACACACACACACACACACACACACACACTCAAAGAAAAAGAGAAAAGAGCTAAAGAGCAAGACAGAGCATGCAAAACAAAGCCAAATTCACATAGTAGAATGTGATTAATTGCCATAAGGCTGGTGTGGACTCTAGGTGATAAGCTAGCAGAGTTCAGAGGGAGGTCAGATCAGTGTAGGCGGGAACTGGTCTGAAAGGGTTTAATGGAAGAGATGTGTCTGAGTAGAAGAGAAGGGGAGAAGAAATTCTAAAAGGGAGAGACAGCAGGAACCAAAGCATGAATATTGAAAAATAAGTTAACACCAGCCCATAAGGAGATCCTCTGCATGAAACAAAGGTTTGATGGAGAAAGAGAAACTGGATAGAAAGATGGGTGAGGACATTTAGTAATAAACTAGAAGTATCTGGCTTTTATTGTGAGACTATCCTGGGAAATGACACAATAAAAAGGTGGGCTTTTTTGTTGTTGTTGTTGTTGTTGATTAATCTGGTCACTATATACAGCATAGCCCTGGGAAGGTGGGGTCAGAACCAGAAGGCCACACTAGGGCAGCACACAGGGGTACAGATGAGTGAATGTGAGGCATTCCAAAGTACAAAGGGTCTGGATGACAAACTGAAGGTGAGTTACTTCTGTGTGTCTGCTGTTTCTCATTACCAAAGTGGTCTTGGAAGAATCCCTGACCAGCTCTGCCTTGACCCCTCATGGGCCCGCTGTCCCAGCACTGGTTTGAACACTATTTAAATATTTAAACCAAACATATGACTAGGTATTGAAATCAATTATTGCAGTGGTTTTTCATACCTATTCCTCTCAAAGACTGAATCACCTTTTCCTGTAATGACTTCATCCTAGACCTGGCCTGGAGGACAAAGCTGGCTTTAGAGGCCCTCTGGCCCAGACACAGCCGGAGGAGAAGAAACAAAATCCCCAAGGAAGGTAGATAAATACTTTTGCCAACAAAGAGCTGTCTCCAGCTTTTGTAAGTGGTGGATCTTGAGGGTCCCAAGCTTAGGCTCTTGACTTGTGGGGACTGACTTTGACGTTGCTAGAGTTTTATGTGTACTTTGGAAAACAATACCTCAATGTCTGCATCTAGAAGCCCCAACACTTGAGGTCCTCAAGTCCCCTGGTATAAAGGACAATTTACAGGGCTGTTCTCTGAATATTTGGGGATCCACTGACTTGGTTGGTGTCCCTTTAAGGACAACGCTATAATCTTATCTCAGGGAATTCCTTGCTGGCTGTGGTCCTGGGTATGTTGACATTATTGCTGAAGTGTTTGGTATGGGTCAGACTCCTGTTCTCAGAAGCCTGGGTGATCAGCATCTCCCTACACTGGCAGTGGAACCAGGGCCTTCCTCTTATCTTTCTGCTGATAAGCTGCAGAAGTTTTTCATTCACTAGACCCCTGGGATACCACATGGCTCTGTAAAACGGAGCCTTCAAAACGTAATTAGCATGTACTGTGTCAGCAGAACTAGAGGTCCAAGGGTATTAACTGTGCCTGGTTCTAGGCAGGGCAGGTGACTGTCCAAATTCTCTGTTCCATCACAAAGCATAGCCTAACTTTGAGATTCACAAATGTGAGTCTTGACTGACTGTCGTTCCCTGTGGTCATGCGGTTCTGCTTTGGGTCATTCTGTATAAATGAATGGCAAGAGTACACATCACAAAGTACAAATGAAAAATCAAGCATGTTTAAAGTTTACCTACTGGAATCAGATTTGTTGGAATCAAATCAACCATTCAATTGCAGCCCACATAAACGAGAATTCAAGTGTTGGAAGCAATCCGTAATTTGTCTAATTAGGGTCCCAAATGGAGACAGGACCGTTTTTAAATCACTTTGGTGTTTTTTGTTTGTCTCTTTCTGTTTCTATTTTCCAGTTTTGATATAATTGACATATAACACTGTATTAGTTCAAGGTGTATAACATAATGATTTGATATTTGATACATCGTGAAATGATCACTGCAGTAAGTTTAGTTAACATCACCTCACATAGTTAAATATTTTTTTCTTGAGCTGAGAAATTTACTAAATTACTTTGAGTGCATGTTTTTAAAGAATGTGGCACCATTTAGTTTAGAAAATTTGTACTTTATTGCTGCTTTAAAGAATAATTGGCATGTTATGCTCTTCCCATTTTAGGAAGATGACTGCAATTAGCTGTTCGAGGTTTTATTCTGGTACCTTTCCAGGCATAAAAGTTAAGTGACTGATTTGTAACAACTGCAACAATAAGACTGCTATCAAAGTTTTCCAAGCTGAGGTAGTTGCTATTTATTATGATATTTGTCATAGGAAATAGAAGATTAGTGTTTCAGGAAACCAAGGTTCATAGTTGGTGAATGGCAGAGAAGCAAGACTTAAAACCAGATCTCACTTCACTGTACATGTGTATGTATGTATGTATACACACACACACACACACACACGAATATATGAATATACATATATATGTATACACACACAACTATTTATTTAAAGATTTTATTTATTTGGGAGAGAGTGAGCAGAGAGAGAGAACACAAGCTAGGGGAAGGGACAGAGGGAGAATCAGACTCTCTGGTGAGCATGGAGCCTGACATGGGGCTTGATCCCATGACCCTGAGATCATTACCTGAACTGAAGGCAGATGCTTAACTGACTGAGCCACCCAGGCGCCCCATTCACAGCACATATATTAATCTTATTCCTACCTCTGCATTTATTCTATGTATTGCTTTAGCTTCTATGATTATTGTAAAAGGAGCCTCAAACTGCTAGTGTATTTAACATTTTAAATATACATTTATATATAATTTATATAAGTTATAAAATTGCAATGCTGAACACAGTCTCAGACTGATTTTACAGACAAGGCAATGAAGTTTTAAATCTGAGAAATTCATTGTTACCAGTGAGTTAGTCACAAAGCTAGGACCAGAATCCAAGCATCTCTATAGCTGCCCCAGGGCTCTGAACAAATGTTTCCTCTATAACCCTGAGGCACAGAAGCTGCACAAACAGCTAATATCTGGGGTTTTTTTTTTTAAAGATTTTATTTATTTGACAGAGATCACAAGTAGGCAGGGAGGCAGGCAGAGAGAGAGAGAGAGGAGGAAGTAGGCTCCTTGCTGAGCAGAGAGCCCGATGTGGGGCTTGATCCCAGGACCCTGGGATCAAGACCTGAGCCGAAGGCAGAGGCCTTAACCCACTGAGCCACCCAGGCACCCCTAATATCTGGTTTTAAGTCACTTGGGAAGACAAATGTGTCCCAGGGCATTGTAGGTAATCAAGTTCCCCAGATGTTCCAGTATGTTCAACTTGCTTTCTGGATCAGAAAAAAAAAATCATATTCTGAGGCTGGTTTTACTAGGAGACACTTGGATAGAGAAAAATAGAGAAAAAAATGTAACAACCAGGTACCCACCAACTAGATGGCATAAATGTCAACTTTTGAGGGGGCATATTTGTTTTTTTTTTTTTTTAAAGATTTTATTTATTTATTTGACAGAGAGAGATCACAAGTAGGCAGAGAGGCAGGCAGAGAGAGAGAGAGAGAGAGAGAGAGGAGGAAGCAGGCTCCCCGCTGAGCAGAGAGCCCGACGCGGGACTCGATCCCAGGACCCCGAGATCATGACCTGAGCTGAAGGCAGCGGCTTAACCCACTGAGCCACCCAGGCGCCCTTGAGGGGGCATATTTGTTTCAACTTTTGAAAAAAGATAAATAAAAGATTATTGTAGTTTTAAATTTTTTCACCCATTCACAGTTCTTTATTCCCTTTCTTTCTTTATTAATTATTAACACATATTGTATTATTGGCCTCAGGGATACAGGTCTGTACCCATTCACAATTCTATCCACCATTTTCCCTTCCCAGAGTTAATTTCTCTTCTGAAGTTGGTGTGCATCTTTCCTGTCCATGTTGTTAGCCATTTACCGTGTATGGAAATATAGTATTATTTTGTATTTTTAAAACTTTATATAAATATCATAATATAGGTATCATTTTGCAATGTGCTCATTAATTCAAAATTATCTGAGATTTATCCATGTTCAGTCATGTAGACCTAGTTCATTCATTTTAATTATTGAATGATATTCTTTCATAGGATGTATCATGGTATTTGTAACACATTTCCTAAGGATGGATATTTAGGTTGTTATACACACACACACACACACACACACACACACTTATCTGAAGCAGTCCTGACAGGTCTCTATTTGTGAGAATTCCTCTAGGGCAGGGTTTCCTAAACTACCTGTGGTCAGGGAATCAAGGACCCCTTTTTTTTATTCTCAATCTGTTTCAGATCAAAACTTTTATAAAATACAAAGTGACACTCTTAGATACAGTGGAAGTATCAAATTGCTATAAAAGCTTCTAAATGCTTATTCTCACTTCTTGTACCTGTATCTCCTTGTGGACTGGAAACAAATGGCTGACAAACCTTTACAACGTGCAGATCACACACTGAGGAGAACACACACTGCTCTAAACACTAAAGCATTCAGAGCATGTGTATCAAGGTGGACGTGCTGGGCTTTACAGACAACACCTCACCACCTTCACCAATTACTGCTGGATTGTACTCTGAGTTACTCTCATCAACTGTGTACACAACTTCTCATCTTTTCCAATCATCAACGAAATGAAAAAGCGATCTACCAGATGGGAAAAAACTTGCAAATCATATATCTGGTAAGGGGTTAATACCCAACATATATAAAGAACTCATACAACTCAACAGCAAACAACCTGATTAGAAAAATGGGCAGAAGATCTAAATAGACCTTTTCCCAAAGAAGACATAGAGATGGTCAATGGGTACATGAAAAGATGCTCAACATTACAAATCATCAGGGAAATGCAAGTCAAAACCACAGTGAGATATCTCACATCTGTTACAATGGCATTCTTCAAAAGATAAGAGATAACGAATGTTGATGAGGATGTGGAGAAAAGGAAACCCTTATGCACCACTGGTGGGAATGCAAACTGGAGTAGATACTCTGGAAAACAGTATGAAAATTCCTCAAAAAAATTAAAAGCAGAACCTCCCTATGATCTAGTAATTTCACTTCTGGGTTTTTATCTGAAAGAAATGAAAACACCTGAAAAGATACATGGACCCTGCATTAATTGCAGCATTATTTATAATGCACAAGACAGAGGTGACTCAAGGAATGGATATGGAAATGTGGTACATGTATACACTGGAATATTATTTAGTCACAAAAAAGAAGGGAATCGTGTTATTTGTGACAACCTGGATGGACCTTGAGGGCATTATGTTAAACACAGTAAGTCAGACAAAGAAAGATAAAGAATGTATGAACTCACTTATATGTGGAATCTAGGGCGGAAAAAAACCCCACAAACTCATAGATACAGAGAACAGTTTGGTGGTTGCCAAACTTGGGCGAGGAAGGTGGGCAAAATGGGTGATGGAAGTCCAAAGATACAAACTTCCAGTTATAAAATAAATAAGTCACAGGGATGTAATGTACCATGTGATGACTACTGTGAATATTGCTGTATTATGTATTTGAAAGTTGCTAAGAGAGTAAACCTTACAAGTTCTCATCACAGGAAAGAAAAACTTCTAACTGTATGTGGTGATGGGTGCACAATAAGCAGACATTGTGATCATTTCACAATACATGCAAATACTGAATCATTATATTGTATACCTGAAACTAATATAATGTTATGTCGGTAATATTTTGATTTAAAAAAAGAAAAAATTCTTATCTTCCTGCATTCTCTGATGCTTAATTATGTACATCAGCATATAATTTTCCACTGGAAAAAGTACATGTCTCCTTCCTAACCAAAAGCACATACTTAAAAGAAATAAATTGAAATTAAAGCAGAATGTCTCAAGAAGAAGAAACAAAAAGGTAAAAACCAGTGCCTCTAGATCAGTAAGAAATGCGCCCTGTAATTGGCATCTCAGCCACAAACTGGGAAAATAGGAAATTTGTCATGGGAATCTCTGAGGTTGAAGGTCCAACTTCATAGGCTCTGAGTGGTTGTTCATGGGAGTATAAAGATACTAATGAAACCAAGAAAATGTAAATAAATAAACCAACAGACAACCAGAGCTTATCCATCAGCAGACTCACACACTATTTTTTATCCAGTTTTTATTTTCTTCAGTTCCCATGCCACCTCTCTAACCCACCTGATTTCCTCCTTAATAGCCGAGAAGCCACGCTGCTTGGCCACACAACACATTCCAAAGCTTAGTCAATGATTAGAGAGTTTTACCTCAACACCCATCTCTTCATGATATTTCGTTGATGTTGATTAAAAGGGAAATTCTCCTGGCATAATGGGCCTGCCTTGTTTAAATAACCTCAGAACAACCCACTGGTGCCTCGTCAGTGGATTGCAACAAAGGGATGAGCTGGCTTCTGGCCCGGCTATATCACTAACCAGCTGGGCAGCGCTCAGACGGATTAGACAGGATACACTCAAAGCCCGGCTCCGCCCCTGGTCAGCTGTGTGACTCTGGTCCACTTACCTAATCTCTATGTATCTCAGTTTCCTCATCAGTAAAGGAAGATAATATTAGTGTCTACCCTATAGGATTGCTATTAGGATTAAGGAGTTAATGTTTTTAAAGTGCTTAGAATACTTTAGACCCATAGAAGCAAGATGTTAAGTTAAATAAAAAATCAATAAAACCATAAAAAGCTGCCTTAGTTCCGTGACATTGAGTTTATTTTGTATAAACTCTGTTTTTTTCATTCTATCTTATGTCCTTCTAAAGCCTAGAACAAATGATTGAAGGCCATTTTTAGCTTCTAAGAGTCACGTCTCCTAAAAGTGAAGAAAAAAATGCTACCCGTTGCCATTCCAGGTCATTTTCCTTTCTCATTTCAGGGAACCACTTGTATGACCACTGCCTGAAATCTTGTCCAAGAATAAGGTAGCCAAATTCTAGGGCTCCTTGGCCATAGGTGGTCTCTCTTTCCCGCTATTTGGAAGTGGAAGCACTATAGGCTGTTACCTGGAAACAACACGTGCCTCCTTATCTGTAGGGTGGTGTCTCAGAATGGGAGCTGCAGATGATTTTATGACCAGGCAGTTGAACAACTGCTGTGATTAGGGTCTCAAATACCATCGTGGGTTTAGAATAAACATGCCAGTGTTATCAGTTTCAGCCTTGGGGCAAGCACTCCATGATTTCAGGTATTTTCATCACAGTAGCATGTTTCCAAGCAGTAAGGGAGAGGAGAGCTGTCTGCTTGATGTTAAGAAGAAAAGTGGAACAAAGCTCATGAGAATATGTGCACTGAACACGTCCCAATGAGTCCATTGTCTAGGTCAAACCCTGTCCTTCTATACTTGGCTAGACCTTCATTAGCTACCAAAATAGAGGATAAACATGTGCAAATGGGTAGTAACTGAATATACTAGAAATTTGCCATATCTAAGACAGCCCATTTATAAATTCTATTTCCTTTTTGAAAAGTTTCAACTCATATTTATTTCACTTTTTACATTACACCTAGGGGGAAAAAAGCTTTTACCCTTAATAGCCTGTTGTAAAATTTGCAAACCTATTCTGAAAGTGGAATACAAGGGGTGCCTGGATGGCTCAGTGGGTTGAGCCTCTGCCTTCAGCTCAGGTCATGATCTCAGGGTCTTGGGATTGAGCCCTACATAGGACTCTCTGTTCAGCAGGGAGCCTGCTTCCTCCCCTCTCTCTGCCTGCCTCTCTGCCTACTTGTGATCTCTCTCTATCTCTCAAATAAATAAATAAATAAATGAAATCTAAAAAAAAAAAAAAAATGAAAAAGAAAGAAAGAAATCAAGAACAAGTCATCACAGAATGCACATGTAGGAAATGTCAAAAGCCTTTGGCTGCCTCCCCAGTATGGCCACCCAGTATTTCTCTAATCACAAAATACTGATTCACCAGCCTTCTTCTCACTGACCTCAAAGCAAGCTGAAAATAAAGGATTATACCTCTCAGACAAAAAGAGAAGAGAGTTCTATTAGTTTTGGGGGTTACCATCCCCAAAGACCAGGAACAATGGCCTTGAAAGGGCAAGTCTGGGACCTCAGAGAGCATACACATGTGTAAGGTCACCCAAGCTGGTGGATTGTGAGTACCTTTGATGCATACCTCACTAAGCTGGCCACCCATTTTCTATACTGGCTTAAGGGACACAACTCAAGAACAAAAAACTCATTCTCAGTCCATTCTTCTGGAGTTCAGTGATGGTATTCAACCACACCCCAAAGGCTGTCTTTTAAATACTGTATTTTGGGGCGCCTGGGTGGCTCAGTGGGTTAAGGCCTCTGCCTTCGGCTCAGGTCATGATCCCAGGATCCTTGGATCGAGTCCCACATCGGGCTCTCGGCTCAGCAGGGAGCCTGCTTCCTCCTCTCTCTCTGCCTGACTCTGCCTACTTGTGATCTCTGTCAAATAAATAAATAAAATCTTTAAAAAAAATACTGTATTTTATTTAATTGCTATAAGATACAGAATCTAGTTGCTCTGTATTAATCATACCCATTTTATCTAGATGGTAAATGGGTCTATAAATGTCCCCCTGGTACTTATAACACTTTATTGGAAGCTTTGACTCAATGGCTGAAATCAGAAGAAAACACAAAGACTCCTAAAATCCACTAGATATTTACAGAAGAGTTTTTTAACCTCCTGTTCTTTTGTCTGGCTTTAGTTCCAATGATACTGGAATAATTGTAAACTCATCCTTACTGCCTTCTGTGGCTTGAGCTATATAAGGCAAATGCATTTCAATACATCTGTCTGCAGAGATTAGAGAGCCAAATACTCGTGTTTTCTTCAGCTTTCTATAAATAATTTATTTAATATAAACATTATAGAAGTATCATATATACATTTTTTCTCACACTGGAAATTGCACCTCTAGAGAAAGGGATGATGGAAATGTCAAGGATACGAATTCTTTGGGTAATAAACACGTAAATCCAATTGTTTGTAAGCAGGGACAGGAAAAAACCTACAGTAAGCACATTAATATATCTCTCATGGCACAAGATAATGACTCTCACAGGTCTTTTAGTGGAACGCTGATGAAAGCCAATCTCCTGGTTGTGTGTTTAGCTGAGGTCCCAAGACTGTGCATCACCAGTTCCTGGAATGGCTGGCTTCCCACCAGACCATTTGGTTGGCCATTCCGGTGTCTAGACCACCTGGTGCCAGAGAATGAAGAAAGCTGCTACCGTGACAGCAACAGGAAAGGGGAAAGGAAGATAAGCAGCTTGGTCCAGAAACATTGTTTCTTAACACTAGGAAACTTGGTGCCCTTGCAATTTGCCCCTACCACAACTTTAGACTAACCTTGGCAAACACCACTTGGCTCAAGATCTCTTCACCAACACTTGACTCTCAAATACGTAGTCCACACCCCTGCCTCCTGCTCGCTATCCTGCTTTTATACTTAGTTCAGGAATGTCTTCTCTGATGAATCCTTTGCCAACCCACTGTTCCTTATCTCACCACTTTACTCAGACTTCATGTGTTTTTATAACTTTTATACACACACACACACACACACACACACGCACACACATGCACACACACATCTAAATCCAGAGGGATTTGGAAATTTGTGTCTGCTTTTCCCATTAAACAGAGTATGAATGAAGGATCACTCTGAGCCTAAACAGTACATTGTATGGAGCTCAATAGTCAGATGACTGTTCATTTCTACTCCCTCATCCCCATCTCCTCCCATAGTGCTGATCCTACCTGGTAGAATGAGAGATCTGAGCCACAGGGATTTCAAATCCAGTGGCATCCACAAAGCGCAGGAATTCTTTTCATCTTTGGAGCTCTTGGGGACACCAGCCCTTAATACTAGGGTCTACACCAACAGATTAAACAATCCCCACAGGGGTGAGAAGTTAGTACCTTGGGCTTCAATCTAGATAAACTTTTGCGAATTCTACTCTAATTCAGCCCAGATCCCACTCAACTACTCCCAGCTCCTTCAGTGCCGCCGCCCTCCACCACTTGGACTTCCATCAGGACACCTTGGGAAACAGAGGGCAAAATGGCTGTTTCCAACTGCTTGTCTTCATAGTCTCCCTGGCTTCAGTTTCCCCCGTGTAATATTCTCTCTGAGCTGGAACAGAGGGAGGAGAGCCCTTAAAGGGCAATGAGTCAGTGCCTTCCTCCCATCCAGACGGGCATGTTCTAAGCACGCAAGGCCGTGCTGTGACATGCTGTCACAATGACAAGGGCTAAAAATTCTCTCTATATTTCAGGGGTGGATTCTGAAACTTGACATATCAGATCGTCAAAAGTCAGTGAAAGCAGATCTGCTGCTCTTCCAAGAGTAAACATTTTAGATATTATTTCCATTTATATACCCATTTCATTCTCCCAGACTTGTCCACCATCCTGGAGAGGGAATGCACATTTCTTTTACAGTATAGTGTAGAAAATTCTCCTAAAGGGCTTCTGAACTGCTTAAAACATAACCAATAAGAGAGCATGGTGAAACGTGACAAATCCAGACTGAAAAATGATATTGCTACGTTCATATAAAACTTAAATACAGACTTTAATTTGAGATGAGGTTTCTACTTATGATAGGGCAACAAGAATCAGCAGATCAGCAGGAACTGAGGTCATCTGAGATTAGCATTCATCTGTAAAGATATCTTGAGCTCAAGGAGGTCATCAAATCATGACCCAGGGCATCCGCCCAGCCCCAAGCTTGGAGTAGCCATCTCCTTACAGCCTCATTTTCAGCCCTCCCAAGCTCCATATCTGGAAGGTAAAACAAATTTCTCTGATGAAAAAGGTCCACTGCTGAGTCCAGGATGAATCTACACCCAAATTTTCTCTTGGACCTTCAAATAACCTTTCAAGCATGTTAAATGAGCTCCACAAAACAGTTCAACCTATTCACTTAAATAGTAACACTTTGCACTTTTCAGACTGTGAGAACATAAACAAGTTCAACCCTAGTAATATTCCCAAAGCTCAAACTAACATGATACAAATTACCCAATGTAACTGAAGATTCTCTCAGAGGATGACCAGAGCTGCCTTTCACATTTAATCTCCTGCAAGCAGTGGGGCACTTGGGTGGCTCAGTGGGTTAATCTCCTGCAAGCAGATTCTTCATTCACACAGACATCTCCATGGATATTTTTCTGTCTATTCCTATAGTCGCTACCTTAATTCAGATCTTTTAAATCTACTTAACTACGTAACAGCCTCCAGCTGGTTTCTCTGTGTCTAATCTCTTTCTCCTATCCATTTGACAGCTCTCTGCTACCAGAACAATTAGAGTGGTCTGTACAAGTCACCTGATCAATCAAATCTATCTTGTCAGCTTGCTATTTAAACTACTCCATGGTCAGAACTGCTCACCCTTCCAGCTCTTTGAGCTTCTATTCTTTGACAATCAGTTTCCCAAACTGTCCCCAGACCAACATCGGAAGCATCATCTGGGAACTTGTTAAGAAATGCAAATTCCTGGGTCCCATTCTGGAGATCCCGAATCAGAACCTATGGGGGTAGCCCAGCACTCTGTGTTTCAACAAGCCCTCCAAGTAATTTCGATGTATGCGCAAGTTTGAAGATGACTATTTTTTATACGAACTCCCCACTTCAGTCTAATGGTTCATTTAGTCCGTTTACTGTGCCAGCCATGTGGCGTTTCCCATTGCTTGTATCACCTTGCAACCCCTTTGCTTGTCGAAAGCCTTCCCGGCACTTCTTGGATGACTAAGCCCAGTGTGTTCTCCTTTTTCTGTGAGAATACCCCTTGTGCCACTCATTTGGCACTGACAAGGTTTGTTTACATGCCTTCACCTGCCTAACTCTAAGGAAGGTCCTTGAGGACAGAGATGTCTTCCATCTTTGCATCCCCAGCATGGACTCTTTGGGGATAGAGGAGCCCATTCAATGGCCAGAGATGATTAGCTAGGGATGAAGAATGATAAATCACTGGTGCCTCAGTATTTTTAGGCCCAGAGACCTCTAAGAAAAAGCCAGTGTTGGGTGAGGGTTTCCATCTCTTAAATTTAGCAAGGTGACTACCAACATGGGCTAGTGCTTCCTGTTCTGTAAGAAGGTCTGTGTTGCCCAGGCCATTCAGAGGGGTCAAACAAAGTTAACTGTTTCTTTACAGCAAGACTTCTTGTAATCTTTACTAGGCGAATTAACTTGTCGGGCAGGTGACACTTCTCTGAGGGGGAACACAGACCATTTACAGAAGTCTATTAACTTGTTGTGGAAAGCAGTGTGGTTAGCATAGATCCTGGCAATTGTTCCTCCTTGGTCTAGAATACAAAAGGTGAATCACGTTCCTGAGGATGGTCTCCTGACAGCAGGGTTACTGCTCAAACTCAAAACCTCTCATGAACACTAAAGGAGGAGCTAAATTACAGTCCATTTATTTTCAAGTTCAGTGCCATTACATCAGGGTTGACCCAGGAGTCAGTGGGAAGCCGGTCCCGGATTCAACTTACAATGCCCTTCACCAGTAACCTAAACCAAAGATGGCTCTGCCAGGCTTAATTACAGAGGTGCAGGGAAAGAGTTAAGCAGGGTGACTCCAGAAAGTTTAAGACTGCAATTAAGTGATACTTAACTAAAAATATTGCAGTGGAAAGTCTCCTAGGGAACCCAAGGGAAGAAGAGGGGAAATTACATACCTGGAGGAAGAAACGAGGGGCTGGTAGTTAACGACCGCATTTTCAGTGTCCTTTTCTGGGAAAACTACATTGCGTGTGTTTGGGAGGGATTGGGCGGAGGGAAGAAAGTATTAGGGAACAGAGTATCCTGGATTTAACATAGTTTGAGACCCCACAGGCTTAACCTGGTCCTGTCTGCCCCAAGCACCTGTGCCAAATGAGTCCTCTTCTGGGTCCTTGCTACTTAACTTAGAAAAAAAGCAACTAACAAGCTGAGTTCCGTTCAAGCTGTATGACCAAGAGTAACGTCTCATTCTACATGGCTCTGCCCTGCTCTTTGTGCAGCAATGCCCTCATGCCCCGCCTCCTGGGCCCACCTTCTCGGACCCATACAATTATCAGTCAACCTTAAGGGTCCATATGAAATTCATACTTCTAAATGGGGATTCCTAAAGCTAATTGGGGGACAGGTTGTATTCAACCTATGAGTCCTTTCTATAGATCTTGAAATTGTCCCTGAAAATGGTGCTGTGGGTTTGGGGGAGCCATAAAATGCTGGCCAGCTATGTTAGTTACCTACAATATTTTGTTAATAAATACAGAGAGGTCATGAGTCCAAGATCCTGGTAGATGCCAAAGCATTTCCTAACTCTCGAGTCAAGTTTGAGAGCATTAAAGATGGGAGAAATGACAAGTAGGTGTTCAGAGAGTAGATCAGTGAGAACTTTAGAAGCTCCGATGCTGGGCTCTACTCTAGAAAACAATGAAATGGGCTACCTAACTGTTGTAGCAAATAATAAACCTTGAGTGCATGATGAGCAGGATAGAGAGGCTGAGTCCAGATGATACTATGGGACCCTAGTAAGGTCACCTCCTAATTATACCACATATATCACTTGCATAATTGGGACCAGAATTTCCCTTTGGTCAACACAGTGTCTTTGATGTGGGTAAGATAAGCTGACACCCTGCCCTCTAGGCATGAACTAGTTCCTGAGATTTTAACTTCCCTTTAATCAGGAAAAATATCCAGAGTACTCACTGGACTTGTAGGGAACAGGGTACTTATTCACCTAGGGCAGGGGTCAAAGTTCTAATGTCTTCAAGAGAAGGTCAACATGAGAAGGCTTTGGACAAGGATAGTCAGAAGAGGGATGCATGGCCAAATGGAGAGTATAAGTCAGCTAAAGACATGCAAGTTCATATTTTTAAAAATAAGCCAAACGCTCTGCTGCCAAATACTACACATTGGGACCAAAGGCCCAAGGGCTGCTACTTTGCCATGCCTGCTCAAGGGTGACAGGGCCATCTCCTCTTTTCTACAGCAGGAACCCCCCAGCTTCATGATCAGCAATGACTGTGATGGGGTGTCACCCAGCACCACAGATAACCCTGGAGACATCCTTTTCAGGAAAGATACACAATTAGACTATTCCCATGAGAGTGCTTCTTTCCTAGAAGACTGCTTAGACTTGGCCCCATTATGAGGACCCTTTAATTACTTAACTGCTAGGTACTGTTGGCTCACTTCATATATCCTTTATTCTTGAAGTTATTGTGCTATTATTCCTTTATTCAGCAGATGCTTCCTGAATGTTATCTCTGTGCCAGGTGCCACTCCCAATGTTGGGCAACAGCAGTGAAGGAGACAAAGTCAAGTTGATGTTCTAGCTGGGGCGGCAGTGGGGTCAGAAAATAAACTAATATGAGTTTTTTTAAATTTCCGATACTGTCGAACACTATTTAGAGAATTAAACTGGCTTTAAATTAAAACAACAACAACAATAACAAAAAAAACAAAAACCAAAAATCCCAACCTCATTAAATTAAATGAGTTGTAGAGGGCCTGGATACTATTTTCAGAGTGAGCAGCCACTGACAGTCTCCCTGAGGTTAGCTAAGATCTGAATGATAAGAAGGAACAAGCCATGTAAAGATGGGGTGAAGGCCTGCTGCCAAGAATACCGTCTGGGAAGATATCCTAAGGCAGAAAGAAGTTTGGGATGTCCAAGTTACCTGAAGAAAGTTCTCATGGCTGGAGCACAGGTGAGGGGTGGGGGATAGGAAATGAAGTTGGGAAGGCAGGTGGCAGCTGGACCCAGAGCCTTGTAGGCCAAGGCAACAAGTTGGAACCTCATGCTAAATGCAATGGGAAACCGGTGGAGAGTTTTCAAAGAGGCTGGGGTGAGGGATGATTTTTCTTTAACTGACAAACATTAATTCCTGATTGGTCCACGTTGTGCAACTGGATAAATTTGTCCTGAACTGGAATCATCTTTCCATCAAGAATCACCTCTTCTCCAGGGCACCTGGGTGGCTCAGTTGGTTAAGCCTCTGCCTTTGGCTCAGGTCATGATCCCAGCACCCTGGGATCAAGGCTGGTGTTGGACTCCCTGCTCAACAGAGAGTCTGCTTCTCCCCTTCCCTCTGCCCCTCCCCCTGCTCTCTCTACTTCTCTCTCTCAATAAATAAATAAAATTAAAAAAAAAAGAATCACCTCCTCTTTAAGGATTTGGGAAGAAACATCTAACCAAATATGGATGAAAGGGAAATATCAGGATATTCAAATTTGTTTTCTGGACAAAAGACTCCATATACAGCTCACACACACAAGACTATTTCATTCCTTCCTACTGTCAGCTTGTGTTTCCAACACCTATGTGTCACCTGAGCTCTCAACTATATTCCTCTTGTTATGGTCTAACAGGTCAAGCTTTGGGTGGTGTTATCAATGAGACATGCTCCCACCTCTGATCTTGCTAATCTCCCTGCCTAGAAAGTTCATCCCCCAGGAAAACTTTCTTCTCTGTCTTCAGGTCTTCACTGAAATGCCATCTTCCGGGTACAGTCTCCTCTGAACACTCTATTTAAAACTGCAACCTTGGGGCACGTGGATGGCTCAGTGGATTAAGCCTCTGCCTTCGGCTCGGGTCATGATCTCAGGGTCCTGGGATGGAGCCCTGCATTGGGCTCTCTGCTCAGCAGGGAACCTGCTTCCTCCTCTCTCTCTGTCTGCCTCTCTGCCTACTTGTGATCTCTGTCTGTCAAATAAATGAATAAAAATCTTTAAAAAATAAGTAAATACATAAATAAAACGGCAACCTCCCACCCCTCCATGCTGACAGTCCCTAATCCCCTCCCCTTTTATTTTCCCTGTATCATTTACTGCCATTTAGCTTGCTGTAATAACCATGTCTTTTTATTTTCTGTATTCTGATACTTTGCTACCTTCAGCCTTGCTGACATGGAGGGACAGCCCTTCTTTCTAGGGCTACCTAATTCCTAGACACAGCAAACAACTCAACTGGAACTGTGACTTTCATACGCAAACCCTCCAAAACAGCCCATACCCCCAACCATCTTCTTCACTGGGCTCTGCATTTTGGGCCACTCTCCACCCGCCCTAAGCACCCCAGGGCTAGGAACTAGACAGCTAGGGAGAGGCCCCTGCACTCTGGAGCCAGCTGCAATGATTCAAACTAGCCAATCCTAAGCCTGATTTCCCTGGCTAGCTTCATAAAGGCAGGGGCCCCACGGTTCCTTTTTCTCTCTGCCTGCCAGCAAGCTCAGTGTTTTCCTCTGCGGCCCTGCATGATGGCCAGGTGACCAGCAGGCTGTCTTTTCTTTTTCTTTTCTTTTCTTTTTTTAAACTTTTTAAAAGATTTTATTTATTTATTTGAGAGAAAGATCACAAATAGGCAGAGAGGCAGGCAGAGAAAGGGGAGAAGCAGGCTCCCTGCTGAGCAGAGAGCCCCATGTGGGGCTCGATCCCAGGACCCCGAGACCAAGACTGGAGCCAAATGCAGAGGCTTAACCCACTGAGCCACCCAGGCGCCCCAGGCTGTCTTTTCAATGGCAGGCCTCTCCTCACCTGTTGGCCTTGTTGAACTGCACAGTTTAAAAAGTACCTACCAGGGACGCCTGGGTGGCTCAGTTGGTTAAGCAGCTGCCTTCGGCTCAGGTCATGATCCCAGCGTCCTGGGATCGAGTCCCACATCAGGCTCCTTGCTCTGCGGGGAGCCTGCTTCTCCCTCTGACTCTGCCTGCCACTCTGTCTGCCTGTGCTCGCTTTCTCTCCCTCTCTCTCCCTGACAAATAAATAAATAAAATCTTAAAAAAATAAATAAATAAAAAGTACCTACCATAGAATTTACTTTTATTGCCTCTCCTATTTTCCTCACTAGAACATCAGCTCCCTGAAGGCAGGGGGGTTTTGTCAGCTTTTGCTCACTATTGTTTCTAGCACTGAGAAGAGCAGCTGACATGAGCAATAGAACATTCAATAAATGTTTGTTGGAAAAGATGTCCTAGAAGATGATCAGTAAATATGTTTTCAATATTAAATGAGGAAAAAGGAAGCCAGGGTGCCGGTTTGTGCGCGCACACAGAACTACAGGAGGCAAGGGGTAGAGGAAGGCGACCTCGGGATTTGAGTTCCAGCTCTGCCTCTTGGCCCTTCTGAACCCGGGCTCCTTCATCCATAAACCGGGAGAAGCAACACCTACCTGTGAGATAATCATGCATACTTAGAGTAACAGTGAAAGGTCATTACATGACAATGAACAGAGATGACAGTGATGACAGCTGAATGACAATAAGCAAGGCTGTGTTGCAATGCAGTCATGCCTGTGGGGCCTGGGAGATGGCCAGCCCCTTCTGGAACCATCAGGCCATGGTGCATTGAGTCCCTTGCTCATGAACCTCTCACTCTCCTTCCCCAGACAGCAACAAAGGGAGAACGCGCTTACTCCTGACTGCCTTCCACGAGCCGCCGCTCCTTACCAGTCCCAGATGCAAAAGCAGATCCCAGCAAGGGCAAAAACACACACACACATAAACACACTCACAGAGGTGAATGATAAGCGGGAATAGGTTCATGGGATAACACACAGGGTGTTCAGGAACTCAGGCCCAAGACCCCAGAACTATCAGACTCACATGAGAAGAAAGGATGAATTTCCCACCCATTTCTTAGTCTGAAGTTAGGAAGTACTTTATGACTTCAGAAGTTAAAAATACTTAACTGAACAGGAGGACTTGAAAAAGAGTCAAACTTTCAAGCTTTTCATGGCTTTGTATTTCAACTGTAATACAGAGCCGTTATAAGAAAAAAAATAGAAGAAAACTGAGGTTCAGGAATCCTACCACCATGTGAAAACTACACCTATACCACTTGGGGACACGTACCTCATCTCTGGATGAGTGTGGAGTGAATGAACTGAAACTTAAGCCCAGGTGACTGTTCCCCAGCCCACAGCACCTTCGGCTAAGTCTCAGGGCCCTAGGCAGCCCAAATGCTGCTCAGGTATCTTTCATCATAGAGTAAAAAGAGCACTGGGCCACACCAAGAATCCCAGAGGAAGATTCTAGCCTCACGGCTAACCTGCTGCATAGTTTCAGGCAGACCCCGATCTTGCTGGGTTTCAGTTTACCAACGGACCAAGTGGGAGAACAACTCCAGATTATCTGCACGAGTCTTTTTTTCCCCTTTAAAACTCAGAGAAAGAGACAGAAGCCTACATCCTAAGCTGACTTTCAGATGCCATTACTCGAGGGTAGGGATGACATTCAAATCCTGCCCTTTGGCTGCCGTTCTCAGATAGGCCTGGAGCAGAGAAAGCAGCTCCTGGAAGTCGGAGTTAGAGCCTGAGCTAGGGAGAAAGAAAAACAGAAGGTCCGATGATAGCCTGAGAAGGTGAATGGGCCAAGGGGATGCTTTTTGGTTTCCTCAGATTTCCAGCAGGTCAATGAGCCTGACCTAACTGCCTTCCACTGACCACCCTTCCTGGGCAGACAGGGTGAGCACTTGAACTCCAGGTACCTGTTCCTCATAGCCATTTTTCTAGAACCTTAAAGAGTGTGAATTTATAATAAACATTCAAAGGTAGCACCAGAGACTAATCTGTAAAACTGTGGGGAAATGCGTAGACAACTTTAAATGAAAGAACCAGGATATGATGTTGAGTATAAAACTGAACCCCCCCCACCACAGTGTACATATAGAAAAAACTGAGCTTGACTACAGTCAAGCTGTCTAGAATTACAGGTGATATATTTTCCTATGTTTTCTAAATTAAGTTTTATAAATACCTATTACTTTAAAAAGTACACCATATGTAAATATACGTTCATAAAATCTCAAACAATACCTTAGAAAATTGCAGAGTAAAAAGTCCTCCTTCTCTCTCCAATTTCTTCTCAGCTGTTCCCCCACACCTCAGTACCACTCTGCTATCTAGAGGTAATCATGGCTAATGTAGGACTTTCGGACCATTTTCTTTCTTTCCTTTTTTTTTTTTTTTAAGATTTTATTTATTCATTCATTAAGATTTTATTTATTCATTTTTAAGATTTTATTTAAGAGTGAGAGAGAGCCTGCACAGGCAGAGGGAACGGCAGGCAGAGGGAGAAGCAAGCTCCCTGCTGAGCAAGGAGCCTGATACAGGACTTGATCTCAGGACTCTGGGATCATGACCTGAGCTGAGGGCTGAAGGACAGAGCCACCCAGGCATCATTCAGACCATTTTCCATGCACTCACACACATGCACACACATGCCCACATTTCTTGCACAAAGCAGTTCATGTTATATAGCTGAAAGTTTCTATACATTTTTTCATTTAGCAAGTGTAAGACTTTCATGTCTGTATTTTGTTTGTTTGTTTGTTTGTTTTAGATGGCTACATAGGGTTTCACAGTAAAACTGTATCATTCCCCTATTGGAAATAAAGATGCTGCCCATCTTCTTGGTAGCTATTACAAAAATTACCACCTGAACATCTTGGGACAAACGGAGAACTTCAGAACTTCATTAAAGGTATATTCTTAGAAGGAGGTCAAAAGATACAATATATTTTGAATTGTATAGATTCTGCCACATGGCCCTCCAGAAAGACTGTTTTCAATTTGTATTCCCACCACTATACAACTGTTTACTTCTCTACCCCCTTACCTAAATTGTGTTAATCTGAAGGGTGAAAATAATCCTATTTTTATTTGCATTTCTCTGATTAATACTGATATTATTTTTCCAAAAGTTTATTGCTTTTGTAAGTCCTGCTTGTTTCTAACTTTTCCTTTTGGGTTGTTGGCTTTTTTCTTATTGATTTATAAAAACTCTTTATGTATTCTGAGTATTAATCTTTTGTCTGTTATGTAGGTTGCAAGTATTTTCTTCCAGTCTATTAATTGTCTTCACCTCCTTGCCAGAAATCTATTTGTAATTTATTTTTATGTATAATGTTATTCAGGGACATAATTTACCTTACTTTAATGTCAGGGAAAATATTTTAAAGCAGAAACTTCAGGGGCGCCTGGGCGGTGCAGTCGGTTAAGCCTCCCACTCTTGGTTTCGGCTCAGGTTGTGACCTCAGGATGGTGAGATCAAGTCCCACGTCGGGCTCCACACCAGCACAGAGTCTGCTTAAGACTCTCTGCCCCTCCCTCCATATGTAAATCTTTTTTTAAAAAGTAGAAACTTCAAAGAACCTGTTTTATACTTGTCTTATAAGCTTCCCATATTTTATAAATCAAAATTATGGAATTTTTAAGGAGACACGACCATGAGAAAGAATGAAGAAGCCTGCCATACATCTCATAGCCAAAGTATGAATGATGCACCATGCTGTGGGCTCATTTGGCTTGCTAGATGTATAAGAGGCAGATCTCAGCTTCCATGCTCCTCTGGGCCACATGTCACCATTGTCAGCCCCCATTCAAGAAAGGATATCACTGAAGACCTAAGTTTAAGGACCTGTGATGTCCCATCTGAGGACAACACGGTAATTACTCTAAAGTTTAATTCCCCTCCCGCAAGAATTTCAATAAATGGGATTTTATTGCTCTGTGTATTTTAAGTTCCAGCGTATTCAGGTTCAGTAAATATTTGCTGAATAAATGCATAGTTGTGTTAAGTCAAAGTCTTGGGAGAGATTAGAAGCTTGTGTCAAGAATAACATTCTCATGTGTGTGTTTGGAGGAGGGGAATGTCAGTCACATGTAATGGGGGGGTGACAGAGGGAGGGCCAACTGCTGCTCTGCTCTTGGGTGTTCTGACACATCACGATGCCATGGGTGAAGCACAGGGGCTGAGAGACACCTCTGGGCACGTATACATCTTTATGAAATACAAGATGCCAGAAACTCTAAGGGACTGAAACTCAGTAATCAGGTAGTCAAGACAGCTGGGGCTCCCGCAGTTAAGAGCAACTCAGGGGGATGGCCCATAAAGAGCCACCTGCACTGACCCACCCCTTCCTCCACTGATGGTGGCCAGGGATAGACAGCAGACTAGGGCAGAGGTCAGTGCAGACCCAGGACAGGAAGAGGCTGACCTTGTGACCCTGACCCCATCAAGCCCAAGGACAACAGGGTAGGTGGAGAACAGAGTCCTGGGACCTGCTTGACAGTGTGGGTGGCCTGGCATGGTTGTACTTAGTGATGCTTTTATCCACTTAGACTTCATTGTAACTTAGAATTTTCTAGTTGCAGAAGTAAATCACGTTATAGTAGGGATTTGGAAAAAATCAAAGCTTAAAGAAGAGGATTAAAAAAAAATCATTCAGAATCCTTCCATAGAACATGCTTTGGCAAAAGTCCTTCCAGTTTCTTATAAAAATCACTCTCTTTCTCATGTGCTTAGCCTTTTCTGGGTTATCACTTTAAAGTTCTTTTTATCGTGATAAAATATATATAACACAAAAGTTATCATTTTAACCACTTGTACATGTACAATTGCAATTACCATTGTCTGTATATACATTTTATATGCTATTTTTTATTTTAAAAAAGATTTTATTTATTTATTTGAGAGAGAAAGCAAGAGAGAGAGCACAAGTAAGGGTTGTGGGGAGAGGAGAGGGAGAAGGAGACTCCCCGCCACGCAGGGAACCCAATGCGGGGCTCCGTCCCAGGACTCTGAGACCATGACCTGAGCTGAAGGCAGACGTTTACCCAACTGAGCTGCACAGGTGTCCCTACATTTTACATGCTGTTCTTTATGAGAACCTCCAACATGACAGAAATGCTAAGCATTTCAGGGCTATCGTCAGTAACATTTGCACACTCCAGGCACATAATTGCTTAATATTATGCCCATTTCGCTGACAATGAGCATGTGGCATAGAGAAGTTAAGTCCCTGGGCAGGTTACAGAGCTGGTAAATGACAAAGCCAGTATTCAGGGAAATCTGCTGGACCCTAAACCTCTTACAAGGTTTTGAGCCCTATCTGGACGAAGGACCCCAGTGGGGGTGGGGATGAACATGTCTCCATGTACCTATTATCTACACGCCAAAACGACCTGAAAAATAGCCAGTTCTAATTTCAAGTAAGGAAAACTTGAAACATTTCTACCCCAACAGAATGGAAATTACATGGTGCTCACACTCCTTTATTTAGTGGGATAATTTATTTGAAGGATCATAAAAATATTTATAGGGCTTTCATGAGCTCATCTGTAACCTTCATCTCCCAAACCTATTTTCCACAATCAGGCACCTCAACTTTCAATTCTTCTTCTACAAGGTTATGCAGAAAGAACCTTTGTGGTTCAGGAAGAACGACAGAGCCCCACAGCAGCACCAGGAGCAGCTCTTGCCAGAGCTCAATGGATGACCTCCACACCCCCACGCTGGAGAACACACTGTTCAAATCACACAGTGAGCCTGAAAAATGAGAAAGCTATCCCAATGATCTATTTTTTTGGAGTTCTTACCCGGCTGGCTTTTGTGTCTGCCACCTACCTCACCCCGATTGTTTCAGAAAAAGGATCTCTTAGTGATAGGATCCAAGACCAGAGCACACCACCCAGAATCACGTGTATGAGCTGATGCTCATTCCCTTGAAGCTAGTGATGGTTCTGAGAAAGTCCTTCTCAAATAAGACCACGAGGCTCTCTCTGGCAGTAGTTTTCTCTAGCTTGGTATGATGTATTATTCTAAGGGGTGGAAGCAGGTGGGGCAGCGTGATGCAGAGTGAGAAACTGTGAGGTAAAGACACCCTCTTCACTCCCTCTTTTTACTCTTATCATGGTTGAAGTCAAAATAAGACAAGTTTTTAAAGCAAAGGAATCTGGGATGAGCAAAGGGAAATGCTGAGTTTCTGTGAGGCAGAACCCAAAGCAAGGACATATGTTTAGTACCTGTGCTTCAGGGCAGGGGGAAGGGACACTCCCTTTCAGAAATTGGCCAAGTCCATCAGGTCAGTCCATCAAGTCCACAGGTCAGACACCACTTGGCCTTTAGGCTGTTCTCCCCTGGGGAAGTCAACCCCTGCATGTTGTTGACATGGCCTGAGGACAGAGACAGGAGTAGGAAGGAAAAAAGGTGGACGGACAAGGCAGGGAGAGCTATATTGTCAGTTACCTGAGTCAACAGGTGGGCTCTGGGACCATCAGGAGAGGTCTGTGAATCCTAAAGAAGAATTCAGGACAGTGGACATAAGGGAAGAGCAAAATTAATCCCAGTAAACCATGGGCTGCCAAGGCTACCAGGAGAAGGCAGGTGGACCAGAGCTCCAGGAGGGGAGTGACAACCACAATCAACCTCCTCGGGAGAGTCAGTGCTATTTTAAGAGACAAACAGTGTGACTGTGGTTAAAGATAATCACAGTCAGATGTTGGCAAAAGTAGACAAACATTTCTAGGCCTCTGCTATTTAGGGTATAAACGTGTGTGTGTGGATGCCAGGCAGGGCTTATATTAAGATCTGTGGCGGCACAGGGTTTATGTATGCAAATAAAAGTAATACCCGACAAGAAAAGGCTGCTTCTGGAACCGCTAACCCATCCCATAGCTTCAGGGACAGAGTATGGAACTGCACCAGATTCCAGTATGGTAAGAAAAAGTGGAACTTGACACAAGGATCTGAATCGAGTTGGGGAGCAGGATAAGTGGGAGAAAGAGCAGAACATGGAGAGGAAACCAGGATGCAACTTATTACCCACATGCTCTTGGGAGAAAGTTGAATCTCTCTGAGCCTCAGTCTTCTCACCTGTGAGATGTGCAGGCTGACCCCCAGAAGCTGGAGACCAAAGGAGATACTAGAGTCACACATAGTAGATGGCTAGCTATTCCTCATTTCCAGAACATTCCATGTGTACCCAGGACTTTATATCCTTCCTCATGCTATTTCCTTTGCCTGATTTCTTAGGTGAAGAATACCGCCCCCCCCACAAGACCAAATTCCTGTATCCTTTCTTCACAAGGTCCACACACAACCTCCTCATTCCTCCAGAGGGGCGGGTCATGCTGTCCTCTGGGCACATACAACACGAGAGGCAGAGGGCGGCACTTGTGCTATACCTCACCGAGGTTTCTCATTAGATAACAGGGCCCACAGGTCAACACAGAAGACACATGCTGGCTGCCTCTCCAGTACCCGCTTCTCTTTCTCCTTCATAGGAGCATCCCAGATTGTCCAGCTTTGTGAGTAGAAACCTTGTTCCTCTTCAGTCTCCAATTCCAGCTCCACGCCCACAGGTGGGGCCAAAAGTCACCGGAGTATTTCATTCCGTGGGACATGGGAACCAATTCAAGGATGGGAACATGACCCCACTCAGCAGAGACAGGCCTAAAAGCAGTCAATCTGGGGGACTTTTGACTTCCTTCTTCCCCACAAACCTGAAGATCTGTAAGTGAGTTTCACCATAGCAAAAAATAATCTAAATCCAGCTGGTAACACATTTTACCAAAACGCCAAGTTTCTTTGTTTTTTGCCTAAAATTGATAAATGTGGTGATGCATTACAAGGAATTCTGACTGGCTGCTGATGACAGAATGGAAATTTCTGACCCATCAACAACAGACCAGATATTTACCCAAACACAGCCAATAACTGTAGTAACCAAAGACAGACATCTAAGATGATCAGCTCTGGACGTGAATATAGGATAATAGCATACATTAAACTAATAATTGAATATAAAAACTAATAAATATAAAGATGTTTATAGTGACCTGCTGAAGAATTGCTTAATAAGGGGTGCCTGGGTGGCTCAGTGGGTTAAGCCTCTGCCTTCAGCTCAGGTCATGATCTCAGAGTCCTGGGATTGAGCCCCATATCAGGCCCTCTGCTCAGCGGGAAGCCTGCTTCTCCCACTCTCTCCCTGCCTGCCACTCTGCCTACTTGTGATCTCTCTCTCTCTGTGTCAAATAAATAAATAAAATCTTAAAAAAAAAAAAAAGAATTGCTTAATAACCCAACACACTGGCCTCGGGGTATAAAGAGGAGACCTTTTACCTCTTTCTTAATAAAAACTCTCACCCTGAATCAGCCCTAGGACCCACCAGACCAGCAACTTGTTTGAAACAGGGACACTCCTAGCAATCAAAAACTGAGCAAAAGGCCAGTAATTACAAGTCTAAGTTACGAGTTTGTTTTCCCAGAGAGTTTTGGAAAATATTCACTAATCCCCCAAAACCATTTAATGGTTCACCGAAAACTACTGCCTTATAAGTCAGAGAAATATCTGATAATGAGAGAAAGAATATTATCGTCCATAAATTTAGCATTTACAGAGTGCATTCTACGTGCCAGGGAGCCAGGAGCTTCACTAGGTGTCACATCAGTCCACACCTTTTTTATTTGAATCCTCACGAATACCCTAGGGACAGATACCTGTATTTTCCCAAGGATGCAGATGAAGAAATTGGCATAAAAAAGTTCAGTAACTAGACTAACACAGTGCACTTAGTAAGTGCTAAAGCCAGGACAGAGCCAGTCAGACCCTCCCTGGACCCTCCCTGATCCCTGCCCTTTCCTCAGAGACCAGAGCTAAAGAGCAACTTGCCTGCACAACTCCTCTAGTTTATTCACAGCAAATGACAGATGAGCACAAGAGCCCAACTGGCCCATGCTCCCTCCGTAGTCAAGTCCCTGTCGTGATGGGCATGTTCAAAGATTGCTAGAGCTCCAGATCCAGAAGCTATGTAACTCTTCTTCCAGAAGTTCTGTAAGCTCTTCTCTCAGTTGCAAGCCAAGGCATTCTGGAAAGACATACATTCAAGGCAGCCTCTCCAAACCTCCTTCTACATTAGTTCCAAACTGTTGTTAGCGATCAAACAGAAAAATAAAAATTGTCCTATTGAAGGGGCTCCTGCCTGTTCAGTTGGTAGAGCACATGACTCTTGATCTCAGGGCCATGAGTTCAAACCCAACACTGGGTGTGGAGACTACTTTAAAAAAAAATCCTATTTGAGTCCTAAGCTGATGCCATTCTAAAAATGCCATATTGGGGTAACTGGGTGGCTCACCAGTTAAGTTCAGGTCAGGCCCCTGGGATGGGGCCCCCACATTGGGCTACAACCTGCTTCTCCCTCTCCCTCTGCTACTTCCCCCAACCCCACTTGTGTTTTCTCACTCTTGCTCTCTCTCACATAAATAAAGAATATCTTTAAAAATGCCTTATATATATGTATGTATATATACATGACATCACATATATATGTATATATATGTCACATATATGTGTATGAATTTTATGGTACAGAACACTAATCATGACTATAAATACAAATTAGATATGTGACTAAATTATGATGAGCAAAATTTTGCTTTGCACTTACACATTTTTGGCATAAAAAATGTGCAAAGGCATTCCACCCCCAGAATTACAGACACTGCCCCTGTCCTATGTTTGAGACATGAACCTATTGATGCAGAAAGAGACAAGCCAGACAGGTAAACAAGAGTTGAAACCTGCACAACACAAAGTGCAGATCATATCTCGTTAATCTGGGATCAGTAATAGTGGAAGAAGAGACAAGAGCGAGCACATTAATTGTGGTAGAATGCTCGGCAGGAAGCCACAGTAATTACAAACCCAGGTGAGTTACGTCATGGATACTTTATAGTGGGAAGAAACCGAGAGGGTGGAGAATTTGGCTGACCTTCTCCCCAGGAGCTGGCCAAGCTAGCATAAACCAGGGATGAACATACATCTCCCTGCCCTGAACATCTTCTCTTCCCCCAGGGCTGATCTGGCCTTTTGGGAAGCTCTGTTCACCTTCTCTTTGAACTCCTACACACACACACACACACACACACACAGCCCTGAGAACAGTCCAGCTCCGATTTTGCTCTTGCAGCCCTAGCTTGCGTATGCTGGCAGAAGGTCATGGTTAAATTTAGACCTGACCACCTCACTGGGAACAGACTGGGAAACTGGCTATTTGAAGAGCTCGGTAGACATTCTAGTAGAGTCGGCGGCTGCCACTCTAAGATGGAAGCACTATTTGATGGTTAGGATGTAAGGTAAATTGGAAAGGGGGTAGAATTTCCTGACCATAGCGCACACACAAAGAAAGGGACCTAAAAATTAGAAAGGCTGAAAAAATCCTTGAAAAGTTATTGAGGTCTTCCCCTTCTTTCATACAGAATCCAAGTTAACAGATATTTTTTAAAATCACTTTGTGAAATAAGAATTGGAAAAGATCTCAGAGTCCCCTTAGTACAGTGTCCCACATGTTGTAGAGTCGTCTTCAACATTGCCAAGAGAGGGTCACTTAGCCTCAGTGGAGACCTGCCAGCATGCATGATCAGTGGTGTAACCCTGTGGGAGGCTGCCGAGAGGGAGGGCAATGCCTCTGAGCAGAAACTAAGCCAACTGGGAAAGCCCAACGTATGGAACAGTGAATGAATCTGGACCCTTTCCCTGGATTCCAGGGTCAAAATATGTAGGAAGGGAGGGGCTCCAGTCATAAGAAGAGAGTTCTCCAGTTCATGAATTAGGAAGGGAGGGCCTCACCAATGATCCTTTATGGACACAGTACGGGCTTCTCTGGTATCTGGGGACCAAAAAATGGCACCCGAAGGAAGGAAGCCAGCTTCCCGCAAGGTACCAAAAACACGAACTCTAGAAAACTGTCTGGCCTTATGCTTCTTTTATTCTCCTTCCCTTGTGTTCTCCCATAATATTTAGCAAAACCTTTTGGAAAGGCTCTTTAAACTGGATGCAGAATGCAAATAAAACCCATGTGGGGACCAGAAGCATGGTAGTAACAGACTTTTGGCACCTATGTTAGTTCCTCAGACAGGGTTCCTATTGTCCCAATCTAAATTCCACTCCCACCAACAGATACTCTCATACATGCTCAGAGAACAGCTGGAACAAGGGATGCGCTATCTCTCGCCCCCTCTACACTGCAGTTCATGAGGGCAGGGCCATGTCCACTGTGTTCACTGGCTATGATTTCTGACTATTCCCCAGTCTTGGAGGAGTCAGAAATGACCAGTCCAGGAGACCTTGGCTAACGCCTCTGGAATACTGTGGCAGCCACAGATATCCTGGGTTCCCCAGGAAGGTTTTGTGGGAACCTGATTAGATGAGAGCACATTGGCTATCCAGACCTGGTTTCAGATTAACCTGACCTTCCATTTTGCTTGGAAGGTCATAGGAAGGCCCCTTGAGATGTCTCAAGAAGGTCTCCTGTATTGACTAGTTCCATTTAGAGACTTCAGGCCCACAGGGCAGACCCTGATTTCAGTAGAGCCAGTTCCAGGTTCTGGGAATCCAGCTGCAATCTCAGAGCAGTAAAGTTCCCCCAGAATCCCTCCAGACATTTAAAAACACCAGATGTAAGCGGACACCGTGGGGCAGATTTCTACAGGAGAAAAGCTAGAGCCGGTGGCTAGGACACAGTTCCAGGAACCCAAGAGTGATTTCTGATTCACAGGGTGCCTCAACCCTGAGATTCCTTCCAAGGAGCTGGGTCTCCTCTCAGATCGGATCTAGTGCTTCTACCCTCTGTGTCCCCCCAAAACAAAAGGGCAGGACTAGTCTACATCTCACCACCTCTTCTACAAAAGTACCAGCAGAATGGTACCATTTTATAAATTACCAGTTCATACCTGAGGTAAGTTGCTTCTCTTTTTCAAAGTGCTCTTCTTGCCGATAAAACTGAGATCGTTATGATCTGAGATGCTGTAAAATTCCAGTGTTCAATGATATATAATCAAGACAAGCTATGTATACAGTGGTCTCTACACAAAGAGGGAAATGACAGACAGCACTGTGCTTGGCCAGGCACCTGGTGATGCCCCATGAGGACAAACATTAGGATCACAGATGCTGCTTAGAATGATACAATAGAACACTCACACAGCTTTCAATTAAAGGACAAAGGAGTTCAGCCTGGGGCTCCACACACCCACCTTCTCACATCTCCTGCATCTCCATCCCACCCTGGTCTGCCAAGCTACCCATCTTCCCCCTCAGACTCTGGGCGCCTGCCAGCACCTTTATGTGACCTCTGTCACATAAAGGAGGAGGGCTGACCAGAAGTCGGTTGATGGAGGGGTTAGGGGGGTTGGGAGATGGGAGCATGCTGTCACTCTCTTCCTGCTCAGTAGTGTTTTTAGGATCTTCCCGAATTCAGGATCTTCCCTAAAAGCTGGCTTGTCTGAGCTCTGGGGGACAACTTGCAACTGAAGCCCTTGTCTGTTTCCTCACAAACTATGTCACTCAGAAATGAAAATATGTAACTGCCTCCCTTGAAAGTTTCAGTTGGGAAGGCCCATGGGCATCTGGTTCCCCATCAGAGGGAATGCCTCCTCCTGGAATTATGAAGATGGCTGAGAGGAGGGCCTAGCATTGGCCATTGGAAGAGATCTTCCACTCTTCCAGAAACTTCCAGAGTTTCTACTCTGGCACATCAGTGTATCTTGTACTATAGGCCCTTGGAAAGCTCCATTCAACAGAGATGCAGTGCAAACCATAAATGTGAGCCACATACCTAATTTTATTTTTTATACAATATAGAATAATTTTATATAATTTTTATATAATTTAAAATTTTCTAGTTCTCTTGAAAAGTGAAAATAAACAGGTGCAATTAATTTTAACCTATTGTATTTAATCTAATATCTCCAAAATATCATCATTTCAGCATATTATCAATGTCCAAATTACTGAGATTCCCATACAACGTTTTTTTTTTTTTTGGTACTAAATCTTTGAAATCTGGTATGTAATTTGTGCCTTCAGCATATCTCAACTTGGACTAGCCTCATGTCAAGTTCTCAATAGCCACATATGGCTAACAGCTACTGAATTAGACAGCACAGCTCTAGAAGGCAGTTCTGACCTGTTTTCCTCTGTGGTCCCCAGCCTGTCCAGGGTGCTCTGCTCTCCCTATATACTCAATCCTTTTTTTTTTTTTAAGATTTTTATTTATTTATTTGACAGAGATCACAAGTAGGCAGAGAGGCAGGCAGAGAGGGGGAAGCAGGCTCCCTGCTGAGCAGAGAGCCCGATGTGGGGTTTGATCCCAGGACCCTGGGGTTCGATCCCAGGACTCTGGGATCATGACCTGAGCTGAAGGCAGAGGCTTTAATCCACTGAGCCACCCAGGCGCCCCCATACTCAGTCCTTTAAAAACCCCTTCTTACCCTTTAGGGCCCAGACGGAACCTTGTATCTCCTGAGAAGTCCTCCCAGACCACCCCAGGCCACTGTGCTCCCACCAGATTTTGCATAATTACTTAAGTCAGCCGTCAGGTAGGACCCTGAAGTATCTTTCCTTTTATTGGCTTCAGCAACTATTCCTCCCTCCCTCTTTTTTTTTGTTATTATTTACTGTTTCATATTTGTGGAGCAGCTCCCAAGTTGGATGGCAAGATCCTCGAGGGGGTGAAAACATTTTAAATTCCCTACTGTCACTAGTCCAGTACCTGCCACATGGTATTCAAATATTTAGAGGCTGATACAAGAAATGCTCAACCCAGTTTTCCATATGATGAAGGAGCTAATGAAATCATTTGAATGTGACAGTTAACAGTTGGTACAGTTCCATGCAGACTTCTACATACTCAGTAATGTAACAATAATCCAACAGTTACGGAGAACTTACCATGTGCCAGTTCTAAGTGGTTTACCTATGTCAACCCCTCTAAGCCTCGTAGAAATCCCAAGACTAGATTCCTTGATCATCTCCATTTTTCAGATGAGGAACGTGAACAAAGGATTTATATAACTTGTACAAGGTCACACAGATAAAGTAGCAGAGCTGGGATTCAAACTCATTTTGGCTCCAGAGTCCAAGCTCTTAATCATCATGATATATGGCCTCTCAATCCAGCACAAACATAAAATATGTTTATTACAACTTGCATATCAGTATGTAGCCTATGAATCAAAGGCTCTCAGTCAGGGTGTTCCCTTATATAAAAAGAATTAAGTTAATTCAGAAAATGTAAACAGAAGCAAACAACAGGAGAGACATTAAATTCCTTGGTCTCAGGGGATGTTTTTCATAAATCCTCTTAAGACAAAGAACAGTACACTCTTCCTTTCAAAGGGTGTGAAACAGGGGGTTTAACTGGCAACAAGTAAGTTGTGAAATTCTGGATGCTCTTTGATTCAGGAACTCCATTTCTAGGGATTTATCCGAAGGAAGTAATGATGGTTGTGCCAAGAATTAACTCTGAGACTAAAGGAATATTATAAGTATTGCTTGTAATAGCCAAAATTAGAAACAACTAAAAATAGAATGAACATTGAAAAAAAACCTATTTATGCATGGTTAAATTGTGCATCTGGGGGCACCTGGGTGGCTCAGTGGGTTAAACCTCTGCCTTCGGCTCGGGTCATGATCTCAGGGTCCTGGGATCGAGTCCCACATCGGGCTCTCTGCTCCACAGGGAGCCTGCTTCCTCCTCTCTCTCTCTCTCTCTCTCTCTCTCTCTCTGTTTGCCTCTCTGTCCATTTGTGATCTCTCTCTGTCAAATAAATAAAATATTTAAAAAAAAATTGTGCATCTGGTGGTATGCTGATAAACCATCTCCTTGAATAAAGCAAAAAAACCTTGATTTGTGATATCTGGCTGATCTCAAGCTACCAATGGTTTAACAATCCTCTCTCAAAACTCTGAATATTTAATAGGGGCACCTGGGGGGCTCAGTGGGTTAAAGCCTCTGCCTTCCACTCAGGTCATGATCCCAGGGTCCTGGGATGGAGCCCTGCATCGGGCTCTCTGCTTAGCGGGAAGCCTGCTTCCTCCTCTCTCTCTCTGCCTGCCCCTCCACCTATGTGATCTCTCTCTCTGTCAAATAAATGGATAAAATTAAAACAAAACAAAACAAAACTCTGAATATTTAATAATCCCAACCTGAGCAGAGCTGGCTCCAGCATTTCACTAAAGGCATACAGAAAAACATCATAGAAGTTGTTCAATATATAACAAGAAGAAAGTTTATAACATTACTATGTTATATTTCTGAACAACAAAAAAAAAACACATACATGGAAAAAAAAGGTTAGAGGATTATTCAAAATGTTACTATGGCTATCGCTAGGTAATGAAATTTTATTTTCATTGTTTATATTTCTAAATGCTTTCCCAATGTTTATATATGATTTTGCTAGGAAAAAAATAATCAAGACTCTCTTTTCCAGTTACAATAATTTTTAAATACCCTATTTTCAAAGGTATGTCTCAAATAAATAAAAGAAAAATCCATAGGTCTTCTCAGTGAAAGCAAGTGCATGATCAGTCAGAAGTTGAGGAGTGAGATGATTCCTAATACCACAAAAGAAGAGAAGCATGAGTGGGAAAAAATGTGCCCTCACCACAGTGCACACTGATCTCTTGAGGAATAAATCATACTTTCCTGGTAGAGTAAATCATACATCCTAATGAAAGGACAGGGGCGAGGAATGGAGTGGACATACATAAACCCCACAATAAGGATCAGTCTGCTCTAGAATCTGGTTCTAGAAAGATCTATTTCTTCACCCAAGGCTCATCCTCATGCTTTTTCACTAAACTTTAAACCATTATATTAAATTAATACTAACAATTGTCAAGTTCAAGTCTTGTCACCAGTGAAATACTTTGGAGCCATTAAAAATATACTGGAGGAGCCCCTGAATGGCTCAGCTGGTTGAGCTTCTAACTCTTGGTTTTGGTTTAGGTCATGATCTCAGGGTCCTGAGATGGAGCCCCAAGTTAGGCTTGTCACTGAGCATGGAGTCTGATTGCCCCTCTCCCTCCCCTTCTGTCCCCCTCTCCACCTTCCCCCAAATAAGTCTTTAAGTAAAAAATCTAAAACACACACACACACACACACTGGAAATGCCTCTACCTGGGAAGATGCTCAAAAGATTAAATGAAATCAGGTTATAAAGCAATATATGAAACATGCCCATTTATTAAGGGGGTAGACATATAGAAAAAGACATATTAAGTAGTTAAGTAGTTGTTTCGAGGTAGTTTACGCTATTAAAGTTACACTATTAAAGGATTACTCTATTAAAGCTATTAAAGTCACGCTATTAAAATTACACTTTTACGTTATTAAAGGACTACACTATTAAAGTTACACTTTTATGGTCTTTTTGTTTGCCTAACTTTTGATTTTTTTTTTTTTTTTTTGGTAGGCTGTAAACTTCACGGAATATGTTGGGGATTCCTAACTCCTACCCCTGTCTGACAAGTGAAAGTGAGTTATGCAGGGGCCTCCTCCACTTCTCAAAGCAAGAATCCCCAGGGAAGCAGGATGTCTTCTGTTATAGAAAGCTTTTGCTGAAGCTGGGGGACTTGGGGTGGGGTAGATAGGTCAGGGAAAGTTGGAGAGAGGAAAGAAAAAGAGCAAACAAACAAGCAAACAAAAACCAAGCCACCTGGAGGGCTTGTTAAAACAAGACTACTGGGTCTGAGTCAATGGGTCCAAGAATCTGCTTTTCTAGCATGTTCCCCAGTGACCAAATTCCTTCAAGAATTTCTGCTCTAAGTAGAAAAGAGAAAGAGGCACCACACAGGTGTGAGACTGAGGTCCAAAATTTGTGCTGAAGTGGAATGTTTGCAATTCTTTAATTTTTTTTTTGAAAAGATTTATTTAAGAGAGCGCACACACACCTGCGTGTGCACGGGAAGGTGGGGGCATGGTAGTGGAAGAGGGAGAGAACTCAAGCAGACTCCCCACTGAGCACAGATGCTCCAAACTAGGCTCCACATGGGGTTTGATCTTACCACCCTGAGATCATGACCTGAGCCAAAATCAAGAGGTGAATGATTAACTGATTGAGCCATTCAGGCACCCCTGCAATTCTTTTTAACAGTGGGTCTTGGTTCTCCTTTGAACAGGGAGTGATACTATCCTTTCTCCATGGGAGCAATATGGCGGTTCTAAAAGTGGGAGGGCAGAAATTACACCCAGGTGCTACAAGAGAACACACACACACACACACACACACACACCCTGTTCTGTAACTCTGATCTTTGCTCTTTTGCCTGGCTGAAGCCAACCTGGCAGTCTTCTTGTTGTCTCCCAGGTGTGACCAGGGCTACCCTCCTTCCAGGAGGTTTAACACAAAAGGCTGCTTGTCAACTAGGAAAGATATCCTCCATTAGTCACTGGACACACCTGGTGGGGAGCCAAGCTACCCATGTCCCCTATCTACAAGAAGTACCAAGCTTATGGCCAAACCTCACACACACACACACACACACACACACACACACACACACACACACACTCTTACAACTAATCCTGCCCCCAAGGAAAGTAGATACCTGGAAACAGAAATGTTTTATGAGGTACTGTTTTAATCTAGCAGTAGAAGGGGTTTCCCTTCCTTTCAACTTGACAGTTCCCTCACTGTGGTCACCAGGAAATTGAGAAAAATGTGGAACAACCTGTTCTGTAACTCTGATCTTTGCTCTTTTGCCTGGCTGAAGCCAACCTGGCAGTCTTCTTGTTGTCTCCCAGGTGTGACCAGGGCTACCCTCCTTCTAGGAGGTTTAACACAAAAGGCTGCTTGTCAACTAGGAAAGATATCCTCCATTAGTCACTGGACACACCTGGTGGGGAGGCAAGCTACCCATGTCCCCTATCTACAAGAAGTACCAAGCTTATGGCCAAACCTCACAGCCTCGGGGGCTGCTGTGGGCAGCAGGTGATGATTTTTATCTAGACAAAAACAGTCTGGAGAAGAGCAACAAAGTTTGCATATGATGAATATGCAATAAATGCTGGCTGAAGTGAAGAGAAAAATGTGTATCATCAAATCATTAGCCAAAATCAAAGGGCAGCCAAGAAGAAGTGGTGTGTTTTACACAAGGTAACGTTCTCAGGATCTGAACTTTAATACTGGTGTAGTTATGCTGCAATTCTTGGACCTTGTGTTTTCCGCCAGATTAGAGTAACTTGGGGAAGCTTAGGATTCTTGCCAGTATCTTTTTTGGAATGTTCTTTAATGTAACACACAGAGATTGTAATACTAGGAGTGTTATGTGTTTCTTTTTTAAAAATTGGTTTAATAAAAATAAAGAGGAAATCCCTATCATACTTCTAGATCACAAACTTTCTTCCCCCATAGTTACAATGTCACAGAATTGAGGTGCAGTTGATAATGGCTTGAACCGAGACCATTAAATTGGCATAGGAATGTAGATTTATGGTTTTACCACCCAGAGGGCCCACAAATATTTAGGTAGGAGTCCCCTGAGGATAGGATCTGTATCTAGTGCTACAATTACTATTACCATTAGTAGCGACCTTTTTAAAAAGACTTCATATATGCTTTGTGCTATGCTAAGCCCTTTACATACATTATCTTAACTAATCTTCACAACAGCCAAACGGGGTCAGCACCATTAGGATTCCCATCCCCCAGTGCCTAGTGCTGGTCTGGCAGGCAGTCAGCACATAAACATTTGTCAAATGAATTAAAACACTGCGTGCTACATAAAAGCCAGCTCAAAAATAAAATGATAGGAATGCATTTCATTGGTTCATTTCCACCTGAAAGGGTACATTTCAAGAAAAGGGATAAGAAAGGAGGGGGGGGGGGACCTTCTGAATTAAATTGAACCTGAGGGGAAAATGTGAACAAATATTTACTAAGAACATGTGCACAGGCTGCTATGGGACAGACAGAGATGTGACCGTCTTTGTCCTCCGTGGTCTTGGGACAGAAGAGGACTTCAAAGCAGACCAGGCAGGTCAAGTTCCAAATGGCTCCAGGCAATGCAGTCATCCCCTCAGAACTGCAGATAATCCACAGTCAACACCTAAATTCCAGTCTAGGGATTGCCTCTACCCTTCTTGGTTGGCTCCACCTCATCTGTGCCCATAGTAGGAGAAGCCACATGCCCAGGAAGACAATAATGACACTGAGGGAAGAGCACAGGAAAAGGTCTCTAGTTCTGACCTGCTACTAAGTGGCTCTCAGTGTCCTTCTCTATTAAAGAAGATCTGTTAAGTGATCTCTTACTTTCTGTGATTTAGCCCCTTCTCTTTGAGAAGCCCTCCCTTGGGTTTCAGATCCATGCTTTTTCTAGGGCCCTCCTTTAGGAAAAGTCTAAGAGGACAGGCCATGTAGGCACTCGCTCATTGAAAGAGGAGCAGAACCTTGACAGATGAGGAATACCTTCAGGGCAGAACAGACCAGCATCAAGATTCTCAAGGGGGAACTATCGTGAAGGAGAATATCAATAACACCTCTTAGGAGTGTTATTGACTCTAATAGGGGGCTTGGAAGTGAATCCCCAATGTTCACTTTTATTTTTTAACTTTAAAATCACTTTGCATAAAAATACAGATACAGGGTCTGAATTTTTACCTTTTTATTCCACATTAGGACCCACCAACCTGTAGCACATGGAACCACAGGGGTGATGTCTACAGCACTTTTGGTGTTTGCAGGACCTACAGCTGTGGCAGAGGAGGGCTATTCAGGGTCTGTTTCCAGTTTCCACCTCATCCCACCAAACCCAAACACTCCTATTTCTACAAGGGACATACAATTGGCCATCAGTACTGTTTTTCAGGTAATAACTGGCATCCTTCTTGCTACTCCCTAGTCAGAGAATCACATAGGGGAAAGGAAACAGGATTTGGGTTAGGGGTGGTTGGTGTGTGTGGTAATTCTCCCCATGTCTGGGTATCTCCCCAGGAGGCAGAAAAAACAAGAGATACACTGGAAAAACATACATGCTAAATGGTTGATTCCGTTTTCCTTGTGGTAGAGGCATGTTCCGGGAGATGAAGAAACAAAAGACTATGTGCATTAAGGCCCCAAGGATTTTTGTGCTTTTATGGAGTGGTGAATTAAGTCACTAATAGTGAATGTCACAAGGGTTTCTCTTTGAGGTTACCAGCACCTTTCTAAAGGAACTTGATGTCATGCTTTCACACATCAAATTCAGTCTATAAAATAAGCTATCTTCATTTATAGCCAAAGAAGAGACATTCACATCAAGTCATGAGGTCCCTGCATAGTCATTCTGGGAAAAGGTAGGGGGAAAAGAGAGCTTACAGCTGACGATGACTTGGGATGCCCTGTGAAGCCCCACAGCCCTTACCCCGGCCCCATGTCAGACTCAGGCTGGAACCCAATTGCCTTTGTGGTGAAAAAACCATGGGAATGTGATCTGAGTGCCTCCCCTCTAGGCTGATTCAGTCCGGTTCAGCCACCACTCCTTCCTCTCTTTCTGAGAGACTCAGATGCCTGAACTGGGCACTTGCAGCATAAATGGGGACACACAATGGCACGTGGGCTTGAGATGCAGGGACGGTGATACAGTAATAAACAAATATAAATAAACCCTGGGCATACTGTGGAGAAGCAGAGGAGGACAGTGATCGGGAAGGGTTTCCAAGAAAGGACTTTGGACCACACACCCGAAGTTAATTACAAGTGCACTAGAAAATGAAAGGCTCTAAAGCTGGCTTTCACCTAGCAAGGTCAGAAAAAATGGTTGGGCTCCATGATCTTAGAAGTCACAAATTCCAGTCTGCAGCATAGAACTTAGCAATATCCTGGTGATTTCAATTCCTTTTCGTCTCTGAAACAAGGTGCTTTTTAAAAATTTAAGATAACTGAAGAAGAATCCACAGCTGACCCACTTCTTCAAGCTTAAAGGAAAGTCTAAGTAGCCAGAGCAATCCCGAAACTTCCCGCAAAGTGTGACATCAATGATTAATCAGCCTTCAGACACATATACATGATATTAGCTCACATTTGGCCCTTTTTCACTTCCAAAAAGGCAGTTATAAATGTATTTGCTGTCTTTCTTCCTTTTCACCTCATCTGTTTTCATCTTACCCCTGGTTTTCAGTTTTCCTGCCCTTCCGTACCAATTTCAGGGGAGGGAAGAAAGATCACCTTGCATCAAACCCCTTTACCATCCTCATACTCACTAGAACCAAAAACCAAGAGAGACAATGAGATAGTAACTTTCCTCACTTGTCCAAATCAAATGACAGGCTCAACTAGTTTCTCCCACATTTTCCTCAAATATGGTATTTAAAGACCACACAGGTCCATCACTAAGACCTTGACTCTCAACCATGTGCTAACAATTACAACCACTTAGGGTTCACCAGAGAAAGTCCAGGATGCCTCACTTAGCTTTAGGTTGGTCAAAAATAGCCAGAACATTCTACTTCCTCTTTTCCTCAGACTTCAGAAGGTCTTTTCTTAGATTTTCCTCTACCCTTTGAATTCTGAGTGACCGGAAGCCAGCGGGGGGAAGGCCCCTAGACTTGAGAACTGTAGTAGTGGGCTCTGACCCTCCGGTTTCAGAGCGCAGCTCCTGGAGCAGGATAGCCAAGTTCTCTTGGGAGAAGAGAGAGAAGCCAAACAGCCAGCTGCCCTTATTGAAAAGGGGAAGCTGCCTTTCAATTTTATGAAGTCTGTACAACCAGAGGAACTGGTTCAACTGAAAAGAGAGGCCGCAGTCCCAGGTGGCGCTGCCCTCCACGCCGGCCAACCTCTCAGACTTTTCTAAGCCCTTCTCCGTGTTGCAACTAGGCAACTAGGCAAGTTTCCGGGGCTCTGGGCAAGGTGCTCAAACTCAGTACAAGACCTATCTTTGCAGTCAGCTTCCGAATAGAATAGATGCCTGTAGTCTCCACTGGGATCTCTCTTTTCTGTTAGAGCAGACCTAGAGAGCCTCAGCGTAGTGCCACATACCTCATACACAATCGTGATCGCCCTGCCCAGCTGAGGCCCAGGATTCTTTAAAGGGTGGCTACCTCACTGCCCCCCCATCTTCCTCAGATCTTAGTCCCAGCTTGCCATCTTCACATCTCACGTCTGGGGAGGAGTCTGGAGGAAAGTGGGAGAAGGTGACTAGGGACCCACCTCTGTTATTCTCCTTTCCCTTTTCAAGCAGCTTTCATTGCTTGCTTCCCGCAATTTTCAGCTGAGGGTCACTGGTCTCCTCCTGCTCTGGTTCTGGCTCCTGCAACACCCTCTTTCCTCCCACACTCCCTCTTCAAGCTGCAGAGCCTGCAGCCACTGCTTTTCCAGTCCTGAAGGCTGGAGGCTGGCTCCCCCAGCCCCCACCTCCTGGGCCCCCTGAGCGGGAGGGGCAGCTGGGGCCATAAACAGAGCCAAGGACTGAGAGAACCCAGGAGAATTGCTCTGCAGGCAAATTGGGGCTGCCACACATCTGGATTCAAGCAGGCCGCTGCAGGGGCTTTAGTAAAAGCACTACCCAAGTCCCCGAATTCTGCCTTTTGACAGGAAATGGGCTCCCAAGAAATCCTGCTTGGAAACCCTTCAGCCCTCAGAGCAATCCCACCCACTCAGAGATTCTCTTTGGCCATTTCCTGCCTTCTCTCCCTTTTAATGTTCCCTTCCTTCAATTCCCAGCCTTGGTTTTGAATGTTTCTGAGCTAGGCTTAGATTCTGGTGAGGGTCCCAGGCCTTCTATGATTCCTTCTCCATCCAAATTCTGGCTCTTAGAGCTGGCTACCACGAAGTTCCAGCCTGTTCTAATTAAATGCAGAGACTGAAAGGCTAATGCAGAGACCAAAAGGCTAATGCTGGCATTAGGAACTGGGAAAATGTCCTTCAGGTTTAATTAGTTGTTGTAGCCTTCTATCAGCTCAGGGTAAAGAATATGTTAGGGTTCTGCTCTGTGTGTGGCATAGACAGGACGATTAAGGGTTCCTTGGATGATGTTTATTTATCAGTAACTCAGAGAGAAAGTTCTATCAGGACTTTTTAAAATGAGAATGAAGCAGAAGATGGGGGCATTGTAAATGGGGGTGGAGGGAAATTTCACCCCAATAGGTGAAAGTTAAAAAGGGCGAATTATCAAGCAAGGGGCCACATTCTCCCTTCTAATCACATACAAACAACGCCTCTCTTCCCCCACCCTCTAAGCTGAAATGTTAAAGTGACAGGAACCGCTTTAGGAACATATGGGCACTCTGCTGAGGCAAAGCCCCAGGAGAGGCTCCACAATTGATAACCTTCTCTCTGTGACCCTTCTCACCATCTTGTTTTGCAGGCTGATTTTGGGGAAATTAGTTGCTTCCTGCCATCTCCTCAACATTAAAATTAGAAGAATAATTAAATACAGCCCTAATTGGGTACACAGAGAGTTCTTGGTTAATTAATGAGCCCAGCTCCGGCCCAGAGCTGCAAACCCAGCGAGCCTGCGAAAGCCCCAGCAGAGACAAGCGAAAAGCCCGCTGCAGTCCCCGAAGAAAATTGTCACTTGGCAAAAATAGTTCCTAGTGTAGAGACAAGTGTCAAACACATTCCTATAGCTAGGAGTCACTAGTTAATCCCTCAGCTGAGATCCATATGTAAATGAGAGCAGGGAAGTGCGCCTCGGCCACTACAGGGACACACAGCTGGGGGGGGGTGCCGAGGCGAGGCTCCCCCGCACAGCGCCGCCCCGCCCCCGCCGCCTCCCCCACCACCCCGCAGGCTGGCGTCCTACATCCAAAGTCGCTGACAAGTAAGTAACTGAGATGCCAAACTGCAGCTCCTCATGCAAGTCAGAAGCTCCCCGCCAGCGAGCCCGCTTTCTGCTGGGGACGAGGACGCGAACGCGGGGCCCAGCGAACCCCCTCGGCCGCGCCCCCCCCCAACTCCTCCCTCCTCCCTCGCCGGCCCGGGCTTTGCTAAAAGAAGGCGCGAACGGCGATAGCCACTCACCTCTGCACCGGAGGCAACAGCAGCACTTCACGAGGAGCCACCCCAAAGAGGGACCTCGGGTGTAAGCCCGGTCGCTGCCCTTCATGCTGCCGCCTGGCACCAGAGCTCCGGCATGGCCCGCGCCGCCGGCAGCGGGTGGCAGCGCGGCGGGCAAGAAACTTCAGCGCCGCGGCCGCGAGCCAGTTCCCTCCCTGTCCCCGCCGCGCAGGCCGCCGCTCTTTCTGGGAGCCAGAGCCACTTTGGGGAGGAGGGGCGGGGTGCGGGCGGCGAGGGAGGGCCTCAAGGGGCGGAGTTCCAAAGTCCAGCTGTGCCGGAGTCCCCGCCAGCGGCCGGGCTGTGGACCGACGCTGGGGGTCCGGGCTGGACCCCAGCCACTGCACACAACAGGTGCTTAGGGGCTCCTCCTTGCGCGCAGTTTCCCGTCCTCCGCTTTGGCTTAGCGTATACAACCAGACGAGGCCGAAGCGGTGGGAGAGGAGCGGATTTAGAAGGTTCAAGACTCTAACGCTTTTCCTCTCTCACAGATGCCCCTTCTCCTTCCCCCCAGTCTCGGAACGTGGACCGCTTCCTCTGCGTTGAAACACCTTCACTTAACTCTTTTCTTGCCCTCCTTTTACTACTTAATGCTCACCATGATCATAGCGCCTGAGTTTTTTTATAGGCTCCCGGCCCATAATGATGTTAGGCTGAAGCACTCCGGATTTGAAATCGCAAGCCCCAGATTCAAAGCTGTTTTGTTGCCTACTAACTCTCTGACCTTAGGCAAAGTCACTTCGCTTTTTTGATCATCAAATTCCTCATTGAAAAAGTAAATAAATAAAAGGAGGAGAAAGGATTGTTAAGTTAACAGGATTGCTAATAGAATTTTAAAAGACATATGCATGTAAGCACCTGTTAGACATTTAATAGTTCCATTTGGGTGAATGCCAGAGAAACTCCAAAGACATTACTCAGGGTGGAGGAAGACTTCCATTAACCCTCTCCCCACCCACAGTGGGTCTATCATTCCTTTCCTTATATCCCGAAGCTTTTCTTTTTAAAATATTTTTCAGGGTGCTCAGTGGGTTAAAGCCTCTGCCTTCGGCTCAGGTCATGATCTCAGGGTCCTGGGATCAAGTCCCACATCGGGCTCTCTGCACAGCGGGGAGCCTGCTTCTGCCTCTCTCTCTCTCCCTGCCTGCCTCTCTGCCTGCTTGTGATCTCTCTGTCAAATAAATAAATAAAAAATCTTAAAAAATATTTTTCATATTTCAAGGGCACACTTACACCCCTCACTCGTACCAGGAATCCCACCGGTCTCACACCCACTGGATTCTCCTAAGAACCACTTTGTTTATCACTCACAGGTCATCTCTCCCATTCTTTCGTATCCAGGTTTAGGTTTCTGGAACCATCCCACACTCATAAAGTAGAGAAGGCCCATCAAGCAGAAAAAAAGGGAAGTCTGTGAGAAGGATTAAAAAAAACAGAAACTGACCACTCAGGTAACCAATTCCCACCTACAAGAAAGACAGCCAGGGGCCAAGCCTTTTAGGAGTTAGCAGGATTTGGCCTTCCTCTCTCAGTTTGAACCATGTTTAGATCTGGGTGTTGCGGCATCTGCCACACAGCTGGGACACAGCAGATGCTCAGGAAATAACAGCAGCACAATTTAATGAATAACAGTAGCAAACATGTATTGAGCATTTATTGTGCCAGGCCATTTCCTAATTGCTTTCTATACATTGACTCATTTATGTGCACGCACACACGGAAACACACAACCCTTAAAATGTAGGGTCCTCTTCCATAACAGAGGAAACTGAATGAATGAACCATGATGAGGCTTTGATGATTTGAGTCTAAAGAGAAATTCTAAAGAGCTTCCCCCCGTAGAAACAGTAGGACCCAGAGTCAAAATCTTACTTCTAGTTCTGACACTTCCATCTCCTTGATAGCCTCTCCCGGTGAGGATTATATGAGAATCTCATTGTTAAGTAGGAAATGTGCCCTGGTGCTCCACATGCAAAACAGAGAAATAAAAGTTCCAGTTGCTCATGCAGCCTGCATTCCAGATTTCTGATTTACCGATCGTCCTGACTGTGATGTCAGGATCTCATCAGCCTCAATGAATTCAGGATCACAGTTATCCTGGGTTCCAGTTCTGACCTACGGCAACCAACACATACTGCTGTCCAGTTCTCTCTTCTGTATTACCAAAGACAAGAGCCATTTGGTTGTCCTTGCCAGGCCAGGGCAGACAACTGGCTAGGACCTCAGCCCTTCTAAAAATGAGCTTTATTTGCCTGTGTTCCCCTGCCTAGGGGCCATGATACAAGAGTCTATATTAGTCCAGCCACCTAATCCACCTCTCTGGATACTTTGGGGGCATTCTGACAGGAATTGAAAGATGCTTCAAAATTGCTTGGTAGCCACTTATTTTTTCACTTAAATCTTCCTTCTGGGCCTTTGTGTTCAGGTAACATTGATCATTTTTCTTTCATAATCCTTTCCAAGAGGCTGGTGACATCATCTTGCAGAAACTGGCTTGAGTTTGGTGTTCGTGGAAGACCCAGCCATTACTTCAGAGATTACAGAATGAGTAGACCCTAAAATGATCTCAGTCTCTATGAAAAGAGTCTATCAGACATGTGTCCACAGGTCCTTTAAACTTGAGAATCAACCCTACTCTCAAAGGCATAAAACATTAAGACTACCTACCCATCTTAAGTTGATGTGGTCAACACATTTTGGCCATCCTGGAGATTCACTCAGGTGTTGGGCACCAATAACTCAGAGTCCCATCACCATCCTCATGTGCCTTCCAGAATGAGACCAGTGATGACTACAACCCAACAAGGAAATCCTGAACATCAATGGGACACTGACCCATGGCAGACTTATTCAACAATTCAGCAAATACTTTTTGAATTCCTACTATATGCCAGGTTCTGTTCTAGGTTCTAGGTCTACATTGGTGAACAAAAACAATCCTAGTCCTTGTGGAGCTAGCTGCTAAGGCAGACTCACCATAAAGGTGAAAGAAAAGGGAATCAACATCAGATATGTGACCAAGTTTTGAGTTGAGGGATTTCAGAAAATAGATGTCTGATTCTTCTAATCTGCATTTAGCTGTTTTATGGTAATGTCCTCAGGACAATTTAAAGGGGAGGGTAGGGCAAAGGTTATTGAACACTTATAGAATCATAAGAGAAAATTAAAAAAAAAAATCTAGGCATTCATGTATGAAAAACTCACAGCTAGTACCATATTCAATGGTAGAAAACAGAGAGCTTTTCCCCTAAAATCAGGAACAAGACATGGGTGTCCATTCTCGTCATTTTTATTCAATATGGTACTAGAAGTCCTGGCCACAGCAATCAGACAAGAAAAAGAAATAAAAGGCATCCAAATAGATAAAGAAGTAAAACTTTCACTACTTGCAAATGACATGATACTATATGACTGTATGTAGTAAACCCTAAAGACTCCACCCCAAAACTACTAGAACTGATAAATGAATTTAGTAAAGTTGCAATATACAGAAATCTGTTGCATTTCTATATACTAATAATGAAGTAGCAGAAAAAGAATTAAGGAAATAGTCTACTTACAATTGTGCCAAAAATAATAAAATACCAAGGAATAAACTTAGGCAAGGAGTTGAAGATCTGTACTCTGAAAGCTATACAACAAAGATTAAAGAAATGGAAGATGACACAAATGGGAAGATAACCCATCCTCATGGATTGGGAGAATTTAATGTAATCCCTATCAAAATACCAGCAGCATTTTTCACAGAACCAGAACAAATAATCCTAAAATTTGTATGGGACCATAGAAGACCATGAATAGCCAAAGCAACCCTGAAAAAACAAAACAAAACAAAAACAAAAACAAAAACAAAAAGCTGGAGGTATCACAATCCCAGATTTCAAGATATACCACAAATTTGTAGTAATCAAAACAATATGATACTGGCACAAATATAGATATATAGATCAGTGGAACAGGATAGAAGCCCAAAAATAAACCCATGATTACATAGTCAATTAATATTCAACAAAATAGGCAAGAATATGCAATGAGGAAAAGATATCTATTCAATAAATGGTGCTGGGAAAATCGGACAGCTACATGTGAAAGAATAAAATGGAATCACTTTTTTACACTATACAAAAAAATAAACTCAAATACCTAAATGTAAGACCTAAAACCATGCAAATCCTAGAAAAGAACACAGACAATAATTTCTTTGTCATTTGCTGTAGCTACATTTTTCTAGATACATCTCCTAAGACAAAGGAAATCAAAGCAAATATATATTGGGAATGCATAAAAATAAAAAGCTTCTGCACAGCAAAGGAAACAGTTAACAAAACAGAGACAACCTACTAAATTGGAGAAGATATTTGCAAATGATATAGCTGATAAAGGGTTAGTACCCAAAATACATAAAGAACTTACTACAACTCAACACCAAAAAAATATCCACAAATAATCCAATTAAAGAGTGGGCAGAGGACATGAGAGGACATTTCTCCAAAGAAGACATCCAGATGGCCAGCAGACACTGAAAAGATGCTCAACATCACTTGGCATCAGGGAAATGCAAATCAAAACTACAATGAGATACCACCTCACACCTGTTGGAATGGCCAGAATCAAAAACACAAGAAATAACAGGTGTTGGCAAGGATGTGGAGAAAAAGGAACTCTTGTGCACTGTTGGTGGGAATGCAAACTGGTGCAGCCACTGTGGAAAACCATATGGAGTTTCCTAAAAAATTAGAAACAGAATTACTGTATGAACCAGTAACTCCACTAATTGGTTATCTACCCAAAGAATACAAAAACACTAATTCAAGAAGATATATACCCTCCTAAGGTTATTGCAGCATTATCAATGGCCAAATTAAGGAAGCAGCCAGGTGTCCATCGATAGATGAATGGATAAAGATGTGGAGAATATATATGCACCAACCATAAAAAAGAATGATATTATGCCATTTGCAACAACCCAGCTGGATTTAGGTAGTATAATGCTAAGTGAAATAAGTTAGTCATAGAAAGACAAGTATCATAAGATTTCATTCTACCAGATGGGAGATGGGGGGATGATGGGTGAAATAGGTGATGGGGATTAGAGAGTAATCATCATGAGCACTAGGTAACGAATAGAACTGTTGAATCGCTATACTGCACACCTGAAACTAATATAACACTATGTTGACTTTATGGGAATTAAGATAAAACAATTCTAGGCATTAGGGTTTTTTTTTTTTATTGCTGTTTTTGTTGTTGTTGTTCTTAAGGCCCCACAGGTGATGCCAGGGTGGAACTAAGTTTAAGAAGTGATGCCTAGGGGACGCCTGGGTGGCTCAGTTGGTTGGACGACTGCCTTCGGCTCGGGTCATGATCCCGGAGTCCTAGGATCGAGTCCCGCATGGGGCTCCCAGCTCCATGGGGAATCTGCTTCTCCCTCTGACCTTTTCCTCGCTCATGCTCTCTCTCATTGTCTTTCAAAAAAAAAAAAACAAAACTTAAAAAAAAAAAAAAGAAGTGATGCCTAGGTCTTCCTCCCCCAATCTCCTGGAGATTCACTTTGGGTGCATCTTTGCTTTAGTAGTTTTAAAAGTTCCCCAGGTGTTTGTAACATGTAGCATAGTTTGGGAACCAGTAGTGCAGTGGTTTTCAGACTTGAGTATGTATCAGAATTACCTAGAGGGTGAGTTAAAGCACAGATGATTGGGCTCTATCCCCAGAATTTCTGATTCAGTAGGACTGGGGTAGGGCACGAGAATTCGCATTCCTATAGGTTACCCCAGAATGCTGATGTTGGTACAGGGGTGACACTTTGAGAACCACTAATGTAGACAATTTTCCCCATGTGTTTGCAATATATGACCCTTCTTTTTGTAACAGCATCTTGGTTTTTCTTTGAGGAAGCGGCCCTCCATTCTCAGACCACATTTTTGGGTGTACCTGACATCCTTCCCTGTCCACCCTCCACTTGAAGCACGGGTCCATGAACCTGGGCTCAGCCAGTCAGTCACAGGGACTGATTCAAATTTAACACATGACCCAATTTTAGCAAAGGATCGTAAACCGTGAGAGCTTAACAAGAAGTCCTGGGATGGCAGCAATCTCTTCCCACGAGATTTCTAAGTTGGTGGAATGTTAGCCTGAAGCAGCTGGAGACCATCTGGCCATAACCACGTAGGAAGAAGCTGCCTGAGAATAAAGTCAACATGGAGGAAAGAGATAAGAGAGTCAGAGATAGAGATGAGAGACTGAGAGAGACTGAAAGACAGACAAGTTGGGGGAGAGGTCTGATGATGTTAACTGAATAACTAGATACATTTTTTCCCAAAAGCTTAATGTACCTTGGACTATGCACACCCAGATAAACTCCTTTTTGCATAAGACCATTGAATGTTTAATTTCAGGGTTTCAAACACCTACCCAGGCATTCCCAAAGTTCAGGCTAAGAACCCCTGAGCTACAGCATGCATATATATATATATATATATATATATATATATATATATATGTATATTTTTTTTTTTTTTAAGATTTTATTTATTTATTTGACAGACAGAGATCACAAGTAGGCAGAGAGGCAGGCAGAGAGAGAGGAGGAAGCAGGCTCCCTGCCAAGCAGAGAGCCCGATGCGGGGCTCGATCCCAGGACCCTGGGATCATGACCTGAGCTGAAGGCAGAGGCTTTAACCCACTGAGCCACCCAGGCGCCCCTACAGCATGTATTTTTAGAGTGTTCTTAATTTCCATACAGATGGCTGAGCCTCTTTCTTATTTGGCAGAGTTTGTCTATGTGGGGCCTCCTCCAAAGTCCATTAGGCTTTCTATCCACTTGTGTGTCCACTTCATGTCTTGTCTGCATTCTATGCCACAGTGAACCCCAAAGAATTCCTGCTGGTCTCATCCTACAGACCTACTGGGCCTCCACACATATACCATAATGCAGGGCCCGAGACCAGGGCCTAAAGGCACTGCCCTCTCCTCCATGTCATCCACAGGCTTCAGTAACACTGGAGGGTGGTGACCTCAGACATCCACCCTATCCACTGACAGACATATGTCCAATTTGTCCTTTAGGCTTCTTCTCTTCAGATTTGCAAGCACAGAGCTCTTCAAAATCACCTCCACAGAGTTCTTAGCGTGAGCCCAGCCAGAGACAGTGCCCCACCTAAGATCAGGTAGAGAGCACACCTTCTACATACCAAGCCTGCGTAGTCACTGTGAGGGCTGTGGACATGATTCTTGGTGAATGTGGAGACAGATGCAGCTTTCCTCCTGCCCCCTGGCCAGTCCTGTGCCTGCCTTTTTCTCCTCCAGCAAAGACTGACTTTTAGCACCCACTCCCAGAATCTGATCCAGATTCAGATCTACAGTTACTTTTAAAGCTCTGCAAGAGATTTCAGTGTAAAGTCAGGACTAAGAACCACTGACCTTGGGGCTCCTGGCCGCCTACACCCTGGGATAACTTCCTGCATAGTTGAGATGGAGTTTAGAGACATCGGAACGGGGATGTTTTCACTTCCTCAAACCGACAATTGGCCCTTCATTCATTCTTCTTCTGCCTGTTTTTCTCTCCAGGGGCTAATTGCAAGTCCCTTAATCCTCATCTTCCCCATGTGGACTTCTGACCTCTGAACTTCCTGACTGTGGATACCAGGGTGATTCATAACTTTCCTACAATTACCCCATCCTGATTTCCATTTATGACTGTGGCTCAGAACTCTAAGATGGTTACTGAATATTTATTCAACATATGGTGGGTTTTTGAACATCTATCTGCAAGTCACTTAGCTCAATTGTATATGGGGGTTTGGGAAATTTATATGGGAAATAGAAATTGAATAAGACATGTACCCAGAACAAAGACAAAGAAGAATTGGGTGAGTTCTGGGTAAAATGCGGTTCAATTTTTTTTTCTTTTTCTTTCTTTTCTTTTCTTTTCTTTCTTTCTTTCTTTTTTTTTTTTTTTTTGGCAGAAAAAGGGAACTAAAGGCAGACCAGGACTGGGGCATAGGTAGAGGTTTTGTCTTTATGTGAAAAAGAGGAACTGAGATAATCACCACCAGTAACCAGAAACTCTTCAGATTAGAGATTGGAGGTGCAAAGTGTGCATTACTTCTGTATTTAATTTGAACTCCAAATATGTCTTACAGAACTACATAATGTTCACATGGGTAACTATTCCCAGGCAATATGTGCCATTTTGATAGCAATGTCTACAGAAAAAGGCACGAGTGCCAGCATTAGGCATGGTAATCTCTTCTCTGTTCTGTGGTTTCCCCACTGCACCATTGCTGGCCCTGTGGGGGCCACAGACGCTAGTGACGAAAGCATCCCTAAGCTCATCCCATATGTGTAAATGGGTTCCGTGCGTGCCCACCTGACACCTGTCTGCCTCTTTCCTCCGCCTAACTCACACTCAAGAACGTGAAGCCCCAACATATCCTGTCAGTCTTCCTCTTTGTTTTCAGGAAGGGAGTCTCACTGATCACTCTCTGGTCTGAACCAGGCCCCAGGGAGGGAGGAGGAGGTCTAGGCCATATCAATGAAATCAGTGGGATTTCACTGAGGACAGAGGTGTCTCCCCAGAGCAGCCAATGCTGTCGTCCCATGGAGACAAAGAGGGAGAGCTGCGGGCAGCGAGGACAGGTTCCTGGAGATCTGTGGTGAGCAGCCGCCTGAGCTCAGGAGGAGGCAGGCTATTTATCAAAGCGAAAGATGACTGGTACTGGAGTTGCTAAAAACAAACCCTTCCAGGTTTTATCTCCTTCCAGAAATGCTTACTTCTAAGTAGGTCAAAGTATTCCTGAAGTAGGGCAGTAGCAAGTGCCTGTCTATCGCTTTGACTGAGTTCCAATTCAGGAGGCTAACCACTGCTACGCGGCCATCACAAGGGATGGCCATTTTGGTCCGACCCTTGGCGCCACCTGACCTCCCCCTCCCCAGTGCAGGAAGAGCAGGGGGAGCTGGTAGACCTTTCTCATACATCAGATGCAAAGTGGATTTTGCTTTGACGTAATTCAGGTCAGTTTATTGAAGATGTCAATAATAAAAGCAATGTGGAAGGCACTGCCCATCCCAAATAAATGTGAGGTACTTAGTCCATGTGCCCCCAGAAAAGACTTCCTGGGAAGTAGGAATAAGAAGATTTCCTCAGTCAAAACTCCTGACTGACATCAGAACACTATTCCTTGTTCCCATCCTCAACCTCCTGCTAAAGCTTAAGTCAGCATCCACTACAGTTTTTAGGGGATGGAGAACACAATGAACCTGGTGCTTCACACACAGACTCCTTAGAGGCCCTTAAAGAATGGTCCTCTTCCCTTCCTTCCTCCCTCCCTCCTTTCTTTTAATATTTACCAAGAACTTCTCATATGCCAGCCACTGTTCTAGACGCTGGGGCTAGAGTAATGAGTGAAACACTGAGGGGGTGGGACAGTGGGAGGAACAGACAATAAATGTCAACAAATGTTACCATGTGGTGATAAATGCAAAAAGTAAAACAGGGAAGGGGGGTTAACAGCACAATGGGGGGGTGGGATTCTACCAGGTGACATTTGAGTGGAGACACGAAGGATGTGTGGCAGCCAGCCATCCAGGTATCTGAGGACCCGCAGGTGATAGAACAAAAGGTGCAGGTGTGGGGGAAGAGTGTGCGTGGCTTGACCGCGGAGTAGCTCCGTCAGGCAGGCTAGTCATGAGAGTGGGGGCACGGTCTGGGTAGAGGATGGCCCCACTAAACCTGTCCACATCCTAATTCTTGGAACCTGGAAATGTTATCTTCTATGGCAAAAGACACTCTGTAGATATGATTAAGGGCCCTGAGATGGGAGGTTATCTTAGAACAGGGAACACAATCACACGAGTCCCTAAAAGCAGAGCCCCTTTCCAGCTGTGGTCAGGGGGAGACAAGACTGTGGAAGAAAAATCTGACATGCAACCTTGTGGGCTCTGGAGATGGAGTAAGGACCATGAGCCAAGGAATGCAGGCAGGTCCTAGAAGGTGGGAAGTCAAGGAAACAGCTTCTACCCCCAAAGCCTCCAGGAGAAATGCAGCCCAGCTGACACCTTGATTTTCGCCCAGTGACCCCTGCATGGGGCTTCTGACATTCAGAACTGTAAATGAGTAAGTGTGTGTTGTGTGCTGCCCTATGTTTGTTGTGATTTGTCACTGCGGTAAAGGAAGACCTAGCAGATGATATCTGAGAGCGGGCTCTGGGTTAGGATTGGTAGGAGCCGCCTTGTAGCCCCAGGAATGACTTGGGGTCTAGTCGAAGTGAGACTGGAGCCAGGGGCCTGTTTTGTGCTGAGAAGGGTCTTCAACCCCCACACGTCCCCTCTTCCCCTCCAGCAGCGGGGAGCCAGCAAGGCTAAGTCTCTCTTGGCCCCTCTGAGAAGAAAGGGAGGAAACCAGAGTGCTCGTGTCCTGCAGGGCCTCGTTGAAGGTGAGGCAGGTGATCCTATGGAATCTGCCGCGCTGGCTGGGTCTAGGGCGCGGTGGTGGAAAATCTGACGGCCCAGTCCTATCCCCAGCACAAGGACAAAGAGACGGACAGGCCGCTCAGTGAGGGGCCAGCCTCTCTGCTCCCCGAAGACAAGCAGCCGGTAGGAAATATGGCACCAGATAGAGGCTCACAGACTTTTTACACTTTGCTGGGTTTGGGTTCAGGTTGCAGTTTCGATCCTACAGGGGTCACAGATGAGGGGAAGATGTTCTCAAGGTTCAAGCGACACGGGGGAAGGCACTGAAGGGGCGAGAGGAGGGTCCTGACTACTGTGTCCGGCCAGGCAGCATCAGAAGGCCATAGCCGAAGGCTGCTCCCGGTGCCTCCGGGGGCTGCTGCTGGCAGCCTGTAGGACCCTTTTACTTCTGAGCTCTCCCGAGCGCACAGGGCAGGCATGTTCCCAGCAACCAGACCACCAGCGCCCTGTTCCTTCTCTGCTTCGCGAGCCCCATTCTGTGCTAGTGTTTCTGGCCCTTTTGTTCTCTTGGCGGGTAGTGGTTTCAGCTGAGCTAGCTCTTGTAAGAGTAAGATGCACTGTCTTCTTTTGGGGGCATATTCGGGTTGCTGGGGTGACCTCCCCTCCGGCATCTCCAGCCTTTCCTCAGAAGGCACAGGCAGTGGCAGCCTCTCTTCTCTGGGGTTGAATCCCAAAGCTCTCATCCCAGCTCTGAGCCCTATCTTCTGGCTCAGGAACTTCTGAGGAGCAAGGTTGCTACTCGAGTCTCGCCCTCCCCTCCCCCTTGGGATGAGAAGGGGCCTCATCTTCACGTAGACCTCACAGATTTGCAGTGGACACCAGAAGGCAGGAAAACATGCTCTTACAATGGGCGTTTGGCCTAAGCTAAGTCACAGCAGGCTGGCTCCAGAGAGGGAAAAGGGCAGGATCTCTCCGGAGGGCCCCGGGGAAATCCGTTCTCTCCCTTGACAGCACATGTCCTCCTCCTGCTTCAGCTGTACTGGGAGGCAGTGCCACACGGGGCTGTGTTTAGGGAAGGTTGTGGCCTGACCTGACACCTTCCTATGTGAGGCTTCAATTCCAAGCCCTGTCGTGTCCTAAATAACACCAGATGGAGAGTAGCCCGCTGCAGGTTGGACACTGCGCCCAGAACAAAGTAGGCCTGGGGCTCACGTTCCAACTACCCTTGCTTCCTTTTATTATTTAAAAAAAAAGAAAGAAAAGAAAAGAAAAAAAAAGTGAGGGGGTGAGGAGCGTGGACTGGATGGCCCCTACATCTCCCACTTCCTGGAACTCCATCTGGCGTGGACTCCCAGACTGTTGGTCAATAACCACTGTTCTGGCCCATCCCATTGAGGCAGGATATCCCCACACCCACCCCAACACACAACACCTCGCACCGCCCTGCATCATACAGGTCAGCCTATCTCTACGGTGTGATCCCAGTGCTTCCTTCAATGACCACTGTTTATCGCTGGGAGAAAATAGGTCACTGAGAGGGGCGAGCCAGGGAATAACTTTGAATTTTCCGTTCAACTATTATCAGATAGGATCTCAACCCTCTGGTAGAAGGTAAAAGAAAGAAGAGAGGAGTAAACCATTATTTGGGAGGGAATCATAGAGAAAAACAGACCTGCTGGTAGTAGCCTGGGGGAAGGGCCTAGGAGAAGCCAGGAGTAGAAACTGAGGGAAGTGGGGTGCAGGCTAGAGACATTACTGGCCCCTTTGCAGAACCTATGCATGGGAGGAGGGTGCCTGGGTGGCTCAGTTGGCCAAGTGTCTGCTTTTGGCTCAGGTCGTGGTCCCAGGATCTTGGGATCAAGCCCCATGTCGGGATCCCTGCTGAGCAGGGAAACTGGTTCTCCCTCTGCCTCTCTCCCCACCTGCTTTGTGCTCCCTTTGCTCTTGCTCATTCTCTATCAAATAAATAAAATCATTGAATATGCATGAAACTAGAACCTGGACTCTGTGAACAGCCCTGGAAAGGATTCCAGCTGGAAATACCCTAGACTCACTTCTGTGAAGCTGTCAGAGCTGGGACAAAGAGCAGGTAGGGAGACCAACATTAACTGACCGCTGGGAAGTCTAACACAGGGGAATGCAGAACTGTTGCCCCTTTTCATAGACTTTGGGGATCTTGCCCAAGAACATGAGCTAGTCAGCAGCTGAGCCGGGATTCAGCACTCAGGACTGAGCCTAGGTCAGGACTCCTGGTGCCTCCACGCCTGTCATGGCTCATCTTTCGGCCTGCTGCTACGATCCGTGGCAAAGCCTCGTGGTAGACAGGCTTCCTGTTTCATCCTAAACACGTTTCATCCCAAAATGTGTTTCATCCTAAAACAGCAACGTGACCAACCTTACAGTTTAAAAGGACTTGCACTGGGGTGCCTGGCTGGCTCTGTCAGTACAGCATGTGACTCCTGATCTCAGGGTTGGAGGTTCAAGCCCCATGTTGGGTATAGAGATTGCTTAAAAAAAAAAAAAAAAAAAAGTCTAAAGAAACCAAAGCATTTTTACTTAACAAGGCCACCTAGGAGCCTTCCAGCAACTCTGAGATACAGGTATTTTTATCAGTTTCCCTTTGCATAGGTGTGGGAACTAAGATAAAGGGGCCTTCCACTCATTCCATACCCTGTCCTCTTCACAGCTCATCTGGCTCCCTGAGAACCAGATCCTCGCCCGTTTCCTCAAGGATGTGTAAGTACACTTCTAAGAAAAAGAAAGATGACTGTCATGCATTAGATTGAACCATTTCAAATTGCTGATACTCAACCATTTTTGACTAACAAAAGTGCCAATTTCTTGTGGTTCAACCTAAAAATTAGACCTTGAAATGAAGATACTGATGCTAAGTGTGGATTTAAGGTTTAAGCATAGGACCCCTAGGTTCATTGCTCTCAGCTACTAAGGATGCTCACCTGATATGGAGAGAAAAAAGCAGACATCCTTAGGCCTGGAGGGGATCATGCAGGTAACTCAGGAGGAGAGAGACGAAGGGTAGTAAACATACCCTTTTAGAATAAGCAGCAATAGGAATGACTGTAGGGAATAACTAGGAAGAAAGAGGAGACCACAGAGAGACTCCGAGTGAAAGTTGGTCGCCTGTAAGCTGTGCCCAGAGAGAAGACGACTAGATCAGAGGTGCAGGTGAGGGACTAGAAGGGGGTACTTGATGTGCAGGGGGGAAGCTGGACAGCTGCAAGTTCCTAGATCCAAGGATGGTTAACGCCTTCAACTCTGGTCATGATCGCGGGGTCCTGGGATTGAGCTCCACATCGGATCCCCTGCTTGGCATGAACCTGGTTCAGGGAGCCTGCTTCTCCCGTTCCCACTCCTCCTGCTTGTGTTCCCTCTCTCGCTGTGTCCCTCTCTCTAATAAATAAATAAAATCTTAAAAAAAAAAAAAAAAGAGGACTTCTAAAGCCACACAGACCTAATCACTTTAAACAAGTTAGGATTGTTGAATTTAATTCAAAATATTTTGTTCTGCCCTAAGGAATTAATAAAAGATAGAAAAGGTACAGAAAAACTGTACCTTAGGAAATAAGTGTCTAACATTTTATATGCAAATTACTTTGTTCTAAATAAAAATCAGGAGATGCAGCATGAGAATTAGGACTGAGGGTTTCAAGTAGGGGGATGGAGACAGGAGCACAAGAGGAGGGATGGGCAGGAAGTATCTGGGTTTCAGCACGAAGTAACAGGAATTCCTCACCATTAGAATCACACTAAAATGCAGCAGGCTTCTTGTGGAAGTGATGAGCTCCCCGTCTTTGGGAGTGCTCAAGTAAAGCTTGGCTGGACCGTCAGAGACATGCAGAAGGGGCTCCCTATATTAGGGAGAGAGTCAACCAGAGGACCTTTACTGTGCTTTTCAATTCTAAGCTTCCAAGAAGCTGTAAAGAGCCAATATTTTGAAATGAAAGGAAATCTAATCGAGGGCCACTTTTATTCAATTATAGAAAGAGAAATTTTAATTCTAGCTTTTAATAATTCTGAAAAACGACCAAGAAAAATGACCAAGAATCTCTACCCATGCCTCTCCATGTGTCTTAAAACACATTTTTTCTTTGAGAAATATCAGCACTCAAGTTTGTTCCATTTCTCCTGCAAATGCACTATGTTTTGGTTTCCTTTGTTCTTATCCCAAAGTATTATGTTTTTTAAGGACAACTTCACTGCCATTTTTCACTGCAAACATCCTGTATTCAGCTATGTTATTCTTAAACAGGATTTTGTGGGCTAGTCTGGGAACCCATTCCCACCCCTACACATCACTCTTACCTGAGAGTAGCTGTTCTTAATGCAGAAAGGCCCTGAAAGCTGAGATACAGGCTTTTGGCAGATTCTCCAGGAGTCAGGAGGTAGGAGGAAACTTTTAGTCTCTGGATCTGACAGCAGAGGGGATGGGAAAGGCCCACTTCAGTTCCTGGCAGCAGAAAGTTCAGGAAGTTCCCATCCTGCACAAAATCTGCAGGACAGGCTGGACCAGCTCCAGGGTTAGGCCAGCCCCTACCAGAAGTGGTCCCAGTTTGGCCTACTAGTCTGAGGGCCGATCAGAGTTTTTCTGCCCCAGCTGGGGACACCAGGATCTTTCTAGCGGGCAAAGCACTCACAGGATAAAACCAATGTGTCTGTTGCTACTAACTCAGGGGGCGCAGGGCGCACGAGGCCAGAGGTGGGAGGGAGAGTAAGAAAGCAGCGTGTCTGGCCACCTCTCCCTAAATGTTCATCCACCTCGACTGCCCTTAAATAAAGGGCAACCTCACCAGATGGAGGCACAATGAACTTAAGTGCCTGTCCCAACTGGCTTCAGAGTTAGGAGGTCACAACTCTGGTTCTTCACCTCTGGTGAAGAGGGAGACCTCGGGAAATGGACGGACTTGACTTCAAATTGAGGTCCACCACTTGCAAGCTATGTTATTTTGGGCAAGTTGCCTAATCTTTGCAAGACTCAGTTTCATTGTGTTTATAAAATGAGAAAATAGTGGTGTTACTCATCTTCAGACACTAACCCAGAAACCTGGCCCACAGGAGACTCAGTAAATGTCAGGCATTTTGATGAGTTGGCTATAGACTTCATGTAAGTCAACAGCATCATGGACTGCCTCAGCATCTTCAAGCTGTCGGTGCCATGGGCCTCTAGAGCCCAGGTGTCTGCCACTGTCCTATACCTTCATACCCTCCACAGCTTGCGCAAGCCGGTCCTGAGGCCAGCAGGGTGGTGATAGGGAACTCATCAGGAGATGCCGCAGGAAAGCAGTCCCTGCAAAGAAGTCCACACCACCCGGGGCCACTGCCCCTTGCCTCCAGGACATCAGCTTGTGCGGCTCACCTCCCTGGCCTCGGTTTTGCTAAGCCAAGAGACCTTTCCTTATTGTTTCTCCAGGCACACAGCTGGAGTCAGAGACACTGCAAGAAAAGTAAAGGGACACAGATATCTCATCTGGGTGCACAGAGAAAAACCTAGACTGGCTTTTGGAGCCTGGGGCAGAGGCACTCAGGACTAATGCTGTTTTCCCTCCCATTTAAACCAATTTTAGTATACGGTTCAGTGGCTTTTAGTCACAACATGCCCATTGTGTGACCACCATCATCATCCATCTCCAGAACTTTTTTCAAGTTGCAAAACTGAAACTCTGTACCCATGAAACACTAACTCCCATTCCTCTTCTCCTTCCAGCTGCTCATAACAATCACTTTGTTTCTACGAATTTGACAATTCTAGGTACCTCATGTAAGTGGAACCATATGGTATTGGTTCTTTGGTGACTGTGGTTTATTTCACTTAATATAATGTCTCCTTTGCCCATTTTTATTTAAAAAAAATATTTTCTTTATTTATTTGACACGGAGAGAAAGAGTGAGAGCACAAGCAGGGGGAGCAGCAGGCAGAGGGAGAGGGAGAAACAGGCTCTCTGCTGAGCAAGGAGCCTGATGTGGGACTCAACCCCAGGACCCTAGGATCATGACCTGAGCCGAAGGTAGATGCTTAACCAACTGAGCCACCCATTTTTAAATAAAAAAAATTTTTGTGTGTGTGTTGTAGGGGTTCTTTATATAACTTGCATATTAATCCCTTCCAATTCATCTTTACTGTCTCCTAGTAAAGGCAGCTGACCCCCTAAATCAGGGACTCTCAACACTCGTGAAACGTCAAAATTACCAAGAAACCCTGGAAATACTGACGCCCAGGACCTGGGTGGTTCTGTATTAACTGGTCTGTGGTGGGCATGTAAGGCATTAGAATACTTCGAAAAAGTCTCCTTCCAGTGGTTCTCAGATGTATCCGGAGTTGAAACCACTGCTCAAAAGTCTCTGCCCTGCGGGAGGCGCTGCCCTCCCCAACTCACTGCTGAAAAGTGAGAGGGGATAGATTAGGAAGAGGAAGAGGAATGACGAGAGAGCCCCCCCCCCCCGCCCTGCCTCCCGCGTCCAAGCCCAGGGAGGATGGCAACAAAGTCATAGGAAAGACAGCCCCCCCTCACTTGGTCACACAGTGCTATCATCAGCCCTGCCACCGATGTATCAGAAGGAAACAACCAACCATTGTCTCCTGAGAAGGCGCAGGAATGACAGACAAAAGAGAAGCCTCGAGCCTTCCGGAAGTCCGATGGGCAGAGTGCGCGGTGGAAAGGTCTGGGCAGGGAGGCGGGAGCCTTGGTTCTACCGCAACTTTGCCGTCAACTTTCTCTGTGGCTTCTGAAAAGCCAGCTCACTTTCCTGTGCCCAGGGGTGCCCTTAGAAGAAAGGAAACTGGGTAGTGCCCTGCTTCTCAGCCCTGGCTGGACCTTGGATTCACCTAAGGAGCATTTGAAAAACACTGACCCTCAGGTCCCACTTCAGAAATTCTGAATGCAGCAGTTTTAGTGGGGACTGGATGTTGTCGTTTGGTAAAGTTTCCAGTGATTTTACAAAGCTAGGGTTAGAGCCATGGTCTAGTCGTTCTCCCACGTGCCCTCCTCAGTGTTAACATTCTGAGGTTCTTCTGTCTCCATTTCTGGGGGCGATGGTCCTGGCCTGAGCACTCATGTGGCGCTTGGCACATCCTACAGATACTGCCCTCTCACAGCCCACAGGCACACTGACCTGATGCTCTCTGCAAAGGTGAAGAGGACTAGTTCCCTTCTAAGAACGTAAAAAGGAACAGATTCTGACCTGTAGTGACCTGGGATGAGGCCACAACCTCAGAAGAATGTTTTATTCTCAGTCCAGCTGTGCCTTGAGAGGAGGAGAGCCTGCCGGAGACAGATCAGCTGGGAGGAGGAAAGGCCAGGTGGCCGGCAGGCAGCTGGGTGGGATGGGAGAAGGGGTTTCTGCTAAGAGGCCAGTACTTCTGGCAGGCCCTGCAGAAGGAGGCACTTTCAAAGCTGGGGGGTGTGGTGGTGGTGCACGAGGGCACAGACTTTCAGAAGAGTCCTTGTTAGGGTCCTAAGGGCTACTCCATGGTGCCGCAACTGCCAGAACTTGGACCCCCGGGTGTACTGAGCCCACATGGGGGAGAGGGTGGTGGGAGCTCACAGGCTGCCCTCTGAAGTCCCCCCCTCAGTGGCCTATGCTTGGAGAGAGGGGAAACAGCCTGCAAACAAATAGAGCCAAGGAAATGGGTGGTAGGCACTGGTAGGGGACTGCCTTTAAGAAACAGGCAGGCTGGTGGAGAGCTGGAAAGTTCCATGCCTGCCTCCCTCCCTATCTCTTGTCCACTCTTTTCCATCCCTCCTCCCTAGTGTCCCTTGTCCCTTACCTCTCCACCATCCCCACTAGAGGTCTCACCCTGGATCACAGACCCCATCTGACAGCTCTCTGCTTCTGCACTGTGGGTTTACTCCTGCCACGTCCCGCAAGTAGTAGGGACCCACCTCGTGGGCGGCCAGGAGGGGATCCAGGGTCCACAGGCTGGGGAGGCCAGGCCTACGTCTGGAAGTCCCATCCCGCAAGTAGTAGGGACCCACCTCGTGGGCGGCCAGGAGGGGATCCAGGGTCCACAGGCTGGGGAGGCCAGGCCTACGTCTGGAAGTCCCAGCTCTTCTCTGGAAGTAGAGCCATTCCTGATGGAACCACCCACACCTGCAGACCTACCCCCACACCGGCCCCGTACAGGACGTGCTGTTCTTGGTTTTGTCTCCAAAGATGGGGGTCTCTAGAAGGGATGTGGGGGAGTTTGTAGCTATTTTGCTGACAGACTAAGGACAAACAATGTAACAACTAGACCACCTATAGCATGCGGGGCCGGGCACTATTCCAAGTGCTGTGTGTACTTCACATCACCCCCGACCCTCACAATTCTTGCCCCGTTGTGCCCCTCAGTCAGACTTCCAACACAGCCACATTCCTGAGTTTCACGGATCATCTCTTCCCTGATACCGTGAGTTTCTCCAGTGGCGACCTCAAAAGGACTCAGGGGCCGTACCCACAATTCAGACTCCATGCAATTTCCTGACCCCGTCCCTCCTTGGTCTTCAGAGAAAAGGGGGAAGTAGGTGATGGCTGAACTGGGGGAGAGGGACGTGTGTGTGTGTGTGTGTGTGTGTGTGTGTGTGTAGAGGGACGTGTGTGTGTGTGTGTGTGTGTGTATAGAAGAGAATCAGGTTTTAGTTCCCAATTTTCTCCTGGTGGGAAAAAACGCCAGGGCCACTCTTGGAGTCAGGCAGCATGAATAATGCAACCTGCTACCGCCATCTGGTGGATGAAAGGAGGAAGTCAGGCTGTGGAGGCCGACCAGATGGAATTCGAGAAGCAGGACTATTTCAGAAGTGTAGTTAGCCCTCTCAGTACCTACCAGGAAGTCTGTAGTGGGTCTCCATGGTGACCCTGGTGTCCTTGCCTCCCAACAGGACCCTATCCTCTTTCCATGTCATAAATATCCAGCATGGGTCTGCACGGAAGGCTCCCCTGATGTAGATCATCTGGCCAGTTAAGAAAATAAGCTCAGACCCAGGAGAACTTGGTGTCGCTCTCTGGGCCTCAGCTTACTCAACATAATGACTCGGTGAAAGCCTTCAAAGCTCCTGGCAGCCTTGTCTTTTGAAGTTAGTGTTTCTCATACTAGAGTGAGCGTCAGAGTCCCTGGAGGGCTTGTTAGAACACAGACCACTATCCCCCCACCTCCAGGCGTTCCTGACCCAGTAGGTCCAGAGTAGAGTCTGATAATTCGTGTTTCTAAAGGTTCCCGAGGCATGCTGATGCTGCCAATCCAGAGACACCCTTCACCTTGGAGAGTCACTGTTCTAAGTAGTTCAGTCTCCTTGGTGTGAGGGGGAAAGTGGACAAACAAACAGGGAGTTTATAGAAAATAAATAACAGAGCTTATATAAAACAGAAGCCAGGGCTCAAATAACTTATCCATTAGAGCTCCGTAAGTAAATGTCTCGAACCGTGGCAGGGCTGAGGGGAGCGTCAAACCCGTTGGGGAGCCCAGCATAGCTCTGGAGCAGGAGTGTGGGTCAGTGCAGAAGGGAGAAGGCTAGGTGCTGGCCACAGGTACAAGAAGACTTTTCTGAATGTCATGGGAGAGCTGGAAGAGGTCTTAGAGGCCATCCAATTCAGCTTTCATTTCAAGATGGGCTCACAAAGGTTACATGACTTTTCCCAAGTCCCATGGCCGCTCGGTAGCTCTTTCTCTTCACATTCCCAACCCATTCCCTTCACAAGCAGATCCCAGCGGAACCTCACAAGGCCTAATGGGTTCACGAGACAGGTTAGTTCTGTGACCTTCTGGGGCTAGGGTGGGCCAGCACCCCAGCGGCCCTCTGCACGTGCCCGCCCCCCTCAGTTCCCCCTACCTTTCACCAAGGGGAAGAAGCAGTCCATCTCCACGCTGCTTCGGGAGTGGGAGATGCACAGGGCGCTGCTGGGAACCAGGCCCTCCTGGGGGGGGCTCCGTTCCGTGGTGCGGACCAGACACCAGCCCGGTCGCTCGCTGGGCCGCTCCAGCAGTTCCACCGTCTGCCCCACCTGGATGGTCAGCTCGCTGCTGTGGCCCGCATTGAAGTCCTGGAGGACCACGGTCAACTCACATCCGCCAGAGAGCTTGGGGTAGGGCGTGGAGTGAAATGGGGGACAGGGGACGGTGGGCCAGAAGGGAAGGGAGAAAGGATGCGTGCAGAGAAGAGGAGGAGGAGAGGAAGACAAAGGGGGAAAGATGGGATCCAGAGTGGAAAGAAGGCAGAAGATGGAAAAGGGAGTGGGAACAGGAAAGAAAACAAGAAAATAAGGTAATTGACACAATGCCACCATTCAATCATCCTGCCGCTCTAGCTTGGGCCACAGTCTGGAGCTTGCCCAGGACCGAGCCTGATTCTAAATCCTTCTTGTTTGCCTGGAGTTATTCTCATTTTCCTTTGCTAAGCTTCCAGCTAACTGTGCCCTCACCCCCTTCTCCAGTAAGTCTCTTCACTTCTTTACCCCATCCCCGCCCCTGTGACCTCCCTCCGACTCTGCCTGGGCACCATTTCTAACTCACTCATTTTCACATGCTTCTAGTTGAAGTTTGGGAATAACGGAAGAGACGACCTCCTTCCACCTAACCTTTGCAACCTTCCCTGTCCCCATCCCTAGCTGGACCCATCCGCCGAAAACAGAGGCTGCCAGTGACACAAAAAAGAAGGAGGCATCGAGTCAAAGGAGAAGCAGAACGGAAGAAGAATAGAATTGGCTTCCCTTCGCCCAGTCACTGGGGATCAGGGCAAAGAACGGCAAGGGAAGAAGAGGGGTCACGTCGTACTTAGGAACCATCCTCAGGGGGCACCTGGGTGGCTCAGTGGGTTAAAGCTCTGCCTTCGGCTCAGGTCGTGATCCCAGGGTCCTGGGATCGAGCCCCGCATCGGGCTCTCTGCTTAGCAGGGAGCCTGCTTCCCTCTCTCTCTCTTTCTGACTGCCTCTCTGCCTACTTGTGATCTCTGTCAAGTAAATAAATAAAATCTTTAAAAAAAAAAAAAAAGGAACCATCCTCAGTGCCCCGTCACGCCCTCCCCCTGGGCCTGGCCCTTCCCCACTGGACTGGTTCTGGGGCAGAACCAACAAAACTGGTGGGAGAGACCCCAGGATAAGAACCACCTCTTCTAGCTGAACACCAAGACCTTCACTTCTCACCAGGAGGAACCACCGAGTTATTGGTTTGTCTCACAGACCCAAGCACAAAGCCTCTGCCTTGAAAGAGCAGCTGCCCCTGCATCTCTAATGTAAGCCTCCAGGGCCCGCGTCGTCTGCACCAGCAGCCCTACTCATGCACTAGTCCAAATACATGGCGTATCCTGGGAGGCTTCCACTGAATGTAAAACACAGCGAGCACCCAGTATGTGCTGAATCAACAGTCCTGCCAGGCCCCAGCGTTCTGCACTCAGGACTGAGAGAATTTCCTATTAAAGGAACTTGAACGTCACAGTGGGCTTGAGAAGGCTCAAGCATGCATCAGACAGACAGCTGCCCTATGTATCGCCATCAATCAATCACTGGGCAGGGAGCCCGCTTGAAACACATGTCCGTGGGTGGGCATGGTGCTGCCACGGAGACTGGAGCGGGAAGAGAAATTTGTAGGACAGAAGTTGGAAGAGGGAAAGAGACAGAAGTAGAAAACACGCCTGTTGGCTCATTTCCCCCTTTAACTTTCTTGGTGCCATCAAATGCACAGATTCTCCCCCACCCCACCCCGTCCCCTTCTGGTGCTCTCTTCCCCAAAGCATCATTTTGAGAAGGATGTTGTAGGATGGTGATACCTCAGTACCTTCACATTAACTCTCCACTTGGTCCTCGCTACAACCAGGTGCTGTCACCATCTCCACCTCACCCACCAGAACTTTAAGCTCAGAAATGTCAAGACCATTGGTTGGCATAACGAGCATGCATAAAAGGTGTCTAAGCAGTTTATTAAACATGCAGATGGTTTGGCTGGTCCCTCACTTGCCCTAGTCCCCAATCGCAAGTTATGATTCAGGAGACCCAGGAAAGCCGAATTCACAAGACTCCCCCAGCTCATGATCTGGAAGGGGGTCCCTGAGATGCTGCCTGAGAAACACCAGCTGGACGGTTTCCCATGGTCACCCAGCTGGACTTGAACCCAGCCCTAGACCACAAATCCCATGTTCTTTACACCACATACCAGAGCAAATTATGTGTAAGTTTTAGGTATGTTTGTGGTTGGAGGGGTGGGAGGCAGGTGGAGAGAAGGCATCACTGGCCTGTGCGATTGGTCTTCTCAGGGCTGGCTTGGCATGTACCAAGTTGCTTACACTTTCTGGACTGCAGTTTCTATCTTGACCAGAAGACTACATAGCAACAGCTACATCAGGAAACACAAGTTTCACTGAGTTAATTTCATTGATACTCTATTTCACTTTCTTCCCCCCTCAGTTGCTGCTGGCATCCCGCTAAGTTGATTCCACTTTCCACTGATGGAAATTTGCAGTATTTGCAAATTCCATTTGTAGGATGTTGGACTAGATGACCACAAAATTTCCTGCTTACTCTGAGAATTTCTATCACCGAGCTTCTATGGTTCATGGAGTCACTCCTCTGTGCCAACCTCAGGATTCTCTCCCAAGGTCAAGTGTGCACAGGGCCCGAGATGCAACTTGCAGCCCTTTCAGGGATGGAAGTGGTCCCTTTGCAGACTGTTGCAGCAAAGCAAAGGGAGCCTGAGGTCCCAGATGCAAACAGCCCAGCAGGTCACCAGACCTCTGTGATCAGTTTCTTAGAAAAGTACAAGTGCAGTTTTCTTTTCCAGCAGTTCTACGGCAGGTCAGCAGGTCTGTCTGGCAGAGCCCCGGGGTCATTACTTTCTCTTCCCATCTGGTAAAGGACCAGTGACCATGTCTCCCCACTCTCCCTGTCCCTTCCCCTATTCCATGCTGCCCTTTGTTACAGTGGCACTTTCAGAAGGTCCCCATTTCTCTCCCCTATTTCTCTCTCCCAGCTGATCTCTGGCTCTTCAGACAATGTTGCAAACAACATCTTTGTTTTCACCTCATTCTTCTCTTGCCCACAGCCTTTAAGAACTATTTCAATGTCCCCTGCAAATCTTTAAAATGTTGCCCCAGTCAACCATATTCCTTTTGACAGGCTAAGACCAGAGGGTGTGGAGGGAGGGGGCCCCACCTCTCCCCATCGCAGACGTCCCAGGTAATTCGACAGGTGTTGGGAAGGGCTATCACACACTGCTCAGAACACCAAGGCTGATCATATTCGTACTGGTTATTTTCAGACTATTGGCTATGGATGCTTAACTTCAAATCTACCAATTCGACCACTCTAGATTCTAAGACCAAACTTACTCTCAGGAGGGAAATGCTGGGAACCTTGAGTTCGTAGCACAGACTCTCAGCATGAAGTCAGGTGCTTCTGAGTCTTCTCGGACTCTACACCCCAGTTTCTATAATCTTCTCTCCCCTTATTCCCTTCACTGTGTACCCCCAACCCCCTGCCCAGTCTCTGACTTGGCCCCTTCCTGGGTGCTTCTCAGGTGTTTTCTTTGCCTAGCTCCCTAGGACCTTGCCTAGGGCCTCCTACACCTTTCTGACAGTAATCACTACTTAGACTTCTTTTTTTTTTTTTTTATTTAAAGATTTTTATTTATTTATTTGACAGAGAGAAATCACAAGTAGATGGAGAGGCAGGCAGAGAGAGAGAGAGGGAAGCAGGCTCCCTGCTGAGCAGAGAGCCCGATGCGGGCCTCCATCCCAGGACCCTGAGATCATGACCTGAGCCGAAGGCAGCGGCTTAACCCACTGAGCCACCCAGGCGCCCACTACTTAGACTTCTGCATGGCCCACCCCAGCCCCTGCTGCTGAGTCCTCATCATCTCTTCCCCTGACTTTTCCAGCCTCTCTCCCCTCCTGGGTCCTGACCATTTCCTGTGAAACCTGTTCCCTATGTGCCCAGTCCCTGGGTGGAATCTGTGTCCTCCTCCACTTCCCTGCCAGGTGCCCCCAGGTGGCCCTCTCTCCAACGGGTACCATTACACATACAGAGAAGACTTCATAAAAATCCTCATTCTTACTCATACTCACCAGAAACTATTGCTTCCATTCAGGTCCACTTTTGCTTGATTACTATTTGGACATTTCCTGATCTCCTTGGTGTATAAATAGCAGGAGCTAGATTACCCCTAAGAACTTCCTCATGTTATGGAAAAAGATCTGATTATTCTCTGTGGGGTTTTTAGGAATATTCAGAGAGGTAGAACACGAACCACCCAGCATTCTACTATTGTCATTTCAGCCCCCCAAGCCTCTGCCTGCCCCTCGGTCTCCACCAGATTCTCCTGAGGGCTATGGACTCTGGAGTTCCTTAGTGGTGGTGTGACCAGGAGCAAGGTGCTTAACATCTTGGTCTCAGTTCCCTCATCTGTGGCATGGGGTATAACAGTATCTGCTTCACAGCTTGCTATGAAGATTAAATGGGATAATTTTTTTTTAAAGTTGGCTCCATGCCCAACATGGAGTTTGAACTCACAACCCAGCCAGCCAGGCACCCCAATGAGAGAATTTTTTTTTTATAGATTTTATTTTTTTAGAGAAAGAGAGTAAGCAAGTGTGAGCGAGCTAGGGAAGGGTCAGAGGGAGAGGGAGAGGGAAAGAATCTCAAGCAGACTCCCCACAGAGTGTGGAGCCCAACAAGGGGCCCCATCTCAGGGCGCTGAGATCACGACCTGAGCCGAAATCAAGAGTCAGATGTTCAACTCACTGAGCCACCCAGACACCCTTAGATAATATTTTGAAACCAGTCAGGACAGTGCCATCAACAGACTAAGCTCTCTAGTATATGTGCTGCCGAAGCGAGCACCTAAGCTCTCTAAATGCTTGTTTATAAATAAATTCTAGAGGTATTAATTAACTATTATCATTTAAATTTGAGGGGAAAGTTACAAGTAGAGAAGAAATGGTAAAAAGGAATCAAATGTCTAGAAATAGACTGTACCAGATGTAAATAGGCAGGTAAATTATTATGAAAGTAAATCAAATCCTTTTCTCTTTTTATAATCTTAATGGAGTCTTGCCCTAATAACCCAGGCCAATGAGAAGAAGTGGCCTGAAGAATTCTAGGGAAGGTGACTCAGATGCCTTTAAGAGTCTGCATTGCTTTCCATGCACGGTCCGTCTGAGGAACACCCCTGCCCAAGAGCCTGACAGATGCCCACAACAGCTGCCGCCAAGCCTGCTGACCCAGTGCTTCACCCATCAGATAAGTCTGACTTCCACCCCCTCCCCTGGCTGCCTGCTCTCTGATTCATTCTAATTCCTCCCCTGCCCCAGGCCACCCCCGCCTTCCCCGTGCTCAGCCAGGGCTCGAGGCACGAGGCACGGAGTTCTCTGCATTAACGCCTGCCTGTGAAAGGCAACGTGGGAGGCAGGCCAGAGTTGGCCTTAGAAAAGCATGAATTTGGGGGCGCCTGGATGGCTCAGTGGGTTAAGCCTCTACCTTTGGGTCGGGTCATGGTCTCAGGGTTCTGGGATGGAGCCCCACATGGGGCTTTCTGCTCAGCAGGGAGCCTGTTTCCCCCGCTCTCTCTGTCTGCCTCTCTGCCTACTTGTGATCTCTCTGTCAAATAATAAATTAAAAAATCTAAAAAAAACAAAAAAAAAGGAAAAGAAAAGCATAAATTTGGAGCATATCTATTTGGTGCGGTTTTACAGCACTGAGAGGACCTGCCAACTCCTATTCTAAGCAGTCCTTCTCTCCCACAATGGCTCCCGCACCTGCTGCCAATGCCTCCAATCCCACTGTCAGAGATGCATGTCATTAGATAACGTTCTCACCATGAAATGTGTCAATTGCAAAAAGATGAGAAGCAGCATATAGGTGACATGCAATTGTTCTCATGTAGCTTTAAGCATGACTATGTTCACCACAGCATTCTTTTAAATGAGAAAACAACTATAACATTGAAAAAAAAAACCACCCTAAAACTAAAATACAAAAATCTAACAGGAAGGGAATGATTAAGTGATTATGATATATACTGGCAGTCATTAGAGATTCATAAAGCACTATAGCAGCTACAAGTTGCAACTATAACTAGGTGAAGAACATCACTAACAACAACTCTGTTCAGAAATTAACAGGAAGGAAATTCACTAAAATGTTAAGACTGGCTTTACTGGGTGGAAAACTGGGTGATTTCACCCCCCTTTTCTAATTTTTATTATTTTTCTTTAAAGAATTTTTTTTTCTTTTGACAGACAGAGATCACAAGTAGGCAGAGAGGCAGAAAGAGAGAGGAGGAAGCAGGCTCCCTGCGGGGGAGTGATCAATCAGGGATTGATCCTATGATCAATCACAGGGCTTGATCACAGGACCCTGAGATCATGACCTGAGCTGAAGGCAGAGGCTTAACCCACTGAGCCACCCAGGTGCCCTTCTAATTTTTCCTATTGCCTGACCTAAGAGAGTTATTTTATAAGTAAAGTAACAATAAGAACTTGTATGATCAGCAATGGAATGGGGGGAGTGGAATGCAATATTCCAAGGAAGCATAATACTTTGAAGGGGAAAAAGGGGCAGTGGGCAGAGGGATAGTTCCTAGTTCTGCTCCAGGACCCCTGTGTGAGCCTCAGGAAAGCCCTGAGTTGCTGATGATGTTTCCGTGTAGAGGCTTTAAAATCCATCTCTAGAAACCTCTGTTCTCGCACTCCTGTGAAATCCAGGTGAGCTCTTCGAAAGGAGGTCTCTTTATGTGAATTTAGTGTTCTGTTTCTACACCGACTGAGATTTGAAACAGGTGTAAAGCAATGTCTGGGCAGCGAGGGACACTCGCTATGGAGCCCTGGGACGCCCTCAGTCGGCTGGTTGGTAGCCTGTGTTGCTGCCAAGTTCAGTTACCAGTCTAAAGCTGAAGAGTGGTTTCATTTCTGTTCACTGGAGCAGGGGCTGCTCTGACTGCAACTGACGGAGCTTATGGGTTTAGCTGGTTCCCGAGGGGCTAAGAAAGAAGGTGGAGCCCCAGAGAGGCACAGAGTGTGGTCTGCTGTCAAGTAGAGGTCTCAAGAATTGTGTAGAAATTAATAGCGGGAAGAATGCAGGAGCGGGAATTGGGAGGCCCCGGTGCGGGTGTGGGTTTTACCTGTGTGTGGCACTGGGAAAATCCCTGCCCCTCTCTGTACCTGAACTTCCTCATTCTTAAGATGAGGAAACTGGATTTCAGGGGCCCTTCCAGTGTTAATATTCTACGGGGGAAGTACCTCCTGTATTCACTCATTAACACACAACTCTGGTTAATTTTTTTGAGTGCTCGCCACTAACCTCATTAGTGGGTTGTTTGCTTATTTGTTGCCGTATCATGCGTCAGAATGTAAGGTCCAGTAGCGTCTGAGTGGCTCAGTTGGTTAAATCGCTGCCTTTGGCTCAGGTCATGATCCCAGGGTCCTGGGATCAAGTCCCGCATCCGGCTCTTGCTTGGCAGAGAGCCTGCTTCTCTCACTGCCTCTGCCTGCCTCTCTGCCTGCTTAAGTGTGCTCTCTTTCTCTCTGACAAGTAAATAAATAAAAATAAATAAATAAATAGAAAATGTCCAGGAGAGCAGAAGACTTCTTTGTCTTGCTCATGGTCCCATCTCCCGGGTCTAGAGTGACACCTGGCCCAGAGTAGGTGATGAGCAAATACTCACTGAGTGCCTGAGTGCGGGCAGCCCGCAAGCTGTTATCTTGTCCAAGGCTGTGAAGGGTAGCCACCACAGCCAAGGTCTCCTTGCACTGGTTGGCCACCACCTCTTGTCAGTGTGTTCCCGACCCCAAAGTTTATTTGTTCAGAACCCCTTTTTGAGAAGCTCTCTCCCCCTTTGATCACTTGGCTGTATCTTCATTAATTCCCAAGTGTGATAAAAATGACACAAGCAGGGGGAAAGATATAAACCACCAAGAATAAAGAGATCGAGAGGTAAGAGTAGACAAGAGAAGTCAACATTTTTTTTTTTTTAAATAACAGGAAGTCCCTGCAAGAGTGGGTTCCGACCCGGGAGAATGGAGGTGAGATGCAAGTTCCTACCATTAGCCCTGCACGATCTTTGGAAAGGCCCAAGAAGTGGAAGCCACAAGACTGCACTAAAAGTTGGAGTTCAGGTGGGGCTGAAAAGGGAAGAGGGGTTGTAAAGGAAGTACACCCCCCACTCCCTCTTCTACAGGATGTACCTTTTCCTGAAAAACTGACATTCACTGAAGGTCCACATACAGAAGAGGGAGATGAAGCCACCATCCTTGATCTTGTCTCCCAGGATACTGGCCGCCAAATAGAAACATTTGATGCAGACTTGAAGATCTTTCATTGGAAAAACCAAAAAGACGTACAGGTACTCGAATTCTGACATTTGGAGATCCCTTCCTTCACTGCAGAGTGGAACCTTCCAGTAAACACACTCCTTCTGTTATACAGAGTATCCACTCAGCTTTTTTGGTGCCTCACTCATAAATAGGAATATGATCCAGCCAAAGATCCCCAGACTTTGCAGAAAAGCCCCAAACTAAACGAACAGGAAGGATCAGACACTCCCAGGAAAGGAGGTGCAGGCAGGACCACAACGTCAGCAACACTGTAACACCCTCAGAGAGGTAAGAAGGGCACCATACCTATGAAAACAGACAAGCTGCTGCAGACAGCGGGGACATTTCAGAATGATAAAGAGCGCTCAGAAATTACAACTGTGGTGGAAAGGAAACATCTCATGCATGGGTCAGAAGACAGAGTCAAAGAAATTTTCCAGAGAGTAGGACGAGAACAGTTGAGAGAGGAAAATAAGAGCAAAAATGTAAGAAAATTAAAGAATCGATCCAACAGGTATGAGACAGACAGAGTGAAAAAGAATAAATAGTCAAGAAAAATTCCCAGGACTGAAGGGCACAAACTGCCAAGCCAATACAAGGTTTCAAGTGCCTGCTGTGATGAATTTTCAAAAGACCTACTCTAAACTACGGTGTCAGGACATATCAGCAATGAAGAGGGCATTCTAAAAGCTTTTGGTGGGGTGGGGGGAGTCAGGTAAAATCCAACAAATCAGGAATCATGATGACAGCAGTTTTCAACAACAGCCTTGGAACGTTAAAGAAAATGGAGCAGCAATTCCTTTAAAATTCTGAGTGGGAATTATTACCAACCTTGAATTCTGTGTCCAAAGTATCAGTCAAGATGAAGGTACACCAAAGGCCTTTTTTAGACTTTCAAAGTCTCAGTAACTTCCCTTAGGAAGCATTTGCTGAGTGGCAACCATTATGATTAGCATATTGGTTTCTCAATTTTTCTCTTTTATTCTCTTTCTTTCTTTCTTTTTTTTTTTTTTTTGTCTCTCTTAATGTGATATGCCTTTGGTGGATACAAACTAAAATTAATTCCTTCATTAACTCATTTTTAAAAAATGAGTTAATAGGTAAACAGATTTGAGCAGTTCCTGAACCACAGAATTGCTTTTTATTTAGCAAATCATTAGTCTAGTCCTATGTGTCTATGTTCTAGTCAAGGCTATGAAACGTGTAGTGAGATGATGTTACTGGTAGGCAGATCCACAGCCTAGCTAAGGTGCAAGGGACTCTGACGTTCATCTAATCCCATCCCCCTATTTGAGAGAAGAGGGAAATGAATTCCCCAAAGAGGAAGGACTTACATAAGGAAGATAGTGTCTGAAAGATGGTAGATACTTAAGAAACATTTGTCGAATAAATGAATGTGTTAGTGGGTTAAGTAAATGAGTTAAACCAGAGACTGTCCAGTGCTCTTAACTCACAGGTAGAAAAACTGAGGACCCCAAGATAGTTGGTGGCAGAGCCAAGACCAGACTTGGGTTTTCAAATTCTGGGGTCAGAACACTTCTCACTAGACTTTGCTAAATTAATGATCGCTGTCACACTTAATGTCATAAGGCCCTAGGTCCCCACTTGCACCTAACATATTGATACATGGACTGGTGTCAGCGTGGGAAGAGGATTTTCAAATCCAAAGCTTGACAAAGCTGCAGAGGACATGAAGCTGGGAGAAGCAGCTAAGATTACAGATCACAGACACCCAGGACGTTTGTGAGCTTTCACTCTAATCTCCCACTCAAGGAAGGACCCTTTTCACGACAGCTAGGCTCTTGGTGTTGTGACACTCTTCCCTCCTGGTAGACTGCTGTGGTATTCAGAACACTTTCTTTGTTTTTGTAATTTCCATCCATGGTTCTTAGTTGCCCTCTAGGGTTGTACAGAAGAAATCTTCCTTTCTTCCATGGAGTTCTACATATGTGAAGACTAGATGGATAATTCCTTAAGTCTTCTCTTTTCCACACATTCCTTCTAATGGCTCTCAAATGCACAGTTTCTGCCTTTTTCATCATATTCTTCCGGATGAGCATCAGTATGTCCCTGTCCCTCTTGACAGGGACACCTAGAACTGAACCCAATCCTTTAGACCTAGTGTGCTCAGCACAGACTAAGCCAAGATCTCACATCAGTGAGATACATCCATCAGTGTAGTCGGAGAGTCTCTTATTGGCTGGTTTCTATTGAGCATGTAACCTAATAAAGACCCCAGTCTAACTCACAGGGTCTTCTCAAGTGAGCTTCTTCCCTTTCTCTACTTAAGGCTTTAACTCTAGAGAATTTCCTATTTATCTTTGCTAACTACAAATTTCTAACTAAAGCGTAGTGCTCTTCACTCACTCATCTATCAGATTAGAGATTAGTTCATTTTGTGGCATCTGCAAATCTGAAATTTACGCTTCAATGTGTCCAAGTGAGAGAAAACACAGAGCGCTAGGTAGGAACAAGGACAGTGTTCACAGGCACTACCCCTAGGGTCCCAGCGGACAGGCACCATTCACCCAGAGAAGGAATGGGATTTGCTTGGGGCATAATTAACACAGTGTGGAAGTTATAGGGCCTCAGATGCGGCTTAACTTAATGTTTATTCATTTGTTCATCCAACAAGAGCTTATTTAATGCTGCTTGGAGGGTTAGAGCTCTCCAGCGAGGGAGGGAGGAAATGCAAACTGATGGCAAATTCTGTCTGCTCTTTATCTCTGTACTCCCTGTCCGGGCTTCAGAGACCGTCCAGTCTGGGCACAAGCCATCAGCAGACATGGCCGGGAGGAAGCACACCCTGCCAGTGAATGGAGACCTCTGCAGCCTTGACCCCTCGTCTGGAGATAAGGGTCCTGACAAGGGGTGGGCACGGGTCCTGGCTCTTCTGTGCTTCCCCAAGGCTGTTTTCCTGATGTCCTGCCTGTAGGTACCTGGGCAGGAGGGCGCTGTCCTACAATACACACCAGAGTTTGGGAAAGAGGAAAAAGCCCACGGGACTAGTGCTGAAAACACACGGCGACCTGCAGCAGAGGGCTGAGAGAGATGGCTAGGAGAAGCCAGGAGTACAATGAGCCGCTCAGCCGGTACAGACGGCCAAAAAGTTGTGGGCTGCCCTCAGGCATTCTCGCAAATTGTCCTCTGTGCGATTGGGCAACCCTGAAAAGCTGAGCTCCACCGGCCATCTCGCCAGAGACCAGACAAGACTTCAAAGAAGTGTACAAGGTCATCCGACCCCAGGTATTGAGACGTGGGTCACCACTTTCCATTCTGTGGGTCGTGGGGTCTGGGGTCAGACTATTAGGTTTGAATCTGTCTCCATTGTTACTGTCTGTATAACCTCCAGCAAGTTAGTTAGCCTCTCTTTGGCTCATCTTTCTCATCTATAAAATAGAGAAAACAAGAATCATTGCCAGGACTCCGTGAGTTCACACGGGTAAACCCTGACATGCTTCACATGCAAATGTTATCTCTTATTCACCCAGTCATCATAACTTGGCACGTGCTCAGGACGTTTCCCGCGCCAATATTGTGTGTCTGGGGGACAAAAATCAATTTCTAAACTGGCCCTAATGACACATTCTGAGAAACTGGCAGACTGGAAAAAATAAAGGAAAGCAACCATATATGACCAAGCCTGGGGTTAAAAGGTTTTGTGGTATAATTTAGGCTACAATTTCCCTATGTAGGGCCATGGATATGAATATCCTTTCTTTTCCCACACTAGGGCACCTAGAGAAGCCACAGACCACATCAGGCTAGGCAGGATTTCTTGGAATTATTTGCCAGACCAGGTGCATAACATGTTTACACTGAGGCAAAATGGTAGAGGTTGAGATCTCCACTCGCATATAGAAAATGGGCATAATAACCCCCGGAAAGAGGCCATACTTCCCCCTGGTTGACCAGAGAACCCCAGTTAGCCTGATGACTGTTATGTCATCTGAGCACAGGCTGCAAATCTGACAGGACCAGAATTGGGAAGAGGGCATAGGTGAAGTTTAAGGGTGGGCTGCTGAGTGCCCGGGAGGGGAACTTGTCTCAGAAAAGGGGCCAGCTAGCTGCTGGTAGCTGGGGAGTGAATTCAAATGCACATTCATAAGAAGCACATTCTAAATGTTTTAACTCAGAAAGCAAACAGCCATAGAGTGCCCAGGCCCAGAGAAATGCCAGTGGACATCTGGTTAACTTCCCATTTTCAAGCAGAGTAAAATAACAATGCACACTTGTATGACCCTTTACAAAACTCACAGACATCAGTCTGATCCTCACAGATCCTGTAACTTGCCATTATAATCTGATTTTACAGACGAGGAGAGCAAGGCTCAGAGAGGTGAACTATCTTGCTCAGGGTCACACAGCAGCAAATCACAAAGGCAGGACTCCAAATTTTAATAACTCAGTTCCATCATCCATGTACTTATTTGCTTACTTGCCAGCCAGGCCCTAAACTGTGTACAGGATACAGACAGCTGAAGCAGACAGTTGTGACGGCCCCGCCCTCGCCAAGGTTACTGTCTGTTGGGGAACATCATACAAACACCCCAAGGGTGACAACAGGGGAAGCGTGGGGTGCTGGCCAGGGGATGAGGCAGGGTGGGGGGGGTTGTCTCTCAGAAAGTGATTTGCTTTTCCCAGTGCTGACTCACCAGATCCCTCCACTGGATATGGCCATGGCTGTCTCTCCTCAGAGCTGTTTCCGTTATTAGCTTCATCACCTGCCCAGGGCTGAGTTGATGAGAACTTCTCACTCCCCTGCTTACCCACCAGCTAGTGAGATCCCGGAGCATCTGCCCTGTCCTATGCCAGCCTGTTCAGTTTCACCACTCCCTGGCTATCCCCCACTGTGGGGTACCACCCTGGTAGTGGGAGCTGGAGGAGATGCCCACTGTCCAGATGAATGATCTAGAACATGTGCCCAGCAAGGAAAAGAGGAGCATGGAATGAAGGAGTTTCCAGAGTCTGGACTAGTGTCGTCCTTGAAAGTTGTCAAGCCTTTGTCCTCAGTGAATTACAGACTCGCCCTTATCCTTGATTGTCGCCTTGCCCGGTCAGCATGAAGAAGGCCCTTTATCTGAGACCCACACTTCCTCCTTGTCCAGGCTTTCCCATTTATTGAATGAGTCCTAATGGGGTTTTCTGCTGTCTGCTGCCCTTGGCTCCTTTTCTCCAGGACTGACTGCCACCTCCCCACCCCGTCTCCTGTCTGATTCAGGGCACTGGATCTTTCTTACCACCGCCTCCCGGCGTGGTGACCAACTGTCAGAATATGCCCTTTGGCCGCTGTTTACTACCTGTTCCCTTGACCGTGCGCATGGTCTATGATTCAGATCCATCTTAAGGACCTCTTAACTTTCCATTCAGATTAGCTCTCTGGGAACCGAAGGGCTAGAGCTCAGTTTTTAGTGGTGTGCAGTGGCCACTAGAGGGCAGCAAAAGCTAGGATTTACTAAAGAAACGGGCCAACCTTGGGTTGCTGGAACCAAGGCTGGACCCTGCCCTGGATGGGGAACACCATGGGCCCACCCATGTGGGAAACAGACGGACAACTGCTTAGTGCCTGGCGAAGGGTAAGTGCTCAGTAAATGTTTCCTCGATGAAATTCCTAGTTCTAGAAATGAGAAAGCAAGTGATGGGATCACAAAATTAGTTGGGGTCAGGGTCCCGTCTTCCCCGTTCTCAAGCCGGGGTGCCGTTCCATCCCATAGTACATCAGCCCTCCTCCTTCTCTGCCCCCTTCCCTGCTCCTCCTCTGTGGGTCAACCCACGTAAACCATCTCCCTATCCAAGTTCATTTTTGAAACCCTTCTGGATAAGCAGTAGTTAGAGACTGTTTTTTCTGTCCCTTACACCTAATTTGTCACTGAGTTCTGCCAGGTTATTAAAAATCTTCTTATTTTCTGGATAGCTCCCTTGCCATTCCAGGCCCTCATCAGCCGTCTCCCTGTCTCCTCATGGTCTCCTTTCTCCCATGCTCCACCCTCAGGTCCTCTGTTATTTCAGAATTTACATACAAATTTACATACAAATTCTACCAGCTTCCTCAGGCATTCACAACTCTCCAAAACCCTCCCCAGCCACCTGGTCAACTACTTGCCCATATATTTGCTCTGTTTGGTGTTTTGATGGTCCCCTGAATATGTCCTGGTTATTTCTGCCTCTGGACTTCTTCTTTTTTTAAATATTTTATTTATTTATTTGTCAGAGAGAGAGAGAGAGAGAGAGAGAGAGAGAGCATGAGCAGGGGGAGAAGGAGACTCCCTGCTGAGCAAGGAGCCTGACGTGGGACTGGATCCCAGGATCCTGGGATCATGACCTGAGTTGATGGCAGACGCTTAACCAACCGAGCCACCCAGCCGTCCCTCCCTCTGAACTTCTGTTGATGGGTGTCATTCCAATGGAAAGATTCCCTTTTGCTCTCCATACCCCATCTTACCCAGTGTCAAAGGTCATGTGCAACTCTGGGTTCCCCACTATCTCACACATTCTTTGGCAGTGGTCTCCACAGAGGGCTTTCCTCTTCCTGGAACTAATCTTGTCTGTCCCACGTGTTTAGATACTCTCTCAGTCAGAAAGATCACTTTGGGTGGTTCGTGTCTAGGTGTATATATTATAAAACGTTATATTTCCTGGCTATTTGGCTTGGTGACTGAATACTCATGTTTAAATTGCCTTCTTCATTTTATCAATTTTCTCTGATTCAATGGCATTGTATCAACAATGGATCATCCCAGAGTTCTGTGTTTGGTACCAGATAAAATTATTGTGTGTGGGACATCGTAGCATTTTTCTTCATAAGTTTTAGTTTCTTGAGTTTTTTTTCCCCTACCAAAAATACGCCAATATTTCTAACTCAGAATCTGTGTCTCAGTTGGTAGTCATGGCAATGGTGTAGGGGGCAACTGGTAAGGCTGAGAGTTCACTGCATGGCAACATGGGGGTTTATAGTCCGGATTTGGAACTCAGCACCCCTGACTGAACCCAAGTTCCACCACTGACTAGCTATGTTGCCTTGGAAATGCTAAAAATACAAGGTCTGCCTGTGCTTTAGTTCCTCACCCAAAACACTGAAGTTTTGGAGAGTTGCTGTTTTGATTAAAGATTGTATCACATGTGAAGCACGTGCTGTCCCATTAATGGCTATTGTTCTTTTTACTGTTTTCATTTTTTTTTTTTTGGAGAGAGAGAGAGTGAGTGCACCTGCATGCAAGTGGGGGAGGGGAGCAGAGCAGAAGGAGAGGGAGAGAATCTTACGCAGACTCCATGCTGAGCGCAATGCTGGACTGGGGCTCCATCATACGACCCTGAGATCACGACCTTAGCTGAAATCAAAAGTCAGATGCTTAACTGACTGAGCCACTCAGACGCCCCAGCTTTCATTATTATTCGTTGTGACTGGCTGAGTCACTAAGTGTACATGACATAGTCTCTTTCCTTTAGAGAGGGAAGGTACTCATTTTATTTTTGAATTTTTTTATAACGTACATACAGAGAAGTGCACCCATCCGTTCAACAAATTTTCTCAAACTGAATACATCTACGTGATGAGCACTTGGATCATGGAAGAGAATGTGAGCCTCACTCATACTCCCTTCCAGGCACTATCTTCCTCCAACCTATTATCCATAGCATTTTATTTAAAAAGATTTATTTATTTATTTATTTATTTTAGAGAGAGACAGAGCCCATGCTAGAGGTGGGAGGGGCAGAGAGAGAAGGAGAGAGAATCTCAAGCAGACTCCGCACTGAGTACAGAGCCTGCCACAGGGCTTGATCTCATGACCCTGAGATCAGGACCTGAACCAAAATCATGAGCTACCCAGATGCCCCATTTTTTTTTTTGACTGTAGTGAAAACACTAAGCATGAGATCTGTCCTCTTAACAACTGTTTCAGTGCACAATATGGCACTGTTGACTCTAGGTACAATGCAGCAGATCTCTAGAACATAGGACACTCCCTTCTCTACCCCCCTTGTCCTGCTGTCCCACTGTGCTCAGCGGCTATGAGCAGTGGAGTTTCAGCAGAATCATACAATTTTGGTGTTCTCTGATAGCTGCGGGAGCTGGGGCTAAAAATTATGGGAGAGTATTAAACTGTAGGTCCAATTGGAATCTCTGGGCTAGAATAAGATTTAACAGCTATGGCAGAATGCAAAGTCAAGCTCACAGACCCTCCATGGACTAGGGAGAGATGAGAACCTTATTCTCCTTTAAATATAAGTCAAGTATGTCAAATGTGGGTCATGAGCAGCCATCCATACAGTTCCAGCAAAAGAGAGGAAACACCTATATAGGTGTCTTTAAAATCTCATCATTCTTTCTTTGTGCCCCCTCTGCATGTGATTAGGAGTCTAGCATCTAGAGAGGGGCCACGTGACAAGATGGAATTAAGAAGGAGTGAAGAGAGGACTTGTTAAAGAAAGCTGATGGCCCCAGGAACACACACCATCCTGGCTAGAAGCTCCTGGTGGCAACACGTAGGTGGACAGCAGATGTCTTTAGAGAAAGACAGAAATTTGGGTGGCACTTGCGCAAGTTACAGAAAACCTGGGGACTGCACCCGTGGAAAGGCTCTTAGAACCTACATTTTAGCAAAAAAGGACAAGAATGAGCTCTTAATTATAGAGATGGTTAGTAGTACCAACTTTGGGATATAATTGGTGTATTTCAGACCAAAAAAAGGGGGGGGAGGGGATGTCTCATGCTTGAGCTGAAAACTTTGGTATACAAGTGGGAAATCACAGCCCCCTCTCAGCACCACAACAGGGGAGCCCACCCTGAACATCCATTTACCCTCCTCCCCATTTTCCTGGGTCTACAACTCCGGGTAATACATGGAGTTCTGAACGAGAGAAGCTCAGCTCTCAGCCCGGACACAAAGCTGCACTCATCTTCCAGGGTTCATACCACCCCTTCCGGAAGGTCTGGTCAACTTCAACCCAGCTTGGTTTCTGAAGGTGAGAGACTGCCTAGGTTGTCTTAGGCAGACATAAAGGTAGAAATTTTTCTCCTTTAAGCCTGACCTCCAGTTACTCACTCACTCACTCATTCATTCATCCACCAAACATGTATTGAGCACCTTCACCTGTGGATTCACAGCCAGGATAGAATGCAATCCCCAGATAACTTGCATCTGGGCAGAAGGCACTGGGAATTCAGTCCTAGGGCTGCTTCTCTTTCAGCAAAGGGCAGGAAGCAGCGGTCCCTCACCCGCTGGACTTCCAGAAACAGCCCTATGTCTCTATGTGGGGTGCTCACACCTCAACACAGTTGTTGCTAGAAGCTGTAATGTGGATTTTTTTTTTTATCTCAGCAAGTTAAGTTTGAGAAAATAAAGATACGCTCTACATCAGGGAAATGGAAAATTACAGCCAGAAATTCATGATTCATTCCCGAGGCATAAAGCCACGAGTGCCGCAAATGCCACCAAATCTCCAAAGGCCGAATATTGACCTCAGGCTCACTGGTGAAGGAGGGAGAACATGTAAGACCCCCAATTGTTAGGGAGTTTTGTCCTTCCTATGTCAGAAAGAGAAAATGAATGAAACATAGTTTGCTATGGTAAAAGAGTCAGCAGTTTTAGCCAATGTACGACAAATCAGTAGCATAGGAACTGTAGGGCCCTTCCTAGTGTGTTCTTTTTTTTTTTTCTTTAAAGATTTTATGTATTTATTCGACAGTAGATGGAGAGGCAGGCAGAGAGAGAGAGAGAGAGGGAAGCAGGCTCCCTGCTGAGCAGAGAGCCTGATGCGGGACTCGATCCCAGGACCCCGAGATCATGACCTGAGCCGAAGGCAGCGGTTTAAACCACTGAGCCACCCAGGCACCCCCCTAGTATGTTCTTAAATACAGCCAGACCAGAAGGAAACAGCATGGACATCTACTCTGGCCTTCAAACTTTAGTGGATCCCTTTTGTACACAATAAAATCTTAACTTTGTTACAAGCATCCTCTGCCACACCTGCTTGTCAGTCCTTCCTTCTGCCACAGCAACCTACAGCTCACAGTCGTAGCCACAGATGGCCCTGAACATCCAAGCACCTTGGGTCAGCTGTCCCATCTGCCTGCAACAGCCTCCCTCCAGGTCCCGTCTGCTATAATTCCCTGTTCCTTTATGGGCCAGCTCAATTTCCTTATGTGCTGATTAGTTACTTGAGTTATTCATTCAAAAAAGAGTTGTTGAGTACAATGTGCCAAGTACTCCATTAGGTCCTGGGGTTCAGCAGTAGGCCAGAAAAACTCTTCTACCCTCCTGGAGCCTGCGTTCTTGTAGAGGAGGCAGGCGGTAATCAGGAGAAACAGGCAAAGCAAGCAGAACCTTGGAAAGATAGTGGTAAGACCGTGAAAGAGAAGAACAGAGCAAGGACAGGGTAGAGGGGGTCGGGCGTGTGGGTGGTGGTAGGGGAAGCGGAATCTAATGGTTCTGCAAGGACTTCCAAACCCTACCACCCCGGAAGTCTCCTTCCCTACATACTCCCTGGTCCCTCCGCTACAGTATCAGCATCAGCTTCTTCGTGTTTACACATATGGGTGGGGCTCTGCGACTGGAACTGGAGCCCCCAGAGACTCTGCGTCTTCAAACTCCATACACTTCACTCCGTTCACATGGTGTTTTCAGAATTGGGAGAGAACTGTGTCCACAGAAGTCAGAATCTAATGCGCCCTGCTTCCATCTTTTCCCCTTGGTGCTCTTTTCCCCGAAGCTTTCCCTCCTTGTTTTACTTTCTTGTTTGCACCTGGGGTTTTCTTAATACTCTTCTGAGAAAATATCCTCATAAATTAATTTCCCTCCCACTAATGACTTCTGAATAGGACCAACCTCTCATCGAATAAACCAGGGGAAAAACATGATCTCTCATGGCAACGCATTTGCAGAGAAAATAATTTATTCAAAGTGTGGGGTTTCAAAAATATGTCCACAGATCCTCTGATATGCCACCTTTCGGTTTCCTCCACTTGACCGTGGGCGGGATTCAGCGGCTTGGTTCTAATGAGTGGAATACGCTGGAAGGGAGGCAGATGTGTGCCTTCTGCAGATGGGATGTAAGAAGCATTGCTGCTTCCTCCTTGCTGTCTGTGGGATGACAGGCTGTGGGGAGGCCAGCTGCCATGTTGTGAGGACACTTTAGCAGCCAGGTGGAAGAGCTGTCTTGGAAGCAGGTCTGCCACGCCAGCCCCCACCCTCTGTTGGACCTTCAGAGACTACAGGTGTGGCTAGTACCTTGACTGCAACCAGGGCCACCAAGCTACGCCACTCTTGGATTCCTGACCGATGGAAACTACTGGAAAACAAGTGTTTGTTGTGCGAAGTCGCTAAGCTTTGAGGTAATTTGTTTGGCAGTAATAGAGAATTGAGTGAGTTCTGTCCTGGTTCTGACTGATCTTCAGGAAGTCAGTTAACCTTGCTCAGCTTTAGTTTCTCCGTTGTGGGTAAAGTGGGTTAAGGTCAGAATGCTCGAAGCGGCGCCAGCTCCCACACCCTGTATTCCCCGAACAAAACAAAAACACTTGAGGAACAGTGTAGTTTGGGCCAGCTGTGTGTAAAATGTACCTGTCTTGGTCTCTCTGGGGATATTTCTGCAGATTCAGACAGCAAAGCGGTCATCATCTGAACCCACAGATGAAAGCCGGGTTCTGAGAGGTGATACTCAACTTAGAAGGGGACACACGAGAATCCCACACACAGAAGATTTCAGGCTTAGAAGGGGCCTTGAGGAGATGATAAGCTTTCCATAGGTGTTATCTTCCTAGCTGACAGTGTGTTTCCATGAGTAGCAGTTCACTAAGAGCTACAGATGGGAGGTCGAAGCTCAGAGTGGTTCGGGAACTTGCTCAAAGCCACACAGTTTTTAAGCTCCAGAGCTGAGAACTGAAGCACAAACCCTCTTGCTATGTTCTGTTATTCTCAGGTGCCTCCCTGACGACTGGTCTGAGGGTTACACTGGGCAGGCTGAGGACAGGGCCGTGGCTCTTTCTGGAAGAAACTGTGCTCCTTCAGGCTGCTGCCAGAGCTCCATTTCCTACGGCCTGATTCCATTCTGCCCTACTGCCTGATTCCATTCTGCCCTAAGCCCCAGATGGGGGTCTGCCCTTGGGTGGCTGCCCTGAATGCTGCCAGGGGCAAGGGACACGGCCTGGGGCGAAGAGATGAGTGTGGCCAGTTAGATTCCATCTTGCAAGAAGGTTTGCTCAGAAGTAGTAAGAGAACAATACACTTAACCTAGGGCTGTAAAGGTTTTTGAGGGAAGAAAGATGAGACGGGCCCTAAGGGCCACAGGCAAGTCAAGATTTTGTGGGAACAGCAGCTTAGACCAAGTGGTGGCAATAAAGTGAGGAAAAGGCATATCTGGTGTGGAACCTGGAGAGAGGGGCTTGAACTGGAGCCAGAAGCGAGGTCCCTCCCACCGCCCAGATCCAGGACCATCCTGCAGGCCCTGGCTCCGCGGGGTCTAGACGGACTGTGGCTGCTAGGATTTGCTTGCTGTGCGATCCTACCTCGTCAGTTCTCCTCCCTGAGCTATCTGCACAGTGCTCTCACCCTGCAACTAAGAGAATTTCACTAGCGTTGGTGTGGCTGGCACAATATGTAAAAACAAAACTGTGTGATTATAAAATTCCCAGAGGCACAGGGGTTTTGTTTTCATTTTTTTAAAGCAAAACACACACCCAAAGACCTTCGTGGATTCTGACCACCGAACAACATAAAACACAGGCGACACTAAAAGCGGTGTTTCGTGGCACTGGGATACACAGGATGGGAGCCCTCCTCCCTCCCCGAATGAGCTCTGGCTACGAACGAACCAACCGCTTTCCAGTTTTTAAGAGATTGCTCCACACCTAGCAAAGAGGTATAATCTGCTCATAGAAATACAAGGATCAGCTATGATCTATGTGGGATTTGAGTGGCATATGATTAGAGAACAGGCTTGTGAGCTTCTAAAGGCCACTCATGATGGGCATAAACTAGTGCCTCAGAAAAGACTGCATTTTGGTCAATGGTGCCCTCTGAGTAGCCCTGACCTGCCAAAAAGTGGCACTTTGCAGCACCAGCACAGACAGACACAGTGTAGAGTTCCTGGCTGACAACGCAGGGTCCTGGATGCGGCTCCCAGTTCTGTCACTCAGTAGCTATGTGGCTCAGATAAGCAATTGCAACTGCCTCCACCTCTAAAACAAAAAGCATGGACTAGAGGATTGCCAAGGCCCATTCCTGCTCCGAAACTGTGTGTGATTCAAAGATTCTCAACTGCTCTGCACAGCTGGCAGCTTAAGCAGTCACTCACCATACCGGGATGAGGACCACATTACCACAGTATGCCTAGAAAACTCCACACAAAAAACCCCGGAGCGCATGGTCTGGCCATGGGGCACACTCTCCACAGTCAGAATGACTTTATGTCTATACCTGGACGCATGACTTCCCTAGGCCTGTTTTTCTTCTAGTAGGGCCTGAATGGGTGACTAAAAATAAAAGGGACTTTTCTGATCTCATTTTTTTAAAAGGAGACTCCACACCCAATATGGGGCTTGAACTCCTGACCCAGAGGTCAAGAATCCCATGCTCCCCTGACTGAGCCAGCCAGGCAGCCTCTTATCTCTTTACATTTAAGATAATTCCAGGTCATAAGTGTAGAAATATATACAATTTTGACCTCTTGCCCCCCCCTCCTTTTGTCTCTTTGCTTTTTTCTAAAAGAAATCTGGAAAACCTAAGCCTCCTCTGGCTTCTTTGCTTCAGGTTTGCTTATAAACACACTGGTGGCCAAGATACGCTTCAACAGACGAATGGATAAAGAAGACATGGGCCATATGTACAATGGAGTATTACGCAGCCATCAGAAAGGATGAATACCCAACTTTTGTATCAACATGGACAGGACTAGAGGAGATTATGCTGAGTGAAATAAGTCAAGCAAAGAAAATCAATTATCATATGATTTCACTTACTTGTGGAACATAAGGAATAACACGGAGGACATGGGGAGAGGGAGAGAAGTGAGTTGGGGGAAGTTGGTGGGGCAGATGAACCATGAGAGACTATGGACTCCAGGAAACAAACTGAATGTTTTAGAAGGGAGGAGGGTAGGGGGATGGGTTAGCTCGGTGATGGGCATTAAGGAGGGCACGGATTGCATGGAGCACTGGGTGTTATAAGCAAACAATGAATCATGGAACACTACATTGAAACTAGTATGGTGACTAACATAACATAATAAAAAAACCTAATTAATCAATTTTTAAAGAACCCACTGGTGGCCACACCCTGCTCTTTATTCAGCACCCCACCAAACCTCTAGGCAAATTATTTACATTTCCCTCCAATTTTGCTTTGCCCTAACCCTGCAGCGCCTGCCTGCTGGAGGCGTGCTGGGTGCCGCTGGTCCCAGGGCCTCAGTGACTCGTGAGGAGCTGGTGCACAGGTCATTCATGGAACTACTGTCATGCTCATCATTTCTAATGGAACAGCGTTCAGGGTTTTAAAGCTTCTAGCCTCTTACCCCTCCGCTGGGAAAGGATTTGTAACTTTGACTGTGGCTTCTTCCCCACAGAGGATCAGCGCACTTCAGAAAGAAAATCTCCAGTCCCCAGCAGCCCCAGAGAGCCTAAATGCAGAAGGGTGGTTTGTTCTGCATTTTAATATCCCTGAAACATGGTGGTGAATGGCTCTAAAGCCATTTTAGGATGCCCTGAAATCCCCATCTGACTGCTTCCCTCAGCACCCCTTCATCTGCAGGCTACAGACCCCTCCCCACTGCACGCCTTCTCTGAGAGTGACATGCTCAGCCACTGGGACTGGCACAGTGTGGCACTCACATGGTAGACTCCACTAGCCCCCAGGACACCAGGAGACAGCACAGCAGAGATGCAGGTAGAGCCCTAGGCTAAGAGTCAAGAGTCTGGGTGGCCATTGGTTCTTGCCCTACGTGGGTGATTATCCTGAGCAAGATGGCAGATCTTTCTGGGCCTATTTACTCACTTATTAAGAGAGCACTGCATATGTGAAAAGGATACATAAAAAGGCATCCTTGAGCTCTGCCTTCGTGTTCTGATTCACAGCTTGTCCTTCACTGACTCCCACGGTGGCCAGTGCCAAGGACTGAGCCCACGGGTGGGTGGTGAGCAGCTGCAGCCACTGAGCACTGGAGCCTCTGGGGGCCCCACCATGTGCTCTGCTACAGGTGGCCATTTGGAAAGACATTCTGCTTAAATGTCCTTATTGTCATTGCCATTCTGATATTATAATACCCTTCCGAAAGAAATGAGGGAAAAGTCTGTGTCCTTCCAGCTCCAGACACGGTATCTTCGTTCGCATTTAAAAATGTCTCTTGCTGTAAGTTTTTTCATGGAAAATTCTGTTCTCTTCTTTTAGTGTCACTGTGTCCCCGAGGAGCCAGCATTGCTTTAATAACTTATTCTAAATGTCAGCCAGCTCATCCATAGCATACACACGTACTTTCCTCCTTGACCACAAGCTACTACCCAGTGACCACTTCTTGACTACTTAACTAAGAGTAATAAAGGCCGCTCTTCTCTCTGTCCCTATCTCATGCTATTCCATGCCATTCCCCAGTTCCTGTGGCAAGGTCACTCCAAATCATCCCACTGTCTGAAGGAGAGAAGGCACATCTTGCAATGTCAATTTAAGAAAAACACACCATGCTATATTTGTACTTGTCAAAACGCACAATGTTATTTAACCTAACGTGTTTGCCTTTTCATTCTTGCTGTCAGCAAACCCGAAGATGAATTCACTTCCAGCACGACAGTGGGGACTCGGACTGCTCACAACCCCTTGCTTTTCTGAGTCCTCACCATAGGATTTTCTTCTAAACCCTTTACATTGTATATAAGCAAACAAACTACTCATCAATAGGAAGGAGTCTTGCTCATGACTTTCTGAGTAAAGAGAGGTCATAAAATGTGAAGGCGCTCCACTTCATTCTTTACCTATTCCTTTGTTGCCTAGGGAGCCAGGTTCAAGTCTCCGAGCATATAATTTAGGGTCTTGGAGATCTAATTCCTCAATCTTTCCAACTCATCTGCTACCAGACTGACCGTCTGCTCCAAGTCACAGTGACACTTGCTAATTCCCAAATATACCCAACATTTTCCCAACTCCCTGACTCATATGTATGGCATTTTCTGTCCAGAATAGGTTCTCTCTCCCTCTGCCAAGCCACACTTCTCTCACCTTCTGGAAATCCCACATTCATGCCCAGCTCAGATATAGCCCCATTCCTGAACCCGTCCACAAGAAGTTCCAAATAACTCCCTCCCTACCTTTTTAGTGGAATGCCATTTGTACATCTTATAAGCATGTTTTTGCCTTGGATATTTGTCTATATTCCTGCATCTTCCATAGGATTGGAAGTGATTTAACAGCATAGCCTGCGGGGTTAGTAAATTTTTCTTATATAGAGACGATTTTCAATTATTGTTGATTTAAATTTGCTGAAATAGATGGAAAGTGCTATACTCTGATTCCTCACATTTTTGAAACTTCTACATCCCCCGTTTCCTCCATATGGACTCTCTTATGTTTATTTTTGAAATTCTACATCTTTCTTAGAGTTTTAGTTAAATTCTCAAGTACTTTTGGGAAATAGGTGGAGTAGGTATTTTATTTTATTTTATTATTTTTTTAAAGATTATTTATTTATTTGACAGAGATCACAAGTAGGCAGAGAGGCAGGCAGAGAGAGAAAGGGGAAAGGAGGCTCCCCGCTGAGCAGAGAGCCCGATGGGGGGCTCGATCCCAGGACTCTGAGATCACAACCCAAGCCGAAGGCAGAGGCGAAACCCACTGAGCCACCCGGGCGCCCCTGGAGTAGGTATTTTAAATACTTTTTATTGGCTTGTGATTTGGGACTTTTCATGGGGCCAACATTAATTTTGAGGAAATCCCTCATAATCCTTTAAAAATCCATTTAAAATATATTTTACAGATCAAGAGGGAAAAACGCAATGCTCCTTTACAATATATGAAAAGAGGAGTTATGAGTCTCAAAGAGACTTTTGCTATACTCTAATACTCTTCTGTACAAGATAAGCACAAGATATGGAGGACGGAATGAGAGAGATACACGATAGATTGCCACTACCTATTTTTCTGATAATATGAGACAGTATGGCCAAGAATTCTAGGTGCCTCCCAAGTCCATTCAGCCATGACTTCTTAGTAATGAAGATTCTTTTTTTTTTGAGAGACTGTACATTGCCACCTACTAAAAGAGTATTTTCCCCAGGTCTCCTTGCAGCTGAAGTAGCCCTGTTATCAGAAGTTGGCCAGTGGGATGAAAGCCCGAGTGCCGCCTACATCTAGTCTCCTTTGTGTGGGGGTATGTGGGGGAGATGGCTCTTCTTCCCTGTTGCGCAGTCCATTCGCTGCAACACCTGCCATCTTGGACTAGGAGTTAGAGCACATAGTGGAGGAAGGAGCTAGCAGGAGCCCGAGTACGGATGAGGCTATGCGTCTTTTCCACCAGTCCTAGATTACTTATCCTCAGGTGTCTGCTATGTGAGAGGAAAAAAAAATAACAAAAATAAATTTCTCCTTATTTAAGCCAGTGTCATTTGGAGATTTTGTCTGTAGCTAAGCCTTCTAATCCTAACTGATACAGGTGAGAGGATTTTTTGAAGGTAGCAAGGGGAGTTTTGGAAATGTTTTTTTTTTTAATCTTCATTGTTTTTTATTCTGATCAGAAAGGAAAGGAATTAAAAAGCAGCTTGGATCTGAGGACCACATATCTTTGACAAAAGAAGATAGGGTGTGAGGGGATGTCCCAGAACCAGTTAAGAGAGCTCAGATGACAACAAAGCCTGTAACACGGATGCTCTGAAACCCAAGTGACCAGAACAGACTGGAACAGATGGAAGGGCCAAGTATTCAGGGGTCAAGCTGTGGCCTTCTTAGAAAACTCAAGGACTGCTGGTACAAGCAGAGCCCAAAATGTCTCATCTAACAGAGAAGATGAGAAACAAGCTGTAAATCAGCATAAGAAGTAAATATGGGACAACATAGAGTGGTTGATGATGACTGAGGTTTTGTGAGAATATCTGTACATCATATACATTAATCTCAAATGTGCTTCATTTTCTGTATTTTAATGTTCACAAGCTTAATATTTACAAGATTATTTCCAAGTTTACAGTTTTCAAAACACCTTTACAGGAACTATCCCCCCACCTTCCTAATTGATTGTACAATCATGTACTGTTTTGTTTTTGTTTTTGTTTACTAGGAAGACTCTTTCTGATGCTTTCCTACTATTAAAAGACCTACTTAGTTTCCTGGTAGGAGCTACAAAAATTGCAGGACACGTGTGGGTGATGGGATAATTAGCCTCTAGAGGACTAGTCTAGAATTTTTATTTATTTATTTATTAACATATAATGTATTATTAGCCCCAGGGCTACACGCCTGTGAATCGCCAGGTTTACACACTTCACAGCACTCACCATAGCACATACCTTCCCAATGTAGTGATGGATATCAACGAACTTCGCTTTAACCCCAGCATGGCAATCTGGTATCTCCACCAGTCTTTTCTTTGGTTGCTTTGTTTATTCTCCCGTGATGAACTAGTCCTGCTGCCCATGTGAATGCAGCCCTCTGCTGATGTCAGGCTTCATCAGAGGCTCCTCTGCATGCTAAGTATTAACTCTCTACACCTTTCCCAGCCTGCATTTGTCTGCCCTGTCCTAGCGTCCGGTCTTCTGAGTTCCAACCATGAGAGTCTTTTTGTCCTTTATTGGCTTAAACTCTTCTGTTCCTGCCTCTGAACCTTCGTTCAGGCCATGCTGGATGCATGAAAAATACTTTCTATTCATTTGCTCTGCCAACCAACCCTTTCCCATGCTAACCTCGCAGGTTAATCTCCTCCAGGGAGTCTTCCTGAACAATTAGCAATTAGGCTTCCACACATTCATCCGGTTTTCAACCACAGTCATTTCCTTAAATTTTTTGCCATTTGATGGAGGAATATGTGTTTTCTTTTGTAATTTACATGGTTTTTCCATCTAAGAGAATCTTGTCCCAAACACAATTGTTTGTGCATTCTTTCTTGAAAGTTTCACCGCATGCAGAGAATCTGTTCCTCACGTCAGCTTTCTTTCTCCCTCATCATCCATTCTCTCATACAAAGTTGTTCCGAGCTAACTAAAAACTGTTTCCAAGATGCAATTTAACCACCCCCTCACTACATCATCAATGTCCTTGGCACCCACATAAGTGAGATGTGTCCTTCTAAATGCATGGCTTTATTAAATTAGCATTATTCCTTATGTATTTCCTGTATTTCTTTATGCTTGCAGGAACTGCAGGTCAGGAGACCTAAAACTAATCCTGTTTCTACTGGTTATATGAACTCAGGGCTAGGGTTTTTTTTTTTTTTTTTTTTTTTTTTTTACTATTATGTGCTTTAGATTCTTAATCTACAAAATGAAAATTATGAAGGATTCTTCCGGATCTAAGATTCTGCCATTCTGGATCTATGAGTTAATTCCCTACGGGGACTACTTCAACTGCCTGGTGCTGTCATCCAACCTCAAACACCTCCATCCCTCACTCCAAGGGCAGGTGGCAGTTCTTTTAACACACACACACACACACACACATTTTATTGTGCTTAGCACAAGGCCAACAGTTTTGATACAACATGGAAAGAGAGTTAAATATATTTAAATGATTGAACAAATCTGCAAATTTCAGAGACAGGTAGTAGAAGGGGAATGTGTTGTGTGGACTTCCTAATCACTGCAGGTCCTCAGAAGACACATGGCAAGGAACAATGAGTTCTGTCCCTGTCTCTTCCTAGGGAAACTGCTATATTAGATCAAACCCTTCCATCAGGAGAAGCTACATTTCATTTTCTTTCTTTCCTTTTTTCTTTTTTTTTTTTGTTTTGTTAAGATTGCTTTCTTTCTTTTTAAGATTTATTCATTTGTCAGAGAGAGAGAGAGAGAGAGTCAGCCCAAGCAAGGGGAGTGGCAAGCAGAGGGAGAAGCAGTCTCTCTCTCTCTCAAATTAAAAAAAAATATTTAAAATACAAAACAAAACAGAGAGGGGAGTTTATAACTCGCTTGTTTACACATAAGGAACAGAGAGACAGATAAAGTGATTTGCAAAGACAAAGAGCTGGGACCAGAAACCCTTCTGTTATTGGTGAATTTGATACCAGTCTGATAGTTTCCTTCTCCACCCCAAGTTCTGCCATCATAGTGACTTCATCTCTCTTTGGGCAGCCCCTCCAGCACCTGGGGGCCTCTTGGTTCTTTGACCTCCTGGTCTCCACTGAGCTCCTCTTTCACTCCACTTCCAGTAGCCCCCTCCCATGGTCACACCGTGAATCTCACCATCACCGTTTTTGACCACTCTGACTTTCACAACACCACATAGACATCTTCCTGTCTTTAGCAGCATTCTATACATTTCGATAGGTTGTATTTTTATTTTCATTCAATTCAGCTCATTTCCCTTTCGATTTCTACTCTGACCCATGGGTTATTTAGAAGTGTATTATTTAGTTCCCAAATACTTGGGAAATTTCCAGAGATCTTTCTGCTACTTATTTCTAATTCTATTGTGGTAGAAAACACACTTTGTATGAGGTGAATCTTTTTAAATGTATTGAGACTTATTTTATGGCCCACAAAACAGTTCCTTTTGGTAAATATTTTATGAACATTTGAAAAGGATGTGTATTCTGCTATTGTTGGGTAGAGTGTTCTATAAATTTTCTTTTAAAGATTTTATTTATTTATTTGACACAGAGAGAGAGACAGCGAGAGAGGGAACATAAGCAAGGGGGGTTGGGAGAGGGAGAAGCAGACCTCCCACTGAGCAGGGAGCCTAATGGAGATTCTATCCCAGGACCCTGGGACCATGACCCGAGCTGAAGGCAGACACCCAGTGACTGAGCCAACCAGGTGCCTCACGTTCTATAAATGTTAATGAGGTCAAGATGGTAGATTGTGTTCAAGTCCTCTGCATACTTACTGATTTTTTTTTAAAGGTTTTATTTATTTATTTGGCAGAGATCACAAGTAGGCAGAGAGGCAGGCAGAGAGAGAGAGAGAGAGGAGGAAGCAGGCTCCCTGCCGAGCAGAGAGCCCGATGCGGGACTCGATCCCAGGACCCTGAGATCATGACCTGAGCCAAAGGCAGCGGCTTAACCCACTGAGCCACCCAGGCGCCACTGATTTTCTATTTATCTTATCAATTATTGAAAGAGGGATATTAAAATCCCTGGCTGTGTGGTGCCTGGGTGGCTCAATCGGTTAAGCATCTACCTTTCGCTCAGATGACGATCTCAGGGTCCTCGGATCAAACTTCCTACTCAGCGGGGAGTCTGCTTCCCCTTCTCCCTCAAACCTTCCCCCAACTCATGCTGTCTCTCTCTCTCTCTCTCAAATAAATAAAAGAAATAAAATCCCCAACTGTAATTGCTGATTTGTCTATCTCTCCTTGCAGTTCTATCAGTTTTTCCTTCATGTATTTTGAGGTTCTGTTATTACATGAGTTAGAGTTTAGGGTTTTTAGGTCTTCTGGACAATCACTGTGAAATACCCATCTTTATCCTTAATATTTTTTGCTCTGAAATATACTTTGGTTGATATTAATGTGGCCATTCAAGATTTCTTTCAGAATGATGTTAGGATGTTATACTTTTTTAAAAGTCCTATTTGTATACTCATACTTAAAGTGCATTTCTTGTTGGCAGCATATAGTTTGGTCTTTTTTTTTTTTTAAATCTACTATGGTAAGTTCTGTCTTTTAGTTGGGATGTTGAAGTAATTTATATTTACTATGATTATGAATACGTTAAGGTTTGAGTCTATTTTCTTATTTGTTTTCTATTTTTCTCTTCTGTTCTCCTCCATTTTCTTTTCTTTTCTGCTTTTTTTGGATTACCTGAGAAGATCTTATGATTCCATTTTATATCCTTTGTTGGCTCATGTTATGGGCTGAATTCTATCCCTCCCATATTCATATGTTGAAGACCCAAACCCCAATGTGACTGTGTTTGGAGATAAGACCTTTATGGAGGTAATTAGGGTTAGATGAGGTCCTATTGGTGGGTCCCTAATCAAGTAGAATGTGTCTTCATAAGGAGTGCAAAGGACACGAGAGCCCTCTCCACATAAGAAATGACCATGTAAAGACACAGGAGGAAGGTGGCACCTAGGAAGAGAGCCCGTATCAGAAATGAAAGTTGCTAACAACTTGATCATGGACTTCTAGCCTCTAGAATGGTGAGAAAATAAATGTGTTGTTTAAGCCACCCAGACTGTGGAATTTTGTTGTGGTAGCCCAAGCAGACTAAGACACCTTACTGCTTATAACTCTTTGTTCTGTTATTTCAGGATTGTGTTAGGATTTATAGAATATATTTTTAACTTATCACAGTTACCTTCAAGTGATATTATACTACTTCATGATAGCATCAGAATCTTATAATACTACACTTCCATTTTTCTCTTCCCAATGTTTATGCTATTATTGATATACAGTTTACTTTAAATATATTACAAGCCATACATTTCATTAGTATTGCTTTTGTTCAAATATTCAACTATTTCCTTTAAAAATAACTCCCCAGACTCTTCATCTAAATTTTCAAATTCATTATATATATCAACTATCTTCCAAATTAGAACAAATGACAGTTTTCCAAATGTTTCAACACTGCACAATATAGATGTCCATTTCTCTGGTCTCCAGTAATCACTCCATCCTCACCACACTTCCAAAGACAATAGCACATATTTTGCTTTTTGTTGTTTTTCTTTTACTTTTAAAAAATTTTGTTATGGCGGCATTCATTCTGTATTAGCTTTGCTGGAATAATAAACATACCATGCATAATAAAAATTTAGGGGACAAGAAAGCTTAAAATGATTGCATTTTATCTGACATTAAAATTTTTATACCAGCTTTCTATTGGTGAATTTTTGCCTGGTGTACCTTTTTCCATCACTTTATTTTCTATATCACTGTTTTAGATTTGTATCTCTTTAGTGTGTACCTGGATTTTGTTTCAAAGATCAAATTGGAAGGTATTTGTATTTTAATCAATATGTTAAATCCATTTGAATTTATTGTTTTAACAATTTGCCTCTTTCTGACTCTTTTTGATTTGTATTTTCTATTCATCATGAATTCACTTTACATCTTTTCTCTTAGATTGATAAGGTCACTGTATTCTCCTTAACTTTCCTCAACCATTATTGAAAGTATATAGTCTACTTCTAGTCTTTTGGCGACAATCCTTACATTATCCTTACAAAAGTGTATTTTTCCAACAAACTCTAAGTTAATTACTACTTTTATCCTGCTCTGAGGTCAGATAAGGATCTGAGCTTGTTTAACCCTCCCTCAGGTCACTCCATTTTGTTTCAAGAAGTTAGTACTCTTTTTATTCTTACTATTTGCACAGAACATTAAATTATATTTACCACAATGTTTTATTGTTTCTCTAACTTACCACCTTTTTTTTGCATTTAACCCCTCCCTTCTGGGTTCACTTTTCTTTTTGCAAAAAATCAAGAACTTATGAATAGTAAAATCTCCAAGTACTTGTACATCTGAAAATAAATATCCTTACATCACCTTCACCGTCTTATCTCACCTTCTTAAACTATAATTTTGCTGGGCATAGAATTCTAGGTTATAAGGATCTTCTATTGGAACACTGATGCTCTTATGGTATCTCTGTTGTAGTGGATGAGAAGCCCAATATCAGACTAATTGTTGTTCCTTTTGGGTAAGTGGTTCTTTCTTCTGTTGTTAAGATTTGTTACTATTCTTAATTTTCTCTAGTTTCACTACAGTGTTTCTATATTTCCTCAGTTTTGGAAAATTCTTGGTCATTTTCTCTTTGAAAAATGTCTTCTTGCCATCCTCCTCACTTTACCCCAGAATTCTTAGTGAAATTATTTTTCATCCATCTCTTTAATCTGGCTGTGCTCTAAGAGATTTCTTCACTTCTGTTTTCCGAATCAGTAATTCCCTCTTCATCTGTGTGAATTCTTGTATTATAGTCACTTGCTTCTATTTTATATATAGGATTCTTCTCTTACCACTTTGTCTCTTTTATACTGCACTCTGTGTGTAAATCTTGTTTCTTTGCCCTGGAATTTGCTATTTCTAGTGCTCTTCATTTCTTTGTGTAGGTCCATATGTCCCTTTTGGTATCATTTCCTTCTCTGTAAGGATCTCCCTTTAACATTTCCTACAGTGTGGATCTGTGGGCAAAGAATTTTTCCTCCAGCTTTTGTATGTCAGAAAAAAAAAAATCTTCATTTTCCAGAGATATTTTCACAGGGTATAGAATTCTAGACTGACATCTTTCTTTCTACTTTTAGTACTCCATTCAGGGGCTCCACTGTCTTTTTGCTTGCCTTGTTTTCAATGAGAAACATGCCCCCCATCCATATACTTGTGTCTTTGTATATAGCGTGTCTGTTTTTCTCTGGATACTTTCAGGATTTTCTCTTTTATCACTGTTTTTGAGCAATTTGAGTATGATAGGTCTTGGTACAGTTGTCTTCATAGTTCTTGTGCCTGAGGTTTATAGGGATTCCTGGATCTATTTTATCAAATTTGAAAAATGTTCAGCCATTATTATTTGAAATTTTTTCTGTCCCTCTTCCCCATGGGGAATTCCAATTACATGAGTATTAGGCCACTTAGTTATCCCACAGGTCACTGACACTTTTAAAAAAGATTTTATTTATTTATTTGAGAGAGAGACATAGACAGTGACAGAGAACATGAGCTGGGGAGAAGAGGAGAAGCAGGCTCCCTTCTGAGCAGGGAGCCAAACATGGGGCTTAATCCCAGGACCCTAAGATCATGACCTGAGCCAAAGGCAGGCGCTTAACTGACTGAACCACCCAAGTGTCCCAGACATTTTGTCTTTTTTATTAAAAAACTATTTTTTTTCCATGTGTCCTATTTTGGATAGTTTCTATTATTATGCTTTCAAGTATACTTAGATTCTCTCCTGCAGAGTTTAATCTACTGTTAATCCCATTTGGCTATTTTTCACCTCAACCACTGCAGTTTTCACCTAGAAGTTCAAATATGGATTTTTCTTTATGTCTTCCATGTCTTTACTTTAAATAATAAATGTTTTTATGTCTACCTCTGCTAACTCTAACATCTGTGTCAATTCTGGCTAAGTTTTGAATACTCTCCCCTCCCCCCACTATGGGTCCTAGTTTCCTACTTCTTCGCATGCCCAGTAATTTTGGATTGGATGCCAGACATTGTGGATTTCTGGATCCACAGAAATGGATCCAGAATTAGATGCAATCTCATGATTACTGAGCATTGGAAGCTCAATATTTTTGTGTTCCTACTATTTTATATCCCTAATTGTTTGTAAGTTTTGTCCTGACATGCTGGTAAGTTACTTTGATAGACTGATCCCTTTGAGACTTGTTAGGCTGAACCAGAGCCTAGTTTGTTGAGGGCTTACTATTCCCCAGTATGAAGATAAGACCCTTCTCAGTGCTCTACCTGATGCCTTGCAAATTTCAGATGTTCTGGTCTGGCTGGTGGGAACAGGCACTATTCCAGGCCTGAGTACCTCTTCTCTCTATTTCAGGTAATTCTTCCCCATCCTGGGGAAGTTTCCTCATATGCATGTGCTGATTACTACTCTGATGAACACCCGAGGGGCCCTCTGAAGATCTCTAGAGGTCTCTTTCCATGCAGCTCTCTTCTCCCCAGTCTTCTGTTCCATGAAGTCTATCTGCCTTGGTCTCACTGGACTTCCTGCTCCATCTTTTAACTCAAGGGACACCCTGCTCTAAACCTGGAAACTCAAGGCAGAAAGCTAGGTTACTCAGAGGGCTCACTGTTTATTTCCTGTCTCTCAGTGATCACTCCGTCCTTTATTGTCTGATGTCCAGTGTCTTGAAAATTGTTGTTTCTTACATTTTGTCTCGTTTTCTGGTTGTTTTGGGCAGGGAGTGTGTATCTAGCCCTTGATGCTCTATCTTGGGCAGAAGCAGAAGTCTCACATCTTCTTTCCTGAACACAATTTACTGTTCTTTCAACTTGCTTATTACTCTTACTATGATTTTTTTTTTAACCCTATTGGAACCTCTAGTACATGGAGCCCTCTACTTTCTCCTAATCCATTAACACTCTTCCTTTATCACTCTCCTTCCTCTGCAGCTTGGTTTTCATGGCCCATTATTTCAGTAATGCTCTTGCCAATGTCCTCAATTTAGAAAAACATGTTTAAGCATGAATGAAATTTAGAGGTAACTTCCTATTATTTTCCAGTTTCACAAATGACAAAACTGAGGTTTTCAGAAGATAGATGATTTGGCTAAAATGTTTTCCACAGCTCATGCAGATGCTTAACAGTAACATTAGGACCCAAACCAAACTTCTTGACTCCAACCTAGGGTTTTTTCCATCCCACAGCAGCACTATATTTTTTTGCCCAGGTCTACTTGTATAAAATATTCTGTGTTTGCAGACAATTTGAATGTGGTTTATAGCAGAGCTTGTCCTAACTTCCCAGTGATAACATAAACTACTCAATGTTGGGGTGACCACAAGATTTCTAGAATAAGGTCATGCAACCTTATAACATGACTTATAGTAGGAGCGATGTGGCTAATATATAAAGTAATAAATTAAGCCATAAGATATAGAAGGGCTCATGGCCCTCTAGACTCATCAGGGCATCGTACCCTCAAAAATTGGTTCTCTAAGTCTGGAAAAAGTTTCAAGAAGACTTCTCATCCCTATACTCTGATTGGACATTAACATTAACACTTATCCAATGTATATAGGGGCTAATAGTCATGGACAAAGCCTAATGCAAGTTAGGGCAGTGAGAGTAAACAGATAACAAACAGTTAGTTTACATGAATAACACTATTTCAATGTATAGGCATAATGTGTTTTATTGTGCTTTGCTTTATACTGCTTTGCAGATACTATACTTTTAGAAATTGAAAGTTTGGGGCAATCCTCCGTTGAGCAAGTCTATTGGTACCATTTTGCAACAGCATTTGCTTACTTTGTGTCTGTGGCACATTTTGGTAATTCTCACAGCATTTCAAACTTTTTCATTATTATTATATTTGTTATGGTGATCTGTGATTAGGGATCTTTGATATTACTATGGCAATTGTTTGCCATGAACTGCATCCACATAAGATTAAGCAAACTTAATCAATAAATGTGGTGTGTTCTGACTGCTCCATTAAAGGGCCATCCCCCTCTCTCCCCTTCTCTTAGGCCTCCCTATTCCCTGAGACATGGCAATATTGAAATTAGGTCAACTAATAACCCTACAAAGCCCTCTAAGTGTCTAAGTGAAAGAAGGAGTCTGTATATCTCCTACTTTAAATCAAAAGCTAGAAATAATTAAGCTTTGTGAAGAAGGCATGTTGCAAAACCAAGATAGGCCAAAAGCTAGGCCTCTTGCACCAAACAGTTAGCCAAGTTGTGAATGCAAAGGAAGAATTCTTGAAGGAAATAAAGAGCACTACTCCAGTGAACACAAAAATGATAAGCAAGTGAAACAGCCTTATTGCTGATTTGGAGAAAGTTTTGGTGGTCTGGGTTGAAGATCAAACCAGACACAACATTCCTTTAAGGGGCCTTAACTCTCTTCATTTCTAGGAAGGCTGAGAGAGGTGAGGAAGTTGCAGAAGAAAAGTTGGAAGCCAGCAGAGGCTGGCTCATGAGATTTAAGGAAAGAAGCTGTCTCCATAACATGGAAGTACAAGGGGAAGCAGCAGTTGCTGATGGAGAAGCTGCAGGAAATCCTCCAGAAGATCTAGCTCAGATAATTAATGACAGTAGCCACACTAAACAACAGGTTTCACTATAGACAAATCACCTTCTGTTGGAAGAAGATGCCATCTAGGTCTCTCATAGCTAGGGAGGAGAAGTCAATGCCTGGTTTCAAAGCTTCCAAGGACAGGCTGACTCTCTTGCTAGGGGCTAAAGTAGTTGCTGACTAAGTTGAAGCCAGTGCTCATTCACAATTCTGAAAATCCAAGGGCTTTTAAGAATTATGCTAACTCTACTCTGCCTGTGCTCCATAAATGGAACAACAAAGCCTGGATGATAACACATCTGTTTGCAATATGATTTACCAAAAATTTTAAGCCCCCTGTTGAGACATACACTCAGGAAAGATTCCTTTCAAATATCACTGCTTATTGACAATGCACCTCTCTCTCACACACACACATCACACATATACCCATCTGTTGAGTAGACCCAAAATCTGAGACTCTGAGTTATAGCCTAAATCTAAGTATCAAGTTAAGAGCCAAAATGTAAATTATTTGCAAATATGACTTGATGTTAACTGCTAATGTAGTCATTCTGATGTTCTCCAAATATTTTTAGCCATCTGCCTTCTGGACATATAGCTCAGCTGCTTTTCCTGGCTCCTGATGGTTTTGCAGGGCCATATGACTAATTCTGGCCATTGATGCTGAGTCATTTCCACACTGTATCATTTAATTGTGGGTTAAGAGCCTTAAGAATTCTCCTTTTGTCCAGGATGGTAATTGCCAACTTTAGAAGCTGGTCTATCAGCCAGAGCCTAATTCCCCTATGATGAACAGACCCCTTGCCACTCCATTCTGAACATACAATGTTAGCAAGAAATTGTACTGTCTTAGTGATGGATATTAGTAGGACTCCAGGGACACTGGGAGAGTGGTAGGAAAGATGAAGTTAAGAGGCAGAGAGAGTTGCAATGGGGCCATTCTGAGACAAACATGGACATATATCAATTGAATGTAATTTGTGCAGACCTACTGGCTTTTATTATTGTTGTTACTACTACTACCATGATGAAGATTATTACTTCTATTATTAGTTTTTTAAAACAACCTAAAGATTATTGCTGTTACATGCTATGTTTCATTTTTGGTGTTGAATAAGGATATAGAAGGAGGAGATATCTTTCTAGATTTTGGATCCGTAAGGCTAACAGGTATTCATCATACACAGTGTGAATTTTGTTGAGTACTTATATTTTCTCACATAATAGTTAATAGTTTGTTGAGTACTTATATTTTCTCACATAATAGTTATATTCCTTGTTGTACTTTTGAAACAGTCTTAAAAGTCAATGAAATCAAGCTGAAGGTCAGCTTCACTTGCTTATTGGGGGAACTGGCATCAGATGTCACTGTTGACCATTTCTTGGGCTTACTCACAACAGATGCATCAATTCTCACATTTTCATTTCCCAGAGTCTTAGGAATGCTTAATAAGAGTCATGGGCATGGGAGTGGGGCAGGGCAGAGAGGAGAAGTGCATTTTCAATCAACCATATTTTTAGAACTTTAGTCCTCATTGGTGACCATCCAGGTGAAGAAAATAAAGTGAGAGACAATTTTCCAAATTGACTTCTCAGAGCAATTGTTTCTTTTTCTTGGACATGTGTTCTGTTGGCCTTATTCTCTTATTGCTCCTGGCTCTTGGTGTTTTCCCCTTTTTAATCTTCCCATTTCCATGCTTGACTAAAAATGCTCTATAGAGCTCCAAAAGTCGAGTGATACATTTAAAAACTCATGGGTGGGTAATACAAGAAAAATTGTTGAGAAAGGAGTTGGCATTTATCAGAATCCTTTAAATTGTCAGTGACCAACCTCATGAAAGTTTCCCACACCTGGCGGTGCACCTAGGTTTCCCTTTGCTCCTTTGATGGCCTTGAAATTTCTTTGCTAAATTTTTTTTTAAAGATTTTATTTATTTATTTATTTATGTATTTGTCAGAGAGCGAGAGAGAGCACACACAAGTGCACAAGCAGGCAAAGCGGCAGGCAGAGGTGGAGAGAGAAGCATGCACCCTGCTGAGCAAGGAGCCTGATGCAGGACTCGATCCCAGGACCCTGGAATCACAACCTGAGCCAAAGGCAGTGGCTTAACCGACTGAGCCACCTAGGTGCCCTCTTTGCTAAATTTTCTATTGCTTTCCTTGTTTATCAATCCTGGCTTTCAATCCTAGATTTTAACTTTCCTATACAGTCATGCACCACACCTTCTATTCTTGCACTGTCTGGTTGGAACTCAAGCAGCATGCTCCTTGTTTATTTTGCCAAGTATGACATTATTCTGTAGAACTCCTTCCTACTCTCTGGTGGTGCAATGCAGGTGTTTGCCTGCCAGTTTGGGGGCATTACAGAATATTTCTCTGTATTTCTGCACACTAATGTTCTCTATTACGAACTTGTATTTGCAGTGCTTACTCTCTGGCACTCATACTAGCAGTAGAGATACAACAGTGAAAAAGCAGGTAAGAATACTTGCCCTCACAGAACTTACCCTGTAGCAAAGACAAATCCAATTACCAGTATGATTTGACATGGATCCTATAAGACAGCACTGATTCTTTATCCAGCTAATGACCTGCATCTACATGGAAGCTCAATGGGTAATTGATGCCTTTGCATTTTTTCTAACTTTTAATTTCAGTTCACAACTGCATTTTCATCAAAATAGGCCAAAAGGCAGTCAACCCATACCAAGTGTGGTTAGAAGGCCCCTGCAACTCATGCAACACACGTTGCTCCAGAAAAGCAGAAAATAACCAAATTCCACATTTGATTTCTCATAGCCACATGGAGAATGTGATTTTGTTTGCCATTTTATTTGCCACCAATTGGCTCCTGGACCAAGAGCTGAGCTGTAATGAACTTGTCCCACACAGCCATTTTCCAGAGGGCCTAACCACTGCCATTTGAGCCTCACTTTTCTAAATAGCTCTGGAAGGCAACTCTCTGGACTTGGTTTTACAGTGTATCTCTCTATATAAGGTTTTGCATTAGATAGGAGCTATCACACAATGAACATGTGTGTGCATTCTCATGCACATGCTAGTACTCTGAGCTCCTATCTCATTTGTCTTCAATCTCAAAAGCTTGTCTCTTGAGGGCAAACTCATAGCTGGGAGGAAAGAACCAGCTTCTCTTCAACCCCCAAGTCTGCTTCTTATGTTTAATGAGTCCTCAGTGGGCTTTGGCAAGAGGAAATGGGGAAGCTACATTTACACCACAACTGGAATTAAGCCATCTTTCCACTGTCAGGGACTCAGATTGAGGTTGAGCATATCCATTACTTGAGCACAAGAAACAGATTCCTGTCCCAAGACTCCAGCCTGAATTCCCAGACCTCTTCACTGGGTCTCCTAGGACCCTGAGCTGTTTGTCATAGAACAAGGATTCATTCTGCCTTTTTACTGGTGACTGAAGTTTGTCCCTAAGCTGGCATGGTTAGAAACTATTCTTCCTGCTGCTGTTAAATCTTTATCAAGCTAGACTTGTGTGGCCCTGCAGTCTACTGGGGATTGGGGGAGATAATAAAAGGGAATTCATATTTTAAGTCTATTAAGGACAAAAATACTATACCACACTTCTCAGAATCTGCAATGCCCCTTTGAGCTTCCAGATTGAGTACTGTTTTCCATGAAGTCTTGATTCCTAGATTCATTTTATATATAGACCATACATGGATTTATTTTTAAAGATCTCAGCATATGAACTATGAAGGATGTTTGGTCATACTACAGGTGAGGTCCTTGTCAGTCTGAATGGAATCCAGGTTCCTCTGACCAAGCCTAATATCACATCAGAAAGGATCCCTTGGACTGGTGCAGACTGAGGGAGTAGTCTGGAGTCCCATTTGACTTCCGGGGCACACTCTTGGACATCCTCTTGGCTCCAATGGAGGCATGAAGGCTGGGGAAGAGGCCATTCTCACTGAGAGCTGCTATCTGTTCCTAGGTAAGACCACTCCTCCCCATATCTTCATGATTGGGAAGTAAGAGAGAGAAATTCCTAAAACGCTGTGTGTCCTCCTACTAGAACCTACACCACCACTCCCTCCTCCAATACTCACAGCCTCATCACTATGTGACTTGGGAGCATCTGGACTAATTTCATTATACTTCATATCCCTGCTTATGTCAGTCACCAGGCTTAGCTCCTCCCCTCACTTCTTCCCTGATCCCCTATACTTCTCATATCCCTCTGAAGCTATATTTTTCTGTATGGCCTGTTTCATCACCTGCCACGTTATATATTTTACTTATTTATTGGTCTGTATTCCCACCAGAATGTCAGCTCCATAAGGGTAGGAATTCTTCTCTGTTTTGTTGTTGTTGTCTAAAATAGTGCTTGGCATAGTAGGTATTCAATAAATATTTGTTGAATGAATAAATGATGTGATAATATCTAAGTATTTATTGAGAGTCACTATTGACAATATCCATTTTCTGTTTTTTGGATTAAGGACTCCCTCATTGACCTCGTGGATGTATTAGCCTTTCCCATATTCTCTGATAGTTGAGGGGACCCTCCAGAATCATTACATTATGTTAGCCATAATCCTTGACACCCCTCCTTCATGTTAAACATTTGCTGAAACAACCTATATGTCTAGTGTAACTATTGATACTATCCCATCTCAGTCCTCTACAACCTCCACCTCTGCTCATATATTTATTCTTTTATAAGACATTTAATCCAGGAGAAAACAGCCAGATTTCTGACTATTATAGCCAAATTCGAGGCCATAATAACAGGAAACAGGCCTGTGGGATGGTCTAAGCAATCATCTTTGTAACGCCATCAGACTTATTGGGCTAATTACCTTCTCAATTTAATTTCTGAATCATTCATTCCTCAGAAGCTAGGAATGCTGCTTGATGGCCTTTCCTACAAGGCCTTGCCCCTGTCTGACCCTATCAGCAATCTTGCCCTGTGCCATGAAACTGGAATGTCACCACTTACATTCTGCAACACTAACCAATCAGTTGTGCCCTATAAGGGCCTCCCTCTTTAATGACCTATTCCATCTCTAAGCCTGCCTGTGTAGCCATGCTGAGTGGAAAGAGTACTTAGATTACTTGTGATGACTTGGCTTAGAGGTCTACAACTATGGCTCTCCAACAAATGTGTTGGCTGCATAGTCTCAGAAACACCAAAAAATAAAGCAACATGTAGCATCTTCAACATCAAATGAGAATGTAGGAAGAGTCTGGAAAATACAATGCCCTTCTATTTCCATCATTACCTTCCAGCTGGCCTTGGATGAATCTGAACTATGTAAATGAATTTTATTAGTGACTTGCTCCTCCCAGAGCCAAGATGCCCAAGCAAGTCCTCATGAATCCATGTAACACTAGAGCAGTACCTGGAGTGCCACACCTCTGGGTCACTCTCTGAGTAAGAGTGCCGCACCAATGAAATCTAAATCCTCCTTTTACATCATCTGTATTTCAGTCCCTACTCCCACCCTGGTACATCCTTTTACCCTAATGGGTACCATAACAACTCAGCAAAACTCAGCATGGCAAAATCTAAAAACTCCAGGCTATGCTTGGGTGTAAGGCCCGTTAAAAGGTCACCACTGAAGGCAACAGAATCCTTACATCCTTACAGATAGAGTGACACTCCTTACTCCTCCATCCCAGAAACTCAAGGGCAGATACATAGAGACCCCCTCCCCCATCACTGCTCTTTCTGAATCCTCTAGATTCTCCCGTGGCTATCACTATGCATGACCACACCCACCCATAGTTGACCTGACTCCATTGTCATGCCACTGGCACCCCCCCCCCCCCGCCCCATGGTCACTGTTAAGACTGGATATAGGGCCTGCTTGGAGAAAATGCCCTCTAGGGCCTGGAGAAACTTACAGAGCTGGCAGAAATAGAGTTCATAAGACAGATCTGAGACCCACCTGCCTATCTGCCCTGAACATCCATCCCCTCTCTTGGGATTCTACTATTCACAAAGCCCAACCTAAAGCAGAGTGGGGGCAGAGCCTGAGCAGCTACGTGAATGTGCTGAGGGAGAGAAAGGGGAAGCACATTCAGGTGGCCCAGTATATAGGGGGAGGCTGTGTTAGTGGTCTTCCTTGAGTTAATTGGTTGGCAGAACTACAATCTTATCCTTGCCTTTCCGCTGTACTTTTGGTTTTCTAAACTTGTCTTCCTCTTTGGATTATGAATTTGGAATTGATTTAAAGGGCTCACATCTTCACAAAATCCTTTTTGCTGGCCTCCAACACCTCTCTTTGTATATGTATTTGTGCATACATATGCACACACACCCAAACACCCACATACAAACACATTGTCAGATTATGGCCTGCATCTCTTCTTCTCAGGGATTCTCTAATACTGATCCAACTAATTGAGTCCTCCGCATCCCACTCTACCTCCCCAACCCCACCTATTTTCTTTTCTTCCTTTTTTTTTTTTTTAAAGATTTTATTCATTTTTTTGACAGACAGAGATCACAAGTAGGCAGAGAAGCAGGCAGAGAGAGAGGAGGAAGCAGGCTCCCTGCTGAGCAGAGAGCCCAATGCAGGGCTTGATCCCCAGAACCCTGGGATCATGACCTGAGCCGAAGGCAGAGGCTTTAACCCACTGAGCCACCCAGCGCCCCCCCCCCCATTTTCTTATATGCTCAGTCCCTTGTTGTAGGGGGCATGAACTTTTGTTTTAAGGAATAGTCATTTTTATAGCATGCTTGGGAGTCTAAAACTCAGAAGAAACACATTCACACTGGATCTTGCATCAATATGGAATTCCTAATCATGCAAGCTTTATGATCCTCATATATTCCATTTGTGACAGTCCACTAGTGGAAATCAACAGCAGAGCTTAGATCCTGTACTGACCCCTGTTGCCATGTTCTTGGGGTGCTTAAGCGTATCTCCACGTGTGCTCAGAAGAGGGAGCCAGGCTCCTTCCTTACCCCCATCTCCTCCTTCCCAGGTATATTTTCTTTCCTAATGATGCCTATTTTATGTTGAAGCTAAAATAACTCATCAGTTAGCTTTAATTGAGCATACAGTGATTAAAAAGAAATGGGAGAAGTTCACATGGCTTATAATCTGTATCTAGAATATACTTGAATGTTAATTATTCTATATAATCTACAGAGTGATTCTATTATATTCTATGTTCTTTAAGGATAGGATTATTTCCTTTTTTTAAAATTAGTTTTTTAAAAAGATTTTTATTTATTTGACAGAGATTACAAGTAAGCAGAAAGGCAGGTGGTGGTGGGGGGGAAGCAGGCTCCTTGCTGAGCAGAGAGCCCAATGTGGGGCTCAATCCCAGGACCCTGAGATCATGACCCAAGTCAAAGGCAGAGGCTTAACCCACTGAGCCACCCAGGCACCCCAGGATAGGATTATTTCTAACTCAATTTTGTAGTCTGTTCAGTGGCTCTTACAGAGTCTGGTATATAGTAAGTGCTTAATAAATGCATATAGAATGAGTGGTCTCAATGGCAGTAACTGAAGGAAGATGAAGGAAGGAATACCAATGGGTTGAGGGACAGATGAGGGCAGTTTTAAAAATAAAACTTTTATTTTTTTAAGATTTTATTTATTTGTCAGACAGAGCAAGAGAGAGCACAAGCAGGGGGAGTCATAGGGGGAGAGGGAGAAGCAGGCTTCCTGCGGAGCAAGGAGTCTGACGTGGGACTTGATCCCAGGACCCTGAGACCATGACCTGAGCTGAAGGTAGGGGCTTAACTGACAGAGCCACCCAGGTGCCCTAGAAATAAAACTTAAAACCTTGGACTCCTGGATGATCAAAAACTGCTCCTTGTAACCCATGGGGCACTGTCTATGAGATTCAATGAGACAGCTCACTCTCACTGTGAGGGATCAGTGCAGGACTGGAGAAAATAACCAGAAGACCAAGTACGGGAAGGGAGAATTTTTATTTTTCATGTCCCATGCCCATGACTTAAAAAAAAAAAAAATTTAAATACCTAAGAATGTGACTCACTGCCATCAGATTTAACAAAACCCACTCTCATTCTGCTGTGTGCTTTAGTGATACAGAAAACTTTCAATTATCCCTGCTAATGGAATGGAAGCAATGGTACATATAATCAAAATGCCATTTCTATTTGCCTTTGGAAGTATGATGTGTGCTTTTCCCCCAGCAGGTCTGCTTTCATAATGATTAGCTCTAGCATAGCCTAATATTAAAGTGAGTTAGCGTTCTCTCTGTATAATATCTGGTAGTAGAAGAGAAGAGATGTGTTTACAGCAGAGGAAACTCATGCAGGGCTTAGTATTTGCCACAGTTAATCGCCCACGTGGATAATCTACTTGCAGCAAGTAGGATTTTAAACAGAGCAAAAGGCAAAAAGCAACTCTATGTCCTGGATTTCAATGACCCAGAGCTGGATGCCCTAGGAGAAAGCCATAGTTAGCGCTATGAAGAGTGTTAAAGGAGAAAGAACACTGGACGAGGCATAAGGCCACTGGGGATCCTTGATGCCCAAGGGAGGCCATATAACCTCTTTGTGTCTCAATTTTCTTACCCATAAAATGTAATAATGACACCTGTTCTACCTAATGAGCTAACTGTGCCAAAAGAGAACAGTGGGCTAAAGGACTTGTAACAGTATTAAATGCTAAGAAAATGCAAAGCACTGATAGACAAGCAATGAAATATCGTTGTTGCTATTTTTCAGGAACTGTCCCTTGCCTGAACTCCTTAGTGTTTAGGGTCTTGGGCAGTGGTTTCCAAAACTTTCCCCAATTACAGTAGTCCCCTTTCTTGAAGATCCTGCTTGTCAAGGATAGTTGCTCTGATAACCTCCATGCACCCCAGTGAATAGACACAGCCTTTCTTGGGTAATAGTTTCATCTTAACTGGGACCTTCCAACTATAATAGATTAACCCAGTGGCTCTCAAAGTATGGTCCCTGGGTGAGTAGCATCAGCATTTCTTGGGAACTTGTTAGAAATGCAAATTCTTGGATCTAACCGCATGTACTGATTCACAAACTCTTGGAGAGGGGCCCAGCTATCTGTCTGAACAAGTCCTCTGGATGAGTCTGATACACACTCAAATTTAAGAACCCCTAGTTTGACCAAAGGAGGAAAAAGCAAGCCAGGAATTGGGCTCTGGGACAGGCCAATGACGAACTTGAACTTTTCTGAGGGAGGCAGGGAAAGGCTTATAGGACTCTTCACATCACACCGCATAGCTGTGTGTGTGTGAGTGTGTGTGAGTGGGGTGTGTGTGTGTGTGCACATGCACGTGTAAAATGTTGACCTGGAAAACCATTTTCTCAGATAGGTCCGTCTTTTTCCCAACCACCCTAACAATGCATCCTTTCCTTGGAGACTCCCTTACTTTGCTTTCCTGACTTATTTTCCTTTATAGAACTTACCACCTTCTAGTATGCTGTATTACTTGCTTCTCTATTTTGTTTGTTGTCTGTCTCCCTGGGATAGAATATATGCTCTCCAAGGGCAGTCCATTTTGTTCAGTGTTGTGTCCCCATCTCTGAGAACTGCGCCTAGCAGCATTAGCAGGGACTCAGGAAATATTTGTTGAGCTGCTGAACCCAAGAAGGAGGTTTCTCAGGAGCTTAGAAACTATCAGGGTCAGACCAAAACACTGAAACACCAGCAAGCATCCTTACTGGGCAATGTTGCTAGAGCATGGGAATCTTGCCTCTTTGTCCCTGCTTTGGGATCTGCAATAAGTCTACAAACAAGCCTTGGGTACATGCCATCCTTGGGGATTTGGTTCATGATACTGTTTATCATTACAAAATGTGTTATCTGGTTATTTCTAGGGATGGGGAGAGTGTACTGATTGATCAGCATGTTTATCTGCGTGTTTGGGACTGGGGGTAGTTTATGGGCATGCGACAGACTAGAGTGTGACACGGCAGGGAAAACGGCAGTCTAAGAATGAAAACCAGGAGTTCTAGTCCTCTGCCTCTAACTCGCTATGTGGTCCTGGGCAAAGTGCGTAGCATTTCTGGGTCTCATTTCATTTGCTGATCTCAGTGATTTTCAAGGCCCTTTGCAGCAGTTGTTATTATAAATCCATTCCTGTGTTACTTGATTACAGTAGGTCTCCCCTATTGGCAAGCTCCATGAGAACAGGGTTGAGTCTATATTTGCCCACCTAGTTCATATGCCCAGCACTTGTAGGTACTAGGTGTTTGCTAAGTGAGCCAAACCCTATGAAAGCCAAAGGTGATCTCAGCCTCATCAGCTTGTGCTTTGCACAAATATGTCACAGGGACATGAATGTGGGCTACAAAGACCTGGACTGGAAGAGACCTCCAATCACACAAGGAAGAGCAGGACACTTGCTATGACCACCCCCCATTCCCAGGGCAGACAGCAGGTGTACAATTCATTAAGGTGAAGACCATGGCAGTGCACAGGGTAGAGCCCAAGCTGGACACTGCGGCATCAGCCCTGTGGTTTGAAAAAGCATGCATCTGGATGAAGATCAGAGACCTAAATTCACAGACCCGCTATCTTCCAGCTTTATGACTTTGTACAAGTTATTTACTTCTTTTAGTTTTAACTCTTCATCTAAAAAATGAAAACAGAACTGCCTGCCTCTCAGGATGACTGTGAAGATTAGAGGAGATGATGTATATCAAGTGCCTTCCCAGCACCTGCATGACAAAGGTGCTCAGTAAACAGAATTCTTCTTGTCTGGTTCTGCCCTTCTGGCTCCTTATGAGGTTTCTAACAATGCTGCCTTCCCCAGAGAACCAGCCTCAGTCAGTTACCAGCTCATGGCAGCACCCTGGCCAGTCTGGCTGAAGGGGATCAAGATTGAGATAAACAGTGTTTTTCAAAATATCTGCCTTTAGAGATCTATATTTTCTTCTTTTGCTTACAGTTTGCTTAATGAGATTTTGAGATTCTAACTTGCTATGGCGTGAGAGCAAGAGGTGCAATTTTGTAAACAAAATTTAACTACTCATTATCTTTTTTTTTTTTTTTAAGATTTTATTTCTTTGAGAGACAGAGAGAGCACAAGCAGGGGGAGGGGCAAAGACAGAGGGAGAGGGAGAAACAGGCTTCCCGCTGAGCAGGGAGCCCGATGTGAGGCTTGATTCCAGGACCCTGAGACCATGACCTGAACTGAAGGCAGACACTTAACCGTCTGAGCCACCCACGTACCGCTACGCATTATCTTTTGAATGTGCTGAGAGTTATCACTAAACAGAACACAAATGAACCTTGCTTGTCTCTCTTTTCGGCTGCCTTTGTCTCTCCTTCCACCTTGTTCCTTCCCTGGTGGAGTGAATTATACTCTTGCTCCTGCCCTGCCACCTCCACTCCCTCCCTCACCCCCGCATTCATCCACTACATATGGCCATCTTTATTCTGGAAAACAAATTTTGCTGCTAGGCAACCAGAAAACAAAATTGCTGTGGTTGACATGATTCTTATTAATGACCACAATTGCAGAAGTGCCACCAGCACGGCATGCCATACGTACGCTCCTGCGTCTGTCCCCAGCTAGCCAGGTCTTTCCAGAAAGTGGGATGGGGTGGATTCTTGGTAGGAAATTAAGGGCCTCAGCACTCAGCAGAAAGTATTTATAAATCACTGTATATCACAGCCTGCTTTAGAATCATTTTATTAGAACACATTCAAGAAAGTGACATACGGAAAAAAGACAGCAGCAATTCTCAGTCATGCAAATGCCCATGTTAAGGTTCTCCATTGGATTTAAATTCAAGTACAAAGACAGTCCTTTCCTGAGCCAGGTGCAATTCCAGGGAATGACACTGTGAATCGAGCGCGCGTTTCCTCCACAAAGTTCAGAACACTGAACAAGTCCCATCCTCACAAGACTGTGAGGTACATGGAAGTGTAAACTTTCAGGATCTCAAGGACCCCTTTACCCAGCCCTCCCCCATAACCCAGATGGGGGAAGTGAGCCCAACGTCGGGACCTTTTAGAAATAAGGTTTAGTCTACTGAAAATAAAGCAGTGGGCCTTAAAAAATTAGAAAATGAGTGTATATATATATACATATATATACATATATGTAATGGAACCATCTTTGACTCCTGACTTGGTTTCCAGGAAACTCTGTTAGGGGTTGGGGCTCTCTTGAGTGTCTTGGAAGCTGGAGGACTTTTTAAACTTTTAACTTTTTATTATGAAAAATTGCGAACATATACAAAAGTGGAGAGAATGGTAGAATGAATGGCCATGTCCCCGACCTTCTAGTCTCAACAGTTAACCAACATGGAGCCAGTTTGTTTCCTTTATTTCTTCGCCCACTTTCCACCCACCCTTGACAGGGTAATCTGGAAGCACACAAAGGCTAGGAGGGTGGTCTTTGAACCAGAGACTTCAGGGGTGAGTGAGGTTAGAGGAGCCGGAAAATCCTGACAAAACCTGGGCAGGCTGACGCAGATAGAACATGTGTTGGGGATGTGGTTGGGCCAATGTTTGGGAATAGCTAGAGTCAAGCCTCTTCTTCCCTGCCATAAACTATCCCTTGTTCCTCCTCCCTCTTTCTCAGGATGTGGGGGAGGTAGGTTAGATTAGAACAATGGGTTTTCTAGACTGGGGGCCACTGACAACAGAGATGTTCAATCTGGAGAAAAACTCCAGAGGTAAGTATGTCCCTCTGCTGAATGTGCCCACTCACACTGCAGACCCCCAGGACAGTGAGGGCCTGAGCAGCCTGGTGTTTGGATTGGGAGCCCGGGGAAGTAGCTTGGGTCATGGAGCCTCTCACAGGTCCCTACTGTCCCACCATTTTCAACTTTGGAGGGAAACTCAGCAACCTTGAATCGCACCCAGTAGAGAAGCAGGGAGCCTGAGGGGCAAGCCCATGGCCCAGATGGGCAGATTTTGCTTGGAACATGTTGCCCTCTGAGCAAAGGCTGTACCCCACACCAGCCCTGCCAGAGCAGTCTCAAGAGAGGTGGGTGATGGGAGTCCAGGTGGGAGGTCCCAACGGCGGCACGGCTAACCCGGTGAGCTGCAGGGACAAGTCCCAGGCTGCGCGCTAAACGTAAGTGGAGAAAGGATCTCCAGGTCCCAGATGCCACCGAGGAGCAAGGTTGCCATCCTGTTAAGAAAAGGGCCGGGGCTCTGTAATTTGCATATGACTTTACAAAAATCTGCATGAGATCCCGTAGCCCTTTATAGAAAACAGAGTTAAATCATCAGTGCAACCTACTGTATTCCTAGCAACCCAAGGCACAGAGTGTAACCTGGCAAATACACAATCATTTTTTGAGAAGAGGAAATGGAGTGAGCAGAGTGCTGTGTAGGACATTCCTTGGTCTGAAGGTTCAGAAGAAGCCAACCAAGTCCAGGATCCAGATGAGGATCGCTGACTGGCCACTTTCACTAATTTTGTCAGGGCTCCAATCCATATACTTTTCCTTGCAATAGCTCCTGGTTCAGTGGTCCCGCAGTGGTTTCCCCCACACATAAAAGCAGGAGGAGAGCCGGGAAGACTACAAAGAGGGCTGCATTAAATATGAGGTCCTATGAGTGACCCTTAGTGTTTATCTCATACCCTTATTGTTTGTTTCAATTCTTTTAGGATCCCTGTGCCTGCCAGCAAGTCTTACTATGACATTCATTTGGGGGAAAGAAACTGAGAAAAGTTAACCCATTTATGTAGCAGATCTTTGGCAGTAAGTGACTTAAAATTCCTGATTTCAAGTATTTCCAGGGTCCATGACATGTGGTAATCTGCAGTGTTTCCAAGACATGTGGTTGGTTTGTGAGGCTGCAGGGCTGGCTGAGGGAGTGGATTACTGAGTGAGGGAGGGAGCCTGCCAGAGACCCAGCTTCCATATTCTAGTGTGGCCACACACACTCTACTTGTCCACCAGAATGATGGAATGTGTCCTTAACAACGGCCCCCTCAAAGAAAGTCAACTTCTAGTGCTATTAGAGGAGTGAAGTATTTCTAAAGAGCAATGGCTCAACCAAGAGAAAAGTTCAGGATAAATGAAAGAGAGTGATCTCATATTTGACTGTGGCTCAGCTCACGGTGCTAAAGGCTCTGTCATACTTGCCATATAGAAATGAGAAAACAATCTCAACCTTCCTTAGTAAGAATTCCAGCCAGGCAAAAGCTGTTCATTAAAGGAGGGAAAATACTTCAGCATCAAGCTAAAATGGTAGTTACCCTGAGCTGTGAGGAAGATGGGCATAGTCAGAATCCAGAAGGGAGAGGAGATTCTGAAGAAAGCCAGGAGCTATACACACGCATTTGTGAAGTCACTCACGGAAGGTACTGGTGACCACTGAACTCACCGTGGCCAGGGCAAGAGCATCTTCGGAATTTTGTATCACATCACATTAGTCAGGAAGACAGTGGACACCTGGTTGGCTCACACCATAATCCACTGCCATTACCAGTTTAGTTTACAGATGTGCTATAAGATCTGCAGAATTTATTGCAGTGGTAGAACTTAACAGTTTTATAAATGCTGAATTGGACATTTTGTTCCTTACACAGTTCTTAAAATTCTGAAGAGGGAAACAGTTTTAGAAAATATTTGTATTGTCATATATTAACATAGCTAATGCTCACCATCATTTTTATTGTTACCATTATTCACAGCTAATATTTGTTGAGCGTTTAGCATGCGCCAAGCACAAGGCTGGCTGTCTGGCAGGCATCATTTCTTGTAATTTGCACCACAACATTATGGGGTGGGTAATACCATTACCTCCATTTTGCAGACTGAAGCCCTGAGAGGCCCTGCCCAGGATCAAATGACTGGCAGTGAAGGGAGTGAGATCTGTCCTGTGGTTGGTTTGATTCCAAGGCTATCCTTAACCACTGTGCATTGTTGCCTCTTGGAAAGGGGAATCCCTCTCCTAAGCGATATTTATACATTTCTATGTTTGTGGATTTCAAAAGTCTGGCAAAGCATCTCACATATTTTGAGGACCCATCTTATCCTCAAGGACCTAATTAGAAGTGGTTTGGGTCACTTCATTCTACATATTCCTTAGGTTGTGCAGAAAAATGTTTATCCTCTTTTAAGCCTAGGTTGTGATTGTCTCTGTGCACCTGCAAATGTCTGATGGTTTGATATGTGAGACGTCTAAGAAGTAAAGACATGTGGGCAGACTGAACACTTGTTCTCTAAAACCCTGAGAAAATATAGACACATTAAATATAGGAAGCCATTATTTTATATAGCCCAGTTGGTAACATGAAAGGGTAGTGAACACCAATGCATAGCTCTTAGCTTTAAAAATGACAGCCATTCATAATCTCATTGAGATGATTTTCTAAAAATCTGGCCTAAAGAAAGGATTAGTGGGAAAAGTTTGTGTGTGTGTGTGTGTGTGTGTGTGTGTAAAAAGGCCATTACATTTTTTTTTTTTTTTTGAGATGCAAAAGGTTTCTATTACTTAGAAAATAACTCCCAGCTTGGAATTTGTATATGTTCCATATCCAATCACCATATACCTTGGGTATTTTGATTCAGTAGGCCAGGGTAGGCCGGAAGTTAGCTTTTAGAAATACTTCCCTTGTAGTTCTGCGGGTTGCCTGGTTTGGAATCCTTTAGCACAGAGGCCCTCTCTCTGTCCTGATCACTCCATCGCTGGAAAACCCCAGTTTTGCAGTGTTTCAACTGCATTTTCACATCTGCCAGCACACACTGTCCAAAAGTACTTGTCTTTGGCATTTTCCAAGAAGGGCAAGAATCAGTGAGATCCACTTCATAGAATGGTGACTTTTATTAACAAGACCACCCTCATATTCTTTTATTTTAGGTGGGGAGGGATTTCACCCTGTGTGGAGATTTCACCCACCTCCCACTATTCAGGTACAGATCCCTTTGTATGAATACTTTGTATAATAGAATGCAGGCTCCACTCTAATACTAGACATAATAGAAGATTTCTGAGCTATAGAGAGATGTTCTGCAGATCCTGGGTGTACAAGAAACAGCACTGGGCATCTAGTAGTAGAAAAATAGCCACAGATGGGGAACATATTTATATGTTATAGAATTATACCCTTTTTTGATCCATAAAAAATTTGAGGCAACTAGTCTCCATTATATTTTTAAATGCTTCTTCAGTTGACTATATGTTCTGGGTGTTTCTGATGGAGTGGGACACCAGTGAGGCAGGAGTGTGTCCAAATTACTACTCCCTTGGTCAAGACATAATAAAGAGCTTCCTCTATGCTCCTGATTCGGGATCCATGGACCATGGAATGCTCTTGGTATTTTAATTCAGGTGTGTTTCGTTCAGATGATGGAGGACAGGGACAGTAATGATAGGACTTAGAGCATTTGGGCTATAATATTACTTTGTGTGTTTTGGCCTGAATTATCCGATCATTTTCTTCAGTTAGCTCATCCAGTGGAAGGCAGTGTGCATAGTGGACATCAGAAAGACTTGGGTTCAAATCTTGGGTCTGCTGCTTTCTGGTTGTGTGACCGTGGGCAAGTTAATGAACCTCTCTGAGTGACATTTTCCTCATCTGCAAAATGAGGACAATGGTACTTACCTTGAAGAACTGTTGTGAAGACCGAATGAAAGGGGAGGCATCGAATGCCAGTCTCCTGTGAGGGGCTCAGCGAGAGAGCCACGGTTGTTCCTGGCAGTTGCTTACGCTCTGAACGGCTTCCTGGCAGGCAGCCTTTGTGCTTTCCTTGGCCTGCCCAATACATATTCTAGGGATTTCTATGAGAAGGGCTGTGTCTTTCCTGTTAGCTGGGGTGGCAGAAAGTATGGGGTATTATCCTTGATGGGGACTTTCTGTGCTCTGTTTCCAGGATACATAGGAAACTTTGCAAATACTATATTAACTGGTTTAAAAGAGCTTTTCTCCACCCCAAATGTCAGACTAGAGCCTGGACTGGAAATTTCCCTTGATGTAGCCATCAGAATTAAAAATGGAGATAGAGAGGAGTAAAAATGTTGAATCGTGCACACATGAAGGACATAAATACTGTGAAGTGTATCTTTAGTTTAGTTCTTTTTTAAGAACTGATGTGGTGACCTCCTTATGTGTTCTTTCTTACTTGCTACTCTGCCTGAAGGCTCTCCTTTTGGCTTCTGAATGTCTGTTTGTTGCTCCTGCTGACCCCAGGCTTCCTCATCCAGAATTCTGCCAGGAGCTTACAGAGGAGGACTGGGCGGCCTAGCAGCTTAGTAATGAGTGGAAAGGCCTGACACGTGGTACGGAGTGTGCTCCCTCCCAAGTGACAGGCCAGGCACTCCCCACCTCTGGAGGACCACCCCAGTGGAAAAAAAAAAATCAGCTACAGAAGGGGAGAGTCCATCTCCCTGTTCTTCCTCTTTCCGTTTCTCCCTCTGCTTAGGGAGTCCTCTGAGAGAACCACAGAACTAGGCAGTATGGGAGAACATCCTTGAAAATATTTGTTTCATGTAATTTTTTTGTTTTGTTTCAAATTCACAAAGGTTAGAAATTGCCTCTTTACCAAGAATTCTTACCAGAAAACATTCCCTCTTCCCTCAGAATGTGGGAGCTGAAGGGAGAGAGGAAGGTGAGGGGTGGGGGAGAGCTGGGTCTTGACCTAATGATGAACCTCCTATTGGAAACCTTGCTATCCATGCAGGTAACCCATTTCCTCCTCGCCTGGGTCCCAGCATTCCCATGCTGAGTCACTCTGGAAACCTCCCTCTCTGGAATCCCAGGGTCTTAAAATTGAACTTGAAACATGTCTGTTTTCTGTCTCTCCCTCTGCATATCTCTCCATGGCATCTCTTCTTGAACTTGAAAGTATACTTTGACCTTTTCCATACTTTTGCTAAATAGCTGCGTTTGGGGAAAAACCCTGATGAATTTCTTATCTCCGTGTCACCCCCAATGGGCCACTCCTTGAATTTTCCTTCTCTTTCCTTTCACCATCCAAGGCTCCCGACCTACACAACCAAACACAGTTCCTCAGCTCACAACCTTGGCCCATCCTACACGTCAGCCCAAATCCACTCTGGTCACTTTCCCTCCTCTTAAGACACCGAGAAGTCAATCCCCCTGTTTCCTACACGGTACCTGCTTGTCCCCTTGTCCTTGGTTCATGCTGAGGGTGGACCTCAGCAACCATCTAATAATTGTGTTCCTTCCTGTCCTTTAAAAATGACATTGATTAGGGTTTTTTTGGTTTTCTTTGTTAATAAAAGTGATTTTCTTGTCATAGAGAATTTGGAAAAAGCCACCATCCAGAAATAACCCTATTTACATTTTGGCTTATTTCCTTCATATATACATACATACACACATATATGTATACACATATATATGTACATATGCATACATAAGCACAAATAGCCAAACATATATACACATACACATTGCCTTCTTATGTTTAAAACAGAAAAATTAGCCTTTCCTATTCGGAAGGAAAAGGAAGCCTCCCAAGCAGGTGGGAAGGAAAGGAACTGTATACTGTACATAGGCTCTTCACCTGGCCAGCCACAACCAGTGGCCTTTGAAGCCCATGACTAAATAATGATTTACAGCGTCATGGGCCTGGTGGCCTGATGGCCAGGGGATATGTCCAAGAGATCCCTGCCTCCCAAACCACATAGATGGATATTTCTTAGAGAGTGTATGGGAGACACATTCAGAGACACACAACCCATAAATATACAAAAACAGAAGTTATACACATAAAACATTATTTGAACGAGTCTTTTCTGGGCATGTCTGGAATGTCTAACTGTATGTCAGTGCACTGTGGATAACAGGAACTATCACGTGAGCCTTGTCTTCATGGATCTTGGGACTCAGTTGCTGAGATAAAAGCTAACCAACAGGAAACACCAGAGAATGGGAAGAAGATGACATCTCATGAGGTGCTGAGGGAAGGGACTCCAGAAAATCATTCTAATGACGAAAGCTTGTTTCAACAACACTCTTCCTGAGGTCAGAAACATGTCTATCAGTACGGAGAGATAATTTTGGAGATCCATCAATGTCTGTGATAGGTTCGTGGACAAGGGCAATTATTATTTAAAAGATCATTATATTTAGTGAAGATAATCATACAGATAATCTACCAGAAAACATATATTAGGGGAAAGTTTTGCGGACAGCAAGGGAGCCAGAAGAGGGGCAGGACTAAGGGCGGTACTGGGACAGCTGGGAACAGGGGCTGGATCCCAGCGTGAGGGACAAGGGCTAGAAACAGAGATTTCTCAACTCATTGTTCAGAGTGCAATGTTACGCTCAACAAAGTGGCAGATACCAAGTAAAACACATAACTTATGCCCTGAATGTTAAAGCACAGTATTTGACTTGCTTGTGTGAGTGTGGATAGGGCTGGGGGCAACGCTGGTGGCTGAGAGGTGTGGTGAGAGAAGTGGGAAGCATTTGTATGAAGGAGGTACGAGTCAGGCTGGCAGTGAAGGCTGGGCCAGATGGGATTATACACGTCAGGAAGCATCACAGGAGATGGGCATAAGCAGGAGCAAACATGACGTGACTGGGGGCATTCAATTACCATTACTGTCCATTATGTACTACATGCTAGTTGCTATAGTAGACAGGAGAGATAGGAGCATCCTGAAGACCAAGATATGATCATCAAAGAACTCACAATGTAACATGGGAGAGAGATATGCAGGCAACCACTGATTTGATAAGTGTTATCAGGTAGAAACATACAAGTTGCCAATATTCCCCCATTTTTTTAGACACACAAAAATGGCAGTTTCATCTGATCCAATCGAAAGAAGGTGCATTATAGTATGCAGAACAGATAAAGGTCTCTAAAGGATCAGGTGTCAGAAGGAAAGCAATATAAACATTTTGGAGATGGGCCCAGACATTAACCTTAGTGCATGTGCTACTGACGGCTTTTAAATGATGAGTGAGACACTGAAAGAGAAGCTTTGGGAGGATGAATCCGGTGTCAAGAGAAAAGATAAGATGAGGAAAGAAAAGATGCTGGAGCAAAATCCTAGAAAGCAGGGAGTCCACTTAGAGGATACTGAAAGAATTTCAGCAAAGTGTAACCAAGGCCTGACAGGGTGGTATGACAGAGATTTTGAGGGGCTTGTTCTCAGGACTTGGCAATAGGGTATGAGAGAATTCGGCCCCAAGCAGGGAAGTCAACTGGGTTACTGGTTTGAGAGAAGAGGGAAATCACTTTTTGAGACTGAGAGCGAAGAAAAGCCAGACATCCAACTGGAACCACAGAGGCAACCAGCTGCGAAAACTGTGTCCAGCACTAACCTTGCTCCTTACGTGTGGCCATTTGGTCTTGAAGTTGCTTTTGGTTTTTCTGGTTCCTCAATAGAACTTAGCCTTCATATAGGTGGGGACTGGCCTGTTTTGTTTGCCTGATGTGTCTCCAGCCTGGCACAGTGCCTGGCACATGGGCAGGGGAGCCACATGAATAAACTCCTAAGAAAACTACCATGAGGAGTAAAGTCACTTTAGAGCTATAATCTTGGCATTTTTGTCAAGAACATCAGAGCTGAAGGAACAAAAACTATGGCTGGAGGTGGGGAGGAGGTAGAGAAAGAAGAATCGGGAGTGAAGTTCAAGGGCAGCCCTCACTGGAGCATGAGGTAACAACACGTGTTGGGTGGCAGAGAGACGGGAGCTGATTGACAACGTGCAGGAAAAGAGATGTTGGAGTGATGTACTCGAGTGGGTATAAAGGGTAGATTCAGAAGGCTGTGGATGGGTTAACATGAGACTCTTTCTGAGTCTAGTGAAAGGATGAGAGAGTAAGATGACTGTGTTACATCTAGGTGAAGATAAAAGTAACCATGATGAAAACAAAAAACAAACACCCCCCCTAAACCCTTAGTGTTTCTTCTGTACTAATCAATAAATTCTAAAGTCCTTTGAATAGTGTGCAGCATCTGCTGTAATCTGACCCAAGCAAACCTTCTGGAACTTTACAGAACCTTCCAGTCTTATTTTTCACAACCCACCTCACAAACCCAGAACTTCAACCAGGCACATCTATTCTGCACAACCCAAACTCATCATATAGTTCTTTTTCTCCCTTACTGGCTCTTACTGTTTCATCCATGTAGAATGACCTTCCCCTGACCCCTCCCCAACACTACCCAGATAAATTCTACCCTCTTTGTAGAGTCTAATGCTGGAACTTCTCCAATCCTCCCAAACTAGGATTTTGATTTTCTTAATTACATTGGTCCCAACTGCTAGATCTCTCTCTTACCCACACTGCCAAACATGTTACCGTATGTTTATTTATTCTTCAGTTATTCCCTTCATAAATATTTACCGAGTCAGTACTTGGCTAGATTTGGTGATGCAGTGGGGATATAAAATAGACATCTCGCTATCCTCGGTCTGGTGGTGGAGGCAATAATATAGCCACACACATGCTTATGGTCATGGTGTCAGGAACTGAGAAATAATAGTCCAGAGTGTCGTGAGAGATGTGACCTGGGGAAAGGACTTAGGCAGTGGGTCAGGACAGACTAAAATCAGAAAGAAGAGAGGGTGAAAGGGGTGGACTTGGGCATGGGAGGAGACAGAAGCTTCCAGGCAGAGAAAACACAGGCCCTGGGCTGGGAAGAACCCTGGTACATTCAAAAAAGGCCATGCAGGCTGCAAGGCAGGACACCAGAGGAAAATGGCCCCCATGAGGCCAGAGAAGTGGGCCAAGCCCAGATCATACCATCACATCAGCTGTGTTGAAGATTTTGATATTTATCCTAAGAATGAGGGACGCTAGTGAACGGCTGGAAGCTGCAAAGCCATGTGGGCAGCTTGCATTTTAAAAAGATCACACTGGCTACAGAATGAAGAAGAGAGTGGAGGGAGGTAAGAGTGAATATCCAGGGACCGGCTAGGAGGCTTGGTTCACAGGTCACATGTGAGAGGACAGTGGCTTGCCCTGGAGTGTATTATACAGATGCTCAGTAAACGCCAAGGGAGGGTAGTCATCCGTCTTACTGGAGTCGATCACTAGGACTGAGAAAAGCTGAGTTTCACCTTTACAGATCATTCCACTATAAACCCCAGTCATCACAACCTCAGCTCTTGAGAACCCCTTGGGCAGTGGGCCTGTCAGGATAATCAAGTTTTCTGGATAACTAAAGGTAAACACCAACACTTCATCTCTCCAGTTTGACCATTTTTATAAGTATCTTTTCATCTCTGACTTCTTAAGCAGAATACATTGAATGTAATTTCCCATTCTGTTAATGGTTACAAATACCAACATGAGTAATAATGATGGTGCAGTGCAGGGTACAAGGGAGTCCTCAGACAGGCCCAGTCATGATGCTCTCTTGGTACCCTCACTAAATAGAACCAGACTGCTGGTATTTTAATTCATCCATCAACTTTTGCTTTCAGAGGTTTTCTGCTTCCTTCCTCAATGACAGTAGTTCAGTCTTTGTGGTTATTACTGGGTCTAGACAGAAGTAACTGTCTCCCCTTCTAACTTTCTTATGGGCTAAGTAACTAGAGGGCCGTGAAGGTAAGAATTCCATATAAAATCAGGATTCGAGAGGCTTTACTGTGAGCATACATGTTTAGTTCTGCTATGTGAAGACTTCCTCCCTATGTCTTGGATCTATTTGTTGGACAGCTGATTTCCAAATCCAATATATTTATCACCTTTTCCCCTAACAAATTGCATTGCTTTAGTTCTATAACCCATTATATAATGGATGACAATAGACAAATACATTTCAAAAAGTCAAATGGTTCTTATTCTTTCATTGCAACAGAGGACGAAAGTTTAGGGATAGACAGAAACCTGCATTATATATAATGCTTCTATGTTGCTATACTATTCTGAGGAGAAATAAGTTGTGAATTATATTTTAAAATTCTAAATGTAGGAAATGTTTCGTATGTGACGTTAAAGAAGCTCTAACTTAAAATATATTGAAATTTTATGTTTATCAAAACAGAATAAAGAGAGTAAAAAGAGGAGCCACAGAGTGAGAGCAGATATATTTACAACATGTATAACCAATAATAGACTAATATCTAGAATATTAGTATCTAGAATATGAAGAACTCCTAAAAATGCATACAAGAAACCCCTAGACAACTCAATGGATACATGGGCCCTTGAGCAGGGCATCATAAAAGAAAACCCAAAGGCCCAATAGGGACATGAGAAAAGTGTTCAGTCTCATTAGTGATTAGTGAAATGCAAATTAAAACCATAAGCAGAAACTATCGCATCCCACTAGACCTGCAAAAATTTTGAAGTCTGACAATAGCAAGTATAGGCCAGGATGCAGAGAAACTGAAAATCTCACATAAACTGGTAGGAGTGGAAATTTGGTACCGGCATTTGGAAAAAAAGTTTACACCAACTAGTAAAGTTGAAGACATGGATACAGATATACCCTCTTACTTGGCAATCCCTTTTTTTGTTCACCCACAAATTCCACTCCTTGCTTTATACTCTAGAGAAACTCTAGCACATGCGCACAAGGATACATACACAAAATTATTTACAGCAGTATTGCTCCAATAGCCCCAAACATCCCATGTAGAGAATGGATAAACTGTGATATAGTCATACAATGGAATACTAAACAACAATGAAAATTAATAATCTATACACATCAGTGTGGCTGAATTCCATAAAAATCAGTATTGAACAAGAGAACACACACACACACAGACACACACAAAAATACAGTATAATTCCAGTCATATAAAACTGAAGAAGAGCCATGCTGAAACTACATTGCCTGGGGACACATACAAAGAAGGTAAAAATATAAAGGAAAGCAAGGCCAGTATTATTACGAATGCTAAGAGAATGATTACCTCTGGGGAGAAGAACAGGGTTGTGACCAGGGAGGGGCACATGGGGGCTCCTGGAAAGCCGGCAAGACCTGCCTCCATGACTTGCATGGTTATTTTCTGCATATTTGCTTTATAATTATCCATTCAATTGTCTAGGAGTTTGTAGGCATTTTCAGCATACACATTTTACCTTGTAAAAAAATCTAAAAAGCTTAATGTATACCAGAGGTTTATAATTAGGAATGTACTCTATGCATAGAGACAAAAGCATAACTAACATTAATCAGACAGACCCACAGGTCATACTTGGGTAAAGGTGAAGGTTAAATGCTGTTTAGGTTTTTAAGTGCATTAATAAAAATAAGTACACTTCAATAAAAATAAAAGAAAATAACAGAGTGGCAATATTATCAGTTAAATAATAATAATAATAAAACATACCGGAGCACTAATGAATAAGGATGATTTTTAGAGTACCTGTTATCAGATTGGAGAAGATAAAAATATCAATGCTACACTAGGTTGCAAGACTGTGGGGAAACCGGCCCTCTTACACCCAACTTCAGGGAGTATGGCTGGGACAACATCCACACAGGGTAATATGACAATGTCTATCAAAATTTAAAAGGGATAGTTGTACATCTAGGAAGTTACCCTGTTAATACACTCATGATTCACAAGTGTGACAAACTATATCTGTACAAAGTTACTAATTATAGCCTTGTTTGTAGTGGCAAAAGATTGGAAACATCCCATATACCCATCAACAGAGAACGAGTTAAATAAATTATGGTAATGGAATGCCATGTAGCCATTAAAAGGAATGAAGCAGTGCTACATGACCTCTGTATGATCACCCAAATTTGTCACATTGAAAAAGTGTAGAACAGTACTTAGTGTACATTGCTACCTGTTTAAATATTCTTAAGAAGAATAAATAAATAGGAGCCTTCATGTTTCTAAAGAATCTCTCAGGAAGAATGCCTACGTTTTGAAACACATGCATGTATTCCTACTTTGGAAGTTAATGTCAGGTTAAGAATCTTGAATGCATATGCTTAAGGGAATACAGGCTTAATTAAATTATTATGAGGAAGTATAAGAAGATTTTGGTAAAGAGTCTTATGATTTTTCTGAACAGTTCCCATCAGAGCAAATAGCCCATTTAAAAAAAAAAGTCAAATTCTCCATCAAAACAAAATAATTCTCTTGATACAGATGTATCCATAGGACTTCTCCTTTATACACTGTCCATGATTAGAATAACTATTTTGGGATCAAAACTGATACAAAGGAAGAGAAACAGAAAGGAAGATGAACTTTAAGGCCAAGCTCCAATCTCACTTTTGGTGTAGAAGCCATCCAATTTGCCAGGCTGAATCTGTTGCACAATGTGGGTATGTTTCTGTTATAAAACCTAGCAGAGTGTGGTCAGTATGTCTCTCATGTGACACCTTCTCTTTGAAATTTCTGGGGTGCCTAGTAAAGCAGCTGGCATAAAGGAAGTGCTAAGTACAACTGTCCCCTTACATGAAATGTGTCCACAGCCACCATATTTGGCATCACATATAAGACATGTGTGGTGTGCAAGGACAGACGTTGTTCTTATATATTCTGAATCTCCAAGGTATCTTGCCCTCGGCAGACACTCAATAAAATTCCACTGAATAAAAGAATGAAGTCATTTGAAATAATTTTCAAATATATTTGAAATAGTTTTCTACTTTACCTCTAATTGCATTCTTCTTGGCTCACAGATCTTTTTCACTTGGTCATGTTGGTGGTTGTGCCAACTAGTTTCCTCTTTAAATAACACAACCAACCAAGTGGTTAGGACTTCATGCTCCTGTTAGAAGCACTGTCTTAAGTTTAAATGCTAGAGAACATATCCTAGAAATCTTTCTCTTTGGGGATTTTTCAAAAATATTTTTCATGAATGCAATGAAGGTTCTTAATATCCCATGTGGAAAAGGTATAAAAATTGTGACTGCTCTTGTTTTGGGGGACTGTGGGTGCAGTGGGGGAGGGGAGGAAAGCCGGACTCTGCATTACAGATTTCAGTTTCCATAATTCAAAGCACCTCCCTTAAACAAACCATTTTCCTCCACTCCTCATCCCTTCACATCCTCTTTTTAAAAATAAGAATTATTTTCTTCTTCTTTTTTAAAGAAAAAATCCCTCTCTTTCTGATATTCCTGTTTTATGAGAGAGAAGAAATTTAGAAGCATTTGGGGGTTATGCTGAGTATTTCCTACTCTTTTCTCTTTGTCTAGAATGTCTGTCCACCTGCCATGAACATAGACTTTCTCTAATCCGGAGTGTAATGAGGCAATCAGAGCCCAAAGACTGTGTGTGTGTGTGTGTGTGTGTGTGTGAGAGAGAGAGAGAGAGAGAGAAATCTGGGATTCTAATTTGAAATGGTTATGAATCAGGGAATTAAAAATTGTAGGACTACCTTCAGGTGTTCCCAAATGATCTTTTTAAAAGAAATGCTGAGCTCTTTTTAGATAAAAGCTGCAATGGTATCAGTCACAAAGACAAAAGTTAGTTCCGGTTGAATTCCAAATGCCTTAAAGTTCAGCATATTCAGGCTCACATCAACAGGAAGGAGGTCAAAGGAGGAAAGCAAGGAATTTTGTTTTGGTCACTGCCACATCCTGTGTGTCTAGAACACTGCCTGCCATATAGGTGAGCTTACTAAGTGGCTGATGAATTTGTGAGATAAAAAGGTGGCATCCATCAAAACCCTGAGGAAAAGAAAAGATGATGCATTTTTCATCTCCTCTGGTGCTCACTAAATCAAGTCTTCACATGTATGTAAGTCAGTGACAGCAAATAGCAAATGAAACTTTTTAAACCCCATTCCCGCATCTCAAAGAGGAGCTAGCAGGAGATAGGAGACAGACACAGTGAGAGCTAGAGGCTTTTTTTCTTTCCAGTACATCATCAGGTTGTACTGATATAAGCCCTTGCCACTGGTACAGGCTGAGAGCAGTGTTCAGGGGGCACTCACTAAGCATTCCACGGCCAGCATCACTAGGGGCCATGCAGATTAGAGGAATGGCTCTCCCGAGCTTGGAGTCAGTGTGTGTATCTCCCTGCAATTACCAAGTTCAAACAGAGCCAAGGAGAGCATTAAAAAAAGGACAAGAGATGAACATTCTAAACTGGGAAGACTCAACTTGCAGCCCTTACATCTGGGGAGGCTGAACACTGCCCCCCAACCCTGATACACAGTACGGTCAGGGCCACATTGGGGGGAAGAATGGACAAACGGAGAGGTAGGGCTGAGGGTCTGCCTGAAATGAGGGAAAGGATGCCTCTCACAGGTCTCCTGTGCATAGTTCTGCATCTTCTTCTGGCAGTTTTTTCTCAATAGGAAGAGCGATCAGGGCAGAAATGGGTCACTGGCCCTCAGAAGGCATCTCCTGCTTACCACCCCAGGGACAGGACTGAAGCCAAAGTCCCATCTGCACTGGCTCCTTAGAAAGGGCCACTATGGGGGGCACTCACACAGGCTTCTCTTGACAAGGCCCTGCTTTTTGGCAGTAAGGATCCCTTACCTCACTCCAGTGCCATAGATCCTGAGACACACATGCGCCCATTCTATCTACTACACAGCACTGATCGTGGCACACAGGTGGGCGGCAGTTATCAGCCATGAGGAAGCAACACTCAGCTGACAGGCAGCTGAACCCCAAGCAACCATTTCTGATCTAAACTCAAGACCAAGAAACAGGGTAACAGTTACCCATTTCCTACCCAACTGACTTTTCCCAAGAATCCCACGCTGTGGCCCCAGAAAACCTACGGCATGCTTTCACGGCTCTGGGTAGCTCCAGCTAAAAGCACAACCACCACTTCAAGGCCCTCTTCCTCAGCTCCACCCATTCTAGGTTCATGGCTGTGGCTCCAAATACGCATTTCCAGCAACATTTCTGCTTGACTTTTCTGGAAGAGTTAATTTTCTTACCTGCTGGGAGGGCTCACCACCAGACATCGTACTCTGGTGTCACTGCTAGTCATCCACAACCTCAGCTTGCTAAGAGCAATATTTCTCATAGCCTGTGTCCCTTACCATTAGTTTTATTTATTTTTTAAAAGATTTTATTTATTTATTTGAGAGAGAGAGCAGAGCAAGAGAGAGAGAGAGCACACATGTGGTGGGGGAGGGACGGAAGGAGAGGAAGAAACAGGCTCCCCTGCTTGAGCAGGGAGCCCCATGTGGGGCTCAGTCCCGGGACCCTGAGATCACTACCTGAGGCAAAGGCAGACGCTTAAACTGAGCCACCCAGGCACCCCTACCATTAGCTTTAAAAAGGCATTCACAGACATTTTGTCCTGTACTGAAAGAGCCTTTTAACTGACACAGAAGAACAAAAAGACAAGTGGTATGCCAAGAGGTCTGTGCAGAACACTCCAGTAAATCCTTGCTCTGAGAGCTGTCACTTTTCTCTCTGTGCCCTCGGCCCCCCAACCTGGGCCATCTCCCCTCTCATGCCCCTCCTCCCGACCAGGAGGTGTCCAGCGGGAGGCATACTCACTTGGGTCTTGTTTGCCTTGGACTGTCGCCAGCTAATCCACTTTAACATCTTGGCTTCCTCTCAAATTTGCTTTCTCCTTCCACCAAGGTTTTTAAAAACAGAGTTCATTTTATGCCGGGCGGCGGCAGGACTCACTGCTCCCAGGCAGCTGGGAGGCAGGGATCAGCCTTGTCACAATTCAGTGCTCATTGCCAAGCTCCCAGAGCCCAACCAAGAAGTTGCCTTGAGAGGCCTGTAGACCCTGTCTAGGGCAGGATCCCTCTCCCACCAAGGCCACTCTGTGAGTCACAAGTTTTTGGTATCAAAGAGTCTGTGATAGGACCTGGTACTTAAAGGAAAGAAGTTATCTTTCCCTTTGGAAAGAAGATTATTTTTCCCTGCTCTGCCCCATGCCAGCCCCAGAGGTGCTCAGCTGAGCTCTGGAACCACTGTGCAATTCCCTAGGGTCATCACAGATTGGCCAGGGCCAGGGCAGGGGGTATAGAGGCTGTCAGAGAAGCGGGTAACAATAGTTGTTTTTGCTTACAAGGTTCTGAAAGTTAAATGATCAGGGTCACTACAAAAGTATTATGTTTTAATCCAATTTAACAGGCAGGAGATTAAGCTGGGGTTCAGTCCTAGGTCTGTCATTAACTAACCGGCTTTACGACTCTGAGCGAGTCACTTTGTTTCTTTTAAACATGTCCATGATGGCAGAGGGACAGATGAGCTCTAAAATTCCTTTCTTCCCTGAGCGTCTATGTCTCCAAGGTCCAAACTCACCCCTATTCAGATCGGGCCTGTGGCTGCCCCAGCTGCTACCACACACAGATCTGATCTACTGGCAAATCACCTTTTGCAGTTCCCCTATTTCTGTGACAGATCTCTGGGCCCCATTGCTTCTAGAACTGAGGAGATGCCCTGTGGCTGCCGAGCTCTCAGCATCCTCAGGGCACTTCTGGGCTCTTCTCCGTGAAATCTGCCCATGCCCAGCGAGCGACTCATGGGCTGCTGTCACTTATGAAACTTAATTGCTTTTCCAGATGATTGGCAACTTTCAAAGTGGGTCTCTCCAGGCAGCTTTTTAAGCCATGGGCCAGCAATCAAAATAGTAAAATAGCGCCATCATGATTTTGCCCCGTGAGCCCAGGTTGGGTTTCCCAGCAAAGTGTATTTCACACTGGTTGGTCAGGTGCAACAGCTGGAAGCCGTCATTTATTTGAGGAACTTCTCATTTAGAGGAAAATCTGCGACCTCAACTCCTCATATTTTATGGTTTGTTCTGAAAAGCCAGCACATTGCTACTGTGTTGAATGCTGCTTAGGAGAGGACTAAGCAGTGTTTCTGGGGAAGCAGGAGATCCCTTGCTGGGCCTTGTTCACCACTGCCTGTCCGCCCCCCCGCCCCCACACCAGTCCCCACACCCCCACCACAGGTACTGGACTAAGAACAAAAGCTATTTTCCAACCTAGTCCTTGGCTTGGGTTATTCAGAACGCTGTGGAGAAAACCACCATTTGCACTGAAAATCTGAAAGTGGAGATGGCATTTTTCCCACTTTAGAGTGACTAGCGAGTCTTGAGCACAATCAGGATGCCTCTACCTAGGATGCATATGGCAATTCTGACCCACAACCTGCTGTCGAGATGGGCCATGTCTGAATCTCAGGATCACTCAGCTGATAAAGTCAAGTTTAGGTTTCTGACACATACTCTCCCAGACCTGGTAACTGAAGGACAATGATATACTGCTCTCGTTTATTTAGGGGCTAGAAAGTGTTTTGTTACTAGATAGGATGTAACATGAATCTCTCCCTATAAAGAAATATTTTAGGGCCCTCAGGTCCCACTGAGACAAAGGGCAGGGTAGCAGAAGTGCCAGGGATCGCCCTATCACATCTTCTTTTGCTTCTAGTAGAGAACATTTAATGGGCTGGATCTCCTGCGGGGGTTCCTCTGCTCCAGTGACACAGCTGTCTCAGCTAACAAGCTGTCCTAGTCATGTTCTGGAGACTCAGCCTTGGGGGGTGGAGGGGATACCATCCTGATGGTTTTTAAGAATTTGTCAAACAAACAATACTACCTTGTGTGAACTGAAAGCATGTTCATTAGTCCTGACACTGCTGAATCGCCACATTTCCAGATGTCTAGTTATCTCTTCAGAGGCAAAACCCAGTGATCTGTGGGCCCTTAACACTCTAGGAAGCCTGTTGTCCATTTTCTTGCATGGGAGTGGCTGGTGGGAACCCACATGGGGACCCATCACACATCTCCTATGCTCCAGACACTCCTTCCTGCAGAGTCATTGCATGACGGCAGGGTCTGGGCAGAACTTTCTCTGACTACAGCTCTTACACCCAGTGGCTTGCTAAGTGCTCTCAAGGTGCAGGCGTCAGGATTACCAAATTCTGATAAATGAGATGAGGGTCTAGGGAAGCCTATTCTCAGAAGGCTCCCACAGCTGGGCTGCTCCATCACTTTTTATAGCTATCCTCTGTAGGCATCCTCTGACTCTCCCCTTAGCTGGGCCCTCACTGTTTCTAAGCTGAGCCTTCCCTACCAATCAGCGAAACGACATTTTGGCCAGGATCCACTAAAGCGATTTGACCGTACGGTTTAAAAACTATTAAATTCGATCCTGAAATCTCCAGGCTTCTTTACACAGCTCCCTGTCCCCCTTCAGCACATTGCCAGTATCAGGCCACCTTGTATCTTAGATCACATTAGCTTGTTACAGAAATTCTTCGCTTAAAACACAGTCAGCCCCGGAATAGTCAAGGGATATTTTTTTGCCCTTAGAATTTTTATAGAGAATAGTATCTGCAACTCAATTTCATTTCAACTTCCTTGTCTTCAGCCTGGACGTGTCTAGAAATTCATAGTAATGTTTTGATGGAGAGTATCTCTGCTAGGATGGGTTTGTAGTGTTCAATTCAATAAGTATTTATGGGGCACGCCCAGCATGCCTACCCTAAATGGTAAACAGATGCACAGGGACCAGCACGGTGCAGGTGGCTGCTTCTGGACTATTAGCTGGAAATTATATGGCAGATATCCATCATGTTAAACAAGATTTTCTAACTGCCGCCACATTACTCAGGCTCACTTCCTTAGAATTCTGTAACTCTGTATCTCTTTGAAGTATGGTTACAAAGTCGCATCGCTTCATAATACACAAACAGGCAAAACTCTCTACAGTGCCCAGGGGAGCAGGAGCACAATTTTGGGCAGAGAGAAAGGGTCTTAGAGCCCAATCGAACAAAGCAAGTACACCCCTTTGCTTTCACAGCAATAAGACTTTTGCATGTGACAGGTACAAGGGAGAGCTCAAACATGCAGAACCACTGAGGGTTAAGCCAAAGCAACTTGGGAGAAAGTGATTAATGCTAGTTCCTGAAGTGCCCATGCTGGTTTTGTCAGCATTTAATGAAGAACTAGGAATTAAAAAAAAAATTTTTTTTTTAAGATTTTATTATTTGACACAGAGAGACATAGTTAGAGAAGGAACACGAGCAGGGGGGAGTGGGAGAGGGAAGAAGCAGACCTCCAGCCCAGCAGGGAGCCCGATGCAGAGCTTGATCCCCAGGGTCCTGGTATCCGGACCCATGTAGAACGCCTATGCTAACAGCTGAGCCACCCAGGCAGCCCAGAACTAGGAATTTTAGACATATTCTTCATCATAGACAGATTCACAAGGCAAGGAAACCACCCCCAGATCCTCTGCTCTAGAGAAAAGGGGCTGGACATTGGTCTTCTTCCCTCAATCTTATCTTTCTAGCAAGAATTGGGATGAAGCCATAAAAGATATGTTTATCTGATAAAGCTGGGAGATGTGGCTGATATGCTGGAATGCCAGGATGGAACTAAACAGGAGAAAATCCAGTCGATACCAAGTATCCCAACACTCAGGTTATTAAAATCAGCTGTGCCACCTGAAAGCAGGCATGGAGAGCTCAAGAGCCAACACCAAATACCCCTAGCACACAGGTACCATGGCAGGGACGAAGCTGGGCATAACAGCCCTGGAACAAGAAGTGGTACTCGTACTAGTTGGATCACTACCTCCAGGCTTAGGAATGGTTCTGGAGGCCTCACTTAATAGATTATTCCACACTGAAGGAAACCCAGAGGAAGGCAGCCAGGATATGGGAGGGCATGCAAATACATTAATACAAGGAACAGCTGCAGAAACTGAGGACTTCTGGACAGGAGATTAAGAGAGAAGACAAAATAACCATCTTCAAATATTTCTAGCCCAGGGGTTGCCATTGGCCCAAGATGGTACAGCTTGGGGATTACAATGAATACTTGACAATATTTAACTAGTAAAATGAACCATGAGCCAATGCTCACAATGAATATCTAGGTTTTAGACTCTAAGGGGCCAGCAGGTAGAAAGAGGAGTGGAGTGGCTCTGTTTATAGACAGCTGAGTTAAGGCTAACTCCCTCAGGGTGTAGTGCAGAAAAGAACCGGCTGACAGCTAGCTAATGAAGGAAGAGAGCAGAACTCTACCCAAGAAGTAGATCCTCACAGCTCATTAAGTAATTGTGTTCTCTTATTCAGAGAGTCTGAACTTTGGTTTTTCCCTCAGCTAATGGTGGGAAATTAACCCTTACTGCATGTTGAACAGGTGCCAAGCAAATGTGTTTGTCTTGCAGACAGGAAAATTAAGGTGCAGTAACTCACACAACAGGACACAGAGGGTAACCGCCAGAGCTGGGTTTGAACCTGGGTGTGCCCAAACTCCTTCCACCCACCACAGCACACGAAATACACACAAAGTGATCGGAGAGGTGCCCTAGGGCCCTGCAGCTCCTCAAGTGGGTCTGCCATGGCTCTTTTATGGTGACATTTTCCCCATCTGCCAGCACAGCAGTACCACTGTTCTAGTTCCTCTGGATTAGAAGAGGAAGACTGGAGTCTTTTCTAGAAACCTATTGTTAGGATGGCCCTGATCCCTGCAAAGGGACTCTGCCCTATTCCCCCACCCCCACCCCACAGCTGCCCCTGTTTGCCCTTCTCTTGAATATGGCTTGGTTTCCCGGAACCAGCTCATTTTTGTTACCCTGCTGATCTTCAGAGTCTGTTCACCTGACCACTTGGAAACCAACAGAGAACAGTCTCCCGGTCTTCCAGTACAGTTAGGGGAAAAGGTAACACTGTGGAGAACATCTCTGAACTCGAAGATACCACTTCCTGGCTTGCCCCGATAAAGGGGAAAATAGGAGAAGGACACATGGCTGCCCTATTATCACTGTTCTGTGTCAGAAAAGTAAGAACATTCTAAATCATAGTGCGTGGTCACAGACAGGCCCTCTACTACTACTTCTAGGTGGATTTTTCCGGTTTTCTTTATAGATAACAGAATCTTCTCATCATCTCCAGACCCCACTGCCCATGTTTCCCAGGGCCTGAGAAGGAAGTTGGGAGCTCCTGTTCCCAACAAGCCAGATTCTCCAGCTGACTAAAGCTTTCTGCTTGGAGGTAAGGAAACTGCTAGGGTTCTTGAGCATATTTAAAAATACAACGTCTGTATATATCTGGCTGCTTTCAGACCAGCTGTTTTAGCTGCTTCCTGATTTCTGGAACTTCCTGAGATCAGGGACTGTGTTCCCTCTGTTCATTCATCCCACAAGGCTTTCCTGAGCCTCTGTGTGTGCTGCAGGCCAGGGACAGCAGTGAAGCAGACAGACGACCCTGCCCTCATCAAGTCTTAATGGCCTGGCTAGAGAGACACACATCGAACAAGAATTACACAAATAAGGATTCACATTCAACAAATAGCCCACATCTCTCTACGGTACCCAGCACAGAGCTTGGCACGTGGTGGGTGCTTTTTCAAGAATAATGTGACTCATGTTTTTGTGGAATGTGGAGAAAGACTGACCAGCTGAGTTCATCTTAGCGTTGGGAGCACAATGCATTGACCTTTGGAGTGAGAGAAAAGCATGACAGTGAAGCAGAATGATCTGGGTTCTAGTTCCTGGGAACTAGCATTTTTCCTGGGTGGGTCACTCAGTTTCTGGGACTAAGTTTCCTTATTTGTAGAATAATATGTAAGTAATCAGGATTCTTCACAAATCGTGACATGCCTGCCATCGGAAGTGTTCTCATCTAGCCTCACTTACCTTGCCAGAAGACAAGGAATGGCTGGAGCCCAGGACAGGACACATGGCTCCAGCACAGGGGTCTCTAAGTCAGGGCTGTGGGAAGATGCAGTAGCAGTAGGAAGGGCCAGAACCCCTAGACCATGAGACTAAGAGGCTCTCTCTGAACATGGGAAACATTGTATTTTGCTTCCCACCCACTGACTGTTTAAAAAGAAATACTCATTCATAGGATATTCTAGGTTACATTTCTAAACAACAGATCAGAGGAGAAAGGAAAGTACAGGAATAGTTTTCTTTGTATGTTTTTACAAGTAGAAAAAAACAATTTTCCATCCACTCTGATAGTCAAAAATGGCTTAGAAACTTGAAGGCAGGACATCAGACAGAATTACCTCAGAATTACCTCGAATGTTCTTGAATACTAATCTAGAGTGTGACTTAGCACCGTGATCTTGGAAGGTCTGGGGCACAGTCTTTTATTTATTTTTTATTACCCCAGTAAGGAAAAAAATTAGGAAAAATCCTAATGAATGCAGATCATCTTAAAAAAAAAAACAAAAAACCCATAACGAAGCAAGGACACAGCCTATTGCCTGAGGCTGAAGGACTAGACCAATACACTAGGTCTTGAAAGACTAGGGCCAAATCCATCTTTGGAAATCCATCCCTTCATTCACAAAATCACTAACATGTAGCAAAAGATCATCTCATACTCAATGACCCTGGGGTAAGCAAATGAAAGTAGGGTCGGAGACTAAAATCTTCCCATCCCTGCTGCAAATTTAGACAGCTGAATTCTTTCCCTGACTTGAACAAATACACTGGGTTTCTTTGCTACCTTCTCTTTTCTTGTACTCTCCTTCAGAGCTCCTACTTTCTGCTTACTTGCTCCAAAATATGAGAGACCAAGTGACCAGGCTTTCTGGCAAAGACTACTACATCCCTCCCAGCTGTTTCCCACAACACCTCTTGGTCCTCTGCCCCTCAGGAACTGAGCCCCAACACTCTGGCCAGAGGAAGGCATAGTTTCCACTGGAACCCCTTCAGAGAGGAGGCTCCTATCAACCAGCATCTCTGTGGCCATTTGCCATCACATTGGCCTTGGTCTAACTTCAGATAAGCTGGTTCAGTTATTATCAATATGAGCCAGTCACAGCCACTAAGGTCTCAGGAAACTATCCCAGCCTCAGGGGTCCTGAGGTCCAGCCTCCCAGGAGGCAGAGCTGCCCAAGCAGCCCAGGCAGGGCATCTCCAGAGGACAGGAGACCCAGACCTTCTCACCCTTCCCCCTTGGCACACCCTCGTCACTTCTGCTAACTCCCGTGACGGGGGAGTTCTGGCTGATCACCTGGTCTTCTCTCCCCTCAGACAACATCTCCACACTGTGACATACCTCCTCCAGCCCTGCTCTTCCCACTCTGGCTGGCACAGAGAGACAACTGCTCCTGAGGTTAGCCTCCATAGTGGGAGAAGTTCCTCTGGGGGTAATTCTCCAGGGGTGGTTAAGCCAACAAGAAGTCTTAGGGGAAGGAAGCTAGGGACACTGTCCTACCTTGTCACTGTCCACTGTATTCTGAGAGGTCCTAGAGGCGATGGAGATGGTATCTGGCTGGCTGCTTCCATCCCCTTGGCTGTCAACATCCTCCACTCCGTCCCTGCAGGAAGAAGAGAAAAAAAACAGGGGTGGGGGTGGGGGGAAACCACTGTGGGTTTAGAGCACACAAGGATTTCCAGCTGGGCTGGCAGAGCAGAGCCTCGGCACTTTCTAGCAGGGATTTATCTAAAATTATACCACTAAAGGGAGCAGGCCTCTGTGATTTTCAAAGATGTCGCCTCTTGTACTTAAAAAGGTCACAGTCCCTATGCTGATAGCTGAGCATGAAATGGCCCCTCCATGACTCCTCTGGCCCATGGAACAGAGAAGGTGATGATGTATTTATTTTTTTTACTGGCAATCGGTCTAAAACGTGCAGTTGGAAGTTCCGCTTAAAACTGAGGCTTTGACCCAGCTGACTGGGTGATGGCCCACAATCCAGAGTTCAAGGTATTTAAATAGTTTTTCTGCATGCTGAAAGAAGATGGGGGCTAGTTTATAGCTGGCCTATAAAGAAAACAGAACTTTTTTTTCCTTTTGACTTGTGTTTCTCCTGATTAAGAAAATGACACGAGATATTGCTTCCAGGGGCAATAATCTTTGGGAAGTTGCTGATGTTGGAGGCTCAACTCCTGGGTATGGAGGAAGAGATTACTTCCTTCATTTTGGTGGGTCTTGTGGGTCTTGTGCTGTTTGTGATGACTTCTTATCAACACAGAAGGCCAAGGCACCATCGCGAAGACCCCAGATTGCACAGCAGCTTCCTCAGTCAGCTGTGTTCCTGAGCACCTGGTGAGATAAGCTCTGAGTGCGCTCCTGGCAAGCAGAGCCCCTCCTGGGCCACTGGACCAATGTCTCACTCACACAGCCCTTCGATTCTCCAGCATGAGAATTAGGTCTCAATCCCACACTGAATCCATAGCCAGGGCCAAGGGTGATTAGGTGCCTGGGAACTGGTGAAGGCTGAACAGTCCGTGTTGGGAAAAACTGAAGGAGATATGGGCCAGGACTTGGATAAATGAGCACGAAGAGGGCCGGCTCTTCCCACGGAGGCTTATGAAAGTCCCACTTCTGATGCTGCTTTGATAGAGGTCATGGCGTTAGGAACGGGCTGCCTGAGGGTAACACTGCGTGGGCAAAAGGCCCCATATAACAAGTCGCCTCCCAGAGTCTCAACAATCACATCTGGTGTATCTGGACACGTGTGTGCAGGTGAGCATGCATGTGACCCATGTGTATATACACAGTAGCTCCTAGTCACAAAAGGGTCTCCTCCTACCTAGACGACTTCGAGGTCAACGGCCTTCTCACCACCACTTGCAGGGCTGGGAAAGGCCAACTTATTTTAATAATATAAGCCATACATTCGTAGGAAGGAAGAGCTGCAGTAAAACGGCATTTCAAAACCAAGAATAAAGGCCTCTTAGATCATGTGCTGTTTTAGATATCTGGGCTGCAGCTCCCCACCATTTGCCTATAGTTGAGCATTGGCTGTATGTGGTGCTTCCCACCCTTCTGGCCCAGTGTGGGCCCTTCTGGTCCACTGCAGATGAAGCCAGCTCTGGGGGCGTTGGGGAGCCCATCCAGGAGTGGGGGTGGCATTCTCCAAGCCAATTCACTCCTCCGCACACTCTGTCCCCACCTCCTGGGAGCTGAGCTAATGAAAAGACAGGCAGCCTGGACTGTTTTCCGCAGACTCTGCCCAGGGTTTCACTCTCTTATTTCAGGACAGTGACAGAGAAATGGTGGGAGGCATTTTCAAGAGAAGTCCATCTCACGATCTACAGATGTTCAGAAAGGGGCTGCTTCCCAGACTTGAGCCAGCCTCACCTAAATGTCCATCCTGCGTGCTCCTGGACATTGAGTTCCTAGACCATTTCCTCTCTATCTTCTTTATTGAAGCAGGGGCTTCCTGAAGAAGAGCGGGATCCTAGAGCTAAACTAAGTCTGGCCCTCCCCCGGACTCTGGCCATGGGTAACTGAAATGAAAATACCCCCTCCTCCAATGCAGCCCTGATTTGTCCTTCCAGCACTGAGCGGTGACCTTTTCCTGGCCACGCAGGTCTTAGGGCTTCCATCCCGTGGAGGTGTTTCTCCCTACCTCAGTCACACCCTTCTTCGGGCTATCAACTCCCTTTGTACTAATGCTGCTACTCCGCAGGTCCTCAGGTCCATGCATCCTGGCTGGCACCAGAAGGTCAACTAGGGATTTAGTCCATTCAGGAATAGGAAAGGCAAGGAAAGGCAAGCCTGTTACTGCCAATGACCATCACCCCCAGAACTCTGTTTTCTTTCTTCTTTTTTTTTTTTTTTCCAGTATTGACATGATGTTTTTATATGCTCTCTTTTGAAGTGCCCTTTAAGAGAGTCCTTGTAGGTGACTGTCACATGGAGATTTGCGTCACTGAGTCACCTCAGACACTGAGGATATCTTCCACCAGTGTAGGGCAAATGGGGTGACGAAGGTACCAGAGAGGTGAAGATACAAAACCTCAGTCCCCTTTTTCCCAATCACCTTGCTTATCTCAGGTAACTGAAGGTGAGGACTCGGGGGGGACAGAAGAGCTGCACCGACAATCCCATCACACCAAGCCCCTGCTCTAACCCCATATAAAACTTCCATACTGCCTAATCAGTCCCCTCATGGCCTACCTCCCTCTCAAAGCCTTCCCTGGACTCGCCTATGTAGTGCTCACCTAAAGCCCCTTCTCAATGAATTTTTACAGCATTTACTGTCTCTATGGGCGGTACTGGTCCTTTGAGTCTAACTATTCCATGTGTGAGATAAAACCACTAGAGGGTTCTCGAGGCTAAGGGCCCATCGTGTGCTTCCCCTTCTCTTCTCCGAGCACCTAGCAGTGTCTGTGAAAGACGAGGTGCTCAGTGCAGCCCTGCTGAATGCAACTGACAGTGACTGGTGAGATGCTCAGAAAGGACTCCTCATCTTAGTATATGTGCTGCCGAAGCGAGCACGGAGACTCCTCATCTTAAACGGGACTTCATGGAGAGGGGCACCAACGGCAGACTGTACCGCCCCTGTGGGAGCAGAGGGAGATCCCACTCCCACTCCTGGAGCCTGTGAGGTCGGGGGAGAGATGCTGGTTACCTCTTACTATTGTTCCTCTGTTTGGCTGGTGTTTTGGGGAGTTGAATCGGCTCCTTTAAAGCTCCTTTCAGGTGAATGATCCTTTCTTGAATCACCTCTCGAATGTTCTTGATCCACTCCTGCTTGGTTTCTATGTTGGAGGCCTGGAGTACCACAGAGAGAAAGAGTAAATACCCTATCTCCTTTTGCCGTGCCTAAAACAGTTCTCCATCCTTGTCCTGCAGGCTTATCCCATTATTTTCAAGGACACAAAATGTTTGAAGAGCTCATTTCTCATTTTACATGCATGACTCTTCAATCTAAAGGACACACTCCTTCAACTACTAGAATGGGGCTAAGACTGCAATACTCAATACAGACTTGTACAGGAGTGATTGTCAAAGTATTTAATACTCTGTATGGCAATGACCAATACTGACATCGGCGCTGAGGAACCTGGCTGGCTCAGTTGGTTGTCTGCCTTTGGCTCGGGGCATGATCTCGAGGTCCTGGGATGGAGCCCTGTGTCAGGCTCCCTACTTAGTGAGAGTCTGCTTCTCTCTCTCCCTCTGCCCCTCCCTGCTGCTTATGGTCTTTCTCTCTCAAGTACATAAAAATCTTCTAAAAACATACTGCCACCTGTCTGGGGCTGGAGCCTATGGAGAAGTCCCATGCTGGGGCAGGGATGAACACATCAGTTGCTAGAGGCTGGGGAGATCTGGGCAGCACTAGGAGGGGTAGCAAGGGGGTATCTGAAGGCAGTGGCTATTTACCAAGTGGTACAAATCCATGCCAGCACATTTAAACCCTAGTATGGCTACATACATAGGTCTGCGCTGATGGAAAGTCAGTGCCAGGAGTTTAGTCTTATAAACATGTTCACTGAAGGCACTTGTACCATTTCGTGAATCTCTAGTTTGTCTTTGTGGAATTGTTTTCAGGTCATTCTGTCTCATGGCAGCTAGAGCTGGGCGACAATTTAGAGGGAACAATGTGAAGAATTTGTCACAGTCGTACTACCTCTTCCAGGGTGGCAGCCACCCCAATAAACAAATGTCTGGTGGGAGCCCAGTCCGCAGGACCCCTTCTCGGTTCGATGCATGTTACCACAAGCCCCGAATCCCAAGCTGTGTGTGCTCTGGAGAGCTGGAATGACTCCTTAAGGCTGTCATCTGGCGAAGAGCTCTTTCTCAGCACTCCTTTCAATCAACACAGTTGCCAAGCTAGCGTGATTTACTAGAGCTCTAGAACCCAAGTTCCTGGAGGATGAGTCCATCTCTCATACTTAGTTACAAGCAGCCCTGGGCAGAATACCTTCTATGTAGGTGTTCAAGAAAAAGCATTGGATGGATGTGGAACAAATCAAGGTACTTTTTGTCAAAAGGTCAGTTGTCCTTGCCCTTGAAGGGGACATAAGGACAGAACATACTAAAGTGGGCCCTGCTGAGACAGCTCAGCTGGCTGTTCCCTGCCTTTTTCCCTCTAGGTGCACAGGAGGGGAAGGACTTAGGAGACCACCCATCTTTGAGATTTCAGGCCTACTTCCATGACAGAACTTGGTTTCTAATACCCGTGGGCTACTGCCCTCCCTGTGGAGTCTCTAGGCCCCAGCTTTCAAGAAGAAGATGCTGCCGCCCTCTGCCTTCCACCTGCTACCCGCAACCCTGCGCCCTTGGCTGGCTGGGAGCAGTACTTACCTTCAGTACTGTTTTATTGTCTGAGGAGGGGGTGCGCCCAGACCACAAGGCGAATTTGCAGGGATCACCTTCTACGTGCTCGGTCACACCCAGCTCTGAGGTCTGTAGACAGGAAATGCCTGTGAGAGGCGGGGAAGGGGAGGGCAGTGGGGAACTTAGGGCTGGGGTGGGAAGGGAAAGGCAACAAAGAGGAGAGGACCGAGGGAGGGGCTTCTGTCAATCAAACTTCAACAGACTGGCCGCTTCTGTCTTCTACCTGGGATGAAAGGACCTACAGGCGCCTGCCAGATCAGCAGGTGGCAGGGAGGGAGGGTGAAGAGGGAGGTACTAAATGTAGACAGCAAGAAGACCGCTGAGTTCCAAAATGCAGAAGGGGGAGTCGAGGGGGGCAGCTTTCCAAATAGGAGGTCTTTTCATTGTCCAGGATGGTTTTGGTGTGGCTCCAGGGGAGAGATGAGCTGAGTGTTCCAGAGCCCTTTCTGCCCCAGGGCTCTACCACAACCGGGAGACTTGTCTGACCCCACCTGCCCCACCTACCAGTAGCTTGTTCTTGTAAACATATTTCGTGTGTCCTGAAGAGTCCTTGATCTCCTTGCTAAAAACCAAGGAGATCTCAAAGAGGAACAAGTGCCGTTCCCGCCCCTTCCGGATCAGTGACTTTGGGTCCCACACTTGGAAGGCATCCTGGAGAATCAGCTCTCCCTGCACATCCAGGTTCTCGTCGAACCCTGAAAGACACCGTTTCAGCTCTGTGGAGTTTCTCTAGCACCACTTGGGGGCCATGTTCCACTCCTGTAGCAGAAAGGTTTCCCCGAGGAGCCCTCTGCTCCCACAATGAGAGGAATCCCCTCTCAGCGGATTCCTGAGCCTCCTCAAAACTTGAGGAGAGAACTCTAGGGAACAGCGAGCAGATCCCCCTTCCCGTGCCCAGTCTCCTACACATAACCAGGATTGGCGGCATCTCCGCATGGGCTGGCACCTCCTGCAAGGGCAAACCCCATGTACCCCTCTTCCTATAGCTTCCCACCCACTCAGAGCACTGGGTGGGGCTGCGGGTAAGCACTGCAGGATAGGGGAGGGCCCTTGACTCCACTTTATTTGGCACTGCTCATTTCTTTTATTCCATTCCTACGACTCTTCCCTTTGATGGCTCCTAAACAGTGCGGTGCACGTGCCTTGAACAGTCACATTTATTCCTCTTTAAATTTTAACAAAGGTTCTGAAACTTAGTATGCATAAGAATTACCCAAAGAGCTGGTCAAAACCCAGATTCCTACCCACCCTTGCCCTGCAGGGAGACTGGGAAACTGGGATTCATTAGCTGTCAGGTGGAGCCCAGGAATCTGTGTTCCGACAAGCTCCCAGGTGTTGCTATTGCTGGTCCTCAGACCGTACTTGGAGCAACTAGATTCAGAACAGGGCAGGGACCAGCTGGAGGAGAAGGGTGCTTGCAGGGGAGGACACCCAGGGCTGGGGACAAGGATGGGTGCCAACAGAACAGAGTGGAGAAATTGTGGCAAGAGGAGTATGTTCAGATGGCTAGTGCTCGGTCCGGAGAAGGTTACCAGGGCTCAACTGCACAGAAAACTCCAGCCTCCTCTGCTCAGAGTGGCCCAGGAAGTGGGGAGACCCGATGGAGCCTTCTAGACGGAGGGTGGGGACAGAAGGTGGGGAGGAGAAAATACAGGTCTGCAGACTTGCAGCAGAGGGCACTCCTGTCCCTCAGCACCTGTTTGCCAGGCCAGACTGGGATGCCGAGTCTGAGCTCCTCTCACAAGCCCACCCTGGCTTGGCTGATCTGCATGTCTGTTCTGCAGAGGTAAGAGCACTGTATTGGAGTCTCACTCTGCCCAGTCTCTGGGTCCCAAGAGCATGGTTCCCATGGACTACATGTACTTAGGCAAAGTCCTCTCAGGTCTGTCTGGCTGGACTTTTCTCACCTGCTAGGAGGGGCATTAGGTACACGCCAGTGTACCTAATGCCACTGAGCTGTACACTTAAAAATGGTTAAATGGCAAGTTTTATGTTATGTATATTTTATTGCAATAGAAAGAAGAAGGGCATAAGGCTGGAGACCACGGGGGCACGTGCGTGTGCGTGTGTGTGTGTGTATTTACATGCACGCAGGATTTCTACTCATTTTGGCGATCAACACAATGCTAGTGCCAAGCAGATGAACAGGACTGCTGTGGGGCAGGGCTCTAGCACATGTTGGGTGAGGAAGATAGCCTGTGCTAGACCACCTCACACGCAGCAAGTTGTCTACGTACCTGAAACAACTTGGTCCTACCAGGAGGCAGGTATTGGTCGAGCTGGCCCCTGTGGAGCTCCTCTCACACCTCCTGAGGTCCAATGCCCTGAAGACCCATGCCCTCCACTTGCCATTTCTCCTCTCTTCCAGCCTTGCCCTTTGCCTAACTTCATGCCACTTCCCTCCCACGAAATAAGCTCCCTGGTCTTAGGAAAGGAAGAGGCTCCCCCAGACAGGCTGGGAGGACCGACAGCTACCTTCCAGCATGCTGACATGCATGGCATCATTGGCTTTCTTTGGGACACTGAGCATCACCTCCAGGCCATCCTTGAGCTCCCCCTTTCCTTCTTCACAGCAAGTTAAAAGTTCCTGGGGGGAAAAGTCCAGACACAATTAGAACCATTTATCCCAGCTTCCCCACCCTCCCACCACCTAACCCACCAAGGTGACTATAGACCAGCTTCATTCTCTGTAATGGTTCCCTCTAAGCTATCAGGAGCTATAAACTATGAGGGTGGGATGTTTTCTCCAAAGAATTCAACCACAATTTTTTCCGAGACTGAACTTCCACGGCTCCATCTAACCTAAACTAACTCAATTCAACCCAACTCTTAAATGCCCAGCACTGGAAGTCAGCAATCTAGGGCATTCTCTTTCACTTGGTTCCCCTCCTGGAGAAGGGAGGACTCCTGGCACAGCACACAAACAGAGGGTCAGTAGTGTGGAATCACAAAGAGAAGACAACAGGTATGCAAAGAATGCACAGTGCTCATTTGTCCCTGCACGCCTATGGCTGCCATCATGTTTATTTACATCCCTCTGCTGCCTAAATGCTGACTTGCACCATACTGGAAGCAACCTGGGGTTACAGACATTATAGGTTTACAGGGTTTCAGAGTTATAAAATATTTTTGGATCAAATAAGTCAGGAGTTCCTAACCTGAGATTGGTAGATGGGATTCTGGACTAGTCCTTTTTGAATCTTAAATCTAGACTCCAAGTCCCATATTCCATCTGCCATACCAACCCTGTCCCCCATGACCTCCATCACACTGAGACTTCCCAGAGCATGCCCTCTCTTATTCCTCATTGAAGACTAGGTTATTATTATCTCCATAAAAGACATATAGTATCTGCTTTATGGAGAAAAGAGAATTTTCAACTTTCTTAAAAATTATAAAGACCATTTAAAATAATTTTCCCCAACCCAGAGGAATGTCAGCTTTCATTTTTCCTATGAGGATTACTGTAAATTTTGCTCATTTTGATATGGGGAAAGAAACGGGTAACAGATCTGCAAATCATATGCTCTCCTTCTAGAGGGTAGGGGGAGTCAGGTATGGGTGGATGGGTAAGATGGCCTTCCAGGAAAGAAAGAAGTTGACCAGATAAAATCTTGTGAACATGTTAATGTCAGACCTTCCAGCAAATAAACTAATGGTACTAGCTAGCTGGCAGGAGAGTCCTTATCTATGGAATGCTTCCAGTAGAATAGATTCTTGTGGTAACAAAAACCTGAATCTATGGCTTTAGGGGCATAGCTCCCGGTAAAGTATTACAGATATTATGCTACTATCTGAGTAAGAAGTTAGTATATTTCATAAACAAAATGGTTCTCTTCGGGGTAAATGATCCGATACAACATACACCATTGAGAAGGTCTATATGTTGGTCTGAGCCACAGTACCTCCTGAAGTTCCAAGAAAGGACTTGGAGCTGTTGGTGGTCCTGGACTTCTCTGTGCTTTATCTCTGCCTTGGGATTATTTGTATCCTTGACATTATTAGTCAAGCTTTATACTTGGTAAGGGATCTGATTACTGAGCATCTGACATGAACATTCAATCCTTCGTGTCATCTCAGATACATTCCCTTATGAAGAAGGGAGTGCTGAGTGTCCAAAGGAGAGATGAACTACTTTGAGCATGTTTGGGAGGGAGAAGTGATCCGTTCTCAGCTCTGTCCTTGGTTGCAGCCAGTATAACAGGAAAAAATTGTTCAGAAACCTGCATTTACTTATACCAACCTGAAGTTCTCTGATTCTCCCATCCCTTCCCTAATTTTTGCCCTCCTGACCTTGTTCTCATATATCCTCAAAGGAATTTCTAGGCAGAAGCACAAGAGCCAAATATGAAATAGGATTCAGTGTGCAACAGAAAACACTAATTGGTTAGACAACCTCCGCCCATCCCCCGGCCCCCAAAGCAGTGTGGCAAGTCCTCTAATCAGCTAGCAAAGCCAGAAAGTTCTTTGTTATAGTTGATATTAAGGAGAAGCCTCCACATTTAATTTAGACTCCAAAAGGATAGCTGTAGCAGATTTACAGGGAGAATATTGAACAGCAACTGACATACAGTTTTTATTTTCATGCAACACCCAAAGTGAGGAGCCCCAGAGGACACTAATAATTAAATATCAATATATTTGGAATAAAACTGTCTTTAATGAGAGAATAAATCCCACATTATTTATTTATAGTAAAAGCTCAGCAAACTATTTTTCTTTTACTCAGCGGGTACTCTGCTATCAGCACATTTATGAGTCCTAATCACCTTAGTAAGTCCTTTTTCCCCAATAATTTTACAACTTCTCCACAGTCCAATTCCCACTATTTCGTTTTTTCCCCTTCTCAGTTACCTGCACAATCATTTCTTCCTAAGACACCCAATTACAGAATGAAGGCCTAGCACCCACCCCTCCCATCGCCCAAAACAAAATACAGGGCGGCCTGTCCACCCTCCCTTCCTTCTCCTGTGTGTGTCACAAGACTATCCTGGAAACCTCAGCCCCGTGGAATTCAAAGGGAGAGGTGAAAAGCTATCTTTCTCTTAGAACTGGATTTTACTTATTTAAGGCACCAGCAGTGTGTATGGGTGAGTTTCTGTTTTGTTTTACTTTTTAATTTATAGCCCCACTGACTCCTGAAAAGGCTTTGCAATACTTACATTTCATAACCACAAAATTGAATTTTAAAGTGTTCTGGTACAAGAAGAATCATGAAAGGGTCAAGCATTAAATGGGCTAGGGAAGGAGAGGATGATTATACACAGAAATCTGGGTTAAGGACAAAGTAGAAACAATATAGTCATTGTAGTCATTGTAACAGGACTCAAGGCTAATTATCTGCTAGTCAAAGGTGAAGAAGGAGCGAAAGCTCTTGCGATTTACAGGTAGAGGGCACACCAACAATTTTGGAGAGAATACCTGTACCCCACTCTGAGGTCCTATGAGAGTTTTGTGAGTCTTTATACAAGGAACTTGAAAAAACAAAGAGGACATCTTTGTAAGCAATTCTGTTAAAACAATCAAGGTGCTCTGCACATTGTTACTTCTCACACGAGGCCTCAGTAAAGGCCAACGGCAGGATGCCGCGAGGTAATTCTCTAAGGCATCTCTGCAGGGCTGGTGACTTGAGTGCCTGGAAGCAGAAGCCCAAAAAGTCTCTTCTTAGAGATAAGGCAAGAGGAATTTGAAGGTGGAGGCCAGAAGGACCATAGGGGGGTGGGAGGGACTAGTCCGTATCCTGACACAGAATGGGGAAGAGGCCCTGCTCTTATCCTGGAACCACATGGCTAAGCAGGGAGACCCCTGCCCTATGGGGCAGGAGCCACACTCCAGCATGAGTAGAAACCTAGGTTTGAAACTAGACTGGTTTTTAGGCTCCGTTAAGCTAGAACATATGAGACTCCACAAGCACCTCTACACGTGAGTTGAATTTCAGCAGATTTTCTCTGGAAATACATTACTTAGAAGACGCCTCTTGCTACCCCGATGTCCTCTGCATTTGAGGAGCCACTAGCAAAATAATTAAACTTAGGGAAAACCCCACCCTTATCCCTTGAGAACTGGTATACACTGGCGTTACATAATTGCTTGTAATACTGATTTTCCAGGCTTTCTGTGGGGGAAATGCCATCTTTTCAGATGGCTAGTATATCTTTCCTTAAGAAGAATCAACCCAAATTACCTAGTATTTCATATCATTTGGTTATTTAAATTTTAAAGAGAATATTTTGGAGAAAATCTGAATCTTTTGCTTGGCTCCAAAAGAACCCTTACCTAACATATGGGCTCCTCCAGACACAAGAGTGCCATTGTGGGTTTTTTTTTTTTTTAATCTATTTGACAGAGAGAGATCACAAGTAGGTAGAGAGGGAGAGAGAGAGAGAGAGGGAGGGAGGAGGAAGCAGGCTCCCGCCTAGCAGAGAGCCTGATGCGGGACTTGATCCCAGGATCCTGAGATCATGACCTGAGCTGAAGGCAGAGGCTTAACCCACTGAGCCACCCAGGCAGCCCGCCATTGTGTTTTAATCTGCACTGTTTGAGGGTTTTCTCTTAGAAACCTCATAGTCTTGACAGAGATTAAGGCAATGGTAGGTGCTATGCTGGGCCTCTATTGCCTATGTAGACTGGCACTGCCCTGAAGACCTTGACTCCTGATCCTATCAGAAGCAGGGGCCACTAGGAGGAATCTGCCCGGGCAGCCAAGTGAGGCTCCACGTGTCAGCCAGTGCCCCTGGTGACAACTGCTCTAAGTTGTGCAGTGGTGGGCAGGTGTGGAAAGAGTCATTCCTGTTCTCATGTCTCCTCTGTTCCCCATCAAATTAGCACCCAGAATTTCCTGGGATAGTTTATGCAGTCTGGGAGGCAGCAAAGCCAGTGGATTTCATCTCTGAAGTTTTGCTCTAGGTGGAGGCGAGGTCTTGAGGGGGAAGCTGTCCATCCCATCCTTTGGCAAAGCTGGGCCTCCCCGGACCCGGTTGGTAGTTTGGGAGGGGGTGACACAGAGGGGAGGGCAGGTACCTTCAGGAGCAGTTGGTACTTGGTGATCCTCTGGACAGGCTTGATTAGGTAAGAAGAGATGGAGTTGGCCAGACCATGCCGCTGCTGTATCTCCTGCAGGGGTGACAATGGGCGCCATTACACACAGAGGGGTGGGTGTGTGCACGTGTGCATGTGTGTGTGTGTGTGTGTGTGAGTGTGTGTGTGTGTGTGTTTGGGAGGAAGTAGGCAAGGTGAGAAGAAATTAAAAAAAGGGTAGACAATTATGAGGAACTGTTCTTTGATGGGGAGAGAAACAAGAGAGACCCAGATGAATGCATAAATAGTGGAAAGGAGAAATGGCAAAAGGGGAGAGAAAGCAGATTTGTGTGAGAGAAATGGAGATGAAGAAGACATGGGGAAGGATAACAGTGGCAAAAGGAAGTCAGGAGAGCAATAATAAACAGAGTGGGGCAGAATTAAGGGGAATAAACCCAGAGCGAAGGCACTCACAGGGGGACAGCAGGACAATGAGAACAAGGGGAGGCAGACAGCGGGGCTTGGAGGTCTACGTCCATGGCTCCTGAGTCTTTATCTCCTTACAATAGCTCGAGGGCAGATCTCCTTTCCACCCTCTTCCTCTCCACCTTAAACCACCCCAGCATGGAGTGTCCTCTGCATTCCCTGCAACTTTCTTATTGTGACCCATGATACCTCCCTCATTCCTCAGTCCCTCCTCACCGCCCCCCACACCAGGCCAGAGATGGTGGAGTCCCTGTTAGTTGTTTTAATTTGTGTTATCCCTGGTGACAAGTCTTTCCTCTCCACACCATTTGTGCCCAGGCTACGGCCATGACCTCCAGCTGCAGTTTGGGCCTCTAGCCTCTTTTTAGTCCATTTTCCATCTTGCCTCCAAAATGACCTCCCACTCCCCAAGGTGTAGGCACTGTGAAGGGCAGCGAAGGGCCCACGTGGTTCCCTGCCTCAATGGCCTTACACCCCAGGTGGCTGCGAACACCCATGCACATAAAAAATAGCAACAAAGGAGATGCACAGAGAGGAATGGCTAGTCCAAGAGTGGCAGATGGCTCAGGAGAGATAAAGTCTTCACCTGAGGTTCAGAAGATAGCTGGGAGTTGGGGGGGAGGGAAGGGGAAGTGCAAAGCTGGATAAATGACATTCTACAAACAGAAAACATGTTTTAAAAGTCCACAGGAAAGAATCACTGTGGATTTAGTGATAATGGGGACCATGCAGAATGGTACAGAGCATGCACACCTAGAGACCAGAAAAAAATGAAAAATACAGTTAGATAAACAAAGTATATTTAGGTCATTGATGGCACTGAGCTAGATGAAAAAAAATCAGGATTTTGGTGGTGAGTTTCTCAATAGTAAAGTATTGTAGATCTTAAATAGAAGAAAAACACGGTGAAAGCACTCTTTCAGAGGGGGTCATATAAGCCTCATAGCAGGCGTGGAGGTGGGGGTATAGAGGCAGAGGGAGTAGTGAGGAGGTTACTGAACAATCCCTAGGATGCAAACATGGAGTTGCCACGTGATCTAGCAATTCTACTCCTAGTGATATGCCCAAGAAATGAAAACATATGACCTTATAAAAACTTACGTATGATGTGTATAGCAGTGTTACTGATAATAATGAAAAAGGGAATACAACCCAAATGTCCATCAATTGATGAATGGAAATATACGATGGGATACACACACCTACACAATGGGGTATTACTGGGCCATAAAAAGGAACGCAGTGCTGATACACACTGTAACACACATGAGCCCTGAAAGCATTATGCTAAGTGAAAAAAGTCACAAAAGAACACATATTACATGATTCCATTTCTATGGAACAGGTAGACCTATAGAGATAGAAATACGAATCAAAACCACAATGAGAGACCACCTCACACCAGTCAAAATGGCTAAAACGAACAAGTCAGGAAACGACAGATGTTGGCGAGGATATGGAGAAAGGGGAACCCTCCTACACTGTTGGTGGGAATGCAAGCTGGTGCAGCCACTCTGGAAAACTGTACGGAGGTTTCTCACAAAGTTGAAAATAGAGCTACTGTGTGGCCCAGCAACTTCACTACTGGGTATTTACACTAAAGATACAAATGTAGTGATCTGAAGGGGCATGTGCACCTGAATGTTTGTAGCAGCAATGTCCACAATAGCCAAACTATGGAAAGAACCTAGATGTCCATCAACAGATGAATGGATAAAGAAGATGTGGTCCATATATACAATGGAATACTATGCAGCCATCAAAACCCCCCAAATCTCGCCATTTGCAAGGACATGGATGGAACTAGACAGTATCATGCTAAGCGAAATAACTCAATCAGAGAAAGACAATTATCATATGATCTCTCTGATATGAGGAATTTGAGGGCAGGGTGTTGTGGAGGGTAGGGAAGGAAAAAATGAAACAAGATGGGACCGGGGAGGGAGACAAATCATAAGAGACTCTTAATCTCACAAAACAAACTGAGGGTTGCTGGGGGATGTGTGGGGGGGCGGGGTGGAATAGAGTGGCTGGGCTATGGACCTTGGGGAAGGTATGTGCTATGGTGAGTGCTGTGAAATGTGTAAGCCTGATGATTCACAGACCTGTACCCCTGGGGCAAATGATACACTATACATTAATTTAAAAATAATAATTAAAAAAGAAAATAGATCATTGGGTTTTTTGGGCTAAGGACTGGGGGGAGGATGAGGTGGGGATGACACTAAAGGGTGTGGGGTTGCTTTCTGAGGTGATGGAAATGCCCTACAATTGACTGTGGAGATGGTTGGTCCTATCTGTGAATATACGAAAACTGTAAACTTGTTCACTTTAAATACACGTATAATTGATAGCTACAGCTCTATCTGTCCCTCTAGGTGTGTAACATGGGCTTGTCCTGAGCTAGGATCAGTGAGAACAAAGCACTTGGAGGAATACAGGAAGCACTTTAAAGACCCCCAAGATAGGACTTGCTATGTGGCCATGGAGGAGGGAATTACAACAATGGTCCCATTCCTGCCAACTATCCCAGAAAGTAGCAACTTTCTCACTTATCTGCCTCTTTCCCAGAGGTGTGCAGTTAAAGCAGGACTTGTCCATGGATGATGGGCGATCCATCGGGCAGCCCTACTCTCTGGGCCAAGGAACACTGTGAGTTCACCTGGGGAATCTGGCAAGACAGCACAGGCAGTAACATACTGTGCTGCCCCTCCCTCTCTGCCAGCCATGGTAAGGCTGCATGAGGGGCAGTGAGGAAGGTCTTGCCTCTGGTGGCTGGGGCAGCCCAACCATGCTCACTGGTCACCACAGCATCAAGCATCATGGCCTCCCAGCTCTCACATCTGAGGTAGAAAATTCTGGATCATGGGAATGTGTATCCCTTTCTAGAGCTTCAGTTTTCTGCGGACTGTTTACAATAATGGATACTAAAATACATAATATATTAATATATTTACGAAAGGCTTGTGTCTTTTATAGAATAAGGGCCTAGAGCAGATATTTTCTATGTGTAGAGTTTAGGAAACCCTTTCTGACAGAGAGGGGAAAAGTTACAAATATTATGCATTCTGGAAAGCTCTGGGAACAATCAGGAGAGTTTACTGCTCTCCCTTCCCACCTCTCTATGCTGAGCTCTAGGAACTCCTACCTCATGGACTGTCTTTTCTGGTTTCCAGTGTCTCATCAGTCACTACATTAGAAATGGGGGGGGGGAGGCAGGGATAGGGTGCAAAATTTGGGGGTATATCTAACTTACTAGTCAAAATCTAGAAATTGGCTAGAAACAGGGGTATGATGAATATAGGACTAAAGGAAAATACAGATTAGCACCATATACTATGATGTGTACAAAAGGAGCCAGGCAAATCATCAGCCAACCTCAAGGGGCCCACAGGTGGAAGGAGGTGTGTGTAATGGAAGGGTACACTGTGAACCTGCCAAAAGGCAAATTGTTACCAATGCTATAAGACAGATACAAAGTATAACACAGGCATAGAGAAAGGGAAGGATTCATGCAGGAAACATTTGACCTTTAAAGGATAGAAAGAATTCTGAAGAGTGACTGTGTGTGTGTGTGTGTGTGTGTGTACGCACTCACGTAAGATACACAGAGCACTGCGAACAAAGGTGAGGAAGCAGAAGAGTCTGAGGCATGCTCAGAACACAGGGCCTGTATGTTTAGAAAAATGCTAAGTGGAAGACAGGACACAGAACATTTAAAACTTCACAGAGACCCTTCTGGATACTGTTGGTGAATAACATCTTAAGAAAAACACATTGTTGACAAAGATAACAGTGGTAATATAACATCCAATATGATACCCAATAAATTCTGATACCAAGCTAAAGAAGAACTTTTCTTGAATTTTCCTTTTTTTTTTTCTGGATCAAATCTAACCTCAACAAAATTTCAAATTGGGATGCTCAGGACCATTTCTCTATTAACACTTAATTATAAAAAGTCATGTATGCCTTTTCCCTGTCTGGCTTTCTCCCATTCAAGGGTCATTCCTTCAAGGAGCAATAAGACACTTGTGGAATCATTTCCGTTATGGCAGCACGAGGCTAGAAAGATGCCCAGAGGTTTATTTTGTAGACTTGACTATGGGAATGACATTTAAATGTCTGTATTTCTCAAGATGCCCAGAACACCATCTTCCCTACTGGAAATACTCCAATATTTATGGGAAAAATGAAAGCAGAGAGGCAGGAAGACCGAAAAACATGAAAAAGTTCTGAATTTCGTGTTGTTGTTTCTGATAGGACTAGCGTAATGGGTGTCACTGTTACAGTCTCTCCCTGAACTTTCTTGTCTCCCCTCATTTCTTCTCCTTATTCTTCCCTTGTATCCTGCATGGGCCCATTTGATTCTGTTTACCTTGGAGCTGACAAGTTACCCTCCGGGGACCAGCACTATGGAAACTTAGAGCATCATTCACAAACAGCCCTGGACCCTCATTCTGAAGCGAGGGATGAGACAAGGCCCATTGGCGCCCACTTCTCTTGGCTTCCATTATAGCAGAAGTGCTCAGCCCTGGATTTGCTTACTCTCACCTGGAAGCTTTTAAAACTCTCAAAGTCCAGGCCAAATCCAAGCCAATCATATCGTAATCACAGGGGTAGGACCCACGAGTCAGCATTTTTCAAGGTTCCCAAGGTAATCCGAATGTGTAGTCAAGGTTGAGACAATCACACTGGAGTAGCACCTCTCACACTTGAGTGGGCACTGGTCCCTGGACGGCTTCTTAACACTCAGATTGCTGGGGTTTAGGGGTGGAGGTTCTATTCGACAGACCTGGGTGTGGGGAGGGTCCAAAACAGGCATTTCTAACCAGTTCTCAGGTGACGTTGATGTGGCTGGTCTGGGGACCACACTTTGAGAACCCCTGCATTTGAGGGAGCTTCGCATGAAGCTGAAGTAAAACATCTTAACTCCTGTGCCATCGTTGGTCTCCTCTACACATGGGATTTATAGCTAGCTCAGTTTGGTGTTGAGGCATGCAGGGCAAATGTGCCTTGTCTAAAACCCCAGCTCTTGAGATGGGATAGGGTAAAACAAAAGACAAACACTGCTTTTGTTTGTCTCCATGCTTTATCCATGAGATAGAGGCTTGGGTGGCCAAGAAACAATGAGCAATAAAGGACAAAAACCCATTTTCCCAAAGTAGAGAAGCATTTCCACCTGTTCATCCATGGCTCAAGAATGGAAAACTATGGCTTACATCAAAGAAGGTGCCTGCGTGCTCCAGGATCAGCTGGTTGGAATCAGGCTTGTTTTTACAGTAGGTGACGTACATCTGAAATTTGTCTGCCTAAAAAGAACAAAGGCAATCATAGATAAGCATCCATCCCTTGCTCCCTTCTGTTGACTGGGTGCAAAGGGCCCAGCAGGAGTTGTGCGGTGAAAGCCCTCAGATGTTGTGTTGCACAGGATTACCTGTGGCAAATGTTCTGGGCTTAGCAGGCCCATGTTCCCCCTCAGAAGCTTTGGAATGCTTCTCTCCTACCTGCAGGTGGAGAAAGCTTGCTGAAAGTGAGCTTGTTTTAATCCTAGTCTGCACTAGAAAGAATCAGAAAAGCCAATTCACGTAACTTATTTTGAAATTGGATGGAATTTATGTAGACTTTATCCTTTTTTTGGATTACCTACAATTGTGCTTCCCCTCTGGAAAAACTGACAACATTTGCTCTAAAAACAAAAACCAAAGAATGCAAACAAAGGGTGCCCTCAGCAGTAGATGTGCTTGTATTCCAAAGTTCTCCGTTGGGGGACGTTGGTAGGCCATGCCAAAACCAATGTCCAGGGAAAGGAAAGCAATGTGACCCTTTGGGGAAGGGCCTGAACAATGAGTTCTAACCAGATTGTTACTGCAAGCCAAGAACCTTGAGCTTGGTAAAAATTCATTTTTTGTTTTTCTTAGGACCCTCCGGGTTAGTGCTACATGTCCTTACTCCCAGGAAAGGTATGTGTATTTTAGCCACCAAGTACCTTTCCCATTTGTGAAATGCTGTCAGTGTTGGTGCCCACAGAACACTTGGGATGTCCTCTTCTGAGAAAGCAGCCCAGCTATGTGTTATTGCAGGTCTCATTCATGCCAGCACTTTGCCAAGTGCTTTTCATATATATTAACTTATCTGGTCCTCCTGAGAACCCTGTGCGGTGAACTCTATTATTATCATCCTCATTTTACAGATGTGAAAACTGTGGTTAAGTAACTTCAGATTCCCACAGCTAGAAAGTGGCAGAGCCCAGGCCAGCTGATTTCGGGCTTCTTGGTCATAACCATTGGTTTTTAATACACTGAAACAACTTCTACCCTCTTATGTGAAGATTATGAGACTTATGAAAATCACCTTGGGATAATTCTTGGCAAAATATGCATACTTTATGCAATCATCAAAGGTTTTCTGAAACCAATTTTAGGGTTTATATACTACGTGGAGGCATTGATCATCCCTAAGACATGCTGATAAATCATACTTACGGTTGATTGTTAGGCAGATCCAAAATCTGTATGAAACAATTTGTAAACAAACAAACAGACACCCCCAAACCCTTCACTTGTTTTTTCTCTACACTGGCTCTGCAAGGGATCATAAATTATTTGTTTATCATCATTAATATGAACTGTGCATGGGCCCACGTATTTAGAGGTGGAAAAGTGTATTAACACAAATAAGATGGTAGTCTATGGCTCCTTAAGAAATAAGAATATGCCAGGAAGAAAATGTTAATGTTTTATGGTAAAAAAACAAACACACAGACAAACAAACAAGCCAGGTCCCAAGTTGGGGGACTGTTTGTGATATTTACTACATGCCAGTGGACTAGTCAACCTTCTAGGTCAGCTGAATTGTTTTCCCCTATAAAATACACAGCATAACCACAGCCCAGCCTACTGCATAGGCTGTTGAGAGCATCAACTCTGTATCATGAAGACATTTTGAAAAGTAGCCCATTTTGAGTGGAAATTTTGATGAGATAATTATTAGCTAGAACTCCTGACCCTGGGAAGGAGTTCTACATCGAGCTGCATTTAGTATCATAGGCAGACCTCCCTGGAGATGCCTGTACTCCTACCATGAATCTGAGATGCTAATGTGGAGATGCTAATGCAGACTAAGATTTCCATTTATATAATCAGAACTTGGTACATTCAGGCCATTTACTTGGTCCACAACAATAGCACCAGGAAAGAAAATGATCAGATACAAATTTTGTAGGTCAGAACTGGGATGAATACCCATGGAATCTTTTCTTCCCTATTAAGGAAGACTATGTAACCAATTGTTTGGTGGATTCCTAAAGGTCTAATTTCCCAATCCTTACCCTGCAAAAACAAACAGAACAAAACCAGTGCATAGAACGGGAGTAGTGTGTCTATCAAGTGGTGATGTTTTTCCACTCTCCTGATGTCTCAAATTTTAGAAAGTTCTCGAAGAACTTTATGTAGAGCATGGAAACAATGTCTAAGGACTTCTCCCAAGGAGGGAAATGGGATGGACTGCTTCTCTCAGATCTACTTCTGCCCTTTCTCCTGAGTCCCTGGTCCCATGTTAGAATGTCAGTGACACCAATCCTCAGCTCAGGCACCGAGCAGTGATGCCATCCAACACCGTCTGCACTCCTGAGAAGAATGGTACAGTGGGAGAAGAAGGATTTCAAATCAGTTACCCAGGTAACAAAGCAGTGTCCCACATCCTCAGGCAGCTGCTCGTACTTCTCCAGCTCTTTGAGGAAGATGCTGCAAGGGGAGAGAAAGTCTGGATCAGAGACATCTCTGCATTCTGCCTCCCTCCTAGCCAGAGGATGATACTGAGGCCATACACTCTGCATTATCTAAACATGGCTTTTCCACTCTCTAAGTGACACATGGTGAGGAGTGGTTTTAAATAGATCAGAACTGATTTCATTATAATTTATATTAACTGATTAATTAGTGCTACTTAAAATTGTATTGTTTCCCTTAGGGATTTCTACTTCTCGAGCTGAAAAGCAACTAAATATTATACTTTGTTGGGGCTTTCATTTTAACTGCAACTATGAATCTATTTTTATACAAGTAATCTGAATACATTGTAACAGTTAAAATATATATAAAAATATATAGAGTATATATATATATATATAAAATATATAGATAGACATCAAAAAGAATGAAATAAATATCATCTATGATCCCAGAGATGAAGTGGAAACGTTTTGAATCCTGCAAACTTCTTTCCAATTCTTAACCTTCTTCTCCTGGCAGCTACTCTGTGCTAAAAATTCTGAGTTAGTGTTTCCGAATGCAGACATCATCAGGAAAGAAAATTCAATGGGGAAAAGTCATAATATAGTTGAAAACTGAATTGAATTACTATGGAATCATATGCCATGGTGGATATCCATGCCCTTGGCTTCTATCTTTGTGAAGAAATAATGAAGGGTTGACTAAACCAACTTCAAATATGTTAAGCAACTGGTTTGAGCTTAGAGAATTCAAACTTTAAAGAGCCAGCATCACTGGAATGGAATTTGCTTTTTAACAATCGCACAGGGGCGCCTGGGTGGCTCAGTGGGTTAAGCTGCTGCCTTCGGCTCAGGTCATGATCCCAGGGTCCTGGGATCGAGCCCCGCATCGGGCTCTCTGCTCAGCAGGGAGCCTGCTTCCTCCTCTCTCTCTGCCTGCCTCTCTGCCTGCTTGTGATCTCTGTCAAATAAATAAATAAAATCTTAAAAAAAAAAAAAGAACTAGTATTCTAAAAAAAGAAAAAACAATCGCACAGAAGTTTTAAAATAAAAAGTAATTATGATGCTGGGTGGGGGCGGAATGTACTGATGGAAATGGAAGATGTAATCTTTACAAAATGCAATGTGACAATATCTACCAAAATTTTAAAAATGTATCTATCTTGTGTTTCTGTAACTTTAACCCTGGAAAATTTCCTATATATTTTAATTTACATATATACAGGATGACATAAACATGCGCATCCATGGTGGTACTGCTCGCAATAGTAACAATAACAGGTAGTCTGTAGGTGACAAAGTAAACCGGACATCCACAGAACTGGATATTACACAGCTATAAAAAAAAAATGACAAGGCTTTCTATGTTTTCATAAGAAAGATCACAGGGCAGGCTATTAAGTGAAAAACTGCACAATGTGGAAGAATGTATACAATATGGCCACCTTTTATCTAACTAGGGAATATGTATTCTTATTTCCACCCCAAGAAACTAATGGTTGAACGGTATAATGTCAGTTAGGAAAGGTAAGTCGTGAGATCCACTATAGAGCATCATAGTACCTACAGCTAACAATACTGTATTGTACACTTAAAGTTTGCTTAGAGGTGAAATGTTATATTAGGTGTTCTTTAATAATAATAAAATTATTATTAATAATAATTATATTGAATTCAATATTGAGTTGAATATTGAATATACTGAATTAGACTGAAAATAATGATAATGATTTAAAAGTTTCCTCTGGGAGGTGATATGTCCATGGCCTTGAAGATGGCAATAATTCCATGGGTGCACGCTCATCCCTAAACTTATCAAGTTGTACATTAAATATGTACAGCTTTTCACATGCCAATCATACTTAGATATGGTGGTTTTAAAAAAAAGGTCATTACCATAGGAAACCAAGGAAAGGCACAGGGTAGATAAAGATAGTGGTGGGTTGGATTTCTCAATCTATATTTTTAAATTTAGGTTTGATTTTTGAAATAATTCCAAAAATTAAAAGATACAAAGTAGTTCTAAATCATTGCACTACTTACTTCTATCTTTGGGAAAAACAAATTTTATTGATTTGACTTGCTCTGCATGGCTCCAATCATCTAAGCATTCTGGGAGTATCTTATAATTACAGTTAGTTATGGGTTCTGCTTAAGTGTTACTTATGTTCCCCCCCCTTCAATGACATAGGAAACTGTTGTTTTTAGTTTTAGTCCTATGTGGAAGGCTACAATGTTAATGATTAGTGGGATCACAGAGATATAATTTTTTTCCACCTGCGATACAGATTTTTCTGTAATAAATGGACATTGCTGTTGTAATAAGAAAAAGTCACTTAAAAATTTTGGGGGATTCCAGGCAGTACCCATTTAATGAAATCAACCTTCCCCTCACATGTGAATTTTAGACCATCCTGATTTAAATCATGGAATGGAAGTAATTATAATGCAATTTGGGCTTTCAAAACACAAATACACAGTGCTTGAAAATCAATGAGGTATGCTATTTCCCACTACTTTTAGAAGAACTGACATACATGTATTTAATAGGACTTCTACAATAAAAATAGGAGAAAAATTATGTAATGCTGTAATTGAGGATCAAATTTTTTTATCAGGCCAAAAAGGAAATATCCTGTTTTTGCTGTAAGAGAAGCAATCTAGGAGCACCTGGGTGGCTCAGTCAGTTAGGGGACTGCCTTTGGCTCAGGTTGTAATCTCAGGGTCCTGGGAGTGAGCCCCACACTCCCTGCTTAGCAGGGAGCCACTTCTCCCTTTCCCTCTGCCCCTCCTTCCTGCTTGTGCTTTCTCTCAAATAAATAAATAAATAAAAATCCTTTTCTTTTTTAAGAGAAGCAATCTGGTTCTCCACCATATCACCTCATCACTGAATTCTAAGAGATATTTATTATGTGGTCCTTCTCCATGAGGAACACTAAGTAATATAATATATAACATCTTCAGGAGTAGTTTTCCAGAAGGTATTTATATGGTCACTCAATTTAAATCTCAGTAAAGACAATACATGCCATGATGGACTGAATAGGGCCTGGGGTGGGGACTAGAATGACTTGGTGATTGGGGAGAAAATCTTTTTTTTTTTTTTCAAGATTTTATTTATTTATTAGACAAAGAGAGAAAGAGATCACAAGTAGGCAGAGAGACAGGCGGGGCAGGGCGAAGCAGGCCCCCCGCTGAGCAGAGAGCCAAATGCGGGGCTCGATCCCAGGACCCTGAGATCATGACCTGAGGCAGAGGCTTAACCCATTGAGCCACCCAGGCACCCCTAGGGGAGAAAATCTGATGGGCTATTCTAAGACAACGATTGGTGAAAGAAAATGAAAGACTTTAAAGAAGGAAGGACCCAGGAGAGAGGCCCTGGAAGATGAGACAGAAGGGAGAAATGGAAGAAGCTAAAGGCCCCTGGCAGTTGGGATGAACCACCTCAGCTTGTGAAAGATCTCTGCTTCCCCATCTCAGGATCTCACTCCAGTCCCCTCAGCTCTGACTCCCACGGTATTTATGCTCTTCTACTTTGGGCTGGTCAAAGAAATGATAAAACAGCCAGATCATGGCATTCCATACAGGAGACAATTCAGGGAGCGTTTTTTTCTTTCCTTAACTTATGACCCAAGGTCAGTGGCCTGGTTGTTTAAGGTTAATTTTAAACAAATGGTGGTAATTATCCCGATAGAACTGATCATTATCTAGCTGCTGGAGACAGTGCTAGGAATTTTCTTTAGAATCTTGGCAGTCTAAATAGAGCAATACCATGACTTCCTTGATAGTAGCTATCAAAACCCTATGAGAGGATGCTCAGTTTGACCATTTTCAAGAAATGAAAGCACTATAAAATGAATTAAATGGATAGAATATTATTTCTGTAATGACTGTCTTTCTGGAAAATGAAGGTTTTTAGCAGCAATGGCCATTAGCCCACCTTCTACTGATCCTGTGTCTCACTGTCCTTTCCTCCCACAGCCAAGCAGAAGTTAAAGAACCAGAGTTCCCTCTTAGAGCTGTGAGGGGGCTCTTCCAAGGCTGCATTTCCCTCATCTTTGAATAACAACCTCCTGGGGTTGTTGTGAGGATTTAATAAATCCATGTGGGTAAAGAGCCCACCCCAGTGCCTAGCATATAGTAGACACTACATAAACAGGGGTTCTTTAGGACCCATGCTTCCCAATATTAACAAACTCATACCCCAATAAACATACATATTGCACTTTTCCCCATTTGTGGAGACTCATTCCTGGGGAGCTCTCCCCTAGGGGAGCCCCTGTTGGAAAATCTTTCCCTAGAACATATCCTGGAAAATCTTGATTGAGTGCTACAAAAATTAGATTCCAAGGTCATAGTCATTTACGTTTGGGAAGTGCTGGGCCGAACTGGTCTCTTTACTGCAGGGCTTCTAAAGACCTATAAAATGACGAGGAACATGAGAAGTGTCCACAGTAGATACAGTGTGCAACGCCTCCCAAACTTCTTTGCAAGTTCTGGGGGCAGTATCAGACTCTGTCTCAAGGAACACTCCTGGAAAACCCTAGTGAGTGATCCCTATACCTGGCTGGGCACTACCCTCTCGGGGTTTGGATCTGAGCCTCTGCATTGACCAGAAGAGCTCCCTGGGTAATTCTATTGCATTGGGTCCATAGGTCAGCATTTGAAGGCAACTGCCTCATATTCCACCGTGCTTCTAGTTGGCAGATAATGAATGACTCTGTATGATTTAATATTTTAATAGAAAAAACTAAAACTTGGGCGCCTGGGTGGCTCAGTGGTTAAGCCGCTGCCTTCGGCTCAGGTCATGATCTCAGAGTCCTGGGATCGAGTCCCGCATCGGGCTCTCTGCTCAGCAGGGAGCCTGCTTCCTCCTCTCTCTCTCTCTCTGCCTGCCTCTCTGCCTGCTTGTGATTTCTCTCTGTCAAATAAATAAATAAAATCTTTAAAAAAAAAAAAAAAAAAAAGAAAAAACTAAAACTTAGAAAACTATCTTGTGCTGGGCAAATCAATTCACAACCTTGAGTAAGATATTCACTACCATCTCAATGTGATTGTTGAAGGCCATGTAGCAATATTAAACTCTGCTTTTTGATGTAAAGCTTATGAAGATGGTAGATTACATAACTCTGATCCATAACATTTCATCTACTTCAAGTAGGATGAGTTTAAATGAAAGCATGAGAGGTCACGACACCCTTCCCATATTGGCTCTTCCATAGCCACATCTAGGTCCTCACCATCTCAACAATTAAATGTAATGAATCATGAGAGAACAAGCAAAGCAAGTAGTTTCAGTGTTTATGTGAATAGCTGGGCTTCTTGTTGAAGTGCACAAAACTTTTAAAGAAATGTCAAAATCTAAGCAAAGTCATTACTCTATTAAATGACCATGATGCATTTTTTGTGCGATTACTTTCTAAGGAAAATGCCTCCCTCTGGCTTTGTACAGAATCCTGGGAAATGAAACCCATAGCATTTACTGACAGAAAAGCTTTCTGAGGTTTCTGATTAAGTACTACGGAAACAGCACCATTCCAGAAGTACCTTGAGTCATTCTGATTTTGTTCTTTTCTCCAAAGGTAAATTTGGTCTCTGGTCTCACCACTTCTGGAGAAGGCCTCACAGTGTGGTCCAGAAGATGGCCCTTTACATCAAGGGTGCAGTTTGTATTTAAAGGGGAATGTATTTGATGATCTTGTGTTGTGTGTGTGCATGTGCGTGTGTGTGCCTCTCATGCATGTGCACTTGTTAGGACGACAGAGGTGGTGAGAAGGGGAGTGATGGTAGGGGCTATGGCAAGGAGGAGGAAGAGCACAGGGAGGAGGATACATCAAGAGATAAAGCTGAAGGTAGGGTGGGGAGAGCGCTGTCCGGCTCGGCTCACCGCTTTGCAGGTAAGTCCAGGGCTTTGCCTCCTTATCAAAGCAGGGTTGGGTTACAGTTCTCATGCAAGTGGAGCTAGACATCATTTCTAAAGAATCATTTGTGACTGACAGATTCAGAGTCTAGCACGTAAGAGGGTCTAGAGGGCAAGGGCTGAGACAGCTAATAAGCACGGGACCACCACAAAACTCAGGAGAGCCATGTGCACTCCAGGGAAGGTGTGGGCGGGTTTGTGGAAGTGTGACTGTCAAGTTTGATCACCTAGGCTGAGCCATGAGAGTCGCCCTTCCCTGTCCCTCCATCCACACCAGGAACTTCAGCCTGGATGAGAGACGAAGGGGAGGGGTGTGCAGGGCTGGAATTCCTCTCCACTTATTTTCCACCCTCAGGCTCCAACCTCAAGGGGTACTTTACCTTGCTGTCCTGCTCCCTGTTGAACATGTTTTGTTAATACCTCCTAATTGTGTTTAACTTGTGTGATCAGAGGAAGCAAAAAGTTCCTGCATAGATATGTAACAGGTTTAATGTTTAAAAAGATATTAAAAAGTTAACCTGCCATGGAATGTTATTCATGTCCCTTAATGTGCTATTCAGCAACTAGGCATGGGTACTAAGCAGTCGGTTTGTACAACTAAAATTAACATGCCTTTGATACATCCAACTGAATATTTAGAGTATGTCTTGCCTTGGGTATGCCCCAATACCTATGGACAGCACCAGTGTTGGCAGCTGACTGAAAAAACCATGATCAACAACAAAGCCATGGGTAAAGTTTTATAAGGCCCTTCTGATGGGTGGGGTCAGACCTGCAATCACATACAGGCACATCAAGGTATGGGTTTAGGGCCCAAGAAAAACTCCAACAGGTCTTTCCCTTCTTCTTACCCCGACTTTTGAATATTAAGAAAGTGACAATGTGATGTAATGGGAAGTTATGAAGACCTGGAATCTTTGGCTGTGCTACCAATAGGCTTGGGCAGGTCACAAACCCTTGCAAGGTCCAGTGCCTGTAATACACAAGGGAGATGAACAGAACTAGATTATCTTGAAAGGTTTTTCCCCAGGATTTCATACTTTGTAATTCTGTGACTTCTGGAAATGGGATAAAACTAACATCAAGATCACTTGGATGGGAGAAGAGCATAGAAGCATTGAAGAAGCATATTTTAAGCAAGGGTGTGTGTTGGGAAACGAGAGGAGAAGCAAAGGAGGAAAGCAGTGGCCTGCAGTGTGTTCTGTAGACTGGGCTGTAGGCTGCACATCCCCGCTCTCGCCACTGGGTGGAGCCAGCTCCTCACCTTGTAGCTGCAGCTCCTGTTTCTAGGGCTTGTGTTAATTTATGGGGTAGAAACTAGCACTAAAAAAGGGGAAGGAGAAAGAGAAACAGAGCCTAACCCAAATATCAGAATGTATCGCACACAGTGAGGATGTTATTCTGAAAAACTTAATTTCCCTATTACATATAAGCATGTGTGTCTCAGGACATAACATATCTTTTTCTATGGTTCACGATGAAAAAAAAAAATGTTTAATAAACGTCTTGTTGATTTTCCCATCCAGATGTGATGGTGGGGAAGCCTGGGTGGCTCAGTTGGTTAAGTGTCTGCCTTTGGTTCATGTGATGATCCCAGGGTCCTGGGATCAAGTCCTATATCAGGCTCCTTGCTCAGTGAGAGCCCTGCTTCTCCCTCTGCCTGCTGCTCTCCAGTTGTGTACCACTCCAACAGATAAATTAAATCTTAAAAAAAAAAACCCTCAAAACCAAAATAGAATGGTAGCCCTAGAGAGGCCTGGGTCTTTATTCATCTCTTTCCCCACACTCCCTTCTGCCTCTAGCCTCCCTGCTTCTGCCCTCCCTCCTTTCCCTCTTCCTCTTCTTCCCCCTGTTATCCACCCACTTCACTGTTCTCCCACGCTTCTCCTCTATCTAGGTATTTGATCCCTCTCACCCCCCTCACTCTTGCTCCCATCCCTTCCTCTGCGCCTCGCCCCACCACCATTTCTGACCCCAACTACCTCTACCCTCCATCGCTCTCTTCCTCCACATCAGTCTCACAGGTGACAAGACATGGCTGAACTGACGGTGGGAGGGCCGGACCTCGCCTTACCCCTGACCCAGGGTTGAGACTGACTCACAAACTCCTCCTGGAGACCTCTGTCAGCCTTCTTGCTAGACTTGGCCACTCTCCTCCCTAGAAAGGCCTTTGTTCAAACTTCCCTCCATCATTAAGGCAGCCATCCCTGGTGGTAGAAATCCTACCAGTTATTTAAATCCCATCTCAAATGTCCTCCCTTCTGTGAGGCCTTTCCTATTTTCCAACTGAGGCCATTTTCTTTGCTCCTTTTAACTCCATGTGTGCTTCCCACCCCCTGAACATAGTACCTATAATAATAATTCCCGCGCCTTGGGGGCAAGACCCTGGGTTTGATTCATCACTTGGTACCAGTTCTAACTTCAAACTAGCACGGGGCTGGCCCGAGAGGGAGCTCTGGGAAGATGATGGAAATGTGGGCCTGGTCCAGTTGTTCCCTGGAGTTTCCCATCCCTTCCCCCAGCTCTCCCCTGCCCTGCTGTACATCAGCCTAGCTCCTGGCTGACCCTGGCTACCTGCTGTCCTACTCGGCTGACCTTGGCCTGGCTGGTGCTCCCAACTTAGCCCCCCAATAGCTCTGGCCCTTTTCCCTCAGCCCCGAGCCCAGGAATGCTAGGCTGGGAGTACAATGGGTGGAGGCCTAGCCCAAATCTTAGCTTCTGGCCAAGCCCGAAGAGAAGAAGTATACAGGGTATCTGGCCCTGGTTGTAGGTCCTTCACTTGCCTTTTCAACACTTGCTGAAAAATGACCTGTTTCAGGTAATTATCATAAGGGTGTAGGACCTGGATGACATACCTGCAGAAGTAATGGGCTGAAGTATGCCTCAAACATCCACAGAGAAGTTGGTTAGATATGAATCAAACCAACCAACTTTGGCAGTCCCAGCTGATGGTCTATGTAGTGGGGGGAGGGGTAACAGCAAAGACCCCCAGAATCCACACCGAATCTTTAAAGGGGGAGAGGGTGTCCCACCACTGGGTAAGTCTGGTTCCTCTCTGGGTCTCAACATTCTTTTTTTTTTTTTTTTTTAAAGATTTTATTTATTTGACAGAGAGAGATCACAAGTAGGCAGAGAGACAGGCAGAGAGAGAGGAGGAATCAAGCTCCCAGCTGAGCAGAGAGCCTGATGCGGGGCTTGATCCCAGGACCCTGGGATCATGACCTGAGCCGAAGGCAGAGGCTTAGCCCACTGAGCCACCCAGGTGCCCCTCAACATTCTTAACTATAAATGAAGACAGTTGTACTTGGTGGTGAGGATGACCCTCAGAGCCCTAACAGCAGAGATTTTATAAAATTTGTCATTGATAGGATTCCCATGCAAATAACAGAAAAATAACTGAAAACCAAAAAGTAAAGTTCAGATTTAACTGAAAGTGATAAGCATTTTAAACAGCTGTTCTTACAGAAGCTGAAAATCTGATCACCAAGACAAACTGAAAGAGAATAATTTTTTTTTTTGAATCACAAGTTGTAGGTTAATTCTAGTGGGGAGACTGTATTTAAAAAAAAATCCACTACTGTTTGGGGGATCTATTTATGGAATATGCTATCTTATCTGGGAGCTCCTAGAATGCTTGGTAAAATACAATAGAAATGGACTTAGGTCTTGTGTGTCTAAGTTTCATTATCTTTTTGATTCTATAAAAAGGAGACATAGTATGAAAATGGGAAGAGCAGAGGGTAAAAACTGAGTATCATTCCACTCAAACTTCCAACTTCAGTTAAAACCGCCACTTGTAGGTAGTAAATTTTACATGTTGAATTGCTCTTCTTTATAGAAATTTTGGTGCTTGATAATTTCTCCATTTACTATCTGTACAGACAGAGGTCTTTGAGAAAGATCACACACACACACACACACACGCATGCACACACACAGAGAGAAATATTACACAGCTATAAAAAGGATGAGACTGTGCCATTTACAACAACATGGACAGACCTAGAGGATATTATGCTAAATGAAATAAGTCAGATGAAGAAAGACAAATACCATATGATTTTACTCATTTGTGGAATCTGAAAAAAAGCCAAATGAATAAACAACAAAAACCAAAATCAGAGCTGTAAATACAGAGAACAAACTGATAGTTGTGAGAAGGAGGGGTAAGGGACAAGGGCAAAATGGGTGAAGAGCAGGGGGAGATCCAGGCCCCCAGCTGTGGAATGAATAAATCACAGGCATGAGAGGCACAGCATAGGAAACACAGTCAACGACATTGTAAGTGTGTTGCATGGTGACAGATGGTAGTTATGTCTGTGGTCAGCATAGTGTACTATATAAGCCCATCAAAGCAGCATGTTGTACACCTGCAACTCATGTAACACGATGTGTCAATAACACACATATAACAAAACTGAAACTCATAAGAAAGCCCCAGGAAACTCCTTCATTCAGATATTATTTTGCTATTAAGGTTATAACTGTTAAGGGTCTGGCAGTGATGGGGAAAAAAATCATACCTAAGAGTTTTTCCTGTTTTGAGACCTTCACAAACAGAAGACCTAATTATGGCACTAGCCCATAGGTCTGCAAACTCATTCTATTTTTAGTCTATGTCCATTCGTCCATCCATCCATCTATCTACCCAACAAACACTGACTTAAAGTGCACTGTGGGGCAGAGCTAGGCATTAAAAGACATGGGTCTTTCATGGAGTTCACATTTGCTGTATTTTCAAAGCTGCCTTCATTGCCTTTTTGGCTCTTATTTATTAGTGATATTAGAGGTATTGTGCTTTTTTCCAGTTAATCCAAAATTTGTATGGTGTAAGGAGAAAGCACATACTATCAGGAAAGTCTTAGCCTTCAGATCCTATAGATTATTAATACACAGCTTTATTTCCTTGGATGTTCCTTTAAGTTGTGAATAATTTAAAACACTATTTTTTTTTTTTTTTTTTGCTGGAGGGCTTTCTATATGCTTTGCAGAATTCCTTTCTTTTAATGCAGGGTATACTAATTATTCAAGGTTATTGCTAATCTCAGTTATTATGCTATATTATAGCATACAGCATATAACTGGCTGTGTTGGCCTCTATATTGGGATAAAGGATCATTTGCATCGACACCGAGTAGCCTTTGACCACTGGGATTTTGGGTGTTCTTTTGCCTTTTATCTCTCTCTCTCTCTCTTTTTTTTTTTTTTTTTTCAGTTTATCTGTCTTCTTTTACTTTATGCTGGTAATATCAAAGTATTTGCTCAAATTCATGACATGAACTTACTAAGTTACTATGGTCTTAGAAATGATCTAACCATCTAACAAGACTGTTAAACAATTTAACTAGAGGTAAGGTAGCTGTTAGGGAGGATAGAAAGGTCCTTCTATGAAAAGATAAGAACTTTATCTTTGTGATATCTCTTTTGGCTGTTCAAAGGCTGGTTTTTATTTTCTTCTTGTTTCTTTATAACGTTATAAATAGGTAACTTTGGCTGGGTAGCTGTGTTCTTGATAATTACATTTATTCTTCTACAGAATGTAGGCTTCCATGTGGCTTGACTTTTTTTTTTTTTTAAGGGCTTGAGAACTATACTTTGCCATTGGTAGCTCTTTCAGCTCTTTATTTTTTTTTTATTTTTAAAGATTTTATTTATTTATTTGACAGACAGAGATCACAAGCAGGCAGAGGCAGGCAGAGAGAGAGGAGGAAGCAGGCTCCCTGCTGAGCAGAGAGCCTGATTCGGGGCTCTATCCCAGGACTCTGAGATCATGACCCGAGCCGAAGGCAGCGGCTTAACCCACTGAGCCACCCAGGCACCCCTCTTTCAGCTCTTTAAAAATTACAAACTGCTTACTATGGCTTATTAGCGTGGTATCATGAAACAAGAGTAAGCGGTAGATACTTTGTTACAACTGGTCCATTTTGACATGAGTATTCTTTTCCCATCTACATTGCTTTAGCAAAAGCAGGGCTCCCTGGAAGTATATGCTGTGATCCTAGGCTTCCATACTTAGTCATTTTGATAAGAATATGGGGAAAGTGAGACTTGTTGACTAAATCCCAGAGACCGTAAATCAAAAAAGTGAAAGCACCCTGCCCTACTGCTTACCAGTCCAATGTCTTCGCAGATATTCTGGAGGAGATGGGGTAATGCTGAGCAGGACTCAGAGGACAGAACTGGGGGCTTAGTGGTCAAGAATGGCTTTACTGGGATCTTATTAAAGAGCCAAGAGGAAAGAATATTTCTATGTCTGGAGATTTCCAGACAAACCAAATGGAGAATGCTAAAACTTGTGATTTAATAACAAAACAAAACAAAACAAAAAAAGAAGTAGTAGTACTGGGAACTTTTATTAAGTACTCCAGAAAGTTGGAAGGGTTTTTTCCTCCTAGAAATGACTGGTTTCACAGTCTGACAGGGTAAGATGTCACAGAAGCTGCACATTTGGTGTTCTTTTTAAAACTGATGCCATTTAAGGACATAAGAGGGTCGATGAGAGAAGTGTGGGTCTCCATGTCTTATTTAGACCTTTTAGAGCCCAGGATCATTTTGTACCAAACTTTTGCTTGCTCCCAGTCATTCCCAGCAAAGGTCCACACTGAGGTCTTATTTTCTATAGCTGGGCTGTCTACTCTGATAGCTACTTGCCATCTAAATTTATTAAATTGAATAAAATTAAATATTCAGTTCTCAGAAGCACAGGTCACATGTTAAGTGTTGAAGGGCCATGCATGTCTAGTGGCTATTGGATTGACCAGCCCAAACGTGGGCCATTTCCATTACAGCAGAACACTGTATTAGAGAATGCTGTTTTAGAGGCTTGCCTCACCCCTACACAGGGGGTGAGGGTCTCACCAGGAACTCTTGGGCTGGCGGTTTTCTCTCAGTAAATGCCTCAATGAGTCTGACTACAGGACTTCCTCTGAACTGTGTCCTACAACATTGAAGCTCTACCTCTTGGCCCCTTTCTGAGACAAGGTCCCGAGAGAGATCTAGGACTTTACACTTAATCCTGTGCCTTCAGATTCCTATTTTGAAATCTGAGTTATTTGCGTTAATTGGGTCTGTAACTAACCAACCAATGTTCTGGCTGACTCTGTGAACAATGGAACGTGTGTAGTTTGCTGTAGAAAAGACCCTTAAATTGGGAGCCAGACAAATGAAGTGTGAGGCTTTAGGGCTCTATGGTTCGACTCACTCAACAACACACAGAGGGCTGATTGATGTTCTCCCCTATAAGCTGTCAAGAAATGTGTTCCATTAGGTATTTTGCTTATCTATCTATATATTTACTTTCTTTCTTTTTTTTTTTTTTTTTTGGTTGAGGGTGGGGATGATGAAGTAGCTAAGGAATGGAGGAAGTATTTAGGTTGAAACAAACAAACAAAAAACAATGGAATTTGAAACCCAAGGCCCACAGCGAAGAATGATGAGCCTTAGATGCATGTCAGAATTTCCTAAGGTTTTACTGAGGAGTCGCTACTTTTATCTCCTCGGAGCTTGGTGATCACCCCGACTGGATATGAAGGTGGGGCCAATTAGGTCCCTAAGTAGACCTGGGACCGACACTGCTGAAGACTCGATGTCACTGTCTACAAGTGACTTTGGACAATTGTGGAGAAAGAGGGTTGAGTGAGAAAAAAGTCTGAGCAACTGACTTAAGACAATTCACCAGATAGGATTTACCAATCAGCTTGGACCTACTCATTGGAAAGCCCTGATGATGGGCAATCACGGCCCTACGTATGCTCTGGGGAAACCCTCCACCAACCTACTTGTTATGAAAATCGTAGATCTCCTGGATGTTGCCAAAGATGACATGTTCTTTATTAAGGATCCCGGCAGGGATCTCCTCCACGCCGCTCGTCATTTCCCACAGGTAGGTCTGTAAGACAGCAACAGCTTCATCACAGGCAAGAACTACAAAATGCAGACAAAGTAAACAGGTCTTCACACTGGAGGGGTAAGACTCAGACCAGGCTTGCATGTGGAGTGTGAAAAGTGAGATAGTTAGATACCCAGAACAGGAAGAAAGAACACCCAAATGTTCTATTATTTTCAACCATTGCCGGGAAAACTCACATCCCGAGCTTCACCAAAGCACAAACTCCACATCCCTCTTACTTATTAAATGTGTTTGTTTGAGTGTGTTGGGTGGGGGTCAGCAGGTACAGATTTGCAGACTCAACTGAAGTTCATTGACTTTTTTTATTTAGAAAAAAAATAAAAGTTTTTATTTAGAATTTAAATCTCCTGTAAGTTTTTGCTGGGTCCAGCTCCAGTCTGAGAAGTTTCTTTTCAAAAGCATTTTAAGCTCCCAGGCAATTACTACTGATTCTGGGAGCAAGGTTTCCTCTGTTGGCTTTTATTTGTGAAGCTCTGGAAGAAGACAAAGAGCATTGAGCTTCTCTCAAGGACTTGACACTGGCATGGCTGTCATTTTTCTAATACAGCTGTGCACTGATGACTGCAAGACTTACCTCCAAGCACTCGTGTAAGTCCCTTACATAAGCCTTCTCTGTCTGCAGCAATTCAGCCATAATGAATCTAGAAGAAAACAAATGGGCTTTTCATTGGTTCAAGATATAATACCTCCCTCCCTTCACACCTCACTCCCCCAACCCTGGCTTTCATGACATTCCCGAATGACCCACGTTTCGACTTCACCACTGTGTCTCATCCTTTCTTCCAAACTCCCTCCCTCTGAGTATTCTCCTCAGAGGCCCTGTCACCTTGACCCCTTGTTCTGTATCCCTCCAGCCTGGGTGTGTGCAGCTAGTTCCATATCCTCTCCCTTTTCTGACCCAGTTCCACTGCTGTGCGATGCCGTGCTGACACATGTGTGCTCTGGGTTGCACGGGTGTGCTTGCGTGCATGCAGAAGCATGCGGTTACCACTTATATTAATTTCCCAGCTGCCTGTCTTCCACTCACAGCTCCAGGAATGATGATTTCTGTTCAACAGAACTGCTGACTTTTACCAAAATGCTCTGCAGTCCCATCAGCTAAGCCAGGTTTAAAAGCCAGGTGCCCATGCCCCAGACACTGCCACGGAGGCTGGCGGGTAGCAAACTTTCGTTTGTAAAGAGCTAGACAGTAAATATTAGTGGGCCCTTAAGTCTCTATCACAACCACTCCACTTTGCTTCTGGAATGTGAAAGGAGCCATGGACTCTATGTAAAAATAAATAAATAACTAGGTAAGTGTTGTTGTGTTCCAACAAGAGTTTATTTATGGACACAACAGAATTTCATCTAATTTTCAAGCTGCGAAATATTTTTCTTCTGGTATTTTTTCAACCATTGAAAAATGTAAAAAATAATGTTGCCCTACGAAACAGGTAGGGGGGTCAGATTTGGCCTGTGGGCCACAGTTTGCTGACCTCTGGCCTAGATTACCCCCTGTGCTTGGACACAATTTCGAAGCGGGCTTGCTTACAACCTGCACCGCAGAGCACAAGTTAAGGATGTTGTGACTGCTCTTCAGTCTCCCCTAAAGGAAAGCTTGAGCTCCGCACCTGCAAGGAGAGGGTTCCCTTCCTCTTGGGCCCCTGAACAACATGATGTTTCCGGGCGGTTAATACACTGATGATGCCTGGCTTCATTGTCGCATACCGACTTCATTTGCTTTCTTTCACAGATTTTTTTCTATAAATGGTGCTTCTTAGCTGACATGTGATGTAGTAATACCTAACTGAGCCAATGTATAGATTTATACATTGATCTTAGGTGATGTCAGCTTTTCATGGTAGCTCATAATGAAAACCGCTACTTGTAGGTGTCTTGGTCTTCACATGAAAATTTTGAGAATGATTAGCCCCAAAGTGTCCCCTGTTGGAAATTTCACAAGAAATATGAAAATGGGCAGCACCTTTTTCCAGACATTTGTCTTTGTAGGATTTTCCTTAAAGTAATCCATTGTGCTAGCAATGACCTTACCATTAATATTAAAGTAGTTCAAAAAAACTCTCCCTTTTGCAGGAGTTCATTAGCCATTCTCTTACTATTCTATGCTATTGGAAGAGTGGAAAGGGCATGAGCTTTGAAGTCAGACAAATAGAAACTGAATTATTATTTTGTCATTTACTGGAAGTAGGACTGGCTTTCCAAGCCTTAGACTCCTTACTTATAAAACAGCCGACAATACTGGGTTGTCGCAAGGATTAAATAAGATCAGGTAAGCAAAGTTTCTTACATGTTGCAGGTGTTTGGTAAATAAGGAAAGAAGGAAAATCAGAAGGGACATAATCTGACATGCTTTAAAAAGTTGTCTTTGGTTTCACTGCCTTAGGTTTCTGGTATTCCTCTACCTTGTCCCTTTTTCTCCATCTGCTTCCTGAAGTTTAATCTGTCTTCTTCATAATTCAGCTCCATTGCCCTCCACCTCATTTTGTTTTCTTTTCCAGCTGTCCTTTCCCATCCTCTGGCTATTTGGTGTCCCAGAGAGAGTGCAACAGGAAGATTTGGCCAAGTACAGGCTCTTTATTTCCCTTCCTGTTATAGGCTGAATTGTGCCACCCCATCCCCCATTCATATGTTAAAGTCCCAAACCCTAGTACCTGAGAAAGTAATCTTATTTAGAAACAGTCCATTACAAATGTAAACAGTTAAGATTGGGTTATACTGGAAAAGGGTAGGCCCCTATTTTAAAGTGAGCATAACAAATATCATGGAGGACAAGGGGTGTTAGAGAGGAGAAGGGAGTTGGGGTAAAATGGAAGGGGAGGTGAATCATGAGAGACTATGGACTCTGAAAAACAATCTGAGGGGTTTGAAGTGGCGGGGGGGTGGGAGGTTGGGGTACCAGGTGGTGGGTATTATAGAGGGCACGGATTGCATGGAACACTGCATGTGGTGAAAAAATAATGAATACTGTTTTTCTGAAAATAAATAAATTGAAAAAAAAAAGTGACGGTGTCATTAAAAAGGAGAAATCTGGATATAGGTATATATTCAGGAAGAATGCCATGAACACCTGTAGCCAGACATCTAGAGGTAAGGAGAAAGACCTGGAACAAATCCTTCCCTCCCAGCCCTCAGAGGGATCAGACCTGCCAATACTTTGATCTCAGACTTCTAGTCTCCAGAGCTGTGAAGCATTGTATTTCTGTTACTTAAGCCATCCAATTTGTCATACTTTGTTATAGCAGCCCAAACAAACTAATACACTCCCCAGGTAAAAGACAAGCTCTGGACTTTGCAGAACAGCTTCAGTTTCTCCAGCTCCAAAAGACCTGTGGTCCTACTTTATTTTGATAAGACCAACTACATTGGGCTTCTTAATTTTAGGACATACTGTTTTTTTTCCCCAGCACTACCCAAAAGGAATCTTTCAAAATATTCTTCATAAAGCTCTTGCAAAGATCGCTGGGTATGTGTAACTTTCTAACACCAATATAAAGGAAGCAGAGCCATCACGAAATGGTTTTTTAAGGTGGACATGGTTCATTGTTTCCACTATCCAATGCTCTATAATTCTTGATTAGTGTGAAATGCAGGTGGAAGCCTCATATCTGTCTATTCCAACCTCTGTGGGTGGTCGTGAGGACACATAAAGCTGTCCAAAGGAACATGTAGCAGTGAAAACCAAGCATAGTCATGAGGAGCTTGCTACGTGGGTAGAAGCTCCCCAAAACATACTCTTTCTTCCGGGCTGACTTCCGCTTCTCTTCATTGACTTCGTGGTTGGCGTCCCGTAGCTTGACCTCACGATCTGAAAGGCTTGCTGGGATGATGTCCAGCTCTAGGTCCTTATTGTCCTATATAGAGAGAGATTGCAGAGGTCACCTTGGAGATGCCTTGGGAGGAACTCATCAGAGTCAGGGGAGGTGGTAGAAGGCAAAAAGAGAGGAAGATATAAGGGAGCAGGTTGAAAAGACAGAGAATCCCACAAATGTCCACCTATAAGTCCTCTTTTTCATGAAAAATTTTTTTTTCAATTAAGAAAGGTATAAAATGTTCAGGTCAAATGGTCAGGGCTAATATCCATGGAAAGGAAAAAAAATAAACACATTTGATAATTAGCGTCCTATTTCCCCAATGACTTTAGTTCTGATTAATCTAAATGTACACACACACATACACACACACACACGTACGTCTAAAATTGGTTATTAACCATTAAAGTAGATGTGAAACAGAAATACATACAGATATAAGAAAACTTTCATTTGTCAAAGGAAAATAACAAAAGCCAGTATTTTTATTTAAAAAAGCAACTTCCCTTGAAAAGAGAAAGCTAAATGATAGAACAATTATTAAATTTGCCCATCCCTGCTTATTTCAAACACTGTTTTGTATTTATACAGAATGGAAACCTCCAGGAAAAGAAAACTCACCGTTTAAAGCCTAGGGGAGGTGTTATTATTTCTCCCAATTTAGTGGTTTAACCAGTTCACTCTCTAGTCTGTTCTGCTTCAGAGCATCAGTCTATTTAAAGATTTAAGAATTAGCAATCCTAGGATTAAACTGCCAGCCTATATTTAGCTCTTAATTCATAGGTTAGTGACCTCTATTACAAAGAAGAGATTAAAAGTCAGTCTTCCCTTGATTCTTGGCAAACAGTATCTCTTTTCAGTGAAAATGTCCAATAGCCTTTGCACAATTGCATCCCTTACTCCTGAAAGAACACTATTATACATCCTGGGGACCCCAACATTTGCTGATTAACATAATTGGGTGGAAGATGGCACTGATGAAGCCAAGGTAAGAGGTTTAGTCCTCAAAGTCAACAGTTAACTCTACACATGGAAAAACTGTTCTGTGGCCATGGGCCTCAGCACCGGCCAGCCAGTTTTGTTATTTAGCATTAATCATGAGGGGCTGAAGGCCAATGGTTCATCAAAATGCATCCCCTGACTAGAAAAATCACACAAGGCAAGCGTTCTAGGGGTCAAGAGCTCAGAAAGACTGTTCCGGAAAGCCCACTTTCCTCCATGGTAATGAGAGAAGCGGTGCCCAGAGAGATGAGAAGGAAGGATGTCCCAGCTGGGCAACCCCATGCCTACCTCCGTGTTGACGCCTAGCGCTTTCTCCAGAGAGTACCGGTACTTTCCCATCCTCAGGGAGAAGTCTCTGTAATGCTTGTCCACCGTGGTCACCCATTTCCTGATCTCTGTGGCATGAATGTGGCCTTTTTCCACAAAGCTATCAGCCAGTTGAATCAGAAGCTTCACCTTCTCCTTTGTTTGCTGTCCCAAAAGATGGTCTCAAGTTACTAGATTTATGCTCACAGCCCTTCACTCCCACCCCCCTTTCCTTCACTGCAGCCACAGATACTCCCTGCCTGCCTGGGTTTATACCCAGCTCTGCCCCTAGCTGGGAGGTCTTGAACAAATTACCTAAGTCCTCTGTGCCTCCGTTCTTTTACCTACAAAACAAGGATGGATCATAATAATCCTCTGTCATAGGGTTGTTGTGAGCATTTCATGAGTTGGCCATGCAGAATGCTCAGAACAGTGCCTGGGGCACAGCGCTCTCATTAGGAGCTCAGGAAGCGATACATGTTAGCCATCATGATTACTGTAAGCATCTCATACATTAATATGGTCCTTTAGCAGGTCTCAGAATAGGTTAGTGTCACATCTGAGACTCAGTTGAGTCTTAAAGCATCTTTATTTTTTTTTTAAAGATTTTATTTATTTATTTCACAGAGAGAGATCACAAGTAGACAGAGAGGCAGAGAGGCAGGCAGAGAGAGAGAGAGAGGGAAGCAGGCTCCCTGCTGAGCAGAGAACCCGATGTGGGACTCGATCCCAGGACCCCGAGATCATGACCTGAGCCGAAGGCAGCGGCTTAACCCACTGAGCCACCCAGGCACCCCCTTTAAAGCATCTTTAAAATGTGGGTGGCAGGAGGTGGTGTTGCTCTCCTCAAACCACAGATAAAAAAAGCTGAGGCTTAGAGAGGCTTAGGGTTCGTCCAAGTTCATCCCACCTATAAGTGAATAATAGCACCTATTGGCTTCTGGACCACGGAGCCTAGTTCTCTCCCTTCACTGCACCGGCCTGAAGGAGGCTTTGTCAACAGCTCGGGTGGCACATGCTAGGATCTAAAGAAATCTAATGAGCAGATTTCAGAGTAAGGTCTGTCTCTTTCACCACCAGGATCTTGTCTTTAGTTTCCATTAGAGAGAGAGAGAGAGAGAGAGAGAGAGTAAGAGAAGAGTTAATGAAGCTAGTATCTATTATGGGGCTAAGGAAGGTGGAGTTCTGATATATATTGGATTAATTCCATTTCTAGCCAGAGTTTATTCAACACTTACTCTGTCCACACCACTGTGCAGAGGGCTGTGGGAACAGGCTTGGGGGGTAAACAAAAGAAGAGAAAAAGATACTCATTTTCTCCAGTCTATATCTCTAGAGGGGACAAGATTGTCACACAGAGTGGTTAAATAACTCAGGGCATTATGAAATTGAATGTCAACATGAGAAGTATGTAGAGTTAACACTGCAGGAATTTTAAAACAGGAAAAAATGAAGGTGGGATGGCATGGGCAGGAAAGGTCCTGTGGGGAGGAGGGGCTTATGCTGGGAAAGATACGGAAACAAAGGAGATGTGTGGAGAAGTAAACACTTGCTCATCTTTTATCCTCAGGTTGGGTTTTGAAACTCCAAGATCAGGGAAGCTTGATTAATTTTAAGAAAAAGGGAAGAGCATTTGAATGATATTCAGAGAAATAAAATTATTAACTTTTGGATTGGAGGAGAGGAGATTCAAGTGTTGGTTTGGTTTTTTTGTTTGTTTGTTTGTTTGTTTTAGATTTTATTTATTTATTTGAAGGAGAGAGAGCACAAGTGCAAGCATAAGAGGTGAGAGGAGGGGCAGAGGGAGAAGCAGAGTCCCCGCTGAGCAGGAGCCTGATGTGGGACTTGATCCCAGGACCCTGGGATCACGACCTGAGTCAAAGGCAGATGCTTGATCAACTGAGCCACCCAGGTTTCCCGGAGATTCAAGTTTTGGATCATCCTAAGATCTAGATAACTGAGGGAAACTGAGGCAGAAAAATCTCCGGAGCAATAGCAGAACGGACAGAAGAGCCTTTCTTTAGTCCATCCTCCTCCCTCACTTTCCAGGCTCATCTACAGACCTCCCACAAGAGACGGATCCCCTCAAGAAATGCCAGAGAAATGTCTGGAAAGGCAAGCAAGGCCAGGGACATGTGGGCTCCAGCTCTCCAGAAAATCACACACTTGAGCCTCCCCTATCTCAGGACAGCAGGCTTGTCCCTAGGCTGGGAGACAAGGGCCCAGAAGAGCTTTGTTGTGAAGGGTCTGAGGATAGAAGTAGTATCTCCTTAACCATCATAAGGCAAAGAAAAACATCATGGGAAATTGGTTAAGATCCCTAGTAGCCTAAGGACTTCTAGCTTACTGCAGTTAGAGTTTTTGTTTTGTTTTTAACCTTTTCCCCCGAAAAAAAGAAGTTATAACGTTTGCTATTTATTGAAAGCAGAGATTAAATTTTTTGCAGTCATAATCAAGAAACCTTTATGTAAAACGCTTGAAAATATGTATTCTCTGCTCTCGGTAAAGAGACTTTGGCATGAAATGGGGGTTTTACAACCAGCTGGTGCCAGAAGCCCTCCTGGGAGCTCCACCACCAGAAATCATATCCTGAAACATGGAACTTATAATTTGGATGCAACAAGAAGAATGGTTTGTGGTCAAGAGTATCCCAGGTATGTGTAGAACCTGGGGGAGCAAACAGGCAGTAAATGGGCTGGTGTAGACAAGTCCTCCTTATGTGGCCTCACCTACTGGAGAGCTGCCGTGCTCTTCATGGCCCCTAAACACTAGCCATGCCAATCCTCACATGCTCTTCCCGTTGTCACGGGTGGTTCCTACTCAGCCTTTCTTTCTTTCTTTCTTTCTTTTTTTTTTTTTTTAAGATTTTATTTATTTATTTGACAGACAGAGATCACAAGTAGGCAGAGAGGCAGGCAGAGAGAGAGAGAGAGAAAGAGGAGGAAGCAGGCTAAGCAGAGAGCCCGACTCGGGGCTCAATACCAGGACCCTGGGATCATAACCTGAGCCAAAGGCAGAGGCTTTAAACCACTGGGCCACCCAGACATCCCTGGGCCTAGCTTTCTATGCAATGACCTTCTTTCCTCTCCTCTCCACTCCACAAGCTGAGTGGGGAATGCCCTTCCCAGCATCCCCACGGTGCCACACCATGGGCTACTTATGTGTCTCCATCAGACTGTACATGTCTAAAAGGGTTCCATCTTATTCATTTGAGTCTCCAAAGTCTAGAAAATAGTAAGGCATCCCATAAATGTTGACTAAGTGAATCCGTGAGTAAATACTGGGTTTGGAGGTAAGTAAAGTGGGACCAACAAGAATTGAGGGTTTATGCTGGAAAAATTCTTACCCATATACAGGACCCCAACCATGGCCACAGCACCTACTGGGAGTAGTCTGAAGTGATTTCCTACAAAGGAGGGACCATGAGGGCACCATGCAATCTGCCACATGCTTGGCCACAGCTGATGAGATCAGAGGTAAAAACCTGTCTTGCTGGTGCAGCCCATCAAGATGTAGCCACTGACTTCTGTGGCATCCTGGCCTAAAATCTCCATCTAAACAGGGGCAGGGGCAATGTGCTAGGTCAGTTAAAATTGTTTTTTCTGGGGATTTGAACTGCATAGGGAAGTGGGTAGGTGGCAGCAGGGCAGAAATGAAAATATAGGCAGTGGCCACGAGAAGGGAAGGGCAGGCTGCATCACAGTAATGGTGATCACCTATTCCTGATTCCCTGTCAGGAGATGACCAGACAGGGGCGGGGTGGGGAGTTGCTGGAACTGCCTTTGGTGTAGCTTTCACGCCCAGAGGTGAGACTATTTTTGTTCTGCCCATCATGCTGAGTCATTTGGATTTTCTTGGACTCCTGGGAGGTCCAGCCCTTGCTTCTCTCTTCTTTTCCACATAGAGCCATACAAGATCTTTTCCATTTCATAACTCAAGCCAGTTTGAAACTCAAATCTTGCCACCAAAACAGAGTAACTTATCTAGACTGATAAAATGGGGGTCAAATTGCAGAGGCCTCTGAATGGTAGGGTCAGAAGGAAGGATGTGATCTAGTGGACAAAAGGGAGTCTTTAAGGGACATAATTCATCTGGACCTGGAAATCTAGAAAGGACATCTCACTTATCTTGGGCTTCATGGGTCCCCTAAAATGTATGTTTTCCTCTTTCCATTTTGAATTCTATATAATCTGCTAGAAAACTCAAAGGTAAGAAAGAAGGGGTCAGTAGTTCTATTTTCCTTCTTTATTTCCCCTTTCTCTTCCTTCCTCCCTTTGATCAGTTAATATCATACCATCTTTCCCTAATCAATGAACCCTATGCTGAATATAGTTTATAAAAAGCCTCTTGGTGTCTTTTGCACATCTCACAGGTCTTTAAGATTTAGCCTTCTTGATGTTATTTTTGTAATTTCATTATCATCTTCCAATTTGCCTTTCATTGCTGATATTCCTTGTATTTACTGACACATTCTTTGTCAATAGGAAGTTATTGAGCTCCCTGATGTGGGTAAATAGTGCTCTTGAGATAGATCTTCATATTCATTCCAGAGGCAGAGACTTTGTTGTTATATATGAGAAACTAAAGCTTTCAAAAACATCTATTGCATGTGAGCTATATTCCCCTTGATTCTCAGAAATGCAATGTCCACCTTTTACGTGAACTGTCCAGATTCTCCTTTTCTCAGTCCAAACCACCTGTCTGACAAGCCCAGTGTCCCCTTTCCTCATGGTCTAAATTCCTGAATTAGCTAACTTAGTTCAGTTCAGGCTCCAGTCACTTTTGTTATCACATAAGTCTCTCTTGTTAAGAAGAATTAAGTCCAATTTATCTCAAAGCTTCTTTCACTTTCAGAGATAAAATGACCGGTTTAAAAAAGTGTTTTTCTGGGATAATCAAAAAACCCTGATGAGATACCACTCGATACCCTCCAGGATGGCATTATGAAAAAGATGAATGATAACTAGTATCAGAGAGGACGTGGAGAAGTTAGAACTCTTCCACGCCACTGGTGGGGATGGAAAATGGCACAACCACTTCAGAAAAAAGGTCAGCAGCTCCTCAAAAAGTTAAAGAAGAGTCACCATACGGCTCTACCATTCCACGCCTGGGTAGATAGCTAAGAGAACTGAAAAAATAGGTTTACACAAAGGCTTGTCTACAAATATTCACAGCAATACATTGCTCATGGTAGCCCAAAACGATAACAACCCAAATGTCCATCAACTAATAAATGGATAAATAAAATGTGGTCTGTCTTATAATAGAATATTATTCAGTCATACAAAGGAATGAAGTACTGATACATGTTACACTATGGATGAACCTTGACAATATTATAAGTGAAAAGAGTCAGACACAAAAGACCACATATTGTATTATTCCATGATTCTGTTTATATGAAATCTCCAGAATAGACAAAGACAGAAAATAGACTTGTGGTTCCAGGCCTGAGGAGAGGAAGGAATGGGGAATGGCTGCTAGTGGCTATAGGGCTTGTTTTGGGAGTGATGAATATGTTCTGGAACTAGATAGTGGCAATGGCTGCACAATCTGTGTATATACCAAAACCAACTGATTATAAAATTAAGAAACCAAAGAACCTAAAAAAAAAAAAAGTCTTGTTATGAGAAAGAAATTGATTATCTGCTTTTTTGGGTGTTGAGCTTGGTAATCATGTCAAAAATGGGCAGAAGACATGAACAGACATTCTCTAAAGAAGATAAATGGCTAACAGACACAGGAAAAAATGTTCATCAGCCATCAAGGAAATCAAATCAAAACCACATTGAGATACCACCTTACACCAGTTAGAATGGTCAAAATTACCAGGACAAGAAACAATAGGTATTGGAGAGGATGTGGAGAAAGGGGAACTGTGCAAGTTGGTGCAGCCACTTTGGAAAACAGTGTGGAAATTCCTCAAAAAATTAAAAGTAGAGCTACTCTGTGACCCTACAATTGCACGATTGGGTATTTACTCCAAAGATACAGATGTAGTAAAAAGAAGGGCCATGTGTACCCCAATGTTCATAGCAGCAATGGCCACAATCACTAAACTGTGGAAAGAGCCAAGATGCCCTTCAACAGATGAATGGGTAAAGAAGATATGGCCCATATATACAATGGAGTATTACTCAGCCATCAGAAAGTGGGAATCACCCAACTTTTGTATCAACATGGATGGGACTGGAGAGATCATGCTGAGTGAAATAAGTCAAGCAGAGTATGGCTTCACTTACTTGTGGAGCATAAGGAACAACACAGAGGACACTAGGAGAAGGAAAGGAAAAGTGGGGTAAATTGGAGGGGAGACAAAGTATGAGAGACTATGGACTCTGATAAACAAACTGAGGGTTTTGGAAGGGAGGGAAGTAAGGGGTTGGGTGAGCCTGGTGGTGGGTACTAAGGAGGGCAGGTATTGCATGGAGCACTGGGTGTGGTGTATAAACAATGAATCTTGGAACACTGAAAAAATAAAATAAAATTAAGGTGTTAAAAAAAAGAAAGAAATAGATTTCTTCCAGCTGTCCAGATGATTAAGCTTTCCTCCCATCATGTGTCTTGACCTCTTATAAAAATTGTGAAACCCTCAACAGGAAAATATCTTATATATTCTTCTAACCAGACTTCCTACAGCCTACCACAGTAAGAAAAATTTTGTTATCCTCTTAACCCCACCTGAATTCTCTTAATCTTATTTTTATTCTCATACTTGTGGATTGCTATATAGAAAGAACATTTTTATGTTCCATGTTTCTTTGAGTTGATGTGTTTCTTTGGAGCAGAGTATAATAATTCAATATACTCAATACATTCTATTGGCCTGCTTAGTCCTGAAGGCCACCATATTTACTTTCCTGTGGTTTCAGGTCAATTTGGTTTCCATTTCCAATTCACTTTACTGGTTACAAAGATTACAGTCAAAGTTGGCTGGTTAAAGGAAGCTTGCCTCTGGGAAGTGGGGCTGGAGTGGAACAGGAGGCTGTTGCCTTTCATCAGAAGCTCTTCAAATGGATTTGTTATCCAGTAGATATCCTAGTAATGAATAGCCCCAAGACTTGGAATGTGTCAGAGGGGAAAATGAAACCCCATTACAGATTTAAGTTAGGTGGGTGAGGGAAGAGAAAGAGCCAAAGTAATAGAATCATATTAAACATAGATTGGGGGAAGGAAGTCATTGAAATCTACTCAAACTTCTTTGTTGCCCATGTTCACAATACCTGCAGCCTATCTTCAATGCACAATTCGGTCACGTAAGTGAATAAAGTGTGGCTCTTATCCTTTGGGATCTTGCTGCCTCACATGGGAGATACCCCATCACACAGATTACTGGAGAACAGGGTGGTTCGTGGCCACAGGATCACAGAGGGGGAGGCACTCCAGTAGAAAGGTGGGCTCTTTTTGGAAAGTATAAACTAGAAGGAAGAAAATGATATTCTAGGCAGAAAAATGGTATAGAGGAGGTAGAGAAGCAAGAAAATATAGGATGTATCTCTCAGAGGGTAAGAAAATACATCCATGCCTCTGGAGCGTAAAATTTGCATGAAAGAATAATGAGGCTAAAGCTGGAGAGGTAAGACGGTGCCATTGTGGAGGCTGTTCACCTGAAGGTGCTGGTGAGCCACTGAAGCTCTCGGACCGGGTGGTAAAATGACCCACCCAGTGTCTTAAAGATGAACAGCAATGATGAGCAGGATGGATAGCAAGGAAGGAAAGGCTGCATGCATGGAACCCAATTACAGTGGTTATAACACAAATGGCAAAGAGGGGAAAGATGGAAAGAAAAATTGTAAATGGACTAAATAATACATTTCCACTTAGGTTCCAAAGATTCTGGTCCTAGGGAGTTCTACTACAATATATGGGTAGGAACACCAGTGGATCTGATAACATCCAGCTTCTTAATGACTCATTATTGACGTTAGTTCCAGAGGGGCAGATAGACACAGAATAGGTAATTCAAAAGCTCTTTTCATTTGGATTTGAAAAGAGTTCCGTGTATCTGCCACCTTCCTAGTGCTGTTTGCTCTTGCTGTTATTGAAATGAGTCCCTTATCTAAACTGACAGCTTTCCACACTGAATGGAAAAGCCCCCAAGCGCACTGGAATGCAGAGGAAGTTTTCCCACTACCAAACGTTCATAGTGTAGAAGTCAGAAAGTGAGTAACCCCTCCTGAAGGATCCATTCATGGACGAGGCTAAGGTTTGTCACAGCAAACTAGAGGAAATTTGCCTTCGTGTCAAAGTGATCCCTGGGGAGGATGGGCATTAATACATTCCCCGCCCCCGCCATGACCCCCCACAAAAGCAGCTCTAATCCAGGAAGAGCATCTGCCCTGTGAGGAAGTGATGCCAAGACAGGCTCCCCCACGGCAGGGAGCCCAGCGTGAGGACCGCGGATGCTACAAAGAGCTAACGGAGACAGATCAGATTTTCATTTCAACCCAAGGGTCCCCAGATCAAATCTTGGCTGTGAAAACACATTTCCTCCGACTCTAGCATTTCCTGCCTCAGTGTGAACAGGGGTGTGAGGATGTGCGCTGTGTGTGCCAGTGCACATTTTGCTCCCCAGAGACCCCAGCTTGGCTCGTTTGCAGGTCTGAGGCCAGATGGAAGTAGTCAGTTCAGGAAGTAAGACCCTCGTCTTCTTTGTGAACACGTCCATAGTCATCAGCCTATAAAGCAGACTTCCCAAACCATTCCAACACCAAGAATATGTGGTGCAGAGGTGCACACAGGCAGTGCGCATGTCACATGAATACATCCTTCTGCCTTACTGGGTCCGAAAGAACACAGCTGAGTCTAGACCTGGAGCACGAAGAGGAATATTTGTAAGCACAGTGCACACGAGCTGGCCTCCCTCACATCGATGCTCCATCCAGAGGCTGCTATTCTCTGGGCATTCAGGCATCAAAGGAGACCCCCCTACCCGCCCTGTGGTCAGCACTTCGCGGTAGAGAGGCTGCTCTCCCTTCTGCAGCATGAACCTGGCCAGACTGGGGAGAGCTGGAGGATGTGGGGAGGGCTCCGGAATGCCTCCTACCTTGGCAGGCACCCTGAATTCCCCATATTCTTTCAGCAGTTCCTGAGTCTCTTCTGTGGTGTCTCCCGTGGAGGTATGTGTTGAGAGGTAATATTCACCTGTTTCTTGGATCCAGTCCAGCGCCTGTGGGAGGAAACAACCCACCCAGTCCCCGAAAAGTCAGCTGTCCATAGGAAAACATGCATTGCTACGCTGTTTGGCACAGTGTGACAGACCCAGGAAAGGCTGGCACATTTTGGTCAGCATGTAGCTTGGAAGCTGATTTTATGATTGAACCCTCTCCCATTGACTCAGAACATCCTACCAACTGGAGAGTGTCTCATCCACTGGCCCTCATCTTCTAGGCCAGGCTCAGCATCGTGCACAAGTTAGGGCCCAGCTAACCCCAGCATCTCCTCCTAGCTCCTGGTGCAGTGTGCTTGGTAAAGGCTGAATGACCAGTAAGTGACAGTCTGTTCTCTTTCCTTTCGTCCGCACCACTGCCCGTATCTACTCTGCCTGCTGCCATGACCCTCTTCTGGACTGTCCCTATGGCCATCTTGGTGACTGTATCACCCCTGGAACAGAGGAGAAGCCGGGAGAACCATGGACGTACCTGCTTTGCGCTGCGCTCAAACACAACATATTGCTGGCACTGGTCTAACCGCCGCTTCTTCAGGGTCCAGAAGTGCAGGACACGGTTCTCCCGCTGTAAGAGCTCGCTCAAGATGGCTGCAGGGTAGAGAAGATGAGCACTGGCTCGGGAAGGCCCCAAACCCGACCAGCCAGCCGCTGGCACCACACACCCCAGCTTCCAGACTCCTGTGACTTTCCAGCCTCCCAAGGGGACTAATCAAGGTCCCAAATGTGAGGACAGGAAAGCATTTCCCAGAGGGGAGCAAGATCAGAGGGACTGAGGTAAGAGCCTGGCCATGAGGCTCCATCAGTGAAGGGACAAAGAGCATGACCCTAGGGGAACTTAAAAGGGATCTTGATTCTCTTCATACCTAAGCCTGTCCTTGATGGTAAGAGACCTTGGGAAGTGTCGGCTCTTAAAGTAACAACTAACTCACTTGGACCTAGAGCCTATGAACAGCAAGGGGACTTGATAAGAATCCCAGCCACTCTTGGGTTCTGTGAGACGGTGGGAGAGGAACAAGAGCGTTAGGACCAGTGTGGCTGCATGGGTAACCCGGCTCACGAGCCAGGTCCTGTCCTGTAGGGGAGGCTGTGTACATGGCACCTGAACAGCACGGCCTTGATTTTATGACCTTTAAGTCACAAGCGTAGGGAGGCCGTATTGGAATCGTGTCTTCCTAGAATTGTGTCTCTAGGTCCAAATTTCTGTGTTGCTGTGAATCGGATCTGATCACAAGCTATTCTCGTGTTACCTCTAATGATGGCAGGTGAGAGGACATGCACAAGGCACATAGCCCCATGGTGGGCCACGGCAGGTGTCCATCCGTGTTCTGTCTCTCCCTCCTCCTGTCACTGCAGCAGCAGCTGGCCATGTGCCCAGATTCCCTGTGTGTTTAATAGTGTGCTCTGTGCTGGAAGCACTCGCCATTAGTCTGTATTATGTCTGCCTCCGGCTTCCTGCTAACTCTGTCATATACTAATTCATAATAATGATGATATGAAAAATTACTACTTATTAAGCACTCACTCTGTGGCAGGCACATATTCTCACAATACCCTGTGATGTTCATACCATTATTACCTCTACTTACAGATGAAGGAAGTGAGATTCAGATAGGATAGGTCATTGCTCAGGGTCATTCAGGAATGTTTGACTTCAGAGCCTGGTTCCTTAGCTGTCTTGGTCCTCCCAGTTATAGGGGCTGTGAACACAGACTACTGTGCTTTACAAATAGGGGCACCTGCACCCCAGTGTTTACAGCAGTCATGTCTACAATAGCTGAACTATGGAAAGAGCCCACATGGATAAAGAAGATCTGGTAGATATCTACAATGGGATATTACTCAGCCATCAAAAATTATGGAATCTTGCCACTTGCAACAATGTGGATGGAGATGGAGGGTATTATGCTAAGTGAAATTAAGTCAGTTGGAGAAAGACAAATACCATATGATTTCACTCATATGCAGAATTTAAGAAACAAAGCAGATGAACACAGGGGAAGAGAAGGAAAAAATAAAATAAGATAAAAAGAGAGAGAGAGAAACCATAAGAGACTCTTGACTATAAGGGAACAAACTGAGGGTTGCTGGAGGGGAGTGTGGTGAGGGGATGGGGTCACTGGGTGATGGGCATTAAGGGGGGCATGTGATGTAATGAGTCCTGAGTGTTACAAGCAACTGATGAATTACTATAGTCTATCCCTGAAACTAGTAATATATTGTGTGTTAACTAAATTGCATTTCAATAAAAAAATTTTTTTAAGAAAGGGTACAACCAATTTGCAGTGCTTGTACTTAGAACTTTTCGTGCATCCTCTTGGAAGTTTGATTATCTAAGGACAGACTCTGTCTCTCTTCCCTTAGGCTGAGAACTTTTACAGGTCTCAATTATTCACCAATTGCTATATCCATGCCTTTATTATGTAACTTTTTAATTCCTCCCCAAAGAGATAAATCCTACTTCCTCTCCCCCCCCCCCCAGGGTACAGCTATGTGACTTGCTCTGGCAAAGGGATTGTTAATAGATTTTATACAAGTCGGAATTTAGTGTGCTTGTGCACTTGACCTTGCCCTCATCACTATAAGAAGTTTTCCTGGGTAATCGCTTCTTCAGCTGAGGTCCTGGAATTAATACATGTGGAGCAGACAAGACTCCAACCTGTAGTGAGGCACTAAGCCAGCCAGGCTGGCAGAAACGCACTGCTGAGACCGGCCAAGACAGCTAGTCCCCAGCCAACGCACAGTGACTTGAACAAAAAATGCTGACAGTTGTATGGCACTGGGCTTTATGCTGTAATAACTGCGCCTGTGCCAAAAACTTAAAATAAGTGGCACTGGACTTAGGTCCGGGTAGCGGGTAGACAAGAAATGGGTACAGGAGAAATTATAGGTCCCTGCTGGAGGAAGCCTCATCTGGGCAGAGACAAGTGAGAAGCAGTGTTTACTTTAATCTTTCTGTCTCCTAATCAGAGCTTTGCTGACTGCAGAATCTTACAGGGTGGTTAAGAGAATCAATCCTGATCAGGCAAAAATCCTAAAGAGTTTCAGATTTCATTTCTCCCATTCTGGAAAGATTTCCCAAGGACAATAACCTGCCTTCACCCCGATGAAGCTGCAGCATACCCTGCTCTTTCTGTGAGCCCGAGGCTTGAAGCACACTGAGGTACAGGGGGCATGGGCTTGCCCACAAGGCAGTTGGTCTCACCCACACCACCGCCAACCCAACGCTAAGTCAGGACACGAGCATTGTAGCATGCCAGTGGCCAGCCAGCCACAGGGTTCCTGGACCTCAAATGGGGAGCACCTCTGGAAGAGGAACCCTGCCTGCCTCTTCTCCATAGGGAATTTTATTACTAAATTTAATTCTTCTCAGTGGCCTCTGATCTTGCAGCCTCCTAAGCTCTCTGAGCAGGGAGGGAAGCCCTTCCTTAGGCAGATCAGCTCTGCAGCCCTCACTCCAGGCCTGCCCCAGCCCTCACTCCAGGCCAGTTTCAGCTCCCTCCCTGGCCTTGGTCTCTAGGCTGGGGGCCCTCTGCTGTGTTGGGATGACATTTGTTAAATTCTTCTCCTGCTCAAAGGCTAATTTCTGCATGGCCCAGCATAAGTGATACTACCGATAATAATTTAAGCTTAATGTGGTCATCTAATAAGCAATGATTAAAGGTTACTGATTTTTTCATGTAACTGTAGATTCTATAGAATTCAGAGAGATATTAAAGATGTGCTGGACCAGTACTTATCTAAATTTGACGTGCACACAAATCATCTGGTTGGGACTGGCAGGAGCCCTTGCCAAAATGCAGCTTCTGTTTCAGTAGGTCTAGGCAGGGCCTGAGGTTCTGTTTCTTAACACACTCCCAGGTGATTCCAGGGCTGCTGGACTGGGGACCACATTTTGATGAGCAAGAAGAGTTCAGATGCTCATCGTTTTAAAGTAAGAAACTTAAAGTTTTAAAAGCTCACATAGTAAGTAACAAAGCCAGGATTAGAACTTGGTTTCACAATTCTCACTGTGCGTCTTGTTTCCAGGCTGTAAGAAAGCCTCATCTGTGCTCCTCAGTATGTTAGCCACAGCTGGCTACTTAAACTTAAACTAAGACACAGTCAAGAGAAGGAAACATTTAGTTTTTCAGTTGCCTTAGCTACATCAGTCAAGTGCTCAGCAGCCCACGTGCCTAGTGCCTACTAGATGCACAGGGTAGGTATGGACTGTGTCTGGTCCTTCAGAAAATTCTGTGAAGTGCTGCTCTAGATTAAGATAAATGAAAAAGTGCTAGGGAAATTTTATCTTCATCTTTCTATTCCCAGTCCTGATGCCCTTTTAAACACTGCCCATCCCCCCTGCCCCACATCAAATGTCCTCTTATCTAAGGAGAAGCAGCAGGAAACATGAGAGTGCACAGGGACCAGGTTCACAGCCTCTGGTCTGTGCTGCTGATGTAGCCTGTGGCTGGACACTCCCACACTGACCTTTCACTTGCTGCTCAGGTCCCCGGGTGTGGCTGGCAGCACTGGGCATGCTGACGTTGTTCCTATGGATGTACTTGAGGAACACCTCTGCGTTCCGCCGGGCCAGGGTACAGGCCTGAAAGAGACGAAGGTGTGAGGACCCCAGCAGGTGCATGGGGTCTGAGACACTGGGAGAGGGGCACTGGTGGACAGGTTTCTGGAGCTCTGGGTGAGCAGAGCCCTGGAGGCCACTTCTGGTTCCCAGACACTCCCATTACAAAGCAGGAAGCTCCCCTTTTTGTGGTGTAAAGAATTACTCCCTGGGCCTCTCCCCTTTTCATCCCAGAGGAAAATCAGCAATCAGGCATCCCTTGACTACCTCTCTCCGTAGGTACTAACGTCTCAGGCTGGTTTTCCTCTGCCATCAGAATGCCTCTTAAAGGACCACTGGGGTAAGCCACTTCTGCATTCGTTTAATTTTTATTTATTTATTTATTATTTATTATTTATTTATTTGACAGACAGAGATCACAATTAGGCAGAGAAGCAGGCAGAGAGAGAGGAGGAAGCAGGCTCCCTGCGGAGCAGAGAGCCCGATGTGGGACTCTATCCCAGGACCCCAGGATCATGACCCGAGCCGAAGGCAGAGGCTTTAATCCACTGAGCCACCCAGGTGCCCCGCATTTGTTTAATTAAGACTCAAGAAAGCAAATTTGGTAAACAAGCCTATTAACCACACATTCCATATCTAAATGGAAGTCACCCACATTTAAAAAACTTATTTGTCCATAAAATTCGCTCCAGCTCAATAACACTAATATCTTATTGCTGGGAAATATGGATCTATACACAGGAATAAGAGTCACTATGCTACCCTCTTTATGACTCCCATTAGGTGTGGATGGCAGAGAGGACAGGTCACATACTCCTTGTGCCCAGGGAGGAGACCCAGGTCCAGAAAGGGCAGGAACCATGAAGCACATCAGGGCTGGAATCTAGGACTATGGGCAGAGTATTTCTAGTTCCTCTCAAGACCACAGAATTTCTGAATTTCTTTACAGAGCAGAATTTTTTCTGTTGTACAAGTCTAGAGGCAGTATAAGCCTCCCCTTATCCCCGGTTCTCTTCTCTGCAGTGTCAGTTACCCACAATCCACTGCAGTCCCAAAGCAGGTCGTCCTCCTGATGCATTGTCTGGTCAGTGGTAGCCTATCCTTACCTCACACTGCCTATGCTATTCCCCTCACTTCGCCTTACCACGCAGGCATTGTATCATCTCATACCATCACAAGAGGGGTGAGTACAGTGCAGTGAGATATTTTGAGGGAGAGACCATATTCACATGACTTTTATTACAGTATATTGTCATAGTTGTTCTACGTATCTATCAGTTATCTATTATCAGCTGTTCCTCTCTTACTGTGCCTTGTTTATAAATTAAACTTTATCATAGGTGTATATGAGTAGGGAAAAGCATGGTATATGTAGGGTTCAACACTATTCACAGGTTCAGGCATCCCCTAGGGGTCTTGGAACATATTCCCCATGGATAAGGAGGACTGCTATTTACCCTAGTCCACTAATTTTTAATCTACAGTTTCCGATATTATCTAGATGAAACTGTCAAATTTTAATACCTTTGACATTTAACAACTGACTCTCTAAATTAGATAGTAAAAAATTATTTTAAATTTTGCATTAACAACATGGTTTCTGGGAGCTCTGGTAAAAGATTTTTGGGTGGGTCCATCTATTGTGAGGTCCATGAATTTAACAGCTGGATGGTGGTCCAAAGCTAAGGTATCCAACATAGATCAACTAACACACCTAAATGGGGAACTCAATAGTCCATCCATCAGGCATTTAATTCCCACAGGCACAGGGAATTTCTCACCTATGATTTTAGGCACATACGGAAAACGTTAGGCCAGAACATTTTCTTCTTTCATTATTCAAAAGAAACGTGTCATTTTATGAAGTAATATCTTTATACCTCTTTTAAAAGTCTTTCATATGCTCTCGTTTGGTCATTGTTTTAAATTTTGTTTTATGGTAGAGAAGACTTCTAAAATCTCTTGCACCCTGTATAGAAGACTTTTTATTTAATCTCATTGCTAAGGATTCTGAGTGTGGGTGCACACACCTGATAGACAGGAGGACAGTAGGGAGAAGCCATCTCAAAAAGAGAGGGAGCGAGAGAAAAAAGTGAAACTCAAAGGGGTGGTCAAGTAGAAAAAATCCCTAATAAAAGAAAGTCAGTTAATTACAGAGTTATAGAAAAGCAGTGGTAACATGTCAGGGTATAAAAATTCTCTTTGTACTCCCAGAAACCTGAAAGGAAGCAGAACATGAAAGCAAGAAATTTGAGAGTAAACAGAGCCTTTAGATAAGTTTTAACACAGATGACTGTTGGAGAGATGATCAAAGGCTGGAGGAAAGAGGCTTACTAGGACTTTCCACACTAGCTGAAAGCCTGCTCAGAACAGGACTGTGCTTCCTCTCTGGGAAGTTGGGGCTCTAATAAGAACAAAACAAACAAAATGAGGTATTTCTCTCTTCATGCCACAGAATAAATGGTGTTATATCTAATGGTTATTGATAATTGCTAGATTGGCAAATAAATAAGGTGTCTAAATTTATTTAATTCTTGCCCTAAATTTTGCATCATCCATTTATAAAATATTTATTTTAATGCTGTTTTATATCTAGACATATATATATGTATATATGCATGTGCGTGAGAGCATATATATATAATTTTTTAAAATTTATTTCTTTTAAGTTATCTCTACACCCAATATGGGGGCTTGAACTCACAACCCTGAGATCAAGAGTTTGCATGCTTTACTGACTGAGTCAAACAGATGCTTCCAAGGCTTTGTGTTTCAATTAAAAATATTTTCATAAGCCAAACATAACTGGGTGAAACTATGTGTTATCTCTATTACCAACATCAATGAGATATCAAGATATTCAAACAGGCACCTGCAGTAATGGTGTATAACTGTCTAATTATAAAGAAAGTAGGGAGAGAAATAATGTTGGAAGCATAACTTTTCAACCTTCCAAATTAACCAGCCAATATCTTCTCTATAAATGCCTCCCTTTAGATAAGAAGTGAGGAAAAAGAGGGGAATGGAAATCCCATATGATGAAACTGTGTGTGTGTGTGTACATGTGATCTTCAATGACAATGTGCTCTGACCTTAAGAAAGGCCTCCTTTTGTTCCAAATGTTTGCTGATGAGTGGGATGACATGGTCGATCTCTGCAGCTGGTCCCAGTTTATCTCGTCCACCACACCAGTCCTCGTCTCTCCGGTATTCTTGCTCTAAACTCTCCAGGACACTACAGACCTAATGAACCACGGAGGAAAGTTTCAGTAAATTAACAGATCAGGAGAGTGTCTTCTGAGCACCTTCAGCCAACAGAAGCCTATGCAGGTGACTAGTTTCATTTGAAGTTCAGTCTGTAGATTTAGAACATGTGGTGCCTCTGGGACATGGAAGGTAAGTCTAGGACACAGCTGAACTCAGGAGACAGGTTAGGTCTGAGAGATGGATTCTGGAATCATTGGACAGTTACTGGCTGAAGGCCAACGTCACTTAGGGAGAGTATACAGGGTAAGAGAAGAAAAAAGACCAGTAATTTGGGGAGGGGTTCAAAGTGTTCTTTATATATTCTATCACTGAACTTCATGATAACTCTGTCAATGTGGCAGAGCAGGAAAATGAAGTTTAGAGAATACACTAGGCTTAGGCTTGTCCAACCATCCACACTTGCCCTACAGGAAGTAGCCCTAAATAGAAATAAAGGAGCAAAAAGCTGTGTTGTGGGACTTATGGGCCATAAATGAAATGTTTTCTTTCCCCTCCCTTGGCAAAAATATCCCCGCAAAATGTCTAGAGGTATTGTCATAAGGCAGTGACATCTTCAGACCTTCAATTACAAAAGAGACGTTTTGTTCAGATGATAATACACTTGGGTTAACTTAAAAAAAAAAGAGTTGTTCTTCAAGTGCTAAGAGGTCATACTCTAAAAGCAAAAGCATTTTGAATGGCTCTTGGATGGAAGATAGGTTGGGTGTAACAGAAGGGGACCCAGGGCAATCTTGTGTCAAGGCCTGGGGAAGGATGCAGAAAACAGAAACTCCTATCCCTATACTTTCCTTCACTAGGCTTTGAACGCTTGGCTATGGCAGGAGGTGGGGAACAGCTACATATCCCAGGTCCCCTTTGCCTGAGAAAGTCATCCCTTTTGAGGAAGAGTATGGTGTTGGATAGGATGTTTACTGAGTGATGAATTGAGCTAAAAGATGTCCCAGGCAGCACACCCTAGTAGCCAATGTGCTCCCCATGTCATGAGAAGGCCTGACCCTGAATTCTGACTCCTCTAGCACCACACACTTCTTCTTATGGAAGGCATGAACATGTGTAGGACGACCCAAGTCTTGAGAGAAAATGAATTATAGAGAAGCAAAAACTTTAAGAAAAGACATAGTTAGGTCCCATGATAATACTGGACTAAAAACAACTTGGGAACTAGAAGAAATGAAAATATTATCAAACACAAATCTTTCAATTTAGCAGCTAAAGAAACAAAGATCTGGGTCAGTTCTGGATCAAATTTCCTGACTTTAATGTAGTGCTTTGTCCCCGTCAGCATCTAGATCCATCAAAAACTAAAATTTGTGTGTGATACTAGACAGGGCTTAACCTCATTTAAAAAAAAATGGATATAGGTATTCCCTGCTTTCTACAAGTTCACATTATGCCATTTCGCTTTTATGAAAGACCTACATTAGTACCTGTTTTTGCTAACTGAAAGAAATATGAGGTAGGTTTTCACTCTTATGATAAAAGGCAAAAGGTGAAGGTAGTGTTCAGTGTTTGTTCTGCAGTGAGCTGTGGGGCTGTTCTAGAGGCAGTACACATCCTGGGCAATGACAGTGGTACCTCCCACCCAAGATCCTTCCCCAGGTGTAGTTCTTGGAGAAGTAGCATCTCAGCATCCAGCTGCAACAGCTCCGAACTGTGTCTGTGACCACCTGTGATTTATCTCGATTTATTCTGTGTAGCTGTTAGCAAGATGTGTCCCTAAGATTTCAGAAAGGCCTAAAAGAGGTTACTTTTTAGGTCTGGAAATATTCAAAAATTTCTTCCATCTAAGTAAATGGTCATTGCTTCTTTGCATCTGATTTCAGCTTATAAAAGTTTTCATAGGAACACTACTTTCAGTTAGCAGGGGAAGCCCGATTTCAGTTATCTGGCATCATTTGTTGAAGACTTCACTTCAGCTGCATATTTGTGGGTCCACTTTTAGAATCTCGATCCTTTTTCCTTGTGTCTATTCTTACAACAACATCATTCCATCTTGATCATTGTACGTGTAGAATAAGTCTTAAATCAGGTAGTGTAACTCCAACTTTCCTTTTTCTTTTCAAGATTGTTTGGTTATTCTTGGTTCTTTTTATTTCCATATATATCTTACAACCAGTGTATCAATTTTTATCAAAAAGTTTGCTGGGGTTCGATTGGGATACTGTTGAATTGATAAATTGCCTTAGTCTGCTGCTCCCAACTCTGGGGCCATCAAGACACCATCAGTTGAGAACACAGAGAAGGTGTGGAGGCTGGAACACTGGCCACAGGGCCCTCAGAGAGGCATGTTACATTTACTCCAGGTAGACTTACCCAAGGCCCCTGTAATTCACCCAGAGGAGAAGGTTTCTCTGATCTATTTCTACCAGGGAGCAATTCCAATGAGGAACATGTTTTACATGGAAGACAATTATGTCTGTTTTCAACCTCTATTTCATGAAAGAATTCCCTGAAAGCACCCAAGTCAGTTAGAAATCCTCTTAGCCCTTGTACATATTACCGTACAGATGGGAAAGTAAGGGCTCTAAATCCTTGTCATCCCGCTGTGTGCATCTCCTGCCTTTTCTCCCACAGCTGCTCCACCCCATCTGCTTGGCTCATAACCTATGGAGGAGAGACGGCTGTGTCTCCTCTGTCAGATGGAGAGCCCCATGAGTGAAAGAGTGTATGTTTTCCAAGCATAGGGCCTGACTGGGCACCCCAGATGATGCTCTGCAGATTCTCACCCTACTCTCCTGACCTTCACTGGAGGCATAGACTTCCCTGCCTCACTGATGTTGGCTTGGCCATGTGACTCATTTTGGCCGAAAGGATGTTAGAGCATGTGGCACACTTGGAGATTTGAGATGCAATTGCACAGCAGATTTTGGGCTCTTGCACTCCTACTCTTCACCATAAATGTGCCTCAAGTAGCTGCTGGTCCAGGAGGCTGAGAGACATGAAAAAAGATCTAGACCAGATGTCCAGCTTAGAGCCTGGTTCTATCAAACTCAGTCAAGATCAGCTGAACTCAAATACTTAAAAACAAAATGCTCATAGTTTTATGTCACTGAGTTGTATGGTAATTCATTACACAGCATTATCGTGGCAGTAGCTGGCTGAGACAGCCATCAACCTAGTATTCAGCATACACCTAATTTCTCCTTCAATACTTAGATCTGATGAGGCTGAGATGTTACAAGAAACAAATCACATGGTTAACTTCTTTAATGGAAAATATTATAAGGAGGCTAACTGTAGTTATTTTCATGTCATTATTCTATTCTAAAAGGCTACTGCTAAGAGGACTAGCTGCTTCTTGAGGGAGATAGTATAGGTTAGCAGTATGAGGGGAAAAAAACAACCTTCCACCAACATTAGTCCCCCATCTCCCAGCCCTTCCCTCACCTGTTCAGAAGTTTTATAAAATGCCACAGAGGCGTTGACTAGTTTTAGCCGGTCTTCCATCTTCAGCATGAGCTGCTGCCAGTGGAGGGCCACTTTCTCGGCACATTCCCGGATGGCGTCAGCGTCATAATGGCCGGCCTGGAGCAGTGCCTCAGCTTTCTGCTGTACCTGCAGGGCGCTCTGGTGCGTCTTCTGCAAGGAAGTGGCATGAAAGAGGGACTGGGCACAAGGGGAGGAGAGAGAGGTCCGTGGGAACGACCCAGGCGTGGTACGGGAGGGGGTGGAGTGAGGCGTGAGTGGAAAGATGCAGAAAAGTTAAAGAGCTTTAAATGGTGGATTCAAACATTTTGTTATGACGATTAATACATCATTGCTTTTAAAGCATATTTCAAAAAAAAGAACATCATGCGTTTTCATTAACCGAATGCTCAGGACCCCAACTCCTGCCCCTACTCTCCTTCTCGCGTCACTGGCTCTAAAGATGTCTCCGTTTCTGTGGTAGAGAAACAGCAGTTGTGTATACATCTGCTCCTGATTGGTTCAGACACTAGTCAAATTTTCTTTTCAAATCTAATCATAAAATTGTTCACTGTAGTTAAGAGTTTTCAAGGAGATTACTGCTATAGCTCCACTTTACGTCAAATGTAAGAAAAAACAACTCCACATAATACAAAGTTTAGCCAATGATGCAATCATTTTAAACATTAGCTGAAAAGGATTCCAGTAGGACTGGGCAGGTTAATAAAGCCTAAGGCAGCATCTCACCATTCCTTAGCACCCCACAAAGGGAACAGAACAGCATAGTACATAATTCAGCTCAATGTGTAATCCCTACATTATTACATTACTTATGTTTGCCTTTAGGATAATATATAGGGATATATACAGCGGAAGGTTTATTTTCTTATTCAAGCCAAATGTGGTTTGCATTCTCAGAGTTCCCATTAACTGCAGGGCGGAGGGGGAGACCAGGCTGGAGGACTGGATGGCAGAGATAGAGAGCTAAAAGGGATTAAAATTTACTAAAATAAAGTATGGATGTGGTTGAAACATAGGACTTCAAAGACCTAATATTATCCCGACCTCAACTGCGAGGATCACTTTAACTCAATGGTACAGGGCTGACTTGGCCTCTGCATGCTTAGGAAAGTATAGCTCAGCTCCTGGTGAAAAGGGACAGCTAGTGGCCCAGTAATTTACTCTAGAATTACTTCTGCCCTTCTTCTCTGGCAGCAGTGCTGGGATGGTTCACAAGAGCTGATCCATTTGGCACTCCCTGTGTGAGTGCAACTTCCCTCCCTATCACCCCTACACCATGCAGCCCCCTTCACCCCCATCCTAGACTGCAGTCTGCGCAGTCCTGTTTATAACACCCCCCCTCCCTCTATCACCTATCTCCTGGCTTCCCTTCCCCGTCTCTGGAATCTGTACTCAGTGTTTGTTATGTTAGCATGACTGCCTCTAGCAACCTAGACTCCTTTACTCTCTTGTTTCTCCACTAAGTCAGCCTCTCGATAGTGATGATCAGATCAGAATTTGAGTTCCTAAATGTTGAACATGGTTAGAAAAAGTAAACTTTAAAATTAAAAAAAAAGTAAACTAAGGGTCAGAATGATCTTCCACAAATTCCAGATTTCTTTGTCTGTTTTACTTATTGGCACCATTTTCTTCTCCTGTCTCCTAAATAGAGGGGTACCCCAAGGTGCATTCTTGGTTTTTGTTCCCTTCTGTGGAACTCTTATCTATACCCATGGCTGCTATTACTTCCTTTTTGTAGATGTCGCCCAGTATTCAACTCTCACACTACATGGGACCCTCATCTTTAACTGTCTTTGGGGGTGAGGGTGAGCTGCCCGCCATATTTCTCACTCCAAGCCAGCAGCACTGATTCAATTGCTTTAGCTGCCTGCCCCACCTTAGCTACTTACAAAGATGTATTCTTAGTAAAAGAAGTGACAGGTCTTCCTGGAGAGAGGAGGAAGGCTCCTCAGTGAATGCAAATGGCTTGACCATTCTATTAGAGCATCCTGCTTCCTCCCAGACATCTTTTCAAATTCCACATTAAAATGAAATCCCTCCCTCTGGAAGTATCTTTCCATGGCAGTCTACCATTGGTGTTGATGGTACCCTCCCTGTTGTCACCTGGGCTTACAATCTGGACATCATTCTGGACTGCTGTTCCTCACCTCAAGTCCCAGTCCAACCCACTGCATGCCTGGACTTCCATGGTGGTCCCAGAGCTAGTCTCCTTGCCTTCCACTTCGAATCCATCAAACCCATCCCTCACATTTCCAACATATCAGTTGGTTCTCTGTAATAGGAAGTGCTTGGGTGAAGTGACCCCTAATGTTCTTCTGGCTCCAAAACTCTTAATTTTGTGCTTAAACATCATTCCCTTCTCTCAATTCAAAAGCCTTTAGTCATTCTACCACTGCTATAAAATTAAGTCCAAACTCTGAAGGATGTTCTTAAAATCTCCTCCCAATGTAGTCTTGAACAACTTCCATAACATTATCATCTACTACTTCCTTAAAAAAACCCTCTGCAAACACAACCTGGCTTATTTTTTTTTTAATTTTTACTTAGAGGAGTACTTTAATATCTATTGTCTAATTAGATTCACATTGACCCTGAGAATTGTTAGAGCAGGTCTTTTTGTTTTGTTTTGTTTTTATTGACATATACTGTATTATTTGTTTCAGGGGTACAGGTCTGTGATTCATCAATCTTACACAATTCACAGCGCTCACCATAGTGAGCTTATTTTTGTTACCTTCATTCTTCCTGTCTTTTAGTGAACACCCCTTCCTCTCTCCCCATCTATGTTCCAGTTGTCCTTTGAGACTCAGCTCAAGTCTGGTCTCCTTTAAGAGAAGATTAAAGAGTACACCTATCATGATGAACACTGAGTAATGCACAGAATTGCCGCCTCACTATATCACACACCTGTGACTAATATGGCACTGTATGTTAACTACAGTGGAATTAACAATTTTTTAAATGTTATATAAAAAAAATCCTTTTGGAAAGCTGGAGACTCACTAAAAACTACTCTTTCCTGAACTCCTGTATCATTCATTTAATATATTTGGCTGATTCTCAAGGCAAACATGACTTTAAACATCACTTTAATAACTGTCATTTATCCAAGGGTACCTGGCCCTATGCTTATGCGTATTTTTTTCGAGTTCTCGCAACACCATGACAAGGTGGATGTTATTATTCCCACTTCATAAATTACAAATCTGAGGCTGAGGCTGGCTGAGTGACCTGCCCCCTAACATACAACCAGGGGGGTGATGACACTAGGGATAGGATTCAGTTTTGACTATTCCTGTGTTCATTCCCACCATATCACACCACATTATTTAATCTCCAGAGTTAGAATGGTATCCGCAGAGCTTCCCGCAGAGGAAGGGTTCACCAAATGAACATTAACTGGCTTCTCCTCAGTATATGAAACCAGCATATAATTGTCATCAAAACCCCATGATTATGTCTTTTTCTCTGGGAGTGAAGGACTAACTCTAATTGTCCTATAATTTAGACTATGTAATAAATCCTCTTCCTTATTCTGAAACTCATTATCATCTGATAGTCCTTGGAACTCCATCCCCTTTAATTTCCAAATGACAAACTTTTATGCATATGACATAGTCTTTGCTTTGATAAGCCTGAGTCATTATTATGCATTTATTTCTACTATTATCTAATCCTATTGAGTGTTATATCTTTAAGACATGGATTACCAAGGAAGTTAATACATGATGTTAATGTAGGAGTACATGGAAGAAAATTAAACCAAATCAATTGAATTTATTATCTAGTTTTAACTACTTATTCTGCCATAATGCTTATATTTAAAATACACAAGAGGATTTCAAATAAAGTTGATTTCAAAACTGAGCTTGTCTCTTTGATAGTCACAGTTCCTGAAGACACATCAGCCAAACCATTTTGCATGCTAACAAAAAATTAACAGGTTTGTTGATAAAGCTATGCTTCTGGGTGCTATGTGCTGTTCTCTGTTCTGAATGGTTCTATCTTCCTAAAACTCAGAGTACTTGAGGTAAAAATTCTGACCTTCTTTGGGGAGACTAAAGCCTTTAAATGGGTTGCCTGGGTGGTTCAGTCAATTAAGCAGCTACCTTCAGCCCAGGTCATGATTCCAGCATCCTGAGATCAAGCACTGGGCTCCCTGCTCAGTGGAGAGCCTGCTTCTCCCTCTCCCTCTGCCTGCTGCTCTCCCTACTTGTGCTCTTTATCTCTCTGTCAAAAAAAATAAATAAAATCTTAAAAAAAAATAAATGCAACCTTTAAACCAAAAAGTCCACCCAAGCTAGGGTGAGCAGACATGCTACTCTGCCCGATAGTTCTACTATGTGCCTATTTTTCTAGCTGAGTTGTTAATAATATCCTTCTTCCCTCTTTGAAGTATCTCAGTTTTAACAATAAATTATCTAGTCATCCTTCCCATAGCTAGTTTTCCCTTATGGAACCGAGGATTTTTTCTTAGGGTCCAAGAAATTAAATTATGTCCTCTATTGGCAATCACTAGGAAGGCCTCCAGTAAGTAATGACCACCAAAATGGGCCACATCAAACTAGACTAGTTAGATCCCTTTCAAATTGTATAAATCTTCCCTGGCATAACTTTCCCTTGATGCAGAACCTGGTTTAAAACAACACTTTTAGAGAGAAGCACAAGGCCACCTGGAGAAGAAGCATATTTGAAGTTCATTCTTTTCACTACGCTGTATACCTGCCTACCCTCCATTCCCTTGATCTTCTGGAAATCCTGTCTGCTCTGCCATCTCCTCTTCAGACCATAGACAAATACTCAACAGGGGCCTCATGGGATCTCAATATCAATTCCAAGAATATTTGATCAAGTTGCACCAATGTGATTAGGGACATACATGCTTAGTAAGCTTCTATTCCATATGGGTAAAACAGCACCATTACAAATTAATACATCCTGCTTATGCAAGCGGTAGAATTTGGTCATCGCACTAAGACTGCTAATGCATACACCCACTATTTTCCACTCACTCATTGAAATGCTCTAGTACATCATGATACTTGGTTTTATTGACCCAACATTTGCTTATGAGACAGGAAAGTTAATTACCTTCACATTTGAGATAAACAAGGGGGTGTGGCCAACAGTGGTCTTCTCTCTGCCTCACACCCTCACAGCTTCATGCCACGCGCCCAGTCTATCTGCCCAAACTCTGTTCATGCTGCCTCTCAATGGGGCTTTGACCACTGTGTGCCTGATTCTCAACTGAGACCCCAATCCAGATTTTTCCTTGGTGGTGAATAGATCTTAATGCTTTTATATTTGTGTATGCCAGTAAACTGAGACAGAGGCAGCTGATGATAATAAAGCCTCTCTCCTCTGCTGAGTTCCTTCTTAGAAAATGATTTGCCAGGGCGCCTGGGTGGCTCAGTGGGTTAAGGCCTCTGCCTTCAGCTCGGGTCATGATCCCAAGGTCCTGGGATCGAGCCCCACATCGGGCTCTCTGCTCCGCAGGGAGCCTGCTTCCTCCCCCACTCTCTCTCTGCCTGCCTCTCTACCTACTTGTGATTTCTCTCTCTCTGTCAAATAAATAAAATCTTAAAAAAAAAAAGATGGCATATTAAAAAAAAAAAAAGAAAATGATTTGCCCCCCCAAAGAAGAAAATGATTTGCCCACACTATGTGTGCAATATATAGTCTATTTTAAAATCTCAAATCCCAGGCAGTAAACCACTATTAGTAACGCTTCCTAGAAGATAGCAGGCATCTTATAGAAACATGCCATTTATGCTAATGCTATGTTTATACATACAAGATGGTTCCTAGTAATCAATCTATAATAGTTTAAAAATGGCTAGTAATCAGTTGATTACTGTATTAAAGACATAGGCGCGAAGAGTTAAAATTTTATCATTGTTATGAAAAATTGTCCTTAACAATCATTCTTTTAGTAGAAGATAATACTTCATATTTCCTACACATTCAAAAGTGGGTTGAGTTTTAAACAGAACTACAAGTAATGAATGACTTTGAAGGTTTCTCTCTGTTCCCATTGGTACTGAACTTACTTTATTTTTAATATGGTTCCCATGTCCCATTTCCTGCTCCTTTCCCCATACTCCTCTAAAGCAATCAGCTCAAGTCTCTTTGGGAAGATAAGTGTTCTAGTAGAAAGGATAATTAAAGGTATTATTTAAAGTAATATGATAAAATTTAGATTATGGGAAGAGGTTATTTTATTTTAAAATAGCCTTTAGAACAAGTGTCAGTTGGTGAACTTCTGGTTTCAGTTTATTCCTGAAATGTGGCTTCAATCAGTGGTAGTGAACAACTATTTTCAAGGAAGTGAGCTATCTAGTGCAACCTACTCCAAAGCTCATTGTTCTCATTAAAAGGCAGAAACTGACAATGAAATCTATATATTGCATATAAATCAAATGTTTTAAAATGGAATGCTAACGTATTAATGGCTTTTGTAGTTGTTTACCCTCAATTTTAAGGGCTCCTGAACTAGAAGTGACTTCTAACCTTCTGGCTTCACATGTCTCACATGGTGCATAGTCTACAATGTCCAAGTACTCAGCATACCAGGGGCCTTATGGGTAAATGTGCCAATAAGTAACCAAGACGCACTTCTGTGCTGTGAACATTCATCTTTCAATAGGAGGCCTGCTTGGGGTTGGTGAACTCCTGCCTTTGCTTCCCCATCAGTTCCTGGGTAACAGGGAGGCTACCTGAACCACTTAACTAGAAAGAGTAAGGGCTTCACTACCTAAAGGAATGTCCACAGCATGAGGAATCCACCCGCCCAGGGTACAGAGCAGAAAGGGGAAGGGAGGCCAGAGGAGTCAGATTTGGGTGTTACCTCGATTGCTAGTTGGAACTGCTCGTGTTCCCGCTGCAGCTGCTCTGCTTCGGACAAAGAGCTGGCATTGACCAGGCTGGCATTGAGCATTGACTCGCCATTGCGGATCCATCCCAGGACCTGGGGAGTTAGGACAAGAACACAGATGAATGGCTTTTGCAACCTCCCCAGAGCTGTGGCTTTCTCTGATGGGTCCTTAAGTCAGACCTTGCTATCTTCTGACTGCACCTGGAGAGAGGACAGGAAGGCTCTGGATAATTAAAATGTTCATCTTTGCCCTCTAACCTGGCATTTTGTGCCATAAGGCACTTACTATAAGTATCAACCTCATTCTTAGCTACATATATTCCTTTCCACCCTTATTAACTCTCTGTTCCAATTTCCTTACCCATTTAATTTAAACATTATCTGATTGTATTGTATATACATTTCTGAAGTTCTTGCTAGAATGTAGAGTGGTTTAAGTAAATAAATTCCATATATTGGCATTCTTTTCTCTCTTTAACCCACTGAGCCACCCAGGCGCCCTCTTTTCTCTCTTTAAAAACCCAGTTCAGATGCCAACCACTTGAAATCTTCCAAACCCAGTTACTCCCGTTACAAACAGCTCTCCCTCACCCAGTACCCCCACACCATACCACCTTTGTGACTCACCACAGACCTCCTTCTTCAGTGGTTTTGACCTACATTTCAAGATCCCACCATACTTCTTCCCCCCAGATGTAAACTTCTGGAAGACTAGGGCAGTATGAATCATGCTTCGGTCTCACACAGTGCCTAGCACAGTGCCTTATAAATGATAAGTAAGCAGTAATGTTTTTGAAAAAGGGAACAATTATCTATGGACAACACCCAAATTACACCTGAATGGTGGGTCCAACCTTCTGTGCCTTACAAGATAGATACACTTGAGCTCTGACAGATAAACAACCCAAAGGGAGGAGGAAGGAGAAAGAAAACAAGGAAAACAGCATCGATAATCCATACACCGGATCATTAGAAAAAGGGGGAATAAGTCATAATTGATTTAAATTATCTAGAGGCAATGGCTAGGCTAAGTAAAATTTCTAGGTGACCTTAATTAGTACTGGGGGAAAGAAAGTTCAGCTGGGGAATATTAGAATAGAAGGAGAAACAGCGGAAACCGTCTAGACAGTCCTAGGTGAAATGGGCATGTGGCAACTCTCCAGCTAAGATCTCGAGTCAAGTGCAAATAATCACACTGGAAGAATCAGGCCTTTAAAATACACCTTGTGTCTGGTCACCAGAAAACTGCTAAATATTTTCTTTATTAGGGAGTCTAAGAGTTTGCTTGGAGAGGAGATAAAAATTCTTCTGAAATTTCAAGATCAGTAAATACCATCCATCTGTTATTTCAAGGAAAGGAGAAGATACCACAATCTGTTTCAGATTTTTGCAGATTTTTTTTTCCTCCTCTCAACTTCTTCATGCTAAACAATTAGAAAAATACTAAGCCTGGCCTCTCCTATTCCATAATCCTCACAAACATTTCTCAAATTTCCTCCTTAGGCAGAATATGACTGATGGCATATTGTACATGGGTAACGGTGGGGCGAGTCTGGCCAGTCTGGCAGATTGTGGATGAGATGCCAAATCTGTAAAGCAATTAGTGGCAGATCTAACGGCTCCGAGTGTAAGTGTGAAGTCTCTGATGCCAGTGGTGTGCTGGGGCTGGCTGGCTAGAGGTGCTAATGACTTCCAAAAGCTGCCTGTAAGTTTGGGTACACGCATACATGGACGGTATGCCCAAATGCTTCCGCTCTTTAGAAAATGGAGCTCACAATGTATACTTTGAACTATGCAAGTCCTTCTGCCATGATTCATTGCGTTTTGCTTGGTTCAAGATTCATTTGAGGGTGTCACAGAAACATTTACTTTGTGTGCATCACAAATCAACATTTGAGGGGCAATTTGACTCCCTCTAGGTTTCCTGAGTCTTGCTGGCATCTGTTCTTCTCTAGTTTCAGCCAACTGGAAACATCAGTTACAGCTATGGTGGTGGGGACCTCCATACACTAGCTTTCCATTTAGCTATCATAGGCTTCAGTCTCTATGTCTTTCTTTAAGTCATGCCATATTCTTGATATGCTTGTTCATTTTTATTTCCCAAATGCTGTTTAAAAAGGCATCCCAGGCATCTAAAGCAGGAGTTTTTATTCAGGAAGATAAAAATGCATGTTTCTATACCATGGCTTGGGTTCAGGGGTGGGACTAATCCCTATAACTGAGTCTGTCCCAGAAGCAGGATGGGCCTTTTTACTACCTGACAAAACCACCTAAGCCTCTGGGCCTCAGTTTTCTCATCTGCAAAATTCAGATGATAGCACCTTCCCTTCTTCCAGCAGGGTAGATGCAGCATGTGGTAAGACAGAAAGGCTGGTGATGGTAAAGATGGTGATTTTTCATTTTGGAGCAAAGCTAGGTAATGCTATGATTCTTTATTTACTCCTCTCACAATGAGAAGGAAAAAAGGCTAGGGCTACTGACTTTTGTTCCAGGATCTGTAGCGCTTACTGCCGTATTCTGATGTGATGTGGAAACCCCAGCTGTTTTGTTAGCACCATTCTCTGTTGTCTGATCAGCTGACAACTCTTGTTGGTATAATTTTCTATTTCTGTCATCCTTTATTTTCCGGTTCATAAAACTGGTTATTTATGCTATGAGCACCCAAATGAGTGCAAGGGAGTAGAGGAAATATTGTAATAAAAATGGTAAAATGTTTTTACTAATCCTGTATGGTCTCAGAAACATCATGTGAAAGTGTTCTGCAAACCATAAAATGTAATGCATATTATGAACATTTTATGTTGATAGTTATCTTAGGCAACAATTTACCTATAGGTAAGATGACCTTTAAGGAACACTTTGAATCCTCACATTCCACACTTCTTCCAAAATTAAGACACACGCCCTACAACCACAGGCTACCAGAGAAAGTCATGTCTATAAAAATGAGGGACCCAAGGAGTATTGCTGATTGCTGGGACTCAGGGACTCAGGAGCCTGAGTCTGAGTCCTGAATTCAGCTCAGTCTGAACTGAATGCGTGAACTGACAATGGGGACCTACTGTTTCCTCAGGCCAAGGAAGCAGGGACCAACCCCAGTGAGAAGACTGGATGTGGATGTCCACAAATGATGATGCCATCTAAGCGAGGAGGGCTGTCCCCTGTAACCGGCAGGCTGGGAAGCTGCTTGTATATGGCTGTGTTTTCTCTAGGTCATGCTGACAATAATAAAGCTGAGGAGACCCTCAAGGCCTCTGACTGTAAGACCTGATGTTGCTGATGACTTACCACAAGGCACAGTCTTTTCTGAAACTCTGGCCACAGGAGAAATGGCCGGTCCCTCAGAGGGTATCTTGAAGCCTGGCATATTTCCAGCACTACTTAGCTCTAAAGATTCACAGTGTTTGAGAGTCTATGCGATCATCCTTCCTGGTTTTATAGACTGTGACCATGGATCTTCTTAATTTTCTCCGTTTTGAAACAAATGCTCATCCCTTTGATCATCTCTCCCTTGGATCGACCCCGATTCCTTTCTGCCTTTATGAACAGCGCAGAGAACTTAACAGAGCAGTGTTCTTGACAGGATAATACTCTCTCCTTTGTTTTCACTGTTCATTTTAACCAACTGAGCCACTCAGGTACCCTATCACTGTTCATTTTAATCGTGAGCAAATTTCGGCTTTACTTGGCCCACAAGGGTAATTTAAGTCAGTGTCTTTAGTAGACAAATAAGTATGATTTCTTTTCCTATATCTTAGAGCCCCACTTATTTTCTGCTAAAGATCCTGTTCTGCAGGAATACATATGGAAATCCACTTAGTTTCATGCATCTTCTTGGATTATCTAATAAATGTGAGGTCATCTTTGCCAGAGTAGTAATTTTCCAGAAAAACAGTCAGAGCATTCTGTGGGGTTGGGGAGTGATCTGAACTATTTTTCTAGAAGAAAGGGGGCATCTGAGTGGTCTAGGGTCCCAGACCATGGGCTGTAATCAGGGGAGTGAATTCCCTTAAAGAGTCAGCATTTCTCCAGAGTTGTCTGGGCCATCTATTTAAGATAGAGAGCCCTATGTAACCCCAAAAGAACATTAAATAATTAAATAATTTCATTTGTTCTCAACCCTGACAATAATTTTCAGTCTGACATCTGTGGCATCATCTCCCCTCAAAGCCTCAGTTTAACATAATGGTGGTATAACTACACTACAGCCAAATTTTAACCTCTCATCTACGGGCTCTAATGCCCAACTGTGAAGCAGCACATTGTTCTCTCTCTTTCCATCCCCATTAATGGCGTTTCAATTAAGATGTCCTTTTCTTTCTTTCTTTCTTTCTTTTTTTTTTTTTAGTATATTCAAAAGAGAAACTCTCAAGCTTGTGTCTAAATTTAGCTCTGCTGATCAATACTGACATCTAAATTAACTCCCTCTTTCCAAGTGTCAACAGCTTCCAAATCAATATTTCCTGCTCCACCAACTTCCATCAAAACACAAATGCCTTCTCTGAAACTGGATCAGACAACTCCCGAAAGAAAGAGCCCTACACTGACAAGGAAAACAAGTTCACCTAATGAGGCATGGTGGCTTAACAAAGCAGCAAAATCCATTGGCACCTCCCAAGGCCGCTGTCCTTCACAAATGCCTTCGCGGGTTTCCTGCAGACCGACTCAAGCAACCCAGTATGGGTTTGAATTACAATCCCACATGTGTCATCCTCACCATGGTGGGGAGAAGCAACTTTCTCCTGCAGAGAAATTTTCTGTCCTCCAACTCAAGAAACATTGAATAGGAATGTACTCAGAGATCCGTCAAGCCTGGAGTATTTGTACATAGACAACCTACTTCCCCATTTGACAAACTACCTATCATCACTCCAACTTCCCACCCTATACGGAATGTATACTCAGAGGATAAAAAATCATTTCCATTTTCATGCCAGTCAAGAAGAACATGATTAGGGAGTTGACTTTACTACTAAGGTTGGAACAAAATTAAATACAAAAATTAAAAATCAGGAACAAAAGTATCTATTTCATTTCACAGGCAAATAGGAATGATTTTCCTATTATTTGTTTTGTTCAGATGATCCCCTCCTGCCCCTTTCGGCAGGCAGGATCCTCCTCTCTGCCTCCTCTCTGCTTGTGTCTCTGCCTACTTGTGATCTCTGTCTGTCAAATAAATAAATAAAAAATCTTTAAAAAAAAAAAGAGTATATGAGCAACGGAGGGTTCCGTGACCTGTTGGAGCCTGCTGACCCATCAGGTAGGGGCCACCTTTTCTACCAGGCACAGGGCATGCTGTCTTCTGAGGGGGTGCTGTGAAGGCCAGGAATATCCCAGCCTATGCCCTGCTAGAGGGCTTCCTTCTATTTCTCCTAGAGCCCTCGGGCAGGAGTGGGGCCCAGGAGAGGCAAACTGTGTGACTGTTGATAAAGGAAGCACGGGCTCAAATTCCAGCCTACAAGTCAACAGGCCCTGGGAGCACCAATCCTGTGCTACCTGTTTCCCACCTGTAAAATAAACATACACCACTTTTCCCCATGGGTCTCTTCTCTTAAAATGAGATTATAAGTGAGAAAGAACTTCTCATCTAAAAAGTAAGTACAACCATTATTACCAAGAGCCTCAGAATTTGTATACTCATCACTGCTCTGGGTCTGCTGGGATTTCCACCATGTCTCTCCAGAGATTCAGGTGCAATCCCAGTGTAATTATACAGAGAGCAGTCTAGATGGCAGCTCTGTGATACAGCCTGCCTCTGTGCTCAGTGATCTCACCTGTGCTGAGGACAGACCTTTAGCACAGTGGGTGTGGGTTCTGGCTGAGCACTGATTGGGAGAAGTGGAGTAGAGAAGACAGTTTTGCCCATTATAATAAATAACAGTATAATAGCGAAGACCGAGGCATTAACAAGAAATACTCGGAATATAAGAGAATAGCAATGATTAAATAAAATATGGTGTTTTTATCCCCTGTTCCAAATTAATAGAGTTAAATAAGACAGTGTAATAGCCCAGTGCCTAAGAAAAAAGGCTTAATAGGAAAAAGTTTCTTGGCTTGGATTTTGGGGTGAGGCTCTGTCTTCAGGGAGCAGGGGTCTGGATTGCTTGAAAGAGTGTGGAGCAGAAGGAACTATCATGAAAGTGCTATGGAACCCCCTCCACCTCCCCCCCCGCCAGAAAGCCCTCCTAGACCAGTAGAGGGCAGTGACATGTTCTTTGCTCCCTGTGACCATTGTCTGGTGAACCTCTCTAAGCTTCAGTGGCCTCATCTGTAAATCGGGAATAAGACCTGCTTCAGAGCATGGTTGTGAGGATTGATGGAGAGATGGGTGTAAAAGGTTCCCAGCACTCAATAAATTAAACTATTATATATTTGTGTTTCTTCAATACCACTGTGTAAATTTAAAAAATCTCCATTCATGGGACGCCTGGGTGGCTCAGTTGGTTAAGCAGCTGCCTTCGGCTCAGGTCATGATCCTAGCGTCCTGGGATCGAGTCCCACATCGGGCTCCTTGCTCCGCAGGGAGCCTGCTTCTCCCTCTGACTCTGCCTTCCACTCTGTCTGCCTGTACTCGCTCTCTCTCTCTTACAAATAAATAAATAAAATCTTTAAAAAAAAAAAAATCTCCATTCATTATGCTGATAATTAAAATTTAGTCTATTCATAATATAAATATGTATTTTTTTTAAAAAAGATTTTATTTATTTATTTGACAGAGAGAGTGATCACAAGTAGGCAGAGAGGCAGGCAGAGAGAGAGGAGGAAGCAGGCTCCCTGCTGAGCAGAGAGTCCGATGTGGGGCTGGATCCCAGGACCTTGAGATCACGACCTGAGCCTAAGGCAGAGGCCTAATCCACTGAGCCACCCAGATGCCCCAATATGTAATATTTTTAAATGCGTCATTGGTTCCTGTGTTTTCCTAGAGGTTCCTAGAGACCTGGGTAAGTCCTTTGGTTAAATGGCTAGTACAACATCTCATAGAGATAACAAAATCTTCTCTTTCTTAAATTGACTTTAATAGGACAAGACAATCTTCTTATAAGCTGCCCTGCATATTGAAAAGAATGGGGGAAACTGCCCCCACTGACTCTCAACTACGTGTCAGGCCCTGCATGAGGCACCCAGGGGCCCCAAGTTAACCAACGGGGCTCTAAACCCTGACCATGTTTATTGACATGGATTTGACAAGGATTTGCGTTTCACACAAACTGCATGTCAGGCTGGAGGACAGAAAAGAAGCGAAGAGGTTCAGTGACTGAGAACGACTTTGGAAAGTTCTGAATGCTCGCTCTCATTAGATTGTTAGGAGAGAAAAAGGACGCATTTGTAGTTTGCACCTTGTACCATTAGATCTGGTTTTAGATGCAACAGATAGCAGCCTCACTTTCAGAATCCCAACCACCACTCCTTCACTTACCCATTTCCAAGTTCTGGTGATACCGGTGACTCTGCATACCTGCTCCCCACACCAGGAGCAGGCCTGGGGCCCGAGGGGAGCCCAGGTGGAGGGTGGACAGTGGAGGGGCCGGGCTCACCTGTTTGACCTCAGCCTGCAGGTGCCGCAGCTGGAGGCACTGTTCCAGTCGCTTATGGGTCTGCTCTGCGTTGAGCTCCAATTCATGTTGCTTCTCATGAAGGAACTCCAGTAGCTCTTGCACCTGGGCTGCCAAATCGATGTCTTTCTCACAGATTAACTCAATTCCTGATTAAAAAAAAAAAAAAAAAAAAGGAAACAAGGAGAAATGAGATAGTAGGACCAAGACCCTATTTCCTGCAAGATGCATAGGAAAGCAGGAATGCGGAAACAGCCAGGAGCAGTGCCCTCCTGCCTTTACACATCCCTCTGGGAAGCTGGACAATGTCAGAACGGACTTTTGTTCAGGGTGTCCAAACCATGTAACCTCTTTTGGATGATCTGATCCTTTGCCTGGGATCAGCTGGGGTTACGGAGAGAGGCTGTTCTCTGGGAGTCCACCCCAGAGAAGAAAGCCCTTGGCAGTCCCTGCTGGGGAATTTGCTAATACCTATAATATTCACAAGCAAGGCTCTGGACCATATTGGGAAATATGAAGCAAAACCGAAAATGACCTGTCTCAGGAGCTTCTGCCAAAGGCACACTCGCTTAGCTGGTCTGATGCAATTTATACTCAGATGGCAAGTCTGTTCCGATGAGAATCTCTGGGCAGGGGGATTTTAGTAGCCGACTACTCAGGCCCCCTAAAAAAAAGCAACTCTTAGAAATACATGCTAGCTCTCATACATTTCTTCAACACAGGCAAACACTGCTGATAAACACACCCCAGCAATACTGCAGGGGTACTGAGTGCTTCTCCATTTACAAAAAACATGTTAAAGGTGCACCCACACAAGGAGAGTTTGCTCACTGTTCTTCTGCTTTTTCAAAACAATGAATAAACCCAGTCAGCTGCTGGCAGGAGCTCCCAATGTTTATGGATACGTCACTCAGCATTAATTAAGTGCCAACTGTCTGACCTGTGATGGGACCTTGAGTCAATATCCGCCAGGTGGAAGCCATGGCTCCATTCTTTGTCCATCTCCCTCTCTACCTGCCTTTTTCTTTTTTTAAAGACTGATTTATTTATTTGAGAGAGAGAGAAAGAGAGAGAGTGAGTGAGCATGCAGGGGGAGGGGAGAGGGAGAGAGAATCTCAAGCAGATTCCATATTGAGCACAAAGCCCAACAAGGGGCTCAACCTCACGACCCTGAGATCACAACCTGAGCCGAAACCAAGAATCAGACACTCAACCGACTGAGCCACCTAGGCGCCCCTTCCTTACTTGTCCTAGATGCATCTCCCAACACACAGGTGTGGACACACACACACTTTCTCTCCAGCGAGCTGATGCTTTTATCTATCCATTGTCACCAGCAGGATTAGAGCAGCCTTTCTCAAACAGATCTATGTTTTGGAGTGAGGGGACTGCCTTGGTTATCACAGGCCTTCTTGTCTGCTAGTGGCTTGAATTTGACTCTTACCTTTGCTCCTGTAGGCTATGTGAGGAGTGTGCTAGCTTTGGAGCCAGCCCTGAGTCAGAATCCTGGACATGGGCAAGTTATCTAAGCCGTCAGAAGCTTTGCTTTCCTCCTGAAATAAACAATTTTACATACCTGCCTACCTCATGAACTCCCTGCTCAGGAGCTCACTGGGAGGATTAAATGAGATAATGCACATGGAGCCTCCGTCACATAACATTGTACACACAGGCCCATGGCTGTCCTGATTCTTGACTCTTCAGCTCTCAACTCTCTGCCTTCTTGCATTCATGCCCTCTTGGTTGCTATCTGCCTCCAACTTGATGAAAATGGTAATTTGCTGTATTGTTTCTTGTTCTGACTGATTCAACCTTGCCCAGACCCATAGCTTTGCAAAAATCCTAAGGTCTGGATTGCTTGTCTCCTTCTGATCCCTGACTCCACCTGGCTCTGCAGCTTCTCAGTTCAGTCTGGATCCTTTCCCTGGCTCCCCATCCTGTCATCTATGACCCAGTGCAGCTGTGCTCCTGATGCTGACAAACAGGGACCCAACCATCAACGGGGATGGGACTAAAATTCCCGAAGGGTAATTTATTTCCATGGGGATCACACCCCAAGGAGCCTGCCAATCTCAGGGTATAGTCACCTAAAAATAAGTACCCTCTGAGAGACTTCCCCAACACTCTGACTTACATCATCAGAAACTCATCACCACCACCAACACACCTGCCGGATACAGTTGGGGGAGTATAAGGAGGGTGTACGCATGCAAGGGAAATTCATTTCTAGAGGCAAAAATAGTGTTTTATGTAAGGACAATATGGAAGAGTGGAAAAAACTTCTGGTGTTACATGGTAATAATTTCAGTATCTTTTCGTGTTTATTTTTTTCTACCAGTTTCATAATTCCAAATCCCAGCTCCTGAAATATCTGTGGGAGACAGAGGAGAACAGCTTGTTCTTTTGGCAGTCAGCTCCCTCCAGTTCCTATTTTCAATTACCAAGGGGACAAGGTAGAGCATCTCCTTGACTGAAATAAAAAAATAAGAAGAAATACAAAAATTTCTATCTCTGCAGTGCCCAGCACAGTGAGAAGACCGTTGACTCCCATAGTTCCTTTCTGGAAATGTAATTCAAGCTCCTTCTGAGGGAGCAGAAGATCTTCCCCACTTTCAGCCACAATGCAGGTTTTCTCCAGCTCCTTTTCATTCCGCAGGCATCTCTGGTGTTTAGTATGCTGAGCTCGGGCAAAGTGTCTTTTTCTGGGAAGCCCACGGCTCACCTCTGCCACCTCGCATGTAAATGGGCTCTCTAAGCCAGTAAGCTTGTCAAAGGGGCCAGCATTTGCAGAGGACACCACCCCCAGCAGACTCTCAGCCTGCCCCGAGACTCCAGGCCTTCGCATGCATCTACCTCCCTTGGTACTGTCTTATGGGGGATGAACACAGGAAATAAAATGGGGGAAGACAACGCCTACTGCACTTCTGCTCTCAACTGCACGTCGTGCTGTGGAGGGAGGGAATGGGAGGAACCCAAAATGGCACCTAGGAAGATGGAAATTCACTCCTCCCTCCCACTGCCCACACATATAGATGCAAGTCCCAGACAAATCGCATTAACTAGTAAATACCCATCAATCCACAGCAAATAGTTTGCTTGTATTCACATTTCTCAGTCTATTCCCAGTCCTGTTTTTCTAGGGGCTCTCAGAAATCCAGCAAGATGTGTGTGCTCTTTCCATTAAAGAGGGAGATAGTGTGTCGGTGTCTTGAGGGCAAGTTGTACTGATGTATTCCACAATGTTCTGTATGCTTCATTCCCTCAGAACATTCCTGTTCAGGGTGGTTCCTTATTAACTTGTCCCTATTCTCTCAGGAATGCAGGCTCCCTTGGTGCCAAGGCCATACAATTTCTGTATCTCTGTATCTTCGGCACCAACACAATGCTTGGCTCATAACACCCAACAGGGAAGGTCTTCTGGTGAACACCTGGCCTCTGCAGGGAAGGGCTCAGGTCACATGCTGTGGTGGAAAGCACCTGCGAGCTCTGGGAAAAGACAGACAGGTTTGAATTGATGTTCTGCCCCATTAACAGTGAATCTCTGGGCTCTATATCATCTCTGAGCTTGGGTAAGGACAATTCCAATGATAGTTTCTGGGGTGTCGTAGGTCATAGTGAGATTAGGTACATACAGTGCTGGGCATTTAGTAGGCTCAAAATATCCATGTTTCTAGTTTTTACAACATATTCGTTATTGATTATTAATAGAACTGCAAAATGGCTTTAAAAATGTAAACATAAAATTGTACCATGAGGTATTTATGGCCTTGCTCAGTGTACATCATTAGCAATTGTGATGGTCTGGGTGGTCTTAGACCAGTGCTCTCAATCTTGGCTCACATTAGATCTGCAGAACTTTAAAAATCACCATGTCCTTGGCCATACCCCAGAGCAGTAATAGGAGACTCTCTGGGGGTGGGACCCAGGCACCAGGAAGTCTTAAAAGTTCCCAGGGTGATTCAACATGCAACCAAGATGGGAAACCACCGGGTAGGTGGTACCATGGCCAGCAACCTGGGGACAGAGATATTCTTTATGCTATACTCAGTCAGCAGAATGGTTGGCACTGTGTTTGTTTATGGCCCAAGGCTACAGCTAGTAATGTCACTGTACTTTCCTCTGCTGCCAGGCTGAGGGTACCACTTTAACTCCCTCAAGGAGAGAGAGGTGGCTATGGTCTAGGGTAAAATCTAGCTATTCTTGCCTATGCTACCTGGAGGTGTTCTTTGTGCCTTGATATCAGCCTGCCTCAGTGAGAGACTAGCCCTCCCCTCCTCACTCCTCATTCTGGGCCACTCCCTCAATGTAACACCCGGTTCAGAAATGACCTAGTCCTCTAATCGGGTTTTTAGATCGGCATTCTCAAGTCTGGATGTACAACAGAATCATCTGGGAAGTTAAAAAAAAAAAAAATCTGGGTCCACTCCAGACCAGTTATGCAAGACTGATTCCCTGAGGAGTAGGGCCCAGATCTTGGTCCTTGTAAGTTCTGAAGGTGATTCTGAATCTGCAGCCAGACCAAGAACTCCTGTTGCACATCTACATTCTCTTCCCTTCCACTCAGCTCCCATCAGATCCACATTCCCATGAACCCCAGAGTAGCTTCCATTTTGGAAAAACAGGCATTTTCTCTCCTTTTATGATGCAAGTGAAATTATTTGTGGCCCCTTATGTTTTCCTACATCTGTTCCACCCACATTGATGTTCACTCCATTAACTAAGCAAATACTCTTTCTGAAAACATGCAGTGTACCAGACATCAGCATTCTGCCAGATGCTGGGAATGGAAAGAGAAGGAAGAAAGAGTCCTGTCCTCACACTGCTTGAGAAGCGACAGGGACACATGGCTGCAGGAGAAGGCAGTGTGAGCTAGAATACAATTGTAACAAATCACAGCTACCAAGCTTTCTTGAGCCCTTACCATGCTCATGCATTATTGCCCTGCATCGTCATGATGACCCTGTGATCTGGGTATTCTTACGACTGCTGTCTTCTGGGGGAAGCTGAGGCTTGGAAAGACTGGGTAGGGAGGGTGTGGCTGGGTCCCAAGCCAGGCACTGTTCCTCTCCCAGGCATACTCTGAGCTCTACCCTCAAGAAGAAGAATTCCCACCAAACTTCATTTACTTTTTACTTATTTTCAAATGCTAGGGCTGGGTACTTTCCAACACAGTAAAAACTTTAAGTATCATTGCCACAGATCCCAAAGATTTTTCATTTAAAAACCTTGCATAAAGAAAGCTTGGTGCTTTGATGAGACCACAAAAGCAACACATCCACAAGACGGGCAGTTCTTCTCATTCCTCAGGCCACGTGGAATAGTCACATGGTCAGACTGCTTTGGAGAGACCTGTGGCCTAGCCACTGGGGGTGGATAGACTGACTCATCATGGCAAGCACGAACTGGAGGGGACTGTAGGAATCAGGCCCACCTCCCACACTAGACAGAAGAAGGAAGGTCTAAAGAGAAAAAACGGGAACTTTCCAAAGGCAGGCTGCTAGCTGATGGTGGAACTGGACCTCGACTTCAGCCAGCGTGTCTTCTCCAACTTGACTCTTTCCAGCAAAACCCGGCCCCTCCCCACACCCACCTCCTGGCCAAAATAGAAAATGCTACAGCTTGGAGAGAGTGATGAGCAAGTGGAGCAAGTGTTCCTGTTTCGCCTTCTGTTCTTAAGGCTAATGCTGACTTGAGCAAAGGCTTTGCTTTGGTTAGAGCTTCTGGCACAGCAGAGGGATTTAGTGGGACCTGCCTCAATGTCACAAATTGCACATCCGAAAAAAAGTGTGTGGCACTTCCCTACTTCCATTTAGTCCTACCAAATCAAAGCATAAGCCCTTCATTAATTCATCACAGAGGGCTAAACACCAACCAAAAGCTTAATTTTGTTAATTGTCTTTTTCCCAAGACAGCAGCTTATTTTACCTTGAGTTCAAATATAGTTTATCAGACATATAATCAATGACTAAGACATTTGCTGCCTCAGTTAGGGGCCTCTGAAGTCCTACATTCTCAACCCCCCAGGGATAAGACCCTGCCCCGCTGGGGCCACCCTCAACCTCCACCCCATGCCTCAGCTCCAGCAGAAGCCTGCTCTCCCTTCCTCCGAGCCAGAGACAAGGTAGAGGCCTCCTTAGCAGGACCCAATATTCAGCAGCAGACAGGAGTGAGCATGCCTGAGAGCCCCAGATGCATTCTCTTCGAAGCCTCCTGGACTATGCCAGCTAAACAGCTACCCCCGGCTAGCTGGGGTAGGAGCAGGGGAACAGCCAGTCCCAGCACAGAGGGCTCAAGAGGCCCATCAACTCTCTTTTGACAAAGCCCATTTCTAGATCAGGACACTGGGTGTGGGCAGCTCATCTGCCGAAGGTGTTTTCACCCATTCAGCCCGCAAGGTGCAGAAGGCTGCCAAGCACTGCTAACCCACAGTCACAGGCTGTCTTGAAGGACTGCCAGCTCCTGGTTGGCTTTCTGTTACCATGGATACCTGGCTCTTGGGACAGAAAGGGGCTTGCCTGGGTCACACCAGCACCTGGGTACAAAGTGCCACAGTTTCCAGCAGACCAGCTTCCCCTCCTGCCAGATGCATCAATACTGAGGGACGAAGGTTGAGCACCCCTGCAAGGCCTCTCTGTCCCAGCCTCTCTCCCAGGTCCTGCACATTCTCTCTTGATCCCTAGCCTTAGCTGGGCACCAGCTATTGTGAGCCTCAGGAGCATAAGCTCTACCGTGAAACCCTGAGTCCAAGTAAGGTTCTCAGCTGCAGAGAAAGGATCATGGTTCCCCCTCCTTCCCTAATAAAACCTTGAAGAAGTACAAGCCATTGCCAAGCATGTATCTCAAACTTTCACGGGCACATGATTTCCCTGGAGATTTTGTTAACACACAGATTCAGATTTGTAAATCTGGGATAAGGGCTGGGATTCCTCCACCTTTCTAATGAGCTCTTAAGTGATGCTGGCGCTGCTGGTCCGTGGGCCCTCACGGTGAGTAGATCCTAGATTTGTGGTGCGCCAGCACCCCCTGGAGGGCTTGGCAGAAACATAGACTGTTGGGCCCCACCCCAAGAGATTCTGAGCCGGCAGGTTCTGTGGACCCTTAAACTTGCCTAGTGTTCTCAGCCCTGACTGCACCCGAGGAGGTTTTTCAGCTGATGCCCAACTCCCATTCAGATGTAGTTAAATCAGGATCTCTGGGCTTGGGGCCTGGCACTGCCATTTTTAAAAGAGCTCCCAGTGCCCTTGCAGCCCCAACCCTGAGAGACTGTAGTGGCAACTGTCCTTCCTGGACTATACTGCATAAACAAGCCCGGGCAGCTGCAGCTGTTCGCAACACAAACAAAGATTCACGGAAGGACGATGCTGAGCAGGCGAACAGAATTTACCAGACTGTCTTTCCTCCAGTTAGAGTTGAAAGTCTCTTTGAGTGCTGTTATTTATTCTTTCAGGTCCTTAAAACAAATACTGTCCCCTATAGTCCCATTTGGGGGCTAACATCTGCTGGGAATCTCATGATTCTAAATATCCTTCAGAGTCAACAGGGACATGGCCAACTGTGTTTTTAAGAGCTGATGGCCTGAACCCCCATCTGCCTCTTCCCAGAGGGTGAAGAACCAGAGCCAAGGAGGACCCGGGGCTGGGGGGCAGGCTGACAGCAGGGCAGGCCCCAGCACTCTACTGGCATGTGTCCCTGTGAGTGACTTCTTGTTCTCTGAACTAGCTGGACACGGGACTGCCATGGCTCTCTCTGATTCTAACACCAAAGGCCATTGTGGAGAGCACTAGGTGTCCCAGGAAGGGTTCATGTATTTGCTGGAGAGACAGTGCATAAAGCTGGAACATGAAAAGAAGTGAAATCTGGGTGATTCCACTGTGGTTTCTTGAGAAGTTATAAAATTCTATGACCCTGCATAAATTTTTATCAGCACTTCTAACACACAGACCGGTGATTTAAAAAAAATAAGGTGGAGGGCTTTCTGAGAGGCCTGAACTGGAGACCAGGAGCCTCCCTGGGGGTGGAAGACAGGAGAAGGGGCTGGGGGGTTGAAGGCAAACATCTACAGGTTTGAATACAATTCACACAGCAGGCTGGCTGCTTCTGGAGCCTGCCTTGTTTGTTTCTGGAGGCTGTTTTTTCTGAGTCTGTGCAAATTTGTTTTCCCCATTCTCTGCACAGCACCAGGAGACCCTGGCCCTATCCTCCTCTCTACCAGAGCCTAACTGGGCAATCTCAGACAAGTGATTCCAGTTCTCATGCATCAGTTTTCTTTAAAGTGGCAAATACCTCTGTCCCCGTGTCTGGGGGAATAAAGCAGATGAGCAGAGTGGCCATGCCAGCTGGAGTCAGGCTGGCCTGCTTGTTTTCATCGTCTCCCTGTCGTAAGGAGGAGGACAGGGGAGCTCACCCACCTGAGGCCTGGACCTCCATGATGTACTGGTGCAGATCTTGCCCTTGTTGGATGACCTCAAAGGTCATGTTGTTCATGGCTAGCTTCCGCTCTGTGTGGCGCTGTAGCCGCTGCTCGGCCAGTGTCAGATCCTCCGTGTTAAAGTCATTCATCTGCCGGAGCAGGTCCTCATTCCAGGCATCCAGCTCTGCTGTCACCTGTAAGGGAATGACTATCAGGACCGGCTCACAGGTCCATGAGAGACTGTGAGACTGAAGCCTTAGTTGCCAAGCCCATCCTTGGATCCATTTCCACTTTGCGGGTGTTGGACTCCTGAACCCAGGTGAAGCCCCAGGGCACACCTGTCACTTCACTCTCCACGTGTTTCTGTGTCTATAGCCGCAGCCAACAAACTGCAGCAAATGCTGGGTAAGTTACAGTCCATCAAGTTTTTGCATATGCCATCCTGTTCCACCACACCATCCCCATGACCTGGAGAGGCAGGCAGTGGGGAGATCTCCAGGTACCTCTTACCCAGAAGGAAGCTGGCCTTCACTCAGACAGATGCAATCTGCCCAGAGCTCACCCTGCTGGTGAGGCGCACACCTGCGGAGAGAGCTCAGTTCTGACTGCAAAGGCTTTGTATGCCATACCACAAGGGCTACTCTAAAAATCACATCACTGGAGAAAACTTCAGAAAGCAAATATGGAGCCTCGCTCTTTCCAAGACACAGAAACTGAGGGTTGGAGAGACCTGTGAGTGGCCGGAGGTTACACACTCAGAGCTGGTGTCCCTCAAGCCCAAGGGTCTTCTCATGGTTCCCTTATTCGATCATGCAGGATACTCTCTGCAAAGGCTGACACCTGGACATGGTGACTCAAGGTGTCACCAGACTGCAGATGTCTAGAAATCCCAAGCAGATTATACGCTGTCAAAAGGCATATGGTTCTACTGAAGATGGAAGCATGTAATGAATGGAAACTGCTCTCTCATGAACTTGCTAACTGGTTCCTGCCCTACACCCTCACTCATGTGACCCCTGGTCCACACTCACAGAGGTGAATGCCCAGAGAGACTGAATTCTACACTTCTTTTATAAAAGCTGCACTCCCCAACAGGACCCAGCACAGCCGAAAGAGCACTGTCACGTAATCTTTGAGTCAGAGAACTCCTCTGATATGTTTACAGGTCCACTGTCGCGTGCTCAAACCTGCTCGGTAGCCCTGGGACAACCACGGCACAGGGACTATCACTTCTTGTCTGAGAAGAGGAAATGAAAGCCGCACCCCCCAGCAGTGGCACGATGGCCCAGGCAGTCCAGGCACAAATCCCAGAGCCCCTGCTCAATGATTTGTATTATGGTGTCTCCCCCACACCACTGACATGGGACATGACCTCCCCGGCTGACCAGCACTGCCATTCTGGGAGGCAGGGGACAGGAGTGGGGGAAAAAGAAAACCAGCTTGAGGCAGCTGGGAGATGGCACACTCAACATCCCTCGCTGGGACCGCGCAGACTAGGATGGGAAAGGCAAGCGGTCTGGTGTGAGAGGCTGTCATCTGGGGCACACGACTCCATTTGTGTCTAACAGTTAAGACCTTTCTTCATGGAAAGGGTAGTTGCTATCTTGGAAGCAGAGATGGGGGAATTGTAAAAATACCATCTTTATCGTCCTAGGCTTCCATCTCATTGCCCCACATCTTTTCAGGTCAGCTAAGGAACCCATGGAGCTCAGCTTATCCTGGGGAGTCCTTGGGGATCTGGGAACCAGCAGGCTGACAGGTAAGACAAGGTTTTGTTGTATCGCATCTTTGAAAAGGACTTCATTCTCTAACTAAAGAAGGAGTTAAACAGAGAAGAGTAAGAGAAATAATAGATTTACAATTTATGGGATGAATAAGCCTATCTAGATGAGGCCTCTAAATATATGTTTTTCCTTCCTGTATTTAAAAAAGTTGAAGTACAATTTACATATGATAAGATGCATATATTTAATTAAGCAGTCAGTTCTAGGAGTTTTGACTCATTTTATCCATCCATGTGGCCATTACCAAAAACAAAATAGGAACATTTCCATCAGCCTAGGGAATGTGCTGGTTGTACCCCGTTCCAGTCAATTCCTGCCCATCCCCACCCCCTGGCAGGCCTCAGGTACCACTTTCTGATTTCTATCACTGCGGATATAGTTTTGCCTACTCTTGGATTTCATACTAATGAAATCATACAGTATGTACTCTTTCAGGTCTGGCCTCTTGTATCCAATGTGCCACATTTAAGATTCATCCATGTTGTCGTGTATATGAGCAGTCCATGCCTTGCTGCTGCTGGGTACTGTCCCATCGTGTAAACAGACCACAGTTCACGTATCCATTCTCTGGCTGATGGCCACTTGGGTTGTTCTCAGTGTTTGGCTATTATGAGTATGGCTGATGTGAAAGTTCTCATTCAAGTCTTTCTGTGGCTACGGGTTTTCATTTCTCTTGAGAGTTCCCTAGGAGTGTGATCATAGGGTCCTATAGGAGGTGCGCGTTTGACATTCCCAACAGCAATTCTACATCCAGTGGGAATATATGAAGGTTCCCTTCACCATCATTAGGTATCATCAGTCTCTTTAGTCATCCTGGTGGGCATGAAGTGATATCTCATTATGGTTTTAGGTTACTAATCATGATGTGCACATTTTTATACACTTACTGGCCATTTGTATTCACTTTTGTCAACTGTCTTTTCACGTCTTTTCTGAAAAGAGGTTAATTATCTTTGGCTCATGGATTTATAAGAGCTCTTAATATATGCTAGGTAAGTCCTTTATCAGATAAATGTACTGACAATGGCCAAATAACAGTGTTTTTTTTTTTTTAACCTACTTCTTGGCCTGTAAACTAAGAGAGATGAGAATAAAACTAAGACAACAAGCATGAAAGGAAGAACCTGTCTTTTCCTTCAATTTTAGTTCTTGTTTTGTTTCCCGGAAACTGAGTCTATGCAGGGTCTGTTAGCTGCCGGAAGGACCCTGAAGGGGTCTGAAGGTGGGAGTCTGCAGACTGCAGAGTGTTGAGAGTCCTTATGAGGAAGGAGAAGCAGAGCAAAGCTGAGCTGCTTCATTTGAGAGAGTGAGCCTTAGAGATCTGGCATCTTGGGAATCTGAATCTACCAAATGTGAAATATGTTTAGCATTCTGAATCTGGTGTTTCTGTATTCTTTCTTCTTCCCTCCCCTCCTCTACCCTCACCACCTTGACGTCATTAGGCTGAGGGCCCTTGCCTGTTTTGAAGCCCAAAGAATAAGACTTTCAAGGGGCCATTCAGCAGATCAGCCTGATTCCTAAGCCCATCTTCCCAGGTTCTACTCTCTTTTCTCTGTTTGACTCACTCTTCCCATTACCCCCAAGCAGCAATGCCCAGATCCTTGAAATAGTCTGATCTATGTATTTCTAATATTTGCTGGAGTTTATTTTCTTTCCTTTTTTCTGTTCTATCAAAAAATGTTCTTTCATTGCCTTCTTCTTCCTGACCTTCTTTCAGGGTACAAGGCTGGCACACAGCAAGAGCACTTTTTTTTTTTTTTAATTAAAAACCTTTGTTTTTAAACCTGAAGCTTACCTACTGTTAATAAACAAACCTCACTTTCCAGCTTCATCTCATGTTCTGCTCCAGAAACCAGTCAGCCCGTTATTCGCGGACCCTGAGAGTTGGCTCCTGCCCTCTCCAACCTCTTCCCTGGTGTGATAGCCTTGAAACGCTCTTGTTTTTTCTCCCAGTCTGCTCAAATCCTCACTGCCCTTCAAAGTACACCCTCTGACGTGAAGAGCTTCATGACCACCCCCAGACCTAAAAGTTTTTCTCTGGCTTATTTCATAATATCAGACATAGACTTGTTTGCTCATACAGAGACCATGAAAAGAAAATCCAGGGAATTCATTCAGCTATTTAACTCCATTTGGAAAAGAAACCTGAAAGAATTTGTTCAGGGCAAAAAGTACGGCCTGAACCAAATGAATGAAAGATGGAACACGAGTTGCCCACAGGGCATTCAGCTTTCAATCACTCCATTTTGCTTTCTTCTTCCACTCAATTAGGTCCATCTCAGCTCCGGCCCACTGAGTTCCCCTCTTGGCTCCAGTGGCTCCTGTCTCCCTCACTCTCCTGAATTAATTGGAACATTAGGATACAATGACCTCTTTGAGAGATACATTGGCAATATTTCTAATCTAACAACTGTCTACTCTAGAGCCATAGCCATAAGGGAAATCAGAGGAGTGAAAGAGAAAGAAAGGATAAGAGGCAGTGGGAAGTGGGAAGTGGGAAGTGGGAAGGCTCACTTCAAAATAAAGCCCAAGATTTCCCTGCCAGATGAGATTTACTGAATCCAGCATTCTTCAGGCACAGACTGACCTGAGGGATTTGGCTTAGCAGCTGCCTTGGGCTCTGCTCTGAGGGTGCCCTTTCCACTGGCTCCTCCTACTTTCTGGGTCTCCCCTGCCCCTCCTGACATTTTATTCTGTGCTTGCCTGAATCAAAACTCACCTGTCATCTTTCTTCCCTTTTCCTATGGTCTATTCCCATCTATTTGGTTCTCTATTATCACCTGTGAAGTTGGAAATCCCACTGTGTTGTCCTTCTCTCCAAATCATTTGAAGATGCTGGCAATCAGGATGATGATGACCATGGGTTGAAGAAGGTATTGACCTTGTGCAGACATATTTCATTTATTGCACTTTGCTTTATTGAACTTCCCAGATGTTGTGGTGTTTTTTGTTTTGTTTTGTTTTTTTTACAGATTGAGAGTCTGTGGCAACCCTGTGTTGAGCAAGTCTACTGGTGCCATTTTTCCCAGAGCATTTGCTCACTCTATGTCTGTGTCACATTTTGGAAATTCTCACAACATCACAAACTTTTTCATGATTATTGTATTTGTTGTAGTGATCTGTGGTCCGAGATCTCTGGTGTTACTACTATCGTTGTTTTGGAGCACCACGGACCACACCCAAGTAAGATGGAGAACTTCATACCTGTGTTATGACTGCTCCACCAACCAGCCATTGTCCTGTCTCTCTCCTTCTCCTCAGGCCTCCCTATTCCCTGAGACACAACATGGAAATTAGGCTAATTAATAACCCTGTAATGACCTCTAGTGTTCAAGTGAAAGAGTCCAAATGTCTCTCACTTTGAATCAAAAGCTAGAAATGATTAAGCTTCATGAGGAAGGTATGTTGAAAGCTGAGACAGGCCAAAAGCTAGGTCTCTTGCACCAAATAGTTAGCCAAGTTGCAAAAGCAAAGGAAGAGTTCTTGAAGGAAATTAAAAATGCTATTCCAGTGAACACATGAGGGATAAGAAAGCAAAACAACCTTATTGCTGATATGGAGAAAGTCTGAGTGGTCTGAACAGAAGGTCAAACCAGCAACAACACTCCCTCAAGCCAAAGCCTAATCCAGAGCAAGGCCCTAACTCTCTTCAATTCTAGGAAGCCCAAGAGAAGTAAGGAAGCTGCAGAAGAAAAGTTGGAAGTTAGCAGAGGTTTGTTCATGAGGTTTAAGGAAAGAAACCATTTCCATAACAAAAAAGTATAAGGTGAAGCAGCAGGTACTGATGGAGAAGCTGCAGCAAATTATCCAGAAGACTGAGCCCACATAACTCATGAAGGTGGCCACACTAAACAACAGATTTTCAATAGAGACAAAACAGCCTTCTCTTGCAAGAAGATGGCATATAGGATTCTCAAAGCTAAAGAGAAGTCAATGCCTGGCTTCAAATTCTCAAGAATAGGCTGGCTCACATTAGGGGCTAATGTGGCTGGTGACTTGAAGTTGAAGCCAGTGCTCATGGACCATTCTGAAAATCCTATGGTCCTTAAGAACTATGCTAAACCTAGTCTGCCTATGCTCCATAAATGGAACAACAAAGCCTGGATGACAGCACATCCATTTACAACATAGTTTTTCAAAATATTCTAAGCCTCCTGTTGAGACCCACTGCTCAGAAAAAAGTATTTCCTTCAAAATATCACTGCCCACTGACAGTCTGCCTACTCATCCAAGAGCTCTGATGGAGACATATGATGAGATCAATGTTGTTTTCATGTCTACCAACACAGCATCTACTGTGAGCCCCTGGATCAAGAAGTACTTTCAACATTCAAGTCTTATTATTTAACAAATACATTTTATAGGGCTACAGCTGCCACAGACAGTGATTCCACTGATGGATCTGGACAAAATACATTGGAACTTTCTGGAAAGGATTCACCATTCTAGGTGCCATTAATAAAATTCATGACTCATGGGAAGAGGTCAAAAGAACAGCATTAACAGGAGTTTGGATGAAAGTTGATTCTAACCCTTGTGGATGACTTCGAGGGTCCAAGGCTCCATGTGGGGGAAACAGCAAGAGAACTAGAATTAGAAGTGGAGCCTCAAGATATGGCTGAATGGCTGCGATTCGTGATAAGACTTGAATGGATGAGGAATTACTCCTTACGGAGGAGTAAAGTAGTTTCTTGAGATGCAAACTACTCCTGGGGAAGATGCTGTGAAGACTGTTGAAATGACAACAAGAGATTTAGAGCATGACATAAATGGACAAGATGAAGTAGCAGCAGAGTTTGAGAGGACTGACTCCAACTGCAAAGGAACTTCTACTGTGAGTAAAATGCTATTAACAGCATCACATACTGCGGAGAAATTATTTGCACCACACTATGTACATTAAGGGCCAAGTGGGAAGAAAGGATCCAAGGCATTTCATTGTGCTGAGATGCTCTGAAATACCTGGGTTGTCAATTGCAAGATGAGCATCTTTCTGTTTTATGATGTCATTATTTTTATTAAGATGAGAAAAGTGAAAGCTAAATATTCTCCGCTGACCTACAAGTGTTCGATGATAGGGAAACACATACGGCCGCTAAAGAGATAGTCTTGTTGCATGGGAGGAGTTATCTGAGCTATAATGGGTTTGTATACTGATACAGGTTACCACTGTGAAACTAAAATTCACCCAAATATCAGAGCCATTTATTCTTCTTGTCTAGTCTAGTATTTTCTTTTCTGAGTTCTTTTTGTTTATAAAATAAATTTATAAAATGTCAAGATAGTGAATTCTAATATAGGTTATTTTAAAGGTGTATCTGCATCATGACATTTCTTTCTGTTCTAGAAATATATATAAAATTTGTCTAAAGAGTTAAACTATTTATTTATGTAGCTATATATAGATCTTTGGGAATATCACAAGAACTTCTGGGAAAACAGAAGGATTTGGCAATAAAGAAATCTACTCAATTGTCTCTCATTTTTGGCAAAATAATGTAAGAGCATATTGCAACATGCCAAAATTGATGAGTTCCAATGTTTAGTTACCTAATTTCTATTCTGGTAGATTATCTGTGTAATTGAATAATTTTTATAAACAATTTCATATTCTTTTCTTCACTAACATCATGATAAAACAGGGACCTTAGGTATAATCATGACTGACCTTGAAGGAGTCTCGATCGGATCCTCAGTGGTTATTTTGTCCATATCTTTGGCTCTTAATGAGTTTGAGACCTGTGGGAATCTAATCTGTTTTGAAAAGATCTCCCCTTTGTTGAAGAGCTCCTACAACATATATCGTCCACTCATTCTAGTACTTATCAGAGCTCGAATGTCAGTGTTTTTCCTCCCGGGTAAGCTAAATACCTCATCCTGGAGATTACATCTACTTCCCTCTCCTGAATCCCCAGCATCCTCACCAGAAATAAGAAGCATACGCCATTTGTATCTTGATAATGTAACCTGACTTCAGGCTCACAGTCATTACAGAGGGATTTGAAAGTTCCCTCCTTTGATAATTTACTCCAAACAGGTGACTTGCCAGAATAAGAGAGCTGTGTGATTAATTATTGTTGTTTTGTATTTAAGAAGGAAGTTGGTAGTAGAACCCCCCCCCCCACACACACACACAATGATGCTGAAATCAATTTGGCAAAATTCTGGAAGAGACTATCAAATTAATATTTTGTGTTGGCTTTGGTTTACTTTATAGAACTTGTTCTGCATTTTCTCCTCAAAGGAACTGGAGCACGTTTAAAGAATGTTACAGTGATCCCTAGGAGCAACCCACAAAAAGGGATCTCAAATAGATCTCAACTTTCTTGTTATAGTTTCTATGTTGGTGAACTTGAGGTATCTTATGAACATGGAGCACAGCATGGATTTTGCAGAGCCTGACATGGTATCTATAGAAGAACACGTTATGAAAGTGGACTAGAGGATGTGGTCCTTAGATGATCCCCAGGCAATACAGTAACCATGCAGTCCGATGGCTCTGCATCATCAGAGGAGAACTTTCATGAAGCACCACAGGGCCTGCCTGACTGGGCCAATATTTCAAATAGCTACAACGTTGAACCAATAATAAATTTACCTTGATAGGATGACGAACTGGGCCAAGAAGAAAAAACAGTACAATTTGAGAGGGAACATACATAAAAGTTTCTTTTTAAGTTTTTTTTTTTTTTGAAAGTCAGTGTATCAGAAACACTTTGAAAAAACAACCCGGCGCTTTTAAGGGAGTACAAGCTTACAGAATACAGAAGAGGCTCCCATCTCCTGGGCCACTCCGACAGAGTGCCAGCATCCTGAGCACACTACACCCAGGTGTATGTAGGAAGGCGTGGCTAACTTGCCCTCAGTAGAGGGCAACCAGGAGAGTTGGGTGTCTGGAAATCACGTCACATCCAGAAAGACAAGAATAAATTGGGATCTGTGCCACAGATGATGAAGAGGATGAAGACAAACAGTCACCAAATTTTTAAAGTCAAGAGGATTGTAGAAATAACTATATAATCTCAACATTTTTCAGGTAAAGGAGAAGGAGCCTATGATGACCATTTTCAATTGTTTTTAAGGCTGCCAAATAAAAGAGGGAGCAGATTTATTCTGTTTTCCCAGATCAAAGGTCAGAAGGGTGGAGGTTCTAGTTCAATACACTGATAAAATCCTGAGCTCCCCTTTCTGCCCCTGTCCCCCCAAACCTCACTTACAGAATTTGGAGATATCCCAGTAGAGGCTAAGTAGCTTCCCTTTCTGCCCCTGTCCCCCCAAACCTCACTTACAGAATTTGGAGATATCCCAGTAGAGGCTAAGTAGCAAATCCTGGCCACCAACTTCTACCTGTGTTCCAGGTATAATCTCCTCAAGAAACTTTCCACGGGCAGCCTGACTAAATAAATATTCCTGCCTCAGCGTTCTCTTCCAACTGTCAGTCTCTCTCTCTGCCACAGATTTAACACATTGTGTGACTATCCTGTTTCTCTGTTTCTCCTCAGCTAGGCCCTGAATGGCAAGGACTGTTTGTATCCTCAACACCCAACATCCTTTTTGATTCATATTAGGTGCTCACTAAATGTTGACTGAGTTGGATTTCTATCAGGCAAAAGGCCAGTCTTGGGCAATCTCTTTCAAATATGAAATGCTAAAGGCGTCTTGAAGAGTTGAGACCACCAGTAAATTGTAATCAGCTGTCTGTCCTCAAGGCGGAACGTTCCTCCTCAAAGACTATCTTTTCCCCAGCCTCAGCCTAGCCACAACTTGTCCCAATACAAACTCCGTAGATCTAGAGCTGGCCGTTCCATTCCTTACTCAGGCTAATTACACAGATTAATTTGCAGGTACACCGAACAAACTTTGTGATTATAGAGTCAAAGATTTCAAAGAAAGACCATAACTGTGGCCCATTTTTCATAAAGTCCCCTATGTACAGTATCTTTCTTGGTGTCATTTCTAGTATTCTATAATGTGAGTATGCCTGCCCCAGGGGGTGCCCCAGATTATCCACTGAAAACACAAAAATTCTCCCTGTATACATATGCATCTGTATGTGCATGTATATCATAGGCACACATATTTGATTAAATCGGTAAAAAAGATGCAATGTTTCCCTAGACTTTCACTGACAGACTGAAACTGGAATCTTGCTACAAGTACCAGCAGCCGGAGGGGTGGGAGAGGGCGCCGTCAGGAGAGCAGGAGGGTGGCTCATTCATCCTGTTGCTTTCAGGGGAGTTCAAATTATCGCTCTTTACAAGCACCCAGTTAAACAGATTTATCTATTATCTACTTTTAACTAAGCTTCACAGAAAGACGCATGGCTTATCAAGTTTCCTGCAAAGAAACTGCAGTTTGAGGACAATAATATGCATGAAAGCACATGAGAACTTTTAACTCTCTGTTGGCCACCTTGTGGGGTAAAGAAATAATGATGATCTAATCAGAACTGCCACGAAACCAGGCCAAAAAAATAATTAGAGATGATCAAGGAGGCAATCTGAAATATGGAACCAAAACTTCTAATGAAAAATCTGAATTTCACCCTAAGGGTATCCTGAGTTCTGAGATTATGAGCCAGTGATAGAACATGTGTACCGTTTATAAACTAATATATGCAAAGATAGGGAGTTGCAAGTTCAAAAAAATTTCTTAAGAGAGTACACGATCAAAGGAGTTTGGAGACTCCTGGCCTGTTCTTGCTTCTAAAAACTTTTTTTTTTTTTAAACTTCTTTTTGATCATTCTGGTCAATTGTAGAAAACTTTGAAATGCATGGGAGCTTCAATAGCAAGGAAATATCACCCATATTTCTACTACCACAGTGTAATTATTCACCTTTGGTAAAATGTCTCTGCCATCACAACCATTTCATATAAAACTTCTTTCATGGGGTTAAGCTGAAAGTATAGGAAACACTTTACAGAACATTGTGTTCCCCCATGGGTCACTGTATCTAGTCTCCATGGAGGTTAAGATGGTCTGTCAGGAATGCAGCTGCAGTCCTGGCTTTAGGGCAGTTGCCCACTACATCTGGGTAAGCTTAATTCTTGGTGGGGACGCCCTGTGACCTCAGCCCAGGTTATCCTGTGGGTGCCACACACACCTTACTGAGGAAAGGAGCCTGGCACAGCAACTCCCATACTATCTTAATTGTTAAATTAATTAGCCCATCTCAGCCATCGGTGACATGGTTAAGGCGTCATGCTCAGATTCCCAGATGTCAGGCGTGCAGGCCTGCTCTGGTTTTCAGTAATCCCCAGGAATTCTGAGTATGTCCATCAAATGCCTTCCTCCAGAGAAGGACCCCATAGCTGAAGGTTCTGCAGAGACGGCCCCTGTCCTGGCTAATATCAGTTTCGACATGCCCCTTACTGCCGAAGCCACCCTTGGTTTCCCACTCTGGCTCTTCTCTAGATGTTTGCTCGTCACCCACCCCCCCCACCCCCCGCGAGTGAAACACTGGCTGGTATTTGAAATAACCTCATCACCCTCAAAAATAACTTCTGACAATCTGAGTTGAAGCAGAAATTTTTCATAGGGTTGAAAGGATTTCCATTTTGATCTGGGATGAAATGCAGCACTTCCCAAGCTTTGGGCCACACCCCAGATGGGGCACAAAACCCCTTCTAAAACCTGCATGTCATTTCCTAAACCAGAGGGTGGTGAACCAAGTCACTGTTTTATCTCCCTCATTTTATGAGACCCTCATACGATGTCCCCACTTTTGCTCTCTACTACAGATCAACTATTCACATTATTGCGTGGTATGGGAGCTACGGGGGTGGGGGAGAGCATTTGTATACAACACCAAGGTTGAAGAATTCAAATCCTGTAACTGAAACAGCAAGCTCCTCTGGTGCAACAGTTAAATAGGAGCCAGTTTTAAAGTATTGGATTTGCAGTTTGCTTTTTTGGATAATTTTGGTGTATCCTCTGGATTGTTTTTCAGGAGTGAGAGTGAATTTTCCCAGAACCGCTATAGGCAAACACACCCTAGTGATGCCCGCCACCCCCTCCGGCTAATGTCAGGGGTGCAATTCATGGCAAAGTGAAGCTATCAACCCCATTCTGCAACTAAGCCAGCAACTGTGACCTCAAAACCATGTCATCTAACAAAATAAAACCCAAACATCCAAACCCTCAGATGGTTTCCTTCCACTTAAGCAGTTTTTTTTTTTTAAAGATTTTGTTTATTTATTTGACAGAGAGAAAGATCACAAGTAGGCAGAGAGGCAGGCAGAGAGATAGGGGGTAGAAGGCTCCCTGCTGAGCAGAGAGCCAGATGCGGGGCTCCATCTCAGGACCCTGAGATCATGACCGGAGCCGAAGGCAGAGGCCCAACCCACTGAGCCACCCAGGTGCCCCCACTTAAGCAGTTTTTGATGTGGACTGGGAATGACAGGAGAGTAAACAGAGACTGCAAGAGCAGAATCACCACACCTGCTCTCATGATTTCCCAAGGGATACATTCACCTTCGGCAGGCACAGCAGAGCTGGGGAGAGATGATGGGAGTGCCTGGGGCTGGGCCTGGCAATCAAATGGAACTCTGTTTATTTTGGGGGGCCTCACTCCCGAGTACCAGAGATTAACAATTCATACCCCCCTTTTCCTGTCTTTGTTACCTTGGTCACCCCAGCTCTATGAAATTCACCACATTCTCTCTGCTGCCTGCCAAAATCTCTAATTTTCCACTAGTACTTTTATTGTTCTTTCAATATATATTTGTAAGTATACATTTCTTTTCCTTAAAGTTTGTTTAAGTAATCTCTACACTCAGTGTGGGGCCTGAACTCCTGACCCTGAGATCAAGCAAGAGTTACACACACCTCCAGCAGAGGTGGCCAGGTGTCCCACAACTTATGCTTTAATAGTACTTTCCCCCTGACATCCTTTTTTTTTTTTTTTTAAAGATTTTATTTATTTATTTGACAGAGAGAGAAATCACAAGTAGGCGGAGAGTCAGGCAGAGAGAGAGAGAGAAGCAGGCTCCCACTGAGCAAAGAGCCCGATGCGGGGCTCGATCCCAGGACACTGAGATCATGACCTGAGCCGAAGGCAGCGGCTTAATCCACTGAGCCACCCAGGCGCCCCCCCCCCGACATCCTTTTGAGTGTAGATTCAAAGTAAATTAAGTAAAAAGTACATATAAATTCACCTAAAGTTATAGAATAAGTTGGAAGGATAATCAAGATATAGATTTAAAGACTTATCTTTTCTTCTTTTCCTTTGTGTCACAAACTATCCAGACCGCCCCTTTTTTTGAACAGGCAAGAAATTGCAGTGGCTTCCAGGGAAGGAAAGGTAGAGGTGTGGTTATAAGAAGAGACAGATCATTAAGACAATAACGGATAGGAAGGATTACTTTAGGACTGCTTTCTTCTTATATTTCTGATTGTCAATATAAACCCTGTTGGTCACAGAATTGAAGAAAAGAGCATCTTTTGCCAGGACAGTTCTCTGGTCCTGCCTGGGACTGGGACTGGGATATGGGAACTGCAACATTAGAGGGGAAAAAAAAGTCCTTTCCTTCCAAACCAGTTTCATGAAGTTTCCACAGATATTGTTAGGAAGATCATTCCCAGACACCCAGAAGCCCAAACTGTTAGGAGCCCATCGGAATGCACAACAAATTTTTAAAAAAATGATGGGTGGAGAGCAGCTTTCCCTCATACCACACCAGCAGAGAGCAAAGATAGAGCCTCTTTAATTTAACCCTTCCCATCCCTGAAAAGGACAAAGTGCCTTGGGTGTTGGACACTATTCACAACCCAGGAACCCTACTGGCCTGGCTTTAGTTAGTGTTTCAAAGTAGAAAATAATAATAGGTGGATATTATGTGGAACAGACATTATTAATAGGCATCACAAAGGGGATATAAATATATCAGAACATCCAATTCTGACCTTTGCAGAGGAACTGAGGAGTCCATGAGATGAACCAAGATGGCCTTAGCACAGACTTACTTTCTTGGTGAGCACAAAGCAAATTAAAGAAAAGGTCTTCCTCCCTGTGGCTCCTGACTTCCTGACTGCTCTGTGATTTCATCTAGCTCCTGACCTCTAGTCATCAGCTGAGGAGGCCTCCGAATTTTAATACCTACCTGTTCCTGAAGCTAAAGGACCCAATGGCTAACTCAAATAGCCAACGCCATGGTCTTTTAGGAACCAATGTACCAAGGGTCCAAATAACCCCAACAAAAACTTTCTCGATAAAGTCATTCCTAGACAGAAAGTGAAACCGAGAAGCTCTCTGCCTGGCAGAGCAGATGAGGACAGAGGAACGGAACCAGGTAGAACGTGAATTGGGAATCTGCTGACTCTGCAAATGGATCCTCAAGGCACCATCCCCTAGAATTCCCTTAGGGTCCTGCCCGATGCCCCTTGCCAGCCCCAGGCCATGCCCCTGAGCAAGAAGCAGGCCTCTAGGTGGCGCCCCAGGACTTTCCCTAACTCCCCGCCCTCTCCGTCCGCGTGCCCCGCCCCCGCCTCTACCTCGATGGTATACTGCTCGAAGATGCGCAGTTGCAGGAAGATATCCAGCTTGATCCTGCGCTCATGGAACAGCTCCTCCATCTGCACCTGGGCGTCGTCCAGCTGCTGCAGGACTGACTCGACGTGGCTGATGGAGCTGCCGTGGGGCGTCTTGTTGTTGGACACAGCCGAGTCCCTGCGGCACAGGAGGGGGGAAAGACCTGGCCATGTTAAAGGGATATGAGGGCAGGAGGTCTTCCTCCTCTGAGCAAGGGGGGTGTGAATGAGCTGGGTCACTCAGGACATTTCTCACACTCTCCCTGTGACCCTGGGACTATCTCTGGAGCAGGCGAACCGATGACTCACGTATCCTCTCTGAGGTTCCCCGCAATGCAGGGCTAAGACTAGCCGCTCTGCTCGTCCTCCGGGCGGAGAAAGGGATCAGAAAAGGGAACGCAGGCAAAGGGCTCTCAGAGGCAGAATGTGTTAAGGAAACGGAGCGGTGCCACACATACATGCAACCTAGGACGCATGGGTTTAACATGCACACGTGCACACGCATGACAGTAAACACAATGGTCACAACACATAAGAGTAGACAAACTAAAGGCACATAAAAAAATCACTTCCTGGTTTAAATAAAATGAGATCACAGCTACCAAAATTTCTCCTCCACTTCACAGTACCCTGCAGAGCCTGTGCTTCCCACAGGTTCCAAGCTGCTGTGAGGAAAGCATGGGATCTAGACGTCACAAGCACAGATTGAGCCCCCAGTCTGACACACAGGGGCCTGTGGCCTGGGGACATCACCTCCTGGAGTCCCAGCAGCCTCCTGACAAGGGCACTTATTAATGCCCTGCCCTGCTCACTTCATGCTTTGCTGTCAAGTGAGACCGTGCCTGTGAATGTGCTCAGTGACCAGAACATGCTGCGTGAGTGGCTATGAATCCTGAAAGGACACGTGAGAAGTGCCACGTGCTGATGGGGGCCCAGGCCCAGCTGTGGAGAGTAGAGGGTAGGGGCACGTTAGGCTGGGGCAGCAGCAAGGCTGCCAAGAGGATGTGTTCTGATTTGGGCGTGAAAAGGAGGAACCCAGCCAAGCAGGTGGGAGGCCTGTGCTCTCTGAGCAGAAGAGTCTATGCTAAAGTGGCAGGGGAGGTGACAGGTTATAGAGGGGAACCAAAAGAAAACATACTGAGCTTCTCAGAGAAGTGAGGGGGTGGTGAGACCTCCAAAGAGATCATTATAATAGGTCAGTTACAGGTGTCGAGACGTTCAGATTCTAGAGGGCCCTAAAGCTTGCAATAAAGGGGCACGTTCATTATCTTGTGGCTTCCTGGTTTCTTATACACTGTAAGAAGTCAGAAGAAAAGGGCAAAATCATCAGCAGGCTGTCAGCCTGTGTCTGTCTCAGAAGCAGCTGTGTCGGAGTTCATATTGTTTCTGAAGTGGTGTAAGGCCCATGGTCAGGAACCCTTCCTTCTGCCATTCTGAGAGCTCCCAACACCGGCCTCTCTGGGCACCACACCCAACCAGGAATGGAACATAAGGCAGGTACTCAATGCTCTGCTTTATGCATTTGTTGAGGACTTTGCTGTTGGAAGGATATGCTTGTTCTGACTGCTCCTCTCAGGCTGTTTTCTATCACACAGCTTCCAGAAGGAAGAGAAGGATTTCTGAACATTTTGCACAGCACCAATGTCAGCGTCACACTCACTAGGAGGCCCAGAGATGATGCCAAACCGCCTGAGATGCTTCGATGATGAGTGCCAGTGAAGTCACAGAGACCAAGAGAAGATGTGTGCTCTGCTGGGCAGGAGGCATCCGCCCCTCTCCGCCAGGCATGGTTCACGTCTTTTCCTCTTTGGCGGGTCTTGAAATCAAGGACGCGTGCCGGGGCTAGAGTCAGGCTACTAGGGGTGCACACAGTCCCCAGTGGTTCTTGGTCACACAGCTAGCTAGGGTCCTCTTGGAAATCCATGGCATCTAAGCTGTAGAACAGGCCTTCACCATCACAGAGTAGCCCTTGGCCCTTAGGCATCATGTAAGGTTGGCAGGTGAGAGCAGAGGTCTCCCCCACAGACCCAGCCCACACAGAACGAAACCCACTAAGCTTACAAAGAGCATTTGGAGAGGAAACACAAAACCATCACAAAATTCTAGAGCTGACAGAGCTCCTACAGCAACCCCCTTAATTACACAGATGAAGCAGCTGAGGGCCAGAGAGCTTAAGTGACAGCCTGCTATTTGGAATTTTTTTCAGAAGCCAGTAACAGTAGGATTTCTTAGATAGCCAGACAAAACTCATATATTATATATTAGTAAAGATGAACTGGGGAAAGAAGGGAAAGAGGCTGTCTTATTAGTATGCACCAGGAGGACTCAGAAACATCCCATGTGCATGTTTGGAATAGACACAATTTCCAACAGAAAAAATGTGTTGAGGCTACCTCAAGGTAAGTTCTCATTGTTTGTTTAATTGGACAACCAGTAACAGGGTTGGGGGGGAACCCTCTCCAATTGAAGTAATTCCCTCAGGCCCCAGGGCTGGCCTGGGACTTGCTGATGAGATTATTTCTGTGTGGGGCTGGCAGAGGTCCCAACACTCAGTGATTCTAGGACAGAGCAAGTCCCTGGGGGCGGAAGACATCGTTAGCACTATCAAGTCCTACTTATACAGCACCTGGGCCCAGAGGTGGTGCTGAGGGCTGGCTCACCGCCTGTGACACCTTATCTGAGGTGTCTGTGCCCTTGACAGGAGGAAACTAGATATTGATGACCACAGAAAGGAGGCAATGTTGTGGGTGATTCTAAATGAATGTAAGGTTTTCTATAGGATTTTCCTTCTTGGTTATGTTTGTTTAGGTTGGTAGAGAGGGAGTTGTATTTTCTGGGCAGCAAGGAATGGTGGAAAGGTTGTATGTGAGCAATGGAGAGCAGACTGGGATAAGCACACACTCTCTAGATCCCCATGGAGCCAAAGCCAACCGTTTTTGCCACCTGGAGCACTAGCATTCAGGGTTCAGCCCAAGATCAGAAGCCAAATAACATGGGACTCCATAAAGGCTATTTCCCCACATAACCAACTATGCCGTAATTCTTCATGAAGATGCTATTTATTTCCTATTGAATGTGGTTAATTTTTGTGTCTGTGTTATTTATTGATTGCTGAATAACATCATGAATAATACATAATTCTCTGAAACATCAGAGCTTCTTCATTTCCTACTTCATCCTCAACTCAAGTTGGGTATGGCACAGGCATTTTTATATCTGACAGATGGAGAGACTGAAGCTCACAAGAGACCACAAAGCTGGCTGTGGCTGAGCCAAGACCGGGACATGACTTATCTCACATCTAGTCGAGGGCATTTCCCACTGGAGAGCACTGCCCATGCTGACCTGGCCTCGCTGGGCTCCCCTAGGGAGGGAGGCGCTGACCTGAGCTGCTGGATAAGGTCTTCGCCTTCCTTGATGACGTTGAGCGTGGCATCTAGAGTGGCGGTCTGCTGCTGCTGGAACTGTTTGATCAGTTCCTGGACCGCATCCACTGAGTCCGCACAAACGTCCTCCAGCATCTCCTTCTGAAGGTCTTCCATCCATGTCCACAACTGTGGGGGAAAGAGCAGAGACCCCATGCAGGGCAGACAGGAGAGGTCAGGGCTGGGGCCAGGGCCAGAAAGTCAGACATGGGACATGCAACCTAACCTCCACCAGTCAGTGTGATGTCAGACTGTCCTTCTCACTGGCATACCTACATTTAAATTCATTATACATCTCTGTTAAGTTCACTCCATTAAATTCACTCTGTTAAGTTCACTGTTTCTGTTCCCTAAGGATGAGAACCACCCCAGGCTTCACTTCCCTGCGGGTCAGTGAAACCTGCCTTCGTAGAGCAGGGCGATCACTCATCTTGGAGACACTAGGAAGAACAGGGGATTGCTGAGGGACATATATTATTTCATCTTTCAGAAAGGAGGGCTGCACATACTCCAGACCACTAGAGGTTGATTTCTAGAAATGTACCATGACTTTGGAAACATGCAAAAAGGAATGGGCTGCTCAATAAGAACCAAATGAAGAAGGGGTGCTGGGGTGACTCAGTTGGTGAAGCCACTACCTTCAGCTCAGGTCATGATCATGGAGTCGAGGGATCGAGTCCCACATTAGGTTCCCTGCTCGGTGGGGAGTCTACTTCTCCCTCTGACCTCTCCCCTCTCATGATCTCCCTCTCTCATTCTCTTTCTCAAATAAAAAAATAAAATCTTAAAAAAAAGAGAACCAAGTGAAGATTAATTTTAAAAATATGTGTCATGCTAAATTATTTTGGTCTTTTCAGGGGTGCTAGGTTGGTTAGAAGGTTGAATGCTAAAAATGTAGCTTATCTTAATTTTAGGGTAAGGATGCAACATTTCCCCTATTACATTCAAAGCACTGAAATGCAGCCAGGGTGATATTACTGGTCAGGCAACTTTAAAAGAGCTAAGTATAATGTTGTGAACAGAATAAGTACTGGAAATGATGAGGAGCTGGACTGAATTACTGAAAACTCATGTAATGATAACTCTTCTTCATACTGAAACTAGGTCTCCATGGCCTGCCACAGGGCTCCATTTCTAATACTCCTACCAAGCATGCTCACAAAATGAGGAAGGGAAAGATGAGTCTGGTGCTTGCTTAGAAATAGGGAACCTTCACCTGGCTAGCTAGAAAGATAAGCTCAGGCCTCTACCAGGGAGAAAACAAAACAAAACAAAAAATAGTATGGAGAGAAAATGGGAGAGACAGAATCAGATGTAGATTTTGGCCTAATCTTTTAACTCGTGGTGCCTTTGAATAAATCATTCCATCCTTGGCTCTCTATGACTTCATGTGTAAAACACGTAACGTGATGTAGGACTTGATCCCAGCACCCCAGGATCATGACCTGAGCCGAAGGCAGACACTTAACGACTGAGCCACCAGGTGCCCCTGAACACATAAAACTATTGTGATGATTGCCCTAAGGGATACAAATTACTATTATTCAGTGTTCCTGTCATTTAGCAGCTTACAATCTAGTTGTAATTCAGTTTATTTCCTTTACCAAAAAACAAAAACAACAACAACAAAAAAAACCCATCCTTTTTTGTTGTAAAAACAGACAGCAAGGTTTCCAGACCATGGAAGCTGGGATACATATTCCTAAATGTATGAATGTACTTATTTAAAATTGGGTGGAAACCAGGAAACCAGGAAGTTCAGGGTATTGGTCGCTGTTGGTTCATGTTATTTCATGTTGCCATTTGGCCTAGAGAACAAAAGCTTTTTTCTACAGGTGCTGAAGTCCCTGGGTAAAAGATAATGGGTTTTCTGAAAACTTACTGTACAGACAGGCAGTAGAGCATAATGGTTAAGAGTTTCAAGCCCCAATTCTACCATGTATCAGTTAGACAACCTTGAGCAAATAAGCTACCCTCTTTGCACCCCAGTTTTCCTTATCAGTAGAGTGGCGATAATAATAGTATGTACTTTTATTAATATTACTAATAAGTTGGTACCATGTGTGTATATGTGTGTATGTACATATACACAAATAAGTGAGTTATATCCATATCTATCTATATAGATACCTGTATCTATATATACCATTTAGAAACAGTGCCTAGCATAGAGGAAGTGCTAGGTATTATATTTAAAAGATACTTTTGATGCAAGCCACCTCCAGTTCCCACTAGAAGGCAGCAGGAAAGTTTAAAGTACTCCTTCATTTTGGAATTAGTAAAAGATCAACACCAGATTTGGTCTTTCAGTAGGCTAGGTTGAGCTGGGCCTCTCTTTGCTGTTTTTGCTGCTTTGTCCTGGGATGTGTAAGGAAAGCCTAGAGACTGGAAAGTCTAGATATTTCTAAAGGAAAGAAAGAAAGAAGGAAAAGAAAATAAAAGGGAAAGGAAAGGAAATAAAAGGAAAGGAAAAGAGGATGTAAAGAGAGAGATAACAACTGTAGATACCAAACAAGTCATATAAGACTTGATTAGAAAGTTGAAAGAAAGAAGAAACAAGAAGACTTGAAAAGAAACTTGATGTGTTGAGGGAGGACAGGCATCGAGACAGAAGACCGATCAGGGTAAGGTTGGTACTTGCTATTACAGGAATAAGAGACAGAAAAGAGGCTTATAGGGATCTTGAGAATTTTATTTGATTTAAGATAATTCTGTTCTCAGTACCATCCTTAAGCTATTTTAATGGCTTCATAGCTTAGAGGTCTTTTCTTCTTCTTCTTCTTCTTTTTTTTTTTTTTCTCCACACCCAGCTCCCAGTGGAGCCCAATGTGGGGCTTGAACTCATGACACTGAGGTCAAGATCTGAGCTGAGATCAAGAGTCAGACACTTAACGGAATGAGCCACCCAGGCACCCCATTCTCTTATTTTTAATAAAACTTGAACACCTCTGGTGTAGGTCTAGGGAAGAAAGCATCATTTTTTTTCTGAGGAAATCCACCATGCTTCATGGCTCTCCCTCCTCCTGATGGTCATGCAGCTAAACAGCAGGGGTAAAGAAACCGACCATAGAAATTGCCAGATAAAAATGAGACATCAGTGTTACACACAAAGGGACTAGGGAAAGACTAGGGACGTCTGAGAATACACTCTGATCTCTGAAGTCACTGTCATTAGAAAAATGTGTCCTCCCCCCCAAACAGTCTTTGACTAGTGAATTGAAACTGATTTCTCACATTTCTAGTCACATATTCTATTACATTATAAACAAATTTGTCTAAGGCAGAATCAAACCTACTTGCTGCTAAGGAAAATCAGCTAAGAGATAAATGATGAAGGACAGTACTCGGTGCAGCTCAGCCCAGTGGTTAGCGGGCTGATAAGAAAAGAAGCACTGGTCTACCTTCAGGAGGATAAAATATCAAACAAAATTGCTTGTGATTAAAGAGAATTTGGCTTGGAGCGAGGGAAGGGGACTACAGCACCAAAGGCAAAACATTAGTGACCTCTTTCTCTATCTGTCCTTCTGTTATGAAAACAAACAGAAGAAAAGGAACTCTTGAATGAAACTGATATTTACTGGTGATAATTCTTGATTCTGCCTCTGTTGGCTACTCCTTGAGCATAGGAAAACGACTTTTTTTTTTTTAAAGATTTTATTTATTTATTTGACAGAGAGAGATCACAAACAGGCAGAGAGGCAGGCAGAGAGAGAGGAGGAAGCAGGCTCCCTGCTGAGCAGAGAGCCCGATGCGGGGCTCGATCCCAGGACCCTGGGATCATGACCTGAGCTAAAGGCAGCTGCTTAATGCACTGAGCCACCCAGGCACCCCTGGGAAAACGACTTTACTTCAACTACTTCATATTGAAACTGGTGAGTGTGTGCACGTGTAGGCATGTGTATGTATGGGCTCTGCAGCTTATCCCTAAAATCCCTTCCAGCTCTAATTTGCTATGGTTTCTCTTCAAAGGCTGATGTCAAGAAGAGGATAGCAAAGAAATGGCTTTCTAAACTAAAACACAGTAGTCTCAGCTTGGACACAGAGACATCCAAAGTCCAGAAACTTTAGCAACAGCTTAAGGATAACTATGATATCAAGTTAAGACACTATTAGCAACCTAGAAAGCTTGAGTTGTGAGCCACTTGCAATCCCACAAGGTCACACCCACAGAGGTGACCATAGGAGCAGCACATGTAAATCGTAAGCTCATAATACGATTTTTTGAATAAGGACCTCTGAGGTGTACATAAAGTAGACAAAAAGAACATTAGTGTCCCTAAACTATGAGTAAGGCCCAATATTCCATTTCCTAGGCTACAATTTTCCCATCTGAATGTCCTGTTGGTTTTCTTCTGTGTATGTGTCCATCTGACTTAGCCCTGAAGAGTGTGCCTAGATTGCTTTGAAAAGAATCCACATCAGAGTGCCACTTCTATTAGTAATTTACTAGTTATCAGGCAGTCAGTGAAACCCAGTTGGAATGGTCTCTCCCTTCAAGCTACCACAAGTAATGACTGCCAAAACTAGGTAAACTCATGGAGTTTGTGAGGTAATCCTGTTGTTCTCCATTTGGTTTCTCTCCCCTAGGATGATCCTTTTTACCCTCTGTGTAAAAAGAGTCCCACGCTTTAGCACTGCGTCTTTTCCTTCAATCCACTGCTTCCAGAATGACTCTCATGATTCAGACATTTCCAGATGCTCTTCTTGGTCAAACACACCTGTAGTGAAGGGACCCATTCCTTCAGGGCTCTGCTCTTTGGTTGGCAAGGATTACTCGGTCCATGTGGACAGACGCACTTAGGTGGTTTTATGTGTTCTTCCTCTCAGAGAAAACATGTGGTTGTGGCCCCAAATACGTGTATTCAAACAATGGACCTAATTTGAGAAGTTCTAGAACCTTAGCAAAGGTGCAGTGGATGGAGCCTTTGAACGTACTACATGAAGTTAGTCCTAAAAGTATACCGGGGAGTTCAGGAGCCCATACTGCCTGCAGAGAAAGAGGCAATGGAAAAAGGCAGGGAGGGAAGGGCAAGGAAGGGAGACACTAGGAGGTCTGTAGAACTAATGAGGCTTATGGATGAGTGGTTACGGAAGAAGGTAGTCTGTACCGCTTTCCTCTGCTGATTGGCGGTTCACCTGCACAGCTGTGGAGCACTGTGCTGGGACAATCCACAGCCCTAAGATGTCTCACAGATCTAGCTCCACAGGGTGAACCACCCTCCCCTCACTTTGAAGAGATCATTTTTTCTTTGGCATTGATGACCGGCTTTTATTTCTTTCTTTCTTTTCTTTTCTTTTTTTTTTTTTTTTTAAGATTTTATTTATTTATTTGACAGAGAGAGATCACAAGCAGGCAGAGAGAGAGGAGGAAGCAGGCTCCCCGCTGAGCAGAGAGCCTGATGTGGGGCTCGATCCCAAGACTCTGAGATCATGACCTGAGCCGAAGGCAGTGGCTTAACCCAGGAGCCACCCAGGTGCCCCCACCCCTGGCTTTTATTTCTTAAACAAACATCGTGACAGTTGGCAATTGAGATGGAGGCCAAAACTGTCTTGTTCTTGCAAGCATCATTGCTTTGGAAGACTGATTTCGTTTTGGTTCTGTGGTGGGTGGGGAGAGGACCATGTGTTCATATGAGTGTCTGAGGTGTTTGTGGGATGTATGTGTATGTGTGTGTGTGTGTGTATGTGTGAGTGCATGCGTGCCTGTTTGAGCAGAAAATAGCACGGAAGAATGATTTCACAAGTTTAGAAACAAATAGAAATGGGCATTTAATTAAGCTGTGTAATAAAGAGTCAAGGTTGATTATCTTGGCCACATTCTTTAGTTAATTTGACTCTCATATTATTACTAGAAAAATATGTAAAAATGGATATTTTGAAAGCTCAGAAATTGCAGCATTTCCATGGAAACCCCAAGGAAAGAGAATTCTGTCTGGACAATCTCTGTGGAGCAGATGACACTTGCTACAAATGCCTTCTCCCTGGACAAAGAAAGTGAGGACTTGGGTAAATTCTTCTCCCTATATTCTCCCTAGCTCTCAAGACCAGCAAAATGCCAGCTTCCCTCCTGTCCCTAGGCAAAAAGAAGCTATTGGAAAGTTCAGCACAATAGATACGAATAGTTGAGGCTCTGTGAACATAAGAAGGTCCCAACACATGTTTGTCGGCTCTCTTTATAGTGTCGCTCTTCTCTCCAAAGGGGATGACAAATTTTATTTTTGTAAAATAACATTAATTGGGATTGTTATAGATTTCCAATCAAACATGTCACTGAAGGAAAGTTATAAAATAAAAGAATGCAAAAGAAAATTAAATCACTCATACATTTAACTTCTTTGTATACTGCTTTCTGGTCTCTATCCTATGTGTGTATCAAAATTGTGATTGTGCTGGATATACAGTGTTCTATATATTACACTACAAGCCCTTTCTCATGCTATTCATGATCTTTGACAATGTGATATATAATAACTATATAATATTTCTCTGGCTAGATGTACTGTGAATAGTTTAATGGATCACTCAACATGGACTATTTAGATAGTTTTTAATTATTCAAATTATGAAGAACACTGAAAATTATGAAGAACACTGCAATAAAATGGTTAGAAGGTTTTTAACTTTCCAGACTCCCGTGGTCACCAAGAATTCATGATAGAGGGCCAAAAGGATTAAACACACTATTCAGTCTGTAGAAGAAATGGGCTTGAAGGGTATCTTTCTCATATCTTCCTCCTGTTTCCTCTCTGATCCTAATTGGATTAAATCTTTTGATGTAGGAAGTGGGAAAAAGTAAAATTATGAACTTCAGCCTGGGGGGTCATGGGAAACCTAGGTTAAATCATTTATGAAGGCCGATGCTCAGTTCCTGCCCAGAAATCTCTTGTACAGGGAGCTCTACCTAATTTCTTCGAAATCATATCCCACAATAACATTCTATTACACAGTGGCATTAATGCAAAAATTCAGGAGACGGCTGATGCAGATAGAAAGGAAAAAAGAAAAGGAAAGAGGAGGGGGTGCCTCGGTGCCTCAGTTGGTTAAGTATCTGACTCTTGATCTCAGCTCAGGTCTTGATTTCAGGGTCATGAGTTCAAATCCCACAATGAGCTCCACACTGGGCATGGAGCCTACTTAAAAAAAAAAAAGGAAGGAAGAGGAAATTAGCCATAACTAGGCAGAAAGGATCTGTGACAGTATTTATCAACCTCTGCCTCCCACACCCACAACCTAGCAACATTTTTCATTTCTCAGCTAAGATCTACCCTCCCCATCAAGGCCCGGTTTCAAGGGTTGAAAATGTAAAGAGGAAAAAGAAGGGTAAGGAGAAGGAAGAAGAGCAGAGGAGGGGAGGAGATAGCAGAGGAACATGGGAGGAGAGAGTGTGGAACAGCAGAGGCAAGCACGAGCAGTCTTTAGGAAGACACGTAAGGTCTCCACGGGTGAGAAGCTCCATCACGACACAGACAGACTCTTGTGAGCCTGAGTTTCCCCATTTGAAACTGTGTTTAAGAAAATCTAAACCATAAGATGATCATGATGATTCCATGTGTCTGGCAAGGAGTAGGTGCCCAATTAAAAAAAAAATACTACCTATTATGCATTGAGTGCTTACAATGAACCACATCTTAGGTCAGGGAAATTATTTGTATTATTTCAGACTTACTCTTATTTATTATTGTTATTATCACCATCAAATAAAGAAGATGAAAAGAAGAAAAAGAAAGGAGTCTTGAACACTAGAACTATAAGGGGTCTCGGGGCCACTGAATCCAACTGCACGATTTTATAGATAGGGCAACCCAGGGCCAGTGGCATAGTGATCTGCATAAGCTCCATGGGTTTTTTTTGTTTTTTGTTTTAATTATGTTATGTTAGTCACCATATAGTATATCATTAGTTTTTGGCTCACATGGTTCTATAGCAGCGGACTCTGGACTAGAATCCCAGTCTTTAGGTCCATGCACAGAACATGGAGATACAGCTAAACTAACCTCACCCATCACCTCCCTGGGCAGCGAATACCCCCACCGCCCTCATGGGGAACATGACTCCTGTTCATTCATGCTCCATTCCATCACCCACAGGCTCATAATTAGAAGAGAATACACAAGACTTTGCTTTCTGAAACCATTATTAAGAATCAGGTGAGCCCCAAGCAAGCAGACAGCCCGGCAGGAAAACCTGGATTAAAGCTAATCCCCTTGCTTTACAGACACTCATCAGAGAGTGGCTGTGGGTCCCACAGAGAGGAACCAGAGCCATCTTCAGGGAGCTCGCCAGCCCTCCATCTGCCTGGGGAATCTCAGTTTAGAAAACATTATCTTTTCATGCTTTTCTCTGATAGGCACTGCAATGATTTGCATTCATTCCCACCAAGTGTCAGAAAAGCCTGTGAAGTAGTAACAACCAGGCTTCTTAATGCATTTCAAATATCAAAAATCAACTTAATTAAGCAGGGTTAATTTTTTTTTTCCTGAGAAGCAATCAAACTCTAATTAATACTCTATTAAAATGAATTCCTGGGGGAACACAAGCACGCACACACCTAATGAGTTCATCTGCCAAGGGTGTTATTATAGAGGATGCTCAGTGTGCCTCCTCGCTGGCCACTTACTCCATTTCAGAGTGCGCCATGTTAATCAGAAATGAAAAGCAATTGCAGGTTTGCAGCCCTCCTCCTCTCTATGAGGCCCTCCGCCCTGCCAATAGTGTAACCTAATCCATCCTCCCCTCTCTCCTCTCTACTCTGAATGATTCAGGCCAGACTTAAGCCCAGCTGGCTTCCTCCGGCATGAGGGTAATTTCCCCTTTCCTTCACCGGCGGCCCTCCACCATCAGGCAAGTTGAGAACCAACTCGCTTTAACATCAACCCTCTGGCAGATCTCATTAAGAAGATTTAATCCTCTGTTTTAAAAGGATAAAAGAAAAACACAGAACACATTTGCAAACTCTGTATGCTTCTTGCTGGTGGCAAAGATGATCAAAGTTCTGCTGGACTGATTTCTGACAGGAAACAGCAACCAAGAGAAAGTGGGTCTGGGGTGGGAAAGGAGTCGGCGATTATACATTTCCTTTTGTCATGGTTATTTCTACACCAGGGATCCCCAAATTTCTCCAGCTGCAGATTGAATGCTCTAGCAGACTTGGTCAATGACCTGCTTCTGTGGCCCTCCCCCAACTTGAGATGAGAAGGAAAAAATTTTGTTCCATTCTGGTTGAGACCTAAATACAGGTTATCAGGGGCAAATTGCGAGTGTCATCACTGTCAGGAGGCTAGTAACCCTAAAACCACCCAGGCCCCCGGGGCATACCAGCCAATGCTCCCTTTCCACCAGCCCACCTTACCTCTTTGGTGTGTGTGTGGAAGGAGACAGACATGTCCAGGAGAAGCTTCCGCTGTTCCACCCGGCGCACAAAGTCCTGGATGCGTACCTCCAGGTGTCGAGCTGCCTTGTAGATCTCCTCCGGGTCACATTCCCCTGTCTGAGCCAGCTGCTCGGCGGCTTCTAGGAGCTTGTCCGCATTGGTGTAGGTATTCTGCCAGCAGCAACAGTGAGCGAAAGTCAACTTGCAGTCACTGACCGAGCTTCGCGCCTTCCCCCAGACCACCCGGGGCTGCCCAGAGCTGCAGCGCAGGGCGTAGGCGGGGAGCCCACAGTTCCCTGATCCAGCACGGAGGAGCTGAGTGCCAGGCTCGCCTGCCGCCTCTCAGCGAGCTAGCAGCTTGGCAGCTTGGCACAAGTGGGCACTAGCTAGATGCCTCCTCCGTCCCTGAGATTTCTCAGAGGTGGGATGTCCCTGGGAAGAAGAGAGGAGGCATGCGAGAACCCCCGTCCCCGTGTGCGCTGCGACTCCCCACCCTTGCGAAGATCCATCACTGCCTTTGCATCTCAGGCTGTAACTGCCAGAGTCAGAAATACCTCATCCACAAAGATCGTCTGTGTTTCTATGCGAGAACACCCAGGAAACAATAACTGGGGACTCGTTCGACTTTTGCCCCCAAGTTCCCTGTGACTACTGGTGTTTATCTTCTGGAACAGAGCTATCTCTTTGCAGGGGAAGGGGTCAGCAATTCCAGGGAGCTGACAGAAGGAAGCAGCCACGGTCAGAGAGAGGAGATGCAGGCTGTTCCCTGTGCACCCAGTGAAGGCTTAATGTTTGCAGGAAGGCTGGGGAGGAGCCTGGCGATCTTAAGAGACTGCCTGCACTCGCATATTGCCACACGCACACACACACACTCCTCCAACTCCTGTCTGTATACACCACAGTATTCTCTAGAGCATTTAAAAAGGCAACCAGATTGTAATTATTATTCATCAGGACGGGAGTCACTGCCTTTATAAGAGTTATGCCATGGATTCAACTTTTCCTCAGCAGGCTTCCCTTAAAAAAGATCCTGATATTCCCTGCTTGAGAACTGGTGACTCAAGTGTCTATCATATTTCTTAATATCCCTACAGTCATTCAATGCCCTATGGAGTGGTGAATAAGTGGTAACTGGTGAGGGTGCAAATCTGGCAAAAGGAAAGTATCAAATGCACAGTGAATGAGAACTGAAATGGGTTTATGAGTAATGACTTGGCCTATGGAAAAGTGGTCTTTAGTGTCCGTGGAGTTTTCATTTTTTATTTATTTTATTATTATTTTTTTTTTACGGGGTGGGTTCTGTTTTGTTTTGCTTATTTTTTTTTTTTTATTCACCTGAAGATCTGGGCATTAAAGATTGATTTGTACTCCTTGCCTGCAACCTGAAAATTCCCATGTTGAAGTCCTAACACCCAGAACCTCAGAATGTGACCTTATTTGGAAACCGAGTCATTGCAGATATAATTAGTTCGGACGAAGTCCTACTGGAGTAGAGCAGGTTCCTAATCTAACACGATCAGTATCCTTACAGAAAGGATGCCATGTGAAGATGAAGCAGAGATTGGGGCATGCATCTATGGGGCAAGGAATGATAAACATTGCCAGCAAACCACTAGAGTTAAGAGAGGCTGGGAACAGATTCTCCCACATAGCCCTCTGAAAGAACCAATCCTGTTGACACTTCGATCTTGGACTTCTGGCCTCCAGAACTGACAGACAATACATTTCTGTTGTTTAAGCTCCCTTGTTTGTGCTGCTTTGTTATGAAAGCCCCGGAAAGCTAATGCGCTGGGGTCGAAACTTTCAGAGGCTGTTGACACAGACTCTCGGTTTTACTGAGGAAGATGGGCAAGCCTTCAGTAAACACTTGTCATGGTTTTAAGAAATGCTTAGAGAGGTCCCAGTGGCTACTTAAGGAATGTTGTCTGAAAAACAATGGCCTAGGCAAATGTTGTCCCAATACAGGTGAGTAGAGTGGTGGTGGGACTTGAAAAGGAGGAAGAATCCCTCAGTGCCACTTAGGGAATTCATGGAATTGTGGTTGTCCACAATTTCTAGTAAATATACCCAGAGCAGATGGGAGGGAGTTTTGTTTTTGTTTGTTTGTTTGTTTTTTCAGGAATCCCTCATATTTTCTATCTTAAACCCTATAGAATTTCAGGAAACCCCAAAGAAACCCACAGGTTGTGACCTTATATTTTCTAGGCAAAAAATTAATATCTGTGGCAAAGCCAAAGCAAGCTTATTTGAAAGTTAAGTTTGAGACCAATAAGAGATAAATAAAAAGCAAAACCGAAGGACCCACTGCACATAAAGTGGACAACTTGTCCCCTTTTGTCTGGGATTTTCCTGATTTTAACACTAGACGTCCCATCACTTCTGAGCAAGTTGGAATGGCTGATCACCCTAAGACATACCTAAAACACCTTAAGACATGCTCTGAGTCTCTCAGGAGTACAGATGCATATGCAATGTATGCTGCCTCCAAAGATTATTATATAATCATTCTTGAAAGAAATACTATGGTAACACATAACACTGGGCAAGTAACACAATAATAATTAAAGGTTAAAGTTTCTTGACATGATAGCAAAACTGAGAATAAAAACAGTTAATCAGAAGTGCCTGTGTGGCTCAGTGGATTAAGGCCCTTCTGCCTTCAGCTCAGATCATGATCCCAGGGTCCTGGGATCGAGCTCTGCATCGGGCTCTCTGCTCAATGGGGAGACTGCTTCCTCCTCTCTCTCTCTGTCTGCTTCTCTGCCTACTTGTGATCTCTGTCTGTCAAATAAATAACTAAAATATTTTAAAAAAACAGTCAATAATTATTGAATAATTTTCACATGCCAAGAACAATCTAAAGATTTATATGTATATTAACTTCTTAATCTGCAAAATAACCCTATGAAGTCAATACAACCATTAGCTCCATTCTACAGATGAAGAAACTGAGGCACAAATAATTTCTGCCAAGGTCACATGTCTCATAAGTGACAGAACCAAGATTAAAATCTTTTCTGGTTTCAGAGACCAAGCTCCAAACTATTACACTATGCAGTCAGATGAAGAAGGGCCTTGGTGTGCCATGCTGAGGAGTTTCACCCCAAACACAGTGGGAAGCCACTAACAGTTCTAAATAGAGGACAGATGTGATAGATATCTAATATATAAAGACCCTGCCCTGCCTCTATACAGAGTGAAGGCAGGATTTAGCAGAGAAGAAAGAGGGCTTCTCATTGACATGATTCCCTTTTCTTTATGCTCACAGTACTCTATGTTTATTCATTTCATGGCCATTATCATCCCCATAGTAACAATGTGCTCCCATGGGTATCTCTCTACTGGTCTGTGAGCTTAAATGTAGGTTCCATGTTTCATTCATCTTTGGTTCTTCATACCAGGAACCATGACTGGTTTACTACAGGTACTTGTTAAATGGTTACTGAATGAAAAGGCACAGAGATGGGAATGAGCGTGGTATGTTTGGATAAGCTGAGTCAACCTGAATAAATTAGACAGTGGTTAGAAATGATACTGGATAATGCAGAAAAGAGAAAATAAATTTTATAAAGAGAAAGGGATAATAAAGGCAGGAGGAAGGGCAAGGGAGTCAATGCTAAAAGCTGGGCTCCCTGCTTTACCTGCTGCCTGGCCCTCCTCCCTATCACTACCAGAAAGAGATTTTAAAAAGCAGATCCAGTCACACCTCTCTTCTACTCAAAACTGTTCAGTGGTTTTCCACTGCCTTTGGGGTAAAATTCCTTAGCATGGCATGCCAGGCCCTTCTTCATCTGACACTTGCTTTTTCTCAACAGCCTCAGCTCACATTTATCCCCTAGAGCCAATGAAACAACCTGCTTACACTACCGGAAACTCATTGCACTGAATCCTGCCTCTATTCTGCCCGAGATGCCCTTCCTCCACTTTTTGTACATGACCAATTCTTACCCTTTAAGGCCCAGCCTAGGCATCACTTTCTCCAGAAAGTCCATCCTCATAGCCACTTCTTACACAAGGTTGGCTTAGATGTGCTCCTCTGAGGTCTCGGAGTGATCTGTGCCAAGCCCCTCCTTGATACCTGCCATATTCCAATGCAAATATTTGCCTTTCTCATCTGCTAAGAGGCACACAATGTCTTTTATCTCTTTCTGTTAGTGCCTGGCACCAAGTAAATGCTCCATAAATATTTAGTGAATGAATTAATAAATTAAAGAATACATCACTCCCCCATCAATCCTAATATTTAATCCTTGGCTCTCTTCAACTACTTGGTACAAGACCTTACATGCTAGAATTCATATGCAGTGTTCAGTCCCACTTGATTTATTCTACTTCCTGGTACAGTCCTGAAATAGGAATGTGCTTAGAGACTATCAGCTAGAGTATAACCAAAGCACTTCTGCTCAACTTCTGACCAAATAAACAGTAGTTTCTGCCCCAGGTCCAGGGTTGGACTTCACTCTGAATACAGTTCTTAGGCATTCTTTGGTTTCCAAGCTTCCTAGCCTCTGCCTTATACTTGACTCCTTAACAGAATTACCCAACTGATATGTCAAAAGTGGGTAGAAGAGCTGAGTTATTGATCCTTCAGCTACTGAGGCTTTCAAGCAGGGCCTGTGGTCATCCTGAGTCAGACAACTGGGACACACAGATAGCTGTAATTTCTGTTCTTCTCTCCCAATCCCTATGTCAACCAGGTAAAATGCCCTAGATAATTCGGGCCTTCAGTCTACCTTCCATTCACCCTGCTGCAGCCCTAGTCCATTATTTATTTATTTACTTATTTTGGCTTTTTCCTCATGGAAGAAAGAGAACTAGGATAACTTGTCTCTACTTATCTCTGGATTTTGACATTATTGAATGGCAGACAAATCAGGGTGATACCCCAAACTTTACATCAGAATAGTACTTTACAGTTGACAAACAAATTTCTTTCACCTTCTTTCCTTACCCAACCTTGAGCAGATATGCAGAGAATGCATCTGTATGTGAGGACATGAGCCAAGGCTGGGGAAAAAAAAAAAAACCTGAAGGAATTAAAGGTAATGGCACCCACTATTCACACAAGGCTGGGAATGGCACCTGTTTCCACCAGGGACACTGGAAAACCTCATGAATCATAGGATATTAGGTAGAGTATTCAGAAGAGTCTTGCCTCCGCAGGGGTAAATAATTAGCCTTAACCTAGAACTGCTGTGGTCCTGCTTAACAAATTTTATAAGACCTGAACAGATCAAACTTTTTTCAAGTAACTTAACTAAATCCCAGAACAAAGCTTAAGAATATTTATAGGAATACAGAAATATTCAGCAACCAACAAGGTACCTAGCAACCAACAGATACCATGTCTGGTGTCTAATAAAAAACTACTATACAGGGGCACCTGGGTGGCTCAGTGGGTTAAAGCCTCTGCCTTCAGCTCAGGTCATGATCCCATGGTCCTGGGATTGAGTCCTCATCAGACTCTCTGCTCAGTGGGGAGCCTGCTTCCTCCTCTCTCTCTGCCTGCCTCTCTGCCTACTTGTGATCTCTATCTGTCAAATTAAAAAAAAACTAGTACACATACAAAAGAGCAAGAAAATATAACCTATGATGAGGAGAAAAATCAATTAAAACTGACTTACAACTGACACAGATATTAAATTGGTAGATAAAGCTTTTTAAAATGGCTATTACAATTGTATTTCATACATTCAAAAGTTAAATAGAAAAACAGAAGATACAAAAAAAAAAAAAAAGACCTTGCACTCGCACTTGAAGAGATGAAAAATATACTGGATGGTAGTAGGTTAAACAAAGGAGAGGAAAGATTACTGAACTCAAAAACATAGCCAGAAATTATTCAAAGTGAAATGCTGAGAGAAAAATAATTTTTTTAAAATGAAGTATCAGTGAGCTGTGGGGCAACTTTAATAAAGCTAACACCCATGTAATTGAAATCCCAAAAAGAGAGTGTGGGAGGAAGAAAAGATGTTTAAAAAAATAATGACCCCCAAATTCCAAACTTACTAAAAACTATAAATCCACAGATATAATAAACAAAAACTTAACCTAAGAAACCCAAGGAAAATTATACCAAGGCACAGAAAAATTGAGTCAAACCAAGTGGAAAAAAAGGAAAGGAAATCTTAAAAGTGGCCAGAGGAAAAAAGACATGTTACACACACACACACACACACACACACACACACACACACACAAGGTTAGCGGTGGGGGGGAGAGATGTAAAGATTGACAGCAGACTCCCTACAAGAAACAATGCAAGAAGAAAATTGTGGAACAACTTCTTCACTGAAAGAAGGAAAAATCCTGTCAACCTAGAATTCTATGTCCACCCCAAGTATTTTTCAAAAACAAAGGTGAAATAAAGACATATTGAGGCATACGAATCTGAAAGAATTCTTCACTAGCAGACTTGCATGACAAGAAACATTTAAAGAAGTCCTTCAGGAAGAAGGAAAATGGTACCGGATGGAAATACAGATTCACACATAGGAATGAAGAAGAACTCTAGAAATTAATTACATGGTGGGAAAAATGTAAGATTTCATTCTTATTATTTAAATCTCTTTAAAATATAATATAAAAATAGCAATGTAGCATGGAGTTTATAGCACATGTATAATAAAACATATGACAACAATAGCACAAATGTCAGAAAGGGAGAAATGGAAATATACTATTATAAGGTTCTTATATGTAAAATGGCATAACATCATTTGAAGGTGAACTGTAATAAATTAAAGTCACATACCATAACCAACCCTAAAGCAACCATTAAAGTAACGAAATAGTTATAGCTAATAAACCAGCAAAGGAGATAAAATGTAATCATAAAAAATACTCTGTTTTTATGATAAGTACATTCTTTAATCCCCATCATTTAATTCCCCCCTCCACCCTCCTCTTTGGAAACCATCAGTTTGTTCTCTATGGTTAAGAGACTGTTTCTTGGTTTCTCTCTCTTTCTCTCTTTTTTCCTTTGCTTGTTTGCTTTTTCTTAAATACCACATATGTGTAAAGTCATATAGTATTTGTCTTTCTCTGACTGGCTTATTTTGCTTAGTATTATACTCTCTAGCTCTAGACTAAAAGTACATTAGTGCTTTCCAAGGGATACTGGGGCTGAAGCGATTGCTAATGGTTTCAGAATTTCTTGTGATAAAATTGTTCCAAAATTAACTGTGATGATATTTGCACAATTCTGTGAATATACTTGCAACCATGGAGTTGTATACTTTAAAGGGGTGAATTGTATGTTATGTGAATATATCTCAATAAAGTTGTTTTTTAGGGAAAAGGAATATTCAATTAACCCAAAACAGAAAGAAAAAGGAAGATAAGAATAGATGAAAGAAATAGAAAAAAATAACAAGATGATAGATAAAACATATCAATAATCACATTAAATATAAGTTGTCTATATACCATAATCAAAGGGCAGAGATTGTCAGGTTGAATTAAAAGGCAATCCCCAACTATGTGCTGTCTACAAGGAATACAGTTTAAATGTAAAGACACAAATAAGTTAAAAGTAAAAGGGCAGAAAAATTGCAGCATGATAACACTAATCAAAAGAAACCTGGTATGGCTTTATTAATATCAGACATAGTAGATTTCAAAGCAAATCATATTCCTGGGGAAAAAGAAGGTCATTTCATAATGATAAAGGGGTCAATTCATCAAGAAGACATCATACTGCCAAACATTTATGTACCTACAAACAAAGCTTTAAAACACGTGAAGCAAAATCTGACAAACTTTCAAGGAGAAACAGATAAATCCACAATCACAATCAGAGATTTAATACCCCTCTCACAATAATTAAATAGAAAAAGTAGACAGGAAATTAGTAAGGATATAGGAGATGTTAAAACTTGATCTAGCTGATCTGACTGACATTTATTAATACTCCATCCACAAATAGCAAAATACACATTCTTTCTAAGTCTTTACAGAATATTTACCATCAAAGAACACAGTATAAGTTTATGAGGTGTCTACAGCTGTGCCAAGCATTGTATTAGGCTCTTTATATACATTACCTCTAGACTTTAGGATCAATTTTAAGATGGGCATTATTAATTTCATATTTCAAATGAGAAAACTGAGGCTCAGAGAGACAAAGTAAGATGTTTGAAGAATGCTCTATAGCTAGAAAATGGCAAGCAGGGTTTCTGCAGCTGTCACCTTCAGGTACTTTTCACTAAATCAGGTAACATGATGCCCCCAGTTTTATTTTTGTTTTTCAACATTTCCTTAGTGATTCGGGGTCTCTTCTGATTCCATACAAATTTTAGGATTATTTGCTCCAGCTCTTTGAAAAATACCAGTGGAATTTTGATTGGAATGGCATGTTCTTATGACTTTGATTTCTAAATTATGATATTGCAATTATTCTCTTGCAATTGCTATTTTTTGTTTTGTTTTGTTTTGTGATACACTTCAAAGTGCATATGGTGACTTCCAGAGAAAACTGCATTCTCTTTGAAGGAAAGAGTCCTATCTTACTCATCTTTTCTATCTGAACTACTCATCAATGTACCTAGTAGGTGCAGTGCTCTCCTTTCAATTGGCACTGAATCCCAAAGCCGTGCAGCCCAGGATCTTGTCAGCAGTAAGGCTTGGAAATGGATATTTACCTTGCCTTCAAATGTAGGTAATACCCAGTTTAAGAATAAGTATTGACCTAAAAGTTCCTTTGTAAACCTCTTTTTTTTTTTTTTAAGATTTTTTACTTATTCATTTGAGTGAAAGGAGAGAGAGGGCATGGGCAGGGAGGTGGGTCTCACTGAGCAGAGTGCCTGATGTTAGACTCAATCCCAGGATCCTGAGATCATGAACTGAGCTGAAGGCAGATGCTTAACTGACTGAGGCAACCAGGTGCCCCCCTTTGTAAGTCTCTTATTTAACACTGAGAATGTAAATGGGAGTTAAATTCCCAGGATAAAATAAAGAAATTCAGTTGAGCACATAATATGTTTAAAATTTGGTACTAACATAGTACATCAGGTACAATCAACCAACATTTATAACTAGGCTGATGAAGGAAAACGTTTTTCAGTTTTCATTCCCAAACACCAGGCACACATTTCTTCTCCATTTGCTGGCTCTCACAGGGAAGCAGGGGATAGACTCTGGCAATGGCCAAGTGGTCTTTGGTGGGAAGCAGTAGGAAAAAAAGTAGGAAACTGCTCCTATTACTAGTGATGGTTAACCCACCATATTACATCTGCTAGAAGGACATCTTCTTATGGTGTTCTGAATAAAGGAACAAATGATAGTTGCCTTCATTATGGCAATTTGTATGTCCAAACAAGGAGTGTCTAATGAGTAGTCCTAATTAGAGGATCCTTAAATTGGAGACTCTCTGTACAAATATTCAGTCTATTAATTGGGACTAATACCAGAAATAACTACTATAGATGTCAAAAGCTCCCAACATAAATGGCTTGGGTGTTGAGATTATCTCTGGAAACCTCACTGCTGGCTATATCACAAACACATACACAATCACTACCCTGTCCCATTCTCATATGCATTGCTACTTGCTAGGAGCATTTTCTTCTCTCTATCTGAAATGCTGTAGCCCCTTTTCCTATTACTGATAAACAGTGTATTTCCAGAACACGTATTTTAAGTAAAGCTTTTTTTTTAAAGTAAAGTTTTATTTTCCTACAGTCTAATTTTTATGCATTTAAGAATGTACCAAGGTCTAGGAATTCTGAGAAAAGAATAGCAGTTATTTTTCACTAGGGTGTTCCCTCTTTTACTGACCCTTTTCTTTCCTTCGAATCGCATCAGCCCTCTTCATTTACATGCTATACTTTGAAGGAACTTCAGTGTGTTTCCTCTCAGCTACAGGCTAGAGGTTGAATATCTAGTTACTAGCAGGCAAGAGAGCAAAAGAATAATGAAAACTGTTAGCATGTGACCTATTATCATCTATCTATTTAATATAACAACAACATAGAAACAATTTGTTTTCTGGACCAAAAGACAGGGTGGATCCTAGAGGTTGCCAACACAGGTTATAAGGTATGATTTGACAGGAAACATCAGGTCTAGCTTGTAAGAAAGACTGGTCAGTTTCCAGAAAATGTGGCCATGCCTAGGGGGCTGAGACAGAAAGCAAGAAAGAACTTTGTCCCTGACCTTCCCCCTTCTTGTGCATCCAGGGCCTGGAGAGCAGTAGAAGGTAGACACCGGGCTATAGGCTGGGCCTGGGAGAGCAATACTGGTGCTCGATGGAAGATGGTGCAAACAGGAGGGAGGATTAGAGGCCAGAGGCTGGCCTAGAGCCTCAGGCTGGGACAAAGGAAAGGGTCCTAGGGAGCTGAACAATCAGGAGGTCAAAACCAGGAGAATGCCACGCAGATACAAAGCTCTGAAGACTGAGGAAGGAAGTGTTTCATCTTCTTTCTGCTGAACAGGCCCCATATGTAACCAGCTGGATTCAGTATTGCTAGTAAGCAACCTACCACTCCCAGAAATTGATAACGTGGTTTCCACCCTTCCCTCTCCTTCCTTCGCCAACTCTCCTTGAATTGGCAAAATAACAAAGGGGAACATGTAAGCCTAACAGAAGAATGTGGGCAAACATTCAAAAAGTGAACAAGGTAGACCTAAGTGTTCAGACATGGATACATTAGATTGCCCAGTTATCATGGCCCTGTAGAAGTTCATTCTCACGTGGAATGTCTGCAAGCCACGGAAACAAGCAGGTGGAGAGACTGCATCTCTACAGAACAAAGATGAATAGGGCCACCTGCTGTAGGGTTTGGCAACTCAAGACATACTTTGGAGGGGGGTGTACCCAAAGCAATGTTCTCTTTCAAAAGATGTAACTTTGCAGTGTTGCTGTTTTTCCTGGTTTCCATGTTCTATGTCTGGCTGCCAGTGGGAGGCAGTGGGTGTGAGAGGGGGAAGGCAGGGCTCTGGGGAGACAAGATAGTTAGCTTGAAAATACTGAGGAAAACCTGCAGGCTAGGGGACTTACTTTTCTTTTCTCTCCCAGTCCTAAAGGGGACAGACAGGGAAAGGCTGGGCCTGATCCAGGGAAATGGGGGTCAGAGGCTCTGCCCTACCCACACTTCTGCTTTGGCCCAGTTAGCACAGTGTCCCTTCAAATCCCTCCTCCTCCTTGGTCAGATGTGGCCCTGGGATCGAGGGCACAGACCCTCTGGACTGGAGGTATTCCTGCTCACTTTCCACCTTTGCAGACCCTGGACTCCTTCTACTGCCCCATTCTGGCCTTGGCTAACCTCCCTGGGTTCGAATCACAGATTATATGGAAAGCGTTTCTCAACAGTAGCACTACTAATATTTTGGGCCAGAAAATTCTTTGTTTGGGAAGCTGTTACAGGTTGAATTCTGTTCCTCTGAAATTATGTTGAAACCTTCACCTCAAGCACCTGAGAAGGTGACCATTTTTTAAAATAGTGTCATTGCAGACATAATTTGTTAAAATGAGGTCATATTGGAACTGGGTGGACTTTAATCCAATATGGCTAGTAGCCTTATAAAAAGATGGTCATGGGGCCTCAAAACACTTTTTCTGAAGATGGCACCAAAGATGAAGAAGGAAGTTCTGCCTCTCCCAAAGCAGGGGCTAAAGCAAAGGCGCTGATGGCCAAGAAAGTGGTACTAAGAGGTGTCCACAGTCACATACAAAATAGAGATTCACATGCTGCCTACTTCTGATGGTCTGAGACACCACATCTCTGAAGGCAGCCGAAATATCCTCAAAGGGGCACCCCCAAGAGAAGCAGTCTTGACCTCTATGCCATCCATCATCAAGTTCCCCCGACTATCTAGTCAGCCATGAAGGAAATAGAAGACAACAACACACTTGTGTTCATTGTGGTCAATAAGAAGCAGATTAAACAGACTCTGAGGAAGCTCTATGACATTGAGGTGGCCAAGGTCAACACCCCAATCAGGCCTGATAGAGACAAGAATGCATATGCTTCCACGGACTTCTGATGATGATGCTTTAGATGCTGCCAACAAAATCAGGATCATCTAAATGGAGTCCAGCTGGCTAATTCTAAATATACATTTTTTCACCATAAAAAAAATGGGCATGTGAAGATACAGACACAGGGAGAGCACCATGTGACATGAAGGCCAAGAATGGAATGATACAGCTACAAGCCAAAGAACATCAAAGATTGCCAACAAACTATCAAACTCTAGGAGGGAGGCCTGGAGCAGATTCTCCCCCCTAGCCCTCAGAAGGGATCAACCCTGTGGATGGACACCTCAATCTCGGTCTTCCAGCTTCCAGAACCAAGATAATTCATTTCTGTTGTTTTAAGCCTCCCCCTCACACCCCCACCTTGTGCTACTTTGTTATAATAGCCCTAGGAAATTAATACAGGAGATGTTCTTTGTACTGTCCAATGTTTAGCAGAATTCCTGGCCTATACCCACAGGATGCCAATAGCAGTCTCCAGATATAACACCCCAAAGTGTCCCTAGACATTGCAAACGTCCCTTGGGGGGGGGATAGCCTTCTCTTTGAGAACTACTGTCTTAGATCACAAGACTATAGAGGAAGCCCTAGAGAGGGAGACCATACTACTTCCTCAGCTTACAGTGCTTTTCTGATAATCTTTAGATGGAAGAAGCCTTGGGCAATCATCTAGTACTGTGGTTCTTATAGGACAGGATGAGGGGGTAGATAAAGGAGCTTGGGGGAGAAAAGCAGTATCCAAGCCCTAAGTCAAATAACTCCAATTATAATGGCCAGGGGTGGGGGTGAGTATATGGTAGCATATTTTTAAAAAGATCACTGCAGCCATTATCTAGAGTTAAAATCACTCATCTAAGCGCAGGACTCAAAGTCTGGGCTGAAATTCGGAGGTGACAGAAATCTAGTCTTTTGCCTTAAAATAAAATGGCTCTAGTCTTTGAATGAATAGTGATGCTTCTGAAGACCAGAAAAATTTAGAACAAAAGATTATAATGGATTTAATATTGTGCTTAGAAGTTGAAATATAGTAACTGTGGTTTATAAAAGCAAAAACTGGAAATAACCAAAATGTTCAACAATAGGGGGCTGGTTCACTACATGGAGGTATTGTTACATGATGCTATCATGGCAATAATGTTCCGAAGACTATTTAGTGATCTGAGGAAGTGTTCTTGATGTAAGATTAAATGAAAAAGGCAGGTAAACCAAAGTATCATTTTACCTATCTACCTACCTATGTACCAGCAATAAAACTACTACTCTAGGATTTTGATAGATTCCTGCCTCTCATTCAGGTCTTTTATCTATTTCAAGTTTATCTTTGTGTACGGTATAAGATAGGGAGTAACCTCTTTGACATCGACCACAGCAACTTCTTTCAAGACATGTCTCCAAAGGCAAAGGAAACAAAAGTGAAAATGAACTTTTGGGACTTCATCAAGATCAAAAGCTTCTGCGCAGCAAAGGAAACAGTCAACAAAACAAAGAGGCAACCCACAGAATGGGAGAAGATATTTGCAAATGACACTAGAGACAAAGGGCTGATACCCAAGATCTATAAAGAACTCAAACTCAACACTCAAAAAACAGATAATCACGTCAAAAAAAATGGGCAGAATACATGAACTGACACTTCTCCAAAGAAGACATACAAATGGCTCACAGACACATGAAAAAATGTTCACCATCATTAGCCATCAGAGAGATTCAATCAAAACCACATTGAGATACCACCCTACACCAGTTAGAATGGCCAAAATTAACACAACAGTAAATAGCAAGTGCTGGAGAGGATGTGGAGAAAGGGGAACTCTCTTATGCTGTTGGTGGAAGGCAAGTTGGTGCAGCCACGTGGGAAAACAGTATGGCGATTCCTTAAGAAATTAAAAATAGAGCTACCTCGTGACCCTGCAATTGCACTGCTGGGTATTTACCCCCAAAGATACAGATGTAGTGAAAAGAAGGGTCATCTGTACTCCAATGTTCATAGCAGCAATGGCCACAATCACCAAACTGTGGAAAGAGCCAAGATGCTCTTCAACAGATGAATGGATAAGGAAGATATGGTCCATATATACAATGGAGTATTATGCCTCCATCAGAAAGGATGAATACCTAACTTTTGTATCAACATGGACAGGACCGGAGGAGATCATGCTGAGTAAAATAAGTCAAGCAGAGAGAGTCAGTTATCATATGATTTCACTTACTTGTGGAGCATAAGGAATAACACAGAGGACATTAGGAGAAGGAAAGGAAAAATGAATTGGGGTAAATCGGAGGGGGAGATGAAGTATGAAAGACTGTGGACTCTGAGAAACAAGCTGAGGGTTTTGGGGGGTAGGGGGTTAGGTGAGCCTGGTTGTGGGTACTAAGGAGGGCACGTATTACATGGAGCACTGGGTGTGGTACATAAACAATGAATCTTGGAACACTGAAAAAAAATTTTTAAAAAATTACTACTGTTCATGACAGCTGCCATTTTGGGATCTACTTACAAACATTATTACATGTGGTAGATTATGTCATTGTCTCCAATTACAGATAAGAAAAGTGAGGTTTGGAAAGACTAAAGAACTTGAGTAACCTCACAGAGCTGGTGAAAGGTGGATGCTAGTCTGGAATTCACCTTTGTTTCACCCTATGCAAAATATTCTTTGCATTCTGCTGTGCTAAATAAAAATTTGCTGATAAATATTATGAGTTTTTACAGGATTATCTCTGAGTGATATTAGCAATGATTTTTCTTTTCCACTATTTTCTTGTTTTCCACATGTCCTATGGTGAATATGTATTAATGTTATAAGCAGAAGACATGGAAAAGTTACGTAAAGTATAAAACTCATATACACATTCTTTAGAAATTATTCCAAAAAATAAACAGAAATTTTTATATCTACACACGTTTGCTTATTTTTGTATGTGTAAGAAGAATGATGTGAAAGATAACTGATTACCTGGGGAGGGAGGGAAAGAGGAGTAGAGGGATAATTAGCATTTCTATTTATATATCTTTGCAACATTTCACTTGTTATAACAACAGACAGGAATCTCTTTCAAAATATGAAAAATACCAAATAAAAGACATTTTAAAGGAAAAGATAAGATTCCAATATATTTTTGTAAACAAAGTACATTTGGAAGTACAAATAGATTTCATTACAAATGTATTTAGCTTAGGCATGGGTGCATTTCCTAGCTCTGGGATCCTGAAGACACAAATGTCTGACCAGCCACAGTGAAACATAATTATCAAAAAATGTAAAAACTCTCTGCAGCCCTTATCAAAGATGTCATCTTTCTCAGTTTGGACTTCATGACATTGCTCATCAAAGCTTAAAAGAAACATGATGTTGGTATGACATGTATATGCAAAAAAAATTCAGTTCCAAATACTCCCCTATGACGTCCTTAGCGATCATTCTCGCTGGGCACAGTGCCAGCCATCAACTACCCACAACCCTGAATTGTTTTCCTCCATAGTCAGAGGTAAGAGACATGTCAAATTTGAAAAGACTTAATAGTGAGACAAGCTCTTGGACAATAGCCCAAAGAGCTTCTGTGTGGAATGGGGCTGTATGGTCTGGTTGCAAGCCTGCCTTATCACTGCGGTGTAACTATGAAAGCCCTGCGCCAGCGGCATGGAGCCCACAGCAGCACACGGGCAGGCCAGGGCCAGGCCTTCAGAGGCCTCCATGTAGGATACTGACAAGCTGGTGTGGACTGAAATGCTTGGGGCTCTTTAACTGAAAACCATCAAAACAAAGATAGTCTGACCCAAATGTGAAAGGAATTAACGGGAGAGATCCTGTTATTCTCTTCCCGTCTGATAGGTCCATTCTAGGACTGGGATTTCAGTGGGTTAGAAAGGCTAGGTTGCTTGGATATCAGCTTCCCCAGGTGTGCTGTTAGGCTCATCACCATCATCATCATCCAGGAGAAATAAGGCTGTTAACCACAGGGATGCTTCTGGGCCCACAGGGAGTAACACAAACTGCTTGAGGGGCTGTATTCCCCGGTCAGGTTCCCCTGAATGCAAGCCTGCCCTAGAAGGCCACTGAAGTGATGCAAGAAATTCTCAGTGAGGGAAAAAGAAAACCTTAGCCTCTGCAGGGGTCCTGGGCATGTCTCTTCTACTCACAACTGGGATCAGTGAACACTGCCATGTGCCCTGAAGCATCCAAAAAAAGGGTGAGTTATATTCAGAATGCTCTGTACAAAGCATGAGGAGTTTAAGCTGTACTTCAGAGAGTTTACCATCAATAAATGTGAAATTTGAAGTTGCAGCAAGAAGCAATTAATGTTAAGCCTTGGTTCTCGAGGAAATTAAATTATGTAGAAGAGTTCATTCTCCAAGGACGTAAAAGAAATGAGGTCTGACAGTAGTACAAGGTGGTGATACAATGCTGAGAGCACCCTAGGTAGCAGAGTCATTGGGTAAGATGGAGAAGCCAGAAGAAGTTTTCAGAAGGAGGTGCATTTTTGAGCCAACTCTGAAGTCTAAAATGTGAAGGTAAAGGAGGGGGGATCTGCCAGGCAGTGCAACAGGTTGGGCAGAGGTCCAGATCAGGAGGTCAGGATGACGTGAGGGCTTTGACGAGGGGCTGAGAAAGATACAATCCTGAGGGTTTCTCCTTTGAGCCAGGGTTGGAGAGGAAAAGCTTGTTGGAGGTATACAGCAGGAGTGGCTAAGGGCTCTCCAGGAGGAAAGGCCACCTGTCCTTAGAGAAGCATGGTTCAGGTGTCTTGGTGGGACAAACACCAGACGGTTGTTTCATAATGTGGGAGGGTGGTGGGAAGGGGGGTAAGGGAGGCGGGAGGGCCAGAGGAAGGAGACCTACATGAAGAATGGGGCCACCTGCTTCCCCTTCTCAAACAGGGCTGGATTCAGAGATCAGCTTGAAGTCAGAAGAGACACCATCTACCCACCGAGGACTAGCCAACACAATCTGTGGGTCCTCTGACACCTCGGGATCCCCAGTTTCCAAGAGAAAACATGTTCTTCCCATTTCCTAGCCTTAGGAGTTTGCATGAAGAGGCTCAGCCATGGAAGCATTTCCTCAGTTGGATGAGAGAGGCTGCAGGGGATCAAGTTCTCCCCACACACGGCGTTCCAGGGAAAAGAAAGAATTTGAAGAGCTGCTGATGGGACTGTGAGATAGGGAAGGGTCACGAGGGTCAGGCTCACATCCCATCGTTCGCCCCATTATCTGGAGCTCTTGAGTGTTCCTGACTTTCATGGGCCCATAGCTATCTTCTATGACCACAAACCATGCCCATAGCCCTCATAGTCATGAAAGCCTCAGCAAGAAATTCCTTGCAAAGTTACCCTCAGCGCTGTAAAAGGGCAAGTTAAGCAATGGGGTTATGGAATGGTCACACAATGAATAGCAGCAAGTTCGCTAGGAGACGGGGTCTAGCGGGGCATCAATCATCTCACTGAATCCTGTGAAAGTCAATGCGAGAGCCCCAGTAGAGCAGCAGGGCTACCTGGAAGAGCCGGGCAGGGCTGGGGGCAGCACCACTTTGGGGCTGGGCAGATCCCCAGGAGCAGGGCTTTCTCTCTTCTTTCTGGTTAAAAGGGCATGTGAGATCAGTGGCCAAAGCGCACTACATACAAAGCATCATGTTTCCATTTTCATTTCCAAATTCACTTTTGACCCCAAAGTCTCCCTGATCTACACTTACACAAACAACAGAACAAGGCTCATTAAATCAACAGCTCTAGCTTTAGAATGTGGGACGTCTCCCCAGCTAAACCGGCTCCACATGGGAACCTGGCCCTCAAATCATGTGCAAAGCCTGGGGCACAAAGAGTTCAGTTAAACTCCGAGACTGGTCAGCACATTGTCTCTCTTGGGAGACACCCAGAATGGGGCTGTATCATCAATCTTTTCTGTATCTGTAGTTCCTCTATCCTGAGCGAGTTCCAGATGTGATCTCATCCACTATATCCCCCGAATAATAATGATAATTCACATCTGCTCTGTGCTCTAGACTTGAAGTGCTTGCATTCAAGTATATGTTTTCTCATTTAATGTCCACTTCAACTACAATGGGATAAGTATTCTTCCCATTCTATGGATGTAGAAATGAGGTCTAGTGAGTTAAATGATCTGCAAATGCTGCTGGAGAAGCTCTGGGCCTTCTAGCTCAGGCATTCCCATCCCCAGATCCTTCTCACTGGATCTTTTGCCTCCCATAAGGAAGATAGGAGCAAGAACCTGTAACTCCCATTTTACTGATGGGGATATGTTAAGTAAGCTTCATGGAAAGCACGGAGTAAGGAAAGAGAATCTAGGGAATTACCCTGTGTCAGGGTCATCCAGTACCAACTTATCTGGCCACCTGAAGCCATGATGGGATGTAATTTCCTGGAATAAATCTCAAACCTTATCCTTTCAGAGTGTCATCAGAGTGATAGCTACGGTGCATGGGTCAGACCCAAAGTTTATATCTAAATAACGCTCTCTTCTCTAGCTTTATGTTTTTTAAATTTTTAAAGAAGATTTTACTTATTTATTTTAGAGAGAGAGAGAGAAGAGAGAGTACAAGCACGGGGAAGGGCAGAGGGAGAGAATCTCAAGCAGATTCTGTGCACAGCCCAAGGGATCAATCTCCCAACCCTGAGACCATGACCCTGAGACCACGACCTGAGCTAAAAATCAAGAATTGGACACTCAAATGACTGAGCTACTCAGGTGCCCCAGCTGTATGTTTTAAAGCAAATGAGACTGACCTTGTGAATTCCCAAGACACTGAAGAGTCCATAATCTTAGGCAGAGTCCAAACCACATGAAGAAGAAAAACTGAAACATGTCTGTCACACGGATTTGGACTTCCCTTTTTAGCCTCACTTACTGCCCCCTTCCCTCGATGTTATTTTCAAATTCTAAGCATATGATGGACTAAAGTCCACCAGAGTTATTTCAAGCCTTACTTGGCATTGCTGAAGCTCAGATACATTATACAAAAGAGCCCACAGTGTGAAATACCATGGAGATATGTAATTACAGTGGAGGTTGCCAGTACTCAGCACGGTTGGCTCCTAGAATGTAGCAGGTCTCTGAAACTCAAAGGGCAGTGCCTAGGGCTGGCTGGCATTTGCCCATGTATGCCAAGACAAATAAAGGCACGAGTCCCAATGAGGCTTGGATGTCCCCTCATGTTATAGGATGCCTCGAGAGCTCAGCTCCCTCTGTCCCAAACCTGGCTTCCTTTCCAGGTGGAATAACTCAGACACAATGCTTTGTTCCTGCCAGTACTTGGCAGCAGGCTTTTCTCCTGTTAAAAATGTATTCTAAACAAAATTAGTTCATGAAAATGCCTCCGGTTGCTCACTGGCAGAGAAAAAAAAGACATATCTGCTTGGTGGGTTGTTCTTGTTGGTGATAATGTGTTTTATTTTCTGGTTTGTGTCATATAAAGCCTGAAGCCCTTCGGGGGCTCTTAGGGGCTGGTTCCTGGCTGGTTTCAGAAAAGATGGGACAGACATGAAGGGAGAAAGGTAGAGGAGCAGGAAAGCCTTGGAGGGCACTTATAAACTGCCATTTTCCAAAGCTTTCTCTTGGTAGAGGATTCTGAATCCTTGGGTTAAACCCAGGTCTCCATTTTCAATGATTATTTTGCCTCTCTTTACATATTTATAATTGTACCTGGTTTTAATAACCTATAATTATAAATTACCAGACTCTGGGAAAGAGTAAGAAGTCTTCATATTAGAGACTTCACCAAAAAAATAAATAACATTATAGATTACCATGGTAATCTGCAATGCCATAGCAATCAATAACAGTGTATCCATTACTATGGATATATCCTTAAGTGAGAAAAGCCAGTGACCATACATAAGAATATGTATTCCTCCCTACGTATAGGGAAGAAAATCTGGGAGAATAAATACCAATGTATTAGCCACTGTTAGACAACTGAGTGGGTGGATTATTTTTGGTCCTATTTGCTTGTCTGCTTTTCTATATTGAATATGTGCAATTTTATAATTAAAAATAAAAATATAAATATAAATAAAAAGGGAAACATTGTTTGGGAAAAAAAAACTCTCTAAAGGATTGTTGAAAAGCTCTGTTTTTCCTACTATGAATGCATATGTGCTAGAAGGGCTTTGGGGTCAGCCCACCTGGGTTCAAATCTTGCCTCCTAACCTTGAAGGATCCTCCTCTCTGGGCCTGATTCTTCATCTGGAAAATGAGGATAAATTAACACTTACTCTAAAGGGTGGTTTCAAAGATTCTATGAGCTATTCTTTATAAAGTATGTATTGAATAAATGGCATTTCTTATCATTACTTATTCTGATAAGCTTCACTTTATAGCACAGATTTAGAACCTTGCAAATTCTTTTCAAAGTATTTTTATCCCCCTGTATGCAAATCTATTGGCCCTCCCTCTAGTGTTCAGTCCAGCCAGCGCTAGCTTCTAGGGCAGCAAGCTCATTGCTAAGGCCCATGGTACTCAGTGTGTCACAGAAATGGAAAGAAGAGGGAAGAGAAAGGAAATCGATTTGGTTTCTCTTCACCTGGGCAGGTTGACCTGTGCTGAAATTAATTATTGGAAGACACAGTAATAAATGGTTTGCTTTCAGAATCAATACTGGGCAGACAGGAGAGCTTTCCTCTGGAACAGCCTTTCCTGTTTCCTTTTTAAATCGTGTCAATACTTTCTAAGAGACAGTATTCTCATTGTGCATGGTAAATATGTTGTCATGCTATGGAACTCAAGTAGTTACACTCTTGGTACCTTCTTTATTTCTTTTTAAAGATTTTTATTTATTTGACACATAGAGACAGAGATCACAAGTGGGCAGAGAGGCAGGCAGAGAGAGAGGAGGAAGCAGGCTCCCCGCTGAGTAGAGAGCCCGATGTAGGACTCGATCCTGAGACGGTGAGATCATCCAGAGGCAGCGGCTTAACCCACTGAGTCAAAGGCAGAGGCTTAACCCACTGAGCCACTCAGGCACCCCTTTCATACCCTTCTATGGAGGACACTGAGTCTGAAAATTCTCTAGAGTGGAGAGTGCTCTTACTTGGTGCCCAGACTCTCTTTTCTTCCTTCTCCCTTTCCTGGGGCCCTGTGGCAGGCTTGGCTCCAGCCCAGTTTCAGAAATCAAATGGAAACACACATCTCACCAACAGACCTCCACATCAGGTCCCCTTGGCAACCATCCAGCCCTGCCCAATGCTCAGTTTTGATCCTGTCCCTAAGAATCAGTCCTTCCTTACCTGATGTCCCAGGAACCTTGCCTCCAACTTGCAGCCTAGTAGCTGGAGCCTTGCTATCTTTTGAGAGCCTTCCCACAGACAAACTGCCCATTCTCCTCCTTGCATTTCTGAACATATTCACTCCTGGATGCCCAGTGCTTGGTACCCAGTACCTACCGTCCCCAGGCAGAATGCACCACTATTCCATTTGTTTCCTTGGTTCTGATTGTTCAAATTAGATGGCCATTTCTTCCATAATGTTTAACCTGAAGATCAGGCTTCTCAGTACCCATAGCTGATCTGTCCCCTTAGCACTTGTATGGCATACTGTATGGCGCAGCATGACATTGGCATAAAATCAAATACATGGATGCAAGGGACAGAATAGAGAGTCCAGAAATAAAGCTATACATATACAGTCAACTAGTCTATGATAAAGGAGGCAAGAGTATAGAAAAGGGAAGAAACCTACTCTTCCCAACATGGTTAAGCAGTCCACACCAAGCTGAATGTTGAGAGATGATAGCAGGGTACTTGATAACCCAGCCTAGAAGAGACTGAGGCTTAGAGGTATTCTATCATCACCACCCCATGGCCACCACTGCTGCCACAGAGGCCACTGCTCATCAAGCATCTCCTATGAACCAAACTCTCTATTAGGCACTTGCCATATGTTATTTCCAACAGTCACATCACTCCCCAGAGTTGCTGTCCCTAGATCCAGTTTAGAGAAGGGCATTGAGGCTCAGGGAAATAAAGTGACTGGCCTAAGACCAATACACAGCAAAGAAAACCATTAGTAAACAAAAAAGCAACCTACTGTATGGCAGAAGACATTTACAAATTGCATATCCAATGAGGAGTTGATATCCAAAATATATAAAGAACTTATACAACTCAACACCAATAAACCAGATAATCCAATTTAAAAAACCAGCAGAGGACCTAAAAAGACATTTTCCCAAAGAAGATATATAAATGACCAACAGACATAAGAAAAGAGACCCAACATTGCTAGGCATCAGGGAAATGCAAATTAAAACCACAATGGGATATCACTTTATCTCAGAAGGGTTAAAATAAAAAACATGAGAAATGTTGGCAAGGATATGAAGAAAAAGGAACCCTCACGCACTACTGGTAGGAATGAGACCATGTAGTCACTGTGGAAAAACATTGTGGAGACTCCTCAAAAAACTAAAAGTAGAACTACCATATGATCTAGTAATTCCACTACTGGGTATTTACCCAAAGAATATGAAAACAAGAATTCAAAAAGATATTTGTACCCCTATGTTTATTGGAACGTTTTTTCTAATAGCCAAGATATGGAAACAACCCAAACCCATGTGGCCATTGATAGATGAGTGTAAAAAGATGATGTGGTGTGTGTATATGTGTGTATAAAGGAATATTAATATATATTTTAAAAATATGTACTAAAGGTTCTTAATGGAATATTAATATATAATATAACATAATAATATTCATATGATGGAATATTACTCAACTGTAAAAAAGAATGAAATCTTGCCATTTGCAACAACAACAACTTAGAAGTTATAGTGCTTAAGTGAGAGAAGTCATTCAGGGATACGCAAATATGACTCATATGCAGAATTTAAGAAACAAAATAAATGAATAAAGAAAAAAGAGACAAAAAAATGAACTCAAATATGGAGAATAATCTGGTGGTTTCTAGAGGGGAGGTTAATGGGGGGATGGGTGAAATAGATAAAGGGATTGATAGAACATTTATATTGATGAGCACTGAGAAACATATAGAATGGCTGGATTATGATATTGTATACCTGAAACTGATAGAAGACTGTATCTTAATCATACTTGAATAAAAAAAAATGAAAAAAGAGAAATACCTAACTCATTAATGTTATAAGGATTAAGTGAGTTAGTATAGGAAAGATAGAACAGTGTCCAGTACACAGAAAGTACTCTGTGTTATGCTACTATCATTATTGTTGGTGTTAGGGTCTCTTCAATAGAGAGAAGCAAAAAGTATCTATCAATGAACATGATATACTGAATCAAATGAAGTATGACCAAATGAGTTATCTTGGACTTAGAATGAATATACTGAACATAAAATCAGTATACTGTATACTTCTTTTATCTAATTTACTTTTTGGGTATTTTCTTTTTTTCCCTTTAAAATTCTTCTGGAAAAGGCCAATATTATTCATCTCTCAAAATAGAATTTTTGCAAGAGATAAAGAACTTCACTACATATAAGCTAAGGAGGAAGAGGGTTAACAATACAGTATGAAGATAGCTATCCCAGCTGGAAAAATCAAGGAAACTTAGTGGAGCTGGAAATGCACATAGTAAGGATTACCATTTCCTCTTGTCAAGATTGGTTTCTTAGGACTTCAACTGAAATTATTTTTTAGGGTTTTTTTTTTTTCAATTTAAAAAAAAACAGCAGAGTCCAAAAATCTCACTCAAAATATGACTAAAAAAATACTTCTTTCCAAGTGTCAGATCCTGAGCAGGGCCATCCAGGTTGATCCCAGCTCAGTGCAGTCTCACTAATTCTAACAGGGTGCCTCTCAGGCCCCAGGCTATATGGTTCTGGGGCTTGCATTCTTATGAATATTCATCCAATCTACTTCTCTTCCATTTATCATGAATTGGAATTGGAAGGGATCTCAGAGATAATCGGACCTGATATCCATCCCACAAAGAAATCCTCTCTGTACCATTAATTTACTTTTTCAAGTGCCAATTGCCTGTTAGGCTCCCTGTGCTAGGCATTGAGATAAAAAGACTAATGAGACAAAATTCATGCTCTAAGGAAGTCACAGTCCAGCTGGGGAGTGAGGCTGGCCTAAAATTAATGATGACGCTGCATGATAACTGCCATCACAGGAATATGGCTAAAATAAGTGGATGCCTAGAAAAGAGGCATTCAACCAAACTGCAGAGACCACTTCTGAGAAGAGAAGATACTTGATATGATTGTTTCAAGATGAACAGAAGCTGCCAGGGGTGGTCAGACTTAAATAAATAGGAGTGATAAAAGAGCAGACAGCACTGACACTTGAGAGCATGGGATGTTCAGATACAAACAGGGACATCAGGAGTATGGGGAGGGGGGCGGTAAAGGGAACACATGAGGGATAAAAGATAAAGCCAGAGAGGCAGTAGCCAGGTCATAAGAAGGTTTATGATATCAATAGTTTGAACTTATGGCAGTGTGTGGAAGGATTTAAGGAGACTATGACAAGTTAGGGAAAACAGGAGGATAGTGTGACAAACCAAAGATGAGATAATGAGACTCTCAGGCAGTGGCAATAGAGATGAAAGGAAAGGGACACATAAAGAGGTAGCATCAGTAGGACTTCGCAAAGGATTCAAAAGGTGTGAGAGCCAAGTAGAAGTCAAGAATGACTCCCAAGTTTCTGGCTTGAGCAAATGGGTTGTTGGTGTCCTTCCCTGGCATGGGAAATACAGGAAAAAGAACACATCTAGAAGGGGTGGAAAATGATAAAATAAATTTTGGATACACTGGATTTGAGAACCCACCAAGAAATCAAAGTAGATGTGTCCAGAGAGTTAACGGGTTTATGAACAGGTTGCTCTGGGATGAGATCAGAGATAAGACATGGATTTCAGAGCCATCAGACTAAGGGTGGCAGTTGAGGCTACGACAGAGTATAAAATCATGCCTGGGGTGTACTGTAAGAAGAGATGGTCTGAGGAAATCCTTGGGAAAAGGGAGAAGAGCCCAAGAAGGACCAGCTAGAAAGATGTAAGGAAACTAAGAGAGCATGGTGTCATGGAAGGCTGGGGGGAGAGAATTTAAAATGGAGGAAATGGTCGACAGGGTCAAATGCCTTCCGAAGACCATTTAATTTCTGAAAAGTGTCCTTTGGATTTAGCAACAAAAAAGCCCAGTTGAAGACTTGGATAAGATTATCCTCATTTGCCCAGAGGGAACAGAAGTCCAACGCAGGGGTCAAAGCGCATCTAGGAGATGAGGAAATAGAGGTGGCAAATACTCTTCTCTCATACACCTGGGCTATGAAGGAAAGGAGAAGCACAGAGAAAGCAGTCTATACTACCAGAAAAGATAGCTCAAGTTTCTTTTTATTCACTTTTTTGTTTGTTCATTTTTAAAATAGGAAAACTTGAGGATTTTTATATCCTAAGGGAATAAAGGGTCACCTCTACCAGAAAAGCTCGAGTGGTAAGAAGCACACGACATCACAAAGTATTTCACTCTGATTTTGGACAGCTCATAAAAAAATCAAGTATGGGTTAGAAGTTATATCTGGATGAAGCTAAAATTGGCTTCACTATTCCTTCCACCCTTATCTCTTCTACAGGAAGCCTTCAACTATTAAGCCTATTGCCCTGCGTTCCATAAAACACTATTTACTCAAAAAGGAATATATCCAGTTACTTGAATTTCACTATCCTAGCAGTCTTCTCACAATCAAGTACAGTTTGTCAATCTCCTTTTGAATATATGTTTTCTCAAATTAGGCACAATACTACATATGTGATTTAAATAGCCAGTGGACAGAGAAATCCTTACTTCTCTGGTTTAGAGATTATACAGTTGACCATTGATCAACAAAGAGCTTGAACCAAGTGGGTCCATTTATTTGTGGGTTTTTTTTTTTATAAATACAGTAGAGTCCTGTACATGTATTTTCTCTTCCTTATGGTTTTCTTAACTTTTTTCTTTTCTCTAGTTTATTGTAAGAATATAGCACATAATACATATAAAACATGAAAATATGTGTTAATTGACTATGTTATCAGTGAGTCTTCTTGTCAACAGCTGGCTATTAGCAGTGCAGTTTTTGAGGAATCAAAAATTATATGCAGATTTTTGACTACGCAAGGGGTGGTGCCTGACTCCTGTATTATTCACGGGTGAACTGTGTTTTAATTTATATCATTGTTCAAAACCCTTTACTACTTCTCTCTGCTTTAAGAGCCAAGTCTAAGCCCTTTCATCTAAAGGTCAATGCTCTTGAGAGTTTAGACACAACCTATACTCCTTTGAGCTTTTCTACAATGATTCGTTCTCTTTCACACAGAATCTTCGACTCTCAACAACATAAAGATGTTTTATTTACAGTGTCACAAAATTTACAGGAGATGTTGGGAAATTTGAAGACTGTCATCACCCCCATGTTTTCCCTTGAACCAGAAGTGAAATAATAACAGAACAGAATTTCCCACACCCTCATTGTGATAGAGCAGACCACGGTCCTCTCCAGTAGCAGTCAGTTTTTTTTCTCTCTTCTTATATCTCTATTACTTCTCCATATTGTTTACTACCCTCAGGTTTGTAGATCTCATACCGATGTGATCCCTTCTGATTATGTTCATCCTTCCTGTGAGAATGAGTCCTTTAAACAAAAAATCCTTTTTTCTCACAGTTTTCTAGTTATAAGCTCAATACCCTAAAGTCTCAGGAATGTTTATTATATTTGTATCCTGGTATTAAAATTTAAGTACATATGTAAGTATATATACATATTGTAATATGTTTTTTACATATATATATATATAGGCAATTTTAATTGTACTTTCCTACCTAAGATGACCTAAGGGCATCTCCTTCACTAGGTGCTTCTTTCCATGTCATTTCTATGGTGCCCCATATTACTAGGATAATTTTCTCCTTCCACTTACTTCAAAGTTCACTTCCATCTTTCTAGATAGAGCAGCAAAGCTTTCTGCCAGACCTTCCCCAATCTTTACAAGATGCACTCTTCCCTTACCAGAAGTCCATCATCCTGGCTCTGTAGGGTATACTCCAGAACACTTCTGAAAACACCATCTACATAGGCAGCCATTTGTTTTTCAATGTCTCCCCTCTTTTCCACAGTCCCTGCCATCACATGGAACAAGAGATAAGAATGTCACCAGTGCTTTTAAGTCCTTCAGTTCACTACCCATAACTTAAAATCATTAGGAATGCAGTATCAATTTCTTCTGAATGTGCCATTTGTTCCATAGAGGAAGCACCAGAGGTTGGGGGGGGGGGTCAATTCATGGTCTTGATAAGAGATTTTGGTAGACTATAATATCTTAGATATTGGCTCTGATTCCCTCTCAATTTCCACATCAAGTGTATATAAAGTGACCTTCAAAACCCATAGCTGGGAGTTCTCCAGAATATATCTTATCTTTCTTCTTCCTGAGAGTGGTCCCAAAAGCCCTCCCATCAGCTCATGCAACTTTTCACTGGTGTTTGTGGAGGGAATATCCTGAATCCCCTCAAGTGGGATGAATGCCATGCAAGATCCAAAGGGTAACAAGATTGTTCTTCATTTTTTCCACTTGCCCACTTCATGATATTAATTTCTCTGTATTTTCCTGGCTTTCTTCCTCACTATTTTTTTTTCATCCCGCTGAAGAAACTTTTGTCCTCTCCAAGAAGCTGGGGTGTGAAACAGCATCTGTTGAAGATTTCCCACCTTTTCCTTCTGCTTGCATCTGCAGTTGCTATAATTGGTCACCATCTCAGGCATGAAAAGAAAGATGGAACTTACTCCAAAGATCACCACGCCATCCCCTAGGCAGGCGTATTTATTGGATCACCAAATGAACTAATGGTTTATCTTGGTTTCACTGGAAAGTGCTCCTTGAAAACCCTGAAAGGATAAAGATTATGCTTCCTTTCAAACCATGGGACTTTTTATAGGGTTAGAATATGTTTAATGCATGTTTCTCTTTGGATCATGATTTCCTCAAGACGGAAACTGCTATACCTCTTTCGCTTCTCAAGGTGCCCGACAAAGACTTGATGGGCTTGGGAACTGATGAGTACTGCTGTCTGTCTGAGAACAGGGGCTTTCTACTCCTATGGATTCCCTATTCTACCTACCCTTGGAGCTCTAGTAAGTTAGCTGATTATACCTTGAAGATCTTTAACAGGTAAGGTCACTGATAGGTCTACTAAATTGCTTCCCTTCCATTTTGCCTATTGTGACCCCAAGACTCAGAATGATTTTTTAAGTGTTTTCTATCCAAGTCTGAGAAAAAAGCAAGAGTCAGACAAACAACTAACCAGAGATTGTTGAATTAAGTGCTTAACTGTGTAATATTTATATATATATATAAATTTATATTTCTTTATATATATATTTATATTTCTTTAAATCTTCCTTTAAATGGTCTGTTCTTTCAAAAATGTTAAACAAAAGCTGTTTAATAAACTTAGCTTTAAATGTGATTTGGTGCTTTGAGATTTTAGATAATATATATTTGAGTGCAAATGATCACTAATTTTTTACTAAGCTAGCTTACAGAAAGTATGGCATTCCAGATAATGAGGTCATAAAGCAGACCACTTACAGAGCCCGCACAGCTGCTATCTAAACCACAGGCACTTGAGTACTTTCCTTCTGAGTAATAGCAAATATCTCAGGACAAAATAACAGTACCATAGCCCATACTCCCTCTGGGCACATGTGGACACATGTATCCCCTTACAGTCACACTATGATGGGCAGCAACTCTAGCTTATGCTTGTTTATACTCCTGATAATGACTACCATGCAACATAAATATATATAAAAATATAATAAGTGTCTTTTCAGGCATCTGGGTGGCTCAACTGGATGGGCGGCTGCCTTCAGCTCAGGTCATGATCCCGGACTCTCGGGATCCTGTCCCTCATTGGGTTCCCAGCTCCACGGGGAGTCTGCTTCTCCCTCTGACGTTCAGCCCTCTCATGCTCTCTCTCAGTGTCTTGCTCCCAACTAAATAAATAAAAATCTTTTTAAAAAAATATAAGTGTCTTTGGAAATCTGATGAACTCTATAGCCTGAGTCATGTGATGAGTTTATAGGCAACTTAAGTAAAGTGTCTACCAGGACCAGAAGGGTTCCTGCTGGGCCCAGGCCTTCTATCTGACCACAGAGAATCTCAGTAGCTTGGACTAGAAATATTTATAGAGACAGACCCCCTTGTGCACATGTGGCCCCAGACTCTCCCACCTGCCTGTCAGGAGCCTCCCCTGGCAGCAGTAAGTACCTGAGGGGGTGGGGAGGGGGAGGATCTCCCTTCCCTTTCAGCTCTGTTTCCAGGGAGACTATTCAAAGGGTGCCATCTGCAGGATGGAGTGAGGACCATAAATACTTCATTTCCTCCAAATGATGGGTACATTTGTTTAAAATGTGTTCAAGAGCTATTAAACACAAAATGTAAGGTCATGGTTTACTACATTAATTCTTCCCAGATATAATTGATATTTCTACTATTGTCTTAAATGTCTTTACGTGATCTCATGTAGGGAGAGGCAGAGGCATATTTGTTCCAGGAGTTCACACTGCCCTTCGGCATCTCCCTGTGCATTGGAGGACTTGTTCTTCCCTGTAGAAGGGCAGCATCCCAGGGGTACAACAGGTGCTACAACTCTCTTCCTGCTTTGATTCTAGACAATTTTTTAACTTGAATATAGAGAATGGGTGCTCAGAATTTTCTTCTCATATCAATCAGCCTCAGGTTACGGAACCATAAAATCATGACATTAAAAGAGATTCCTTCACTGAATCATGACCCTCTGTAGGACTGGCTATGAGTGAACCCCCAGCCTCGTACTCCTCACCATTTGTGATGTCCTTCCTGACTAGATCTCTTAACCAGCAACCCCAACCAACAAGCAACAAGAGAATCCCTGCTTGGGCTCTATAGCATTGATCTCTGACTCAAGAATTGTCTAATCCTGATTAAATCTACTCCTCCCCTCCCAGTGGCCCTCACTTGATCGAGAACAGAAGTAAGAGAGATAGAGCATGCCCTTTCCTGCCTGGATCATCTTCTTTCTCACCACTTGAGCGTGATGATCACTTTGCACAGAACAAAGCAGATCTGAGGCTGCTGCAAGTCCATCTGCCTTTGCCGCAATTACATTGGTTTTCCAATGTGGACTACCAATTTCAGGATGCTAGGCAGCTCCACTCCCTTCTCCAGAGTAGGGATGAGAAAACAAAACAGGACTTAGTACTAGACTATGAGATTCATCTCTAAAGACCGACTTACAGGGCAATATGGCAACTTCATCGCCCCTTACTTATGTGAGCCCTCTGTTGTCCATATCTGTCCCCTTTCCAGAGGGAAAACTTCGAAAAGCATGAGCCCTTTAGAAAGTAGAACTCTCTCTCCTAATAAAGACATCATCTTCCCTGAAAGCAGGGACAGGGAGAAGTGGATTATAGCAAGACATTACTCACTGGCAGAGCCTGGGAAAAGTTGTATGTCAAATGGAATGGCCACAGCAGCGTCTCCTCTCCACACTCCCCCCACTCTTGCTCTTTTTTCTGTACTCTTCATGAGCCAACTGGCACTTTGAAATAAATTTTACACTCAGGTCCCATACTACACTAAGGAAGGGCAGCATGAAGGTAGGGTAAAAACACGACTCTGTGGTCAGACAGACCTGAGCTTGAATCCTAGCAGAGCTACTGACAAGCCAGATGGTATGGGCATACTGAAGAATTTTCTGAGCTTTAGTGTTCATCTTCTATAAAACAAGGCTAATACTATCCATCACTCAGGACTGGTAGATAAAATATATAATGGAAACATAAGCTCTCAAAAAATTTGTCCATTCTTTCTTTAATGTGAATTTAAGTGAGTATGGCTCTGCTACTGATTGGAAGGCACTGTCCCATGTGAAAGGCATATGAGGCACCAGTAAGAAGGTAGGGGAGCAGTTGGGAGAAGGCAGGTTAGAGTCCGGGTGGCAGCCAGGCTTCCTGGGTTGTAACAACACACAAAACAACAGTGCCCTCAAGGGCCGATAACCAAGGTTGGCATTGCCTCTGAGGCTGTAGCAGGAAGAGGGCAAGGGGGCGCTGGCTGGCTCAGGGCTGTGGGATATCCTTTCTGAGTGAGGAAGGGCTGGGTGACAGGAAAGCCAAGGGGCAAGAACATCACAGCTGTGGGATGGCTCCATCTCAAAAGACTGCCCCAGACACCGCAACCCCACTCTCAGCAGAAAGGGAGTCCATGTGGTCCTGTCCCACCCTTTGTCCCCTGACAGATAGCAGAAGTACCCGGAATGTCTGGACACTCAAATATTTTGGGTCTGTGCTATATCCAGAGGCCTATATGGCCCATGTCTATATGACATGGGTGTGATCCAGCCCATTCTGCTGAAGGTCTTTGTAGGGATGAGGCTTGGTTTTTTTGTTCTTGTGGTGGTAGCAGAATATACATAATGTAAAACGTTTTAAGCTCAGTGGCATTAAATAAATTCACACTGTTGTGCCACCACGACCAGCATCCATCTCCAGAACTCTTTATCTCATAAAGTTGAAACTCTGGATCCATTAAATAATAATTCTCTATTCCCTCCCTTGCCCCAGCCCCTAGCAACCATCATTCTACTTTCTGTCTCTGTGAATATGACTACTCTGGGTTCTTCATATAAATGGACTCCTATTAGTCCTTTCAAGACTGACTTATTTCACATAGCATAATTTCATCTGGTCACTTGGGTTACTCCCACCTTTTCGCTATTGTGAATAATGCTGCTCTGAACTTGGATATACAAGAATCTTTTCACATCCCAGCCTTTAATTTTTCCGAGGATATATGTAGAATCAGAATTGCTGAATCATATGGTAAGTCTATGTTTAATTTTTTGAGGAATTGCCATACAGTGACTCCATCACTTTACATTCCCACCAACTGTGCACAAAGATTCTATATGAGGCTTTCTTTATTGCATGGGTTGGGTCTAATCCATCTGTATTCCCAGCTTGAGGTCACTAGTGACTCAGTCTTTCTGGCACCTGCCAGGCCTCTCACATTCCAGAACACACTTGGAGCATCCTTAGAGATGTGGTTTGCTCCCACCACTCTCCTGTCCTCCAGCAGATCCCTTTGGTTCTTGGCAGGGGCTCACCTTTGGCATCCATGGCTCACCCACAGTTTTGTCTGGGGCTGGTAGCCTCTCGGCATGGGGGCTGGCACTCTGCATGACCCCCAGGATGACACCCACCGTGAGGACTGCCCACGTGGTGGGATGGGAGCTGGGCCTGGTTGCAGCTGTGGCAAATGCTAGCTCTGTCATCCTCCCTTTTGTCCCATACTGATTCCCCAACAGATGCCCCTTCCTGGCTTCATTTTTATGTCTTAGTTCCTACTGCAACTGATCATGTCTGACAAGATAAATGGACAGAGTAGTCTTTCATCTTGAAGATGAAGATGCTCAGGACCCATGGAAGAACTCCCCAAAAGAAACAAATATAAGAGATATATATCAATATATAGAGAAAAATATAAAAGAGTTAGGATAAAATTGAGGGGCTTCAGGCTCACAACCAAAAACCCTCTTCTATCCCTCCACCATGAAGCCAAATAGTCAAAGCCTCTCACGGCATCTTTGTGTAATTAGATAAAAATGCCCTTTTGGGATCAGGTGTACAGCTCAGCTAAAAGACAAAATATTATGCCATATTCTCTGGGCACAGTCAGCCTTGCAGAAGCAGGTCCCATTTCTTCCTCTGGATCCTGGAGGACACACAGTTCTGCAAGCAGACCTAAGGCTGATTTCCAGCTCCCACCTGCCAGTGATGATAACCATAAGCAGTAGTTCTGGGCTATCGATGTTCCCAAGGTCAGTTCCTTCTACCATCACCACCTTGGGGACAAGCCATTTATAGATCCTGCTGGCAGGAAGATTTTCTCTGAAGACCCAAAACTAAGGGTCTATCACTCACCTAGTGATCCAAGAGCAGACAAATGTCTCCTTGCATCAGGCAGGAAGGCAGCCCTGACTGGGCCCTGAACCTAACGTGCCTCAGCAAATACCAAAACCGCAGCCCTGGCCTCCCTCACCCAGCTACACACACACACACACACACACACACACACACACACACACACACAGCTTCTCACCTGAGCCACCTCTTCGAAGTCATCATGCCTCTTCTGCAGGGCCCGGGCTCGATGCAGCGACTTCCCCACCCCAGTGTGTTTGCTGAGAAAGGCCTCACCGTGGTTTTCAATCCAGTCCAACACCTGTTCAGAGAAGGAGGACAGAAACAATGACTCCCCGGCAGAGGGAAAGCCTTGTGACAGTAGGAGAGACTGCCAGCATCCTGGAGTTGCCATCCCCATCAGAAAGCAGCAGTCCAGCTGGACATGTTCGGCCCACCGTGGACCCAGGGATTTCATTACTGTCATTGGTGATGTAACGCTCCCACCCTTAACTAGAGGCATCTCATTTTCGATTGCCAGGATAGTCCCTCGTTACTCTCTCAGTTTTCCCAGCCTTGATTAGTCCATTATTTTAAACAAGCTACACAGACTGTCAGTCACAGTTTAAGCCCCTCACTAACCTGCTTGGAGTTAGTGACCCAAATAAAGTCAGGCACACGGGCAGAAAACAAGGCAGTGTCAGTTCAGGGAAATTCCTAGGCCCTGACAGCTTACTCATCCCTTACTTCCCCATAAAAATGCTCACAGCAATGCTCACAGGGACCCTGCCTCCTTGCACTCCTGGGACTCTCCTAATCTTGAGAGGAAAGTTGGCACTAGTTAGGCCCTACCTGGCTGCTCCAGAGAGTGGTCACCAGGACAACTCTTCTTTCTGGCTTCCTTCCACCCTTCTCCTCCAATCAGCCCCAGGCACCCAACCAAATAAATTAAGGTCTTACATCCTAAGGCCTTTAGTACCTATGGTTTCTCCTGGAAAAAAAGGGGAGACCCCATGTTTTTCTAGGTTTCAGATGGAGTGATTTGGCCTTGGGACATTTCCCTTGGTATTTAGAGAAGCTGGAATAGACGTGGCTGGAAGGGTAGAGGGATGAAGGAAGGGATGCTGAGAAGGTGAGAAAATATGTTGTCCTCAGGGGCACTGGACACGGGGAGTAGAAACCCCTTAGCAGAAGCCTTGAAATGGAGGGAGGACGAAAGCCTCTAATGTCTGTTTTGCATTCACGCCGATGGCCCAGCAAACATGTGCCTCCCAGAGTTGGCACTCAGTAAAGCAGGTGGCCACAATTAAACCAGTTAGAGTGTACAGCCACACACCTGCTAGAGATCCTGCCAAGACAACTGAGCCTACTCTATTCTGGCTATTCTGGACGTAACCTGAACATTTGGTTAATGATATGCTAGCCTTCTCAGGTTCTAGAAGGACTTTCTGGAAAAAAATGATGTAGATGAAACAGGCCTGTTTCATGCTTAAGGGGGGCCTCGGGTGCTCCATCGGTTGGGCACCTGCTTTCAGCTTAGGTCATGATCTCAGTGTCCTGAGAGTCTGCTTCTCGTCTCCCTCTGCCCCACCGCCCCACTCTTGCATGTGCACATTCTCTCTCTCTCAAATAAATAAATAAATTCTTAAAATAAATAAAAGGATGCTTTAGTCCATTCCTCTGTTTCTTCTACAGACTGCCCCATGGCAAGCAGATAGACCAAATAATCCCATGAAGTACAGGCATGGGAGTTCTGTCTCCAGAGAATCTAGTCTTTGGCTTCACTTTCTTTAACATTTGAAATAAATTACACCTGCAATTGCACAAGGTATGGAAACCTTCACTCTTAGTGACACTACCACAAGGCCTACAACAAGATGGATATTAGGTCAGAGAAATGTACGCAAGAATATAAAAATGAGATTTAACAAACATCCGTTTAACGAAACTGGAATGTCAGACAATTGCCCATTAAAAAGGAGAAAAGAAAGGCTTTTTAGAAAATGACTATATAAACACTGGGTGTAGAGATTTAAATATTTTTTATAACAAATTCTGGCAATATATGTTTTTAATATTCTGGAGGCATGTCTAAGAAAAGAAATTGCAGGAGTAAATGAACTGGGTTTTTACCTTTTGCAAACACTGAAAGGCAGCACTGAAAGGAAATCTAAATATCCCTTTCTTCAAAGAAAGGAGAGCCCACATCTTTCTAGAATTATGTATGGGGGAATTTCAGCAATAACAACAAAAATCAGGAGAGTGCATTTTTACTTGACTTGACACAACGTGAACCCACAATTTTCTATTGTAAAACAGGCCTGTTTCATCTTCACAACAGCACGCAAGGTCAAAAGAAATATTTCTAGTCACAAAGTTTTCCATGTCATACATACCATCGAAAGTGCAGTTTTACAATCTTTATGCATATTTAAACTTTTGTTAATCCCATGAAGTGAAGCTTATGGATAATTTTGATAATTTTTATATATTAAACTTATGTTAATCCCATGAAGTGAAGTTTATGGATAATTTTGATAATTTTTTTTTAGGATTTTATTTATTTGACAGAGAGAGAGAGATCATAAGTAGTCAGAGAGGCAGGCAGAGGGGGAGGGGAAACAGGCTCCCCGCTGAGAAGAGAGCCCCATTCAGGGCTCGATCCCAGGACCCTGAGATCATGACCTGAGCTGAAGGCAGAGGCTCAACCCACTGAGCCACCCAGGCACCCCAATTTTGATAATTTTTATATATAAAAGAGCTGTCTTGTGGCTTTTGATGATTTCTTCAGAATTTTTGACAGATTTTCAAATTACAATTGTTTTTTTAGGTGTGAGCAGTTAAGTGTGACCTGCTTGTCTGGCAATGTTTTAATGAGTTTATTTTATTTCATTTCATTTTGTATCTCTAGTTTTAATAAAATTTGTTATGCTAAAACAAATGAGTTTAAGAGGAAAGCTTTCCATCTACTGGTTCACAAACGGTTAGCTTTTATACTCCCCAGGGGTAATTTCACAACTTGTAAACTTCTCTCAAAAAGCAATTTGTATTCTATTTAAGTTCTTTTGCTTTCTTTAAAATGTCAATTCATTGTCAGTTAATGACACTTAAGTTGACTTAATTAACTCTACCTTAACCTCTTAAAAATCTATTATTCATATTTGGTAGACTTTTATTAGCTTAAACATAAATTTGATTGCTCTGTGATTTTACATTGCCCCTATCTAGTCTAGCTTCTGTCATCAGAACCGAAGCTGTGGGGAACCCATGAGCAACCTCAGTGAAGATGCAGAGACAGCATGGAAATCAATTTAATAAATAAAACGGCAAATAATTTAGCATGTGAACAAAATTACTTTAATAATCCATAGAGACTAAAAAAGTACCCGAGGATAGAGAAACATAATCACTATAGGAGGTATTATTTAAAATGCTGATTTCTGACCATTTTTTAAAAAAGATCTTACTTGTTTATTTGACAGAGAGAGAGAGAGAAATCACAAGTAGGCAGAGAGGCAGGCAGAGAGAGAGAGGGGGAAGCAGGTTACCTGCTGAGCAGAGAGCCCAATGCAGGGCTCAATCCCAGGACCCTGAGATCATGACCTGAGCCGAAGGCAGAGGCTTAACCCACTGAGCCACCCAGGCACCCCATGATTTCTGGCCGTTTTGTGTCGGACAGTTCATTTGGAGCCAGTCTTATCTGACACACATTTAGACCCCATGCTCTCTTGACCATGATTCGATGTCCCCCAGTTCTGGGAGTACAATCTAGCTTTGCCCCAGAGAAATGTGCTTTCTGAGATGACACTAACAGTGTCTGATAATTACATCACACCCTGCAAATTAACATGCAGCACTGGAAAGCAGGCTATCCCACAGTTTCTGGTGCATCCCAGACTTGGGACATCACTGGTTGAAGACTAAATTGCATTTCTAGCCAAATCCCTGGAACCCTACTGAACTGTATGCACCCACCAAGGCACCCCACACTAGCTACCCCTGTTTAATTCTCTCATTTACAAAATTTTATTTAAAATAATCAATTATCAATTTTAGTCAAGATAGGACAGGAGGATAGTTAGTAATACCCATGAATGGCTTTGAATTGGTTTTCAAGTGTTTCCAACACAGAAGGTTTTACTTTTTAGTTTGTGCCTGTGGGTTCTTCATGGAGCAAAGAAGCACATGGGGGATGTGAATGTCACCTGATTCAGATAGATACTTATTAGTCTTATTGTGCCCCAGTGCTGGGCCCCAGAACAGCCCAGGATGCAGTATTAAACAAGGCAGGCAGGGCCTTGACTCTGGGAACCTAGTCTATGGTGGGAACAGGCACTGTACAGGAGATCATACAATTGGTCATCAGTTGCAGTGGGGAAAGGGCCAACAATCAGGGAAGGCCTCTCTGAAGAAGTGAGGATGTAGCTGAGCACTGAGTAGGACTTAAACAAGAGGAGGACTTAACCAAGCTAGGAAGGAAAAACATCAGCATGGCCTGAGTAGTGGTAAGTGGGTAAAGAGCCCAGAGAGGGCAGGAACCAGACGTGCTGAGCCCTGGTGTGCCCAGTCAGATTCCAGGGCTTGTCCTAAGGGCCACTGAAGGGCTGGTGCAAGAAGAAAGACCTGAATTTAAAAGTTACTACTTTTGCTTTGTGGAGAATCAGAGGGAGGCAAGAGTAGAGGTGGGGAAATGGGACGTTTTTGCAGAAATCCTGACAGGAGGCGATGGTGGCTCAGATGAGCCCAAAGGCAGTGTCTGTGGGTAATATTTGGGGGAGAGAACACCCCAGGTTAGGTATGGGGGCCATAGTGGGGCAGGTGGAAGGCTGACCCCCCGGGGCACAGCTTGAATAACTGTGCAGAAGGAGGATCTGGTCACTGGTGCAGAAGCAAATGAGTTATGAGGGACAGCACAGAGATAACAGATTCTTCTGTTTTCTTTCCATTTTCATACTTGTGCTCTCGTTCTGATAAATGACAGTTATGCCTGTGAACTTGAGTGGGAAGTAGCACCCAGTGATAGTTGTCAATCTGATTCTGGCAAGATGTGTCTTTAGTTTCAAAAAAGCAATTTTATACACTCGGGTTTAAAAATAAGTTATAAGGTGTTAATATATTGGATCCTAAAATTAACAAAATAGGGACACCAAATCCATTTGAAAAACACAAACTTAGACTTAAATGGAATTAATCTGTGCATTCTTGAAGGGGCATTTCACTGGGACGTAGTTTTTTTGGTGGTGGTGGGGGGGAGGTTCCTTAACCTGACATGCAAAGTCTTCTGTGGCCACCTCACCCCTTCTCAACCTCACCTCCAGTGAGTCCCCGCCTCACCCGTGAACAAGCCAAAAACTGCTTCTTGCTTCCTGAGTTCTGCTCTCACTACTTTCAACTTCACTTGAAATGTCCACCTTCTTCCTCCTCCCTATCTCTGCCTCCTGGTCTCCTTCCTACTCATCCTTTAAGCATCATCTCAAAATCACTAGTTCTGGAAAGACTCCTCTTTAATAACCCACCCAGGGTGGGGTGGTGTCACTCTCCTCTGATTCTGTTCCAACCACAATTACTGCCTCCAGGCTTGTCTCTCCCACTAGACTCTGACCTCCTTGTGATTCCCAGACTTACAGCACAGCATGGTTTGTTACAACGTGTTGAATGGCACTCAACTCCTGCTCATCCCCACGGCTTTGGGGTGAATGTGTCAGCTACATGCTCCCCTTCTTCCCTCTGGAGTAAAGCCTCTCTCAGTCTGCACCTGGAGTTCTCCCCTTGTGTGTCTCCACTGCCCCACTTGGCAGGTGGTTAGTCCTCAGGCTTAAGGAGTGTGGGGTTTTCCCCACTGTATGCTCCCCTTCCACCAGTCCTTTTGCACCCCCACATCCCTGCCAGCATTGTTCATGCAGGAGATAGCCAACGAATGCTTACAGCCTTATACCCATGGGCGGTCAAGTACAAATGTGGTTGAGGCACTGGCCCCGCTATCTTGAGAGAAGCTGTCCCACTTCGTTCGGGAGGGGACCTCTGGCCACTACAGTGGGCAAGCAGTCTTAAAAAACAACTTATAAAGCTCTTTCTCCTTTCCCATGCCCCAACTGTTCAATCAGAAATGAGTCCTTTTCAAGAACAGTCTTTTCCAAGAGAGAAGCTCACATCCTGAGCGGATGTGGGAACAGCCATTATACATAATTCCCTAATCACCCCCTGTCTTCCTCATCTAATTGTGTTTATTCCAACGAGCACACAGTCAAGGCAGGGTACTTTTCAGGGTAGGAGACAGTCTCTTCTAGTTGCTAAGGGGAAGAGAAAAAGTCCTTTTGAAGAGAACCATTGATATTTTTTTTTCTGAACAGTGGCCATGAATGCAACTGAGTTAATGGGAGAAAATCGGGGGCCTAGCTGCCTGCTGTCCTGGGACTCTTGATTTTTTTGGCTCTGCTAATGGGGTAGAATCTTATTGTTATAGGAAACCCACAGGGTCATTCAGACCAATGCAGGAGGCCCCTGCACTTAGAGATATCCACCTTCGAAGTTTTAAGTTCAGATCTAAGCTCTACCTACATATACAATTACTTTGGGCTCCTAAAGCATCAATAAATTGTGGCCCCATCACGATCAGCGTAACTTACAGACACCATCCCTGGGACCAAGAGGAACCTGGGCTCTGGTCCCAGCTCTGCCCCTAACCAGCTGTGACCTGGCTCCTCTCTGGACCTCACTGCCTCAAATGAAAATGCTAGATCAGACCATCTCCCTGTCTTCTTCAACTCAAATATTTCATTTTTAAAAAAATTTTCATTTTCTTAATTTTTAAATCTATCTTTTTTGATTTTATTATGTTGTGCTAGTCCCCATACAGTATATGATTAGTTTTTGATGTAGAGTTCATTATTTTTTTATATGGAAGGAATAGCAGCTCCCTTCCTCAGAGGAAGAGATGATTATCCCAGAAGGGTTTGCTCTTTGCTCCACTCTGGGCTAGGGCTGTTGGCTCATCACCTCTGTGTTACCTCACCCTACCGCTTGGCTGCAAGTCTGAGACGCTTTTTTATTAACCCTTTCTTGTACACTGTTTCCACCACAACCACAACCAGTCTAAGCCACCATCTTTCCTCCCTCACTCTCTAATGAGTGGATGGTAATGCCACGGTCTTCTTCTTAGACTCGTGGCATTACCATCCACTCATTAGCTGAACCTAATTCTTTTCAAAAAATTTTTTTAAAGATTTATTTATTTGAAAGAGAGACAGCCCACGAGAGAGAGCATGAGCAGGGGGAGGGGCAGAAGGAGGAAAAGGAGAAGCAGACTTCCCACTGAGTAGAGCCAAAGCAGGGCTGGATCCTAGGACCCCAAGATCATGACCTGAGCCAACAGCAGACGCTTAACTGACTGAGCCACCCAGGCGCCCTAGCCAGACCTATTTCTTTAAACATAAATCAATTCACAACATTCCCTTTACTAAAACCTGTACCATTTTTTCCTACCACACTTAGAAAATCCAAATGCTCTTCACAGCTTATACAGTCTGCTTTGATATGGACCCTTTTCTTCAAACTTCTTACCCTTTTGTCCTGCTCTCTATTCAACAGCAGCTTTGGCCATTCACCCATTTTTGGGAATGCCCCCAGCTCTTTCTGGTGTCAAGGACTTCCTAGATCCCATTTCACATGCCTGGAACCTCTTCTTAAACACATCCCCCGGCTTATTCCTTCAGCTTTCTGCTCAGACATTACTGGCTATCACTATATGACTTATTCTATATCCACGTGTTTGTGGTGGCATTTTCTTTCTACCTCCTGAATGTAATCTCCACATGGACAAGGCTTTGTCTGGTTCACAGCTGGGCTCTTAGAGAGCATTTGTTGAATGAATGAGTGAATGAACTCATCCCATCTGATCTGAGAACTTCCTGTGTGATTAAGGGAAATGGAGACAATTTACGAACACATGCGGAATCAGAATCCCAACTCTCTGATTCCCTCATCTGGCTCCCTCCAATCAATCCTCTTTTTTGAGACAGGTTACTAAGCCTGTGTCATAGTTTGATCCACAAACTAGCTACAAGTTTTTGTGAACTGAAGAACTCCTCGCTCGCTCACAGGAACTTCCCCCAGCCCGCAGCCTCCTAGCTCCTCAGAAAGCCATTATCCTGAGACCAGTGAAAAAGAGCACACACACAATCAGCTGTCTACAACACGTTTTGTTCTGTGAAAGGCTCCAGTACACACAGTGTGTAAGCGTACTCAAGACACTTCAGCACAGCATGATTTCTCTCTCCTGCAATAGCACAGTGAATGCTAGTCCCGAAGAGGAGTGGCTTACACAATGCCAGCACCACCCGCTCCCGTTGCCTGAGCCTGGAGAGCTTGTAGGTGCTACCTGAAATGCCCAATTACCAGCAAGTCATTTTCTGCCCCTTCTTTGGTACAATCAGGATCAAAATAAATGTCTTGCTACAGCAGGAGACGCCATCATTTTTCCAAGAAGCATCAGCTGAAACTCATTAGCAGGTGTCAGTTCTCCTTCTCCTGAGAATTGTGGTCCCTTCACCTGACAGATCAATGCTGGGGAGAAGCTGCCCTGGACACCCGAAGCCCCAAAGTTTCAGCTGCCTCCACTCTGCCACTTTAAAGTTCTTATGCATCACCTGGGATTCTTTTTAAAACATAGATGACGAGGTTCAGGACAAACCACCCCCACTGCCCCGTGGAATGTGCCACTTTGGCACGTGGATTATTTTGTGCTGAAGACACTTGAGCCCCTGTGGCCTCAAGAGAAAATTTGTATCCTCCCTTAACTACTCAGAAGAATCTAAATTGCAGGTCTTTCCCAGAATAAGGGTTATTAGCAAAGATAAATTTTATCTGAGTAACCCATCTGTATGGCAGGGCAAACATCTAATTACCAAACATCTGCTCTTCTTCTGGCCCTATGACGCGCATTCCCTTCCTCTGGAATCCCAGACCTCTAACCCCTTCTTCTTCTTCTTCTTCGTCTTTTTTTTTTTTTGAAATATTTTATTTATTTATTTGACAGACAGACAGAGATCACAAGTAGGCAGAGAGGCAGGCAGAGAGAGAGGAGGAAGCAGGCTCCCTGCTGAGCAGAGAGCCGGATGCAGGGCTTGATTCCAGGGACCCTGGAATCATGACCTGAGGGGAAGGCAGAGGCTTTAAAACACTGAGCCACCCAGGTGCCCCTAACCCCTTCTTAATTCAGAATGACATATATACTTCATTTTGCCTGTCTTCAGAATTTCCATGTCTTTATGGATTCCCCATATGCATGCCTACTAAATTTTATTTTGCCCTGTTAATCTGTCTTGTATCAATTGGATCCTTAGTTCAGCTAGAAGAGGAGACAGCAGTTCTTGCCCCCGTAAGAAGGGGACAGGACATTCTTGCTCCCCGATGATACACACCACCTTACTCACAGATTCTGGATCAAAAAGTGCTAGATAATCTGTGCTTATAACAAGTTTCCAATCCTGAGCAGATGATTAGCAGGGGTTCAAGGATCACACTTTGAAAAATGTAGTTCCACATTTGCACCTGATGCCTCCCTTGTTTTCTCAAATTTACCCTTGCCTCATTCCCTAGTTCCCGCTCTCTGGCCACAGGAATACTGTGGCTCCCAGGAGCTTCCTGCTCCAACTTGACTTTCTACCTGCACCAAATCACCTCAGACCTTCACTCTGAGTGTGTTTCCTCAGCTCACATCTTTGATTAGTTCCCCACTGGTGACGCAATGTGTCTTTTCTTCTTTAGCCTGGTATCCAAGGCTTCTGAAATAGTGTATTGAGGTCAGGGACAGGTTGAGAAGAGGGGTTATCAGAAAGAAGTGACCCTGGATGGGAGTAGTCTTCTCAATCTTTAACATAATTAGAGAATACCCAACTTTTGTAGCAACATGGACAGGACTGGAAGAGATTATGTTGAGTGAAATAAGTCAAGCAGAGAGAGTCAATTATCATATGGTTTCACTTATTTGTGGAGCATAACAAATAGCATGGAGGACATGGGGAGTTGGAGAGGAGAAGGGAGTTGAGGGAAATTGGAAGGGGAGGTGAATCATGAGAGACTATGGACTCTGAAAAACAACCTGGGGGGTTTGAAGTAGCGGAGGGGGGGGTGGGAGGTTGGGGGTACCAGGTGGTGGGTATTATAGAGGGCACGGATTGCATGGAGCACTGGGTGTGGTGAAAAAATAATGAATACTGTTATGCTGAAAATAAATTTAATTAAAAAAACAAAAAACATAATAAGAGAAAAAGTATTGAGGACATTAAAAGTACTTAAAATGTTTGTGGATCAAGAAAGCCCTGAGGCTTAGTGACCCCTGGGAGGGAACTTCCTCTCACTTCCTCCCAGGCCCCAGTAGCCTCATGGAGGCACCGAGGTCCTTCCTTAGAAGGTGCTCACCATGGAATGACTACTCTTCAATCAGAGAAGAGTTTGCTCTCAGAAAATCAAAGTAAGCACCAAGGGACAGACTGTGGTAGGGAAGGGTGGAAAGGAAGGCAGAAAGTAGGGCAAAGAGGAATGCGGGGTTAGAGGTTTGGGGCAAAGAGTATAGAGTGCAAAGGGTACTAGAAACCCAAGAAGTTCATAGGCAGGAGGGTCTGAGCATGTCTGAGGCAGGCCTCTAGCGCTCACTTCCCAAACTTGCCAATTCTAGGTAGGGATTACTTGGAGAAGGCAGAAACAGACCCTACAGTGCCAGCCTCCTATGGCGGAGTGATAGAAGGCTCCCTACAAGACCAGCAGTATCAGAGATGCTAATGTTGAGGAAGTTTCCTTACCTTCACTGCAATCAGAAAGCAACTGATGCACAGAACGCTTTCTCCCCTCTCTCCCCTCCCTATCACCCCCAGTGCAGCTGAGCCTCAACCCTGCTTTCTTTCTGGGTGTTCACGCAGCCCAAAGAATCACCTATCATCTACTTGAATGTATTTTGATGGATTATGACCATGAAATAACTTACCTGAAAACTGTACTACTTCTAAACACTAGCATGGGCAAATGGATATGATTCAAGACACATTCTACAAAGAAAAACATCAACAACTCTGAGTTAAGATTGTGAAAAACAAATGAGGAAGGTAATGTCTTTTCTGGGGAAATCTGTATCAGAGATAGATGACTACAGAAGGCAATTTTATTATGATGCAACTAATGGGGAAGAGTGGGTATGAGTATCACTTGTTTTGTCACCTGTGGGTCTTATTGGACAAGCAGTTTGAGGATGAATCTCAGCTATGGGCTACGTGACCTTGGGCAAGTCTCATACTCTGGGACCAAGTAATCTACCAGGGCCCTTTGAGCAATGACATCCCATCACTAACTTACAAACCCCTCAAGGGCAGAACAATATTGTTCTATATTTCTGCATTCCCGTCACCTAGCGTGATGTCCATGGCATAGCAGAAAGGCTAAAAGCAGGACCCAGATGTAAGATGGACTTGCATTTGAATTCTCACTCTGCTACGTGACCTTAGGCAAGTTTCTTTAACCTTTCTATACCTCAATTTTCTCACCAGTAAGATAGGAACCAAACTATCACCTGCCTCCCAGGGAAGATTAAATAAGAAAAAGCAAGTGAAGAGATTAGATGTTCAATCATAGGTACTCAGAAAGATGATGAATTCTGAGCTTTGAACCACAGAAACTTTTATAGGCACGTTTAATTCCAGTAACAAAATCTCAGGGTTGGAATCCAACCCTCTCTCTAATATTTGGATCCTCTCTGCCACATACCCAATAAGCAAGCTGTTGGCATTTCAAATTTTGCAGGTGGTTCTCCCTTGTATGTGTTTCCTGATCTCTCTGGGACTACACCCAGAGCACTCTCCTTCTTTGCTTTAATCCCTTCTTATAAAAAGGGTTCATCTCTAGACCCATCATCATTCTGGTCACTTTTCTTTAACTAATCATTCCATGTGCAACCCAAAGCGCTTATCTTTTATTATGCAAAGCTGTCAGTTGGATCATACAATGTCCAGACTGGTTTAGTATGATTAAGGGGGCATAGTCACTGGAGCTAGTAAAAGACTGAATCTCTGCAGTTTGAAAAAATTACTCTCAAACGCTTTTTACATATTCTTTGGCAGGCAGGAGCTGACATAGTAAAACCTGTAATTCTCCATGTGAGGCTTTAGAAAAACTGATAGAAACAGGTGAGATTCATTTGTAGGACAGGAACTATGGACTTTAATATTAATACAGTCATTCAGAAGGGAAAGTCATTGAGCCTGTGAAATTCTGCCATCACTGCCCCTTCCTAGCTCACCTGACCGGACTGCTTATAAGGCATTGTTTTTAAGGAAGGGCCTTGGAGCCTTAAACATCACTGTCCTATCCATACCACCAAGACCACTCCTCACCCTTCCTGCCTTACCTCCCCCCACTGCTCTGCCCAGAGTGGGCATCCAGTTAGACTCCTCCTTCCCTGTCCCCTGGCTGTCGCTTAGTCCTCTGCTTCCTGGCCTTCCCTGGGAACACCAACTCTATTTCCTCTGCCTGAGCTCCAAGAACCACTGCCATCCCACTCCAACCAAAAGGAACATTCCCTGCTTTGACTCTACTGGCCCATTGTTATTTTGCTTCTTTGGCTCTGAACCCGGACAGCTGTATGCCATTCATTCATCCTTCGGTGCATATGTCTTCTCTCAAGTGAGGGACCTAACTCCCAGCACAGGGCCTTGCATCCAGGAGGTGTACTAAAACATTTCATCAGTTTGTTCTTGTAAAAAACAGGGGGAGAAGATAAAGAGAGGAAGAAGGCAAAACAAGATGGCCTGCAGAGAGTATTCAAAAAACCATTACTCTAGCTAGGGAAAAAATGGAATGGAAACCATATCTGTAAGAAAGATCAAGAATCTACCTACTCCTTCTTCTTCTCAGTACGAAGTCAGGTTATCTGGGCTAGGAAGCGGTCCCTCACATTCTGGGAACACACAGGAGTTAGGGGAAGATAAGAGACAGAAGTGGAGATAGGCTGATGTTGTCATGGGGTGCGCTGTTTGGCTCTTGCTTGGTGCTAACCCATTCTAAATAGGAAAAACAATAGCACTGAAAATTATTCCGCTAGTGATACAAAAGCAGGTGTGCCCCATCCACACTTTCTGCTGCTCCATGAACCCCTGTTCCAGTTTGATCCTTAGAGACTGATTTCCATTGCCTTTAAGCCCAGCAGGGAAGAGAAACTTGAGCACATCTGTTGGGACTGAATCAAGGGAGAACAGCCACAAGGGTGATGTGCCAGGCCAATTCTGACCGCAGAGGTTTCAATGGTATCTCTTTGTCACTCGTGTCTATCCTTGGTTTTCATCTTCTTGGTTTACTCTGCTTTGGGCCCTTAATGGGCAAAATATTCCTCCTTGGGCAAAAACCATGCGCGGAATTGACTACGCGGCAAGCCAGCAGGCAGGCAGGCAGGCAGAGGCCGCCTCACTGTCCTGCCCTCTCCCTCAACCAGCTGGCATTCCTGTCTCTTTGCCTTCTTTCCCTCCCTCTCCTACCTCTTTCTCTTTCTCCTCCCATCCCAAGATGTCAGTTCCTCTGCTCTCCATCTTCAAATCTCTCTCCCTTCCTTCCTCTGTCCCAGTTGGCTATCTGTCTCCCTCCTTTCCCTGTTTTGGGCTATGTGCACGTGCCAGTCTGTCTTTCCCCTCTCTATGGAAGCATGCGTGTATGCTTCCTATCTCTCTCCCTGCTCTCATTCTCTGTCTACCTGGCTCCTCTCTTGTGTGTCTTTTCTCTAGGCTACCTGGACTGGGAGCCAGAAGGCTCCGTTTCCAGTCCAGGCACTACATTAACGAGCTGCATGGTCGTGGCCACATTATTTCACATCTCTAGACCTCAAGTTCTTCCAGAATAGTGTAGGTTAGATTAGATGGTCTTTCAGGTCTCTGACAGCTCTGAGGTTTGATCACTGAATGAAACAGAACTTGGCAGACCCCCAAAGCAGTCACTATTTTCCAAACAGGAGAATCATGCTGGGGTCCCAACAGCACGAGCACCAGGGGGCGCCCAAGTCCAACTCAGAGGATGGGGCTGCTGAACCAAACCACACTAATGGAGGCCTCCCTTTCTGCTAGGGCGCCAGGGTGCTGGGCCTTGTCCTGGTCTCTCATTCAGTCCACTGGGATAGGTACTATGATCATTCCAGAAGCACCAGAGATGGAATCCCTTGCCCAGTCCTGCAGCCAAGACTTGGTAACAGGATTTATGCACAGGCGTCTTTTTTTTTTTAATTTTTAATTTTTTATAAACATATATTTTTATCCCCAGGGGTACAGGTCTGTGAATCACCAGGTTCACACACTTCACATATGCACAGGTGTCTTACCGCAGAGCCAGTGTTCCTAGGCAGAATCCTGTATTCCAGCCACGGACGGTTGCTCACTAGCTCTCCACTGAGGCTGCTGAGTCAACACCTCTGGACCCTGAATGTGCTCAAGAATCTTGGGCCCACACCATACATATCAGTCGATTCTCTCCTCCCTCCAGACCCCAACTCTGACTTCTTGTGCCTTGGCCTACAACTGTTCCATCACTACTCTACCGCCCTGCATACTGATGGCACATTCTGCTTGAACTGTTCTTTATAGTTTCATATGTGGATGTCTTGTTCTAATGAACCAGGCATCTTGCCAGAGCATCACATAGTGCGGTTCCAGGCCCACGGAAGAAGACAGAGCTTTCCGAAGAACTGATGAGCGCCAGCAGACTTCATGAGCCCCGAGGCCGTGTCCCTGTATCCTCCACCTTGTCTGTAAATACCTGGGAGCCACGAGACGTTCCCATCAGCATCCCTGCAGGCAGACTACAACTACACATGAGCCATTACCACACAAGCCATGGGGGTAGGGTGTCAACGGTGTCCACCCCACAGATACAGGAACTGGAGGTCTTCTGATCATAATTCCAGCTCAAGTCAGCAAATATAAAGAGAATTCCAGCTTCATGGAAGATGGAGCCAAGAGTTGGGAAGTGCACGGAGAAGCAGCAGCCATGGTTTCTACTCTTTAAGAGATAGAGAATCGATGAGATGAAACATGCAAAATAAAGATGATAAGTATATAATGTTTCCGGGAGTCGGGAGAGCCAAGTCCAAGTCTTTCACCCTAACTGTAGAGTTCCTCATGTCCAGAAGACCTCTGACACACCAGCTCAGACACCTGCTGGGCATCAATGACTGACTAGGAATAAGCCAAGCACTGGAGACCCACCAGTGGATTTGGCAGCCCTTGCTTCTCCACACTTGCCTGTGCTCCTTTGGGCCAGTGTCACTGACACTGGGAGTGGGAGCCTGTCTGGGACAACGGGGGGATGAAGTTATGTTCCAGAAGTGAGAGTCACACATCCAGAACAGAACAATGGAATTACCATCCTAGGGATGAACCCATCACATCAACCTCATAACCTTCTACTTGCTTTTTCCTCAGTGCCAACAATATCATTGGTATGGTGGAGATGAATTGATAGCATCTCAATTCCAGAAATACTCTCATTTTTTAATTAACATACAATGTGTTATTTGCCCCAGGGATACAGGTCTGTGATTCATTAGGCTTAAACACTTCATAGCACTCACCATAGCACATACCCTCCTCAATGTTCACCACCCAGGAAATACTCTCATTTATAAGAGCATGACACAGAATGGCCCCAGCTGTAGCTTTTACTATTTTTTCTTCCTAGCTTCTGCTTCTGTGTGGATGTCGTGGTGGCCACAGAAAAGTCTGGATGTCACGGAGGCCTTTTGCCCAACCCTCTCGCAGCCCCTCTGCCCTCTCTCCAGTGCCCACCTGGGGCAACAGCCACAGAACAATTGGGAGGGCAAGGAGCACACCAAGGACACGGTACAACCTGCAGCCGGGTTCCCTCCATGAGTCACTCCATATTCCCTGAAATAGTCACAGGCCCGTGTGTGCCTCTGGAGGCTGGCACCTCACTCCGTCTCAATCACAGATGGACTCCGTGCTCCCTTCTGCCCTGGGATGATGTATTTATCTGGAGAGTTCCGATGGCACGAGTAGGCAACTGATTCATTTCCTTGTCCATTCCTGGCAGGCCCCACAAGAGTTTGGGAGCCGGGACCAGCACATAAATGCCTTTATGTGCCCTGAGCCCTTCTCCTGAGGCTCAGGTGTTGCCTCTGATGTCTCAGTCACTTGCCCCAGCCTGGGGCAGCAGGGGTGCCTGCAACAAAGCTGGGCAGCCCAAGACTTGGAAATGCTCCTAAAGGTCTGTGTACTCCCAGGACTGGTTGCCCAGTGAAAGGGTTCCAGAGGGTGTCACAGCCAGTGACAGGATACCCTGCTCTCCCTTCCCCCTCCCTCTGTCTCAGGGCACCCCACACTGGGGCCCCTCCCAACAGCAGCTGCGAAGGGGACCACACTCCAAAGACATGTCCCGCTGGCTCTTGTATTCCCTGTGTATTTCAATACACTTTTTGATTACAACTGGCCGAGTCCACAGAGGGTAGAGGAGTGTGAAATGTTACTTTATATGTACAAACTTGAAATTATGTGCTGGCCACAATAAGGTCTGACAGCTTGAGTGCCTCTTGCCTGTCACCCTTGCCTTCGGTCTCTGGCTCCCAACCACCTCTCCATGCCCCAGAATACCCATACCAGAGCAAAGCTCCCAGGGGTCCCCAAGGAGACAGAGAAAGTACGAGAGGAAAAGTATGGGCTATTTCATTCAAAAGGGTATTCGTGGCAAGGCTTTCCTTTCATGGTTAAAACATAACCATTTCTTTATCATTCATGGTAAAGGGAAAAGCTATGACTGGTGTAATAATGCAAAAAGACAGATTAAGCCAGAAATAACCTCTAATCATTAAGAGCCCATGTTTTCAATCTCGTTTGCCAAGTAAGACCTGGCCAAAGAATCCCCTGAAGGTCCTGTACCCCAACCACACCCCAGCTTCAGCAGACCACAAGCATCCTTGATGGAGAAGTGAGCTCATTGTGCATGGTCCAACTCTGACAGTGCTCAAATACCAACCCCCCGTACCGCTACCCTGGACTCATCTAGAAATCTCCTGCCCGAGTGAGGGTCATACTCTCCCACAAAGAAAACCAGCCATGCAACTAGAAGGAAGTGCTCTGTCTCCCCTTCCCCACCCCAGAGATGTCGCCGGCCCATGGGAGGAGGGCTACTTAGGCAAGAAGTCCAGAGGGTACGTGTAGGGTGGGGTGGGGGGCAGCTGGGGCTGAATGACCCCCTTCCCCCAGGCAGCAGGGGTTCCCAGACCTGATCCCCCCAGGTCAGGGCCTTAGGGTCAGGGCCTCAGGCTGTCTGCATGCCTGGGATGCATGCCATGTGAGGGGGTGGGGGAGGCATTACCTGCTGCACATCCTGCTGGAAGACGCAGAGCTGCAGCCGCTGGTGGAGCCGCACCTTGCGGTGCTGCCAGATGCTCTCGAGCCGCCGCTGGTGGTGCAGCACCTCATGTACCACGTCCAGCACCTGGTGCACTGCCTTGGAGTAGTTGGCCGTGGCCGTGAGGGACTCAGAGTTCCCAGGGCTCAGGGGCCGCTGCAGCACATCCAGCAGGGCTTTGCCATCCTGGCTGACCTGCAAGAGGGAGAAGTCAAATTGAGGGAAGCTAGGAGCCGGCAGGGGCCCAGGGCATTGGGGAGGGTTGGCTGGCTTGGGGGCTCCCTTGCGGGGACCCAGAATCCCAGGACACTGGAGGCATGCACCAGCCAGAGAGGCCCAGTGCTCAGCCTGCAGCCTGGGGAAGGGCAGAGCACCCGAATCCTGGGACAGGGGCTGCTCAGTCAGTGTCTTTCCCTACCCTTGCACTGGGTAGGGACTCCCTCTGCCTTGATCCTCAGTCCCCAGCACTCAGAACAGAGCCTGGGACATCGCATGTGGTACATCTTTTGACTGATTCACTGGGTAGGTCAAGTGGCAGAACTTCAGTTCAGAAATGAAGCAAAATGTAAGTTAATGCCATAAACCTCTCTCCCTCTTTCTTCTTCATCTCCTCGACCTAGCTGTGAACATCTTAATGTGTGACTGGAGGCAAGTTACTTAACTTCTCTGGGCCTCAGTTTCCTTGTCTGTAAAATAGGGATAGAAAGGGGACAACCTCACGGAGTTGTGGTGAGGACTGAGTGAGTTAACACGGGGAGTGTTCAGAACAGGGCCCGGCAGGAGGGCTGGCTCTGAATTCTGCTTTCACCATCAGCATCTTTAGCAGCACCATTTCTCTCTCCTGTCTTCCTGATTTCCTCATTTTCTTTTATATTTACCCTTCTTTTGCACTCCTTCTATACAACTTCTTTGATTTCTCCTGAGAGTGGTAATATCCCTGTCTTTCCAGAATATGCAGGGTTAAGGGAGGGACCCTAAGACTACAGACCCACTAGGCATGCTCATATGCTCCCCAACATCCACCCTCAGTGCTGAGACCTGTGGGGCTGACAGCCCCTGTCATTCCTTATTGGAATCTGGGTACAATAACAGGCACCCATATTTCTGGAAAGAGACATCATTTCATCAATACCTGTGGCTCTCCAGTGCTGGCTGAGGACCCAGTAGACCATGCATCTTTTCAGTTTAAACCAGGGGTGACCAGGGATTTTAAGGCCCTAAATTGAATTGGTTGATGATTAAATCAAAGTTGGTTTGGAGTTGAAACGGTCTTTCCTTTCTAGCAAGGTGGGGAAGTAAGCGTGCTCCTACCTCCTGCCTTATAATGATGAATGAGGAGCTGTTTGCTGGGCTCCAGCCTCCCTCCACCCCACCCTCACGTCTGATGATAGCTTGCTGAGGGTTTGGCAACACACTGGCATCTGTTTACCACCTGTTCATGGGGCAACCAAAACGGTGTGGGGCTAGGAGGGCAGGTGACTAAGAGGAATACTAGGCAGAGAGTACTGTAGCTGAGACAGGAGAGGAAGCCGGGCTGGAAGCATACAGCTGGCTAGATGACCACCTCTACCCACATGCCAGCCTCCAGAAATGCACTGCCAGGGGAGGTGAAGAGCAGTGATACAAAGGTAACACCCTCCAGAGATATGAGTAAGACAAATAGCCTGTGGCCAAACCCAGGAGAGCTCTACTCAGGGAACTCTGAGCAGATGGGCTCTTTGGCACCGTGCTATGTCCAGGTCCAGGGTGGTTAAAGATGAAGGCCAAGTCCTAAAATCCAAGTCAACAGAGCTCTAGCTCTCTGCCCAGTCTGCAAGTGCAGGGACAGGGAGGCAAGGGACAACCCACTGACCTCTGACGTGGGCTTGGAGGGAGTGTCTGTGTCCTCCAGTGCTGGGGCCTGAGAAAACTCAGGGAGAAATATCGTGTCACTCTCTGACACAAACACCCCCCTGCCAAGTGAGATATGAATCTCACTTGTACGCTCTATGTTCATATCCTACGAGGAGTAAATTTAGAAATTCTTGACCCATGGGCATTCTTGACCCACAGTTCTTTTCTAAGAGAAAGCCTTGGGCCATTTGGATCAAAGCTGATGAGATCATATCTGGCCCACAAGTCCTCCCCAGTGCCTCCTCTAATACCAAAACACGATACCATTTTTTTTTTTTAAGCCCTAATTACTGTCAGGCATGGGGCCATGGACATTACATGGGCACTATCTTTGTAACTCTTCCAACTATAGGCAAGTGTTATCACCCTTATTTCACATAAGAATGTGAGGCTTAGAGTACCTAGGTAACTTGCCTGAAGTCACGCCAATAAGCAGGGGGTTAAAAGTCAAACTTCCGCTTTGACTGTGGCAAAAACCTTTACTCTAACCCAGAAGCCCTTGGTTCTTTGACTTCAGCATGTGTGCATCAGATTTCCCCAGGGTAACATTAACTAAAATATAGGTTCCAGGTCCTACTTCTTCACATTCTGACGCAGTCTGAGGCAGAGCACAGGAACAAGTCTGAGGCAGGTAGTCCCAGAAACCACTTGGAGAAACACAGCTCCAACTCTCTTTGCCGTATGGGCCAGATGTGAATTCACTTTCCCCTCCTCATTCAGCTTCCTTAATTAGCTCATCTCTTTATGGCCCTCAGCCTCTCCCCCAGAATTCACACCAGTTAGTCAACTCACTCACTTGTGTATGTCCACAAAGATGCACCCATAAACCCCCTTCCTTTTCCTTGGAAAGCAAAAGACCCCCCACACCCCGCACTTGAACCATGCACCCAGACTTAGATTTTTCAGTGAAATAGTCTTTTAACTTGTCCTTCACTTTCCTGGAAGCTTCTCACTCCTGCAAACACTTCTCTCCACCCCATGGTGAGTTCTCCTCTGTACTTTCTGGTAAGAAAATGGGTATTTGTTGACAAGCCTCTTCATTAAAGAGGTGGCAGGCCTGGTGTGTATAGTGTATACACCTGCCCACCAGCCAGAAAGCACCCTGAGGAGCACAGCCTTGCTTCCTCATATTTGTGTCCCAGGGTAGAGAGTCTGATCTTCACGCATAGGGTGAGAGAGGTGTATGCGCATGCACATGCACACACAGGCCCGTGTGCTGAGGTGGAGCCCACTGAAGGCTGCATTGTCTCTGCTTCCCGGCTGGAGATCTCATTATTCATAGCTCAAGGATCTTAAAGATGTCTCAAAGGGGAAAGAGATGACGTCTTTCTTCTTTGTCCTACCCAGGCTATTACACAAGGTACAGGTCAGTGCTCTTGTTGCTAACCCACATCCACACACCCCACGACCCCCGCGTGTCCTGCAAGGTCCTCACCTCTGTGTAGGCCTGGGTCACCTGCTCATACAAGGACTGGTGGTGGTGGATGGCCAGCTCCAGGTCCTGCATCTCGGAGGGCAGGCCTCCCTCACTGCACATCTTGCACCAGGCGTCCACTCCCGACAGGAACTGGAAGGACATAGCAGCTGCGTCAGTGCGGGAGCACTGGGGGCAGGCGATGGACCTTGGGAAGAAGCATCAGGACCTCTGGGAGCCTCAGAGGCCAATGCAGAGGGTGGAGTCTTTCTCTTTAATTCTACAAACATCAACCCCATGAAAGAAGCCAGACACGGCACCTTTGTAGAAAGTGTGGTTTCCACAAACAAGAATGACTTTTGTGAAACCTTTGGGGTGCCAGCCACCTGTGTGTTCAACAGGCTGTACCCACACACTGACTACAATGTGTGCGGACAGCTCGCTATCTTACATGTATACCTCAGAGTTTCTCGTCCTGTGCACACTCACAGGCACACGGGAGAGGTTGCATGCCAGGTAAAATGGGATGCTTCTCCATGTGGACAATGGGTTGTGAGGAGGAACAGAGAACATCCTACAAAGCCATCAGGTACCCCAAGAAACTTGCAGAGGCCACTCCCACAGGGGATGGAGATGAATGTTCTCCGAGCTTCCCACTGTTGGGTCAGTATGCTTCAGGCTGTGGGAGGGGAGGGACAGCTGAGGGGGACAGACAGCACCATGACAATGGCGGCACTGGTTCTGGGGATGTGATAGAGAGATAAAGATCTCGACAGAAAGCAAATTATTTAAAAATTAAAATTAACAACTGTGGAACACCCTGGGTCTCCATGCACAAAAGGTGAGCTAACTGAAATCACTCAGATTTATTGGGTGGAAAACCACACCTCTAAAATGCAGATAATTCTTCACCTAACAGTCTGGAATGGTTCTGTCTGTGATTCCTCTTGCCTGGGTGCACAGCTCCATTTAAATTAATTGCCTAAATACCTTTTTATCTCGTTGCCCAGAACAGCCCATATGAGGACAATAAAGAGCTGCCTAAATGAACGGATAATAGCCTTGAAAAAATAGCCTCAAATCTGTTGTTTGGTGTGTGTTTGTTTTTTCTCCCCAAGCTAAAAGGAAGCATGGTTTATGATTTTCCCTGGAGGACTGGTACTACCTGAGGAAATTGCATTAAAAAATAGATACAAATAAAATTGCTTCTGATCCAAAGCAGTCTAAGCCAAGCAACATCAGCTAGACACTGACTCCGCCCATCACTCCCGGGTTGGGCATCGAGCTTTCCGCAACCCCTGGAGTTCCAGTCCAGTGTCTGTCAGCTCACAGGCCTTGGCCTGGTGGCTGTCCTGGGGAGTTTTTCATTCTAGATGTTCTTATGCCATTAGGCCAGCTCTTAACAATTCTGGAAGTGTGCTGGGTGCCATCCAGCCTCAGACTGCATATGCTTGCTAACATCTCAGCCATCTCAGCAGCTTCTTTGCTCCTCCAACAACCATTTCATGGAGGAACCTGAAAGCAACTTGACGTTCGTCTGTCGACCATGCCAGAAGCACCTCTCCAAGGCCCTTTGGATTTCTCTGTAATACTCTAAAAGAGTATTCTAAGAATCCTACAGCAGACCACACAAAATGGTCAGCTCAAGGAGAGAAAGGCAGGGATACAGGAAGGGAAGCACTGAGTCTCCCTTGCCAATCTGGACAAACTTTGAACAAAATGTGCAAGTGGTAGGGTTGAAGAGAGAGCTGGAGATTTGACATGAATGCTCTCCTGGGCCTGGGCATGAACTAGTCATTATCAGTCATTACCACCATGATTGTTAAAAAAAAGAGAAAAAAAGGTCTACATTCCTTTCAATGTGTGGGGCTGCCCCTGAATTATGACACAAGTATTTCAGTCCTTGGGAAGGTCTCAGGATTTCTCCCTTACCTCACACAGGTGAGGGAAATATAAACATACCAGGATAATATGTTGCATAAATACAGTAGTAATGTCTAGCATTTAAAAAGCACAATAAGCGCCTTACATGTTCCATCTCTAATTCTTATATTAGCTCTGTGAGATTTATGATTATCTTGCATTAGAGATGAGAAAACAAGCCAAAAATGGTGAGGTGATTTGCCCGAGTTAATGCTTGGAAGCTACATGTGCCTGGCCACAGAGCTTAGACTCTTTCAATTACCCCATGCCGCCTTCTGTGTTAGGTGGGCCCAACGCAGGGAGAGATTTAAGGTATTACCACATCTAGGCCTCTCCACCATCTGTACCCTACCCAAATGTCATACAAAGAAAGGAATTTAGAGGTTAAAACTACAAGCTTTAATGTTAGACACATCTCAGGTGAAATCCCAGCTATTCATGGATTGTGTGATTCTTCACAGTGGTGTATTAGTAAATGCTTAAACACCAGCATATGTGTGTGTGTGTGTGTGTGTGTACACACAGAACATAAGTAATACTAAAATGTAGTAAAGTAACCAAGAGTGACGAGTTTTGAGTCTCTATTACCTTTGTTTTTAATATATTTACTGTAAATTTATACAATTTAGTTTTAAGTAATGGCTATGTTTAATAACCGGTTCACAAATTTCCAGAACATTTGACATTTGGCTCTCCGTAGGCTGCTTAGAGCCAGCTCCAACACACTGCCGGTTCCTGGGCAGGTCATTAATCTCTCTGAGCTGCCATGCTCTTCTCTGTGAAATGGGAGAGTAATGTCACTGACCAATGCAAGTAAGTAAATAGAAACAAATACTTATTATTTTTATCCACTGTGTAATTATTACATTATCACTATCCATAGCAATGCTTCTTGTAAGATTAATTTCCCCCTGCTCTCAGCACTCAATGATCAGTATCTAGATTCACTCCTTCTGTGTACGCTCTGGGAATGTGGTCAGCACACATGCACACATTCACACACACAACCATAAACTACCAAACAGAATGTAAATAGCTCTAAGTCCCTTCTTGTTGGGATGTTAAGCAAAGCCACCTGGAGTGACCAATGTGTCCTTGTGAGGAAGGTGGTAGAACACAGGTTACCGCTGCAATGACTCAGCAGGGTCTTGATTGTTTCCGGGAGAGAGGAGGGGCTCTCTACACAGACAGCGCTTGTGTTCCCACCCTTCCAACCAACAGCCCCCACAGCCTCTCCCTTGGCCTCACCTGCTCAGCCTTCTGGTGGAACACTGCAGACATGGCGAGGATGGTGCTGCGTTCATCCAAGGCAGCTGCAAAGCTCTTCCACTCCTGATCCAGCTGGGTGGAAATCTGCTTGATTTGCTGCGATGCATAATGACCGGCCTCAGAGAGGCGGGAAGCCACGGACATGATGCGGTTGATGTTGACATAGGCGTTCTGGGAAGCAGAGGAGGGGGAGCACTTAGTGGGGCGAGCTAGAACGACACCCACTGAGCACTTTTGGGGGTGAGTGAGTATTTGGGGAAGGAAGCTACTCAGAACAGAAAGTTCAGCCATCAGTCAAGATTTAAATGAAGACAGCAAATGAAGAGAGCATATTGGAAGAATATTCTTCCAATAATAATTATTATTGGGTAGGTATGCTACGTTATGTGCTCTGTATGTACTAGATCCTTTTAAATTTTACATCCTGGGCACCTGGGGTAGCCCAATTGGTTAAGCATCCAACTCTTGATTTTGGCTCAGGTCATGATCTCAGAGGGTCCCAGGAGCCCTACAATGGGCTCCACACTCCATGGGGAGTCTGCTTCAGATTCTCTCTCCCTCTCCCTCTGCTCTTCCCCTGCCTCTATCTCTCTTTCTAAAATATATAAATAAATCTTTTAAGAAAAAAAAAACAAAAAAGAATATTCTTCCATACTAAAAGAACACATCTGAAAATAATGATGTACTGTATGTTGGCTAATGGAATTCAAATTAAATTTAAAAACAAACCAAAATGGTGGAACCCTTTCTTATCCTTACTAGACTTTGAGATATTTCCTTACCTAACTCCAACAAGGCATCTGTGGGTTATCCCCAAAAAGCATCTTGTAAGGCTCTCCTGGCCCTGCTGACTTCTCTCATCATGTGTTTTGTTTACAATCATTCCCATCTTTGATTGCCAATTAAAAATTCATGACCATGTGTGCTGTTTCCTACCAGGCCAACAGAAAACTCTCCAGGAAGGAACAAGGCAAAAGAAAAACCCCACAAACATAAGACAGTAGCGAGCATGATCATTTTTAACTGCTATCTCCTATTAATTGTCTGAGGTGTCAAAACAATCAAGTAATATTGTGGCATCCACAGGGAGATTTTCTGAATCACACAATGTCTGCCTGAAGAAGGACTAGGGCGGTGAGTTGCTTGTGCACCTTTGTTCTTTGTTGCAAATCTTCTCCACTGACAAGAAATATTCTTCAGCAATGGTGTTTTCTCCTGTTTCTATTATGAGCTCAGGAGTAGTTCATTAATATCAGGTAAATGAAGGTTCTTTATTTTCCTTCCCCTCCTCCTTCATGTTCCCTATTCATCTTAACTGTCCCTGTCCTCAAGCCCTCCATCCCAAACCTGAGCCAAGTTGATAAGGTCTCTGTTCATTTAAAAGGTCTCTGTAGAAGTTTAAAAGGTTAAGTGTAGTGCTCAAACACAAATTCATTCTGATGTCTAATGATCCCCGTGTGTAATCTCTTTCTTTAGTCTGGCCTAAGACCTTTCTGATGCAGTACATTTCCTTAACAGAACTAGAATACTACTCTTGTTATTTGAAATAACTATCCTTCAAAGATTGAGGAATCATTATCAGCCCTGTTTTCTGAGTTAGGACACAGATTCTACTTAAAATTAAGCTCTATTTATAGAACTGACAGAAAAACCAACTCTGTACTTGGAAAAAAAAAGAGAGAGAGAGAAAAAAAAGTACCAATTTTAGTAGTTTTGTCTTCTAAGGGAATGACATTTGGATTACGCCAAATTTCCTGCTTGTGTACTTGTCTTAGTTTGGGTTGCCTCCAAAGCAGACCTTGAGACAAGAATTTGGGTTGGATGACTTATTTGGAAGTGACTGCAGAAAGCAAGGTGAGGGAGAGGGCAAGTCAAAGAAAAAAAAGGAAAGAAAATGAATAAAGGATGTATTTATTAATGGGTTAGTTCTACAAGCAATTAGAGTTATCCCTCCTGAAATCTTTTTAAGCAACTGTGTAGAACAAGTTCAGGCTGTCTCACTGGGAGGTGAGGTATATCTGGGGAATTTATGCACCAAGTCTGATTGCTCATGGTTGAGGGTTCTTTGGAGTAACTCCATTTCCAGCCTGACCTACACACAGGCCAAGCACATCTCCCAGGTCAGAGTGACCATGGGCAGAAAAATACAGGAAGCTATCAGTTTCTATGGGAGCCACCTGCCTTTGACCTTCAGGGCTGGCTGAGGAGATGCAGGTATGACATTGACAGTGTGTCATAGAGCTGTCCTTCCAAACTGGATTCAAATCTTGAAAACCTTCTTCCCCACCCCAATGTATCCAGATTTATCTAGTGTTATTGGGTTTTCCTGTCCTGGGAAAGTCTTTGTGTGCTTTGGCCAGATGGAAAGCAAGGAAACTAATAAGACCTGGGCACTAGCTTCTCCCAGGGTCCGTCCTGGACATCCTATGGATGCCCGGCCCATTGTCATCACTGCCTCTTTACATTCCCTCCCCACAGAGAACAGAGGGAGGCACACTTCTGCTCACTTTTAGGAAGAACCTTCTAGCTCTTAGAGATGTCTAACTGTGGCTGCCTCTGGATGCTGTTAACACTTTGTCACTCATTCAAATATTTATGGAGAGTTGGCCAGGCTCTGTGATGGGGGCTGTAGGAGATCAAAGAGGAATGAGGCAGGATTTCTGCCCTCAGGGGCTCACAGCTGAGACAAGAGAAGTCCTCAAATAACTGCAATTTAGAGCAAAATGAAGTAAGTGTTTCTACAGAGGCGGAGGCAGCTCACTGTGTGGGTGCAGGGCTCAGAACCACCAGCGGTGATGTTGGGAAGGGGCTTCCTGCACAGAAGGGGATGGTGAGGCTGGCCCTCCTCCAAGGCCCTCTTCAACCCTGAAGCCTGTGATCACAAATGAAAGCGAAAAACAAACAAACAAACAAACAAAAGACCACAGCTTACATTTCACATTCTAGAGACTAGCACAGTAAATGCCTTTTTGTTTCCTTATCAGTGGGCAGAGAAATGTCTTACTAAAACTAACAAATGATTATGCTTCACAAAAGAAGTAGAGGGAGTAGTCCTCACAATAGAGGGATAAATAGAATGTTGACTCATGAATTTGCTCATTCTTCTTCCCTATAGCCTCCTTTCAAAATACCAAAATACTGCAGGCAAGTCATGTGGCCCAGGTTCATCATCATCACCTTCTTCTTCTTCCTTGGGCCTAGAATCTTAGACACATGCATAGCTAGATTCTAAACAGCAGCCAAAAACCAAAAGAAAGGAGAGGAATGGTAGAGAAGGTCTCCAATGACTTAAAAGGAAAGAACAAGGTTGAAGAGCTGGGTTAAGAGCAAATAAACAGGGGTGCTTAGTCATTATGCATAAATGACATGTCATGGCCTTTGGTCAACCCATCCCTGTGGTTCTTCTGTGTCACTCTTTAGGCATCCATTAAGGAGCATTTGGAGTCATGTTTGTCCTGGAGATGTGGCCAACAGGAATAGATATTTTCATTCTTTACGACCTCTCCATTCCCTACCAGGTGCCTCCTCCACGCCCTCCAATCTGGCCCTGCTATGCTTCCTTGTCAGCCTAAAATGGCTTTCCATCTGCAGAGCTGTCCATCAGTCAGAGGCACCAAAGTCACTTCACCAGGAGCTGGGACACAAGAGTTATTCTGGTCCAGCTTTAACACTCACCTAAGATGTCACCTGCCTCCCCCGTGCCTCAGATTCTTTATCCTTAAAAGGACAGTCTTGGACTAAGTAATCTTAGACATTCTATTTGAATAAGCAGGATCAGTTTCAGAAGGAATGTAGAAAAAACTTAGGAAGTCACAGTTTTCTTCTATCTTTCTTATTTATTTATTTAAGAGAAAGAGAGGAAGTGGCAGAGGGGCAGAGTCAGGGAGAAAGAATCCTAAGCAGGTTCCATGCCTATCACAGAACCAGATACGGGGCTCTATCCTACAACCCCGAGATCACAACTTGACCCTAAACCTAGAGCAGGAGGCCCAACCGACTGAGCCACCCTGCTGCCCCTCTTCTGTCTTATCTTCAGTGCTGAATAAGGGAATACTGACTAAATCTTTTCTCCTCCCCAAGCCCTCTTCTATGGAGAAGGAAAGGCATAAACTGAAGAAACAAGGGTAACTCAAAGATTTCAAGTGTCCATGTGCAACAGGGAAGTTTTAAACCAAAGAGCAACATGATCTGATTTATGCTTTTATTTAATTAATATATTTATTTATTTATTTAATGCTTTTAAAAGACTGCTCTGGGAGTTCCCAGGTGGCTCATTCGGTTAAGTGTCTGCCTTCAGCTCAGGTCATGATCCTGGGGTCCTGGGATTGAGTCCTGCATCTGGCTCCCTGCTCAGTGAGGAGTCTGCTTATCCCTCTCCCTGCTGCTATATTTGTGCTCTCTCTCTCTCTCTCTGTCAAATAAATAAATACAATCTTTAAAAATAAAAAAATAAAAGATTGTTCTGTGCGCTCAAGGTTCAGCAAGGAGAGGTCTGCAAAGGGTGAGACAGAGACTAGCACTGCCTACAGCCTTGGCTGTCCACATGTCTCAGCCCTTCTTCCTGGCTTTGCTCTCTGGCCTGTCATGTGTGGGCCACAGCAGCAGCTGGGCTCCTTGCCGAGTTCTTCAGCCTCTAGGGGACCAAGGACTTGCTGCTCCCATCCCTGTCTCCTAATGAGCCCCTTTCCCTGAGCCAAGCTTCCTAGACTAACCAGTATCTTATTTAACTGGTCAGAAGTGAGTAATGTTACTAATAATTATGGCTTCATGAGTATTTTCTTAATCCCTTACCTCAAAACTGCTTAATTAATTTAAATCCTGCACATATATGCAGTGCAATTAATGTTACCAGTATTCACGTTATCGTGTAGCCCAAGATGTAAACAGGATCTACTCAGCGAAATGCAATGCACGTGGAGCACCAAGTAGGGCATGACCCACCCCATCCTACCTGCTGCCCTGCCAAGGCCTCTCCCTCCCACTGTCACTTTGGTCACAAATGGAAAATATAACTAAATTGCGGCAAAAATCTCGCTAACTCAAAAGCCCTCTATACTTACATCCTGCCTCCTTTTGTGGCCTAAATCCTGTTTCCCTGCTTCATTCCTGCAGTCATTAATTGGATGTCACAGGATGGATGGCCCTTCTCCCAAGGCCTTGCCCCTGCCGTGAATAACTGAAATCAGCGAAGTAAGCGGTCACCCTCCTGGAATAACCAGTTGGCAGAATCCTGACGAAAGTTTTTGGTCCGGCCAAAATGTTCTCACTTTGAACCTGGTTCCTGGCTGCCCTCACTGGCTACAAAACAGGAAAAGTTGCCTGTAAGATAACTCTCCATTTAAAAACCCAGCTAGGGGCGCCTGGGTGGCTCAGTGGATTAAAGCCTCTGCCTTCGGCTCAGGTCATGATTCCCAGGGTCCTTGGATCGAGCCCCGAATCGGGCTCTCTGCTCCGCAGGGAGCCTGCTTCCTCCTCTCTCTCAGCCTGTCTCTCTGCCTACTTGTGATCTCTGTTTGTCAAATAAATAAATAAAAATCTTTAAAAAAAAAAAAAAACCCAGCTAAACTTTCTCCCTAAATGAAGTTTCCTTCGCAGTACACTCTGAAAGAGATATTGGTTCTTCTAGAAATAATAATTTGATAAAAGCTATCATTTTGGTCATCTTAAACCCTGGGCCAGGGGTTGATGGCAAGAGCAGATTGTTGTGTATTACTGGAATCCCACTGACTTCGCTCTTAAAAGGAGGGGTGAATTTTACACTTTGGTCATAAGTCCCCATGTCGAAACAGAAACTCTCTCCCATGGGTTACATGAGATGACATAAAGCATTGAGTCTGTTGTCTGACATAGAACTGGTAACTCGAAGAATGACATCTCTTTTCTCTCATCCGGTTCTAGAAGGCTGGTATGAACTCACCAAATTAAGTGTGAACCAAATCCAAGTATTAGTAAAAAGCATAACAAATAGGAAAATCTATCAACTATTCCAACAAGAGGCAGATACTTCAACAACCCTAAGTCCCATTGTATTTCACAGAGAACATGCCACAGTGTCCCCTCCTGTCCTTGAGGAGGAGTCTCTTTCCACATGAGCCTGCTGTGTGTGTCCAGCACTATAGCAGGCAAAGCTGCTCTCATCGCTTGCTGGGACACTGCCCTGCACACCCTACCACCTCTGCTGTCAGGGACCCTTTCCCTAGGGTTCAAGGGTCCAGGCCCTGAATTGTCCACAGGTCTTTCTTTCACCTAGAGAGATCAGAGATTCAGAACCAGCAAGCAACTCACTCTGTGAGCCATGCCCTTGTGACACACACAGTGTCCTTTCATACCTTAAGGTGGAAAAGCAGTGTCTTTGTCTCTTGGGATAGCCTTCTTAGGGCATCTCCACTACTTTGGCATACCCAGAGTACAGAAGCAGGCATGCCTTGTCCTCACAGAAGGCAACAGATGCTTTACCTCATCACTGACCCTGTTGTCAAAGGTGACAGAAGCTTCCTCCCCAGGCTAGGCCTGTGGCCCTTCACTTTGTCATCCAGGGGCAATGCTTCTCGTCTTCAGAGGCAGAGGGGAACAACTGAAGAACAGTGTCATCTCTGGGAGGAGTGAGTTCTGCCCATAGGGTTCTTAATTGCATTCCAGTGAATAGGCTGCAGCTTTTAAATTATTATTAGGAAAATAGAAGTTGTGATCCCTTAAGATCAACACAGGAGGTGAGGTACAACGGCCACATAGGGGCCACCTTCCTGAAAGGGGCTCAGTCCAGACACGTCCTGGAGGCCTTGACTCTCCAAATCCAAAAGTCAAGGGAGGGAAGCCAGGCAAACACTCGGCCAAGGGTGGAGGTACTCAGCAAAATCACTTGGGTCAAATGCAAAACGAATTTGATTTAACGAATGTTAAATCAAAATGCTAAACACAAAATATATAAATAGTAGGGCCTCAGCTGAGAATGTATACATTACTAACATTATGTACACTAGGGAAGAACACCCAAATGTTACTAGTTACTGAATGCTTACTTTGCACAGATAGGCATGGTGGTAGGAACTTCTCTAGGCTTTTTTTGTCATCTCAGTTCTTTTATGTATAGAGAAATGTTTAAAAAAATTGGGGGATGTACATATTTTTTGTAATTGGGGGAAAATGTTCTAAAACTATACAGAGGAAATATACAGTATCTCATCGCCCAGCTCTTCTTTTACCACTGATGTTATTACATCAAAGCATCAGCTATCTATGGGTGTTGGAACAAAGAGGAATTTATATCCAACCTTTTATCTTTATCAAACTCATTCTTTCTATTGAGACACAAAGGTTGTTTCTAGTTTTGGGCTTTTTTCCTCTACAAATAATAGTAGGGATTGTAGAATATTTTTAATTTTAATAGATTTGTTATTTTAAATATTTTTTAGTTTCACGAATTATTTTAATGTATCTTTAATGAGTCTGGTCAGGTTGCTTTCCATGAAAGCTGTATTTACTAGCTGTATTTACTCCTCCATCTCTTTTTACCTTAATAAAGCTTGTTGTTTTTTTTTTTTTTAAAGTACGGCACAATTTATAACCAGTGAAATAGGTAAGTTTTAATGAACAAATACTGCTTTAATAAGAAAAAGAATATAAACATACTTCATTTAAAGTTTTTAGAAGCCAAAATCATAGAACAGTCTGATTTTGGAGTTAGAGAAAAACAACAACAACAACAATAAACCCAGACATTTCTTGAATCTACCCAGGAGGCGTCTGAAACTTTGTAAAGTCAATTAGGGGGTATGTTCCAAGTCACTGAAAAAGAGGCTGATGGGGAGAGGACCCTGGGCTCCTGATTCTTAGTCTGCATGACCCCTCTGTTTATAGCTATCTTTTTCTCATGCCCTGCAGCTTATATTAATTTAAGTTTTTGTTTTGTCACACTCAAAGAGAGCCATAAGAAAAATACTTGGAGATCTGCCCACACAGCTTTCAGAGGCTTCGTGAGTAGCGTTCAGTATCAGTAAGAAGACAGATCGTGCCAGAGCAATGGAAAAAGCTGAGCCTCACCTCCTCTTTCCAGCTTAATGACACCATATGTATTGCTTCCATCTTTGCTCGTATCAGACCCACTTTGGGTCCTGATGCTGTTAAAGCATCAGTTTATGATTAATTAGTTTAACATTACCATGTAAACCTGCTGATCCCACCTCGAAACATATGGCCACTGGGATAGTAACATCTGGAATAAGAACTGTCCATGCTTGAAACTACTACAATGGCTCGGAGATGTGACGGGCTCTAAATGAAACCTCCAACTTCTGCCTCCCACAAGCCACAGGGTGCCCTCAAGGGGGCCAAATAGGGCAGTTGATGAATGACTATCTGGTCAGGTCTAGCCAGACAGTAGGTCAAACCATGTGGAAGCCATCTGTCACTGTCAGGTGGAGAGAGGAAAGAAGTTGGAGCAGCCCTGGAGCTCAGCAAAGATAACATTGGCCTGTGAATCCCTCTGTCCCTCTCCCCTGGCTTGCTGTAGCAATGTTTCCTCCAGCAATTACTTTACAAACCATTAAGCAGCCATGAAAACAAGTGCCTGGCCATATGTCCAAGGGCCAAGGAGACCCAGGAGCAGATTTCAGTCAAAGAGAAACCAGTCTCCCTCTCCTTTCTCAGCCCCAAGTGAAACTTCCTCAGAGGGGTGAGTGTTTTTGTAGGAGGCAGCATTATGGGATTCACATGCTAGGGAGGAATGGGTATGGCTGGAATCAGATCTGGGATACCACTGGGTAAAAGTAGCTGGGATCAATGTAGCTCTTCTGGATTAGAATACAGTAATTTCAGGCTGCCTTTAAGATTGAAATCAGAGAGGGGTGTCTGGTGGCTCAGTGGGTTAAAGCCTCTGCCTTCGGCTCAGGTCATGATCCTGGGGTCCTGGGATGGAGCCTCACATCGGGCTCTCTGCTCTGCAGGGAGCCTGCTTCTCCCTCTCTCTCTGCCTGCCTCTCTGCCTACTTGTGATCTCTGTCTGTCAAATAAATAAATAAAATCTTAAAAAAAGAAAACATTGAAATCAGAGGCTATAACACTTCATGGAAATATACTTACCAGTATTTTCTCCCCCAGATCTTTCTTGAGTATGCCTGGCTATTCAGAGCTCAATTTGTGCATTGGCACAACCTGGGAGCTGGTTAAAAATGCAGAATCTCAAGCTCCTTCCCAACTTTCTGATGAGAATCTGCATTTTAATGAGACTGTCCCAAGTGATGTGTATGCACATAAAAGTTTGAGAAGCTCTGTAGACAAGAACTCTGAGAACAAGGAGAACTGTTTCTTCTAGCACTCCTGACCCTGATGATAGTACTTGAACATTTGCCAAGCACAACATTCTGCCAAACGTTTTGCTTAAAATGCAAGATCATATCTCATCCTTATAACACCCCTGGAAAAAGGTACTATCATTATCTCCCCCATTTACAAACACAGTGGCAAGGCTCTAAGAAATTGAAACAACTTGCCCACGGTCATATAACCAGGCAGGAAACCAAGAGCAAAAGTTAGCACCTCGTGCCCATGCTCTTTCCACCATGCTGTTTTACTTTGCCATAGGTGTGAAAGCAGCTGGGCTGACCAAGGCTGTCCCTAAAGGGAGAGAGGAGATGATGAAGAGAGTTTCTCCCAAAGATTCAAAGACTTGCATCTCAGAGAAGCAGGGCTCCTGGAGAGAGAACTCAATAAAAATTTTCACATCTCTGAAGTCTCCCCTATGGGGCCCTTGACTTGTCCATGACTTCCAAGAGTAGCTCAACTTTAAAATGGGCAGGAGTCTCTTGTCCTCTCCCTCCCTGGAGCAATAATCTGCACTTGAAAACCCAAGGCCAGTCACCCTGAAGAACAGGTCCTGGTCTCTGCAGAATCTCTGGAAAGCTCAGGATTAAGGCCACTCTTTGTTCCTTTAATTGATGTCTTGCTTTATTGCTGGAGTTTATATCTACTGTGTTATTCAACTATTCATTCAACAGTGCAAGACACTGTGCAAACAGGAAATAAAACAAAATTCCTATGCACATGGAGCTTACATTTCAGAAGAGTCAGAGCTTACATTTCATTAATAACTATTTCTTAATAGTTATTGATAAATTAATCACTATTTACTATATCTTTCTTATTTCAATTCTGTATAAATTATAGCTGAGAAAAGTGTAGTATGTGATGGGTCTGGGAAGTCAAGGCAAGCTGACCCTTGAAGTCAGGGGTGAGACCTGAGCTCATCCCTGAATAAAGTGAGAAAGTGAACACGTGGCTGTGGGTAGGAAGAAGCTCCAAGGCAGAGGGGACAGTGGGGGCAAAGGCCACAAGGCAAGAATGCTCTTGGCAGGTTCAAGACATGGCAAGAAGCCCAGGGTGACTGGAGCATATGAGCAGTGGGTAGAGGCCAGGATTTGAGAGGTAACTGGGGACCAGACCATGTAGAGCCTTGTAAGCCATGGTGGAGGACATCAGCTTGTATCCTAAGAAGGATGGGAAGACATTTAAGCACTTTTGAGTAGAGGAGTGACACAATATTATGTATCTTACTCTTGGCAGGAACATCAGGTAGTTGTATCAAGAATGGATGGTAAGAGATCAAAGGTAGAAGCATGGAGACTAGGCAGGAGCAACAGCAATAACCCAGACAGGACTGATGGCAGCCTGGGCCAGGGTGGTGGCCATGGAGGTGGTGACAAGTGACCAGATTCTGGATAAATGTTGAGGGTAGAGCCAAAAGAACTTACTGATGGAAAGCTTTTCGCTCTTGCTCATTTGTGGGCCTCCAGCTGTGTCAGGCACTCCAACCTCTGCTTTTTTTAATGTTCCCTTCCCATATGCCTACCTGGTCCTGACCTCTCAGTTCTCAAACTCGCCTGCATGTCCTTGATCAATCTCTGTCCCTTTTCTGGTACTCCTGACTGGCTACCACCCATGCCCGAGAATGGCATATGCAATGTTACTGCTGCACATTATTATCAGTATTCTATATTTGTGCCATGGTTTACAGTTTAAGCCTGCTGCTGCCCCTCGGAATAATTTGTTACTTAAACTGTAACCCCTGGAGGATTTTACTAGTTGCCAAGCACATTTAGATATGGCCTTAAAAAATACATATACTAACAACAGGTCTTTGGGGAGAAGGACGATGTACGACCATGAAGCTGGGCAGCTGGGGATGCCCGGCTCACTCAGGGCGGAACGCTGCCCCTTCACAGAAGCTGGGCAGCTGGGGATGCCCGGCTGGCTCAGGGTCTGCCCCTTCACCGAAGCTGGGCAGCCGGGAACGCCTGGTTAGCTCAGGGTGGAAAGAAAACCGCCTGCTTCCCTATTTTGTTGTCACTCCTTTCTCTTCCCAGAAGTGCCCGTTGTTAGTTAGAGGAGTCCTTTGAATGTGCTTGGTTAACTATAAACCTTACCCTCCTCCTTGCTTGTCTGCAAGATGGGATTAACGTTTGACCTTAATCAATCCTTCTATTGGCTATTGATTTCTATCTAATAAAAGTGAGACTGTGGAGTTGCTCATGGCAGCAGTCCTTTTCGACTGTTGTCCACTGCTCCCAATCTCTCACAGCTGACTTGTTTGTGCCTAATTCTTCTCTCGTCGCCGACTGGAAGCGGCATAAGCCCTTCTGTGTACATTATCTCATCTGACGTGCTAGGTTTCATAGACCATTTGATGCTTTTCATTTGGCTCCAGGAGACCTCAAAGAAGAGGCATGAGTCAGCTTTGGCTGAATTTCAGACAAATTAACTCCTTGGCAGCTGCAGACCCATCAGAGAGCAGGCAGTGGCTGCATGTGAAAATTTATATTTATAAGAGTGTGTGGGTAAACTGAGTCACAAGGCTCAAGGCATGCACACCACAAGGGCCCAGCAAATAACCCAAGGGCAAGGAACATGCTGACAGAAGGCCCCAGAGAGCAGTGGACTGAAGCCATTAAAGAGGTGCCAGGGCTGTGGACAGAGAATCAGGAGTGAGGAGGAACAGGGAAGCCTGGGGCCTGGAGGGGGTATATGATTAAGAGAGAAGGTTGAACCAGACCTGTGCCAGCCACAAGTCAGAAACTGGAGCAGTCAATCAGCCCTACAGCTCAGCTCAGAGCAGGCTTTCAGAAGGGACCCAGTTGGTGGGCATCGTGTGGGAAGAGCCAGCATTGTGTATCAGGAAAGGCCAAGAAAGCCTCAGCTGCAGGCAGCCAAGGAGCTTCCCTAGGTTTTTCGTTGAACTGAAGCCAATCCCCCAAATGTAGCTGATTTGAGACCGGTGGGCAAAGGCAAATGGGGCACCTAGAAAGGTTGGGGTTGGGAGCTAGGAGCAGCGAGTAAGGACAGCTACTCCTTTTCTCGAGATTCTCCTGACTTTGAAAGGAAATCCTCACCTCCAGTTCCAGAAACTCATCATCCAGTAGTTTTCGAGTTTGACCCCTGCCTATTGTCAGTTGCTTTTTCTCTTCACCCAGAGCCAGTGATTCTCAATCTGGGTCCCAACCTTGTACCTATTTCCTGGGCTCCACCCTAGCACAGTTAAATCTAAATCTAGGATGGTGGGGCCCAGATGGGGCAGCTAGGATGAGGACTGCCACCTTAGCCACATGTATCGGTTGCCCCGGGACCCCCTCCAGACCATCTTCCTCTCGCCTTAGGACAAGTTTAATGCCAACAATGGTGCCAAGAGCAAGAATTAATAAATGGATACTGAGCAGATCAGAAACTAAAATCTGATCCTCTTACTGAGTTGGAAAAAAAGCAAAATTCCACCCACATGGCTGTTTGTGGAGATATAAACACTGCATCCTGTTCAACTTGATTTGTAAGACTAGATCTGGCTAGTGATATGTGCAATATTTTACAAGTAGATGTTTCCTCAGAAGGCCTGCCTTAGGAATCCCAGTGTTGACAGCAAACACAGGATCACATTCACTCTCATCAGGGAGGGACACATTTTAGTTGCCTTACTTCCATCTTAAGGATTAGAACCTCAGAAAAAAAAAGATGCTCAAGGGGCTCCTGGGTGGCTCAGTTGGTTAAGCGGCTGCCTTTGGCTTGGGTCATGATTCCAAGGTCCTGGGATCAAACCCGTATCGGGCTCCCTGCTCAGCAGAGAGCCTGCTTCTCTCTCTCCCCCTCTCCCTGCCACTCTGCTTACTTGTGCTCTCTCTCTAGCTCTCTGTCAAATAAACAAATTAAAAAAAAAAAAAAAAGATGTTCGAGGTCAGGTGGAATGTGAAAGATCATCCAGTCCATTATTTTCTGGAATTTAATGTACATCACCTGGGGACTTTGAAAGCAGCCTGGCTCCCAGGCCCACTTGTGATGGAACCCATTGCTGTCAGCCCCTGCCTTCCAAGGGTTGTTTAGCTTCTGCTAGAGTCACATCCCATAGGGCTTCTCCAGAAGTGAAGGTCCTGCCTTACCAGTTCTGCATCCTTGCTGTGTGAACTCTGTTCCAGGTTGGCAACAGATGCTGTGGCATGCCTAATATCCTTAATTTATCAAACAAGTATGTATCAGCACTTCATTCCTTTTTATGGGCAAATAATATTCCATTATATGCATATACCATATTTTCTTTATCAGTTGATGGACAATATGGGTTATTTACACCTTTTGGTTATTATGAATAATGTTTCTATAAACACTTGTGTACAATGTATGGACATTTTGTGTAACCATATGCTTTTGTTTCTCATATATATATATATATATATATATATATATATATATATATATATGAATTGAATCATTGGGACATGTGGTGACTCTATGTTTAACTGTTTGAGTAACTGCCAGACTAAATTCCGAAGTGGCCACACCATGTTACACTCCTTCAGTGTATGAAGGAAAGTAAGAGGATATGGATTGCTCAATGTTCTTGCTAACATTTGTTATTATCTGACTTTTTGATTATAATCATTCTAATGCGTGTAAAATGATACCTCATTGTGGTTTTGATTTGCATTTCCCTGATGACTATCAATGTCAAGCATCTTTTCATGTACTTATTGACCATCTTTGAAGACATGTCTATACTGATCCTTTGCCCATTTTTTAAAAATTTATTTTTTCAGTGTTCCAAAATTCACTGTTTATGTACCACACTCAGTGCTCCATGCAATACGTGCCCTCCTTAATACCACTACCAGGCTCATCTATCCCCCCACCCTTCCCTTCCAAAACCCTCAGTTTGCTTCTCATAGTCCACAATCTCTCATGGTTTGTCTCTCCCTCCAATTTCCCCCAATTTACTTCTCCTTTCCTTCTCCTAATATCCTCCATGTTATTCCTTATGCTCCACAAGTAAATGAAACCATATAATTATAATTGACTTTCTCTGCTTGACTTATTTCACTCAGCATAATCTCCTCCAGTCCCATCCATGTTGATACAAAAGTTGGGTATTCATCCTTTCTTATGGAGGTATAATACTCCACTGTATATATTGCCCTTTTTTTTTTTTAAGAAAGCTCTACACCCAACATGAGGCTTGAACTCATGACCCCAAGATCAAGCGTTGTATGCTCTACTGAGTCAGCCAAGTGCCCATCCTTTGTTCATTTTTTAATTAGGTTGTCCTTTCTTACTGGGTTGTAAGAATTCCTTATATATTCTATACACAAGTCCCTTATCAGGTAAATGATTTGCAAACCCTTTCTCCATTCTGTGGGTTATCTTTTCACTTTCTTTTCTTTTTTTTTTAAGATTTTATTTATTTATTTGACAGAGAGAGATCACAAGTAGATGGAGAGGCAGGCAGAGAGAGAGAGAGAGAGATAGAGAGGGAAGCAGACTCCCTGCTGAGCAGAGAGCCCGATGTGGGACTCGATTCCAGGACCCTGAGATCATGACCCAAGCCGAAGGCAGCGGCTTAACCCACTGAGCCACCCAGGTGTCCCATCTTTTCACTTTCTTGATTATATCTTTTGGAGCACAAAGTTTTTAATTTTGATGAAGTCCAATTTATTTGTTTTTAATTTAATGTGAAGAAAGGGTCCAACTTCATTCTGTTGCACGGTTGTCCCAGAACCATTTGTTGAAAAAACTGTTCTTTCCAGATTGAATGGTCTTGGTACCTTTGTCAAAACTCAGCTGACCGCAGACACACAGGTTTATTTATAGACTCTCAATTCTGTTCCATTGATCTATATGTCTATCCCATGCTGGTACCATACTGCCTTGATTACTATCGCTTTGTGGAAAGTTCTGAAGTCAAGAAATAGGAAGTCCTCCCACTTTTTCAAGACTGTTTTGGCTGTTCTGGGTCCCATGTAATTCCATGTGATTTGGGAATCAGCTTCTACAAGCCAGCTGGGATTCTGATAGAAATGTGCTGAATCTGAAGACTGATTGCCATTTAACAATAAAGCCTTTGAATCCATGAATATGAGATATTTTCCCCTTTATTTAGCTCTTTCTTTCAATAATGTTTTTGTAGTTTTCAGAGTACAAGTAGTACACCTCTATTGTTAAAAGTTTCCCAAGTATTTTATTCATCTTGATGGTATTATAAATGGAATGGTTTTCTTAATTTCATTTTCCCATTGTTCATTTTAAGCACATAGAAATACAATTGATCTTTGTATATTGATTGTGTATCCTGCAACCTTACTGAACTTGTTTACTACTTCTAATAATTTTTTAGTGAATGGCTTAGGATTTTCCATATGTAAGTTCATGTTATCTAAGAATAGAGATAGTTTTACTGCTTCCTTTCTTATTTGGATGCTTTTTCTTTTTCCTGAATAATTGCCCTGGATAGAACTTCCAATATTGAATAGAAAGTGACAAAAGCAAACATCTTTGTCTTGTTCCCAGTCTTAGGTGGAATATATCCAGTCTTTAAGCATTAAGTATGATATCAGATGTTAGTTTTTCATAGATAGATGCCCTCTAACAGGTTCAGAAAGTTCTCTTTTATTCCTATTTAGTTGCTTTTATTATGAAAAGGTGTTGGATTTTGTTAAATCCTTTTTCTCAGCCTACTGAGATTATCATGTGGTTTTTGTTTTTCACTCTAGTGATGTTAAACCAACCTCACAATCCTGGAATAATTCTCACTGGTCATGGTATATAATTCTTTCTATATGTTGCTATATTTAGTTTGCTGGTATTTTACTGGAAATTTTTGCATCCATACTTGTTAGCAATGTGGATCTGTATCTTTCTTTTTTTGAGTGATGTTTTTGTCTGGTTTTGGTATCTGGGGATATTATTGGACTAATTGAAAGAGGTGGAAAATATTCTCTTCTATTTTGGAGCAAAGCTTCTGAAAAATTAGAATTAATTTTTCTTTAAATGTTTCTTAGAATTCAGTGGTAAAGTCATCTGGGCCTTCATCTTTGCCCATTTTACCTAAGTTTCTGATTTATTGGCATACAATTATTTGTAGTAGTCCTTTATAACCCTTTTTATTTCTGTAAGGTTGGTAGTAATGTCTCTTTTTCCACTTCAGATTCTAGTAATTTTGTTTATCTTGGTCATTCTAGCTAAAGGTTTGTTAATTTTGTCGCTCTTTTCAAAGAACCAGCTTTTGATTTCACTGATTTTTCTGTTGTTTTTCTATTCTCTAATTCATTAATTTCAAATCCAATCTTCACTATTTCCTTATTTCTCCTTACTTTAGGTTTAGTATGTTCTTTTTCTAGTACCTTAAGGTGGAATGCTAGTTTATTAATTTCAAAATTTTTAATACAGTATTTATAACTATAAATTTTTTTCTAAGCACTGTGTTACCTGTATCCTATAAGTTTTAGTATGTTGTGCCTCATTTTCATTCATCTCAAAGTATTTTCCAATTTCTTCTCTTTTTTTAGAGGGAGAGGGAGTGTGTGTGAGTGGGGAGGGGCAGAAGGAGAGAGAGAATCCCAAACAGGCCCCACACCCAGTGGGAAGCCCAACATAGGGCTCAATCTCACAAACCCAAGATCATGACTTGAGCCAAAATCAAGAGTTGGTCACTTAACTGACTGAGCCACCCACTTGCCACTCCAATTTCTTTTTTTATTTCTTCTTTGACTCATTTTATATATAGGAGTGTGTTATTTAATTTCCACATATTTGAAAATTTCCCAAATTTCTTTCTGTTGCTGATTTCTAATTTTATTCCGTTATGGTCAGAATTATATTATTTTTATCCTTTCTATTTATTGAGGTTTGTTTTATGACCTCACATATGATCTATTCTGGACAATTTTCATGTACTCTTGGGAAACATGTATGGTCTCCTGTTGTTGGATGAAGTATTCTAGGATGTCTCTTAGGTCAGTTTGGCTTATAGCCTCTATTTCCTTGCTTCAGTTTTCCTATTTTCTCACTGATCTTCTGTCCATTACTGAAAGTGAGAGTGTCAAAGTCTATTATTGTAGGATTGTATTCTTACTTTCTCTCAGTTTCATTTCAAGTATTTTGGTGCTCTGTTGTTAGGTACTTAGATAGCTTTATATATAAAATGTCCCACTGTATCTCTAGTAACATTTTTCTGTTTTGTTTTACAGTCTATTTAAAAATCTGTTATTAATGCAGCCACTCTGGCTTTCTTGTGGTTGCTGTTTGCATAATACATCTTTTTTCAACCTTTTATTTCTAATGTATTATAATCTTTGAATCTGAAGAGTGTCTCCTATAGACAATCTATAGTTTGATCTTGTTGTTTCTTTTTTTAAAAATTCAGGCTGACAGTCTCTACTTTTGAGTAGAGTGTTTAACCCTTTCACATTTAATGTCATTATTGATATAGTTGGATTTATGTCTGCCATATTACTTTTAATCTACATCGCAATTTTTATACCTTTATTCTTCCTCTACTGCTTTCTTTTCCATTAGGTGAATATTTCATAATGTAGCATTTTAACATCTTTACTGATTTTTTTCACTATATTTTCTGAGTTATTTCCTTAACTACTGCTCTAGAGCTTACTATACGCACTTCCCTTGTCAGAATCGGCTTCAGATGTAATTAATTCCAGTGAGTAAAAATGTTATTCCTATATTGCTTTCTTCCCTTTCTCCCTTTTTGTGATATTATTACTATATATATTATGATATAAATGCTACAAACTTAAAGTTAGATTGTTATATGATCTATTTTATACATGTCTTTTAAAGAAATAGAAATGAGAAAAAAAGAACAAGTGTATATTTACAGCTTTTGTCATATTAACCTCCTCATTTATCATTTCTGGGTCTTTTCATTAGCTCTTGTGGATTCAAATTACCAGAGGAAGTAATTTCCATATTTCAATACAGCTTTGTTCCAACCCAACACTTGTGCTTTACTGGCACATATATTTCTGTTTGTTATAGGCCCAATAGCACATTATACACATTTTGTACAATTAATTTTAAAATCAACTAAAAGAAAAAGAAGAAATATGCATTTATGTTGTCTTTTATAGTACATAATTATCTTTACTAGTACTCTGTCTTTTTGTGTGGATTCAAATTACTGTTTAGAGTCTTCTTTTGTAATTTCTCATAAAGTGTGTCTGCTGGAAACAACTTTTCTCAGTATTTGTTTGGCTGAGGATATCTGTATTTCACCTTCATTGAGAAGGCTAACTTTGCTGGATATAGGATTCTAGGTTGACAGTGTTTTCCTTTGAGCACTTTGAATATATTATCTTACTTCTGAACTCCATTGTTCCTGATAAGAAATCAGCTTTAAACTTATTGGAATTCCCTTGTGACAAGTCAGTTTTCTTATGCTGCTTTTAAGATTTTCTCTTTGTCTTTGCTTTCAGTATTTTTTAGAGGGGGGAGGGGCAAGGGAAGAAGGGGAAAGAGAGAGAGGGAAAGAGAGAATTTTTAAGCTCCACTCCCACATGGGGCTTGATCTCAGGACACTGAGACCATGACCTGAGCTGAAATCAAGATTGAATGCTTAACCAACTGAGCCACCCAGGTGCCCCTGCTTTCACTATTTTTAGTGTGATGTGTCTGTTTGTAGGTCATTTTGCAGTTATCCTACTTAGAGCTTCCTATGCTTCCTAGCTCTGTAATGTTTTTTTAATGAATCTGGGAAGATTTCAGCCATTATTTTTTCTGATATTTTTTCTATTCTATTCTCTCCTCTCCTTCTAGTACTCCCATACCATATTTTTCTGAGGTCCTGGTTTTTTTCATTCTTTTTCTCTCTATTATTCAGATTGTATAATTTATATTGATCTATTCTCAAGGTTGCTAATTCTTTCTTCTGCCAGTTCAAATCTACTATTGAGCTTTCTAGTGAATTTTTCATTTCAGCAACTGTATTTTTCAACTCCAGAATTTCCTTTTGGTTCATTTTTATAATTTCTCTTTACTGATATTCTCTGTTTAAGGAGACATTATCATCAAACTTTCTTTTACTTCTTCAATCATTGTTTCCTTTAGTTTCATTTTTTTTAAAAATTTAAGATCAATTAGCCAACTTATAGTACATCATTAGTTTCAGATGTAGTGTTCAATAATTTATCAATGTCATTTAAAAAACCACTTATAATGGCTACTTTGAAATTTTTGCTAAATCTGACATCTGGTCACTTTCAAAGACAATTTCTGTTCCTTGGTCTTTCCAGTGTACGCTTTTTATCTGTTTTTTTTTTTTCTTCTTCTTTTTTTTTTTCCTGGTCCTATTTTTCTATTCCTTTGCGTGTCTTCTTTTTCTTCTTCTTTTTTTTTTAAACTGAACATTTTAGATAGTATATTATAACACTCTGGGTCCTCATCCCCCACTTCTGGGGCTTGTTAATATTATTTGCTTATTTGTTTTGTGATTGGCTGGACTATTTTAGTGAAGACTATTTCTACCTCAGCTCCCACAGTGGGTGACCTCTGATGTTCCCCAGGTGGTACTGCTTTGGGTATTCCTATGGTCACCCTGGGATGAGAATGATCTTGGTAGTGCTCTCTTTAATTTTCTCTTTCTTTTACCACTTGTAGCTATTAAATTCTACTAATGGCCAGGTGATTATTCAAAATGTCCTGGGGCATAAAAATGCTCCTAGACTTATCCAACCAAATTTAGTCTCCTTTGTAGGGAGAGTCTATGAGGTCTGTGTTTGAGATTTGCTCTGTCCCAAGAAGGTCTCTATCCTCAGTTCTCTCTACCACATTAGCCTGCCTATTATCACCAGAATTTCCTTAAGGGTATGTTTGACATTGCTGTTGGCTTAAACTTCTCTACTCTCTGTTGCAAATGAGGTCATTTCCCTTAGGAAAAGACTTGGAGCTCTATGTTTTAGTTTATTTCCATCCCCCAGGCAAAATCTCTGAGCCATGGTTCTGGGGGTAGAGTAGGGACAATAGTGTACTTCCTGAATGACACTCTCCCCCCACACACCACCTTAGCAGCTAAAAATTCAGTGAATTTTCAGCATGAGTAGCCTCAGGCCTCAGTTTGCCTCTCCCAGCATGGAACCTCTGCCTTACAAGCTGGGGCAAGGGAGATTGGAACCTAGGATGCTCAGCAGTGTTGCAGCTATGGGAGAACCTCTGTTCCATGAGTAGGAGCTAGGCAGAAGAAGGAAATCCCCCTGCTTGGCCACACTCACCCAGAACTTAGCTTCAGCAACAGGTTATTTGGGACAGGATAAGAAATGTCCTATGATGACAGTCCTTCAACTGGGAGCTGGGGGCCCTATGTTCTTGGTTTCGCCAATTTGGAAGGCAAATTCATCTTACTGAACTGGGAAGGGAGAGGGAGAGAGGGCATCTTGGTTCAAATACTGCAGACTCAATGTTCTTGTTGAGTTTTTGTAGATTTTCTTGAATAAACATTACTTCACTTGCTGAACACACTTAGGACCATTTACAGAGACTTTTAAAAGTTGTTGTAAAATAATTATCACCAAAAAATAATTAAATTAAATTAAATTATTTTTACCAGTTCCCTTGGAGAGTGGGTCTGTGGAGCTCTTCATGCTATCATAGTGGAAGTGGACTTTCAGAACTTTGATGTTTTATTTTTAGGGAGTGAATGTTTCATACTTAAAGATTCCACAGAACAATAGTTCTCTAACTTCAATGTGCATATAAACCACCTGCAGGCAACCTGTTAAAAATGCAGGTTCCTAGGGCCCCATTCTCCAGAGATTGTGATTGCCTATGACGAGGGTGGGAGCCAAAAGAAATATGCATTTTTAGCAAGCTCACTACATTATTCTTTATTATTTAAGATCAATTTATTTATTTGAGAGAGAGCTTGTGTGAGTTGGGGGAGGGGAGAAAGAGAGAAAGAGAGAGAATCCTCAAGCAGACTCCCCACTGAGCACAAAGCTCCATGTAGGGCTCAATCACAGGACCTTGAAATCATGACCTGAGCCAAAATCAAGAGTTGGATGCTCAGCCAACTGAGCCACCAAGGCATCTCTCACTATGTGATTCTTTGAAAAAAATTGTACTATAAAGACAAATGCACACCAGACAAGATAGATCTCTTTTTCTTCCTTCTCCTCCTCCTCCTCCTCTTCTTCTTCTTCATCTTTTACTTCTTTAAACAGGTTCTATGTCTACTAAGGAGCTTTGCAGCTATGGCAGGATCAAATACAGGCTATTTAAACATCACAAGTGTGTGTGTGTGTGTGTGTGTGTGGTGTGTGTGTGTGTGTTTACACTGGAATCTAGAAACATTATCATTATGAAAAGTGCTCCCTGTTTGAGGTTGGGGAAGTGCTAAAGAATCATGGTTTGGGGATCCCAAGCATCAAAGATCACAGATGACCCCAAAGCAAGGCTTCTCAAATTGGGATCAGGAGACCTGCCTCAGCATCTTTATTTCTCTTGCACCAGATCTGACTTTCCCTTGTTGCTACCAATTTTGCAATTTTCCCTCAAAACAAAAAGAAAGAACACCACGGGTTTTGCTCCAATTGGCCTAATTTACACACAAATGGCAATACATGCCTCTGGTGAACAAATTATTAGGATTAAAGCAGCTATCAAACATGCTATAGCAGAAAGGATTCCTACTACCCAGCTGCACACGGTTATCACTAATGTGAATCCTCACAGTCATAATAATAGAAAATGAACATCATTTCATATTTTAAAACTCTAGACAGAAGCCATTAGCAATTTATTTTTTTCCCAAAGAACCAGCTAATTAAAACTGTAAATAAGCTGCATTACGTTTGGATTTACTCCTGCGAGTGTCTTTTTCACGAAGAAATAGAACATGGATGGCTACATGACTGTTTGATTGCATAGTAAAGATCAACCATACTTCCATCTGTCCACACTCTCATCAGAGAAGGCCACACTCAGAGGAAAGAGAATTTGTAAGAAAGGATTCCACAGTGACAGGCAGAGTTAAGCAAGAGGAAGGCCTCAGAGAGCTCAAGAAACCTGGCTTTCTGAGGCACTGTAAGAAGCCTGAGAATATTTTCCTACTAGGTTTAGTAGGTAGGATGACATTATTGTTATTGTTATTATCATTGTCATTGCTGTTGTTATTTTGAAGATCAAAAAATCTAGAATTTCCCAGTGGGAATTGTAAAAAAACAAAAACAAAAACTTGTTATGGCAAAAATCCAAAGATCAACCAATTTTAACCTTTTTCTTTCAGAGTTGCTCATGTACCTTACTCAGTAGGGTAACACTCCCCCACTATGTTATGTTAATATTTGTATGTTAATACATACATGTTATATGTTATATGTTAATATATGTATGTTAATAATTGATGGCCTTTATTGGTACCAATCCATTGATAGAACTTAGGAAACTTCTGGCTTTTCTTCCATGATTTAATGATATGAAATTATTTCTCAGCAGTGGTCACCTCAGCTGGAGTGGGGTCTTTAACGAGTATATAAAATTAGACACATGAAAACAAAAACCTGATACATTATAAGTTGGTTGATTTTATTTATAAAACAATATACCTAGAAATTCTTTAATTATGAGTTCTTTGATCCATCGCAGGCCATTAATTACTATCAATTAAAAAAATGAGCTTTATGCCAGGGTTGACTGTCAATTAAAAAATGTACCTGACTCCTCATTTAAATTGAGTTTCTTTTATTATCCCCTATTATAGCATACCTTACTCTTCAAACATAACACTTACTTGTTTGTAATTATATATTTATTTGTGAGATGATTTATTAAACATCCGTCTCTCCACTGGACCCTCCATGGGGCAGACCATCTCTCTTTTGTTCGCCACCATATGCCCACTATCCAGTACAACAGCTGATCCTTAATTATCTGGGGAATGAATGCATGAAGAAATCATGAAGTTCTTAAGATCTTAAACTGGAGAGGTGGACTGAAAGGCTTTAGGGTACTCTTCAATCCCCTGAGATTATCTAAAAAAAAAAAATGCTCATATACACCTTAATCTGGGGAGAGGACCCACAAGCTTCCTTAGATTTCTAGGGGTCTGTGACCTCCCCAAAAGATATGGAGTCACTAGCCTATTTCAGCAATGAATACCGAAAGAACTTACTTATAACCTGAAACAAAGCACACTACATGTGCATTTACATGGACAGATTTGTGGGTATATGTATAGGTGGGTATATAATTTCCAAGAACAGAAAGAGAAATGCCTCAGTGAATTTACAGAACAATCCACAATCCCACTTCCCCTGAGTAGTGGATCTTTCTATAGTCACCGGGCTCCAGCAGTAGCTGCTTGCATTCATCCGTTTCTTGGCAGCAACATCCATCACTCAGGCCAGAGAAAATGAGTCTGTAATTCCCTCCTTTTACCTGTTTGGGATGCTGACATCCTTCTTTGTGGAAGTTGCTTTTACTAACAAACCTGTAAACCTACGGGTTAACAAAGGCACAGTGGGAGGCATGTTTATAAAGCACTAGTGCCCAGACAACTTGATCAAACAACCCTGGGATGTCCCTTGCCTTGCCCTCCAGCCAGAGAGGAGAGCCAGCCTAATCAGTCCAAGGAGGCCTCTGCGAGTGGCCTGCCTTCACAGTCAGCTGTGGGAGACCATGAGATGCGCTGAACATGCTAATTGGCTGTTGTATATTAAATCTCCTCTTCTCTCTCTCCCAGCTCCACAAGATATTTCCCTTCCGTAAATTTCCTCCCTTGTTTTTTGTCCTGAAAATGGAGACTTCAGAAGTCAATTTGTCGGGAGAAAGGTTTCTGTTGTGCCATTAACTCCCAGTGATCCATAAGAACAGAGAGGGGCTGCAGAGCAGATCATTCAAAACCAACTGCTCTACTTAGCTTTGTAGTTTCTTGCTTTGAGGGGCTTGGTAGCAGACTTGCCTCCCTAACTACGTTTCTCTTCGCTTCTTATCAAAAATGAGTCTGTCTGCCTTAGGGCCAAGCAGTTGGGTGACATGAAGATTCTGACACAGAATTTGTCAAACTCACCAGGGGAAGCCCACAAGGTACCCAGATAATCAAACTTGACTAGATTTGAGTCCACGTTCTTAATCACCTGTAATCAATTGCTTTGCTCCTCTGTGACTAAATCGAGCAAGGGATGGGACATAATTATAGGAGACTGGTTAGACAGAAATGAGTCCTTACATGCAGATGAAGACCTAAGTCTGTTGTAGGTACAAACTGATAACCAGATCACTGTTGATGTTTTCCCTGCCTGGTCCCACAACCTGTTATTCTGCGGCCACAGTTGTCTTACTCTGCTAATTTCATGATGATTATCTCCACAACCTCTCCACCTGGCTATGGTTTCCAGGGCTAGTCATCATGGCTGTCGGCAGATACCTCACATTTTCCTCCCTAGCATGTGGGAGGACCACATATCCCCACCCAGCAAGTTCAACGTGGCCGTATGCCTGGTGGTGGCTAACGAGGTGGGATGTGTCACTTCTAAGCAGAAGCTTCAAAGCCAGCACACATGGGACAGGCAGCAACATCTGAGGCAGCAGCCTCTCCATCCGCCTGAGTCCCAGGGGACTGTGATGAGTAGAGCGCCTCCCAGCCAATGGTGGGCATGTGATAGGCGCAAGAAATAAATCCCTGTTGCTTTATATGAGTGAGGTATTCGGGTTCTCAGTTAACTCAGCACATCTCTATCCTGCACATTTCAAGCTGCAGGTTATTTCCCCAACTAAATTGGGTTATTTCCCCAACTAGACACCATACAACTTAAGGCCAGTTTGTTTCTTCTTCAGTACATGAAGTCTGGTACACAGCATATTTAAAACAACCTGGTAGAAATTGAAATTCTCTTGCTTTTTGGCCTCCATGATCCTCCATGTTTACATTTTTCTAATACTTGCTCCCTTCTCAGCATCGCTGGCTGAAATAAGGTGTCTTTGTGTTCAGATGGATATGGGGTGGTGGAGCTATTCTTTCGAACAAGGAGCACAAATAGGAATAGTGGGCAGAAGATAGAATGAGGTAAGTTGAGGCATAATTAGGCTACAGGCATTTTGAATACAGGGGGTTCAAAGGGCAGACAAGATCTTGAAGAAAAGTCTTGGGGCAACCACGTGGAAAAAACAGAATCCCAGAGTATTAGATTTACAAGTAATCATGGGTTTTATCTGGACTAGGCTCCTATATCACCATCACCACCATCATTATTATCATACCAATATTAACTGACAACCTGCAATGTACCAGGCACAACTCCAACTGATTTTACAATCGCCTCATCAGCTCCTCACAACAACCTTACAAGGTAGCTATTATTTCCATTTTATGAATGAATGAAGAACCTGAAGGCCAGGGAAGGAAATTCCCTATGGCCACACAGCTAGCAAATATTCCTCTGTGAATTCAGCATCACAGAGGAATATTGAACACTCTGCTTAAACACTCTGCAGCCTTGGGACTTCACTAACCCCCAGTGCATCCCGTCTCCCTGAGCCATGTCTTGCCTCCCCCTCCAACTACACTCCCCTAGATGGTCCTGCCTCCTAGACCAACAAAGAGCAATTCTAGAATTATCTCTCCAAAGGCAGCCCTGTCAATATCTAAAGACATCACCTGCATGTCCCTTAAGGCTCCCCTTCTCCAGTATAAACAGCCCCAATTCACTCAACTACTTCCAGTGAAATGTTTCCAGTGAGCCTGAGGTCCGTCACCATCCCAGCTCAGTGACTCACATATGCCAGGGACCAAAAGATGTGGTTAAACCAGCAGAATGGAACCCACAACTTTCCCTTATCATCCTGTGCTGAGCAAATGCCTTCTACAACCCCAGCACCTTCCTTCCACCAAGCAAAGCAGAGTCCAGAGGCAGAAATGGGCCATAATCTGCTATAGGCATGGCTGGCTGGCCACATGTCCTGCACACAACCCCATGGAATGCTAAAGTTGGCATGTTCAGAGTCCCTCCCGCTTACTCGGGTCTCAAGTCTGTTTCTATCCCGCCCCTCCTCCCATTCCTCCCCTCACTGTCCTGCCTCCAGAGGTGGTGCTGAGAACGCCCTCCACTCACCACGGAGTTCATGGCCCCCCACTCACCACGGAGTTCATGGCCCCCCACTCACCACGGAGTTCATGGCCCCCCACTCACCATGGAGTTCATGGCCCCCCACTCACCATGGAGTTCATGGCGAAGTGATTGTGCTGCGTCTGGAGGTCTAGGGCATGTTGGTAGCTCACGCCGATCTCTGTGTGGCTCTGGAGGAATAACTCCTTGTTGTGGCTTATCCAGTCAAACATCTAGAGGGGACAAGAAGGTACGCAGTAGTCAGAAGGGCCATGGGCCCAACAGTGCAAAACTCCCAGAGCTACTGGAAGGAAAAAAGAGTCCTCCCGCTGGTGCCCAGTGAGAACCAGTCATTATTCTCAGAGTGGGGGTGGCCCACAGCCCAGTTTCCCAGGAAAGCCCTCACTTTTAGCATAAGGATGCATCATCAGCCTCTGCATTACCATATAGAGCCTATGGGAAAAAGAGAAAATGAGTAAGAATCAGGGAGATGGCAGAAGCAGCTGTTTTATTGTCCCTATCAACTCCTCAAAAGGGCCCCAGGCTTGCTTTGGGGATGGGGCTGAGGGGCACGTGGTGGCTGAATCCATTCCCTATTGCAGTAGAAGAGAGAAACCCTTATTGGAAGCAACAGGGCATCCTAACATGTCCTGTCCCATATCACATCACCCAATAACACACATTGTTGCATTGACTCTAGACTATGCCACCTTTTCTTGTAACTCACTAGTCTCCCAGTTCCAGGGTTTCTACTATAATCCATCAGGAACCAGAAGAGGAGGATTTTAAGGATAGGCTGAGTTCTGGCTGGCACGGTGAGCACTGAGCTATTTTTCTCCTCCTTAGCTCTGTGCCTTGGTTTTGTTTGTTTGTTTGTCTGTTTGTTTGTTTGTTTTTACCTTTCTCCCAGGCAGCCCACACACATTAAGGGGATGTGACCAGAACCCCAATTCCAAGGGAGGGATTACTCTAAGGGTTATCCATCCTCGGGACATCAGATCTAAACCAATCAATGTAGGACATTTCCCAGCCAATGGGACTGTCTAAGGAACAGGAATGCTACCTGACTCAGTACAATAAAATATGGGGGGACATCTGCCTAGAAGCATCTGGGAAAACAGACCCTACTTCTTAGATATAATTTCTCTCCCTCTGATACTGTCATGGTGATTCTGAGCTCAAACTGTTGCAGTCATTCTGCGGCAGCTTAAGGGTGAAGCCCATGAGAGAGAAAGGGTATAGATCCCTGATTGAGCTTTGCCCGATCTCTGCCTTGTCTCTGGACTTCCTAGTACCTGAGTCAAGAAATCCTCTTTATCATTCAGGTATAGTCAAGTGACATAGCCAGGAAAGGTGTGAAGCCTTTGGAAAAAAGGACTCCTCTACTTGAACTGAGGCTCCATACTTGGGATGGGCTCAGCTGCAGGGTATAGCATGAAGGGAGGAGCTGAGCACAGGTGCAGGCGGGGCAGTGGCAAAGATGGCACCTGCCTTCCTGGAGGTAGGAGCCCAGACTCATTTATTATTTCCCTTCGGATAGTAAAGTGACTTTACTTTTTCAGTTATAGTCAACCAATATTTGCAGGACGCCTGCTATGTGCCAGGCACTGTCCAAGGCAATGGAAAAGCAGAAGTGACTAACATGTACGTGGTCCTTGAGTTCAGTGGGTTAAAGCCCAGCATGGAAAGCAAACAAGGACTCAGATATAGTATTAGTACAATGTGGCATAGGACTTGAATAAAATCACAACTTGAAAAAATCTCTATCTAAATAAAGTCCCATATGTTCTACCAAGCTAGCAGCTACCCTTAATGAAATGAGAACAAGGAAGTGCAGAGAAGGCTTCCCAGAGGAGGTACCAACCTGAGCTGAGTCCTCAGGTAGGTATTAGCCATGTGGAGATGGGAGGGATGTGAGCTCCAGGCAATGGGGAGACCAAAGAAGCAGAACTCAGGGCAGCCCAGTGTGTGGAGGGCTCTGAAAGCATTCCTGTTGTGCTTCTGAAGTCTGAAGTGAGAAGATGGGGCTGGAGAGGTAGCCGGGACAGCCGACCATGGACAGCCCTGGAAATAGGCTTTAGGAAACCTGGACTATATTCTGTGGGCAGCAAGTGGTGTGGAAGGTTTTAAGCCAAGCAGTGAAATGTGATGTGAGCTTTGATTGCAGTGTGGGATGTGGGCAGGAGGGACAGGGAGAAGGGTTAGAGGCTGTTGCAGTAATCCTGGTGAGGGGTGCAGTGAAAACCTGGAAGCCAGGCTCAAGGGTGTGACAGGGGAGTCTGCAAAGCGGGCAGGCTTGAGAGCTCCTAGGAAAGGGATGAAGACTCCTAATTGTTTGGGGAGGGAGGGCGAGGAAGAGCTAAGGGACAGCCAGGAGTCAGGCATGGCACTCTGGGTCCTCGTAGGAAAGTTGCCACCACAACTGCTACCTAAAGAGGAGGTAAGAAACTGGGATGGGAGACAGGAGATAGTGAGTTCTGTGTTAGATGTGCCAAGTTTGACAGGCTTACGAGAGTTTCAAGCAGAGGTGTGCTGCGGGCAGTGAGGCTTCTGTGTCTGGGGGTCAGGACAGAGACATCAAGGCTGTGACAACTTACACGTAAGTATAACACCTTCTGAAGGCGAACATGTGTGATCTGGAGGCGATTCTCTTTTTTGAATTCCCCACATCACTCCCAGCTGCCTATCTGGATAATAAAGAAAGGATGAAAGTGTCTCTCTTCATTTCTGGGTGTCAGAGGACATTTCCGGCTGCCAGACGACGTTTCCGGCTGGGGGCTCCTGCAGAGGCTGGGCCAACATCTGCTGTGTGCACTAGCCTGGGTCAGCCAGCCTCAGTCAGTCTCACGGGGACTTTGATTTTTTTTCCCCTCAATTATTATTAAGGACAAAGGGAAAAAGAAGACAAATGTCCCAGGAGTGTAGAGGAATCTTATTCTGTAATTTTTGGTCTTTAAAATTCTGCCTCTCAACCCCATTTTAAAATAATTTCTCATCTCTTTTCTTCATTGACAAAAGAATCAATAAAGTTAATGAAACTCTGAAATGCCTGAAGTCCGTGGAATTTGTGATGAAAAGCACTCACTCGACATACTTTCTTGGGTATCCCAGGGGCTGAGAAGTGACCTTCCCTGTACTTTCTGTTCGACAAATACCTAGACAATCAAACCAGCAGTGGAGTTTCTTGCTAGCACCAGAACAATGAGATTGCCTGGTGCCAGGTGGGGATGGACTACAGAGCAGGGATTGCTGGACGGGGGCCAGTTAGGGTGGAAAGGAAGAGAAGGGAACTAAAGGACAGGCAAGAGGAAGGAGCACTGGAGGAACCGTGCACCTCTCTGAATGGGCTTCTTGCGTGATGTCAGCACCCAGGCCATTCAGCTGGATTCTGCCTCCCACTTGGAGCCTCCTGGCAGCTCTCCAGGGGCCAGGGATTCTGGCAAGATCAGCTGTGCAGGAGGCAGTGCTCCAAAGAGGTGACATATCTCTGTAGCTGGGAAGAAAGAAAAAGAGCTACTCTGGGGACCAGACAGTTCCATGTGATATCAGAAACCAGAGTCTCTCCAAGGCGCCTATTGCTTAAGAGACAGTCTTGAGTCTTCTCTGGGCCTGAGTCTACCGCCCCATGGTATATGGCTTGCACCCTTATAGGCCTGGTTGTCTGCAAGCATCACGGTCATTTCTGCTGCATTCAGTGCCTCTGGCTATGGAAAGAATGCATGTACATGTATGTACACGTGCACATGTGTGCACTCACGGGCAAGTGTGCAGCAAGCAGGATGAGGTCTCAGCTGGCTCGGCTTGGTTCTGCCACTAACTCCCTATGAGACTGTGGGCAAGTCTCATTTTGGGGTTCCTCCTCATTTGCAAGGGATACATGGTTCCCAGAAAGGAGGTAAGCTCCGATTTGGAAACTTACGAAATATTTTTTTTTCATTCAGAATAAAATAGTTTTAATGAGTCTCCTGGATCAGAAGGTATGTATATTCATTGCTGCAACTTATGTTTCTAACTTTTGAGGTAAAGAATGACAGTGAGAAAACTGGCATTATTTGATAGCCAGAGAAAGGCAATTTGTTAGTCTCAGCCCTGATATTTGTCTGAGGTGTTAGAGTTCAGAATATCAGTGCAAAAAGCATTGTGTCTGTGCTCTTGGCACTGATGAAATAAAGAGTTAGAGATCAGTGTCCAAAGTGAAGGCAGAAAACTGTTTTTATTCAAGCAACTGTACCTTCTCTAGGGGAGAGCAGGCAAGGTTCTGTGAGGTGGAGCTGGCCCCTATGTTGTTTTGGGACTGCATACTTAGTGGGTCTTTCTGGGCTGGGAGGAGTGGTGATGTACAGTGAGGTGATCTCTGATACAGGCTGTTTCCAATCATTTTGGGGCTACTCTCACAGATTGGGAGGGGGAGTTTTTGACCTTATAAGGTTGGTACCAGAACCACCCTGGCAGCCTTTCTCCATGGTGCAGGGCTATAACAGCAAGGCAAATACATTATAGTAAGTCTAGGGGTGACTGTGGGGCAGAGGTGGAAGAGGAAAGCCTTCTCTACACCTGTGGGTCTCCATCTGTCAGTCCTAAGGTCTTGGAAGGCATAGGCTTCTAAAGTGTAATCTAATGTGTAATCTTGGAAGCCTCCAGGCTTCTAATGTGTAACCTATCTATCATCCTCCTTGCCTCCAGCCCAGGAATTGTCTACTCTACTACTCCCCACCCCCCTGGAAATCTTTCAGGTCAAGGGATGATGGTTCCTCCCGCCATTCTTTCCACTGCTTGTATGTAGCTTCTACGTAACATGTCTATTCAACACTTTCATTGCATCCATCATGACTATTTTATTGATGGGAAACAGGCACAGAGAAGCGAAGCCCAGGGTCTAGAATTCATCGACTCCACACAGCACACATTCACTGAGTGCCTGCTGAACCAGGCACACGGCTGTAGGATGTCTTGTGTCTGGTCTCCCCAGGGCAGTTACCCCCCAAAAGGCAGCCACCAGGGCCTGTGAGACTCCAGAGAAGGTAACATGCTATCCTTCACATAGGGCCATTCCTTCTCCAATAACCAGCCTGCTCCTCTCCCCTCACCCCTGCCCCACCAAGGCCTGGGACAGCTGATTCAAACAGCTCCACGAAACAATAAATATTTCTCAAGAGAAATGAATGCATGAGTGAGCTGGCCACAGGCTAATCCCGAGACAAGCTGGCCTGCCTACGCTCCCTTCCAGCGAGGTCATTTTGTGATTTGGGTTCTCTGGAAGACACTTGAACTAGACTGACACAAAGAGCTAAAGAAAACAAACAGACAAATAAACAAACAAACAAAACTAAAGAAAATATCTCCACAGTAGTTTCAAACACTTTCATCTTTTTTTTTTTTTTTTTGAGAAGCTACAAATGGCAGGTTCAACAGAATGTAATATAATAACAAAATTCCTCCAAGAGGAAAGAAAGTTCATGTCTAGATAATGAAATTTTACCTTTTTGTTTAGAAACTAACATAGTTTTGTCTCATTAAGAAGATAGATGTTACATGTAAGCTACTTGCGTTTTTATGTTTTTTTTTCTTTCTCCTGTTTTGCTTTTAACTAAACTAAATGATTTTTTTTAATGCTGGCTAAAATTCAGTGAAAATATAAAAATCTGGTTCTTAATATATAAAAATGATATAAAGAATCTATTTATATGCAAAATAGGAAAATAAACAGAAACCTTTTTCCCCTGTTCTTACAAAGATAGGGATGGCTAAAAGGTTATTATTGTTCAGTTCTGTTTTTAATGAAGCATAAACTATTTCATAGAGCAAAGAAATTAAATAAGAATCTTGGGCTTATTTGCCTTCATTTGCCAAATTTAGCAATGGCATCTGATTTAGAGTTTTAACTTTCAAAGCACCTTACCACCTAGTGTTAGTATTTTGTACAGTCTACAATTATAGATTATATTGGTTTTAAAGTTGCTCATACTCAGCTTTGATAAGTTGATTAAGAGGATAGAAGGCAACCAAAGAATTTTCTTTGCCTAAATATGTACATTCCGATGTCACCTGTGTCTCCTTGACTCTGCTTATATACAGGAGTGACCCAGCCATAGAAGTTTATGCCATAACTGTGTTAACAAATCCTTGTTGGTGAACATTGCTATGCCTGGGACATGTGGTGTGTGGTCAGTACAAAGAATAAAGCCTCCAAATACCGGGCTCTAGTACAGATTGGTCTGAGCCTCCATTTCCTTATCTGCAAAATGGGATAACAATTGACACTCTTTGGACCTTAGGGTAATAGTGAGATTCAAATACAATAACAGTTTCATGCTTTAAGTGCTACTCACCTGATAGATTTCAAAATCCATATAATGGGCATATTCTAATATATATATTTCCCTAATTTTTTCATTTAAAGCACAAAATGGATGAAAGGTATGGATTTAAAACTGCAGTAAGTTCACCTTACTGCAAAATCCCTGCAGGCTAATAGAAATCACACCTGCAGCTCAGATACAAACACATTCCTCGCCCTACCCTCCCCAAGAGGCATCCCCACAGTGACCACAGGGTGCTGTGAACACAGAGACACCTGTACACCCTCCACCTCCTCCACCTTCACATACACAGAGGAGTGCTGGGGGTGCCCTTGCCCACACAGGACTCAGAGACACGTCCATCCTCTCAGAGTTATGCTTGAGGGCACTGGTGCCCTCCTGCCCTACCAGGACCTCACTCTCTCCTGCCTTGCTTCCAGACCCTCCCTTTCGCACCCTCTCTCCCATCCCCAACTTTCTCACTCTTAGACTCAGTCCCTTTTGCTCCTCATGGTTTTTCACTCAGGAGAGACTACTATTAAAATGCAGCATTCTTGCAGCTCCCCCTGGAATTAGTTGATTGTGGATACAGAAAGAGCTCAGGGAGAAGGCAAGGCCCTTTGTGATCCTGACCCAGGGGCAAGATCCAACCTGAGGTGGGACAAGAGAGGTAGAAAGGGAGAGGGAATGAGAAGTGCGAGGGAACTGAAGACTAATGTCTTCACTTTACAGTTCTGCAATCACTTGAACTCTAACTGATGCTGGGGCATAAATTCTCATGCAAGCAGGACAACACACAAACGCCAGGACCCTTAAGACCCTTCAAGCCTGGTTTGCAATGATCTGTTCTCCAAGGATTGCAAGCTCTCCTGCTAAGGGAAAAAGAGAGCAGAGAGAGAAAAGATAAAGGACCCCACATGTGGACCTAGTTTCTATGTTCCTAGAATTCCTCCTTGGAGAGTTTGACACCTTGCCCCATCTGTATCTGCAAGGCTCGCAGGTCACAGGCATTCAGGGTTCTGAGGGACCATCTCGACACTGGTAAAGCATAGGCAGTTAGGACTTGTGCCCGATATATGTAGGTGTCAACAAATATCTACTGAGGGAGAGGAGGGGCTCTGGGTTCTGCCCGTTTTCCTGTAGGTTTCTGACATGTCAACTGGTGGACTTCCGTATGTTATATAGAAGACAAGCAATTTTTATCTTTCACCATAAATCCAGCTGCTCTAGGGAAAATGGCTCAGCCTGGTTACCTGGGAGACCCTATCACCAAATCAGCTAGGATGCCAAATAATTTCACTGACCCGGCTCTCTCTCTAACCCATAGACATGCTATCAATCTCCTAGCATGTTTCTTAAACTTTTCATACTCTAAATTCCCTAATTCCTAGATCTCAGATCTAGCCTTCTAACATGTTGCTCCCATCCAGAAGAGCCCCAGTTTCTCTATAAAATAGACATATATCCCATCGTGAGTAAGGAGTGAACAAAAACTCTTTCCCCTTCTGCATGCTAATATCCCCATTCTGTTTCCCTGGAGACAGGGGAAGACAGTGTGTGACAACATGTTACAAAATCATGTTGCCTATGGTAAGAACACCCACCGTGACCGGTAAACTCTCTCTGGCCTGGAGAGATGATGGATGAACTATGAATACCTGAGGGGGACACCATCCACTGGGCTTCCCAGAGTTTAATAACTCCTGTAACTGGCACGTCCGTTGCAGGGGTCCTGGCAACTGTGCCAATGAACCTCTTACAAGAGATACTGGTTCCTGTCGGGCATGGAGTTCATAAGCCAGGTCAGCCTCTGCAGCTGCCCACTGCGCCTCCTGTCTCCTTGCAGCTGAGCCGGATTAGTGCAAAGACTGTCCTGTTGGTAAACCATGGCTCCCATATTCTATCGCCCTGAGTAGATGAGTGCGAAATGTCACCCACAGTGGTGGTCCTGCAATCAGGTGTCCTGCAGGTGTTGCCTCCATATTTCAAAGCCAGACTATACAAACAGCAGCACCGTGCCTCTTCTTGTCTTGCCTTTCTCCATCTGCCTCTCTCATTCTCACCTTCTTTTAGTGATGGAGCAATGACAGTGTTAACAACATTAACAGCCACTTATATTTGCTGAACGCTCACTATGTGCTAGGCACGATGCCAACTCATTTAATCCTCTTAAAATCATACTCATCGCCCAGATATTAATCCCCAATATTATCCTTTCCATTTTTACAGGTAGGGCACAGAGAGGTTAATTAGTTTTGCCAAAGCCACACTGCTAATGAGCGGCAGAGCTGAGATTCAAACCCGGGAGGCCGAGTTCCAGGGCTGAGGCTCTTAACCCTGCTGCTCCACCTTCCACTGTGCTCAGAGCTTCACTCCAGCCCCCTTTTCTATCACCACCAGCCTTCCAGAAGTACATTCTGCCCCCTGCTGCCTTTGTTTTCCCTCCACCCACTTCCTCCCTAACTCCTTGTAATAGGCTCTACCTTTACTACTGCCTTAAGTCTGCACCCACAGGAAAACCAACCATCTCTGCCTTTCTGAGTTCTTCCTTCTCTCACTCCTTCCCTTTGGTCTCTCATCACGATCTGACATGGACCTTTGTGAAAGGGAGTTATGAAACTCCCTCTCTTTGGCCCCTGCACCAGGTCATTTTCAGGGGCAGGCCATGGGCTGCAGACATGCCTCGCTTCCCCCTCCTGCATTCCCATGCCTCCACCCCCTGCCTCCCACACACCCATGGAATTCTCCCCCAAGCGCCAATGTGTCCACACTCACGCTCCTCCCAGACACCTCATGTCTCTGCCCAGCAAAAGCAATAGAAACACTCTCAGTTTGAAAGCTGACCAGTCGTCCAGTCCTACACTGATCTATCCAAACGTGCCTCCTGCTCCTCTCGCTGGCCCTTTGAGACCTCCTTTCGTGTGCCTCACACCCTCACTGTGACAGTCTCCCAACTTGACCCTAAGCCCTCTGCCTTTTATTCACCAGGCTTTGCCCACCTGAAAATCCATCCAGGCTCACAGCCTCAACAACATGAGTAGTGCTCCCCATTTCATGCACCAAGCTGTACGTGAGGTACTATACCAAGTACTTGAGTGGATGACCTCATGTAGTCCTTATAATAAGGCTGCAAAGAAAGTATTATTCAATCCATCTTAAACATGCTGAAAAGTCAGTACGAAGAGTTGCAGCAGATGGCCAATGATCCCACAGCTTGGAAGTGATGGGGATGAATTTAGAATCCCAGTGTCCATCTGAACCTAAATCCCATGCAATTTCTTCTGTTCCAGGATTCTCTCTAAGCGTGACTTCCCCCATAAAAGACAATACCAAGTGTGTGCTGGGCTCTGTACAGTGAGCTTCATAGCATCATCTTAGTCCTCAGCCCTTGGAGCTAGTGGATGCCATCATCACTACCTTTTCGTAGTTATGGAAATAGATAAACAACTTGGCCCGCATCACATAATGAAGACTCAAATGAGGTATACTGAAGGCTCAAATCTAGATCTGCATGACTCCAAAGCCTATGCTTTTAAACCCACTATCAAACTGTCTCCCAAATATACACTTAAATTTTGGACTACTCTTAGTGGCTTGACTCAATATGAATATCCCCTTGCAGCATCTCCCACTACTGTGCCTTTTCCATGAACTCTTACCTTCCTCTGACATCCCACATCTTCACCCGATTCCCCAGATCCCATTCGTTCTTTCTTTCCTCAAATAACTCTGAAATATGCCTTTTATTTTCCATTCCTGCTGCTACTCACCCCCCAACCCCTCCTGCCTATATTACTGCCATTGCTTCCATACTGGTCTCCCCAGACTCTAGTTTCTCCCTTATACCAAGCTATCTGCCCCCACTGGGTTCACTGCTCTCATATACTGCTCTACCATGTCATTCCTCCAGTCAAAACACACATGCGTGTACAAACACACCCAGTTATTGTCATCTACAATGCAAACAAAATCCAGTCTTCTTGTTCTGGCATTTAAGGCACTCCCTCCCTCCTTGTCTGGTCCAAATCTGCCTTTCCCTATTATTTCATACCATTGTCCTACACCAGGCATGCTTTCCAGCCATGTGCTATTCACTACCAAGCAAATACATCATTCCGTGCTCATTGCCACCCCCATATTTGTGTTCACATCTTTCCCCCCATGAAATGCTCCACTCCCAAATATTCAAATAATTCCCATCTTTCGAAATGCAATTAAAGTGTCATCTCCTCATAATGCCTTCTTTGACCAGCTGAGCCCACACTGATTTCTTTTTCTTCCAAACTCACTGTTCCAGTGTCTCCTGCAGAAGTTCACAAACCTAATTCAAAACTATCTGAAGTGTTTTTGTTAAAAAAAAAAAAATATATATATATATATATATATATATATATATATATATATATATATATGGCTTCCTACACTTTACTCTGAAGATTCTGATTTAGCAGGAGCTCTCTAGGTGATGTAAGCAATGGTTTGTGAGGAGACTTATGGCCTATCCACAATAGGGTAGCTGGTATCAGACTTAACCCTACCATCTATAAACTATTTGAAAGCACAGGTCAATAACCAAAACAGACCAAACACCCATGAAGGAAGAGAAGTACACAATGGAAGCCCTTTCTGGAGCAGGAAAACAGGAACTCAGTGGAGAGCAGCAGTCTTGGTGGATATAAAACAAACAAACAAACAAACAAATAAAAACAAAACGAAGGGGGCGCCTGGGTGGCTCAGTGGGTTAAGCCGCTGCCTTAGGTTCAGGTCATGATCTCAGGGTCCTGGGATCGAGCCCCGCATCGGGCTCTCTGCTCAGTGGGGAGCCTGCTTCCTCCTCTCTCTCTCTGCCTGCTTGTGATCTCTCTCTGTCAAATAAATAAATAAAATCTTTAAAAAAATTAAAAAAATAAAAACAACAACAACAAAAAAAACAAAATGAAGTTTAGAGTTCAGGGCTGGTAAGGTGGTTGGAATTTCAGTGATAGGGTATTAGGGAAGAGGGAGCTAAAAGAGGGAGCTAAATAAAAAAATCTTCATTAAAATTTCCTTAAGGTCTTTGGTGAAATCCCAAGTTATGACATGTAAGGAGAAACTCCAGAAAGTCTGCAGAGAATGGCTGTGGGAAGTGAAGAATACTGAGAGCTGAACAGAAATTTTAGATTATACAGTGCTGGGGAAATGTTGGGAGCTCTAATACAAACAGTATGAGAAACACTGGTGAATGCTCTGGGCACTGAGTTGGGTCCGCAGAAAGACCAGGATATAAGGATAAGAACCACATCCTAAGAGCAAGAAGGACTGTACATTAGGATTAATGAAAAGATGGAAGTGGATCTGTCATAGCAAAGCCTAAATCAGGGCTCAGTGGGATCAAGATCTGCTAGTAAGTTAACTGCATTCCAGAACAAAACTCAAAGTTTGGAGGAAGGTAACCTAATCTGGAGTCTCTACAGCACATCATCTGCAATTTCCAGTACACAAATTACCAGCCATATGAAGATGCAGGGAAGACTGACTGACAACCAAAAAAATAAAAGCCAACATAAATAGACCCAGAGATGACCAGGCTATGAATTAGAAAGTAGCAATTTCAAGACAATCATAATTCACATCTTAAAGAGAATAGGAGGGAAAGGGACAAAATGAATTAAAAGATGGAACACTGAAACAGAGTCCAGATTTCTGTTTCTTGTAGCCAAAAGCATCCAGATATAGTCACATGTTTATGATGCTTAGTACAATTATTTTGTTCAATTAGTGAGTACCTACTGTATTCCAGACATTGGATGAAAGACTAATGATAAAAGATCAAGTCAGAATCTATGAGGAAGATAAATATGATCAGTAGTCTGTCAATTTTAAGTGTGAGAAGCACTATGAAAAGTGTCTACTTGGGGTGCTTGCGTGGCTCAGTGGGTTAAAGCCTCTGCCTTCGGCTCAGGTCATGATCCTGGAGTCCTGGGATCGAGCCCTACATGGGGCTCTCTGCTCAGCAGGGAGCCTGCTTCCTCCTCTCTCTCTGCCTGCTTCTCTGCCTAGTTGTGATATCTGTCTGTCAAATAAATAAATAAAATCTTAAAAAAAAAAAAAAGTGTCTACTGTGGGCTGACTCCAGAGGAGCTCCTGATCCCACTTGGCAGAGGTAGAGGTATGGAAAAGCCTGAATGGCTTCCAGAAGGTGGCAACAGCTGAACAACAGCTGAAAGACACCAGGATTTGGTCAGGTGAAGATGTAGGTGGGAAGGGCATCTTAACGAGAGGACATAATTTGAGCAAAGGCCTGGAGGCTTCAAACATGGATTAGAGAGGAGGTACCCAGAGCTGCAGGGCAGGGAGTAAGGAGTGAGAGGTACTGAGAAAGGATGCTAAAGGAGAAGGGAGGGGCCGGGACACAAAGGACAAAGGTTGGAAGGCCCAGGAACTGCTCTTTGTTTAGTCTGCGGTGGAGAACCACTAAAGGTCAATAATATGGTCAGATTTGCTTTTAACCCTGACTGGGGGTCTACCCTGAGGTCCCCAGATAAGACAGTGCTTTACCTCATTGCGAAGAGAAGTCTGAGCCAGCCCTGATCTCAAAGAACAAAATCAACTAGCACATTACAGCCTTCTCACCAACAACCGTGGCTTCTCGGCACCCACCCATCCCCCTACACTCCTTGTTCTTATAAACGCGTCAGTGTCTGGGTCAAAGAAGATAAATATAAAAGAGGAAATAAAGAACATATGAAAAGTGCAAACACATAATAGAGGCTGAATGCATGCTACTCCCTTTCCACTTCCCCTGTGTTCAGCCAGGACAAGCTGGCAGTCTCAAAAGTAGTTGCTTTCTGATTAGAGAAACCCAGGCTGCAAAACTTTATGCTCATACCACACACTGCCCTTGAGAATGAGCCATAGCTCAGCTCTGCCTGGAGAAGCACAGACTCCTGTTAGGCCTTAAAAGGCCACTGTCCTCACTCTTGCCTTCATCATACTAAGTGAAGGGATGAAATGTCTCACCCAAGTCCACTAGTAACATAAATGTTTCGGACTTTAAACTAGCAGCTTTTTGTATGTTTCATTTCCAGTCTGTTTGCCAGAATGAACCAAATTCCCTATAGCACAGCAATATGCATAGTACCCTCCCTGTGGGGAAGAAATGGTCATCCAGGAGCCAGCAAGTCAAGCAGATGAGAAACAGGACAAACCGAGTCGGAGTCAGCCTAGGCAGCCCTGGGATATTGACTCTGAGTGGCCAAATTCCTTCCATCTGAACCACAGATGCTGATAAAACATTCTCAGCACTGGAGTGAGAAAATGTGCTTCACTTACTTCCCAAAATGCAGAATTGAAGAGGTCAAACTCTATTTAATCCAAGCTGAGAAAATAGTGCCCAACTTTATCCCAAAGCTAAATTTAGGCATAAACTGAGATCTGGCCCTTGGCAAGTTAATTTAGATGAGCTAATGCTTGTTCCTGGCATACAGGATGCACTCGGTAAATGGTAACTATTATTGTTACTGCAAAAATGGAGCGTCTGCTGGATGTTCTCATCCAGTCCTCCCACGCATCCTAAAATCGGCTGTGCCAATCACTTGCACATCTGGGAGAAAAAATTCCACATGGGCTAAGGAGGAGGTGGCCCTCCCTCCAGAGGTCCCTATCCGGGGGAAGGGGGCGGCTGCCGTGCTGAAGCCACGTGTGCTAGGTGGGCTTGAGCTCCAGCTGAGGACGAAAGCTAGCACCCCCACCTTTTCCCTTCTACCCTCTTCCAGCAGCGTCAGCTGTGGGGCCCCAGGGAGGCTAGAGGTGGCATGGGAGACAAGTTCAGGAACGTTCAGGAAGAGGGACTTGGTCATGTGTTCTGCTCCCTGACCCTACCTGTTAGAGCATACCCTGCAGGTGCTCAGGAAGAACTCGGGAGAAGGAAGCCCAGTCACTCCTCCAAACCCTCCATTTCTTTAACAGTCTTATTTAGAGGACTGTGGCGAATTCCTATGTTCAGATAGTGCCAGATGTCCCTACGATCAGGGCAGAAATGCAATAAAGAGACCAATCATGGTCTAATGCTTTGATCACCACGCTTCATGTTCCTGTGCCTTCAAAGAAATTTACACTTATATTTAATTTAGTCACCCTTCCTTCTCCCAAAATATTTTGGGATTTCTTTCCACGCCGCCACCCCCGCCCCCCCACCGAATCCTACTGTCTTGATGTGAAGGCCTTATGGTTCCCTTAGCTCCCTATCCCCCTCAACATCTAATCAGGCACCTGGAACCCCACTTTCTCCAGAGTTTTCCCTTCTCCTTTACACTCCCAGGGTCGCCTCATCTGCTCACACTTGGATTAGTCTAAAACGACCAGAACTGGGGGGTCAGGCCTCCCAATCTCTGCCCATTGCTAGATGAAGGTTGCTAGAACCCATTTATAAGGGAGAGCCTGGGAGCAGCCTCCCTTGAAACCACTCAGCAGTAGGTGGCGCTCTTGTGTCAGCTCAGAGTACAGCACAGTCACTCAGGCAGCCTGGGGAGGAGTGTGGACTCCCACAGTCCACTCTTTATTTGGCACTGACTGTTTGCCTCTGGGGAACACTGAGGTATCCAAAACACCAAGCCTGACCTCCAGAAAGCTGCAATATATCTGGGGGGAAGAGACCTCTGAGTGTAAAGCTACAATACAAGATGAGTTGGAACAGTCCAGTTTGAGAGGGATGGATAAAGGACTATGGGAAGACGCCCAGAGAAGGAAAGACCACTTCCGAGAGGGAAGAGTGAGCGAAGTAGCACTGGAGTGGACCTTCTGCTAGGGGAGGGTTTCAGTAGGCAGAGTGGGAGGGAGGTTGGTCTAAATGAAGGCGTGAGAACTGTGCAAAGCATTCAGGAGGATGTCCTGAAGATGGGGCCTGAATGCCCAACTGCAGTCTCCCTCCCCATTCTAGGTCCAGGCCTTTCTAGTTTGCACCTTCTCCTGACCCCTCATGATAAGGGTGAGCTCCCTGGGGAAACCTCCTAGGGCACGACAAGTACCACTCCAGGGTGGGACTAGTCAGTCTGCTTGATCTGCATGGAAGAAACCAAGCATCCCTTTTTTTTCTCTGTTACCAAGAAAGGGCTTTATCTTCATTCACATCAGTAACCATCCCCATAACAGGGCCCTTCTTGTCCTGGAAAAGGCTTTCTGAGAAGGGCTGGAGGTGAGCGGAAGAGTAAGAGTGGGGTTTCTTAGTGAACATGGGCTGGGGAACATGGGTGGGGTGGGGTGGGGTGGGGAGAGCTTTTCTGGGATTCTGATAAAGAAGGGTTTCCTCCAAGGGAATTAATGTTCCTTTGCATGTTTTACCATGAGTTTTCTGACTTGCTTCTAACAAAGCTTTGGCTCTGCTTGGGAATGATCCCAGGGAAAGCCATGGGACACAAGGATGGGGCTTTGCCCATGAATATCCCTGACCTAGGCATACCTAACTCTGGATACCAGTAACCTGTCAACTCAGCACTTCATACTAGAAAAGTCTCTCTGTGCATACATGTGAAAAGACATTCTCTTCTACTCACATATGAGACAGAGACCCATTTGAATAAGAACACATAATTCTCTGGATACCAATCCTAAGGCATTTATTAAAATCTACATTTTGCTGATAATGAAACTGCTCACAGAGGGTAAACTGGACACTGAGAACCATTCAGTTCACAAGGGGCTAGGCTGAGATTCAAATCCTGGTCGCAAAGCCAGGTGAAAAGCCAAAGCTTTTTCTAGAAGCAGTTGCTGGGTCTTCTGGCCTTTTCTCTTTCTGCTCTCCCGAGGAGGCCTGAAACACATGGAGCCCTCCCTTAGTTCCATGCAAAGAAGGAAGCAGTACCACTAAAGGAAAGAGAAACAATAGTTTCAGAGAAAATGGAAGCAAAAAGAGTGGGGTGAGTGTGGGCTGAAAAGGGTACAAGCACAAGGAGGAGAAAGGTCCCAAATAGGAAAGGAAGGAGAGGGGCCCAGGGGAGTAAGATAGAAGATGAAGGGAAGGAAGGAAGCTGCATTCTGCAAAGTAAAATGCCTTGATAAAGGTCCCTACTGTAGAGACTCAACTTGTTTTTCCACTTAATAACGTGTACCTGAATGTCTTTTTGTTCTTCCAAAAATGGTACTTAAGACATTCCCTCCAGTTCCCCTACTGGGGCAGAGCTGACAGTTTACCTTTCTTCTTGGGCCACCCCCACAGTCTCCCCACTACATACTAGCCACCCCCCAAACCCTAACTCCTGACCAGTAAGCAAGAGAGACTTAGATATCTACCTGGACTCTAACCACTGGAGTGGGCACTATTTCTGTGCCATCCTTTTCTTACAAGTATCAGGAACCCCATCAGTGCTAAGCCTGATTTTCCCTAAGCTTCCCTACATGATTCCCCCTGCCAGGGCTTGGGTGGGAGACAGGGTTCCCAGCACCTAGCAGAGGACCTGCCACATGGGAGACACTCAACGTCCGCTTACAAATTAGTAAATCAATGATTCTCAGTTACTTCCTGGGGCTTCACATAACGCCTGCCTCTAATCAGAGCCTTCTCCTTCAAGCTCACCTAAATTGGTACAGGCAGAATCAGTGTGACAACCTGGATTTTGGAAACATTATTAACATAGTATCCCCATTCTCAGTTCTAAGGAATCACTGTGGGGTCCACACGTTCTGTAGGGTCCATTCCTAAGTAGAGGCTGCATATGCAGTCTATTCACATATGGCTGTCTGGTCTTGCCCCTTGCAGCCCATGTGGACGATCTGGGAGGGACTGAAGTCCTCCTGATTCCTATACCCCCACTCTGAGTTCCTTCCAGGTCTGCCTTTTCTTATCTGCTCTCCACACCCACAGGTCAACAAGCCTTCTGCAGGCCTGTGACCGCCACATACAGCAGGGCTGAAAGCAGAGGAGAGGGAGAAAGGATGGGAGGAGGAGAAAAACAGCTTTGGGAGAGCACACTCACACATGCAGCCTGCAGAACACTGTGACTTGGATTATTTTTGGAATCTAATGTTTCTAATGTTCAAGGGGAGGAAATGAGAAAAAGTAAGTAGAGATTCCCAGGACCAGCAGGCTGGAAATAATACAGGACACTGTGTCCTGTGTAGGGGCGGGATGCAGACACACTTCCTCACCCTGAGCCCAGTAAGTAGGGCGTGTGGGGGCCATGGTTTAGGCCCCAGGAGGAGGGAGGGCAGGAACAAGAGGGCACCAAAGCCTTTCTCTAAAAACAGCAGGAAATTACAAACTGCCAAGTAAAGACCTTGCCCTCTGGCTGCCCCAAGGTTGCAGCTCTTTGAAGCCACCCTCCCAACAAGAAGGGTCAGGGGACTGAACCACAGAGACTGGTGGGCACGCATCCTGGAGTCCTGTCTGGGGCTTGCTCTTTGACTACAGCAGTGGTGAGAACCCCTACCCTCCATTCCCCCCCCAGCCCCTCAGGCCATCTCCTAGGTTGCTGGCTAGTCTGTGGGCCTTTTCTCCTGCAGGGCAAGGTCAGCGTGTGTGTGTGTGTGTGTGTGTACACGCGTGCACGTGCGCATGTGTGTTGGAGGAGGGGGTGGAGCTTCCTACCTGCCCCCTGAGCTCTCTCCCAGGCACACTGCCCAACCTCACTGAGTCTCAGCTCTCCCTCTATGAAATGATGCCCTATTCACCCCTGCCTGGCCTGCCCACATAGTAGTAGCAGACCAAATGATGTACCACCAACTGTAGGACTCTGGGTGGGTCTCTACTCTGGGTCAAAGTTTTCTGTATAAAAGGAAGGGCTGGACCACAAAACCTCTAAGGTCAGGGGTGTGAGAACACTTGAAAAACCGACATTCAAAAAAAATATTCTGTATTATAATTGCTACAATGGTACTTCAGTTTGACAAATGAGTGTGGAGTCACGCTCACTGCTGGCTTGGGGGCGTGGGGGTTGCAAGTGTGCTGAGGAGAAGCAGCAGTGGGCCAGTGTCTGACAGGAAGAAGAGGCAGGGGAATCTCTCCACAAGTGGTCCCACTGGTTCTCATCACTCCAGGCGGAATGCAACTTATGGGTCTTGCTTTGGGCCCTGGGGTATGATCAAAACTGTTTATACCTTGCAGGAAACAGCAGTGGATACTTTGCCCAGGGACAGGGCATCCTGGGGATGTCCTGAATTGCTAATGTGGTTAACAGGACATACAAAGAGGGAAACACAATAAGCACGTAACCCTTAGCACAGAGCCCTGCTACCTGCCACAATGCCTTTCACCCAGTGGGCCCCACAAATATTTTCTCATGGTAACATGAAAGTCACATGATTTTGTTTGCACAGACCTCCAAGAAAATAAAAATGCATAGATGTGTTTCTTGGATGGACTGTAGGGAGTGTTTCTGGCCCCATGCATGCAGGAGAATAAGACAAATACACTGAGTTATAATGCAAAGCAGAAGGTGACAAGAGTCTCAGATATAGAAGGTGTATGGGGAGGGGCAATCCCACCTCCTGGGGGAATCACTCTCCTCTGTGATTGTTTTCCCAGAGACCTTTCCTGTGGCAGTTCCCCCAACCTGAAACCATCAGCTATGACCCCCATTTGACCTAGGCGCTCTTCTTTGTACCTCAGCCAAGGGCATCACACAACCTAGTGATCTTTGGCCCCTGCAAACGTACATTCTAACTGCCGACTTCTTGCAAAACTCAATTCTTGATTTTGTTTGATTTAGGGATCACTGAAAATTATCTAGAGCAAGTCCAGTTGGAAGACAGCGTCAGTGACACTCTGCATGGTCTTGGCAGGCCCCCAATGACTGAAGAGGAAGGCATGACTGAACCAGCACGGGGGGAGGGAAGGGAAGCCCAGAGCCGGCATCTCCACACACCACCCCTTTTGATTCTCTTAACAAGCCTGGGCAGCTTGGAAGTCTTTTTTTTTTTTTTTTTTTTTTTAAAGCAAGACAAGGGCTCAACAGATGATGGTTCTATTTGCTGAGAAAAACTTATATTCCATCACTAAACAAGGTGACAACCTTGAAGACAGAAAAGCCTACTGTAGATTTTTAGGGAGAATGAATAGCAAAAAGGCAAAAATTGTTACAGGATTGCTGAGCTATGAAGAGGCTTAGATATCATTAGTATGGCAAGCCTGTAAGAAGAAGTGGCAGGCATGTTTGGCCAGGGTGGGTGGGCTCTTTATCAAACTTAATCAATCTGGAGATTCCTTTTTTTTTTTTTAAGATTTTATTTATTCATTTGAGAGAGAGATTGAGATAGAGCATGAGTGGGTGGGGGAGGGGCAGAGGGAGAAGCAGCTGAGCAGGGAGCCCAATACGGCTCTATCCTAGGGCCCCTGTATCATGACCTAAGCCAAAGGCAGATGCTCAACTGAGCCCCCCCGGTACCCCTCAGTCTGGAGATTCTGACATATGCCCTGACAACCCTGAGTTCTACCACCACCACCACCCCGGCCTCTGACATGACCACGCACATGTCCTGCCACATGACTTCTCCCATTCAAAGACATTCTCACAAAGACAAAGTATTGTTCATGAGGACAGTGTGATGTAGAAGTAGGAGAAAAATCATAAGACACTGAGCTAGCCCAAATTCTCCATCCTCATTTTTTGTGGGAATGTAATTGGAGGTCAGAGAAGAAAGATGTGCCTAAGGTCTCCCAACTAGCAGAGTGGCCTCTCAGAACAAATCTGAATCCCTGTACAACTGTTTTTGCCCAGACATGGCACCCTTAGGTGTGCAAGGAATTCTGGCACACAGGAATGAATATGCAGGAAGGCATTCAGAATTTGGCTCTCCAAAGCATGCTTTGCCACAGGCAGCGTGGTGAGGCTAGTCTCCTTGAAGTAACAGTGATGGTCTCCCGTGAGCACACACCTTGGTCATGGAGGAGGTGGTTACCTAGATACCTTCCCGACTAAAGGACTGGTCTGGAGCACATTCCAAGCACAGTTTTACACATGGAACAGCCCTGTGCTGCATGAACCAATAATGAGCATGAGTCCAACACTGGAAGCCCTACCAAGTAGCCCCATCCACAGAAAGGATACACTTCTTTCTGGAATGACTTTGGGCAAGACTAGAGCATGGGCCTCCTAGGTGGACATCAGGATTAATTCAGGAACAGAGTAGGTGAAGGTTTCTGTATCAGGTAAGTCCGCTGTACACTAGAGCCCTTCAAGGCACTTCTTTCCCACGAAGACTGGAAGACGGTGGGCTTCTGCACGCCGCAAGGTGGATGGTGCAGCAGCTTCCTGATGTTCTGATACACGTCACTGCCATTGGCACATTGCTGGGCATTGTGAGGTCACAATGGCTGTCATCAGGACAACAAGGCTGGGTTCCTCACACTGTGTGGAAGGGAGACTTTCCGATCTCAAGGTCTTTTCCAGCTCTGTCATTCTGAGATGCACCCAGGCACCCAGGAAAGATGGGGTGGGGTTGGGGGGCAGCTTGGAAGGATCCTCCATGGAAGCAACAAGAGGACGAGGAACAAGTCTACTGGACCTTCATAGCACAAACTGCCCCTGCTGGGGAGAAGGCCTCCCTTCTCTCTGGCAGTGGGACGTGACTGCAGGGCAGACACCCCCATCCCACAGGGTCCTGGGTGGCTTTGGGGGCAAGTGGCTGTGAGACAGGTCTGCAAAGAGAACCATACCCTGCACCCGCTAATGCAGAGTGGCCCAGCTGTGGTCAGGCAGTGCAGTGGAGGACAGGACTGTGAGTCAGACTGGAGGGCACAGGAGTGAGGCACCGTGCATCTGACAAGATGAATCAAGTGCTATTTGAATCACCTCTCAGTTGCCCAGTTCTCCCACAGCTTGCTCATTGAGGGTTTCCTACCATTCCTGAGCTGCAGCATTATTTCCCTCCTCTCTAAAAACTCCCCAGCTATAGAGGCTGTGCCTAGAGCAGGAGGTGCACACAGCAGACATAACTAATAATAACTAGGAGTTTGTGACAGCTTGCTGTCCCAGGGCACAAATTCTAGCCTTCTTATCTTTATCCCAGTGCCTTGTTTGGGGCTCATGACAGCTGCTCAACAGCAGTTTATTAAATGAATGGGTGGCCTTCCTTATGAATTATCTGTGGAAGTGTCCCTCCTCCAGAAATGTTTAATTGGCAGAGAAAATGGCTCCCTCCCCACCCTACCCCCAAGATGAGGAAGAGTCATTTCAGAGGTCAGAGGAAGGTGGGAGGGAGAGATGGCTTCACTCTCCAAGGCCAGCTGGTAGATGGGGAGCAACACCTCTTATTCAAGCCCTTGGAAAACAAGCCCTCACCCCCACAGGGCCAACGGGGATACTCTGCACTCACCCCCCTCACAAAAATAGTAGCTAGGCGGTTACCAGTCTCCTCAGTTTGCTGAGAGTTTCCCAGATCTGGAAATGCAGGCCTCCAACAAGCCTCCCACCAGAAAGGAGACTAAGTGGCTCATGTAGTAACTATTTCCTCACACTCTTGTTTAGATGTGGATCCGTGCACACAACCCTTACCCCAAACTGCCAGCCTCCTCACCCCCCTTCAAAAACACCAAATAAGTCAAGGGCTGAGGCACTTGGTTCTGCACAGATATTTCAAATCAATCTTGATGCAACTTAAAAGGACTGTTTTTCTCTCTTGCCCCACACCCAGCACATTTTCTGTGGCAGCTCAAGCCTGAGCCATGTTTTCATCACTGACTCAATATCAAAATATTCCTGGGCTGCCCTTTTCCATCCTCCCTTCACTGCCCCTGTTTCATTTTTTATATTCTCTCCCCTTCCTTTCTACACACACCAACATACCACACACATGCCACACACACACACAAACTTTTTACGGTGTGAACACACCATGGGATATGGATCCTAAACTTAGAGTCCTGCATAGAAATGAGGATTGTGTATTATTGGATGGGGGAAAAAAATATGCCTTGATTTTCACTAGCCTCAAACTGAAATACAGCATTCCCTTCAATTCTGAATGTAGGCAGCAAACTACATTAATGTCAGCAATATTCATGCCTCTGACATCAATAGAAAAACACACATGTTGCCCTGAAAGGCAGTTATAAGACTTCAAATAGAGCTTGCTATTTAGCATGTTCCTAAACAAGTATTAAAGTTACTGTTATTTTTTAAAATGGAGTCACTGTACTTCAGTAATTATTTTACATGCCTATATATTCATTACTTTGTATCCATAGCACAGAAGGGTTAAGATCCCCTGCTGTCCAGAGAGGATTAGAAGGTGGGCTTGGAGAGAGTCCCCAGGGGGCTCTGAGGCAGTGCTCAGTGGTAGCATGAGGCACCCACCCTGGGAGTAGATGGCTAGCAGGGCTGCTGGGCCAGAGTTTGGGTGGACTTCTGAGACAGACCACTACATGCTCTGTCTAACCCACAGTGCAACTTTGGGCAAGACACTTCATCTCTTGGAGCTTCCAGCGCCTATCAGTATCCATTCTGAGTTTTCTTCAACTGTGAAATGGGGACAATAATACACCATAAGAATCTATGAGCATGAATTGAGAAGATATATGTGTGGCAGAAACGACTACTTGGTTGACTGGTGCTTGGCTGACTCTAGAAGGTCAGCTTTCACTACCTGGGGATTTCTGAAGCCTGGGTGTTTTGTTTTGTTCTGCTTTGTTTCTGAGAGAGCCACTATCTGCCCTATGATGGCTTCCCATAATCTTGAGCTTCAGAGACGCAGTGAAATGCTTCCAACAGAACACTTCTAGGCAGACCTGAGTCCCCTGCCTCCCCTTCTGGCCCTGGTTCTTTGAAACAGGCACCTGAGCCAGACTGCAAAGTAGATCTCCTGCCCCGGAGGAGAAGAGACCACAAATAAAAAGGAGATGTCCAGACCTTTCGAATATTGGTCACAGAAGCCAAAGTACTGGCCTCTGGCTTCACAGAGCAGCTGCTTCTGCCCTGGTGTCTCTCCTCATGTGCTGAGCAGTGACAGGGATTCTGTAGTCCGAGGCGCCCTTCCCCGGGTAGGGCAGGACAGGACTGGATCTTGGCTGCCAGGCCACTGGGCAAGGAGGACTCAGGAAGGCCAGCGGGAGACCTTGCAATACCTAAGTTTGTGCAAGAAACCCCTCTACATGTCCCTTCCCAAAACTGGCTTCCAGGATGTTCAAGAGTTCCTTTGTGGAAAGCGGCTATGCAGTCTTTAAAAATCACACGTATTGATTTTCATCTGCTTACAAACTATGAAGATTAGAAAGTACAAAAAATAGCGAAATTAAATCAACCATAAGCCTGGCCCCTTGAAATCAAAACAATTAGCACTGTGGTGAGTTTTTTCCCATTTATACCTACGTTGGCATTCTCACATAAATTGGGATCATAATTCTATACAGTTTTGTAGCCTGATTTCATTACTTAAAAATACCTAGAGACATTTTTAATACAGGCTCTTAAAAGACACAAAACCATTATATCAAACACTGTAAAACTCACAGGTGACTGAGACGTCATGGTATCACCAAGAGTAGTGTTGTGCATTTAAATATAAATTCTCCCCAGAAATCCGATAGAAGGAAAACTCATTACACTCTTCTTAAAGTGCCTATTATGTATGAAGTCAACTCTCTCCTTTAGCTTGGAGAGAATCTAGAGAAGACACTTTTGTGTCTTCGGCAAAGAGGCACGCTCTATTTTTCTTTTTCACCTTCTCATATGTCCCCTGATAAGGGGAAAGCTTTGAAAATTCACTGCTGGGAAAATGGGGTCTTGCTAGAGAAGCTACTCAGCAGCTGAGGAAAAACCTCCAGAAAGAAGTGGTATGGAAGGAAGAGCCCTGAACTTCAAAGGGAAGAAAGCGGGATTCATGTGTCAAGTCTGCCATTACAGCCCTAAGATCAAAGAGCACCCGTTTCCCTGCCTGTCAGCAGAGACACCACCACCCATCTCCAAGGATCAAAGGGCTGCACAGATTAAATAAGACGCCGCCTGTGAAAGTGCTTTGTCAATGGTAAAAGAAACTGCAGGACAATAATCACTAAGTCGCAACAGTATTATTATTTTTGTTGCTGAGCTGGCTTGGTCCACTCACTGCACGCCCTGGCAGGGGCAGTGTGCAATAGTGCAGAAGTGTGGACTATGGAGCTGCCTGGCACTGCTCAGGTTGGCCGTTATTTACCTTGCCAGGTTATTCATCTGTAAAATGGGATAATAACAATACACCTATCTCCTAAGACTCTTGAGATGATTAAACTGCATTAATTTACACGTGGTGCTTAGGACACTACCTGGAACATAATAAACACTATATAAGGGGAGCTTTAAAGTCAGTGATCAATGACCAAATATATGATTGAAATAGATCAGCCCAAACCAGTAGGCACGTTTTCCTTTTTTTTTTTTTTTGAAAGAGAGACAGAGAGAGAGCATGCACAAGCCAGGTGGGGAAAGGTAGGGAGGGGCAGAGGGAGAGGGAGAATCTCAGGCAGGCTCCATGTTCAGCATGGAGTCCCACGGGGGCTCAATCCCACAACCTGGAGATCACAATCTGAGCTGACATCAAGAGTAAGTCACTCAACGACTGAGCCACCCAGGTACCCCCAGCAGGCACATTTTTTTAAAGCTTTCCACAAAAGTATTAATCAGGAAGTAGGACTAGCAGCCCAAGTTTCCCTCCAAAGCTACGTGCCCCCTCTCCCAAGTGCCGCTTGGTCCAGCAGCTCCCTTCCTACCTTCTCGGCATCCTGCTCAAAAAGCCGCAGCTGGAAGCACTGGTCCAGCTTGAGCTTGCGCACGTGCCACATCTGGTGCAGGTGCTGCCGGGTGGAGTGCAGCTTGTCCAGGAGGCTGGTGATCTTGGGCACCAGGCTCTGGAAATCGGCGCTGCCCGGGATACAGTTGCGTCCAGAGAACCCATCACTGCAGCGGATACACTGCAGCAGCCGCTGCCCCTCCCGGTCCAGCTCCTCCACGGGGGCCTTCAGCACCTTCTTCTTGAGCTGCGTGTGCTCATCAATGAGCCGCCGCGAGCCTTCCACGTCCACAGGGAACTCCTTCCGGGCCAGCATCTCCTGCAGGTCCTCGAGGCGGGACAGCAGGTGCACGGCGCTGTTGAAGAACTCCTCCAGGGAGAGTCGCAGCTCAATCCACTCCTCATGGTTGTAGTCCAGGGAGCCATCGAACTCCTCGGTTAGCTGGGAAGGGTCCACCAGCTTCGTGAGGCCCTCCACGGACACCATGCTTGTCTGTGAGGGGCAGACAGAGAGAGGGGGACTCAATGATGTGGGGGAAGGCAGGGTAGAGGTAGGCAGAAGGTAGAAAGTCAAGGGCAAAGGCTGAGATCCATCCACACATTAATGACCACAGCCTGCCTCAGAAAGGGCATGTATGAGAGCACACAGCCCGTGGGGCGGGAGCCGCCAGCTGGCCAAGGTCAACATTACAATGGACTGGCTAAGAGTCCAGGACAATCTCTTGGGCCTCTTACTCCTTCCAAGACTCACTGATAAGGCCACAATAGCCAAGGAATCCTGAAACATCAGCTCCTGCCATGCAGCATATCATAGGATAGGTGGAAAAGCAGAAGCAAGAAATATGTGGGTAGCAGAAGGGGAAGTGAAAGAGGGAGCTATGAGAGAGGTCTGGCTCACCTCAAAGATGAACTTGGAGCTGCCAAAGTTGGTCTTCTGCTTCTGCCAGAAGTTGTCGGGTTTGATGATGAGGGCCACATGGATCTCGGCTGGAAAGGCTTCCTGCAGTGTCTTGAGAAGAGGCTTGATGAGGTCCCACTTGGAGCCCCGCATGTCGATGATGACGGTGAAGCCACGTTTGCACACGTCCTCGCTGTGGGGAGGTCAAAGGTCAGGCATGGTCACTCTGGGTGGCTGAGACTTTAGGGAACACAGTCAAAAAACACCCAGAAACCCACTTTCCTTTTAATCTAGACTACCCCTCCAATTTCACACCATGTCTCCTGGCTGCCTTCCAATCCAACTCAAAATGCACTGCCCCAGAAAACCGTTGCAGATCAACCCCATCTGAGCAAGGGCATTCTGACTTCTCCAAGTACTTAGCAAGTTCTCAGCCTTCCCTACAGTCAATTGTACTTGTTTTGATGGGTACTGTTCAAGGGTTCCTAATTGTGTTTTACTTTTTTGTCTCATTTTCTTGCTCCTGGCATGAATCCTGCTTTCCCCATTTGAATGCAAGCTCCCTAAAGACAAGGACCCTACTGCCCTTAAATGTGAGATGGAAAGTCTTTGGTATGAGTTCTGCTCTTTCCTATGCCCAGATCAATGACAGACACTGGTATGCTTTACCACTGAACCCAAACTGGGCCAAAAAAATCTTTTTCCATAAAGGGCTCCAGGCTGAGAGAGGAGCAAGATGGTGAAGGAGTAGGAGACCTAAATATCATCAGGTCCCAAGAGTTTAGCTAGATAGGTATCAAACCACTCTAAACTCCTACAAACTCAACAGGAGATAGAAGAGAAGAAGAGCAGCAATTTCAGGAACAAAAAATTGACCACTTTCCAGAAGGTAGGACAGGCAGAGAAGTGAATCCAAAGCCACAGGAAGATTGACTGCGGGGGTAGGGGCCAGCTCCCAGCAAGCAGCAGAGCAGGGGAACACAAAATTGGAACTTTTAGAAGTCTGCTACGAGGAGGGACATAGCTCCAGTGACTAAGTGGGGGGTAGGTAGGGGTGGTAGAATCCTCACAGGTCTCAGGACCTTCAGGGTCACAGAAAGACCAGGGGTGTCTGAGTGTGGCAGAGCTTCCAGGTATCGGAGTAGGGAAGCCAGCTACAGAGATGGAGCCGAGGAATGAGCTTTCAGCTCGGGGTTGCCATAAACCATGATACAAGGCAAAGTCAGACCACTGCTTTTCGATCAGGGACTCCACAAGTGGCAGATCTGGAGAGACACCCTCGTTCGTCCACCAGGAGGACTGGCACAGGAGCACACTTCAGGAATCTGCTGGGTTTGGAGACTTCAAAAGGGGCCGTGTGCCAGAGACAGAAATGCTCAGTCATAGGCAAGGTGAGCATGGAGTGTGGCCGGAGACCTGGGAGACAGGAGGGATTGACTGAGGAGTGGGGTCCTGAGCTCTTGTCTCCTCTGGGGCTGGAGATTGGGATGCTGCCATCTTCATTCCCATCCTCCAAAGCTGTATGGAAAGCATTCAGGAAACAAAAGCTCCCAAGATGAACCTGAGCAGATTACTTAGCCTGGCCCCTGGCCAGGGTGGTGCAATTCCGCCTTGGGCAAAGACATTTAAGAATCACTACAACAGGCCCCTCCCCCAGAAGATCAGCAAGAACATCCAGCCAAGACCAAGTTCACTTATCAGTGAGAACTGCAGAACTCCAGAGCTAGGGGAAAGCAACACATAGCATTTATGACTTTTTCCTCATGTTAGTCTTTGAAGTTAAATTTTTTTAATTTTATTTTTTTCTTATTCTATTTTTTTATTTTTCCTCTTTCCTATTTCAACATTCTTCAACTACTTTACATTTTCAATACCCCTTTAAAAACCCTTTTTAATTTTCATTGTTATAGTCATATTTTATCTCTTCATTGTATTTAACCTTATTTTTTGTATACATATAGGGTTTTTTCCTTTAAAATCTTGGGATACAATTTCTTCTAATAGATCAAAATATACCCTAAATCTAGTGCATGGCTTTCTTCTAGTCTCCAGCCTGATCACATTCTTTCCTCTTTTTAAAATTTGTTTTCAACCACTTCTTATCAATTCCTTTTTTAGAATATTTTTAAATTCTCATCTTTACAGTCATATTCCATCCTTTCATCATGTTTACCCTTATTGTTGTATATATATGTTTTTCTTTCTTTAAAATTTGCGAGGAAGTTTCTTCTAACAGAACAAAATACATCCAAAATCAAGTGTGTGGCTCCATTCTATTCACCAGTCATGTATATATATATTTTCCCCCTATTTTCTCCCCTTCCCCACCCCCCATTTTGGGTTTCTTCCCGATTTATTAGTGTATATGTTTCTCGGGTCATTGCTACCTTCTTAGTATTTTGTTCTCTCATTCATCTGTTCTTACCTGGATAAAATGACAAGGCAGAAAAACTCACCTCAAAAAAAGAACAAGAGGCAGTACCAAAGGCTAGGGACCTAATCAATACGGACATTAGTAAGATGTTAGATCTAGATTTCAGAATGACAATTATCAAGGTGCTAGCCAGACCCGCAAAAAGCATGGAAGATACCAAAGAATCCCTTTCTGGAGAAATAAAATCCCATTCTGGAGAAATGAACTAAAATCTAATCAAGTTGAAATTTTAAAAAGCTATTAATGAGGTGCAATCAAGAATGGAGGCTCTTACTGCTAGGATAAATGAGGTAGAAGAGAGAATTAGTGATATAGAAGACCAAATTATGGAGAATAAAGAAGCTGAGCAAAAGATAGACAAATGACTACTGGACCATGAGGGGAGAATTCGAGAGATAAGTGATACCATAAGATAAAACAATATTAGAATAATTGGTATCCCAGAAGAAGAAAAGAGAGAGGGGGGGGCAGCAAGTATATTGGAGCAAATTATAGAAGATAATTTCCTTAATTTGGCAAAGTGAACAAGCATCAAAATCCAGGAGGCACAGAGAATCCCCCTCAAAATCAATAAAAATATGTCCACACCCTGTCATCTAGTAATAAAACTTACAAGTCTCAGTGACAAAGAGAAAATCCTGAAAGCAGCTTGGGACAAGAGGTCTGTAGCATACAATGGTAGAAATATTACATTGGCAGCAGACTTATCCACAGAGACCTGGCAGGCCAGAAAGAACTGACATGATATATTCAGAGCATTAAATGAGAAGAATATTATATCCAGCTAGGGTGTCATTGAAAATAGAATCAGAGACAAAAAGCTTCCAGGACAAACAAAAACAAAAAGAATTTGCAAACACCAAACCAGCCCTACAGGAAATATTGAAAGGTGTCCTCTAAGCAAAGAGAGAGCCTAAAACTAACCAACCAGAAAGGAGCAGAGACAATATACAGTAACATTCAACTTACCGGCAATACAATGGCATGAAATTCATATCTTTCAATAGTTACCCTGAATGTAAATGGACTAAATGCTTCAATAAAAAGACACAGGGTAACAGAAAGGATTTAAAAAAAAAAAAAAAAAAAAAACCAAGACCCATCAATACACTGTCTGCAAGAAACTCATTTTAGATCCAAAGACACCTCCATATTTAAAGTGAGGGGGTAGAAAACAATTTACCATGCTAATGGACATCAAAAGAAAGCTGGAGTGGCAATCCTTACATCAGACAAATTAGATTTAAAGCCAAAAACTCTAATAAGAGATGAGGAAGGATACTATATCATACTTAAAGGGTCTGCCCAACAAGAAGATCTAACAATTTAAAATATCTCTGCCCCTAACATGGGAGCAGCCAATTATATAAAGCAATTAATAACAAAATCAAAGAAACACATCAGCAATAATACAACAATGGTAGGGGACTTTAACATCCCCCTCACTGAAATGGACAGATTATCTAAGCAAAAGATCAACAGGGAAATAAAGGCTTCAAATGACACACTGGACCAGATGGACATCACAAATATATTTAGAACATTCCATCCCAAAACAACAGAATACACATTCTTCTCTAGTGCACATGGAACATTCTCCAGAATAGATCACATCCTGGGTCATAAATCAAGTCTCAACTGGTACCAAAAGATTGGGATCATTCTCTGCATATTTTCAGACCACAATGCTCTGAAACTAGAACTCAAGCACAGGAGGAAAGTTGGAAATACTCAAATACATGGAGGCTAAAGAACATTCTACTTAGGAATGAATGGGTCAACCAGGAAATTAAAGAAGAATTTTAAAAATTCATGGAAACAAATGAAAATGAAAACACAACTGTTCAAAATCTTTGGGATACAGCAAAAGCGTTCCTGAGGGGAAAGTATATAGCAATACAAGCCTTTCTCAAGAAACAAGAAAGGTCTCAAGTATACAACCTAAACCTATTTCTAAAGAAGCTGGAGAAAGAAGAGCAAAGGAAGCCTAAATCCAGAAGAAGAGAAATAATAAATATCAGAGCAGAAATCAGTGAAACAGAAGCCAGAAGTACAGTAGAACAAATCAATGAAACTAGGAGCTGATTCTTTGAAAGAATGAGTAAGATTGATGGGGCACCTGGGTGTCTCAGTGGGTTAAAGCCTCTACCTTCAGCTCAGGTCATGATCCCTGGGTCCTGGGATTGAGCCCCACATAGGGCTCTCTGCTCAGCAGGGAGCCTGCTTCCTTCTCTGTGCCTTTTTCTCTGCCTACTTGTGATCTCTGTCTGTCAAATAAACAAATAAAATCTTTTTAAAAAATTGATAAACTCCTGGCCGGACTTATCAAAAAGAAAAGAGAAAGGACTCAAATTAATAAAATCATGAATGAAAGAGGAGAGATCACAACCAACATCAAAGAAATACAAAAAATTATAAGAATATATTATGAACAACTATACACCAGCAAATTTGACAATCAGGAAGAAATGATGCATTCCTAGAGACATATAAACTACCAAAACTGAGCCAGGAAGAAATAGAAAACCTGAACAGACCCATAACCAGTAAGGAGATTGAAGCAGTCATCAAAAATCTCCCAAAAAACAAGAGCCCAGGGCCAGATGGCTTCCCAGGGGAATTCTACCAAACATTTGAAGAAGAATTAATACCTATTCTCCTGAAACTCTTCCAAAAAATAGAAATGGAAGAAAAACTCCCAAACCCATTTTATAAGGCCAGAATTACCTTGATCCAAAAGCCAGACAAAGACCCCATCAAAAAGGAGAATTACAGACTGATATCCTTGATGAACAGGGATGCAAAAATTCTCACCAAAATACTAGCCAATAGGATCCAACAATACATCAAAAGGACTATTCACCACAGCCAAGTGGGATTTATTCCTGGGCTGCAAGATTGGTCCAACACCCACAAATAAATCAATGTGATACAATACACTAATAAAAGAAAGACCAAGAACCATATGATACTCTCAATAGATGCTGAAAAAGCATTTGACAAAGTACAGCATTCTTTCTTGATCAAAACTCTTCCCAGCGTAGGGATAGAGTGTACAGACCTCAATATCATCAAAGCCATCTATGAAAAACCCACAGAGAGTATCATTCTCAATGGGGAAAACCTGTGAGCTTCTCTCCTAAAGTCAGAAAACTGGCAGGAATGTCTACTCTCACCACTGCTATTCAACATAGTACTAGAAGTCCTAGCCTCAGCAATCAGACAACAAAAAGAAATAAAAGGCATCCAAATTGCCAAAGAAGAAGTCAAAATCTCACTCTTTGCATATGATATGATATGTTATGTGGAAAACCCAAAGACTCCACACCAAAACTGCTAGAACTCATACAGGAATTCAGTAAAGTATCTGGATATTAAAAATAATTGCACAGAAATCAGTTGCATTTCTATACACCAAGAGCAAGACAGAAAAAAGAGAAATTCAAAGTCGATCCCATTTACAATTACACCCAAAACCATAAGATACCTAGGAATAAAGCTAACCAAAGAGGCAAAGAATCCATACTCAGAGAACTATAGAATACTCATGAAAGAAATTGAGAAAGACACAAAGAAATGGAAAAATGTTCCATGTTCATGGATTGGAAGAACAAATATTGTGAAAATGTCTACACTACCTAAAGCAATCTATACATTTAATGCAATCCCTATCAAAATCCCATCCATTTTTTTCAAAGAAATGGAACAAATAATCCTAAAATTTATACCGAACAAGAAAAGACCCTGAATAGCCAGAGGAATGTTGAAAAAGAAAACCAAAGTTGGTGGCAATACAATCCAGACTTCAAACTCTATTACAAAGCTGTAATCATCAACACTGTATGGTACTGGCACAAAAACAGACATAGATCAATGGAACAGAATAGAAAGCCCAGAAATGGACCCTCAACTCTATGGCCAACTAATCTTCAACAAAGCAGGAAAGAATGGGCAATGGACAAAAGACAGTCTCTTCAACAAATGGTGTTGGGAAAATTGGAAGCCACATGCAGAAGAATGAAACTGGACCATTTCCTTCCACCACACACAAAAGCAGACTCAAAATGTATGAAAGGCCTCAATGTGAGACAGGAATCCATCAAAATCCTTGAGGAGAACACAGACAGCAACCTCTTTGACCTCAACCACAGCAAATTCTTCCTAGAAACATCGCCAAAGGCAAGGAAAGCAAGGGCAAAAATGAACTATTGGGACTTCACCAAGATCAAAAGTTTTTGCACAGCAAAGGAAACAGTCACCAAACCAAAAACAACTGACAGAATAACTAGCTAAGAAGATATTCACAAATGATGTATCAGATAAAGGGCTAATATCCAAAATCTGCAAAGAACTTAACAAACTCAACACCCAAAGAACAAATAATCCAATCAAGAAATGGGCAGAAGACATGAACAGACACTTCAGCAAAGGAGACATCCAAATGGCCAAAAGACCCATGAAAAAGTGCTCAACATCACTCATCATCAGGGAAATACAAATCAATACTGCAGTGAGATAACACCTCACACCAGTCAGAATGGCTAAAATGAACAAGTCAGGAAATGACAGAAGTTGGGCAGGATGTGGAGAAAGGGGAGCCCTCCTACACTGCTGGTGGGAATGCAAGCTGGTGCAGCCATTCTAGAAAACAGTATGGAGATTCCTCAAAAAGTTGAAAATAGAGTTGCCCTACAACCCAGCAATCACATTACTGGGTATTTACCCTAAAGATACAAATGTAGGGCACCTGGGTGGCTCAGTGGGTTAGGCCTCTGCCTTCGGCTCAGGTCATGATCTCAGGGTCCTGGGATTGAGCCCCACATCCGGCTCTCTGCTCAGCAAAGAGCCTGCTTCCCCCCCTCTCTCTGTCTATCTCTGCCTACTTGTGATCTCTCTCTCTGTCAAATGAATAAACAAAATCTTTAAAGAAAAAAAAAGATTCAAATGTAGTGATCCGAAGGGGCACATGCACCAAATGTTTATAGCAGCAATGTCCACAGTAGCCAAACCATGGAAAGAACCTAGATGTCCATCAACAGATGAACAGATAAAGAAGATGTGGTGTATATATACAATGGAATACTATGCAGCCATCAAAACCCCAGAAATCTTGCCATTTGCAACAACATGGATGGAACTAGAGGGTATTATGCTAAGTGAAATAAGTTAATCAGATAAAGACAATTATACGATCTTTCTGATATGAGGAATTTGAGAGGCAGGGCAGGGGGTCGTGGGAAGCAGGGAGGGAAAAAATGAAACAAGCTGGGATTGGGAGGGAGACAAACCATAAAAGACTCATAATCTCACAAAACAAACTGAGGGTTGCTGGGGGGTAGGGGAGGGACAGAGTGGCTGGGTTATGGACATTGTGGGGGGTATGTGTTATGGTGAGTGCTGTGAGTTGTCTAAGACTGATGATTCTCATACCTGTACCCCTGGGGCAAATAATACATAATAAGAAATTTAAATTTTTAAATTAAAAAAAGGGGGGCTCAAGGCTGATTCTATCAGTTGATTACCAATGGTACAATGGTACACAAAGCATTGATATGTTATCAATGCTTTGTGTACCATTTATTATATTTAAAATGTGTAACTTATAGTTCAAACTGTGTATCAATTTTTAAAAAAATCAGGTTGCTGAGTTGTGCTGAGTGTTCTTAGATGGCCAAGGGTGGAACATGGATATAGTCCAGTTTTCTCATGTACTTCCATTACACCAGCTTGGTGTAAAAAGACATGTCTCGGTAAGCTAAGAGAGGGGAAATTACTCTTGAAATCAAGGCCAGATGAAGTGACAGTGACTATCTTGAAAACCAAAAAGTAGTCAGGCTAAGTGATTTAAGATGTTGCCATACAACTTATTAAGTAGCAACATTTATTTCAGCACTTGGACTTCAACTGTAACTCCTAAGAAATGAGTGGGGGGGAAATGCAGGTCAAAATAGTTATAATATGTCAGTTTGAAAGAAATTCTGTTTTGGGAGTTGGGGTCTTTCCTCCCAATGTCCTTAGTTTTTTTAACCTATGTATCTATTCTAGAACTCAAAAGAAATTTTGGTTAATTCAAATTTTTATATAAATACTGGTACAGTATTATCTTAGGATGTTTTATTTAGTTTCTTATTTCCCAGATAGCACTTGCTTAAACTACTGTGCATGCTGGGTGACCCACGGATGTGTCCCACCATCCATCAATCATTTAGAGCTATTGGAGTTAAGACCACAATTGGAGGATTTAGGCCACAAAAGGAAACAAAGCCCCTTTTCAGGTTTCATTCTCAAATATCAGCCAGCGATGAGAATGTCAGACTGGTGAAGAGACCACAGCCCGTGATTGTGTGACTGTCTCAAGAATACAGCAGCTTACTTAGGCTTCCCAGTTAGAAAACTTCCTGGGCAAGGAGACTCTTTCCATTTCTTGTTACTGATACAAAAGACTAGACCCAACATGAGAGAAAGGCTGAGTCTTTTGTTCCTCCTCAAATCCTGCATTCCAAAGGAAAGGAGTTGCCTCTTCTCCTTCTTTGACTTTTACTGAGTCGGCAAATGGTTCGAGTCTTCCATAAATAATTTTCTCCGCCCTATCATCTGAAAGCAAAGTGACTCTTTCTTAATTTATGGAATTTCCTTCCCATTATAGAAGAAACACCTGCTAATTACAGAAAAGTTAAAATATTCAAAGATCTACATAAGAGATGTTAATGGAAGAAGCTATAATACTCTGGTCTACTTCCTTCCTGTCTTTTTTGTGCATGTAATTTTCATACTGCATATTGTTCTACTTTTAACTGTAACATAGAATTTTTTCTCATACCTAAAATGTCTTCAAAACTATTACATTTAATGACACACAGTCCATCTTATTCCTATTCCACAAAATAATCATTCTCATTAGTTCTTTACAGAAAAGCACGTCCCCTAACCATGGGTGAGAGTTGCCCCACTTACTGTATCTCATCAGCACTGGCCACTGAATTTTTTAAATCTCTGCCCATTTTCTAGGAAAAATATTGCATTACATTTAAATTTGCATTTCTTTGATTACTAGTTATAGCTTATTTGGCCCATATGCATTTCTCTGGGACTCACCTGATTAGTTCTTTTATCCATTTTTCTATTGGAGTTTACTGGCTTCTCTCATTGTTCTTAACTTCATTTGGCTTGACTCACATTTGCTGCAGGCCCACTGTGTCAGGCACTGCAAGGTAACCGTGGTCTTGCCTTTCCTTAGAGATGACCACCTTCCTTGTTTACCTGCTCCTTGGGCTCCACTGCTGTCACTGTAGTCCTGCTGACAGGTGAGATCTCCGTCCCTAACAACAGTGTGGCCACCAAGAGCTGGAGTGTGACTATCCCTGTATCTAATTGTGGTGGTCAGTAGCAGCATTAACTCTATTAACTAATAATCCCTTACAACCAAAAGTAGAAATCAGGCACGAATACTCTCTATGAAATTCTCCCTAGCTCAGGAGATGGGGACAGATGCCCAGGGGCTGAGTGCTGAGAGCTAATCTAATTGGCATCTTTCTATGAGAACAGCCTAATCTCCCAAGGTGCTCAGTATGTCTGGTTTCAAGGAAGGAGCATGGTTGGGGGAGGGAAAAGAACTTCTTACCAATGCTTATTCTATGCCAGGGCCTGGGGTCGGGCATTTGACACCATTACTTCATTATATCCTTACAATAACTTATAAACTTGATCTGGCTATCTCCATGTAAGAAATAACTGAGGCATGGAATTTGCCCAAAGTCAAATGACCATTAAGTGACTAAACAGAGAGTCAAAACCAGGACTTTGAAGCCCACGCTCAGGTCACTGTATCATATTATATCACTCTATCACTATATCATATTATATATTTATCATATATATACTCAACCATATTGCTACTACATGAGTTTCTGTCTCTGGGGGGGAGGAGGTTAGGGTCCATGATGGGGGGTTAGATTAGGATGCTCACAGGAGGTGAGGACAAGGAGGGCAAGGTCTCCAAATGTATGCCCTCCATTTGGCAGTCTGTGTGAAATCACAAGATCACAGAAGCAAGAGAGCATGGCATACTGACAAGTTCCAGCAATTCCCTTTGGTCTGGGCACATGAGTAAGAGGCAGAGAGTCATGAGAGGGTGCTGCTTCACTGCTTCAGAGAGCCCTGTTCTGGGTTCTGATGCTCCTCTTGCACACCCTCCCCTCACCAGGAAACAAAGCAACTTGCCACCTAGAGTCCACCCACCTTCTAAGCTCTTACTACCTAAAACCCTAAAATTCTCTGCCCAAAAGACTCTCAACCTAAATCCTGGGCACACATGTACCTCTTTTCCGGGTCCAGTCCCCCAAAGACAATACCACCAGTGTGAGCATGGGGATGTGGTTAGAACACAGATACGTGAGCTGGGGTGTCCACACACGTACAAGAAGACAGACCTGGGCAGTGGGCAGAGAAGGGAGGCTACTATAGGCTAGGGGCCAGTCTCCCTGGATTGCCACGTTCTAGCATGGAACGCAGAGCAGTCCAACCAATCTAAATGTGAAATTGGCCTCCTAATTCGCTATAAAAATATATTTGTCAAAGCAGAGGGTAGATGCTTTATTTAACAGTCCGTTAGCTTGCTATATTACTTTTCAATATTTACACATAGGTTATGTGGGTTTCTCTTGCTGTGGGCATTACAACATTAAAAGAAGGACTTCCAAGAAGAGGCAGGAATGGAGGCAGACCCCCAAATCAGGATGCACATCATACCATGGCAGGAGTGCCGGATTTATCCTAAGGACAGTGAGGAACCACTGAAGGGTGTCATTCAGGGAAGGGACATGAACAGATGATTTGGAAGAATCTCCCTGCCGCTGTGTAGAGGGAAAGTAAATCAGGGTCGGCCAGAGGAGTGGTCAGAGTGGAAGCAGAGAAGCCACCTCTTTTGTATCTTTGTTAAAATGCCTCCTACATACGGGCCCCCTTGGGCCACCCTCTTCAAAGTTACAGCTACCACCTAGCACTCTCTACCACCCTTCCCCTATTGACTTTTCTCTTGAGCACTTATTACCATCTGGATCATACAGTTGACGTATTCACTCCAAGTCCATCTTCCCTCACTGGTAAGTAACATCAGGGAGGGCAGGGATTTTTGTACTGATTTCACTGCTGGACCCCACAATGCCTAGTACAGTGCCTGGCATGTGTTAAGACTCAACAGATTGAGGCAGCAATTAAGGGCATGGAATCTAGAACCAACCTTCCTTGGTCTGAATCCTGGCTCCATCACTCACTTATTGAGGAGCCTCAGGAAAGTTATGTTTAACCCCTATGTCTCAGCCCCTTTACTGTAAAACAGGGATAAACATGAATAGGAATAAACTACATTACAGGGTACATAAAGGTTATGTTTGCTCATGTACATGAAGCACTTACGAGGGTGCTGGAAACATAATCTGTACTTTGTAAGTCTCAGCTGCTAGAAGAGATGATGTGAGTGTCCCACTTCTTCATTGACCACCACACCCAGTCTGCAGCTGCTAGCAGCTCACACCTGAGCCCATCTCTAGAGACTTTCCTTTGGCTGACGGGTGACACTTCTCCGAGAGACACCTGGGCAGGGACAACCCCATACCAGGTCAGATGGGTGGGAGGGCACTGCCTTTCGATTACAAGGTGCCAAAGCTCAGACCTTCTACTTCAAGGTGGAGTAACTTTGAAGTGTGATTCATACTCCAGAGGCTCCTCATTCTGTCTCCAGCTAGACTACCCGAGACCACATCCTTGCTGGGTCCTACCTCTTCCCTCCTCTGCTTATCCAAGTCCCTTAGAAGTTTTTCCGAAGAGAATGCCCTTAATAAATCATTCACACCTGAATCTCCATCTCAAGAAATACAGCCTAAAATATACATCTATGAATGTCCTACATACATGAAATTCTGAAAGCCATTTGATATGTGGTCTGGAAATTTAAAGAAATCCGGGTTGCCAACTGTGACTCAAGAATCATACAGTGCCTGGGCACCAAGTAAGCATTCAATAATATTTGCCAAATGAATGCATTCATGAACTGTGTTAGATACACACAGAAGTGACAGAGGACCCAAGGAAAATGAGTAAGGTGAAAAGAAACTTCTGGAGTCAAATATAGAAACGGGAATTTTATCAGTGTTTACGAGATGGGAGAAGAAAGCAGATGAGCCGGAGGGGAAAAATGCAGAGAGGTTAAGGAAAAACCAAGAGAGGAGTGAAGTCAGAGAAATCAGAGAAGAGAAGGTTTCAAGGAGGAACTGCAGTGCCACATGCTGCAAAGAGGTAGGTCGTTAACTGAGATCAGAACTTGCGTTTACAAATGAAAAGGCATTGGTACCATTGGTCAGGGCAGTTTCAGCATATTAGCCCAGAGACTGGGAGGAGCCGGGAAGCCATCTTCCTACTTGATCTCTGAGATGATTACAGGAAATGTCAAAGTAAGTCATCAGACTCTGCTTCTGGTACACTCCCATCCCAGGCCCATCTTCCCAACTCTGGAAACAACCAGGGTCTCCACATGGCTCTTTGGCTACCCAAGCTCCACACTGGTTACCCAGCCTGGCTCTTCCCCAAGCCTTCCTGCCCCCAGACCTCTTTTCCTCTCACTCAGTATGCTCCACGGAGAGCAATTTGAGTAAATCAGTTTAACCCGAAATATAACAGGTCGCCTTCCTTTTCCCCATTTAAAATCACTTTAAATGATATTTGTTAGCCCAAATGAAATGTTCAGGGACAGAGTACTACTGCATTATATATGGGGAGGATGGAAGCATAGAAAGATAAAGTTTGGAGCAAAAGGCCTTTGAGTCCACTAAGGAGGGGAAAGGAGAGTGAGTGACCCTCCCCATCTCCCACACCTCCCACTTTAGAGAAAGAACTCAACTGCTGCTCACTCCCTCCTGACCCATCTGGGACAGGGACTTGTTTCCCATGTGGGACTTGAGAGCTGGACCCCCTTGGCCAACTTTGCACCCTTTGTGATAAATCACAGCCCCTTCAAACTGCACGGTAAACTGTTTCATGAACTCTCCGGAGCCCTCAGGCCCAGGCCATAAACATATACTTTATGATTGATCGGATACATCTTGTATTCAGTTCTAGACCATTTATGCTTTTGTTCCTTACATGTCACTGGAGCTATTTTCACTCAGCCAAGTTGTGATATCCCAAAAAAATCATTTGCAGTATTTTGTGCCAAGGCTTCTCAAACTTTAGTGATTTTCATTACCACCTAGGACACTTGTTTAAAAATGCTGATTTTGGGAACCTCTTGCAGGTATTATGATGAAAATCAGTCTGGGATGAGACCCAGGAGGCTCCCCCAGTGCTTCAAAGATAATACCTTGACTTTCTTAGACTCTCTTAGGTGTGACTTGTAGGATTTTAAGGATAATTCACTTTTTCTAAATCAGATTAGAATAGGCTTCAATAAACAGTGGGTAGTACACAGGCAAACAGTCAGGGCAAAGTCTGCAAGGCATACCAACAGCTATGCTCAACAGGGGCCTGTCAAACATGCTGGCAGCTTTCTCTATATATATTATCATGTTCTCTCAAATGGAGTCATTTATTGGAAGCACCGGCTTGGGAGGATTTCTGTCCTCACAGTGCACTTCTCTGGTTCTTTTTGCAAACACTGAGCTCCTCCTATTTTGGCCTAGAGAGGCCTTCCCTGAAGGGCCTGGTGGCTGCCTTCCCCCAACATAGCAATCTGTGCTCAACCAGACACCTGCTGGAGATCTGCCTTCCCAGGCTTCCTTCTCTTCTTCTAAATTGCTGTTAAATCATTATTAAGTTTCTGCATCTTATCATACACCTGACCTGGAAGGCTTATCTAAAATATCTGGGCAAGTCCTGGGTTACCTCTGGGTACCCTAGGCCCTGCCCGCATCTGATGGCCCCAGAGTTTCTTTTGATCCATAAGGATGTGAGCACAGCAAGGGCTGTCCCAGGTCTGGCTGGTACAGGTATGGAAGGTCTCAGTGGTGGGCGCTGAGGAACCAGTGAATAGGTGTGTTACCACTGACGGGCTCCTGGTGGCCCCCCATGGCAATCAGGAATCACAGTTTAGCAGCACACTGTTGAACCCAGTCCCCCAAAATTGTTTTATTAGGCATGACTGTTATTGCTGTTTGTACCACATTCCAGTGTCTTTGGAGGAGGCTTACACTCACCATTCTTTAAACTACTTCCAGCTCATTCATACACTCATATGGTCTGTCCACTTGTTGGTCTTTGGATCTGCTTCCTCTATTTTTGTTGCTGTTATCATCCCAGCCATATTTCACACATTTGAGGACTCAGTGCCTTTAGCTTGGGGGTAGGGATTAAGATACGAATGCCTCAAGCTAAGGGTTGCCCTGGAGTCTGAACAGAGGGGTGGAGTACCTGTCAGGCCAGGGTTTCACCCCGGGTTACAGCTTTGGCCTCCAGAAATACCATTCTCCCAATCATTGCTCACTAATGCCTCCCCAGGTCCCAGACCAAGTGAAGCCCAGACCAGCCCTCTGCACTCCATCTGGGCCACATCAGTGAACCACCCTGGATACCACCCATTCACATCTGGCTACAGGGTCAGATTCAAATGCCACCTTCTCCCTCGGGTTTTCCCTGATCTCTTCTGTCTGAGAGATCTCCCCTTTGCTAACACAGACAACATGTTATGCATGACTCTCTCAACTGCAGTATTAGTTTCAATCTTGTATTAGACTTTGACCTCTCATACCTCTATGCCTTCGTGCTTGCCCACACCAACCGCGTCTTTGTCTAGGTAACTCCTAATCTAATTTCAAAGCTCGGTTCACATGCCTTCTCCAGGAAATCTTTCCTTCCCAATACATTTCTTCCCATTCCACTCTATCCCAACTGGGATACAGGTTCTTCTTACACATTGTCATAACCTTGCCCTTACTCTGCATGGCAGCTGTCCTATGTGGGGTAACTGCAGCCAAGCTCTGGCTGATTGATCTTTTTTTTCCCTCATAGGCACTTATGTGGCTTCAAAATGAGAGCCTAGTTATGACGGTGCTTCATAAACAATTGGTGTCATGTAAATATATTGTATTATCTATTAGTTCATTAACTTATTCATCCAATAAATATTTACTGAGCCTTTGCTCTACAGTTGACCTAGTGCTAGGCACTAGCAACATAAATGTGGACAAGACAGAAACATAAAGGTTACATTCTATGGGGAGAGATGGACACAAGATGGTGGCTAGATAAGGAGAATAAATATAAATTCTGATAAGTCTTAAGAAATTCTCATGTGGTCTGGACGGGCCACTATGAGGAGCTGACATTTAGGCAGAGAACAAAACTATGAGAAGGATCTAGTTAAGGAAATGCCATAGAAAGAATAATACAGGCAGTGACAACAGCTTGTGCAAAGGTCCCGAGGTGTGCTGGCTGCTTGTCCTTTACGGGGAGGAAACAGAGGCAGCAAATTTCAGTAAGGAAGCAGGAGACCAGCAGCCAGATCTAGGTTGGAACTCTACATCTGGGAAGCTCAAAAAGTCAAGCTGGAGAGAAATAAAAAATGGGAGCCAAACTAATGAAACAGAGCAGCTGTTTTTTATTAAAATAGGATATACACATATTAATGATAAAAGCTAATTTTACTGAGCACATGAGAATCTCTGTATGCCAAGCATTATGCATGCATTATCTTATTTATTCCTCACATGAACCTCACATGTAGCTGCTATTATTTCCCCACGCTATAGTTAAGGAAGCTGAGGCTCAAAGAAGTTGAATAACTTGCTTAAAGTCACCAGAAGAGCCAAAATCAGTATCTGAATCTGCTCTATTTGATTCCTGTATCTGTCATGCCACCTTGTCCCAGAGAGACAAAGACAACTTGAGCTGGAAACAACTTTAATGCTTACTCCTGCAAATCCTTCACTGGTTTTCCTTCAGTCTAAAGTGAAGGATTCACAGGATCATACATTAAAGTTGCTTCAAGCTCAACTTGTCTTTGTGTCTTTCTTTTAAGAGCTGAGGACAGCAAGTTCCCAAGCAAGAAAGTGATTTGCTCAAGGCCACACAGTTTGGGCGGATGTTTTGGCCATCTGCACCAGATGTCCACATGTCAGTCGACCTGCTTCTAGTCTTCTATTAAGCCACAAGAGCTCTGGAAATGAGAGGAAGAACAATTCTCCCCAATATCAGACAATCAGGGATGGAGGTCCAGGGTACCCTGTGTTGAGTACTAAAGCCCCTTCCCAGGAATGAGGGCCAGTCTGCAGCTGCTTTCCACTGTGCTCTGGCGGCAGGGGAATGGCCTAACGTCCTGTGTCCCAGCTCCTGGGTTGCCACCTGAGATTTATCCTATATCCATCAATGTCCAGCATGTTCTCACTTGAAACAGCTCCTGGAAAAAACATAACGAACCATCCTGACGGCAGGTGGAGGGGCAGAGATCCACAATGAATACCAGACCAACAGCCCAGGGGAAGGGGCAACAAGGGTTTGTGCTTAGTGAGTACCACTAGGGGCTGCTCAGTTGATGCAAGTTGTGGGGTACAGGGTGTCACCAATACAGGGTGTCAGAATCCTAGCACTGGAGTCCAGGAAGGCCCAGTGCTTGGGCTATGATGAAGCAAAAGTAATTTTTCAATCAGACCTACTCACCAAGTTGTCCAGGGAAGGTGAGAAATTGTACACTGTGGTAGGTAGCTAGATTGGTCCCTGAGCAGTGGATGACAAAAAGGAAGGACAAAGTAAGGGAAGGACTTCCTGTGTAATGAGAGCAACATGGGCCTACCACGCACAGCTCTGTCCCTATAGGTGGAGGCCGACCAGCATCTCAGGATGATTTGGAAGGACGGCTGGGGAAGTCTTACCCACCCTGTATGGAGAGCCTTTAAACCCTGGAGTCAGTTCTCCATGAACAGAAAGAAACTAGCAAAGGGAGGAAGAAAGATTAGTCCCAATGAGTCACCCACTGCACCCTTTTCCCTAGAACTCTGCTATGCCTGCATCTCCCTAAAATCATTTCATGGGTTGAGCTCTCCATTCTGAATTTGAGCAGAAAGAAAGGTCCCTGGCGCTCCGAGGAGGAAAAGAGCCCCATAACCCATGTGTGTCAGAGTTCTCATGCCATCCTCCGGACCTAGAGAGTCTCCAGCTACAGGATCCAGATTTCCTTTCAATTCTGCTTCCATCTCTCCGATCTGGGCTAACCTTTTTCTACTCATCACTGCTCTAATAGCAGTCCTCTGCAGAGTGCCCCAAACCACACCACACCCACTTTCTGAAACAACCAGAAATTAGCAGATGGTAAAGAAAAGTGCTAAAGACACATTAGCACCTTCTTTACAGTTTCTAATTGGTATAGTCAGAAGCGGTTAAAAAGAACACTGGAAGAGACAGTGTCTTACTGAAAAATGAGCCACTCTCCAGGGAATGCTGTGTGGTGAAGGAGTGTTTCCTGGCCCGCAAGGTTCTTCCCGACTCGCCCTTCACAGAGGGCAGGGCTCCTGGATGGCTGGTTGGCTAACAAGCGGGAAAGAGGAGCTCTGAGAGATAGCAGGGCCCCCTGGCCTGTTGTGGACTTCTCCTGGCTGGCTCACGCATCAACTACCAGCTGGCTTTCTGTCAAGTTCTCAGAATCCACATCAATACATCCAGAGGTTTTTATTTTAGTTTCTTATTTTTTGTTTCTTGGTTTTTGTTTTTGTTTGTTTGCTTTACTGGAAGACACTCTCTGTTCACTTTCCCAGGTCATGATGATTCCATGGAATTTGTGCCTTTTCTACCCATTTAACAACATATCTTTTGCACCTGTGCCTCTGACTTATGAAGCAAGAGCTGTGGAGGCAAAGGTCAAAGGTAAGGCTTTGTCCTAAATCAAAGCCTCAATTCCTCCTCTGGAAAGTGAGAAGACTGACTAATTGGTCTGGGGCTGGAATCAGTCGTTTTTAAAAGCTCCCCTGTGTGTGTGTGGGGGGGGAGGCGGAAGGGGAGTTCCCTGGTCATTAGAACGCACATCCAAGGTTAAGCCACTACTACAGCAAAGATTCGCAATGTGCCTGCCCTGTTTCCAGGTCTAGGAGCTTCCCCTGGTCATTCCCCCAGGCTCAATTCTTCCAGAAGCAAATTCAACTCTAGCCCAACTCAGAGTCCCAGGGAAACCTCACAATGGAGGCCAAATAAAGAAGGTTGCCATTTTTCCACCTCTTTAAAGTCTGTTGCTTGATTCCACTCAAATGAAGCTGTTTAAACAAACATTGCTAATTGCAAATGTGTCCGGTGCAAGGCTATGGCTGATTCTCTGTCTTCCCCTCTCTGCCAACCCAGCCCCACCCCCAGTACGTAGTGAAGTACTAAATGGCACAGACTCAGGCTTGCTGATTACTCCAAGCATCCCCACGAGAGACAGGCCTAATGGCCTAAGAAACACACTAGGGCCTCTGTATCTGCATCGTGACTTGTCCTAGATGCCACCTTTAAAAAAACACTTACTATAAAGTCAACTCTGCTCAGGTAGTCAAAGAGAGTTCCAGAAATGGCATGAGTGACAGCAGGACCAAGGTGATAATACACAGCTTTCCAAAGGATGGCTGTCTCAGAGGGGCCAGCCAGGGTTAGCCACACAGACCCTGGTGCCCTTGCTAATCGGCAGGTCACCTGACCATCTCACAGTCTCTGAGATGTAACTTCCATTCACCAAAGGAAGAGTCCCTGCTTTCTAAGTCAGACTGGCTTGGGGGCAGGGCATTTGGAAGGAGCTACTCTTGACTAGGGGAAGAAGAGCTTAGAAACTCCCAGAGAAGGACAGAACAATTGCTTCTAGAAGTCGGGCTGGCTGGCCAGAGAGGGAAGGCAGCCTTCCTGACAGTAGCCTCCTGTCCCACCTCCCACCCTGCCCCCACAGAGCGGTTCATCCCTTTCTTCTGGGGCATTCAGAACATGAGGCAGAAACAAAACAGAAACCAAAGCAGCAGAGGGAAAGAAAGAACAAAATGGAAACTGAAACCACAACCTTTCCACACAGCCCTCCCCTGTCCCTGTCCCGCCAGACAAACTCCAGGGCCCTGCTGCTCAGGCCTTGCCTACATCCCCTCTTTCCCCCACAGTCAGGCTGGGTGCAAGACAGTTATCTTTCAACTAGGGAAAAAAAGTCATTATAGTTACTGCTCAGATATCTGTAAGGAGTAAACTGAAGATCAGGTCCACCTTCCCGTCTAACCACAATGCCTCAGTCACCCCAACAAAAGACCGAAGGAGCTTTTCCAAAACAGGGAGAAAGAAAAGAGAGGGGGGTCAGAGTGAGGCTGCAAAGGTGGGGCCAGGGCTGCCTGACCCCCACCACCAGGGCTGTTCCCGCTTGCCAGGGGACAGAGCAGTGATTCTTCCTTGCTCACCCCAATCCATTGTTATCACCACACCTTCTCCTCCTGCTGCTCCCCAGCTCTCCCCACCCTCACACGGGATCCCCAATCTCTTCCTTTGGGCTTCGGTTTCCTGGCAGAGCCAGTGGAATCCTCATTAATAAACCACATGTTTCCTCTAGGAAACAGTCTTTGGTCGAATTGTACCTGTGCACACTTTTACTCTCCCCCTCTCCTTCTCAGGAAATGGTACCTTCTCGAAAGCCCACCCCTATTTGCCTACAACACAGGCAGATACATGCCCAAACACACCCACCAACACAGATACCCTCAGCTACCCCTCATGCAGTCACCCCTGCATGCCCACTGGGCTTTACCAACACAGGAGCTCTCCTTCCCATGGAGCAGGAGAACCTCATCCTGCAGCCATCCCTCCTTTTCCTTCCCTCGGGCACTGAGCCAGGGCTGCCCAGGCCCAGGGCACTGCTGAGGTCACCATGACGTATGTGGAAGAAAAACCCTGTGAGCTTAGGCACAAGCAGGTAGCCTGAGAACAGCACGGGAGGCCACAGACAGACCAACAGAGGAGCCCAAAGAAGGGAGGCATGTTTGGAATTGGAAACTAAATAGTCAAGGCTCCAGCGGTCTTTGTTTGCACCTGCAGCCAGCTCAGAGGCACGAGAAGCTCATGTGTGTGTGTGGAGTAATCCTCTGTTTATGACTGTGGGGAGTTCCTGACCTCCAGCGCATGCTGTTCTGGGGGCCACCTACTGTCCCACAGGCTCTGTCCATGTCAGGGGGCAGCTCTGGGTTGCAGCTGGTCCCAGCAACACCAGTGGCTGGCTGGGTGGCCTTGGCCATGTCCCAGCATTCTCTGTACAGGACTTCGCCCTTTCAAAGTAAAGGGTTGGTTTGGCTGATCTCTACAGACCCTCTTGTCTCCAGCACCAGGATTCTAATCTACCTACTTCTTTAAAAATCCAGGTCAGGGACGCCTGGGTAGCTCAATGGGTTAAGCCTCTGATTTTAGCTTGGGTCATGATCCCATGGTCCAGGGATCGAGCCCCACATTGAGCTCTCTGCTCAGCGGGGAGCCTGCTTCTTCCTCTCTCTCTCTCTGCCTGCCTCTCTGTCTATTTGAGATCTCTGTCTGTCAAATAAATAAATAAAATCTTAAAAAAAAAATCCAGGTCAAATTCTATGTCCAATTAGTTTTCTCTGGTGAAGCCCATTTACCTGGCATGACTGTTGAACCATTGCCCTGAGAATGTTCAATTTTGTCATCTCCAGTGGATCCTGGAACCTCAAACAGACTACAAGCCTTCCCAAGGGCAAGAACTGGTTTCCCCTCATTAGCCTATGTGTTCAGGGGCAGTACGAAAAAGCTAGAGGATTTTCAGCTCACTCTCTGTGTTGGTGCACAGGTAAGAGCTAAATAATCCTATGCATACACAGAATGAGCTCTGGACCAATTTGCAGACATCGGAATGGACTTTCACACCACTGTCAGGGCTGGGTGAGGGCTGGGAACGGTTCTGGCCTTCCTCCACGTCCAAAACAGGGAGTTTCCCTTCAGCAGATGGGTTGGAGGCCTGAGTGTCATGCAGAAGCAAACAGCCTACCCTGGGGAGATGAGTGCACATTCCCTTCCAGGGAAGGGAGCTGGGGCACAGGGACATGTCACAGCACTAGGCTGAAACCTTGCCCCAGGCACCAGGCCAGGAGGAGGTTCTATGCAAAACCCGGCACATGAATTACTATCATTGCGAACAGACGAAAGCTTAAAATGGCATGGAACAGTCTAACAGACAAGAGGGTTTAGGTGGTTTTGAGTAGTTCTCAGATCCAAGGCTGGCCTTTGCCTGACCTAGAATGGGATGGGGCGGGCAAAGAGGGAGCGTCTCAGAGGAAAGGGCCAGGCCTTCAGGACACACATGCGGATATGTCAGTAAATCATCCAGAAAACATTTGTCTGAGTCACCATGGCTCTGACAAAGTGTTCCTGTCTGGGTGCTGGGAGAAGCGGGGTTGACTGTCACACTTGCTCCGTTTGGAAACAGGCATACTCCGTGATGAGACAGAGTCACTTCCGGTTCCCTGGCATGCATCCCCCCCTCCCCACCATGCTCCATCTTCTGGCCGAGGTCTCTGCCTTCTCCCTCCCGTAGAGCCAGTCTGTCCACCTGTTAGCTACTGCTTCTGGGTCCAGCCCCTTACACAAGAAAGAGGACATCCTGAAGGAAATCTGTGTCTGCCATCACTGACTCCATGTCTGGAAGACAGAACCTGGCACTGGCCCTGGGGTTGCTGGGCATGAGACACTGCCTGTCCCCTGGGTGTAATGAAACCCAGCCAACTTGTGAGGTACTGCTCTACAGAGTCACCCACCAGACAAGACCCACCATCTCTGCCCTCAAGGGGCTCACCACCCATCCAGGAGAAAGGCTTTCTGTGGACAGTCAAAACTTATAGAAGCAGGGCCCATCACCACTTTCTGATGAGTTTTCCAGCTTCCAAAGTCATTTTCAAGTTTTGTTCAAATTCTGTGTTCTGCTTAAGTGATGGATGCTAAACTTTCAAGAAAGAAATACTTATGAAGTTTTTTGGTTTTTTTTGTTTTTGTTTTTGTTTTTAATCTAAAGCAATCCAAGAAGAGATGAGATGGAGTGGAACAGGCAATTCATCTTTTACTAAAAGTGACCATGGCAAATCGGTATAGAGGCTTTTTAGAACTAGTAAACATATTCACCGGGCTTATACTCTCAGCCACAAAAAGGCCGAGGTAATGGTATTGGTCTTGTTCTCATCTTCTGTGCTCAGAGACAGGAAAGTGTATAAAAGGGGAGGTTTGAAAAGACAAATGAAGACTTCTAACTTTAATGTTTGTGACTGATGAAAATAGCAAAGGGGACAGTGACTTCAATCTACCTAAGACTCAAAAACAGACAAATAGGAAGGATTTTTTTTAATTTGAAAAAAAATTTGACTTCATAAAAGCAAATTTAAAATTGGTATAGATATACCACATTATTTAGGCATCTCCCCCCCACCCCCCAAAATAGCACCATAACACTTCCCAGTATCAACTGGCAATTTTTATATACCCAAGTTAAATATTTCCATAAATGTCATTTTATTAAATATTTATTAATAGTTCTCAGAGAAAGATTATATTAAACCCATTTTGTAGTTGGAAACTTAATTTTTTTACTTAGTCTTACTTAATTTTCCATGTTTCAATAAAATTTTAAAAATGTAAAGCCTGAAAAAAAAAATGCAAACCCTGGAAAATCCATGGTCTACTGAGGAGAAAGAATATTACCACTGAGAGACTCTAACAAAACCCATCTGTGTCTTTGGGTAGCTGACCAGAGGTACTCCACCACTTGGTGGCAGCACACCTAACTTGCCAGCATGTATATAATAAAGCCAATCTTTCTAAAAAATTTAGTTTTATAACATAAAATGTCAGTATCCTACATATGCCTAAAAATGTACACAACCCCAAACACCAGTGAAGGGTTCACGATAAGACCTAACCAATGACAGGTGAATCAGGAAATATAAAACTTGTCAAAAACAATCATATAGTAGAGAAGAGAAAAACTGCCCCAAATCTAGAACCCACTAAGTGAAAAATACATCCTTCTTCCCCAGCACTAGCCTGTCTCTCCAGCATCTATATTCAGGGAACTCCCTTATTTCTGACATTGACAAATAAATCAGAACTAAATTCAAATCATCCTGATCCTCTAGCATGAATTCCAGAAAAAAACTGAGTGCCCTGGGACTTATTTCACACGATATGTTGCAAGGTACCTAATCAAGGTGGCATCAGAAATGTCAGCTTCCCAATCAGCCTGCTACTGGTGAGTCAAAAGCGGCAGCAGCCTAAGGCAGAAAATGCAGGGCCACTAAGCTTTAGAGGCTCATTCAGCATCGCTACCCAGAGAAAAATTCCAAGGAGCCCTAACTTGGAAGGCAGATAAGGACTTCAGTGCAGAGGAACTCAGAGGAGGTTAACAACCACTCTGAGCCAGGCCAAGAACTGACTGCACAACCAGCCAACAAGCTGAAACACACCCAAAGGCAAAACTAAAAATTCACAGTGGGAAAAAGCAATGAAGTCCTTCTAGATTTCATGTCAGATCCAGACTTTAATGCTTGGTTCCCATTAAGAGGCCTATTAGCTCAGAAAAGTAGAAAGAATCCTGACCTGAGAGACCCCCAAAGGGCAGGTCCTGTGACCATCTCCTTTACTCTTTGCAAATCCAAGATCAGGCTTAGGTGCATAACACATAACACTACATTATGGTTTCTTGATGATGGTAACAACAATGTTTGCACAGTGGGGCCTGGTTATTGATGAGCAAATAAACAAATCTGGAGAAATGTCAAGACTTGGAAGTCTAAGGCAAAGCATGTTGGAAATATAAATTAGGAAATATGGAAAGCAATTTGGCAATGTGAATCACCAGCCTTAAAAAAAAGTCTATGATTGCCACAAATCTATCCCAGAGAAACCATCTAAAAAGTAGACAAAGACTTATACACAAAGGTGTTTACTGGGAGTTGTATATAGCAACGAATTTTCAAAAATGACTTAGATGTCTAAGGACAGCATTAATTAAAATATGGTATATCCCAAGACACAGCATTATGCATAAAAAGTGTTTAATGTTAAGAAAATATTCTCATGCTATAATGCAAAATGGAATAAAACAAGAAGCAAAATTTAAAAAGCAACATAATTCAATTTTGTTTTTTAAGAGTTCTAAAGAAAAGGAAGAGAATATGCCAATATATTGATTATTCTCACTACATGGTAGAGTTTTAAGTATTTACTTTAATTCTTTAGATTTTTCTGCACTTATTTTCTATAATAAAGAAATGGTTTTCTAATTAATAAAAGAGGTCAAGACTTTATCACACTACTAGGCATACATGTTAACACATTCTGTACTTCTTGTTAAGTCTGCTTGGTGTTTCTGATCTCACTGCTATCACTGATATTCCTGCTAGTTCTATCCTAACCTTAACCATCTCCCAGAGCATGACTTTGGCAAAGCAGTACTAGGGGCAAGGAAGGACAAGTGCCAGAACTTTTCAGCAAGGAAAGGGAAAGGCCTTCTGTTTACCATCAGCTCCTTCTGAGTGCCAAGTCCTGGGCTAGGCTCTGTCCATGAGTTCTCGTGTAATTCTCACCGTTGTTGTGCTTAGTAACCCCACGCCTATTTTACAGGTGAGGACATTCATCAGCAACCATGAGTATTTCTTCTCCTAGAACAGAAGTTTCTGGGTTCATTCTTCTTGGGCTGGAACCCCCTGCCTCATTTCCAGGATCAAGTACTTTCCCTCGAGCTCTCTAGTCTTTCCCTCTTCTCTGCTAGTTCACTACTGTTAGCTCCACTCCCACTGATTCTATGTCCTTCCAAGGGTTACAGTGAAGATGCCTGGGCAAGACAAACAACATTCCTCTCTCCATCAGGAATGCTTTGTCCAATGCTGGGTCCTTGATTTATCACCTGAAGGCATTCACAGGTTCCTGGAATAACCAAGCCTGCTTCCCATAGCTACTTCATGACCACATGGTTTCGCCTCTGATCATCCAGGTTATTGTTCTCCAGGGAATCACAAATGCTTGTCTCTACACTTGAAGTATCACGGCTCACTCTGCCTCCTCCACATACATAGTTGCTTTTCACAGGGTTTCCCCAAGCCCCTCTGGCCCTGCAGACCCTAGAGGGCTGTGCCGGCCAGACCTGCTGAGTCCAGCAATGGCAGAGAAGTGTGGTCAGGGAAGTGGACCAGTTTCCAAATGCAGATCAGCAAAATGCTAATGCCAGAATGCTGCTTCTGCTGCCAGAGTAGCACAGAAGATGAACCGGACAGGTGGCAGAGCGAAAGAAAGGCCTCGGGCCCAGGGAAACTGAGTGGGACCACCGTCTCTAAAGGACAATAGAGACCAGGCTTCACGTGCATGGTCCCTGCCACTGATAGGTTTTTACTCATCTCTCTAAATAGTTCCCATGGTCCTAAGTGCTTCTGTATTTTCACTACATCTCTGTGTTCTTTGGTCTCTAAAGCCTAGCTGACTATCATCAGATAGTCATCATCAGATAAGCATAAATGAGATATAATGAACATAAATGAGATGAGCATAAATGAGGAGCATTTACATGTCTATAAGAAAAACACCCAGGGGAGAAAGTCCGAGGCACCCCCCGCAGTCACCAGCACTGTCCCACATACTCCACTCACCATGGCTGCTTTAACCAACAGAAACCCAGGAGTGATGCAGTCGCCATCTGCATTCTTCCACCTGTACACTCACACTTAGAACCCAAAGAGAATCTTAGAGAAATCAGGTTTGATGCACAGATCATTGTTGCCCATCTTCATTACACCTGTCTGCCCCCTCATCTCCTTATCACCCTCTTCCGTTGTCCTGTTCCAACCCATTCTGTGGCCTATCCTGCAGCATTGACCTTCCTACTATCCCCAGATCTGTCCTCTGCACGCCATTGTCATGGCCTCCTTTTCATTCTGGCTCCTTATTTCTTCAGTGGATAACAGTTCAAGCTCTGGTACTAGAACATGTTAACACATTCTGTACTTCTTGTTAAGTCTTGTTAACTAGCTTGTACTTCTTGTTAACCAGCTGTAAGTTATATTGGCTGTGTGTCCATAGGCAAGCTACCTAGCCTCTCGGAGCTTTAGGCTTCAGGCCCTCATACATAAAAGAGGAATAATCATGCCCACCTCAACATGCTGTGAGAATTAAGTTATGCATGCAAAACACTTGACTGTTCAATAATGCAGGTTAAAGTAATAATAATGGTTAACATTTATTTATTACTTAATAGATCAGTTTCAGAGGTTGGATGCATTAAGTGTTTTTTGCCACTCAAAATCACATTTGAGAATTCATCCATCCTGCTGAATATCACAGTAGTTAAAAAAGCTTGTCAAAGAGAACTACATATGGTATGATACCATTTTTATAAAACTCAAAAACAAGCAAAACTAAACAATATACTGTTTATGAAAACATGTGCTAAACTATACCAAAAAAGCAAGAGAAGGAGAAACACAAAACTCCGAACAGTGGTTGTTTCTCGGGGATTTAAGGGGGATCGGGGTGAGTCATAGGTAGCTTTAAAAGCAGACATGATACTCTGCTGCTGAAGTTGGGGGGTGGGCTCTCAGGTGTTCATTCATCATTATGCTTTGTAACTTACAAACACATTATATCTATTCCTTAATATGTAGCAAAAATTACTAGGTATGTATGTGTGAATATACAATTATTATTGTTGTTGTTACTATTATTATTATTGTGCTTCTTTAGGAGACAGACCAGGAAGTACCAGACACCTGGGTACTACAGAGAGATTGCTAGATAATTTCTTTACAACGCTCTTGTGAGATGGGCATTCTTATCCTAAATTAAGGATATGTTGGACCAGAAATGTTGAGTATCATGCCCAAGGTTTCATCTCATGCCAAATATCTTCCCTTTGGTCCTCCAAATCTGTTCTCTATCCTCTCCCCTAAACCTGATGCCCTGGGATGCTGACCCACATGGACTGCATCGATGTCATCAGCTCTGGCTGCCTTCAGTTCATGACAATGACAGGAGGTCAGAGAATGGGAGGACAGTGAAGTAAGTATAGATGTCCCTTCCGCCCATCATGGCCTCACCCAAGGCCACAGCTCCGATCAGGCAGCCCTCAGTCAGCCTCCAGATTCTGGGAACTGCTCCTCACCTTGCTCCTTCAGGCCTAGAAGTAGTTACATCTCCCATGTCTCGGATTCTAGCCCTGGGATACTGGGGAATCCAAATCTGCATGATTGTAAACTGAGCCTTCATTAAACTCTTCTCAGATCACCCAGGTTGAGTGGCCGTGTGCTTCCTTACTGAGAAGCCGCAGAGCTGGGATCTGAACTGCCGTGCCTTCTATCCTAGGAGGCCTCTCTTCCCTTCGCTGTGAAGGTCTGCACAGCTCTGACAAAGGTGATCACTAATGAGGGTAGTTACTGGTGTGATTTCACATTCCTCAGCAACAGAGAGGAACACTATTTGCTCTTCAGGACTTGCGTGACGCACAGCTTAACAACAGGGACACTTAACTGCTATTGCTCAAATTTGCATAGAACCTGGGAACTATAACAGAAATGATAAACCCTCTATACATAAACAACAAAATAAATTTAAAATGAATGTGAAAAGGAGTAAGTTGAGGCCAACGTTCTCATTGGTCCTATTTCTGGACCTTCTGTCAGTACTCCCCAAAGCCTCCTTTAATTGACGATTCTAGAACAAAGGGCAGGATGCCAACAACCCATCTCAACAGGCCCTTCCAATAAAGCACATTCAGTGATGACAGTTTGGATAGCTTGGGCTTTCTAAGGCTGAGGATAGTGGGAGGAAACCCTTGCAGTTTTTACCTCCTCATCTTCTGTCTTTCTGGCTCTTTCTGCATATTTCAACTTTCTGGTGAGGCTGCATAGAGACAGGGCTGGCTATAAGCCCAATTTATCTCTTGCTGAAATCAGTAGAATAAGAGCAAGTGTTATCAAATAATAGGCTGTGAATATTGGCACCTTGGTTTGATTGGCATTACAGAATATCCCATCTTAATTTCTTGTCATCTTTCTTTACCAGTATGATATCTGCCTTTCTTGCCAGACCACTTAGCATCTTGCTGCACTGCTAAGAGCAGAATTAAGTGGCAGACACATCAAGGGGCTAACAACTGGTGCCCTCAGAAGCAGCAGAAAGATGGTCATGACAAGGCAGAATAATAAAGACGATGAAGAGGAGAAATTCAATGCATCAAAAGTAACCCAGGGCTTTTTTTTTTTTTTTTAACTAGCTACCTAGAAATTCCTATTTCAAGCATTTGGTCAACTCTCAGTAATCACAGGGGGTAGGTTTTCTACACTGTGAGCTCTGCCTGGGCAATTATTTACTCTCAGGCTAAATGTTCTATCCTGACTCTCAATTTCTAGGAACATTCATCATCTGATTGTATCTGAGTGTTTCCTTTCTTTTTCTTTCATGTACAAAGTAGCTGCAAGCAGATAGCAGACCAGAAGGATTAAAAAAAAAGTAAGTCGAGTATAGCCTGGATGACAGTGAGAAAAGATAACACGAGAGCCCACCAAGATGCCTATCCGGACCCTGGCTCATAGTAGGCACTCAGTAAACATTTGTTGAGTTCAGTAAATGGAGTTATTAGCAAGTTGAATTGGAAGAATTTTCAGGCCTCTTCCCTCTGATAGTCTGTGATTCCTCAGAAGAAGATGACAGAGAGTGCAGAGAAGATCCTGGGTGTTCAATCCCATCAGGAGCATGAAGGAGAAGTTGGAAAGGACTTACCTCAGGCCAAGATAGATCCCAAAAAAGTGTAACTAGGGCTGCTCCAAACTGTCACAGTCCAGCATGATCCTTGGTCCCAACTGACACCCTCTAAATTCCCACCCAGAGTCCAAGGGGGGACTGGAAACCAGTTCTCTTAGAATTTCAGATGTAGATACCATCTGAAGTGAAATTCCAGGCCCCAACTTATTTAGGGAGCCTGAGAAAAGAAGTGTATGTTGGTGGGAGTGACAATACTCTGTTTTGATGTCCTAGATTTTATGACATGTTTTTTTTCCCCCAGTACCATAGAAACATAAAATTCAGGATAAGAAAGCCTCTTAGAAATTATCTAATCCAGCCTCCAGTCGAATGGAAGAATTGTCACCCCATCTCTATTGACAGGAAGCTCACTTTCTCCAGAGGCAGCAGGAAGACTGCTGGACAGCTCCTACGTGGGCAAATTCTTTCTGCCTGAGTCCCCATCTCTAACCATGCCTGCTCCCTTCCCTTTGGGGCAGCTCTGAAGTCAGGAACCACTTTCCTTCCATTTTCATTCCTTCCAGAAAACATCCTCCAATCCTTCACCTGCAGAGATACAGTTTGTGGACCCCGCAATATACTGTTACCATGACAACGCTCTAAGGGCTCCATGTTATTTTTAAAATGGAATGGCAGGGGCGCCTGGATGGCTCAGTGGGTTAAAGCCTCTGCCTTTGGCTCAGGTCATGATCCCAGGGTCCTGGGATCAAGCCCTGCATCGGACTCTCTGCTCAGCAGGGAGCCTGCTTCCCTTCCTCTCTCTCTGCCTGCCTCTCTGCCTACTTGTGATCTCTGTCTGTCAAATAAATAAATAAAATATTTAAAAATAAATAAATAAAATGGGCTGGCAGAGTTCCATGCTGCAGACTTGAATGCAGTGGTCCAAAGTTGCCTGGACTTCACAGAGAGTAGTGGGACTATTTCTTCCCATACATTTATCAATTTCCACAACCACCTGTTTAATCATCCATTTTAGAATGGTGCCAGAACTGGCCTCAAGATGACTGGTTCTTTAGATTCTGGGATCTTCTTTCATCACCTGCTGGTCCTTACTGGTTTGTCTTCTGCTGGCCAGCCCATCTTGGGTGCTACCAGCACAGTCATATAGTGTACTGCCTTTTAATGGCTACTGGTTTGCACTGGGTAGGGAAATACCCAGGTTTTACTTAACTTTATCAAAATGTCTCCTCCTGCTCACCATGAATGCTCTGTCTGCCTGGCATGTAGAGGCTCTAAATATTTGTTAAATGGAAAAAGAATGAATAAATTCATGAGAGAATGAATGTCAAATATCACCTATGGATGATTATACCACCCTGCAGAGCACACTCCTCCCTGACAGGACCCTGTCTTTCAGCCTCCTGAGCCAGAACCCTGAGTAGGTAATTTGTTCTCATCAGTATCATTGACATGATCTTGCTGTTCATTTTCATGGCTTCCCTTCTCTCCAAAAGCCATGGCTAAGCAGAAGAGTGGCAAAAACCATCTAACCTGCAAAGTTCTTCAGTTTCCCTCCCCAGACTTCACTGTCTTTGGAACAATTCTGTTCCACATTTTGTTTCCAACAGAAGTTACATGTGAACTTGTGGCCAACAGAATTAGGAAGTGATGGGTGGGCATGACTAGCTGTAAGTTCTGCCACTTGCCACTTGTAGGTGCTCACACTCCTGGTAAGCAAAGACCCTCGGGACAGAGATAGCTGGCCTCTAAAAACAACTTTTTAAAAATTTTATTTATTTATTTGTCAGAGAGAGAGACAGAGAGAAAGTCAGACAGAGAGACAGAGCACAAGCAGGGGGAGTGGCAGGCAGATGGAGAAGCAGACTCCTCGCTGAGCAAGGAGCCCAGTGCGGGACTTGATCCCAGGACTCCGGGATCATGACCTGAGCTGAAGACAGATGTTTAACTAAGCCACCCAGGTGTCTGTCCAAGAACAATCCTTCTCACTGAAGATGGCAACAAGACACTTGCCTCCCACCTGCCAGAACCTGTGAAGAACATTTTTTTTTTCCTCTCAGGGGCACAGGATTCAATGCCTGGGACCACCCTCTGAGAAGCAGAGAGCTCACATCCAGTATTTTCCTTCAGTGTTAAGGTACTGTGACTTTCCTCTCAGGCCCTCATGGGTTTCATTCCCCTTTACCCCCTCTCTTTTAATTGCTGCCCATCTATTTTGTCCTATCCTTGCTGAACAAATCAGAATGAAGAAAAGGGTTCTTCCAATACTTTTACCTTCTATTCTTTAGAAAGTAAGTGTGCATTAGCTGAAGGGATGTGATAAACACACCAGAAAGAAAAAATGCACCCTTCATGTTTCCTGGGACCCCAATTTCTTCTGACTCTAAGAGAACTGAGAGTTCATCATGGATCCCCATGAAAACTTCTCTTATAAATTGCTTTGAAAATGCCTGGCTTTATGCCTGTTAGTAGTATACTTGGGAAAGGAGCTTTTAAAACTGCTTAGCTCCTAGATGACTAAATTGCTAAAATACCTACATCAGTCATGGGTGATTTAGTCCATCTCCTTGCCTCTGAGACAGAAGACCTTTCTTCTGCACAAAGACCTCCAGGGGAAAAAAAAAAAAAAAAGTATTCTATTCTATTCTTCGTCCAAAGACCCCACTCAAAGTTTAGACATTCTTCTTCGGATATAACCCAAATCCCTTTCATTGGAACTTAAGACCTTTTATCTCTCTTCTGGCCCCTAGCAGACTATTTGACATCTGTTTGTGCATAGCATTTTGCGGGGGCCCTTCAGGGGTTCTCCCAATTCTAATCAATATCCTCCAAGCCCTAGATGACTGCTCTTCAATCCCCTCTACCACCTGCCCATCACTGTCCACCAATCCCTTACATTTGTCTCCCTCATAGCACTTTTATTTTTTATTTTATTTTTGTTTATTCATTTTTTTTTGAAGATCTTATTTATTCAACAGAGAGAGCAAAAGCAGGCAGAGCAACAGGCAGAGGGAGAGGGGGAAGCAGGCTCCCTGCTGGGCAGGGAACCTGATGCGGGACTTGATCCCAGGACCCTGGAATCACAACCTGAGCCGAAGGCAGACACCTAACCCACTGAGCCACCCAGGCACCTCTCCCTCATAGTACTTTTAAATGTAGTGATTGCCTTATTGGACACCTGCTTCAAGAACATAATCAGCACTTTCTTTTTTTAAAAGATTTTATTTATTTGATAGAGAGAGCAAGTGAGAGCAAGCATGAGTTGGGGGCTGGGGAGGGAAGGCAGAAGGGGAAGCAGACCTCTTGCTGAGCAGAAAGCCCAATGCAGGGCTCGATCTCAGGACAGTGAGATCATGTCCTGAGCCAGTCCTGAGCCAAAAGCAGAGGTTTTACTGACTGAGCCACCCAGGTGTCCCTAATCAGCACTTTCAACAATTATCCAAGGTCTCCCAGCAGAGGCAGAGCTGAATATGGAGGACCTCTTTGTAATTTACTAATTCTCCTATAAAATGCACAGATGAGAAAGAAGTTGTTTCCGAAAGCCCAAGGTACCACTTCTTATTTGCCATGACAAACACCTGACAGGCTCCAGCTCCACTAAATGGCAGAGAACAGAAATTTTTCTGGCCAAGGGCAAGGATGGGAGAGCCCCAGAGCAGGGGTCAGGAGGGCAGAGTTCTAGGCCAGCCACTGCCATGGATTCCTGTGAGCAGCTCTCATCCCCAGTGACCCTAATTCCTAGCGGAGCACAACACATAGTTGCTGAGACTGCTTCCCAGGGCCCTTTCAGCTCTATATGCTGTGATCTGAGTCTACAAAGGCCTCTCCTCTCCCTTCTTAGAAAATATATGCCATGGCCTCGACATGTGTCTCTCTACCACCAATGTAACCAGCACTATCTGGAAACACTCAGAAACCAATGTTTCTCAACCTGTTAAAATTATCATCGTTCCCTGCCCCTGCCCCAAATGAGCTTTTAAATGCCTTTTTTTTCTTTAATTGCTCCACCCAGTGAAATTTTTTAAAAATATTTTTAATTATTTATTTTAGAGAGAGAAAGCATGTGAGCAGGGAGGGGCAGAGGAAGAAAGACAGAGTCCCAAGCCAACTCCTCACTAAGCAAGGGCCCAATGCTCTGGGGCTCGATTCCAGAATCCTGAGCAAATGACCTGAGCTGAAACTGAGTCTGATGCTTGACTGAGCCATACAGGCACCCCAACCTGGCAAAATTTTAATACCATGAATATACTGTACATATTTTTAGGTACAGTACATATATCTGCTCTTAATACATTAAAAACCAAGGTTTTCACTAGCCCCCCCCCCCAACCAATTTTCATCCCCCTTGGAGGCAATATAACCCTGCTGAAAAGGTGTGACCTTGACTGAGCGGAGGGCTGCAGCTAGGTATGGAACACTAGTACAGTTATTTGTCCCCAAACTCTAAAAGCCATAAACACATTCAAAGCCAGGGTTTTGAAGATAATCCATTGCACAAGCCTGAGTGGAATCAGCCAGACCTCCAGCTTCCCTAAGGAAAACAGCAGCTCTCCACCCTCCTCCCCAGACCACAGTGCCTCCTGCTCCAGACCCTGCCCTTGTTCTCACCTTTGCCCAGGGCTCCCACTCCATTCATGTGGGTCCCAGCAGTAACAATGGGAATGATGAGAACAAGGTGAACTCTGGGTGATGTTGTCCAGGAATCATTAGCATCTACTCTAAGCGCAGAAACAACCAGGCCCATGGCAGGATGAAGCCCTCATTCCAACGCACTTGCATCACTCCCACCCCAACAGGTTGTTCCCCTTCACCTTACCTTGGCACACTGGCCAAATAGGTCACGAGTTTCCGCAGGTCTTCCTGTCTTATTCTGTCATGATTGCTGCGAGCAGGGAAGGTCAGGATGGGTCCACCTCGCTTATCACGGCCCCCTGCAGGGAGGAAGAGGAGGGCTGTTAAGAAAACCAGCCAGAACATGTGTGGTGAACAGCTGTCTGAGTGCTGGAGGAAACAGACAGAAATACAGTGCCTGGAGAAATGCGGTCACTGGTCAAGTGAAGGGCATGGGGTTTGGATGTGATTAACATGGGTAACCTTGGTCAAGTCTTTTGACTTCTCTAATATCTCACTGCAAAGTGCAGATGAAAATACTGATGAGCTTTTTACAGGGTGGCCCCAAGGACTGAGGAGCTGGCAAATGGGGAAGCACTTTGAAAAGTAAAGCCCTCTCCAAATGCAAGATGATAACGAAGGTGATGACTGTTCTTTCTGAGAACACAAGCTATTGAATGGACTGTAGTCTCTGGAAATTTAACCTTCAATTCACTTCTCTTTACAGACCTCTGTGAGGTAGAAGGACTCAGGATTAACTGACTACCCTGCTGAGAAACCCTTCAAGCATCCATCCAAGACACCACTGCTGGGAGGGTTTTAGATTCATAGATAGGATATTAAGTGTTCTCTGCACAGCCAAAGATCCACCCCTGCCTGTCTGCCTGCCTGAGGTGACACCTGTCACCCCTGCTGGAGGAGCACAGGAACCTTTATCATAAGGTTTCTTTATCAGAAACAAGGATGCTCAAGGTCTTAATCACTGAAAATGCATATGTACACACTATGATTATAAATGTTTTCTAAATACCACATTTTTAAAAACCAGGAAGGAGAGTATAGTGAAATGATGATTGTTGTTGTTACTAGAAGGCTGAGATTTTGCATCTTTGCTTTTTCTTTCATTTTTTTCCCTAAACTTTCTATTCATTATTACTCTATCCTCTAAAAATTTATTCTTTAATGGGCATTACTAGGAAGCAGGACCAAGGTCACAGGGGACAAAGCTAAGGTCTGTTCTTACAGGCCCTGATTGTTACACAAAGAAAACCTCTGCATCATGCTCACGGACTCCTGAACATCTCAAGCAGCTGCCTGACATCCTCCAGAGTGGAGACCACAGGGATATAATACAAGAAGGAGGAGGCATTGGCATGGCCATCACCAATTCTGGAAAAGAAGCTTAAGGCTCAGCCCTCTGAAGAAGAAATTATTCCAGGGGAAGACAGAGCCTCCCAGGGTCCCCATCCAAGTCCGAGTATAAAGTTTCCCTCTGTTTTAGGGTCTAAAAGCCATAAAGACAGAAGGGAGACTTGACAAACAAAATCCAAACCATTCCAGGATACTCCTAAAGAGGAAATGAGAAGACTGGCAAGAGAAAAGGATCAAACAAGATCAGGGCCACTGAGAGATCTGCCTTGATGAAAAAGAAAAAAATGTTTCAGCAGGTACCGCCATCATCCCCAGCCCCACACTGGAGCAGATTCGTGTAGACACACCACAGAGTTGGACCTGAACCCCCAGCTCCATACCACAGGCCTGGCTTTTTGTATGAATAGCCACCCCCCAGTCATCTGCCTTGGAAAGGACCCCCATTTCCCAACTGTCTTCCCAAGCAAAAGGATTAAATGGAAGGTTTCCCAAAAGCTGGAAGCATCTCCCATACCCTCAACCTTCCTCTCTAGCCTTGACCCACCCTAAGGATTTTCACTCTTAGATGGTTTTAACTGCTGTTGCTGCCTTTCTTCCTGACCTTCCATGGATGCAGTAGACCCATGAGAACATAGGGAGCCAAGGCTGATCTGATTGGCAAAGGCTTACCAAGGAGTTTAGAGGACTGCTGGCACTGTACTTCCTGAGCTAGAGCCAGGTCTGCCCTTGGAAGGAGTGTATCATAAATATGGCTGGGGAAAGTTCCAAATGGCAGAGGAAGGGGAAGAAGGAGAAAAAGCCTAGGCCAGTGCAGCCCCCACCCACATCCCCGGCCTTCAGGAAGCATGGATAAAGACTGGAGACTGGGCAGTAGGATCAGTCAGGGGTTTTTCAGAAAGGAGATAACCTTGTAAGAATTTAAGAATGTAGGACGTGGAGCAGGAAGGAGCATAGAGAAAGATAGTCATTGTACTGGAAAGAGTGGGACAATGGGTAGAAAGAGACCTCAGAGCCCATGCAAGGGGAGGGGTCCTGTTTCCTTCTCTGAAGCATGCTGACAGAACTCAAAGAGGGAAAAGGAAACAGATAAAGAGAGGGAGGAACTCAGCCTGCCTGGGGGACACTGTTCTATAGGTGAAATAGCAGACTAGCCCACCACCAATTCAGGATAGGCTTGAGATACTGGGAGAAAGGGGAGCAGACTATCACTGGCCAACGTCCCTAGAGAATGAACATTAGGCCTGTAAATGAGGTGGGCAAAAAGAGATGAGACAGGGAACTGGGGCATGATGAGAGCTCTGTTGTAAGGTCTAGCCATGGTGTCCAAGTTAGGTTCTAACTTGAGTGGAGGCAGAATAAAACTAGTGCATGCACAAGTGGGGAGGGCCCACTGAAGGTAGGAGATGTCCTGCTGGATCATGAGTTCCCAAGGAAGAGGGGACAGCAGATGTTTTGCTCATCTGATATCCATCCTTTCCCAATTTACGGGGAAACATCAGAAAGGGTCAAAGGTAACAGACAAAGGCCACAGACATGTTTATCAAAGTTAAGGTCTTGCATATGGATGGCCAATAAGGAGGTAGAAAATTTGGTACAAAGAAGGCAGCTATAAAGGTGTAGGATTTGATGGATAATTGACATGTGCACTGAAATTACAGAGGGTCATAAGCAGAGGTGAAGAATAAGAACCCCTTGTTGAAGCCTGTGTGACTTACAGAGGTGGATCTGGGAGGGTACAAGACAAAAGTGGCTACAAAAGTAGCCACGTTTTGAAAAGATGATACAAATGGTGGCAGGGTCCTCAAGGGTCAGTCCTTCACTCATGACATTCCTGCTGTGGGCCTATGTGTGAGAGGCTTTGGGGCCAGGAGCCACAGGACTGAGATAAAAAGGAAGAAAAAGGAGGGATGGTCTGATGTTCTCAAAGGCATAGGGGCAGGGCAGGACAGGGTTGGGGAAGAGATAAAGGCTAAAAAGCAAGGGCGAGTTAAGTCTTCCCTGATTGAGCCAGAGGAGGAATGGTGCTCAAAATTTTCAGGGGGCTCCAATTAGGGCAACTGGGAGAGGTGGGGAGTTGGGGGGGTGGGAATAAGAAAAATACATTGATGAAATTATACCAAAGTTTGCTCCATCTGACAATAGTTCTGAGAGATGTTAATGGATAATTTTTTTCAAGGGAATGAAGTTACTCTGTAGTTTGGAGATGGCTTCATGTGTTTAATGCACATGTGCTTTAATGAACATGGCAAATCTCCAACATGGTAAATCTCCATGAAGAAGCTATAATATGCCTTTCCCAAACATCAGATTATAGAACCCCTTTTTCTTTTTTGAGGCTCATCTGGTGGAACTGTTGTTCTATGGAACACACTTTGGGAGACATGGATCCAGGGTCTGAGATCATGCTACAGCAGCTGACTAGAGAATGCTGCTGGTAGGAGATAAGGAGGCAGAGAGGGACATCGGGTGGTGGCTGAGAGGAGGGCGTGACTGCACATAAAGATAAGAGGTGAAATGAGCACCATACAAGCAGCTTGCATAAAAAGCACAAACAGATACTGGGAGTAGGAGGCGCAGGCACTCAAAGGGAGCCAGAGAGGGCAAAGGGAGGCACACAGGCTGTGAATACAGAGCAGAATGGCCAGGCTGGAACGACAGAGGCTCTCTGAGGCACAGCCACAGAGCCTGTCACACACACGTGCACACACCCACACACAGAAGCTGGGGAGCTGCACTCACTGGATTCTTCCAAATGTGCGTTCCCATGGCAGCATGCTTTCCCTTGCCCTGGCCACACTGGGGGGACTAGCAGACAGGGGTGGGCACAACCAACAGTTTGTTTCTCCGCACCACCTTCCTTCACAGAAAGAAATGCAACTGCAACAATGCATTCTTCACTTCTGGGTTTCTTTGGGTTTTTTTTTTATTCTTACATTTTTTTTCTTTAAAAATCAGGTTGTAAGAGGCTTTATTGGTTTTTTTCTTATTTCTGTTTTGGTTTTTTGTTTTTGTTTTTCAGATGCAGCCAGCTGTTTCCCTCACATCCTCAGCATCCTTCCGGGGCATGGAAAGGCAATGTTCCCTAAGTCCAAAAGCTCCTGGCACTGTGCATAGATGAATAAGATGTACCCTGGGCTGCTCAGCCCACATTAGTACAGGGGAGTGAACTGCATGCCCCAGCCCCCTTGTTCCTGCTCTGGGAAACTTCTACCTGCCTCATGCTGGACCATCTTCCTGGCACATTGATTCTGTGTGCTCCCTTAGGGAAGGTCTTTTCTAGGGCTGGCTGGGCCCGGCCTCAGGGCTCCAGCTGAACAATCAAACAAGGGTTCTCATGTGTACTGCATGTGCAATCATAGGTCCTGGACTGATGCAGAATAGCATGGTGTTTGGAGGCTCAGCATTAAAGCCAGAAAGGCTTCCTAGAGGAGGCAAAGTGGGAAGTGACTTGGGAAGAAGAGAGGCTCAAGTCGGAAAAAAATGTGAGTAAATCAGGGCCAGTAGAGGAAGTTCAGGCACAGGAGACATGGGAGGATTAGCGGGATACCAAGCAGACAGGAGGGATATCAAGTTAAATGAGGCTCAGAGCCATAAAGAAAAAGAAGAAAAGATAGGATTGGGCTCTGCTTGGGAGTGGAGAGCACAGAATAGAGGGCTGTGGGTCACATCCTGGAGCCAGGCTATGGGCAGCAGCAAAAGTCGGGGGCCTAAGGCTGCCCAGTGGCTCTCAGGACTTTCACACATGGTCCTCCCACACATCCAGAAAGCACTCTAATCCAAGCGTGGGAAGGCTTCAGAGGTTGTCTTACCCACACCTCTAGCCACACCAAAATCACTGCCATGTGGTCCTGCCAAGGGGCTGTTCAGCCTGGGCTTCAGCATCTTCAGGGACAGGGGTTAGCTACCTTAAGATACATAAGCACCTAACACTCATGGGGAAAGGGAGCTTCTCAGCCAATGTCATCTCACAGCAACAGCAACACTAGTATCACTACTAATACTACTAATAATAACAAGGAGTGCATTCTGTACCTCACATATTCCCATTGCATACTCTGTCCTCACATCTCACCTCTACACTCCGAATCATCATCAGTCTCTCATCTTCCTTCTCAATATGCAGGAGACACCTGCTGCTTGGTTTCTCCTCCCCAAACCACCTCCTTTCTCTTCCTTCTCTCCATTTTGTCTGTTGCCCACAGCCAGGCCAGCAGCAGCTCTGGAGTGAAGCCATATACTGTGAGACGGTACTCGTTCCTTCCCTGTGATCCTGCCACCACTCCCTGTGGACTATCAGGATCACCCGGAGACAAATGCTCAATCCACAAGGTACAAGCACTTGGGTATATTTCTTTAAATGTGATCCTTGGTGGACACTGCCCTTACCCCAGCCCCTGCAGGAGGTTCTATAATGGAGGCCTACAATGGAGCTCAGGAACTAGCATCCACAGGGATGGCCAGTGCTCCTGTAGCTTGCCTTCACTTACATCACATGCCACCAAACTCTTCTTAAAGGTTCAGATAGTAAATACTTTAAACTTATGGCCATCTCAGCTCTGAGGAAATCACTCAACTTTGCTGTTGTAGTTAGCAAGAAGCCATTGACACTGCCTATAGCAGGCTAAACAGTGGCCCCCCAAAATATCAGGTCCTAATCTCTGGAACCCATAAATGTTAGCCTATTTGGAAAAGAGAGTCTATAGCTGTGACTATTCAAGGATCCTGAGATGGGAAGATTACCCTGGGTTATATGAGAAGGCCCTAAATGCAGTTACAGGTATCCTCGTTAGAGGGAGGCAGACGGAGATCTGACGCAGACAGAAGAGGGAAAGGCAATGGCACCACTGAGGCAGAGATGGGAGTGATGTGGCCACAAACCAAGGAATGCCAGCAGCCACCAGAAGCTGGAAGAGGCAAGAGGCAAGTTCTCTCCTAAGAGCCTCTGGAGATAGACCTGCTGACACCTTGGTTTCAGACCAGTAAACTGCTTTCGGATTTCTTGCCTCCAGAACCATGAGAGAACACATTTCTATTGCTGAACGCTACCAAATTTGTGGTAACTTGTTACACAGCAGTAAGACACAGCAATAGGACACAAATACTACCTAAACAAATGCACATGGCTGTGTTCCAATAAAATTTTACCTACAAAAACAGGTGGCTGGCTCACAGGGTAAAGTTTGCTGACCCCTGAATCAGACATTAAAAGATCCAGGTGCACAAGATGGGTCAGAGAGAAAAGTCAGAAATAAATATTTGGAAGCCATTATTCAGAAAAATAAATAGATACAAACACTTAATTGAGTTCCCTTTGCAAGGAAGGAGAGATAAAGAGGAGCCAGAAAAAATTATCCTCTCCTATCTGATCCACACAGAGATGAACCCAAATAAAACCTCTGGGAGTGTGTGAGGTAAACAGACTCCTCCAACTAGAGCATTTTCCATAGGGACCTCAGTGGCCCATGAGGGACCTAACTGGCCAGGGAGGAGTTGGGAGGTCAGCTGTATGTGTGGGGGTGCGGGTGAGAGGCTCCCACCCATGGTTGTGAGTGTCCTCCAGAACACCCAGCTGGGGGTCAGTGCCCTCTCTTCTCTTTCTGTCTGCTCCAGAGCAAGGATCCAGCCACGCCGAGTGCCGCATCACACCCCCAATTTCTCTCACACACCACAAAGCAACTGTCTAGATGCATGTGCACACACACACTCTTCCAGGTCCCTTACAGAGCAAAGTTCCACAGACACTCACCAGACACGAAGGCCACTTTTTCCTTTAGGATGGGAAGGACATCAGAAGCTTTCAAACCATCATTCCGAAAAGACCCTGTGGGATGACAAAACAGAAGGAATTGGGATGAAAGAGGTCAGATGGCTGAATTCCTGGGTACCTCCCTCAGAACCCCAACCCCATCACGCACCACAAAGTTGTGCCTTGTTCAGGTGCTACAGCCCAGCCCAATGGAACCAATGGAACAGGAGAAGGTCCACAACACAGAGGACACTTCTACATGATGCCAGGCCATGCGCGTGTCCCTTCCAGGGAGAGGACAGTCCAGGTCGCCCCCACCACACATACAAAGTTCCATGCCTTGCAGGCAAAAGCCACAGCCCTGCTGCTGTGGGCAACTTCACGACGGGGCTTTTTAAAAGCCACTTTGTACCTCTTTGCCTAGCATGGTGTCCGGTACACTCAGTAAACACCAATGGAACAGGTTAATTAATATCAGGATGGACCACAATACCCTAAGTAATTGTTTTTGCCTTTCCTCTACCTGGCACAGGGACTCTTAAGTTTTCATTGTACAAACTGTAAAAGTAAACCACCATATCCCTAAGTGGGAAGCAAAATTGAATGCAATAACCCTTCTTCCTCCTCCCCTTCAATGTCACCCTCAGCAGTCCACAACAGACAGGAGGTGGGGAGACACTAGTCTCCCGGGAAGTAAATGCACTCCCTTCTTCAGCAACTCATTCTCTGCCTAAATCTCCTTTCTCAGCTGCAGAGTTCCTTCTGGGGTCCAGCTGACTTCCTATTAGAAGGTTGGAGGCAGAGGCCTGGGGCTCACATAGAATGGAAAATAATGATGTGCCTGGAGAAACAATAGCCTCAAAGGACAACCCAGCCCAGTACCAGTACAAGGCACGTGGGAAGAGAAGCCCCCGCGTGCACACACAGACACACATACACATAAAACCGCAGCCAGCCCACTGCAGCCTTACATTTAGCCCAAGCACCCCACAAAGACTCTCAGGGATAGCCAGCCCACACCCTCTGAGCCGTAACTGGGATCTCTGCTGTGGATCACCACCAGGGACATCACACAAAGCGACACCGGAAGAGAGGAGGTTCTGCATCAGCTCAGTGTAACAGAACCAGGACTACCGGCAACCACTCGGGTGCCTTTCCCGGCATGGCTCACTCCCTTGTGGTCCCAATCAGATAATCTGCAGAGAAACAAACTGGGAAGATGGTCCCCACTCAGGGCAGTCTCAACCTCTAAACCCTGACTGCTTCGAGACTCGCCTGGGAATTCTGGCAACAGCCCAAGGCTATGATCACTGGCCTAGGGAAGGGAAATAAGCTAGTTGCACACTCAACCAAGGAAGAGGAGAGATGTGTCTCCAGAATGCCAGTCTGCTGTGGTCGAGGGTTATGCCTTAACCCCAGACAAATTCCCAAAGTGTCTCTGACCATTTCACCTATTTCTTCTTCATTTTTTTTCGCCACATGAAGACAGTGAGCCTATTCATTCATCAGTCGCTCCCCTTTGCTGCTCCACAGGACCTAATGCTGGAATAACCCAGTACAAGGCTCACTTTGAGAAGAACGTGGGCCAAAGAAGAAGAAAAACATAACACAACAACAACAACAACAACAAATCTCTAATGATAAGCATTGTTTGCACAGATCTTTACACTCTGACCTTATGTCCCAACACAGAAACTATTAAATCTCACTATTAGAAACCACTTAGAATCCATATAAATTATTATAGAATTCACAAACAGACACATAGGTTGTTTTTGTTTTTGTTTTGTTTTTTTTCCCAATTCATGCAGTAAGATGTTTCAGCTTCCTCGGCAGGGGAGAGCCCAATCCAGCTTTACCAACTAGACAAGGATCATCTTTAGCTGGTGCATGAGTTGTTTGTGGAAAAGGACACCTCTGCATTAAAACAGCCTGTTTTCTTTTTATTTTATTTTATTTTATTTATTTATTTGACAGAAATCACAAGTAGACAGAGAGGCAGGCAGAGATCAAGGAGGAAGCAGGCTCCCTGCTGAGCAGAGAGCCTGATGCAGGGCTCGATCCCAGGACCCTGGGATCATGACCTGAGCCAAAGGCAGAGGCTTAACCCACTGAGCCACCCAGGCGCCCCAAAACAGCCTGTTTTCATATGTGAAATACATCTTTGTATACATCAGTTTTAAAACATTTTCCTCTCTATCACTATATACACCTTCATTTCTATAGGAAAAAATTTTAATAAGAAAAGTTAAACTTCAGTCCTGTCTGCTTCCAGATTTTTTACGAGTTCAAAAAGAGGAAGGCCCAAACAAATGCGATTTGACAAGAATGACATAATCCTCTTTTCTTCAAAACACCTATCCTATTTTTTCCACTGCTCTTCCTCTCCCGATCTCCCTTAAAGTATACAAGATGGCTCTAATTCCATGAAGTTCCCAGACATTAAAGAAGACCTTGGAATTCATTATAATGGAAGCATAAGATTTCCTATCCTTCCCCCCTCATGGCTCCTACCTGTGGAGGGAGAGCTAGAGGGAGCACTGAATTCCATCCTTCACACCCCACCCATCATGCCCCACCTCTTCCTTCTCCCCTCCAGACTCCAGGGCCTAAGAGAAAGGCAGTGGCTCCTCCCCTCCGCTTGTAACCATTGGCCATTGGCCTGAGTAAATTTCAGTATCTTGGGTTGGGCTGGTCTAAGATTCCCAAGGCTTCCTCTTCCCAGGCCAGAGTCTTCCCCCATCTGGTTTAGACCACAGCTGAACTACCTCCCAGGTTGTGAGCCTACCATAAGAAAACCTAAAGTGTCTAGATTTACAAAATCCTTAACTAGGGGATAACCCTTTCCAACAACAACAAGATTTTTCACATTATAAACAGATTTGCTCCAGGGTTTCTTTAAATAGAAGTTGCCTTAATGGTTTGAATTAGTTTTTCATTTGCCAAAAATTGAATTACAAACAACTTTTCAACAATATATGCATTATGTAAAGCCAAGTAGAGCTAAACTAATTAGCCCAGCAGCTCAGAAGTTGGCGACCTTGAGTAGAAAACCTATTTGCACTGGCTGAGGGTCCTAGGTATCAATTCCCCCTGGCCCCTGTGAAGCCAGCTAATAAAGGAGAAGTCCATGGAACACTAACTCAAACAGGACCAATGAAATAGCAACATATTTTCACTATCACGTACATGTCTGGGCAGCCTCATAGAAAATGTTCAATAAATATTTGATGAAAGGATAAACAAATGAATGAAATGGTAACCCTTTCTCAAGTGACATGCACAAGGTCAGTGGCCTCATCTGTCACACCAAGGGCTGGTGATCCACATAGACGATCTCCAGGGTCCCACTCAGCTCTGATAGTTTGAGGCTTTTTAAACCTTTTCTTCATATTTATTGGCCTTTAAGATCCTCAGATTATCAGATCAATATGCTTTGAGAGAAAGTACTGGAAAAAAAACTCCCAGCAAGGTTCAATGTGCTTTGGGAAGATAAACAACTCTTCCCTGGCCTCTCAGGGCATTCTTTCCCAGGAATCAGTTTCAGGGTCAGGATGCCCAAGACACATCAACCCATTTTACAGACAGCCCAAGTTACCAAAATGGAAGGCTAGTTATGGAAGAATTTCTGTGAGGCACCCGTACCTCAGAGGCAGCAGGCAGACCTGACCTGCACTTGCTATCTCTGAGCAAAGTATATTTGATAATAGCACCATGACCCTACAAACTCTAGACCCACTGTAGATCAGCTTCCCCCCTTAAAAGAAAAGCCTGTTGAAACAGCAGCCCCCTTGTTAGATCTAAAGAAAGACCAAGAAGAAATAAAAGCCCCTGTGCTCTTTGGAGTTACTGTAGGGAAAAAAATAAAATAAAATAAAAAGAACCAGAGGGCACTCTCAGGGACTTGACCCAAGGTGTGTTTCCTGCTTTCTCTTAAGGACAAAGGCATGCTTCACTGGCATTCAACACTAATCCCACCCCATTTGTGTCCTGCTGCTGTCAGAATTACGAGCCTGCTGTTCGGTTAATTAGCAAAGTTGAAATGCTCCGCATCTATTAGGGAAGTAAAAATTACCACAGTCACCTCCCCAGGATCTCCAGCGTGGGACTTCTCTGAGCCCCACTTCTACCATGTCCTCTCTCCAAATGTGCTGTGCTTACATTGCTGCTGCCTGCTCCCCTTGACCTCTTCCTAGTCAGCCTTCCCCACGTGGCAAAGTGCCCCTCTCCCTCTCCCCGGCTCCCAGCCTCTGCAGGACCCCACGTGGCAAAAGCAGGACTGGCCCTGGTGTCAGAGGTCCTCCGTCTGTTGTTTCATGGTTCCGGGATCGCAGGGAGGATCCCAGGGCAGCTGTGTGCCTTGTGCCCCATGCTAGGCTCCTCTAGAAAGCAGCGCTGATTTCTACAAGTAAAGACACCAGCAGCTAAGTTTTGAGCAACTGGAGGTGCAAGCCACCAGGGTGCCCATGAATTGTTCTTTATTTCTTTTCGGTTCTCAGCCATACCCCCTTAATGTGCATTTACTGAGAAGTGACTGTGGAAGTATTTTAATATTATCTCATTGCCTCAATTGGGCCTGACCCTGTGTCACCTGTGCTCAGGTAGGTCTCCACCTCATTTTCCCCCTCCATGCCAGTGTGTCCAGCACGGAAGCCTTGATCAGAGTGGCCCTGACTCACTGAACTGCTGCACAGGAGACAAGTGGTTTCAGCTGAGAGTTCTAAGAGCTCATGAGGCTGAGCCTTAGTTTGGGTATAATTGGGACTGTTTCCTATTTCCACAGCCATTCTTCCATCAGTTCTTCATTGAGCACCTATTATGTGTTAGGCCTTACGTTAGGCCTGGTGGTTCTTAGACAAATAAGCAAGGGACCCCACTCTCCAGGGGGCTTGCAGGCAGAGATGGACAGGTATGCAGATAGGATGGCGAGCTGTTATTAGAGACAGGATATCACCTGTACAGAATGCAAGGGAACTCAAAGGAAAAGTGCATCTTAAAGCCTTCCTACTCAAAGTAACAAGCCTCCCCTACCAACTAGAATCTTGCTAGAGATGCATAATCTAGGCCCTACCCCAGACTGCAGAATCAGAACCTGCATTTTTACAAGAAACCCCAGTGATTCATATGCATGGTGCATTTGTGGAAGATCTATATACCAACATCTGTCTTCTATTTCAGAGCTGCCTCAGAGGCAGAGATGGATACAAGCACCCTTTAGCCTAGTCTAAACAGAACCTCTCAAATCTGATCTAGAGCTGCTCGTCACCCCTCCCACCTCCATGACAGGAAGACCCCCTCGCCACCGCCCAACAATCCCAAAGACTCAGCCACTTTCCTGGAACCCATCACCCAGATTCAGCTCTGGAGTAAAAAGGCTATGGGAGAGATAGAGGAGTTTCCCCTCTGGGGCACTGAAACTGGACCATGTCTTGTTTTTTGGCAGTCGGAGTGGTTATGAATAATACCTGTCCAAGCTGCTCCGGATTTTGGTGGCTTAACCCAGTCCTTCATGTAGCAGATATTTTAGTTTTGCAACAAATCTCCTCACCCTCAGAGCCCTGCCTTCTCTAACTGCTCTCAGTATTATACATACATTTAAAGACCAAGAGGCCATCTCTGCCATGCCCTAGAAAACAAGGAGCCAGTCAGGTTCATGCCTCTTCATCACACCTGCACTCCCACCCATGGGTACAAAGCCCTGAACATGGGGCAATACTGGATGAGAAAGAGGGGAAGGAGAGGTGTCCCTGCCCTAGAGAGCTCCACACCTAATGAGAACACAGTGTTCATTTCAGGCAATCATCTTCCTGGGAGGGGAGACCCAATTTCTGCCCTCTGAGAGTTTTCAGCCCAGTAAAATACCTAGTGCCCATTTCCCCTGACACCCGGAAGCTACCAGACTCTGGAGGAAAAACAACTTCTGGTTCTGAGGTTCTGGTGAAGACCCTCCTGCCCTCTCCCAGCCTGGCTGTCCTGTATCCCCTATATCCTGATTATTAGTGCCACTACTCACTAACTTATCCAAACGGAAACATGGGAGGCCTCCTAGACTCCTCCCACTCCTATACCCCAAATACCAGTTCAGTTGCTTGGTTCTGCTGATTTTACCTCTTTTATCCCTCCCAAATCCATCATTACCTTTGTGCAGTTTCCCTGACCTTCCTGTCCAGTTGAGCCATCCCTGACTACACCTTGTACTCTCTTCTCTCCTAAAAGTCATTTCTATGTTTTCATTCTACTCACCATTAACAGATTCCGACACCCTGGGGTAGGGACCATCTCTTACTCTTTGCTCTACCCCAGCACTTAGCACAGTGCCTATCATGCAAAAGAGACTCCAGAAATACTGGACTGACACTGAGTATGCACAATCGTAAGAAGACAGAGAGTAAAAGTGGTGAGTAGGAAGAAAGGAGGTGGTCTTTGAACCAGTGTTCAAGTAAGGATAGGGCCACAGAATGGTGTCCCAGTGGCAAGCAGCATATGCCAAGGCAGAGAAGATGGGGTGAGCAGGGCATGTGCCAGGGATGGAGAGAGTATGCAGGCTAAACAGTAAAGCAGGGTTAGGAAGTGATGGAAAAGAGGGCATGGAGGTGGTAGTTGGGCTCTCTGATAGCACTCTAAATCTGGATATCTCAACAGGGCAGGTTCCTGGGAAGGCAACAGCAAAGATGTGGTTGCAAGTGCCTTCAGAAGCTCAGAGAGCTGGGACTGCATCACTGCACAGACCAGAGCCGGGTGGCACCTGGCTGGTCAAAAAGGAAGGCTGTGGTTCCAGAAAAGAGCTGGAACCAGCAGGCTCTGACTGTAAACTGCATGTCACATTCTACTGTGTAAGGAGCTGGGGGACGATGGGACATGTGACCCTTGCTGAAGTGGATGCTAGAATGTGAGGGCTGGGGGCGCCTGGGTGGCTCAGTGGGTTAAGCCTCTGCCTTCGGCTCAGGTCATGATCTCAGGGTCTTGGGATCGAGCCCCACATCGGGCTCTTTGCTCAACAGTAAGCCTGCTTCCCTCTCTCTCTGCCTGCCTCTCTGCCTACTTGTGATCTCTCTCTCTCTCTCTCTCTTTCTCTGTCAAATAAATAAATAAAATCTTAAAAAAAAAAAAAAAAAGAATGTGCGGGCTGGGGGCACTAGAACTTTGTCTCTTTGTCTCTTTTCATCTTCTCCTTAAGTCCAAGAGAAGCAGGAACCATGCTTGTTTGTGAGGTACCTGCCAGGCCAGTAGGAGGCTGGGAGTTTGAGTAAGACCCCATGAAAATTCAACATGGAACTGAATCATAGAGGAAAGAAACTTAAGGACATGATCCCTTCTGTGTAGGGACTAGATGGGCAATGCCCTGGGGGAGGGCGGGGAGATACTGTTGGTACACCTGGAGTTGAGAAGGAAGTCATTGGTAGGCAGAGGCAATGATCTCCATTCCCCTCGCTGTCCCTTCTCTCCTTCAGGTCATTCCTGTACTAACACACACACACACACAAACACGCGAGCACGCGCGGGCACGGGCAGATGGAGGTGAATGTCTCCTCTCCTCTTTACAGATGCTAATGAGCTATTGAGGAAATTGAGGAAACTGGCTGTTGGAAAACTCCTCCAGCGACTATAAATAAGTCCCTTGGATCTCTAGTTAAAGCAAATGCCACTGAGGCAGGAAGTGAGCACTGACAGGAAGGAATCAATCTGGCAGAGAAGGAGACTGGGCAGCTTTGTGTCAGCAACAGAACACACAGCATAGTGTAGAGATCTACCTGCCTCTCCCCCACCTGCCAATCTATCTGCCCACACTGAGGCCGGCTGCCGGAAGCCACCATCCCTCACCACGGACACCTGCAAGCGTTAAGCCAGCCCAAGCAGCATCAGCCGCTAGCTCCCTCTCTCCTAGCAGAACTCAGCTCCTCCCTGGCTGAACAGAAGGATGTTCACAAGCCTCAGCTAACCCAATTTCAACGCAAAAAGGAGAGAGGAGGGAAACAAAAACATGGGCTCCTCTTTTGGTAAAGGCTAAACACTAAGCTTTTCCAAGCCAGTTGACTAGGTGTCATGCAACGTGACGCAGCAATCAGGGACTTGAGAGGACAGGGGCCAGACTAGCCAGTCATTCCACCAGGGAAAAGCAATATCTACTTTCTCCAAAGTCAGACACGCCCTTGTCCATCACTCCCCACAACAACTGTTTCCTGCCCTGCGTTCTACTGAGCCGTGTATCTTGTCCAGGGTGTCTTCCTCAGTGCCTCCTCCTTCTTTGTATGTCACGTGGCAGGCCCCTCACTGTTGTGCCATCTCTGCCGCTCCATCTGCATCCCTCTGGAGACCCTAAGCTCCGACGGGGTGGGGGTGTTTCTGGAGGCTTATCTCTAAGCATATAGCTTAGGAAAAGTCCAGGACAAATTCTTATCCCCCCCCACCCAGTGCCACAGTGCCCTCTACAGCCCACTGGCTGCTGTGCCTCTTCCTACACTGGTCCTTCGCCCTGTCTGTTACTACCCCCATCTTCATCTTTCTCTCTCTCAGGCTTCCATATGAACTCTAATTGTGGCCAATTTCAATATTAACTTTCTAAAGTCAATATTAGATATAAAGGCCTGGCTAATGGGCTACTTTTGAAGAGCAGAAATTTGTAACACCGTTGCTAAATTAGCTGTGTTAAAGATCACTAATAATTAGCACTTTACACATGTGGGTAACACCTCTCTAAGCCCAGCTAATGAGCAAACCGTTTCTGTTTATCTTCACGAGATTTAATATTAGCTGAGTTGAGACCTCAGCTGTCACACACGCACAGGCTCACTCACTCACCCTCCCTCACTCCCTCCTCCCCTGGAAAGTTTGACAACGTTCAGTGTTCTCTGGATATAAGAAAATGGCCTACTTCAGAAGAGATTATGTCTGACCATCACTTTTTAAAAACTGAGTCTTTGCTAACAGACTAGGTTAAAGTGCTCGTACCTCATGGATAGTAGTGATGGTGGTAAATTTATTGTCTTTTTGCTACACCGAATATTACTCTTAAATGGGTCCTCAAAGTAACACAGAACATTAGCCAGTGATGAATTAGTCAGTGATGAATATGAATCAACTGTTAAACATTCACAGTATATTTGCTTATATATTTAGAGAGAGTTACAGAGATATTCAGAGGTGGAGGCAGAAAGTGTGTAGTGTGGTTCAGACATATAGAAGGCTCAGTCCTTGGGACCCTCACTCTCAGTTCCTTTCCCTCTTCCCCAGTGTGTGTATTTGAATTTTAATTAATTTTAAATTAATCAGGACATGACTTCAGGTTTGAGATGAAATTGTTGATCTGAAAATCCAGTTTTGGCCTCTTTCACTGTGGTACAGCAGGTATGCAAACACGAAACGGTGCTGTACCTCCCCACTAACCCCCCACTCTGCCCTGCTCCCCAGAGCTGGAAATGCACATAGCAGTAAAACAGCAAAAGCTAACTGCAAAATTCAGAGCAGGAGACCCTCATAGGCAGCTCCTAAAGCAGTTCCTCTCATCTCAGCACAGAGCTTTTCTCCACTCCTACCTCCAGACTTTCTGACTCCAGAGCTGTGCCATTCTTGCCCTAGTCTTACTACCCATCAGTGGAAGCAATGCCACAGGGACGGAGTAGGCACAGACCGGACACAGGTCCATCACAGACACGAAACACCTAGGGCCAGAGTAATGACCAGGATTATAGAATTGCAACAGCAGCTTGACAGGTGAGAAAACTATACCCGAGGTCATATTATTGAATAAAGTTCAGCAAACTAAAGCACCTCCTCCCCCTTCAAGGATATGTATGCTGCTGTCCTTGGTCCTGAGCTAGTTGCACAGTTGCTACTCAGATCGACTGCTGTCCAGCCAGTCCTAGGATATATGAACTGAATGGGGAAAAAGGCAGAGATGAAAGAGATATTAAGAAATATCAGATAAATAAACAAATACAAAGACAGGTTGAAGGCACATAGACACGGAGAGATTACTGGAGAGAATAAAAAGACTCGTTTTGATACTATTTTTAAATAATTGCAGTAGCCACGAAAGGTCTGAGCACATTATACACATACACACACACATGCACACACACACACACACACACACACACATTCCCCTCCCATGGAAATGAGACAGCATAAACTCCATATGGATCCCAATACTATGCTTTTCAGGTTAGTCATATCTGTGGTAGGTGGATTGGCCATGGAAAAATTTCTAGAGTTTTAAGTGACTTTTAAATCTTTCCTTAGGTTATTACCTTGGGTATCTAAACACTACCCAATTCATTCTGACAAATATTTATTGAGTACATATATATTTCAGGCAGAGTTCCAATCACTGTGGGTAAAATGATACAAAATCTAGAGTTCCTGACTCTGTAGACTTTTAGTCTAGGGGGTGAATCAGACAAATCAACATGTAATTTTAATATCATATAAGAAATACAAAGGTAGAGGTACATGCAAGAGACAAATGTTCAGAAAATACCAAATATTCAGAAAATACCAAAGAGATGATAAAACTTAAGCTCTCAGACATTGTTTAGAAACTGAAAAAGCAGTATCTAGAAGAGAGACAAAAGGTTATGGGATCCTCAGCAAGGTTCTAGACCAGACAGGGCAGTGTTGAGAATCAAGGTCTCTCTGGTGGGTTTAGGGGAACACAGAGAAGAGTTGCTAAAGCATATATTTTCTTTTTTTCCCCATGACCTACACCCTCTCCAGAGTAACAGAAATATGAGTTAATGTTTGCCAGAGATAAGCAACCAAGCACCCCCTGTGAACCTAGCATAACCAGGAGCCAGCATAAGCTAGGAAAGGACCAATTTCAAGACAGTCTGGCCCATGATGCCTGCTACATCTTTAGAAAGAAGCATAACAATATCAAGTGCTAAATAGGACACCAGAGTATTCCAAATATCTCACAAAGCTAGAATTTTTCTCCAGAATTATGGAAAACAACAAGAAAGGAAGGACACTGCCTGCAAAGAGTTGCCTAAGTAACTCTCAACTAGGTTTACCAGAAGACATACTAAGTCACATATTCCAGAAGCACCTAGTAAACCAAACCAACCTTCTTAACCCTGCCTCAAAAACATGTGTGGTTGGGGAGGACCATAAACCTCATGAACCTGCATGCCAATTATTGCATATATGTTCATGAGTACTCAGTTTTCCAGGAAGAGAATCTGTGCATTCTAATTTTCTCCAGATTTTCAAAATGGGTCAATGGTTCCGTAAATAGCTGAGAACCATTTGTCTAAAGCAAGGTCAGAAGGCGATCTTACAATCTCTCTTGAGTTCTAACCACTACTTCCTGTCATCTACCATCTGCCCTACTCGTGGTTCACTTTCTTCCAACACTCATGGACTATATGGAAACCTGTGTTTGGCTGGCAAAAAAATTAACTGAAAAGGAATGACTTAGATGTCTCAGCTTGAATAGAAGGAAGCTGAGGCAGACAGTAGGAAATGAAGGCTAGGTATAGGACCCCATCCTCTAGGGAGAAGGTCAGTCAGAGCGGGTGCTCTCACTGCGGTTATTGCGAGCCAGAAGTGAGGTTCAGTATGAAAGGAGTTTTACAGACGCCTAGGCAGTGCCTTTCCTAGAAGCCTTCCTATTAGAAGATTCCCTGGCCTCTAACCCCCACTAGTAGAGGGAGAACAACTTTACCCAAGTCCCTTCCTAGATCCATGAGGGGTTCTGGTAAAAGTTAGAGCCAGCAGAAGGGGTCTACAAAGTTGCTTAACAAGATCTCTTGGAGTCTGGTGGGAAAAAAAGGGGGTTCTCAAGGATTCTGAGGTAGGCAGCCCCAGCAGAGCACGCCTGGCCACTATCCACTCAACAAGCTGCTTTTTGCATGAGATGATGAGCTCCCCCAGGGCAGGCACAACCTGAGAGGCAGCTCACAGACCTGAGTAGAGCCCAGGTTCTGTATTCAGAGAGAACCAACTCTGACTCGCAATTCCAGAATGTATTAGTTGTGTGCCGTTGGGCAACTTACTTAACCTCCCTGGGTCTCTGTTTCCTCACCAGAGATAAAAAACAGAAACAAAAACAAAACAAAAACAAAAAAACTACTTCACAGGCTGTGGTTATAAATAAGAGACAAAATCTATAGGAAGGAATCATACACATAACTGATGGCTAAGTAAATATAACACACCTTAACTTCTTCCCTGTTCATCTTGGAAGCCTTAACATGTGGCCTAGTACAACAGATGTGTATTATTAAGTGTTGATTATGTCAAACAAATGGTGAGTGTACAAGTTGAGTAAAGAAAACTCAGCGATAAAGTAAACGGTAGCTGAAAAATGCCTCCTCACTTCCCCACTATATACCCGTAAGCCATGATGCGCACACTCACCCATGGGTGCCTCTGAATTTTTATTTTTTCTAGCCCTTACCCAATCTGAGCAGTTTGGCAAGTGCTCCAACCTCGGCTGCCCTAGCCAGTATCCTCAGATGTAAGTAAAGTCTCCTATGCTCAAAAGAAGACCAGCTGCTGATAGAGCTCAGCAACTACTTGCCCCTTCCACCTGTGTCCAGCTATAGTCATGGGCAACCCTCCCACTGTGATTTCTATGTGTTGGAGCCTGTAGCTGCCATCCCCATTCTTTCTCTCCCAGCACCCCTCTCCCACTGCCTTTATGAGGCTGGGCTCCAGACAAATGTATATGGGTCCACATGGCAATTCTCAGAAGTACCCGTACCCCAAACGCATGTCAACGACAGGCCACTGTCTAAGATGAAGCAGCCCTAATATCTACCTTTAGGTGGAATATTCAGAGCCCCATAAGGAATCCCAGCTGCCTGCAGGGAAAGAGTAAGAGGCCCAAAGAAAGTCCACGATAGCCAAACTGTGGAAGAAGCCGAGATGCCCTTCAACAGATGAATGGATAAAGAGGATGTGGCCTTGGGGTCCCAGGGTGACTCAGTCGGTTGAGCATCTGCCTTCAACTCAGGTCATGATCCCAGGGTCCTGGGATTGAGCCGCATATCAGGCTCCTTGATCAGTGGGGAGCCTGCTTCTCCCTCTCCCTTTGCTGCTCCTTCTGCTTCTATTCTCTCACTCATGCTCTCTCTCTCTCTCAAAAAAAAAAAAAAAAACACCAATGTGGTCCATATATACAATGGAATATTACTCAGCCATCAGAAAGGATGAATATCCAACTTTTGCATCAACATGGATGGGGACTAGAGAAGATTATGTTAAGAGAAATAAGTCAAGCAGAGGTAGCCAATTATCATAAGGTTTCACTTATTTGTGGAACATAAGGAATAGCCTGGAGGATATTAGGAGAAGGAAGGGAAAAATGAAGGGGTGAAATCGGAGGTGGAGACGAACCATGAGATTATGGACTCGGAGAAACAAACTGAGGGTTTCAGAAGGGAGAGGCTGGGGGGATGGATTAGCCTGGTGATGGCATTAAGGAGGAGCACTGGGCGTTACAAGCCAACAATGAATCATGGAACACTACATCAAAAACTAATGATGTACTGTATGGTGACTAACATAACATAATAAAGAAAAAGAAAGAAAAGAAAGTCCAGGCACAGTGGGTCTTTTCCTTGATTGGCCTTGAGCTATCAGGCCATTGTGAATGGGGAGTTCATAGAGGAAGAAAAGCTAGAGGTTGCAGATCTGGGTACCGAGGTACAGGGAGTAGCAAATACAAACCCAGGTGAGCCAGAACTTCAAATCTACCTGGTAAGTAGAATAAATAAATGATCAAAGCTGCTAAAATTCTCTTCCGAGTTCTCTGAAACTATTTTCTTCGTCAATTCTCTAACACTTTGAATTTTTCCCGGTAATCTGAGCAAAATACCTCCAGGAGACCGGGAAACCTGGTCCTCTTTGCTCTTTTCCAGCTCCTGTTAGAAGGGGAGTCCTTACCATGACCAGGGAGCCATGAGTTTGCCTTGTCCAGGGATGAAAATGCACATGTACTCAGTACACAGATCACATGCTAGAGCCTAGAAAAATGTTAAGGTGGGGTGTAAAATATTATGACTTTATACTATTGAAAAAACCCACAAAATCTCAATGTTCAACCACACAGGACTGGTATAGTAATCCCCAGAATATCCACTATACAGAGCCATTAAATAGGATACTGTACAAGAGTATTAAAGCCATGGGAAATTTCACAGTCTATTGTTAAGTAGGAAAAATAGATTATAAAACTTATCTCAGTAGTAATACACTGGTGTGTATCTATGCATAAAAACTATATATATACATGTACACAGTGGTTATCTCTGGAAAATGGGATTATGGTTAATGTTGTTAATTTTAATGTTTTCTTAATGTTTTTTGCTGTCCAATTTTTCTTATTTTTGAAATAATTCAAGAAGAGTCAATTCCCTCCTTTGTGTATTAATCTTTCATATATAGGATCTTTGCATAACATTCATGCATTTAAAAAGTTTAATAATTAGGTTGTGGTCATGATACCATCTGCAAACAGCATTTTAAAAGTGAACTTATTTAAAGTTTAGGGTAACCATGTTCTACAGCTTTCAGTCTATGATGTGATTCCATGACAAATAAAAAATGGCTACCATTCATCACAGATAAAGTTGTCTTACAACTAAAAGAATGAAGTCCAAATAAGCTGTAAAAAGAAAATTAATTTTTCATTAAATGTCATTTAAAGATTTGCCAGGCATGCAAATAGAGTTTATCTCAGGAATGCAACACACTAAAGAAGACTCAAGTGAAATTCAATTCAAATAAAATCAACATGTTTTTGGATTAAGCTAAATATTATAGCAGATATCTGTTGAATGAATCTCTAAGTACCTATTATGTGCCAAAGGGATTTTCAACTAGACATCTATTTGGAGGAATAAATGGATGAAAGTAATTAAACATTTTGTGGGGGGGGAGATGAATAATGGGTTGGTTTGCCCTACTAGATATTAAAATATATTTTTTAAAAAGCTACATTATTAAAAGGTGGAACAGACATAAGAATTAACATACAAATGAATGGAGCCTGATTCATAAACCTAATTCAGATCTGGTATGTTTAAGAACCTAATATACAATAAGGAAAGAATCTAAAGCAATGAGAAAAAGACAAATTATTCAAAAATGGCACTGGGAAAGTGAACTATTGGGGTAAAATAGTCAAGTTAATTTTTATAACTTCATACTATACACAAAAATAAATTTCAGACAGATTAGAGGTCAGAATCTTAAAAATGGCATATAAAAACACTTAAAGAGGAAATATGGGTGAGTAAATTTAATCGTTCCCTGAATGAGAAAAGAAGTGTCTGGGCATAAAAGCATTAAAAGAAATCAGAAAGAAAAATATTGATGATTTTGTCTATGGTAAATTCAACACTTTACATCAGAGTAAAAACAAAATTTAAGAATATAAATGACAAGCTGGGGAACATATTTACAACAAATCTAACAGAGAAAGGATTAATACTACTCCCAGTTTGAAAAAACAGGCAAAGAATATAAATAGGCATTTTAAAAAATGGCTAATAAACATAAGAAAAAGCAGTCAACCTAATTAGTAATCAAGGAAATACAAACTAAACAATGAGATGTTTTAAAATCCATTAAATCTGCAAAGATTTTGAAAAGGCAATAATCCTCAATGCTGGTAAGAGTCCAGCGCTAGCCCTCCCTGCCATAGTTTTGCAAGTGCAACCTTTCCAGAAAGCCATTTGGCAATATTAATCATGAATAATAACACTGTCCATAACCAATGACCTAGTAATTCCCTTTCTGGATGTCTATCCTGAGGAACTGAGGAAAACTGAGGATAAATATTTAAGGACAAGGAGTTTCAAGCAGCAGCACTTTTTATTGTGATCCCGAACTACAAACAGCCTAAATGTCCAACAGAAGGGAATGAGTTAGACAATCTTGAAATAGTGTAAATAGTTTAATTTATAATTTCATAGAAGAATGCTCAAATATGTAAAGTAAAAATTAGGATACTAATGATACATGTACTATATATGCTAGGTTGAATCATATCAAATTTAAGACGTAACTGTTTTTTAACCTTCAGAAATAGCAATTTGATATGATCCCAAATATGGATATAAAGTATTTCTGGGTTTGGGGATTATAGGGATATTTCATTTTCCTCTTTATACTTTTCTATCGTTTTTAAACTTTCTGCAATGAATATGTATTAAAATGTTAAAGTTGTATAATTACATGAAGATCATATAAAGAACACCCCAACCTCAAATCTATATTAAGCCACTTACTTCTCTGCTTTCTCTTGCCTAGAGCAGTCCTCTGCCTCTTTGATCTTTTTCATCTCCATGCTCTTCATTTCTGTCTTTCCTTTGATTTATTTGCACATTCTATATGTCTCAAATTTTATATGATTTCAGTCAAGTATTTTCTGCTTCATACCATATGGCCTGAAGAGTACTCCCACTATAGATGCATTCATATTAAAATGCAAGGATGGGTTGAGGACAGTTTAGATCATGAGGCTATTTAAATTTTAATTAAGTAAAATTTAAAATTCAGTTCCTCAGTCACATTGGTCATACTTAAAGTAGTTAACGGTACACATTAGAGAACACAGACAGAGAACACTTAAACGTCATTGCAGAAAAATTCTATTGATAGTGCCAGTCATTTGGATAGATAGATACCCTACAAATGGTGAATTTCCTTGAGTACAGGGTCTGTGCCAAGAGCTCTCTTGCAGTGTACTGGGAAGGTTCTCCATACTCTATAACCAATGACTGAATGATTTAAAAAAAAAGGCCCATGATACAGCCAGTGAAGGGCTCAGCTAGCAAGGACCCACGGTCCATAAACATAGACCTCCCATGTAGGAGAGCCACAGAGATGGTCAGCCTTGGTTTAAGTACATGAGCCTAGGGAAAAAACAAGTGACTTCTTCTCTACCTCTTTTTTTTTTTTTTTTTTTTCAAAAAGTATGATTGTTAACTTTTGAAACTTGATCTAATTTTCCAATGGGAACCAAAACTTTCAGTTACTAACTGATCAGGCCCTCTGGATATTTTCAACACCTGAAGTTCTAACTATATACAAGACAAAGAAAAGAATCACACTGAGTTCCATTGGCTCGGTTAAGAGTGAGTGATACAATTAGTGCTTAGAGCTAATAAAATACTCAACGAACATTTGATTTCTTTTCTATGAGCTATAGGTATGTTTTTGTATTTGTTCACAGCTTGCAGGTAAAATAATTCATGTTGCTATTTCAATTTTAAGACATTTTTCTCCTAACAATAAAGTTCTTTCTTGTTCTGGAATGCCCTAGTCCCATTTTCTACATGAGGTTTTGTCAATGTCCAACACACACACACAAAAGGTCACTGTTTCTCAGTTTTCCCATTTGCAGAATATAAGTGACACCAATCTCATAAGGTTATTGTGAGAATGAACTGAGATTGTGTCCATACCTTACGACTAGCAGATGGCAGGTGTGTCCAGTAAGATTGAGTGAATGAGTGAATTAATGAAGTGTCTGGACTATGTGACTGACTTGTCACCGGACCCAGCTGTACAATCCTGAAGCAGAAACCATTCACAATTTAAGACAACCATGCTCATGCTGTCAGCTCCTGAAATTGTAGACAAAATAACTAGGAGGAAATAAGCTGCCTTGAGAGCACGTCTTGCAAATTCAGACTACTGCAAAAGGTAGGGACATTATAGTTCCCATGGAAAATAATCTTCCCTCCAACTCTAAAAGTATCTGATTCTGTGTTTGTGAAAATGGCAAGAATAGTCAACAATCTAATCATTCCAGCCTTGGGGCTCCATACCTAAATCCTTATATTGAAATCTGTATGTAGACTTGTAAGTATTTACCACTCAACAACAGGTACCCAGGTGTATAAAGAGCAACAGAGTAATATTTCTGGTATTGTTCAAGGCTAATACCATTCCTGACCTGAGAAAGAACGTACTAAACTAGGAATCTAGAGACCTGAGCTCTCTTTGTGCTTTTTCAAAGTCTCTTCCATGTTCTGGCCTTCATTTTCAATACCACTAAAATAAACAAGTCAGACAAGATGATGATTGAGTCTGCACCCTCTCTGGCTGTTCCATTCCCTGATTCTACTGCAAGAAGTTAGAGAAGAGGGAAACCCAGGAAGAAATGGGAGAACCTCAGGGGTGAGAATCACACTGGGGAGATACCATATTTAATTAATGTAAAATGCATCATTAGTTTATGTACCATAAAGAAAGAAAAAAGTGTTGCAATTAAACTACTACACACCATAAACTAGAAGATACATCCTGATTTCAGAGATGGCAAAATGTGGGGAGGAAAATGGCATCTCAGAATCAATGGAATATGGGAACTAACTAGGTACTTGTTTCATTCTAGGCATGGAGCTAAGTGTTCTATACATATTATTTTATTTAACCCTAAAACAACCCTGTGACATAGAAATGTGTGAAAGATCAGCATTTTACAAAGGAAAAAAATGAGGTACAAAGCATTTACAAAATTTGTCTAAGGTCATCTAACTAGTCTGTAGAAGAGTTGAGATTTAAACCTACAAATATTTCACTCCAAACTCTGTCTTCTTAACCCTTAACCCTTTGAAGAAAGGCCACAGCATTTGGTGCAAAGTGAAAACGAGTTGTCTGATAGAGATAAGGCTAAAACGTTAAAAATTTTCAGCATACATTAAGAGAACTTACTAGGATAAAATACTTAGGACTAGAAGGGACCTTAGAAATAATGTAATATAAGCACATGCTCTACGAAGAAACTCAAAAGTCCAGAGGTGTTATGTCATTTGCCCAATGTTACACACCCGGTTGTACAAAAGCTAGGATTCTAGAATTTGCCCAATAATAAGATCAAGCTCACAAGTCTATAGTTTCAGAATCTGCTCATTCTGGGCATTTTCCCACCTCTAGTCAATGACTTCTTAGTGATTTCCCTGTGACCACCTAGGCAAGTTCCTTCAGTGTTTCAGAATACAGTTCCCTCTGGCCTGAGCTACAGAGCCATTCCCAAAGCAGTATGCAGAGGTGGACAGAACAGCTGGACTGGGTTCTAACCCTCTTAGTTCTAGGATCCCAGAATGTTTAATTCTTGGTGCCTTGTGAATTTATACATAACATGAGCCTAATACTACCAACCTCACACAGAGAAAATGTATAGAGCCCTGGGTCCATAGCTGGTAGACAATCTATGGTGGTTATTACAGCCATGATGCTTAAAGTAGCTTGGTGCTTTGACTATTCCCTTACCTTTGCTGACCATCATTTCATGTATGATAATCTGTTTTTCATTTTCCAATTTGAAGCACATTCACTTAGCTGGAAACAGCAGCAGCAGGACAACATGCCTGCATCTCTGTTTTCATCTCCCTTTACAACAAAACAGCTTCTCCCAGAAGAAGGACAAAACCCTTCTCTACCATTACTGTTCACAAGTTTGCCTCCTGTGGCTTTAATCCAGCCCCCTGACCTTCCTTTAAATTTTTGTATAAGGCCTTTACAAATCAACTGTCTTGAAGAAGTCCCTTTCCTTTTATGATTCATCCTATTTGTCTTAAAATGAAGGCCAACCCCTTTCCAAAGTGAAGGCAGCCCTCAAGATTTCACAGCCACTTGAAGCTCAAGGTCAAATCAATTTATGCAATCTTCCAACCATTGCAGGTTGACTAACAGTATAGAAAAAAAGCTCCTTCCTTTCTTTGTAGGGATATTTATGCTTCTAGTTACATACATGTTAGAAGACAATGTGTGATAATTATATTGCAGGCTGCCTGGAGAAAGGACAGGCCCTCAAGCTGGGATGTGGAAAATGCCAAAGAAGCTGAGTAGCCAGGATGTGGGCCGACTTAATAGACCTACTTTCCATTTTAAAGACACGTAACTGGGGGGAAGACACGTGCCCAGCCCCACAGTTAATCACCCAAAAAAGCCCAGCTGCTGTAACCAGCAGGCAAGACCAAGGCACCCCCACTCCCCTGGTGATAGCTTACTTCACAAAACACAGGCTTTGTAAATCATGCATCACAACAGCCCCAATTTTAGCTCATACCCTGCTTGGGTGTTGTTTTGTTCTTGCTGCTTTTATGGAACTCTAAGGTAGATGTTTGCTGCTGTGATTAAAGGTTACTACCTAGGCACAGGCTTCCTAGGTGCCTTAACATATCTTGTTGATTAATTTTCACAACTATCCAATGGGGTACATATTAGTTTCCACATTTTATGAGTGAAAGCTAAGGATTAGAGAAATCAAGTAATTTACCCAAAGTCACAGAGCTAGGAAAGGACGAAGACAGATTTTGAACTCAGGTCTATCTGTCTCATTCCAAGGCCTGTGCACAAAACCATGTGGGTCTGTCTCCTCTAGTTCCTGAGTCACCCTGAGTCAAGGCACATCCAGGGCTTCAGTCCCTATAGGACTGGGACCTAGCCATGTTTGGTACAGTCCCAGACACAGAATTTGATGCATCTGGGGTGAACTTCCAGCCCTCAAGTCTCAGGGTAGCCAGACCTGCTGAGTGCCTCAGTTTCCTGCTGAGCACTACGGTTAGTATCCAGCTATGAGCACTGTCCTCTGAAACCTCACCTGACCAGTTAGGGCCTCACTCATCCCTTGCTGTGTCCCTCTCCTGGCACTCCCTGGGGTAGGGAAGTAGGTCTGAGTCCCTATACCCCCAAATCACTGTCTGGGGGCCTCCCAGGAATGGATGGATGCCTCATAGTATAGGACCACAGATTCACCTGACCCTGTGTGTCTCCTACCACTGTGAACTCTGGGACACCTCCCTCTCAGGACGGCCTAATGCCCCCTCACCCACCTTAGATGGTGGTGCTGGCCTGAAGGTGCTGGCCTTGTTGTGATGATCCACTGGATCCTAAGTCTTTCATTGCTGACAATTGTCCCACAGTCCCTGAGTCTCAGCCAGACATTCTGCCAACCCTTTCAAAAATGTCGATTCCAATCTCATTTTGAGGTACAAAGTCAGTTTTCTTCATATAAATAAGTGACTAAAACAACCCATAAAAGACTGAAGTATTTCAGACAACAACTACAATTGGTTAAATTAAAATGAAAAGACTCACAAAACTCCCCACCCCACTGACTGCTAATGATGTGGTAATTATAAACACGGCAGCAAATATTATTACCAACTTCAAGTGGTAACTTGAAACCAGCTGGTACAGTCAGCAAAACATGCCAGTCCTGGAAAGTTTGGAGAGCTCTTGTAACACAGTAAATCCAGCAACTGCAAATGTAACCTAGATGAAATCTCTGTCTGACTGTGGAAATGCACTTCTCAAACTATCACGCTACCCAGAATACCCTCAAGACTAAACACAAGAAGTCTTCCATGGCGACCCAGATTGGCCTAGATACATGGTGGCAATCGTCTCCACCAAGCCATATAAGGATGGGTTGGAGATTGGCCAGGTGGTCATCAAGCCCATTGCTTCTTTTGAAAGATACAACTCTGACACTTCCTAGCCTCACTTGCAATTAGGGGCAGCCATGTGACTGAACTCTAGCCAATTGAAGATGGGAAGAAGTGTTAATACACCATTCCCAGGACTGGACCAGGAAATCATCCCACACTCTCTCCCATCCTGTGAAGGCTGGATGCAGAGGTTCCAGGAGAGGACTCCAAGGGATAGCAGAGTCACTGAATGGAAAAAGCATGGGTCCTGGGTTTTCATCCAACTGGGAGCATCTGTAGTAGACTGCAATGTGATCAAGAAATAGCCTCTATTACGTTACGCCTGATAACTGCAGGTTATTACAGTAGTCAAACTGTGCAGACCAATAAGCAGAGAACACTGACACAGTTGATATAATTTTGGAAAAATACCAGTGTAGTAAACTGTGGAGACTGAAGAAATCACTTTCTATCCTCATTCCAAAGTCTTCTGTCCAATGTCACTATGTTCTGTAAAGCGTGGACATGGTCTCTCTCTCTCTCTTTTTTTTTTTTTTTAAGATTTTATTTATTTATTTGACAGACAGAGATCACAAGTAGACAGAGAGGCAGGCAGAGAGAGGTGGGGAAGCAGGCTTCCCCGCTGAGCAGAGAGCCCAATGTGGGGCTCAATCCCAGGACCCTGAGATCACGACCAGAGGCTTAACCTACTGAGCCACCCAGGTGCCCTGACATGGTCTCTTCTTAAAGAAACAAGAATACGTTAGTGATCTGGGCACAAAAACTTTAGGAGAACCTTAAAGAGGAGAACACTAAGGGTGCCTAGGTGACTCAGTCGGTTAAGCATCTGCCTTTGGCTTAGGGCATGATACCAGGGTCCTGGGATCGAGTCCTGCATCAGGCTCCCTCCTCTTTCTCTCCCTCTGCCCCTCTCCCTGCTTTGTGCTCTCTCTCTCTCTCTCTCACTTGCTCACCCTCTCTCTCCAAAAAAAAAAAATAAAATCGTAAAAATAAAAAAAGAGAAAGAGAATAAGGAGGAGAAGAATAAACACTGGAAAAAGGAAAGTTGGGAAGACCTAGCTATAAGCGACCAATAGTCAGCCAGTTTCCACTATTCTCTCTGAAAGAACCCACTCGTGCCTCTGACAAACACATATGAAAGTAACAGGTGAACTTTAGAGAGCCAGATGAACACAACTACTACTATCGTTCTGCTTCCATATCTAAATCCTTGGGGCCTTGCCTCTCAACCAGCCTAGCTCCAGTTGCATCATCAGTCACCAAAAACTGTTTCCATTGTGATGGCACCCAAAGTCTGAAATCTTCCAAGTTCTCAACTTTGTGTCTCCACCATGTTGGAGAGGGGAATAATCTTCTTCATACCTAACATAAGCCAGACCCATATACAACAACTGTAATTATATACTATTATATGTATATTATAATTATAGTAATTACCTCATTAAACCCTCTCATATTCCTTCTTGAGAGAGATATTGTTTCTGTATCTATCTCTATACCTATCTGTATCTCTATAGAGTTAGATACCAATAGGGGAAGATAGATCGACAGAAACATTATTTCCACAAATGTGGAAACTGAGACTCATAGAAGTCAAACGATTTGCCCAAGGTCACACAACCAGAAACTAGGACGGTGAGGATGATTTTCCTCCATATGAACACCATAACCGAGGAGAACACTCCTTTAAACGGCTATTTACCCCTGGCGATGTGCTGGAGCCTGCTATTCTGGCTCCTAAGAGTCAATTGTAATTTTCAGGATTTTTGCCAACTGGTTGTTAAAGAGGTTAGTAGCTTGAAAAATCTGCCACAGACAGGAGTATTTACATAATGGAAATCAGCAAATGTTATAAATGCTACAATCAGGGCTTTATTCCCCCTGGGAAACATTTCCCAGCACATCACAATTTTCTATCTTGTTTTTAGAGACAGAGGGGGAGACAGTGAGAGAAAGAGAGGGAAAGAGGACCTTGAGCAGGCTCCACATCCAGCACAGAACCTGACACCTGCCTCAAATCAATCTCACAACCCTGAGATGATGACCTGAAACGAAACCAAGAGCCAAATGCTTAACTAACCGAGCCACCCAGGTGCCCCAAACTACAGCTTTCCATTTGGACCAAAATGGCAAGGCAACACTCTTCCTTTGTTGAGATTTCCAGGAATAAGAAGTAGAAAGAAATAGACCCCAATTGCAGACTTTACAAACAAAAAGTTACAAAAGTAAAGGCAAATGTTATAAAGACATAAAGAATGAGGCAGAAATAAGTGTTCCTTAGCATGGCTCAAGCTGCTGACAGTCCCTCTCCTAAGAAGCTGGTAAGGAACAATTAGGAAAAATGAGTCTGGTTCTAAGTGGAAAGGCAGATTCTGGGGCAACGTGAGAACCACTGTAGAAAGAAGGATTTTAGAGGTTTAGCTTTAAACTAAGAAATGGGGGAGGCACAGAAAGCCTCTTGAGGTAAACTCTGAAACAGTGACCTTTTTCTTAACAAACATGAAATTAGCACATTAATGCAGAGCACAGATAATCCACAGCAGAAAATAAAATTGCATGATACATTCCAAAGCTACAGGTAAGTGACTGGATGATCATCTTTGATCAACCGCACATGATGTACCCTCTGCAATCAGAGTGCACCTTAATACGTTACCCGGTATTTGGGGAAAGGAGCATAGAAACTTATGGAAATTTTAGGGGCAGTCAGCCTGCCTTCACTTTTTTCTTTTTGAGTAAACATTCTACATGTAGAAAATAATCTCCATGTAAAAAATAAAGACATCGTGTTTTTCTCTTTGGGGCCCAGAGCAGTTGTTCTCAAACATGGCTTATTATCATCAGATATGGTTGAAAGAATTTTTTAAAAATACAGACTCTGGAGTTTATATTTAAATTTAGACTCAGTGAGTCTAAGAAACTCTATGTTTGCCAGACCTGAACTGAAAAGACTCATAAAGTCATGACAGTAAAACAATAATTACGAAGGTTAAAGGATCCTAGGAAGAAACCTAAGCAAGGTTGGCCAACAGACCCAAGAACAGCCAGGGAAGGGAAAAGCAGTTCAGACAGAGGGTCTGAAGAGTGTTCCAGGTTTTAGAGAGGTTATACTAGGAGCCAGCAGGACCCTGAGTATAAGGAAGGAAGACTAATTGTCACTTGTTAACTATATTTGAAGGACAAGTAACAACATCTCTCAGCTTCAGAATCCTCATTTGTAAAATGAGAAGACTCACACCTACATTGCTAGGCTGTTGGAGACTGGGAAGCACCTGTTACAGTCCCTGGCACAGAGGAGGTCACTGTCCCATTACTATTTTCTCTTTTGCACCTTTTGGGAACATAATCCATGCTAAAGCATATAGAGCTGCTGAAGCTGCTGCCTGGGAGCCTCCAACCACCCTCCTCCCACAGTGGACTCACAGGGGACTCACAACAGTTTTCACTGGATGGCAGAGGAGGCTAAGCACTGCACCTGGTGGTCAGAAAGCAAGAGAGTAGTTTTCACTTGGCTCTGCCCTCAACTTGCTACATGATGTTGAACAAGCCTCCTGTTTCCCTAGGTCTTCTTTTCTAGCCCTGACAAACGAGCCACAATCAAATAGACCTTGTCTCGGCCAGAAGCTCTAAGGAAGAGCCCAGGAGAATGGGTTAATGTGAAGGCTCACACAGCTCAGGGATAACGAGCCAGACTGTCACTGTCCCCAGGAGCTTTCCCTCCCTGGTCAGGAAGATTGTTGGCAACTGCAGCAGCCAAACTGCTGCACTGAGCTTCATCTAATTGGAGGCTTGATGACAGATGACACCAAGTTTCCAGGAAACAAAATGATCTCTCCAGACCCAGGACTCTGCAGTGAGGAGGGAGGATGGGAAACTTCCCTGGAGGAATTCAACCAAGGTTCCTGGGGGCAGCATATAAAACCTTAATGAACCTCAAGCTACCACCAGAACATGTCAGGGAGTAAAGGAAACAAGCAAAGCTAAGGAAGAGTGGAGAGTGCTGCTGGCCCAGTCTGCCAGCTGGCACAGCACACTGGAAATACGGCCACAGAAGACCACAGCAGCCCGGAGAGCTCCAGAGCTGGAGAGACTCTGGAAGATTCTCAAGGATTAAGGGAACAGCACTTTGTTCTCCACCAGAGAGGAAAGGAGGTATTTTTTTTTTTTTAAGATTTTTATTTATTTATTTTGAGAGAGAGAGAGAGAGCATGAGAGGGGAGGTCAGAGGGAGAAGCAGACTCCCCATGGAGCTGGGAGCCCAGTGTGGGACTTGATCCCAGGACTCTGGGGCCATGACCTGAGCTGAAGGTAACCAACTGAGCCACCCAGGCACCCCAGGAGATATGTTTTGAAGAAAAAGTAACAAAGCAAAATTACTGGGGAAGGATCCCAGTTGCATTTGTTCTAAGAGATAATCACAAGAGAGGCAAACAAATGTTGCAAGAGGAGAAGGCAGGCTGGTGAAGAGGGGAAGGGTAGACGGGTCCATAAAAATGCAGCCTGAAAGACAGGTAAAGGAAAAGAATGATCAAGAGGAGGAGGAAGGATTCAAAGAAAATTAGTTCAAACTCTCATTAAAGGAGTAGGGTAACACAAAGAGAGAAAATTCTAAATCTTTAGGCTGACTTTTTTTCTAATTTAAATCCTGTAAATCACTTCCATGTAAATGAAATCCACCAAGCACAGGAGGTTCCATACTTTCAACTCTGAAGTCTTTGTTTCCCCCTGCGAGTAAAGGTGGGTGGGAGATGGGAGCAGGTGAGAAGAACAGGATGTGGCAAGAAGGGCTCACTTGGCCCTAAGCTTGCTGATCAGATGAGCCTCATTGCCCGCAGCTCCAGATCACAGCTCCAAGGCCCGAGACTAAGTATATAGCCCAGGTGAAAGCCACTTCTTCCCAAGATGGGAGACACATCCTTGGAGCAACTCCCTTGGTTGCATTTATGGATTTAACATACCAAATTAATTAATATGTCCTTTAAATTTATACATTCTCCAAAAGTAAACGTTCTCAAGTCCACCACTTGTTTAGGTTCACAGTCTTCCATCAGATTGAGAGCTCCCAACGGCAGCTCTACATTCCTCCCTTCCCATCGGGAGCTTTGGGGGAATGGAAATCACACCCAGCAACCTGCACAGTCCCAGAAGAGCCTCCATACACTGGGACTTTGTAAGTGCTTTTGATGAGAAGGGCATTTTAAAGCCCTGTTTCCCCCAAGGATTCTTCTCCAGGAAAAGAAAAGTTCCAAAAACAAATAATATCTGTCAATAAAGAAAACATATACAAGGCTCCAGTCTTCCATGGGGAGTGCCAAGACACTGGGGTGACCAGGACCTCAGCCAGCCAGAGTCAAGGAAAGGCATTGTTCTTCCTGCCATGAAGGATGGCCTCCACCTCACAGTGTCTCCACCACCCTCTGAGCCCAAGTTCAGCTGGTACTTCCCAGACCTCACAATCCTGCATTGGTTACAATTATACTTGGCTAAGAGTAACAGAAAGCCCTACTCTAATGGCTTAAATAAATAAGGTGCTTATTTATCTCAAGCAAAAAGAAGTCTGGAGCTAACAGTCCCGGGCTGCCTACTATCTTTGCACATGGCTTTTGTCTCTTGGTCACAAGATGGCTGCAACACCTCCTGGCATCAAGTCCTCATTCCAGGGAGGAAGAAAGGTGAAGAACAAACAGCTTTCTCTTAGGATGGCTCTATCTTTTCTTAAGAAGAGAAGACCTTCCCATTAACTTGAGTCTATATATCATCAATAGTCAGAATTGTGTCACATGGTCTTCCCTCTTGGCAAGGGAAGCTAGACATTTCAGTAGGTCACCTTCCAACCTTTATAATAAAAGAAAACAAAGGGATAAGGTCATTGGATTGGATGTTAAGGACACCAAACTGCAGTATCAGTGCCACACACACAGATACACAAATCAAAAGGACACTCAGACCCTCGCAAGATGGATGGCGTGGGATGTCTCTCAATTATCTGCTCTCTCAAATGTGGAAAAATACACCCCCCACACCCTACACACCTCACACTCAGAAAAGTCTCTTAGGCTTCCAAATGTGACCCCTCCCATTGAACATACAGAGGGATTTTGCAGGCACTCTCTTGTATTCTTTACCACAATAAGCAGGGTATGCCATCCCACTTTTATAGATAAAGAGGAAGAGGCTCAGAGGTTAAGTGACTTGCCAAATGTCCCACGGCTTTTAGGCGGTAGACTCAGGCTTTGAACTCAGACGTCCAGCCTCAAGCCAGTACTCTTTTTCATTACCACATGGGTCATTCACATCACGCTGCACGCCTGACTGTTGCTGCTGCTGCTGCACCCCCTTTCCTGTTTATAACGACCCTCTCTCATGTTAAGGTTTAGGTGAATGCCAAAAGAGCCATTGGGTCCTGGGGAATCTGGCAAAAACCATAAAGGGCTGAAGAAGATCAGGAAACTCTCACTTTCGCCAACAGAACATGCATCTTGGTAAGATGCTCTCCCAAAGGTCATCAAAAAGAGATTCTAAAATACCAAATCCAAGAATGGAAGATGTCTTCCAGGGATCATCCTCCCCATCTCCCTCCCTCCACCATTCTCAAGCAGCCAGAGCAGATTTGGAAGTTTTTCGGCACGTCCAGGACTGCCTCCTTGCTGCACGTTGCCACTGGGGCTCACCATTGATCAGGCTGGCTGCGTACGCTTCCAGTAGATGACTTTTCTAATGGCACAAGAATATCCTGGCCACTGTTCTGACTTCCACACCAGACCCTTCATTCCTTAAGGAAAAAGGATGGTGTCTCCCCAGCATCTACACAGTGCCTGGCACATGGTAAGTTCTTAATGATAAAAAATGTTCAAATAAATGAAGGTAAAACACCAATCCTTATTATAGTCTCCGTACATTTCATTTTGCTCTCTCCAGAGTGGAGAAAGAGAACAGTGGATCTCTCCTGTGTGTGCCTCCAATCAGAACTCCACAGACCTCAGGGAGGGTAGAATTTGGGCCATTTGACACAAATCCAGAAACCTTTTAGGCTGTAAGAACCCCCACGAGGCTGAGGTCCACAGCACTAGAGGTGATCTTACTAGATTTCTGAGGTGGGTGGGGTGTGTGATAGAGGAAAATGGGCTCTGAACTTCTAGCAGGGAGGTTTCTTGGTACAGGAAAGCAGAGGAGAAGGGAAGAGGGAAGTGGCCAAGGCTAGGAGCTGTAAGAGTGAATTCCAGACACACACTGGCATCCACACTCCTCCTGGACCCCCAGGCAGGTTTCTAGTGCCACAGTCACATAGGAAGCCTGTACTCAGTTTCAGAGTCGCCCTGTCTCTGGCCTTCCCTTAGCTTCCGTAAGTCTGCCCCACTGCCTTGCCTTAGCTACTGGCACCTGTCCCACCCCCACCCATCTTTCCTAGCACCGATCCATCATGCTTCCATCATACTTCCCACAAAGCTTTCTCAGGCCCTTCCCATTGCAGCCCACAGCCCCTATTGATAGAGGAAAGGATGTAGAAGCCAAAGAAGCCTCTCTAGCAGTAAGCAGTTCCTAGCCTCTCTCAAACCAATGACCCCTTTGAGAATCTGGGGAAAGCCACAGACTTTTGTCCTAGCCAATTACACATAAACATGCCACCACAAAGTTTCTATACAGTTATAGGAGCTGGACAGATCTCCCAAAAAGCCCACTTGTGGACTTGGAGTAAGGACTCATGCTCTTACACATGCACAACTCTTGTTTTAGGACTGTTCCCTCTCTGGGAGAATCCCAGGAGCTCAGTCAGGCACTTCTCAGCTTGTCCTCCCCTCGGGAAGCATTTGGAACAGTGAGAACACAAATTGTCTCTTTGATCCCTCCCACCTCACAAGTTTTTGATGAAAAAAAAAAAGCTACAAAACAAAAAACTGCTGAGTCCTTACTGTGTGGCAAGCAGTGAGAAGCCAAAGGACTTGGTATGCATTTTCTGGAAACCTCATCTTTACCATGAACTTGTGAAGTAGGTATTATCCCATTTCAGAAGAGGAAATCAGGCTTCAAGAACTTAAGGAGCTGACTGTGGTCACACAAACAGTGAGTAATGCAGGGCAGAATCAGATCTGGGCCTGTCCGGGTCCATTTCTCCTCTTGTTAGCACCACACCCTGGACAGGTCCCCAGGCTGGGGACTCCTTCAGGAAGGCTCCCCTGGGTGTCCAGAACCAACGACCCTGCCTTCCATGTTGCTCAAAGCCTTTTTGATTCAACAGTCAGAAATCTAGCTAAAGAAAGAAGTGACACCTGTGGTTATGTGTCCATTTCTCTGGTTCTGTACAAACGGGGTATTGTTTTGTAGGCAGTGCATGGAATGGTCACCTGAGTCAGTGAGTGTGAACCAGAAGTGAGGTGAAGAGAACACTCCAGTAGGAAACAGCAGAGAATAGATGAAGTAGGGGAGAGAAGAACATGCAGGGGAGCATCTCTGCAGACACAATGAGGAAAATCAGCTGGAGGATGGAAGGGCCCTTTCTAGATAAACTGTGTAGCAAGAAAAAAAGATAAGAACTCCTGTTAAATTCCTTCCTGTGCACAACACTGCCGGGACCCAGGGTCAGGACAGAGGCAAAGCCTTGCCTCTCAGGTACCTGTTGATGGGCTGGAGCAGGGTGGGGGTTGAAAATGGCATTTAGAATGAATCACCTTCACACGGTGGTCACAAGAGATGCTGAAGCTAGGCTGGAGAGTGAGTCAGGCAGAGGACATCCAAAAAAGATGTTGCCCCTGGCTATCAGAGTGCATGGCTAGGAGGGTCAGGGGTAGGGACGAAGTGGAGGAATGGTTTGGCAGAGTCTAGAATCAAGGTGGCAAGATGGAATGAAAGCAGGCTGGAAGCAAAGGAGGGGAGAGATAAAGACTGCGTCCTGGATGTGTTTACAACCAGCATCTGGAGCCTGCTTTTAAAGCCCAGATACAAGGGCTTGATAAACCAGAGGACTGGGCCTGACTGAAGCATCTGGAGAAGGTGGGTGCCTCCTCCTAGCATCATGGATGTTCAGGAAACCAAATAAAAAATGTAAAACATAGAATGTACATAAGAAGCTTAATATGTTATGGGTCTGCAGGATACCATGTTTTTCAAAAATAAATGAGATAAGGAAAATCTAGTTAATGATACCATTACAGATGCAAAGATTAAGTAAAGATTTATAATTTTTTTTAAAAAAACCTAAATGTCCAACAATAAGAGATTAGTTCAATAAACCGTGGTTGGAGTGTAATTGTTTGGTGTTTAGGGTCTGAAATCAAACTGCTTAGATTAAATCCTGACTTTGCAACACAAGAATTGTGTGACCTTTTGAAAACTACTTATGCTTCCGCTTCCTCCCCTGTAAATGGGCATGATTACAGCACCTGCCTCCTTGAATTGTTACTTAGCACACTGCTTGATATATTCTTAGGTAACTGTATAGCAAGAAATCATTCAAGAAATGATAGCTAGAAGCACTGTTGTCACTAGGAAGATGCATTCATAAGACAGAATACTATTGAGACATTAAAAATAATATATATATAGGGGTGTCTGGGTGGCTCAGTGGGTCAAGCCTCTGCCTTTGGCTCAGGTCATGATCTCAGGGTCCTGAGATCAAGCCCTGCATCGGGCTCTCTGCTCAGGAGGGAGCCTCCTTCCCCCGCCACCTGCCTGCCTCTGCCTACTTGTGATCTTGATCTCTCTGTCAAATAAAATAAATTAATAAATATTTTTAAAAAATAAAAATAATACATAGAAATATAAGATGACAACATGACTACAAACAATGTGTTTTAGGTTTTAGAAAGCAGATTATGAACTATGTTTTCTTTGTTTTTGTTATTCACATGTTTATATACATATCTATAATGTGTGTATATATATATAAATATGTGGATGTATTTAGATAATTAAGAAAATGAGATGAAGATTGAAAAACAAATAGCCAAGAAAAACGGGAAATTACTTTTGCCCTCAGAAATGAAGAAAAGACCAACTTCAATACGACCAAAAAAAAAAGCTCTAAGGGAATATGCTCCTGAGGATTTCTTTGATGTGAGCTTAGAGAGAATTCCGGGCTGTCACTGCTGCCCCTCTCCCACCCTACCCTTCTCTCTCATCTTCAGTCTGTGAACAGGGATTCGGGTCTCTCCAGTCTCTGAGCCAGGCAACAGTAGTTCCATTATTAGTAGTAGTATCAATAATAACAGCAGCAATGCCCCCGAGAGGGATGCCACCTGCAGCTTGTCTCTTCTGAGATGTAAAACCTCCTAAGAGCCAGGAATTACATGAGTAAATGAAGGGGGCTCACTAGAGTCACACAAATCAGGGGAGGACCACATACACTGGGCAGACATAATCAAGGGGCAATTCTAGGGGCTCTTGGGTAAGGCCAGTGCAATCATGGAAAACACTGGAACTCTTTCCCATTCATTCCCATTATTCAGCGTGGACAGTTGGGGAAAGAGTTCCCGGCTTTAAGGACAAAGCCAGCTATGAAAGAAGGGTCCTCGGTTCCCCTGACTTGGTCTGTGGAGCTCTTCCTCCACCCGAAGCAAAAGCAAAAGAGCACTTCTGACAAGAACCGAGACAATGACAGGAGTGCACTAGAGTGCAGGTGGGTTTGATGCAAGTGTGTGAAATTAGATTTCTGGCAGGTCGGCAGGCCTTCACAAGCTTCAGCAGCTGTCCTTTTGTGTGGAAGCATGGACAAAGCACCCCCTGCTCGCTGCTAAACTCGGCTCCTCATTGTTACCCAGACAATAGAGTGAAGAGGTCGATGCAGTGGAGCAAAGACAGGGGCTCTTATGAGCTGATTCCCAGCCTAGAAATGTGCATCCAGGGATCATGATTCACTGCCTCTCTGTATTTTAAGAACTTCCCCTTTCACGGCAGGTTGGACAAGATGGTGGCTCTCAAAGGCCCTTGGGGAGAAGGAAGAAAAGATTTCTTCCATCCTCCCACCATGCCCACATAGGGGAGCCTCAGGAGGAGGTACTGGAAAGGTCGTCATGCTCTATTACAGCTCTTCGAAAGCCAGGAGCCCACTCCCCACCACTGACAAAGTACTTCTATATACACCAGCAGCTTGATCCTTACAGCAGGGGAACTGGTTACCCTATTGGCTTACAGCAGACAGCATCCTAAGGAGCATGTCCCACAGGAGGTCTGGAGAAAGGAGGAATGAGTCCCAGTGAAGTCTCACGAGCCCTTATGTGCTGAGCTAAATTAACTCCAAGAAAGAAGCTGATTAAGGTAGGGCTACAGTGAAAGTTCTGTCACACCTTCTGAGTGTAGACAATTTCTCCCTCAGTCTTAGACTCCTTACTAATTCTTCTTCCCAGGTCTCCATCAGTAGTAGTAACACGCCATCTTTGCCAACAAATTCTTAAAGGTATCTGGGGTCTACAGACATCTGCATGTCTGCAGTGCATGCAACAACCATATACACATGTTCTCATGATTGTCAACTCTCCCCAAACCCCTGACCCCAACCATGACCACCTTTTCTCCCTGACATTCAGGTCTATCTGCTCAGGGTCCTCAAATACATAGCCTTAGCAGACATACTCTCAACACCCAACCTTCTTTCCATGGAGCTGCAGATAAGGGCTCACCCAGAAAGGGAATAGGATCAGGCTGAAATCTGAGAAGTCACATTGACCCACAGGCTCTGATAAAACCTGGCATATAAGCGGCCCTGGGGGAAGGCTCAGTACTCCTTGGGTTCAGCTACGCCAGGAGACACACCTTCAAACTCACCCCAGATGCTAACTTCTCCTGTTCTTATAGGGCACGCGATCTACAGGTTCAGTAATACGGACATGGAGTTTTAACCACAAGTGACAACCCACATCAAGTGATTATTTATTTCCATGGTCACCAATAAGAAAGTTCTAATCCTGAACTAAGAAATACTGCGTTTCACTTCAGGAGATAGATAGTATTATCATTGCTACCAAGTAACTGGGGCCTAGGGAGGCTCCTAACTTTTTGTTTTTAATTTTATTTATTTATTTATTTATTTATTTAAGGGAGAGAAAGAGATAGAACAAGTGGTGGGGAGGGGCAGAAAGAGAGAGAGAGAGAAGCAAAGCCCCTGCCAAGCAGAAAGTCCAATATGGGGCTCGATCCCAGGACCCTAGGATTATGACCCGATCCAAAGGCAGACATCCAATGGACTGAGCCACCCAGGTGTCCCAGGAGGCTCCTAACTTATCTGTCATCATACAGCTCGTAGAAGTGATAAATACAGGATTAGACCCAGGTCTACCTGACTCCAGAGCCTCAATCTATGCCTTCTTTCCCCTGGAGCTTCTTTCCTACCCTCCAGACTTACCTATATCCTGGAAATAATAGTTGTTCATAGTTGTTTATATATAGTTTATATGTAGTTTATAATAGTTATTTATAGTAGTTGACTCACTACTCAGATGGCATCACAGAAATAGACTTTGGGGGACCAGTCCAGCTCATATTGATCTCTCCCTCCTCTGCTCTTTTATTACACTTACATAGTCTCAAGTACTCCACCTAGCAATTGACTTCTGCTACTCTTCTACTCTCTCTAATCGCTTCATATGTGTCCCTTGACTTCCTAGCTGGTCCCTGCTCCAGGTCATTTCTTCTCTCCAATCCCTCACTATGCCATAGGCACTGCAAGCCCTCAGTGAATGTCTGTCAAAAACTAGTTTGAGAGACACAGATGCAAACCTAGTTAGAACTCTCTTTTAGAGGACAGAATTTCAAAAGTCAAAATTTTCCCTAATTCTACCTCTTTGGTCCCTTTCATAAGTTCAAAGTGGTGCGGATGAAGAGTTCTACTAAATAAATAGGGAAGTGCTTATGATAAAATGTCAAGCTAAAAGAGATAGGATGCAAAAACAGATACACTGTGTGAGCTCAACTATGTAAAAAATGCATTAAAAATATTAGAGATAATTGGGCACCTGGGTGGCTCAGTTGGTTGAGCAAACTGCCTTCGGCTCAGGTCATGATCCCGGACTTCCAGGATGGAGTCCCACATCGGGCTCCCAGCTCCTTAAGGAGTCTGCTTCTCCCTCTGGCCCTCTCCTCTCTCATGCTCCCTCTCACTCATTCTCCCTCAAATAAATAAATAAAATCTTAAAAAAATATATTGGAGAAAATATATTAAAGAAAAAGAAAAAATAAAGACTGGAAGGAAATACACCAAGGGTTAAAGAGGGGTTATTTCTGACAGGTGAGACTCTGAAAGATTGTTATTTTTCCTTTTAGTTTTCTGTCTTTCTTTTGGAAATGCCAGAAATTGCGCTTTAAGGAAATTCCAGAGTGCATGTTAAATTGGATGCTATTTGTAGAGAAGTTAGTGGGAATGAGATTAGGAATGAAGAGGTGTATGCAGTTAGTTAAATTAGGAAAAAATATTAAAGGATTATATCATTCAGGGTCCAACCAGGTAAATAAAAAGCACTCCAGGAATTAAAAACAGAGGGAATTCAAAGCAAGAAATTGGTTACCCAAGTGATAGAAGAGCTAAGAAGTCAAACAGGAAGGGTGCCTGGGTGGCTCAGTGGGTTGGGCCTCTGCCTTCGCCCGGGTCATGATCTCAGGGTCCTGGGATCGAGCCCTGCATCGGGCTCTCTCCTCAGCCGGAAGCCTGCTTCCCTCTCTCCCTCTGCCTGCCTCTCTGCCTACTTGTGATCCCTCTCTCTCTGTCAAATAGGTAAATAAAATCTTAAAAGAAGAAGAAGAAGTAGAAAAAGAAGAAGAAGCAACCAAACAGGATACAGGGGAAACTGAGAGATTACCAGGTGCCAAAGTCACTCATGGAAACTGGAACCAGGAGAGCTGAGCCCATTTCTCTCACCCAGAAAATGTGGGAATCTTGGGTTGGGGGGGAGAGACTCCCACTTCCCCTTTTCCCCTGCCTTCCAATCTCTTGTTAGTGTCTTCCACTGAGCAAACTCAGCCATGAGCCAGTGCTCATGGAGCCTGAGAAATGTAGTCAGCAGACAAAATAGGGCAGGGCAGGAGAATTTGTGGGGTAGAAGAGATCTGAAGGCAAACTGTCCCAGAACCAGCATAAAAGGGGTAAAAATTAGATCAAATATTAAATTGGTGCTAGGTCAGATCCAGAAAGAGTAAAAGTACATGTGTTGACAATTTTCTGAGGAACATAAATTCTATGCACTTACAACTAAATCAAGGCAACCACAACTTCTCATTTAAGAGCCAACACTAAATAACAGGGTTTTCTAAATTTCCTGATGACAAAAGTCCCCTTGGGCCACTTGTTGAACACACACACACACAGATTTCCCAGCCCCTCTCCTGCAGATAGAGATTTGATCAGCCTTGGCCTGGTGTAAAAGATGGTAACAAATTATTTGCTATCCTCCCATTTAGAGAGAGAGTCTAATTCCTCTTCCTTTGAATCTGGGTTTGGCTTACTGACTTATTTGACCAACAGAATGCAGTGGAAGGGTCATTCTGGGACTTTTGAGGCCTTGTAGCACCTACCCACAGTTCTTCAAACATTCAAATTAAGAAAGTCAACTGCTGGGGCACATGGGTGGCTCAGTGGGTTAAGCCTCTGCCTTCGGCTCAGGTCATGATCTCAGGGTCCTAGGATCGAGCCCCACATCGAGCTCTCAGCTCAGCAGTGAGTCTGCTTCCCCCTCTCTCTCTCTGCTGCCTCTCTGCCTGCCTCTCTGCCTACTTGTGATCTCTCTCTCAGTCCAATAAATAAATAAAATCTTAAAAAAAAGAAAGAAAGAAAGAAAGAAAGAAAGTCAACTGCCACAAAGGAAATCTGACTATCCTGAGACCACTGTACTATGAAGAAGCCCAAGTTAACCATGTGGAGAGACCACATAAAGACAGAAAAAGTGGCTGGCCAGGCCAGCTGTTCCCCCAGGCATCAGACAATGGTATAAAGAAACCATCAGGTATTCTACCCCCAGACATAATGAGGGTATGAAGAGGGACAGGAATCTAGCTACAGTCAAAATTGAAGCCCCAAACATATGGCCCCTGTGCACTGGTCCCAGCTGTCTGTAACTACAGGAGCCATCCTTCAGACCCTAATCATTCTGGAGCGGAGATAAAATACCCACACTGTACTCTGCCTGAATTCTTGGCCCACAAAATCATGAGCATAATAAATCGGTTGTTGTTTCATATCATTAGGTGTTGGGTCAGCAATAGATAAATGGAACACCTGGCCAGATTTGGCAGCCTTCAGAGGTGACCTTGTACACCCCCGGCATTCCTCAAATAGGGCTGTGTTCCAAGTAAACCTGCCCACAGATGAATATCAGGGTTAGTGATAAAGGGAAGGTGGAAAGGTAGCATCTTGAAGTGACAGTGCTCAGGCCTATAACTCGACTGGGGAGACAGTCAGAGGCCTTGGGAGGATTCAAAAGAGGAGTGCCAGCCACCCCCAAGATTCCTGTTTGTTTTAGTTTCTGGGCTTTCCCATGAACTCTTTGTCTATATAACTTACATAAAACCTATAATCCTAGAGAGAGAAGCACTTCTATCTCCTGCCTCTTGTGTGCCTTTCAAAACTCCTGGAATTCTTTGCCTGTTCTGAGCTAACATCATATACAATATCAACACTTTCAGACTTGAACACTTCTAGGTGCTTGGCTTAGTGTCTCAGAACACTCTCCACTCCATACCAAGGCAAAATTGTGTGCTCAGCCTTCCCTAGAGCATGTAACATATAGTGAGAAGACCAAGATAGTCTCATTGCAACACCTACTCACTGGGAGAGCTTTGGTGTTAGGTATTGGGAAAAAAGACTCTGTCCTCTCACATTTCTGCACATCTTACAAGTAGAAGCCCTGATAGCTTTTGTTCCAGACTTCCTTTCTGAGGATGTTCATGTCGTGTACAGCCTTGGAGGACAGAGAGGCAGAGAGCAGACTTGTTTGCTGACTGGTATAATAAAGATGTCTCCCTCTAGGATGAAGGCTGGACAGGTTTGCTTGCAGCTGTTTTAAAGACTGTTGTTAACTAAGGTCAAAGATCCTCATCTATGATGCAAGCCCATTACAAATGCAGCACCCACTGGGGCCCCTGGGGGATGCTGGGGTAAGAGGTGTCAACACAAATATGCTACAGCTGTGTTGCCTGTTGTGATGAATGCCTGTTTGCCATGAGTGATGAAGTAAGTCCTTTCTCTCTGACCCAGAAGTCTCATGTCTTCTTCTGGCACTGAAGACACTGTGGTAGGCTCAGTTGCTAGCTGGCAAGTAGGTAACATCTCAGGCCCTTCACAGTTCTTGAAAGTAGGTAGCAGACTACATGTGCCTCCCCTCCAAGACACCTGCTCCATCTCTCTCTCTCTGCCTGTCCAAAGTACTTCCTCCTGACATACCCTTGACTACAAAACCCACTGTATGTGCCAGCACAAGACAAGAGAAGCTGAAGGCAAATGTAATTAAGTGACTAATTCGAGTGCTAGACACCAATTTCTGTCAAAAGCAGCCACACTGAGGAGATAATGATACTAACTAAAACACCTTTTGCTCTGAAGGGAAATCTTTCAGAAATGTCTTTTTCCCTACAGAGCTTTTCTCCTGACCCCGCATGACTATTTCCTTATTGTCTTAAAAATCCACGTCCTCCAATCCTGTATCTATACTTCAGAACTGGAGTTTCTTAAAGGCATTGTAAAACATGCAGACCCCTGCTCCATCCCAGACCTACTGAATCAGTCTCTGGAGGTGAGGCCCTGTCATCTGCATTTGAAACAAGTGCCACAGGTGATTCCCAAGTATGCCAAAATTTGTTCTAAACACCACAGGCTCAATCCTGACTGCACAATGTCCGGGCTTCAGCCCATATATTCTCATCATTCTTCTGAAGTGGGTCTAGGCATGAGATTTTTTTCATGCTTTCATAGGGGCTTCCATTTGTAGTCGGGGTTGAGAACCTCCAATCTATCTACCCTATTGCGAATAGGAATCAAGTAAAAATGCATATACTGGGGACTTTTCTACAATATTATTTCATTCTATTATCATAATCACCTTTCAACAAATTCACTTAGTTCTTCCCCCTTCAAATATACATCTTAAAAACTACCCCCCCACTTTGTAGCTTTCTAATAATCACCTAAATCAGAAATCTACCCCCATGATATAGATTTAATTGGCTCATTCCCTTTCTTTTACTCCATCTTGACACTCCAAATAACCATTTATACTTCATCTATCCAATAATCCCTAGGCATCTTGCTAAGATATCTACAGAAACAGAAGCCTGGCTTATTATCCTGCCATTCATGGTCAATTCTTCATGCTTCCCTCCTCTCTGCCCCATCCCTCAGCACCCAGACCTTCAAGAGGACAAAAGCTGGGTTGAAAATAGCCTTTCTCAGTAGATGCTTAGGAACTTTTACTAATGAAGTAGAGTCTGAACAGCTGCAGAAGAGCCTTCCCTCCTTTTCCACATATCCCCTGTGTCTGGATGAGTGACCACAGTTCCTTAGAAGCCTCTATTTAAACATTAAATTCAGCAGGTCTGATATGGAAGGCCTGCCTCCCTCTTACTCTGCTCCCGAGGGTACCACTTAATAAAGGGATCTTGGGAATCTCTAAATGTAAGACATTTAATTCTTTATGGGATAGAGAAAGGAGAGTGATACAAAGCCTCTATTTCATACCTGGAAGCAAGAATTTGTCTTAGAGACTGCACAATCTACATGCACCACATTCTAATTGCTGTACCTTCCAGAAAGATACCACCAACATGAACTCTGGGCAGTGCAGCCACAACATCAAGGTCTATCTGTATAATAAACCACTAGCCATTTCTTCCAGAAACATTCCTCTTGTCCGCCATGCCTGCCCAGAAAAATAACTATCCCCACACTCTCTTTCACAAGAAACCATCACTGAGAAGGAATCTGATAGGACTCAATCTTGAAATACCACTCAGGCATTCTGAGGGAAACATGTCAATGGAATGTTACATTAATGGCTGAAATTTGGGTGTGTTAAACTAGCTGGAGAGACTCTCTAAAGGAACAGAGAGTTTTTATTCCCAAGGGAAAAAGAATAAGTTTATTAGCCTTAGGCCCTGTCTAATGAATATATAAATTGCAGGAAGTTATCAGAGCTCTCAGCATTTCATTCAGTAAAATTTTTTTTTCTCCATTGATATATTTTATTTATTTATTTTTAATTTTTTATTTCTTTTTTCTTTTTTTAATTTATTTTCAGCATAACAGTATTCATTATTTTTGCACCACACTCAGTGCTCCATGCAATCCGTGCCCTCTCTAATACCCACCACCTGGATCCCCCAACCTCCCACCCTCCCACCACTTCAAACCCCTCAGATTGTTTTTGAGTCCATAGTCTCTCATGGTTCACCTCCCCTTCCAATTTCCCCCAACTCCCTTCTCCTCTCTAACTCCCCTGTCCTCCATGCTATTTGTTATGCTCCACAAATAAGTGAAACCATATGATACTTGACTCTCTCTGCTTGACTTATTTCACTCAGCATAATCTCTTCCAGTCCTGTCCATGTTGATACAAAAGTTGGGTATTCATCCTTTCTGATGGAGGCATAATACTCCATAGTATATACGGACCACATCTTCCTTATCTATTCGTCTGTTGAAGGGCATCTTGGTTCTTTCCACAGTTTGGTGACCGTGGCCATTGCACTATAAACATTGGGGTACAGATGGCCCTTCTTTTCACTACATCTGTATCATTGGGGTAAATACCAGTAAATTTTTTTAAAAGATTTTATTTATTTATTTGACAGAGAGAGAAACAGCGAGAAAGGGAACACAAGCAGGAAGAGTGGGTGAGAGAGAAGTAGGCTCCCTGCTGAGCAGAGAGCCCTGTTCAGGGCTCTATCCCAGAACCCTGAGATCATGACCCAAAGGCAGACACTTAACAACTGAGCCACCCAGGCGCCCCCCATTCAGTAAATATTTGCACCTACTTCCAATAGGCTCGGGTTGGGAACTGTGTGGATTCAGTGATGTTTATGACAAGGTCTCTCCCTTCAGAGAAAGTTTCTGCACAGAGAAGGAAACAATCAACAAAACTAAAAGACAATCTACTGAATGGAAGATATTTGCAAATGACATTCCTGATAAAGGGATAGTATCCAGAATATATAAAGAACTTATAAAACTCAGCACTCAAAAAACAAATAATCCAATGTAAAAATGGGCAGAAGACATGAACACACATTTCTCCAAAGACATTCAGAGGGCCAACAGACACATGAAAATAATTTCTTCATCACTTACCATCAGAGAAATGCAAATCAAAACTACAATGAGATGTCACCTCGCACCACTCAGAAGGGCTACAGTCAACAACACAAGAAACAAAAGGTATTGGCGAAGATGTGGAGAAAGAGGAACCCTCTTGCACTGCTGGTGAGAATGCAAACTGGTATAGCCATTGTGGAAAATAGTATAAAGGTTCCTCAAAAAGTTAAAAATAGAGGGGTCCCTAGGTGAATCAGTCAGGCAAGCATCCAACTCTTGATTTCAGCTCAGGTCATGATCTCAAGGTCGCAAGATTGAGTCCCATGTCAGGCTCCACACTGACCGTGGAAGCCTGCTTATGATTTTCTCTCTCCCTCTCCCTCTATCCCTCTTCTTCCCCCATGAAGAAAATTTTTTAAAAAGTTAAAAATAGAACTACCTATGTTCTAGCAATCATACCACACTACTAGATATTTACCCAAAGAACACAAAAACACTAATTTGGAGGAACACATGCACCCCTATGTTTCTAGCAGCATTATTTCTAATAGCCAAGATACGGAAGCAGCTCAAGTGTCCATCGAATGAAGAATGGATAAAGAAAATGTGGTATGCATATATAATGGAATATTATTCAGCTATAAAAGGAATTAAATCTTGTCATTTGTAGTAACATGGATACAGCTAGAGAGTAAAATGCAAAATCAGTCAGAAAGACAAATACCATGATTTCACTCCTATGTGGAATTTAAGAAACAAATGAGCAAAGGGGGAAAAAGAGAGAGAAAATCAAGAAACAGACTCCTAATTATAAAGACAAAACACATGATTACCAGAGGTGAGGGGGTGGAGAATGGGGGAAAGAGAGAACGGGGACTGAGGAGTGCACTTGTGGTGATGAGCACTGGGTGTCCTATAGAACTGTTGAATCCCTATATTGTAAACCCGAAACTAATATAACACTGTATGTTGGCTAACTGGAATTAAAAATTAAAAATAAAATTTACTGGGTCATAAAACAAGAAAAATTTTAGAAGATACAGAAATGGTCATAAGCACGTCAACATCACTAATCCCTAGGGACTTGTTAATCAAAACTATAATGAGGTATCCCCTCACACTCATTAGGATGGCCATATAAAAAAAAAAAAGACAAACCAGAAGTTAACAAATGTTGGTAAGGATCTGCACTGTTGTGGGAATGTAAAATTGTAGGTCTGCTGTAGAAAATAATATGGCAGATCCTCAAAAAAATTAAAAATAGAAGTGCCACATGATCCAGCAATTTCACTTCTGAGTATAAGCCCAAAAGAACTGAAAGCAGGGTTTTGAAGAGATAATGGTATACCCATGTTCACAGCAGCATTATTCACAATAACTAAAATGTCTAAGCAACCTAACTGTCCATTGACAGATGGCTAGATAAGCAAAATGTAGTATATTCACACTGGAATATTATTGGCCCTAACATGCTTACAAACCAGGTCAAAATGAATACCCAATGGCCTTGAAAATGAAAGGCAGAGAGGGGGCTGACAGCAAGGGATGGACACTATTACCTCCATCTGAGTGCTAGAGGTGAGATGAAGTGTTCTGGGCTAACACATGACCCTTGGGTTACTGTGGGTCTTCCTCTGATCCTTTTCTCCCTCTTCCTTGGTTGCCTTGTGGGTTTATGAGGCAGCTCTTCCCTACCACATGACAGAGGGCAGTTGGCACTGTCTGTGTGCCAGGTTTGCCTGGGCCGGGGCATCCTATGGTTCAAACCCTAATTAAAGAACAGAAAAGAACAAACACTGGAGTGACTACCAGCCACACAAGAGGTAGAGCCAGAGAGACCTTCCAAAGAAGGGCAGACCCTCACCTAGGATCCTAGGAGGATCTCAGTGCATAGGACTCCGTGCAGAAGCCCCATAATTAGGAGCTTGAATTAGAGCTTTGACAGAAATACAAAAGTGACAGAGAAGAAATGAAGCCCACGTGAGTCTCTTCTGATGGAGAAGGGAGAGAAATTCAAGGAGTCTAGAGTAAGCAGGGCTCCCTAGGACAAGCTTTGGCCTCAGGCACAAGACAAAGTGCTGGTAGGGTTGATTTCCTCCAAGGTTTCTGTCTTTGCTTGTAGATGGCCTTCTTCCTCCTGCCTTTTCACATGCTTGCCCCTGTGCACATACTCACTCCTGGTGTCTTTCTGTGTATCCTAATATCCTTTTCTTATAAGGACACCAATCCTGTTGGATTATGGCCCACCTGATGGCCTCATTTTAACATAATCAGTTCTTTAAAGGCCATATCTCCAAATTCAGTCACATTCTGAGGTGTTGGGGTTAGGGCATCAACATATGAATGGGGGGATATAATTCAGTCCATAACATCCTGTACAAATAAATATATATTTAATATTTTGAAGATTTCTGCCCCTCTCCCCGACCACTTTATGTTTCTTTTTATAAGTTCTATATTCAGTATGAAAATCTCTGATGAGGAAGAACATCTGTGAAGATGCTGTTTTGGCCAAGCTGGTAGAGCAGCACAAGGAGCCAGGCAGAAAGCATATCTCTCAGGACTGGAGACCAATAGTGAAATGGCCAAAGAGCCACTAGATGGAACCACATGGGACTGGGCCACCAGATCCTCCGATCTTCCAAGTCCTTGTCATGGTTAATGCTCCCTACCTATGGCAAGCACACACTAAGACTGCGCCCATCAGTCTTCCTAGTTTCCATACCCTCATGAAATTCCCTCTCCTTGACTATACACTGACCTGAGTGACTTGCTCCTTAACCAACAGAATACTGGCAGAGGTGACAAGATGTTACTTCCATGATTAGGTTACATACAACTGTGACTTCCATCTCCTGGAACACTCTTTTTTTTCTTGGCTTTGATAAAGCCAGTTGCCATGTTGGACAAACCCATATGGCAAGGAACTGAGATCAGCCTCCAGCCAACAGCCAACTAGAAACTAACATCATCCATCAAGCAACTCTTGAGGAATTGCCAACAACCATTAACTGAATTTAAAGTGGATTGTTTTCCAGTGAGGTCTTCACATGAAACTCCAACCCTGGATGCTACCTTGACTGCAGACTTATGAGAGACTATGAGGACTCAGTAAGCCACTTCTGAACTCCCAATCCATAAAAACTGTAAGAGAATAAATGTGTGTTATTTTAAGCCATTAAGTTTTGGAGTAACTTGTTACTCAGCAATAGATAACTGATATATTGCCCTAAAGCCCACTCTCTAGACCCCAAGTGTTTGCCACCCTATTGTTTCAACTTCTGACCAATCAATATCTTCCAGTATCCACATCTGTATTTAATTCCCTGAGGATAATTTTATCTTGTATATGATTTTCATCAGATTGACTTTTTCCTACTGCAAAAAGATGCAGTCACTATAAAGCTACTCTTGGGATACTAACAGCCAATGTGGAATCTGGTAACCAGATTCTTATCACCAATCTGCCATAAGGTCACTATACTCCGTTTCTAAAACATTTGGCACTCACTCTCCCACTTGACTTGGTTTCTCTTTTCTACTTCCTCCTTTCTTCCCCATCACAGGAAAGATGCTATGCTCTTGTATCTCTCAGAGGAATCACGTTCCACCAAACTATATTTTCACAGCATATACATATCCATTCCAGGTCTGTCTCTCTTCTTTATTTCCAGTTCTTTTCAAATTACCCCAGGAAAAGATTTCTTTCTCCCTGCCCTCTACTTTCTCCTTCCTGCTTTGTTCCATTTTGGGGCCAAAAATAATCCTAATCATGGCTGGTAAGTGCAAGCTCCATGCCAGGGATTTACACCTGCATCAGGAAAAACATAGAACCATGCATTTTGAAGTAAATTAAAAGCTAATAAACCAAAGCCAACAACTAATGCTAAAGGCCCTGAAAGCACCCCAAATTCAACATCAGAGCTGCTACAAAACTGCAACCACCCACCTCCTCATCGTCTACTTTAATTTAACCTGCTTTTGATCATAAGCAGCTTTCCAGGAAAAATGAAACAGGACTTCTCTTTGCAGAGGTTTTTCTATGCTTACTATTAAAACAATGTTGCTCTCTACTTTTTTTTTTCCCCCATTGCAAATATACGGTATGTGATGAGTTGTTTTGGTCTAGCCTGGGAATGCTTAAACATTATGCATAAATGTGGATTTGTTTGTTTGTTTGTTTGTTTTTCTTTTCAGAAAAGCACAAGATGAGTTCTGGCACCTGGCTTATTAATGAATTTTTAGAAATAAACCACTTATAAGTTGGGGGACATAGATATATGGAGAGTGACAGTATTATTCATTGTAGAAAGCAGAATGAGAAATGGGGAATGTGTAAACCCAGTGTAGGGGCCAAGTGGAGCTGAGAGAAAGAACAGAGAGTGAAGGTGGGGCGAAAAGAGTGGGAGGACAATGATATTCAGTGAGTAACTAATATGTGAGGAGTACTGACCTCGAGCTTTCTCCTATTACTCTACTGAATCTTCACATCAGTGCTGGGAGGTAGGTTATCTTCCCCTGTCACTTTTCAGATGAGAAGACTGATTCTTCGGGAGTTTATAAGACCTGCTGAAGGTCATACAGCTCATAAGTGGTGGGGCCAAGATTCCAGTTTGGGTCTGTTTGAAGAGCCAACAAGGACCTTCTTGCCATTTCCCTGTGCATCCACTCCCTTCTTTCTCTTTTTTTTTTTAAGAGTTTATTTATTTATTAGACAGAGTTCATAAGTAAGCAGAGAGGCAGGCAGGGTGAGGAGGGGGGGATGGTGGGAAGCAGGCTCCCTGCTGAGCAAAGAGTCCTATGCGGGCTTGATCCCAGGACTCTGAGATCATGACCTGAGCCAAAGGCAGAGGCTTAACCCTCTGAGCCACCCAGGCACCCCATCCCTTCTTTTCCTAGGTTAAGAAAAAGAAGATGTTCCATTATTGCTGATGAAAGGGGGGAAGGACATACTAAAGCACAGAACTAAACTGGCAGAGAAAGTCTGGGGAACCAGAAAGTTTCTATTTCCCCAAATCATGGAAAACTGTGTGGTCTTCAGGGTAGGAGCTGGAGGACAGGTGAGGCTGGGACTGAAACCACCCAGAGGCAGAAAGGGAACACCAGGGCACTCTTTCTAAAAGCCATTTACAGCTTCCCTCACAGGTGAAAAACAGAGCAGCCCTGGCAGAGAAGGGCAAAGGTAAGATCAGCAACTGAGAAGCCACAACTGTGAAACCAAGTAAGGCCAAACACGCTCCCCTACACCAGTCACCCTGGGCTCAAATGCACCATGGTACAGATCAATGTTGGGGTGTATGATTATGCTTAGGGAAAAACAGAGGAGGGGGAAGCTAGGCTTAATGAGGAAGACACAGCTGTGCATCCTGGGCATTTGTTTCTTTAAAATGTTTAGTCTGAAAAAAATTATCTTTCTTTTACTGCTTGCTTAGTGTTGTTTAAACAACACCCTTTTAATAAAGAGGCATACTGTGGGCCCAAGAGAGATATAAAAACTGTGCTATTCTTTTATCTCAGGCAAACACTGGGATGCCACTACTTGGACCTACACATTTGGGTGGAGCCCAGATCTTTTGGAAAAACCCCCGCACCCCTGGTGGTGCTGATGCAAATGGTCCACAGCGCACTTCAGGAAAACGCTGGCTTGGATCAAGTAGGATTCAAGTGGAAAAGTGCACCTGTTACATAGCAATGCACTGAATAGATTAGGACAGCTCTCTAAGACACAAGGGTTAGAAAACTTTGGGAAAACTGCAGAGGATAAGAAGAAACTTCTGGGCTCCTAAAATAAATTAACTCCAACACGCTTCAAACCCACTCCTCACCAGCACTTCATAATTTTCTTCTGATTCCTTATGACCCCCTCCAAGCTTCTGACTCATTTGGGACCCTTACCTCCCTAATTTTGCCCCCAACTAACTGCCTCTTCTGATATTTTTACTAGACTACAGGTTGTAGTCAAGGTTACCAGGAAATGATTAAAATGGGTGTAAAATGCTTCAGGGAAGCAACAGAGGGCTCTGCCTTGGGCCACGTTTGCAAAGCAATAGCCTTGCCCTGAGCACACAGGAGGTAATCAGCCTTCCCCCGGGGAGGTCTGCATCTGTACTGGAGCAGGGGCCCAGACTCCCAAGTTCCCTGGAATGGAAAGAAGAGAGAAAAAGAAAGCCAGCTAGTGTATCTGCCCCAGCAGTGCTGCCCACCTGGGCATTCTGTACCTCTAACCAGAGAAATCACCTCCATCTCTTCTCATGGGTGGTCAAGGGACATTTACTAAATGCTCTGGGCCCTTGGGACCCAGTGGGCCTCTCTGTCCCAGGAGTCTGACAGAAAATCAGTCTGTTGTCTCCTTTGCTTTCTGGATATTATGGATGCCCATCAGGTAGGAGTCTGAATCAGGTGATCTGCAAAGTCCCTCCTTATAGCAACACTCTGTAAGTCCTTTTGCCACAGTCTGAAGGTGTCATTTTGACATGAGGCAAGAAGAGACTGGCATAAGGTCAGAAAATACAGTCATGTCCCAAATTCCCTTGAAAACAGAGGAGAGCTATAGTATGGTTAATCCAGAATTGGACTTCGTTTTTCATCTGGGAAAACTGAGCCAGACTGGGAAAGTAACTTATACACAAGGTAATACAGTTGATGGTTGAACTGGGTTGAAGCTGAGACATCTTTGGCTTGACAGTGAATGCCTTGACTTTTGTCATCAGCAGCTGCTTTACTTTCTTGGGGGTATTTGGTTCCAGCTAATATCCTAAAGAGTCAATATCCTAAGCACACACCAGTCAGATGGTTAGGATAAGTGACATGACCACCCGTTGAGTGGCAGAGAGAAACCAGCCCCGGATTCTTTTTAACTTAATTTTTTTTTTAAGATTTTATTTATTTTTTTGACAGACAGAGATCACAAGTAAGCAGAGAGGCAGGCAGAGAGAGAGAGAGGAGGAAGCAGGCTCCCTGCTCAGCAGAGAGCCCGATGCGAGGCTCGATCCCAGGACCCTGAGACCATGACCTGAGCTGAAGGCAGAGGCTTAACCCACTGAGCCACCCAGGTGCCCCCCAGCCCTGGATTCTATAAGTCACCATAAATATATCACAATGTGGATAATCTATATGTAGAATCCCAGGTAATAAAAATGACCACTTCACCAAATACTTTTAGGGGCTCCCTAGGATGTATTCCCTGGTAGCCCCAATTATCCCACTCGATCTTCTCCCAGGCAATCCTGATACAACCGTGGGCTGTCACGACTCTCGGAGGTAGAGAGCAACTACAGATATTGTCTGTTTTAGGAGATGGATCCAAGCGAGCTAGACAGGAGCAAAGCAGAACCAGAAATTCTGGCCAGAAGGCTTCTGAGGCACCAAGGCATAAGGTAAAAAGTGAGGATGAGGAAAAAGGAAGGGATGCAGGCAGAGGTTATAAATGGTTACTGTATCTGAAGACTAAGATGAAGCAGCCATGGGAGAGAGAAAATCATGAAGAAACTCAAGGTGTTAAGTCTGAAGGAAGGAAGGCAATGGACCTTGGGAGAAGAAGCTCAGTTTAATTTTAGACATGTCAAACAGGATATTCATAGGGTCCCAGAGCAAAAAGCTAGAGAAGAGAGCTTGACATAAAGAAAGACATTAGCAGGGTGGCCACTTCCAAGGTAGTCCTGGACACACAGCTGTGCATACTGTGCCGGGCACTTAGTGCCTCAGGCGTGTGTGTCTTACATTGCTAATATTCTGTAAGCATCTAGAGGACAGAGAACGTGGAATGTCATTATTCCGTGGGCATTACCACACACAGCACAGGGCACATGGAAGCCGAGAACTAAGCCTCCTCTGGCCACACACAAGCTGAGCTGTGTCTGTCCACTGCAGAGCCCCCCTCACCTGCCACATTATTCTTTAAGACAACAGAACTTCAAGTGGCCCAGGGCCATAGGGCATTGGTTTTACCAGCTGCCCTCTTCTTTTGGGAGGACAATACCAGGTGTCCACAGAGACGGACCAGGCAAAAAAAAGGGGGGGGGGACTTTCTATGAATTAAATTCTGTCACTGTTTTCTCAATTCTGAAGATGGTGACAAGCTCACAGGACCTGAGCTATCCTCCAAACATCTTTCCTGTCAAGGATAATAAGAGTTTAAATCAAGAAAGGAAGAGTTTCTCTGACCAATGAGGGAAACTCCAGGCCTGTGGGTGAGTCCTTGGCCACAAACCCTTCTACCTTCAACTGAGGTCATGCACACAGATTCCTCCTGGGCCAGTGTCCAACTCTCGCTTCCACCCATGTAGCCTTCCTATCCCTCCCCACTCTCTGATGCAAAATTCCACTATTTGTCTTTCTATACTTACCCCTGCGAGGAGAATAGCAGGGTTTGCACCTCTCTTTCAAGACACCTGGTAAGGACTAAGTAGAAAAGATGACAGCTCGATGCTGACACAGTCCTCAAACAGGTGCATCCAACATCTACAGTTATTGTCACTCAAGAACATATTTAAGGTAAGGTCTATCTCTTCCCTTCTTGTCTGAGGCAGGAGCCAGCAAGGATGACTAGAGGCAGAGAATGCCTAAGAAAGGTACAGGCCTCCATTCTCCAGACCACAAAGCTCCCTGTTATCAGGTGAGATGGGGTTTCCCAGTGTGGTTTACTCTACCCCTTCTTTATATAATCAGGAGCAAAAGCCAAGAGCCTGAGGTCTGGAACAGACCTCAGCAACAACATCCTGCATTCACACCCAGGACTCTACACCCAGTGCACACTCACCGGCAACCTCCAGCATGCCTACAGGTTACCCCCTTCCTTTCTCTTGTGGGGGAAGCTCTCTTCTGGATATGCTCCACTCACTGGGAGTCTGGTCAGGTCAGGCCTACTCTGCGGGGTGAGGGGAACTGGCAGAGACCTGGTACCGAGCCATACACAAGAGGTCCTGAGGGTAATCTTCTGTGTGCACCCTTCTGCAAAGAGACAGCTGTGATTCCAGACTTCTGCACACTTTGCCCAATGGCCTCACACCCTGAGGGCTTAGGAGGAACCCACCTGGCTCCACGAAAGGAGTCTGATGGGGAAGTTTCTGGTAGATGGGTCCAGGAGAAACAACCCAAACCTAAGGGAAGACTGGCAGCAACTGACTAGCAAGTAAGCCTTAACCTAAAATAGAAGAATATTTTCTCTTTACGAGTTCTCACCTGACTGCTATAGTAAGTCTGCTGGAACATTGGGAACCCTGTGGCAATAATGAGTGGTGGGTATTTTGTACTTCACAGAATCAATAATGAATAAGATTTATATATATTCTTCTGAAGTTTCTAGAGAGCCTTTATCTCTGCCTGGCTGAGGATGTCTGAGGCCTTTCCCTGATGTCTTCAGTTGGCACTGAGACATGTCACTCAAAACAATAGTGAACCATGACCCCATCTTTCCTATTGCCCTTTTCCCCCAATTACCGAGCCGGGAAGCCAAGGCAAAGTCAAATGAAGTAGAGGAAGCTTTGGTGCAATGGTTCATTAACTCCTACCTGTCCCTTATCCCCCCAGAACTTCAAATCACCATAAGTACCACCTCCACAAAGTAGTTCCATCCTAAAATCCTAGGAGATTCCAATCCAATACATTCCCCTCAGTCTGACATACCCATGTCTGCAATCTAAACACAGACCACCACTTCAGCTTTGTTCTCCCAAATTTTCTCTTTCTAAATTTACTTTTTATTCTTTATCAAATGTATTTTGGTCATTATAAAAGCAATGCATGTTATCACAAAAAATTTGACAAATACAGTAGACATAGGAAATAAAATGACCTAGTATCTCAATCCCATTCTTCATGAATTAACAGTATAATGTTTTTACACATTTCCTTCCAATCAAATTGCTATGCATTTTTCCTCCCTCCCACCCCCCATATGAATAAGATAGCCTTATTCCCCAAGTATGTCACTTACTAGTTGTAGGACCTTGGATGAGTCACTTATTTAATCTCCTGAAGCCAAACTCCCTGGCTAGAATGATGGCAGGGGTGGAAGATGATTGTGGCAGCTCTGCTCATTCCCATTACATCTGCTTTTCAACAAACTGTCACTGAGACCAATGATCAGATTTGTCAATAAGAAAATAGGATTCAACTTCTGAAATTCACATGACACACAACTTTTCTGAAACACAGTTGTCACATCCCAGGAGGTAGGTCTTTCAAAGCATGGAATAGTCTTACTCTGCCACACCATGGGGACAGCACGAGCCCAGAACTCAGGAGCAGCAATACACAAGTGTTGCCAGGGTTGAGAATTATTGCAAAGCTATCACTTACTGTGCACCTGCTATACTCAAGGAACTCTGCTAGGCTCTTGGCAATTTTTTTCCTCCTGTTCCAAACAAACTTGCAAAACAAACTTCTGATTCCCACCATCCAGATAATTAGGGCAAAAAGCTTGCTCAAGACCTCAGATCTAGAAGGCCCAGGGTCCCAGTCCTCTGCACCCAAATCCCATACTATTGCCCTAAGCAGAGATATGCTTCTCAGTGCATCATTTCTGGTTGGTTCATTTAGTACTCAAGCAGAATTTCTTATTCTATAAAATAGACTTTCTGGCTATTTTTCTTAAACTTCCTCCTCTGGCCTTTCTGCAAGGGACTAGGATTAGCTAGGTGGACCCATTCTGATCTCTGCTCACAACAATCATGACAGAATAAAATAGGAAGACTGGGAGAAATGTGTGACCTTTTGGCCAGCATGCCAAGGTAAGGACAGGGGTGTGGGAATGAGACTGGGTTGATTCAGTCTGAATGAGGAACTTGAGCTCATTCTCTCCTTGGAATAGATTCTTATTCCTGGAGCATCATCCCCCATCGTTGAATGAATGACACCTCACATCAAGCATACAAAATAGATATACTCAAATTATGGATGAGGAAACGAAGCTTCAGAAAAGTTAAGTAACCCACTCAAAACCATTGGCCAGTCACTACTAAAGCTGGACTGGCTGAACCCAGTTCTGCCCAACTCCCAAACCTAAGCTCTTCCACTCCACCAAGCTGCCTTCTTTACTGAGTGTCTAAAAACGTATGGAAATAATGCAAGTTTTTGTGGGGAGGATGCTTAGGACATCCATCAGAACATATCCTAGATTCCCCAGAAAGATGACTATATTCAGGAATCCTGATGGCAACTGCTTGCAGTTATTAAACCATCTGCCTGAGAATCCAAACTTTAATTTCCTCTCTGCAGGCAGGAATTCCTCAGGGAACATGCAGTTCAAACTTAAGAGAGGGGCAGAAAAACAGAAGTCCTCCTATGATAGACTGTTTACCAATTCTGGCCCCACCAAGCCCCCCATTCATTTATGTGATGTGATTTTGCCTCTCCTCCCATCAAGTGGTGGAGTTAACCTTCCTGCCCACTGAATCGGTGTTAGTATGAGACTTTCCTAAACTAAAAGAATACAGCAGAAGAGATGCTATGGGACTTCCAGGCCTCACCTTCTAAAGGTCTTCCAGATTTGGCTTCTATTCTCCTGGAACATATTTATCATCAAGTAAGGAAACTTAGTCTGGTCTTCTGGTGGAAGAGACACCACAAGATGAACAGAGAGAGGTACCCAACTGATAACCAGCACCAAATGCCAGACATGCTAGTGGATCCACCTTAACTATCCAGCCCCAACCAAGCTGTCAAATGACTATAGCTACATGAGTGATCCCACATGAGACCAGCAGAAGAACCACCCATTTGGTTCCAACCCCAATGACTGATGCATAGAACCATAATTAAATAAACAGTTATTTTCAGCCCGAAGGTCTGGGTTTTTTTACACAGCAAAAGATACTTCCCTTTGCCTCTGGGAACACTTTCCTCACTTGCCCCTCTCGGCAATAACCAGCCACTAACCAGTGAGAAATCTCCTTTGGTTCTAAGCAACCCCCATGTGGGACTGCTCTTAGAAGCTTCTTCCCGATAATCACTTTCATTCTGTGTATATTTATGCCATCTACCCTCCAAGTCCCGCACTGCACTGGCCAACATAGGGTATTCATAAATGTATAAGCTAAGGACTCTTCCCTCAGTGAACTCATTACAGATATCAATAACCAAAACCCCCAAACAGTAGCAACACAAAGCAAAATGTGAAATACATAGTTGAGCTGGGCACCACAGCATGTGCCCACGGTGGGCAGAAGGGTGAATAAATGGGCAACATGCAAAAAGGTGCTTTGGGGTCCAATTTCCCAAATCACCTTACAGAGGATTACTCCAAGGTACAAATCCATCACCTCTGAAAGCAGGGGTGGCAAAAAGAATGCGACCTGAGAAAGACTGTCAAGTATATTTCAGACAAGGCAACTGATGTGGCTCATGGCCTAAAACCCTGCAGGCTTCAAGAAACCCCAGACTGGAGCCAGATATAGTATACACAGCTTTGACTGCATAAAGAGGAACCAAGCCCAAAGGTTTCACAAGGGCTCATAAAAATGTGAAAGGTTTAGAGACTTCTTTTATTGACACACAATTTCTCTTCATGTGCTCGAGAGGAAAGTGTCTTCTTCTCTCATATATCAAGCTGTTGGTCACAGTCAAATTCCTGTTGCCTTCTAAAAGAATTCCGAATTCCTTAAGTTGATATTTAGGGGTGCTCAATGATCTGGGGCAAAAGATCTAGAATCTTAATCCTGGTACTGGCATTTATTCACCCTGGAAAGGATACTTCATTGAGCCTGTTTCTTAATCTGTAAAACTGGGATTTTACATGCTAGGTCATAGGGATGTTATGAGAGGTAAAAAGACATAATTAAGTGCGTAGTATTGTCCCTGGCACGCAGTGGATGCTGACTAGCATTAAAATTCCTTCCCATGGTTCAACTCCTTCCATCATACTCAGAGAAGACAGATCTCTTCAGAAAAGTTTGTGGGAAGCCAGGAAGGAGGCAAAGTTTCTTTGGTATAAAGGCATCTTAAAGTTGGATGTGGTAAAAAGAGACTTAGTGATAAACTAGGCCTCTGTGTCATTTGTTTCTTTTTTCTTACTGCCCATCCCAAGCACATCTTCACAGCAATCAGGTATTTAATTAAGGCTTTGCCAAGGCATTTTCTGAGATGGGAATGTAGATATGCTCATGGTCGAGTTTTACCCAAGCCAATCCTACTCCTAGCCCCACACTTTATACCCAACAATGGGCATTTGCCTCTGAGTAGAGGCAAATGTGTTCTGAGTAGAACACCAATCCCACACTGGGACTCTTCTTACCTCCTTCTCCCATTTCTTCAGTGGAAAGATCTCTCTAGTCTTCATTTCCCTAGTGCCACTCCAGCAAGACGCCAGTCCCACATCCCATCAGGCTAACTGGGAGTCCCAGAGAGAATCATCCCTGCCTCTTCCCCTACCTGCTCCCCTATTGACAGGAAAGTCAGCCCACTGTTGGTAATAACTCCTTCCCTTTCTTTCTACAAATATACATTCATATTCTATAGTAAAAAGAGAAACTGAACAGGACAAGATTTCCATCAGAGATCAATCAATCAATACCACTGAATGAAGCAGCATTTCACTGAACGTGAGGCACCAGGGAGCCCTGGAGATCCTCCTCCCCTCCCCCAAAAGTACACAAGCTACCACTCTATCAATCTCTGGAATTTCACTGCAGGAGTAGTTGTAGATTGTCTACAAGTATCAACCCCTATCTAACTATAGCCCACAGCTGGGGAGAAGTTATAGCTGCTAAAACATCAACCACTGACTCAGAATTAAAGAGAAACAGGCTCCTTCATAACTCATCCTACAGGGAGGACCAGCAAGCCAAACCCACCACTATCCCCACCCTGTCATTTATAAAGTGTAGTGAATTCCCAGTCCCCATAGTTGTTCCATTGCTCCCATCCAAATCATAGTTCCGACCCCTCACAAAGGGAATGGAAATAATTGGTTAAGTGACTCAATGTGTCAAGCCTTCTGCTTGATCCTTTATACATGATTCATTCCTACAACATCTCTGAGTAAGGCATTATTACTTCCATTTCACATGTAAGTAAACGGAGGCTAATAGAGTCCAAAGATAACACAGTCAGTACATAAAATTTGAATCAAGGCCCATGTAGCTCAAAGGCTATGACTTCACACCCAAGAGTCAACATGTAGAGCTGTACTCTCTTGGCATGTATTCTAAATACACCAGCCCTTGTTTGGAAGTCTGTGCCTTTATTACGGGTTTCCTATAGCTCCAGCACAGTGTCATGTGCTTAAAGGTAGTGTTCACAATGGCAACAGATGAAGTTACCTTCCAAATCCTTCCCAAAGCCCTCTTCCATCAGAGGCCCACTGAAACCTAGCCTAAACAGAGGGCATGTGAATGTAGTCACCACATTCCTCAAAAGTAACGCCTTTTATACAACATTTAACATACTATGTTGTCATGACACAATGCCATGAGTTAAAACCAAGAAGAAAAGACATGAGAGGAAGTAGAGGAAGTCTCCCAACCAGGAGACATGCAGAGAGGGTAGACAAAGAGTCATCTTCTCTGTGAGCTCCCTCTTTGCCTGGGAAAGAAGGTAGCACCACTAAGCTCCCTAGGTAGGGAGCTTCCCCTAGTTTTTGAACCTGGCTGAGGCCCTCATACAAGCCCACCTCATGACCTCTCATAAAGGGAGGTCACCACTAGCTGGGGGCTTCCTTAAAGCCGGCGCAAACACATCTCTTCCTAACAGAAATCAACTCTCCATGCTCTTCCCTGAACTCTCCCACATTGTCTAACCGAGGTTCCCAGACTTTGGACCAGGTAAGGAATCAGTTGCCAATGGCAACCAAAACACACTGCTTCAAATCCAACTTCACTTTGATTGGTTTGGAGGAACGGAAGTCAAGGAGGAGTCAGGACCAAGCAGCCTTTGTGTCTAATACTTTCACTTCACAATCAACATGCCCTATACTCATGTATAAGTCTTCAGGTTTTTAAAGGTCATTCCAGTAGCATCTCATCATCTCTTAATCTGGCAGACAGGAACTCCTGCAGTTGTTCTGTTCCTCTCCACAAGACTCAGGACTTTTGGAGACCAAAAGACTTTCAGCAGAGGAAGAGCAGAATATGACCTTCCCAAGACAAAGCCATAGAATCAGTCAGACTTGCAGATGGGTAGAACCCTAGTAGCTCTCTCACCAGACTTCCCTCATCCATAGCAGGAGTGCCCTGTAAACCAGCACCGTCCAAGAGAACCTTCTATGCTGATGGGAAACGAACATATTTGCTCTGTTCAAGACAGACCTCACTCGCTAGTTACATGGGGCTACTGATCACTTGAAACATAGCTAATGCAATGGAGAAGTTGAATTTTTTATGTTATTTTAATTTTAATGAAATTTAACTTTAATAGCCATATGTGGGTAGTGGCTACTATACAGGACAAAGCGATTCTGCAGCAACGCAACCAGACCTCACTGCACTGGAAATGTACCACCTCAATTTGCCACATGGCATTCTGCAGACCAAGGAGCATCCTGGCATTTTACAGAGCAGATACTGCCATGTGTGCTGAAAGAACCACAAGACGAAAAGGCTAACTGGATTACCCTTTGCCTACAGTTTGGATATTGATCACTTCAATAACAAAACGCTTACATATTCTTGCAGACTGAGTGGGCTGGAAACAGAAGAAGAACTAAAGACCCTCTAGCCCAACCCCTCATTTTATCCATGGGAAAACAGACATACCATTCCTTTTTCCTCAGACTGTACTTGACTTGTGTTTTCTAGGGAGTTGGGCATGGTTGTGTGGCTCCAAACTTTCCCCTAAAGATTCTGACAACCTGCCCAGGTATTTTGTATCCCTAGGTATGCCAGGGGAAGAGCCCAACTGGAGAAAAGAGATTACAATTCCCACCATCACCATCAGCCACCAGAATCTCCTCCTTAGTGATTTCACAAGGGACCCAGAGGTCAGCAGTAAATTGCAGCTAACGGGCTAAGGGGGCTCTGGGCCCAGACTCAGCATGCAGAGCCCTGTGGCTCCTCTCTCATTATTGCCCATTCTCCACCTTCACTTGTCCAGTCACCTATTTGAAAAGCCCCTGATTTGAATGTTCATTTAAAAAAAAAAAAAGTTTTCCTCTCATCTTAGTTCAGAGCAGCCGTCTCAGTTTAAATTTGGGGCTTCTAAGCAAAATTGTCTCCCAGAGCAATCTCTTTTCCTCTGTTATTTGCTTTGTTATTTGCTGGAGAGGCTCATTGGTGTGGGTACTAGAAATGAACATTTTGAAGTTACGGAAAGAATCTAATTTTCTTATAAAAAGAAAGATACATCTTTTTCTGTGTGTGTGTGTGTTTTTTTTTTTTTAAACTGGACATTAATAAGAATGCAAAGGCATGTCAGCCTAATTTTTATTATAGTTATGTAGAGAGCTTCGGTCGTACTATTAAGGAGAAATGTCTATGACATGTAAACATTTATTCACCAAACACTTATTGAACACCTTCTTTCCAGTCACTATGCCAGGCATAGCATTATCTTATAGAAGAGATAAATAACATTCATCCGTTCAATACTTATCGAGCCCCCTGGAGGGAGAAGTTCTTATCTTCATAGTACTTACATTCCAGTAATGGAAGTTTTTCAATACTCATGTGTACAAAATAAAACTATCACTTCAAATACTGTAAGTCCCAAAAGAACATAAAAACGGTAGGATAGAGAGTGATGAGGGGATGGGGGTGTACTACTTGAGCTATGGTGGTCAGGAAAGTCCACTTTAAGGAAGTGACATTTGAGCTAAAGCCTGAATTTGGGGAAGGGGTCAAATGAGAGGATGAGAGATGCCCCAGGTAGAAGGAATCACATTGTAAAAGCCCTGAGATAAGAACAAGCTCCACATGTTTTAGGAACAGAGCACTGGTAAGGCTGGAGTGGAGTGAACAAATGGGAAGTGTTTCAGAGAAGAGGTCTGAGAAAGAGGGAGGCTCAGATTACACAGGGCCTTACAGGCAAGGTAAAAGGTGTGGATGCTATTCCTAGAACAATGGAAAGGCACTCAGGAGTTTTAAACATAAGAGAGAGATGATCAGATTTATGAATACAAATGCATACAATTATGGATAAAATATTTACAATCTAGGAAGACAACTACAAAGCAGGTCATTACAAAGTATTATAGGAACTATGTTAATGAAGAAACCTGTAGTAAAGAACAGGCAGGCCCCTTAGGGTGATGGCATTCCAGGCCATCACAGCAGGTGCAAATGTATGGAAATGTGAAACAACACTGTGAACCATGATGGCATGCAGAAGGGCCTACAGTTGGTCAGTCAGTGTGGAGGCCAAGTAGGTATGAGTCACCCCTGTGAGATCTTAGACATCAGTCCCAGAAATTGAAATTATTTTGTAGGCCACTGGTTCTTGACTTGACTTGACTCTTAAAATACTGGTATTGGGCCCCACACCAGACCAATCAGATCAGAGATTCTGAGGTAAGAGGGCAGGCACCAATATCTTTAAAAGCTCCGTGGGAGATGCTAATACATAGCTAGGTCTGAGAACCATGCTGTAGGTGATGACTGAGGGGCCCTGCAGGGTTTGAGATAAGCAGTAACAATTATTTATTTCCCATTACAAATTTGTTTTTCTAAAGATTATATTTTAGCATATGGTATTTTTAAAGTATACTAATATTCAAGCAAGATGACAAATTAACTACCTACATTAGCATTTAAAAGTGCTGAACATTGACACAAACGGAAGCACAAGTTTCTACTACTCCTGAACTCTAGCTCTTATGACAGTTCATAAGAAACCGAGAAACTTCTAAACACAGGAAAGCATCAACAGTACAGAGGGGGTGGATTTTAGAGCCAGAAGGTACTCCCGAGAGACCCGTGACTTTATAGATACAAAAAGAGAGGCCCAGAGAGGTGCCCAGGGTTAGCAGCAAGGCCAAGGCTACCCAGGGTTAGCAGCAAGGACAGAACTAGACCCCAAGCTGTTTCTACCTCGCCATGTTGCCACTTGTTTCAAGAAATGCCATCCTAATTTCCAGACTGGCATCTTTCACAATATTAAGTAGATCATGAAAGAGCACTTAGTTTTAGAAAAGAAATGTAAAAGCGGAAAAGGATGGGGGGGAAAAAAGGCCAAACTAATTAAATACAGTTTTGGGCATATACTTTATTTTTCAGGTTATCCACTTAGTTTATGACTGCTAAAGTTACTGCTTCTTCTCATGCTCGCTTTTGCTATTTCCATAGGTTTCTATAAACTGAGAATTTGTTCAAAGTAATACAAGTTTTCTACAGGTTAGTGATCTTATTCAAGGCACATATTTCAAGATGCAGACACATATGTCAAGACTCCAGCCTCTGGAAGAGAGAAGAGTTTAAAGCAAGAGACAGAGAAGACTGGGTTCCTTCCCCATGTGGCAGGATGCATTTCAGGATAGAATTCCAGCTCTATGTTAGAACCAAGCCTCTGAGCATTGTTCGAGTCTACATTTGAAACACCATTCCAGCACTGAAAGCTGAACTATACTGTACAGTTTAACGGTATGTGAAGGGAAAGCAGCAGCAGAGCTGGCTACATTTATATCACCAACTCTGAGCTCTAAACACAAGATTCACGCAGCAGCAGTGACCAACTATGTGGTTCTTCTCCATTTCTTCTCCAGTTCTTGATGAAGTCTTTCATTTGACTTTCCTCTGGACAAGGTGGAGGAAGCACAGTGAGGTTTTAATGCCAGCTGAGTTCGTTGGAAACAGAGGTAAAGGATGTCTCAGCTACAGGCACTGTCCAATCTGGATGCAGCGAAAGCCACAGAACCTGACTTTGCGCATTTAAGTGTGTGAATCCTGCAGTGAATCCAAAAGATAGTGCTTCTTGCTACTCACAATGACCAAAGAAGAGACTGGGTTCAAGCTGGATGGTGTGTCAGCTATGAAAGCTATGACCATCCCCAGTAGAGGTAGATAGTGCAAATGAGTCAGCAGAAATAGTGGCTTGGCCCAGGCTTGGTCATACGAAGATGGAAGCAATTCCTTAGGCTTCAAAAAATCAGTCGAGTAGCCCAGGAGCAAGACTACATACAGATGAGCTCAGGAGGAGGAGCACAGAGCTTGGAAGTTGGCCCAGAGCAAGCCTATAGTTGAGCTCTGTGAGGTCCATGGTAAAGGGCTGACCAGCCCAAGGGTGGTCACTTCTGACTTTAAAGGGACGGAGCTCAAGATAGGCATCAGTATGTTTCTTCAGCCAGAAATCCTCTGAAATTATCTCCACATCTTCTCAGGATATACCCAGAGCTCTACCGCTGTCCGGAATAGAGGTAAGGGTGCCCAGAACTCAGTCTATCTTTCTAAACTGTGAAACTACACTTTACAATCCTTTAAGATCTTTGAATATTACTTTCAAGAATAACTCAAGCGTTTTGTTTTAAACTCCCAAAAGGACATCACTACTCTATATTATCTTGTTTTTTCTGCAGCCTCTCAGAGGCTTTTATAGACTTATCTGATGTTTTTGATCCCTGAGTAAAGGTCCTAAAATACTTCAATGTTCTATTGTAATATTTATACATTTCTTCTTCTATTCTTATATTGTTTCTTTTTTTTACTTCTTATGCAACTCCAATTCTAGAGCATTTTATGTGTCTTAGCAACTATTCTTCTCTCCTATCTATTTTTTGGAGTGCATTCAGCTTAAAAACACCTATAAAGAACACCAACAAAGAACATACTTTAGTGTCACGTACAGATTGAGGCTATATGATGCATGTTCTAATGCCGCATGAGGTGAGGCCGTTTCTCCAGAATGCTTTTATATGGCTTGCAAGGTGATCTTTCAGAACAAAATACTTTACCACTCTTCTCTTTAAGACTTCATATATTCCATGCATGGTGGTTCCTTTCTATTTTTAATGCATCTGGAAACACAAAAGATGATTCCAGTGTCACTACCAGGAATTCACGGTTCTTTCCCCCTGTGTGAGTGATCAACCACCCATCAGTGGGCAAGTCCTGCAGTAGCTGCTTACTCCTCTGGATGCTTCCACTGCCTTTGCACGTCCTCCCTCTGAAGAGGCTGGTCAGGAATGTCTTCTGGAGCTGGGGCTGGTGTGCCCATGTAACCTTCTGGCCTACATCCACTCTCAGGCACTCATCCCAACATGCCAGGAAAACATAGAACTTTTGTACTTTTATTTTTATACATTTATTTTTCTGTCCTTCTCATCTTCAAAAGTCATCTTATCTGTGCCATGTTTTAAATAGAGCTAAAGGGACAGTGGGTGGCTTGCAATTGTTCCCTGCATGGTCCTGGTCAGGATGCTGTGGCTTCAGATGGAGGAGCAGCAGAAAGTAGAGACTTGGAGAGCTGGAAGTGGGTGCTGGTGTCATCTCCATCCTGCACCCCCCTTTCACTCATGAAGAACTGTTTCAGGCACATGAGATGCCCTCGGCCATCCTCCTCTCCTGCAGACACCCTCATTTCTAATACGGTATTTGGAAGTCAAGCTGCTGCTTCTTTGGAAGAACCTGGAGTGAGCAAGGTCTTCAGGTGCAGGAAGGAGGGTCCATTTGCTAAGGAGAAAAAGACAAAACCGTAGTTGGTGCTTCTCTCGTTTCCAGGCAATCTTCGCCATCCTCTCTTACCCTAATAACAGCCCCTTCCACAGGCACTAGGCAGGATTCCAGCTTTATATCAGCTCTGAAGGCCCCCCACCTCAGGAGTGAGCCTGGGTGTTTGATTTTTGCCTTAGAGCACAGACTCATAAGAATTCAAATATGATTTACATACATTATGGAAATATGCCACTGGTGCTAAAACAGACTATAATCATCAGAGTTCAGATGAATTGAAACTCTTACCTTTTAGAGGGGAGACATCTCTTTTTTTTCTTTGTGAATCTCAAAGTGAAGGGCCACAAGGGGCTGATTTCCAAGTTCCTTCCAACTCCTACACCTCCACACTGGCTCTTACTCCTGCCACGCAAGGCAGTGAGCTTCTGGTTTTATAATCTCCACAGGCTCCAGCGAGAGTCCACGCCACCCAGACTTTTAAGGCCTAGTTAGGAGGACTGGCACTTGTCCTCCAACCTGTGGAGCAAAATTCAACAAGAAGAAGCCCACGAGGAAGGCACGGATTTTCCCTATCCCCAGCCCCCTCTCAGGACAGCAGCCACATGCCGTGAAGGCAGAAGCCCATGCAGCCGTTCCCCTCCGAGAGCTCTGCCTGGCTCTGGGCCTGACTCCGAATCATCTGGCATCACGGCCACTTCTACATTAAACAGTGCTCCGCATCACTTTCAGAGCTAACTTAGAGGAGCCACAATACAGGTTTCAATATCTGAACATGAAAATATAAACATTTTATGTGGTGCTAAAATGAAACAACTTCTCAATCCAAAAGGCGTCCATCTCTCAGCCACTTCCTGAGTTATTCTCTGGGCCGTCAGCCTATGGGGACTTTTCAGAAACCAAGAGGCCACCGGGCAGTATTTATGCCTGTGGTTTGATCTCAGAAGCAGCTCAGAGTTAGGAAGAGGAGAAAATTGGGAGGTAATCCTAGAAGGCTTTGATGTGGAAGCCCACAGTCCTGCAGAATGAGATGTTCTGGGAGGTGTGCAAACAGCTCTGGCTTCCGGGAGCAAAGTCTAGGCCAGAGGACCAAGGTCTGTGATGCCATGAGACATTTTTAGTCGAGCGACTGAAGCCACATGGGACTCCCATGTTGCAGTGCTGTAGCTATAAACCCACTTGCACCCTGACCTCCTGGGATAAAGAGTGAATTGGGTACCAAAGGGAAGAAGAAAGAAGAAAGCATAGTGCTGAGGTGGGGGCATAACCTTGGTGCAGAGGTAGAGCCAGATCCCATGTGATTAAGTACAGTTTACAGTTCATCCCAATTCCAATTACTGTGATCTAATTTACCCACTCCCACGGGAATTTCGAGAGCCACCCCAAAGTAATAAGAATAATCCATTGTGTTAATTGAGTCCTGGTAAACAGGTCTAATTCCTCATAATGACTGTAAATATGTGCACTGACCACAAAATGCAAAAATTACCCTATCACACCCAGAGTGTCAGATTTCCTTGGTTGTCAGCTCTGTCCAGTATTTGCATCACTTTGGTTTTTTGTGGGGAGGTGCTTGTGATTTTTGTGTGTGTGTGGTAAAATATACATAACATAAAATTTAGCATTTTAACTATTTGTAAGTGTACAACCAGTTCAGTGGCATTAAGTACTTGTACATTATTGTACAACCATCACAACCATCCGTATCCAGAACCTTTCAGGATCATCCCATACCGAAAGCTGCATTATTTTTCACACAGGTCATGAGACATCCCAGACCCCAAAGGTCTTCCTGTGCTTGTATTCTAAGATACAATATTATACAGCATTTTAAGGTTTACAAAATGTTGTTCTTCCATGCACACATCAACCTATATGCCTCTGCAAAAGGGAGAAGAGCAAGTTTCTGCGAGGGGGAGAGACTTGCTGAAACAGAACAGTGACAACAGATGGAAATGGGCTAGGCTTCCCAAGGGCATCCCATTTGCACCTCATCACCTCTAACACCAAGGGGGAAGAAGAGCGGGTCCACGGAAGTAGCATCTAATGACGTACTCTAAGGGCAAAGCTGTCTTTTGTCCCACCCTCTACTTCATGGGGTTCTCACTGCTTTGAGGACAGAGACCAGAGCTGCCTGGGGGCCCAGAAAGAGAAGGCAGTCTCATACACATAAATGGCACTCCTTACAAAAGGCAACTTGAGTAGTTCAGCACTTTCTCTCCTCTCCTTCCCTTGCATCAAAACATTCCCACACCCCATCCGCTTTTTCACAAGATTACCATAATAAAATCCTCCCAAGCCCTCTTGCCAGCGAACACCTCCTCTATTCCTGATGATTTTAATGGGATTTCTCCTACATAAAAATGGAAGCAACCAACAGACCCTGCCTCCTATGATTTCTCCTTCCTACACCTCATAAGGATGGTTCTGCCCATGATTGGTCTCTATTGATTTCCTCAGGCTGCCACTAGAAATCACCATCCACTCGATGGTTTAAAACAAAAGAGAGAAAAGAAAACAAACAAACAAAAGACAAAAAAACAGAAATGTATTCTCTCACATTTCACGCCAGAAGTCCAAAATCAAGGTGTCAGCAGTGCCATGCTCCTACCTAAGGCTCTAGGGAAGAATCCTGCCTTGCCTCTTCTTCATTTCTGGAGCTTCTGACAATTCTTGGCATTCCCAGGCTTGTAGCTATCTCACTCATCTCTGCCTCCACCTTCCCATGGCCTTCTCTCTGTGCCCTCTGCTCTTAGAAGGATGTTGTCTATTGGGTTTAGAGCCAACCCTGATACAGCATGACCCCACCTGACCTTAACTAATGACACTGCAAAGACCTGATTTCGAAATAAGGTCATATTCTGAGGTTCTAGGTCGACATGAACTTTCAGAGGATACTTATTCAACCCCTTACACTTACATCTTAAAGATGTATTAAATCCTATTTCTTTTCTGTTTTTGCTTTTGCCTTTAGCCCCTGCTCTGTTTCAATCTTGTTCTTGACTACTTTGTTGGAAACCTGAGGCATCTGCCTTTGTTCCCCGTACCCCATTAAATATCTCCAAACCTCACTTTAAAATCTGTGCATGGCTGGGTGTTCTACACAACTGATGAATTATTGAACACTGAAACTAATGATGTACTATATGTTGGCTAATTGAATTTAAACTTAAAAAATAAATAAAAATAAAAAACTAAAATGGATGCATGGATAACAAGTCAAGAAGGAAATAATCATAAGTTGCCCAGAGAGCATTCACTATTGCAAGTATCCATCTCTCCTCGTTCATCCACGAAGCAACGAGTGCCCATCTCACATTCAGCATTGTGCTGGGGGCTACAGAGGCTCCTCCCCTCAAGGGGCTTAGTGCCCACAAGAGAAGTGAGCTACCGCCTAGCAAGGAAGGTGAAAGTCAAATGCTGAAGGATGGAGGATACATGTGCAGGTGGAGCACAAACGGCAGGGGACAAGCTGGGAAAAGGCCTGAAGGTACAAATAAGCCTGGTGTTTTCTGGGGACTGTGAACTGAACACATGTGACTACACAACAGGCTTTGCTGCAGAGAAGGGGCTGGATCAGTGATAAGGCTGGGAAGACTACTGTTTGTGGATGTGCACCTGATTCTTTATAGGGCCTTGAGTCCAGGCCAAGAGGACCCATTAAGGGTTTCTAAGCAATTGCGGAGTTTGACTAAGTGGTGTTCAGGGAAGCCAGATCTAGTTGGGTGTGCATGACGGACTGGGAGGAGTAGAGAGTTGGCAAGGAAGCCCTGGCTGAGAGCCCAGTTAAGAAGACAGGCTTCAGGGCCAGAGCTTTATTCCTCCACTATCAGCGACTCCCCATCCACTGCAGTAACCTTCCGTCAGACTCTCAATCAATACAGCCATCCTGACATGGCTGGGAGTAGGGCACCCAGCTGGCTTCCAGCCCTCCCTTCCCATTAACATGATGAGTTGCAGAGGGCATGTCAGGCAGAGCTTTCAGTGAATTCCAGGAATGGAGATCCCCTTCAGACACAAATCCCTGAAGAGAAGCTCAGAAGTGCTTTACGAATCAACACATGAACTCTTATGGAGAATGGCCTGTCCAGAAAGGGCAGAATCTCCATCTCAGCTCAGATCCTGTTTCATCCCACTGTTAGGCTTCCCTAGGACTGGTGCTGAACTCCACAAGGCCCATCTCTGAGCCTCTTCTCTTGCTTTAGGCGTTCTTAGAGAAATATGCACAGAAGTTGGGAGCTCCAATTATCATGAGGACGGATGGCTCCTTTGGCTTTGCTTCTCAAGAAAAGCTTAGTACACCAGGTTTCCCCTGGCTCCACACCCACCGCCATCCTTGCCAGACTGCAGACCAGCCCAGAGCAACAAGGCCCCGGGAAAGAGCTGCGGCAGGTGCCTGCAGGGGAAGGGGCAGGCATGGAATTTCCTGAATGCAGCCAAGGCAAAGGCACACTCTCCACTTCTGCCTGCTTTTAAACTGCAAGTTCAAACTTCACTAGAAATAGATGGTACATGGGACAAGAGTCTACAAGGAAAATAACCGTCCTCCAGGTTATTTTCCCTTTCTTAGTAGTCAGTCTAATCTGAAAGACATAGCAACTTCCACCCCCTTTATTTCTGAAGAGCAATGCAAACAGGTGATTTATTTGTACTAAAATTAAGCTCCCTCTGTGTGTATCTTCTTGATGATATTCATATACTGAATCTGACTCACACTTTTGATGTGGAAAGGTTTTATTAACATAACTACTTATCCCAGCCCACTCCCATTGGGATTCATGGCTCTTGCCCAAAGTACATTTTGGCTATTTCAACATTACCTTAAATTCTGGTGCAGATTAATGTCTCATGACAAGCACATTCACAGATTCTATGAGAAATTCCTGGCTGTCCCTGGGCAACAATAATGAAGCAAAACTGAGAGTAAGAAACAGCCGTGACTACACAAGCAAAGACCCCCAGACTGAGGAGTCTAGAGACCCGGGGTCTTATTGCAGCCCTGTGCTCCAGCCACTTGAGTCCTCTGGGTCTCAGGCTCCTCATCTGTACAAAGAGAATGCTGGCCTCACACAGTTCTTAGCTCTCTTCCAACTCTGACTTCCTGTGATTGTAAAAGACATTTAAAAATATCTCTAGGGAAAGAAATATCACAATATTATTTAGTCATGAGAAGATTGAACTAATGATATCTAATATCTCTGGGTTCTAAAGTCTGTTATTCTATTATATACAATGGTTTTTTAATGTGAAAAGATTAGTAAAAAAGAATTTTTTTTAAACAAACAAAACAGAAGTCTCCTTTTTTAATGCCCATTCTAAAAGAACCGAAGTTAAAGAGTCTAAAATAAAATCTCCAGCCATTCTGTGTTCACACACAGAGAAAGTGGGTGGATGAGATCAAAGCTGTACAACATCTGGGGTGGCAAAGACTTGTGGTAACTGGGACTGTTGGCTGACTGAAACAAGACACAACAGTTATGAGACACTATACCACAGTCTTAACTCCATATTACTGCTAGACCTTTTGCCATAGAAGGAGCCCAAGATCCCAACATATCAATGACATTATACGAAAAAAATCCATCTTCTCTTGGCAGAGGTACAGCAAAGCGGCAGATCCTGGAGTACCAGAACAGCATCTCAAGCATCTTAAGAACTTAGGTGGGGCAACTAAGGGCTTCAGCAGGAGCCCAGTTTTGATGTTACTGTGCAAAAACTCCTCTCCAAGTTGAAGTCACCCTGGTTAACAGGACTTAGATTAGTTCAGGTAACAATGGAGGTACAAAGAGGGTACAATATAGGGACAGACAGTTAAGACTGATTACCAAATACTCCACTGAATCTGGCCATAACAGGGTAGAGAGATGGGTGAGAGGTGACGTCAAGTGATCAAGCATCAGAAAGGTTTTGTCAGGCCCCAAGTTTAAGCAAAAACTGTCACTTAACACAGTCAGAAGTAAACTAAGCCCTCAAGGACTGGGAATAGATTTTGAGTGCTGGTATGCAGAAGATGCTCAACTGTGGGTGTTGACCACATGGAAACTTACAAAGAAACTAACTATTGATCCACTGTTCTCTGAACAATATTTCCCATTCATGGCAGCTCAGACTGCTAGGTCAGCTGCAAGAGAGGGAAATGGGAATAAGGGGTAACCTTCTAAGCTTAAAGTTACCAAGACTGGGTTCATGTCCCCTGGAAAAAGGATCCCACTTCATCAACCACCCTGGGTACCCCGATGGAAAGGAGCTGTATTATCTGGATTGGTTGGGGATCTATGAGAGAGTCAATGTCCTCCATAGTCTAAGTTGGGTGGGACTCTTGGAAAAGGGGGTACTCATCTACTTGAAGAAATATCCCTTATCATCTATTTGAAGAAATACCCCCTTAGCAACACCTCTTACCTAGCTGTTTTAGGGTCTTAGAAAAACTAAAAGATTTCAGGTTGCTGGAAGTAGTTGGACACAGAGAGTCCTCCAGAGTCATTAAAATGAGTGAGCAATTAAAAGCTTTGGGTGTCTAATTCCTGAGTACTTAGATCAGGCACAAGTGATAAACCCCAAGAATAAGCACCCGCTGAGTCTGTTTTCAGGGAAAATGTTCCCTTATTATGAGGAGAACTAGCATTAGATAAAGTAATATCATTTTCAGCTGAATATTTTGAGAAATCATATTTAATTTGAAACTTGGTTTGCATTCCTTCAAATTCCATTTCTTATGACATCCCCATCTTCCAATAGAGAGGACAGTCAACCAACACATCCTGGATTCTGTTAGAGGTCCTTTATTTGGAGAAGCATATCTTAATACAGTCGGAGTCCATGGGTTTTATATCTGGAAAATTTCTGGACCACTGATCTGCCCTGGCCTCTCTTAGCCATCCATGCCTGTGTCAAAGATTAGCTAACTATTTATTCAATACAATCACAGTGTACTTCCAATTATTTGGCAGGACCTTCAAATTTCATAACACCTGGAAACAGACCCACACATGGTCACTTGGTTAATGACAAAGTGCTGTGGGGAAAGGATGGTCTTTTCGAGAAATGACTCTAAGCCAAGAGGATGGCAAAACAGGAAGAAAAAAGTGAAGAATCTTTCCTTAACCACACAGGAAAAGCACTTTCAAATACATTACTGATCTAAATGTAAAAAGTAAAACAGTGACGTTTTTACAGTACCAAATTTAGAATAGACAGATTTTTTTTAAACAGAACACAAACCCACTAACCATAAAAGAAAATATTTTATAGACTGGACTACATTAAAACTATTAATTATATTCATCAAAATACACCATGAAGAGCATGAAGAGGCAAGCCATAGACTAGAAGGAGATATTCACAATACACTTATCAAAGGATTCATATCCAGAATACATAAAGAACTCCTACAACTGAGTAAGAAAATGCAGCTAATTCAATAGCAAAGACAAGGCAAAATAACTGAAGATTCATTTTACAAAAGACAGCACCTAAATGATCAATAAACATTGAAAATGTTCTTGACTTCATTCACCAACCAGGAAATACAAAACAAAACAAAACCGAGCCAAAGCATGGCACTACCACACACCTACCGGAAGAGCTAAAATTAAAAAGACAAATAATACCAACTGTTAGCAAAGATGTGGAGCAGGTAGAAGTATCCTCCCTGCTAATGGAGTAATAAATTGTTACAACTACTTTGAAAAAGTACTTGTTAGGATTTAACTAAAGCTAAACACACTCATACCCTATAGCCTGGTAATTTCTCTCCTAGATAAATACTCCTCAATACTGGGTACATGTATTCATCAACAGACCTACACAAAAGTGTTCATGGCAGCTTAGCCCCAACCTGGAGACAACTCAAATACTCAAGTACTTATGAAGTAAAATGGATAAATAAATTGCAGTATATATATACACTGGATTGTTACCCAGCAAGTAGTGTTAAGTGTAATTGCTGCACTCAGCATGGATTGATCTCACACAGGTAATGCTGGACAAAAGAAGAGAGATGTGAAATAGTATACACTTGAAGATTTCATTTATATAAAGTTTCAAAACAGGCAAACTTATCTTAAGGTACTGGAAGTCACCCTGGGGACTGGCCTTGAAGGGAGGGATTGGAAATGGAAGAGAACACTGGGGGCCAGTGTTCAGGAGAAGCGTTCTGTTTCTTGCTCTATTGGCTACTCAAGTGTGCTCACTGGGTACGAATTCACTGAGTTTAGGATCTGTGTACTCTTCTGGATGTACGTTATACTTGATTAAAAGTTTACAGTACAAAAATATAAATAAAATAAAATTTTATTTTATTTATAAAATAATTTATAAATTTATTTATTTATTTTTATAAAATAAATAAAATTAAATTTAAGACAAAGTTTATGTGGGGGAAAGAATACATGAAAACTGACTTGCAAATCTAAACCTATTAAATGACAGTGAAGTTGATATCTTCTTATTGTTCAGATTTTTTTGTTCTAAAATTAAAACTGGCTTTTTTATTTAAGATCTATGCCTCTCCTTCAAAAAGAACTGGAAGCCACAGTCTTATTTATTGAACAATACACACTCGAGGTCTTTTTAGTCTTCACTGGAAGCTTTTAGGACATCAAAATTGTTAAATTTTGTTTGGTTTACTTTTACTTTTTTCCCATGTTAATATATGTTTTTTTTTTTTTAAATGCAATTTTTCTTGGCTAACACCCTCTAATAAAGATTAACAACCTTAATATTTACATAGCCAGCAAGCAAATTCAGCTGAACTGAACACAGTTTACCCAATCAGAGTCTTCAGAAGGCTTCAGCCAGTGGTAATTTTTCAGTTCTAATGGGCTCATGCTCACTGGACAGGGAAGATACGGAGCAATTATCTCAGCACTCCAAGCCAAGAAACACAGCCATGCTGTTGGGGAGGCGGGGGCTAAGCAGCATGTGGGACAGAGACCAAGCCCGCTCTAGTGAAACAGAACCTGGCAGGCCAGAAGGAGCTCATGGTTTCTTACACAGAACATGTGCGCTGGCTTCCACCCCTTTTGAAGGAAAGCTTTTCCAGGAGGTGGGATGATTCCCTTTTACCCAACGAACTTAAATTTGTGCAATGCCCATGGTTTACAAAATTTCCTAGATACTAATATCAAATGAGTCTCTTGTTCATCCTAAAAAGAAAAGAGGGGGGGTTATGACTATCCCCTTTTTGCTCATGAAAGAACTAAGACTCAGACAGCAAAAGGACTCCTTATAGCTCCAGCAACAGTAAGTCATACATCAAGGACAAAGCACTTTCAGGCACAGTGCTCTGTTTCCTGTACCATGAGGTCTCCTGGTGACAGTGAGAACACAATCCCAAGACTTGAAAATAGGCTAGGATTATTAGACATCGGGCAGTAGGCAAGCTGGAAACTAGACCCAAGCCCACAGACAGTGTTCACACCTTCAGGATCAGGCATTTGGAGGCATTAGGAAAACAAAGTGGGCTGGATACAAGCCAGGACTAGGGGCAATTAGCTGTTGAGTGTGACCATGGTTAGAATGCTTCAGTCTGATTGTACTACAGAAAGGTCATCAGCAATGGTAGAAACATGTGCCATGTGGGCAGGCTTTTCTGCAAATAGGAAACTGACACCTCTGGGTTTGAAACATATGAGATACAGTTCTGAAATCTGTTCGTGAATATGATAGGTTTGGGTTTTGCTAGAGATGGTATGTTTTGAATACCAACAGTATAAAGAGCAGTGGCTTTAGAGTCCAGTAGATTTGGCTTTGAACCTCATCTCTACTTTTCACTAGATATGTGTCCCAGAACACGTTACTGTGCTCTGATGAGTTTCAGTTTCCCTGACCATAAAATAGTAATGATAATACCTATACATCAGAATCATTGTGAAAATGGATGAAATAATAAATGTAAAGTTCCTGGCATGTAGTAAGCAATAAAGAAGTATTACTTCCTTTTTCTACTCCCTACCTTAAAAAATATCAGTTTGGATCTTCCGTGGCAGCTAGGATGAAATAAAAACATAAATCATCTAAAGTCATACCTTACAGGATAATCATATATGAATATATACTAACCTTCTATGGCCCCATTGAAGATCCTTGACTTTTTTTTTCTTTTTCACCTGGAAGTGATCATATTAACTCAGTGCCTACTTCATTCTTGTTTCATTTTCTGGAATAGAAATTGCAATAATCTTCTCCTAAATTTCAATCTAAGTGATTAACATAACAAAAACATGTCAGCTATAGTCAGAATCCAGCTCCCATGATTTTCTCTAGGACTGATGTTGCCAAATGCTACCTGAAAGAAAAAAATGAGTGTCTGATTGCTAGGTGAAGTCCAAATGTTGCTCTGGACAATAACCATAGACCCAGAGAAGCCTTATATATCTGGCTACCTATGACTTTCTTTTAAAAATGCAAATACAATCTTTTCAAAATCTACAGGTATTCTTCCCTTAAAATCTTTTGCTGTCACCTCAAACTCCATGAATACCCTCTACCCATAAACTGAGCCCTCCTCCCAACCACCCTATTTCTATCTATACCTGAATGTTCTTTGACTCTCAGAAATAAGAAACTGGAAGGACTCCTATTAAATGTATTTGGTCCAATGTCAAAATGTTTCCGCTGCATCCCTGATTTCTTTCAGTGTAGAGGAACTGACCACTTCCTTGTTGCATTATTCTCATTCTTGGTAAAGTTCTTCCATAAATCCAACTGGGATGTTTCTCCTTATGTTTTCCCTGCCCCCACCCCCATTCACTAATCCTGGTGCTGTCTTCAAGAGCAATAGGGGATACACAGATCAATCTCATTCTTCTTTCACACTGGAGGCCCAGCAATATGCAAGACAGCCATTATGTTTATATGTACGTTTTCTGCTCTGAATCAAACATTCAATTCAAAAAACATCTGCTGAGGGTCAACTATGTGCCTCACACTGCTATAGATGCTAAGATGGAAGAACTAAATAACACATGGCATTGACATATAAGATGGTCACACTAGTCACAAAGAACAATCTGGATGTGACCTGGCTTCCAGATTACTCACCCTCTCCCTCCTCCAGATACACTATGGCTTCTTGATGCTTCTCTTCAAGCATGGTACCCAGAATGTGGGAGAAAAAAAAACAGATGGGTACATTGTGCTCCTAGGTATTTACCCAAAGGAGCTAAAAGCTATGTCTACGCAAATACTTCCACATGGACGTTTGCAGCTTTATTCAAAATTGGCAAAACTTGGAAGCAACCAAGATAACCTTTTAATTGGGGAGTGGATAAACCATGGTACATCCAGACAATAGAATATTATTCAGTGCTAAAGAGAAACAAGCTGTTAAGCCACACAAAGACATGGAGAAATCTTAAATGCATATCGCTAAGTAAAGAAGCCAACCCAAAAACACTACATTCTGTATGATTCTACTATGTGACATTCTGGAAAAGGTCATAGTATGGAGACAATGAAATCACTGGTTACCAGGGGTTAGCACGAGAGAAGGACAAATAGGTAGAACACAGGGCATTTTTATGGCAGTAAAACTACTGTGTCTAAACCATAATGGTGGATACCTATCATACTTTTGTTCAAACCCATGGAATGTACAACAGTGACTCCTAATGTAAATGATGGACTTTGAGTGATAATGATGTGTCAATGTAGGTTCATCAACTGTCACAAAGGCACCACTCTAGTGAAGGATGCTGACAATCTAGGAGGCTGTGAATGTGGAGGAGGGGGCATGGGGTAAAATGGGGGAAATTTCCATATCTTTCCCTCCGTTTTTAGGTCAACCTAAAACTTCTCTAAAAAAAATAATCTTTTTTTTTAAAGATTTTATTTATTTATTTGACAGAGATCATAAGTAGGCAGAGAGGCAGGCAGAGATAGAGGGTGAAGCAAGCTCCCTGCTGAGCAGAGAGCCTGATGTGGAGCTCGATCCCAGAATCCTGGGAACATGACCTGCGTCGAAGGCAGAGACTTTAACCCACTGAGCCACCCAGGCACCCCTAATCTTTTAAAGAAATTAGTAGAAAAAAGTAGAGGGGTGAGTCTGTGTATTACACCAATGTCAATTTCCTGATATTATACTAACAGTGGGATATGCTGGAAGAAGGGTGCACAGGAGCTCCCTGTATGTTTCTTTGTAACTTCCTATGAATCTTTATTTAAAAATTAAAAGTTTAAAAATAAGTGGATGGATGAGTTGCCACTGACAAAGGCTGCTGATAAGACAATTCAAAGTCTAATAAAAGGCCCAAACCAGGGGCACCTGGGTGGCTCAGTGGGTTAAAGCCTCTGCCTTCGGCTCAGGTCATGATCTCAGGGTCTTGGGATCGAGCCCCGCATCAGGCTCTCTGCTCAGTGGGGAGCCTGCTTCCTCCTCTCTCTCTGCCTGCCTCTCAGCCTACTTGTGATCTCTGTCTGTCAAATAAATAAATAAAATCTTTAAAAAAAAAAAAAAAAGGCCCAAACCAGGGTGGGTTCATCTACAAAATATCCCTGGAAATGACCACCAAGGAGAAGAAAGAAGACTGTCAGCTAAAGGTCCATGCCCTGCCCTCCCCAGAACATAGGGTATCTTTCTGGAAGAACAGCCCTGAGCTCTGTGATCTGTATCTGCAGGGCCTTCTTTTCACTCCTATTCTGGAATGTCTGGATGGGCAGAGTCTGTAGTCCATGCTCCTTGTCACCTGGAGGGCCTATGTGGAATGGCAGTGAGAGTTCCTGAACCATCAGGCTCCAGAGTCCAAAACATCTGTCTTTAAAATTCAGGTCAACTAATGACCAGTAGCCATAGTGAGCTGTGCATATTAGGCTTTCACAAAACAGAGATGGAGACAAGCATTATTATCACATAGGGCTGTGAGAGGAGGCAATGAAATAATTTATACGAAGCACCTAAAAACTCCGGCATCCACCAAAACCTCAAAAAACATTTGTGGTCTGAGAGCCTCCTGCATGAGTTAGGTCCAGGTTTTTAGGCTACACTCTAATTCCCTTTGCAACACCAAAGAGAAGTTCCACCGTTTGCCTGCTTGCTGATACCTCTCCAGTTTGCCATGATATCTCAAATATCCAGCTACTCCATCCAAAGCTCTTTCAACCATCTGCAGTAAAGGATGAATTTGTTTTTTGTTTTTTTTTTTCTTTCATTTTTTTATTCCAATCTGCCATGGACTAGTCCTTTCATAAAATACAATAAAAATGAATTACTAGAGAAATGCAATTTTAAAAACAAAGTGTAAGCCTCTTTTTAAAAAATTTTTAGTTTTGGACAAAATCACTCTGGAAAATCACCATAAAAGTTTATCAATGCTTCCTTTCACTTTCTCTCCTTCTCATTACTGGCTGACAATGAACAGTGGACAGAGCCAGGCCATGGACTGCACTTCAGGCAGTGCCTCTCTGGTAGCTCCTCTCTCCGTGCTTCTGATGACGTTAGTCACAAAACACAACTAAGTACTTACAATCTCCATTTTTCATATCAGTGTAAATTACCCACCTAGACTGCATGTTCTCTGAGTGCCAGGGTCACTCCACTACGCCTTAAGATCAGACAGATGATTCAGAGGGGCTCAAACCCTTGCTGATAATCACATATTAAACAGCTGTATGTTACTCCTACTTTTTCACGATTTAGACAACTTGATAGTGTATTTGTGAAAACCTCCCCAAGGAACACATTGTGTCCCTTTGGCAACCTGCCCTACTTGCCCGCCCTCCGCCTACCTGTGTGAGGCTCTTTTTCACCACCTGCTTTAACTCCATTTAACCATAAGGCACTAGATAGAGTCACTGTTTCTCTTCCAGTCAGGGACAAGACAGAATAAATCACAGAAAATCCCATTCATCAGGAAAGCTGGCGCTGGCTCGCCAAGTGAACAATCAAGGAAATGGATGCTTATATTAATTTACTTCCAGGGGACACTGTTATTCTCACCTCTGCATCTCTCTAAGGTCGAGCCTCTGATAGCTGCTCAATAAACACTTGTTCGAGCCCGTGGTAGAGGGCAGGCTGCATCTCAGCGGCTGCAGGCCACATGTCAATCCTGTCCCTTGGCAGGCAATGGCAGAAAGGGCCCTCAGCAGAAAGGGGCAATGACTGGCTGCGTTACAGGAAGGAGCCTCGGGCTCACCTAGACCAGTGGTTTTCTATCCTGGCTGCACCGTGGAATCACCTGGGGAACCTAACTACCCAGGGCTGCCTCCCAGACACAGAGTTTGTTTTTTTTAATATAACTGTTCTGGGGTGAAACCTGAACATCAGACTCCATAGGTAATTCCAGTGTACAGCTAGGATGAGAAACTGCTGACTTAGAACGCTCTCACATTCATGCTGGTACTTAATAGATGTTCCTTAAATGTTTGCTGAGTGGGTGAATGGCTCAATCAATGGATTGACCCATTGATTAATCTAACTTGATCCACCTGGATTCCCATCCAATTATCAGAATGAGTCTGTAGCAAATATGGCTCCTGTCTCCTTAGACTCCTCACCTCCAGTGTGCGTCTCCTCCCAAGGTCCAGTCTTAAACTCTGGCCAGAAAGCACTCCTCTTCCATTCTCTTGCTGGTGGGAAGGGGGCTTGTTTCTGGATCACTGGTGCAAGGAAAGCACGAACTTAGCTCATCTTCACCTTTTTCAAGCAAGAAACTCTCAAGCTTTCTCAAATACACACCCAGAAGGCCCCCACAAATACGACTGGCCTCAATTCATACAGGATGGGAACATGTTATCTCATCTATTTTGTGTTTATTTAGTGGTTGTTCTTCGATTGTTTTTCTGGCCGTCTGTGGGTCCAGGATGCTATCTCAGACAACAGACTTCCAGAGCACAGAAGCCCAAGAACACTTAGTACAAAGTGACTGGTTTGTAAAAAGTCTAGTAAATGGATGTTGCTGTTGCACTGCTCTAGAAGGGAAGGATAGAAGGGGTGGGGGGGGGTGGATTGGGCAGTGTGTGAAGTGAACAGGAAAAGAGGAAGCAATGTGATGTGCAGGCCTAGAAGGGACATGAGATGCTGGCTGCCCACTGTGGGCAGGCACAGGTGACACACGTGAGGAGGAACTGTCCACCACCCCATCCCAAGGGATGGAGAACAGCTAGCCAAACTTCAAGTTCTCTGCTGGGAATGTGTGCCTGGGGTTGCCCCAGCTTCTGACCCCTGGCCCATCCCCAAGCTGCGGCCACTGCTGATGCTATTTTTAACTGAACAGCAGCCTCCTCTTTTCCAGCTTATTTCCATGACCCCAGAGAGCCACTTAACTTTCATCCTCCCTCTGGACCCTAAACCTCCCACTCCCACCAAGTCAATTCAGGATGCTACACTGAGATGTTTGGAAAGAGATGAATGTAGGGTAGCCAGGAAGTCAGTTGTGAAAGCCAACACTTACTTTTTAAACTAAGGAAAATAAAAAGGAAATATATTAGCTCCAGGGAGAGCACTTCCTCTAGTATCCAATAAGCAGATACTTCCCAGGTTCCCCCGTAGGCCTGCATATTGATGGCAACCCATCAGTAGCACTAACAGGCATTTTCTGGTATATTTCTGTCTACTCATTAAAAGGGGAAAAGAAAAATTGCACTAATATGGGCACCCCTGTTTCCCCACACTCTGTTAGATTCTATTCATGGTTTTTCTCACATAAACCTTACAATCCATGAGCTAAGTTAAGCGACCCACCCACAGTCACACAAATTGCAATTAGCAGAGCTGGGATTCAAACCTAGTACTTTGTGACTTCTAAGCTTCCCTCTGAAAGCAAGTCTCACACTCCTGTCACCAGAAAGAGTAATCTATCCCCAGCCCATTAGACCACAAGCTTTCCAAGGCAGGAATCATGAAGCCCCATTACACTGGTATCCACTGGGCTCCATAAATCATGTGGGTTGACTGAACTACCAGCTTCCAGAAAAGAAAGAGGAAAACATAGCCACCATCCACATGCCAGTAGAATATGAAAAAATATGTGCCTTCTTTTCCTCCACACGTTTCTTAGGTGGCTGGAGAAAAAGAGGAAGGCGTCCATCCAAGAGTGGTCAACTACAGACCATCCCAGAGTCAGTGATAACATTTCCCAGTCTGAGAAACACCTCTCAACTGTAGGGATTCCAAGAAAATGATTCTCATCATCCAACAGATACTTACTGAACACCTACTATGTGCCAAGGAGTCTATTAGGTGTTGGGGATAGTGAAAAAAGTATTCAGCTTCTGTCCTCATAAAGCTAGTAGCTTCAGGGGGAACAATGCTGGGCTTCAGAGTCATGGGTGGGGTAGGGGCATCTCCTGACACACTACCTTAAATTTAGAGCTCAGGCAGTTTTGTGGGAGGAGAAGGAGAAATAAAGGAAACCAAACACGTTGCTATGCAACCAGGATGATATATTCTTAGCTGGAGCAGGCAGAGCAGCAGCATGGCGCAGGGAGTGGGTGAGGGGAGGAGAAATGGGGGAGGTGGCAGGAGTGCCGAATGGGAGGCAAAGTGGTGCACAGTGAGCACCGCCGCTGAACACACAGGCTTCTCCCCTGGAGCAGCTCACAGTTGGACACTGCACAGAATCATGGTCACCAGAGGCAGCAAGATACTGTGGGGACAGCCCCCAGAACCACAAAGAGAGGGCCTCCTGCCCAGCTGCAGAAATCCTTGTTTTGGGGCCTGAAGTTAGCCCACCATTATTAAATCTAGGTCTGTACAGAATACAGAGAACAGCATTAAAGCCCTGTATGTGTCCCGCCTGGGGGAATACACTTCCATCAGGGGAATGAGACACACATGCATAAACAGAGCACCAACAAGGATTTCTTAAGCACTTCCTCCATGTTCCTTCTGCAAGGTGCAGGATGTGTGGGGCTGAGGAAGGGCTCCACTGTGGGTGAGGGCATGCAGAGGACAGCATGGTGCTGACAGACACTTGCGGGGACTCGGGCCCGAGTGTTAGACCTGGCTTGGCCGTCCATAGGCTCTACACAGCCTGCAGCAGGGCTCTCTGGGCCTCAGTCTCTGGATCTCTGAAATGAGCAGTTCCGATATGGCTGAATCCTGATAATATAAATGCAAAAGGACTGCAGAGACAGCAGAACTAGTATCAAATGGGATACTCAGGAAGCGCCTATGCAAGAGGTAGGACTTGAGAATGCCGTGGGGGTGTCTAGTCTTTGCTGAGGGCCTATTGTGCACCCCGACCTGACCATAAAGAACTGTTTCCCCATTTTTAGTATATGTGCTGCCAAAACAAGCACAACTGTTTCCCCATTTTTAGAGTTGAAGAAACCCAGCCTCAAGGAGGCTCAGTAACTTAACCCACACAGCTAGGAATAGTGGGTGCAAGATTCAAACCCAGACCCACCTGGCTCCCTGGCCTGTGCACTTTCTACTGGATTGCACTGCTTCTCCAAGATGGTAAGGCTTGCATCAGAATGCAGCAAGAGAAGGACTGCAGGAAGCAACAGGCGCAAAGACACTGGCAGGCTGAAAAATGGCCAGGATTAACAAGGGGCAGTTCCTGTGGATGATGACCAGGGCTGTGAGTGTAAGGAGGGTTTGGTGAGCAGAAAGAAGGGGAACCAGGCAGTCCCTAGCATGGCGCTAAATGCTATGGAAAAGAAAATGGTATATTAAACAGTCCTTGCCCTGAATTAATTTGCAACCAGGGTGATAAAACATGAAAATTGACAATTAGTGAACTGTTACAAAAATTGCCAAAAATAAATCATAGCGTGGTTTAAATGGGTGAAGTGTTGCTTCTGATCTGGGTGGCTGCTGGGAGTTTGGTGCAGGAAGGTGACTAGAGGTAGGCTTTAAAGGATTCAGGAGGAGGGTGGATGGGCATAGGGGAGAACGGTGAGGACCTGTGGGACAGGAAAAATCTCATCCATAGGAGGAAAAGCAGGAAACACAATCTGTGGAAGACCACTTCACTTAGAAGATGCTGGTAGGAAACACTACTAACCAACTGGGTTGGGTGAGCCAAGAAGGCCTCCGCTGAGGGCGTGAAGGGTCCAATCCTTCACCAGAAGGCTATGAGAAACTGCTGGCCATGCTCAGGCAGAGGAAAGAAATGGTCCACAGGAGTTTAAGGAAAGGAAGACAGCAGAGCTCAGAGAACCAGGGAAGAAGCTGATAAGCATGGGATGACAAGGGTCTCAAGTAGGCATTGGCACTGAGGATGGCAAGGAAGGACTAGTCTCCGGGATGTTTCAAGGATGAGCAGAAGAGTCCTAGTGATCGGTGAACAGGAGACAATTACCCTCACTGAAAACTGAGTCAATGAGAGTCCCATATTCAGAATGAGAGAAGTCCAGCAAAAAAGAAAACCTTGGGGGTAGGGTGATGACCAGGTTGATCAGCTTCCTATTAGGCATTCTGTCTAAGGTTTCTCTAGGATATTCAAGCAAAAAAATCATGAATCACAAACCCAGGAAAAGGAAACCTGAGGCTGCGGGAAGGCAGGAGGCGTCACCCATCACCCAGGGTAAGACAGCCCTCCACAGCTCTTTCAGCCCCCAGGGAAGGCAAGTCAGCTGCTCTGTGAGTTAGGAACTGTACGTACTGATAAGAGAAGTCACAAGGAGAATGGAAACAGAATCCCTGAGCCAACATTTAATTATTCCCATCAAGAGAGCAACAGAAGCTCTCAAAAAGGGTCAGGCCCAGGAGAATCTAGTCCACTTCCCTCTCTAAGCAGGACTTCTTCCTGTCTCTAGTGAGGGATCACCAGCCTTGCCAGGGACAGAGGATCACAGGGGACCTCACCCAGCATGTCGGTACAGAGATATGGGATAAGACCTTGAAGTCAGAAAGATCTGGGTGTGAATGACAGCTGTTCCACCTGAGTGTGCATGGGCAGGTTGCCCAACCTGTCTGAAAAGTAAGACAGATAAGTGTCTTAGTGTCAGGTACCTAGCATAGTGCAGGGCATACAGATGGTATCAGTTAAATGTTAGTTCCATTTACCCCCACCTGAGAGCAGGCTTTTGCATTCCCATTCAGTTCTCAATGATACAGTTTTCCCATTGATATCTACTCAGAGTGCCTAGTTATATGCTCTGGGACAGCACAAAATACATCAGTTTCCCTTTATACCGGCTAAATATTGATCATGTTTCCCCCGAAGCTGGGTTTCGGGCACCATAAACAATTCCATCCTCATGATAAAAGTCGGACAGACATACAGCAGGGGGGAGGGGCTATGCATTCTGTAAATGCAGCCCAGGGCTTCCAAAATGTCAACTCCACCTGACTGTCAATAACAGCTGAAATTCTGCTATCAGAGGTCTACTTCTTTAGTTTAACATGCTTCTTTTAAATATCGAACTCCCATGAGGAAAGCCCATGGAGCAGCTACCAGTCAGTCATAAGTTACAAAAGGTACATTAATTTATCAACTGCCTGGGCAAGCAAGAGTTTTGATGCCTTTGGAGAGGAAGAGGGGGTCATTTTGGAGCTGAGATCACGGATCCTATTTGGGGAGGTCGAAGTGAGTCAGAAACCAGAGGGCAGAGGGGCCTAAAAGAGCAAGCTCACAGCTCCCCGGCGATCTGAACAAGAGGGGTCATAAAAGAGACAACCTGTTGGCTGGAGTTAGCCAGCAATGACAATGCGGGACCCTGGGATATAATATGAGAGTCAGTAAGGCAGTACTTCCCTGCACTTCCCAGTACCAGAAGGTTATCACAAAGCACCACAGAAAAGCCATCTCCACTGTCCATAAAACCAAAATGAAAGCGATCAAGGTGCACCAGGAGAGACTGAGGTGGGAGCCAGGAAGCACTTCCAGATAACAGGGAAAAGTTCACCTCTGCTTTCCTCACCCCCCCGCTACTCTCCTGAAACTGTTCCTTCAAAGACAACTCATTATCTCCTAACATCCAAACCCCAGGGTTCTACCTCCCTGCTCAGCAGATTAAAGGCCAATGCCCACACCTTCCTTGAAACCCCTGTGGAGGGAAGCCCAGGAGCCCTGGTGTGACCACTCTCTTTTTCCTTCTCACTGTGTACTCTCCTTTTCCTTCTCATTGTGACCCAGACTCTGCCTTGCTTCTCCGTGCACTTAGCCCCTTGTCCCTGAGGGCCACTGTCCAGAAGTTCTCAGCAAGGCAGGAAGGACTGGTCCAAAGGATCTCCACCACAGAGGGTGTCACACATGGCCAGTACATAATAAGCTACATAGTAATAGAAGCAGTTAGTGCATCAAAATGCTGGTCAAAGTATGCTTCAAGAGGATTATGCCATAGAAAGCCAGAGAAGGCCCAGCTTTTTTTCTGAGGAAGACCCACTTACACAACATCAACACCTGGACTTTGACACACAAACACCCACTCAGCATATTTTCTCCAGAGAACAATTAAAAAGGAGTGCTATTAACCTCAGGGCCCTCTGCCTCCTTACGCTGGTCCTCCTGTATCCAAGGAGGCATGGGGGACTGCATCATCACAGGGACGTTCCCGTGGATGGAACCCGAGAGGAGAGAGCTTCTCTGCCTCTCCTCCTCAGGCCAGCTTCTCCAGCCCCTCCTGCTGCAGGCCCTCTAGCATCCTCCCTGACCCTGCCGTGGCCTGAGATGCACTAACTGTCTTTGCAACACACTCATTCTGCCACCCTACATCTGTATTGTAGGTACCAAGATACAGACACAGATGAACAACATCAGAGAACATCATTCTCCTAACCTGTGGGCCCCCTCACCTCATTGTCTTCCCTTTCCTTCCAGCCAGGTACCACAGCAGTGTTGCCAAGCTCTCCCCCAACAAATGGGGAGCTCTGGAGGGACCAACGCCATGATGGAGAGCCACACATTGGCCCCTGAGTCCTCCTCCCTTTGCATCCACTGCTTCCCTTCAGCACCCAGCAGGGAATACCCAGTGTTCACTCTGCCCACGTAGGCCCCTCGCCACCCCTATTCATGCTAGTGACAGAGGGATACATAGAATCAAGGGGCCCCAGGAGCATCACAGAAGGGGAATATGTGACTACATGGGGAAAGGTGAAAGAAAAGATGGAAAACAGGGAAGAACTGGAGGAATTTTCTGTGACCTCTGCTATTTCTGATATATGCTATCTCAGCCACCCTTTTCGTCTTTGGACCTGGCCCTGATCATTGAGATAAACCCTTTTAACTGCTCCTCCACCTCTGCCCATTGAGCTTGGAACACTGAGATCTGTCAGATATTCTGGGCACCAGAACCCATGCAAGAAAGTTGCCAAGGCAACGGAACACTCCCCTTTGGTATAAATACTCATGGGTGATACCCCTGAGGAGTAGAGCACAGACCCCTCCCTCTCCTCTTTTAGTCAGATCCAGCAGACTTCAAAGTTAGGGGAGCCATGACTGGTTTTGACAGGGGAGGGGTGGAGAAAGGGGTCCCTCCAGACCAGCTAAGTCACTAAGGGACAATCCAGCAGGGAGAGAGGACTTTGCAGTTCTGATTGAATGCTCAGCTCCCACTGGGCCCAGAAGTGGGCATGGAGGCAGAGAAGAGACTAGAAGTATAGGTGGCATGAACTGTGGGAGGGGAAATAGAAGCAGTTAGTGCATCTGGAAAACCACAGACCTAGGACCCAGCACCCAGGTGTGAAACCTGAGATGCCAGTGTGCGACAGCCACTAAGAGATTTGGGAACTTATGCTCTGGCTAGAGCTGCTTTGACCTCCCTTCTTTTTTCTTTTTTTTTCTTCTTCTTTTTTTCCACATCTTAACATTTATGCCTCTTCCAGGCTAACACTAACAGTTGGCCCAAGGTCTGAGGGTGCACACATGCATACACACCCCACAGACACCCAGGAAAGGAAAGGGGTTTATTTCCATTGGGAGGAGGGCACTCAGGTCACAATAGGGCGGATCACAAGGTCCTGCTAGGGCAGTTCTCATGCCGAAAAAAGATACAGGTGGATAGGGACAGAAATAGTGCAGGACAGCAGGCAGCCTGCTCTGGCTACTTTCCCTGAACCAGAATCAGCTGAAGGCACATGCCAGGGCTGGCAGAGGCGGCATTGCCACATGAAAAGACACATGTTCGCTGATGTTTTTATACCTTCCTTCATATACTCATGGGGGCATGGTCATTCCTGTCCCCAGTGCCCACAGTCCACAGCCCAGGCAAAGGGACAGAGAACTGGGAGCAAAGAACAGAAGCCAGAAAGGCGATCTACTGCGGCCCAAACTGTCATGACCCACTCTGACTTCAGTCATGAACTCTGCTAAGTTCTTTGGTCCCAGGGGTCACTAATAACCATAGGCAACACCCTTTAGAGCCAAGAGGAAAGGAAAGAAAAGGCAAACAGCCTGCTCAGCCCACCCAGCTTGGCAGTGCCATTTTCCTCAGGCAGAGGTCACTGAGGGGCTGGCCATGGGCAGGGCTTGGCTCAACGTTGTCTGCTGGGGTCAAAGCCCAGGCTGGTTGGGAGGGCCTGGGAGCTGCCAGAAGCATGTTTAGGAATCACCAGGGTATCCCTGCCTTTACGGTGACAGAGGCTGAGCCACCCAAGTCTGAGGGAGCCCAACTGTCTTCTTTGGGGGGGCCTCCCTGGAGGAGTGCCATACGGCTCTCACACCCCGCACACCACCTTGCCCAGCAATAAGTAAAGCATGTCTGGGAAGTGGTAGCTTCAGTGCAGCCAGAAGTGGAGGGTCAGCACTCGGTGGGCTCCACAGAGTCAGCAGGAAACATGCCAAAGTGGCCATCGGGCCTGCAGTCATGCCACCAGCCCTCATCGATGACCTCAAGGCCCGTGATGAGATCCTTGGGCTGGAATATCTCGGTGTTCCTGACTGCCTGGTAGTGGTCCAGGGCCCCGGCACAGAGCCATCTCCCACTCAGCCACAGGTAGTGGGCCATGGGCTCAGCCAGCCACTCAGGGCTGCAGCATCACGGCCTCCACATAGAGAGTCTCCTGCTATGGGGGTTCCTCTTCTGTCTGCGCTGGACCTGGCAGGGTGCTGGGCACTGGCTCCTAATGCAGATCTGCCCTGGGCCTTGAGGAGGCTGGGGTGGCCCTCTGCTAAAGCAGGTCTCTGGTTGGCTGGGCTGCTTCTGTAGGAAGGGACTCCTCGGTTTGCCTGGCTGGAGCTGGGGACAGATGTGGCCACGGCCCTCTCCTTCCTCTTGGAAATCTCCAGTGCATGTGCTGGCTGCTGACAAGTTCTGGCTCCTCTGTGTTCCTTAAAACCACTTCCTGCTGCTCACCCTTCCTCTGGGGTCCAGCCTCACGGCCCAGCTCCTCCCAGAAGCCCTAGTCCAGGTGGGAGGCCTCTCGCAGCTCCTGCTCCCAGGGCTCTTACTCTCAGCGCTCCTGACCCTCCTCCTCTGCCCACTGCTTCTCCTCCAACCTGAGATTCTCTTCCTCCTTCTCCGCTTTGGCCCAGAAGCTGTCTCTGCCAAACCCCCCCCCTTTTTTTTTTAAGATTTCATTTATTTATTTGACAGACAGAGATCACAAGTAGGCAGAGAGGCAGGCAGAGAGAGGGGGGAAGCAGGCTCCCCACTGAACAGAGAGCCCGATGTGGGGTTCAATCCCAGGACACTGGGATCATGACCTGAGCCGTAAGCAGAGGCTTTAACCCACTGGGCTGCCCAGGCACCCCTCTGCCACCCCTTTTGATCTCAGACATGGCCTTGGTCTTCTGGTATACAGAGCCCCCTGGGGCCTGGGGGACCATGTCCCGGAAACTGCTGCTCTCCCTGGGGAAGGTACAGCTGCACCTGAGGCCCTGACCACCTTCTCTGCATGACATACAATGTCTTCACATTGATGGTCACATGGGCCCCTTCAGAAAGCAGCGTAAGGCTGACATGGTCAGTGCACACTCTGTTCCGCATATCATTGACACCCTCACCTGTCCACTTGATGAGGGCAAACCTGAGCAGGCCAGACTTGGGATTCTTCACCCTGCAGAAAGCGTGCTACCTTCCCGCTATTGAGCTCCCCCACCATCTCCAGGCACCCTCCCCAGTGCCCACCACCTGATGTCATTGCTGCTACCCTCATAGGTAAAGAAAGCCCAGTCATTCTGGAACTTTCGGTGACCACACCCATGCAGGCCTCCTGCAGCGCCAGCCCCTCCTGGTTCAGGTTCACAGCCACAGTCGGCCCCACGGGCCCCATATCACCGCCACCCTGACCTCTCTTATTTTCCATACTTCCTCCCAGACCCACAAAAACACAAATTACACAAGAGACAATGCTAGGATCAAGCATCCATGTCCCAGTGCTGTTCAGGGAAGACTGTGCCTTGACCCCTGCCCTAAGCAGACACCATTCCATTCAAATGTCCATCTCACCCATTCCCTGCATCCAACCCACACCCAGAGCATCATCTTTAGCCCATTCTCTTCTCTAGATCCCAGTGCTCCCATCTGTAAAAAGTAGCAGAGGGGAGCTTTCCTCTCCTCCTTCCAACCTCCAATATTTCCATAAAAGAAAAGAAAGAAAAGAAAAAAAAAAAGATGAAATTTTACATGTGAGGACTTCTTGGAGAAACTCTTTTAAGAAGTAGTCAGTACCAGCAGCCCTACTGTCAGGAGGGAGGGGTCCCCAGGAGGGTTTCTAACAGTCCCAGTCCTCATTCTTGGAGGGAGGGATGGAAAAATCAAGAAAAAGTATCTTAACTCCTTTCCCCTTGCTATCCACAGCCTCACCATTGCTCTCCAAAAGCACCCATTGTACCCAGCCTGAGCTACCCACACATTAGCAGCCACACCCCAACATCACACAGTTCTTTATCACTCCTATCTCACACTCACTCAGCCTGCAGCACCACCGGACTCAGCCTTCCCAAAGCCTTCCCCAGCACACAACCCAAAAGACTCTTCCTCCAACTCCTAAAGACCAATTATTGGACAGACGTACCAATTATGGGACACATCACACTCCGCGTTTTATCATTTATTTTTTGGAGGCCCCACAAAGCATTTAGAACAGTGTTGTGCACACAGAAGGCACGTAAGTGAAGGTTTGTTTTAGGGTGGATTTTTAAAAGTCATTCATTGTTCAACAACACCTGGCAACTTAAGTCTCCAAGACATCCCTTCAGAAGGAGAATGGAACCCCCCACATCCTCTACTGCCTTTGCCAGCAGAGCTCTCCTCCTCCCCTTCTAAATGCCCCGTCCTGGCTCTCGCCTGAAACACCCTTTCAAATTCCAGTTACGCACATTATCATAGCTGCTCCACCCCATCAGCCCTTTCCCCTACTCAGGATGGCTCAGGACCCCACTCTCCAAACTCTGACATCACTAAACCATTTCCTGAATTTCCCATGGAGCCAAACAAGTTGGGATGATAAAGCACCATCACCAGCTTTAGAACAAACACTTTGGGACATATACCTATGTGGCCATCTTTTGTCAGGTCATACCTCGCAGCAGCTGTCTGTGTTCCTAGGTCCGGATTCTAGGACCTCTTAGCAACCTTGAACCTCTACGCAGAATTTCTGAACTTGCAACAGCCACTAGGTTTCCTGGAAGGAAACTGGTATTGTCTCTCCCTGTTAGGAAACTCTAATGACCAATGAGTCCTACCCTCCTCCCAGAGGTGAAGCAGATATGAGGGCCACCCCTTTCGTTCTCCCAAGCTCCCTGACAGTGGGCTCAGGACCATGGTAAGAGGATGGGCTTTGCTACCAGGTGAGCCAGGGTTCAAATCCTTGGACAATCTGGTGAACCAGCATCTACTGAGTACCTACCTACTCTTGTCCCAAGGGGTCAGGGGCTCTTAGGGTATGGTGCTCAGACCACCACCAGCAGCAGCAGCACGTGGGAACTTGTTAGAAATGCAAACCCATGGGCCAACCTCAGACCTGCTGAATCAGAAACTCTGAGAGTAGGGCCAGCAACTTGTGTTTTAACAAATTTTCCAACTGATTCTGATACACAAATTTGAGGACCACTGATCTAGACCCTGGGGATACACAAAAATGAAAAACCTAACATCTAGACCAGCAGTTCTTGTCCTAGGTGCACATTAACATCCTTGGGGAGCTTTTAAAATAATACCAAAGCCTGGTCCCATTCCAGACCAATTCCCTTAGAATCTCGAGGAGGGGACAAATAATCATATTGCAATGTGTAGAGAACAAAGATTGAACAAGTGTACAATGAGAAGAGAGAAAGCATTGAGGAGATCAGAGGAAGTGGCTTCACTACATGTGCCTCTCTTTTCTCATCTGTAAAATGGGGGCCATAATAGCCGTCTTACATGAGATGGTGTATATAAATGCCTGGCATACAGTTAATGCTCAGTCTGCATTAGTTTTCTCCCTCCCTTGGACGAGGCCCTTGCTGACTTTTAGCTCAGCAATTAGACCGAAGTATTTAGAATGTCCCTTATATCAGTTCATCATCAAGGACCCCAGCCATGAAGGGAAAACCTGCTGGCTATTCACAGGTTTGGCCAAGAGCTCTCTCCAGCAGCCAGCAAGATGTCCCCAGTGTCTTCAGTCCCTGTTCTGAAAAACAGCCTGAATCCTTGGGAACCAGACCGTCCCCAGAGGGCCACTCAGAGCCCAGACCCCAGCTCTAAGATCCTCAACTCTTTCAAAGAACAGCTCTTTAAAACAACTTTATAAAGGCCATTTGAATTACACAGGAACACATTGCCCTAGTCCCACTCTTCCAGACTCTTTTTGCCTGTGGTTCCAAGCAGGTCCACTGGCTTGGAGTAAGCTCTCTCCACATCAGGCGGTCCTTCCTGATGCAGATCCTCTCATTATTCAATCTCCCTGCCCAGCAACATCTGAATTCAGGCTTATAGGGGACTTGGCAATAGCCCCAAATCAGCCCACCCTCCCTCCCCACAAGGCAAGGAGTGGGCGTTCAGTCACAGAGAGTGCCCTGGGTCTCCTGTAATGCTGCAGACATGCAAGCAACCCACAACCCTCCTGAACTGAACAGAGAAATGGGGGACTTCCTTGTAGCTGCCTCCTTGGGCTCTATGCTTATCCCGGCAGATGCTGAAAACATTTCTGGTCTCCTCTTGAGAACAACCTTTGCTGTCATTTCAAAATAAACAATAAGCAAATTGGGTCATTACTTTGTAGGCAAACCTTGGTTTTTTGGTTTTGGGTTTTTTTTTTTAATACTAAAACCACTATCACTAAGGTTGCCCAGATTTGATTCACTCTTTCCCCAGATTTCCCCCAAATGAAGCTGAGTTGTTTCCAAAAATTGAATCAACCTTCAAAGAACAAGGTTTTGTCACTATTAAGGATAATTCAGGGAAAAAGAAATCTGCAGCACCACACTGGAAGAAAACAGTTTCCAGAATGCAGAGCCCACAGGGTTTGATCATAGGTGGCATCCCTGGCCTTGAGTCCCCCTCAGGGAGCCTGCTTTGAAGGAAGGGCCACTTCAGGTGGGAGGGACAGGGAACCAGTCAGTATGCCATCATCTATGAGAGGCTTCAAAAAGCAAACTCCAGGGGCACCTGGGTGGCTCTGTCAGTTAAGTGTCTGCCTTCAGCTTGGGTCATGATCTCAGGGTCCTGGGATCAAGCCCTGCATCACACTGGGCTCCTTGCTCAGCAGGGAGTCTGCTACTCCCCTTGTTTGTACTGTCAAATGAATAAATAAAATCTTGAAAGGAAGGAAGGAAGGAGGAAGGGTGGGGCAGGGGAGAGAGAGAGAGAAAGAAAGAAAGAAGGAAAGAAAGAGAAAGAAAGGAAGAAAGCAAATTCCCACACCAAATAAAGGAGTGGCAGATGGGACACAGAGAGAAGAAGAGACAATACTTCAGAGAAAAGGGTTTGGACACCCTAAAAGCAGGAACCAGGACCATTCTTCAAAGAGGTGATGGGCTACCAGGGGAGAAACAGTATCTTCAGAGGCCAGGGCCTGGCCTAGTTTCCTGCCTCTGACCCACAGAACCCCCACAGAAGAATCTGGAACATGAAACAGGAAGAAATATCCCTGCAGAAATGGTTGCAAAGGAACAGGAAAAATAAAGGTGCCACACAGCTTTTCTCCTGTTCCCTGAGCAGTAATGCTAGGCCCTGATTCCCTCCCAGATGCTGCCAAGTCACCCTCTCCTGGCCCCATCACCCCTCCTCTTCCTTCCCCAAGTCCTGCCACATGCAAAATAAGACCTCTGCCCGGGCTGGCCTGAAAAGAATGAGATATTTTCTCCTTGGCTCTGCATTTTCATTCAGCCTTACAATCTCAGGCTAGGCAAAAAGCCCGAAAGTGTTCGTGTTACACCCCAGTGCTCGCCTCCAGTATTGTCAACTGGCCCAGCAGCCAGACCCTGGGCCCCAGGAGTGCCGATGGAGCTGCCCTCATAACTCTTAGGAAAACATGGCCGAAACCTGGAACATGACCCATGTCTGGCTTTGCTCCTCAGTGCATGCTGGGCTGGGACTCTAATGGAGCAGAGGGAGGCAGGCGGGACAGGGCAATAGCTGTGTCTTTCAGCAGTACCTGGTCTTTGGCACTAATGATGCAAAGAGATACTGGGTAATCAAAATGATGGATAATCAATAACCCAGCATAATGGACATTATTGTTAGGAGACAACATGATTTTTCACAGCAGAGTTATGAAGGACCTATTTGTTCAAAAATGAATCTGTCTTTCCTGAACACAAAGAGGAGGAATGATAGAAAACAGCCACATGAAAAGAGAAAGTCAGCTCAGGATTTAAAACTGACCACATAACACACATATAGAAATAACTGAGAGTTAGCTGTATGAGAAAGAAACATAGGAAGTTAAAGTTGAGAAGAACATAAGACATCCAGTGTCTCATTTTACAGATGAGAAAACTAAGGCCCAAAGAAGTGAGGTGGTATCTCATGTCATATAAGCCATTTGGTAGAAGAGCTGGAATTAGACCTGAATGTCTAAGCAGAGCACTATTCATTCTGCCACCTTGGTCCAAAGGCATCCCCTTGGAATCTCTCTTAGACCCTCAGACCTCTTGGTAATGGCTGTGTCTGTAATCACCATATTTCCCTACACACAAGTCACCCTTATGTGCTACTGACTACCCTAGGTTGAATACCAAAATGATTCATGAATCACTGCCCAACTGTCTGAAGTCATAACATGGTCTTTGATGGCACCTCTTCATATGATTCAAATCAGTAGCTAGGATCAATGTCCTCACGTTCAAGTCTAACAATCATCTTGGTATTTGGGTGACTCTTGATTTTTCCTAAAACTCTTTGACATTGTACCTAACATGATGGTCACCAAACCCTGGGGGTTAAAGTTGAAGGAGGGATTGAAATACCTATTTCATAAACTTCCTTGTGGAACTTACCTGTAAATAAACAGCTGGCAAGAGGGGTAGAGAGACTATAACAGAATCCTCCTGACTTCCAGGCCTGAGCTCTTTCCTGAGCAAGTTGAGAACAGGAGTCAGAAGCTAAAATTCACAAGAAGTGGGGGCACCGGGGTGGCTCAGGGGTTAAGCATCCAACTCTTGATTTCAGCTCAGGCCATAATCTCAGGGGTAGTGGGATCCAGCCCCATGCTGGGTTCTGCAATGGGTGTGGAGCTTGCTTAAGATTCTCTCTCTTCCTCTCCACACCCCCACCCACTTGCAGTGTGCTCACTCTCAAATAAATAATTAAGTAAATAAAAATTAAAAATTAAATTCACAAGAAGCTTCAGAGGCTGGTCCCCTAAGGACACTGATAACCTATAGACAAACAGAAGATACCAGGGTCTGGGGCAAACTACCCAGTGTCATACTTCAGCAATACCTCCTTTTGCTTTCTTTTCTTTTGTATTAAAGTATAACTTGAACACAGTTGAGTATATAAATCATAAGAGAAGAGGTGGGTAAATCTTTGCACATGTATGTACTGACACAACCACCATCCAGATGGTTATGTAGAGCATTTACAACTACCCAAAGGCTCCCTCATGCCCCCTTCCAACCAAGAGTAATCTTTATCCGACCTGTACCCCACAGACCAGGTTTCACTTGTTCCCAAACTTCATATAAATGAATGAGTGTAGTACATATACTTTCATATTTGGCTTATTGGACGACATTCTGTTTGGAAGGTTCTTCCGTGCTGTTAGTGTGCCAGTAGGATGCTCTTTAACACTCTGTTATATGCTGTATAACACTCTGTTGCAACAATACACAACAATGTATTTATTCATTCAACTGCTTACAGAAACCTGTTTCCAGTTTGATGTTGTTATGAATAAAGCTGATAGGAATGTTCTTGTACATATTTTAATGAAGATAAACCCTCATATCTGTTGAGTATATCCAGGTGCAGAACTGTCAGGTCATGGGGTATACATAAATTTTTTTTATAAATTTTTCCAATATACACTCCATTAGCAAAGAGAGTTCCTAGAACTCTGCGTCCCCACCAGCACTTGGTATTATTGGTAAAGACTCTTCTTTAAAGTCTCACAAGGTACCCCAGGTCGATTTTCAGACAACAGACATCAGTCTTCAAGTAGCTCTTAAAAAAAACTCTAACAATTTTACTTCTTGAACAGAGTAAACCACCTAATCTTCATCAGACCATACTGAGACGTGCAGAGAGATCTCTGCCCCTGATTTAAATATATGGGGATTTCACTATCTCCTCCTTCCTGCGTAGATGTCACTAATGTATCAGCAAGCTATACCACCTACCTTTAATCTCTGTTCTAGGAAATATTCAAGATGGCCCAATCAGGAACTTTAATTTACACACAATCACAAGTAAGTCCTGGTCTCAATGTGTATGGGCTTCTTTGCTGCTATAAGGCTATTTCTATCTTCTGAATGGTGAAGGTTGCCCCATAAATAAGAGAGTTATTACTCATTTCATTTGTTTTTATGTAGCTTGGCAAATGTTACTCAAACAATCTACACACTCTTAAAAAGCACGTATTTTAGGTTACTGAGCTAGACATTCTGGAAGTCTCTAAAACAAAACAAAAACAAAAACAAAAACAACCAATCACCAGGCTTTCTTTAAGGGAGTAGGGCCCTAGGGTAAATCACAGGGAATATTGTCACTGCCTTCTTCCTCTCACTTTACCCAGCAAAACTCTTTCCCAGATAAAATGAGGTCAAAACAAACATCAGCCACAGACTTTTCCTTTGCTTTTGGGGAAATCAAGTCTTAAGGAAATGAAAATGGAAAAGGGAAACAGTCCTGCATATAGGGCCATGGTGATAGAGTAAATGGGTGACTGAAGGTAATGACAATAATGCCTACTTTTCTCTTGGGACTTGGTCAAGCTCAATCTTATCCTTTCCTTCCCTGAGCTCTGCCCACCACCACCTTCCTTCTCTTCAGCTACTGTCTCTTGATGCCATTGTCCAAATGACTGAAGAGAAACATGCTATCCAGTTCACACTTTACCACCAAGTGCAGTGCCCAAGACATGACATATTCCCCAACTTTACAAAATATACCAAACTTAAAGAACATCTCTGTGGTGATCGCTACATGTAAGAAGAACTCACTGTGGACTGGTATGTGCAGGCAGAGTGGATGAGTCTCAAACTGTTCCTTAAAGCGGGTAAGAGTTAGCACAGAACAGTGGAGCCCTGGTAGAGAGCACTTTGCAAAGGACAAGAGTAAAAAGAAACATGGGATCTTTAGAGTCTGTATACAAGACAAGCCAAGCTTAAGTGGCTTTCCACACCACTGGGTTGCTGGGCCCTGACTCAGCTACCACTCCTGCAGATGGCCTGACTCCCTCATTAAAACAAAAGCTCTCTGAGCACAGTGACTGAGAATTTTAGGCACTTGCTTAGAAACATTCTCACGTGCGCAGACAGATGAGGCCATTCTATAGCCCTCCGTTTCTCAATTCATGGTTTCTGGATTGGCTCTCTAGATGTCAAGTACAAGTGACAGAGAACAGCTCCCTGGCTTTTCAGGATTGAAAAGCTGATTCTGTCCCTGTGCGGAAGGGAAACCATGTTGACGGGGCAGCTAGCATTGAGAAGTGAGGGATGGGACAAGGAACAAGGCATAGGAGAGTCAGACCCACAAAGTGATTCTAGACCCAGACCCCTTTGGAACCAGTTGAAGAAGGCAGAGAGAGCATCTGAGTAGGGTCACAATACCATAGCCACCCACCCACATGAAGACACACTTCTTAGATCGCAATGCTCCCCTCCATCAAGCTTACTCTTTCTCCAGGTAGCTTTCTGGGGCCAAAATCAAGATTTATTAGGAATCTAAACTCTTAGTCCAACCTGAGGGACCACTGACTTCTTGTCACTTGGTTTAAATTTTCATTTGATTTTCCTTATACTGTCGCCTTTTCGGTCTGGACCAAAAGTAAAACTACCACTATTCGATGGGTAAAACAGGATTGGGCGAGACTTCCATTCTCCCCTCAGGCTCTGTCCTCATTACTGTTTGATACCTAAATAACCTAAATAACCTTTGTAGGAAACCCATCTTTTTCAGAGACAAACATCTTTTAAGAAACAAAACAAACAAACAAAAAAAAAAAAAAAAAAGAGGGGCAAGGAGTAGCCATCAGTTAAACAAACACAACATTAGTTGAAAGCATGTATTTCTCAACATTCCAGTCTTCTGGTTTCTCTGTTCATTAACTGATCTTATCCTGCTGATAAGTTTGACTACAGGTATAATGAACAACTTGAGAGAAGTCAGAGTGGGACACATCAGTAAGTGCTGCTTGAGGGCAGAAAGTTGGCCTTATTCACTGCTGTCTTCCTAACACTTACCTTAGAGCTGCACACACACAAAAAGACTTACTAAATATTAATGGAGGGAATACATGAATGAAGAAAATAAATGAGTAATTTAAAACACTGTATGTACATCAAAGGCAAAAATTCTTTTTTAAGTTATTTAAATTCCAGCTAATATACAGTGTAATCTTAGTTTCAGCTATACAATACAGTGATTCAATACTTCCATACATCACCCAGTGCTCATCACAACACGTGCACTCCTTAATCCCCCTCACCTATTTCACCCATTCCCCCCATCCACTTCCCTTCTGGTAACCATCAGTTTGTTCTCTATACTTGAGTGTTTCTTGATTCGCCCCCTCCTTTTTCCCTTTGCTTCTTGGTTTTGTTTCTTAAATTCCACATATGAGTGAAATCATGTGGTATTTGTGTTTCTCTGACTTGTTTCATTTAGCACAATATACTCTAGATCCAACGATTTTGTTGCAAATCGCAAGATTTCATTCTTTTTGATGGCTGAGAGATAAATAAATACATATATATATACATACACACACACCACATCTTCTTTATCCATTCATCAGTGGATGAACACTTGCACTGTTTCCATAGTTAGGCTATTGTTGATAATGCTGTTATAAACATCAGAGTGCATGTACCCCTTTGAATCTGTATTTTTTAATTCTTTGGGTAAATACCTAGTCGTGCAATTGCTGGCTCATAGGGTAGTTCTATTTTTAACTTTTTTGTGGAAACTCCATACTATTTTCCAGAGTGTCTGCACCAGTTTGCATTCCCACCAACCATGCATGAGAGTTCCCCTTTCTCTGCATCCTTGCCCAAAGGCATAAATTCTGAAAGGACACAAAATAACAGACAGGTTGTACCTATAAAACTGTGGGGTAAGAGTAACAAATGAAGCATAAGAGAAAGAAAACAAAATTAAGGACACAAGGATCAATCAAAAAGTCTAAAGCGTTGCCAAATAGACTGTGGTAATAAAAACTGCTGTCCTCAATTACCTGAATGACTTCAAGCACAAATGAAATTATATAGCTCTGTATTACTCATGAGGGCTGACCTAAGATCAACATACCTAAATTAGACAAAGTCAGGTTTCCATTACATAAAATCATTTACTAACAATTAGATCTGTCCAGTAATAAAATAAGTTGTCTTGCGGAGTCAGGAGCACCTTGTCACATGGAAGACAGGATCATCACCAGTCAGAGATGGTCCACAGGCAATTCCTGCCTCAAGTGGAAGTTAGACTCGAAGGACACTAAGACTTCATCCATAACTAACATTCTACTAATTTAGAATGTGTGGTCACAGGGAATAGAGTGAAGCAAAGCAGACTTTCTGGAAGAGGAAAGTTTGGAGTCAGATTGGGAGGAGGTGACCCGGAACAGCAAGTTAGTCTAGTTACTACCATGAATCCTAGAGTGTAAGACCTAAAAAGCTCACTAAGGGGGAGAGGATTTTAAAAATCACCCAGAATAACTGTGTCATGTACACTTTAGGGCCCATGCTTATTATTCTCAGAACCATCTGTTTAGAGTAAATTGAGACCTTCCTAAACCAGCAGGGAATCCTAACCTGGATGGAACTGAAAAGAAAAATCTTACCAGATACTTAACAAGTGGATGCAACATGCAGAGGCCATGGAGTCTGAAATTAAAGGAAGCCAACAACAAGACGAGTATAACCCACAAATCTGTAACCAATTTGAAATTTGTGAATGATGGCCTCTGAGTTGCCGCCATAAAAGCGCCCATCCTGGCAGCCTTGAACTTCATCATTATCAAAGCAGGGGTCATTATTTTATGAATCCTATATTGTAGCTGAGCCAGACAGACAACAGCACCTTCTTTCATTTTGCTTGGATAACGGCCAAATACAAGTCACTTTACTATGACTTAAAGAGCATTGTGCCCATCTGTTCACAATTGATGGGAATCACTGAGGGGTGGAAAGTGCCAGGTACTCTTGGACAGCTCTGTGGAAGTGGGTCAGGGGTCTTCTCGGCGATTTGCCATGTGTCAACACTCCCTTCATCTAGGAACATATGGACTTGATGAAACTGTCACTTGGAGAGCACGGTACAACAGGGCTTGGGCCATTCCATTTCCATGAGAAAGTTTACCTAAGTTATAGCAAGGGAATAGCCTTTATATTCTGTGCTACATCATGAGAAATTCTTGTAAGCATTTAACTTTGTGTTATCTCTCTAGGGAGAATCTGGCTTTGGCCCTCAAAGGAAAAGGGAAAGTTGGGACTGGATGTCATTGCTGTCCACCATCTTGAGTTTAAAGCAGGGACATATATCATCACAAAGGAAAGGAGTGGCCAGGTGAGGTCCTGAGACCACAGATAGATGTCCATTGTCTGGACATTTCCTCCAGTGGGGGCAGGCAGGAAGGGCTCTCAAACATTTCTCATACATTTGAAACAGTCCAATAGTTGAATGAGAGAAACCTCACAAACAGTGGCTGGAAAAACAGTCTGGCTTATGTTTCAACATAATTTTCAATAAAAAATAGGGCACATATTGCATAGAGCACTGGGTGTGGTGCATACATACACAATGAGTTTTGGAACACTGAAAAAAAATAAAATAAAATTTCAAAAAATAAAAAATAGAAGTACACGAATACTTTAAAAAAGACAAGGGCACTTACTGGAAAATCCTTCTGATGTCTGTCTTTTCAAGTACAGAAATTTTCACTTATGATTTATTTAAAAAGAGATGAGAATCATTCATTTTAGCCTGGCAAAAGTAAGGAAGTCTCTCTTAAGTCTCAGCCAGGAATTCCCCAAACCATGATCCTCTTTTATTCCACCTTTCTATAGTGAACATCAAGGTTAGCCATGAAGGCAAAAGAGATGTCACTGAAGGGTACTGGAGTCAACTGGGAGCATTGGTAGATGAGATGTTTGGTGTCTTGATACAAGCTGGCAGGATATCTCCTTTTTTCTCCAGACCTACCTTACATAGGCAGGGCCCAAATCAAGATGGGGCAACCAACTCGTGGAGCCACCATGGCTGCAAGTAGCACAGCCTGGTCCCTGATGGCCTAAGTGCAGCTCATCCAAATTCTTGACATCCTTTCTCTCCTCCTAAGTATTTCCCTGCTTGCAGTATGTTGAAAGCATTTCTAGGAAAAGGGGATTATGTTGTAATTTAAAAAGAAATGTTTGTTTTTCTCCTGATTTCAATTATTCAGACCCTCAGTGCCCTTGATTCCCCCAACCTCCCTTGCATGCCCAGGAATAAAGAACAGCGGGCTTGAATACCGATGTCTACCAGCACTGCCAGGAACACAACATGCAGCCCTCTGCCCACTGCACTCATGGCTTCTCCTTTGCATGACAGCTCAAGATCACCTGCTCCTGGAACTCTTGCTTACTCACTACACTGGCTCTGACCTTGTGCCTCTCTCTTCACTAGATCAGCATCTTTGAGTCATGTCATGCATATTTGTTTATTCTCATGATTAGGAACCGACAACATGAAATAACAGAACAAAGGAAGAGGCCCTAAATTCAAGGCTTGGCTTCTTCTTGCTAGCTGGGCCACCTTAAGCAAACTCTCTTAACCTGTTTGAGCTTCAGTGGCCTCATCTGGAAAAGGGTGATGATAATCATTGCCCTACCTACCTCAGAAGGCTATTATGGATTTCAAATGAGGTAACAAATAGGAAAGCTTTTTGTATGCTGTGAAGAGGCTGCTTCTGCTGGTGGTCATGCAAAGACTCTATCTCTGCCTTACATTTCCAGCATCTGAGATAGGGTTGTGCCTCTCTGCAGGTTCAGCACAGATTTGGCTTAAACACCCCTGAGTCCTCTCCTTGTCCCTGCAGTGCTAAATACAGACCCTCTCCCTAGCTTTACCATGCTCAGAAGTAAAGTTTCCATGCATATCATTACAGAGAGGCCCACTGAGAAGGATCTTACACTCTGGTCTCATGCATTCCCACACATGAGACATGATGGCAGATCCAGCCCTCAGAACCTGCTTAAGGACACAGTAGCAGCAGCAGAGTGGTGGCAAGCCTCCTCTAGCAACACCGGCCACATTGGGACATCCAGTCCCACTTCCCAAAAGATAAGTCATCCCCATGACGCCAGGAATGTTTTCTCCTCCTCCTGAGCTCCACCACCTGCAGAACTTCCATTACAAGCAATGCAGCCAAACTCCCTGGCACCACTCACCTCACCATTTGGCAAGCTTAACAGTCCACAGTTCTCTCATGGGGATTTGTTTTTAGAGTCATAACTAAAATCTCTGACTGCTGCACAGAAAGCAACTGGGAAACCAAAGAGAGAAGGATGCTACATGACATCTGAAGCTGCCACTTGCCCATCTTCCCTGCAGCAGTGTGCTGCCGGTCTCCTGCCTTCTTCCCGGGGTGTCTGTGAGCAGGTCTGCCTGTGATGAGGAGCACTTACAGTGACAGTCACTCGCTCTAAAGCTTCAACAGCAGACACCTAGAAGCAGTTCCTTTGCTTTACAACGAAGCAAATTCAATAATTAATGGCCTTTTGGAGAATTTCAATCCACAATCTCATTCAACAGGGCTTCAAAGGCATCCCCAAACTACAGAAATGCTGCAGGTAAAAATAAATTACTATTTCTTGCACTTTACTTTGTGGGCCCCCGAGTCAACCTTTTCCTAATGGTCTGATAAAGAAGGTAAGAAATGGCTGAGTGCTCCTGAGTGATGTTTACAATATTTTATAAACAGGAAAGAGAAATCAATGTCAGAGTGCTATGCAGGTGGCAGTGACTTCTCCCAAAAAACCTGAAATGCCCTCCCCAGGACCACCCAAATTCTATCATGTTTTAAATACCTCGCTCAACTGGACTTCCTCCATAAGGCTTTCTCTGATCACTGCAGACTGGCAAAATTCATCCATTCATTCAGTATTTATTTATTGAGCATTATATGTACCAGGCACTGTGCTGGCTCCTGGGGAGAGAGCAATCTAAACAGTCAAAATATTTGTCTGGTGGCTCTGTCCTCTGATCCTCTAATAGAAGTAATGTGTAGATACCAGCATTAAACACAGGCTTTCGGGGCGCCTGGGTGGCTCAGTGGCTTAAAGCCTCTGCCTTCAGCTCAAGTCATGATCCCAGGGTCCTGGGATCATGCCCCACATCCGGCTCTCTACTCAGCGGAAAGCCTGCTTCCCTCTCTCTCTCTCTGCCTGCTTCTCTGCCTACTTGTGATCCCTCTCTCTGTCAAATAAATTAAAGCTTAAAAAAATAAATAAACACAGGCTTTCACAAAGAGCATTTTTCCTGGAACTCCTATTATTCTTGACTTTATAATATAATTATGAACATGTCTTTTTAAGCAGCTTGAGGGTAAAAGCATTTCTGATTTCTTCATGGTCTGCTAAGAGAAAATGCTGCATAAATAAACATTGAATGAACACTTATCTAATTATGTGATATAGATAGATCTATATGTGTGTGTTTAATTTCCCCCTCTATCTTACAAGTTTCTCCAAAGATAAGAATCTCTCTGTTAATATTTCTGTATCTTCTGCAGCATCCACCCCAGGGCTGGGACATGGCTCATTCTCAGTACATACTTAGTTGAATTCAGCAATTCCACTAGCAGTGGGGGGTTCCCCTTCCATGCCAATCCTGTTAATCATACCCTAGATTTAGAAAATGGGAAGCCCAAGGCCAAGGAAAACAATATAGTCAGCTCTAGTTACCTACATTCCCCCAACATGCTGGCTAAGCTTTCTCCCAGACTCGAGCACTATGTTTGTGAGGAAGGAATAAAGTCATCTTTCATCCAGGAGGACTGACATAAGCCACCTGTGCATTCCAAGAAGAAAACCAGAACAAACTTGGAGCCGTACACCCGACTTTAGACAGCAAGACCACCCATGGAAACATCCATCATGTGACCCACACAGGATCTGCCTGCCAAGAGATCATGAACCCAGGAGTCAGGGCCACACACCCTGTCGGGGGTACAGCTGCAGCCAAAGCCTGGCCAGAAAGGCCAGAGACCCAGGGTATCCTCATTGCCCCATGGACACAAGCTTGCTATCTTTTGGCCCAGTCTCTCAAAATCCATCTCTTAGAATAGCCAGCTCTGCTCTCATCACCCTTACAGGATGCCACAGCTGATGAAGTCAGTAGCTCGAGCTGACATCTGCAGGGAGATGGACTGATATCCTTTACTAGCCTAGGTGAAATCCTGTGAGATGATGATGCTCTCCTAACCCCCAAAGGCATCTGTGAGTCCTACCACCTATCCCACCAATGTGTACATGACTAGCACTGGCTGAGCACACTCAGCCAGCACACCAGGAACGGCATCAGAACATCTGTTTGTCACCTACAAGAGCATTAACCCAAATCAGAGAGTTTTAAGTTCTAGACATACTCATAGGATATCTCAGAATTTAACATTTGAAAGTCCGAGGCATTTATACTAAAGCCCATCCTCCTCGTTCCCCAAATTAGAAAGTACCCCACGACCTTCAAAATCAACATAAATGATCAAAAATTAAATTCCCTTTTCTATCCCAGCCATAACGCAAGACTTTGCTTCCAGATCTGAGCAGTCCGACTCCTGCTCGTTTGGGGTCAGCCTATAAGCACTCCTGCCTCCTTACCCATCTTCATGACCCCGGTGGATCCTGAGGAAGCTGCTCTTGGAAATCAGCAATGACATTTAGTCATGCAAAGCAGTGAGCTGACTTCATTTTTCTCAATAAATATTTCATTGAGATTCAGAGAAATAAGAGAAACCTTATTCATGAGATTTATGTTTGTCTTAATGATTCACAGCATAATTTATTCCAATTAAATATTTATTTTAATACCTTCTTAAGTCTGAAAACTTCTGCCCATTCATCAGTGAGTCTTTGTATCATCAATCCCCTCACAGATATGGAGACATGAGGAATAGCCTCGTTCTTCCCCAAAGGGGGAGTTTTTCCTTTCCAGCCCCCTGAACCAGGAACCTGAGCCATGCCTGATTTGCCCCTGACACATCCCCTGGGGCCCTGTGGGTCAGTCTCCATTCTCTGCTGCCTGTTACCTACTTGTTCTCAACCCCATCGACATCCTCAAAGCTCATCCTGCTCAGATACCTCTCTCAGACACAAAGTCCCAAGAAACTCTGTAGAACAAGGCAGGGGTGAGAAGAGGGCCAGGCACGGTGGGTACAGTAAAAAGGAGACAGGAATCCCAGTAAGGAGCTATGAGTTCCAATTCCAATGTTACCACCTCTGGCCATTTCCCACTCGTACTGGAAATACACTGTCGGAAGAATCAAATGAGATGACGGAGAAGCTTTACAAACTGTAAACGATAGCTACCTCCCAGTGGTGTCGTAACAAATGAAAGATACATTTCTGGTATTCAGGACAAACCTGGTATATAATATATGCTCAAAGAAGACATAGTTATTAAAAAAAGAGAAACAAAATTTGTTTTAAAAAAATGAAATTTGTTTACTTTTATTAGAGTTCCATAACTAAACAGGCCTTACCGCCCAACTTGTTTGCATGTGGCCTAAGTAGGTGTTCCTATTACTCCCATACAGAGCTGCACAGAACTCTTAGTAATATCCAGAACTGTGTTGGGGCAGAGAGTTTCTGTGTGTGTGTGTGTGTGTGTGTGTGTGTGTGTGTGTGTGTGTGTTGCTCCTTCAAGTGTTCATATTTACACACATCTTCAGAGTCTCCTCAGAAAACTCCCCCTCAAAGATGGCATAATCCCCACTCCGCTTCTAAAACTTCCCTGGATCTGAAGAGGAACTCCTCCTGTGTCCTTCATGGGGAGAAGTCTCTGCCCCTCCCACCCTCTTGGCCCCAAGAGCAGCCCCCATCAAGTGGCAGCCAGGCCGTCTGTCATCTGTAGTCCCTCTGGCCTGACCCCAGCTGAGAGCTCACCACTTAGCCTCCCTGAAATCTGGCTCCTGGCACAGATGGAAGTGTCTCTTGCATCCCCATGGAATGTTGCTTGGATCCACCAAGTACAGCAGTCTATCTCAGGAACAGCACTCTTCTCTGCCTCCCTCCCCACCACCCTCAGGGAGGCTTCCTGGGTGACACCTGAGAGGAGGTGGGAAGGTTCCCAAGGCAGCTTGAAATCCAAAGAGATTTTACCTTCCACATTAATTAAATGTCATTTCTAAAAATTTTAAATCCCTGGCACTGTGAAGAAGATTTACTATGCCAAAGCAGAAAGGGCTTCCAAAAAGCAATTACAAAAGCTTTTAAGTTAATAATGGCTTTGTACCTTGTACTACTAGAGCTAATTTCATTATCTGAGAAACTAAAAACTGATGTTCAGTTAACTAGGTGAATGCCCCAATCGATAGCTCCTGAAGGAACAATCCTCTACCACCACACCATGCTAAGTGTTTCTCTCCTCCAGGAAGCCGTCCCAGAACACTCCCACCACATCTGAGTCATCCATTCACTCTAGACACCACCCACTTCATTCCACACTCACACCCCCCCACACACAGCCTGTTCCTCTACTTCTTCCGGAGCCAAGGAATCTTAAATTAACACCAGGGTGCATTATTTTCACACTCATTAAAGGATTAGCTGAGGTTTATTAGCCCAAAAGAATGAATGAACTATTCTGGGTGCCAAGGCATTGCCAAGGTAAGAGAAGTTTTGGGCAGACAGCACTTTCCTAGTACCTTTCAAATCACACCAACTCTGCCTTTCCCAGAGATGATGCTTAAGAAATGTTTTAACTATTTAAATAATCAAATAATTTGCTGATTCTTTCCCTACCACATGCTCAAGGGGAAAAAAACCCAATGTTTTCCTTTTTCATAAGAGAGATTTCCAGTATAGACCCCCCCCCCCCCCGATCAGGGTAGCAGCTCAACTTGTCCACACACTGACCAGTACCCTCCTCTCTCCCTCTGAGCTACTGCAGGTCAGAATGAAGCTTGCAATGTCTGAAATCTGATCTTCCATCTGCCACTTGATCTTCCATCTGTCACTTCTCCAGTTCGGCAGGGGGCTGGGGGCTGGAAGATATAGAGAGGTCTCCAGGGATCCAGTTGGCAATGAGCACATGTTAACTTGGACATCAAACGGGATAGAGGTAACTCTGCTTCAAAGCAAGAAGAGGCCAATGGTCATAGCCAAATATATTTTCATGGCCAGAGGAGACCCCAAGCTGTCACTGAACAGTCCCACACCTCATTCTTCCTCCAGGCATCTAGGGTATAGGCATTCTCATCCTAGTGTCCAGAGGGAGGAGAGAAAGAAAGTGAGGTTTAGAATAAGAAAACCTAGGTTAGAATCCATTATACATGCTCAATGACTTGGGCAAGTCACATAACTTTATTGAGTCTCAGTTTTCTCATCTGTAAAATAGGGACAGTACTATTGCAAAGTCTGAGATAAGCACCTAGGACAGTTCCTGGCACAGAAGAAGTACATAATCCAAGTCCAAAAACTAAACCGCAACACAACCATTATCAATGGGCCATTTTCTCTGAATTATTTTTCCAGTAGAAAGACTTAATTTTTATTGTGTGTCTATACTATTTTTGCTGGCTCTTGCATGACTAATCAAAAGCTACAGAGAGACTACCAGCTGGAATGGAAGATGCAGGCTCTACTTACGGCCAGAGATAAGCTATTTGTCCAAAAGAGGGATGAGAGCTGAGCCACAGCCTTCCCCTCATGAATACAGTGTCCAGGCCAACTAAGCTAACAGCACCATAAGGATATTTTAAAGCATCACAGTCACTGAAAGTTAAATCTGCATCATACCCTTCATTTGGATACAGAAGTTTTAAACCACCAAATTTGTTTTCTCCGTAGACCACATCCTGGCAAATGGATTTTTCTTTAAAAATGCAACCCCATCTTTGTTGACAATCCTGTCTTCCACACTGAGAAATATTCCTGGAACCAGGGTCTGTTTCTGGAAACCAATTTAAATTTATGAAGCTGCTTGTATTTATGATAAAATGGAAGCAAATCTGGCTGAAGCAAAGACCTACATTCCAGGGATAACTGACCATTCATTTATTAGTTGCTGCCCCTAGCTAATACCCAAACAACAAGCTACCCCTTGCTCAACCTCCCTGCAGGAACCCCAGGTCATTCAGAAGCACAGGGAAGGAGCTGAAAAAGTAGGGGAAGCAAACACTATTAAATCAAGGGACACACCCTCTACAGCCAAGGTCAACACCCAGGAGGGGCAGCAGGCCTTGGACAGTGGCGGAAGGACTCCACCCACACAGCACTTTGAACAGAAGCTCTCTTCCAACTGGAGGCATAGAGCTGCTAATCTGACGCACACCCAAAACACAGATGTGGGTAAAAATAAAATTACGACTGCTCCCGTGAGAAAGCCAGGAAGAGAACATATTGAAACAATCATAGCCTGAAGCCCTGCCCAACGCCAATGCTACTAAGTGACCTCAGCCAGGGATAGGAGAGGATTGATCTAGTTACTTTCCTTGCTCGAAATCTCCCAATAGCTGCCCATAAACTACTAAATAAAATCCTAAAACTCTATTGTGGAACATAAAGCCCACTCAGCCAAACTTTCCGGCTTTCTTTCTTATTGTCCCAAACCCCCTGTACACAGGCTCACAATGAGCATACACATCCAACTTCCACATCAAAACCATTTCCCAAACTCACCAAACTCTCCCACTCTGTATCTTTCCTCTGCAGCTCTCCACCAACTCCAAAAGTGCAGATTTTACCCATCTTCAAGGCCTTTCAAGGCCAAATTTACAGCTAGAATTCTTTTCTCTGCTCCACAGCATTTTCCAACTAAATAATCCTTTCCCTTTGCTGTCATTTCCATAAAGACAAAGACTGCCTGTCTTATTCACTATCAGAATAGTACCTCCATAGAATAGGTATTCAATAAAAATCTGCCAATTTAAGGAGTACCTCAATGCCAAGATGTTTCTTCTGTAACTTGAGTTTTCTAGCCCTCACAGGACAAGACGTCCCCTTTGCAGAGGCAGCCCTGGTATGGTATGGGCTTGATTTCCTTTCTCAGCCCTGGGAAGATCTGATCCCATGATGTCCAGAAACCCTGCTCACATCTGCCTGTGCTCAGCGAATACTCCACTGGCCACGCTAGCCACCTCTTCTCCCGCTCTGGCTGCCTGCTGCTGCTGGAACATGCTGAAGGTGCCCTCTCTGAGGGTGCCAGCAGCCCACCCATAGTGCTGCTCCAGCACTCTCACACCCCTAGCACTCCAAGTGCTGGACCACCTGAGTTCCCCAGAGTCCCCGCCGCCCTGGGACCAAGCCCTGATGGAAGTGAAGCCATTCTTTCCCACTCTGTGTTCACAAGATGGCATCATCTGTACCCATATGTCACACAGGGTCTTCCTGAGAACAGTTCCTTCGACTTCTGCACAGCACTACTCTCCTGAGGGCTCAGATGCCATGACATGGGTTTGGGGCTGGCTTTGGATAAACACCTGGGAAAGAGAGAACATGGTCTCTCCAAAACCCATTTTCTCCTTACGCCAATTCAAAGCCATCATATAAATAGGACCCACAGGCTGCATGACTCTGATGAAACAGCCAGGACAGGTCCAGTGGTCACAATGGCCACAGGGTAGATGACACTACAGTCCTTTGCCTCTGACATGATCTCTCACCCAATCTGCTGCTCAAGCCTCATCCCTCACAGCCTCTGTTTGAGGGCTCACCAAAAGCTGACCATTACTACTGCCTGGCGTATTTAGAAAGCAAAGCTCTTCCTCTGCCTTCCTCTTCCTTCCGCGTTTCTGCCGGGGGCCTACCCTACCCTTTGGGCACCTCCGAGGACCAGCTGCTGCAGCCCCTCCCTCTCAGCACCAAGACAGTCATTCGCCTTGCTTTCAGCTCCTTCTCTCCTCAAGTGGTCGATAAGAATGGATTTCAGCGGATACTGCCCAGGGCCTGAAGATTTATCAATGCACAGGCAGTCTAATGACTGCCAATTAGTGTGTCCATTATTCTGGGCTGGGTGGGTGAGCCCTTAATCTGCTTAATGGAGAAGGAACTCTGGTGAGGCGGGAAGCACCTTGAGCTGCTGGTGGACTGAGCCAGCAGGAGGCAACAGGGTGACTGCCCCTCAGAGGGTAGCCCAGCTCAGCTGCCTGGGAGGTAGCCTCACAGGGACCAGGCAGGGCCTTAAAAGGAGATACTGGTGGATGACTCCACTCCGGTAGGAAACATCCCACTCACAAGGTACAGAGGGCAGCCTGAGGCTGAAGTTTCCCCCAAGGCCTCTAGCCAAACTTCAGGGCAAGTGCAGAATGGGCTTTGGTTCCCTCCCTCACATCCAACTCTCAGATGCCTCTTCTCAAAGTGCCAGGACTCAGCCCTCCTGGCCCATTCTCTGTACCCACTCTTTTGGGACCTGCCCCACCCTGAGGCCTCCAGGCCTTAGATCCCCTCCTGAACATTCCACTATCCCCTTCTCACCCAAAAGTTCGATCTTAGGCCTTAAGAAATAATAGCTAACATTTATTGGGCTTTTTTACATGCATGACATCCCTTCTCCCATACAATAACACTATAAATACTTGCAGATTTACACAGATAAATACTGCTATCATCAGCATCTTATAACAGGGAAACTGAAACCTAGAGAGGTTCCCAGCATTAGAGAGCAGAGTGGTGGAGGTGAGCTAAACCAAGCCATTTTGATCCCAAAGCTTCCTAACACTGAACCATTCTGCACACTGCCTAAATAGTAAGTCAAACAGCAAAATAAGCCTACCATTTGCACAATACTACCCAACTTTAGTAAGTTTTAGGTTTTTCTTTGGTTTTTAAAGGAGCGTGGCCATACAAATCAATAGCTTTAACTGATAGAGTTTAAGGACAGTGTGGAGGTGATAAAAGGGACAGAAACTACATGTAGTTTTCAACTCATTTTCATTCCACATGAAACTACCTCCCCAAACCCAGCTGTACTCATCTACCAACGACAAAAATATCACTCCATGCACACTTTAAACCTGCTTGGCACACCTTTTTGTGTATCTTCTTTGAGGGACTTCCAAGAGCTAGCAACCTGTGGCAAGTGATGCGCTGAGGAGGGGAACTTCAAAGATGAGGTCAAGCCATAGACATGGGATATGGAAAAGAGAGGAAGGGGAGATGGATTCTGAATTTATAGAAGGTACTGGTTCAGGAATTGGACCTCTTCTTCTCAGGTGAAAACTGTGGAGAGTCCAGTTGGGCGCAAGGAATAAATGTCCCTCCCTCTGGGGCCTCTGATATCAAAGAGAGGATGTGGAGCCCACCTGGTATTCCAAGACTGAGAGTAAGCCAGTCCTCAGGAAAGGCTGTCTTTGGTACTCTCATACCTCACCTCTGTGACTCCAACTCTGCTCCTAGGTAACAAGGGCAGGTATATTAGAGCAAGGACAGCCTTCTAGCCCTTCTGGAGAAGTGATCCTGTGTTCCCAAGGTCTGTGAGGATTCTTAAACCTTGACATGATCCTTCTTCTACCAGGAACACTTGCAAGGACCCAGCTCACCGAGGGGAGCCATATGACTCCATCAGGTAGATTAGTTTTTGGGCAATATACATTTATAGAAGTAATTTATAGTGTGATTAAATATTATGAATAAATTTCCAATAAGGGCATTCTATCTACTATAGAATTTTGGTTTTTTAGTATTTTTGATTTAATAAATTTTGATCACAGGCCATATCATTTTTTTTTTAAGTTACAAAATGAGTTTTCAAAGGACATGCCCTAAGTACTTCTGAATCTTTCCATTACCATTTGGCTCTATGTTTTTCTGCCTCATTCAGAGCATGTAGGTCCCTAACTAACCCAAGAAATACGTCTGCAAGTCTTAATCCTTAACTCCAGCTGAGCGTAGAGGATTGCCTACTCAGTAGCAACCCCTCTCTTCCTTGCTTATGGAACCTAGATTTCATTTCGGAATCATCATCCATGGGCCTTAGGAGAAGTAGAGACCCTCCCAGCCCCACAGCGTAAATGTTAATTATGTTATACCAATCATGAAAATTATATCCCCTTCCCAGTGACTTGCTTAGGAATTGGTGGTAAAATCATGTACTTTGAAACATGAGGAAAACTCTCCCAAGGGACATCTGGGATAGGTTTTCTTGCTCTTAAAAAGACCTATGTGAGGGGCACCTGCTTGGTTCAGTGGGGGTGTCTGCCTTCGCCTCAGGTCACGATCTTGGGGTCCTGGGATCGAGCCCCATGTTGGGCTCTCTGTTCAACCGGGAGTCTGTTTTGCCCTCTCACTCTCCCTCTCTGCTCTTCCTCTCTCTCTCTCTCTCAAGTGAATAAATAAAATCTTTAAAAAAAAAAAAAAAAAAGACCTACATAGATACATGCACGAAAACCAGGCTTTTTCAGTTGTTGTCATTTCTCCATGTGACATGTGGCACTGTGGCAGCCATTTTGGGATTGGATAAGGAATGAGGAATACAAAGAACTGGGGTCCTGGGATCTCCATTTTTGTAATGGCAGGCTGAGAAATTAGGAGCAACCCTCCCAACTAAAGACAATTGTGGTTTGTTTGTTTGTTTCTTCAATCTTTCTAAAAGCATTAAAGAGCTAAGAAAATAAGAAAGAATTACTAGGCCAAAACCTAGGAGAAGAGACTCCAAAGAGGTAGGTCCAAAACACAAAGCAGCATTTGCCCTCAGAACATCGGTCAATCTGCAAGATATTGTGACAAAACTAGCTATGCTTTTGACAGCCAGTATGGAAAAGGGGAGAAAAATAAAAATTCTGGGTTCTTAAGGCAGGGACTCTGATAAAAAAAATACTCCACTCTAAGCTGGGCTTCCTCCCAGAGAGGGCTTCACCCTTAAGGTAAAGGTAACCAAGAAATAAACCAGCTCTCATGGAAACTTGAAACACAGCTACATATTATCTGTGTCCAGGGATCCCCAAGCATTCAAGCATTGATTTAAGGTGGAATTGGACTGGTAGTATTTGTAGGTGTCTGGCCAAAGAAAAATGATCATTGCAGGAGAAAGTTATCATTCTAGGCTTCAACTTATTATCATAAAATAGTTTTCAAAAATAATGACCAGGGCACAATCAAAGATAGCACAAGGGGAAAAGACACCATGAGCAAGAATCATCAGAAGCAGCAGACTCTAGAAAAACACCCACAAAGACTCCAGATACTGGAACTATCCAACTAGAGACTATAAAGAAAATATACTCACAATGTTCAGAGAAACAAAAGACAGACTTTAAAGAAAACTTGGGAAAAAGGTGATTTGAAAAAGAATTAAACAGGGATTCCAGGACTGGAAAATACAATACTTGAAATTAAGAAGTCAATGAATAAATTTAATTGCAGATTAGACTTAGCTAATTAGAAAATTAATAAACTGGAAGATAAATCAGAGGAAACTAGGACACACCAAAGTGAAATAAAATATGAAAAATACAGAAGTAACGATAAAAAATATAGAAGATACAGTGAGAAATTTCAACTTCAATCAATTTGAAAATTGATTCAAATTCAAGAAATTTCTATCATGTGGTATCCCAAAAGGAGAAAAGAGAAAGAACAAAGATAATGGCTGAGAATTTTTCCAAAAGTGGTGAAACACAACAATCTATAGATGGAAAAATCTAATGAACTCAAGATGACTAAATAAGAATCTGGTGACGATATTGACCCTCTTGAGTTAACAGCCTACCTTCTGAACTTTTTGTTAAGAGAAGCAGGAGAAGAAGCAGGAAAAGAGAAGCGAGTGAAGTATTTATTGTTTCAGCTATCTTGAGTTTCGGTTTAGCTTATCTGAGGCCAAAAGCATCTTAAAGGTTATTCATAGTGATAAAAAAGTAGCCACCATTTATCTACCATATATTGAATGACAACTACGTGGCATGTATTGCATATGGATTTCTGTTCAGTGTAATTCCTCACAAAATAGTAATACCTTACAAAGTAGTAATTCCTTACAAAGTATTAATACATCAGCCAATACAAGCATGGTAGACTATGGATACCAGCCACCTCAAAATCTCAGAAGTTTAACAGAAAGATGATTATTGCTTGTTTGTTCTACATGTTCAACGTGCTTCAATAGAGGGCTCTGCTCCCAAGTATTCAGCATCACAGGATGATAGAGACTTTATCCTAAAATAGCTTCTATAGTCAGTGAAACAGTGGGCAAATGAAGCAAATAGTATATTGGCTTTTAAAGCTTCCATTTGGAAGTGAAACACATGGCTGAAGGTATGGGGAAGTACAATGTTACTGTGTGTTCATAAGGTGGAGAACTAGAAATACTAGTGAATAATGACAACTACTATAGATAGATATTACCTTAATTCTTCAAGTGAGGAAGGTAAAGCTGACAGAGGTATTTAATACTGGTTAGACAGGAGTTCACAATCCACTCTTTAACATCTTCCTGAAGGTGATATTATGGACATGACTATTTGCCCTGTGGTGATGGGGTTAGTAAGAAGAAAAATGAAGCAGTGATATGATCTCTAAGGAATCAGAGTGCCTAGCTGGGTTTCCTCACAGTCTATCATAGAATCACTATCCTCAGGGGTAGAGTATGGGATCAAGGCAGCTGGTGATGGGGTGGGAGAAATATTCTAGTCCTTCGCTTGTTCCTTATGCTAAGTAGGTCTTTCCCAACATGAATAAAACTGGACTGCAACTGGCCAGAGAAAGAGTATATACACATATACTAAGGGTTCCCACTACCTTATATATTCCAGGTGTTCAAGATGTGGTTAAGAGGGGGGAAAATAAGCCCACGTAATCAAGTTGGCCACGCCAAGTTTCTTAACTTTGATCTCTGCAGATTCAGAAAGCTGGTCAAGGAAAGGAGATGTAAACTGAGAAAGCTCTTAACCCATCATGCCCAAACACAGGAGAAGGGACCACCTTGTTCTCTTAGGTCCTCAAGGCCTTCATATGACATGGATTTTCCAGCCTGTAATGTGCAGAACACTCCCCACCTCCTCCCATGAGGACACATGAACCACATACCCCCCCCACCCAGTATCCCACCTCTATTGGCAGGCTCCCTCGGCTGCCCTTCCTGCTACACACGTCCTGCCTCTGCCAGCCCTGTCTAGCCTCCTGCAGACACAGCAGCAGCTGTCTGAAATTCTCTCCCTGTGGCAAGGAAGGAGTCAATACCAGGGTTCTTATTTATTTATGTGTGGGTTTATTCCTTCCCAGGGATGAGGCAGTGGTTAAGGGGAAGAGGAGGGAGGAGGCACAGGGAGGGAGGGCCCAGAAAAGAAGCTGTGGTGGGCTAGAGATTGGCAGAAGAAATGTCTCTATAATTTGAACTGCTTTCCAACCACACTGTCTCTAACTGAGCCCCCTGGGGTGAAAGGTCTGTGTTTTACTGGGGATGAGAGTTTATAACCTTAATTATGCCTCGAAGCATTTGGCTGTGTTCATCCTGAAACTTCGAGCAAGGAAAAAAAAAATGTGGTTTCCATTACAGTGTCACTGAGGGACTTGTACTGGGGTTGGGATCATTAAAATGAAAACACTGATGAGTAAGCCATGGCATTTTGTCTCCAAGACTTACGTCCTTCCTCCACCCCTAGTCCTGTACTTTATTTTGAGACAGGCTTAAAATAGTCTATAAAATATGGATCTCATTATCCCATCTAACAGATTTCATTTGGCATGAATGTAGATTAAAAGCCCCATGCCAATTCTTCCTCCTAGCTTGGGTTTATAAGGGAGACACTCCTCTGCTTTGCTCTGGGCTGGTTTCTTTGGAGCTCCTTTCTGCAATAGACCAGGGGAGCCAGGAGGTGCCACTTCCAACTCCACTCAGCTTATTTTTCATGGTAATAACAAGGGAGGATGGAGAAAGAAATACAGCCTGTTTTGGGGGCTGCTTAGAAATTTTGCCTGGGGTCTTAAGAAGCTGGATCCAGTCTAGACAACCCTCAAACCCATGAATTCTCCAGCCTGCCCATTCTTTGACATCCAATGACTTTGTCAGGGACACTGAGCTTGTGAAAGGGGGAGGGACTGGGTTGAAACCACAGGGAAATATAACAGAGAGAGGCCTTGTCTAGGAGTTTCTGTTTCCTGGCTTCATGGGCAGGCTCAACCTTAACTAAGTACAGAGCTCCAGGAACTGAAACCCTCTCTTCGGGCTCAGTTTCCTCATCTCTTAACTGAGAAGTCTCTTACAATTCTGTCTCTTCTTTTGCTGAGGGTACGATTATGGAGGTAAAGAGAATGAGGAACAAAAACCTCTTCTTACTTACCACTGATCTTGTTTGGCCCAATACTGTATCTTGAACCAGTAAATTCACTTTTTATCTGATAAAGCTCCAGACCTCTTTGATTACACCTTGCCTCTGAATCACCAGAGTGTTTGCACTGCATTTTCTCTCACCCAGAATGCCTTTTTCCCTTGCTCTACCCAAATCCTTAAAAATCCAAATACTCACAAGGACTGTGTGTTTAATAGGAATTATGTGCTGATGGCTTGATTTATGTCTTTACTGCATTCCATGCACAGGTGTCATCTCTTCTCCAAGAGTTTCCCACAAGGCCCAGCACAGGGTTTTGTATAAGAGGAGGGACTGACCTCTAGATTTCACTGGCAGGCTTATGGCTCTCCACTCATTTATCATCCCCTCTAAGCCAGTCAATGGCAGAGTAGACAGGTGATCGGCCTTCCTGGCACCTCACCCCTGTACTTTCTAGTTATAGGCTCTGAGTCCCCTCAGTTATCTCATCTATGCAATGAAAATAACACCACCGGGGCGCCTGGGTGGCTCAGTGGGTTAAAGCCTCTGCCTTCAGCTCGGGTCATGATCCCAGGGTCCTGGGATCGAGCCCCACATTGGGCTCTCTGCTCAACAGGGAGCCTGCTTCCTCCTCTCTCTCTCTCTCTCTCTCTCTCTCTGCCTGCCTCTCTGCCTACTCCTGATCTCTGTCTCTCAATAAAAAGAAAGCATGTTTAAAAAAAAAAAAAAAAGAAAAGAAAATAACACCACCTACATCACAGTGCTGTTGGAGGTTTGAATGAAGCAGGTAAGGACCTCTCCGAGGTCTTGACCCAGCCCACCTCGCCCATCTCAGCCCATGACATTGCCCACTCTTCTGCTAAGAATATCAAGGCCACCTGAACTGCATTTCCTCTTTCTTCTTCTTCTTCTTTCTACTTAAAAATAGCTTTCTAAGCACCTCCTTCCACCTTCCTTCCAACAGAGGAAGCATTCGCCTCCTCCGGTCTACCACTTCCATCTGTACTCTTCCTTCAACCCATCCCTCCCTCCCCCAGGTCACTGCTGCACTTTACAGCATTTATCACAAGCTCTTATTATAAATTCAACTGTTGCTGGACTTGTGTATTATCTGTCTCACTCGCTGGAATGTAAACTTCATGAAGACTTCATGCCTTATTCATGCTGTATCCCCAGCAAATAGCACAGGGCCCAGAATGCTGTCGGTGCTCAATGAATATTTATTGAATGGATTGATAAATCCATTTCTGTACATCATTTTCAAACTTCTCCCTGTCATTGCCCCACTCAACCCTCAAATCCATTCAGGCCTCCCTTCCTTAACAAAACCATCATTTGACCCTAAAGTCCCACCAACCACTATTCTATTTTTACCTTGCATTTTCTGACATATTTCTCAAACAAACAATATGTGCTGGCTGCTGCCTCATCTTTACCATCTCCTCCCACTGCAATCTGGTTTCTCCTCACCAAGGCTGCTGAAACAAAGCTGTGAGTAGTCACCAAAGCCTTCTGTCACCAAACCCTTCAATGTTGCCCCACCTCCCCGTCAATAAGGTTCCCTTACTGTCCCTTCTCCTCTACTCTCATGAACTTATTGTATCCTGGCTCTCCTCCTACCCTTAGGAACACTCTCATTTCTTTGATCCTGTCTCCCCATGTCTACACTCTCCAAGATCAGTCTACACTAATCACACCTCCCCCTGTACTGTCTTCCCAGAGCTACTATCAATTTCACTATCACTTTTAGGCCAATCACTCAACACCATGCATCTGCTACCCTAACTGCTCTCTAGAAACATAGATATACTTCAGTTGCATGAAGGAACTAGCATTAGGTTAGATCATGTTACACTTCTTCATATTTTTAGCCCCTGGTGCTGGTGCTGTCTGTATTCCCAATACCTACATTCCCTCCTGCCTGGTATGTGGAAATCATTCAATACATTTGCATTCAATACATTTTTAGATTAAATGCTGATACCCTGCCATTATTTGCCTTTAACCTGACACGCAAGCAAGAATCTTCACAAGGTAGCTCCAGCCTATCTCTCCATGTTTAACTCCTATCACACAGATGCCCCAAAAAGTCTGTACTCTCTGACTTCCAGTCTCATAACCAAGGACCACTGAAGCTTAACTCAGTTCTGTCCTTCTCATGTTACCTGCCATTGTAGTATCAGTTGTTTTATTTGTTATTGTCCATGTCCCCCACTAGACTATAAAGTTTCATGAGTACAAGAATACCATTATCTGGGGCGCATTGGGTGGCTCAGTAAGTTAAGCCTCTGCCTTCGGCTCAGGTCATGGTCTCAGGGTCCTGGATTTGAGCCCCACATTGGGCTCCCTGGGGGAGCCTGCTTCCCCCTCTCTCTCTGCCTGCTTCGCTGCCTACTTGTAATCTCTCTCTGTCTGTGTCAGATAAACAAATAAAAGCTTAAAAAAAAAAAAAGAATACCATCTTCTTCAGCATTGTATTCCCAGAGCCTTAACAGGGCATAGCCTATAGCAGGCCCTTAGAAAATGCCGAATGAGTGAACACTTCTTTCATTCAGACTAATTATTTCTCCTTCTTATTATTGTATAGAACTCCTTTAGCAATTCAACCTGAAACAATAACTCGCAGCACCACACAGCTATATTATAGGTATTACAGGGATATTATTTTGCAGGTGTTGCAAGTATTGTCTACACAGAACCGTGGAACCTTATGGCTGGATGGGATCCACCTTGTAAGTAATCCCTTGTTTCACAGATGGGCCAACAGAGACTCACAGAGTTACGGATAGATCTCAGTCTTTCAGGAGTTTGAGCTCCAAGCTCTCTGAGGGCAGGAAGCCTAATTCCTACCCCACAATGCTCCCTGCTGTGCCTAGGCCCTTAGGAGATACTACCACCAGTAATAATACCAACAATATTTATCGCTTTGAAGATTCTTTAACAACAAGCTACCTCCATCTGCAAGGTGAAGGGCAAATTCATCACTTGCATTGAGAATCCAGCTGGCTTTCTGACCATCCAGGGACCCAGCTGTCCCTCTACCCCTCAGCTCTCAGCAATCACTGAATATGCCATGAGAGCAGAACAGGCCCTGGGAAGCCACACCACACTGAGAAAAGTGCTGCTCTACTGTTCTCACATCACGGTAACCTCCACCCCACTGGATGGAAACACCACTCCTGCACCTCACAGAACAGCTATCGGTGTCCTTCCCCCAGGACGTGGCCTAGATATATCTTGTCTGGTGATCTCACACCAAAGACAAGACATCCCAGCGATAGACTCCATCTGGGCTGACTGGGGAGGTGGACAGAAACCCCATTTTAGCACGTGTGCTGGAGAAAGAGAAAAGTGGGTGTCTCCCCACCTGCACCATAGCAGGTAGAGAAAGAGCTTAATCCAGATGGGAGTCAGGGGTCCTGGCTCTTGACTCTTCCTTAGCAGCTCTGTGACTTTATTTTTTTTTTACTTCTAAAGATTTATTTTATTTTATTTATTTGAGAAAGAGAGAGAGTGTGTGAGGGGAAAGGTCAGAGGGAGAAGCAGACTCCCTGGCAGGCAGGGAGCCTGATGTGGGACCTGATCTCGGGACTCCAGGATCATGAGCTGAGCTGAAGTCAGTTGCTTAACCAACTCAGCCACCCAGGCGCCCCAGCTCTGTGACTTTAGTCAGGTACTTAACCTCTATAAGATTATATCCCATCTGTGAAATGGGCATTAAAGTAATCTATCTCAGAGAGAGACCATGAAGACCAATAGGAATAAGACGTTAGAATTGTCAAATCATTATAGTTCTCTTTTTTCTTAACAATGCCATAATAATCAGGACCTTTCCTTTGTTCCCTGGAGAGTTCAGATACTCTTCTATGCCAAAGTGACTTATTAGAAACCACTTTGAACTAGGTGTGTGGGTGAGAATATAAAGGGGTGGTGGGACAAAGACTTAAACTCGGAGAAGCTCTGCTCTCAGTGGAGGGAAAGGAACCCACCCCCACCCTGGGAGAAGTAACTAAGCTCCTAAAAGTGGCAGAAATCTGGGAGAATCAGATGTACTGCCAAGCACTTCTTCCATCCAGGCAATGCCGCACACACTAACTCCTTCGGCACCCACAGCAGCCACATGAGACGTGTCTTGCTACTCTCCATAGGAGCACACTGTGGGCCATGGAATAGTGCCCACCTGCCTCCAAACAGAACCAGGTAGAATGGATTGGGGGAGCTCTTTCTGGGGGACATAAAGGTTGCCAGGATTAGAAGGGAAAGATGTGGATTAACTATAAGGAGAGGCTTGGAGCATTTTTTGTGGAAGCACAGAAAAATACAGAGGTTTCTGGGGAGATTCTGGTGTGGAGCAACAAAGAATTGTCTGGGATGGTGTTTCCAGCTGTGCTGTGTTCAAACTGTTTATTGGACAAGAAACTTGGTCCCTTTAGAAAAGTAGCTTTGTGCCAAAAGCCAATCAAATAACTATATGAGATATCTATTTGCAACTTTAAAAGCTAAGTTAAAGGGCACCTGGGTGGCTCAGTTGGTTAAGCATCTGCCTTCAGCTCAGGTCATGATCCCAGGGTCCTGGATTCGAGCCCTGCATTAGGCTCCCTGCTCAGTGGAGAGTCTGCTTCTCCTTCTCATTCTCTCTCTGTGCACTCTCTCCCTCTCTCCCTCTAAAATAAATAATTAAAATCTTTAAAAAAAAAAAAAAAAGGAAAAGCTAAGTTAGAGTAACTTTATGTATTGTATGAATATTCCACTCAAACTGGAAGGTGACTACAACCCAAACTCCTCTAATTAGAAAATCCCCAGTGCAGGAGAGCCATCCAACACTTTTCAAGCACATGCTGTGTGCTTTTCTCTTCTTTTTCCCACAGACCACAGGAGGAAAGGAATAAGTAAGTCATAAAGGCTGGCACAAAGCAGCCACACGCCAAGCTGGGCACACATATGCAATAGTTAACAAGAGCAGGACAAGGCAAAGCCAGGTGAGAATCCCAGAGTCCATGGTAGTCAGGACTGGCCACAAATGGATGGATTAAGTAGAGACACCAAGTCTGACCTAGTGAGGGACCAGAGCCAGGGAGATTACTGAGCAGCAAAAAGACCACAGACAGGGCATCAGGACAGTGATGGGAAACCAAGGGCCAGGAGGAGGGCTAGAAGCATGGGAAGGATGAGATCAAAGGTCAGGATGTGTGAGAGCCACAGCCATGAAGCCCAGATGCCTCTTGACCCTACACTGTACCCTGCAGAGTTAGTTCCTGGATTAGAACATTTAGGAGATGCAAAGGTTGAGGCAAGGGAGAACAGCTGCACAGGGAGAGGGGGGCTTTGGTGAGAAACAGAAGATTCCTGGCTGAACTAGAGCCTAACACTGAAGGCTTTAGGAAAGTTACTCTCACAAACTGTCGTCGCAATCTCCCAAGCCCTAGGCAGCCAGAACAGAGAGCCAAAGCCCCAGAGCAAGCTGGGGACAGACAGCATCCTACACACAGGTAAGGTCTGTTCCCAGAAATATGAAGGAAAGGCAAGGTTTAGTCAGGCAGTGATAGAACATGGTTGCAGTGAAGGCTCTGAACAAAGTTGGATGAATTATACTCAAAAGATTGTGTTCATTCCTATGTTGAGTCCTGTGTTTATTATTTTCATATAGTGACTGATTTTCTCATTTCTTCCATTATTTTGCTGAAGAGTTATTTTTGCCTTTACTCTCTGGCATCCATATTTTTTTTTCCTGGCATCCATATTACAGAACAGCAATGAGCAGTCCTCAAGCCCAGCTCCATCAGAATCACCTGCAGAGCCCTTAAAAATGCCAACATCCACCCCCCTTCCAGCGAGTCTAACTTAATTGGCTTGGGGAGGGTGGTGGGAAGGGAGGAACAGGACACTGCACTTTCTAAGAGCATCTGTGTGATCCTAATGTACATCCAAGGATAAGACCAGTTGGTTTCTGGCCCAGGACCCAAAGCACTGTGTAGTAGCTACAGGAATAAGGACAAAGCACCAAGAATTAGCCATCTAAAACTGATGTTGTAAAGTCAACATATCACTTAAGTTTTCCACACATCAGTCATTTATGAACTTCTGACACCATATCACCATATTCATGTATCTCCTACAGTTATTTCCTTAAGAGTATTTTAAATCAACTCCATTTTACTTATACTTATTTTTATTTTTTTAAAGATTTTATTTCTTTATTTATTTGATAGAGAAAGACACAGCAAGAAAGGGAACACAAGCAAGGGGAGTGGGAGAAGGAGAAGCAGGCTCCCTGCTGAGCAGGGAGCCCAATGTGGGGCTCGATCTCAGGATCCTGAGATCAGGACCTGAGCTAAAGGCAGACGCTTAATGCCTGAGACATCCAGGTGCCCCGATTACATTTATTTTTAAAAAGAAACTAGTGGACTGAGGGTAAAGACAAGCTGATGTAAAAACACAAGAGTGAAAGAAGACAGGATGGGGGCTTCTGAGTGGGAAAAGCGCATGAGGCAGGTAGCAGGGAGAGTCTGAACACCCAGGATACAGGGCAAAGTCAGCACAGACATAGGGTGGGGAGAGCGGGAAGCCTGGTAATGGGTTGGAGACTAGCAGAAAAACGCCAGAGAATGGGGTCACAGGCAGCAAGTGGTATGAGGCCATGCCTGTAAAGGAGCCCCAGGGAGGAAGAAGGGCTGAGGGAGCAGGGTGGCTGGGTGGGGCAGGCCGCTGGGGCCGGAGATGAAGGCAGGGTGGAGCGTGAGACCCAAGCTGGGCTGGCGGAAGGGAGGGGCTCTCTGGAAGATGAGTGGGGCTAAGGAGGGCCTATGTCACATGTGGTAGGGGGGACAGCAGAGCAGAAGCAGACACTGGACAGAACAGATTGTCTGCTGGACAGGGTCAGGCGGTGACCAGCAAGAGATCCTCTGGCAATGTCTGTAAGTCACCTAAAATCATCTCACGGACAACCAGAAGCAGACTTTCCCTACAGTGAGAAACACTGCCCAGTGCCCTGTGAAGAAGGAGCCACCAGTCTTTACACTCTTCCTCCTTCACTCCAAAATGACTGCAGGTACACAAAGAAATGTAAGGCCCCACCTCATGTGTTGGGGCGGGCCCCATGGAAATGCCAAAACTCAACAAGCACAAAAATCGATGTTACTTCTCTTCTATACTAATCGTGTTTCTTATCTGTATGAGCTCCTTTTCTTCCATGGACAGTCCCCACCACAGGTACCATGTCCTCAGTCACTGCCTGGCAGCAGAAGTGACAGACATCCAGTAAGAAACACTATAAAAACAGCAGAGGCTATTAACAAAATAACCCATCAAAATAATCATGTCTGAGCAAGCTGGTAGTTCCTTACCATATAAATCCCTACATACAGTGAATATAGCCCTGAAAAACAATCCCTTTTCTTTTTTAAGGTCCCTGCCCTTAACTGAACAATGATGGGGGAGACAAAAGGTTTGTCTGCAATAACCAAGCATGAACCGTCAGTTCTCAGTAAAGTTTATTTCCGCTCCCTGATGTGTTCTGTTTCCTCCCTCTTCCTAGATGTGTCAAATCACAGATTCGTTTATCCCTCAGTCACAGCCAAGAGAATGACTCAGGCGCCACAGAGCCTGTCGATTATTTCAATTTCCTAGGCTAAACTCATCATTGCCCACTTCTTCTCATTTCTTATCCTCTGCTCATTTTCTTGAGACCTGTTACTTTTGAGATGACACAAGGCATGACAGCGATGAGGGTGAAATGACAAGAAATCCAAAACAGATGAAGGGAGCTAAATTCTGATACACTAAAGAGAGATCTAAGAGAACTTTGTTCACTGCCCAGAAGGACGGGCTCATCATTCATCCATCCATCCATTCAGCAAATATTTACTGAGCATGTCCCATGAGTTAGCTTGTCTACCATGCCACTGTTTATACAAGGCTTGCTAACATTAGCTTCTAGAGGGGGGTTCTACAGCCAAAACTTCTGCTTGAATACAGATGTGGGTGTGTACCCATATGTATGTGTAATACTAAGATACTCACTAACCAGAACTGGGCAGCCCCTGAAAGCCTAGAGATAAGATATTCTATAGTCAGAAGGCGCTAGTCTAAAGCCCCATAATAAAGAAACTCCTAGAGGCAGTGTTTATGAAAGACCATAAACTTTCAGCTGCACCCACACAGGAAGACAAAAGTTCTGTGGAAGAACACACGATTCTGGCAACCAACTTCTGCTGTCTGGGGACACAGGTTAATCCATCAGTTTATTAACCTGACATTTCTAAGAACTTTTACATGCACTAACATAAGAAATGTCCCCCAAGTTCTGTAATACAGGTATTGGTATTAATATTCCCATTTTTCAAATTAACAAACTGAGGTTCCATTTAAGAGCAAAGCATGTATTCAAGGGCACTTAGAAAGTAATGGAGCCAGAACTTGAATCTAAGTTTGCAATTCGTGGATTCAAGCATTTTCTAAAAAGTAAAAATAAATTATTATTATAGCTTATACAGTAACACCTAATTTCTTCTTACAATTAGCATATGTTATTTTGAATTTTGTTTTAATTCACATAAGTATAAATTGTCTCAGAGCCTCTAATAATTCTTAATTAGACTCTTCTCTGCTCCTGGTTATTACATGCCACCTATCCCTGTCTTTCTCACGATATCTGCATGAGAGTGAGAATGAACTGTCCTGGTGATAAAAACTAACCTCAAAGGGTCATTTTCTTCATGCCAAGCACTAGGATAAAGTTCTTGACTTGTAGTTTCTCACTGAAACCTTGCAGGAACGCTCTGAGTCAGTGCTAATAGTACCATTACCATCAGCATCCTTGTTTATAAGGAAGGAAAGAAGGCACAGAGAGTTTAAGTAACTTGCCTGAGTTCACACAGATAGGGGGGATTCACACTCGTGATCTCCCATTGCCCCGTCTGTGATCTCCACCTGTGAGAAGTTCTGGCTCTCCTAACACTCTCATCTCCTCTCCTGTCCCAGCTCCCACCGGCCTGTTTCTCAGTGCCAGCGAGAGACTGCCTTTCACATGTGCTGGTTTGGTTTCCTCCATCTTTGATTTCTCCCCGATAAGAGCCCTGGTTCACCTGCTCTTGGCAGCTTCTGCTTCCACCTGGCACTGACCTCCCGGCATACCTAAGGATGTTCCTGCTGGAGAGGAACCCACCTTGGGGTATATAGCAGGGCTTCTCTAGGACCATCTTTTCCATCAGGGTTTGAGCTCATTCTTGCCAAAAGCTCTTAAAGGAACCAAAGCTTTTAAAAATAGCCCTCCACGTTTTTAAAAAATCAATTACTCAACCAAGTTAACAGTGGCTTTCTCTTAAACAGAATATTTGGATTTGCATCACATTATCAGGAGATTTAAATCACATGAATATGTGGGGGTGAAATGCATTAAGGTCAGATTAACCTGAGGAACAAAACTGACTTGCCCTTTTCTTTCTACAAACTACAAATTCTGAACCAACTGTACCTACAGATAACCCACAAAGGGAGCTGTCCTCAGCACAGGCGCTGTAATATGTCCATGATGCTGAGAGGTGTGTGAAGAGGAAATGAACACGTACAAAGCACCTATTATGTACTAGATGTTACGTGTTTTACAGGTATAAATTAAATAATAATTCCACAACAACCCTAGCAAATGGGTCTTCCAAAGCCCATTTTACAGATGGGGAAGCAAGCTCAGAAAAGTCACATCAATCAGCTGAAGATCACAGAGCTGGTAAGTGGCACAGCTGAGATTTGGGTCCTCCATCGGCTTGCCCCCAGGTTCTTGCTGCAGGGACCATTCTCTTCGATACACTGCTTCCCAGAGTGTTCTATCAAAAGCCCTGCAACACAGGGCTTAACTCTTCGACTACAGTACAGAGCTTGATTAAAAGGAAAAAAAAAAAAAAAAACCCAGGAAGAAATGAGATTCTGATATACAGATGCTCCCAAATGGCCCTGGGATCCCAATTGCCAGCTGGGTCAGCAATGACCCAAGGAAAACAGCCTTTCTTTACTTTCCACGGGCTGGCCACGAGCCTGTTTCACTCCCTGTTCTTTCTCTTGTTGCTCCCTGCTGCCCGCACTCCATGTCTTTCCGTGTGTGTGTCTGTGTGTGTGTGTGTGTGTGTGTTTCTGCCTCCGTCTCTCTTTCACACGCGCGCACACACACGCACACTCACTCAGGAATACCTCGATCTAGCAGCCGGAGCAAGCGAAGGTACCAGAGATACCACTGGTCCCAGAAGCGGTCCGTCATCCCACCCTGAAGTCATCCTTCACAGCCAGTCCCTCAGCAGAGCCTCATCCCACCACCACCGAGTCGAGGAGGCCGGAATTCCTTGACGCTGAGCTCTCACGCAGCCTGCTCTGAGCAAATGCCTGCCTGCGAAGACAGCCACCAGTCCTCCCACACAGAGGCTGACTGTGCCTGAGCCGTTTCGCAGCAACAAAGGAACAAGTGCAGAACACCGCCGCCTTGTGCAGACCTAGCCTGCAGGGGCCCAAGGGGAGGTCAGAGATGGCAGGGGGAGGGGAACCAGCAGGGCTCTCACAAAGAGGCGAGGTTGAGAGGTGGACTTGGGAATGAAAATCCACACTCTAGGCCACGTCTTGAATTTCATTCCAGAATCTCCCACCATCCTGGCTTCCCCTGCCTCCCACACCAGAGGCCAGCAGCTCCCCTAATGGGACTGGGGTAGGAAGGCAGGAGCTCAGCCATCTAGGACTCTAAGACCAGCCCAGAAAACCCACAGCCTGACTGCCTCACTCCATAAGGACCACAGACACTCCTGCCCAAGAAAGCAAGGTCCACAGAAAAGGAGCAGAAAAGGGCCACAAACCCTTTCTCCCTATGTCCATTCAGGAATCCTCTGTTACAGTGGAGATAGGACAGGCTCTGTAGTCACCCAGTCATGGGTTCAAATCCTGCTATCACTTAGCTGCTTGGCCTCAACCAAGTTTCTTCAACTCCTTAAGCCCCAGCTACCTCCTTGTAAATCATAGAGAACATTTGCCCCACAAAGGTATTGTGAAGTTCTAGGGAAAGGAAGGAGGCATCATTTCTGGGAGAGTGGTGCTCAAGGGTTTGTCCCCCTTCCGGCCAACCCCTCTCCTTTTCGCCAGCTTCTCAGTTCCCACACATCCATACATTCTGTAGTTTTCCACCTCCGGCCCTTGCTCCTTCTCTTCCGGACAATACCATGGCTTCCTCTGATTTCCCCAATGTCTACTTCAAATGCCACAAATCAGGCTGCCAACCCAGGTCCTCTCCTTTATATTCCATTTCACTTTCTCCTTGTATAAGATTCTGCTCCCATATTCGATCATTAAATCCATGAATACAGGAAGTGCTTTGTAACCACCATTGTATCCCCCAATGTACTTCGTATAGTGCCTTGAACTTTGCAAGTGCTCGAGTATTTACGACCTGAAAGACGAACAGGCAAGTGAGTCTGGGAATGCCACACAATTTCATTCTTTCAGTTTTGTTTTGTTTTTTTTTTTTTATTGAAATTCAATTAGCCAACATACAGTACATCATTAGTTTCAGATTGTAGAGTTCAAGAATTCATCAGTTGCGTATGACATGCAGTGCCCATTCCATCACGTGCCCTCCTTACACACCATTTCATTTTAATGGCAAAGAGCAGAACGCACCATGGCATCCAAGTTCCTGGGCACACCCTAAGGTGTACAGGAAGACGACAGGGCTCTCTGTGCTTGCCCTGCTGGGAGCCCATTTGACGGTGGACTGACTGGTCACCCACAGGGTGAGGCTGTGCCCCTGGTGACCAGGAGGCCTGCTCACAGAAATAAAACCCAAGGGGACTCTAGGTCCAGGACAACTTTGTTCTCTAAGCCCCAAAACTACCCAGCCACAGCTTTTTTCACTCAGCCCATGCCAGCAATGCCTTCTCACTGTCCTAACAGAAATGTTGGCTTTCCTGGCCTCCTGGTCTCTGCTGGGCAGCTGGTGGGAGCAGTCCGCCCTCAGCATTTGCCCTTCCCAAGAGCATAGGCCTCCCAGATAAGACCGGCCGCAGATTAGGGAAAAACTCAGACTGAGGAGGAGGCTGGGGTGGGCCTGGGGGTGGGTTGTGAGCTAGGAGGGAAGGAGAAGAGAAAGCAAGTGTGGCCACAATCTCCCCCCTCCCCTGCCACCCTCTGCATCAGCACCACCACTGCCTCATGGTCCCTTCAGAAAGGGCAGCAGTGGGACCGAGCGGACACACTGCCTAAAAGCCACTTCTCAGAATCTGCTAGTATTATTTTGTTATTACCTTAAATGGACAAGACTCCAGCCTGTAGTTCACACAAGAATGCAAGCTCCTCCTCTCTCCAGACAGAAGTGCACTGACCGCGGAGCCTCCCCCTTCCTTCCCAAGCAACAGAATCCATCATTCAGGTGTAGCCAGTACTCTGTAGCCCACAAAAGACAGTCATATCCATCATTTCCTCTGGGTCTCTGAGCAGCCCTGCAAGGTCTGTAGGATAGGGATCATTTCCCCGAGGCTACAGCAGAGAGAAGTGCCTTCCAAGAGGTTCAACAACTTGCTTACCATAGAGTGCCTAGTAGGTAGCTGCGCTGAGAAAGAGATCCATACCATCTGTGTCCTCCCAAAGAGAGTTTCCGGGGCTCTGGAATGTTCCCCGAGGAACTGTGACACATTTCCCAGAGCAATGGAAGCCCTTCCAGAAGGTCAGGACCTGGGGAACAGGGCTGCTTCCCAACAGGGGGCTCTTCCAGGACACTGTCAGGCCACACCATGGGCAAGCAGGCCTCACTAATGCCGTTTACACATTTCTTTAGCTCCTGGCTATGGCTGCCAAGGGAGAGCATCTCTGCATAAGAATGCTGAAAGAGGGGGCGCCTGGGTGGCCCAGTAGGTTTAAAGCCTCTGCTTTCAGCTCAGGTCATGGTCTCAGGGTCCTGGGATCAAGCCCTGTATTGGGCTCTCTGCTCGGCAGGGATCCTGCTTCCTCCCTCTCTCTCTGCCTGCCTCTCTGCCTCTTGTGATCTCTGTCCGTCAAATAAATAAATAAAATCTTTATTAAAAAAAAAAAAAGAAGAAGAAGAATGCTGAAAGAGGCTTCCTATAACACAACTTGAGAGAAATCTGAAATAGGGGACTGAGGAAGCCACACATGGCTCACCCACCATGCAGGAGACCCAGACAGAGATGGGCTGATAGAAGAAGGTTACGATGACTGTGTGGACACTGTATAGACCAGAGTCCTCTGTTCCATGACCCACTCTTGGCTTAGAGAAAGCAGCTGGCCCTGTTCCCCTCCCTCTGGTAACCAAGGGCAATTCCACACAGCTTTGTTTTCAGAGAGAGAAAGGAAATAAATGTGTTAAAGAACAGTATGGGTGGAAACACTTCCCCCACAAACTATGAACCTAGGAACATAAGCATTACCTATTGGGTCAGGCCCAGGATGAACCCATTCAGCTGGGAATTTTACTAAAACCAGCCCCAATCAATCAAGCTGGGCTCCTTAGAGCTCCCCGGCCCACCAATGCTCATTTTTCCAGCCCCCATGGAGCCTTTTTAAGTCTTAGTGCAAATGCAGCCCCTCTAGTCGTTGAATAAAACAGCGAGTTGCCATTTAGCTGCAGGGCAATTAGAAAGGATGGGGGACTGGCCAGGACATAGCTTTATTAAGTTTTGTTGGCATTATTTTCTCTTAAACAATGCTTTCTCAGTGGCTGCTTCTTTCATCATGGCCAAAGCAAGCATGACCATTCCCATTGGCATGGTCCCTCCAGCCTCCCTAGCTGGCTACAGAGACATACTCTTCAGGGACAAACGGCCTCTCCAGGTCAGCAACAGTATGTCTATTCCAGAGGGCTGATGCTCACTGGTTACTCGATGTCACATCACAGATATGTTGCCTTCTCTTCAGTGTTCCTTCTTCTTAACTTGGCACTGTTCTTTCTCCCTCTCTCCACCCGCCCCAACATGAAAACACTGTGTTCCCGATCAGATAAAGCAAGCACAGTGTATGGAGCAGAAGGCAAACAGCATGGAGGGAGGAGAGAACCAATCGTGTCCCCAATTGTTCCCACTCATCTCCTGGGATGATGACCGCCATTCCCACATCAGCACCGGCCAGCTCCTGAGACACACGGGGCGATGAGACAAGGGAAAACCACAAAGGAGGCAGCGTGGATGGGTACCAGAACAGAGACAATCCGCCAACATGGAGTTCTTCCCCCCGCCCCGCCCCAGGAAGTGAGCTCCATCAGGCTGCCATTTTGCCCTACAAGCTGTGCTTCAGTTGCAACATGAATCAAACACTCCAACAGACACCATCCTCAGCCACCTCCCACACCACTTCTGTCCCGCTGGCGATGAGCACCCTAGTGGTGAAGTGAAGCCTGTGGCAGTACATTCTCTAGGACACCATCCATGGGATGGGAAGGACCCCGACCAAGCTCTCCTAGGAGAGCCTGGTATGCCCAGGTCAAGAGGCTCCTTAGGTCCACACCTGAGGACAGCACCTATGACAAGTATCACTTATCAAATTGAAATTCAAGTCCATCTCTCCCAAGAGGCCTTTCCCAGCTAACCCCTTTCCTTCTCTACCTCAGAGGCTCTCAGAGTTTAATGGGCAGCAGAATCACCTCAGAGGGTTGTTATCCACGCAGAAAACTAGGCCTCAGTCCCAGAGGCCTGCATATTTAACGAGCTCCCCAGACGATTCTGTCTCCAGCTCTCCTCTCTTACATGCAGCCCTGACTTTATTTAACTCTTCTGGTTGAATTCTAGTGTGAACCTAACTCCCCACACACCCCAAGAGTCCAGTAAGGAGGGAGATTCTGGGTCCCCTGGAAGGTAAGGGGAGGTCCCACCTCCCAAGTCCTCCTAGAGGGCCCTAATGGAAGAGCTTAAGAAGCTGTCCGCTGGGAGGGAAAGAAATCAGCCTCATCTCCCCACAGGCTCCAGAAAGCGCTCATTCTGCCCTGGGTCCACTGCACATCTGCACAATAACTTTAAATGTCACCTCAAATATCAGGCCAGGCAGCAGGAGGGAAAGGCAGAAGCTAATTAGCCTGCCTTGCCCTGGCTTTTGTGTCGCTTTCATCCTTGCTCACCTCTAGCCTCCACTGAGATCTTTAACTCTCCCTTGGCCAAGGAGCCCCTGCTCATGAAGCCTGCACACAACCTTTCATCGCACGGGGCACTAAAGCAAACTGTTTAATGGAGGAGATGCAATCCCTCCCTTCCCTCTGTTATGAGTATTTACAGTTCTTCCCTCTACCCCTGCCACTCAATAGAACCCCATGTTGCCCTGAATATCCAACCACAGCACGCCACCCCAAAACTCCCACCCTCTGCCCCAAGAGCCAGACTCATCCTCTCTTTCTCTGCCTCTTCAAAGCTTACGCATCCCAGGTCTGTGGAAAGTATCATGAAAATCTCATCCCCTCTAAGGGTCTCCTGATGAGATCTTTACATTTAGGCCCTTGGGGAGTATTTACATTTTGGCAAAAGATATTGCTTCAAAGCAAGGGGGGAAAAAAGCTCATAAATACAGAGAACATACTGGCGTTTACCAGAGGATGGGGGGAGGGCAAACAGGTGAAAGTGGTTAAAAGGTATAAATTTCCAGTTATAAAATAAATAAGTCAGGGTGTCCAGGTGGCTCAGTCAGTTAAGCATCTGCCTTCAGGTCAGGTCATGATCCCAGGGTCCTGAGATCAAGCCCCACGTTGAGCGCTCTGCTCAGCAGAGAGTCTACTTCTCCCTCTGCCTCTGCCCACCACTAGCTCCTCTGCTTGTGCTTTCTCTATCAAATAAATAAATAAAATCTTTTAAAGAAATAAATAAATAAGTCATGGAGATGTAATGTACAACACAGTGACTATTGTTAATAATACCATACTGCATATTTGGAAGTTGCTAAGAGTGGATCTTAAAAGTTCTTATAACAAAAAAAAATTGTTAACTATATAAGGTGGTGGACATTAACTAGACTTATTGTGGTGTTCATTCTGTAATATATACAAATATCAAATCACTATTTTTAAAATCACAAATCACTACGCTTCAAACTAATTTGTCAATTATACCTCAATAAAAAAAAGGAAATGGAAAAAAAATAATATGGTGTGTTTCTACCATCATCAGAGATGCTAAATTAACATCTTACTCTTTGTTACCAAATTAACATTTAATTTTGAGGATGTTTGTATATGTACATGATCTGGTGTTAAAGAGCTTAATTTGTGCAAATTATGATTTGGAATAACAAATTATGATTTTTGAATAACAATTTATTCAATTGTTAAAAAATTTTTAAAAAGGCAGGGTGCAGAAGTCTGGGCCTTAGATAAGCAGTGTGGTGGCAGGGGATAAAGGTGGCAAGGAGAAGCTCTTCCTTAAGCCTTATGGGCTTTTGCTGTTAAGCCATCCTGATGAAGGCAACTCACAGGAGCTGGTTCCTCCACTATTCTCCACAACTCACTCCCCTGACCTCCTATTTCCTACTCAGAACATCATTAGCTGGTAGGCACCTTCTCGCTCTAAAGCACCAAAATTATAAAGTAGTTCTTCTTGAAGAAGAAGGAAAAAAAAAAAGCCACTATATTGTTGGGAAGAACACCTCAGAACCCGACCCAGGAGACCTAGGTAATCGGCCCAGACAGTTCTTTATTATCTCCTATGTTTCTCTCACAGCCAGTAAGGTGCTGCCACCATCTTACCTCCACTAAGAACAGGGCCTTCACTCGAGGTGATATGACTCAAAAGACCGTGGGGCACTTCAATCTTGGGGTCCGTTCACCCTGGTGAGTTTTCTCTGAACTCTTCCTCTCATCTCTTAATTCCGGCAGTTCACCAACACAGAATCAGGAAAACCTACATCGTCAGTCACCACAGCTGAAATCTTACACCTCCTCACCCAGCCCACAGGAAGTCCTACTGTAGAGAATTGTCTCCCTTCTTCTCTCTTCATCTCATGCCTTCTCATCTCCTTCAAGAGCTTTTCCAAATAGCCCACCTCCCCACATCCCCCACTCCATAAAATCAGGCAACAGACTATAATGACCAGGGTTTAAAATAATGAATATGAAGTTAAACAGGATCAGAGAGAGCCCACGGTCCCATCAGAGGAATACAACATCTTGGTAGGCATAAATCTAGAACTAAACATCTTTTTCAGTACTCTAATTTTTTTTTTCAGGGATAATGTATGATCTGTGAGTGTTCCATAGGGTGACCCACTATCACATCAGAGCATCTGACATACCTGAACGCCCTCACCCCGGCTCCCCACCCCAGGAATGGGTAACCAGAGTAGCTACACACTGACCAAGTTCAATTCTCTCTTTCTTGGCCCTCATGTTCAAAAAGAAAAGAATCCGTTGCCATGATCACTTTACTTTTCAGAAAATGAATTCTGCTTATGGTTCTTAAAAAATAACTAATTCCCATAAATCTACAAATAATCTCTTTCTAATCTGTTTATACTGCTAATCTGAAGTCTTCTCAGTGTTGGGAAAGGGCTTAAGCTTTGAAATCAGACCAAATGGGTTCAAATCCCAAATTTCTTCTTCTAGCTGAGTAAATCGAGACAAATCACTTAACTTCTGTACATTTAACTTTCTCCATCTTTTAGATAAAGATAAGATTGATCTTACAAAATCTGAATGACCTTTAACAAGAAAAAAACAAAATAACATATAGAAAATATGAAGCCCTGTCCCTAATATATACTAGGTGCTTCATGAACTTGGTGCATTCTCTTACGATAGAAAACAAGCTCCTATCAGATTGGAATTCTAAAAGCATATGACCTGAGTAGACAGATAAACTGGAAAAAACAAAAACAAAAAATCCCCAGTGTCAGTTTTGCCACTGAGGACAACTCTAAGCCAGTGGCCCTTCCAAAGCCCTGAGTCAGGGACAAGTCATAACACCAGATGCCTGATCTTCTCTACCCCTGCTTCAGGCAGGGGCACATTTCTGGATCTTACTTGCCCAACTGCCCCAATTCATCTGGCTTCTTCCCTCTGCTGCAAGGTTGGAAAGTTCTAAGAAATATTCAATTATGAAAAATCCTTTGACGATGCCCATAGGAACTGTGTGGATGACCCTCTGCACGGAGGAGGTGGGAAAGTCTCTGGAGTTCCCGCGTGAGTTTCCCTGTCCTCTGATGATATGGCTTCCCTGAAAGCCCACCAGTCTGGCCTCGAAGCAGGTATACAGGAAGGCCTACTTAAGGATAGCATGAAGAACAAACCATCCAACTTCAAGAAGAAAAACTTTTATAGTCTAAGAATAGGAAGTTTCTCCTAAGCATTTAGACACAAAGCTCAATATATTGACTTGTATAAGGATTATTTTTTTAATCTCTCGAAGTATATACCAATCATAAGGAGAATAAGGGCTGGACAACAGCAGTGAAAGGAATTCTTTTCACTGTATATATTTTTTTAACATCTTAATTTTGTTTTTTTTTTCCAGTGTTCCAAGATTCATTGGTTATGCACCACACCCAGATTATGCTGAGTGAAATAAGTCACTGTATATCTTTCTACACCATTTGAATTTTGACCTTTGGACTATATCACCTAACTTTTTAAAAGACCTCTTAAGAGGGAGATGGGGAAATGGTTGAGCCCAGTGATGGGTATTAAGGAGGGCACAGATTGCATGGAGCACTGGGTGTTATATGCAAACAATGAATCACGAAACACTACGTCAAAAACTAATGCTATACTGTATGGTGACTAATATAGCACAATTAAAAAAAAAAAAAGAAGATAGAGTCAAGAATAAATAAAACTGTCCTTGGAGTCTAGCTGCCATGTGGTGAGAAGCTCAAGCCACATGGAAAGGCCCCACAAAGGAGAACCAAAGATCGGGATGAGAACCCCAGCGAGTCCCAGCCCTACCCACATCAACCGGCTGCCATATGAGTGAGACCACTCTGAAGCTCCCAGCCATCCCAGCACCCAGGCAGACACCACATAAAGCAGAACTGTCTGGTCAACGCTCACCATCATGAGAAACCACATACTGTGGTTCTAAGCCACTAAGATTGGGGGTGGCCTGTCACAGTGTAACAACTAAATGAAACATGGAGTCATTGGTGAATGGAGAACAGTTACATCCACAAGACTGGATGAGATCACCGATGAAGCATTGAAGAGGATTGTGCCTTATTTCACCTAGAAGACAAAAGCATGCCTAGTCTCAGGGCTGTATCTTTTTATCTACCTATCTACCTATCTTGCAATTGGAATTCTGAAGACAAGATTGTCGTAGGGGTGTTTAATTAACATGCTTGCTTGCACCTTAAAAAGAAGTCAGATTTTTCTCTGACAGGAAGTAAATATGTGTGATTTGGTTGCTTGCTTTGACAAGAAGCGCTGCCTTTTCCAATCATTAAATTTGCATCTCCAAAAGCTTGAAAAAATATATTTAAGACTATATAAAGTATACAATATGCTAGAAAATATATAATTTGTAACCATTTAAATATGTGGGTAAAAAATGTTTAATGTCATCTTAAATGTGTGTGGGGGGTGGTGTGTAGTTTTCCATCTTCTTTTAGGACAGACACAAGTAAAAAAAATCTGAAAAGCCCACTGAATTATCTGTGGTATACCCTCACAACGGAATATTGTGCAGCCACTAAAAAGAAGAATGATGAGGCTTTCTGTAAATTGATATGAAAAGATCTTCCAGAGATATTTTGGGGTTCAAAATGCAAAGGATAAAACAATATCGTTAGTATTCAGTTGCTCTTGATAAGAAAGGCATAAAATAAGTACGGATTCCAATTTGCTTGTATTTGCAAAAAGAAACACTGGAAGGCTTAGCAAGAAATTAAGGCTGACAGTTGCCCATAGTGGGAAGAGATTGGGTAGACAAATATAACAGTCATATAAAGACCTTTACACATTGTATTGATTTTTGAATAGTGTGAACTGTAGGATTTTTTTCAAGCCTTCACAGGAAAAAATAAGAATAGATAAAATTGCAAAAATAAGAATAATGCTAACAGATAATCTAGGAGACAAATATTCGCTACATTGCAACAATACATCATACAAAGGATTTAGTAGCTCCGACGTACAAAGAGCTCCTGAAAAACATTAAGAAAAAGTCAAAACAACTCAGTACAAAAATGGGTCAAGAACATAAATGGGCAATTCACAAAGAAGAAAAAACAGCTGATGATAAAAAGTAAAAAGATGTGGCGCCTGGGTGGCTCAGTGGGTTAAGCCTCTGCCTTAGGCTCAGGTCATGATCTCAGGGTCCTGGGATCAAGCCCCGCATTGGGCTCTCTGCTCAGTGGGGAGCCTGCTTCCCCCTCTCTCTGGCTGCCTCTCTGCCTACTTGTGATCTCTGTCAAATAAATAAAATATTTTAAATAAAATTTTTAAAAAGAGCAAAAAGGTGCTAACCTTTACTAATGATTGGGGAAACACAAAACAGCAAGCCACATTTGATCTATCCCACTGGACCTATATATATATCAAACCTATATATATATCAAACAAACTGACACAGTGTTTCAGAACTCAGTTTGACAGTACCTATCAACATTTCTAAAGTGTATAGCCTTCAGCCCAGCAATCCTATTTGTAAGACTTTCAACTCCTGCACTTACACAATGCACTATGCCCTATAATAGCCAAAAAGGGGAGGTAGGGTTCCTGGATGGCTCAGTCAGTTAAGCATCTGACTTCGACCTAGGTCATGATCTTGGAGTCTTGAGATCAAGCCCATTGTCAGGCTCTCCGCTCGTCCCTCCCCCTGTTTGCTCTCTCTCCCTCTCTCTTCTCCTTCTCTCTCAAATAAATAAATAAAAATCTTTTTTAAAAAACTAACAAAGGTAACCTAAATGTCCAACAATAGGAACTAGTAAGATAAATTATAATACCGTTACAATACAACCTAGGTTATACTTAAACTTTAAAAAGGACAAGCAGTGGGCGCCTGGGTGGCTCAGTGGGTTAAGCCGCTGCCTTCGGCTCAGGTCATGATCTCAGGGTCCTGGGATCGAGTCCCGCATTGGGCTCTCTGCTCAGCAGGGAGCCTGCTTCCCCCTCTCTCTCTGCCTGCCTCTCCATCTACTTGTGATTTCTCTCTGTCAAATAAATAAATAAAATCTTTAAAAAAAATAAAATTAAATTAAAAAATTTAAAAAAAAAAGGACAAGCAGTTTTATTTGTAGTGACATGAAAGAATGTCTGTAATATATCATTGGGTAGGATAATACAATTTATAAAACAATTTGAAATAATTCATATTATCCAATTCTTGTGTGAGCATAAACTATGGGTACATACAGACACACTATGAGTATGTATTTCAACATGCATAGGAGTTCTGATAGGATATAACCAAACTGTTAACAGTGGAGGGGGAGAAGGTGGTTAGAAAATTATAATTTTATAAAAAAATTTTTTAAGATTTTTTATTTATTTATTTGACAGAGAGAAATCACAAGTAGGCAGAGAGGCAGGCAGAGAGAGAGAGAGGCAGAAGCAGGCTCCCTGCCGAGCAGAGAGCCCGATGCGGGACTCGATCCGAGGACCCCGAGATCATGACCTAAGCCGAGGGCAGCGGCCTAACCACTGAGCCACCCAGGCGCCCCTAATTTTATAAAATTTTATGTTGCTCTCATTTTTCACTTTAAGCTTTTCTACTTGTGGTAACTTTCAAGGCATTTAATTAATCAGGTTGACTGAAGTAGCAGCTCAGGCCTTTTCTGAAAAATGAGTGCCTCAAGGCCGGGCTAGCAAGCTCCTTCTTCAGTTCCCACTCACAGGATCTGGAACATGATAGTCTCCAGAGAAGCCACAGGTCATAATAACCAGCTCCCCGGACTCCTATACCTGTCCACTGGCTAGCAGACACAGTCTGTCCCCCACTTCACTCCACACCCTGGCTCACCCCCAGAGTCTGGATGGCCGCTCTATGACCTTACCCAGCATTCAGTACAACCCCAACTCTCCTCAGCCTAGTCCCTTAGTGGCCACTCAGACACCTTTGGGACTTTGGTCAGAGACAGCAACTGTTTCGTGCCAAGTTCCCATTCACCAAGGGCAGTGATTGTCCAGAACTTCATGGAAAGTAAAGCTACCCTTTTCCTCTTTGTATTAATAAATATCTTTGAGACAAAAAAGAAAAATTCTGGGCCCACACACAGGATGGATTGGAAATAGCAGAGCTGTCAATTAGTGGCATCTGCCAGGACAAGGCAGGAAGAGTGGTGAGCACATGAGCTCTCCTGCCTGCCATCCCTGCCCTTGTGAGCAGGGCTGTGACTCGCTAACTCGGACACCTGCAGAACTGCCGCCTCTACACAGTGTTAGACTTGGGTTGTGGTGAGCTGATGGTAGTGGGAGGTGGCTGGGGGCGAAGGAGGATGACAGCAGAGCGTGACTGTGTCCTTAAATGCCATGTCTATCAGGAGACCAGGTGAGGGCGTGGTGAGTCTGAGGAGGTAGAAGGAGCCTCCAACAATAGGTAGACATGAGGTCCCAAACAGCTGCAGACAGAAGCCTCTGAACGTCTAGGCACAGTGCAGGCCAGTAGCAAGCCCAGAAGTGGGTTCCATCTGTCCGGGCTTACGGAGTTCCTTATCCCGAGGACTCAGCAACTGTGACCACATAAGAACTGGCCTTGCACAATTTTGTAATGTCCAAGTGCCCTATTAATTAGGAATTCACTCATCTTTCCTATCCCTGCAAACAAAAACGGGGAAGGGAGGCGGGGGAAACCTCAAATCAAAAAAATCTCAGAACTTCACGTGTTGTAACTAAAAACACTCAATAAACAAAGCCAGTCCTTGGGCTCCCTTAGGGAGTAATTGTCTAAGAATGCTCCTTTTCTTTCAGCTGGTGAGAGAGAGAGAGAGAGGGAGAGAAAGGGAGACAGACATTTGTGGAGTTCATCTTGAAAGCATTAATTTTTCCAAACACCAATGTGCGGTTCGTGCGTTTTTCCTGCACAAGTGGCAGCAGGCAGTGAGGAGGGGGCTGAAGATACCCTCCGTGCAGGGTCTGCCTGTGGGGTTTCAGAGGAAGTGGTCATGGTGATGCCCCAGGGGAAGGATAGGACTTCAAGAAGCAGGGGCCCAGGCACCATGACCGGCCCCAAGAAGGGGTTGCACAAGGCCTGTGGTGCTGACGACTTGGGGTAGATTACTCTAATCCTAAGGGAAGAGAAGAAGCAGAGCCAATATCTCCACCCCCTTTCAGGACCATTCTCTAGGGGCTGAACTGGCAATTAACCAAAATGGCCTTCTTCCTCACCCATCCCTCACAACCTACAACCCTGCCAATCACATGCTGGCCTAGCCTTAGGACAGGCTGTCCACTTTTCAGGTAGAGGTCTTTAAACCACATCCCCTTCTTCTCCACCTCATTTATGGATGAAAGCGGAGAATGCAGTTTGCTCATCCATACGTAAACTATTCTTTGTTGTCCTGAGTCCATCCTCTTGAGGAAGTTGAGAGTTGAGGGCATTCTCCTCTGCAGTCTGTGCACAGAGGACAAGACACAACAAAACTGTCCACTGAGGCACAGGAAAGTCTCATTACCTTCTGAGGAGAGCAGATTCAACAATTAGGGTACACCAGAAGCCTGCTCAGTCTTAACCAGACATCCTCCAAGCAGATTACTACCACCAGGACATAGCCACATGCAACCACGTGCCAGGAGTCCCACTGGAAATCAATGCCCACCCCCAGACTTAAATGCCTTCTTACCACCAAGATGTCATATACCAATTCTAGTGCTTACTAGCTGTATAAAACTGATCAAGATACTTCATCTAAATGAGGATGAAAATAAACATTTTTAGGGGCACCTGGATGGCTCAGTCAGTTAAGCATCCAACTCTTAATTTGGGCTCAGGTCATGATGTCAGGATTGTGAGAATGAGCCCCGCATTGGGTTCTGCACTAAGTGTGGAGTCTGCTTAGATTCTCTCTCCTCCTCTCCCTCTGCCCCTCTTCCCCTACTCTGAAAAGAAAAAAAAGAAGAAAAATGGTTTTAAGTAAGTTGAGAAATTGAAAGGGCTGAGAAGAGTACTTGACACACAAGAAGTACTATATATGCATTACGATTATGATCCTTCACTCTCTACGTTAAGCTATCTCTTCCCTTTGGGCCATTGCATATGTTCTTTCCATGCTCTGGAACACTATTTCCCACCCTATCTTCATGGGACTCTCTGTGTTAATTCTCCAGGTCTCTAGGAAGGCTTCCTTTATATGGGCTGGGTGTCCCTGCACATACACCATCACACCCTGTACATCCCTGGTATCATATTCTGTCCCAATTGTCTACATGTCTATCTCCTCAACCAGGTCCTTCATCCATAGTGCCTGGCACAGAGAAGACACTCGATAAACTATATGTTCAGTGAAAGGAAAAACGAATGAAGCATAGGTGAAGAGTACTTTTCATGCATTCAAGTATTTGTCACATCCCAACTCTGTGTCATATCCTGGATTACACTTGCAAATACACAAAGGCCAGAACACCCACCCAGGCTGCTCTCCAGAAACTCATGGCCAGAGGTGCAGTTTTTGCCTTTTACCGGTAACTCGAGAAAAAAGATGAGGTGAGTGTAGCCCAGCCCAAGAAGGAAAGTGTTGGAGGGGAACACAGGTAGAGTTCCCTAGAGTAGGGTGTGCTTAACTTGAATGAAACAACAAAAGTCCTGAACCTAAGATTCTGTTTGTCATCCCTACAGATGAAGAATAAATGTAGGGGCACCTGGATGACTCAGTGGGTTAAAGCCTCTGCCGTCAGCTCCAGTCATGATCCCAGGGTTCTGGGATCGAGCCCCACATTGGGCTCTCTGCTCAGCAGGGAGCCCACTTCCTCCTCTCTCTGTCTGCTTACTTCTCTGTGATCTCTGTTTGTCAAATAAATAAATAAAATCTTAAAAAAAAAAAGAAGAAATGTAGCTTCGCTAAGAAAAACAAAAGAATAATAATAAATAATTGTAGCTTCACTAAGAAAAACAAAAGGTGGACCCTTCTTTATAAGGATGGTTTATTTATCCAAGTATCAATCTGCCTCTTTCGAGAAACACTGCTCAGTCACTATATCCATGCTGTCTGCAGAATATCATTACTAGACTGTAAACTCCTGCAAACAGAGATTGTAGTTTATTTTATCATAGTATATTTTTATATCCCATCCCACTCCTGTCTGCCCTGAGCACCAAGCACCTAGCATGCTGTCTTGCCCAGGGTAAAGGAACATTGCAGGATACAAGAGGAACTAGTCACTCATTTGGTATCATTTCTACCATTCTGCATTTCTCAGCATGTTGTTTTAGAGGTTTGGTTTTATTTTGTTTATCAACTTAAGGGAAAAGAAAAAAAGAAACGTCAGGAGTTAAAGGAGTATCTGTTGTTCCTTCTGCTTTTCTCTAGTGAAGCAGAATGGGCACCACCACAACCCCACCCACTTAAATAAAGCCTGCTCAGGGATGCTGGAGATCTACTTGGCTATGACTTTGTCAGAAGTCTTTGATAGCTCAAGCTCACTAAAGGGAAAAAAGGAAACAGAATTTCTACTTATAGTAAGAAAAAGCCAAAGCAACTTTTCCCTTTGAGATTACATCATAGATACCTGAGGTTATGTTTTCCATTCTACTTGACCTAAAAGTGAGGCAACATAAGATCTTTCCATCAGTGAGAAGTCCAAGGCTTCCTACCTCCAGAAGGACACTGGGGCTCCCAAACCCGAGCCCCGGGAGCAGGGGACTCCAGAGCTCTGCCACCCACTGCCGCTGTGGCAGTGTGACTGCACACCTCTTTGGGATGATTTCTGGAGACCCATGCTACTACCTCTGTCCTCCATGCTCCATGCCAGGACTCTGGTCCCACCATCGCTACCATTTTGAGGGCTATCTGTGGCATGTCATATCATGAATTTCAAAGCCAGATGAAAGTGACCTGGAAACTGTCTGCCCCATCATTTCCATCCTTCTTATGGATAATGCAGAGAAAGCTGGTAAGGCCTGAGGCACAGAGAATGTCCTTTTACCATGAGTACCAGAGAGAGAAAACATGCACGGTTGACTTTGTGTCGATCAATGGACATACACGTTCACACTGGCCTGCGGGTGCACCCATGCGAATACACCTCCATATATATTGTCAGGGAGACAAATTAGTCTGAATAACATTGGTAATGCCACCCTAGGCCCCAAGCTTGTCACTAAGGCAGCTGTGTCTCTGCCATCAGATACAATCTCCCTAGGAGACCAACTGGTTTGGAAACATAGAGGTAAAAAGGACAATTTGGAGACAGAAAGCTTATTTTTTCCTGATATCTCTGAGACTGAATGCACCCATACATGGAGATACAAAAAACCACTGCTCTTTAAAGTGTCACTGAGACCTAGTCTAAATGACACTGGCCTTGGAGCAATGTGTGCCATCCTCTCCTTCCTCCATGACAAGCCCATAAGAATGAATGGTCAGAAGAATGTTACAGAGTGTGTGTCTGGATATCTGCTAAAGCTTTGACAAATGTCCCCCACGATATTCTTACAGATAAGACAGTGAAAAATGACCAGGATTAGCATCTCGTTGTGGGGATTGCTACAAATGCACTACAAGGCCCAAAGAGTGTTTATTAGAATACAGTGAGTTTTAGGCAGGATGCTAGTCTCTGGTCATGGCCACAAAGCTCTTCCTTTGACTGCTGTATTTAACTTTTTTAAAATAATTATTTCCCAAGATGACAAGACAAAAGATATGCTTATATTATGGGCAGATGATACAAAACTGGTATGGCAGGTTTGATACTATAATAGATGACCAAAATCACTATGTAAATTTATTTCAGCAGATTTGAATACTAGGTCAATATTAACAAAGCCAAATTTTATGTCTGAGAACAACATTTTCATATAGAAATGTATATATCCCTCACCTAGTAACACCAGTCCTTTGTATCTATCCTAGAGAAACACGTTTATGTGAGTGCTTGTTCATGAAGCTCACTGCTGCATTGTTTATAATGTTAAGAAATATACATAAAAGTAAAAAACAGAAACAAAAAAGAATTGTTAAGTCAATTATGGAATATCCACAGTGAGAGGCAGAAGATGAGTGAGGCAGAAGATGTTCAAGACATGCCAATGCAAGAAGAAAAAGTTGCAGAATGATAAAAGAATGATATGCTAACCCCAGTCATATGCACATACAGAAATTTGCAAATTTACATATATTTGCATATGCAAATACACAGAAAGTTCTGCAAGTGTCCCTAAAAACTTCTATCAGGATCTACTTCTAGGGAGAAACTAAGTTGTTGTGAAATCAAAAAGGGTACCTGCAACATCAGAAATTCAGAATGTATTGCATTAAACTGTGTAATTTAGCTTTCTTTTTAAAGTAAAGTCTTACTTGTATCTTTAAAAAAAAAACAAGTTCAAAAATATGAGGAAAGGCACAAATTCTTGGGCTTTCTATTACAACCTAAAAGAGGTCAGCACTGTGGAAAGATTGCAGAAAGCTAATCCACACCACACAGAGTGCATTCAAAGTTTGGTGTGCAGACAGCCTGCGAGGACCAGGGATCACTAAGCTGGTCATGTCTGCAGCACTGGGTTGGATCCAATACTGACAGCACAATTAGGCAGAGACACTGGCAAAGTCAAATGCAACCAGAGGAAAGAAATGCAGGATCTAAAAAAACATGGCTTAAGAGTAATAATTGAAGAAACCATGACGGTTTAACCTCAAGACAAGAATATGGGGAGATAGATAGGTTCCTTCAAATATGAGGAGGGTTATTAAGCAGATGATGCAATAAACACTTATTTGGGTATTTTCCAGGGGTAACTACTAGGAATGATAAATACAAGTGATTCTTCCTATTAAAAATAAATTTAAAAAAGAAACATTCTAACTAATAAGAATGAATGACAACAGAAGAGTCTGTCAGGCATGATCATGAGCTCCCTGTCACTGGAAGGATTCAAGTAAGAGAGTCTACAGAAAAAGATATCGGATTACATTAGAAGCAAAACTGTGTAAACTTTAAGATCTCTAACAACCTCAATATTCTATGATTCCATATTTTGGCTGCAGAATCAATTTTCAATCAATAATGTACCCCATCAACTCTAAATCCCACAGGTGGTGTACTCTGCCACCAGGTGGCAGTAAATGCCTTGGACTCTCAGTCCTACACAGTAGATGTGGTGAAAAAATATTTGCAGTTTGCCAGTATTTTTTAAATTAAAAAATAATAATAATAAAAGAACAGATGCGAGCATTCAGCCTGTAAGTAGCCCCTCGCAAAGTAACAAGTATAATTCATAATTTTTCTGATAATTCCATCACAATGATTCTTAAGCACTTGGTTTCCTCTTAGGCACTTCTTTTGTACAGGGTCTACAAAGAGACCCTTATCTTCCGTGGCCTCCTCTCTCTGGTGTCAAGTTTCCTGACTTGCACACAGTTCCAGATCCCTGTGTCTCCTCTTAATGCAAAAATTCCCTCTGCTTCCTCCACAGCTGCAGACCATATCTGCTACTACAGTCTTTCTTCCCGACCTAGGAGAAGGACCAACAGGAGAATCAGGGAAACACCCCAGCCATTTCCTGCTCCTAGCTTTTCTGCCCCTGTATCCACACAGCTGAAGCCACAAAACAAGCAAGCAACAAACAAAAACAGAGCAGGCGGAGTAGCTGAGTCTCCACCCTGACAGCATGAAAGTATATGATTATCTTTTCCCAATTAGAAGAGAACAATCCCCCACCCAGCTCTTAAAGAAAAGAGAAGTAGCACAGCTGGAGACTTGGGGTGTGGCTTAAAATTTGAATACAATCAACAACCCTTGTCCTAGGCCCTAGCAACTCAAAATTCTGTTAACATTGCCTTGGTTACAGATCACTTCAGAAACCCTGGTTTTCAGAGAGTATTTTGGTAAGAGCTTGTGACTGAATGCAAATAACACAAAATTTTTTTAAACTTAGATTTAAAGTAGGTTCATCACAATAAACCATATTCTTGAGTCAAGGTCCTACTCTTTTAGCTAGTCTCGGGTAAAACACCTCTTTTTTCCAGAAAGCCTGCAGAAGCCTAAGATTATGTTGTTGCTCCTAATATATGCCCCTAATAGCATGCTGCACCTGCCCGTCACAGCCCCGTACCTGCCCCCATCATAGCCCTCCCTGCTCCTGCCCCATCATAGCCCAGCACCTGCCCTACCATAGCCCTGAACCTGTCCCATCACAGCCCTCTACCTGCCCCATCATAACTTTGCACCTGCCCTACCATAGCCCTGAACCTGCCCCATCACAGCCCTCCAACTGCCCTACGATAGCCCTGAACCTGCCTCATCACAACCCTGTACCTGTCCTACCCTGTTTGTGCTCATCACAGCCCTGCACCTGCCCTATCACAACCTTACCACATGTACTTAAGTGGCCTCTGTGCCAGCCGATTTCCCCATTACACTGAGGATCCATGAAGACCTAGACTGTATCTGCTTCTTTCACAACTGAATCCCCTAAACACAGTAGGACTCAATAAATATTCATGAGACTATTATAAACATACACATTATCAATTAACTAATTAATGTGAAGCCCAAGTCCAGGCAGCTGTTCCACTGAGGATAATATTCATCCATTCTACACGCATTTCCTGAGTGCCCCTTGTGCTGGTATGGGACAGGATGAGTCAAACCCAGGCCCAGCCCTTTGAGAACATGCCGTGGAGAAAGGAAGCCAAGACAAATACATAAATACCTACTGTGCAAAGCAGGCACAGGATATTAGGGAATGGGGAAACAGTGGCCAAGGCACGGGGATCACCAAAAAGTTCAAAGTAGCTGGAACTAAGGCAAAGGGAGAGGTAATACTGGAACCAGAGCCTGAAGGTTCTTCAATAACACCTTTAATTAAATAGCATGTGCCAGGCTAAGTGCTTTAGATTCATGACTTCATTTATTTCTTTTCTTTAAAATATTTTATTTATTTATTTGACAGAGATCACAAGTAGGCACAGAAGCAGGCAGAGAGAGAGAGGTGGAAGCAGGCTCCCTGCTGAGCAGAGAGCCCAATGCAGGGCTCGATCCCAGGACCCTGGGATCATGACCTGATGAAGGCAGAGGCTTTAACCAAGAGGCTTTAACCCACTGAGCCACCCAGGCGCCCTGATTTCATTTATTTCTTGAAATGATGCTATGTAAGGCACTATTACAGAGAAGGAAATAAGCTCAGAGAAGTCAATAAAATTGCCCAAGGTGGAACAGCCGGCAAGCAGCCAAGCTGGAACCCACATCTAAGCCAACCTGATGACTATGGCAGCAACGCCATGGTGCTTTGGAACCTGAGACACCAAGTTAAAGAGTTGTTACTTGACCCCATGGACAACAGGGAGCCACTCTGAGCAGGTACATGCTAAGGTCAAAGCATTTGCGTGGGAAGCTTAATCAGAAAAAAATGGAGGGAGTGGACTGGACAGTTAGGACTGAAGTCTGCCGCAATGGGCCAATGTTGTATTGTGAAATTCCTGACCTGGGAGAAAGAAGCAAGACTGGAAAGTTGATTCAGAGCTGAGGAATTCCAGAGGAAGAGCAGACACAGTGAGGGTGATCCCAAGGTGCACACCTGAGTCACCAAGAGGACAGGGATCCAGAAGTGTCTTGTGCATGCTGCTCCAGAGCCTCTGCATTGTGCAGGTGTGTGCACGTGTATGCAGGGTCTGCGGAAGGGCTACAGCCCTATGGGTGGGGATAAGGCAGCTTTAAGTCCTCAGAACTCCAGAGCAGGAAGTGGTCTAAAACCTCCCCACTCCTCACCTTCTCCCCAGGCATTGCTGCTAATTGCAAAAACTCCTGGAATTCCCTTAGCCACTCGACCTCCCTCTCCCACCCCTGGGGCATCTGAGCCCCCAGCAGCTTACAAAAAGCACAGGAGTAGTAAGAGTGCATGAAGCCTCACATAGTCATGTCCACTGAGGTATACTCTACTCTAGCCAGCCTGCCTTAGCACAGAGAATGCCTGGGCTCAAGCCAGCACCAAGAAACAGAAGAGGGCCAGATAGGAGCTATGGGCCCCAGGCAGTAATTCTGATTCCCCATAACCTTGAGCCAAAAGCTTAACTTCTCTGGATCTCAGTTTCCTCAACTGGAAGACAAGCAGTTTGGACCAGAATCAAAAGTTGCAAACTGAAGGCCAGCAAGCCAAACTCATCCTGCAAATGGACTTCGACCCATACAATGTCTTTTAATTGAATTAGTTTCAACATTTAGAAATCAAGCTATTTCACAAAGAAAATGCATATTTGAATTCTCTCTGAAACAAGATCTGGCCACAAGGAACTTACATTGCCAGGTGGCCTCCATTGGCTAGAGGTGAGCAGCTGCTGTCACCCTTGGATGAGGCACCACTCTCCAGTTTGACACAGTCCCCACCATACCCTACTGTTCCCTGCTAGTCTCCACTCATCACCTATGCTTGACCCACTTCGATCCTTCATACGAATGGTCTGGCTCCTCTAGGAACCTAAGAAGCTATTCTAAAAGATCATCATTATTAGGCTCAGGAATTGGGGGCAGTACACAAAAGCACAGAGAAGCTGGCAGTCAGCTCCCCACAATGGCAGGTGCAGGCTTCTCAGAGAAGTGGGGCCTTGCTGAAGCTGATGTGGGTTCATTAACACGTGTCAGGCCTGCCCACCATCCCCCCCCAGCCCCACCCCACCAAGGAGGAACAAGGAGGATGACATCAGCCTTGGACACAGTCGGAGAAACCCCATCATGAAGCAATTTGCTTCCCCAGCCACTCTAATTTAACAATTAGCTTAACAACCCTGGTCAGGCACTTGCTGCTGGAGCAGAGAAGTGATCCGGATCAGCAGCAGTTGCAGCCTAGAAGCTTCAGGAAGCCCGCTCCCCCACTGCCCTCCCTTCAGCTGGGTCTGCATCTGCCACTCACATACATAGATATTCTAAATATCTCCAAAGAGCTTCCCCTTCTCTTTGAAACTCCCAGTTGGAGTCCTTGGACACTCCCCCTGTGTCCAAAATCAGTTTCTTCTGCTACAACTTCAGCCTGTTCTCTCGGTCTGTCCTATAGAGATTCTGGTCCCGTCACAGGAAGCCAACCAGGCCAGTGTGTTTAAGTCAATCACTTCTCTGGTCTCTTGGGGGTGGGCATGGAAAGGAAGCCTGCACAGAGGCCACACTGCTGGGAGAAGGATAAATTCACAAAGCTGGCAGGTTTGGGACATTCTGGGCACAGATGTGAACTCCGAGAACAAGTCTAGGGAGCTGGCTTGCCCTACCTGGACAGCATGCTCAGCCCCCCATCTGCATCCCTGAGGGCCTCTCAGTGGAATGCACAATACTTCCCTCACCCAGCTTCTCCTGCTCCTGCCTCCAAGTCCTTTCTCAAGCTGCACCCTAAACCCCAAATGCCAAATTTTAGAGAGAGACATGCATGCTGGTATGGGAAGATTGAGAAGAAGAGTCCATAAAGCCACAAATCCACAGAAACTTGGAAGCTAATTTATTTATTTATTTTAAAGATTTTTCTTTCTTTATTTACTTATTTGACAGGGAGAAAGAGTACAAGCAGGGGAGCAGTAGAGGGAGAGGGAGAAGCAGGCTCCCTACTGAGCAGGGAGCCTGATGTGGGCTCAATCCCAGAGCCCTGGGATCATGAGCTGAGCCGAACTGAGCCACCCAGATACCCCAACTTCAAAACTATTTTAAAATACAAATCAATAATAAAATAAAAAATAAACTTAAACAAATAAATAAGCAAAACCACAAGGAGATACCACCTTATACCAGTTAGAATAGCTAAAATTACAAGACAGAAAACAATAAATGTTGGCAAGGATGTGGAGAAAGGGGAACCCTCTTATACTGTTAGTGGGAAGGCAAGCTGATGCAGCCACTCTGGAAACAGTATGGAGGTTCTTCAAGAAGTTGAAAATAGAGCTGCCCTAAAATCCAGCAATTTCACTACTATTTACCCCAAAAGCACAGATGTAGTGTAAAAAAGGGACAAATGCACCCCAATGCTCAGAGCAGCAATGTTCACAATAGCCAAACTGTGGAAAGAGCTGATATGTCCTTAAATAGATGAATGATAAAGAAGATATGGTTCACATATACAATGGAATATTACTCAGCTATAAGAAAGGATGAATACCCACCATTTATGTTGACATGGATGGATGTGGAGGGGATTATGCTGAGTGAAATAAGTCAAACCATGAGAGACTATGGATGTCAGGAAACAAATGGAGGGTTTCAGAGGGGAGAGAGATGGGAGGATGGGGTAACAGGGTGATAGGTACTAAGGAGGGCATGTGTTGTGATGAGCACTGGTGTTATACACAACTAATGAATCATTGAACACTGTATCAAAAACTAATGACATACTCTGCAGTGGCTAACTGAACATAATAAAAAAAGACACACACAATTATCATATGGTTTCACTCATATGTAGAACATAAGAAATAGTGCAAAGGACCATAGGAGAGGGGAGGAAAAACTGGATGGGAAGAAATCAGAAAGGGAGACAAACCATGAGAGACTCTTGACTCTTGGAAATAAACTGAGGATTTCAGAAGGGGACGGGGGTGGAGGATGGGGCAACTGGGTGACAGGCATTAAGGAGGACACATGATATGATGAGCACTGGGTGTTATATGCAACTGATAAATCATTGGACACTACATCAGAAACTAATGATGTACTACAGGTTGACTAATTTTAATTATAAAATTAAAATTTAAAAAAAAAACTATACAGGAAAAATAAATAAAATAAAATATGGTATTAGAATTCCAGGATACAGGCAGGGAGGCCAGAGCCAAAAATAGCAGACCCTCAAAGAAGAAAGCATCCCTGCATGACTAGGTACAAATTTCAAAGAGGCTGTGGAAAAAGAAATGGCACATAAACATGGAACAATGTCCCAGGAACTTAAGCCAAAAATAAAAATGAGGGATGCCAGTGCCAAGGTCAAGCATGGAGGCTGTTCTGTTCTTCCAAAGGGAGACAGTGAAATGGAGAATTAGGTGAATCAGTTGGTAATACTCCTGGTATAGGAGGTGTCCTTAAAAATGGAAGTCTTCCCAGCTTACCCTCCGTAATGGACAGGAGTGAGGTCAGGGTTGACGCTGCAGTAAATGTTCGGGAACCTGACTAACAAATGAGGTGTAAATAAATCACCAGGGCTATATGGTGACCACCTGGGAGTCCTAAAGGAATTCAAGGGTGAACGTGTGGAGCTGCTAGCCAAAATGCGTAACCTCTTATTACAAAGTCATTTGTCCCCTAGAACTGCCAGATTACTCATGTAGCCTCCATTCATAAGAAAGGATCCCGGGAGCATTCTCATTTCCACACCAGGAAAGCCAGGAGAATATATATGAAGAACAGGACGACTGAGCATGTAAGCATGACCTGTCAGAGGAAAAGACAGGTTGGCTCTTAAAAGAGCAAAGCATGTATATGAGTTGTTGTTGTTTTTTTTTTTAATCTTTTTTATTTTTTAAGATTTTATTTATTTATCAGAGAGAGAGAGAGAGCGAGCACAGGCAGACAGAATTGTATATGAGTTTTTGAAAGAGTAGATATGAATGTGAATTAAAGAGATTCTATGGGTGTGTTTGATAAGTTCTTTATAGATTTTGGATACTAACCCTTTACTCCATGTCATTTGTAAATACCTTCTCCCACTCTGTCCTTTGTCTTCTGGTTTTGTTGACCATTTCCTTTGCTGTGCAGAAGCTTTTGATCTTGATGAAATCCCAATAGTTCATTCTTGCTTTTGCTTCCCTTGCCTCTGGAGACGTGTCTAGGGAGAAGCTGCTGCAACAGAGGTCAAAGAGATTGCTGCCTGTGTTCTCCTCTAGGATTTTGAAGGATTCCTGTCTCAGATTTAGGTCTTTCATCCATTTTTGAATTTATTTTTGTATTTGGTATAAGAAAGTCCAGTTCATTCATCTGCATGTCATTATCAAGTTTTCCCAACACTATTTGTTGAAGAGACTGACTTTTTTCCATTGGATATTCCTTCTTGCTTTATCAAATATTAATTGACCATACAGTTTTGGTTCCATTTCTGGGTTCTCTGCTCTGTTCCATTGATCTATGCGTCTGTTTTTGTGCCAGTACCATACTGTCTTAATGATTATAGCTTTGTAATACAGCTTGAAGTCCAGAATTGTGATGCCTCCCATCTTTTCTTTTCTTTTTCAACTCCACTGTGGCTATTTGGGGTCTTTTCTGATTCCATATGAGTCTGATAATTATTTGTTCTAGCTCCATGAAAAATGCTGATCTTTAATAGGGATTCATTCCATATGTAGGCTGCTTTAACAGAACTTAAAAAACTCAATACCCAAAATACAAATTATCCACTCAATAACTGGATAGAGGACACGCATAGACACTTTTCCAAAAAAAGATATCCCAGTGGCTAATAGACAGATGAAAAGGCACTCAACATCATTCATCATCAGGGAAATATGAATCAAAACCACAATGAGATGCCACTTCACACCTGTCAAAATGGCAAAAATTAACAGTTCAGGAAGTAACAGTTATTCAGGAAGATGGAGAGAAAAGGGAATATTTCTGCAGTGTTGGTGGGAAGGCACACACATGCAGCCACTCTGGAGAACAGTATGGAGGGTCCTCAAGAAGTTAAAAATAGAACCACCCGGGCGCCTGGGTGGCTCAGTGGGTTAAGCTGCTGCCTTCGGCTCGGGTCATGATCTTGGGGTCCTGGGATCGAGTCCCGGATCGGGCTCTCTGCTCAGCAGGGAGCCTGCTTCCTCTTCTCTCTCTCTCTGCTTGCCTCTCTGCCTACTTGTGATCTCTCTCTGTCAAATAAATAAATTTTTTAAAATCTTAAAAAAAAAAAAATAGAACCACCCTATGACCCAGCAATTGTGCTACTAAGTGTTTACCCAAAAGATACAAAAATGCTGATTCCAAGGGGCACATGCACCCCAATGTTTATAGCAGCACTATCAACAATAGCCAAATTATGTAAAGAGCCCAAATGTCCACCAACTAATGAATGAATAAAGAAGACATGGTACACATATACACATATACATGTGATAGAATATTACTCAGCCATCAAAAAGAATGAAATCTTGCCATTTGCAATGATGTAAATGGACCTAGAGAGTATTATGCTCAGTGAAATAAGTCAGTCAGAAAAAGACAAATATCATATGATTTCACTCAGAAGTGGAATTTAAGAAACAAAACAGATGAACATAGAAGAAGGGAAGGAAAAGTAAGATAAAGATGGAGGCAAACCATAAGAGACTCTTAACTATAGGGAATAAACTGAAAGAAGAATAAATCTGGAGGGCAGGTAGGTAGGGGGTTAGGCTAAATGGGTGATGGGCATTAAGAAGGGGACTTGCTGGGATGAACACTGGGTGTTGTATGTAAGTGAGGAATCACTAAATTCTACTCCTAAAAGCAATACTACACTATATGTTAACTAACTTGAATTTAAATTTTTAAAAAAGAGAATCTATGGGTATAATTTACATAAATTTCCAAGAAACTATCAGCAAGGTATTATAGTAAAAAATTTTAATTGAAGTATAGTTGACACAGAATTTTAGATTAGTTTCAGGTATACAACAGAGCAACCCCACAAGTCTATGTTTACTCTGTGCTCACAAGTGTAGCCACCACCTGTCACCATACAATGCTATAACACCATTGAGTATACTCCCTATGCTGGACCTTTTCAAAAGGAAACACTTTTTTTTTTATTGAATAATGATATATTAAGAAAAACACTTTTTCAGGGAAGTGACTTGGAGACCAGAAACATAAGAATAAACTGACACTTCTTCAAATTGAGAAATAAAAAATGAGGTTCTTATGACATCAACACTAGAACTAGTCTTCTGTAACATTCTTATAAATAATCCGTTAGAGGGTGTTGGTGATGAGCTACTCTATAGGTCTACACTCTTCCAAGCAAGAAAAAGAACTGCTGATCCACAGGAATGATAACAAGGTCTTTTCAGACTCTCGGAGCTGATGTAAAAGAGGCAACTGAGTTTCAGTGTGATGGGATTTCCTTGCACCATGACATTTCCTCAGTCTCACCTTTCACCTTTCTCCAGATAAGATGAATTCTGGGCTCCATTTCCCAGATCTTATGATTATGAACTCCAGAACCTACATATGCCTGGAAAATAGGAACCAATTCAGATTTCGTTCAAAGAAGATGCTTCTGGCTAAACTAAGAGAGAGACTGCTGCATTTGGTTAAACCCTGACCAGTCAGGCCAATCACGGATCAGCTCTTCTTCCCTTACCTGCAATACACTGAAAGAAATTCCAGAGTGCCCAGGTGGCTCAGTCACTGAGCACTCCTGATTTAGGCTCAGGTCATGATCTCAGGGTCATGGGCAGCTTTGTTTCTGTTATTTCCATGTTCCTAGGAGATTTCACTGCCAACTCCATGAAACCTCCATGGACAAAACTCCCACAGGTCAGGATCCTCATCTTGTATTTTATTTCATGGTTCTTCAGTGAGAAGAGGAATTCATTAGCAGCAGACACTTCATCAATGGCATTGATTGACTTGGTTATTGAAGCTGCAGACTTTTGCTTTCATTATCAGGAAAAGACTACTTTGAGCATGGTGGTGGGGCGGCGACTCAAGGAACAGATCAGAAGAGAACAAGAGCAGGAAGTGTGCACTGAGCCACCATCTCTGCTTCCTTTACAAGGACCTGAAGGAGGAAATGTGCCATGTCCCCAGGTGGTATTTAGAAAATTGATATCCACTACTTGAAAAGAACCAGCTCCTCTTCCACTACATTTATCCTGACCAATATCTTCTTCTCCTTCCCTGGTGTCTTAACAGCCCATAGAAGAAAATTCAGCTTTAGTTCTTAGAAGTTTGGAGCCTATAGTAGAAATGGGTCTTATTCCACAAATCACAGATTCCTTAGGCTAGAGCAGATCTTCACGAGGTCTTTCAGGAATCCCTCTGGTTCAAGGACTAACATGCCTGAAGGAAACTCTGAAAGAGTACATGCCTTGCCAGTTGTGGGATTCTTGCCTTCCTGTGTGGTTGTGACATAAATGTCTTCTGCTCCCTACTGTCTGGGTTTAATTGAGCTGCAAGGCAATACCGATGAAAAGAGCTCATGCTTAGAGACAGATAGCCTTAGGTAAGATGCTGGTTTTGACAGTTTCTGGTAAATCACTTAACCTCTCTGAACTCATTCTCTTAGTTAAAAATGAGAATAACCACTACCTTTCAGCATTTGGAGAGGACTCGCAAAGACATCTAGAAAAGGCTTAATCAATGCCTGCTCCATTAACAGGGACTGTCAGCTAACTTGAACCCTATAAGGGACATTACCATTACAGAAGTCACCACCAGGTAACACCTGACACCTGATGGGGCTCAGAACCCCAAGCATCCCAGCACACCTAAACAGACAGGAACACCATGCCTCCATGCCATTCAACCAGACACAAGACTGTTTCCCTCCCCTTCCCGGTCTTCCTTCCCATGGAAATGCTAATTCCTGAGTCCAGAGTTTTAAATGTGGATAGAAACCCTTCAAAGATAGACATTAGCATTTTGGGAAGCTAATAAAGAGGGATAGGGAGAATGGTAGTGCAGAGAGCAAGACAATGCAGAAACTAACATTAATTAAGGCTATTTCAATCACACAATTATATTGTAGGAAGGACATCCTTTGATGCAGCCTTCTCATTTTACAGGTGGGAAAGCAGACCTAGAAAGGAGAAGGGACAGATCCAAGCCAATGACAGACTGATCCTAAAACCAAGAACCCCTGACTGGGCAGAGGGCGTTCGTGATCTGCACTGCACAAAACACCTGAAGCTGACAGATGAGGCAAGATATCAGAGAAAGGAACGCAAGATTTATTTAGCTTCTACTGTATAAACACAAGCATAAGAGCACTAGGACTTACAAAAACATTCCCAGCTGTCCTCCAGGAGTTTAACATCTGTCTAGCTGGGAAGAAAACACCTGGCACAGGAAATAAGAATAGTGAAAGAAGGTTTGTGATGACAAACCCTGGGGTGCATTCAAGGAGGTCAGAGATGGGAATGGAGTGGCATCACAGAAGACTTTTTTCCTACCTGGAGTGGGACAATGCTGCCACTTCACCAAATGCAGACTGTGAATAGACCAAGGCAGGGCCAGGATGAAAGGGATATTCAAGCAAAGGTTCAGGCAGGAGCAAGGTCTTAGAGTCTAGACTCAGCCTGTTATGTTTTCAAGCCAGTAAAACGAGCCCTCCAGCACATACTTTAAGGACCTGGTACCTGCATACTTGGCTGCTTCCTGGACTGCATGGAACATGGAGCTTGGTGTTCCGAGCAGAAGCCTTGAAGATTCCAGCTTTCTTGGCAATCAGTGTGGCACTGAGGTCACACATATACACCTGCGTGCACACACAGCACAGCCGTGGAGTCAGCACTCAGATTTCTCTCCTCCTACATGCTCGATGACCCCAGGGAATTCTCATCTGGGCTCCAGTTTCTGACCACTCCATCACTGAATCAGCCTTCATTCCCTGCTCTCCACAAAGGCCTATCCAGCCATTCTCGGGGCTACTGTTTCTGCCTTTACTGACCACATGCTCTTTTGTAGCAGTCTGCCCATAAGCCTCAGAGAGAATGTGCCCAGAAAATAGAGGTCAAATGCGGCTAACTTTGCCAACCTCACCTGCTACCTACCTTCCACTTTTCCTACCTTCCTTTGCCCCTGCCTCAGTTTCAGCACCTTATTTTACTTTATTGTTGTGCCTATTTTATTTATTTATTTATTTATTTTAAAGATTTTATTTATTTATTTGACAGAGATCACAAGTAGGCAGAGAGGCAGGCAAAGAGAGAGAGGAGGAAGCAGGCTCCCCACTGAGCGGAGAGCCGGATGCGGAGCTTGATCCCAGGACCCTGGGATCCTGACCTGAGCCGAAGGCAGAGGCTTTAACCCACTGAGCCACCCAGGCGCCCCTGTTGTGCTTATTTTAGATAAGCTGCTGTAACTCCCTTTTCAAGCAAGGTGGTCTCTAAATGCAGGCTTGCTAGGCTAGCCCATCTGCATGGCAGCCAGGCAGGAGTGGCTCTCCAGTCTCTCCTCCAGGGACAGTACACAGGCACGTGCATGCACACACACATGCCCCCAGCACTTCAGGACTAGGTCAAATGTCACCTTTCCTATAGACTATTCCCTAATTCCCCAGGTAAATCTCCTCTTACCCCCATGAGCTTCAGCTGCATGTGGTATCTACCCTCTTACAGAAGTCACCCTATTCCACACGCAATCCACTAATAATTTTGTTACAAAAAAAGTAGTTCTAGCATGTCATTCCCTCAGTCAAAAACATTCCGTGGCTCACCCACTGCCCTGTGAAGGATTCTCTCACTTCACCACCAGTTTACCTCTAGTTTGATTTCCTATTCTGATCCTATACACCTGTATAGGATCAGGAAAACTGCCTGCTTTTCCTCAAGCATGCCCTGTTCTTGCTATGGGGAAATGGGGAGTAGCACCTTCTTGTGCTTCTCTCCAACACTATCCCGGAGCTGTGCACTAGCTAGAGGGACACACACGGAGACACAGCTCTGGGAGATCCCCTGTCTCTTAGACATTTTAATTGTTCCCTCAGTATTTCTTCCTCCTCCTCCTCCCAGGTCTCTATGAACTTATTTCCCCCAGGGCAGTGCAATAGAAAGAACATGGAACACAGAGATAGACATGTAGACAATTTCTTGGTTCAAATCCTAGCTCTGCCATTTAATAGCTGTATGATTTTAGGCAAGTTCCTGGCCTCTCTGTTTCTTTACCTTTAAAATAGAGACCACAAATGTTATTTTAAAGATTAGATGTGATACTTGTGAAAATGCCCAGCCTTCTCCCAAATACTGGAAGGTGCTCAATAAATACAAGGTATGGTGACTGATGACTAGTGACCTTGTTATTATTCACACTTCAGGTCATAAAAGACAAAAGCAGAAAGTCAGATTCCCACATCATGGCCTTGGTCTCCAGTCTCAACACTGGCACTGCTCAGGCTTTTCCAAATCACTATCACATTGCTTCCTCTTTCATCGAGTGGAAAACTAGCCACACTAGTCCTTCCTCAGACAATCAGTCTGTGGGGGCTCCTCTTCACTTCTCCCAATCCTCCAAGCTCCATGCTTTTTTTCCTTTTGTAAAAATGATACATTCTATTAAGGAATAACATGAAGTACATTAGAAGAAGGAAAGGAAAAGTGAAGGGGGGGAAATCAGAGGGGGAGACGAACCATGAGAGACTGTGGACTCCCAAGAAACAAACTGAGGGTGTTAGAGCGAAGGGGGTGGGGGGGATGGGTTGGCCCAGTGATGGGTATTAAGGAGGACACATATTGCATGGAGCACTGGGTATTATATGTTATCAGTGGATCTTGGAACATTACATCGAAAACTAATGATGTATTGCATGGTGACTAACATAACACAATAAAAATAAAAAAGATACATTCCAAATACTTCTGTCAATAAGCATTATTCAACTGTTGGGGGAAAGATATCTAAATCAATAAATACCCAAACTCCACCATCTTCTCTATCATCTCCAGACATGGAAGGGGCAGGAGGTCTTGATGTCCAAGTGAAAAATAAACTGTTATTTTGTGATGCAGGCAGGCAAGCAAAGGGGGTTTTGTTCTAAACTGCCTCAAATCTGTGTCTCTGAGCTGAACAAAAGTATTGAGTGTGTTCACTGGAAAACATGGGGGGGGGATCATTAGTACTAGATGAACTCTAAAGGCTAAATCTCAATCCAAAGCACACTCAGCAAAGAACCTCCCACTGTAAGTGCAGTTTGGGGCTATCATGAGCATCACTGGGCCAACTAACCTTTTTGGTTTTAGTCCAAAAACTAAAACTTTTCATAAGGTGATCAGGCCTCTTCAATGTCACAACCTGGCATGATGTCCCTGAGGGGCCGGGTATAGAAAAGCAATGTGTTACACTGAGTGGAAGCTGCCAAGGGCCTTGAGTTCCATGGATGGAAATGAAAGGAGACCATGCCACTTCCCCAACTTCAGGTGATCCTAGAACTGAGATCCGGTTGAATAAAGTTATCCAAACTCTGTTATACTGCCCCTTCATGAAGGAACTGTCAGAATAGCTGCCCCAGCTTAATGGAGGCACCACCTGTAGAGCGGAAGCCATGTCTTCCCTGGTACAATAGTAGTTGGGCCCTCTGGATATCAGACCTGGGGTCTGGCCTCCTGGTCGCCACTGCCAACCAGCTGAGCTAAGAACACAGGTCCTGAGAAGACCCATACAAGACATCAAGAGACAGGCAGGCAGGCAGTAGATTATATGAAGAGCCTCTTGACTGTGTCTTCACATCTCATAGTTGGAGATAATCTAATGATCCAATTCTGAGACCTAAAAGATGGACAGATTGGGGTAATTTTAGTGAAGAAAAATCACCTGAGAGCCCTCTAGCTCCTTTTATCTTTGGAAGTTAAAACAATGACCTCAGATTTTCTTTTAATCACCAAAGCCTTGAAACGAAGGTAGAAATGTAAACAGTTAGCCTAAATACTCAGAGTGTAATGTGTATTTGCTTGTTATTTAAGAATGTTCAATTTGTCTCTATAGAAAACAAGAAAAACAAACAAAACAAAGATAGATAAAACTAAGTACAGGCAACAAGTAAGATAGTAGCTCACAAAGCATGTTAGACATAGAAAAAAAAAAAAAAAAAGCAGACCATGCATGTGTTGAAGAGAAGCTAGAAAGAGAGGTAAGGACCAAGTAGACCCCTAACATTCATACTGGACATCAACTATTCATTGGTGACATTCTTTCAGGCCTCATAGGTCCTCAGTCCAAGCCATGCCCACAAGATCCATGGCTATTCATCAGGACTGCTCTGGTCAGGCTTAACTCCCCAGCACCTTTCCAGAAAAACAAGTATGTATTGGCCACAGGCAACTTTTGCCCTCTATGCTCCTTGTTCACCTCTCAATTCTGGTTTCCATAGCCACATCATCAGCAGGAAGACTGATATGGCAGAGAGACAAATAGGACCCATGACCCAATAGAATACAGAAGTCAGAGATGTGGTCCTTCCACCCACTTGTAATCTAGCCTAAGTGCATAAACCTATCCCATGACTTTGACTGTGAGCTTTCAGTTCTATGACCTATGGAGAGGGTGCCTACTCTGTGTAAAAGCCCACTTAGAAGCCACCATTGAATCAAAGTAATTTCCTGTCATAACAGGAATGGTTGGCATGACCTCGAAGAGTCAAGGTCAGGCAATGTAGAAAGGGAGGAAAGGTGTCAATTTCATGTTTGAAGTCAGAGTAGAATTAGAGCCTCAAGGAAAGATCGTTTCACTGAGAGCCAGGGTATGAGTGTCCTCTTTCCAGCTCTGCCACTAAGCTGTGGACAAATCACTTTACCTCTTGGGAACTCAGTTTTTTTATCTGTAGAAATGAGACAATTAGGCTAAATGATCTCTAACATTCCTTCTGGATCTCCCATTTGAGAATATAACTTCTGCTTCCAGCTTGCACCCACAGATAACACTGCAGCCTTATAAATTGTGTTTGCATTTAGCTGCTGGTGCTTATGTAGATGCAGAGACTTCCTGGTTCCTATATTAGCGATGGGGAAGAAACTAAGAGTAAGGTTAGGGAAAAAATGTTTTTCCTAAAAGCTTTGTATTTTCCAGTAGACTACATGTCTTCTGTTTGCCCCTCCAGATCTACCCTCACCACTTTCCACCAAGTGTCAGGTACATCCTCCACACCTCTCCAGCTTGCTCCATGCCCTGTGAAGCTGACCTGTTTTGACCACATCAAGGCTTCCTTGCCCTCTGGTACCCTGCTGAGTTCAGCTATTGGAAAGCTTTCAGCAAGAGATCAGGAGATGTAAGAAGAATGAGGCTAGGATAATCCCTACCTCTCCACAAATTCCCTGTGGGATCCTGAGGCTTTGATTGCCTCCCTATACCTAAAGCCACAGCTCCTTTTGAGGTAGTCCTCTCATGGACTCTCTGTTCCCAGGTTCTAGTAACCACTCCTTCCCTCATTCCATTAGATCTAGGGGAACTAACCACCCCCCTCCATTACTAGTCCCTGCCTACACCTATGAGAAGAGCCCCTTCATAATCTTCCCCAGAATGCCCAAAATGGCTGGACCACCTGTTTACTGCTGGGGTCCTGACTGGTACACCTAAGAGCCCATTTCCTCCCTAGTCCCACCACTGAACGATTGATTTACTATGAAAATCTATACACTATGCAATTCACATTCCAGACTTTCTCTGATGCAACTGAATTCCCAGACAGAAGCTGAGTTGTCCTGTTTCTCTGTAGCTCTCTTCATGACTACCTGAAAAATTTCTTGTTCCACTAGAAAAGAAAAAGCATCACATGGCTTAAAAACCTCAGCTCTGTGCATGGATGAGCAGCACAACATTCATGTCATTGCCTACTATGTTCTTCCACCCAACCTGGTGACTCAACAATTCTCCTTGGAGGTGGTCTTGTCACCCCTCACAGCACTTTCTCCCTTCTCACAAGCCTCACCTTGATAACACCCAGCACACCCTTTCAGTAAAAAGGGTGTCAGCAAGGATCCTGGACCCCATCAAGCCCAGATTCATATTTGCCCCCCTTGACTCAACACAAACTTAAAGGTGACCCATGCTGGATGTTTTTGTCTGGCCTCCAGAGAAAAAAAAATTTTTTTAATTTCAAAAGCTTTACTCTGGTATAATTGACACATAAAACTCTAAGATTTTTAAAGTGTACTTTGTGGTAATTTTTGATACATGCATATGTTGTGAAATGATTCCCCCATCTTGTTAATTAACATGCCTATCACCTCACATAATTTTTTTTTTTTTTTTTTTTTTGGTGAGAACATGTAAGTTCTACTCCCTTAGAAAATTTCAGTTATATGATATAGTGTTGTCAGCTGTTGTCACCATGTTGTACCTTAGCTCCTCAGACCTTATTTATCTTCCAGCTGAAAGTCTACCCTTTAACCAACTTCTCCCTATTTCCCCACCTCCCAGCTCCTGACAACCACTTTTCCACTCTGTTTCTATGAGTTTGATTTTTTTTTTTTTAAGATTCCATAGATAGGTACCATGTAATATTTGTCTTTCTCTGTCTGGCTTATTTCATTTAGCATCGTGCTCTCTAGGTCCATCCATGTTGTCGCAAATGGCAGGATTCCCTTCAGCCTCCAGATAAATGACCTTTTCTCCCAGTCTCAAGTCTAAGCTTCACTTCTCAACTTCTCAAGATGGTTTCCTTCCAATAATAGTAGTAATAACAATAAAAGGTATTAGTTATTTACCAGATACTGATCTAAGCATTTGATGTCCTATATAATTCAATCTGCACACAACACTTTATCATCCCACCCCATCTTAAAGAAGAGCAAATGGCACAAAGAGGTCAAACCACAGGCCAGGACTCAGGTCATGAAGTCTGGCTCCAGAGGCTTTACTCATTTTTTAAAAGTGTTTTATTATGAAATATTAGTATAGTATAGTATAGAATAGTATAACTAGTTCCCATATACTCATAACCTAAACTTAACAATTTTTAAGTCATTGCCATATTTGCTTCATTGTTTTTACAGTATGTTGAACTAAATTACAGACAGCATGACATTCTACCCATAAATAGTATAATATGCGTCTCTTAAATAAGAGGGCATGCTCTTTTTTTTTTTTTTAAAGATTTTATTTTATCCACAATACCATTGTCACACCTACCAAACAATAATAATCCCTCCCTATCATCTAATGACTAATCCATATTCTACTATATTTCTTCACAACACATGGGACTCTCATGAGTTTGCATGGACTGGGTTGACCTTGTCTGAATTGTTCTAATTTTAGTTCACATGCTGTATCCACCCCCATCACCACTATGCTATCTGCTCCTTGCTGTGCTTTTTTCCTCTTCAATGGTCTTTTAAAATGAAACATCTTCTCTTTTACTCCAGTTCTCCTTCCATACAGTTCTTATTTAAATCTAGTACAAAGCAGTCTTTCCTGAGTGGAAGAGACCAAGCTCCTCCATGTAGCCAGTGCCCAGATGCATACACAACCATAGAAGAGACACATGGAAACAACACGCACAAGACCCAGCACTGTTTATGTCCACTGGGAGAGACTCAAGAAAGGCAGGAGAAGTGGGGAGGCTTCTGAAGAGAAGGATGGGGGTCTCTCTGGGGCAAGTAGTCTCACCTAGAAGGGAGGAAATTGTCCAAATTTGCTTCATGTGTTTGCCATGGGCACCCCTGTTCTGAAAATAATGTGTGTGTCAGGTGGAAAGGAGACAATAAATCATTCATAGTTACAGAGATTCTAGACCCAAACCCAAAGCAATCTCAATGTATGCGCCATGTTCTTTTACTTAGTGCCCCGCTAAGCAGCTCACGCACTGGTCGGATGTCATCTTTGGGCACCCTCTCAAAAACCTTTAGACTTCCTCCCCATGCCTGGATAGACTGTGCATACCGACGAGGGAAAGAGGTCATCATTACTGCTGCTTCAGACATCTCTAAGGAAAGAGGAAGACAAAGAAGGGAGGAGCAGAGGGAGAACAGCACAGAGGGGAGAGCATCATCTAAGTCCCCCCCCCCCACCTAGTCAGGAGCTGGATGTCCCTAACAAAACCCTAAGTACCTAAACATATGTCCTGCCTCTAAAGGGCTGCCAGAGGAATCACATCATCTCCTTCACTGAAGTTTCTTACCATCTCAGCCGTTCAGACCCCTCCTTGCTCGTTAAGGCTTACTCAAAATCACCTCCTGAGTTTGGGGACCTTCTCTCTGCATGCTTAGCATCGAATGACAACCCCACTGCAGGATGTGTCAGGATGAGCTGGAATTATCTGTTCCCTTGGTTGTCTCCATGTTGCACTCAGAGCTCCTCAAGCCAAAACTGTGTCTTATTTATCTCTGTGCCCTCAATCCCTACCTAATACAGGGCCTGTCAGTTGTCTGGTTGATCAAGATGAACCGGGTTCCAGCACTTCCAAAATCACCTTCTGTGTCTTGCTGATGGCACTCGAGTGTTTCTTTCTTTTACTTGGTCTCAATTAAAAAAAAAAAAATCCCAAATTGCTCCTCAGTAGTTTACTTGATAATCAAAGTAACTGGAAAACAAAACACATCTAGAAAACTTGTGTCTGTATATACAGAGAATGTAAGTCTGCCTCTTATTAGAGTTTTGAACATCAGTTCCTTTATATCAGACTCCTGAAGAGTTGGCCCACACTTTTTTGATCCTCACTCAACCAAAGTCAGTGCTTGACATATGGCACACCCTCAAGAAATCCTTGTTGCATGGATCTGATGGTGTCCATGATCCAAGCCCCAGAGAAATTGACTATCCGCCAAATAAAGCTGCAGCGTGTTTGAATTATGTTAAGTAGCCAACAAAGTTCAAGGGAGGAAGAAAATTACTAATCCCTCCTGGAAGTGAGTGAAGAGAAGGGTTCTCTTGCTTCCAAAATGTCCAAACATCTTGTTCAAAATACTGACATCTGTTTGCCTCCAGCTTGCCGCTCCCAATGTTTGCCAACTGGCCAAGAATATTTGTGTCTTTCCCAGCCATCTTCCCCCATCACACCCACATCACTTCTTTCCCAAGATGGCAACTTCTCAGGCATTACCGGGTAAGCACTAAGCGGGCACCAAGGGCAAATACCCAAGCCCATGGAGGAGGCCAGGCCAATGCCTCTGCACCCTGGACGAGCCTACCATCAGAGCGTCCCAGTGGCTCCCCTACCCTGCAAAAGTGCCAGCTGTGCCATCACCCCAGTCTCAGGCCCTGTTGCCTTCCCCTTCTCAACTTCACTTCTCACTGCCCTCTTAAATCACCACCATGACACCATTAAATCCTCAGTCCCAACTCCATGAGTCCTAAAGATAGTGGCCTCCATTGTTTGACTGTTGTCCATTCTATGCTCATCTCTCCTGGTGTCCTCACCTTGAGCTATCCTGGCTCTCCTTTTGCCTCTCCAATGATGTTGGATGTTCATGGGACTCCTCTCTACCCCCAACCTTTAACTCTGAGCCAGCCTCATAGCTGAGCCATGGAGCCATCTCTGACATTTTTCCTCACACTGCCCGTGCACTTCCATTCCAGCGAAGCCTCTCCTGATTTGTCAGAAACACCCTCTCACACTTAAACCAACTACATTTTTCTTCCTTTATGTCCCTTGATGCCCTGACTGGTTACTGAGCCTAGCTCAGGCACTGCCAACCCAGAGCTCAACCCTCCTCTCTTCTGCAAGCTTACGTCCCACAGCCTCAAGTGTTTTCTAGACAGCTATATTTGAGTCGCCTGCTGTCACCACACACTCGATGTCAACTCTCTCCTAATTACCTCCCTTTCCCAATGCCCTCCTTTCTTCCATCGTGCCCCATTTTTCTAAGGCACCAAGGAAGTGTGGATGTTTAAAAAAAAAGCAAGAGAAAATAATCATAAAAGACAACCAGTAGACACTTATACTTGGAAAGTACAGGAAAGTGATAACCCTCACATTGGAACACAGAGGTTAAAGATGTGGATTTCTAGGTCCCACCCCTGGAGATGCCAATTCGGGAAGTCTGGGCTAGGGCCCAGCAATCTGCATTTTAACAATGTGCCCCAAGTGATTCTGACACAAATATTCATAAGCCATATCCTGGAAAGATTGGGTTTTAGCAGTTGCATACAAGATAAAGCAGACAAGGCTAAAAATGCTTAAATGCCCAAAGGTAGCTTTAAATAGAAGCAATAAACTGTTACAAAGTTCTGTTGCATAGGGATTTCTAGTAAAACCATAGAATCAGGATAAGACCACAGAAATTATCTAGTCTCACTTCCTCATTTCACAAAGGAAAACTGAGTCTCAGAGGAGGGTAGCTACCTACCCAAAGCCACACAAGTCTGTGGCATAGCGTTTAACATAAATGATGAAGAATAAAAATAGACACACACACACACACACAGGCTTAAACATTACTTCTCAAATTTTAATGTGCAAATGAATTACATGCAGCTCTTTTTAGTATGCAGAATCTGATTCAGCAAGCCTGGGAGGGCCTGAGATCGGGCATTTCTAACAAGCTCACAGGTGATGCCAAGGCTGGTTTGCGGTCCCTCTTTGAGTAGCAATATCTTAGTACAATAACGGTTTTTGTGCTGATCTAAATCAACAATCTATTTCTCTCCAGTGAGCGCCTGTGCCACAGAAAGCAGCGTAGCCTGGTTTCCTGGGCTGCGTGGTAGGAAGTGAGCGAACTAGCTGTGTTGCTGCCTCCAGATTTAGGCCACTGCACACCTACTGGCCTGCAGGGATGGAGCCCAGAACAAACGGGGCTAACAAACATCAAGCCTAGGCCCTGGGACTGCACATCCATGTCGGGAGTATGATGGGATGATGGAAACTGGGGATTTAAGGAGATGTAGACACGTACTTTCCTTAAAACCGCATTTAGTAAACTAGGAGGTTATTTCGTTGGGGGAAAAAAACTTTCAAATTAAAAATAAATGTCCTTTTCTGGAAATGCATCACTTAGGTATTTTGTTGGGGATTAGGAACTAGAGATGAACTAACACCCTTATTGTGAACGACATTTGGATCACCCCCAGAAGAGAATGGTGCACTGATTCAGAGGTGGGCTCTGCTACCATGCTGTCTGACTTCAAAACTTGGCACTGTCACTTAGGTACTGTGGGATTTAGAGCAAGTCATTTAAACTCAGTGTTCTCATCTGTGAAATGGGTTTATTACAAGAATTCAGTGAGTTGCTGGAGGGAAAGCACTGAGGCGATACCTGAGACATGGTTAGATTCAATACAAACTGACTCTATTTCCAGAGATGTGAGTGCAGCCAGTGATACCACAGTTTAGTGAATTCCTCAACCAGGGGGAGTTCAACTTGCTCACTCACAAGGCAGCATAAGCCCCTCCAAGGTTTACAGGCCTCTGTTGGAAGAAGAGACACACAGGAAGGTTACTGACTCAGTCTTTTCTATTTATCTTGGGGCAACTATAGGCAGTGTGGCCTATGACAGGGACATGTGTACTCAGTTGGCCATGTCTAGGTACTTACTACCCTCCTTAGCAACCCTAACCATTGGCTTCATGGGTGTGTAGTCACACAAGACCCTGTATTCAGAAGGCCCCAGGCATGGGATTTAATGCTCTGGTGTGAACTCTCGAAATTCTTAATAATTTAATCTTTGAATCTGGGTCTGTAAGTGAAATCTGATGGGAAATGAAGCAGGTGCCAGAGGACTGGGGCCTTGGCTTATACACAGGCCAACTTCCAGAGACAGGCTCTCAGCTATCCATTTCCCTATACCCTGGGGCCCTAGGTCTTGCCTGGCCTCTCCATCCCCAGACCCTCGCAGGGGCCTGAGCACAAACATGGGGGTTGGAGAAATCAACATCACACACCCACACGCACAATGACCAAATAGGGCATGGTGGCAGCCATCACTCCTCCAGGCTGGCCACACCACAGCACACTGAGTGGGCAACCCTCACCTGCTATCCAGGTGGCTAGCATGTTTCCATGGTTGCAATATCCCAGGGAGTAGCCCATCTGCTCTAGGTTGAGGCAAGGGCCCATGGGAAAAGGGAAGGGCCTGGATCAACCTCTCTGGCCCTGGCCAGGGTGTCAGTCCCACAGCTGACAGGGCCCAGCCACCCAATGACAAGCAGGGAGGGGCCAGGCACCTGTGAGAGTCTGTACTTGGCTAAAGGAGCACAACACTGAAAAACACCATGACAGGTCAAGAGAGAGACAGTGGGAGAAGGGAGAGGCTTTATATTTTAATGCCTTTAATGGTAATTCTTCCTGTTTTTGAACAAGAGGATTCACATTTTCATTTTGCACTGGGTCCCTGCCGGTCTTTACTATGAGCCCCCAGTCCGACCTCAAAACCCCTCCCCTCCTCTCATTTCAGAGAGGAAGATGTAGCCCCTTCTCATAAAGGGGATCTCTGACACAGGCTCTCATAAGTACAGATCAGTCTGGAGAACAGTCAGTAAAGCAGATGGAGAGTGGAGAGAAACTGTTCCTGGAGAATCATGGCCACCTGGAAGTGAAGAGGTAACTCAGGAGATGTCTGGCAACCTAGAAAATGGCAACTAGGCTGAGGCAATAAAAAGCACTGTAATCACCTCCAGAAAAGACTCCCCAGCACTTATGCCACTATCCTTATGGTTCCCAAACTATGCACCAAGGCACCCAGGTACCACAGCAAATTCATACTGGCTACATGGGAGGTTTCAATTTTGGGGGGAAATATATCAATGTTTAACATCTGTCAGACATCAAATGGCTAGCTACTAGCAAAAGATAGTTCTCTGTTTTGACATTCAATTATACTTCATTCCTTTCAATGACATCATATTTTGAAAAACTGGATTTGGGGCAGTTGCTATGATAAAAAGCAAACATCACACAATAATTAATACAGAGCAGGAAATGATGGGAGTAATATCTAATCTGATTCCAAGGTCTGAGAAGTTGTGCAGTGCCCAACCAGCACATATGTCTCAGTAGTAAGTAATGGTGGTTGTTAAAGAATGAAATAAAAATACTTTTCTCTCAATTTACATGTATTATTTTTTCAAATGGCTACTACATTGTTAAGTGCTCATTAATGTTTTTGGACTTTACTTCTTCATGAACAGATCTATTAAGTGTCTTGTTTGGCCTAAGGGTGCCATGGGATAATCAATGGGACATAAATGTACCATGTGCTCAGAAAGTTTGGAACCTCTGCCCTACACAATCTCTTTTATTTTTAAATAATGAAAGTCTCTGCAAGGGAAGGATTATGAGGAGCATATGCCCAATGAAACCAGAGCTGGAGTCAACCAGGTATTAACCAACAACTGACGCACTCTGTTTCTCGCTCTCAAAAAAAAAAAGAAAAAGTTCTGGGTGGGGGATGTGTGCCTGGGGGTAGCTCAGTGGATTAAGCACCCAACTCTTGATTTCAGTTCAGGTCATGATCTCAGGGTGGTGAGCTCAAGCCTATGTCAGGCAGGGAACCTGCTTAAAGTTAAGATTCTTTCTCCCTCTCCTTCTGTGCCCCATTCCCACACTCTCTCAAAAAAATAAATAAATAAATAAATAAAAACAAAAACAATGGATACAAAGAGACATTTCTCACATTGCATTTTAAAAAGCTACTTCCAAAATTCAAACTTTGACCTAGATGCTTAAAAAAAAACACTATAACTCTAGCCCTGGAGTATTATGGTCCAATAGAAAAGGTTGAAGGAGACGTTAAGTCCATAAGTGAAGGATGCAAAGACAGATATTAGAGGGAAACTCATTGATTTCATTGGGCTGGATCAATTCTAGTAGGAAATCTCAGAAAAATCCAGTTGCAAGTCAAGACTACAAAGCCTGCGGGCAGTGTTGGGGCAGTGATAACGACACAGATGAGGCTTGTGTTCTTTGGCACCATCAGATGCTTAATGTCCAAACCTACAAGTTCAAGGGGGAAGAAAACAATAACCCAGAGGAGAGTTTGGGTCAAAAAACAGTTAAGCCCCACCATGTTTACAAAATAAAAGCAAAGATAAATGGACCTCTTCAAGGTACAATCTGTTTTATCTGTGGCCAGAAAGAGCACCTGGCCCACCCAACCCATCAAAATCAGCTTACTGCACCCAAGGACTCAACACAAACATGTGGCATCAGCCAAAGAAACAGAGAAGACAGGTAGTAGCTCTGTTATCATGAACTGAAGGGAAAAGTTATATATATGAAGACTCTCTAGGGCCAAAGGATAATGTTCTGTGGGGAAATGGGATGCCCCATGTCTGACTTTCTTGACATAGTCAGATAGTATGAACCTTCAAATTTTAAGTCCAGGCTTAGGGAATAGCCTGGACATAGGCAGGCTCACTAAGTGGAGAAAACAGAAGGTCCATGAGCAGCAGAAATGGCAGTGCCTCATGGAATGACTTGATCCAGAGGGAGGTATGTAGACAGCAGCTGACCACATCAAAAACTGTGCCCACATGCACCTGAATGTTTATAGCAGCAATGTCTACAATAGCCAAACTATGGAAAGAACCTAGATGTCCATCAACAGATGAATGGATAAAGAAGAGGTGGTATATATACACAATGGAATACTATGCAGCCATCAAAAGAAATGAAATCTTGCCATTTGCGATGACGTGGATGGAACTAGAGGGCATGCTTAGCGAAATAAGTCAATTGGAGAAAGACAACCATCATATGATCTCCCTGATATGAGGAAGTGGAGATGAAAAATGGGGGGGTTAAGGGGGAAGAAGAAGAATAAATGAAACAAGATGGGATTGGGAGGGAGACAAACCATAAGTGACTCTTAATCTCACACAACAAACTGAGGGTTGCTGGGGGAGGGGGTTTGCGAGAGGGGGGTTATGGACATTGGGGAGGGTATGTGCTATGGTGAGTGCTGTGAAGTGTGTAAACCTGGCAATTCATAGACCTGTACCCCTGGGGATAAAAATATATTATATGTTTATAAAAAATAAAAAATTTTAAAAAACTTAAAAAAAAAAAAAAAAAGAACTGTGCCCAGCCAGGAGCACTCCCTGGGCTCCTCCTGCTTGGGAGCTGGATCCTGTACATGTAGGGGACAGGGACACAGGGAGGAGGTTCCTCAATCAGGAAGACTTCCGCCACGGGAACTCACATCCATCTCTCCTTCTGCAGCCCCTTCAGCTTATGCAGACCCCCTTGGATGCTGAGTGCATCTTTTATTGCTTCCCTTGACTGACCTTCTATCATTTCACCTTCTTGGCTTTTATCTATCTTCCTCCTCCCTGGCCCTTTGTGGTCCCAAATCTGGTTTGGGGTACTCTCTGACTTAGCCACCCTCTCTGGTCTGACTGTTGATCATTCTGAAATCTTAGAGAATTTCTTGACCTTTAAAACTTGCTTCTATTTCCTCAGTCCCAGTTTCTCATCCTCTGCCCAGCTTCCAGAATAATACTTGTGTCTGAAGATAGAATGGCAGAAGAAGGGGTGTGGGGGAGGCTCTAAAAAAAAAAAAAAAAAGAACAGGATATGGTCCTGGAGGCTTAATGTCCAGAGGAAGGAGCCCTCTGACAACTGCCCTCCCCACCAGCTCTTGATCAAGCCAAATGTGGTAAAGGATAAATCAATGGAAGTTAAAATTCCCTCTAATAGGGAGGGAAAAGATCGGGCAGGGCCAGCCAAGACTAATATCTCTGGGGAAAAAGATTTGCCAAATATCCAATTTAAAGAAGTTGGAGGCTCTGAGAAAATCCAAACAAAATTTTTCTTCTTTTAAAAGTCTTCTTTACAGACCAGGAGAGGAAACAAACCATGTTTAAGAGTAGCTGTTATAAATAGATTATAGCTACCCCCAAATTGTTCACTGTACTTTCTTAGGAAGCCCATAAATATTTGGCAGGTCCTATGAAAGTATGAACTAAGGATACTATAACTGGCTCAGAATTTATTCTGTATAGCTCACCCAGAGATTAGCATGGCTAGGAGTTCAGCTATTGCTGGATTTCTAATGGCTAGGAACAGATCCGGTGGCAATTTATTCTGAATGTTGTGTGTCATGTGCAAACACAGGGACTTCCCCGTGCCCCCCATCAATATTTATTGGCCCAGCATTTCCTCAGAGTTGAGATAAGCAAAGGAGGACCTTCTCCTAAGTAAATTCTCAAAAAGACCTCAAAATGACTTAAAGAAGAAAGGAACCTCAGTGATCATCCATTTCAGCACCTTCACTTAATAGTGAAGAAAATGTAAGCCCAGAGAGGTGTGGTAGCCTGCCCAAGAGCACACAGAAGGCCAGCACAGAGCTGAGAGAAGCACAACCTGCCCTCAACTCCAGACTGGAGACATATGCCTTTGTACCACACTGCAGCCATAGTCTATACCACAAGCCAGCCAGCAGACCTAAGAAGGTCTCTGCTGACATCCAGAGCAGAACAACCTTCCACTGCTCATGTTTTGGGGTGAGTCCCCCTAAAATAAAATAATCATAGACAAATTTCCTCTCAAGGGCTGAGCAGTATCTGGAAAGCACAGCCCCAACTACAACATACACATGACATCATGACATGCAGGGCAAGGGACAGCAAAAAGTTAAACAACCCTAAAAGAGAGGATGAAAACCATAGGGTTAAAAGCCCTGACACTTGAAGAGATAAATTACCTCCTTTGTTCTTAACCTCCACAAAGGCTCTCCAGGAATTTGCAAGGTTCTCATCATCTAAGCTGATCTATGGGGAGATAAAATTGAATTCAAAGGCCCAGAAATGAAAAAGTCCCATAGAACAAAGCCTCAGGAGTGTACATATCAAGATTCCTGGAAGGAAGGAATAAAATGTGTTCCTGGATACAGAACTATTTAAATGCATAAGAATCTTAAAGTTTTGGCATGGAAAAACAAAATGGCACCCACCAGAGTGCTTGACAGAGCCCTAAAGGAATTGCCCTTCTGCTCTACATTAAAGAGATTTAGGGTTGGATTTCATTGTGCCACTTCTGGCATCAGGTCCTGCCAAATCTAGAGTTCTCTGGTCCTTGGGCTTCTGGGAAACCTAAGGGAGCACATGATCGCATACTTGGCTATGGGTCTGTCACAAAGGACCCCATCTGAGCAGCTGCCTGATCTTTCTCACAGGAAAAACTAAAAGCTAGGGGGAGAGTCACAGATATGTTTATTCAATGCCTACCATAATGCTAGATAAAATAATTAGGATGGTCTGAAAAACATCTGAGTACCCCCTCTGTGAATAACAAATCAAATAAATATATAGAAAGAAATTCAACAGAACATACTGAAAGGCTGGAAGAATTTAGGAACTGAGTAGAGAGATGATATTAGATGACCTCCTTTTGGATTCAACTGACATGTGCGATGGCATGAGTGGTGGTGAGGAGGACCCACTCTGACAATAGTTTAGCAGACTTCTCTGAACCCAGTCCAACTGTCCTGGCTCAAAAAACAGACATTACAATCAGATTCTATGAGAATTATAGAGAATTAAATCATATAACCAAGTCTGCTGTGTGCCCTCCACTAGAAGTGATACGTTACAGAATCTGTTGGGAAATGCGAAAAATCATTTTATATTGATTTATGTAAAAGTTCCTGGCAAATGGAATCCAAAACCCACATATATGCACCAAAGGAAGCAATTGCTATACCAGATAATGAGGATGTTCTAGCATTCTACCCTTTGGGATGAGGGATTCACCAAACTTCCTTAAGTTCCAAAGGTTCTGAAGGCTAATGGAATGAGCTTATGTCATAACCACATTCATGAAAGAGCTATATTCAACTAAACTATAGACAATAAACCCGTAAGAAAACTTCGGTTGGACATACTGATAACCATAACCCACAAAGCTAAACTTAGAGTTAAAGTTAATGAATGCCAGTTATGACTTCCAGAATGTCAGGTTAAAGGAAAAGAATACATAACCATTCTCAGGGAGACTTTATTACACATCTCAAAAAGCTTCAACTGCTTAGATTACAAAATAGTTCATCAGTGGCTAGTATAGCCTAGACCACTCTGGTGTACACAGGTCAGCTGACCAATGGCTTCAACTGTGGGAAAGGCCGCTAATGGGTAAAGGCCGCTAATCTGGTGTATGGACCCAGGCACAATATGGTAAGACTGGCTAGCTAAGCACCATGGAACTCAGGGCTGCCTACTAGGGGAAAGGTCTGGAAAGTCCATTCTGAGTATCCAACAAAACTGCAGGGAAGCATCAGCACTGGGGCTGAAAGGAAAACTACCCCAGGGCTCCTCTCTGAGGTTTCCCCAGCCATCAGGTGAAGGACAGTCAGCATTTTCTCCATTTGCTTCCAGAGGCTTCTGCAAGCTTTCCAGAAATTAGTAACAGGAAAATGGGACATAGAGGAGGAAGTTGTACCACAGCTAATGCTGCAAAGACACAAGCTGCTCATCTGCAGCCATCTCTCCCCAGCTCCAAGTTTTCCAGTTGCCTAGGAACAGTCACAAAGCATACTGGGAAAAGTGGCTTAAGCATCCAGGTGCAGCCTCTGTGGCCATCTAGGCCAATTCTCAGCCCAAGCCTGACTTTACATATCTATGTGAACTTGCATTTGGCCAAAGGCCTAGGGATTTCCCCACTTTGCACATGGCAGACACTCCCTGGGAAGGGAAAAAATTAATTTGACACAAGCAATCAATCCCACTAGAATGTTTGTGCACACTGAGCCAAGCAGAAATGGATCCTAAAGGGAGCACTTCTGGGAAGTAATGGGAATTTTAATGCTGAAAAATGATACTGTGTTGAGAACCCAGTATGATGGAAGCTGCACACACATTTGCATCCACACCATAAGCAACAACACATGCAAGCACATATATGCACATACACAAGCATGCAGACTCACCATCCTCATGGAGAAGATCTCTGTGTATATCATTGTCCAGCCTTCAGTCATTTTGTTTATGTTTTATATTCAAAATGTTTAAAGAAGTAGAAGAATGGAGCAGTGCTAAACCCTTTTGCAGTAGAAAGCTCTAGTACTCTGTGAAATGTTCCTCTGATTCCAATGTGATTCCATGGTACCAGGCTTGGTCAAAGTACCATCACCCTTTATCCATAACCCAAGCCCAAACCCTGTTGATGATCTGAAACTTTAGCTCTCCTTACACTCCACCACCATTATATCCCCTGTGTCATCAACTACCTTTCAGTAGTCACCTAACTAGAATTTTTTTCTCCAGTTTTGCCCCTTCTTCCAGCACTGTCCTGGCCTAAGTTATAATTATTCTCCATCACTTCAATCCTTTATGATTCCCCAGTGCTTACAGGATAGAGTCCAAATCCTGGAATATGAAAATCCAAGATCTCACATGCATCTCCAGTCCCTCTCACCCTAAAATGTCTAACTCTCCATGACCTGGCACAATTCTCTGCCTTTGTCTGTCCTTTTCCCTGTGCCAGGAATGCCTCTCCCCATCCGGTCACTCTGGATAATGAGCTCATCTTCCAAAATGCCATTCAAGCACACTTCCTCTATGAACACCACCACATCTGCCTAAATAGGCTTCCCTACTCCCTGGTTTGTGTCCCTGCATTCCACTAGTGTAGTCATGATCATTTACCTGGAATGCTTTAGTGTACTTTTTAAAAAATGGAATGTTTCCCTCTATCAAAATGTGAGTTCTCTGATGGTCTAAAGAATGCACAGGATGGGGGGAGGGGTTCTGGGTAGAAGGAAATGTAGTAGAAAGCCAAGATTGCTGTTTAATTACCTAGTGCTTCCTTTTGAGATGATGTGGTTGGGCTGGGTTTGCACATGCCCTGGGAAATGTAGATTTTGGATTGCTTTCACCATCTTCTCCATCTGACTCAAAAGAAGACAAGTTCAAGGACACAAGCTGGCAGGTAGATCAGTAAGTTAGTCCTCCTCATGCCTTGGCAGAACAGCTCTGATGGAAACCTGAGGAAAGGCATTTTCTAGGGTATTAAGGTACATCTCTACTTACAAGCTTGGGATCCAAGGCCACAAGCTGAGGAAGTGGCCCAGAAGTCCCAGAAACTTGGTCTGTCTTCCAAATATTCTAATGGCCAAAATAGTTTGAGGCCACTGCTGAACACCAGGATGACTCTTCCCTAGGAAATTAGAGCCCGTCTTCACCAAGCAAGGATGCTGGGTCACTTATGAGCTGTGACACCCTGTGGACTGACTCAAGCTGCAGAGACAAAAAGCCTCAGAAGGATGGACAGTCTTCACAGAACAAGGGCATAATGTCCTGAGACTACTTACCACCTGGTTTCTATCCCTGCTGGCTTTTCTGTTGTCCAGTTGGCTCAGAATGCTGTAGATGCATTCAAGCCCACTTAGCTCAACAGGCTTAGTCTCAGAGAGGGAAAGCTTATCAATAATAATACTGTTCTCCTGGCACCCAGCCCATTACTCTTTCTACTTGGACCCAATCACCTGGCACCATCATTTACCTTCTTTTTTATTTTTGCTCTGTATTTTCCTGGACCATCTGACTCATCAGTCTCCCAGTTTTTCCAACCTTCAGAGGGAACAGAGTTCCCATATTCCCTAGTCAAAATAGAAACTGCTCATGGCCACTAGGGCTATGGTAGCCCCGGAGCCTTGGAGTGGAAGCACTATGTAAAACACAGAAGTTGTCCTGTGCTAAAAGAGATGAAAGAATTTTAGTTAAAAACAACAAACAGCTCCATGACAGAAGAAGCAGAGCAACAAGCTCTGAATTAGACTTTATTTCTCTTTTTATTTATTATTGATTTAAATTGATCTTGTTTACCACGACCCTTCTATAGAACATATGTTCATGGAAACTTAGGCTGATGCTAAAGGAATTAGCTTTATTTGGGAAAAGCAAAACTGACTAAACCTGACCATTTTAGGGGACTGAAGAGGCTCAGAAGGCAGAACCAAGTGAGGTAAGGGGACATGAGGCCCAATAAGGACTCGAACTCAGACATCAGTTGTGCTGACCAGACTGACACACCAAGCTCTCGGAAAGCAGGCTCCAGCAGTGCAGCTCTGCATATGACCCACTGCCACCCTCTCGCCCCCCTAAGACTGAGAGCTCCTTCCAGACAGAGGTTGCCCCATACTCCCCTCAGTACCACAGTGCATGGGCCGTCACAAGTGCTCGCTCACTGCACGCTTGCAGGAAGAATCCACATCGCCACACTCTTGAATGTTTCTGTGCACACAAACGCACCCATGAGTATAGATGGAATCCTCATGAAGCTGCATTTCTAAACTTTTCTCCCCGCAATTATTGGGTAATACTTTTCAAAATGTGTTTTTTCTTTCACAGATCCTTACATATATTTAAGCTCCCTCTACTCTTCCCAGAAGCATCCATTTACCTCATGCAAATTTAGGTTAGTTATAGCAGCAGACAAAGAGAAAGCATCAATGTTCAGCTCTTGACACCCAGGAGAGGACTTTTTAGAATTCTCAAACTCCCATTAACATATCAATATCCAGACTGGGTGGACTTAAGCCCTGAGGTCACTTTAAAGGAGAGGTAAAGAGTACTCAGGATGTGAGGTAAGAGAGATGCCTGCCAAGAGGGAAGGATCAAGCATCAGGGGAACAAAGGAAAATTTCAGTCTAGGAAATCAAGTATCAGGGTCTTAGCCTCCTCTTACATGCCCACCTCAATGCCCAATCAAGTTTTAGGGAGGCAGCTTTAGAGGATAACATCCCAGTAAGTGTGAAGGTCCCGGAGCATCCTGAAACCCCTTCTAAGGAAGCAGTGGCTCTCACAATGCCTACCACTGAGTCACACACCAGGATCCACATGGTGTGGAAGTGAGGGGACAAAGACATAACACTGGCCAAGGTGGGTACATACTTAGATGAGCCAGGTGCAGAGCTTCTAAATTCTCACAGTTGGCACTGACTGAGATGGGGAACTGCATATGACTTTGTTCCTAGATGATGGTACTCAGAGTTGCTCAGAGGGTCAGTGACCAGACAAAGGCCTGGGGTCAGAACTTTCACTCCATAAGCATACAGTCAGAATATGAATGTTAGTACTGAGTCTCAACACAATACCCCAAAAAGAAAGACAGTTCTAGCCACACCTTGGCAAGTACCAGTACAAGGATCAGACCAGTCATTATTCAGTAGCTCCAAGCACATTCTCTCCCTGCCCTCACCCCTATCACTACAAGTTCATGTGTGCACCTCTACATGCCCAGAGCCCATTCTGAAGAGAAGTGGGAAAGTGGGAGAAAATCTGGGTGACTGAGCAATTTATCTGAAAGAAACAATTGTCAAAAGAACAAAAACAAAAAAAAAAAAAAAAAAAAAAAAACCTAAGCCAGGAAAAGAAAGAAAGAAAAAAAAATGATACACTATAAATGAGTCAAGTTGGGGTAGGGTCTCATGAGAAAGATTAGCTATACATTAGAAAATTTAAAAGCTACATTTCCTTCACAGGCTTGGGTAATAAGGGGTAAGTGTGTAACTGAGCCACACTGTCACCCATCAGAAAGCAAACCTCAACCGTTCAGGCAATTAGATGAACCACTCTTCCACTCTGCACACATGTCTCTCTTCCAAAAGCAAATGGAACATACCATGAAACGTTTTACTCCATCTCTGGTGCTGCCAGTTTCCTACCAGACATGAAAAAATGTACAGTCCTCAAATGCAGCACAGGCTGTCACTCCCATCCAAGTCCCCTAGCTCAGCTTTCAACCACACTCAAAACCAAGGGAGAGCCCATAGAACAGCAGCTGACAAAAACTCCTTTCATTTAGTCAGCAATTTTTTTTTGCCCAAATCATTCCCCTTCTATTATCCCACTTGATCTCATACTATTCTTATGAGGTATGGCAGTACAAGTATGTTTACCTCATCCTTCAGATGAGGAAAGAGAGGCCCCATCTGTAAAAACGGACATGTGAGCTGGCTTGACCCAGTCACAGAGCTAATTAATAGTGAATAGAATTGGAAACCAAGGTTTCTCGAATCACATCCTTGGATTCTTCTAACCAAACACAGACTATGGCTTTTGCACACACAACCTAAAGTACTCCCATACCTGTGGTCTTGGAATGAACTTTCACTCAAGCCCACAGAACACATGTGGGGTGGGTTTTTTTGTTTTTGTTTTTGTCTACTCGTGACCTCAAATCTGGCTTCTAAGTCACTTAAAGGCACAAAGCAAAAGAGGCTAATGCCCTGGACCATTTATTTAAATGTCACTAACAAAAGTGTCCTTAAACATTACATAGAAAGTTATCCTTCAGAGAACAGGGACTGGCTGTCCTCCCTCTCTCCTGAGGATAAAAGCAGAAAAACACCCTGAACCTATAGTTGTCCTACAGTCACCTTTGAAAAGGATCAAATAATAGGTGACCCTTCTTGCTACTCTTTGGACAAAATAATGTCCCAGATCAAACACTGGTGCACAGAAAAGCTGGGTTATAAATGCCCATCATCAGGAGGATGGTTAAATAAAACATGGCACATCCACACAACAGAATAAAGCACAATTCTCAAAACAAATGAGGTAAAGTTATATGTACTGACATGGAAAAAGTCCATGGTTATAAAGCAATAAAAAGCAAGTTGCAGAATAACAGGCATACCACGATTCTCTTTCTGTTAAATACAATAAGAAAGAAAGCTATGCATTTGTATAAACAGGTATTTTTATATGCAACAGGCATATAAATTCTGTTGAATTTATCTTAACATCAGGGAGGAAGAGAGAAAGACCATTCATTTCTGACCACAGATATTGTACTTTTCTTTTTTTAAAGATTTTATTTATTTATTTGACAGAGAGAGATCACAAGTAGGCAGAGAGGCAGGCAGAGAGAGAGAGAGAGATGGGGAAGCAGGCTCCCTGCTGAGCAGAGAACCCAACATGGAGCTCGATCCCAGGACCCTGGGATCATGACCTGAGCTGAAGGCAGAGACTTTAACCCACTAAGCCACCCAGGTACCCCCAGATATTGTACTTTTGTTCTCCCTATTTCTTACAACAATAAGTGCCAATGCCTTTACCCCTCCAAACAACCAACAGATCCTCTGTCTTTCACCATTATCCCCATATATATGTTTAATTGGCTTATGAATGTCTGATATATTATACATTTATATTAACAGGGGAAAATGGCTGCATTTAGGAAAAGTCACTGCCCCCCCACACAATTTGTTTTTCACTTTAATCAAATAATCAAAAAACAAATCATGGATCAAGGGAGAGAATGCACATAGGAAGCAAGACCCCAAGGAAATATCTCAAATTAACAAACAGGGTTCTCTCTGGGTGATGGGATTATAGTGGCCTTTCTATCCTTTACACATGATCATATTTTCCAAATACTCTACAGTGAGCCAGCATTACTTTTATAATAGAAAAATAGCTTTAGGATAAAAAGTAAATATTCTATGGAAGTATACCAAAAATCAAATCTATCTAAATTAAACCTTGCTTACCACTTTTTAAGTTAATTATCTTTTAGCTTATAGACAATAAACACATATTAAATGAATCAATGAATGAGTGAAACTCCCTTTCTGATTGATCTCCAATTAGCCATTTTTTCCTATATCACTCCCCACAACTCAACAAGTCCATAAATTCTCCAAAAACAGGGACTCTTTGCTGCCTATCTTTAGGAAGACCCTTAATACCTAGCATGATACCTGGCACATGACAGACAGTCAGTCAATATTGATTAATTAATCCATTTGTGTGTTTGAACTTTCTATTTGGGTTTTTCTGAAAGAAGAGTACATCTTTAGTTTTCCAGTGCCTCTGAAATACATGAATACAGTAAGCAGCCATAAAAGGGGCCCCCTCTAATTAATCCAGCAGCAACAAGAGTTGTGGGCTATATTTCACAGTCAATATTGATTTCATAAGTCTCTTTATTTAAGGTAGAATTGCCTGTCCACAAAAAAATGATTCATTTCCTTAGTATAGTGTTTCATTATAAAACTCCCAAATGACCTACACACCAATAAATAGCTCTTTTTAAAAAAAAAAAATCAAGACAACAAATACTAAACAAGCAAATATTATCCACAAGGCACTGATCTGGGTGTTGAGAAAAATACAAATAAGTCCAAAGCAAAGGGTATGTACAGCCTACATGGGGACACCAGATAGGACCATTCTCTACTGTGGGGCCTCCAAAAGGCCTAGAGTCATCAATGTTCAGTAAAGTCTGGAGAAGAGACTAGTTTCCAAAGAAGTCTGGTGCACACCACATCTTGTCCAAGTCACCACCCAAGAACTCAAGAGTCCACTGTTGTCACCTCCACTCCAGAGCCTCCAGGGCCGATCGAGATGCAGAAGCCTGCACACCCAGCCTACCTGGAACTCAGATCATTCTTTCATGTAATTCTCACTCACTCTACAGTGAATGGATCCGGCTCATCTCCTCTCTTCTCAGGCTCTCAGCAAATCTCAGTCTGTCAGATAACCTTGGCTCCCATTTTCAGAGAAGATGGGGATCCATTTAATAAGAGCTCTAGCATCTGACCTATAAACCACCTGGTCTTTCCCCACAGCCACAGAGGGAGAACTCTCCCTCCATTCCAGAGACAACCTCTCAACCAAGAATCTGAGGCTTTTCCAATGTTTGAGGAAGCTAGTGCTTACCCTCGTACGTCACCTGCCTACAAACTACCTTTTATTCTCTACCATTGTCTCCTCCCATGACTTTTTCAACAGTCAAAGATTTTTCTTTGAAAAAAAAAAAATCACTGGACCTGATCACCTTTTTTTAATAGTCTTTATTCAAATACAATTTGTGTGCATGAAATTGCACACATAAGTTTACAGGTCTCTGAAATTTCACAAACAGATCACACCTGTGATTAAGAAACAGAACACTACCCATACTGGCAAAATGTCCCTTCAATGAACAGTTCCTTTTTCTCCTTATGTTTACTACCAAACTTCTGGAGCAGTGGTCTGTCTTCATTTCCACCACCTCTGCATCTGTTTCAGCCTCAGAAACCCCTGTCTTCAATGAGTCCCACACCCACCAGGTGAGGCTGTTGCTCCTTCCTTTCTACTTTTTTTTTTCTCAAGATTTTTTATTTGTCAGAAAGAGAGAGAGAGTACAAGCAGGGGGAGCAGCAGGCAGAGGGAGAAGCAGGCTCCCCATTGAGCAGAGAGCCCCGTGCAGGACTTAATCCCAGGACCTTGAGATGATGACCTGAGCCAAAGGCAGATGCTTAACCAACTGAGCCACCGACACATTCCTGCTTTCTACTTTCAACATACAACAAGCAAGCCTCTTCACTGCGCTTACCATGCTACACTGCAATCGTTCGTTTATATGACCGTCAATCCCACAAGACTGTTAGTCTCCTGTGGGAAAGATTATTTCTCACTTGTTTGTGCACTCCCTGGCACTTAGTAGGTGCACGGCTGGTATCTGACACTTAAATGAATGAGTACAAAAATGAATGAAGAGATCCACTCACTGAAATCCAATACTCTGCTAAAATTAATCAGTTCTTTGTCTAGTTCTCAACAAAAGTCATAATGATATTTAGCTGTCAAATTCAGTGGTTGGAATCAAAAAGAATGGCTAGAAAATCATACTCTTCCAATATTTGGTTAAGCATTCTCTTTATATCCAAGTATCTGAGTATGTAGTGTGTCAATGTACTGGGGTACAGAGAAGAGACTAAACATCTTCCACCCAACCTCCAGATTAAAGATGTGACATTGCTCCCAATGGCACTCTGTCCTTCCATGGCCATATACCCAACATGGGAGCCCTGCCAATCTTTTCCCCCAACTGCTTCTGGAGCCACTCCTTCCTCTCCTCACAACCTCCTTTCCAGGACAGTAAGAAGTCAGAGACACAAATCCCCCAGGAGACCCCCAGACTCCTCCTCCCAGCCCCCTTTTGTCACATCCAATTAACCATCTGCCAGTCTCCCGGGCCTCCTCCTAGGCCCACTGTCCAGCTGCCAACTCAATACTGTTTCCCCACCCCCACCACTCCCCATAGATGCCCATTGTCCCTCGCTGCGGGGTAAGAGTGTAAAAGGCCAGGATTTTCGCTACCTTCCCAGTCCCTGCCTATCATGCCCTGGGATAACTATAACTGCAAGCTTAAAAAAATTCTATCCTTAACTATCTCTGTACTGTTAGGGAAAGGAGGGAGGAAGGGAGGAAAAGGGGGAAGGAGGGAGGGAAGAGGGAAAGGAAAGAAAAGAGGAAGGAAGGTGAGGGAAGAAGGAAGCTATTAAAGCATCATAGTTTCATCATTTGGAAAATAAAAAGATTCATCTAACCATAATATGATTGTAATAGATTAGATGTATAATATAGTCATAGGTATACAATTATATTCTATTATTATAATGTAATCCCCTTTCTATTGATATTTATAATATGCACATATCTATCATAATATATACTGTAGCTATACACATCAAGCAACTCTGAGAGGTAAGGATGATTTTCACCCATTTTACAGATGAAGAAACTGAAGCTTGGAGAGGCTGTAACTTACACAAGGCCACACCACTGGTAAGTTCCTGATCTAAGACTAAGATTCTGGGACTGAGCCATACCTAAGGAAACTCTCACCTCCTCCTGCTCTCGGGAGTCTAAACCCAGTCCCACATAGGCCACCTTATGGTAATGTCAGCTCCTGGATTCCTACCCCTCCTCCCTCTGGTGGGCCACATAAGACCCCTCACTTGAAGACAGCTCTTGGGTTTGCCCTTTTAGGGCAGAGAGTCAGAGGAAGTGCTCTGGGGCCAAGGAATGGCTGTGCTCACTGGCATCTTTCCTCTTGTTTCCTCCTCGTGAAGAAGAATCTATAAGAGGCTCTCCCATAAGCTCTCCTCTGCTTCCTCTTTCTTCTAGGACTTCTAGAGACATTAAGGAAACTGGAAATTCAAGAGTAGGTCCCATCCCCAACAGACATACTGCTGATGGCCAGGTGTGGACCCCTCCTCAGGAAGCTGCCTGACAGCTTCTTGCGTGGGTCTACCTCCCACTCTCCTCTCCTCACTCACCCTCCACTGTGGAGACTTGCCTCTCTCTGCCTCATACCATGGAGATGATAATTCTGCAGACCCCACCACAGGCTTAAGCAAATCCCACCTCCGCCTGCAAAAGAAAGCCACCAGCACTTCTAAAACGACTGCTAATTTAGGATCTCCCAGCCGCTCCTCAGCTTCTCTGCCTAAGGGCCTCCTAGGGTCATGTCAACCCAGCTCCCATTTCACAGCCCTCAGCTTCAGCAACCCTCCCTAAGCACACTCCCAGCAGCCCCTGGACCTCCAACCAGTGGATGCTCTCTCTACCAGGGCTGTTGATCAGGCATGTTGCACCCTCAGCCAGTAGCATTTACAGCCAGCTACTTTACTAAGGTCTGCCTATAACACCCCCTCCTCTGGCCCAAGGTTCAGCCCTCTGCTGATCTTGAGATCCACTCCTCCAGGTCCATCCAGGACCTTCCTCTATCCATTGCTTCTCTTTCCTAAATATTCATTCTCTTCCTCATGCTTGCCTTCTCGCTCTTCCCTACCACTAGGTATTCACATATCTTCCCTACCTAAAAAAAGCCTCCCCCCAACCGCTACCCATCTCCAACTACCTCACTATTTTTAACCTTCCCTTCACAGCCAAACCTTTCCGTAGAGTCATCTATATGCACTCCCACCACTTCCTCCCATCCACTCACTCCCCATTCCCCTTGCAATTTGAATTCCACCTCCCCTACATGATTGAAACTGTTGCTTCAAAGGTTACCAATGAATCCCCCAATTTCCAGAACGAAGACTGTGTGCTCAGTTCCCATCTCCCTCAACCTCTCTGCAGCATTTTTCTCCAAGCACTGTTCTCCCCTGGTTCTCCTCCAGCCCTTCACTTGAGCCTATAGCCCTGGCCTTGGCCCTCTGCCCTTAAGTCTATATATGCTTTTCATTTATTATCTCAACTATTCTGATAGCTCCAGCCACAACTTCTTACAGATATCTCCCAAATCCATATTTCCAGCTCTGGCCTCCCTCCAAAGCTCCAGATTCCCTTCCTTACCCGCCTACAGAACCAACACCTCCTCTAGCTTATTCACTGACACCTGAAATGCAACATGTCCCAAAGTAAACTCTCAAATTCTCCCTCTCCTCCTGCCTCCCTAGAGCTGCTCGTCCTCTTCCTAACTCCTGATTTTCATTCAAGGTACTTCCATCCTCACAGTCACCCAGGCTCTAGACTTTGGAGTAATCCTTGATTACTGCCTCTTTCTTGATGTTCCACATCCAAGTTGCCAAGTCCCATAAACTCTACATCCAAGAGGTCCCTCACATCCACACCCTCCTCTCCATTCCCACTGTGGCATCTCAAGTTCAGACCCCTCGCAACCTACCACAATGGTCTCCTAACCCAGTGCTGGTCAGTAGTTCCTCTCCAATTCCAATCGACTCTGCACAGGGCTGCCAGATTTATCTTCCTGATCATGCCTCCATCTCATCCAGAAATTTTTAGTGGCTCCCCAAAGGAAATTGCAAATAAAGACCAAACTCTGTGGCCTGCCATTCAAAGCATTTTAAGATCTGGGAACCCAGTAAAGAATAAATGTAACAATCAATCAACCTAGTACCCACCTCCTTCTATGTTTTATCTCCCACTGACCCCCCACCATGTCCTCTGAGTCACATCAACTGGACCATTTACTGGCCCAAAGACACCGTGGGTCTTCATACCTCCTTAGAACACCATTCTAGCCTGAGAACACAATTTCTGCCCTCCGCATCTGAATCCTACCCATCCTCAAGCCTCAGCTCTCTTCCTTGAGAACACAGTTCATCTGCCACTTTTCACTCTCCCACCTGTTTATCCTTTGTATCCATGTTTCCTAGCTAGTGTCCAGTTCCCTTCTAATAATGCCTTGGGCAGAAGGGGAGGAGACAAAGCTAATTCGCCAACAATTTCTTCTCTACTTCCTTGAATTAATTTCTCTGTCCTCCCAGCTGATTCTTTCTGTTCCTTCACTCCTCAGTAGACACCATTTCAAGCAGCTCTATTGATCCAACAGCCCTGTGGCCGTCAATCATTTCCTAGTTATTTTGCTGCCAGTCATTCACACACAAAGGAGTGGCAGGAGGAGTCTGAACTGCATGTAGACAGAGAAGGAGCAGGAAAGGACTGATTCACTGCACCCACCTGAGGCTTGGTGGAAGCAAGAACTCCATTCTTTCTAGGCTCCTCCAGAAGGCATAAGGCTGGGTGCCAGGGTCTGGAGGGCTGGGGCAGGAGGGTTGGCATTTTTATAGTTTTGTGGAGGGGGAAAGAACAGGAGTGTCCTGACTTGTAAGAAGAGTGCCCCATCCAGTCTTCTCAAACTGAGAAGGACTGCTTTCATCCTGGACTGGAAAGGTCCCAGACAGGACAGATTAAATAAAATCATGCCTGTCAGAAGAGGCATTGGTAGTAATAGAATGCTCACTTAAGAAGGTACCATCTACATATATTTGGATAGAACTGTACAACTTATAAAGACCTTTCACATATAGTATCTTCTTTGAGTCTTTCCGCAGCCCTATGCAGGAAAGTGGAGAGGGGGCTATTATCCTCCTCTTACACAGATGTTAAAGTCTCTTGCCCAAGTCATTCAGAGAAGCAGAATAGTGCAAAGGGGAGTGTTCACCTCTTGCTCTCTTACCTGACCTTCTCAGCCTGCTTCACAGGCTTTGCCTTCCTTTCCCACCCCTTATATCCAAGTGCTCCCTGAAGGGGCATATTTATATCCACCTCCCTTCCTGCTCTATATTCTTTCTTACAATGATTTTATACATTCCCATAGTGTAGTACAGGGCCACAGCGGCACCCTATAAATATCTGTCCAAAAAATGATTGAATGAAAGAATAAAAGACAGCAAAAGACCAAACCTTAGCCTTCTGATTCCTGAACTCCATTATGTACCTCTCGGCACTGTGTCCCACCCCATGGCAAAACCCCCACACAAGACCTCTTCTGGAGATTCCCCCAGCCTCTGTATAAACCTGTTCACTTAATAATTTTAAAAGCAGGAACAACAAGGGCAACCAACTAGAATGTCTTGTGCTCCCACTGTGTGTCAGAAATAACTAGATGCTTTTTACATGCTTTCCGTATTTAACCTTCCCAACCTGTGAAAGAAGCATTCTTAGTCTGATTTTTGCAAAAGACTGAAAATGAGAGAGATTAAATAATTTACCCAAGATTCTACCCCTGGTTAGTGCCAGGCCTATCTGAGCCAAAGCCCATGATCTTCTGGCTATACCAGGGTTTTCAACCTCAGCACTATTGGCATTTTGGGGCTGGAAAATTCTTTATTGGCCTGTGCATTATAAGATGCTTAGCAGAACACTAGACCTCTATCCACTAGATGCCAAATTGTGACAATCAAAGAACTGTTTCCAGATATTGCCAAATGTTCCCTAGGGAACAAAACTGCCCCCAGTTGAGAACCACCAGACTATACCATACTGCCCACCTCCAGAAGCAGAAAGAAATTTTTCAAGTAAAGTGTCAATTCTCGGAGAAGGACCCTGTGGTCATCTGTTCTAGTATTTTACTAAAAGTTATAGGCAGGGAGATTTTTATCACCTTCTCACCTTTCTCACTTCCTACAGCTTCAGTTTATTCCAACACCTCCTCCATTACGGAGCATCAAGAATGTATCAAAAAGAGACATTTTCCTTTGCTGAAAAAGAAACCCTCCCCTTCAGTACCTGGCATTGCACAGATGGAGCAGTGATATTCACTCCAAGAATTGCCCACAATAGGTATTATTCCAAAATAACATCATCTTGATTATCTGGACATGATGATGTCCAGTTCCTCTGTCCAGGTGGGATAAGGTTAACATCTGAGAGACAAGTCTGAAGAATCATATAGTGAAATAATACCAATATACCACTGCCTAGATTTGATAAGTGCTTACATTTTACCATGTTTGTTTTACCTATGTTAGGAGGAGGTGATTTGTTTTTGTTTCTGTTTCTGATGAATCACAAGCTTTTTAAAAGATCTTTTTCCTTACCTGCAAAGAACAAGTAACTTCAGTTGGAGAGACAAGCCTTATGTGTATGAGAGAATTACAATACAATACAATACCACTGATGAAGTGAGAAAATGAGTATAAACAAATGAGTGTCTTAGGAATTCAGAGGATATAGTTGGTCCTGTGATCTGTAAAGGCTCCCAGAAGTGGGGACGGGCTCAAGTCTTTGAAGAATGAGGATTTGGAGAGTGGGGGTACAGGGGTAGATGATACCCTCGGGAAGTGAGAAGAGCAGCTTGGCTGGAGGTGAGGGATGAAGTAAGAACTTGACACTAGGAAGTCACTGTAGGTTCATAAACCGGGCAGCAATGTGATAAAAATTAGTGTCATCTGCCTGCAGGTGCCAATCTGGAGTGGGGGTGAGAAAGCACATTCCATGGGACAAGAAAGGAGGCCATGGGCAACATAACAGGTCCTGGACTAGAGCAGAGGCTATAGATGAACAAAGGATGATGATGGAAGATAATTCAATAGGATTAGAGGGAAGAAACTCCTCACAGACAATACCAAGGTTTTAATTATCATGACTGGGAGAGGGGAGATGAGATGCCGCTCATAGAATTAAAGAACACAAGAGAAGGAGCTAGTGTGGGGAGTTGGAAAGACATGCAGAATTGAGTCTAGGGCTGGCTGAAGTCACGTGGCAGCAAAGACTCCAAATGAAACTGTGTGAATTCATAGGACCAAACCCCAACAGAAAGGTAGAGGTAGAAGATATTTCCACATCAATCTCTTTTCACTTATACTCTGAACACTTTTTTTTTCCTTTAAGTCTCAAAAAAGGAGTTTTCTCCTTTGCTCACCAAAACTAAGCTCTTGTCTCACCTCTCCGGGCATCTAACACAATTAATCTAGCACCTTCAGTGTTTCTTGTCTATAAGCTTTCTCCCTTCCACCTATAAACCTCTTCTGACTCCCTGGCAAAACAAAACAAAACAAAACAGAACACTCCTTTTCTTGATACTAACATTTCTTCTGACTGGCACCCAACCTCTTTTTCCTTTCTCTAATAAACCATGCAAGTAATGGGTTCCTACCTACCACCCCACACCCTTACTCTATCTCTTCTAATACTGGGCTCCCAAGAGGTCACAGTAGCTTCGTGTTCATCACATCAAGTGACAGTTATCTAGCGCTCTTCTTGCTTAACCTGTCTGCAGCTTGTCTTCACATGAGAACCCACACAGACTCCCTAGGTTCTCCAGCATCAATCTCCTTTGTTGCCATGTTACGAATAAGGGTTTCCCCCCCAAATTCTAACTTTAGTCCTTCCCTCCTTCCCCCCACTCCTTCCATCCAACAGCCAAAGCTTCAGGTGCACCCAGCCTTGACCCAGAAGGCTTCCAAGTCCACACCACCAGCCCGAATCTCCTGCCTATGCTGTTGTCTTGAGTCCCATTTTTTTTTCCACAAAAAATCTCCAACTGGCTGTCCATCAGTCATCCCTAGTTATCACTTCCAAAGCCAACATCATTATCTCCCCTGCAAACTGGTTCTTGTCCTCAGTCAGACATGTCAGTCAGCACACTGTTAGTCCTCCACACTCTCAACCCAGCTACTCCATTTCTTCCTGGGCTTACTTTTCTTCTCCCCCTGATAGCTAGTTTGTCAACAAACCTCCACATTTCTGCCTTTAAAAATGTCTCTCAGAGCTGTCCCTGACTCCCCATCCTTTTTGCCACCAACCCAGACCAAGCTCCCTCCCACTCAGCTCTGAATCAGCATCCTATGTCTTTAGATTCTCTCTCTCTTTTCTCCACTTCATCAATCACATTACCCCCAGGTTAACCTTTCCAAATACCACTTTGTTCAGGATGTAGCTTGCTCAAGAATCTACTGACTCTGAATCAAACCCAAATCCTCTTTTGAGCTTCCCAGACTCTCCCTACCTGGTCCTGCCCCACTTATCTATCCTTATGTCCTATAACTCCCTAACTTACCCCTTCTATTTGGTGTCCAGGAACCTCAATGCCAATGCCCCAAACTCCTCTCTACTTTTACCCGTGTTGTTCCTCCCACTCTCCAGCCCCTTCGAGGACGACCTTTGATTCTAACTCATCTATGGTTCTGTCAACTTTTTATCTTATAGAACCATAATGTTTACCAATTACTTAATCTCCAAGTGAGCAATAATTGTCAAACTCTTCTTAAAAGTTCTTTGAGGTCAAAGACCACTCTGAATATTTTGTTTGTATTCCACAGCACCCTGGACAGCAGAAGGCTCCTAGTAGGAGTTGAAAAGTCCTTGTTGGTTTTCTATTCTGACTGGTTTCTATTCCCAGTTCCCATATTTCACCTCCTCTACATCATAAAAATGATCAATAAAACTATTGTGATGGAACCCACCAATCTATAAGAATAGCGGGTACCTGTGTGCGTGTATAAGAATAGTAGGGTACCTATGTGCACGTGTTTGTGCGTGTGTGCACATGCAGGGACTTGAAATTTAGGGAATCTAGCTTACTCAGTCGGTCAAAATAACTGAAATACCAAAATAATGAGAAGAGGACAAGTAAGGGATCAAAATGATAGAATTACTCTTAACATGTCTTATTAGAAGCAGAGTATGCCAGGGTTTTGGCAAAGCAATTGTCAGTCTCGTCATTATGCATGTAAAATTTTCCACCAGGAAGTAGGGGGTAACTTTAGTGCTAGGGACTTTGAAAATGTGTTTGAAGTTTTCTCGGTGGTTCAACTGAATAAATGTATAATCTGTCTGGCCTACCAGGTGCAGCGCTCTGTTCCATAAAGATGGAGAATCATAAGGGAGAAGGTTACAAAATATGGCCTTATTCCAGGCTTAAGAATCCTTAGTAAGAGCCCAGGATAGAAATTAGAAGAGGTAAGATCAGGAAGAAGAGCACAGAAGACCCCGTTGGGGGATGGGAGGGAGACAATCCTAGACCCAGCCCCTGGCAGTATACAACCCCACTTGCAACTTGTTAAAGGTCACCATACATTTCCAGCCTTATTCATTGAGAATTTAACCTTTCTCTGATTCTAAGTGCACATCAGACCTGGAGAGGCCACTTCCAACCAAACAAAAAACAAAAACAAAACAAAACAAAAAAGGCTACCCAAGGAGGAAAGAGAATATCCTCAACAAGAGACAGACCCCAGTCTGATATTTATTCTGTGATGTGAGCCAGGGCTAGACAATATAAGTCACACACTATGTTTTGTAAGGCCCTGGGAAAAGTAACACATTGGACCATTATAGGCCATTAACACCATTAACACTGTGTGAAATTACCAAACCTCCAGAAACAGAACTCAGCTCCAAGGGCCTGGGACAGAGAATGGACAGGAACTAGTATTTATATTGGGAGAAAAGGGGAAGGAGGAGTGATTGCCAAAAGATGAAAGCGGGGTCCAGAAATGGAAGGTGGGAAGGCTCACATTCCAAGAGTTATTTTTCCTCTAGAGCTAAGAAAAGACAGATTTGGCCAGAAATGGGAGGCAAGGGTGGTGGGGGGTGGGGGAGGATGTCAGGGGAGACCTCCTGGCAAGTGTTTCACTTAGGCCAGGGAACCTTTCCCTTAGATGCCAGGTTATAAACTTAGGTCAAGAGCCTCCTTAGAAACCATGTTTGGGTCCTGGGCAGTGTGAGTGAGTGTGTGAGTGCAAGAGATAGAGACTGATGGGGGGTGGGGGTTAAGAATGCATATATAGAATGCAGTTCTGGGGAAAAAGAAGGAGGGAGAGAAGTGAGGCTGAGCCCTGGGAAGCCGGAGAGGATAACAGGGGTTTCCTCTGCTTTTTCCAGGTCCTGGCATCAATCAGCTCCTGTCCTCCAGTTCTTTCCTCTTCAGACCAACCAGAAAATGAACATATGGGCCAATCAAGTCTTGACTTCTAAAGCCACAAGTCTCCCCAGCAAAGCACCCCACCCTCTTCCCTAGAGATGACCTCTAGGGCAAGGCAACGAGATTAGGAAACAGATGGATGTGCAGAGAGCCTTCAGCGCTAACCTGATCCTTGACCCCAACAGTTCATGTCCTCTAATCCAACTTTTGTAAAGACAGGGCAGATGTGCAGCCTCCCCATAACTTAACGGACTCCTTGGGACAAAGATTCCAGACAAAATGGTTCCAGACATGGGAGATGAGGAACTGCTGGAAGCCACAGGTAAATGAGAGATGGGGAATCCCTGGCCGGCAGAGAAACAGGGCCACAGGTGGTGGGAGACGAGGGGGTCTGTTCTGGGGAAGGGGCTATGAAGCCAGGGAACAAGAAGAGCTACAGACCTGGGGGAATGGGAGGGGGCAGGGACCGCGAACAGCTGTAAAGACAAATCTGGGGGCTCCATATACCACAGGCAAGCAAAGATTCAGTGGGTGTGTATGAGGAGGACGCTAACTCACACTTCCAGGAATGAGTGGTTCTTACGAAAAGCTCATCCTTTCCCAGAACTGTAAAAGAGGAGGACACGGAGGAGGTCCGAGGCGCCCACAGCACTCCCAGCCCCGTCTGCCTCTCAAGTGGGAGACGCCGGCTCCTCACACGCACCAGGCATGACCGTCCTTGGTCCGCCCGGCTGCTGACTGTCAGCAGCGTGCGCGACTCCCTGTCCCCCGCTGCCCCACTCTACGCGTCAGGGCCCCGGGCCCCTGGCCGGAGAAGGGGTGCCCACCCCGGGCGGCCGGAGGCTGGCTGACAGGCGCTGGGGGAGGGGGGAGCCGAGGGAGGGGCCGGGGACGCCGGTAGCCGAGCCGCGCGCTGCAAAGTGATCCAACATCGCCCCATCCCCGCGCTCCGGGAGCAGGCGGCTGAGGGGACCGCCTCCGGCCTCCCCAACACCGACTCCCGCAAGTGGGGTGAACGCCGAGGGGTGCCTGGCTCCCAGCCCCCACCCCTCCCCAAAACGCAAGCAGCATTGCCATAACAACAAGAACCTCGGCAACTCCAGCCCGACGACGAGGACTGACCCCCGACACGCACACCCCAGCAACAGCCCTCCTTCCCCAAACTTGTCCGACGCGCCGCGTCCCAGGCAGCAGCCCTCCCCCGGGCCGCCCGCGCCCTGCCCAGCTTACCTGTCCGGAAAAAGGCGTCCACGTCCGAGTCGGCTGCTCCTCCTTCCTCCGCTGCCCCCTCCGGGGGGTTCATGACTGGGGGAGGCGTCCGTGGGCAGCCGGGGCCGGCCGAGCCCGGGGCCGAGCTGCGGGGCGCCCGCTGGGCGGAGGGCGCGGGGCGCAGCGGCCGCGGCCGCAGACCCAGCGGACTCGCGGCTTCGAGGGCGGGCGGCTCGGGCAGCTCAGGCGGCTGGGGCGGCAGGGCTGGGGCAGAGGACGCCCAGCCTCCCTCAGACGGAGGCGCGCGGCGGACTGGGGGCGCCTGCCGCTGGCTTCCCCATGGTCCCCCTTCCCCGCGGGCGCTGGCCGCCTGCTGTCTGGCCGGGGCCGGGGTCCGGGCTGCCTGGGCGCCCGCTCTCCCTCAGCAGCGGCAGCTGGCTCTCCTCCTCGCCCGTCTGCCTGTCTCTATTGTTCAGCCCTGCTCTGCTCTCCTCTTTATTTTTCCTCCTCCCTCCCACCCTCCCTGTCTCTCTACCTCCTCCCTCCCTCGCTCTCTCGCTCGCTCGCTGCCTCCCTCCCTCGCTCGCTCTCTGGCTCCCCCTCTGGCTCCCGCCGCCGCCTCTCCGGCTCCTCCCCCGGCTCCCGCTCCCTAGTCCCGGCCAACAATGACCCGGGCAGCGCGGAGCCGAACTGAAGCCCCGGCCCCCGCCGGCCGCTCGGCGCGGGCCACCCGCGGCGCGGACGCCTCCCTCCCCCGCGGCCGCGCGCCGGCCTCTCCCGGAGCCGAGCCTGAGCCTCGAGCTATTGTTCGGGGCTGCGCTAGGCCGGCTTCCTGAGCCCCGCAGGAAAAGCCCCGGCGGAGGTGGCGGCCGAGGAGGGGGCGGGGCCGCCGGGCGAGTGCGGGGCCGCCGGGCTCGCCCAGGGGCTCCGCCGCCGCGGCCCCGCGCCCTGGTCTCTCGGCTCGCGCGCTCGTGCTTCCGCCCCCGCTGCCGCCCTCCGCCCCACCCCGCACCCAGGTGTGTGAAGGAAACCCCGCGCTGCCCGCCCGCCTCCTCTTCAGACGGGTCCCGGAGCTGCACTGACCTGTCCCTAGAGGCTGGACTTTTCCCCCTCCTTCCTGACGAAGCTCTCGCCTGTCTCCCTCCCTTCCTGAGCCTCTCGCATTTTCCTCACCATCTCGCCTTAGCTCCTCTCTTTTAGAGCCTTTCGTTTCCTTTTTCCCCTCTTCAGCGCCCCTTGAAACATCTCTGCCTGTCTCTGTGACTCTTTGTCCCGCTCATTCCTCTTGCGATGTCTCCCTGCCCATCTCTCCCTCCCCCGTCACTCTCTTCAGTCTCTCATTTGTCTCTGCCCTGCCTCAGCACTTGGCCCGTATCTCGGAGCTCCTCTTGGACAGCTGTCAAAACTCCCTAATCCCCGGGGGCCTTCTCTGTTTTGTTCCTCTCCCTTGTGTGAACGTAGAGATCCAGTTGGCCAGGAGAAAGGAGGTGTTACAGCAAGCTGAATTTCAATTAAAGTGGGGAAGAGGGGCTAGGGAGGAATGGGGATGACAGCAAAAAAGAAAGCAGATGCTGTATGGGGTAATTAATGCAGTGATTGTATTGTGCCAATTGGTTTTTAAGCAATAATTAAACAATAATTAGCCAGTATTCTGTTTATAGTTCTAGTGACTGCAGAGCCTACAGACCTAAGTACTTACTGTGGTGTGTTGGGAGGTGTTGCTGCTGTTTCATCCAGGCAGATGGAGAGGCTGTGGCCTGACCTAATGTGTTAAAACACACATAATAGGAAAGCCAGGTCGTGGTCTAAAGTTGATGGCCTGCTACCCACCAGCCATAATCTCCTGCCTGGATCTATTTATCTCTAACAACCTACTAGGTTCTACCTCTCTCTGAATCAAGGCTCCTGGGACCTTTCCAGATCTACTGAGAGGTTACCTCTAACAGCAAATAGAATGAATTAATGACATTTTTAGTGAACCCTTTCTAGTTCCCTGTACTCATCACTTTCTTGACTGAATGTCACACTTTTTTTTTTTTTTAACCCGCTAAAAATATAAATACAGTTGCCTGTCTTCAGTCCTGGATACATCTATCAGGTTTCATTTCTTAAAAATTATGAATAGTGACTTTGAGATCCAGTGCCATGAGATCTAATTCATCTGACCCTGGTATCTTGAAATGCCTGAAAGCATCCAGACAACCCCTTGTCTGCCATCTTCTTTGACAATGAAAGTGTTTCTTATTTGTCTTTTCTAAATTTTGCTTCCCCTTAACCCCTTGCCTAAGCCCTGGCTATCCTCCCACAACCACACATGATGACGGAACTGTTATCAACAGCCACCGTTGTGTATATTGAGAACCAAAAGCCTGGCAAGAGTATTAGCTGATCCCAAATTCAGAAGAAACGCTACATGTTTAGAGGAAGGTTCGTATCAAGTCTCAATAAATGTGGACTAGAATGGGGGGCAACCGTATATGATACCAATTTTTGAGAGGAAATTTGGCAATTTTTATTAAATATTTTAAGTGTTCATAGCTATATTATTATTAGACAAAGAAGATTTCAGAGCAAAGAGTATTACCAGAGATCAAGAGGGACATTTCTAATTCATCAGATGGATGTAACAATTCAAAGAGCTTTTGCATTTAATAAGGGAGTTTCAAAATATATGAGGCAAAACTGATACGACTATAAGGAGCAGTAGACAAATTCATAATTCTAGTCAGATATTTTAATATCTGTCTCAATAATTGATAGAATAAGGAGACAGATCATCAGTAAGAATATGAACAGTGCAATCAACCAATTTCACCTAACTGACATTTGTAGAATAGACTCCACTCAACATCATATACACATTTTTTTCAAGTACACAGATAACATATAACAAGATAAACCATACATTAAGCCATAAAACAAGTCTCAAATGTAAAAGAATGAACACAATGCAAAGTGGTATTGTGCAAATTATACCTCAATTTTGGGGTTTTTTTAAATCATACAAAGTATGTATAATAGTATTAAACTAGGAATCAAAGCATAATAGTATTAAACTAGGAATCAAAGACAGATATATGGGAAATACCCCTAAAATTGGAAACCAAATAACATACTTCTAAATAACCCATGTTCAACTAAGAACTTAAAAGGAATATTAGAAAGCATTTTAAAGTGAATAAAAATGAACACACCATATAAGAACCTGTGGGAAACAGCTAAAGCAGTGTTTAGAGGGAAATTTAGAGTACTTAAATATCTACTTTGAAAAAGAAAGATCTCAAACTAGTGATCTCCTGCTCTACCTTAAGAGCAAATGAAACCTGTAAGAACAGAATTTTAAAAGAGCAGAAACAATGAAATAGATAAGTGAAAATAAAAAGAGAAAAATCAATGAAACCAAAAGTGAGCTCTTTGAAAAGATCAATAAAATTGATAAACCTCTAGTCAGACTGAAATAAGGAAATAAGAGTGAAGAATCAAAATACTATTAGCAGGAATGAAAGCAGTGAAATCACTAGAGATAATGGGGATGTTAAAAGAATAAAAGGGACTATTATGAACAGTTTATGCCAATAAACTAACAATTTACATAAAATGGACACATTCCTTGACAGACACAAACTACTAAAGCTTACTCAAGAAGAAACAGATAACTTAAGTAGCCACATATCTATTAAAGAAATGAAATTTGTAGCTTAAAAGTTTCCTATAAAGAAAATTTAAGATCCATGTGGCTTAACTGGTGAATTCTATGAAACATTTAACAAAAAAATAATACCAATCCTACACCCACTTTTCCAGAAAAGTGAAGAAGAGGAAATATTTCCCAACTATTTCTGTGAGGCCAACATTAATCTTATTCCAAAACTAAATAAAGTCCAATTAAAAGAAGAAAAGAAAAAAAAAACTGTAGACCACAATCTTTCATGAACATAAATGCAAAATTCATAACAAAACTTTAGCAAATTAAATCCAACAATATATTAAAAAATAATACAAGGGTACCAGGGTGGCTCAGTTGGTTAAGCATCACGTCAGGCTCCACATTGGGCATGGGGCCTGCTTAATATTCTTAATATTCTCTCTCCCTTTCCCTCTGCACCTCTGCACCCTCCCTCCCCCACTCAAAAAAAAATTAGAAAAATAATACATCATAACCAAGTAGGTTTTTCTCAAGGATGTAATGTTGGTTTGACATTTTAAATTTTACCAATGTAATTGGTAAACCATATGTCATAGGTTTTGTGTCCCCCCCCCAAAAGATAAATTGAAATCCTAATCCCCAGTACCAGTGAATATGACCTACTTCGGAAATAAGGTCTTTTCAGATGTAATCGATTATGGATGAGATCATTACAGTAGGTCCTAATCCAATATGACTGGGGTCAGTCTTCATAAGAGAAAAACTTGTGAATATAGAGACACACAGGGAAAACACCATGTGACAACAGAGGCAGAGGTTGGAATGATGCATTGCATGCTGAGGAATTCCAAGAACTGATGGTCACCCCCAGAAGCTAGGAAGAAGGAAGGAAGGGTTCTATGCAATTTCAGAGAGAGGATGGTCCTGCTGACGTCTGGATTTTGGACCTCTAGCCTCCAGAACTGTGACAAAATAAATTTCTGTTTTTTTAAGCCATGCAGTTTGTGGTACTCTGTTAGAGCAGCTCCAGAAAATTAATATACCATATTACAAAAGAAAAAACATATGGTCATCTTATAATAGATACAAGAAAAGCATTGAACAAAATACAGTATTCATTTCTGATCAAAGCTCTTAGTAAATTAGGAAAAGAAGGAACTTCCCCAACTTAATAAAGGGCATCTACCAAAAACAAACAAACAAACAAACAAACAAACAAAAAAACCCCGCTATAGCTAGTACCGTGCTTGATGATGAAAAATTGGTTTTCCTCTAAGATCAGGACAAAGCGAGGATGGTCAGAGTGGTCTGACTCCTATTCAGCATTGTATTGGATATTCTAACAAATACAATAAGATAAGAAAAGGAAATTAAAGACCCCCAAATTAGAGAGTAAATTGTATAACTATCTTTATTCATAGATAACATGATTGTCTACTTAGAAAATTCCATGAAACCTATCAAAATACCTCTAGAAATAATTCTTTAACAAGAATTTGGGATATAAGACCAATTGAAAAAATAAATTCTATTTCTCTACACTGGCATTGGAAGTTTAGAAATTGAAATTTTAAAATCACTATTTACATTAGCTTGGAGAAATATTAAATATGAAGGCTAATTCTGAATAAAGATATGCAAGACCCACACATTATAAACTATAATATTCTGCTGAAAGGAATAAAACAAGATTTAAATAAATACAGCCTCATGAGTCCGAAGTCTCAAAATGCTGAAGACATCAATTTTCCCAAAATTGATCTGTAGATTCATTGCAATCCCAAGTAAGATCTCTAAAGGGGTTTTTGAGGGTGTTTTTTTTTTTGTTTGTTTTTTTATTTTATTTTGTTTTTGGTAGATATTGACTAGCTGACCCAATGCAAAGAAACTAGAAAAGCCAGAACAGCAGAGAAGAAAGTTGGAGAACTTACGCTACCCAAATTCTACACTCACTATAAAATTGCAGTAACCAAGACAATGTGATTTTGGCATAAAGACAGAAAAATAGATGAATGAAATAGAATGGAGTCCAGAAACAAACCCACACACTTATGTTCAACTGATTTTCAACAATGATCAAAGGGAATTGGTGTTAGAAGGATAGTCGTTACAATGGTGTCTGAACAACTGAAAAGCAGTATTAGTTTCTGTAACCCTGTAACAAATTATCACAAACGCAGTGACTTAAAACAATCCAGATGTAACTACCTTACAGTTGTGGAGGTCAGAGGTCTGAAACACATCTCACTGGGCTAAAATCGATGTATTAACAGGGATTTCCATTCTTTCTAGAGGTTCTAGGGGAGAATCTTGCTTCCTTGCTTTTCCCATCTTCTAGAAGCCTTCTTTAGCTTGTGTCTCCCTCCTTCTATCTTCAAAACCAGCAATACAGGCCAAGTCTGTCCTACACTGCCATCTCTCTGGTTCTCTTTCTGTTCCCCCTCCCACTTTCAAGGATCCCTGTGATTACACTGGGCCCACCCAAATACATCTGGAATAATCTCCCTAGACTAAGGTCATCTGATTATCCATCTTAATTCCATCTAAAAACCTTAATACCGGCTTGCCATGTAACACAACATATCTACAGGTTCTGGGGGCCAGAACATAGACATCTTTGGGGAAAGGTATTATTCTGCCTACACAATACCTGTATGCAAAAAGAAAATGAACTTAGATCAGTATCTCATACAATATACAAAAAATTAACTCAAAATGGATCCCTCCTTTGCTGATCTATGGATGACAAATAAACCCTTGAGAAAATACTCAACATCACTTGTCTTTAGGGAAATGCAAATTAAAACCACAATGAGATGTCACAATCTATTAAAATGTCTAAAATTTGGGGCACCTGGGTGGCTCAGTGGGTTAAGCCTCTGCCTTCAGCTCAGGTCATGACCTCAGGGTCCTGAGATGGAGCCCCCGAATCAGGCTCTCTGCTCAGCGGGGAGCCTGCTTCCCCTCTCTCTGCCTGCCTCTCTGCCTACTTGTGGTCTCTCTCTCTGTCAAGTAAATAAATAAAATCTTTAAAAAAATAAAATAAAATGTGTACAATTAAAAAGACTTGCTCATCTCAAATGTTGGTGAAAACGTGAAACAACTGGAACTGTCTTGCACTTCTGATGGGAATGTAAAATGGTGAAAACAATTCAGAAAAGAGTTTGACAGTTTGACAGAAATAGTTTGACAGAAAATAATTTGACATGCACCTGCCATATAACTCATTCTTGATATTTACCCAAGAGAAATAAAAGCATATATCCATGCAAAGACCAGCACACAAGTGTTCATAACAGCTTTATTTATAATAGCCCCAAACTGGAAGCCATCCAAACATCCATCAACAGGTGAGAGAATAAACAAATTACCATATATACACATAATGGACTACTACTGGATAATAAAAAGGAATGAATTATTCCTACATCAACAATACATGGGTGAGACTCAAACTAATTATGCTGAGTGAAAGAAGTCAGACCAAAAATAGTAAATACTAAATTATTCCATTTATATATAGTTCTAGGAAATGTATCAAAGTGACCTATGCTTGCAGAACACAGATCTCTGGTTATCTAGAGATGACCAGAGGGGCATACTGGGAGAGGAGGACCAGGAGGGTGGGATGACAAAGGGGAACAATGAAACTTTTGGAGGTGACAGATATGTTCTTCATTGTGGAGATGATTGCATAAGTGTATGGTTATGTCAAAACTGATCAAATTGTGCACTTTAAATACATTCAGGTCGGGGGCTCCTGCATGGCTCAGTCAGTTCAGCGTCTGCCTTCAGCTCAGGTCATGATCCCAGAACACTGGGATCGGGCTCCCTGCTCAGCGGAGAGCTTGCTTCTCCCTCTCCCTCTGTCTGGTGTTCCCCCTGCTTGTGCTCTCTCTGTCAAATAAATAAATAAAATATTTAAATGAATAAATAAATGTAATTTATCAAATGTCAAACATTTAGCAATAAAGCTATTTTAAAAAATACTAATTTCTGTTAAAAAGAATGTAGTAAAACTCTGCGTGCTTACAAGGAAATAGCAAGTTATCTTGTGGAAATTAAATGGGGTTTTCATGGTTTCAAAATATAGATGTTATATTTAAACATTTAAAATTTCATAACATGATTCTTTACAATGAAAGAGACTCATCACCTGGGGAGTCTTTCTTACATGGAGCACAAGAACATCACAGTAGAGGAAGGAGATATATCCATGTACAAGCATTCAAAAAAAAAAAAATCAATCTTGACAGACACTCCCTTCTCTCCACTCCTCTTTGAAGATTTAAAGAGGAAGGGAAGAATGGGACAGGTGGAAGAAATGTTTAGGAAGGAAGATGTACCCAAAAGACTGGCAGGAGGAGTCTGGAGTCCATACCAACAAGTTTAGAAGCAGGAGGTAAGCTTGTCAAGGAGGAGGGAAGGAGGAGAATGTGGAAGTCAATGGGAAGGACGGAGCTGTAGCATGTGTTGAAGGCTTGTATCTGGATTGGAGAAGATGTGGGCAGGAAAGAGGGAGTGATGGGAAACAGGAGTTCAGGACACTTCTGGACACAAGGCCACTGGAGGAATGCTGGCACAACTAATAGGAGAAAAAGAATCTGGGTGAGAAATCACACTGGGGAAAAAGAGGAAAACAAATAAGATATTATTTAGTCTAACCCCTCAGTTCACTGATGAGAAAAACTGCTAACTGGAGAGTAAAGTGACTTGCCCAATGTCACCTGGCAGACCCCAGAACTCATGACTCCTAGGCTGGTTTTCCAGGCTGCTTCCCAGTAATGCGTGTCCTCCTACCTGAGGAGTCTGAGGGGTGAGGGGCATCCAGGTTTTCATGTCCTACCAACAACTAGAACAGTCAGTGCAGCCCCTGGGATGGCTTGGGAGCTGGAAATATTGATTAAGGAGCCAGGAGTTGGCTGAAGCAGCAACAGCAAATGAGATAAAAGGTTTTCTATCCATTTCCATTAACTTTCCCTCTTTAGCTATATTATCCACTTGTATGTCCTGCTTTCTACTCAAATTAAATTTGCCTTGGAAACAGCTCCTCTTCCCGACTTTTCTGACTTCATTATCCCAGTGTCACAGACTCAAACCCTGGGAGATTGCTTGGTCCCTCTGCCTCCTCTACGTCTTGCATCCATGCTGTCAGTAGGCCAAAGTTTTCCTTTGAAATGGCATCCATTGCCCCTTTCCCCTCCAACGTCATCCTAGCCCAGTCCTTGGCTCTGTAATCTTGAATTTCTACAATAGCTTGCCAACTGGCTTCCCCAGGCAAGGTGTGGAAGTAAAGCCAATACCCAAAAGAAACTGAGACAAAGTCACAGGAGCACATTGACCATGGGGACAGGAGACAAGACTGTTTGGGGAGGCAGATGGGTGCAAAATGTCAGATGCCACAGAGAAGTGAGGGGCAGCAAGGATAGGGACATGGAGATAGGATTTGATGAGTGCAGGCTACAGGCAGCCTGGAGAGAGAAAGTGGAGGGCAGAACCTGGCTGCAGATGGGGTGGGCAGCGTGTGGTGAAGGGATTGGAAGCAGCAGAGCTAAATCATCTTTCTATGAAGTTTGGGCAGTAAAGACAGACAGACAGATAGCATAGTTCACCAAGATGATCAAGTTTCCAAATATTCATTTCATTTCAGTTTTCAGAATGAAGCTAGCTATGCAGACTTGAAAGACAGCTGAGAGAGAAAGAGGGAAAGAGAAAATTCTGAAGCTGGAGAATGATCAGAGTCCCTCCAAAACTGGAAGGGCGGATGACCTTCCCTGTTGTAGTGATCAGCCAGCATCCTGAGGGTTGGCCTGCGAGAGGAAGCCGGTGGAAGATATTTGGGCCTCAAATCTTGATTCCCAGCCCTCAGCCCATGCGGCACAGGAAATTTCTAACACAAAGCTGCTTCCTTTGTCACACTATTTTCTGTTTGGAGTAAGCATAGGAAATAATCTGTTCTTTTCTTTTAACAATTCCAAGGGAACGCCAAAACATCCCCTGGTCTTGGCCTTGTTCAATGTACAGTTGTGACAGAACCAGAGTTCTTCCTGACCTCTACTCTTAATCTTTCCTGCTGCAACTGAAGAGAATTCCCTCTCATCCTGTCTTCGAGGAGAAGCCCGCAGTGGCCAAAAAACCTGACTGGATGAGGAAATCTGCAACATATTCAATATATCCAATATATTTTCCACATATCCAATATGTGGAAAATATAATTTTAGCAGCAGGTAAAGTAATATGGATTTTCTCCAGATCCTAAGGAAGTTGTCCCCATAGAATGCATACCCACATTCCCCACCAGCCTTGCCTACACTGAAAAGGTGGGGTATTCCAAAAGATTAAGGAACATGCAAATGCACCTGGATTTCCACTGATATTGTAAGAGAAGGACCTCTTTAGTCATCTCAAAGATTCAGATCTGAGGAAGCTAGAAAGAATTCTGCAGCTAATAAACTGAAGCGTATCTTTAAGCTACCTAAGAAAAGTTACAAGCACTTTTAATCACCAGATACATAATCCAGTCAGCCCCAGGAGCCTCTCTGTGTCACTAAGTAGACTCAGTGAAGAGTTAAGAAGTTTCCTCTTTGATGCCATCTTCAGAGTCTAGGAGGATCTGCCAAGCGTACCTTGGGGACACATCTTGTAGCGAGTGACAAGAAAGAAATCAAGACGTCGAAAAGAAAGAGAAACAGATGAGGGTAAAAAAGGAATAAAAATGATAGTGGGAGAGAGATGTCGATAAGAAGAAAACAAGATAGGAGAGTGAGAGCTGTTGAGAAAGATGTGGAGTAAGGGAGAGAATTTCTTCCTGCTGTTCAGTTAGAGCAGAATTCATAAAGTTTAATTCAAACACAGCCATGCCCTTTCATTTAATTAGTGTCTGTGGCTGCTTTTGTGCTGTAACAGCAGAGCTGAGGAGTTGTGACAGAGACCATAGGGTCTGCCAAGTTGGAAACATTTACTATCTGGTCCTTAAAGAAAGAAGTTTTGAGGGACACCTGGGTGGCTCAGTTGGTTGAGCAGCTGCCTTCGGCTCAGGTCATGATCCCAGCGTCCTGGGATCGAGTCCCACATCGGGCTCCTTGCTCGGCCGGGAGCCTCCTTCTCCCTCTGCCTCGCCTGCCATTCTGTCTGCCTGTGTTCGCTCTCATTCCCTCTCTCTCTCTGATAAATAAAAATATTAAAAAAAAAAAAAGAAGTGTTGATGACTCCTAACTTAAAGTGATAAATAATGTCATGATTTCCTCTAATACTAGTGAACTCTTCATGGTTCTTCAACTGTTCTTAATGCTAAAAGTTACCTTCAAAAACTATTATGCTGAAAAAAAAACGAAGGCTGGAGCCAAGCAATGGGAAAATTATCTAGAGCTGTAGCTTAGAGAGTGACCAAAGCAAATCTCACCAAGATACAAAAGAAATGTCAAAGCTTAAGAACAAATCTGACTCTCAAAAAACTGTTAGGGATGGGAAATATGTGGAAAATATAATTTTAGCATTGCTAAATACTAATCATAAATCTATATACAGAAATACATGTGTGTTACATTTCTGATATACATTTTTTTCTGACTAGCAGTTAGCAGTACACAATTTCCAACTGTTCCGTGGTGGAAAGTTTGTTTAGTATGGTATCCAAGGGAATTAAAGGAGTTGATCAATAGAATATGTGAATAATAATGATATAAAACTGAAATATGGATAACAGGTGAATTTAAGGAAAGAAAACAGTCTAAGAGTTTCCATTACTATGACATGAGTGTACCAGTTTGAAAGTGGTGTTTTTTGTATCTCTATACAACACGCTTGATACTGGAGACTTAGGAGGACAAAGGTTGAGAACAAAGGAAGAATGCCACCTCACACAACTTGAAACAGGGTCATCGAGGCTGTTCTGGACCTTCTGCAGAGAAATTAAAGAGGCAGATAAAATCCCTCTGTCCCCTCCATTTGGCTTATTTTTTTCCAATCTTATCTTCTTCAGATGACTCTTTCCCATACCCTTCCTGTCTATCTTTCCCATAGCCATCCCTGTCTATCTTGTCCTGCCTACACACATACTCATGCTTCACCTCTTGCACAAGATTCTACATTTCATTCTCATTTATCCAGCAGTCCCTGCCTTGAACCCATCCCTAACTTTCTGCTCAAAGGCACAGACACTGCTAGTTACCCACCCCAAATCCATACCTCCTCACTATGAGAATGGCCATATTATTCAGAAGAGCAATGTGCCCAGCTAAAATGCTCACCTGTCCCAGTTCCTTTGTAATAGGGGTGGTCATGTAATCCATTTCTTGTCATGAGATATGACTCAGAAAGAGTCAGCTTGGGAGTTGGGGAAAGTATTTGCCTTCTTCATGCAGACCCTCCCTTTCTCTCCCACATGCCTTTCTCCTTTTTCCTTCCTTCCTTCCTTCCTTCCTTCCTTCCTTCCTCCCTTCTTCTTTCTCCTGTCTGGTCCACAAACAGGAGGCAGAAGATAAAGCAGCCATCTTGAGGCCAGGAGACAACAAAGCCATAAGCTAGGGATGATGGAGCAGAAAGAAAAAAGGAACCTGGGGGACTGATGCCATCTTGGAGCTGTTGCACAGTCTTGGACTTCTCTCTCTGTGAAAATAATATGCCTCCATTTAGTTAAAGCCCTAGAGTCAGGTTTATTGATGAGTAGCATAATGCAACTCTTTGTCATACTCCTACTCTTCCTTCTACCCGGAAAATTGCTTTCTCCTCACCCCATAGGCAGTTTTAGATGTCCTATGCTTTCTCCAAAGCCCACCTTAAATCCCACCTCTTTTTGGAAGGCATTCTATGACATCTCTCTCATAGTCACATAGGGCACAACTGAAATCATTAAAATAGCATGCATGTATCAAGTCTGCTTGATGTCATAAATATTTATGTATGTTTATTCACAAATACCCCTGCTAGGTTGAGATCTGCTAAAGGCAAGGATTATATTTCACTCGTTTTGAATGTCCTGCAGCACCCAGCACATTGCCCAGAGCAGCCACTCAATAAAAGGTTGTTTACTTTGATTGGAGAAATGCTCCTTCCTTCCCAAGTGTATATTATGGGTCAATTTAAAACACCTGGCTTCTATGTAGATAGGGTGAGAAAGTTAGCCAGTGGGAAAAGACTTCAGAAATCCCCATCACATTTTTACTATGTTTTGACAGTTTTGAAACTGTGCAGTCTATTGCTGATGGAAAGCCCAGATGTATAAACTAAGTTCAAAAGAAGGGATGGAAAGGAGATGATATTTAAAGCAAGGTTGGACCTACATACCATCAAAATAGCATGCTGGTTTCACCAAACTCAACTTCAAATCTGTATCTCCTGAAAGTAGATTCCTATCCACAGAAGTTAATGTATTACATTATGATTCCAATAGTTGATTTAATTTATGTTGTTTGACAAGAAGTTCTTGAGCATCTACTATGTGCCAAGCCTAGAGTGACCAATCATCCCACTTTGCCTATGACAGAGGGGTTTCCTGAGATGCAGGACTTTTTAATAGTAAGACCAGAGAGTCCCAGACAAACCAAAATGGCTGGTTTCCAAAAAGCTCTGTGTTTGATGGTAGATACAATGCAGTAAAAAAAAGACAGAAATTGTCCCTGCCCGTAGGGATCTCTATAGTCTAGCGGGCTTTTCTTTGTGTGTGTGTGTTGGGGGGGTTCCCAGCAATTACAAATAGTTTTGCACCCTTTAACTATATCAAGTCATTCATGTTAGATTCTATTACACAATAATCAAGTCCATCCAACACTTCCAGGTGCTAACACACAAATCTCTCAGCACAGCTAGCTGTCTGTGCAGAAGGAAGATGAAGGACTTTGGAATAGGAGAGTAAGCAGAAGTTCAGTTCATGAATGTGATCATTGTTCTGCCGGCTGTGAATTCCAACCAACTTTAATCACAGCCTGAGCCAGTTGTCTGTTGTTCTTGGATCAGCAGGCATACTCTATCTTCGGGTTCTCAATCCTCTTTGTGACACTAATTTTGACCTGTTGGGTGGAACAGTGACTTCTTTGGAAAGGCTGAGAGATCTGAACCTTTCTGGGGGAATGTGGAAGTAATCTGACTGTGGCGTCTACTGATATGACTATCACAGCTAGCTAGGACGTGACTTTTTTTCCATCATTGTTCCATTTGCAATCCTCCTACAACTGTATGCTGGGTTAAAGAGAAAAACTCCTCTACTCTTACGTCAAAGGCCTATGGATGATTTAGTTTACCTTGTCAACCCTTCTTCCAGATTGGGAGTATGAATTTAACAATCCAATGGTCCTATTCCCCATAATCACCATCCACTCAACAAGGCTGAGGGTCCTGGTTCCTCCATTCCAAGAACCAGTGGAATACTTCTGACTCTATGGGGGGCTTTTCCCCTTTCAGTCCACAGACTTCCATTCTGGTAGGCTTTAATAACAACTACCAGTTGGTTTTCTACACCATGCTAGTCATTTTTATATCCATTATCCTATTTAAACTGCATAACAATTCAAATTGTTATTTGAATTGTTATTCCCACTTCCAGATGAGGCCCAGAAAGGTTAGGCTACTTTCCCAGGGTCACATATTATACATGGACAAAGTAGAATTTGAATCCTACTCTGTCAGACTCTTCTGAGTTGGTTTGATGACCAGAAAAGGAACAGATCTTGTATGCTTGAAGGTAAGTGTGAGAATGTCTGCAGGAAGAAAAGCAATTTAGTGTCTGTTGCTTTCTAAATCTTGCCTGGGGAGGGGGCGGAGAGAATGCTGCAAAGCAGAAGGAAGGCTGGACAAAAGCCCTGGTCTACTGCTCTGCATTAGATCAAATGTAAACCTAGTTTGTAGCTATATATGAGTTTGTGCTTTGAAGCAATAAGAAATAATTTTAAAACTGCCTGAGAAGGTTTTTTTAAGGGCAATTTTTTTTTTCAACAAACAAAACTAAAATGCTTAATTTCATTTCCATGGAACTTTTTATGGCAAAGATGCTCTAAGTAGCCTAGAATTACCCTCTGGAAAGATACAGATCAGAGAAGGGAGGGCGTCCTCCTGGTCAGCTTTGTCATTGAAGCGCAACCTTGAGGGGCTAAGAGCCCAACTACATCACTACTCATATGATCCACCAATGCAGTGGTGGGATGGTGCAGGGATCCCAGTAGGAGTGTTTACAAATGAGTAAAGGGATGCCTAGAGTCATGTGTCCCTAGTTTCCAGCAAACCACCTGATTTATAGCAGGTGCTCTATAATTTTATTGAATAAATGAACAAATAAATAAGCTAAGTGGTTTTTCAGAAGGTCACACAGCAGGGACAAAACTCCAATGTCCTAAATCTTAACTCGATCCTTGATCTATTTACATCATCCTCTAGGTGAGCTTGGCCAACTTTAAAGTGGATATTTGGATGTCAAAATGAATAGGGCACTGTGCCTACCTTAAGCAATGTCAAAAATTAAATTAGAGATGTGGAAAAGATGGGATTGGTGAAGCCCTCCTGCTATCCAGATGCCAGGACCATTCATCGTGGTTGGCTTGATTTCTAATGAGCCTCTGCTCCCCTCAGCAGTCCCTTCCCTCTTTCATACAATGCACAGTTCACATTACAAAGTCAACAGTTCCTTATCATGTGTGGTCATTCACCCTGTTGTTGTCTCTCCCTGGTGATTGTTTAATCTGGCTTCCCCACCACATTTCTTGGCTGCCTGCTCACTCCTGCCCTGTCAGTCAGGTTGTACTCAGGGAATATAAAGGCATAGAAAGCATTTTGAAGTCAATTATAACTGATTGGGTGTTTATCTACTGGTGTGGATTATCTCCATGCCCTATATAGATACACAGCACAGGCTATTTGAACAACAATCCACACATTGGGGGACCTTCTAAGATTGGTACTCAGCTCTCCATTGTCCATGATAATAGAGGGGTGAGGAGTGTGGATGCACAGAAGATACATTTTTAAAAATCAAGGTATAGTTTACACCTGTTCTAACTGTACATTTTAATGAGTTTTAAGGTATTGTATATCTGTGCGACCATCACTGTAATTGAGACAAAGCACATTTCCAGCATCCCAAAACATTCTCTTGTGCCCCATCTCAGTTAATCTTGCCCTCTCTTGACCCCAGCCAACCAACAATCTACTTTTTGTCACTATAGATTAGATTTGTCTTTTGTAGGGTTTTCATATGAACAGAATCATAGAGAATGCACCCACCAAAGTTATTTTTACTTGACTTTGGAATAGCTTCTCCGATTTCTTTCCCAGTGATGTCTGGTTCAGGCTGATATTAAAATGAGTTCATGTTCCCTACACCCACAGTGATTTGACAAGGTGGGCAGAGCTAGGATTTGGAAGAAATCTGAGAGGTAAGAAGCGGAGGCCGGTGAGAATATAATTGGCAATGAGAAGAATGTTGGCTCTTAACGGCATTAGTAGAATATGACAAAGAGTGTGTGCCCACTTTGTGCCCTGAACCTATTTTCAATGTCACTCAATACAGCTTTTCCTACACCTAACTGCCTAGGAATTTTGTGCTCTTTGCCTTGAATGGGCACTTTATTTGGAAACTCCAGACTCCAGCCAGACCCTCTCAGCCACGGAGTCATTGCACCCTCTGGTGTAAACCCGGGGATCTGTCACCCCTGTGGCCTGAGGCATTCCCACCTCCAAGGCCATCTATTGCCAACCACAGGGCACCATCCCCACCCCCACCGCCCCAAACCCCTACCAGGCTTTAGATTCCCCTGGCCCCCTCAAGCAAGAATCCAAGAGTAGGGAAGTGTCAGACTCCCTCCAGCTGCTGTTGGGTTCCTGGGTCAGAGGCTGAACTTGTGAATACATGAACATAGAGGAATACCAAGAGATTAACGGCTTGAGAGAAGACAGGAACAGAAGAAAGGAAATCCCAGAGAAGACAGAGCAAGCTAGACATGAAAGATGAAGAGGTGAAGGGCAGAGGCACAGCCCCAAAAACAAAGCAGTAAGCAATAGAGGATGGATTTTTTTTTTCCATCTAAGCGAAATCCTAAAAATTCACTCCTCTGGGGGGCGGGGGGATCACTCCTCTGCCCAAAATAAGTAGATTCAGACCCAAGCTATAAGAATCCTTGAAAAGTGGATTTTAACATGGAAATCCTGATGAATCTTTTAAACAACTAGTATCCCACCCCCGCCAGGTATTGCTGGACCAGCTTAATCTCTTTAAATCTCCAATAACTTCAACTATGGTGTTTAAAGTCTCATAAATCTGCACTAGCTTAAAATAGGGAAATATAAATCATGTTCAGGAGCTTAGGGGTAGGGACAGAAGATGGGCACCCTAATGCCATTTAAAACCACAGCACAGGCTTTTCATCAAATTGTTCCAAGAGAAGCTGAAATGGAAAATGCTCAGGTTTCTGAGTTGTGGTTCCATACGTTCTCAATTTGTTCTTTTTCCTCCTTTTTCAGGGGGTGGGGTGGAGTGCGAGGGAGTGTTGACGAGCTGTGTAGCTGGAGAAAAAAAAAGTTGTAAAGACCTATCTTGCTTAGTCCTATTTTTACACAAAATAAAACCCAAAACAAACAACAACAATTTTTAAAAACTACTGCCAGAAGTCATTAGCAAACAGCACTATTTCTAGTAAGGCACCAACAAAAAATGATGTCTGGTTTTTGTTAAATGATTAATTCATGCCAGAAAGTAAAAACTGTGGATACACTTCTACTAATAATGGCTACTTTTTCTTTTTCATTCCTACTATATGCCAGGCCCTCCCTGAGTGAAGAGGGCTCGATATCCTCTCTAATTAAATCCTCACAGCAGCCCCATGAGAAATACTATTCTCTCCGTTTTATAGATAAGGAAACTGAGGTTCAGATTGTTTAAGTATCTCGTCCAAAGTCACCCTGCTGGTAAATGATGGAGCAAAAATTCAAACCCAGGGTTTGCTTTGGAAGCCCTGATCTTATCTACAGGGCCACCTCTCTTCTGTGGTGTAATGGAGACAGCCCACAGACCACCTGGATGAATCCCAAATAACATATTCTGAGATCGAATGTGCTTTCATCTCTTTCTGGACCTGGTCCAATGACCTTTTCAAACCCCAAAGCCTTAGAAAAGTCTGCTCTGTTAACTGAATCTTTACTCAAAGTTCAGATCCTGTAGAGAAAATCAGTTTCCCCACTTGACGTTGCCTTCTTCAAATCCCAATTTTCCTGCACTGATGTACTACCAAGGGATACTGGGAAAAGCTCTGAACTGTAGTTTAGATTTCTTCACCTACTAAATAAGCATCTAGAAGACCAATGCTCTGGGTTGTTGGGAGGATTAATATATAGGAACACAGTCTGGAGATGGCAAAGGCCAGGCAATTGCTGGGTCTTACAATGATCATGGTACTTTAAATATAAGAAGGAGTAACAGCCCCACTAAAGTCTAGCTTCACAGGAAAGAGAGAAGAGAGAAGACATTTGAACCACTGGGATGAAAGTCTGAACTCTTCAAAACACTCATGAGTGAAAGACATGCATTTGGAAGAGGGAAAATATACGTCTTTCTGCCATCATTTCCCAAACTGTTTTATTATTGGGGGCTATTAACAGATGTTTTCTCAGAAGGTCTATGGTCAAAAAAATTTGGAAAACTCCATTTCTCAGAGATCACAATGCACCTTATTGTATTAAAGATCCTGAGAAGCCTTACCATAAAATAGTCTCTGATTTACCCAGCAATTCCTAAACGCATGACCATAGAAACTTGAATTTTGGGTTTCCATCTCTCAAGCATCTCCCAGAACACCATGGAACACAGTTTAGGAGATGCTACTCTCCATAAAGATGGCTCTCCTAGCCCCCATGAGTACAACATCTTAGTCAACTCTTTCCTTCTAAATTTCACATCACGTCACAGTGAGGAGATTCCCCAACACCTGTGAACATGTTTGCACAATACCAGGCCTGCGCAGAGGACAGTACGCATAGCACACCCCCAGATCTCTGGATGCAGGCCGCACTGCCTTAGACGAGAAGACAGGAATAAAAGGAAGTGTGGCTCTCTTCAGCAGCTCTCCGGCAATGTGTGCATAGTGATGCTAACTTATCCTGGAGAATTGTCTTAGTTTGGGGTCCTCTAGAAGCCGACCTTGGAACAAGGATTTGAGAGCAAGTAGTTTATTTGGGATTTAATCCAAGGAAATACCAGTAAGAGAGTGAGGAAATGAGTCAGGGAGGGGAAGACAGCCAATAAAAAGTGAATTATGAAGCCAACCACACAGTGGACAACTATTGCTTAATCTTGCTGGGGCATGGTATAAAACGTACACCTCAGAATTACCCCACTCAAAGGATGAGGTTGCCGGGATATTTATGCATCAGCTCCCATCACTTATTGGTTGAAAGATGCTCTGGGGGATTGGGGATAGTTAATCTTCCAGAATGTCTGAACTGCCATGGATCTCAGGCCTCGTGACCTTCCAGGTTTCCAGATGCTTGGCCCTCAAGCACCAAGATGCAAATACTGGCAGGAGGAGGAGGTGTGGAGCACACTGAAATGGTAAGGCCTGAGTGATATGGATCTGCTTCTGTGTCTCTTACACTTGCTCCATATTTCCAGACAGAAACCAAATTGGAAAGAAGTTAAGTGTACCTTTACCCCCACTCCGAGTAACTGTTCAGGTATTTTTGAGGTACAATACAATGCTAAATGTGAACTTGAGCCCATAGTCCCAGGCCAAGATGACTGAGCCAAGGACACAGGTGGCCACTGCCTCCTCTTTCCCCTGAGGCAGTGTCTCTCAGACTTTCTTCTGGCTCTACATCATTGCTATTTCTCATTATAAGCAGTGATTCTCAAAAGCCAAAAGTAGGAGGAAGCCACATTCCCCCAGAGGTGGTACATGGGAATCTGTCTTGTTACTGGCAATAACCCTCTACCCCTACAGATTTTCAAGTCCAAGGGAAGTCTCTTATGCACTCAAGAGCTTTTCTCTTGTTTCTCATCTCTGTTCCCACTTATTTTTTCTGGGACCACACTGATGTCTGTACCAAGGCTGGTTGGTAGCTGTAGGAGCTCCTAGAGCTATAAACCTCAAGGAATCCATGGTCCTATACTCCTCAGAGTCCGCCCTGGTTAAAGTCTTACTGAGTCTACATGCAGTGGGGACACTTCACCTATATAGAACACTTACCCCAGGGTTACCAAGCACCTCTGTTTATGTTCCTCTGCTCACAACAGCAGTCGTGAGATCCTATTCTTCAGATCCTGCTTGAGTTGTTAGAACTTGGCTCATCATAAATACCCAGGAGAGACACCATGCCCCCTCCTGATTCCCCCCTTTTTCCCCAGAAACTTAAACAAAAACCTTCCCTCTTCCTTTAGGCAAATCAGCCCCCTGGCACACCTGCCAACTTTTTTTCAGTGAGATAGGAATCTCCTTGAGGTTCCAGATCAGACAGCTATAAATCGTCTACATTGTAGTAGCTACATAGGGGAAAGTCACTCAGTGAGATTAAAAAAAAATTTTTTTTCTATATGTTAATGCACCTCTGAGCCCAAATGGCTGATGATGTCTTCATGGGACTCCAGCTGAAGTTTGTTCCCGTTATAAATAATGAAAAACTCATGGATCCAAGAATCTCAGGGGTCAAAAGAAGAAGCTAAAATTACGCATAAGTGATATAAAATCTAGAACTATATAATTTCTAGAACAAAACAGGAAAAAAAACTTTGCAACTTTTGGGTAGACAAAGATTTCTTAGTATACAGAAAACAGGAACAAATTAAAAAAAAATAGAGTTGATAAATTGGACCTAAACCAAAATTTTTAAATGTTAGTCTTTGAAAGATGGTTTTAAAAAATGAAAAGTTATGCCAGAGAATGGGAGACATTATTTGCAATACACAAATCTGGCAAAGGACTTTTTTCCAGAATAAAGAGTGCTTACAACTCAATGATTAAAAATACAAACAAAACAATCTTACTGTGGGCGAAAAATTTGAAGCAACAACTCACCAAGGAACATATATGAATGGCTAATAAGTACATAAGAAAAGTTCAACATCATTAGTTGGTATTGTGTATTAGTCATTATACCAATTAAAACCACAATGAAATACCATTACACACCCATTCACATGGTAAAATATTTTAAAAAGCTGACCATACCAACTGTTGGCAAGAATGTGGGTCAACCAGAACTTTTAACAATGCTGTTAAGAATGTAAAATTGTACAAGCACTTTGAAAAAGTGTGTATCAGTTTGTTTGTTTGTTTGTTTTTAGATTTTATTTGTCTATTTGAGAGAGAGAGAGCATGAAAGGAGAGAGGTCAGTGGAAGAAGCAGACTCCCTGCTGAGTAGGGAGCCTGATGTGGGACTCAATCCCTGGACTCCAGAATCATGACCTGAGCTGAAGGCAGCTGTTTAATGAACTGCGCCACCCAAGCGCCCCTGTATCAGTTTTTTAAAATGTTAAGCATCTACCTGTCATTTGATCCAGTCGTTGAACTTCTATATATCCAAGAGAACTAAAGCAAACATGAAAGTTTTTACATGAATATTCATAGCCGCTTTAATCATAATAGCTCCAAACAGAAAATAAGTTAAATGTTTTTCAACAATTGAATAAAATGTCATATATTCATACAGTGAAATACTATTCAGCAGTATAAAGGAAAAAACTATTGATATGTCAATAAGATGAATGAATCTCAAAATAATTATATTGAGTGAAAAAAATTCAGACACAGAAAAGTACCTACCGTAAACAGAACATCTAGATGGCCCAGTTGGATGAGTGTCAGACTCCTATTAAGGCTCAGGTCATGATCTCAAGGTCATGATCTCAGGTCATGATCAAGCCCTGCAGCAGAATCTGTGCTCAGGTTGGAGTCTGCTTGAGATTCCCTCTCTCCTTCTCCCTCTGCCCCTCATCCCTCTTGCGTGCTCTCTCTCTCTCAAATAAATAAAATATTTTTTAAAATCCTATTTATACAGAATTCTGGAAAATGCCAACTTCCCTATAGTAACAAAAAGCAGATCCATGGATCTGTGGGGCAAGGGAAAGAGAGAAAGGTGGACTGCAAACATGAACAGGGAATGTTTGGGGGATGATGGAAATGTTCTATGTGTTGACTGTGCTGGTGATTTCCCAGGGGTATGCATCTGTCAAAACTTATCAATTGTATACATGTTGTCAAACTGTATACATTTACAACATGGCAAAGGGAGTTAAAGAAAGGAGGGAGTTGGAAGCTAAGAGCCCTCATGTCCTCAGCAAAGTTCAGAGAAGACCTCTTTATTGGGTGGGAGGGTGGGTAAGAGGCTGCAGAGTGGACTGAGAGCCAGCCAGCTGCACTCAGAAGAAGGGAGATCTCTTCTGCCCTTGAGGACCACTCATTGGTGATCAGTCAGAGCACTTGTGAGCCCTGCACACATCCTCCCTGACTGAAAGGCTTTCCCCTCCTGGGAAAACAAGCCCCTCATTCACTCTGGTATGGCAATTCTAAAAGGCAATCGAAAACCTTAAAATCCAGCAAGCTAACCCTTGGGTATATACCTGGGGAAGTTCTCCTAGGAACACAAAGAGGTGTACTGAAGGAAGTTCACTGCCACACCGTCGGGGGTAACCTAGGTGTCCATCTCTAAGGAATGTACAAGTAAAACGTAGTATCTGAATACACCAGGATAATGAACTAGATTTCCACACAGCAATCTGGATTGATCTCAAGAACAGAGTTGAGAGGAAAAAGTAAAACAGAATTAAATTCATATTTATATATTACACACCCACATAAAACAGTCTTGTGTATTTTTGTAAGGGTGCTCATATAGCTAAATAAACATGTCAGATGGATTGGAAAGACTATATTAAATACATTTGAATGGATGCCTAGGGGAGGAGGACAATGAGATTGGGAATGGTGGATGAAGGGAAAAAACAAGAAAGCAAACATATTTTTCTTATAAAAAGAGAGTCCTTCCATGGATACATGGACAGATGATTAAATTCTGTGAACTGAGAATGGGATTAATACAAGCATATGCACCTGAATTCCAAAGGATATAAGAAGAAAACAGTTACAGACAGATGATCTGTACACATACACAGATACACACACACACACAGGCATACACACATGCTGCTTCTGTGTTTGTTTCCATATTCAAAATAAACTATACTACCCGTGAAGTACATTAGTTTCCTATTGATGTTGCAACAAAGTATCACAAATTTAGGGGCTTAAAACAGGATAACTTCAGTGTCAGTTCAGTGTTGGTAGGAAGCCTAACACAGGTGTCACTGGGCAAAAAGCAAAGTGTGGGCAGGGCTTTCTGGAGGCTCCAGGGGAGAATCTGCTTCCTTGCCTTCTGCTTCTGCAGATGCCCCGCATTCCTCCACTCTGGGCTCCCTTCCTCTGGCTTCAAAGCAAGCAAAGGCAGGTCTAATTCTTCTTACATTCTTTCCCTGACTCTGACCTCTTCTTCTGCCTCCCTTTTCCACTTTTCAGAACCACTGTAATTACATCGGGTTTACCTGGGTAATCCAAGATAATCTTCCTGACAATCAGCTGATTAATTCCCCTTTGCCACATACGGTAATAGATTCATAGGTTCCAGGGATTAGGACATGGACATTTTGAGATCCATTATTCTGCCTATCACACCTTTTACATATGGCAAAGAGTGAAACCACAAAACCACAAACTCTTTCTTATTGTGAATCGGTTATTTAGCCAAGTAACAAAAAAACTCTTGAGTCCTACTATGTGCCAGATCTCTGTGGTGAGACCTAAGGTTACAGTTTGGGTCAGAGATTGGGAGTTTGGTCATTTTTTCTTCTCTTTCCAACAAAATTCCCATCCTGGCTTATTTTAGTTAAGGAATAAATGAGAAGTAATCCGATTAAGCTGTCCTCATTACACTAAATGACTGGCCTATAGAAACCCTCTAGAGGACACATTTACATTCTTTTTAAAGGAGCACCCTAACCCAAGGCTTCTTAAACTTTCATGGGCATACAAGTCACACGGGAATTTCGTCACATGCAATTTTGATCCAGGTGGCCTGGCATGGGATCTGAGCCTCTGCTTTTCAGACAAGCTCCCAGGTACTACTGCCACTGTCTATCCAGGAAAGCAGGTGGAGGAACGAGCCCTTAACTCAAGTATGGCTCTAATCCTAAGCAGTCTTCAGTCTGATCCTGCCACTAATTCATCCTGAGGAAGGCTTACCTCCAAAGAGGTAATGGTAGTCAATAAGTCAACCACAGCATCACACTTTGTCACTATGACCAAAGACCCACAGCAGAGGAGACACTCTGTCTTCTGGTCATAGTGTCCCGCAAGGATGGTTTCTGACCAAGACTCACATTCATCCCAATACGGGGAGGAGTGGGGGTTATATTTTACAATCCTTAATATAATAATGAATCTCCAGGACTCCTAGGACAACATCCAAGGCTTATACTCCCCACCCCCGGGCAGTGACTAAGTGACCCAGGACCCAAATTCATGCCTATTCTTGAAAATTTGTAAGGTTCGAATTCTTTCAGGACTCGCCTACCAGACAAGGTAAAAAAGGCTGATAAGATTCAACTTGATCTCTCTAATGGGGATTCAGTTTTATAGACTTGCTCCTTTGTGGAGTGAAGGCGTGACATGGGCAGGAGGGCAGAGTAGAAGCAACAGAATCTCTGTTAGGTAACTTCAAGAGTCTTTACAGGGCTGATGAAACTTTAGTTAAGCTTATGGACCAATGGGAGGACACATCACAGCCTGAAGTCAATTGATAAGGTAATTTGTGTGGTAAAAGGAGGCAAGTTCCCATATATACCACATGGCTCTTCTTGATTAATGAGTTTGGGCAAAACTCCCTGATAGTACACTTCTGAATATGAATGTGCTTGGGTATACTCTTCCCTACACCCTTGTTTCAGTCTCAGAAAGAGATCACTTGAGAAAATGAAGCAAAACCAGATCTCCAGTTCCCTACCTTCTATTTGCAAGATAACTAGGTATATCTCATCTTCTTGGCAGAGTGTTTTTGTGGCGCTTCCCTCAATGCCTCTTTGAGGACCCTCCATTTCATGTTACCTATGGGCCTCCTTCCTACCTTACCTTGGGTGGGTAATTGCTGAAAACTCTCCTGCATGGCCTAATGCGGCTGGACCTCCCTGATGCAAACAGCACAGATCCAAACTTGGCAGTTGTGCAACAGAAAGCTGGTAAAAGTCATGACTCTGCAACTGAAAGAAAGCATACTCTGGCTAGAAAAGGACTTAAGGCAATCCATTCAACTAGCATCTAAGTCGGATATTCTCTAGCAGAGCTGTTCTCTATTGTAGAACAGGTTGAATTAGGCGTTACTCTTCTCTCCGAGCCCAAGAATTCATCCAAGGATTAAGGTGTCGAATTTTATACCTGGCAGCAGCTTTTAAGACCCAGTCTACATATACCGCTGTAAGGAAAAAGACAAAGAAGTCTAGATAAGGGAAGAAAATCATTCAAGCTCAAATGGTCAGTTCATAGCAGTGTCTATAATCAAACCCAGCTCACAGAGGTCAGGTAAGTTTGAGGCCGTATGCCTCGTTGATGGCAACGCTGGGACTAGATTTGCCTCCAATTTCAAGACTTTTTTTCCATGACAGCCTCCCTCAGCCACAGCTAGAACACCCTTTCCCCACCCCAGTTATGGATTCACTAATGCCTGTGAAGATATCCAGCTTGGGTGTTGGGGAAGGGGGTCAGTGGAGCTACCTGGGAATGCTACTGATCGCACCTGGTCTTCTTGGCCAGAGTCCTATTTACCTTGCCACCTAATTCCATTTTTTATGGCTTAAGCTTTTTAGTTCTTCCCCTACCTAATCTCTCTCCCATGCACGATTACTATCTTGCTATTTCAGGTTTCTGTCCAGCTGGGTAAAATCTTCAGTCTTTGTCCTGGCACTGGGTTTTTCTCTTTGGATATCATGTCGTCTGCCTGGGGGGCTGGCTTACCTTCCTACCCCTCCACTGGCAGCTCACGCAGTTCTTCCCACAGCTCCACTTTCTACCACCGTCATACTTCCCACTTCCTTTCTCCCTTCCACTTCCCTTGGAATGACAGCTCCTGACTTTCTGGTCCCCACCCAAACTGGATGGCTTTTCTCCCTCTGCTTAAGGTGGGGGACAAGCCGTGAAAGCCCCAAATGCCATCTTTCATCTTATTTCCTATTTCCAGCACATATCCTATTTATAACTCTGCCTCCCTCTTAGCGGATTGACACAGCATTCTGCTTGGTTCCCAGAATAAATGCAATTCAAGAATAAGAGACAAGTCCAGGCTCCCAGGATTCTTCTGCAGTCAGGCATTGGTTAGGAGTTTTTTTGCCAGCATTTGAGAAATGTCTCTGATGGCAGCTGTGCTTCTCTGAGCCTATCTTCCGCTGTCCTGGAAATTCCTTCCATATAGGATTTTCTTCCTGGCAGATTTCCCTTCCTGATTATGTCTAGACCAAGCTTATATTAAAGGTAGGTGTTGTTCCCTTAACATACATTGACTATACCATCAAAGATACTTAAGAAATATTCGTTGGGGGGCGCCTGGGTGGCTCAGTGGGTTAAGCCGCTGCCTTCGGCTCAGGTCATGATCTCAGAGTCCTGGGATCGAGTCCCACATCGGGCTCTCTGCTCAGCAGGGAGCCTGCTTCCTCCTCTCTCTCTGCCTGCCTCTCTGCCTAACTTGTGATCTCTCTCTCTGTCAAATAAATAAATAAATCTTTAAAAAAAAGAAAAAGAAAAAAAAAAGAAATATTCGTTGGGTGAATGAATGTTGGCATTTTAAGAACAGGTCATAATTGGGTTTGTGGAATGCCAATAAAGAATTATAGCTGATCCAGAAAGTCAGCAATACATATAAAAATTCACATTTATAAAACAAAACCCAGTTTCTTATTCCACCCAATGTCTCTGGTGTCCCCATCACCAAATCATTATAAAACCTGAAGGAAGGAGCAACATTGATAGGATGTCTTCCACTATTAGGAATTGTGCTTTGTTTAAATTATTTCATTTATTGTACAACCTCTGAAACAGGATTTTCATCCCCATGTGTAGGTAACAAAACTGAGGCTCAGGTAGGGGAGCACTCTTGCCCTAAAAGAGTAAGTGGATTCAACCCAAGTCTATCTGCCTTCAAAGCTCACTTTAAAAACCGAAAGAGAATGCTCTCAACATGGCATCTCGGGTTCAGCCTGTGTCTCCCCGCCTAGTTCTTCCTGGCTTGACACATAGTAGGTGCTCAAGCAAAAAATTTGAATGGAATGGTCAGATATGCCATTTCGACTTAATTTCCTTTTTTTTTTTAAGATTTTATTTATTATTTGACAGAGATCACAATTAGGCAGAGAGGCAGGCAGAGGGAGAGGGAGAGGGAAGCAGGCTCCCTGCTGAGCAGAGAGCCTGATGTGGGGCTCGATCCCAGGACCCTGGGATCATGACCTGAGCTGAAGGCAGAGGCTTTAACCCACTGAGCCACCCAGGCGCCCCCATCTTAGTTTCTTAACATGGTATTCTAAAATTCTGAGCTTGAGAGAGACACTTCAGAGGAAATCCACCCTCCAGCTTTAGGTTATCAGATGAGGACACACAGGCCAACATTCCGTCTTCACAAGGCAAACAGATCTGGAATGAGAGCAGAATAGGCAGGGTTTAGGTGAGAAATAAAGGAAACCTTATAAGACATCAGAGCAGGCCACCGCAAAAGACCATATATTTTGTCTGCCCCATCTCTCTGGGAGTAGCTGCTGGGAAGACTTTGCCTCTGAGGGTCCACAGGGGCACCAGGAGCTTCTCTCCTGCATTTGCTGCTGCAGAAACTGTCCTCATTCAGTGGCATCCTCTTCATAGTAACATGGAGTTGTTAGTTCCCTTGATTGCTCTGGGATGCGTAGCTTTAATTGTATCCTTGCTTTTATGTAGAGAGTAGAATCATTTTCCCAAGAGGATAGCTAGGAAAACCCATTGCCAGCCGTGGAATACAAATAGGAGCCTGCTGAAAATGCTGCTTCATGGGTGGGCACAGGGAAAAGGAGATGAGGGAGGACAGCTCTCTCCAAAGGTCTGGGGTTGATGCATAGAGGCGTTGCCACCCCAATGAACTCTCCTAGGGCTAGAAATAGCAGCTGTGTTATTATTCATAGGAAGCTGCCTGGAAACTGCACAGGAAATTTCCCATGCATGGGAAATTGCGTGTGAGGGAGGGTTTGTGTACTGCTGAAAACCCACCATCCCCCACCCCCAGAAAGCTGTCCCTCATGGATAAAAGAGCTTCTGTGGGGTAGCACCACTGCTGACATAATGATCTATTGACTTCCTCAATTTTTTATGCATGGTTCTCTATCACTGAGGTCATACTGTATGTAAATTTTGTAATCTACCTCTTCTAGTTAACATTGTAATTTGTAAGCCTTGGGGGGTGAAGGGTGCAGTGAAATCTTGTCATTTTGCAGTGGAGGGTGATATCAGGCAGAATTGGCAGCAATGACCAGTACTGCTGGGTTACCTCCTGGGAACTTGAGTGGTTCTGTCCCACTAGGGGTTGGTTCACCCATTTACACAACTTCAGGGAGCAGTGGGCAGTAGTTGGTTCTAGGAGGTAGGATTAAAAGATTTTGGCTTTTTTTTAAAATCTTCTTTCAATTTCTTTTATTTTCCAAATTTCATAAAAAAAAAAAACCAGTATGACTTTTATAGTCAGAAAAAATTATTTTAAGTGTTTCCTCCTTCCGCTGCCAAGAAAGCAGCAAGGCATCAGAATCTGAATCAGCTTAGTGAAGAAGCCACACAGGCTCATCTTATCATGCCTTAGGCTCCCCATCTGTGAAATGGAATAGTCACCCTGGACCCTCCCGTAGTAGAGACTATAACACCATCTGTAACCTATACAGAAGGTGACGTCACCCTTGGATAAGTTGGAGAGAAAAGCAGCCCATTTCTGGGAGGTGGCTGAGCTTCATGATCTACTGCTCCCCATCCCTCCAAAGACCCCAGGTCTGTCAAAAGATGATCATTCATTCACCTTATTTGTGGTCAAAATCTCCCAATTTAGGCACTGTTGAGAACAGACTGGAATCCAGGTATCTTTAGATCTTGAAAAAAGGGAGTCAAGCCACCCTCTTTTCCCACTGTCTATTTACAGGGCTATCATTCATTAGGTGTAAGAGACATGGTGCCTAGGGACCACAATACTTTTAGAGGTCCGCAGAAATGTTCTAATGGATATTATAGTTGTCATTCTGTCAACACAGTCATAAAATATAAGCTTTCATATTTTTTTGTCATGAAGGCAAAAGTGCTTACGGCCCATGAAAACCATAATGTGGCCCTGATCAGTCCATATCAACCTCATATTTTCCAAGCCCTTCCATGAAGTCAAGGTGGATTGTGGAACGCTTACCACTCCTCTCTAGTCACCTTCTTCATCTTTCTAGTACAAAAAATGAAAAAATAAAACAAACAACAACAACAAAAAACCACCCAGAACTTGGGTGTGGATTTTTGGCATGAAAATAACTAACGCTTAGGTCAGACTGAGACCCCACAGCAGAATTAGGCAGATGAAGACATATTTAGCAGACAGCAGAAGAAATAGCTTTTTTAATTGCCCACACAAACAACCATTACAACACAGGAAGGATAAGAAGCAATAACTCTAAGAAATGACTTGGCATTTTCCCCTCTTCTTAAGAATGATTACCCCTCATTCCTTAGGATGAGGTGTCTGTGAAATGCAAATATCCTCTTTAATAACTCCGGTCCTTCTTTTCAAATTAGAGTTATAAATAAATAAGTACAATTTGCAAAACCATTTGATTACATCCCTGTACTTTCCCAAGATTCCCTAGGGAGGCACTTACACCAATTTTTGCATCATTAAATATTTAAATAGAAACTCGAAGTGAATTGTGGGACAAAATGGCGTTTACGAAGCACACATTTGGGCACAATGCAGCACCAAGTCTTAGACTCCGGCAGCAAGTAGAACATTTGGTCCCTGCAGACCAGCAATAGAATAACTGAGTTCTGAAGGGAGAGAGTTCAGAAGGGAGAGCATCTTGCTTTCAAGGAAGGACGCCAGTGCGGAAACCCCCAGTTTCACTCTGAGTCCCTCATTCAAGAGCCACGAATACACAGAATGCCACCAGAAACCAAGAAGTGAGAACACAGAGCTGCCGAGCAGCCAGTCTCATGTCTCAAAGCCCATGCCTCCACTGGATTTAAAACGTGGTATAAAAGTTGATTCAAATCACTCCAAACACCTATGGTATGAAATTAAGTAATTTAAATTCAGAACACTTTGTTTATGAAATCAGGTGATTTTTCGACACATTTTACCATGATTTTCCTTGGCAAATATTCATTGAGACCGCTGTACACCAAGAGGCTGTATGTGACATATTAAAATAGCCTCCACCCACAGGAGTTTACGATGTGTTTGGGAAACACAGGAGATTCTAGATGTAAATGGATCACAGCAGTATCAGGAGTACACCCTGAGTGACATGGGAGCAGTCCCGGCTGTAAGTTGTGTGTGGGCACAAAGGGAAAGGCGAATCCTCAAGTGACTGCCGAGGCACTGAGGATCCAGCAGGAAGCAGATGGCACACTCAAAGGATTTAACTAGAGAGAGTTTAACTAAGGAAATACTGACTGAGGTGTGGGCAGAACATAAGCCAACCCAGCACAGTGGTGAATGCAGGGACTGGCAACAGTGGGAAGTCATTGCCACCATTGGCCTGAAGGCATAAGGCAAGGATGGTGTCTCTGGAGCCCCACAAGGGTGGGGACAATAGAAGAGGAGATGCTCTAAGTGAGCTGAAGCTGTAGACGGACAGGAAGCTCAGGTTGAGTTTGGGAAGCAAAGACCCAACCTGCAGTCACCTGCAGATACCTCCCACAGGCCAATCCCAGCCAGGAACTGGAGGGCAAAGGAGCCAGGAGACACAGTCCTGGGGCATAGATAAGGAGAGAGAAGAGCAGAGTTTGGATCCAGAGGGACTAACCCAGCTTACAAGCTGGACAACATGCTACAAGCTTTAAGAGAAAGGGGAGATTTCTTGCCATAGAAGGGGAAGGGCATCTGAGGCAGAGGAAGCCAGGCATATATATAGGAAATGGGAATTTTTTAATTTTTTTTCTCACAGGAAGTAATGTATATAAAGTGCATTTTCTTAAGAAGAGTTAGGCTATAACATTCAGGAAACATGGAGGAATGGACACAAAGCAGGGTTTCTCTGTCTCAGCACTATTGACATTTGGGGCTGGATGAGGCTTTGTTTGGGGACTTCTCTGAGCACTGTAGGATCTTTAGCAATATCCCTGGCCTCTACCCCCAGATGCTGGCACCCACTCCCCGGTGTGGTAACCGAAGTTATTTTCAGACACTGACCAATGTCTCCTGGGGGGCACAAAATTGCCCCTAACTGAGAATCACTGGAGGAGGAGAGGAAAGAGAGTTAAGAAGGTAGAAAACTATGGAAACAGTGCAGACAGGAGACACTAAGGGCTTGGAACCAGTGTGGCTCAGTGATGTTGACAAGGAAAGGACCAATGCCACAGACCCCGTGTAGGGGAAGCAGACAGGCTGCATGAGGAGGGCAGAGGGGGTGGCGGAAAGTGACTTTGGTTTGTAGCCTGGATAACAAGGAGGATGATGTCTCTACTGGCAGAGCTAGGAATGTGTGAGGCTGGCCTTGGGGAAGGATGATGTCTTCTGTGAACTTGTTTGAAGGAAGCCTGGGGCGTTTAGACAAGGGACTAAGTTGAGAAGGGAGGCTGGGACTGGAGGTGCAAATTTGAGTCATCTACAGGCTTCTCTCCTCCTATGGATAGAAGTTCTCTGGGAGGAAGGTGGAGAAGCCAACCACTGAAGTTTTCTTTTTCTTTTTCTTTTTTTTTTTTTTTTTTTTTTTTTTTTGGCGAGGGACATGGTGATGTGCATATTTAGAATAAAGTTAGATGGAAATAGCAGGCACCAGAGGCAGGAAAACCAGGCAGTTTTCTGTGGGGAAGGCAGTTCAGCCTGTCCCTCTCACCAGCCCATCCACCCCAGGGATATGTCTACCACAAGAGATCTCCTTTCTCTAATGTGGGAGCAGTCCTGAGGAGAATCAACAGTGCCACAGAAGCCACAAATGTCAAGACAAGAGCGGAGCCTTTTCCACCCCCTGCTCCCACAGAGTTAACAGTCCTTTATCTTCTTAAATCCTGAAAGAAGTCGACTTTGATTAGGTGGACATTTTCACTGACATGGACCAGTTTGTTCTTCCTAAGTGAGGAAGTGTTGTTCCCCTAGAGTCCTGAGGGAAAGTTTACACACAGAGGCAGCCAGAAGACCCGAGGATCCAGACCAACAAAGGGTAGCCATACTTCTCTGTCAGACCTTCTCTCTGAAGAAAGATGGTGGACCTTCATGTGTTTTTTCCCCCTCACAAAGATACAGTTTGTGGTAAGCAGAATTTAAGATGGTCCTCAAGATTCTAGCCCCTAGTGTACACCCTTTATATAATCCCACCCCTTTGAGTATGGGGTGGACTATCAATCCCAGGATTAAGATTATGTGGCAAAAGGGAATTTCCAAATGTAATTAAGGTCTCTAATTAGTTGACTTTGGATTTCTCAAAAAGGATATTGTCCTGGGCCAGCCTGACCTGATCCGCTGAGACTTTAAAACCAACTGAAAGAAAGCAAACAGCCATGTTGTGAGCTCTCATGAAAGAACTGCATTTCTGGGACCAGAGGGAGGTTTGTAGGAGCTGAAAGTGATTCCTAGCCAACAACAAACAAGAAGACAGGACTTCAGTCCTATAACAACAAGGAACTGAATTCTGCCGACAATCGGTGAGTGTGAAAAAGAACACCAAGCCTCCTGCAAGCTCATAGCCCCAGCCAATACTTATATTTTAGCCTGGTGAGACCCTTAGAAGAGGGTCCTGCCCTGGGGGCACTGAGACCATACATATGTGTTGTTTTAGCTACTATGTTTGTGGTAATTTGTTATGTAGCAAGAGAACAGTAATATATAAATGAAGAGAGACTATGTCCACAGGGTGGCCTGGCTCCATGAGGAGACTGAAAACCACACCACACAGCTGAGCTCCATAAGTATGGGGGACCTGGGAGGACTGGTGGCGGTGTGACCCTTGCTGTTCCCTGGTCCCAGCTTCCCCATGACCCTAGCAGGCCATAACTCATTTCCTTCTAGGAAATGGCCAACTCAAGATCTGAAAAAGTGAACCGCAAGATAAGCCACACAGGATAGGCAGAACTTACCATCTGAGCTGAGATGGCCATGGCCCTAAGGCAGGTCAGGAATCCTACCCCTGGTGCCAGATCCGTCCCTTCCTTGGCCAAGTATAACTTTAGCCCCTCAGATACTGAGCTAGCAAAGCTGAACAGACACTGATGTATCACTTTTCAGGAGGGCCTTTTAGAAGCAGGAAGGAGAAGGAAGAAAGGTGGAAGAAAAAAAGAATTTTATTCAGCAAACAAATATTTATAGGGTTCATTACACGTGTAGCCCTATCCTAGGCTATCCTAGGCCCCAGCAACAGACAGTGAATAAAACAAAAACCCATGCACTCCAGTGAGAGAATATAGACCAATTAATAAAACAAAAATTGGGGGTACCTGGGTGGCTCAGTCATTAAGCATCTGCTTTTGGCTCAGGTCGGGGTCCTGGGATCAAGACCCACATCAGGCTCCCTGCTCAGAGGGAAGCCTGCTTCTCTCCCAATCCCCTACTTGTGTTGTGTTTCTCTCATTCAAATAAATAAATCTTTAAAAAATAAAACAAAAATTTAAAAATATAGTATGGAGTGATACTGAAGCAGAGGAGGAGCTGGAAGGGTGTAGGGTTTAGAAAGGGATATCAGGAGTAGAGTTTGGAGGGGTGCCTGGGTGGGTCAGTTGGTTAAACATCTGCCTTGGGCTCAGGTCATGATCTCTGGGTCCTGGGATTGAGCCCTGCAACTGGCTCCTGCTCAGTGGGGAGTCTGCTTTGCCCTCTGTGCTCTCCCCCTCCCTAATAAATAAAATCTTTTTTTTTAAAGGGTATAATTTGGGACATATTAAGTGTGAGAACTCTATTGGACACTCAGTGATGTTATCAAGTAGAGAATGGGATGTTCTAGTGTGGAGCATGGGGAAAAATTGGGGCTGGAGATATAAATTTAGTATCTAAAACACAAGACCAGATGAGATTAAAAAAAAGGAGTACATGTGGATAAAGAAGAAGTCCAAGGGTAAATCCTGCAACTCTCTGACGTTAAGGTATCACAGAGAGAAGAATGAATCAGGGTCAGAGATCAGACTCCTATAACAAAATACCACAGACTGGGGGGCTTAATCAATAGACATTAATTTCCCACAGTTCTAGAGGCTGGAAGTTCAAGATCAAAGTTCTGGCAGCATGGTTCCTGGAAGGGCCCTTATCAAGATTTGCAGAGAGCCACTGTCCTGCTGTATCCTCACATGTCAGAGAGAGCAAGCTCTGATCTCTCTGCCTAAAAGGACACTAAGACCATCATAGGGACTCCACTCCCACGACCTCATCTAAACCTAATTACCTCCCAAAAGTCCTCCTGACAAATACCATCACACTGGGGCTTAGGGCTTTAGCATATGCATTTGGGAGAGGGAGCACAAACATAGAGTCCTCAACAACTAGCTTAAGAGACGAAAAGGAAGAGGCAGTGAGAAAGGAGCAAAACCGAGAGTGTGTGATGTCCTAGAAAGGGTTTCAAGGATTAGAGACTGATCATCAGGGTTAAGTGTTGCTGACGGTTGAGTTGAGGCTAAGAGATAATCTTCGATTTAACATCATGTCATTTTGGGATCTTGACAAGAATAGTCTCAGTGAGTGATGAGACTGAGAGCCTGATTCAGGTAGATTCAAGAGAGACTGGAAAGAGAAATTAGAGGCAGCAAGTGCAGAAAACTCTTTAAACGAGCTTTGCAGTAAAGGGGAGTAGAGCAGTGGGGTAAAGCTGCCGGGGAATATGATGGGAGAAATTAGAGCATACCTGGACATTGATGTGAATGAAGGGAAAATGAAATCATGAAAATGTATACAGTCAATTCTCAATTACACAAGAAAATAGAAATAGTGTGACCCATTTGATGAGTTTACATAGATTTTAATAAATAGCTGAAACATAAGAGAGAACATATAAATTCTGAAGCACAATGAACACCCACAAAACCACCAATCTCACCAAGAACCGGACCACCACCAACCATTTCCATTTATGGGCTCCTTGCTCTCCCACCCTAGGCCTCTCAAAAGAAAGCAGCTTCCTGAATTTTGTGGTTATCATTTCCTGTAAAGTCATATTCTCTTCACCATAATCTGTTGCATTTATTACTAATAGATCAAGGATGACCTCACCTTTGTCCCTCAACCTACCTTCGGCAGACATCAGATCACCTTGGTCAGTATCACAAAATTCCTGCCACACTAAAAGTCCATTTCTCATCTTATCTCCAGCAGGCCACTGCTTTACCAGAAACACTCCTTCTTTAACATGAAGATCATTATTATTCATTCCTCTCTGTATAATGTCCTCCACATGAAAGCAGGAAGAGATAAGCACAACTTCTTCCCTCCTATGACACAGAATGGACCCCACTGGGGTCTTTTTCTCCTGGAAGAGGCCCCTGCAGCACTCAAACCTCCAGCCTTGCCCTAGTCCTAAGGCAGATGCCAATGCCTGGTAGACCGTTCATACAAGCTCAGGAAGACAGGTGATGGCCAGTGGTTAGGTTCCTTTTATCCCCAAATCAGCTATGGGCAAATGGCCATCCCCAGATCAGCCAGGACTCTCCAGGTATACAATGAGGACCTGCAAAACTTTGACAAATGCCAACAGACTGAGCCCTTCACAAATGGATGACCGCAGGTTCTGAAAAGCCTTCTGCATACATAAGCCAAACACCCAGCCTCCATGTCTACTCGCTGATGCTTGAAATTGCTTTAAGGAGAGACAACGGCTTTCATCTCACAACTGGAGAAAGCTTTGAAGGCCCTGGATGAACTAACTCAATGATTTAGACTAGCACACACTAGTGTGTAAAAGGACTGAAAGACCTGATGATGCAAGGGCCACTTTAAAAATGAGTGTTAAGTGACAACAGCTGTAGCAGGAAAAGATGGGGCTTTTCTTGCCTCCTTGGGAGCTTTAAAAAAAATCTTGAAATCAGAAGACCTGGAATCAAATTTGTCCCTACTGCCAGCTGTTGACCATAGTCAAGTTACTCAAATTTAAGTTTTGAACCTATTTTTTATTTTTAACCTTGTTGCTTTTTGTTTTGTTTTGTTTTGTTTTGTTTTTTAAGTAGACTCTAGGCCCAGCAAGGAGCCCAATGCAGCAGGACTTAAGGCATGACCCTGAGATCAAGACCTCAGAGGAGAAGAACACCTCACGAACTGAGCCACCCAGGCGCCCAGAACCTATTTCTTATTTCTAAAGTGAAGGTTAATACCTACCTCCAGAGTTACTGTGTGAGACTTTAATGCCATGCTTCTTGGTGAATATCTTCCTTCTTTCCCTGTGGCCTCAGGCATCTCAAGCTCTGTGGATTCCACACTAACTCTGTCCCGTTTTAGCATCATAGAGATTAAGAGAGGGGAATCTGGAACCATGCAACGTGGTTCACATCCTAACTCTACCACTTCCTGTAATCTTAGGCAACTTACTTGACCTCTCTGTGCCTTCTCCTCACCTGTAAATACGGAGATCGTAATAGCACTTGCCTCACGGGGAGATTGTAAGAGTTAATACGTGTTATGCACTTAGGAATCATTTGGGCACACACACAAAAGCACTGCAAATGCTGGCTACTATTATTCGCCTGCCTCCTCTTCACCTGCCCACACTCCACAAGCCAAAAGATCATTTTAAGCTCCTCCACTTCCACTCTCTAAAATACAAAGCCCACTGTAAACTGCCACTTTGCCAAAGCCCATTGTAAATCCCCCAGGTTTCCTAACGCCCCCGCCCTAACCTTAAACAACCAGGCCATCCGGTCCTCCCACCCCGAGCAAAACCCCGACAGTTCCCGGTGGGTTCGAACATTCCGCAACCCAGTCTCTGCGGGAAGCCCTAGGAAGTAGGGTGGGAGGGAACAAGGTGGGACGGGGCGGGGCGTGACGGGGTGGGGCGGGGCGGGGGGCGGCTCTGTGACGTCGCGCCCGGGCCCCACCCCCGCGGTTGCCAGGCAGCGCGGCCCGCGTCCAGGTTGCCAGGCGAAGGCCAAGAGCTAACAAAGCCCGATTGGTCCCACCCCACCTCCCGGGTCCCTTGAGCCCGAAGCCGGTACCGTCTTTCCCCGCCCGGGTTCTGCGGCTCTCCCCTCCGCCAAGGGTGCGTGGGACTAGCTCTGTCCCCACACCTCCTGCCTGAGGCCAGACGCGAGGTGTCGCCTCGTATCAGACAGCCGGTTTGGGAGCGAGCCTCAGGTAGCTACCCTAGAGGGGAAGTGGATGGAGGGAAGTGCTCTGAGCGCCTCCAGGGCTGCGCGGGTCTGAGGGAAGAGTCCTGCCCATGGGCCCATCTGGATTCTGAAGCCCTCCTTGTTCACAGAGCAAGAGAAGAGGGCTGTGATCTTTAAGAGAATGTGATCATGGGTGATTATTGCTCTCTGCCCAAAGTATGTATTTTGTTCCCAAAGCCACTGTTTTATGATTTCTTGCACAGAGGGCAGTGATTTGAAACCAGAACAGAATCTGGGATCAGAGCCTCCTCCAGACTAGCGAAACCACCTTTCCCCCCCATATTTAGGGGGGGATTTTCGTGAGGATTAATGGGTGTGAGTAAAACTTTAACAGCTGCTATCAATCATTCATTTTCCTAATATCTATTGATCACTGACTGTGTTCCAGGCTAGGCATTGGGGATTCCATAGTGAGCAGAAACTGACTGTCCCTACCTTCAAGTTAAGTCTTTTGGTGGTGGCAGATGCTAATTGAAGAATGATACAAATACTGTAAAATTAGAGCTGAGCTACGTGCTGCCAAGGAGAGGTAGGTAAGTGGTGCTCTGAGAAGGTGTAATGGAACTGACAGGTCAGAGAAAGCTGTGCTGAAAAAGGCAAAAAAAAACAAAAAACAAAAAAACAAAAAAGGCAAAAAGTGGGAGGTTCATTTCATGCAAGGATAACCATGTGTCTAAAACCCACCATCTCCTATTCCAAGCCCAAACAAGTTTATACAATTGCCTGGTCCTTAGATCCAAGAGCTGTTCATAGCAACTGCCTCTGAGATTCTGGTGTTGGAGGCTTTTATACATGTAACTACAGCCTTTCGTTATTATAACTGAAGCTCTATATAGCCTACACCAATAAAACCAAAAAAAGCAATTCCAGGACCAAATCTATACTACATATTTGATAAAACCTATATTCTTCAGCATCCAACACATATGTGTTGACCTGTCATTCTATATTGGGAGTCCTGTAGGCTTCACGAAAAAAAGGAAATCTGTTGAATTTTAAAGAGTTGTGGGGGCCTGGGATAAATAAATGAGAAGACCTACCCTCCTGAGAGCTTTAAGAGTAGAAAAGCACTTTATTTTTTTTAAAGATTTTATTTATTTGACAGAGAGAGAGAGATCATAAGTAGGCAGAGAGGCAGGAAGGAGGGGGGAAGAGGCTCCCTGCTGAGCAGAGAGCAGGATGCAGGGCTGGATCCCAAGACCCAGATCATTACCTGAGCCAAGGGCAGAGGCTCAACCCATTGAGCCACCTAGGAGCCCCAGAAAAGCACTTTATAAAACATTAGAATCATGGACTATTAAGACAGAATGGGCCTTTCCTCACTTCTTTTATCTGATGTGAACAGTCTATATTGCTCAAAGGCAGAAAAGTTGGGTTTTGGTGCCTCTTCAACCTAAGGAATCTGTGATTCTAACTAAGTCTCTGTGGTTCAAAAGTACATGGAACTCCTGAGAGTAAAAAGGAACATGGCAGGAAAATCTGACTTGCTCCTCCTCCTGTGTTTTCCATTTGCACCACAGTGTCACCATCTATATAGTGGGGAGTCAACCTATACTCCTTTTCCTCTTCCCACAGTGGTTACCAAGTCCTATTACTCCTGCCTCTCTTATCCCTCCCCACTGCACCCCCTAAAAGACAATGAGGTTCTCAAGAGTTGTTGCCAAAACTGCTGCCATATTCTTTTAACCAGATGCACTGCCGAAAGTTTCACTCCACTCCCCTCAGCCCATCTATGCAGGTGTTGATGAATCAGTGTGTGTTCCAGAGTCCAAGAGAGAGAAATAATATACAAGTTTTACCAGGAAACTTCAACATAAAGAATTTTTAACTACAATGGGATTGGAGTAATGGAAGATTGGCTAGCAAGCTGTAAAGAGAGATCTAAAGTGTACAGGTATACTAACATAAGGAGCAACCACTACCCCTGAGACAGATCACCCAAGAAGGAGCTGACCTCCCACGAGCCTGTCAATAAGTGTGTGGTCAGGGTTCATGAGGTGCCAGGCAGGCAAAAATCCACAGTCTAGAATCCCAAAGAAGCCATTTATGAAAAGAACATGAACATGGGTGATTGTTGCTCTTTGCCACTGAGTTTGGGCAGAGAAGGGCCAAGGGAAGCTGGTGGCCATTGGGCATTGCTAGCTGCATGCAGGGTACCTTTGGAGCGGAGCAGCAGTAAATTAGTAACTGGCTTATCAAGCTAACACTCAAATCTGATTGTGTGACTCTAGTGCTTAAATCTTCCAGTGGCTCTCTACTGCCTTCAAGATAAAGTTCTCAAGCCTTAGCACAGCATACAAGGCCTTCTATATTCTTGTCTTGGGTTCTAGTTCCAGGCCAAGGTACAATTACTCCACTTCTGCCCACCCTAATCCTCCATAATCACTCCCAGTCCCCTGAATTCTCCACGCGCTCTGATGCCTCCACACCTTTGTCTAAGGAGTCTGGCCACAAATAAATTCCCTCCATGCTTTCATCAGTAAACAGATGCTTACTGAGTACCTATTATATACCTGGCACTTTTCTGGGGACTGAGAATACAGCAATGAGCAAACCAGGTTTCCCCAAGTCTCTGTTCAATATCATTATTCTTACGTATTTTCCGATGACATTCTCCGACCAGCCAGTGTTAGATGTCTTATCTGGGAGATTCTGTTTTCCTATAGCTAGGACAGCATTTTTAACACTTGTCTTATTTTATTTTATTATTATTATTTTTTAGATTTTATTTGTTTATATGACAGAGATCACAAGTAGGCAGAGAGGCAGGGGGATGCAGGCTCCCTGCTGAGCAGAGACCCTGATATGGGGCTCCATCCCAGGACTCTGAGATCATGACCTGAGCCAAAGGCAGAGGCTTAACCCACTGAGCCACCCAGGCACCCCAACACTTGTCCTATTTTAATCACTTAGTTTTCTATCTGTCTCTTCTAGCCTAAGAGCTCTCTGACGGCAGGGTGTATGACTCATTTATTTCTGTATTCCAGTAATCAGCACTAGTCCTGATACATAAGGTTTTATTGGATTAATTACTTGCTCAGGATCACATAATTAGTCAAAAACAGGCCCAGGACCAGAATCCTGGCCTCTGATCTAATAGCCAGGAGTTCTTCTTCACTAACATTTGCTCTGCTCTGTGGGTGTTACAGCTCACCTCGCTGTGTAGGACAGTTTGTGTTGGAAGAGACAAGTACAGTGTTGAACATAATCAGGAATGGTTAAGGAAACAAAAAAAAAATCCTAGACTTCTCCTTTTTTAAAAGATTTTATTTATGTGAGATAGAGTGAGAGATAGAGAGCACAAGCAGACAGAGCAGCAGAGGCAGAGGGAGAAGCAGGTTCTCCACTGAGCAGGGAGCCCAATTGGGGGCTTGATCCTAGAACCCCAGAATCATGACCTGAGCCAAAGACAGATGCTTAACTGACTGAGCCATGCAGGAGTCCCAATAGCCCTCTCTTCATATTGAAAACTATAGTGCATTCCCTCCGAGCCCTCTCATATTGGAGTTTCTGAATCATAGGAATGTTATAATGAAGTCAGAAGTTCAAAGGACAAGTAAAAAGAGGAAAATGATGTGAGGATATTCTGATGTTTCACCCTGAAAAAATGAAGCCTAATAAACTAATTAAAGACAGTATTAAGGTGGCCCCAGGTTTGTACACCAGATCCCCATATTAGGGGACGTGTTGCACAACTTTTGGGAACACAGTCAATATGGCAGTCGGTAAATGGTGTCCCTGGGCTTGTGGACCATGATATGAACATGGGGATTTAAAATAGGAGCATGTTTAAGTTAAGATAAATGAAAAGGGATACCTGTTCACTTGTGAAATAATAAATATGTGGAACTCATATAATTTCCAAGAGTGGTATTAGCATGATATATAAGCAATTTTGATAAATTTGCTGCTAACAAAGCCAAAAACCCCTGCTCAACAAAAAAGGACAAGGTCAGGGAGGACAGCTCTTAGCAATATTGCTGTTGGCATCTAGTGCTAGGTTGGCTTGACCGTGGATTAAGCGCAGAATAGAAAATGATCCACATTTCCGTGAAATAAAGTTGGAGAGGCAAAGCTAATATGAATAAGATGAATTGTGGCGAACTTGGAAGTCAGACAGGACATCATTTTGATGAGAAAAGAACTGAAGATCCTCTAAAGGTGTTTGAGAGTGATGTGATAATATGAGTGGCAAAGACATGTTACCTGGGAAAAGTAAGCCTCAGTTTCCTGGCATTGGGAAAACTATTATACTATTAGAACCTTCCCACCCATAGGGTGTTGTGAAGATTAAATGAGATAGTGAACGAACAATGAATGACTGCTCATAGGCCTTTCTTATTCTGTCCATCCTTCCATTCTTTGCAACTGTATGGAACATAGTTGGACTAATTACCATATTTTCAGGACAAAACATTAGGACATACTCTGGCAAATAATTTTTGTTCTGCTTCAATGTGCTAAAAATATACTTTTCATGACGCAAAGGGGAATAACCAGGATTTAGGGAGACAGCAGGACATAAGGAGACGAGGGTTGTCCTAGAGAAAATCCATGTGTCAGTGCATTATTATTTAGGGAGAAGGAGGCAGTAAGACGTACCATGGAGAGAGCAATGGTATATGTAGACCCAGATTCTTGCATCTGCTCCGACATAAACTGTTACCCTATGCCAGTCACTCCACTTCTCTGTACATGAGTTCTCTTGTTTGTAAACAAAGTAAGTCAAACTCTTCCTTTATTTATTTTAAAGATTATTTATTTATTTGACAGAATGAGAGAGAGAGGTAGCGAGAGAGAGCAGGAACAGTGGGGAGAGGAAGAAGCAGGCTCCCTGCTGAGCAGGGAGCCCAACCCAGGGCTGGATCCTGGGACGCTGGGATCATGACCTGAGCCGAAGACAGATGTTTAACTGTCTGAGCCACGCAGGCGCCCCAAACCCCTTCCTTTTTAAAAAGGTGTTCCTTTTTCTTTTCCTAACAGGCAGTTTTCTTTTAAAAAGCTCATCAAGAGGCACCTGGGTGGCTCAGTGGGTTAAGCCTCTGCCTTAGGCTCAGGTCACGGTCTCAGAGTCCTGGGATTGAGTCCCACATTGGGCTCTCTGCTCAGCAGGGAGGCTGCTTCCCTCCCCCGCCACGTTTGCGCCTCGGCCTACTTGTGATCTCTCTTTCTGTGTCAAATAAATAAATAAATAAAACCTTTTAAAAAATATTTTTTAAAAAAAGCTCATCAAGGACTGAACTGAGGAATGAAAGAGAAAGATGGATCAAAAATGGCCATGATACATCAGATAAGGCAATTGAGAAAGTAAAAGTCTGTTTGGGACACTTTTATGGGAGAGGAGAACCCTATAGTAGGTAGCTGGTGAATACATTGCTGTGTAGTTGGGAGCCTACCTTGGGAAATGTGGGAGGCATCAGAATGGAACTCTGGTTGAAGCCATGAAAATGGGCCTTATCTCCAGCTAGAAGATAGTAGGGTGCAGTAGCTCTAGAGTTCAAATACAACAACTTTTAAAACTCTAGTATATATGTGTATATGTATATGTATATATTTATACTCCCCACTCAGGGGCTCCCCGCCCAGGACCCTAGGATCTTGATCTGAGCCAAAGACAGCTTCACGACTGAGCCCCACATGCCCCTAGAAAATACATTTTTAAAAACATTGTAAATAAAGTGGAGAGCTTTAGAAGCAATGAGGACTAGATGGATTAAAATTCCAGGAGGGTGTGGAGCCCCTCCAAGGTAAGCAGAGGATCACGAGCCATTTTTTTCTCCTGGGGCCATTTGCCAACCCTGCCTGTGGACTGAGGATTGTGCTTGACCCTTGCAGAGCAACTATACTGGGTAAAAGGGAAAAACCTGCAAGGCTTTTGGTAGTCAAACAGCAGTAGCATGACAGATTAGAAATTTTTGGCACCCCAAACACACTTTAGTTTTTAGACATCTAACATATAATTTAAAAAACACTGGGCATACCAAAAGGATGGCAGTGTGGATTCATTCTGACTTCCTTGGTTTCACTCAGGTTGGGAATGGCTGCACGTTCTCCAAGTGAGGATAATAGTTGGGTGGGATGCAGCCTTGGGCGGAAAGTCATTCACTGAAAATTAATTAAGAAATAGAATCACGTTGTTGGGGAATGTGAAGATCAAGCCAGGCAGAAGCAGGAATGAAGGAGTTTGAGAGTAGAGGTGAAGCATTGTTGGACTATGCTGCACTGAATGATATTGTAAAGATTGCTATGCTGTTACCATTTTATAAAATAAAAATACATTTGTAATAGATTAGAAATTTTCTGTTCTTTCAAATTCAATCAGCAGATCTCAATCTTAGAATCATATGACCATCTTAAAATTTGCTCATGCTTTGGTGTTTTATAGGTGTCAGAAATCTTAAAGACCATCCCCCCTTAACAACCCAGCAAGCAGTTTCAATTCTCAAGAGGGGATCCCAGCTCCTATTAATAAATTAGTGCAAAGTTCCACTGCCTCCAAATGCTTCCTTAGTAAAGGAGTTTAGTCAGATGTTCCTGCTTCTTTCTCTTGGCTCCTCTTTTCTTTAGAAAGTACCAGCTGTCCATTTGGTCTGTAGGATATTCTGTGAATTCTCTTTCCCTGCAATCGAAAGAAGTTTATTCCCTTTGCTAATTTGTCTCAAACTTTCTTGCTGGCTTCTAATACTCTAGGTGAGCAATTTAAGCTAGAAGCTAATGTTTCCTTTAACAAGCAGTATTTTTATAGTTTACTTTCTAATAAATATTTTTTAATATATAAATCTCAGCTTTTACTAGAAATTGATCTCAATAACCAGCAGGATTTCCTTGAAATTCATCTTTGAAATTTTATCTTTGAAACACTACAACTTCAACACTGGAGGAAAACTCAAAAGCTTTTCCAACAGAAGCACTTGAGCTTCCTCAGCCTTTTTCATGTCCTAGCACACAAAGGAATATACGTAATGCACACTGGAGCAAACTGCAGCATACTGGGAGATATATATAGAGCTTATACAAAAATTCAACATAGGTTTATTACATAATTATAATTAAAAGTAGAATACAGAGTAACAGTAAAGATATAACTGTTTAATTTGAATGAAACTCCCAAATAAACATTTTAAAGCTTTTTAAAGAGAAGTCAAGCTTGCTGTCTTATCACGAGTTTGCTTTATACCAAGTTTTGTGTTGAAACAAATACATGAGGTTCCCAACAACAATCTTGTAATGATGTTCTCTTCAAATTCTTATAGCTACCATCAGTGGAAAAGTTTGCCTCACAGATGCATCTTGGCAAGTAGTAGAAGGGTATTTACTGATTTTTCTCCAGTTAATAGAAACTCCTTTCTCACTATTAACCAGAATCTGGATCATTCAGTTCCTTCTTTCTTTCATTGAAACTCTCGTGATTACATGAATAGATTTCTAACGTGCTTGAAGTGTTTCATATCATGTATTTCCAAATAATGTGACACTTAACAGATGTTTTGCTGCTAGTCTTCTTTAGGATTGAAGCTAGAGTACCAGTTAAACTCCCCACTGAACTGCATGTCATCTCACATTTCCTTTCAACCCATGAGCATTGTTGGTATACTTATTTTCACACACTTCCTGAGATTTTGATTAAATTCATTCTGGTGTTCAAAAATGTCAACTAAGCCAATTTTCTGAAGACAATACTCTCCTCAACAACTCCGCAATAAAGATCATTGACATTTTTTTTTCAAATTTTCTTTTAGCTCCTTATCTCCAGAGAAAGAGCTTTTCCTTTGATAGGTACGTTGGTAGGAAACAGCAAACGGTCTCTTCACATAAAGCTGGAAACAGAACCAGGATGGCTTGGATTTTTATTAGTAACATCCTTTAAGGTGGAATTCACATTCACAGGGAACTCCAGACAAGAGCTTATTGTGAACAAAACAATGTCTTCACTTGCATCTCAGGCATTGAGAACATGGAGAGCAGATCCGAGGGAAAGCCTTCCTGCCTTCCTGTCGTCAGTTTTCCCACCAGTGCAGGAACTGCTGGGCTTGCATAATCTAGAACATCTGATTTGTGTTAAAGTGCTTAGTTACTACTCCACATATATTACCCTGAGTGGTTTGTTTTGGTACTTTTTGGCAACACAGTCCATATTCTTCCAAGCATTCCTCCCCAGGGGTTCTAACTAGTGCCATTAACTGAGCACAGTGACTTAACCTCTGCAGGTTCACCATTCTGCAAGGAAATGCTGTGATTAATTTGTCTTGTACAGAATGTCATTGATGCATCTTCTAATAGTATTATTCCAGAGTAACCTTTATATATTTCCTTGGCTTTATTTAGTCCCAAATGTGTGGTCACTTTCCTGGCAGGTTGGTAAAATGAGTTAGCCCATAATTGTGGGAGATATATTGGCTTTAGTTCCTAATTATGAGACCTTTTAATTAGCTTCTTCAATCCAGTCGGATGTAAAGTACTGTTGTAAATACTGTTGTAAATGGTTTCCTAAAACAGTGGTTTTCGAAGTGTGATTTGAGGGACTTCAGAGGAGCCTTGAGACTTTAGGAAGTAGGAGTGCATGAAGTTAAAACTGCTTTTGTAATAATACTAAGACATGATACGCCTTCTTCGGTCTTTTCCTTAAGAGTACACGGTGGAGGGGGCACCTGGGTGGCTCAGTGGGCTAAGCCTCTGCCTTCGGCTCAGGTCATGATCGGAGGGTCCTGGGATTGAGCCCTGAGTGGGGCTCTCTGCTCAGCGGGGAGCCTGCTTCCCTTCCTCTCTCTCTGCCTGCCTCTCTGCCTACTTGTGATCTCTGTCTGTCAAATAAATAAATAAAATCTTTAAAAAAAAAAAAAAAGAGTATTTGGTGGAATTTTCCAGAAGCTACATGATGTGTGGTATCATAACAGATTAAATGCAAAGCAGATATGAGAATCTGACTGTCTTCTATTAAGCCAGACATTAAGAGATTTGCAAAAAATGTAAAACAATGCCACTTTTCTCACTAGGGATTTTTTCTTTCTGGAAACTATAGAACTATAGAACATCGAAATGTTGCTTATTATGTAAGGGATTTATTTTTATTTTAAAATTAATATTTAAACATTTTTACTTTGATTTCTAAAATGATAAATATTGATCAATAAAGCCCATATTAACAAAAGCTCCTGGGGGTCCTCAATAACTTTTAAAGGGTCCAGAGACCAGAAACTTAAAGAATTATCCTCTTAAGAAACTATCTGTGTAACATAGACATTTTCTGTTGAGGCCCTGGCGTACTTTTCCTGGCACCAGTTTCTTCATTTGATAACTTTTCCATGAAAATAAGATATTTAGGCAGACAAAGGAAAAATTTTCAGAGCAAACAAATCTAAATCTGAAAAATCCTAAAAATAATAGATATTAATAAAAATGATTACTACTCAATCTTAAATTATACTTTATGGTAGGAAAATAAAGAATATATTGGAAGTATTAAGGCAACTATGGGCCTTTTTGACCATAACAAATCAATTTGCAAAGAAGATAAGGTTGTCCATTTCCTTACGAAGATTTTAAAATAAATTACATACAATTTTTGAAAAATTAAGCATTTTTTAAAATTTATTTATTTATTTATTTATTTGATTTTTTATTTTTTATAAATATATATTTTTATCCCCAGGGGTACAGGTCTGTGAATCACCAGGTTTACACACTTCACAGCACTCACCAAAGCAGATAAGTTGGATTTTTGAAAATATGATTTAATAATCAATGCTAGATTTTTAAAAAAAAATTTTTTTATTTGAGGGACAGAGAGAGAGGGTGAGCCAAAAGGAGGGGGAAGGGCAGATGGAGAGGGAGAAGCAGGCTCCTGGCTGAGCGGGAGCCCCACATGGGGCAACAAGGGACTCAATCCCAGGACCCCGAGATCAGGACCTGAGCTGAAGGCAGACACTTAACCGAGTAACCCAGGCACCCCAAAGTGCTAGATTTCTAATAATATAAGCAATTACATATAATGAAGTAAAATTAATATTTTGGAAAATATTTTTCAAGCAATATTGAAGAGCTCCAAATCCCTTTTCTAAACCAATTAAATTATTTTCTATTATTTGTTTTTAGAAACTTTTTTTTATTTCTACAAACAAGTAATGTCATTACAAAATTTCATTAAGAATCAGATTTTGGGGGGACGCCTGGGTGGCTCAGTTGGTTGGACGACTGCCTTCGGCTCAGGTCATGATCCTGGAGTCCCGGGATGGAGTCCTGCATCGGGCTCCCAGCTCCATGGGGAGTCTGCCTCTCCCTCTGATCTCCTTGCTCATGCTCTCTCTCACTGTCTCTCTCTCAAGTAAATAAATAAAATCTTAAAAAAAAAAAAAAGAATCAGATTTTGGGGGCACCTGGGTGGTTCAGTGGGTTGAGCCTCTGCCTTCGGCTTGGCTCATGGTCTCGGGGTCCTGGGATTGAGCCCCGCACATTGGGCGCTCTGCTTAGCGGGGAGCATGCTTCCCCCTGCCTCTCTGCCTGCTTGTGATCTCTCTCTCTGTCAAATAAATAAATAAAATCTTAAAAAAAAAAAAGAATCATATTTTGAATATTTTACATCAAAGGCCAAGAATAAATAACTATATAAATCAAGTCACAATTTCAAACAATGAGCAAGTGGTGATGATAATGATGAAGCACATATGCCTTCTTTGTTGGGAGAAAAATATAAAAAATAAGCAAAATAAATGAAAGTACTACACATTTGAAATGCATGCACAAATGATTATCACTGGTAATAAACATATTACAATTAAGCGATATTAAGCAGACTCACGGAGATGGTTCTAACATGATGGATAAAGGGGGAAACCCTATACGAGCATCTCCTCTGGCAGGTGTTATGCATAAAACCTTAAGCACAAAAACAATAATTACTGAAATCTGGAAGTTTACTGACTGAGCCCAACTGTTTCCGAATACAATTTCAACTGTTATAAATCAGTGAATCGTTGTAAAATGGTTGTAAATTTTGTATCACTATAAAAAGTTTACAACCATCCATCTATCCTGGAGACACCTGTAACCCATTCTGCTGTGGCCACTTGTGGAAAGCTCAGCTGTAGATATCTGTAAAAGGCAGAATGGGATGAAATGGCAAAATGTGTATTACACATAATATCTGATGATTCCCGAGTTTTCTAGGAAGACCTATGACATAGTAGAACTCAAGATGAACCTTAGGGGTGTGTGGAGTTTGAATAGATGAGAAAAAAGAGAGCACTTCCAAGTAAACCAGCCAGAATTAGCAACATCCCGAGGGAACTAGAAATGCAAGACAGAGTTCTGTTAACAATGGATGAGCAACCTTCAGATACAAAATCTGGAAGGATTGGAAGGATGCCAGAGTAGACTACACATTGGAAATTTGTATTGGTAAATACTAGCAGAAAATTTCTAATTTAAAATTGTGTGTAAAGTATAGAGAACCTTGAAAGTCAGGATGGATATGATTGCCATTTTGTGAACAGGGCTCTCGGATCTATCAACGGCAGCATAGAAGACTGATCTGGACACACTCAGAATAGACCAGGGAATGACCTGAGACAGGGATACCAGTTAGGAGCCTGCACAGTAGGTGGTGAGGGGCTGGGCTAGGAGAAAAAAAGTAGACATAGAGAGGAAGGGATGAATGGAAGACACATTTCAGAGGAAATATTTATCCATGAGATTTCATGAGATTCAACACATTGAAGAGAATGGATGGCCCAGGCTTTGAGGCCAAGTGACTGAGAAAATAGTGGCGTGATTTTCAGACACAAAGTTGGGAAACGGACTTAGTTGGGAGATGGAGAATAAATTTTGGTGGAGATGTATCCCGGAAGCAGTAAGAAGTGAACAACAAAAGCATAGGAGAAAGGTCAGGGATGGACAAGTATAATCACCACCATCTTGTGGTGGAGGAAGCCATGAAGGGATGTGAGCTTTTCAAAAAGAGTGACAGAAAGACATAAACTCAGAATGCTGAAGACTGAGCTTTGGGAAGATTGCAAACTCATGCTTAACACAAGAAAAGAGGGAAAAAGTTACGGTGACAGGAGACATGCGAAGGAAAATAGAAAAGCAAGAATAGTATCTGCCGTCAAAGGAAGAGAAAGCCTCAAGAAGGAAGGGACAGTCATGTTTAATGGCATGCCTCCCGCATCAGACTGTGTGTGTTCAAATCCTGCCTCTGTCACTTATGGGCTACATGTCATTTCAAAAGTTTTATTCTCTCTCTCTCTGTTTCAACATCTCTAAAATTGTGGTAAATGTACCTCTTAGGGATATTTTGAGAATTAAGTGAGAAAATATATGTAGAATACTTAACATAGCATCTGGTACAAAAGTTAATAGATATAACCGATGGCTTATAAGGGGCAAACGGTGGGGCAGGAGAGCAGAAGGAACTGCAAGAGGTTGAAGAAGGACTAATCATGGAGAAAAATAGATTGTTTGGCCAAAAATGGAGAGAGATCATGGAATGTTCTTAGAAGAGGCATGGGGTAAAGGCTTTGTTTAAATTTGCTCTATACTGACCAAGGGTTATCATTGTTATTGTCATCCTGGAAGCCTAGTTAATTAGGGTTGGGCCATCTTCTCACTTATATAAGGCCATTTTAATCTTTAGAATAGAAATAAAACAATTGTACAACTACAAGTTCTAAATATATATGAATAGTCTAAAATGCAGCCTCTTTGAGAACAGTATGGCACTGCCTCAAAAAATCAAAAATAGAATTACCATCTGATCCAGCAATCCCACTTCTGGGTATATGTCCAAAAGAATTGAAAGCAGGTACTTGAAAAGATATTTGTATACCCAGTTCGTAGCAGCATTATTCACAGTAGCCAAGAGACCAAAAAACAAACAAACAAACAAACAAAACAAACACCAACAAAACAAAACCCAAACGCTCAACAACAGATGACTGTGGTATATATATCCAATGGAATATTATTCAGCTTTAAAAAGGGAAAATCAGACCACTCTTACAATATGGGTGAAACTTAAGGTCATTATATTAAGTGAAATAAGCCAGATACAAAAGAGGAAATACTGTATGAATCTACTTACATGAAATACCTAGAGTAGTTAAATTCATAAATACAGAAAGCAGAATGCCAGGAGCTCAGGGGAGTGGGGAAATGGAAACGTATTGTTGAATGGGTACAGAGTTTCAGTTTGGAACCATGAAAAAGTCTAGAGATGGATGGTGGTGATGGGCACACAACAAGAAGAATGCATTTAATGCCTCTGAACCATATACTTAAAAGTGGTTACAATGGTAAATTTTGTATATTTAATGACTATATATATATATATATATAATATATATACACATTTCGAGACAATAGGAGCAAAAAAGGATTGGTAAGTTATCAGAACAATACATTCTTAATGGTTACTTTTAAATTATGAAATACTTCATACATAGAAAATAAAATGCATGGGAGAACCTGGGTGGCTCTGTCAGTTAAGTGTTTGACTCTTGATTTTGGCTCAGGTTATGATCTCAAGGTCATGGGATCGAGCCCTGCATCAAGATCTGTGCTTAGAGCAGAGTCTTCTTGAGATTCTCTATCTTCCTCTCCCTCTGCCCCTCCCCCCACTTGCTCTCTAAATAAATAAATAGCATATACATGTAATCCTAAACGGTATTTTATCCTTTCCATCCAGCATTGCTAGATTCACCCATGGTGGTGTCTGTGGTCTACTCAATGAGAACTCTGTTGTCTTCTCAATGAATTGAAGCTTTTATCATTACGTGCTGACCCTCCTTACTCCTAATAGTGCATTTTGCCTTGAAGTTTCTTTTCTGGTATTAACATGTCTGCATTCATTTTCTTTTGGTTTTATTTGCCTATTTATTCATATATCCTTTCACCTTCAGTCTTTCTGTGTCGTTAGGTCTTTTCAGATGTGCCCATAGTTGGATTTTTTATAAATCTGATCTGATAGTTTCTGCATTTTGATGGCCATACTTGCTTTTTATTATGATTACTTGATATACACAGATTACTTTCTATCATGCTGTTCATCCACTTTTTCTATGTTCTCCCCACTCTTCTCTTGCCTTCCTTCGTGTGGGTTGATCAAATTGTCTTGTTCTTGTTGTTAATTCTTTTTCTCCTTTCTTCTAGTTTGGTGGTTATATAATTTCTGCAGTAATTATTCTTGAAATTTACTATGCATTCTTGACTTTTTACAAAGTCTGAAATCAATCAACATCTTTGAACTCTTCTTCCTTCAAACAAAAGAACATTCAGTAAATGAGAATGGAGTACCACCAGGCTGGGGCCACTTTACCACCAACCTGAGGCCACTTTAGTTTCTTTTCTTGGGATTTCCCAACAGGGTCAGTGGTATAAATCTAAAACTTAGACTTAGTTCGTGGCAAACAGACTTGTGGGAAACTATGTTGCCCCCAACAAGAAGCAGTAATGAAGACACATTTCTAGGTTGTTTCCCCCCTGCCTGTAGGCACATATTTTTACTGCTTACACTGAGGGTGTGTTATCCTCTAGGATCTCAGTCCAGCAGTTCATTTGTTCACTTTTGTGGGCCTACTACCTGGTCTGTTTTCAACTTGTCTAATCATTTGTATGAAACGTTCGTCTTCCTGGCTTCTACATTTGCCCCTTACTTTCTGCATTTGCTTACCAGTCTCCTTTCTACTTTACTCACTTTGTTTGGAACTTAAGGATTTCTCTCACTTTTTTTCAAGTTCAGCAAGTCAATCTAATCTGAAAGGTGTGTTTGCTGGGTTTTGTCTAACATGTAGGTGTGAAGATGGGGGCTTTTTGGATTATCTAGTCTCTTTTTCTCTACAAACAGCAGGCAAAATCTTTATTTTGCTGTTCGCATATTATCTATGGATTTTTATGTTTTTTTCTTCAATTTGTCTTGGAACCTTTTGAATGAAATGTACAAGTTTCCTCTTTTACAATTAAAAAGATAAATACATGCAGATGTAAGGAGAGTTATTCACCAAATGGCTGTTTGGTGATTATTTTTATTTGGAAATAACCTAATATCAAATAATAAAGGATTCACAGAGTAAATTTTGCTACAATTTATTCTGCCATAACAGTTGTGTGTGTGTGTGTGTGTGTGTGTGTGTGTAATGGAAGATGTTAATAACCCCGTTTTTATTTATACAAACACATATATATTTACACTGAAAAAATTCTGGAAGGAGATATTCAATATTTGGGGGTGACATCGCTAAGGGATATTTTTGTTTACCTCTTGCTGATGTCTACTTTTTTTTTTTTTTTTTTAAGATTTACTTATTTATTTGACAGAGATCACGAGTAGGCAGAGAGGCAAGCAGGGTGGGTGCGGGAATCAGGCTCCTTGCTGAGCAGAGAGCCCGATGCGGGGCTTGATCCCAGGGATCTGGGATCATGACCTGAGTTGAAGGCAAAGGCCTTAACCCACTGAGCCACCCAGGCGCCCCTGATGTCTACTTTTTAAATGAAGAAGTATTGTGTGGTTTTTATGTAAGGGACATAATTATTTACAAGAACGAAAAGCAACGATTAGTAACCCATTCTCTAACTTCGGAGTTGTGTAACAACAGAATGCATACACCTTATGAGGGACTGAACTCTCCCCAGTATGGAGAGTATCAAACAGAGGCAGGGTGGTATCCTGCCCAGGATCCCTCTCATTATATGACTCAAAGATTCCCAATTTATTTATCTTTCCCCTGCCGTCAGGTCGACCAAGCAATGCCTCAGACAGATAAGCAAATATGCATCCCCCCGGAGCTGCCGGAATTGCTGAAGCAATTCACCAAAGCCGCCATTCGGACCCAGCCGCAGGATCTCATCCAGTGGGCTGCGGAGTACGTACTCGTTCTCACCTCAGCCCAGGGTGCCCCTTGCGGGTGGAGGCGGGGCGTGGAGGAGGGGAGGTCCTCGGGAAAACTGAGGAGGTTGTCATGGCTGCAGCCTGGGAGTCGGGAACGATTAGCATCATCTTGTGAGGTTCAGCTCTCGAATTGCTCTGGTGCTTTAAAATCCACCGATAAATACATCACGCTGGGTGAGGGTGGGTCGCCCTCCCCTAAGCGACCCAGACTGAGCGATAGGACCCCAGAGCAATTGGCCGAGGTTCCTGGGGCGATCAGCGCCCCCCTCTCCAGTCCCAGGGGAAACAGGCGCGGAGGTGGGGGGGAGGGTGGGAGAGGGATGTAGGGTAGGGAGGGGAGAGGAATGTAGGTAGGTAGGAATGTAGGTAGGAATGAGGGTAGGAAGGCCCCGCCTGCCTTCCGTGGTCCGAAGTAGGGCCCGCTCTCGGGTCTCACCACTAGAGAGCAGCAGCGCGCCTCGGGGAGCCGGGCGCTGAGGCCGCCGGCTGGGCAGTGCGCGCTCGGTCCCAGCTGGTTCACCTCTGCGCTTGCGCCTTGTTGAGGACACCCCCCCCACCCCCACCCCGCTTCTTCCACTGCCGATCAAGCTCATTCTTGCCTCAACCAGAGACATTCTGTGGCTTGTCTTTGGGAAAATTCTATTTTGTGTTTGTTTGAACTCGTCCGTTCCTTCAAAATGTACATGTCCACGCACTGCACATTGCACTCTGGAGAGAGAAGGCAGCCCTGAGTGCCGAGGGCAGGAAAAGGGGCCAGGCTGAAAACACTGCGCCTCAAACTCAGGTGCCCCCTTGCAGGGGCGACCTCCAGAGGCTGTTCCGTGGAAAGAGCTTGCACAGCGAGAGCTAGCTGTTGGCCCGTATTCAAACAGCTTTGCACGGAAAGCCTCTCATTTATGAAATGGCTTCTTAGGGACACATGCCCGCTTGACACTGGGGATCCAGGACTTGAGGTAGGGGTCGAGAACTAACCATACCTCCTGGATCATTTTCAGGCTAGTTTTACTGCTTAATGATGATCTCCTTTGTAGCGTTTCAGCGGGAGAAGGGGAGTCAGAGATGCTGTTGAGCCTAGCTGGGGCGGGGGAGGGGGGCGGCGGAAGAAGGGAGAATGTCCTCAGCATGAGATGTATTGAGCAGGTGGGAGGAAGGTGTGGACACCTTGAGAAAGCACACAATGTTATCCAAGATCAGCCTCACAGTCACAGCCAGGGCACTCCTGGTGCTGGGCTGAGTCAGGATGAAGCTTTTACAGATGGAGGGAAAATAAGCCAGTGGTGCTCGTAAATAAGGGACATAATGGGGTTGCTTTGCTAGTAATGAACACTTTAGTTTTCCATTCTAAATTTTATAAATTACCTCCAAGATTGTGTTTTGGCATCAGAAGACTAATTTCTTTTGGCATACTCAGACAGACTTTGCTTTATACCACACAATAGTTTAACCCCCCCCCATTTTATTATGCTACTGCTTTATAACAAGGAAAATGACATTTCTTGCCATTGTCCCTGACATTTATGGGAGAAAACATTCCACTGTTGTAGCCTGCTTGCTCCCTTTTTGTATCATGTGCTATAAATTTTTTAGATATCCACGAAGAATCAGTTTGTAGTTTAGCTACAATGAGAAAGGAAAGCATGACCCCAGAGCATTCTCCATCTATTAATACATGAAAAGCATTTATCAGATGATTTTATGAGACTCACAAGCCCGTAGCACTTTGTAGAAACTCCACGAAGTATTCCCAGACAAAATATGTGCTTAATTCATCACAAGCAAGAATTTCCCTGCATATGTGCTGTCTGAGAAGAAATCACCTCCCAGACATCTGCAGGATGTAAACATGTCTTGTGGTATGTGTGACTGCACGGATTTGTAATATATGTGAATAACCGTGGAATTGTTCATTGCAAATGAAGCTAAATAACCCACAGAGTACTAAATCCCTGACTTCCACATTCTTTCACCAACTTGGTTAAAAAGTCCAAAGACATTGCTGCTAAGTGTATCACTCTATTTGGGCAGTCACTTCTGCCACATGATGTGCTGCATTTCTATCTCTCCTGTTTATGCTGCCCAAGTTACTAGAGCCCACTCCTGTTGTCACCCTGAACCCACACGTATCCCAACCCTGATCTGTCTGTCTGTGGAAGTTGCTCATGCATATGGTAAACATCCAGACAGTATTTCTTCTGCCCTCCCTGCTGCTGACCTCCAAGGCAGTACCTCGAAGGTCTTATTTTGCTCCTTGTAGCTCTACATTGCTCTGGAACCTAGAGACAGGTAGTGGTGCATCCCTATCATTGTATAGCTTGACCTTAGTATGGGCTTCTACAAAATTCCCTCTATTACTCTTTTTATACTACTGGATCTGGAGAAAAATAATGAGACTATTTATTCATGAAAACTAAAGCAGAGAGGGGCAGAGGTTTATGATCCTGGGATTCTTAATAACAAGGCTTTTGATGAAGACAGACCTTCCAGATAGCATTGATGACCCATGTGTCAACTCCTATGTCCATTCCCAGCTACAGGCAGCCCTTTTTATCTTTTAAAAAAAGATTTATTTGAGAGAGATAGAACAAGGGAAAGGACAGAGGGAGAGGATATTCGAGCAGACTCCTGCCAACTGAGGAGCCCAACATGAGGCTCCATCCTAAGAGCCATGAGATCAGGACCTGAGCTAAATCCAAGAGAGTCAGATGCTTAACCAACGGAGCCCCAGGCGCCCCAGCTCTTTTGTCTAATATCAATCCTGAAACTGGACTCAGTATTTTTTCCGTGTTGCGCCCAGAGTCCACTCCACAAAATGTCAGTGAGTGGGCAGATTTTATTAAAAATTTTTGAGGAAAGATAGAGAAGAGTTTTACTTCACACACCCCCACATAAGATCGTCTCACCCCTTCCGTGGCCTGTCTTCTCACCTCAGCCTCCCTCAGAGTGCCCTACCAACCTTCTTTCTCTCTCCCCTTAAAACCCCTAAAGTCCCTTAAAGCCTTATGATCTCCAGCTGGAAACGTTTCTTCACTCACCCCGAGAGCACCTCCTTCTCCTCCCCTTTCTTATACAAGTCACTCTAGTGCTCTTCCAACTTCTTTCCAAGATTGCCTATTACATATTACCAGGATTATACATTACCCACTACCTAGACTACCCGCTACCGAGACTACCTATTACATATTACATATTACTCACTACATAATAATCAACTTTAAGTATGTCAATAGCCATGTTACTGGAAATAAAGATTTTATGATTAAAAAACCGTTCCTCTAGGTACCAGGAATCTTCTTCCCTAAAAGAGAGTGGGGATTTAAAATAACAATGATCTTTTTCTCCCTCCTATTATATATATACTATATCATATATAATGTATATAATATATAATCTATGTATATGTGTATGTACATGTACATATGTTTGTACATATTATATATTTATGTGTTCTATAAAATAGAGAAGAAACACAAATTACTGTTATATGATGTATTACATATGTATTATGTGTATATATGTCATATATAATATATTTTTTCTATATAATGTATAATATGTATATACTCTGTATCTCCTATTATATATATGTATATGTGTGTATGTAATGTGTGGTTGCATACCTACACATGTGTATATTAAACACTTAGGAGGGATGACCGGGAAAAAAAAATCCCAGACTCTATATGCTTCAGGGAATTCCATACCAAAATTTTTATCGATTATTTGTCATCCTTAGACACAAACAAATCTTTTTATTCACTAAGTGTTCTTTATACCTGGAATGGCAGGTAACACATTCGGGCTTTTCCTGTACATAAAGGATCTAAACAAAGTGTCTGGCATATAGGAGGCCCTAACAAATGTTCTTTCCTCCGTCCCCTGCCCTCAAGAAAAAGGAGAGGGGTTTTTCAAAGCAGCCAGAGGCCACTGGAATGTAGGATTTTCTCCCCACCCCCTAACTTTTTTTCTTGTAGTTATTTCGGGGCTATGTCTCGTGGAGAGATTCCTCCAGTGAGAGAGCGGTCTGAGCGAGTGGCTTTGTCTAACTGGGCAGAGCTTACACCTGAGCTGTTAAAGATCCTGCATTCTCGGGTAAGGGCTGTACTAGAGCATCAAGGGGGAAGATGGGGTAATACTGAGGCCAGGTGGGCACAGACAAAAGCCCACCATCCCCCAGCAGTCAGCTGGCCAATCAATATCATAAAATCCACTAAACCATTCACTGAAAGCAAATCTTCTCTTAGGGATAGGAATGATATTGAAATAGGCTACAAGCTGAGTTATTAGTGGGGTCATCCCAGATTTCCCTGAAGCTGGCAGAATGTCCAAGGAATCAACTCAATAATAATCCTTCTCTCCAGAAAAGCGCAGGTCCACAGTCCCTTGACTGTGACACACTTACTGATCAAGAACATAATATGATGGCAATCACAGTTTGGAGAGGGGTATAATTTAGTTTCCGAGCTATCCCAGATGCAGACATAACCTAGCTTTTAGGGAAAATCCTCGCTCTCTTCAAAGCCATATCATTCTGGGAGCTTTCCAATGAATGGATGAGGAAGGTCTGACTTGAGAAAGTTGTAGTTTGGCCAGTTCCCAGGAAATGTGGTTTAGCACCACCATACTCTGCTTTAAAATCCAGGATGGAGAGGTTTGGGGTATTTGAGGACTGACAGCCAACTACCTTGCTCCCAGAGACTTAGCATTTCACTAGAATCGGAGGGCCAGGGAAGGTGTATGCTTCACTAGGGCATCTGTAGCCTTATCACACTGTTGGCCAACAACTTGTTCCCTTTCTCCTTTTAACCACCAAGCACCTTATGCAACAGACATGGCAGAGATCAGAGATCTGCCATAACTGGGACCAAGCAACACTAGGCATCCAGACCACAGACCCCTTATTAGTCTTGGAAAAGCACAAGGGTTACATGTGAAGTGTAGTGCAAAAAACTCCACAGAACATAGAAGCAAGAGACTTAACATCTAATTCTAATTTCACTACTGATTACCAGTCTCAGACAAGTCCTCAGCTTCTGGGTTTCATTTGCAGGCTGCCCTATCTCCCTTATAGGCACAACCTAGGGATAAAACAGCAGACAATACTTTTCTGATAAAAGTATCAGAAAAAAATTAAAATGTAAAATAAAGGTATTATTTCCCTATAATCTTGACATTGAGAGTTAAAATGATTGCATCATACTTCAGCACACTTAACACTACACTGAATATTTCTCTACCCTTACAAAGAGGACGGCCAGAGTCCTGCCCTCATTCCTCTTCCGCCATCAAACCCCTTGCTGGGTGCTGGGAAAATGTGGGCCTTGCTGGGCAGTATCTCTTGGGGCATTCTCTCATCCTGTCCCTCCCTGTCCGTCGTCTGTCCCCTGACCTGCAGGTTGCTGGAAGACTGATTATCCACGCAGATGAGCTGGCCCAGATGTGGAAGGTGCTGAGTCTCCCAACAGACCTGTTTAATAGTGTGATGAATGTGGGCCGTTTCACAGAGGAGATCGAGTGGCTGAAGTTTTTAGCTCTTGCTTGCAGTTCTCTTGGAGTTGTAAGTGAGCTTTACTGCTTTCTGTTCCTTACCGGAAAAGCTCTGTCTGGGCCTGGAAGAGGACTACCTCTGCACACACAGTCCCGTCTTCTGGGCTGAGAACAAGCATACCTGTCTTGTCTACTTCCCTTCCTCTCTGAATTAGGTCATTCCTCTGCTCCTCAGCCAGAAGCAGGGGGGAGGAGAGGAGAGGGGAAACCTGTCATCAGACCCTGGGGAGAGTTTACTAGAATGTGGCTTCTGGATTATTTATGAATTTCAATCATTGCCTTCGGATTTATTTCCGTCACCACTCCACTTATATTCCTAAAGATAACCAATAGCCAGCTGCAAGAGATTCGCTTCTACTTGGGTTCCAGACACCTAGAAGATACACCAACGGGGCCTTTGAAAAAGAGATGCAGGCTTACAGAAAACTACTATTTGATAAGCATAATTGGATACAAAAATCAGAGCTGAGAGATCAGGAAAGGAGAAATGAGGCTATTTCCAGACTTACCGTTACGACATCATCATGGATGTAGGATGCTCATACAAATTCATGCCTTTTCTAAGTTTGACTTGATTTACAATTGGAAAAGGAATGTTTCTGTTTTAAAGAAAAAGATATTGCACCCAGTTCATGCACTTATTTAAAAGCTTTGGGCGTCATCTTATATATGGACTCACTCTTATTAAACACCTTTATAATAACTAAATGAAAATGAATCAGAAACATGGGTTTTTTAAAAAATCCTGGAATATGTGCAAGTTTGAAAGTTAATGAGAAAATTATTGACTCTGCCAAAAGCAAATGGTACATAAAGGTAGTCTGAATCAGTAAACAACTCTAAACACCATCTTTTTCTTTCATCTTGAATACACGTGGGATGCATATCTGACATTTTTGTTTGACAAAAATTATGAGAAATATTATTAGCAAGTTCAACTTTTCCTATAGGCTTCCCCTGCAACTTTCACTATAATTGTTTCTTTAGAGACAAGGAGAGGTGAAGCCATTCATAGTTTTTTTTATCTTCATTGTCCTGTATAGTAATACGATATAATGAATAAATTGCTTTCTTCCAAAGAGGAAAGGAAAATTGCAGCCAGTGCAGAAGTTTTGCCTATCAGTACTATCACGCTTCTGTGAAAATAGCCCCAAAGGTTGGGGGAAGTCCAGGAAGACAAATTAAAAATAGACACATTTTATTAAATTCCCGTAGGGTCACAAATATACTCACACTACATGCAGAGATATCTGGAGCAGGGAGGAGGGAACATACTTTATTTTATCTGTAGTTAATTCTGAGCTTCCTGATCTACCCCACCCACAGAGGGCTGAGTAGGAAAGCAAGTAGATTCAATCAATCCAGGAGTTTTAGTCCGATGCAGTACCAGAAACAGCTTTGACATAAATGCCCAGTCTCTCGGTTTTTTCCACCCCACTCCACTCTTCAAGATGGCAGCAGAGTGTATAACAGGGAAATGGTAACTCCAGGATCACACAACCACCAAGCAAAGGATTTCCTATATGTCTCGGTCCTTGGAAATCCATGGGAATAAACACTGTCCGTGTGGTCTCAGGGGCTTGTGGCCTAAGTCCTAGGTCTCTTCTCTCTCACAGCACAGTGCTCCCTCCCACCCCCCATCCCTAGCTCGTCATCATTCTGGTGGGTTCTGAGGACCTCTCTGAACCCTTTCAGGTTGCCTTCATCGGCTCCCTGGCTCCGGTGGTCTACTTCACAGACCCTCACCACCTTGTGAGATGTGTGAGTCCTCTCCTTCCACATGCCTTGCGGTAACAAAAGTGACTACAGAATATTAAATTCCACTCTTCCCTCTGCTGAGCTCACAGTGCAGCTGTAGGTTTACTTTGGTATGTCTCCCTCCCGCACTGGGGAGGGGGAAACCATGAGGTGAATTGTATCTTTCTGCCTCCCTTCCAAAACAGGGAGATTGGATTAGATGTTCCAAAAGTTCCTTCATCTCTGACAGACTATGATTCTAGTCTGCCTTCTCTACTTCTACTGAGATATCCTCAGGTCTGACTTTGGATAACAGTGAGGTCTTCAAGTATCTAACTGCCCCTCATCACCCCAACATCACAGAGCACCTTGAGGTGAAGTCAGCCTGAAGGGCTAGTCTGTAAATAAAGGGTGCCTCGTGAATCTAGGAACCAGACCCATTATACCCATCTGTTTCATATTGGACTATTGCTGGGAACTTAAATGTGGAGGTGTGAGGGTGTCAACATCTGGCAGAGGCTTTGCAGTCTAGTTAAACCATATATCCTTAGCGTGCCTGGGTGGCTCAGTCACTTAAGCATCTGCCTTTGGCTCGGGTGGTGATCTCAGGGTCCTGGGATGGAGCCCTGCTCTGGGCTCTCTGCTCAGCAGGGAGTCTGCTTCTCCCTCTCCCTCTGCCCCTCCCCCTGCTCATGCTCTCTTTCTCTCTCTCTCTCTCTCTCTCAAATAAATGAATAAAATCTCCATATATATACATATACCCTTAGAGGCAAGCGCAGGAATTTCTCCTTCCTTTGCCAATTCACTAGTCAGACATGATCTTGGTGCCACGTAGAAAAACCAGTTCCCTCCTTTCATCTAAGGACAGGGACTTTCTTGAGCTCTCCCAATCTATACCCAGGATTCAAAAGACTGTGGCATGCAGACCTATATTTCTCTTCCCTATCAGCACTCCTTCCTCTAGACTAGCCTCTATTCCCTCCTGTTCCACGGGGACTGATTGTAGAAAAGGAAGACTGTTCATTGGAAGGAAGGATGTGTTTTGTTAGCAAATAATTCACTTTCTGAGCCTTTCTCCTCTGGGTTTGTGACTCTCAGAAGATGCTTTAAGGCTCCCTTTATCAAGTGGATCCCCATCTGATCAAAAAATCTTGTGCAACAAAATGCAGGTCCTTGTTTACTTTAGATTTATTTAAGTTCTAGTCCAGAGAATTCTTTATCCATTCATCCATGTATGAAATATTTTAAAATGTTAAGAGGACAATAAAACTTAAAGGCTTGTGTTTGATTAACAAGATACTGTTTGGGGTAAAAAGCACCTGTATTAGCTTGTAGGGCTGATGGAACAAAGTACCCCAGACTGGGTGGCTTAAACACTAGAAATTTATTTTCTCACAGTCCAAGAGCCTGGAAGTCTGTGATTAAGGTGTCTGAGGCCATTGTCCTTGGTTTGTAAATGGCCATTGTCTTCCTGTTTCTCTCTCTTTCTCCTTTTCTTTCTTTCTTTTCTTGATTCATTTATTTATTTGAGAGAGAGGATGGGTGAGTGGAGGGAGGGGGAGGGGAAGAGAAAAACTTCAATAGACTCCTTGCTGAGTTCTGAGCCCGATGTGGGGGGTTAAGCACAAGACCCTGAGATCATGACCTGAGCAGAAACCAAGAGTCAGACACTTAACGGGCTGAGCCACCCAGGTGCCCTTACCTGCTGCTTTATACAGTTGTCCCTCTGCGTATGTATGTATCTGACACGTCTATGTCCTAATCTCCTCTTATGAGGACAGCAGTCTTATTTGTTTAAGGCCCACTCCACAGACTTGATTTTAACTTAATTACCTCTAAAATGGCCCTATCTCCAAATAGAATCACGTTCTGAGGTCCTGGGGTTAGGGCTTCAGCATATGAATTTGGGGTGAACACAATTCAGTCCTTAACAGCACCCCAACATGGATGAGCCTGCAGGAATAGGACAGCAGAACAAAGGCAGGAGGGGAATTTTTGAAGAAAAGGAAGGAGAGAGGATGAGCTGTGAGTGGAGATGATGATGGAGTTCTTTGCACATAAGCTTGCAAATCTACCCCCCCCCCGTCATGCTGACCTCGCATCCCGCACATGGCCCACCATCTCACTGACAGCCTCTTCCCCAGCCTCTGGTCTGCCTGCCACTCACCCTCCTCCCTGGAAGCGTGTGGCACACTGCCACAGATGGTGCTTCGCAGCAGTTTCCAGGGCAGGGCTCCCAAGGGCAGGGGAGGGTCAATGAAAGGGGCCTGCTGCAAACCCCAAATCTCTTTGACATCATGCGTTTTACCATTCTAAAATTCGTGTACCCTGATGATTCCAGTTCATAAGGTAGCAATGTTTATCAACATAAAGAAACCAAATGTAAATATTAAATCAATTAAAGTTAATAATTAATGCAAACAATGTTTAAATCACTTGTCATCAGGTAAAACTGTCTCTCTAGGAAGATGACCAAGTTGATTCCGCGCCCTCATATACTTCCTGATACCTCCCCGTGTACACCCCTGGGTAACACACACAAGTTAAAGAGGCATCCTGTAGACGTCCGTTATATTCAGGGGAAGGAAGGGAACGGAGCAGCCCGCAGCAGCTGCAGAGGAAGGGCAGTGCCAGCCAGCCTTCTAGGGAGATACCAGCAGCTGCCTTTTCCTTCTCCCAGGCACACCCAGTTCATCACTCAGGAATCACTGTTCACTGGTCCCTGGAAGGTGTTTAAGGACAATCTACACATCATCTGTTTTGGTGAACTGCCCTGGTAGACACGCTGACCTATGTTTGCTAATTCAGAACTAAACAATTCTTTCTTCAAATCATTTTTCTTTACCCCTGTAATTTCCCAACTCATTCACTTGGGAAATTTATGTAAAGAATAGGTTTATGGAAAGACACAGGTGAGTAAAAGCTAATTCTGAACATGACCTTTTGATGTTGGAAGTTTCATTGGTTTGCTCCTATACTGTAAACCTTTGGGCATCCATCATCTCCTAGTTCTTCCCCGGCAACAACGAGGTGAATGTCATGGCATATAAAATACAAGGTGTAAAACAAAAAACAACCAAGGTGTTTTGATTAGATGGATCTACATGTTTTAGAAGAACTGGTTTTGATGTTCAGTGTCACTTTTCCTGTATCTGGGACTCCTGTCTTCCCAGGGATTGACCCTTCTCCCCCACCCCCACCACTGTAGCATTGCTCCAAGTCCCATAGGAGCATATGGGCTAGACTAATTACCTCAACTCTTCAGACGAAAGATTAGAGAGCAATAAGAATAAGAAATAATTTTAATTTTTTAGAATGTAAAATCAAATTCTCCTTTAGTGAGGTTATTTTGATGAAAATAATAAATATCTTAAAATATTCAGTTCATAAACTTAATTCCTTGAGAGTAACCCTCCAACAAAGAAAGGAAAGGAAAAAAAGAAAGAAACCAGATGGAATTCATTGATGTTTGGGTGTAAAAAGTTCAAGCTTTCCAGAATACTACATTATTCTCACTTCATTTTATGAGAGCAGTATTTTTATTTGTTTTCTTTTATCTAAACTGATCTTGCAGGGGGTGCCTGGGTGGCTCAGTCTGTTAAGCTTCTGCCTTCCATTCAGGTCATGATCTTGGGGTCCTGGGATTGAGCCCCACCTATGCTCCCTGCTCAGAGGGGGGTCCTTTTCTCCCTCTCCTTCTGCCACCCCTCCCTACCACTCCTGCATGTGGGTGCACACACTCTCTTTCTTCCTCTCAGATAAATAAATAAAACCTTTAAACTGAATCTTAGGAATTTAGTTTGAAATAATGACTTTCTCATTTTATCTTATGCCTTTATAGACCATTGCCAAAACTCTCAAGATAGTGTGCGAGGTGTTATCATCTGACCATGACAGTGGACCTCCCCGGATCCCATTTAGCACCTTCCAGTTTCTCTACACATATATTGCTGAGGTGGACGGGGAGATCTCTGCCTCACATGTCAGCCGAATGCTGAACTACATTGAACAGGAAATGTAGGTAAACTTTTACCCATCAGAGGGGAAAGAATCAGAGGGGATAACAAATCTAGCAGGCCATGATATAGCAAGGTTACTATATTATACTGCTCTAGGCACAGAGAAATGTGATGAAGAAAAAGAACTAAAGACCCAAAAGAGAAAGGGAAAGACCAGGGAAGAACGGTGTAGGACAGTGATTCCAGTGATGAATTGCAAATGCTAGTTCTCAGGCTGCCACCTGAAAATACCCAGTCACAAACTCAGGGGCAGGACCCAGATGTCTGCATCTTAGCAGGCCCTTCAGGTGACTGACTCACACTCAGGTTTTAGGTAGTAAGGTAAGAGTGGGGGAGGAGGAGCAGGCTGCCAAAGTCAAAGAAAAAGAAAGGCATTGAGGGCAGGATCCACAAAGAATTCATTTGGAAGGAGAGAGTTAATATACTGTCTTTCTTAAAACTGATTGTTCAATGAACTAACCCCAGATATATATTTTTCCCAAACAGAATTGGTCCTGATGGTTTAATCAAAGTCAATGACTTTACCCAAAACCCCAGGGTTCGGCTGGAGTAAAAGCACAGTTTTGGGCATTTTAAAGGAAGATAACAGAGTTGATTGTGCTTCAGAATGACTGAGCCCCACACACCATCTAATGTCAATTTTCTTGTACAACTGGTCCACACCAATAAACAATTAAGCAAACCTATGAACTCAAGAAATGTGTGGAATTAAGATGTAAAATTGTTGGAACAAAACACTTAAATGAACAGAAGATGCGTATCCTTCCCACATGGACACTGAGAATGGCTAACTAAGCAGGGTAGAAAATGTGTCTCAAGTCAAACCCAGGCTGTCAAGATTTTCACAGGTAGCATGTTAACCAGACACAGTTCTGATGTTTTGTGATTATGAAGGATCTTCTACGTAGTCAATCCACATTTTCACCAGTTTGGCTCTCCATTTGTCGGTAGGGTACTAGTCACTCACACACTCACTAATGTTTGTCAAGGTTAGCTATGTGCAAGGAATAGGATAATAAATATAGGACACCCTGTTAAGTTTGAATTTTGAATAAGCGAATAGCTTTTCAGTATTGTTTTGTTTTGTTTTCATGCTAAATCTGGCAACCCCACCTAGGAACTATGCTGGCTTCTGGACCTACAAAAATGAATCATATCTGAATTCTGCCCTCAATGAGCTCACACCGTCTTACATGAACGCAAGACATGAACTCAAATCACCTTTTTTTTTTTTTTTTTTTCACACAAGAGAGCACACATAGGGGTGGGGAGAGACAGAGGGAGAGGGAAAGAGAGAATCTTAAGCAGGCTCCATGTACAGCATAAAGCCTGACCTGGGGCCCTTAACTGACTTAGCCACCAAAGCACCCCTGAACTCAAATCATTTTAAAGCAAGTCACTCTGAGAGATACCATTATGTGTTACAGAGATTGGTATTAAAGGGGCAATGTCTCCAGATTTTTCTGACACTATATACAGATGTAATGGGACCCTCTTGGGAATTGCCCTGCATGAGGTTAAGACCTCTGACAAGGTCTCTGAAAGATTTTTCTTTCTTCCAGGAAGCAGATGAGATGAACAGTCTGTGGGGTTATTGTTCTTAAGGTCAGGTGTACCAAGGTTGCTGGATTCCTTCTCTCTGCCATACTCTTCTCTCTTGAAAGTTTTTTTTTTTTTTTTAAGTTGTTTTGGTATAAGAATCATGTTAGTGTGCCTTTTCCTTTACACATATCTTCCTTCTGAACTGGCGAGAAATTCATCTGTTAGTGTCTCAATCAGTAAAAGGATATTATGAAGGGACATCACCATAGGTCCTTTAATTTGGCTTAGAGTGAAGTACGAAAAAGAACTGAAACACATTCTACCCGTCATGGCTGTCCAGTTACACCTGCAGGGGGCGAGCAACAACCAATTCCCCCAGCTGTCTGTCATTTAGCCAAAGCAGTCTATCATTTATATTCACCCTGGCACCTTCGGCTGTGAAAAGGCTGCAGCCCTGCAGGCAAATCCTGGCACTGGAATAAATTGGGGTTAAAGAATGAGTGAAACCCTTCAACCTGCGCCAGTCTCTCCATTTCTTTCACTATGATCAAAGAATTCCAATATGATCTTGTCTGGGGGTGGGGAGTGAAGGGGAGCAGAGGGAATAGCCCCAATTTGAAAGGCTCTAAAACAAGGTCATGATCATAATAGAAGCAGAAGGGGCCTTTTTATGTTTGAGAAAACAAATTAAACTAGAAACCAAACCTCAGTAGCCCTGAGCATAATCCCTCAAGAGTGAGGCTAATGAAACCACATCCATCAAAGAGGACCCAGATACAAAGTCACTGATGACACTGTGGCCACTGGTTGAAACTCAGCATAACTGGTGGTGCTACCTCTTTGGCTTCTAACACATCACGTGACGTCTGCTATCTTTCTGTCTGCTATCTATCTATCTTGCTTCCTCTAAGCTACTGAGATTAATAAGCCCCAGATGCTCATTAGAAACAGCTCCTAGAGCACAGCTGCCAAATTAGCCTACTTCAGAGGTCATCCCGAAGGTGAAAACCAGCTTTGGCCTCCACCTATGCTGTTCTATATCCACAGTATTATAAAGATGGTATTAATGATCGTCACCAGCATGTATGAAGCACTTACTATGTGCAACCCCTATGCACAAGGCTCTCTCTACATGGTCAAAAATAACCTTTACAATCTGACCTTGCAAAGTCAATGTTATTGTTCCTATTTTATAGATGAAGAGACAGCCTTAGAGAAATTAAGTTGTTCACAACCACTGGTAAGAGGAGTTTGAATCCAGGTCTGTCTGACTCCAAGCTTGGGCTGCCTTGTTTGCTCAGTGCACTTTTTAGTAGTTTCTCCCCAGAAACAGCCTCTGAGATAAGGATTTAAGTGCAAGTAGTTTATACAGGAGACAATACCAGGAAGAGTGGAAAGAGAGAAGGAAAAGTAAGATAATGATGGAAAGGAAACCAATAAACAGTGTGTGATCAAGCCACTTATCCATAAAGCCCAGTCATGCTGGAGGAATCTGGGAGACAGGGTAAAACACATCTAAGAATTATCCCAACCAGAGGGATGAGGAAGCTCTTCATCATCGGCTAAGGGCTGCTTCCTCACCAAGTTCCCATCTGTCATTTACTGAGGGTTGTTTCCAGAGGCATTAATTTACTGGCATTTCCAGCTTGCCCAGCTGAAAGTGCGAGCTTTCTCCTTTTGAGGCAGAAGAAATGCTCTCAGTTTCAAATTCATAGGTGTTTACCAAAACCAACCTTTGAACCTTTGAAGGCACTGGCATAGGGTACCACGAACATCTGCTTACAATGCCTTACAGAGAGTTTAATAAAACAAACTTTTAGCATTTTCATCACAATTGTTTCTTTCCTTGGGTCAGACTCAAGTCAGTAGGGCCTTCAGGGCAATAAGTGACATATGTGTGTTCAAATCACACTTAACCCTCAAACCTGACACATTGTCCCAAACCAGCAGTTTCTTCCCCATGATGAGATCATTCCAAAGGGACTTTCTTCATCCTTGCTGCTAATAGACCCTTGTCAGATCCATCCCATTGGCCATCCTATCATGACCAGAAAGAAATATTTGAATCCCAGCATGACCTCAGTTAAGCTGTCAGTCTGATACCCCCGAAAGATATGGTTTATATTTTTTCCTTTAAAAAGAAAAAAACATTCAGGAAGAAATAAAATCAAGATTTTATAAAGAAAACGAAGTGGGCTCTTTCTTTCCTAAATTAAACTATTTTGATTAAAGTGAAGACTACAGATACATTTAAAGCTTCGTTGGGAAATGCAAAGATTATGGCTCAATTCCATGTTCTCTGTTCTGCATGCCCCCTCTCTCCTTGATATTGTTCAATCGTGTAGTTTCTGTATCTATCCTTAGTTAAATATATATATATATATATATATATATATATATATATATGTGTGTGTGTGTGTGTAAATAGATATACATATATATATATGAAATGAGCACATTAGCATTCTTCTGGGGAAAAATAGAAAGTTTTTAGCAAATACTCAAAATTGTATATGATCAAAAAAGGTTAAGAACCCTTGGATTAGAAATAATTCCAGAAGGCACAGAATGGCTTGAGGAAAAGCAACAGGGCAGCCTCAAATCTTCATAAGCAGAACTAAGTTCATTCTTCCAATATTTAATTTATAATCCAGTCCACAGCTTTTTTCTTTTTGAATCTTGTATCATGGCTATATATCTTAATTGTGTTTTTACATTTTCATATACTTTGCAATTTTGGTTGTTTTCTATAAACTGGAGCTTGGTTAACAGGAATAGAGTCTTTCATACTTCAGAAGTGAACCAATGGGAAAAGTCATTGGCCCAATACTCTAAATTATGAAACACTGCCTAGACCAAGCAAAGTCACTAACCATGACACTAGAGGGACCTAAAGCTCCAATCAGGCTCAGAGGGCTGAGTCCTGAATAATCCTAATAACAGACCATCAAAATATATAAAGCAAAACTGACAGAACTGAAGGGAGAAATAAACAGCCATATAATAATAGTTGGAGACATAAATACTACACTTTCAATAATGGATACAACAATTAGAAGATAAATACAGGACTTAAGTAACACAATAAACCAAGTAAATCTAACACATAAACAGAACATTCTAACCAACAACAGCATATGCATTCTTTTCAAATGCACACAGGACATTTTGCAGAAAAGACCAGATGTTAGACCATGAATTAGGTCTCAATAAATATGAAAAAATAGACTATCATCCAAAATATCTTCTCCAACCACAACAGGATGAAGTTAGAAATCAACAATAAGAGGCACCTGGGTGGCTCAGTGGGTTAAAGCCTCTGCCTTCAGCTCAGGTCATGATCCCAGGGTCCTGGGATCAAGCCCTGCATTGGGCGCTCTGCTCGATGGGGAGTCTGCTTCCTTCTCTCTCTCTCTGACTGCCTCTCTGCCTACCAGTGATCTCTGTCTATCAAATAAATAGATAAAATCTTAAAAAAAATAAAACTGGAAAGGTCACAAATAGGTGGAAATCAAGTAACATACTCTTAACCAATGGACCAAAAAAGAAATCACAAGAGAGGAGGAGTCAAGATGGCAGAGAAGTAGCAGGCTGAGATGACATCAGGTAGTAGGAGATCAGCTAGATAGCTTATCAAACCATTCCAAACACCTAAAAATCCAACAGGAGATTGAAGAGAAGAAGCACAGCAATTCTAGAAACAGGAAATCGACCACTTTCTGAAAGGTAGGACCAATGGAGAAGTGAATCCAAAGCAACGGGAATATAGACCCCGCAGGGAGGGGCTGGCTCCCGGCAAGCAGTGGAGCAATGGAGCACAAAATCAGAACTTTTAAAAGTCTGCTCCACTGGGGCACCTGGGTGGTCAGTGGGTTAATGCCGCTGCCTTCGGCTCAGGTCATGATCCCAGGGTCCTGGGATTGAACCCCGCATCAGGCTCTCTGTTCAGTGGGGAGCCTGCTTCCTCCTCTCTCTCTTCCTGCCTCTCTGCCTACTTGTGGTCTCTGTCTGTCAAATAAATCAATAAAATCTTTTAAAAAAAAAGTCTGTGCCACTGAAGGACATCACTCCAGAGGCTAAACCAGGGTGAAGCCCACACAGGGTCAACGTGCACTCAGGTCCCGTGGGGTCACAGAAGGATTGAGAGTGTCTGAGTGTTGCAGAGCTCACAGGTATTACAGCAGGGAAGCCGGCTACAGAGACGGAGCCAAGGACTGAGCTCTCAGCTCAGAGTTACCTTAAATTGTGATCTGTGGCATAGGCCACTGTTCTGTGAGCAGGGACCCCACAAGATCTGAGGAGAGCCCCCCTGGAAGAGCACAGGGATCTGTGGGGTTTGGAGACTCCAGGCATGGCTGTGTGTCAGAGACAGAGATGCTTGGTCACAGGCTGGGTGAGCTTGGAGCACGGCCAGAGGTCAGGGAGATGGGAGTGGTTGAGTGCTTTTCTCCGAGGGCGCACTGAGGAGTGGGGCCCTGAGCTCTTGGGTCATCCAGGCCAGAGACTGGGAGGCCACCATTTTCATTCCAGTCCTCTGGAACTCTATGGAAAAGTGCTTAGGAAACAAAAGCTCCCGAAAGTGAACCTGAGCAGATTACTTAGCCCAGTCCCTGGTAAGTGTGGTGCAATTCCGCCTCAGGCAAAGACATTTGAGAATCACTACAACAGGCCCCTCCCCCAGAAGATCAGCAAGAAATCCAGCCATGACTAAGTTCACTTACGAAAGAGAACAGTGAAATTCCAGAGGAGGAGAAAGCAAAGCATGGAATTTATGGCTTTCTCCCCATGATTCTTTAGTCTGGTGAAGTTAATTAATTTTTTTAATTTTATTTTTTTTCTTCCATTAAATTTTTAACTTTTACCCTTTCCTCTTTTAACATTTTTTTAACTATTTTATCTTAACAATACCTTTCAAAATAAAATCTTTTTGAACCTTCATTATTATAGTCCTATTTTATCCTTCATTGTATCTAACTTTATTTTTTGTATAGATATAGGGTTTTTTCTTCTAAAAAAATTTGGGATACAACTTCCTCTAATAGATCAAAATATAACATAAATCTAGCATAGGGCTTTGTTCTAGTCTCCAGCCTGAGCAAATTCTCTCCACTTTCTTTTTCTTCATTCTCCCAACGAACTTATCTTTTCAACTCCTTTTTTAGAAATTAAAAAAAATTGTTTTTCATCTTTATAGTTGTATTCCATCCCTTCATCATGTTTACTCTTATGTATGTTTTTCATTCTTATAATTTGGGGAGGCAGTTTCTTCTAAGAGACCAAAATACTCCCAGAATTAAGTGGGTGACCCCGTTCTATTCACCAGTCTAATATATATATATATTTTTTCTTTTTTATATTTTCTCTTTATTTTTTTTCTTTTCTGAATTTTTTTCTCTGAACTTCTTTTTACTCCCTTTCTTCCCCCCACAATTTGGGGTCTCTTCTGATTTGGTTAAAGCACATTTTCCTAGGGTCTTTACCACCCTTTTAGTATTTTATTCTCTCCTTCATGTATTCTTATCTGGATAAAATAACAAGGTGACAAAACTCTCCAAAAAAAAAAAAAAAAAAAAAAGAACAAGAGGCAATACCAAAGGCCAGGGACCTAATCAATACAGACATTGGTAATATGTTAGATCTAGAATTCAGAGTGACAATTCTCAAGGTGCTAGCTGGGCTCAAAAAAGCCATAGAAGATATTAGAGAAATCCTGTCTGGAGAAATAAAAGCCCTTCCTGGAGAAATAAAAGAACTAAAATCTAAACAAGTTGAAATAAAAAAAGCTATTAATGAGGTGCAATAAAAAACGGAGGCTCTTACTGCTAGGCTAAATGAGGCAGAAGAGAGAATTAGTGATATAGAAGACCAAATGACAGAGAATAGAGAAGCTGAGCAAAAGAGAGACAAATAACTACTGGACCACAAGGGGAGAATTCAAGAGATAAGTGATACTATAGGATTAAACAACATTAGAATAATTGGGATTCCAGAAGAAGAAGGGGGGGAGCAGAAGATATATTGGAGAGAATTATTGTAGAGAATTTCCCTAATATGGCAAAGGAAACAAGCATCAAAATCCAGGAGGTGTGAAGAACCCCCTTCAAAATCAATTAAGAATAGGTCCACACCCGGGGCGCCTGGGTGGCTCAGTGGGTTAAGCCGCTGCCTTCGGCTCAGGTCATGATCTCGGGGTCCCGGGATCGAGTCCCACATCGGGCTCTCTGCTCAGCAGGGAGCCTGCTTCCTCCTCTCTCTCTCTCTCTGCCTGCCTCTCTGCCTACTTGTGATCTCTGTCTGTCAAAAAAAAAAAAAAAAAAAAAAAAAAAAAAGAATAGGTCCACACCCTGTCATCTAATAGTAAAATTCATAAGTCTTAGCAACAGAGAGAAAATCCTGAAAGCAGCCCAGGACAAGAAGTCTGTAACATACAATGGTAAAAATATTAGATTGGCAACAGATTTTTCCACAGAGACCTGGCAGGCCAGAAAGGACTGGCATGATATATTCAGAGCAGTAAATGAGAAAAACATGCAACCAAGAATACTATATCCAGCTAGGCTATCATTGAAAATAGAAGGAGAGATAAAAAGCTTCCAGGACAAACAAAAACATAAAGAATTTGCAAACACCAAACCAGCCCTACAGGAAATATTGAAAGGGGTCCTCTAAGCAAAGAGAGACCCTAAAAGTAGTAGATCAGAAAGGAACAGAGACAATATACAGTAACAGTCACCTTACAGGCAATATAATGGCACTAAATTCATCTCTCTCAATAGTTACCCTGAATGTAAATGGGCTAAATGCCCCAATCAAAAGATACACGGTATTAGAACGGATAAAAAAAAAAAAAAAAGACCATCAATATGCTGTCTACAAGAAACTCATTTTAGACCCAAAGACACCTCCGGATTTAAAGTGAGGGGGTGGAAAACAATTTACCATGCTAATGGACACCAAAAGAGAGCTGAGGTGACAATTTTTTTTTAAGATTAATTAGATTTTAAGCCAAAGACTCTAATCAGAGATGAGGAAGGACACTATATCATACTCAAAGGGTCTGTCTAACAAGAAGATATAACAACTTTAAATACCTATGCCCCTAACATGGGAGCAGACAACTATATAAACCAATTAATAACAATCAAAGAAACACATGGACAATAACACAATAATAGTAGGGAACTTTAACACTCCCCTCCGTGAAATGGACAGATCATCTAAGCAAAAGATCAACAAGGAAATAAAGGCCTTAAATGACATATTGGACCAGATGGACATCACAGATATATACAGAACATTCCATCCCAAAGCAACAGAATACACATTCTTCTCTAGTGCACATGGAACATTCTCCAGAATAGATCACATCCTGAGTCATAAATCAGGTCTCAACCAGTATCAAAATATTGGGATGATTCCCTGCATATTTTCAGACCACAATGCTCTGAAGCTAGAACTCAATCACAAGAGGAAATTTGGAAAGAGCCCAAATACATGGAGACTAAAGAGCATCCTTCTAAAGAATAAATGGGTCAATCAGGAAATTAAAGAAGAATTGAAAAAATTCATGGAAACAAGTGATAATGAAAACACAATGGTTCAAAATCTGTGGGACACAACAAAGGAGCTCTGGAGAGGAAAATATATAGCAATCCAAGCCTTTCTCAAGGAACTAGAAAGGTCGGGGTGCCTGGGTGGCTCAGTGGGTTAGGTCATGATCATGATCATGGTTCAGGTCATGATCCCGACTCAGGTCATGATCCCAGCATCCTGGGATTGAGCCCCAGCGTCCTGGGATCAAGCCACGCATTGGGCTCTCTGCTCAGCAGGGAGCCTGCTTCCTCTCTCCCTGCCTCTCTGCCTACTTGTAATCTCTGTCTGTCAAATAGATAAATAAAATCTTTAAAAAAAAAAAAGGAAACAAGAAAGGTCTCAAATACACAACCTAAGCCTACACCTAAAGGAGCTGGAGTAAGAACAACAAAGAAAGTTAAAACCAGCAGGAGAAGAGAAATGATAAAGATCAGTGCAGAAATCAATGAAATAGAAACCAAAAAAACAATAGAACAAATCAAGGAATCTAGGAGTTGGTTCTTTGAAAGAATTAATAAGATTGATAACCCCCTGGCCAGACTTATCAAAAAGAAAAGAGAAAGGACCCAAACAAATACAATCATGAATTAAAGAGGAGAGATCACAACCAACACCAAAGAAATGGAAACAATGATAAGAACATATTATGAGCAACTATATGCCAGCAAATTTGACAATCTGGAAGAAATGGATGCATTCCTAGAGCCATATAAACTACCAAAACTGGACCAGGAAGAAAAAGAAAACCTGAACAGCCCCATTAGCACTAAGGAGATTGAAGCTGTCATCAAAAATCTCCCAACAAACAAGAGCCCAGGGCCAGATGGCTTCACAGGGAAATTCTACCAAACATTTAAAGAAGAATTAGTTCCTATTCTCCGGAAACTGTTATAAAAAATAGAAATGGAAGGAAAACTTCCAAACTCATTTTATGAGGCCAGCATTACCTTGATCCCAAAATCAGACAAGGATCCCATCAAAAAAAGAATTACAGACCAATATCCTTGATGAACATAAATGCAAAAATTCTCACCAAAATACTGGCCAATAGGATCCAACAGTACATGAAAAGGATTATTCACCACGACCAAGTGGGATTTATTACAGGGCTGCAAGTTTGGTTCAACATCTGTGAATCAATCAATGTGATACAATACATTAAGAAAAGAAAGAACAAGAACCATATGATACTCTCAATAGATGTTGAAAAATCATTTGACAAAGTACAGTGTCCTTTCCTGATCAAAACTCTGCAAAGTATAGGGATAGAGGGTACATACCTCAATAACATCAAAGCCATCTATGAAAAACCCACCGCAAATATCACTCTCAATGGAGAAAAACTGAGAGCTTTTCCACCAAGGTCGGGAACATGGCAGGAATGTCCATTATCACCACTGCTATTCAACATAGTACTAGAAGTCCTAGCCTCAGCAATCAGAAAACAAAAAGAAATTAAAGGAATCCAAATCAGCAAAGAAGAAGTCAAACTATCACTCCTTGCAGATTATATGATACTATGTGTGGAAATCCAAAAGACTCCACTCCAAAACTGCTAGAACTTGTACAGGAATTTAGTAAAGTGTCAGGATCTGAAATCAATGCACAGAAATCAGTTGCATTTCTTTAAACCAACAGTACAGAAGAAAGAGAAATTAAGGAGTCAATCCCATTTACAATTGCACCCAAAACTATAAAATACCTAGGAATAAACCTAACCAAAGAGGTAAAGAATCTATACTCAGAAAACTATAAAATACTCATGAAAGAAATTGAGGAAGACACGAAGAAATGGAAAAATGTTCCATGCTCCTGGATTGGAAGAACAAATATTGTGAAAATGTCTATTCTACCTAAAGCAATCTATACATTAAATGCATTCCCTATCAAAATCCCATCCATTTTTTTTCAAAGAAATGGAACAAACAATCCTAAAATGTACATGGAACCAGAAAAGACCTCGAATAGCCAAAGGAATATTGAAAAAGAAAGCCGAAGTTGGTGGCATCACAATTCCGGACTTCAAGCTCTATTACAAAGCTATCATCATCAAGACAGCATGGTACTGGCATAAAAACAGACATATAGATCAATGGAACAGATTAAAGAGCCCAGAAATAGACCCTCAACTCTATGGTCAACTAATCTTCAACAAAGCAGGAATGAATGTCCAATGGAAAAAAGACAGCCTCTTCAATAAATGGTGTTGGGAAAATTGGACAGCCACATGCAGAAAAATAAAATTGGACGACTTCCTTACACCACACACGAAAATAGACTCAAAATGGATGAAGGACCTCAGTGTGAGAAAGGAATCCAGCAGAATGCTTGAGGAGAACACAGGAAGCAACCTCTTCAACCTCAACCGCAGCAACGTCTTCCTAGGAACATTGCCAAAGGCAACGGAAGCAAGGGCAAAAATGAACTACTGGGATTTCATCAAGATCAAAAGCTTTTGCACAGCAAAGGAAACAGTTGACAAAACCAAAAGGCAACTGACAGAATGGGAGAAGATATTTGCAAACGACATATCAGATAAAGGGCTAGTGTCCAGAATCTATAAAGAACTTAGCAAATTCAACACCCAAAGAACAAATAATCCAATCAAGAAATGGGCAGAAGACATGAACAGACATTTCTGCAAAGAAGACCTCCAGATGGCCAACAGACACACGAAAAAATGTTCCACATCACTTGGCATCAGGGAAATACAAATCAAAACCACAATGAGATATCACCTCACACCAGTCAGAATGGCTAAAATCAATAAGTCAAGAAACGACAGATGTTGGTGAGGATACAGAAAAAGGGGAACCCTCCTACACTGTTGGTGAGAATGCAAGCTGGTGCAGCCACTCTGGAAAACGGTATGGAGGTTCCTCAAAAAGTTGAAAATAGAGCTACCCTATGACACAGCCATTGCACTACTGGGTATTTACCCTAAAGATACAAATGTAGTAATCCGAAGGGGCACATGCACCCGAATGTTTATAGCAGCAATGTCTAGAATAGCCAAACTATGGAAAGAACCTAGATGTCCATCAACAGATGAATGGATAAAGAAGAAATGGTGTATACTATGGAATACTATGCAGCCATCAAACCCCCCAAATCTTGCCATTTGCAACAATGTGGATGGAACTAGAGGGTATCATGCTAAGCGAAATAAGTCAGTCAGAGAAAGACAGTTATCATATGATCTGTCTGATATGAGGAATCTGAGAGGCAGGGCAGGGGGTCATGGGGGGCAGGGAGGGGAAAAATGAAACAAGATGGGACTAGGGAGGGAGACAAACCATAAGAGACTCTCAATCTCACAAAACAAAGTGAGGGTTCCTGGGGTTGGGGGGTAGAGATAGGGTGGCTGGGTTATGGACATTGGGGAGGGTATGTGTTGTGGTGAGTCCTGTAAATTGTGTAACACTGATGGTTCACAGACCTGTACACCTGAAGCAAATAATACAATATATGTTAATTAAAAATAAAATAAATAAACAAATGAATAAAACATTAAAAAAAAAGACATACAGGGACGCCTGGGTGGCTCAGAGGGTTAAGGCCTCTGCTTTTGGCTCAGGTCATGATCTCAGGGTCCTGGAATCGAGCCCCGCATTGGGCTCTCTGCTCCTCGGAGAGCCTGCTTCCTCCTCTCTCTCTGCCTGCCTCTCTGCCTACTTGTGGTCTCTGTCTGTCAAATAAACAAATAAAATATTTTTTAAAAAAGGCATACGATGAAAACTTCAAAACAATGATAAAAGAAATTAAAGATAAAAATAAATGCAAACACATCCCATGTTCATGGATTGAAATACTTAATATTATTAAGATTTCAATATTATCCAAAGAGTTTTACAGCTTAATCCCTATCATAATCCCAGTGACAGTTCTTGCAGAAATAGAAAATCTTCCTAAAATTCATATGGAATCTCAAGGGATGCTGAATAACCAATACTACCTTTTTACATTTTTTTAAAGATTTTATTTACTTATCTGACAGACAGAGATCACAAGCAGGAAGAGAGGCAGGCAGAGCAAGAAAGGGGAAGCAGTCTCCCTACTGAGCAGAGAGCCTGATGTGGGGCTCAATCCCAGGACCCTGAGATCATGACCTGAGCCAAAGGCAGAGGCTTAACCCACTGAGCCATCCAAGCACCCCAACCAATACTATCTTGAAAGAGAATAAAAGGGGCGCCTGGGTGGCTCAGTGGGTTAAACCTCTACCTTTGGCTCAGGTCATGATCCCAGGGTCCTGGGATCAAGCCCTGCATCAGGCTCTCTGCTCAGTGGGGAGCCTGCTTCCCTCTCTCTCTTTGCCTGCCTCTCTGCCTGCTTGTGATCTTTCTCTCTGTCAAATAAATAAATAAAATCTTAAAAAAAAAAAAAAAGAAAGAGAACAAAAAAGCTGGATGATTCACCCTTCCTGATTTGAAACTTATTAGAATGCTACTGTAATAAAGACAATGTGGTACTGGGATAATGGCAAATATACAGACCAATGGAATTGATAGTCCAGAAATAAACCCTCACATATATCATCAAATGATTTTTGACAATGGACCATTCAATGGAGAAAGGACAGTTTCCTGAATAAATAATGCTGGGAAAATTGGATAGCTACATGCATAAGAATGAAGTTGGAGCCTTACCTGACAGCATCCACAAAAACGAACTAAAAATAAATCAAAGATCTAAATATAAGATTTAAAACTATACAAATCTTGGAAGAAAACCTAAGGCAAAATTTCATGGCATTGGCTTTGCCATTGATTTCTTAGAATTGACACTAAAGACACAGGCAATAAGAGACAATGGACAAAGAGAAAACTTCATGAAAGTAAGTTTTGTATATCAAAAGACAATAATATCAAGAGAGTAAAAAGACAACCCAAAGAATAGGAGAAAATATTTGCAAATCATATATTTGATAAGATATTCATGTACAGAATATGTAGAAAACTCCAGAACTCATCAACAAAACTACAAACAACCCAGTTAAAAAATGGGCAAAGAACTGTCGGTGGGTATGCAAACTGTGTAGGCACTCTGGAGAATATGGAGGGTCCTCAAAAAGTTAAAAATAGAACCACCCTACAACCCAGCTATGGCACTACTAGGCATTTACTCAAGGATACAAACAGTGATCAAAAAGGACAACTGCACCTCGATTTTTAAAAAATTTCCTTTTTAAAGATTATTTATTTATTTGAGAGAGAGAGAGAGAGAGATACAGTCATGGGGAGGGGCGGGGTGGGAGAGAAGCAGACTCCCCATGATTGGGGAGCCTGATGCAGCTCGATCCTAGGACCCTGGGATCATGACCTGGGCAGAGACCAAATGCTTAACTGACTGAATCACCCAAGTTTCTCTGCACCCTGATGTTTATAGCAGTATTATCAACAATAGCCAAACTATGGAAAGAGCCCAAACGTCCATTTATTGATGAATGGATAAAGAAGAGGTGGTGTATATACACAATGGAATATGACTCAGCCATCAAAAAGAATGAAATCTTGCCATTTGCATCAATGTGGATGGAGCTTGAGTGTATTATGCTAAGCGAAATAAGTCAGTCGGAGAAAGACAAATACCATACAATCTCACTCATATGTGGAATTTAAGAAAGAAAACAGATGACCATATGGGAAGGAGGTGAAAGGAGAGAGGGAAACAAACCATAAGAGACTGTTAACAATAGAGAACGAAGTGAGGGTTGATGGAGGGATGTGGGTGGGGAATAGGCTAGATGGGTGATGGGTATTAAAGTAGGCACTTGCGGCAGACGGCGGGTTCTCCGAGCGGCAGAGCGGCGCGCGGCCGCTCTCCTCGGCTCCGGGATGATCGGCCAGAAGACCCTCTACTCCTTTTTCTCTCCCACCCCCGCCGGGAAGCGACGTGCCCGCAGTCCCGAGCCGGCCGACCCGGGGACCGGCGTGGCGGCGGTGGCTGAGGAGAGCCGGGATGCGGCGGCAAGTCCCCCCAAGAAGGCCCGGGCCGGGCAGGAGGACCCCGGCACGCCGCCCTCCTCGCCGCTGAGCCCCGAGCAGTTGATCCGTATCCAGAGGAACAAGGCCGCCGCCCTGCTCAGACTCCCCGCGCGCAACGTGCCAGTGGGTTTCGGTGAGAGTTGGAAGAAGCCGCTCACCGCGGAGTTCGGGAAACCGTATTTCATCAAGCTAATGGGATTTGTCGCGGAAGAAAGAAAACATTACACTGTTTATCCACCCCCACACCAAGTCTTCACGTGGACCCAGATGTGTGACATAAGACATGTGAAGGTTGTCATCCTGGGACAGGATCCGTATCATGGACCCAACCAAGCCCATGGGCTCTGCTTTAGTGTTCAAAGACCCGTTCCACCGCCACCCAGTTTGGAGAACATTTATAAAGAGCTGTCTACAGACATAGAGGGTTTCGTTCATCCTGGTCACGGAGATTTATCTGGGTGGGCCAAGCAAGGTGTTCTCTTACTCAATGCTGTCCTCACCGTCCGGGCACACCAGGCTAATTTTCACAAGGAGAGAGGTTGGGAGCAGTTCACTGATGCGGTCGTATCCTGGCTAAATCAGAACTCCACTGGCCTGGTCTTTTTGCTCTGGGGCTCTTACACTCAGAAGAAAGGCAGTGCCATTGACAGGAAACGCCACCATGTGCTACAGACAGCCCACCCCTCCCCATTGTCGGTGTACAGAAGGTTCTTTGGATGTAGACATTTCTCTAAAACCAATGAGCTGCTGCAGAAGTCTGGCAAGGAGCCCATCAACTGGAAGGACCTGTGACTCTGATCTGAAGGGCTGTCTCTGGGCAGTTCTCTGGAAGCTATCAAAGTATTTGCTAGGAGTGACCGCATGACCCAGACAGAAGCCTTCAGGGCTCTCTACCCTGGCTAGGACTATGTGGCTGTCTTTGCAACATGGCTTTGGCCTAAAACCTGCTGTCACCGTGTTTGGGGGGGGGGGGTCAAATACAGAGACAACTTCTGTCACCTTATGGTGGAAGGGGACGGGGGACAGAAGCACCTCTTGGTACAGTCAGCTGCTATTTGTTTTTTACCTGGCGGGTTAGACTTTTGGTTAAAGGTATCAGGTGTGTTTATCTAGAAAGTCCCCCTCCCCTCCCCCGCCAATGCCCTGCCTGGCATTCCAGTTCTTGGCCAAATACATCTGTTCCCTCCATCCTTTCCTGAGCCCTCAGGCCCCCACTCCTGAAGGAAGCAGGACAGTTTGCAAGTGCCTAGAAATTGAAGAATGCTGTGTGAGTCTTCACAGACAAGCAGAGGGAAATGAGCTGGGGCTTATTTTTATAGTTAATCCTCTGGGTGTTTCTAGGAGTGAGCAGTGGAAATTGAAAGGGGAAATTTTTACTTTTTTTTTTTTTAAGCGAGAAAATGCTTTTCTCCTAGGTTTTTAAGGCAGCACAGACTGCCAAAGGCTGTTTTCTATGGACTGAAATCACGTGGGGATTTTTTTTCCCCCCTGCAACACTGGTGAATTTCGCTGTTTTAGAAATATGCAGTTGTATATATATATATTTTGTAATTTCCTATTGGGGAGACAGTCTTCCTTAGGTCTGCACCTCCATCCTAGATCCTGTTGGGGATGCTGTTATGTTAGCCGGGGAAAGAGTTAACCGAGTTTGGGAATAAAAGATTGTTGAAGTTTCAAAAAAATAAAAAATAAAAAATAAAAAATAAAATAAGTAGGCACTTGCGATGAGCACTGGGTGTTCTACGTAAGTGATGAATCACTGAATTCTACTCCAGAAATCAATATTGCACTGTATGTTAACTAAAATTTAAGCTTAAAAAAATGGGCAAAGGACTTGAATAGAAATTTCTCCAAAGAAGATACACAAATGACCAATAAGCACATGAAAAGATATTCAACATTACTAATCATTAGGGAAATGCAAATCAAAATTACAATGAGATACCATCTCACACCCACTAGGATGGCTATCATCAAAAACAAATAACAACAACAGAAACAAATGGAAAATAAGTGTTAGGGAGAATGTGGAGAAATTGGAACTTTATCACTGTTAGTGGGAATATATAAAATAATATAGTCATGTGGAAAAGAGTATGGTGATTCCTCAAAAAATTAAATAGAATTACCATATGATCCTGCAATTCTGAGTATATTCCCCTCAAAATTGAAAGGAGTGTCTGGCAGAGATAATAGTATACCCATGTTCACAGCCACAATATTTACAATAGCTAAAATGTGGAAGCAACTTAAATGTCCATCAACAGATAAATACATAAACAAACAAATGTGGTATATACATACAATGAAATATTAAAAAGGAAGGGAATTTTGACATATGCTATAAGATGGATGAACTTTGGGAGACAAATGAAATAAGCCTATCACAAAGGATAATATTCTATGTTCTTGTGGTTTGGTGGGTTTTGTTTTTTTTTTTTAGTTATTTATTTGACAGAGAAAGAGCATAAGCAGGGGGAATGGCAGGCAGAGGGAGAGGAAGAAGCAGTGGGCTTGGGGCTCTAACCCAGGACTACACCCCAGGACCTAGGGGACATGGCTGGAGTCCAAGGTAGATGCTTAACCAACTGAGCCATCTAGGTGCCCCTGTATGATCTTGTTTATATGAGATACTTGATCAAAATCACTGAGACAGGATGTAGAAGAGTGGTTGCCAGAGGCTTCCCAGGAGTTGGGGGGTTAATGGGTATGCAGTTTGACTTTCAGAAGATGAAAACAGTTCAGGAGATGATGGTGGTGATGGTTGCACAACACTATGAATGTATTTAGCACCACTGAATTGTGCACTTAAGTTTTTGTTTGTTTGTTTGTTTTTGTTTTATTTGACAGAGATCTCAGGTAGGCAGAGAGGCAGGCAGAGACAGAAAGGAGGAAGTAGGCTCCTTGCTGAGCAGAGAGCCCTATGCCACACGGGGCTCCATCCCAGGACCCTGGGATCATGACCTGAACCGAAGGCAGAGGATTTAAGCCACTGAGCCACCCAGGCGACCCTGAATTGTGTACTTAAAAATGGCTAAGATGTGTATTTTATGTTTTGTATATTTTACCACAATAAAACAAAGTTGAGAAAACAAGAACAAAAACACTGGAAGAGAAAACCTTAACTAAAAAAGAGCAGGGGGACGCCTGGGTGGCTCAGTGGGTTAAGCCTCTGCCTTCAGCTCAGATCATGATCTCAGGGTCCTGCATCAGGCTCTCTGCTCAGCAGGGAGCCTGCTTCCTCCCCAACTTCTCTCTCTTCTCTGCCTGCTTCTCTGCCTACTTGTGATCTCTGTCAAATGAATAAATAAAATCTTTAAAATAAATAAATAAATAATAAAAAAGAGGGGGGTAAAAGGAAAAACCAAAAAGCAGACAAACAAAAACACAAGGAGGAGCACAAACTTCCAAGCAGTGGGGAAATGGTACATCAGGCAGCCATTTTGTAATTGTAAATTACTGAGAAGCCATGTTGATATTAAAACTCTCATGTTATAATAATATGCATCATATCAATATACTTAAACATATATACACAGTTGGGAAAAATCTAGAACGCACCGAACTGCTGAGAGTGGTACTCTCTGAGATTATGGGTGATTTTTCAGTTCTGACCTTTATTTTCTAAAATAAGCATGTATTAAGAAAAATCATTGTAAGTTTCTAAAAATCAAGTCAATTTAGAAGAAACTTTGCAATCTCAAGTAACTATGTTAAATACTTAATAGGAGAGGGATGAAGAAGGGAGAGTCTAATTCAATACAAAGCTAGATTTATTAAATGCCTTGTTTCCCCAAATCGGTATGCTTTTAGTTTTTGGATTTTTATTTTCATTGTAACTAAGGCTTTGAAAACATAGCTCTTCTTCCTATTAAAAATATAATCAGTTGGGTTATTTAATTTCTCCCCAATTTGATTTAAAACATTAACCCAAAACTCCATGCCTTAAACACCAAAGACTAATTCCCATTAAAAACCGTGAAGCATGCTAATACAGGAACACGGAGTCATTCTTCATTAACAGTAATTACCTCGATTGGAGAGTAAATAACTATGCATGGAAGTAAAACAAAAATCCCAATTAATGAGCACCGTTCTGAGTTCAAGGGCCACAGTGAATAATTTTTAAATTGCCATCAGAATTACGCAAAGATCACCAAACAGGATTTTTAAATTTTTATTTATTTATTTTGTGTGTGTTATGTTAGTCATCTACAGCATATCATTAGTTTTTGATATAGTGTTCCAGGATTCATTGATTTTTATTGACTATCAAAAACAAAGTCATTAATGGGGCACCTGGATGGCTCAGTGGGTTAAGGCTCCGCCTTTGGCCCAGGACTTGTTCTCAGGGTTCTGGAATGGAGTCCCGCATCTGGCCCTCTGCTCAGAGGGGAGCCTGCTTCCTCCTCTCTCTGGGCCTGCTGCTCTGCCTACTTGTGATCTCTCTGTCAAATAAATAAATTCTTAAAAAAAAAAAAAAAAAACAAAGTCATTCAAAATGGCACACAAAACAGAGCAGAACCAATTCCTTTTCAAACCTATCAGCCCTCTCCCTTAGCCCCTTCCTCCGACCCTGGAGAGCCCTTGTGGCCACTTCCCCTAAGTCGTTCAGGGCAGCGCTCCGGCACCAGAAGCCCTTACAACAGGGCAGCGAACTTGGTTCTTTCAGACCCCTGGCTCTCTCACTCCGCGCCCCCTCCGGATGGCCCCGCCCCCAAACTCGGGCCCGGCCCCGCTCCGCCCTCCAGCCCGGCCGCCCCGCCCCGCCCTCCCCGTTAGCGTTCTGTGGGCTTTTCCCACACTCTCTGCCTGTGTGTGACGAGCTGGCGGCTGGGAGGGGTCTATTGCGCACGCCTAGAGCGCTGTGCTGGGAGTACTGGAGAGGCGTCCGCCCGCAGTCCAGAAACTATGAGGCGCGGCATTCGGCGGGCTCCTTCCCGGAAGCGGAAGCTTGGGGGGCGGGCCAAAGGGGGCCGGGAGTCCGCGGCGGTTAATTCCTTTTATCGAGCGGCTTTACTTCCCTCCGGTTGGGCTTCTTTGAGGCTGCGAGAAATGGTCAGGTCCGGATCTCGATCGGGCCAGGTGAGGGCTGCGAATCTGAGGCGTCCGCCATAGGGGTAGAGAGGGACTGAGGGGGTTCTAGTGCCAGGAAAAGTGCAAAACTCTGAACAAAAGTAAAAACAAAGACTGTGCGGCGGCATTTAAAAATTCTGAGAAGGGGGAGTTGGGCGGACACCCAATCTTAACATCCTAATACCGCCGTTCTGTCCATAGACCTATATTCTGTTTTGATCGTAGTAGCCCTCCAGAGTGCTGGCTGTGGGGTGGGACGCGGGTTCGAGTCCAGCCTCCGCCCTGGGTGGGGTGACTTAACCTGTGAAGGCTCAGTACGCTGTCGCATCAAATCCAGGTTCTCGGCTTTTCCACCTAGTGCCGCCATTAGCCGGCCCTCCGGCACAATTGCTGGTATTTTACCGCTAGTAAAAACCAACGACTCCCAGTTAGTGTCCGCGCCTTCAGCCTTACCTCTCCCAAATGCACACCCCTCGTTGTAAGTAAATGATGCGCTTTTCTGCTTAAAAATAGACATGAACACTTCGATTTCGAGGTAGAAAGATAAGTTCTTCGACCTGTCAGCATAGCCGTTTTTTGATCCCGCCAGTGCATTCCTTACCAGACCCCGCCTCCATCTCAAAAGTATCCAGCACTGATCACCTGTTTGTTCTGCGACGTCCTGGATGCCCCGCGCTCCCTTATGCTTCCATGCCTTTGCAGTTTCTTTTCTGTCCTGTCTCGAATGCCCTTCTGTTCCTGGTACTTCCACTCTCCATCTCCTCCTCAGTTCAAGGGCCGCTTATAGAAGGCTTGCCTAGCACTCGCACATCCCCGTTGTTTGGGTTCTCCTTGCCGTCCCTTTCGTGCTTGGTGCTAACCATAATCAAACTGCTTTTCAGGCTAGTCCGCCTCCCTTGCTACACAATTGACCTCTATATCCTTAAGGCTTAGGACAGCACCTGACATATAGTAGATTTTCAGGTATTGAATCAACTATTTCTCACAGAGACTCACTCCCTAGAGTGATCTTACTCCTCTTTAAATATTATCCACCTCTCTGTTTTTTTTTTTTTTAAATCTCCCTTCATTTATCAACTCGCCTATAATGCTGTCTTCTCCATTATGTGAATCTTAAACGCTTTTTTTCAAGACCTGACTCAAGACTTTCTTGAGGATCACCTTTATAGATCTTTCTTTTATACTGAGTGAACTCAGAGTATGGGAAGTCAGAAAAGGGGAGAAAACATGGTTTTTATAATCATGGTCACCTACAGATTTCAAGTTCCAATTCTGCCACTACTGTGGTAGTGATATTAAGCAAAGTACTTTTTACTTCTCTAAGCCTCCTTTCCTTTAGCTATAAAATAGGTGTAAATAGGTATCATTCTGTCTCAAAGAATTTGGGAGATTAAATGAGAGAAACTTGTAAAAGCATCTGTTTCACTCTTGGGAAAAAATTTGGTCCCCTTAAAACATTTTGCAACCATATTAACAATAAAAATAGCTTACATTTAGGTTGCACTTGTGTGACAGATGCTACTGTTAAGTATTTTTACATAATACACATAATTCATAGTTCACAAAATTAATATTTGTAATAGCTTTATGAGGTAGATACTATTATCATCTCCACTTTATAGATGAGGAAATTGAGGGATGAAGAGTTAAAATAATTTTCCTACAGTTACAAAACTCTTTAGCTGTGCAGCAGGATTCAGACCCACAAAGCTGGTGCCAGAGTCCATTCTTTTATATATTACACTATATTTAATCAGATGTATGACTTTAAACAAGCCTCCTTTCTGAAATTTAGGTTCCTACTTCACAGAAATAATAAGTCATGAAAGACTTAGGGATATTCTAAATTATTCCACAAATGTAATTTTATCTTGTACTTATTGTAGGAGATACAACTTCTAAGAAATGCTTATATTTTTCTCAAATAGCAGAGACGAATAGCTTAATGATAATACCCAGTGGAAGTAAATGTGAGATAAAGCAAAATGATTGTCTCATGCATTGTGATTTGGGGTACTCCTTTTGGAGAATATTTTTGTAATTTTTATCAAGGGCTATTAAATGAATAATGGCCTTTCATCAAATAAATAAGCTTTTAATCCTGACTATGAAAAGGCTTTTTTTCTGTATATTTGAAGGTTTATCTCAGGCTTGTTTTCCAGTTGTGAAATTGTGAAAAATATGAAGCAAACCAAGGACATGTTATGTTACTTCCACTCAAGGAAATACTTGGTGCTTGGTGCTAACCATAATCAAACTGCTTTTCAGGTTAGAGGTGATGCCAATCTGTCTACCCCCTTTACTACACAATTTATATCCTCAAGGCTTAGGACAGCCTTAAAAATTTTGAAGGGCTAATATGGAAACATTTAAAAATAAAACCATAAGATTTACTTTTTTGTAACTACCTAGTCATGACTAAGTTAATCATACATCATGAAAAAAGATTGGAAGTCCCAGGAGGAATACCTAGTGCCTAGATCTTGGTTTCTAAATATCATCGTCCACTAAAGAACCACAACTTCATGGAGGAATGGTCAATTCCACGGCTGAAGCAGGAAAATTAAAAAGATGAGCCTGGATACATCATAATAAAAAGCATCTGCAGAGTAAAGGAAACAACAGAGTGAAAGGGCAACTTACATGGAGTGGGGAAAAAAGATTTGTAAACCCTCTGTCTACTAAAGGTTTAATATCCAATCTATATCAGGAACTCCTGCAACTCAGTAACAAAAAGCCAGATAACCTGATTAAAAAATGAGCAAAAGACTCAAATAGACTTTTCTCCAAAGAAGAAGTATAAAAGGCCAGTAAGCACATGAAGAGATTTCAGCATTGCTAGTCATTAGGAAAATGCAAATCAAAACCATAATGAGGTATCACTTCACACCTTTTAGGATGGCAGTTCTCATTGGCAACGATGTAGAGAAATTGGAACCCTTATAAACTGTTGATGAAAATATAAAATGGTGCAGCTGCTATAAAAAATAGCATGACGGTTCCTCAACAAGTTAAAAATACACCTCAAATGATCCAGAAATTCTACTCCAGGGTTTTTATACAAAAGAATATGATCTTAAAGAGATATTTGCACTTCTTTGTTCATTGCAGCATTATTCACAGTAGCCAAGATGTGAAGGCAACCTAAATGTCTATTGATGGATAAATGGATGAAAAAAATGTGCTATATACCTACAATGGAATATTATTCAGCATTAAAAAGAAAAATCCTGCCATATGCAAAATGGGTGAACCTTGAGGATATTATACTAAGTGAAATAAGCTGATCAAAAGGACAGATACTGCATTATTCCACTTATATAAGGGATCTAAGATAGTCATAATCATAGATGCAGAGAGCAGAATGGTAGATGCCAGAGGCTGGAGATGGGGGGAATTGGGGAGTTGCTACTCAACAGGTATAAAGTTTCAGTTATGCAAGCAAGATAAATAAGTTCTAGAGATCTGCTCTACAACATCATGCCTATAGTTAACTGTATGGTATCGTGCACTTAAAAATTTGTAAAGAAAATAGAGCTCATGTTAAGTGTTCTTACGACAGTGGAAAAAACAAAAAAATCAAAGGATGAACCCAGAACACCTTGTTGCAGAAAATAAGGAATTACTCAAAAAATAATGGGAACATGTTAAAATGATAGAAGAGCCAGTTTGAAAAGACTACCACTTGATGGAATCTGGGACAATTGGAACATCAAAATATTTTATTTTTTAAAGATTTTATTTATTTATTTGACAGAGAGAGAGAGAGAGATCACAAGTAGGCAGAGAGGCAGGCAGAGAGAGAGTAGGAAGCAGGCGCCCTGCTGAGCCGAGAGCCCAATGCTGGGCTTGATCCCACGACCCTGAGATCATGACCTGAGCCAAAGGCAGAGTCTTAACCCACTGAGCCACCCAGGCACCCCACATCAAAATATCTTATTTTTTATTTTTTAAAGATTTTATTTATTTATTTGACAGAGATCAGAGGTAGGCAGAGGCAGGCAGAGAGAGGAGGAAGCAGGCTCCCTGCTGAGCAGAGAGCCCGATGCGGGGCTCGATCCCAGGACCCTGGGATCATGACCTGAGCCGAAGGCAGAGGCTTAACCCACTGAGCCACCCAGGCACCCCACATCAAAATATTTTAAATAATGATAATGGATCATAATCCACTGAATAAAATAAGAATCAATGAGTCCAAACTAACAAACAATGAAGGAAAAGTGCTTACCTAGAGTTGAATGCCAACTAAGAAATGTAGAAGGAATGATGTTAGACAAGTCACCATTTCACAAACAGGTGGATTAAGGCAAGAATCATCAATGGGTGCTAAAACTACTGGGTGAAAGTCTAATGATTAGGAAGGTTGCATAATCTCAAAGTATCTGCCCATTAAATGCTTAATACAAAGGTAAAAATAGTAACCTTACAGAGAAGAACCTGGCAGACACCATCTTAAATAACAAAGTTTACATCACCAGTGATAGGACAAACATACCATATGCTTACTCATTTACTAAGACGGACAAAACTTCACTTTTGTGGTATTTCTGGCAAAAATGTCCAACCTGAATCTAATCATGAGGGAAAATCAGATAAGTCTAAATGTCCAGAGGGACATTCTGCAACATAATTGGTTTGTACTCTTTAAGTATGTGAAGCTTATAAAAGACAATGATTGATAAGGAACTATTCCAGATTAAAGAAGACCATTGAGGTGTGACAATTCAATGCAACATAGGATCCTGCATTGTACATGGACTAGCATTATTTTCGATAAAGGACAGTATTGGAATAATTGGCAAGATGTGAATAATAAGGTCAATGGTTTATAATATGGTATCAATATTAATTTCCTGGTTTTGATAATTATACTGTGGTTATATAAGAGATTTGTTCTTGGGAAATATTTAGGAATAAATATTTAATATCATACCTGCAACTTACCCTGCTATGGTTCAGAAAAACAATAATACTATATATATATTTTACGTATTGTATATATTGTGTTACTATATATATTTTGAGAGAACATGGCAGATATAGTGAAATAGCAACAGTTGGGGAATCTTGGTAAAGTGTATACAGAAATTCTTTGTACTGTTATTTCAGAATAAAAATTGCCAAAAAAAGCTTTGATGGGAATGTGCCAATATGATAGTTACTTGGTGTTGCAGGGTGCTTTTATCCTGAGTAATTTTCGTTGCCTTGTTTTCTGTAATATAACCTCATGTGTGTTTTTTGGAGAAATATGTAATCCTACAGTTAGGCCATATGTTTACCTGTGTATACATTTAAAAAATTTTTTGAAATATAATAATTACGGTAGTTATTGCTGGACTTGGTTCAGAACATTGCAGCATGCAGCACCATGGTTTGGAATTATGTTATGATTCTGCCCAGAACACCAACATACGTGTGTACCAAAGGGAAGGACCCTAATGGTGTCCTGCAGGGATCAGCAGAGTAATGCTACATAGGGTCTTATTTCCTACAGTTTTGGGTCTCTTTGCTGGCCTTATGACCCCATCATATCCCAGGTTATCTCAAAGAGAAGTATAACTCTATTCACCCAATTTTTTATTATTTTTTTTAAAGATTTTATTTATTTATTTGACAGAGAGAGATCACAAGTAGGCAGAGAGGCAGGCAGAGAGAGAGGAGGAAGCAGGCTCCCTGCTGAGCAGAGAGCCCGATGTGGGACTCGATCCCAGGACTCTGAGATCATGACCTGAGCCGAAGGCAGCGGCTTAACCCACTGAGCCACCCAGGCGCCCCTCTATTCACCCAATTTTTAAAATGTGTTCTCAGTTGCATGTAACTACAGATAGTTTAGTAGTTACTACTCAAAGCTTTCTTGGGATGAAATATTAAACATGTCAGGAAAAACCATAAATGTAACTGCCAACAGTAACTACTTTCGAAGGGTGAAATGAGGGAGTGAGTAGAGAATTTAACTCACCTTTTAAAAATTATATTTATGGACCCCTGGGTGGCTCAGTTGGTCAAGCGTCTGCCTTTGGCTCAGGTCATGATCCCGTTGAGTCCCACATTGTACTCCTTGCTCAGCAGGGAGCCTGTGCTCCCCCTGCTTGTGCTCTCTCTCTCTCTCTCTGGCAAATAAATAAATAAAGTCTTTTGAAAATTATATTTTAAATAGAGACTATAGTTACCATGGAAAGTTTTCTTTCTTGCGCTGTCCCCTAGATTCTGTTTCCCTCCCCAGAGACAGACACCATGAACTTTTACTTGCCTAACTTTCAAGAAATTGGATGCATGTTAAAGCAAGGGCATTTTTTTTCTTTCTCATACACAAAGGTAGCCCATTTATTTTACTTTTAATTATAATAATGATTTAAAATTATTAATATTTAAAAATAATAAAATTGTTTTTAAAAATACTATTATATGAGTTTGAAAAGAAAGTAACAGAATGAGTTGTAGATAAAGAGTTTTCATGGGCTGGTCTTGTCAGGAATTCTAAATAATGTGGATAAATAGAATCAGAGTTATGAACTCTGTGATATATGTTGAATTAACTTTATATTTTGAAGACTGGGGAATGTAGAACATGTTCAGAGATTGAGTATCGTCCAAACTTAGAGTAGTAGATACTTCTGGTTAAGATAATACCTCAACTTCATTTTCAGCTTACACAGACTTGAGGAACAAATATATGTGCTGTTCTCTTGGCAAACAATTTATTAATCAATTTGTTAATAAGAGTTCAATTGTAATGGATTTATAGGATATAGTACATTTATAAAATTAATAACATGCTATATACATGTGGAATATTGTTCAGTCTTAGAAAGAAAGGAAATTTTGACATTTGCTCTAAGACACTAGGTGAAGTGAAATAAGCTAGTCACAAAAGGAAAAATACTGTATGATTCCACTTATTTAAACTTCCTAGAGTAGTCAGATTCATAGAGACAGCAATTAGAAGAGTGGTTCTATGGGCCTAGGGGCAGGATGGAGTGTAATGTTGGTTGTACAGTGTGAATGTATTTAATGCCATGGAACTGTACATTAAAAAATGGCTACAATGGTAATTTTTTTTTTTTTTAGATTTTATTTATTTGGGAGAGAGTGAGAGAGAGGATGAGAGGGGAGAAGGTCAGAGGGAAAAGCAGACTCCATGGAGCTGGGAGCCCAGTGCAGGACTCGATCCTGGGACTCCAGGATCATGACCTGAGCTGAAGGCAGTTGCTTAACCAACTGAGCCACCCAGGCGCCCTATAATGGTAAATTTTATGTCACGTTTTTACCACAAAAAGAAAGGAAACAACATTTCAGGTTTTGTCAAGACAGTCTACTAAGAATATATTAGAACAATATTTGTATATTTACTATAATATAATGCATTATATCATAGGTGTTGTCTTCAGGAAAACACACTGGACCTGCTAAATTAACAAATGGAAAGAAAGGGTAAGTACTTAAAGAAGATTACAACTCCAGAAAGTCTCAAGAAGCTTTTCAGTCTTTGGACTGCACTAAATTTTGCCTATCCCAGAAAAATAGATGGGTCTCTACCATCACAAACTCTGGGGAGGAACCTTCCATATTTCTACTCATGTTGCTCATTTTAGTTAAACAATTCTTATAATCATTATAAAATCCTATATAAATCCATTTTATTTATATAGGATTTTATATCCAACTTTTGCTGGGAAGAAAATATACTACTTATTAATATATTTTGGAAAAAATTTTTGTAGTATTTGTGAAAATATTAATGAACTTATTTTCTAGGACCAATTTAAGAAAGATATCACGTTTTAATGCAGATTCTGGCTATGCTATCCATTCTGATTCAGAAAGTCAGGTAAGATTAAACTGAATAGATACAATATACATTATTTTAATTAATCTTCAGATAAAAGCTAAGAAGTGGGAATAAAAATTCAGAGGTAAATTATTGAAGGTTTTTTGCTTTAAAATATGTTTTCTGCCAATAATAAGTTGAATCTGAAAAAAGAAATTTTAAAACTACACGATTTGTTGTTTTTTTTCCTCCTGTACTAAAATTTCATCTGTGCTTTTCTAAATGACTTTCTCCTTACAGACTGAAACTGTACAAGGGCTTGATGGTTGTGCTTCTTTGCTGCGGGACATTTTGAGAAATGAAGATTCAGGTTTTTTAATTTTTTAAATACCTCTTTGCTAATCACTTTTTCTCAAATAATTCTCTTAATGCAAATGAATTTTTGTTTTAATTATTAATAGGTTCAGAAACAGCATGTTCAGAAAATAGATTTAATCCCAGATCCTTAGAAGGCAAAAGATTTGGAGCTAAAAAGAAAGGACATGAAAAACATATTCCTTCAGGAGTCCGGAAGGAAATTTGTAAGTATTTTTTCTCTTTTTTGTTTAAATATGATCTCTGGGGCTCCTGGCTGACTCAGTCAGTGGAGCGTGTGACTCTTGATCTTGGAGTCATGAATTTGAGCCCCATGTTGGGTATAGAGATTACTTTAAAAATAAACAAAATCTTAAAAATACATATGATCTTTAATTCTGAGGGTTTTGATAAATTATTGAGAGTATGCAGTTGGTCTTTCATTTTAATAATATGTGGTTATTCAGGTTAGTATGTGTGTGTTATGCTTGTCTATCTCTAGTCCACTTCTTTTTTTTTTTTTTCCTTAAGATTTTATTTATTTATTTGACAGACAGAGATCACAAGTAGGCAGAGAGGCAGGCAAAGAGAGAATAGGAAGCAGGCTCCCTGCTAAGCAGAGAGGCCGATGCGGGGCTTGATCCCAGGACCTGAGACCTGGGATCCTGACCTGAGCCAAAGGCAGAGGCTTTAACCCACTGAGCCACCCAGGTACCCCTCTAGTCCACTTCTAACTGCATACTTTGTTTACCATCACTTTCCTAAGAAGAAAAGTGGAAAAAGTGATTGACCGCGTTTTGTAGAATAAAGGGTTCAAACTCAGAATGACATTTAGAAGGTATATATAGAGTTATCTTTGTTTTCCTCGCCACTTAATTTGATAATTAATCACAAATTTGTTGTTTTGTGCATACTTAGAGATACTAATTGTTCTAAAGTCATTTTATGTGTATATATTGTAAGTAGTTTTATTACTCTACTTTAAATGCCAGGTTAAGATTTTGTCTGAGGGCCCAATGTGTAGATTAAGTACACTTTTATTCTTGCTCCCAAAGCTCTGCTTTTTGTTTAATGGTCCAAGTATCAAAATCATTACAGAGTATCCTGTCTCTCTTATTCTTTTTTCCCCTAAGAGCATGGTGAGAGGAGCAAGGTGAGTTTTATTGGATTGTAGAAATAACATCCTTAACGAGGGGTCTTGTAACTGAAGGAGAGATTTTACAAATACGATTTAATAGAGATTTTAAAGCCATGGTATAGATAATTTTTGACTGGAGAACATACACAATTCATTAACTACTTTTAAAAGAGAATTTGAGGTAATTTTCTTTAGGGGCTGAGAGCGGTAAAGCCCTTCTATAAAGTATACAATAAATTGAGCTACTTCTCAGAGTCTTTTCTTTCCTTAATAAGGTAAAAGTTTTTGAAGAATCATGTTTCAAGGATTTGTTTTCTCTTCTTCCATATTAGTATCTTCAAATAGTAAGAAACATATACCTAATGAAGCTTCTGCTGGAAGTGAGAGAGGCTCATCAGATATACCACAAAATTGGTCTTTGCAAGATCATTATAGAATGTATTCACCGATAATATACCAAGCCCTGTGTGAGCATGTGCAAACTCAAATGTCACTGATGAATAACTTGGCTTCAAAGAACAACCCTAATGGAATTCCTGCTGTACCTTGCCACACCATGTCTGATTCTGGTTAGTATGAATGATATTTTTAAAAGCATGAATATGAACTCTAATAAGTTGCCTACTTATTGTTAAAGTAGTATGAGATGTGATAACTTTTTCTCCCTCTTACTTTTTAGAGTCTCAGGCAACTCTACATTCTAGTTATGGCTTATCTACCTCCACCCCAGTCCAGTTACTTCAGCATCCATCCTGCCCTCCAGTGGTTCATTCTGTGGGTACAGTTTATGCATTATGCAAGTAATTATTTGCTTTAAGAAATCATCACCTTAAGAGAGAAAATTGTATTTATTGATTGGATCATAATGCATTATTTTTTCAATCTTTTTTATTTGAAGATTTTATTTATTTATTTGACAGACAGAGATCACAAGTAGGCAGAGAGGCAGGCAGGGAGGTAGGGGAGAGCAGGTTGCCTCCTGACCAAAGAGCCCGATGTACCCTGGGATCATGACCTGAGCTGAAGGCAGAGGCTTAACCCACTGAGCCACTCAGGCGCCCCTCAAATCATTTTTTACCAGAAAAATTTTACCCATTTATGAAGGATCATGGTAAGGGTGGGAAAGGGAGAAAGATCAGCAGGAAAAAGAAATCACGCATACTTACCACTTAAGCATATTTGCTGTTAACAAATTGATAGAGCACTTGCCAATCATTTAATTCTCTGGTTTTGTTTTCTTGTTTTTATTTAAGGTTTTTTTTTTTTTTTTTTTAAGATTTTATTTATTTGAGAGAGAGATCACAAGTAGGCAGAGAGGCAGGCAAAGAGAGAGGGGAAGCCAGGATCAGGATTCCTGCCAAGCAAAGAGCCCGATGCGGGGGGCCGATCCCAGGACTCCGAGACCATGACCTGAGCCAAAGGCAGAGGGTCAACCCACTGAGCCACCCAGGTGCCCCTAAGTTTGCTTTCTTTTAAAAATACAGTCATAAGGACACCTGGGTGGCTTAGTTGGTTAAGTGTCTGAGTTGGTTAAGTGTCCATGATCCCAGGGTCCTGGGGTTGTGCCCCATGTTGGGCTTCCTGCTCAATGGGGAGCCTGCTTCTCCCTCTCCCTCTGCAACTCCCCCTACTTGTACTCTCTCTGTCAAATAAATAAATAAAATCTTTTAAAATGGTATATAGTCATAATTAAATTATACTGTTTCATGTGCTACCTTTTTTCCTTACATTTTATTGTAAACATGTTTCTCAATTAATATATACCTTTTATAAATTTTTAATATGTTAATAGTCTAGCGGATATACTATAGTCCATGTAACTACTCCCCTATGGTAGGATGTTTAAGTAACAGTTTTTTACTACCATAACATTTCTGTAAACATGTTTGTGCAAAAGCTTTTTGTATGTTTGAACCTATTTTCTTGCAGTGCAATTTCCCAAAGTGGAAGTTTCTTTTAGTCCCAAGGTATTGATTTTTGATGTCCTTAAAACATGTGTGATATTTGCAAATAGTTTATTTTAGTCATGGCTTTATAATATTCTTGTATTGCAGAGTGAACTAGTTAACAAGCTTTAAAAAACTAGAATATTGTGTTCAGGGGAAATCCAGCTTACTCACTGGTAAGCTGTAACTCCCATCTTGCAAAAGTTATTTTCTAATATTTCTGGTTTGGGTTTATTGTAGTTAATGCCTACAAGTCAGTGCTCACCTATTTTGAAGGCTTGCCTTGTTTTTTTTCTGTCTGTAGGAGGTTCAGACTGATGGCGACAACCAGTTTGCATCACAAAGTAAAACATTTTCTGTGAACTGTACTGATGTCCTACCGAATTCCTTCAGTACTGGTCTTGGAGTTCCATGTAGCCTGCCCAAAACGGACAAACCAACTATTCCACCATTTCAGCAGCTGGGTCTTATTAATGGAATTCTGCCACAGCAAGGAGTTTCTAAGGAACCAGACCTACTGAAGTGCTTTCAAACATGCATGAATCTGTTGCATTCTCATTCAGACAGTCAGACTTGCTGTAGCCCCACTCTGTTGCCATCAACTTTCCTGTCCAATAATGAAGACAGATGTGCCAAAGAACAAATTGGAGAAGTCACAGGTGAAGGAAAGGATTTAAACATACACATGCGAGATTCAAGAATAAAGGATGTGCAGAAGTCAAAAAATGTGAACCAGAGTGCTGAAAAAGCCAGAACTATAAAGTATCTGTTGGGAGAACTCAAGGCCCTGCTTGCAGAGCAAGGTATGTGAGCACTTTTATTTATTTATTTATTTATTTATTTTTTAGAAGATTTTATTTATTTGACAGGCAGAGATCACAAGTAGGCAGAGAGGCAGGCAGAGAGAGAGAGGGGAGGAAGCAGGCTCCCCTCTGAGCAGAGAGCCCAATGTGGGGCTCCATCCCAGGACCATGACATTATGACCCGAGTCGAAGGCAGAGGTTTTAACCACTGAGCCACCCAGGCGCCCCTGTGAACACTTTTAAAATAATTTTCTGTTGTGTGGTGTTAATGCTAAATAGCAGTGTCATATTAATTTGCCATCATTTGTATTTAGAATAGTCGACATGGAGTTTGTGGTATTTTCCATAGAAGTATTTCTTGAGCTAATAAGGAGTTGAGTTCTGCCGATTTTGTTGTTTTTTTCTAGGTTTTAATCCATCTTGTTTCCTATGGTTTTGAGATGTACAAGAGAGTTTCAAACAGTCTTTTACTTGCAAGTGTGTATTCGTTCTACTTGAGTCAAAAGGACCTTGAAAAGATTCAACCAAAGAGAATTTGTAGCCATTAATTTTTAGGGGTTAGAAGAGCCCTAAAAACAATTAACTCCCTAGAATAGACTGGTCATTTTTCCTATTCTAAACAGATGAAGGGATTTTCTTCCCATCATTTCTTTAATAACCAGCTATTATACAGTTTAACAAATCTGACTTTGAGAAGTAATCCAAACCTTTTAATGCCATTTTCAGTTTACTTTTCTAAAATTTTATTTATTTTTTTTAAGGGTGTTTTTTTTTAAGATTTCATTTATTTGACAGAGAGACACACAGAGAGAGAGGGAACACAAGCAAGGGGAGTGGGAGAGGGAGAAGTAGACTCCCCGCTGAGCAGAGAGCCCAATGCGGGGCTTGATCCCAGGACCCTGGGGTCATGACCCAAGCTGAAGGCAGACGCTTAACGACTGAGCCACCCAGGCACCCCTACTTTTTTTTTTTAATTAAATCAAGAACAATGTCTTAGGTAGAGTTATGAGATATTTGAGCCAAGTCATATTGATTTGTTTTCATTATGTGTATATGCTAAATAATCGCTTTCACTCGAAGTGAGTTACAGATTTGTCATCTTAGAAACCAAGGTAATTGATTGTGGAAACACTGACTGATTACCTAATATATGCAGACTGACAAAAAGAAATTTAAAATCTTAAAATGTGTTCTAGGAACATAGCACTATTAATCTGAAGATTTAATGTATTAAAAATCTCTGTGTTTTCAGATCTTCAATTTATTGCTATTCTCTTAAGCAAATACTTAATCATAATAATAATAACACTAACAATATTAAGTGTCATTTAGTGAGTATTTATCATGTGCCTGGCACTGTGTTAAGTGTTTTATGTGCATTATCTCATTTAATCCTTGCAACAATCCTGTGAGTCATTGTTATCTCCTTTTAATTATTTTTTTTAAAGATTTTATTTATTTATTTGACAGAGAGAGATCACAGTAGGAGAGAGGAAGGGAAGAGATCACAGAGAGAGAGGAAGGGAAGCAGGCCCCCTGCGGAGCAGAGAGCCCGATGTGGGACTCGATCCCAGGACCCTGAGATCATGACCTGAGCCGAAGGCAGCGGCTTAACCCACTGAGCCACCCAGGCGCCCCTCTCCTTTTAATTATTGAGAAATCTTGGCTTCAGGAAGTTAAGTAATTTGACTCAAGTTCCATTGCTAGAAAATGGTGGAGCCCAGATCTCTGCCTCCAATGCTTATGAGCTAAACTACTCTACAAAGGATTGATAGGGAACTTCTCGGTAGTTGGTCATAGATGTTTACTATATAAATAAAGATGTACTTTATTTACATCAGGGTGTTAAAATACCCATGGGATTGAGTAAAGTTTTATAATTTAGAATAAACTTTCTACCTCTTTTGGTTATAAGAGAGTGAATACTATAATTATTAAATGTTTTCAGTCCACAGAAAATTTGAATGGAAATGAGGGGCAATTACAAAAGGACAAAAGATTGCAAATTCACCTTCTCCCTGTGTCTGTTTACCACCTCCCAAACCATCCATTCCCTGCAATTAATAGCAGAAATGGCACTGCTTTGATGTGGCAACCAAATGAGGTGTGGCTGGTTGTTTTAAGTCTACATTATAAAATTAAATAATAAAACCTTAACAGAGTAGATCCTTCTTTAATATTTTGTCAAATTGAATCACCTAAAGTGAATTATATGCTTATGCCAGGATCAAAGGTTGTGTTGTAAATGTTATTACTATAATCAGTTATAGGAAACCCTTCAGCAGTGATAGGAGTCTAATATTCCTTTGGGAATATGAGCCAGGAAACATGTCAGCTATCTTCCTACTATACTCTTAAACTGAAAAAAATCACTACTAGTCCTATGATAGAAGATTAATCTTTAGTTTATTGAATTAATTTCTTTAGAATTCTTTTGAATAAGCAAATGCAAGCAGCAGGAAAGAGGAAAATAGGATTTCTTTATCACATTTATAAGTAATTAAGTTGTCTTTTTATAGCAAATAGGTACATATCTGCAGAATTTTCTTTTTTAGTAACACACATGAATAATCTTATCCAAAAACAATTTACAGTATTGTTATTATTTCTTCTCCCTTTTATAGAGGATTCAGAAATTCAGAGGTTGATTACAGAATTGGAGACGTGTATATCTCTGCTTCCCGCGCTAAGTGGAAACACAAATATTCAAGTTGAAATAGCACTGGCCATGCAGCCACTAAGAAGTGAGAATGCTCAGTTACGCAGGTATGAATCATTCTCTGAATATTTTTGTCATATGCAAAGATGTCCTATGGCCAGAACAAAGGTGCCAAATGAGCTCTCTAGGACTCTATAAGAAAAACAGATTTGCTGTTTTACTGTATTTCTACTTTCACTTCTCCATTTCTGAACATTGCCAGTGTTCTCTAACTTCTCTTCCATTACTTCTGTTTGCTAGTATTTTCTCCCACTTTGCCTCCACTGTCCCTTGGTAGGTTGGGCGTAGAGAGAAAAATGAAGTTCCTTGGGGCATTTGTCAGACTAGTCTGGGCTGTGCCACAGTAGCACTCCAGAATCTCAGTGGCATAGCATGGCCAAAGTTTCTTTCGCCCTCATGTCAAGACCAATGTGGGTTGTCAAAAGACCCTCTTTCATCCTATAACTCAGGGTTTAAGTTCCCTCCATCTCATGCGGCCACTGTCTCATAAGACATGTTTTTTAGGGAAAAGAGAACATGAATCTGGCACATCAACTCTACACACCCCAGCCCAGAAGCGATAGTCTTGCTTCTACTTCTGTTTTGTAGGCTAAAAAGAGGCATATGGCCCTGCCTAATGGAAAGATTTGGGGCATAAAATTTTCCTGTACTGCCCATGCAGTCCAGGAGGAAAGGAGAACCTGATAGGGATGAGCACCAGTAGCCCCACCACACTCAGACATAGAAGAAAACTCATTTAAATTCTTAAGATATTTTTTCTTTTGCCTATTTTTGACTTATGTAGGAGATCATTTACCCATTATTCGCAAAATCCTAACTTTGAGTATTTTAGTGATGGCCACCAAGGCCAGGACTCTAAGGTCTATACTTCGCAGAGAATTAGAATACAGTGTCTGTGCTTCTGCGGCCCTGCAGTGTGCATGCGCCCTGAGTGGGGATTATAGTTGTATGACCTGTAGATGTTATACCAGATAGGAACTGCAAGGACCTACACAAACATTTTCAAGAAATTAGAAAACAATAAGATAGGATTCCAAGTTGGAGAGGAGCTCAAATTTATGGATCTGGCGACTGCAAAGGCATGACACCCAGTGAGATTTACTTGCTTAGGATTATTTCTCTAAAGGTCATTAGTCTCCAAGATCCTACAATATAAGATGGGATTGCTGGGTTTAAATTCTAATAATACCGTCTTCAGTTCTGACTTACAATAGCATTAGTTTTTCAACTAAAGAACAAGCATAAATATCTAATAGTAATGGTAATAATGGTAATAGCTAATACTACCTCTAACATTTACTGAATGTTTCTAATGTGCCAGCCTATGTCCTTTATATATGTCATCTCTTTAAATTGTCAGAATGGCTTTATAAGGTAGGTAAGATGTTACTCTCATTTATAGATGAGGATACCAAGGCACAGAGAGGCTATGTAACTTGTCCAAAGTCACATACATAACAAGATTCAAAACTGGGTCATTTGATTTTAGAGAACAAATTATCTTAATTTCTACATTCTGCATTGCTTCTGCTAGGAAGTAGAATCCGACTTATTTATACTTCAATATTTAAGTGTAATTGTGGAATAACAGACTGTATACTGTATACTGTAAGCTATTTGAAAGAAGCATGTTTTTAAAGGTATGACTGTCAACTAATTGGTTTCTTTAAATAAGCATACCAGAACTTAGTCTCAGAATATTATCTGTTTTAACATGTGCCCATGGGAAGTATCAGTGGTTCTTGTTTATTTCCCTTCTTTAAAACATTTTAGAATTGTTTTGGGAGCTAATTTATAAGCTACTCAAGAAAATGAGACTTACTACTTTATTGGTCTACTGCTTGTTTTAATTTTTTAAAAAGGTATTAGTTTGACGATGATGCCTGGGTGGCTCAGTTGGTTGCACCACTGCCTTCGGCTCAGGTCGTCATCCCGGAATCCCGGGATCAAGTCCTGCATCAGGCTCCCAGCTTTGCAGGGAGTCTGCTTCTCCCTCTGACCTTCTCCCCTCTTATCTCTCTCTCACTGTATCAAATAAATAAATGAAATCTTAAAAAAAAAAAAAAGTATTAGTTTGATGTTTAACCTTATTCTTCAGACTTGGCACCAGATCCTTTTGGCTCTATGACTATAGAGGCCTCTATGTCCGTAGAAGAACATGCTATTCCCACTGTTTACTTGACCTTCTAAAACTGAAAAGTCTGAAAAACAAAGGATTTGTCAGTTTGTCTTTTTAGTAGAATGAGCTTTCCAGCAGAGAGGTAGGAATTTTTGTACCTCTTTGATAATTTATAAAGAATCATCCATAATTTCCATTACAGATGGAAGTTGGAATACATAGGTTCATTCAAAAGTGTTTTTCAGCGTTTTCAATCAAAAAAAACATTTTTTCTTGTTTGGACATTTAGAAACTATGTGTTTCTATTTAGCCAGAAAAGTGATCTTTCAGGACTTCTTAGAGTTTATTGCCATCTTGTGGCTTAAAAAAAAAGCCAGGTGCAATGTTTCTAAGGCATTTGGGCATTTTTGGCGTTTGGGCTGCACAGTTTTTATTTGGGACTTCTGAGAAAAAGCTTAACATTTAGCCTTCCTGGTCTCTACTCCTGAAATGTCTCTAGTGCCCTATTCATTGTGCCCACCGAAAGCCCTGACACATTCCCAAATTCCCTGCATGACGGTTGGGAGGGGACTACTTCCAGTTGAGAACCACTGAGGTAGAGAGTTCCTTAATATTTATAGGGCAAGACAGAATTCACGACCACTTCCTGACTGTAGATTCCAATATGAGACCATTGTGACCTCACACAGAACAAAAAAATGAAATAGGAGTGAGAGGGAGGAGCCAGGGGAGGCATTCAGTCTTTTGGCTTGAACATTTGACAGATGGTAACATAATTCTCCCAGATGGAAGCTACTAAAGGAAGAATATATTGTTTATTTGTTTTTTTTAATGTTATTTTTGAGATAGAAGATATAGGAGAGCCAGTGAGTTAAGATTTAGATATGCCAAATTTATCATTTAGACCATCTGGAGATAAATATGGTGTAAGTGGAACACAGAACAAGATCCAGGATAGAAATTCACTAAACACATTTTTATTGAGCTTTTACTATAGATTTGGCACTGTTGTAGGCACTGGAGACAATGGTGATTGAAAGCAAGTGATGTATTACCAGCGTATAAGTGGTAAATTCAACAGGAAGGCATAGAGTATGCCGCAACCAAAGGTGAAGTACTGGGGAATAACAGTTTTTTAAGGAAAGAACACAGGAACAGGAAGCTCTGAGAGAAACCCAAAGAGGAGCAAGTCGGGAAGTGGCAGGAAAACCAGGAGAGAGAGAGGTCACAAAAGCCATGGGAAGAAAGAATTTATATGAGAGATCTTTGCATAGCATTCAGAATAAACAAACTGACAAAAGAGATAAAAAGGGGTCGAGAATAAACATCACCAGATGACTTGCTCAAAGAAAACCCAAGAAAACTTGAAAACAGAATTCCATAGTTTCCTTATGTTAAAGATAATACAATTCTTCTTAGAGGCAGGAAAAGAGAATGCTTAAAGGAAAAAAAGACTACAAAGGAGAAGGAAAGTGAATTAGATGAGCTCAGGAAAATAGAAGCAAAACATCTTACAAAAATGAAAACAAACATGAAGTCAGGGTTTTTATATTCCATTAGAACCTAAACAATATGAATGGTGAGTTTGCTGTTTGGGGGGTTTTGCTCCCCCCACCCCCCTCCCAATTTTTCTGTTCCATTTGCCACTAAATTCGTAGTTCAATGTTTCCTACCGACTTTAACTTATTCCTCTTACCAAACCCTTTTAAAAAAAATTTTCTTGATTTATTTTGTGATAAAATATAATGCACATATTTACCTTTTTAACCATTTTGTAAGTATACATTTGAGGGGCATTAAATACTCTTACAATGTTGTATTCCCATAACCACTATCTATTTCCCCAAACTTTTTCATTCCAGCATAAACTCTGTACCCTTTATGAGACTGACGCGCTACCTACTGCGCTAACGAGGCACCTAACTCTGTACCCTTTAAACAGTAATTCCCTCTCTTCCTTCCCCTTAGCTTCTGGGAACATTTGTTCTCTTTTCTGTCTATGTGAATTAGAGAAGGCTGAATTTTTGCCTCTTTTGTTTGCTGCTGTTATTTCCAGTGCTGAGAATTGGCCCTAACACTCACTCTGATAAATGTTTGTTAAATGACTGAAGGCATGGTGGGTAAGGTTGAAGAAAAAAAGCAAAACAAAATAGAAAGAGAATAATTAAAAATTATTGTAAAGAAGATACATATAGAAGAGAAACAAAGGATGCAAAATTTGACATAATGAGTGTTCATGGATCAAAGACAATGTTAAAAGATATGTAAATAAAGGGAAATTTACGAAAAATCTGTGTTAGCAGATCAATAGGACATTCAGGATCCCAGGAAAACTATTAAAATGATCAATACCAAGACATAAGCTAATAAAGTCACCACATCAAGCTAATAAAGTCAGCACATCCTAAGGACAAAATAAAATTAACTTTTATAGACATTCAGAATAAAAGCAAATAATGTGTAAAGAGAAAAATACCTCAGCCTTTTCACAGGAATATTCATTGCCCAAAGATCATAGAACATTATTTACAAGAATCTAAGGGAAAGAAAGTATGCCCCAAGGATCTCCTATGTGACCCAGCAATCATTTTGGTGTAAAGACATACTCTCAAGTGTGCAAGAACTTAGAAAATACAGCACTCTTGGATTCCTTTAAAAACAACGAAAAAAATTGTTGAATGGCAAATTCTAATCAACCAAGAGAAGAATTCAAATAAAGAGATAAACATTGAATCTATACATAGAACTAAGACAACTGTGGGAATTAAGGTACAGAATAGAATTTGTTATCTTGAAAATAAAAATTCCAAAATTAATGTTTTTATATCCTATTTCCTTTATTTAAGGTTATTTAGGAATACTATTTTATGAAGTAGAGAAATATTTGTCTAAAGCTCATGAGTTCTGATTTCAGTTATTACTTTTCATTCAGATAAAATCACATAATCCTAAATTCCATACCTAATATTGTAAAGTGGCATTTGTAATAGTATAAAAAATAGTGCTTATAAAAATATTTATGATATTATAAAATAGTATTTGTAATAGTATTTGTAAATTTGTAATAATCAGTTTGGCTTATTTTTTTCTCTCTGTATAGGCTTAAAAAATGTCTGATTGATATTCAGCAAGTAGTGATTATTACTTATATTTAGTATTGTGCTGCAGGTTCTACCAGTGCAATAAAGCAAGGAAAGGGAATAAAGCCTTTTTAAATATAGGCTGTCTTATTCACAAATGATACGATAAGCTTTGTAGAAAATCCTACAGAATTTACAAAAAAGCAACTAGGATTAATAAATGAGCTTAGCCAGGTTGCAGGATATGAGATCAATATACAAAAAAGACAATTGTATTTCTATATATTGGAAATGAACAATTTGAAGTGAAGTTTAAAAACAATACTATTAATAGTAGCATCAAAGAATATGATCAATTTAGGGATAAATTTGATTTTAAATGTGTAAGACCTGTCTACTGAAAACTATAAAACATTGCTGAGAGAAATTAAAGGAGACCTGTATAAATGAGAATAAACTAGACACATAGATTATAAGACTTATTATTGTTAACATGTTAGTTCTCCCCAAATTGAGCTATAGATTCTGTGTAATTTTGGAGAAAACCCAGCATATTTTTTTTAGAAAGATGATTCTAAAATTTATATGGAAATTCAAAGAATCTAAAATAGCCAAACCAAAACAACTTTGGGAAAGGAGAACAAAATTGGTACTATTCTTTTTCAAGACATAAAGTTATAGTAATCAAGACAATGTGGCATTGGTTTAAAGATAGATAGATATATACTTGAAACAGAATAGAGTCCAGAAGTAAACTCACATGTAAAGGTAGTTGATTTTTTAGGAGGGCCTGGGTGACTCAGTAGTTTAAGCATCTGCCTTCAACTTGGGTCATAATCTCAGGGGTCCTGTGTCTGCAGGGAGCCTGCTTTTCCCTCTTCCTTGGCCTCACTCTCTCTCTAATAAAATCTTTAAGAAGCAATAATAATAAAATAAAGGTAACTGATTTTTTACAAAGATGCTAAGGAAATTCAATGGGGGAAAGAAGGATCTTTTCACTAAATAGTGCTGGAACAATTGGAGAGCCATACACAAAAAAGGAAAAAAGTAAAAGGAAGGAAGGGAGAGAGGGAAAGAACAACTACTTCAACCTTTATGCCACACCATATATAAAAATTAACTTGAATCACAAATCTTAATATATTAGTTAAATAGGTTAATATCTATGTTAAATATCTATTAAGTTAAAACTTAATAAATAAGTTAAATAGAACTTAGAGAAAACATGAGAAAAAAATCTTAGGGATCCTGGGTTGGGGAAGATTTCTTAAATATAACAAAAAACATAAGTAAAAAAGAATTTTTAAGTTGGACTTCATCAAAATTTAAAATTGGCTCTTCAAAAGACACTATTACTAAAGATGAAGAGGCAAACAACAGAGAAAATATTTGCAGTACATGTATTTGATGGACTTGTACATACAGAATGTATAAGGAACTGTTACAACTCAAAAAACAAAGTGCTTTAATAGATGCTACATCAAAGAAGATAGATGGGTATCAAATAAGCATATGAAAATCTGCTCATCACTGCTAGTCATTAGGAAAATACAGACTAAAACCACAATGAAATAATACCACATACCCACTAGAATGACTAAAATTCAAAAGACTCTACCAAATGATGATGTGGAGGAACTGACACTTGCATAATTTACTGGTGGGTATATAAAATGGTACGCCCGCTTTGGAAAATAGTTTGGTAGTTTCTTAGAAATTAAACATAAACCATATGATCCAGTCATTTCACTCCTAGGTATGTACACAGAGAAGTAAAAGCATATGTCCAAACAAAAACTTACTTGTGAATGTTCATCAGAAACAATCCAGATGTCTGTTAACAGGTAAATGGATAAACACATGGTGGTGTATCCACACAATGGAATATACCACCCAACAGTGGAAACGGAACTATTGATACGTGCAACATCAGAATTAGTGTGCTGAATGAAGGCAGGCAGGCTAAAGAATGCATTGTATGATATATAGTATAAAACTCCAGAAAATGCAAAGTAATCTATAAATCAGTGGTTGTTTGGGAAGAGGATGGTATGAAAATGGAGCATGTGGAAATTTGGAGGCGTGATGAATATCTTAATTATGGTGATGGTTTCATCACATCATATGTTAAAACTTACCAAATTATATACTTTCATTATAAAATGTGCAGTTTATTATATGTTTCATTTCAGTAGAGCCATATTTTAAAACAGTAAAGAAAAAAGATGTATTTGCCTAAATGTCAGCAGTTATTTTCCTTTGTTTAAATCAAGTACATAAAAATATAATACATAATATTTGTTAAAAGTGTGTGTGACTCTATCCATTTTTTTTTTTAATTTTATTTATTTATTTGACAGAGAGAGATCACAAGTAGGCAGAGAGGCAGGCAGGGAGAGAGAGAGAGAGGGAAGCAGGCTCCCTGCTGAGCAGAGAGCCCGATGTGGGACTCGATCCCAGGACCCTGAGATCATGACCTTAGCCGAAGGCAGCGGCTTAACCCACTGAGCCACCCAGGTGCCCCGACTCTATCCATTTTTAAAAGATTATCTTTTGTTATTTTTTATCATGTATCATTTTTTAATAGAACAATCATGTTTTTAAAGTCATTTTTAAAAAGATTTTATTTATTTAATCATGAGAGACACACAGAGAGAGAGGCAGAGGCAGAGCAAGCAGGGATCCTGATACAGGACTCCATCCCAGCACCCTGGGATCATGACCTGAGCCAAAGGCAGATAGATGCTTAATCATCTGAGCCACCCAGGCACCCAGAACAATCATGTTTTAAAAGCCTGGCCCTGAAAGCTGGGAATGAGAAGGAAGGAGAGTAGCTAATGGTACAGTTTGGTTGGAGGGCATATTTTCCTAAATATGGGAGTGCTTTTATTATACTTTTTGGCTTCGGACATAAGTAAAGAAGAAGCTGCAGGTAGAGAAGATAAAAGAAGTGGAATAGGAGCAGAGTCCTTAAGAGTAGAGAGACAGTGGGATCCAGGAAGCTGATGAGGCTCCCTGTCTCTAAGACTAGAAGAAGGAAATGAGATTAGTGTATATGTATATATATGGGTAAATTTGTATGCCCTGGGGCAGAAGGGTAACTGTCCCCAAGCCATGTTATTTTTAGTGAAAATAGGAAAGTATCCTACTGAGAGGAGGAAGGTAGGAATGAGAGGCTTATAGTAAGGGTTGAAAGTTTAGGGCGGCCATAAAGGGGAAGAGAAGAGAAGAATCTGACTGGGGACATGTGTACAAGATTATTGTCAAGCAAAGCTTCTGTCACATACTTGGTGTGTAAGAGGACCTCAGTACTTTCTGTTTTCCTAGAAAATACCGAAATAAGCATTCCAGTTAGAGTTGTAGATTATCAGTTTATGCTGCCTTTTCTAGATCTGCACTCTTTGTTATAAAGGGGAAACTTTTCAGAAAAGCAGAATTGTTTTTGAAACAAACATGGGATTGTATTATACTGTTTTTTCTTCTGTAGCTTGCTTTTTTCCACTTCACAATGAGTCTTGAAGATGTTTCCTTGTCAGTACACTTAGATGTCTCTTTTTTATTTTTTTTTAATTTTTCAAAAATTCTTTAATGATTTTATTTATTTATTTGACAGAAAGAGATCACAAGTAGGCAAGAGGCAGGTGGGTGGTGGGGGGTAGCAGGCTCCCCGCTGAGCAGGGAGCCTTATGTGGGGCTCGATCCCAGGACCCTGGGATCACGACCCAAGCCAAAGGCAGATGCTTAACCCACTGAGCCACTCAGTTGCCCCAGATGTCTCTTTTTAAAAAACTACTTGTGTTTTTCTCATTATGGATATACCATAATTTATGTAGCACTGTAAGTCATTTCTAACTTATTACTATTAAATAGTGTTATTTTGAACATCTTTGTATATATCTAAAGATTGTAGATGCTTTTGCGCATGTACAACTACAGTTGGCTCTCAAGCAATGCAGGAGTTAGGGGCCCTTAAACTCTATGAAGTCAAAAATCTGTGTGTAACTTTTGACTCCTCCAGAACTTAACTACTGAAAACCTACTGTTGACTGGAGCCTTACCAATAACATTGAATGTTTTTATTGATTAACATATATATTATATGGTACATAATACATATATACATGCTATATGTATTATAATTATATGTATTATATTATAATATTGTAATACATATGTTATATGTATTATGTACCGTATTCTTGCAATAAAGTAAGCTAGATAAAAGAAAATATTAAGAAAATCCTAAGGAAGAGAAAAATACATTTATAGTACTATATAGTATTTATCAAATATCTGTGCATAACTGGACCTGCACAGTTCAAACCTGTGTTGTTCAAGGCTCAATTATATTGCTGAGGCTAGATAACTCAGATTATTTTGTCAAAGATAATGAACATTTTACATTTCGTTCGATACTGTCAAGTTGCTGTTCAAATGGTTATATCAGTTGACTCCCACCAATTGAGATAATTCACTTGCCTCACCAAAAAATAGTATTATTTCCTTTTATTTTTGACAATCTTGTGGCCATAAAATATCTCCTGTTTTAACTTTACATTTCTTCATATTAGTAAAGCCAAGCATTTTTTGTATCCTTATAGGCCATTTCTATTTCTTATGTGAATGATCCATTTTTATTGCCTTTCTAACTGATTTACAGGAGCTCTTTAAGTGTTGTGGATTTTTGGTCTCATATGTGTGACAGGTATTTGCTTCCAGATTCCTAATTCTAGGACAAGTTTTAAATTTTGATATGTTTAAATCTTTCATTCTTTTCCTTGATGATTGGTGGATTTTGAGTCTTGCTTAGGAATGCCTTCCCCACTTCAAGATTATGTAGATTTCCACCTAAAACTTTTATACTTGGTCTTATTTGTCTATTTTTTATTTCCTTAATCTGTCTGGAATTAATACATGTAAATGATATGAGGAAAGGCATTATCATTTTAAATTTAGTAACAAATAAATAATACAGAATATTTTCAGGTAATTAATTCTGGAAAGATAATAGAGACAGCTTTCACTTTGTGAAAGTTATTTAAGCATCAGCTTCTTAGAAGAAACATTTTTGTAATTCCTTTTGTATGTTCCAGTTTGTAAAGAGGCCACAAATTGTGAAGTTTATTGTAGGGTGAAGTTGCTGCTAATTAGCGTTCACTTTTTTAAAATAAGATCATTAACTTTTCCATCTAATAAAGAAATTATTAGAAGCATAGGTTTGCATTTCCCAATTTTTTCAATGTGTGACGAACCAAGCAGATGCATGTCTGATAGCAGTCAGTCCTTGCAGGTATTCTAGGTCATAGTTATGGCAGATCTTTCAAAAAATAAGTTATTTGGGGGCACCTGGGTGGCTCAGTGGGTTAAGGCCTCTGCCTTCAGCTCAGGTCATGATCTCAGGGTCCTGGGATCGAGCCCGGCATCGGGCTGTCTGCTCAGCGGGGAGCCTGCTTCCTCTTCTCTCTCTCTGCCTGCCTCTCTGCCTACTTGCAATCTCTCTTTCTCTCTCTCTAATAAATTTTTTAAAAACCTTAAAAAAATAGACAAAATTTAAAAAAATAAGTTATTTGTACGGTAATGAAAATGCAGAGAAGGGAGACAGAAGGAGAAAATAGCAGGAGGAGATAGGAAATGAAAGAAATTTTTTTAAAAAGACAAGGAAATCATTGAGAGAACAAAAACAGAAAAGGGAAAACTAAGAGAAGTCATCTTTTTTCTTGTGAGAGGACAGTTTATGCTGTCCCAGGCAATCTTTCAAAAATTATCTCGGGCCTTATGAATAAGAGCAGCAATGTGGTTTTGTTGTTTTGTTTATTTTGTTTCTGTCTTTGTTTTGGGGACGAGATGGACTTCTGCAGTCCTGGTGAGTACCATCTTTTGTCTTTTTCATTTTTAATTTTTTAATCTTTTTCATCATGATAAGTGTTCTTTTTAATGCCCATCTCCCTTTTTCCCCACTCCCCCCACTCACCTGAGCAAAATAAGTCGGTCAGACAAATGCCATATGATCTCACTCATATGTGGAATTTAAGAAACAACAGATGAGCAAAGGGAAAAAAGAAAAACAAGCCAAGAAAAAGACTATTAATTATGGAGAACAAACTGATGGTTCCTGGAGAGGAGCTATTATCTTTTTTAATAGGCTATTGGATGTACACTGTTAAATGCATTTGGGTTTCTTGGAATCATGTTTCTTTATTATTTCCTTTAGGCAACTGAGAATTTTGAACCAGCAACTTAAAGAACAAGGAAAAACCCAAAAGGCAACTGGTGCTCTGGAATGCAACCTTGAATGTAGGTAAAAGAACTTTAAGAACTGATAGTAAATTCTTTGTTCTAGAAATACTGGTAAAGAATTGAGCTTTCTTAATTACTTTGTCTTAAGAAGACTTTTAATTTACATTTGAAAAAATAGGAATAATACATATTATTAAAAATTAAAATAGCCCAGAAACAAAAATAAGAGATCTGTGGTATTAGTTATATCCACAATAGCCAAAATATGAAAAAAGATACGGTGTTAAAAAAAAAAGTGGTGTATACACACACACACACACACACATATTACTCAGCCATCAAAAAGAATAAATCTTGCCATTTGCAATGACATGGATGGACCTAGTGGAAATTTTGCTAAGGAAAATAAGTTAGAGAAAGACAAATACCATATATAAAAAAGAGACAAATATTATATGATTCCACACATATGTGGAATTTAATAAACAAAACAGATGAACATAGGGGAAGAGAAGGAAAAATAAAATAAGATTAAAAACAGAGAGGGAAGGTGCCTGGGTGGCTCAGTCGGTTAAGTGTTTGCCTTTGGCTCTGGTCATAATCCCAGGGTCCTGGGATTGAGCCCAACATCAGGCCCCTTGCTCAGCAGGGAGCATACTTCCTTCTTTCCCTCTTGCTCTATCAAGTAAATTTTAAAAATCTTAAAAAAAAAAAAAAATACCCAACTAAAAAAGACCAGAGAGGGAGGCAAACCATAAGAGACTCTTATCTCTAGGAAACAAACTGAGGATTGCTGGAGAGGCAGTGAGTGGGGGGATGGGGTAGTTAATTAGGTGATGGGCATTAAGGAAGGCATGTGATATAATGAGCATGGGGTGTTATATGCAACTGATGAATCACTAAATTCTACACCTGAAACTAATAATACACTATAGGTTAACTAAATTGAATTTAAATAAAAGAATTTTTTATAAAGCTCTGTGCTATTATATCCCAATAAGACATGTCTCCTGTTCATGTAGAATTGATCTGTTTCACAAATTCTGAGTTCCTACCGTGTGCCCAGCACTAAAAGAACTAAAATATGTGTATTTTTTTCTTTTTTAAAAATGAGATTACACTGGATATGGTCTTCTGAAGCTTACATTTATTCATTTAATATGTAGTGGATAGTTTTTTTTTCCAGGTTTTTATTTAAATTCCAGTTAATTAACATGCAGTGTAATATTAGTTTCAAGTGTAGAATTTAGTGATTCATTACTTACATACAACACTCAGTGCTCAAGTGCCCTCCTTAATTCTCATCACCCATTTAACCCATCCCCATCCACCTGCCCTCCAGCAATTCTGTTTGTTCTCTATAGTTAAGATTCTATTTTATGGTTTGCCTCTCTTTTTTTTTTTTTCCCCATGTTCATCTGTTTTGTTTCTTAAATTCCACTTATAAGTGAAATATGGTATTTGTCTTTCTCTGATTGACTTATTTTCACATAATACTCTCTAGCTCCATCCATGTTGTTGCAAATGACAAGATTTCATGCTTTTTGATGGCTGAGTCATATTCTGTGTGTGTGTGTGTATGTGTGTGTGTGTGTGTGTGTGTGTGTATATACACCATATTTTCTTTACCCATCCATGAGTTGATGGGCATTTGGGCTCTTTCCATAATCTGGATATTGATCATTCTGCAGTAAAAATCGGGGTGTATGTATCCCTTTGAATCTATATTTTATGTCCTTTGGGTAAATACCTAGTAGTGCAATTGCTGGGGTATAGGGTTGTTCTATTTTTAACTTTTTGAGGAATCTCCATGCTGTTCTCCAGAGTGGCTGCACTAGCTTGCATTCCCACCAACAGTGTAAGAGTGTCCCCCTTTTCTCTATATCCTCACTAACACCTCTTGTTGCCTGTGTTGTTAATTTTAGCCATACTGACAAATGTGAGGATACATGTTGTTGTAGTTTTGATTTGGATTTCCCTGATGTTGAGTGATGAGGATTTTTTCATGGGTCTGTTAGCATCTGTATATCTTCATTGGAAAAATGTCTATTCCTGTCTTCTGCCCATTTTAATAAAACTGGATTATTTGCTTTGGGGGTATTCAGTTTGATAAGTTCTTTATGTATTTTGAATACTAACTCTTTATTAGATATGTCATTTGGAAATATCTTCTCCCATTCCAAAGGAAAACCTTTTAGTTTTGTTGATTTCCTTTGCTGTACAAAAGCTTTTACTTTGATAAGGTCCCAATAGTTTATTTTGCTTTCGTTTCCCTTGCCTTAGAAGACCTATCTAGTAAGAAGTTGCTACATCCAATGTCAAAGTGTTTGCTTCCTGTGTTCTTCTCTAGGATTTTGATAGTTTCCTGTCTCACATTTAGGTCTTTCTTCATTTTGAACTTATTTTTGTGTATGGGGTAAGAAGGTGGCCCAGTTTCATTCTTTTACATGTGGCTGTCCAGTTTTCCCAACCCATTTGTTGAAGAAACTGTCTTTTTTCCATTGCACATTCTTTCCTACTTTGTTGAAGACTAGTTGACCATATAGTTTTGGGTTCATTTCTTCATTTTCTGTTCTGTTCCACTGATTTATGTGTCTTGTTTTTGTGCCAGTACCATTGTATCTTGATCACTATGGCTCTGTAGTATAACTTGAAGTCTGGGATTGTGATGCCTCTAGCTTTGCTTTTCTTTTTCAAGATTGCTTTGGCTATGCAGGGTCTTTCGTGGTTCCATACAAATTTTAGGATTGTTTTTTCAAGTTCTGTGAAAAATGCTGGTGGTATTAAGATAGGGACTGAATTAAAGGTGCAGATTGCTTTGGGAAGTATAGACAGTTTTTTTGAAGATTTTATTTATATATTTGAGAGAGAGACAGAGAGAGCATGAGCAGGGCAAGGGGCAGAGGGAGAGGGAGAGAGATAAGCAGACTCCCCACAGAGTATGGAGCCTGACATGAAGCTCAATCCCAGGATGCTGAGATCACGACCTGAGCCGAAGTCAGATGTTCAATCAACTGAGCCACCCAGGTGCCCTGGAGTATAGACATTTTAACAATAATTGTTTTTCCAGTGTATGAGCATAGAATATTTTCTATTTTTTTGTGTCACTTTTAATTTCTTCTATTAATATTGTATAGTTTTCAGAATACAAATCTTTTACCTCTTTGGTTAGGATTACTCTTAAGTATCTTATGGTTTCTGGTGCAGTTGTAAATGGAATCAATTCCTTGATTTCTCTTTCTGCTGCTTCATTGTTTGTATATAGAAGTGCAACAGATTTCTGTACATTGATTTTGTATCCTGCAACTTTACTGAATTTGTGTATCAGTTCTAGCAATTTTTTGGTGAGTCTTTTGGGTTTTCTAAATACAGTATTATGTCATCTGAAAACAGTGAAAGTTTGACTTTTTCTTTGCCCATTTGGATCAATTTTATTTCTTTGTGTTGTCTGATTCCTGAGGCTAGGACTTAAAATCCTGTGTTAAATAACAGTGGTAGCAGTGGACGTCCCTGTCTTGTTCCTGACTATAGAAGAAAAGCTCTCGGTTTTTCCTCACTAAGGACTATATTAGCTGTGGGTTTTATAGGGCCTTTGTTATGTTCAGGTATGTTCCATCTAAACCTGCTTTATTGAAGGTTTTTATCATGAAAGGATCTTGTAGTTCTGTGCTTTTTCTGCATTCTATTGAGAGGATCATATGGTTCTTAGCCTTTCTTTTGTTAATGTGGTGTGTCACGTTAATTGATTTCTGAATATTGACCACCCTTGCAGCCCAGGAATAAATCCCACTTAATTGTGGTGAATGATTCTTTTAATATACTGTTGGATACAATTTGGTAATATTTTGTTGAGAATTTTTGCATTCGTGTTCATCAGGGATATTAGCCTGCAGTTCTCTTTTTAAGTAGAGTCTTTGTCTGGTTTTGGAATCAGAGTAATGCTGGCTGCATAGGATGAGCTTGGAAGTTTTCCTTCCATTTCTATTTTTTGGAATTGTTTACGAAAAATAGGTTTTAACTCTTTTTTAAATGTTTGGTAGAATTCCCCTGTGAAGCCATCTGACCCTGGACTTCTGTTTCTTGGGAGATTTTTGATTATTGCTTCAGTTTCTTTGCTGGTTATTGGTATGCTCCAGTTTTCTATTTCTTCCTGTTTCAATTCTGATAGTTTATATGTTTCCAGGAATTTATCCATTTCTTCCAGGTTGTCAAATTTGTTGGCATATAATTTTTCATTAAAATTCTCTTGTAATTATTTGCATTTCTGTGGTGTTGGTTGTTATTTCTCCTCTTTAGTGATTTTATTTATTTTGGTCCTTTCTCTTTTCTTTTTGACAAGTTTGGCTTGGGGGTTATTAATTTTATTATTTTTTTTCAAAGAACCTCTCCTGGTTTCATTGATCTAGTCTACTGGTTTATTAGCTTCTATATAATTTATTTTTACTCTAATCTTTATTATTTTCATTCTTCTGCTGGCTTTAGGCTTTGTTCATTGTTCTTTTTCTAGCTCCTTTAGATGTAAGGTTAAGTTGTTTGAGATTTTTCTTGCTTCTTGAGGAAGGCCTCTATTGCTATATACTTTCCTCTTAGGACTGCTTTTGCTACATCCCAAAGGTTTTAGACCATTGTGTTTTCATTTCATGTGTTTCCATGTATTTTTTAATTTCTTCTTTAATTTTCTTGTCGATCCATTCATTCTTTAGTAATATGTTGTTTAACCTCCATGTGTTTGTGGTCTTTCTAAAGTTTTTCATGTGGTTGACTTCAAATTTCATATCTTTCATGGTCAGAAAATAGGCATGGTGTGATCGCAAATCTTTTTCTGCTTTTTGAGGCCTGATTCGTGAACTAGTGTATGATCTGTTCTGGAAGATGTCCCTTGTGCACTCAAAAAGAATGGGTATTCGGGGGCACCTGGGTGGCTCAGTGGGTTAAAACCTCTGCCTTCGGCTCAGGTCATGATCCCAAGGGTCCTGGGATTGAGCCCCGAATCGGGCTCTCTGCTCCGCAGGGAGCCTGCTTCCTCCCCTCTCTCTCTCTCTGCCTGCCTCTCTGCCTACTTGTGATTTCTCTCTGTCAAATAAATAAAATCTTAAAAAAAAAAAAAAAAAGAATGGGTATTCAGCTGCTTTGGGATGAAATGTTCTGAATATATCTGTTAAATCCATCTGGTCCAGCGTGTCATTGAAAGCCATTGTTTTCTTATTGATTTTCTGCTTAGATGATCTGTCCATTGATGCAAGTAGGGTGTTAAAATCCCCCATTATTATATTATTATCAATGAGTTCCTTTATGTTTGTTATTAATTATTTTATGTTTTTGGATGCTCCCAAGTTGGGGGCATAAATATTTACCATTGTTGTATCTTCTTGTTGGATAGTCCCTTTATTATGATATAGTGTCCCTCATCTCTCTCTCTCTTTTTTTTTAAATTTTATTTATTTATTTGTCAGAGAGAGAGAGCACAAGCAGAGGGAACAGCAGGCAGAGGGAGAGGCAGGCTCCCTGCTGTGCAAGGAGCCCTTTGTGGGATTTGATCCCAGGACCCGGGGATCATGACCTTAGCTGAAAGCAGATGCTTAACCTACTGAGCCACCATGGCTTCCCATCCTTCATCGCTTGTTACAGTCTTTGGTTTAAAGTCTAGTTTGGGGGTGCCTGGGTGGCTCACTTGGTTAAACATCTGACTTCAGCTTAGGTCATGATCTCAGGATCCTGGGATTAAGCCCCAAGTGGGGCTCTGCACTCAGCAGGGAGTCTACTTCTTCCTCTCTCTCTGTCCCTCTCGCTACTTGTGTGCTCATGTTCTCTCTCAAATAAAATCTTTTAAAAAAGTAAAACAAAAAAAATGCAGTCTAGTTTGTCCAATGTAGGTGTATTACTACTCTGGATTTCTTTTGACATCATTTGCATGATGTTTCTTCTTCCCCTCTCTTTCTTTCCTCTTCTTCTTTTTTTTTTTTTTTTAAAGATTTATTTATTTACCTTAGCATGCAGAAGTCAGGGGAGGGGCAGAGGGAGAGAATCCTTAAGCAGACTCCCTGCTGAGTGCAGACCTAGACACAGGGCTTGAACCTGTGACCCATAAGATCATGACCTGAGTTGAAACCAAAAGTGGGATGCTCAACCATCTGAGCCACCCAGGCACCCCTCCATCCCCTCACTTTCTATCTGCAGGTGTCTTTAGGTCTAAATTGAGTCTCATTTTTTTTTTTTTTTTTTTTTTGAGTCTCATTTTTTTTAATCCATTCTGATGCCCTACATCTTTTGATTGGAGCATTTACTCCATTTACATTTAGAGTGATTATTGATAGATATGTGCTTAGTGCCATTTTATTACTTGTTTTGACATTGTTTCTGGAGATTTTCTCTGTTCCTTGCTAGTCTTTGTCACTTTTGGTCTTTCCTTCTTGCTCAGAGTCCCCATTAATATTTCTTGCAGGGCTGGTTTAGTGTTCATGAACTCCTTTAGTTTTTATTTGTCTGGGAAACTCTTTCCCATTCTATTCTGAATGTCTGAATGATACCCTTGCTGGATAGAGTATTGATTGTTGGTTGCAGATTTTTCCCATTCAGCACATTGAATATATCATGCCACTCCCTTTTGGCCTGGCAAGTTTCTGTGGGAGATCTGTAGCTAGTCTTATGGGTCTTCCCTTGTAAGTTAGGGACTTGTTTTTGTCTTGCTGATTTTAGAATCTTTTTCTTCATCACTAGATTTTGTAGATTTAACTAAAAATCTGGTGCTGGCCTGCTTTTGTTGATTTTGGTGAAAGTTCTCTCTGCCTACTGGATGTCTGTTTCCTTCCCCAAATTAGGGGAGTTTTCAGCTTTTATTTCCTTAAATAAATCTTCTGCCTCCTTTTCTCTCTCTTGTTCTGGTATTGCTATGATGCAAATGTTATTACATTTAATGGAGTCACTGAGCTCCCTAAGTCTACTCTTGTGATCCATCATTCTTCTTTCTCTCTTTTGTCTAGCTTCATTATTTTTCATAACTCTATCTTCCATATCAGAAATTCTGTATCAAAATTTATCTAAGAAAGGTAAATTTCTTATTTGTTCCTCTGCCTCTTCCATCTTTGTGGTCATTACATCCAGTTGGTTTCAAATCTCAGATATTGCATTTTTCATTTCTGTCTGATTGTTTTTTCACTCTTTTACCTCTGTGTGAGGACCTCCCTGAAGTCTTCCATGCTTTTCTCAAGTCTAGCAAGTATCCTTATGGCATATTACTTATATAAGTTTCTTTTTTTAATCTGTTTCAATTACATCTCTGGCCATGATCTTTTCTTGCTCTTTCTTTTGGGATGAATTCCTCTATCTTGGCATTTTATCTAGGTCTCTTCTACTGTGTGTTAGGAAAGCTTGTGATGATTCCTGCTCCTGAGAGTAATCCTTTATGAAGAAGAGGTCATATAATGTTTAGTCCAGGACCTGGTGCTTCAGGGAGCATCTCTGATGTGTGCCACATGCACTCAGGTGCTGTGTTTGGTTGCTCTGTCCCTCAGGTCAGTTGTCTGCAAAGGTTCTCCTTACCTGCCATGAACAGTGCTTGAAAGTTGGCCAGAGTATGGCGAGTTTTAGTTAGGGACTGCTTGTTAAATGAAACTTGATGCCACTTCCACTAGAACGAAGCCTTGCAGAACCCTAAGTTGGTAGACATATACGTGCAGGGGTTTATGCTGATCTTCTGGGAAGATCTGCTGGACCTGATCCTTTAACACACTTGTCCAAGAAAAGCAGTACCAGTAGAGCACAGGAAAGGACTTGGTGTAAGCAGGTTAGGCAGCCAGTGTTGGTGCTGTGCTGTTTTTGGAATTGGTTTATGCTGAGAGCTGGGGGAGGGAAATGGTGCTAGCCAGCCCCTTTGTTCTGAGAGAAGGGAGTCAGTGCTTGCTGCTCTCAGGGAGGCCCTCTCAGAAGAGTGAATACTTTCCCCTTATGTGTCCTATGCATTTTTCAGATTGCTGTTTTTACACTCTGGGTTGCTTGCCTGCCTTGCGCTGCTGGAACAGCACAGTGCACTTTGGGCTCTGTTCTAGCCAAGCCTGCTGACTTAAAACTCCAAACTTTGGGGACCTGGTGTGGTAGAGACCTCTGCTGGTCTTTGGGGGAGGGTCTCTGTGCACTGGGACTAATGCAGGTTTGACCCAGAAGGGCTGTTGTGCCAGAGGACAGGGGTGTGGGATTTGGAGCAAGCTGGTTAAACAGCCAGTGTCCTGGTTAGCGGCCCTCAGCAGGTGTCCAGCAGGTGTCGCTGCACCTTTGCTTAAGGGTGGGTGAGGAAAATGGTGCCTGCTGGCTCTTTTGTCTGTAGAGAGGCAATACCACCTCTCAGATGCACTCCAGAAAGTAAAAACAGCCTTTCCCTGGGCCCCTTAGGTGTTCTTTAGATTGTGCTGTGTGCCCTGGGATTGCTTGCCTGCCTTCTCTCCAGCAGTAGGGCAGCACCCTCAGATCTCTATCCCAGCCAAGCCCAGGGACCTTTAAAACTCCAGTCTTTGAGCCCCACTGGTTGCAAAAACTCATAAAAATCAGCCCCTCTTGTTTTCCCAGCCAATGGCTTTGGGGAACTGGTCTCCTTGTAGGTATCCCTGTGCACTCCAGTTTCCCACACCTTCCTCTGCAACCAGCGCTCCCTTCCCTCTGTAGTACCTGCCACCCTCTTCTCCCCCAAACCATGCCTCTCCACTTCCTCCCTTCCTCCATGTAGCCTCTTCTCTCCCTCTAGTTGCACAGTTTGTTCTATCGGTCCTCAGATAAATTTCTTGGGTGTTCAGAATGATTTGATAATTATATAGCTGTGTTCAAGGGATGAGGCAAGCCTAGGGTCCTCCTGCTATGCCACCGTCTTAGCTCCCTGCCCTAATGCCCTAATTAAACCTATAATGGGTATTTTTCTTTCTGTTTAAGAACTGTTTGGATATTCTGCTTATGTGGTTCCATCCTTCAAATACTCTATTGGTATTTGAAGTTCTCTGATGATCATTATCTAGGGTATCTTCCCAGTGCAAACCATGCTGCAGTAAAAATCTTATACATATGTCTTTGTGCACATTGTGAGCATTTTGTAGATTATAGTTGTAGAATTACTGAGTCAAAGCATATATACAGTTGCAATTTTGACAGATATTGCCAAATTATGTTTATGGATCATCGAGTTTAAAATAATAGAAAAAAGCGGGGGGGAACCTACAGCAGAGGAAAAGATGAGAACTGTTTGTTTTTGTATTCTTGGGATCTTTTCCTAAGCCTGACAAAACTCAGTTGCCAGAAAGGAAAAGATGATAAAATTTGTCCTCTGAATTTTTTTTCATTTTTCTGAACAGCAAAATTATAAACGCATTTAAAACACATCAACAAAATGGGGAAAATGTTTTCATCATATATTATATGACAAAGGCTTAATTTTCTTTACATATAAATAGCTCTTGCAAAGTAATAAGAAAAATATGATCACCCAACAGAACACATACTTCATGAAACTGCTCATCTTCACCAGAGTAATTTTGGAAAAAGTCACTCTGGTTCCCCTATGAATAAACAGTGGGGGTGAGGATGGGTGGGAAAGGAGGCTAAGATAGGAAGTGGGGAGATTGGTGATTGCCGTTGTAAGTAGTTAATCTCTTTTTAGTCTCTGCTCATTTACCTTATTGTTCCCTTGAGAGCACTTACTGCTATTTATAATTACTTGTTTGTTATCAGCTCTTTGAGAACAGGGACCATGTCTCCTAATCACCACTGTACGTCCAGATTCTAACACCATGCCTCACATATAGGTCTTTATTCATTAAGTGAATTGTGCCATATACTTCTATAGCCATTAAAGAGAATGTGATAGATCTCTGTCCCTGTACGTATCAGTCTTACGGGGAGGAAAAAGGCACTGTTAGAAACTATGGGTACAGTATGATTCATCTCTTTTTAAATATGTATATTATATGCATGAGTACTTTTCCAGAAAGATACCAAAGTTAATAGTGATTGCCTTTAGGAGGAGAGCAGAGGTAGGGTAGTGAGGAAGACTGTTCACTGAGAATCACTTGGTATCATTGGTATCTCATCACGTTTGAATTTTATTTTACTCTGTGCATGTATTATTATTTCATTAATAAAGGTAAAAAAATGTTAATGCCCCAGATATCAACTAGAGAAAAAAGGTATGACTTCTGCATCAAATATTAAAAATATATTCAGTATTTACATAGAATTACTATGTAGTAGTACGTAGAACTACTCCAGCATATAATTCTTAAGCAAAACCAGTAAATTCCAGATCTTTTCTTTTTTAAAAGCAGATCTTTTTCAGGTTTGTGCTTTTTAAATTCAAGCAGCAATTCTTTGATCTGTTTTTTCTTGCAGTGTTTTCCCTTCAGTCATTGAATAAGTCCCTGCAAAACCAATTACAAGAGTCACTGAAGAGCCAGGAATTACTACAGAGTAAAAATGAGGAACTTTTAAAAGTGATTGAAAATCAGAAAGATGAAAACAAAAAATTTGCTGGTATATTTAAAGAGAAAGATCAGACTTTACTTGAAAATAAACAACAATTTGACATTGAGACAACAAGAATAAAAATTGGTATGTATTTGAATTGTAGTTTTGGTCACAGTTTTTAAAAAGAATGAAGAAACTGAAACTTTTTTGTGGTTTCAGAATTGGAGGAAGCCTTAGTCAATGTGAAAAGCTCTCGGTTTAAGTTAGAAGCTGCTGAAAAGGAAAATCAAATTTTGGGAATAACATTACGTCAGCGCAATGCTGAGGTGGCTCGCCTGAGAGAATTAACCAGGTAACGTTGACTTTTTTTGACTAACATACCTCTTGTCAGATTATTTATAGAATAATCATTTTAGAAATGATTTTAGCCTGCTCTCTTTCCCCCTTCGCTCTTATTTTGTTAGTAATTTCTGATGATGTTTTCTTCGGCTCTAGTTAGATATGGAAATGCCAAACCTGGCTCAGTGCCTTTCTAAACCATGTGATTCCAGGAAAAGGGCTCTTGTAAGGAGCTTCAGCTTTTTGTAGGTAAGCTGAAGACTAATTTAGCAAATGGTGGGGAGCCCTCTGGCTCTGAAGCCAGGGAGAACTGAATGGAATCCCAAGCTCTACCATGTACTGGCTGTGACTGTAAGCAAGTCATTGACCCTCTGTAAACCTCAGCTGTGAAGTGGGGCATGATTAGGGTTGATGGGAACACGAAGAAATCACTCACATGATGCTCTGAACACAGAAACCCTCAGGCCAGGTGATCTCAGGAAAGTCATTTAGCCTTTTTGGGCCCCAGTCATTTCAACACGAAAGTGAGGGAGTTGGCAGCAACCCCTAAGAGCCCTTGCTTCCTTAATATGTCTTTTCTTTTCTTTCTTTCTTTCTTTTTTTTTTTTTTTTTAAGATTTTATTTATTTATTTGACAGAGAAAGATCACAAGTAGGCAGAGAGGCAAGCAGAGAGAGATAGGGAAGCAGGCTCCCCACTGAGCAGAGAGCCTGATACAGGGCTCAATCCCAGGACCCTGAGATCATGACCTGAGCTGAAGGCAGAAGCTTAACTCACTGAGCCACCCAGGCGCCCATAACACGTCTTTTCTTAAATCAATAAAATCACCCCAATTTTTATAAGATGTGTACTTTAAAAGTTCAGTTTTCTCTTGAGACATTTGTTAAGAATTGGATTTCCAACTACTTATTTAAATACTAGAGGAGAAGTCAGTGATTTTAGGCCTGAATATCATCAGATCTGACCATGCATCTGAATGATCCTGGAGGTTCATAGTTCCAAATACTAAACAATTTTGAATATAAAATGATCTCCTTTATATTTCAAATGAGAAGATCTGTTTTGAATTACGAAGTTCTAGGAAAATAGATGAAACAGTGATATGTATGTATATATATAATTTATTAATTTAGTTTTATAAGCATATTTGAAATGATTATATATAAGCTATGTTAATATAGAAATAATGCTTTTTTCCACATTCATATTTCACTCAAACTCTTATTGAACAATGGGGACAAGCAAAAGACACTATATATCCATGTAGTGTTATAATTAATTGGGCTTTGGTCAGAGTTTCTAAAATGTTGACTTATACCACTCTTGTTCAAAGTAAAGTGAGAGAATGAAAGCCTTTATAAAGTCACCAAAGGAAAGCATCTCCTCTTTTTGAAACTCTGTTTCAAAATGAAATGAAATGAAAACTGTTATTATCAAATATTTATGGTAAAATAAATTTTAAGGTAAAAGAAGCTAGTCACAAAAGACCACATTTTATGATTCCATTTAATAGGAAATGTTCAGAAGAGGCAAACCCATGGAAACAAAAAATAGATTAGGGGTTGCCAGTGGCTGGGAGAAGAGGGGAAGAAGTGGGGAATGAGTGCTAGTGGGTATAGGGTTTCCTTTTAGGTGGTGAAAATGTTCTGAAATTGGATAGAGGTAACAATTACATAACTCTATGAATATACTAAAAATAACTCAGTCATACACCTTAAAAGGGTGACTTTTATAGGATATAAACTTTTTCTTGAAAATGCATTTGGTATATTGTCTATTTGGAAAAGAAAACTAGAACAGCAAGTCAGCATGGTCAGATTCCATGAGTGGTTGCGTAGGTGTCGCTGGGGGCTTCTCCTTATATAAAGGGCATGGTGTTCAGCTTCTAGCAGAAAATGCAATGGATGATCTAGTTGCCTGAGAATTTACTTTTAGTCTCACAGTCTTTACTTCATACTACTAAATCTAGCTCCTTTGTGAGCATGAAATCAGAAGCTGGTGTAATCTTTTATTTATTATGTACTTTGATTTTTTTCCCCAATGTCTTCTCCCTCCCATATCTATTATTTTATTGATCCTCATCTATGATGAAAAGATTGTAATATCTGCATTTTCATGGATGAGAAAACTGGGACCATGTAAGTTCAATGTTGATAGAAAGTTAGTAGCAGAGCTGGGACTGAAACTCACATCTCTTAATCCCTAGTCAGATTTGCTCTCACTCTTGCATGTGACATGTCCTTAGCTAAAATAGTTTATTCCTGGTAACAACTCCATGCCTAATTTAGTCTAAGTGAAACTTAATGCATTTTTTTTTAACCTGAGAGATGGAGGAGTAAAAAAGTGGATTAATTTGCTTATTCATTTATTCAATAAACATGTATATTATACTCCAGATACATACGTGTGAAATACAAAAATATTAAATCATTTTAGTTGCTGAATATCCATGTCATCAAGTTAAAAGCTTATTCTAGCACTTTGAGATGGATATAGGAAGATACATCCTTTTTAAAGAATAAACTTGACTGAATGCTATTTAACATGTGTGGTGCATTTGTGAAGAAAATTAATAATAAAAATGTAAGGGCAGTTTTCATAGTAGTAGTATAATTATTGTAGAAATTAGCATAAATGGAAGCCCAAGGAAATGAGGGGACTCGCCTGACTTTCATAGCTCATTGGTTCCCAAGCTGGTACCTGAGCCAAGATTTTATATTCCCTCTTCAGCCTCGCTCTTTGTTTTATTTTTTAATTTTAAAGATTTTTATTTATTTATTTGATAGAGAGAGATCACAAGTAGGCAGAGAGGCAGGCAGAGAGAATGGGGGGGAAGCAGGCTCCCTGCTGAGCAAAGAGCCCGATGTGGGGCTCGATCCGAGGACCCTGAGATCATGACCTGAGCCGAAGGCAGAGGCTTAACCCACTGAGCCACCCAGGCCCCCCTTGCTTTCTGTTTTAGAAAACATAGCTTCTTTCTGACAGAAGAGGAAGTGTTTTTTAGAGATTCTTCTATCTCTGTAAGAGATACCTTTGTACCTGCTCATTCTTTCAAAATAACAATCTGCCTTTTCTAGTGGTTTTTTTTTTAGGAATGAAAAGGATTCACTTGCAACTAGAGCCTTTTCTTAACATTCACCCTAACATAGAAGCATAGGAAATGAAAAAGGTTGTTACTTCTTGTATATTATCTGCTTTTAGAAGAGACTGTGTCTAAAATATTAGGTGGAAATGTTTTGGTCTCCTTAAGACTCTGGAGATTTTCCTGTCATGTGTTTTCCATTGTTGTAAAGGACCTTTGCTTTTCACACTGGGCATAAATCCAGCACCAGGACTACTAACTCACCCATTAGATTAACTGGCCTCTTGAAATGATTATAGAAACACAGAACGTCTTACAGGGCTTAGTACTACCCTTACATTTTCTGAAGATTTCAGTAACAACTTCAAAATCTAAGTATACCCACAGATGGCAATTTTTGCTTTTGTCAAAACAAAACAGAGTTCGTTTTTGAGCTAAATTCACCCATGTTGGTGATTTATAGTATGTTTGGTGTTACCCTGTGCAATTTAGTTATTTAGGAGCATCTCCAGTACTATAGCTGGGCTACTGTGACCATGTTAACTTTACTTTTGACAGAGGGTAATGCAGCAGTATCTGACAATACAGCTAAATCTTCATGTTCAACTAGCCCATCCTTCTTCCCCATAGTCATATGCCTCGGTAAGATAGGTGTTTGTTTTTTGTATGTGTTTTAGATAGTCTCTTAAAGGTTTCACAGAATTTCTGAGTGCCTTTCTCAGGTTGTTGAGGAGGGATAAAGGGACTAGTAGGTACATATATGAATTCTAAATAAATATCCTAAACCAGTTCTTAAAAAATATCCTCAACCATCTCTCCCTTCTTCAACCTTCAGTAATTTTGAAATACATCCTTATCACTTTTTCAAAATTTTACTACATGTTCTAAAACCATTAAAATGTGAAGGAAAATTAATATATTTTCATTAAACAAGTGGTAAATATTCTTATAGCTTCTAAGAACACTCTTACCAGTGCTGATACTTATTTAAATTAGTATATTTTTATAAATAGCTGAGAAGAAACCTTGAATGTCTTATTATAAAGATGTGTCAGTTTTCTAAGCATTAAAAATCAGCGTGTTTAGGTATATCCCACATAATAGAAACAAATAAATCTACTTTTTAGCTATTCAGGTGTTTATATCTCTTCCTTTAAAATTTTGACGTACTGTCATTTCTTTACTTACGGAGATTTTTCTTTTAGTTTCAGAGACAATGGTCAGTGACGTTTTTGTTTAAATCAGAAGCTTAGTAATTACTGTTAATTTCCAGAGTCAAACTTACTTTTTTTAAAGATTTTATTTATTTATTTGACAGACAGAGATCACAAGTAGGCAGAGAGGCAGGAAGAGGGGAGGCGGCAGGGCGGGGGTGGGGGAAGCAGGCTCCCTGATGAGCAGAGAGCCTGATTCAGGGCTCGATCCCAGTACCCTGGGATCATGATCTGAGCTGAAGACAGAGGCTCTAACCCACTGAGTCACCCAGGCGCCCCGAGATGAAACTTATTAATGTCATGTCCATTTCTTCCCTTTTTTGTCACTGATTTTGTTCACAGCAAAGATAAAATTTTTATTTAATTCTGGAAAGAAACCTCAATATAAGTATTCTTTCTAAAAACAAATAAAATGAAAAGTCCAGTATATAGACAGATAGAATTAATTAGTGGTTGATTATTCACTACAGCATTTTTAAAAGGTTCGTTCATATAACATAGATTTTGTCTTTAATAATAGTTCATTAGCTTCTTGAGAGAGGTATGAGAAAAAGTGGTTAGGAGCCATTGCCATTTGAAGAGCAGTCAGAACTCAAATTATGTTTAAGATGATAGGGTAAGCCAGGTTAAGCCAGGTTGGAAAAAAATTTGTTTTTCCTTTTGTAGGAAAAAAAAAACAAAACCCACTCATTCTCTATACAGAGATATAACCACTGCTGTTTAATATAGAGATTTCCTTTTAGTATTTTGTTTGGATATGTGTGACTATTTTACAAAAATAGTATTCTATCCATATTATTTATTGTCTGCTCTTTTAAGTTTAATCTTATATAATGAACATTTCTCCATCAGTGAATATTCCTTACAACACAACTATAAATGGCTATGGTGTGATTACAGCATAATTCAATCATTCTACTGTATTTGAAGATAAAGATAATCCATCTATTTTCTATTATAAATTCTGTCTTTGTAAGTATATCTTGGGGTGTAGCCTCCTGCTGTATATATGTAGGATAAATTCCTAGAAGTGCAAATTATTGATCCAAAAATGTGGGATGTAGAAATATTTAAGACTTTGGATGTATTGCCAGTTTGTTCCCTGGAAGGGTTATACCAGTATACACTCCCACTAGTAGTACCTGCCTCTTCAAACTTCTTTGATAGTGGGTATTAATCTCATTTTATCATGTTAATTTGATAATCTAAAAAAAAAAAATCACATTTTAAAAATTTGAACTTCTCCAGTTAGAATTTGAACTTTTAAAACATGCTTACTGGCTAGTTGTAATCTTTTAAAACTACCTGTTGATGTCCTCTGTATCCTTTCAAAATTTGATGTATTTCTTATTGATATATAAGAACTTATATATGATTCAATTCAAAAAGACCAAAAGCTTGGTATAAAATGGCTTTAATAGGACTACTAATAAAAGCTGCTTTCAAATGAACACCCAGAGATCCTGAAGCAGTGCTAATAAGCACTTTACCCTCATAGTTTATTATTTGATCTTATCTGATTTTCATTGTAATTCTGAAGTAGATATTTTCATTTTGCAGTTAAGGAACTTGAGATTCAGAAAGGTTGAATGACTTGCCCAAGATCACAGCTAGCGATAGGATTAGATTCCATTCCTGTCTGACTTCAGACTCTAAGTGGTTTTTCTTATATCACACTTCTCCTGGTACCTAGCTGTTGCTCATGCCTAATTATATCCTATAACTATCTCTAACGACCCTTTTTCCCCCAGGATTGTTCCAGTGCCCTTTGCATATATATTTTGAATGGAGAAAAATAATTTCATTACTAACAGAATCCATACCATTTTGCAATGTTGCGCAAGAATAAAACATTTCATACCCTAAGAGAAAAAGTTCCTAAACCTGTATTTTTAAATATCATTATATTAGATTTAATATAGACCAAGATCTTTTAATCATTTGTTATTGTAATTTACTAATTCCAGATGCATTCTGGGATTTTGTGCTTTTCGTTGCTTTTTTCCTTGTTACAAACCAGGTGCTTGCTTCAGATCCTTTCTTTTAAAGATGACGTATAAATAAACAGGTAAAAAAAGAATAATTAGTGTACTAAATTATTCTTAACAGAACTTTACAGAGCAGTATGGCAAGGCTTCTTTCAGATCTTAGTATGGACAGTGCTCGCTCCAAGTCCGGGAACAATCTTACAAAATCACTTCTGAACATTTATGAAAAACAACCTCAACATGACCCAATCCCTGCTCATAGTTCCATAATGAGCTACCTAAATAAGTTAGAAACAGATCACACTTTTACACATTCGGAGCCACTTTCTGCCATCAACGATGAGGAGAACATGGAGCCAGATAGACCTTATGAAAGCGTTCTGCCCTCCAAAGGCCCTCAGCATAGTCACCCAAGGAACGCGGAGGAAGAAGCAGCCCCTGGGATCGGGTCTCCCCTTTCAGAAGAGGATACTGTTGAGGAGAGTGAAATCACAACTCTAATAGACCATGAGTGTACTCTGGATAATACAATTTATATTCCATTTGCTAGAAGCACTTCTAAAAAGAAATCACCACTATCTACGAGATTATCCCCCCAGCCACAGATCACTGTGGCTTCGCCACAGCTGGTCAGCAACAGCGGTCTTGCCTCTGAAAAAGAAAACAAATTGCGTGCACCTAGAGTCTGTTCCTCTTCCAGAAAGGAAGCCGAAGATGCACCTGAGAAACTAAGCGGGACAGCTGATATGGAAGACAAGCAGCTCCTCAAGAAAATAAAGGAAGCCATCTGCAAGATCCCGGCTGCCCCCGAGGAGCCGCCAGGGCTGGCTGTGTGTCCCCGCCCCGCCACTGGTCAGAGCAGCAGCTTTCAAGTGAGGGGGAGTGCTGTCTCCGACGGTAGCTTTTTAAATTCGGACTTGACGTCCGACTGGAGCATGTCTTCTTTTTCAACGTTCACTTCTCGCGATGAACAAGATTTCCGGAACGGCCTGGCAGCCCTGGATGCTAATATTGCCAGACTCCAGAAGTCCTTAAGGATGGGTCTCCTGGAGAAATGAACTCAGAAGAAAAAGGGATGGAGTGCTTCTTTTTAAGAATAGACGTTGGCTACATTGAATGTATATTTTAAATTCTGTAGAGAAATGATGTTTTATATTAATTATGTATGATAATTGTATGAATAATAAATTTATTATTGGAATATATTGACATTCTGGAGTTTATATAAACAAGTCATCTTAAGAATTGTTAAGAGAGGAGAGTTGTAGATAACTGGGTAAGTATTCTAAGTAATATTTTATTTTAGTACTTTGCTCTTAGAGGTTTTTTCTTACCCTGCTGGACTAAGGATCCAGGTCAGAAGGACTCTCTGGTTGTCCTAACAGATGGTAGGAAGGGAGTCTCTGGGTATAATTTATTGTATTCAAACTAGGCTTTCTTTTCTCTTTCAGGATTCCTGTTTGTTTGGGGGTTTTGGGAGGGGGGTTGAAGGTTTTTTGTTTTTTTTTTTTTAAAGATTTTATTTATTTATTTGAGAGAGAGAGATCACAAGTAGGCAGAGAGAGAGAGGAGGAAGCAGGCTCCCTGCTGAGCAGACAGCCCGATGCGGGACTTGATCCCAGGACCCTGAGATCATGACCTGAGCCAAAGGCAGCGGCTTAACCCACTGAGCCACCCAGGTGCCCTCCTGTTTGTTTTTTAATGGCATTGTGTTTTTATACGGGATGCTCTGTGCTGCAGGCTAGTGTTGTTGGTGAGACATAAAAACATTTCTTTTAAGAGAAAAATGCCAGTATCTCCATCTCTTAAAAAACGTTGATTGGTCCAAGAGAATATAGATAACATCCTAAGTTAGCATATGGTTTCTTAAAACGTTGTCATTTTTATTTATTTTTATCCTTCATGGATGTTTAACGCCTATAAAAAGTAAAGTCCAACTGATAAGGAAATGCTAATAGATAAGTCTTAATTTGGGAAATTTGGTTTGTTTTAAATAAATGAGAAATATTTGGTTTTTGTCCTTATTATATTTGAACATAAAGGAGTTTGTACATCTTGCGCTGGTTATAATTCTGCCTTTCCAAACTAATTCCTTTTCAGCCCTTGAGCTGAGAATGTTCTCTGTTTTATGAATAATATGAACTAAGCTAGTCTCTGCTTCTCTCTACTAGCAACTCCTTAACTACTCAGTACCACCTCTGTCCGTGCAGGCAGCACACCGGAGCTGTTAGAAGCCCAAGCCCTGTGCTATCACTAATACTTCCTGGTCTCCGGCACATGTCTTCCCGCACACTGTTTGGGCAGGCCTCATCATTAAAGAGTTCTGCCGGCACCAGGACCACCTCCTCCTCCTGGTTTTTAAGTGTTGGTGCTACAACTTCTGAAAGACCCATATATAATCTCTTTGACATGTCGAGATTTTATAGGTAGGGATTTATTATGTCTAAAAATATTAAATGAACTTTTAGTTTTTGTCATAGAATTGTCCATTAATATTTTAACGTTTCTTCCAGTATTCATAAATTAATTCATTCGGAGGTGACAGTCCACAATTCTTTAACAGCATAAGTTACAAAGTACAGCTCGGAAATTTAAAACACAACAAGGAAGAAAACATCGTTCTCCTAAATATTCAGTTGTTACTCATATGCAGAAGTAAATTCTTAAGATTATTATATGATAATACAAGAAGAGTATTGTATTTTGCCCTTAACATAGGACGAGCATGCCTTTGTGCAAAGGAAAGTATTGAATGTTTATGGATTCACTTAATTAGGGGTTAACAATGTGATTGAAAAACAAATGAGGGTGCCCCTGGGTGGCTCAGTCAGATAAGCAGCTGCCTTTAGCTCAAGTCCTGATCCCAGGGGAGTCCCTGGGAGTTGGAGTTGGAGTCCCTACTCAGTGGGGAGTCTGCTTCTCCCTCTGTCCCTCCCCACCATTTGTGCTTTCTCTTTCTTGCTCTCTCACTCTCTCTCTGTCTGAAATAAATAAAATCTTTTGGGCACCTGGGTGGTTTAGTCAGTTAAGTGTCTGCCTTCAGCTCAGGTTATGATCTCGGGGTCATGGAATGCAGCCCTACTGCAGGCTCCTTGTTCAGTTGGGATCCTGCTTATCCCTCTCCTTCTGCCCCTCCTCCCCATTCGTGCTCTCTCTCTTTCACTCAAAGTCTTTTAAAAAAAAAAAAAAGAAGAAAGAAAAGAAATGAGACTGGAAAAGTCCTCAGGATGCCTTACCAGGAGCTTACTATTTATTTAATATAAGACACACACATGGCATAGAAACATGAAATAATTTGATTAAATCTCAAGGTGAATATGATTCTAGCAAAAAGGATGGGATAGACAATGAGCTTTACAAAAGTTTAGACTAGAAGGAAGCCTACAAATGGTACAGAAAGACCTAGAAGAGAAGAAACTTCATTCTGATGTTTTAAGAACATGTAGGATTTGAATATCCTGCAAATATCCTCACAATATTTATCTGGTAAAGAAAGTATCACCAAAACGTGGGGCTTAAGTAGTATATTAAGAGAATGGTGGGGCGCCTGGGTGGCTCAGTGCATTGGGCCTCTGCCTTCAGCTCGGGTCATGATCTCAGGGTCCTGGGATCGAGCCCCGCATTGGGCTCTCTGCTCAGCAGGGAGCCTGCTTCCTCCCCTCTCTCTCTCTCTGCTTCCCTCTCTGCCTACTTATTCTCTCTCTGTGAAGTGAATAAATAAAATCTTTAAAAATAAAGAATGGTAAGTACACCAACCTGACTAACAGAGGGATCAAGGTTACTACAGTTGACTCTTGAACAACACAGGGGTTAGGGACACCCAACAACCCCTCTATGATCAAAAATCCATGTATAACTTGACTCCTGAGAAACTTAACTACTAATAGCCTGCTGTAATCTAGAATCCTTACTGAATATAAGGACCTATCTAGCAAGAGGCTTCCATTAAGGTTAAACAATAACCTTGTTGTTTAACCCTTAAACTGTCCCTGCTCCCCTTCCCCCAGGGGACTTACTTAAAAACAAGTCCTGGAAACCAAACCTAGGTAACAAAGCTCAAATACAAGGGTGGGTCAGGCCAGGTGGAGACATCCGATCAGTGGGGGGATGCATACTGTCTCCCTAGTTACCAAGGAGTATGGGCCCCTCTCTTTGGACACCTTTTGGGTGCCAATTCTGACCAAGGTGATAGGCTGGTTCAAATGTCTACTAGGGTAAATTGTAATTCAGTTGGTCACCTAGCATCACTGGGCAGCTTTCTCTGTGTGTTACAATTTCATTGGCTACCTGTGTGTGGCCAGACCCAACCGCATGGCCTTTGCCCTTAAAAGCTAGTCTGGGAAACAGAAAGGTCGCCCTCTCTGTGAGAGGTGTGGCCCTGGCCGGTCAGTTTGATTCTTGATGCTTGCCGTGAAATAAAGCTTTGCTTGACCTTCGCTTTATATCAGTCTCACTCCTTTAATAACGGACCCATTTTGGGGGGCATAATACTGATAACATAAAGTTGATTAACATTTTTATGTTACATGCATTAATATACTGTATTCTTAGACTAAGCTAGAAAAAATGCAAAGAAAATCACATTGACTAGAAAATATATTCACAAAGCGATATTATATTTACCAGAAAATCATGTATAAGTTGATCTGCATAGTTTTTGTTTTGTTAAGATTTTATTTATTTATTTGTAAGAGAGAGAGAGCGAGTACAGGCAGACAGAGTGGAAGGCAGAGTCAGAGGGAGAAGCAGGCTCCCTGCGGAGCAAGGAGCCAGATGTGGGACTCGATCCCAGGACGCTGGGATCATGACCTGAGCCGAAGGCAGCTGCTTAACCAACTGAGCCACCCAGGCGTCCCGATCTGCACAGTTTAAACCTGTATTCAAGGGTCAGCTGTATATGATAATGGCAACAGTAGATGATGAGCACAATTAGAAGAGTTAGGGTCAGACTAGAATGTCCTGAGCTCCAGGCTGAGGAATAACCATTAACCATGAAGTCTTAAGTGTTTGGGTATATTTGGTGGTAGTGGTTTGTTTTTAATTGAGGACCACCAGATAAAACTGGGTGTTCTCAAAGTTGCATAGAGTGATTGTACCTAAAGAGTAGACGTGGGGGAGGCTGGAAACCTCCTGGAAAGCTGTGGCAGTAGACCAGACAAATTGACAAGCCTTTGGCAATAAAGGTGAAAAAGGAGAAACAAACAGAAAATTTTTCAATAGGCTTGGTGACTTAACAGAAAATGAAAGAGAGAAATCAAAGATGACTCCAAGTTCTTCGATTTGATCAGTTTAAGTCACACTGAGCAACATCTCAAATGAAAAAGTTCGTGGTCAAGTTCCAAGTCTTGATAACAGTACTGATAATGGAAGAGTGGGATAAAAAGGAAAGAAAGTATGCCTGTTCTCAGTAGTCCTCTTTAGATCCTCACGCAAGAAGTTAGTGTAGCTGCCTCTTCATAGTCTCAGAAGGGTCAGTCTGGCTCCAAATCCCAGCCCCTTCACAAAGCCGTTTCAGATGTTCCAGAGTGTGAAAAACAGAGTAGTGGAGTATCCCCCAGCCTCTTGACAGAGTGAACTTAGTGTCTCCTTGATAAAAATTGGGTGTAAGATGGGAAAGAATTGTCCTCAAGCATTTTGTAACTGTTCTGTCCTCTCTTGGATTGGTGTAGGTAATGTACAAACGTCACAATGGATTTGGTATTTGTGATGAAAATACCGAAGATGAAAGAATCTGGTTCTGTGACCAAGTTTAGAGATCCTAAGGGATAAAGAAACTCAAGAAGTACTTCGTACACATTCTTCCTTTATTGTCCCTTGGAGTTGAGTAAATCTTGCAAAAATCTTTTCTTTTCATTAATGACATTTATGTCAAGTGCCTTAAAATTCATAAAAGCTGCCTCAACACCTTGGAAAGGAGGGCAGAATTGCAACGCCCAGTTAGATAGAAAGGGCATGTGGCCAAGACACAATTTACCAAGTATGTACTCCTCACATTGTGGGGCGACCTCTTCAGCTAAGATTCCTTCATTCAATGAATAAGTGAAATGAAAGCTCTAATATTTGCCAGGTACTGTTCTGGGCTCTGAGAATACAACAGTAAATACGATCTTCTCTGCCCTCAAGGAGCTTACATTATAGTGGGACACAAGAAAAGGAACATGAGTGTTTAATACTGTGAAGGAAAAAAATGGGAAGAAGCCAAAGATGACGGAATTGACTTGTGTCCATTATTTAATTAAGAAGCCCCTTCTCAAAAACTATGTTTAGCAATCTAGAATTTAAGCATGTCACCAGATAAAGCTGGATTTGATTTGTGAGCTAACACTCTCTTAATCATGTTTTAGATCTGTTAACTCTCAGTTTCCTTCTGCTCAGAATTGCTTAAATTTGCCTTATATCTTGATGATGTAGTATACCACTTGTAGAGAACTGGGCACATTTTTTTTTTTTTTTTTAAAGCAGCTGGCCTGAACAGGACCTCCCTGAGAATTATCAGAGATGGTAAGAAGTTAGGGACTTCTTTTGCCTTTTTTTTTTAATTTATTTACTTATTTGACAGAGATCACAAGTAGGCAGAGAGGCAGGCAGAGAGAGAGAGAGGGAAGCAGGCTCCCCGCTGAGCAGAGAACCCGATGTGGGGCTTGATCCCAGGACCCTGGGATCATGACAGGAGCAGAAGGCAGAGGCTATAACCCATTGAGCCACCCAGGTGCCCTGATGTTAGGTATTTATAAAGGGCTTAAGTTGAGTTTTTGAAGGGACTTTAATAAAAGTCATCTATCTCATTGTACCCAAAGAAGGAATCCATTCTACAGTGATACCTGCAACTGGTAGGATCTCAAGTGCACCGTATGTATTCCTTTTGCCTGGACCACCCTTTCATTCCTCCGGACCTATTCTTACTCATTTTTCATACCCATGGTACTACTACTGTACTTTGTATATGTCTCTGTCGATGCATTTATCTGTTTCCATGTCAACCTCTCCCACCCTGTATGCTACTTGCTTTTTTACTTTTTTTAAGATTTTTATTTATTTGTCAGAGAGACCACACAAGCAGGGAGAGTGTCAGGCAGAGGGAGAAACAGGCTCCCTGCTGAGCAAGGAGCCCGACTCCGCACTTGATCCCAGAACCCCGAGACCATGACCTGAGCCGATGGCAGACACTCAACTGACTGAGCCACCCAGTTATTTGTTCATACTTGACACCTCTTATGGCATTTGGTGCCTATCATATAGTAGACAGTTCATAACAAGTGTTGGATTTTGCTAAGTCCCTGGCAAATGGTCATCTCGCCTTCACTTGATTTTCCATTGGTGTTGGTAAGTTCATGCAACAGTCTGTAGCTTTATTAGACATACCTAAGCTCCTGGCATTAGCTTCCCTGTATTTTTTTATTCTTTATTCCCATTGTTAACTTCTGAAGCAAAATCCACTTGTTTAGCAAATATCCACACACTACTGATATTGTGAAGAAGCCACAGATTTTTTTAATATTTGTGGGGGGGAGATATAGGGTGAAGCATTTATTTAATTCTGTCACCATTGCAGGGATAATTTATCCTACCAACCTACCTTACCAGTTTGTGGGAGGGATAAATGGAGGCAAAGCACTTTGAAAGCCAGGGCACTACATAAATCGGTGACATACAACACTGAAGGAGCTCTCACCGTCCTGCTTTCCTCGCTTGATGTCCTCCAGTTTGTCAGTGTCTTAAAACTTAAACCCAGCCATGAGCAGAGGAACTCCAGATGTGATGTTATCAAGCAGAATTGTTATCAAGTTATCAAGCGCCTAGTGAGAGGGACACCTGGGTGGCTCAGTTAGTTAAACATCTGCATTCAGCTCAGGTCATGATCCCAGGGTCCTGGGACTGAGTCCCGCATCTGGCTCCCGGGTCAGCTGATCAGCTGATAGTCTGCTTCTCCCTCTGCCTATTACTGACCCTGCTTGTGCGCGCTCTCTCTCTCTGACAAAAAAAAAAAAAAAAAAAAAAAAAAAAAAAAAAAATTACAGTTAGATTACCACTTCCTATGATTTTATTAACGTTTTGGCCATTATATTCCATTACAGATCATATTAGGGCTATAGTCCTTTCTAGATGGTATTCGCATTGTCATTCTTGGTGTTGAGTGGCATCATGTTAGGACAGCTCAGGGCAGCCCAGGTCCTTCCAGTCTGGTTAGAAATGAACCGTTCCTCAAAGCTCAGGTTCTGACCAAGCAAGTGGTCTCAGCTGCCCCAGAGGCAAAGTTCACACTTCATCACAAACTCACCTGTGAAGCCAGGTCTGCAAGAGGCTGCAAAGAAAGGTGAAAAGAGGCAGGCAGAACCAAGAGACTTAGGTTTAGGTTCTGCTACTGATTTTCTGTGTGAACCTTATTTTACAGTTATAAAATGTGAGGATTTGACTGAAAGTTCTTTGGTCACCTTATGATTTGACAACCCATTTAATAATTGCAGTCCAGCATTCTGACTAGGCATCTTTCAATTTCGACTACTGCTCAGGGTATTTAGAACTTTATATGAAGTAGACAGGTCATTTTTCCCTGCCAACAGAATGGTCTTGCCAATTCTAGAGAAGATTTATAGAAGGGAGGTCATTATTTGCCATCTATTGATTTTAAAAAGTTGCAATATTACTGGTATCTCTATTAATTCTTTCTCAGGACTAACTTTTGAACATCACCATTTCTATTAATATTCTCTACTCAGAAGTTTGAAGTACTCCTGGTATAAAAAAGATTGTGGATAATTTTTGCTTTATTTTTTACAGGACTTTTACAGGTAAAAGGGACCTTATGATTGATTCTCTAGTCCAATCTCATTTTTAGAATATGGAAACTAAAACCAAAAAATATTAAAAACACTTGCTCAAAACCACACCGCTAATTCTCTGAATAGATATGCTGATTTTTCAGCCTACTTTCTTTACTCTTTTGTCTCCCTGATAGCAGCTAACTCTTATGACCACTTGGGCCCTAGGGGTCCCAAATCTGCCACCAGAATCTAGCTGTGTGCCTTTCTTTCTCTACTAGTATAGTCTAATAAGGAATTTTCCTCTGGAATTTATAATGAGAATTAAATAAGATAAGTAAAAACTGCCTTGTGAATTGTGAACACTAAATAGAAGATAATATCACTATATATAATTGATCCACATACATGTGTATGTACTGTACTAGATACTCAAGGTTTTACCTTTGCTTTATGTAAGGCACACAATGTTTGGTTTTTATTTAATTTTATTTATTTGTCAGAGAGAGAGAGGAGTGAGAGCGAGCACAGGCAGTCAGAGTGGCAGGCAGAGGCAGAGGGGGAAGCAGGCTCCCTGCCGGGTAAGGAGCCGGATGTGGGACTCAATCCCAGGACGCTGGGATCATGACCTGAGCCGAAGGCAGTCGCTTAGCCAACTGAGCCACCCAGGTGTCCCTGGGTGGGCACACAATGTTTTTTAAAATCTGTTTAGCATGTGGCATAATACTAGTAAAACAATCCTCCCACCTGTCACTTGGCCAATTCCATCAAAAATCATGATTTAAACCTGTGTTTAGGGACACCTGGGTGGTTCAGTCGGTTAATCGTCTGCCTTCAGCTCAGGACATGATCTCAAGTCCCGCTCAGCAGGGCCCTGCTTCTCCCTCTCCCTCTGCCCTCTCCCACCCCCTCATGCTCACTTGCTCTCTCACCCACACTTTCTCTCACTCAAATAAATAAAATCTTTAGGGAAAAAAAAAAAAAAGCTTGTGTTTAAAGTAGATGGAGAAAATTCCATGAGTTTTTCTCCTATCGACACTGGCATTCACAGTGAGTTCTGACATTTCCAGGACCCCAGCACTATCATCTGCTCTGCCCAGAGGGTAAAAGTGTTCATTTCTCAATGGGCACTTCAAGAAGATACATAGAGGTATCACAAACTATATCCAGGGGGGACCTTTGGTCCCCTTTGGAGTTGTAGGCTTACACACTTGTTCAGATCTATAACAAGAAAGGTCCACTGCTCAGCAGGGAGCACACAGCCAAGGTACATATTTTTTTACCCTACCATCCTTTCCAGATTATTCTGCACTTGGCTGTGAGCTCTAGGCCCAGAATGGGGTAGGATACAAGAATCAAATATTTTCAAAGTCAGCAGCTCCAAAACAAGCAGAACAGACCCTCTTGGAGGGTAGTAGTTTGTTTGTGGTTTGGAGAGAAGAAAGGAGTAAAGGAAAAATAAGTTTTCAAAACCAGAACCTCAATGAATGGAGAGAAATTTTTTTTTTTTAGGTCAGTACCATCAGACTGGCTGTCTTAGGATAGGGAGATTGGTAGAAGATGAGACACAAACTAGAGCAAGTCAATAAATAAATATTTGAGTAAGTAGGTCTTCACTATTTACAGCAATGACCTATATGCCACCCCTCCATCCTTCCCCCACCACAAGGCTAATGATCTTTTTTTTTTTCACTAGACAACTGAGCCTCTGTCATCACCTCTCCACCTCCATCCCCAATGGATTAAAAATCCATCTGATCAGGGACGCCTGGGTGGCTCAGTTGGTTAAGCAGCTGCCTTCGGCTCAGGTCATGATCCCAGCGTCCTGGGATCGAGTCCCACATCGGGCTCCTTGCTCCACGGGGAGCCTGCTTCTCCCTCTGACTCTGCCTTCCACTCTGTCTGCCTGTGCTCGCTTTCGCTCGCGCTCTATCTCTGACAAATAAATAAATAAAATCTTAAAAAAAAAAAAATCCATCTGATCAGATTTCTGTAATAATGGATGACTAACATATAAAACAACTCCTTCAACCCCTAAGTTACCCAGAAAGAGTATGAGAGTATGAGAATTTAAATTGTAGTTTTGTATCTTTGGCCAAAGTTTGAGAAAAAGTCATGATAGATCATTGATGAGTATAAGACACTGAGGCAATAATATTTAAGTCTGTGGATAGGTTTATTTTAATAACGGTGCATTAGAAGAGCAAGAGCTCTGGATCACAAGTTAGTTGGTCAAGAGACTGTCTTCATATTCTATGGGACCTTCATTTACGATTTATCGTATCTCTGCTGTGTGCTCCACACTGAGCCTGTAAAGGTAAATTAGATAAAGTGTGCCTCTGAGGGACCCAAGGCCCCAGAAACTGCCAAATGTGGAGATATGATCTCAAATTCTCTCCAACTCAAAATGCTGTTTTCCAAGGAGGAGTTTCCAATAACAAAGGAACTAGGCCTGTAGGTCTGACAGACACTCAAACCATGTTGGCATCGTACAGAGTTTTAGCTTTGCATTGCTGTTGTTTCTTTCTTCTTTTAGTACTCAGATCTTAGGTGTCCTCCCTGCTTATTTTTCTCCTGGGTGATGTCACTTTCAAAGAGTAAATTTGTGTGCTGCCTGTATGAGGACTTGAATATTTTAATTTCACCCTTTTAAACAATATCTCATCACTTAAACAACAGTTTCCATTGGATGTCAATGTGAAAATGGTAGTGTACAGTTGCTCTTTTCCCTTTTGCAGTAATGAAAATGAACAAGAGGAGTACAGACTCCATCTGTGGGGGAAAGCGGGAGACAACTCTAAATCAAGCCTCAGATTAGGATTGCCAAAGCGGGGGTGTTCAGGCAGGGTGCAGATGAGAGGGAAATATAGGGTAGATGCTAGGACTCTAGATACAGGAAGTGCTAGCAAAGCACACACTTTCTCAATGAGGAACAGCTCACCCAACAAGAGAAGTTTTAAATCCTTAGTTTATGATGTGGGAAAAAGATCCATTGGGGGGAAACCTACATATACCTATTACCATGTGGAGAAGAAACACTAAACAAATCAGGGCAGAGAACACTTGAGTATTAAGGAAAATTCCAACCCTTCTTACACACAAGCATTCTGCAGATAGGCAATCCAGGGAAACTTTCCTCATGTGCTTCAAAAACTAAGTCATCAAGAAGGACCAGCAGAGGATCTAAACTAAAATATTTTGAGGGGAAACATGAAAGAAATAGGAAAATGAAACTGTAAATTAAAAACGCATATCAGAAAAATGGTGCCAGAGAGTAAATAAAAGTTGTGGCTAAATATTTGGCCGAGAAAATTTTTTTAAAGATTTTATTTGTTTATTAGAGATAGAAAGAGTGAGTGAGAGAGAGAGAATGCACACAAGCCAGGGGAGGGACAAAGCAGCAGACTCCCTGCTGAGCAAGGAGCCCCATGTGGGATTTGATCCCAAGACTCTGGTATTAGGACCTGAGCCAAAGGCAGATGTTTAACTAACTGAGCCACCCAGATACTCTTGACCATGAATTTTTTAAAAGTGGATTATAAATAGCTGTTTACTCAAATCAACAGCATTGAGCAAAGAAGCAAGAGCTTAGGGACAACATGAGACAATAGGAGATGAAGCAGGAGCTAATAAAGCTTAGGGAAGAAATAAAAGGCAAAAATTAAGCCATCTCAGAAATGAAGGGAAAATCGATCAATTTAAAACATAGTTATGATATAAAACCCTAGCTTCAGGTTTATTTTCCTTCAACACTTTGCATATGACACTACACTGTTGTCTTCTGACTCCCAATCTGGCCATCAAGAAGTCTGTCATAGGGCGCCTGGGTGGCTCAGTGGGTTAAGCCGCTGCCTTCGGCTCAGGTCATGATCTCAGGGTCCTGGGATCGAGTCCCATATCGGGCTCTCTGCTCAGCGGGGAGCCTGCTTCCCTCTCTCTCTCTCTGCCTGCCTCTCTACCTACTTGTGATCTCTCTCTGTCAAATAAATAAATAAAATCTTAAAAAAAAAAAAAAAGAAGCCTGTCATAGAACAGATCCTTACTGCTTTAAGGTTGATATAACTTTTTATCTCTAGAAGCCTTTAGGATTTTCTCTGGCTTTGAGACAGTGTTGTATGTGTGTGTGTATGGTTTTTTAATGTCTCCAGTTAGTGCTCTATGAGCTCTTTAAATCAATAATCTTACATATTTTTCTAATCCTTGAAAATTCTCAGTCAATATTTCTCCCAGTATTTCCTTGTAATTTGTTTTCCTCTCTCTTTCTGTGATCTCTACTAAGTTTTTACTTCAAACCTTCATGTCTCTTAACTTTTCTTTTATTTCTGCCTTCTCTTTGTCTAAATTTATGAAAAATTTCCCAATCTGGTCTTTCATCTCACTAATCTGTTCTTCACCTATATCTATTTTGCTGACAAATTCTTTTACTGAATTCTTAATGTCATTTGTTATATTAGAGGAACAGTTTGTTCTTCCTTATAATTGCTTGTTCCTGTTTCATATTTCTAATACTCTCCCTTATCTTGTTCAATATATTTATTATGTCTCTTTTAAATCTTTGCCTGTCCAATCTATTAATTCTGTTCTCTTTAGTATGGACCGTTAAGTATGTGCACCTTGTTTATCATTGCTTCCCCATATAATTTCACATTACCTTGGGAATAAATAGCTACCTAGACAAGGAATGCATACCTGGGAGAAAAGACTGAAATCCATACTCTAATCTAAAACCTCTCTTGAATTCATACAACGTATATGATGTTGTGAGGTGTCGTGAGGTGGTGGTCATAAGGGCAGGGAATAGTCCTTAAACTGATGAGTTGTTTTCAGTCTAGATGTGATCACTCCTTATTTACCTACCCACAAGAATTGGCTTTTCCTGTGTCCTCCCTCAGCACTTTTTCAAGAGTTTCCTCTCTTAGGACTGGGAAAGGAGTAAGGACTGCTTAAGGGTCAAAAACAATGACCTGCACCTGTTGTTAGCCGCTCTCCACTAGCTAGATCCCAGCTCTGCCATAATATTATTTTTTTTAAGATTTTATTTATTTATTTGACAGACAGAGATCACAAGTAGGCAGAGAGAGAGGAGGAGGAAGCAGTCTCGCCACTGAGCAGAGAGTCCCATGTGGAGCTCAATCCCAGGACTCTGGGATCACAACCAGAGCCAAAGGCCAAGGCTTTAACCCACTAAGCCACCCAGGTGCCCCTTATTATTCTTATATCAAGTAGCACTGTGCTGGTGTTACTTCTGCCCCACAGAGGTGTTGAGGGGAGCAGTGACTCACCCAGAACAGTGTGGAGGAAGGAAGAAAAGACAATAAAAGTTTTCTTCTACAACCTGCCTTCTGCCTGACCTTCTTTTATTCTAAGCTACCATTTCCCATATACATATTGGAACAAAACCACTTCCGTTCTTCCTGAACTCTCTTATTCATTAATCCATCCATCACTTCTGCAGCAATTCTAAGGTAAATTCTGGAAAGGAACCAGCAACCTATGTTTGTTTGATCTCTTGTCCTTTGCACTGCTGTGTAACATCACCTGTCCCTCACCAAGCTCTGCAGTATTTGTGGGTCTATTGCTACTCTCTCAAGTCTATTTCATTTAGTCATTATCTGCCTCTGTGCAATCCGATGCTTTTAATTATTGCAGATTTATAACATCTTGATATCTGATAGGGTGATCTTTTCTCTTTATTCATCTTCTAAATTGTCTTGGATATTTGGGGCCCTTTACTCTTCTGTGTCAATTCAGAGATCAGTTTGCCAAGCTCTGTGAAAATCCTCTTGAGATTTTATTGGAATTGCTTTGAATTTATAGCTTAATTTGGAGGAATGCCATCTTTATTATATTGAGAACTTTAATCCATTAATATTGTTCCTGCTCCATTTATTTGCCCCATAAAGATCTTGTTAAAATTTTGTGGGATTTATTCACAACTACCTTAGCTTTTGCTACTGTGATAAATCACTTTCTTTCTTTCTTTTTTTTTTTTTTTTTGCCTTTTTTCCCCCCACAATGAAAATGCCTTTATTTTTTCAGATCATACAAAAAAACAAATGAAGGGCACCTGGGTGGTTCAGTCAGTTAAGCTGCTGACTACTTCTGTTTCTAAGGCATAGTATCCCTGGAGTAGAATCTCTGGGTCAAAGATGTATACATTTTTTCTAAAGATTTTATTTACTTATTTGACACAGAGAGACAGAGGGATCACAAGTAGGCAGAGATGCAGGCAGAGAGAGAGAGAAAGAGAAGGAAGCAGGCTCCCCTCTAACCAGAGAGCCCGATGCGGGGCTTGATCCCAGGACCCTGGGAACATGACCTGAGTCAAAGGCAGAGGCTTTAACCCACTGAGCTACCCAGGGGCCCCAAAGATGTATCCATTTTTAAAAACAGATCCTTCCAGGTATGCCGGGGTGGCTTAGTGGATTGAGCCACTGCCTTTTGCTCAGGTCATGATCCCAGGGTCCTGGGATCAAGGGCTGCATCAGGCTCCTTGCTCAGCGGGAAGCCGGCTTCTCTATCTGCCTCTGCCTGCCACTCTGCTTGCGTTTGCCCACTCTCTCTCTCTGATAAATAAATAAATAAAATCTTAAAAACAGATCTTTCCAAATTGCCTTCTGAAAAGACTGTAGCACTTAACACTTCTGCCTGCAATGTATGAGGATTGCCTTCATACATACTACCAGCAAACTGCAGTAGGTATTATGGCATTGTGTGTGTGTGTGTGTGTGTGTGAGTTTACTTTTTATTATGGGGAATTTCAAATATGCAAAAGAGTAGGCAAATGGCATAATGAATTCTCCTGTTCCCACCAGCCAACCTCAACCACTATCCATCCATGGGCAATCCTATCCCATCCACTTCCCCTGTTTCATAGATTTTAAAGCAAATTCTAGACACCATATTATTCCATCTATAAATATAATTAAAATGTATTTCTAAAAGATAAAATAAGTATGGTATTATCATATTTTTAAAAATTAATAATTTTTAAAAAATATTCAAACAGTATTTACATTTTGAGTAGGAATTCAAGTAAGGTCCACAAATTGCGATGGATTAAGATCTTTTATGTCCTTTTTCCCCCAAGCCATGAAATCTTTTAATTTGCTCATGTTTTGTAATTTGCATGGTAAAATAAGAGGTTTTAAATGATAAAATGAGTTTTTAACTTGCTCATGAAATGTAGAAGTTTTTCAATGGATATTTCTACGTCGTCACAGCTTTTGCTATATTATTTTATTTTATATTATTTATTTTTATTTTATTTTATTTTATTTTTTCCCCTACCCCTCTCCCTTCTGTAACCCTCAGTTTTGTTCCTGGAGTCCATAGTCTCTCATGGTTTGTCTCCCTCTCTTATTTCTTCCTGTTCACTTTTCCCTCCCTCCCCTTGTGGTCCTCCAAGGCTGAGTAATATTCCATGTATATGGACCACGTCTTTTTTATCCATTCATCCATTGAAGGACATCTTGGCTCTTTCCACAGTATGGCTATTGTGGACATTGCTGCTATGCACATTGGGGTGCAGGTGCCCTTTCTTTTCACTACATCTGTATCTTTAAAATCTTCTGTGTCCCTTCTAATTTATAGTTTTCTTCTCCGTATTTTTGTTCCTTAAAATTTATTTGTTGGAGAAACCAGGTTACTGATGCTGTGAAGTTTCCCTCAGTCTGAATTTTTCAGGTTGCATCCCTATGTTGTAATAGAATATATTGCCTGTCCTAGCTATTTCCACTGACTTCATAGTGGAATTTAAAGACTTGGTCAGATTCAGGTTTGATCCTTATGGCAAGAATAATTCCTAGATGCTGTCTGGTCCTCCATCAGAGTCACGTCCTATCTGATTGTCTCTCCCTTTGTGATGTTAGCAACCAGCCATTGGTGCTCTGTGTCCAGATCCGTTAGGGTTGCAAAATGATCGTCCAATTCTATCCTTTTTCACTGATGATGTAAAAACTTTCTCACCTCTGCTATTTGGTTACCAAATTATGCAGTTCTTATGCATAAGAAAAATACTAGATTCTTTCTAAGTTTTTACCAGTTTCAAAGTAATGCATTTGTTCCCAGGCATCCTTCAACAGTTTTACTATCATTATGAGTCTGTAGATCAAATTTATTTGGTGTGTTTCAATTCATTGCAATTATGATTCTTACTTAAATTGTACTTAATAATACTTAAATTGATCAGTAGCTATTTTTATGTGTGCCTATGTGATGGGCATCAAATAATTTTATGTTGCTGCATTTCTTCAGTTGCTAGTGAGTTTGGGCATATACGTGTTTGCTGCGTCTTTTGACTTTAGTAAATTGTTTATTTGTGTCTCTTTCACAATTTTTTTCCATTGTTAGCTTTGTTTTATCAGTTTTTTAGGGTGCTTTGTATAGAAAGATATCCTTTTTGAGAATAGACTAGCACAAACATTTTTCCAAACATCTTGATTTCCGTTAACTTTTAGTACCTTTAGCTATACAAAAAATATATATATATGTATATTCATATTTGAATATATATTTACATATACATATTTGAGTATATATGTATACATACATATATACATATATACATACATATATACATATATACATACATATATACATATATATGTATATAGAGTTTCTTGGTATATATAAAAGACAGGCATATTTGAATATATATGTATATATATATTCATATACATATATATTTGAATATATATGTATATATATATTCATATACATATACATATACATATATATTCAACTCCTAACAGAATTGAAATATGTATATGTATATGTATATGTATATGAATATATATATACATATATATTCAAATATGCCTGTCTTTTATTTTGTAGTTTCTTGGTTCTTAATAAGGAAAAGTCTCCCCAAACAGTAGATTGTACATACATATTCAAATATGCCTGTCTTTTATTTTGTAGTTTTGTAGTTTTGTAGTTTCTTGGTTCTTAATAAGGAAAAGTCTCCCCAAACTGTAGATTGTACATGTATAATCTCTTAGCTATTTATCTTCAAGTTTTTAAAAATTAACATATAGGTGTGCCTGGGTGGCTCAGTGGGTTAAAGCCTCTGCCTTTGGCTCAGGTCATGATCCCAGGGTCCTGGGATTAAGCCCCGCATCGGGCTCTCTGCTCTGTGGAGAGCCTGATTCCTCCTTTCTCTCTCTGCCTGCCTCTCTGCCTACTTGTGATCTCTGTCAAATAAATAAATAAAATCTTTAAAAAGGAAAAGAAAAAGAAAAAATTAACATATAATGTATTATTAGCCCCATGGGTACAGGTCTGTGAATCATCAGGCTTACACACTTCATAGAACTCACCATAGCACATACCCTCTCCAATCTTCAAGTTTTAAAGTTATTTTTCTTTTATATTTAAATCTTTAATTCATTTGCAACTTACATTTTAATTTAGTCCATTTTTATTTTACTTCAAATGGGTAACCAGTTGTGCCTGCACTTTTTTTTTAAATTTTTTTTTTTTCTTAAAGATTTTACTTATTTATCAGAGAGCAAGCCAGCACAAGGGGGCACAACCAGGGGGAGCGGCAGGCAGAGGGAAAAGAAGCAAGGAGCCTGGTATGGAACTTGATCCCAGAACACTGGGATCTTGAACTGAGCCAAAGACAGATGCTTAACTGACTGAGCCACCCAGGTGCCCCAGCACTCTTTTTTTTTTTTATTAAAAAAATTACCACTTTAGCACATTTCTAATAACTACTGTCATATAATTATCCATTATTTTTTCTGTTCCAAACTCTATATTGATTATTTGAATATGTAAAGTATATGGTATGACTGATATCTTAATAAGCCCCACCACATACATACTCTTTTTTCTTATATTTCTACAGTTGCATTTGCTCTTCCTTGACATTTGTTTTCCATGTCAACTCTAGAATCATTTTACCTAATTCTTATTTTAAAAGATTTTTTTTTATTTATTAGAGAGCACAGAAGTGGGAAGGGCAGAGGGTGAGGGTGAGAGAAACTTAAGCCAACTTTGCACTGAGTGCAGAGCCTAACCCAAGGCTTAATCTCCCGACCCTGAGATCACAACCTGAGCTGAAACCAAGAGTCAGACACTTAACCGACTGTACCATCCAGGCACCCCCATCTTACCTAAAAAAAACCACTCTTGGAATTCTAAATGAAACTACACTAAACATATATTAAATTTATTCAAATTAACAGTCTTATATTTCCTTTTTCTTCTAGAAACATAATATAACTTCATTTTATTCAAATCCTGTTTTGTGTGTTTTAAAAGATTCCCCCCCCACTTTTCTTCATTATAGATCCTGAGTCTATTGTGTTAACTCTTTGAGTATTTAGAATTGTTGTCACTGTCTTAATTTGAGTGGATTTTATTAGCAACATTAATGATTACAGAGACATAAGAAAATACTTTTTAGACAGAATCTCCAGTCGCTGGAACTCCTAACAGAATTGAAATCTGCTTCTCAAACTACCAGGAAGGAAAGGTGGATATGCCCTTAAGACCGTTTAGGTATGGTCTTGCTGGTGGTAGGGAGAGCAACTAGATGAGCCCTGAGAGACCAACAAAGAAGACGAATCTGGAATGCTGCTGTTTTACTTAAACTTCTACTGTCAGGTTTCTGTTTATGTGAGGGCTCTTGACTTAATTAACAGGGTTTTCCAGTGGGTACATGGACCTGTTGGAGATATCATAAAACATGCAAGGGTAATCCTGAACAAAAATTTCACAAAAAAGGATTTCTTCTGTTGTTGTTTTTTTCCCCCCTCTTAGAAATTCCATTTTGTTGTTATATATAGTTTGGTTGGCTTATCTTTGCAATGAAAACCTTTAAAAAACTTTTCACAGGTAAGTAATATAGTAAATGTACCCATTCACTCACTTTGTATATTCACAAATAATGGAAAAAACTTCAGCCCACCAGAGGCCAGAGTGTTGAACTGAGCATGGCAGGATTGAATATCTAATGGATACTCCATAGAATAACAGTTCCCATCTGTGGAACAATTATTATGTATTAAGCACTCTGCTGGTATGCTTTGCAGAATATGTCTTCTCATTCTACCTTCAAAACAACCCTATAGAGCAGACACGGTTTATTTCACTTGTATCTCATTTTTAACAGTTAGGAGATTAAGGCCCAGAAGAATTTAAATTGTCCAAACAACTGTTTAATGACAAGGCTTCAGTGGAAACCAAGGTGCTGACTCGGATCTTACCACTATATTATATTCCCTCCACACAAAGAATTTGAGGTAGAAACATACAACTTACCCTCTCACCTCCATTTCCCTTGAAGAAATTTTAGTAGATGATATCATCTGGTTGTAAAGTCTCATAATGCAGAAAATTGAGTTTATGGAATTTATAAATCAAGGGACTTACATATAAAATGCCACCAAGTGGCCCCTGGGATCAAGCCCCACCTTGGGCTCCCTGCTCAATGGGGAGTCTGCTTCTCCCTCTCCTTCTGCTGCTCCCTCTGTTTGTGCTCTCTCTCTCTGTCAAATAAATAATAAACAAAATCTTATAAACAAACAAACAAACAAATAAATAGAATGCCCCCAAATTTGCTTTACACAGTAGATGGATTTTTCAACTATGATTTTCATGTGCTCATTTTGTCATTAAATGTGGTCTTTGCTGTGCTGGGTTTTTATAGCACTTCCTTCTGTGGTTTCTAAGATAAACCTTTACATTTTGTTTGGGGAGAAGGAGAAAATAGAAAGCCTATAGATTTAGCAGTTGAATATGAGGGAGAATGATAGAAAGTGAAATAATAAAAAGTGATAATTTAAGTCCATATTTGTCTTTATTTAAACTGTTGTTATTCTTTCTGACTATATAAAACAGAGGATTTAAGTGTTCTACAAAGTCATACATGAAAGCTTAGTACATAAAATCAAGAAAAACAGAGCTTCTCTGGACAAGGAGTGCATGGATGCTTGGGGGCCTGGCCTGAGTCCCCATTCCATCCACTCCGAACACCTCTTGGAATTCTGGTGCTTCTGCAGCTTGAAATCATTGATTTGGATTAAATTTTTTTTTTAATTAGTATGTTTCTAGTATACTAATCATAACATCTTGGACTGAATTTCAGAGTTGTTATTATTATAAGAAGTGATCTAAGGAAACAGCCCTTTCCTAAAAGATACCCAAGAAATTCTCAGTAGAGGATACTCAGGTGATTGCAGTGCGCAGCTGTGGGCAAGATGACTACCCTTTGCTTTCTACCTACTCTACTGTTCTTTCCTTTATTTCTTTTCCTAGCAATTAGGATTGTGGCTTTTATGGTTAAAAATTAAACATTTTTCTGAAATTAGGAATTATATTTTAATTACTGGCTTTGTATTTTCCCCCCAAAGAGTAACTTTTTCAATTACATAATGGTAATGCATGAAACAATAGGATGTACAGTATAGTTGACCCTTGAGGCATCTGGGTGGCTCAGTCAGTTGAGCCTCTGACTCTTGGCTTCGGCTCAGGTCATGATTTCAGGGTTTTGATTTCAGGGTCTCAAGATTGAACCTTATGTGGCGCTCCCACTCGATGTGGAGTTGGCCTGGGATTCCTTCCCTCCTCCTACCCATCTGACCCTCCCCCATCTTGTGTGGCCCACAGTCTCTCTCTAAAATAAATAAGTAAGTAAGTAAATAAATAAATAAATAAATAAAATCTTTTAAAAAACAAATAAAAGTAAAGTGCAGTTGACCCTTGAACAATGTGGGGCGTGCTGCAGGTTAGAAGCACCAGCCTACTATACAGTTGAAAATCCATGTATAACTTTTGACTCCCCTCAAAACTTAACTACTAATAGTTGCTGTTGACTGGAAACCTTACCAAGAACATAAACAGTTGACTAACACACGTTTTTTGTGTTATATATACTATATACTGTACTGTTACAGTAAAGTAAGCTAGGGGAAAGAAAATGATATTAACAAAGAAGAGAAATACATTTGCAGTATTGGACTGTAAAAAAAAATCCACATGTAAGTGGACCCACACAGTTGGAACCTTTTTCATTCAAGAGTAAACTGTACAGAAAATCAATTTATAGATATTTATTACAGGAAAAGTCCACAAACACTTTCTGGAGTTCAGTATTCTATATTTTCATTTGTTAATTCCTCTGGTCAAGACATTGGTCTTTTAAAAATTAGCCTTAAGGATTGAAAAGCAAATAGAAGCACAGCAGGTTGATTTCTTTTCTTTTTTTTTTTTTTAAGATTTTATTTATTTTATTTGACAGAGAGAGAGATCACAAGTAGGCAGAGAGTCAGGCAGAGACAGAGGGGGAAGCAGGCTCCCTGCTGAGCAGAGAGCCTGATGTGGGGCTTGATCCCAGGACACTGAGATCATGACCCGAGCCAAAGGCAGCGGCTTAATCCACTGAGCCACCCAGGCGCCCCAGCAGGTTGATTTCTAAATTGTTTTTTCTGTTATGGATTTTACCTAAGCTTTAAGTATTTCTCAACTCTGGTCTCATGTCAGAATTATGGGGAATGATTTAAAAAAAAAAAAAAATCATTCCGCAGACTGCATCCCAGACCAAGTGAATCAATTTCTGGAGGAGGATACCCAGACATAAATATTTTTAAAAAGCTCTGCAGGTGAATCTAGCATGCAGCCAGACTTGAAAACCAGCAAGTCTTTTTAGCCTGAATCCACCAGTGCTGATGTAGGTGGATTTAATAAGTTGAGTTATTTATTATTCTATACTTGCGAGAGATTAATAAATTGTGACATTTTACCTTCTCTTCTTTCCTTTTCCTTCTCCTTTGGCTTTCCTAAGAAGGACCCAGTAGAGAAGGGGGCCAGGCCAGGGAAGGGATCCAGAGATAGGCAGGAAGTGCAGAGGGTATGCACAGACAGATGGAGACCAGGGCTTGAAGATTAAGCTTCCTGGGAAGGCAGTATAGATAAGCAGACACCCCTTCTCCACCAAGGAAAATAATATATTCTACAACTAGTTTCTTGCTTTGGGACAATGGAGCTAACTTGCATTATTATTTCAGGACATTTAAGGGAACTAAAAACATGTTTCTCTCTGGAGCAGATTTATTTCTTCTTGACAAACCAGGTATATGTACTAGGTTTGTGTGTTTGGGCCACAGCATTTTTCAGACTAAGTGATATATTTCCTAGAACCTTGAGTAAACCCTCTTCATCTTGTCACTAACCAGAGTTTAGGACTGGGGCAGTTTAGTTATCATTAACTCTTGAAAATGACCAGCCAGTTCTCTCTTTCAGGACAAGATGCTTTCTAAGAAGTGGAATAAAGTTGATATAACAGGGCAGGATACAAAATCAACAAACAAAAAAATCATCTGTATTTCTATACAGTAGCAATGAACAATCTGTAAAGAAAATTAAGAAAACACTTCCAGTTTTGATAGCACCAAAAAGAATGAAATGCTTAGGAATATATATAACCAAGAGGGTGAGACTTATATACTGTAAACTACAAAACACTGCTGAAAGAAATTAAAGAAGACCTAAATAAATAGGAAGACATCCCATGTTCATAGGTTGCAAGACAGTATTGTTAAGATAACATTACTACCAAAGCAATCTACGTAATCCCTATCAAAATCCTAACGTCAGTTTTTGTAGAAAAGAAAAAGAAAAAATCCTAAAATTTACATGAAATCTTAAGGAAGCCCCTAATAGTAAAAAACAATCTAAAAAAAAGATAACAATGTTGGAAGTCTCGCACATTATGATTTTAAAACAATACAAAGCTACAGTAATCAAAACAGCATGATCATGGTATAAGAACAGCCATACAAACCAATGGAATAGAATAGATAATAGAGATAAACTCTTGCATATTTGGTCAACTGATTTTTGACAAGGGTGTCAAGGCCATTTGATGAAAAAAACAGCCTTTTCAACAAATGGTGCTGAGAAAACCAGATATCCATATGTGAAAGAATGAAGTTGGACTCTTCCTTAATACCATATAAAAACTAACTCAGCATGGATTAAAGACCTAAGTATAAGAGATAAAACTATAAATTTTTTTAGGAGAAAATCTTTATGACCTTGGATTTTGCAGTGGTTTAACTATGACATAAATAGCACAGTCAACAAAAGAAATATAGATGGGACCTCATCAAAATTTAAAATTCTTGTGCATCAAAGGATACAATCAACAGAATGAAAAGGCAACCCATAGAATGGGAGAAAATATTTATAATCACATATTTGACAAAGGAGTAATATCCAAAATATTTAAAGAACCACTACAATTCAAAGACAACTCCCCAGCAATCCAATTTAAAAAAGGACAAAAGAATTCAAAGACATGTCTCCAAAGAATTTATGTTAGTGATCAGTAAGCACATGAAAAAATACTCAACATCCTTAGTCATCAGGGAAATGCAAATCAAAACCATAATGGAATATACTTCATACCCACTAAGATGGTCATTATAAAATTTAAAAATCCCAGAGAGTTAATAATGCTGATGAGAAACTTTTGGTTTCTGGTCTGTCATATAAGAAGGTTGGAAATCATAACAAGTAGAGAGCTGAACAAACAAAAAATAATTCTTCTTAGGTCTGTGAGAGAAGTGATTTCACAGGGCAAACTGCTGTTTCCAATATTGGAGATAGATGAGTGGATACAGAGAATCATAACTTACCATAGCAGAAACCCAGAAGCAAAAGCACTAACCAGTGACAGCATAAGACAAATCAAACTGTAATTGACAAATTGATGGAAGCTCAGTATGGACAAGTCTGAGAATTAAATCCTTCAGAGGAACCCAGACATGGAGAGAGAGGGGTCCACATGTCTGAGCTCCAGTAGCTCAACTTCATTCTCATAGTGAAGATCAAAGTGGGAGGGGAACAAGTAGAAAATATGGTAGCTATTAATCCAACTATATCAATAATTACTTTCAATATCAGTGGTCTAACTGTGTCAAATTAAAACACAGATTTTCATAGTAATTAAAAAATAAGACCCAACTCCATGTTACTTAGAGCAAGCACACTTTAGATATAAAGACATGCAGAAATTCAAAATAGATGGGTGGAGAAAGATATACTATGTTAACACTAATTTAAAGAGTAGCAGTAGTTATATTAATTTCAGGAAGAACAGACTTCAGAACAAAGAACATCATGAGGGATAAAGGAGCATTACATAATGATGAAGGAGTCAATTCTCCAAGAAGACATAATTTTTTTTTAAGATTTTATTTATCTGTTTGACAGAGAGAGAGAGAGAGAGAGTGTGAGAGGGGAGAAGGTCAGAGGGAGAAGCAGACTCCCCGTGGAGCTGGGAGCCTGATGCGGGACTCTATCCTGGGACTCTGGGGTCATGACCTGAGCCAAAGACAGTGGCTTAACCAACTGAGCCACCCAGGCAGCCATGACATAATAATTTTTAACATGTATGCCCCTAACAATAGAGCAAAAAAACACATGAGGCAAATACTGATAGAACTGCAAAGAGAAATAGATGAATCCATTACTACAGTAGGAGCCTTCATTACCCCTCTATCAGAAACGGGCAAATCGGCAAGCAGAAAATCACTAAGAGCACAGCTGAATTCAACAACACCATCAATCAAATTTGACATCTATAGACTACTTTAAAGATTTTTTTATTATTATTTATTTATTTGACAGAGAGAAAAATCACAAGTAGATGGAGAGGCAGGCAGAGAGAGGGAAGCAGGCTCCCTGCTGAGCAGAGAGCCCGATGCGGGACTCGATCCCAGGACCCTGAGATCATGACCTGAGCCGAAGGCAGCGGCTTAACCCACTGAGCCACCCAGGCGCCCCTATAGACTACTTTAACAACAGAGGAATACACATCCTTCTCAAGCTCACATGGAACATTCACCAAAAGAAAATATTCTAGACCATAAACCACATCTTAACAAATTTAAAAGAATAGAAATCACACATCTGATCTCACACCACAGTGGAATTAAACTAGAAACCAGTAACAGAAAAATAACTGGAAAATTTTAAAATACTTGGAGATTAAACAACATACTTCTATATAACACAAGGGTCAAAAAAGAAATCTTAAAAATATTGGCGAAAATATGGAGAAGTTGAAACCTTTGTGCATTGCTGGTGAGAACGTAAATGGTGTAAACATTATGGAAACAGTTTGGTATTTCCTCTAAAAGTTTACGGTATGGTAATAATAGATTTTACCATATAACCCAGCAATTCCATTGCTAGATATAAACCCAACAGAGTTGAAAAAGGGACTTAAACAGATAACTGTATGCCAATATTCATAATGACATTGTTCACAATAGCCAAAATGTAGAATCAACCCGAGTGTCTATCAGTATGAATGAATGAATAGGTAAAGTGTGGTATGTGGTATATACATACAATGGAACATTACTCAGCCATTAAAAGCAAAGAAGTTTTGGTGCATAGTATAACATGGATGGCCCTTGAAATCATTATGTTAAATGAAACACACACACACGACAAATATTGTATGATTCTACCCATATGAAGTGTCTAGAATATGTAAATTGATAGAAACAGAAAGTAGAATAGAGGTTATCAGGGACTGGAGGGTGATGGGGTATGGGGGAGTTGCTGCTTAACATGGATAGAGTTTCTAAAGGGGTGATGAGAAAGGTCCAGAAATAGTGGCAAGGGTTATCCAACACTGTGAATGTACTAAATACTACAAAATTGTACACTAAAAAATGGTTAAAATGATAGATTTAATGTTATGTATGTTTTCCCACAATAGAAAAGTGGGGAAAAAATTGATACAATAGAGAAAATTAAAGTGGAAGGAAAAGGGAGGAAAAAGAAGAAAAAAGATAAATACGAGAGAAACAAACCAGGAAATCATAGAAATTTAACCACCATTGTTTTTTGTTGTTACTGTTTTGAGTGAGAGAGAGAGCACCAATGCCCCATGAGGTGGGGCAGAGGGAGAAGGAGAGAGAGAATCTTAAGCAGGCTCCACACCCAGCATGGAGTCTGATGTGGGGCTCAATCCCATGACTCTGAGATCATGACCTGAGCTGAAATCAAGAGTTGATCACTTAACTGACTGAGCCACGAGGCACCCCACCAATTTTTTTTTTTTTTAAATACTTCACAGAAATGACAAAATGGGGATCTCTGTGAAGTTAGAAAAGCTATCTGGATCAACCCTCCTTCTAAAAGTTCAGGAAAAAAATTCATGTCAAAATGAGCAACAGAAAATTATCAGGGTGAACTCTAATGAAAAGTCATTTTAAAAAGGGAGTAAGAAACAGAAAAATATCCCCACAATGAAAACATGCCAGAAAGAAAGCTCAAAAACAGATCGAAGCTGTAATGTTCTAAATGTCCTTTCTAAAGGAGCTAAAAGACACTGAGAAAGTGATATAAGAATGACATGCATACACCAAAATTAGAGAAACTAAAAAACTGGATCAGAACTCAAAGAAGAATTAGAATTAAAAAAATTTTTTTTTGAGAAATAAAGATTAAACTATAAAGAACAAAAGAACAACTGAACACAAATATAAGCCCTAAAAGAAAGAGAAAGTAAAAAGGGGGGAAAGTTTCCTTTTTTTTTTTTTTAAAGATTGTATTTATTTATTTGATAGACAGAGATCACAAGTAGGCAGAGGGGCAGGCAGAGAGAGAGGGGGAAGAAGGCCCCCTGCCAACAGGAAGCCTGATGTGGGTCTCCATGTGGGGCTCAATCCTAGGACCCTAGTATCATGACCTGAGCCGAAGGCAGAGGCTTTAACCCACTGAGCCACCCAGGCGCCCTAGGAGGGAAAATTTCAAAATAAGAAAGAAATGAAAAGGACTTGAGGGAAGGTGAAAAATATTGAAGACAGGCCAAAGAGGTCCAATATACAGATAACAGAAGTTCCTAGGGAAGCAATCCAAAGCAAGGGAGCCAAGGGAACAGAACAAATATTAAAAACTATAATTAAGGAAAACTTTTCTGAAATTAAATGTATATATTTGAGGCTATATTTTGAAAGAACACACTTACTACCTGGGAAATATCAAACAAGAGTCACAACAAACATAGTCTTGTAAAATTACTGGGTTTAAAAAAAAAAAGATAAAGTTCTTTGGGTATCTATGCAAAAAGAATCTAACTGACAACTGAAAACAAGTAGACTATCTCAGACTTTTTGACAGCAATGCTTTATGCCATAAATAAGTTACAAAATATATTTAAATTTTCAAGGAAAAAAATGCAAGCCGAGCATTTCTATCAGCAAAATGGACCTTCAAATGACACAGACAAATTGTAATTAACATGCAAAAACTCAGAGAATACTGTTTCCATAAGTCTTTCCTTTCCTAAGGAATCTACTAGAGAACAGGCTTTCACACTATCAAAATGACTAGATAGAGAGAAATAGTGTATATTTACCCATAAAACTATGATCAACTGAGTTAAATGAAAAATATGATAGTATGCAATGGCTATAGCAGTTAGTAATTTAGAAAGAGTACAACTATACTAAAATGGATACTATATGCAAAAAAACAACTGTTTTCAAGAATAATGATCAGTGGTGGTAGTATTACTTTGAGATTATTGTACATTTAATGTAAAATAAAGCAAGTTAGTAAACATCAAATTAGTAAATATTCTAATTCCATTATCCTTGAGAACCAGTATTTTCCATGTGAAAGAAGGAAAGGGCAATGTAATACAGAGGACGTTAAGTAAAACCCTGTAGTCCTGAAATTGAATTTGAAATATTAGTAGGAACTCATGAAGTATTCTATCCTAGTTCTATCTTTTGAAGAGGCCTAGAAATAGTTACCAATCTGGTAGTAATGAACACCCCTAGTTCCCATATTATCATCTTAAAATGTCAAGAAAAGAGAATAGAACTTCTTGGAGAAATGGATGATTCCATGTTTAGGGCAAGAAATGTATCTGCTGAGCCTGGGATATCCTGCAGTATCAGGTAGCAAGGAAGCTATCTACCGGCCAAAGATGGGACAGTTTGAGCTTAATAAGGATTAAAATTGCAATAGATTGAAATCTATCAAATATCTTTAAATCCATGAGTTTTTAATAATATTAAGAAAGAAATTTACAGATTAGTTTCTGGGGATGACAGAATATCTTGCCAGATTATCTTGAAAATGGGTAAATTAAAGAAAGAAAGAAGCAAATATGTATCCATTTCCTATATGAATTTATCTCATGGTAACCAAATACTAAATGAGAGGAAACATCTCCTTGTAAATATATTCAGCTAATTAAAAAGTGAACGGCAAAATTAAAATATCATTTTGTTACCCTCAGACTTCGTGGATGTAAGAATTGACCCTTAACAGCTGCTAACCTTAGAAAAGAGCAAAACCAAATATCATGTGCCTCTTGATCAAAGAACACCCCTACCTATGGTCTCGTAAAAGGGATGAAACCTGTTTGATGAAGCCTCTGGGTCAGCTCCCAATTTCCAGGAAGTGCAAAGGACAGGAATATGCTGAACTGCCCCATAGAAGTGCAATTCCCAGACTGGGACAGTCCACAGGTCAAAAGGCCTAAATTCTTCAACTGATAATTTTAACAAAGACTTAAAGGCACAGTAAGCTAAGAACAAAAACAAACAAACGGCAAGATGCACTTGGGAGATAATATTGTAAAGAAACTAGCAAAAGTGATTCCATAAAAGCTGGGCTAGTGGTTACTTTTGGGGAAAAAGGAGATTAGGGGGCATCTTTTTTTTTTTTTTTTTAAATTTTATTTATTTATTTGAGAGAGAGAGAGAGCATGAGAGGAGGGAAGGTCAAAGAGAGAAGCAGACTCCATGCTGGGACCCCAGGATCATGACCTGAGCCAAAGGCAGTCACTTAACCAACTGAGCCACCCAGAATAGGGGTTCTTATTGGGCTGCGGCAATGGAGAGTCTTCCAGGATGGCTGGCAGAATTCTCTCTGTTGACGTGGGTGGTGACTGCAAAGATATTTACCTCACAATCCAAGTGAACAGATCAGGAAATTCTACAATAGATTTTGTTTCAGGTGCAAACTAAGTATTAGGTGAGCCAAAAAAAAAGGGGGGGGGAATTAAAAAATTTTTTTTCTAGGTATCCTACAAACTAAAACAGAACAAAGGGAAGCGGTCAGAGGAACCCTGGAGCTAAAGTTTCAGAGAAGATGCCCAGGGTGGGGAAAAAAAAGGTCCCATGGAACCTCCTCATTTCACAGATATAAAAACGGAGGCCCAGAAACAGTAAGGGTCTCTTGCAAGCTCCACAAAGCTAGTACCAGAAGCAAGTCTAACACCCAGGTCTGCCCATCTGGGGCTTTTCCCACCACAACACAGACTTTGCTTCCTTTACACTTCAATTATTTTCTTTCTTTTTTTCTTTTCTTTTCTTTCTTTCTTTCTTTCTTTTTTTTTTTTTTTTTAAGAAGTGGCTAGTTGAACTTTTTATGTTTCTCCAGAACATTCCCAAGAGGATGTTTCAAAGAATGCATTCAAAGTTGGATCTTCTGGGGAGAAAGAAGATGCAGAACTGCCTTCTCAGAGCTGGGGATAGTTAAGCCTGACAGTGGAGTTGGGTGGGAAATCCCGGTCTGAACTTTCCAGACTATCTCTAACCTTAGGGGCACTTTCTCTTTGCCTTCTTTAGCTTCTTCCCCCTTCTCTCTCCCTCTTGCCTCTCTTTGATCTGATTGACTCCCGGTTTAGGAGACACGGATCATACTTGCATGTTTAAGCATTTATAGTAACTGGGGGCACCTGGGTGGCTCAGATGCTTAGGCTTCAGCTCTTTTTTTTTTAAATGATTTTATTTATTTATTTGACAGAGATCCCATGTAGGCAGAGAGGCAGGCAGAGAGAGTGGAGGAAGCAGGCTCCCTGTTGAGCCTGATGCCGGGCTCTATTCCAGGACCCTGGGATCATTACCTGAGCAGAAGGCAGAGGCTTAACCCACTGAGTCACCCAGGCACCCCAGGCTTCAGCTCTTGATTTCAGTTCATGATCTCAGGGTCTTGGAGTAAAGCCCCAACTTCGGCTTCTTGCTGAGTGTGGAGTCGGCTTGAGTTTTTCTCTCTTTCCCTCTCCCTCTGCCCCTCCCTCTGCTTGTGCACGTGTTCTTTTTCTCTTTCTCTCAAATAAATAAATGAATAAAATCTTTAAAAAGAAGTTAACAGTAACTGTAGTTAGGTACTTTACTAAGAGCTTTACCTGCTGTATCTGTATTGAAGTCTCACATTCCTGTGAGGCACTTACATTAACCCCATTTTAGAAGTAAGAAAACCATGTAACAGATCACTTGCTCAAAGTGGTGGGCAGCTAGAAAGTGTAGGGTTCACAGCTCCAGAATCTGCATTTTTAAGAACTCGTTTATCCTAGCCAATGCAACTTTTTATTTTTTTTCTTTCCTTCCTTCCTTCCTTCTCTTTCTTTTCTTTATTCCTTTCCTTTTTCTTTTCTTTCCTTATTCTTTTCTCTTTTTCTTTCTCTCTTTATTTATTTTATTTATTTATTTGACACACAGAGAGAGAGACCAAGCACAAGCAGGGGGAGCCGCAGAGGGAGAGGGAGAAGTAGGCTCCTCACTGAGCAGGGAGACCCATGCTGGGCCCAATCCCAGGACCCTGGGATCATGAAAGGAGCCCAAGGCAGACACTTAACCACCTGAGCCACCTGGGCGCCCCTACAGTTTTGTATTTCTTCAACTATTGAACAAAACTGCACATAACTTGTTCAGTTTTAAAAGTGAGCGAGTTAAGTTTTTCACGATACTTTATCCAAAAAACAAAACTGTACCCTTTTGAGGGATCTACTCTATTCATTGTTCTTGATCGCAACATCAGAGAGAAAGGGAATTAATTTTGAAGTCTACGCTGCGTCTTTCCAGTGAGTAGTCCTTTTTTGTCCTGTATCGAGTGATTTTACAGGCGAAAATACAAAACAAATCGAGACAACGCGTTGACCTCAGCCCAGAGAGCTGGGGCGGCGCGCCGTCTGGAGCTGGGTTGGCTGAGCGTACTGGACTCCCGGCTCCGAGGAGCAGCGACGGTGGGCGTGGCGGGAAAGACCTCAGGTCCATTCCCGGAGCGCTATGCAAAAGACATGCAAATCAGCGCGTGTGAGCCGCTGCCGGCGGTCCGAGTCCGACCCCAAGTGCCGCGCTCTCAGTGTCGGCACGCTCGCGCTTTTGCTCCTCGCTGTCGCACTCGCTGTGTCGCCGGCCGCTCACCCCTGTCCCCTCCGGCCCGCCCGGGACGTGCCTCACCGGCTCCCCGCACCGCCCGCTCTGCAGCCCGTGGCGGAGCGAGCCTGGGGCCCGCGCTGCGCGCCTGTGGCAGGGGCGCCCCGGCCGACCGCGGTGCCTTGGCTACCCGGCCGCCTTCGCCGCGCGGGTGAGTGAGCCCGCCCCGCGCTTTTGTCCCGGCGCGGCCCCTGGGAGTCACTCTCCGAGGGTGGGGGTCGAGGGTAGGGACCCTTGCTCGGAAGCCTGCCCCGGGCTCCCCAGTTGGAGAGGGGCTCCTACGTGCGGCAAGAAGGATTTTTTCGGGGTTGGGGGAGGGTTGGCGTGGGGCGTAAGGGAAAGACCCCAGCGACTCCAGACAGTCAGGAGTTTTCTTTTGGGGAGGTGAGTTGCTGGGAAATGGTGATGCAGTTGTTTCGATAGGCGTTATTTGAAAGGGGGTGCGTTCGATTTGAGGGGTGCTTATCGCGGAAGGCCTCACGGAAGAAAGGTGGGCTCATCTCCCAGTTCCCTATCTCTTTGCAGGAGGATTCAGGGTGCCACGTGAAGGTTCTCCCAGCCCAAAGTGAGTCTGGGAGGGTAAGGCAGTGGAGGCGGCCGTGGGGTCCCAGGCAAAACCAGGGCGTCGGGCTTTGCAGTCTTGCTCTCACTTACAGCCCCTTACTTAAGCCCCGCCCCTCCCTCTGCCTCCTTAGCTTCTACTGGGGTTCGGTGGCTGAGGGACCCTTGTTCACAGATTATTGTGGTTAGAGAATTTTGGGATAACGAGTTAGCTGTCAGGGGATGAGGCAGAACCCTTCCTTGGAACTTGTGGCTGCTAACACTCTTAGAGACGCCAAAGGACTGAATGTTTAGCGGTGGTACTGCATAGGGGAAGGTGGACTGATGGGGAGAGGTTTTCCAGGACATTTTTGGTTAGGGGAAGCACCCTATATTTCATAACCTGAAGGAAAAAGACCCAGGTCTTTGGAGCCTAAAGAGGGTAAAAGTAACCACTTGGAATTCCTGGAGCTGGGGTGAGGTGGGGTGGGATGGGGCGAGGGCTATGTCCCCTCCACCAGCCTTTAGGTGCCTGCCCTAGAGCTTAATCTAACTTCTAAGTGGGGCTATATGTTCTTTCCTGATTTAGTGGAATCCTTTATGTCAAAGTAAATAACTCATCAATAAGTTGTCTCCAAATGGGGGGCTTGAAAGGACCCTCTGGGGAACCCCTGACACTTCAAAGCATCAGGTATCCACAATGCGAGAGTCTGAGGGAACTGTAGGTGCTTCTGGTAAACTTATTGGGTTCCTAAAGGGCATTTTGAGTTCTAGTAAAATAAAATATTTTGTTTTTATCCTTTTCTTTACCTCTCTTTTCTTTTCCCTTACATGCTTGACTTTCTTCCCTTCTCTCTTCTGCCAGCCTGTCTTTGTCTCTTCCTCACACTGCAGGGACTATGGTGGGTGATGCTACAGTGCCCTAGACCAGCACGGAATGTTCCCTTCCTGGTGTCCAGAGTGAGGTTCCCTCTTTGTCTCCCACCCTCAGTGGGTCAAGGGCCTTGAAGCCGAGCAGCTGGGGGCCTGGGGAGTTGGTTCTAGGTGGGGAGTGACTGGACACTGGATGCTGGATTGGGTAGTGAAGACTCGGGGGGACTTGGCCAAGAACCTTTTCACTAGGGTGTACATGTCTTTTCCTTTATTTACTGATAATACAAAACAATGCTGGTCCTCACACACCATGAGGCATGAGCCTGGAGAGCCACTCCATGGTGGTGGAGGGTTTGTGCTGGTCCATCCTTTCTCGTTTTTTTTTTTTTTTTTTTTTTTTTTTTTTTGGGTTTGTGGGTCTGTTTGGGGGGGGGGGGGGGTGTGTATGTGTGTGCGCACGCGCAAAAATGGCTAATTGAGGCGCGCCTGGGTGGCTCAGTGGGTTAAAGCCTCTGCCTTCCGCTCAGGTCATGATCTCAGGGTTCTGGGATCCAGCCCTGCATCAGCCTCTCTGCTCTGCAGGGAGCCTGCTTCCTCCTCTCTCTCTCTGCCTCTCTGCGTACTTGTGATCTCTGTCTGTCAAATAAATAAATAAAAATCTTAAAAAAAAACAAACAAACAAGAAAACCCGGCTAGCTGAGGAGGGGGCTGGCTGGGGCCTTGTGGTAGTTTTTCTTTGTGTGAGATTTGCAGACGCCCGCAGCAAGAGATAATTTTTCCAGGGGCCAGATCTCAGGGAGTATGTGCCAAGCAGGAAAGTTCCTGGTCTAAGTGGTAAGGTCAGGGTCAGGTGGGTGCACCTCCTGCCTGGAGCTTAGCAGACACACAGGTCCATTCACTGCAAGGCAGGGACCCTACACTGGCAGTTGTACGGGAGTCTGCTGGGAAGACTTGTCAGAAAATGAGGCTGATGGCATTGCTGAGAAGAGAAGGGCTCTTGCAGTGCCGGAGATAAGGGAGGAGTCTAGATCCTTCCCCAGGGATCTTTACCAGCTTCAGAGGACTAGAAAGTGAACACTCTGGAGTCTTCGTGTACTCAGGGTCTATAAGAACAACCTCTTGCTGTTTCTCCCCAAAATATGAGTCTGTAGTAAAACTAGTTGTTTTTTTTTTGGCTCTTTGCCTTTTAAGAGGCTCAGAATGCAGGTAGGGGTCCAGAGTACCCATGAACATGTGGAGTTTTATTTAGTATCTTTCTGGAAACAACACTTCTTGGTATTCTGGAAATATACACCAAGCCCACTTGGAAGCCTAGCTGCCCTTACCCCAGGTCAAACCAACACATGGAGGTTGGAAAGTTGTTCATTCCAGAAGTTTCCTGCCTACCCTTTCTGTAAATGTAGTACAGTTTAGAGAGCAAGCCTTAGAAAGTAACTTCTCCCTGACCCCTGGAAGACATTGTCTTTGCCTATTGACTGCCGTGTTATTTTCCTCTGACTGGCAGAAGGTGCACCCAGAGAACCTTAGAGAGGACCATTGGCATGAGAAATGTACAAGAGGGCACTTGGGTTTCACGTGGGCTTGGAATCAAGGAACCATCCAGCACTAATAGCACTAATCCAGAATGAGGACATTGCACATGTCACTGAATGGTTTACCTGCCATGTGACTTCTGCCCCTTTCCCTTCACTCCCCATTCTGTGCCCCACAGGCACAAGAAGGTGACTGTGCTGGGCTGGGGTCTGCTGGGCCAGCCACTCACCTCTCCCACTTGTGCCGTTCTGCAGATGAGCTTTGGCTTCCTATTTTTTTTTTTTAATTGAGCTTTGACTTCCTATTTTTCTATTCATTTTAAGCCAGAGTATTGAGCAAATGCAATTCTCCTAGTCCAAGGTGGGCAGACCTTGGCATTTGTCACTACGCACCAGCAGGTGCGTCCTTCCTGCTGTGTATGTACCTGGTGTGCCAAGGTTATGGCTCGTGTGAAATGGACAGTGCCAGCCAGCCCAGTGGGGCTGGGGCAGCAAGAGGGCCAGTGAGCCTGCTCCCTCTTTGCAGCTCATGGGGATAAGGCTGGATTTCCAGATGCTTACACCACCATATTTCCAGATGCTTATACCACCGTATTTCCAGATGCTTACACCACCGTATTTTCATTGTCCTCCTTCTCACTGTCCCCTTGGGTGAAGGCTTAGTGGGTACCCCACTAGGGAGCTGTGGGGATTTTTTTTTTTAAGATTTTTTGTTTGTTTGTTTGTTTGACAGAGATCACAGGTAGGCAGAGAGAGAGAGAGAGAGAGAAGAGGAAGCAGGCTCCCCACTGAGCAGAGAGCCTGATGCGGGGCTCTATCCCAGGACCCTGGGACCATGACCTGAGCCGAAGGCAGAGGCCTTAACCCACTGAGCCACCCAGGCGCCCTGGAGCTGTGGGGATTTTTGTATAGATCCAGCTTCTCGGTTTTTCACACCATTGTCCCCATCCCCCCAGTGTTGGTACTTCCGTCCCCTTCCTCCCCTCTCATCTTCTCTTGGGTCCTTAGAGAGAGCCCTCTGGAGACAAAAGGAATGAGGAGAGATTTCCCTTTCTTTTTAGATCTGCCTCTTTACCCCTGCCTCTACTCTGGGGCAACAGATCTGATGCTAATTTGTTAATCTAGGATCTTCTGAGCTATTGCTCATAATCTTTGGGGAACCAATCATCTACAGTTATGGGTTTTCATAGTTGAGGATGCTTTTTGTAATTTTTGCCATTTGTTTTCGGAGACTGAGATTTCTTTTCTTTTCTTTTCTTTTCTTTTTAAAAGATTTATTTATTTGACAGCCAGAGATCACAGGTAGGCAGAGAGGCAGGCGGTGGGGGGTGGGGTGGGAGCAGACTCCCCACCAAGCAGAAAGCCCCAGGCAGGGCTCAATGTGGGGCTTAATCCCGGGACCCTGGGATCATGACCTGAGTGGAAGGCAGAGGCTTAAACCCACTGAGCCACCCAGGCGCCCCTGGGGACTGAGATTTCTATTCAGAGTAGCTCTCCTTCAGATTTCTGGCAGGAGGAAGCAGCATGAGGGTATTGTGTGATCTTTGGTGTCAAACTTGGGTTCAGAGCTATTCACTCACTAGCTCTGGTTCTTGGGCATGGTACTTAACCTCTGTGAGTGACTTTGGTTTCCTTATCTGATGACGGGGGTGATTATGAAAATTAAATGAATATATGAACGTAAGAGGCACAGAAGAAGAAATAACTATTACCATACATACTGAGTAGTGTTCTCTTTGTCTCTGGAATGACCTGGACCTCAGCCAACAAACATTAATTACAGACCTGTCCTCCCTCTGGCCCTGTGGAGGTTTATGAAACAAAGGTGGTATGTCCAAGAGACTTTGGGTCCACGTAGGGGGAAAGCTAACATTTATGAAGAAGAAAACAGAGACAAGTTCCAGGTACATACTGAGGGGAGTTTAAGGGCTGCCGGACTTTCAGGGCCAGGGTGGTCAGGGAAGGCCTCAAAGATGAGGGGGACGGAGGGTGGGCGTGAGCAGGACCCTGAAGGGAGACTGGGTACTGAGCGGCAGAGAGGAGGGTGGGAACACTTGGCTCGAGTGTCCAAAAGCTCCAGCTCCTCTTCTGTTGGAACCTGGAACGATACCTTTGACCCTGTGGTGAGCTCTCAAGCATGCAGGCCTGCTTGTTCTGAGATTTATTGGGGGGATGGTTTTCATTCCAGGCTTGTTTTTCCCTCTGCTGCCCAGAATATTCTTGAAAAAGTTTTGTTTTAATTTTATACTGGATCAAAAATAATGAGAAGCAAATCTACAGCCAACATGAAAGCCCAGACCCATGGAAGACTTTTGGGTTCCCAGAGCTTTATGTCCTTTTCTGGTGCTTCATTTATGGTAGCTTATTTCCCAGTTCTGGAATGGCAGGCTTTAGGGCTGGAGGAGACCAGTCCAGCTGACACCTGCATCCCACTGAGGGGGGAACCCTGGTCTCAGAGGCCAAGCCATTGGGTGGCAGAACTGGAAGCAGCCAGAGTTTCAATCACCCCACCCTGATGGGAGGGGGTGATGGGATGCAAGGGCCTGACCTAGGCCAGAGGTCAGACTCAGTTTGGTTCCATCATCTGCACCTGGTTCTTCAGAGTCTGGAAGGCTGCCTTCTTTAGTCTAGGTCTTGCTAGTGGGGTGAACTGAAATGCTCCACAAAAGATTCTAAGGGATTTCCCATCTGCCGCTCTGTAAGAAGGCACTTTCTACTCATCCACCATCTTTGCAGGGGTTATAACCATTCTAATTTTTCTCCTGAACTTTATGCATTTTTCTAGCTGAGTGCTAAGCCTAGCCCTAGAACGTGCCCATGGTGGACCTCTTCCTACCCTTCCCCTTTTTCCATGTTAAGTTCCCATTCCATGCTTTCATATTAGTGTCAGTGGACTGACCCTTTGCTTAGCCACTTGGTTGCTGAGCTTGTGGAAATGAATGTGTAAATGAAGAGGCAGCAGGTTGTTTCAGAGTGCGCGGGGGGGGGGGGGGGGGGGGGGGGGGGGGGAGTGGGGGGGGAGGTGGTGGTGGAACACAGCCCTTACCCTGTGACTTGCCTGGGTCTGCTCCCAAAAACTTGTCTTCACAGTGGGGCCTCTTGTGGGCACGATGCAGTGAATACACTTGCTATTGACTTTATCCCATGGCCTTTCAACCAATACTGTTTTAGGGAGTTCTTAGGCCTTTGCTTGTGATTGGACAACCATCTAGGGCTCCTGCTGGTCTTAGATGACCACAGCCCCTCAGCCCCTCCTCCTGGGGACCCTCTGGTTATCCCCTACAGAGAATCCCTTGGTTTTACTATTTTGGTATTGCTATTTTTTCTAACCAGACCTTGGAGTATTAACCAGAGCCTCTCTGTGACACAGCTTTGTTAATCATTTTTTCTTTTAAAGATTTTATTTATTTATTTGAGAGAGAGAGAGCGCACAAGAACGAGCTGGGGAGCTGGATCCCAGGACCCCAGGATCATGACCAGAGGTTTAACCAATTGAGCCACCCAGCCACCCCAGCTTTATTAATCTTAAAGCCCAGGTTGACTGCCTCACATCACCTTCAGAAACCTTCAGTGGCTCCCTGCTTCTCACAGGCCAATCTTAACCTGAAGCTCAAGAGCCTCCATAATCTGACCTCCAAACCAGAGAGATTGGTTCACTTATTGTCCTTGAACCCAAAGTACACACTTTCTTCTCTATATTTGACTACGAGTATATCCTCTTTTGGAATATTCTTCACTTGCCTCTTTCACTAACAAGCCCTTCTATCCTTAAATATTTGTTCAGGGAATTCATTAAGTTCCCAATACCTGTCAGGCACTGCCCCAACTCGGAGTCTGTCTCTAACCTCTTCAGCTTCAAATTCTTATCCTTGTTCAGACTTCTGTAGCCATTAATCCCTGCAAAACTCTTTCGGTGGTGACAAATCATTTATTATTATGGAATGTTTTTATCTTTTGTTTCATTTTTTTTATGGCAAAATTTTAGATCTACAACTACACTGAAAAAACTTCAAAGGAAGGATGTGTCTCACGCCTCTATTTTCTCAGTCTGCCGTTCCAGAACTAGCTGATAACAAAGTCCCTTTCAGAGCCTTGTTTGCAAAATAATGCATGCCTGCACAGTTGCCAGCCCAGATTACCTGGGTGGGGTCAGGGAATCTCTGTTTTGCCAGAGCTCCCCAGGTGTTTCTTGGGTCAACCAGATTTGGGAATCAATTTTGGTGGCTTTTTCATTATGCAATTATTTCTGTGATTTGTATGTTACGAAGGATTGTTAAAATTAACGAAACCAACTCAGGCTAGCTAATGAGGAAAAGGTAATTGTTGTGTGGTGAAAGGAGATAACACTGCTATTTTCTTGATTCCAAGTCACCTTGGGCTATAAGATTCGTATCACTGTAGTTTCTCAGCAATAAAGCACTTCTTTTAATATACACAATTTTAGAACATTTTCTAAATGACAGCATGCCTTTATCCATAAAATTGTATGCCATTTCCCTCATCATTATCACAATCAAAATACAGAGACCCATCTGAATTGTGTTTGTCTATTACAGTTAACATGTGATTTCAAGGTGAAAGGCTGTTTTTCATAATCTGTGTTCATGAGTTTTCAATGTTCACTCATTTTTTTTTTAAGATTTTATTTATTTATTTGACAGACAGAGATCACAAGTAGGCTGAGAGGCAGGCAGAGAGAGAGAAGGGGAACCAGGTTCCCCGCTGAGCAGAGAGCCCGATGCGGGACTCCATCCCAGGACCCTGGGATGAGGACCTGAGCTAAAGGCGGAAGCCTTAACCCACTGAACCACCCAGGCACCCCCAATGTTAACTCCTTCTTGCATTCCTGGGGTAAGTTCTTGGGTAAATGTTTGGTCATGACGTATATGTATAGTTTTTTTTTTTTTTAATACCCTGTTGGCTTTGATTTTCTTTCTTTCTTTCTTTCTTTTTTTTTTAAGATTTTATTTATTTATTTGACAGAGCGAGATCACAAGTAGGCAGAGAGGCAGGCAGAGAGAGAGGGGGAAGCAGGCTCCCTGCTGAGCAGAGAGCCGGATGCGGGACTCGATCCCAGGACTCTGAGATCATGACCTGAGCCGAAGGCAGAGGCTTTAACCCACTGAGCCACCCAGGCGCCCCATGATTTTCTAATATTTTATTAGGTTTATTGCATTTATGGTCATAAGTGAGACCCATAACTATTGTCTTTGCTGTCCTTAGCCAGTTTTGTATGTGACCATTATTTTGACATCTTTAGCCTTTTGAGGGTTAACAGAATAATTCTCAGGAAAGTTAAATTATACCAGAGCTTTATCTACATTTCCTTTAGGTCAGACTTACAGTTCAGGTTTTTCTAGAAGTAAATCATGTTGCTAAAAGTCAGATATCTTCTGAAAGTCAACTGGGAGCTTTGAAAAAATTATTGTTCAGTACCCAACTGATCATAGGTGGCACATGAGTCAGCAATACCAAATTTTCTTAGCTTTGAAAAAGTCTGTATTCTGGTAAATTGGGCAGTTCTTGCTGCTGTTTGATTCCCTTGCTTGACAAGAGACAGGTGTTGTTTTAGATACACAGTAACTTTTCAGTGCTGCCTCATGATGGAATCTTTTTAGAGACATTTTTTTCCTCAAGATTTTATTTATTTGAAAGAGAGAGAGAGAGAGCTCTGAGAGAGAGAGAGAGCTCCGAGGGAGAGGGAGAAGCAGACTCCCTGCTGAGCAGGGAGCCCAATGTGGTACTGGATCCCAGGACCCTGGGATCATGACCTGAGCTGAAGGCAGATGCTTAACTGACTGAGCCATCCAGGCGCCCCTTTCTTTCTCATTTTTAAAAACTTGTGGTATAATTTACATGCGATAAAATCCACCCATTTTAGGGTACTGTTCTGAGTTCTGACAGCATATATAGTCTCATAAGCACCATCACAATGGAGATGCAGGGTTGGTTTCCCAGAAGATTGCTTCCTGTGCTTTTGTAGTTAGTCCTTACCCTCCTGGAAGAGGGGCCACTGACCTAGTTTCTGTCCCTTTGGTTCTGTCTTTTCTGGAATGCCATATAATTGGATTCCTATGGTCTACAGCCTTTTTAGTCTGCCTTCTTCTACTTAGCACCCCGTGTTTGAGATTCATCCATTTTGTTGGGTGCTCAGTAGGTTGGCCCCTTTTTGCTGAGTTTTATTTCATTGTGTGGAAGTATCACCAGGTATTTATTCACAAGTGAAGGACATTTGGGTTGTTTCCAGTTTGGGGTGATAATGAATCATTCACTCATATTAGCATACATGTTTTTACGTGAACATAGATTTTCTTTAACCTGGGGTGAATACCTAGGAGTGGTATTACTGGTAGTAAAGTAAGTGTATTACAATAACATGTCAAACTAATTAAGTTTATTCCAAGTGGCTGTCCCTTTATACATTCCTATTAGCAACGTGTAAGGGTATAGTTTCCACATCCTTGTCAGCACTTAGTATTTGACAGATTTAAAAAATTTTAGATGTTCTAATACATATAGCTTTATCCTTGGGGTTTTAATTTGGATAACCCATTATCATGACACATGATAATGATGTTGAGCATCTTTGTTATTTGGCTTGTTTGCTATCTCTGTATCTTTGGTGAGGTATCTGTTTAAATCTCTTGCCTGGGTTTTAGTGGATTGTTTCCTTATGGTTGGGATTTGAGATATATATAATTCTTTTATATTCTGAGCATGAGTCCTCTATCGGGTACCTTTTAGGCAAATATTTTCTGACTGTCTGTGGCTCGTCTTTTCATTCTCTCAACCATGTTTATTATTGCAGAGCAGAAGATTTAATAAAGTGTGATTTATCAATTTTTAAAAAATGTATTCTTTTGGTGTTGTATCTGAGAACTATTTGCCTAATACAAGGTCATTAAGATTTTCTCCAATATGTTTTTTGATTTTAAGTTTTTATTTTAACTCCAGTTAGTTAATATTCAGTGTTATATTAGTTTCAAGTGTACATTGTAGTGATTCGACAATTCTCTACATCACTGGGTATTCATCATGAGTACCCAGAAGGAGGGACCCTCCTTCATCCCAGTCACCTGTTTCACCCATCCCCCCACCCACCTCCCCTCTGGTAACCATCAGTTTGTTCTCTTTAGTTACAAGCCTGTTTCTTAGTTTGTTTCTCCTTTTTCCTTTGCTTGTTTGTTTTGTTTTTTAAATTGACATATGAGTGAAATCATATGGTATTTGTCTTTCTCTGACTGACTTACTTCCTTTAGTATTCTATTCTCTAGCTCCATCTATGTTGTTGCAAATGGCAAGATTTCATTCTTTTTTATGGCCAATAATATTCCATTATATTTATATACCACATCTTCTGTATCCATTCATCATTCGATTGGCACTTAGGCTGCTTCCATATCTTGGCTATTGTAAACAATACTGCTGTAATCTTAGGGGTACATGTATCCCTTTAACTTAGTGTTTTTGTATTCTTTGGGTGAATCCCTAATAGTACAGTTGCTGGATTGTGAGGTAGTTCTATTTTTTGAGGAACCTCCATACTGTTTTCCAGAGTGATTGCACCAGTTTGCAGTCCCACCAGCTGTGCACAGGGGTTCCTTTTTCCTCACATCCTCACCAGTACCTATTGTTTCTTGTGTTGATTTTAGCCATTCTGACAGGTGTGAAGTGATACCTCATTGTAGTTTTGGTTTGCATTTTCCTGATGCCAGTGATGTTGAACATCTTTCCGTGTGTCGGCCATCTGTATGTCTTCTTTGGATAAATGTCTGTTCATGTCTTCTGTCCATTTTTAATCAGATTATATGGTTTCCGGATGTTGAGTTTGATAAATTCTTCACATACTTTGCATAATAACCCTTGGTGGATATGTCATTTGGAAATATCTTCTCCCATTTGGTAGGTTGCCTTTTTGTTTTGTTGATTGCTTCCTTTGCTGCGCGGAAGCTTTTTATTTTGATGTAGTTCCAATAGTTTATTTTTGCCTTTGTTTCCTTTGCCTCAGGAGACCTGTCTAGTAAGAAGTTGCTATGACTGATATCAAAGAGGTTACTGCCTGTATTCTGTTCTAGGATTTTTATGGTTTCAGGTCTAACATTTAGGTCTTTAATCCATTTTGAATTTATTTTTGTGTATGGAGAGAGGAAATGGTTGTTTCTCTCTTTTGCTTGCTGTTGTCCAGTTTCCCCAGTACCATTTGTTGTAGAGACTGTCCCTTTCCCTTTTGCTATTCTTTCCTGCTTTGTTGAAGATTAATTGACCATATAATTGTGGGCTTATTTCTGGGTTTTCTGTTCTGTTTCATTGATATATATGTCTGTTTTGGTGCCAGTAACATACTATTTTGATTACTACAGCTTTGTAATGTAACTTGAAGTTCAGAATTGTGATGCTTCCAGCTTTTTCTTTTTCAAGATTGCTTTGGCGATTCCTGGTCTTTTGTGGTTCCATACAAATTTTGGATTTGTTTTTCTAGTGCAATGCTGTTGTTTAACAGCATTTTTTAGCAAACTAGAAAAAACAATCCTAAAATTTGTATTTTGTATAGGGATTGCATTCAATGTATAGATTGCTTTGGGTAGTATAGACATTTTAACAATATTTGTTTTTCCAATCCATGAGCGTGGAATGTGTTTCCATTACTTTGTGTTGTCTAAAATTTCTTCATCAGTGTTTTATAGTTTTCAGAGTATAAGTCATTCATCTCTTTGATTAGGTTTATTTCTAGATATTTTATTGTTTTTAGTGCAATTGTAAATAGAGTTCTTTTCTTAATTTCTTTCTGCTGCTTCAATATTGGTATATAGAAATGCATCGGATTTCTGTACATTGATTTTGTATCCTGCAACTTTATGGAATTCGTTTATTGGTTCTAGAAATTTTTTGTTGGAGTCTTCAGGGTTTCCTTTTTTTTTTTTTTTTAATTATTTATTTATTTGACAGAGAGAAATCACAAGTAGTCGGAGAGGCAGGCAGAGAGAGAGAGAGGGAAGCAGGCTCCCTGCTGAGCAGAGAGCCCGATGCGGGACTCGATCCCAGGACCCTGAGATCATGACCTGAGCCGAAGGCAGCGGCTCAACCCACTGAGCCACCCAGGTGCCCCCAGGGTTTCCTTTTTATAGTATCCTGTCATCTGTAAATAGTGAAAGCTTTACTTCTTCCTTATTGATTTGTCTGTCTTTTATTTTTTTGTGTTATCTGATTGCTGTGGCCAGGTCTTCCAGTACTATGTTGAATAAACGTGGTGAGAGTGGACATCCTTGTCTTGTTCTTGACCTTAGGGGAAAAGCTCTGTTTTTCCCCGTTAAGGATGATGTTAGTTGTGGATTTTTCATATATAGCCTTTATTATGTTGAGGTATGTTCCCTCTAAGTCTACTTGTTGAGGGTTTTTACTGTGAATGGATGTTGTACTTTGTCAAAAACCTTTTCTGTGTCTGTTGAAACGATTGTATGTTTCTTATCTTTCTTTTATTGGTGTGATGTATCACATTGATTGATTTGTGAATATTGAACCACCCTTGTATCCCAGGAATAAATCCCACTTAATTGTGGTGAATGATTTTTTTAATGTATTGTTGAATTCAATTTGCTAGTATTTTGTTGAAAATTTTTGCATCTATGTTCACGAGAGGTATTGGCTTATAGTTCCCTTTTTTGGTGGTGTCTTTATCTGATTTTGATATCAGACTAATGCAGGCTTCATAGAATGAATTTGAAAGTTTTCCTTCCTTTTCTATTTTTTGGAATAGTTTGAGAAGAATAGATATTATTTCTTCTTTAAATGTCTGGTAGAATTCCTGCGTGAAACCATCTGGTCCTAGACTTTTGTTTGTTGGGAATTTTTTGATAACTGATTCAATTTCTTTGCTGGTTATCAGTCTGTTCAAATTTTCTATTTCTTCCTGTTTCAGTTTTGGTGGCTTATATGTTATTAGGAATTTTTCCATTTCTTATAGCTTATCCAATTTGTTGACATATAATTTTTCATAATATTCTCTTATAATTATTTGTATTTCTGTGGTGTTAGCTGTTATTTTTCTTCTCTCATGTGTTAGTTTATTTATTTGAGTCCTTTATCTTTTTTTCTTGTTAAGTCTGGTTAGAGGTTTATCAGTTTAATTGTTTTTTTCCAAAGAACCATCTCCTGGTTTCACTGATCTGTTCTCTTGTTTTTGTAGTTTCTGTATCATTGATTTCTTTTCTAATCTTTATTATTTCCTTCCTTCTGCTGGTTTTAGATTTTGTTTGTTCTTCTTTTTCTAGGTCCTTTAGGTGCTAGATTACATTGTTTATTTGAGATTTTTCTTTTTGAGGAAGGCCTGTATTGCTATATACTTCTTTTAGAACCATTTTTGCTATTTCCTAAAAGTTTTGGACCATTGTTTTGCATCATTTTGTTTTCATGGTTTCTACGTACTTTTGAATTTCTTTTTTTATTTCCTGGTTGTCTCATTCATTGTTTAGTAGCTTCTTATTTAACTTCCATGTATTTGTGGTGTTTCCAAATTTTCTCTTGTGAATGACTTTAAGTCTCACAGCATTGTGGTTGGAAAAGATGCATGGTATGACTTCAATCTTCTTGAATTTTTGAGGCTTGTTTTGTGGGCTAATATGGGAGCTCTTCTAGGTAATGTTCTGTGTGCCCTTGAAAAGAATGTGTATTCTGCTGTTTTAGGATGGAATGTTCTGAATATATCTGTTAAATCCTTGTGTTTCAATGTGTCATTAAATGCCATTGTTTCCTTGTTAATTTTCTCTTTATGTGATGTCCTTTGATGTAAGTAGGTTGTTAAAATCCCTATTACTGTGTTATTATCAATGAGTTCTTTTATTTTTGTTACTGTTTTGTATATTTGGGTGCTTCCAAGTTGGGGGCATAAATATTTACAATTATTATATCTTCTTGTTGGATTGTTCCCTTTATGATTATACATTATCCTTGTTTGTCTCTTATTACAGTCTTTGTTTTAAAGTCTGTTTTGTCCCATGTAAGTATTGCTATTCAGCTTTCTTTTGACATTCATTTGCATGATAAATGTTTCTCCGCCCCCACTTTCAATCTGCAGGCATCTTTAGGTCTGAAATTCATCTTTTGTAGGCAGCATATAAATGGGTCTTATTTTTAACCCATTCTGCCACCCTGTGTCTTTTGATTGAAGCATTTAGGTCATTTTACATTCAAAGTAATTATTGTTTTATGTACATACATTTATATATAAAATATATATACATATTCGTGTTATTTTATGATTGTTTCTGAAGATTTTCTTTGATCCTTTCTTGTCTTTCTGTCTTTCATGTCTTACTGATTTTCTTTACTGATATATTTGGATTTCTTTCTCTTTATTCTTTGTGTATTTGTTAGTGGTTCTTGGTACCATTAGGTTAGTATAGAACATTTTCTGCATATACAAGTCTGTATAAGTTGATGGTTATTTAAGTTTGAACCCATCCTTAACCTCTTCCCTTCCCATGTTTTAGGTATATGTTGTATTATTTTATGTCTTTTTATTTTGTGAGTTCTTTGATTTTTTCAAGAAATAACCTTTTTTTTTTTTTACTGGTTTTGTGTTTCCTACATTTACACTGTCAATTTTGGTTTCTCCTTTCTATTCAATGAGTGCCCTTTAATATTTCTTGCAGGCTGGTTTAATGGTTATAAACTCCTTTAGTTTTTGTTTGTTTGGAAAACCCTTTGTCTCTCCTTCTATCCTGAATGATAGCCTTTACGGGTGGAATATTTTTGGCTGCAGATTTTTCTCATTTGTCACACCGAATATATCTTGCCACTCCCCTCTGGCTTGCAAAGTTTCTGCTGAAAAATCTCCTACTAGCCTTATGGGTTTTCCCTTGTAAGTTAATATCTTTTGTGTTTTTGCTTAACTTTTTTTCTTTATTACTATATTTTGTCAATTTAATTACAATATGTCATGGTGTGGATCTGGTTTTGTCTATTTGGTGGGAGTTCTCTCTGCCCCCTGGATCTGAATATCTGTTTCCTTCCTGAAATTAGGGAAAATTCCAGCTATTATTTTTTCAAATGAATTTACTGCCTCCTTTCCCCTCTCTTCTTCTGAGACTTCTATAATACAAATGTTACTGTGTTTGGTGGAGTAACCGAGTTCCCCAAATCTACTCTTATTTTGCACAGTTCTTTTCTCTCTTTTTTGTTTGACCTGATTACCTTCCAGTACTCTTTTAGGTCAATAATTTGTTCCTCTGCTTTTTCCATCCCACTGTTCATTCCATCTGGTGTGTTTCTCATTTTATTTGTCAAGCCCTTTATCTCTGCTATGTTATTCTTTATCTCTGTGTTAAGAGTCTCATTCCTGTCTGGTACTCTTTTCTCAAGCACATTGAGTATCTTTATGACCATTACTTTAAATTCTCTATCAGACATATTATATATATCTGTTTCCCTTAGATCTTGCCTATGGCCTTGCCCTAGAGTAAATTTCTCTGTCTTCTCATTTTATCTAAGTCTCTGTGCCTGATTCTATAAATTAGGAAAATCAACTATGTCTCAGGTTCCTGAGGGTAAGGCCTTATGAAGAAGAGGTCCTGTAGTGTCCTGCATATGGCATCCCCTGTTCCCCAGAGCCTGGCACTTTTGTCTCTAATGTGTGTGGCATAGGCTGTGCTCTTTTGTCCTTGCTGCTTCATCCTTCAGGCCGGTCATCTGCAGAGGCTCTCTTTGCCTGTTATGGGCAATATTTTAGTCCCTGGTTTGAATGGGTCACATTGAAGGTGTGCTCTGGTCTGTTTGAAATGAGACATGTCTCCACTGCTGCTGGAACCAAGGTTCTATAAAATTCCTGCATCACTTATTTGTGGAGCATAACAAATAGCATGGAGGACATGGGGAGTTAGAGAGGAGAAGGGAGTTGGGGGAAATTGGAAGGGGAGGTGAGCCATGAGAGACTATGGACTCTGAAAAACAATCTGAGGGTTTTGAAGGGGCGGGGGATAGGAGGTTGGGGTACCAGGTGATGGTTATTATAGAGGGTACAGATTGCATGAAGCACTAGGTGTGGTGCAAAAATAATGAATACTGTTATGCTGAAAATAAATAAAAAATAAATTAAAAAAATAACCAAAAAAAAAAAATTTCCTGCATCACAAGACAGGTGTGGCAGGTGTTTGGGCAGGTCTTTTGGGGGAAGAGGCCCACTCTGCTGGTACTGAGGCAAGAGTGACTGGAGAGGGTGGTTCTGGAGTGCAGGGGAGCAAGATAGGGCTTGGTGTAAGCAAGTTAGGTAACGGGTGTCAGTGCTGTGCTGGTTCCTGCAGGTGGCTCTGTGTTTTTGCTGAGGAGCAGGGCAGGGAGATGTTGCCAGCCAGTTGCTTTGTTCCTAGAGGGGTCCCTCTGTGAATGCTGCCTCTCTGGGACTGTGCTCTGACCTGACCAAATAACTTCCCCATTTTGTGCCCAAGGCTTCTTCAGATCCCAGTTTCCATGTTGTATGTCCTCCGGTTGTTTGCCTGCCTTTTCTCCAAATGCAGAATGCATTTGCCCTCTGGCTCTGTCCTAGCCACACCTGATGACTTCTAAATTCCCAGATTTAAGCCCTGCTGGTTGCAAGAACTCACAAAATTTGCCCCCTCCTACTTTCCAAGCCAACTGCTATGGGGGTTCATTTTCCTGTGTACTCCCTTCTGTGCAGGTCTTTCTCTCACCCTTTTCTGCAATCACAGCTCCCTCCTCACTGCAGTGGATAATCCATTTCTCTTTCACACCATGTCTCTGCAGGTCTCACCTTTTTCAGTGTGGCCTCTTCTCTATCTTTGGTTGTGGCTTTTGTTCTGCCAGTCTTCAAGTCAAGTTTTGGAGTATTTAGGATTATTTGATAGCTGTCTAGTTGTATTTGTGGGATGAGGTGAGCCTAGGGTCCTCCTCTTCAGTTACCATCTTCCAACCTCTCCCTCCAATACTCTGTTTGCAATGTTTTATAGTTTCAGGTTTTATGTTTAAGTCTGATCCATTTTGAGTTAATTTTTGTGCATGGTGAATAGGTATAGACAGAGATTCTTTTTTACATATAAATGTCCAATTATTCTAGCACCGTAGTGAAAAGACTATCTGTCCCCTATTGAGTTGCCTTTGTATTGTTGTTGAAAATCAGTTGAGCATATAAGTATAGGTCTATTTCTGACAATTTGGTTTATGTGTTTATCCTTTCAGTAATACCACACTGCCTTGATTGCTATTGCTTTATTGTAAATTTTGAAAGCATGTAGTATAGGTCCTTTGATTTAGTTCTTTTTCAAAGTTGTTTTGGCTATTCTAGATCTTTGTCTTTCAAATATATTTTGGAATCATCTTACTGGCATCTATATAAAATCCTGCTGGCAGTTTGATTGGTATTGTATTGAATCTACAAATCCGTTCGGGGAGAATTGACATCTTAACAATATTAGGCCTTCCGATACATAAATAAGCTATATCTCTCCCTTTATTTAGGTCTCTTCATCAATGTTTTATTGTTTCTCAAATATCAATATTGAAGATATTTTGCTAGCCTTATAGCTGTACATTTTTCATATTTTTGGTGTTCCCTCCTCTTCTATTTTCTGGAAGAGTTTATATAAGGTTGTTATTACCTATTCCTTAAATTTTTGGTAGAATTTGCCAGTGAAAGTAGTTGAACTTGGAATTTATTTGTGGGAGAGGTTTTTTTTTTTTTTTTTTTTTTTTAAATTTTTAAAAAATGGGGTACCTGGGTGGCTCAGTGGGTTAAAGCCTCTGCCTTCAGCTCAGGTCATGATCTCAGGATCTCAGCAGGGAACCTGCTTCCACCTCTCTCTCTATGCCTGCCTCTCTGCCTGCTTGTGATCTCTGCCTGTCAAATAAATAAGTAAATAAAAATCTTTTTTTTAAAAAAAGTATTTATTTATTTGAGAGACACAGGTAGAGAGAGAGGGAGCACAAGCAGGAAGGAGGGGCAGAGGGAGAGGGAGAAGCAGGGAGAAGCAGACCCTCCTCACCAAGCTGAGCAGGGAGCCCGATGCAGGGTTTGATCCCAGGACACTGGGATCATGACCTGAGCTGAGGGCAGATACTTAACCAACGGAGCCACCCAGGCGCCCCTGTGGGAGAGTTGTTAACTACAAATTAAGTTCTTTAACAAATATAGGGCTATCCAAGTTATCTGTTTCTTCTTGAGTGATTTTTTGATAGATTGTGATTTTGGGGTAGTTTGTCTGTTTTATCTAAAATGTAGAATTTATGGGCAGCTATTGTTCATAGTATTTAATTATTATCCTTTTAATGTCTTTACAGATTATAGTGTTGTCTCCTTTTTCATTCCAGATATTTAGTTTGTATCTTTTTGCTCTCTGTCTAGAGGTTTGTTCAACTTTATTGATTTTTTTTTTCTTCAAAGAACTGGGTTTTGGTTTCACTAATTTTTTTTCCTATTATTTTTTTGTTTTCAATTTCATTGACTCCTTATCTTATCTTTATTATTTCTTTTCTCCTTGCTTTGGTTTAGTTGCTCTTCATTACTAGTTTGCTAAGGTGGATGCTTAGATCACTGATTTGAGACCTTTCTTTCTTTCTCTTAAGCCTCCAGCATTCTTCTTTTCTGGGGTGATTGGATTGGGAAGGTGAACGTGGAGGTGTAGAACAAGTTTTTCCACCTCCAAGCATTTAATATGAGATCTTTAGTGAAAGTATGTGCCAGATTCTTACTGAATACCCTGAGGCTTCAGCTTGTGGGTGGGACCAGTGGGAAGGAGGAGCAGAAGTCAGACCTTGGACTACTTCCCTCATGAAGGCAGTGGACCAGCTCTGATAGTCTGGGATCCTAATGCTTGTCTGCCTCCAGACCTGATGTGTATAGCAAGGGGTAGAGGCATTTGGAGTTGCTGCAGTTTTATGGGTGAGAAGGCCTTCTCTCAAGGACTTAGTCAAGGGTGGCAAATGTTCTCTGTAAAGAGCTGGTGATAACTATTTTGAACTCCGTAGGCCATCCCTCCTCCATCGCTAGTATTCAGTCAGGCCGTTGTTGTCACAGGAAAGCAGCCATAGATAATATGTAAATGAGTGGGCATGGCCGTGTTTCAATAAAACTATTTACAAAAATAGACAACAAACTGGATTTGGCCATATTTGCCTACCCCTGCCTGCTTTAGCTAATGGTGAATTAGGTGGACTGCTTTTCAGATGTTGAACCAGCCTTGCAACCTCTAGATAAATCCGCTTAGTGTAGCACCATCTGGTCTGTACCTGGTCCAGTCTTTGTTTCTTAGCTTGTGTTGTCACCGAGCTGGGAGCTTCCCAGGAAGAGGGCCTCAATAGTACCACCTCCCATGTCCCGTCAGGCACATACTGGAGGGCTGTAAACATCTAGGGCTGGATGGAAACAGCCATGCGTGTTCATGGTGCCTCTTCCAAATGCCCTTTATAGTGTCATCAGGGACCCAGAGGAAATGGAGGTGTGGTATGGAGGAGTTGCGCCCAAGCGCTGTCACAGCAGGCAAGGCTCGTCTCTCCTTTCGGAGGCCACTTTGGAAACATGACTTCAGTTTGTTCTGTGGGGCACTGCTTCCTAATTACTCTCCTTTTCCTGAGGGTTGTGGTTGGTAGAGTGGCTACCAGGTCCTGTGCTGGTGTTCCAAAAGGGCTTGACTGACCCCTTTCCTGGGCTGTGGTCTCATACAGAAGGGTGTCTCTGTGTGTGTGAGAGGTGGAGCAGGAGGGCCTGGCCCATCTGGCTCCTGAAGGTGAACCCTTCAGACCTTTACGTGTGTCACGGGTCAGCTCTGTGTGGACCGCCTCATGCTGTGGCGGTGGGGTACGGCGGACAGATTTCGGGCCAGTGTATTGCAGAGTCCATCTCGGCTGCATTTCCTCATTGATTAGGAGAGCTGGATGTACGCTGGATGGGAAGGGACTAGGATCTACAACTAACAGATGCAGTTTTGAATCCCAGCTCAACAACTCATTAGATGGCTGACCCTGGGAAATTATTTAGCTACTTGGAACTTTCATTTCCTCACTTCTACTATGGAGATGCTCACAGTCTCCCAATGGTGTGAGGTTTACATGAAGCCTTTCACTCTCTCCCCTGGGCGGGGTAGATGAGGGGGTCCTTTGAAGGATATAAAGCTGGGAATGTGGGCCAGTCTATGGAGAAATGCCCAACAAATTGCAAACACACTGAGAAAGAAGTCCACTAGAAGGCTAGGGTGTGGAGAGCAAGTGTCCATCACTTTCTCCATCCTCAGTTGTTTCTGAACTGGAGGATGAGTAGGGCTGACTCTTGATTTTGCTCTGGAACAAAGAGGAGCTAACTGCCAGCTCTGGGTGATGCTTTGGATTGCTTGGTCCTCGTGTCTTTATTCAGCCTGACTCACTGGGATGGCGGCGGGGTTGTGGGCCTGTGCCAGACCCCTGTCAGTGGAACCGATGGCATGATTGCATGGGATCTGATGGTGTCAGGCCCCTGGGACCTGGCGACAAAAACAACCCTCCTCTATACACATACAGGCTCTTACTGCTGGCAGAACATGTTCCCACCATCCTTCCGACCACCTAGTGAGGGAAGGGCCAGGAAAGTCCTCTCCAGAGGCCATCAGAACCTTTCCCCTGCCCCCGCCTCTCTGGGATCTTTGCCTTCTTCCTTTCTTGCAGAAAGGCAGTGAGTTGAGGAGAATGCTGTTTCCAGGTCAAGTCTGCACACCCTCAGGAGAAACAAGACCAGGACTGTTACTAGAGAGAACTCGTGAAACTTGTTTAGGGTCAGAAATAGATAAGGTTCCAGTTTTGTCACTCTGTGGTAACTTCATATCATTGTACCCTAAAACAGCATTAAAACATAGCTCTGCTTATAACACCTCTGGCTTAAAGCACAATGTTGATTCTCTTCTCTGTAAAAGATAAAACTTCATACTGTTCAGCTTGGCATGCAAAATAAGCCACAGTTTATACTCCTGCCATGTAAGGTATTTGGAGTTATTATTGAATGGCTGTAAGTCCCTTTCATTTGGATAAAGCTTTCAAGTTTATTTAGTGTTTTTGCCCATTTCACACTCAGTCTTTGCCAATCATTTGGTGTTATTCCTGTTCTCATTTTATAAAATGAGAATTAAAATTAAAAAGAACTTGCCCAATTTCACATGACCAGCCATAGTCATGACTCTAAGAGGAGGACATAAGATAGCAGTCCCTTGTCACTTTCTAGCTGTGTGACTCTTGAACATGTTTCTTTATCTCTAAATTGGAGATTATACAGATATGTTATAGTGTTTTTGTGAGGGTTATACCAGATGATCCAAGGGAAGTGCTTGGCACAATGCCTGCTGTATATTCAGAGTTTGGGAAATGTTAGGTGTTATTATAGGTATTCTCTTTTAACTGTTCTGCCATAAACCTTTCCAGTTTTTGTCCCACTATTGTGAGTAACATAGCTATAATTATCTTGTGCAAATGGTTTATTTTTTTCCATTGTGTCATTTCCTTGGACTGTATTCCAAGAAGAGTATTACCAGGTTGAAAGGTATGATCCTCTTTTTTTGTCTTTGGTCCATGTTGCCCAATAGCCTTTTAGTGGGATGGTTCCCATTTAACAGGCCACAATGGAATCCATGAGAGTGACCCATCTCCCATGGGTGGTACTTCCCTGAGACCTTTCAGAGGGCCCATCAGTCAGTCTTTTTTTTTTTTTTTTAAGATTTTATTTATTTATTTGTTAGAGAGATAGAGAGAGTACAGGCAGGCAGAAGCAGAAGGAGAAACAGGCTCCCCGTGGAGCAAAAAGCCCGATGTGGGACTTGATCCTAGGATGCTGGGATCATGACCTGAGCCGAAGGCAGCCGCTTAACCGACTGAGCCACCCAGGCGCCCCCATCAGTCAGTCTTCATGAAGGTTGCAAACAGATTCTAGACTGGTTGGAGCCAAACCCTATAAACTAGATTGCGCCTACAGCAAGACCCAGAACCAACTGGTCAGCAAATTGTACCGAAAACACTGGGGATGGTGGGGCCCCTCACTGGCTTTCTCCGGGGCTCTGTGGGAGATCTTTGCATATGCACTGCAGGTAGGTCTGCAGGAGTGGGGGAGGCAGGACCTGCTCCCTAGCTGTGGACCTGGACATGCAGGGAGAAAGACCGTGAGTCCGTGGACCATGGGTGGCTCCAGACTTTTTATATAGGAAGGTGTACTAGTTTGTTAGTGCTGCCATAACAAAAGCACCCCAAACTGGGAGGCTTAAAACAACAGAAAATTATTCTTTCATAGCTATGGAGGCCAGAAGCCTGGACCATGTTCTCTCTTAAAACTCTGGGGAAGAGCACTTCCTTGACTTCTAGCTTCTGACTGTGGGCTAGCAATCCTTGGCATTTCTAAGCATGCTTGGGCTTCTACCTGCATCATCTGATCTCCACCACCATCTTCATATGGCCTTCTCTCTGTGTCTGTGTCCAAATTTCACTCTTCTTGAAAGATACCAGGCATTGAACTAGGACCCACCCTAATCCAGTATGACCTCATCTTGACTTGATTACATCTGCAAAGACCCTAATTCCAAATAAATCTCTCACAGGTGGGTGGTAGAGTTGAGAGCTCACTATGACTTTTTGGAGGCTACAATTCAACCCACAACAGAGGAATTAAGAAGAGAATACAGAAGATTTCCATTTCCCACATCATATACTGCACTGGGGAAGGGATGCTGCTGGAGACATTAAGGGCAATGGTAGTGCCACTAGTAGGAATGCTGGCGATTGTCCAGGACCAGTGCTGCTTCTGATCTCGGATCCCCCCAGCTCCACCCACCCTGAGCATTGGTTCCAGACTCGTCTAGAACTGCTTTGGAGAATCAACTGCGTCTGGCAGAGTTGAAGCTGCCAACAGACCAAGAACTTAGTTACCAAGGGAAAGTGGTTTTGAGGAGCCAGTAGAGAGAAGGATGAAGAGCATGGAAATGGGCAGATATGCAGATCTCACATTAAGTCATAGACCAGCTGGAACACCATGGCTTCAGTGTCCCCAATGAAGGATGAGGTGGCTCTGAGGGACCTTCTCCCTTGGCATCACATCATTCTTATTTGAGAGTTGACATTTTAGAGAAGCCCCACCTCCCTGACCCTAAAGATTATCGTGAGGTCTATCTAGGCACATGGTGTAAGCAGCTGATACAGGAAGGGGACAACAGAAGGGGCCTGGTAATTCCCAGCCCAGGCCTCCGACACGACTTCAGTCAAGTTACCTCCATGCGGTCTTTCCTGGACACTCTTTCTAAAATGTTACCCCCACCCCCAATAGTTCATGTTCCCTCTCCTGGTTTTCATTTTTCTCCTTGTAGTTAATCCCTATCCAGCATGATTTCTATTTTACCTATTTGTCCCACTTATTGGCTCTTTTCTCTACCAGATGGTAAGCTCCTAGAGAGCAGGGATTTTTATGCAATGCTAGTACAGTGACTGTCACATTCCAGGCATTGAGTATGTACTTGTTGAATGTTGACTAAGTGGCAATATTGTCAAACTGATAAGTGAGATGACATTTTAAAAAGGATGTAATCTTGGAGGGGTGTCACTCTTTGTCTCCCTTAAGCCCCCAGCCTATACTGCCCAAGGCCCTGCCATGAGTAACTCCTGCTTTGGAAAGTGTTGTTCCAGTCATCCAAAGCCAGTTACAAAACACCCCCAATCTTATCAGCATAGGAGAGCATTTGTTTTATTATGCTCAGGAGCTCTGTGGGTCAGGAATTTGAACAGAACGTGGTGGGATGGCTTGGGAAGATGTGAATGGGTCAGGTGCCTCAAATGGGTGGGAGCTGGAATCCTCTGGAAGCATCTTCACTTACAACCTGGATTCTGGCCTCAGTGGGGAGGCATGTAGCTAGAGCGCCCACATGTGGCCTCTCCTTGTGGCTTGGGCTTCCCCCTCCCCTTCCCCCAGTGACTGGGATCACGGAGGGACTGTCCCCAGAAGGAGATTTGGAGAATGAGCATTCCACGAGAGCCAGGTGGAAGCTGTCTGGTCTTTTATGACCTGACCTCAGAAGTCACAGAATGTCCCTCTCACTATACTCTCTTGGTGAAAGCAGTCACAAGCCTGCCCATGTTCTCAGGGGAGGGAACATTGGCTCTCCCTGACTGGATGAGGGGAGTGTCAGAGATTCTGAGGCCGGGTTTTAGAACTGATACAGAGACTGAACGACAGTCTCACCATCCTCAGCCTGGAGAGAACCTGGGGTGAGATTTCTGGTGCTGTCACCTTCAGGCCAGGACCTACCCTGAGTTAGGACTCTTCTTCCATCTCTCTCTTGGACTCACTGTGTTTCTTCAGGGTGGGAAGCTGTCATTTTACCTCTTTTAGAGCTCACAGGAGATTATCTGGCACATTATAAGTACTTATCAAGTGATTTAGAGAGAGAGTGGATGAAGAAACAAGGGAATAGGTGCTTTCTTGTGCGGCGTAGCCCTGTTGTTGAGTGTCTGCAGGAACCTAGGATCTTGGTTGGATCTTCCAAGGCCGAAAGTTTTTTTTTCTTTTTTAAAGATTTGAGTTAAATTCCAGCTAGTGAACCTACAGTGTATTATTAGTTTCAGGTGTACAATTTAGTGATTCAACACTCACATATAACACCTAGTGCTCGCTATGACAGGTGCCTCCATAATCCCCATCACCCATCTCGCCCACCCCTGACCTCCCCTCTGGTAATCCTCAGTTTGTTCTCTATAGTTAAGAGTCTGTTTCTTGGTTTGCCTCTCTCTTTCCTTTCCCCTGTGATCATTTGTTTTGTTTCTTAAATTCTACATATGAGTGAAATCATATGGTATTTGTCTTTCTCTGGCTGACTTCTTTCACTTAGCATAATACCTTCTAGTTCCATCCACCTCATTGCAAATGGCAAGATTTCATTTTTTTGATGGCTGAGTAATAATCCATTGTATATGTGTATACCACTTCTCCTTTTCCATTCATCAGTCAATGGACATTTGGGCTCCTTCCATAATTGGCTATTGTAAATAATACTGCTATAAACATCAGGATGCAAGTATCTCTTCAAATTAGTATTTTTATATTCTTTGAGTAAATACCCAGTAATGCAATTGCTAGGTCATAGGGTAGCTATTTTTTTAACTTTTAGAAGAATCTCCGTACTGTTTTCCAGAGTGGCTGCCCCAGTTTGCAGTCCCACCAATGGTGTAAGAGGGTTCCCCTTTCTTCAAAGCCTCAGCAGCCCCTGGTGTTTCTTGTGTTGTTGATTTTAGCCATTCTGACAGGCATGAGGTGATAGCTCCTTGTGGTTTTGATTTGTATGTTCCTGATGATGAGTGATGTTGAACATCTTTTCATGTGTCTGTTGAGACCAAAAATTTTCTGACCAGCTTCTGGTCATATGCAGAATGGCTCAGACCTGTGGCTTGAACTCTAGCCAGCCAGGAGTTGACTTCTGGAGAGGAGAAAAGGGTGTGGAGACAAGAGGTCTCTGTTGTGTCTTGGGTTAAGCAATACTCTGATTTGATGGTAGCAAAGCATTTCCATAGGGCCATAATAGAATAAGGCTAGAAAACCAGGGCCTTATGCAGGCTGAGGGTTTAGAGGTTATAGGTTTTCATTTCTCTGGGTAAATAGTTAGCAGGAAAATATCCCTGGGCCATACAGTACGTCTAGGTTTAGTCTTGTAAGAAACTGCTGAAATGGTAATACCATTTTTACACTTCCAAAAACAATGTATGAGAATCTTGTTGCCCCAAATCCTCACCAATATTTGGTGTTGTCAGTCTTTCTAATTTTTCTGTTTGTTGGAATGCAGTGTCCCCAAATGGCTGTAATTTACATTTCCCTAATGAGTAATCATATTAATCACTTTCATGTGCTCATTGACAGCCTGTAGATCTTTCTTTCTGAAGTATTATTCAGATATTTTGCCCACTTAAAAATTGTGTTGTCTTTTTATTATTGAATTGTAGGAATTCTTTCTTTATTCTGAATACCAGCTCTTTGTCAGATACATGATAAACAAATCTTTTTCCTACTTGTGGCTTCCTAGTTCCTATATCCTATTCGTTTTCTTAATGGTGTTTTTGATTAACAGAAGGCATAAATTTTGGTGAAGTCTAATTTATCATTATTTTTGGCTGTTTTTTTTTTCGTGTCCTCAGAAAATTGGAAACCCCCTCATTATAAAGGTCATCTTCTACAAGCTTTATAGCTTTAATTTTTAATGCTTAGTCTGTCATCAATCTCCAGTTAATCTTTGTGTGAGATGTGAGGTGGTGGGGAGGGGCTCAAGATTCTTTTCCTCTTATGTATATTCAGTTGTTTCTGCCCCATATGTTGGAAAAATACTTTCCTTTTTGTTCGGTATTGTTTTTTCCTTCCTTCCTTTCTTTTTAAAAAGATTTTATTTATTTATTTGTCAGAGAGAGAGAGTATGTGTCACACAAGCAAAGCAAGGGGAGCAGCAGGCAGAGGGAGAAGCAGACTCCCTACTGAGCAGGGAACCTGATGTGGGACTCGATCCCAGGACCCTGGGATTATGACCTGAACTGAAGGCAGACACTTAATTGGCTGAGCCACCAAGGCGCCCCTATTAAGTACTGTTTTTATCCTCATTTTGCACACAGAGAAACCAAGGTAGAGGTAGATTAAGTAACATGTTCATAGGTCCTACAGCGGATAGAGACAGACTCAGGATTCGAACTCAGAATTTTTCATCACTGTACTCTATGACCTTCCCTCTCCAAAAACTCTGGGGCTTTTGATCTGAGGCAGCCCACTGTAAATCAAGACAGAGAACCGAGAAGAGGAGATTCAGTTTGGGGCTGAGTTGGGGAACCTGTGGGATACCTGACCAGGCACATGAGGGAGAAGGTAAAAAAAGAAGGGAGGCAGCAGCCAATCCAGGAAGGAGAGAGGCAGGTTGTGCTCAAAGGGCACATGATTAAGCCCAGCCTGAACTTCACTGTTCTTGTTAGACATCAGGGTTTGGTACCCTATCACATCCACACTGGTCCAGAAGACTCTTTGAAGCAGGCAAGATCCAGTTAGTCTAGATCCTTTGAATCTAGGTGGTAAGTGTGACTTGAGCAAGAGCCCTAAAGCTGGAGAAGAGACAGTAAGTGAGGCAAGGGGAGTCCACAAGCATCTTGATTACAGTGCCTGCGCTGGGCCAGGCAAGGCTGGTCACAGGCCTGATCCCAGCCCTGTAGCCCCCTCACTGTGCGAGCTCAAGGCAGCCGCTGCATTTCTGTGCCTCCTTCTTGGTACCAGGAGTACAGCAGGCCCTCAGGGAATCCTGCTGACTGAACAGATGACCTCCAGAGATACAGAATTCTCTCCAGCTTATATTGCACAATTTGGTAGTTTTAGAACACATGGCCCTAAAGCCAGAGTTAGAAGGAAGGTTTATGACCTGGAGCTGATCTCTCAGTCCTGGTGGCACCAGAGGGAGTCCACATAACGGGCACTGAGCCAACATGGCCTCCAAAACTGCCCTGGGAAGGACACCAACAGAGGGCCCAGATTCTGCATGGGGTGCCCTGGGCTTGGAGCTCTGGTGCAGGCAGAGGGATGCCGTGGCTCAGGGCGAGCAGAGAGCTCCCCGACAGTGAGTAAGAGAGCACCCCTGCCTGTGGGAGGGATGGCCCCTTCGTGGTGGTGTTGCCCAGTGAATCACAGGAACCCGTATCTGTCTCTGCTTTTGATGAACATGTCCTGCAGGATCTAGATGCACTTCTAGAGAATTCTGCCTGTTTAGGTGGAGTTTGTATGATCAATATTTTGAGTCCAGTCTGCTTTGCCTATGAACAGGAAGCAGGGTCCACCAAGTGTTCATGGAGTAGGTTGGAACACTGCCTCTGTCTCCAGGAAGGAGCTCATGATCTGCTTCAGGAGAAGGCAAGCTCACAGAGAGTTATGTGGTGAACACCAGCTTTATAAATGGCCAAACACGTGGAATGGCCAGAAGACAGCTTGAGCAGAATAGATGAATGAATAAATGCCTCCTCGTGGGGCTGTCAAACAGTGACAGACACGTGGGCCCTTGTGCATTTCCAACCCCACCCCCTCCTTCCTTCCAGTAGTGCTAACTAAAATTTGAGTGCCTGCTGGGAGGGTAGCATGTTAAATGGATGAGCTCATTTGCCCCTGATGATGACCCCATGGGGTGAGCTCTATTGGTAACCCTATTTCAGATGAGGAAACCGAGGGATGGAGACAGCAGGAGACTTATACATGTTTGTGTAGCTGGAAGCGATGGTGCCAGGCTGTGGACCCGGCAGTCTTGCTCCAGAGCCTACCGTGTGAGGCCTGTAGGGCCCAGCTGGGTAGTAGTTTATAGCTTTCTTCTTGCAAATACAGAGCAAGAAGGAGGACACATCTTTCATGATCTTACCATGTAATCACATCACATCCAGCCAGTTTTTAACTAAATATGGCCTCCTGTACATTTTGCCCTGGCCCTTGTTCAGCTAAAATATTCTTCATTTCAGAAGTGGAGGCAGCAAGACCGACCCACTGTGTTTACTGACCAATTTAGACCGTCTCAGGGCACAGCTTTGAGGATCAGAGCATGCTGTGAGTGAATATTTTAACAATCTGTGGCAAGATTACAGCATCTTGGGCTCCGACACAAGAATTATTCTCAGACAGGGCTTTTTTCAGTGCCATAAATTTAACCAGCTGGAGTTCTTTTCCATCCTATTCAACCTCCTGAAGTCAAGAATTTTGCCTTTTATTGTGAAATCTGCATTTCATTGTATAGATAGAACATTATGTCCTTGGCTCAGTGGGTCTCCAAGAGAAGCTGAGTCTCTCTGTTTTATTGTAGGCGCTGGGTGTCCTAAAGGCGCAAATACCAGCGGGTCTGTTTCAAGCATGAGAGGCCAGAGACATAGCAGCGCTCTGATCAAGGAATGTGAGAGGCCCGCCATCTATCCCGGTGCAGACCAAGACTTGTGCATGAGGGTGTGGGGAAAGGCCACAAGTTGAGGAGAGAGTGGGGCTGTTGCTCAGGGTAATGGCTTCCATCAAGCCTCTCTCTGGTCAGGAGTCCTGTGTTGGGCATCGCAGGGGAAGAGTGCCACCATGTCCACTGAGAAGGGACTGTGGAGTTGGATGAGAGTATTTTGTCCCATATGCTGGAAGTCAGAGTCCAAATCACTCATGTCCTTCAAAATCATCCTCTTTGAAGAGCATGTATCGTCACCTCTCACTCCAGTAACGTTGCCATTGTTCAAATGTCTTTAGAAATTTAGTTTTAGAATTGCATTTAAGTCCTAGTGTCCTTCCTTCTGAGGGGGAGTTTTGTTTTTTATTGAGCTGCATCTGAAAATATTGGAAATCCCATGACTTAACTTATGTATGGCTATAAACTTACTGCTTCTCCTACCTACAGGAGGTGACTAGTAACAGTTTGATGCCTATCCTTGTCCAAAGCCCAATGATACCCCTCATTTAAACTTCTGTCAATCAAATGAGTAAGAAATGCTAACTTTAATTTTTACTTACCTCTAGTGAAATTGGGCCGATTTCTGTGATTTTTGGCTACTTGTGAATTGTCTGTTCTTGTCCTTAGCTAATTTTTCTCTCAAGCTATTTTTTTTCTAAGTTATGGAAGCTCTTTATATGATTAGTGATATTTGAATAGTCCTTTTTTTAAAATTATTTTTTAAGATTTACTTATTTATTTGACAGAGAGCACAAGCAGGGAAAGTAGTAGGCAGAGGAAGAGGGAGAAGCAGACTCCCTGCTGAGCAAGGAGCTCTATGTGGGACTTGATCCCTGGACCCTGCGATCATGACCTGAGCTGAAGACAGACACTTAACTGACTAAGCCACCCAGGCTCCCTGGACCATCCTTTTAATGTCTTGCATTATGGCACAGCTTCATCTTTTGAACATGGGTTAGATTTTTGGAAATGGCTGACATGTGATGTGATTGATTCAGGCTGAATTGACTTCAGCGATGTTATTTTAGTAACCATATGTTTGGAAGAATTCAAGCCTGTCGTGGATTTGGAGTCTGCAAAATAATCAGGAATAGACTGTGTTGGAGGCATGTTGAGGATGAGTAATTGATGGACTGTTTGAAACAGCTGATGAAAACTTGAAGCATACATGCTTTAATCATTTTAACTTCAAACATGATATTAAACATGAAGTTGCCAAACTTTCACTGTGGGGTCAGTACCTTTTCTTTTCCAGTGAATCCCCCCAGTGGGAGTCTGTGTTATCTTTCTTGGATGCACCATGTCTATAACACATTACCTATACTTTCCAGTCGTAATTTTTTTAGTGTGGAATGGAACTTAGACACCCCCTTTTTATTTTTTTTGGAACTTAGATACTTTTGTAGCAATTGGAATGCAGAACCTTCTAGATATTTATAATTTTTCTCTCAAATTTTTACAGTTGTTTCATCCAGTTCAATAGTTTTGTTCTGTTTCGCTTTGTTTTAGAGAGAGAGTACGTTTGTGCACCCCTTGTGAATGGGGGAGGGGAAGAGGGAGAGAGAGAATCTTAAGCAGGCGTCATACCCAGTGCAGAGCCTAATATGAGGCTCATCTCATGACCCTGAGATCATGATCGGAGCTGAAATCGAGAATCGGACATTTAACTGACTGAAACACCCAGGTATCCCTCAATAGTAGTTTTTTAAGTGGTTCATCTCTATCATTTAATTTTCACAGAAACTTATCTTTTATATTCATATTTTAATTACTTTATATAATACTTAAATTATATATAAATTTGGTTATAACATTTTAGTAATAAGTATAATCAGCACATAGGGTTTTGGGGACAAGCCAGCTCAATCTTGCAAAGAGCTTATCTGGAGAGGGCAGAAATGTGCAGGTAGACTAGAGAATTAGGGAATAGTCTACCAGCCCTGAGCATTCAGCATCATGTGGGCTTGGTTGGTATCTTTTTTTTTTTTTTTAAAGATTATTTATTTATTTATTTATTTCAGAGATCACAAGTAGGCAGAGAGAGGAAGGGAAGCAGGCTCCCCTCTGAGCAGAGGGCCAGATGTGGGGCTCGATCACTAGGATCCTGGGATCATGACCTGAGCTGAAGGCAGAGGCTTTAACCCACTCAGCCACCCAGGCGCCCCGGCCTTGGTCAGTATCTTATAGAGAGGAATGAAGAGTGTTGGTGATACAGGTGATTCTAGTTAAGGGCAAGTTATTTAGAAGGGCTTCTACTCTCGCAACCATTTAGTGAGTAACTTCAATGCCCAGTTTGCTAAGTGCTCTGAACGCATTATTTCATTTAATCCTTACAGCTTCCTATAAGGTGCAAATACTGTTATCTCCATTTTATAGATGAAAAAAATATCAAGGAAGAGAGGAGTTTTATAAGGTACACATAGTTATACAGCTAGCAAATGGAAGAGCTAGGATTTGAAACCAAGCAGAGGGTGTCCTCTAAACTACTATAGACCTAGCCTCAGAGTAAAGACCAGGAAAGACGGATATAGAATCTCTGTGCACACACAAATAATTAGTTAGAGGGATTTCAGGGGGTTGTTTTGACTGCTAAAAGGGCTGCGGTCTTTGACCTTTCCATACGTTGTCTTCTAAGAGATGCCTGTTGAACTGGAGGGGACAGTAGAGTTCATGGCACACAGTGGGTGATCATCACATACTGATTTAATCTGATTCTGGACTCTCCAGCCAGAGTTTCCAGTAAATAGGCTGGCAAGCCTCTCAGAAGGAGCTGGATCAGAGGTTGTTTTGGCTTCATCTGAAGACCTGCATCAAACACCTGAAGGTTTGGGAAACGCAAATCCAAAGCTTCATATTAAGGAAGGACACACAAAGGCTGAGGAGCCTAGGCCTCAGCCAGATGTCATTTATTAACCCACTACTGTGTAGTTCAGAGTTTCGTTTGCATTTTGGGGACCCAGATAAGGACAATATACAACCCTCAAGGAACTCCTGGAAGTGGATGAGATATGTAAGAAAGGTTCTATGAGCATTTCCTAAACAAGAAGGTGGAGGGCACTCTGTGAGAACTTACCGTAAGACAGATTCCACAGACAACAGATAAGGATGTTTCTGGAGGTCAGGTGGGAAGAATCCAGTCCAAATGATGGAGCAGCAGGTACAGAGGGGAGGGAATGTGTGAGGATGTGGGTGGTGACTAGTGAAACCAAGTTGGGCTAAGGTCACATTACAACATTCTAGAGAATTTGGACTTCACCCTGCAAAACTGTAGAGAACCGTGGAAAGTTCTTACCTGGGGAAGTTCTGTGACCAGATTTGCTTTTCACAAAGATCTCTTGGTTGAAGAGGAAAACGATGGATAGATCTTCATGAGGATGGATGCTGGTGTGCTAGGATTAAGGTAGAGGCCCTAAGTACTTATTTGGGGGTAAGTACTTACCCCAATCCAAGGCAGTTGTAGAGGTAGGTGTTATGGAGGCTAAGATCAGATCAGAGGAAGGGCAATAAATAATGTCCCAGTTTGAGAAACAAAAAGCACTGGATTTAGGTCAAAAGGACAGAGTTTTTGTTCTGATTCTGCTGCTAATGAGCCAGTATATCAGCCTTTCTGAGTCTTACTATTTGGATGGGACTGATATCCTTTGCCCAGCCCATTTCCTAGGATCCAGTGAGGTCATTGAGAGAAGATTTAAAGGTTGCTTTTGGAAGCCAGCTTGGCTGGAAAAGAGATTTTGGTATGGGCTGGGGAGACGCATTTTGGTGAACTGAGGGCTAGGGCTATCTCAGGCTGTCTGGGGAATTACGTAAGAGGCTGAAGGAGTGAGGGATGCCTGGGTGGCTCAGTTGTTAAGCATCTGCCTTCGGCTCGGGTCATGATCCCAGGGTCCTGCTCAGGGCTCTCTGCTCAGCAAGAAGCCTGCTTCTCCCTCTCCCACTCCCCCTGCTTGTGTTCCCTCTCTCACTGTGTCTCTCTGTCAAATAAATAAAATCTTTTTTTTTTTTTAAGATTTTTATTTATTTATTTATTTGAGAGAGAGAGTGAGAGAGAGAGAGAGAGAGCATGAGAGGGGAGAAGGTCAGAGGGAGAAGCAGACTCCCCATGGAGCTGGGAGCCCGATGCGGGACTCGATCCCAGGACTCCGGGATCATGACCTGAGCCGAAGGCAGTCGCTTAACCAACTGAGCCACCCAGGCGCCCCTCAAATAAATAAAATCTTAAAAAAAAAAAAAAAAAAGGCTGAAGGAGTGAGTGAAAAGTCAGAGCCCATCCACATTTCTGGGGAACCAGCTCTAATTTTCTTTTCCTTAGTACTCTGAGGCCTCTCCTACTCTGGAGACCTCTTAGTTCTTCCAAGTTCCACTCTGCATTTTGCTATTATGCCATCTTCAGGGCCAAGGCCAATACCACAGGATCTGGGCACCATTGCAAGAGATAAAAATAAGCTTTACAAGCAGATAGAAACCCAGAGCTCCAGCTGCAGCAATAAAACTACCAAGCATCAGGGCACTGACTGAGAAGGGCCCAGAATCCAATACCAGTAGGGACCCAGAAGTTCTTGGTGCCTCTGTTTGCATTCTGCCTATAGCTTAAGAGTTGCCAGGCTAAGGCTCCCCTTGCCCCCTGCCCCACCAAGGGACACATGACAGACTTGATGTGGGAGGAGGAAACGAATATATACAGGCCAAGGTGGTGGCCCAGCATAGGCTGTTTTAGCCTGGCCTTGCCTCAGTGTTGAAAACTTGGGGCCATAGCCCACAGCACACAGTTTCTATATACCGAAGAACAGGTATCAGAGGGCAATAACAAAAACAGTATTGGGGTTTTGGAGTCCTATCCAAATTCAAGCTCCAGCCTGTGTGATTTTGAGAAATTATTGACCTTCTCTAAGCCTGTTTCTGTTACTGAAAAATGAGAATAACATGGCCTACTTTGCATGATAAACTGCTGGGAAGATTAAATGGGTATTTAAAATGTATTGTCGTGCATATAGAAGGTCCCCATTAAATAGGACCTGTTCTTACCACTCTCAACAGGTGCTATTTGAATGGGTAGTGTAGCTAAATGTAGCCAGGAAAACTGGCTGTGTTAGGGCAGACTCACAAAAGCAAAAGCAGAAACTTCTCACTCAGACAAAGTAAGTTTCTGGTGGTGGTTAGTACTGAGATTGAGTGCATCTTCTCCTCCTACCTGGTGTTCTGGTGGGACTAGGACTGGGAAGATCCTAGTGGATACACAGGTGAGAGGGTCAAAGTCGTAGATGACAGAGGAAAACGTTCCAAATAGAAGCTAAATTTCTCCTTACGTTCTCACAGGCAAAGAAGAGTTCCTTTTTATTTTTTTTTTTAAGATTTTATTTATTTATTTGACAGAGAGAGATCACAGAGGTAGAGAGGCTGGCAGAGAGAGAGGGAAGCAGGCTCCCTGCTGAGCAGAGAGCCCGATGTGGGAATCCATCCCAGGACTCTGAGATCATGACCTGAGCCGAAGGCAGCGGCTTAACCCACTGAGCCACCCAGGCGCCCCAAGAGTTCCTTTTTAGATCAAAGGGAAGGAAAGCTACTTCAGTGCTGTGGGTTCTTCTTTTATGAGTTCCAGACTAAGTTAAGTTTCTTTGTCTAATAACTGTATAAGAGCAACATCACAGATGCTGGAAACTCAGGTGTCCATGCCCCGAAGTACTGAGTTCTGTCCTGAAAAGATGGACTTGTAGTTTGGAGATAGGATACATCACAGTAATTACTATTTCCTCTTCTCATCTGATTTTTCTACCTGAAATTTTTTTACCCTGGAATGAATGGGAAAGATTATATCGGTCTTTTGAGTTCTTGCCAAAGTCCTCCGTTTTAGTTGGTTTGATCTGTGAAAAACTTGATGTCAAAGGAGGAGTTTCCAAATCTCAGGGTGGGTGGTGGCAGAGAGCAGGGTTGGGTCTGTTTGCCTTCATCACCATGCTTACCTTTCGGACAGAGAGCCTTTAGTGAGGTGATGGTGCTTCTGTAGGTCCAGAGAGAAACGATTGACATTCATAAATGAATCCCCTTCTCCCTTTTGAAAATTTCATTTTGGGGGGATGTGCAACTTTGGGAAGGAGGACCAGATTGGGAATTTACATTTGTTTACATTTTGAAAACCATTTCTACTCTAAATTCATATCTCTTATGGACAAAAGGAAAGCGAAAAATAAAACTGGATATAAACAGCCTCAGATATGAAGTAATCATCTCTGTGGATCGTAAAAATGAGAATTGCAGAAAAGGTGATCAGGGACTGATGCTTGCTGTGCTCTGAGTTGGAGAGAGGCAGTGGCTCAGAGTTCGGCAACTATGAAATAGAGGGACCAAAAGTGCTCTGGACTTGACTGGAGTTAAGCTTGAAGCCACAGGCTGAAGGAACGCTGACCACGTAATGAAAGAAGCCTGGGGATGGGAAGGAAGAAAGGACCATCAGCCTGCTGGTTGAGACTACAATAGTCAGACATTGGGACCTAGAAAAAAACAGATGTTGTTTTGGGCTGAGGAAAGCACGGAGCAAGTAAATGGCATTGCTACCAGAAACTGACCCAGCTATTTGTTGGTTCAGTGACTGTGGCTGTCCTATTCCTGTGTAACCCCCAACCTGCTTCTACACTGAGCCCTGCAGGGTCAAGAAGAAGTGGGTGAGGAGTGAGGGGGACAAAATAACAAAAGAGGAAGAACAAACTCAAAAGGAGCTTTTTTTGCAACTCCAAAATTGCAAATGACAACTCAAGCAATACAGGTTAGAGAATCAACTGTAAGAATAGGAAATTGTCCCAAATGAAATTCATTTTATAGAATAGTCTGAAAACAACTTTGTGGTGAGTAGGTAGAGGATGTACCCCTTCAAGAAAAAGGTCATTATTAAAAAAAAAAAAAGGAATTATGAAAAAAGCATAAATAACACAAGACTGGGTATTTTTAAAGAAAAATTAAAATGTAGAAATGAAAAATGTAGTTATTGAAATAAAGATGTAATAGGCAGTACTGATGCCTAGATACCACTGAAGCATGAGTTAACAAATTGGAAAACAGTACAGAGATATTTACCCTGGCCACTGAACAGAAATGCAAATATGTAAAAAAAATTATGGAGGCACCTGTGTGGCTCCGTCTGTTGGGTGTCTGCCTTTGGCTGGGGTCGTGATCCGAGGGTGCTGGGATCAAGACCTGCCTTGACGGGGGGTGGTGTCTCTACCCCTCCCCCTGCTCATGCTCTCTCTTGCACTCTCTCTCAAATGAAATCTTTACAAAATATATATAGAAGAACAGTTTGGAGATATGGAAGGTGAACTGATAGGCTTTAATATTCTTCAGTAAAGTTAAGAAGAGAGTAGAGAACAGAGGGAATGAAAGAGAAACAACATTAAATAAATGGCTAATAATTTTCCAGAGTCGAGTGACAGTATGAGTTCTTAGATCAAAGAGGCCTCCTTAAACTCTGAATGTTAAATCCAAGTGAATCCACAACTAGACATATTATAGTGAGATTATATCATCAAGGAGAGAAAAGACCAGTGTGTAAGTGTGCTCAGGCTGCCATAACACAACACCATAGACCGGGAGGCCCCAACGACAACACTTTATTTCTCACCCTTCTGGAGGCTGGTACACCCTAGCTCAAAATTGATTTGGTTTCTGGTGAGAGCTCCCTGCAGGTGGTCCTCGTACTGTGTCCTCAACACTAGGATGAGCTCTCTCTGGTCTCTTCCTTTAAGGACACTAATCCTATCTGGCCAGGGCCGGACTCTCATGACCTCATTTACCTTAATTACTTCCACAAGATCCCTGTCTCCAAATATAGTCACTTTGAGGGTTTGGGCTTCAACATATGAGTTTCAGAGGTATACAAACATGCTGTCCATAACAACCAATGATAAATCAGAGTTAAAGATGTAAGTTATCTGTAAATAGATGACACACTGCTACATGTTTCAGCAGCAGCAAGAATTATTAAGATATATTTTATTATTTAAAATTTTTTAATTCAAGTTTTTATTTTAATTTCAGTTAATATATACTGTTATATTAGTTTCAAGTATACAATATAGTGATTCCACAATTCCATGCAACACCTGGTGCTCATCACAAGTGCACTCCTTAATCCCCATCACCTATTTTACCTGTTCCCCATCTCACTGCCCTCTGGTAGCCATCAGTTTGTTCTCTATAACTAAAAATCTGTTTCTAGCTCTCTCTCTTTCATTTTTTTCTTTTTGCTGGTTTGCTTTTTCTTAAATGCCACATATAAGTGAAATTATATGGTATTTGTCTTTCCCTGACTTATTTCCCTTAACATTACACTCTCTAGCTCCAGCCATCTCATTACAAATGGCAAGATTTCATTCTTTTTTCTGGCTGAATAATATTCCATTATCTTCTTTATCTGTTCATCTATCAATGGACAGTTGGCCTGCTTCCGTATCTTGGCTATTGTAAATAATGCTGCCACAAACATGGGGGTGAACTTATTCCAAATTAGTGTTTTTGTTTTCTTTGGGTAAATTCCAGTAGTGTGATTGCTGGACCATAAGGTAGTTTTATTTTTAACTTTTTGAGGAACCTCCATACTCTGTCCACAGTGACTACACCAGTTTGCGTTCCCACCAACAGTGCATGAGTGTTCCTTTCTCTTCACATCCTCACCAACACCTCTTGTTTCCTGTGTTGGTAATTTTAGCCATGCTGACAGGTGTGAGGTGGTAATCTCATTGTAGTTTTGACTTGCATTTCCCTATTGACAAGGAATGATGAACATCTTTTCATGTGTCTGTTGGTATATGTATGTATTTTTTTGAGAAAAGTCTGTTCATGTCTTCTGCCCATGTTTAAATTGGACCATTTACTTTTTGGGTATTGAGTTTTAGAAATTATTACATATTTTGGATGCTAACCCTTTATCAGATATGTCATTAGCAAATATCTTCTCCCATTCAGTAGGTTGCCTTTTAGTTTCATTGATTGTTTCCTTTGCTGCGCAGAAGCTTTTTATTTTGATGTAGTTCCAATAGTTTATAAAAGATGTACTTTAGAAAGAAAAAAAATCAACAAAGGAAAAGATATATAATATAAGAAACAATGGTGAACACAGAAATTTATAAAATATATTTATATTTATTTAACAGTTAATGATGAAAAAAATTTCTAAGTGTGTGTGTGGTTTAAAAATGACAATTAAAATGAAAACTAGGGCTGCTTGGGTGGCTCAGTGGGTTAAGCCTCTGCCTTCAGCTCAGGTCATGATCTCAGGGTCCTGGAATCGAGTCCTGTATTGGGCTCTCTGCTAGGCAGGGAGCCTGCTTCCTCCTCTCTCTCTCTGCTTGCCTCTCTGCCTACTTGTGATCTCTCTCTGTCAAATAAATAAAATCTTAAAAAATAATAATAAAATGAAAACTAGTCAATAGTAGCAATACAGGGTTGGCTATTCCGTGGGCAGGAAGAGGGGAAGGGAACATCAAAACCATATTCAGAGTTGGAAAGATGATAATTTGTAGATTTTATAAGAAAAAAATATAGTTGTATCAGTTGACTTTTGCTACAATAAGAAAACACTATAAAACTTAAAAGAAACACCATCGTATTTAGTTCCTGATTATTTGGGTTAGCTTGACAGTTTTAAATATCTGCACCAACTCAGCTGGATGCAGAGGTACATCTGTGATCAGCAGGTAGCTGGCTAGATTATCTAGGATAGTTTCACTCCCATTTCTGAAAGTTGACTGTCTTCTGGATGCCTTAGTTCTTTTTCAAATTGCCTTTCATCTGCTGTATTGTCTTCTGGGGCTGTTCACACAGTAGTCTAGGTTTCCAAATGCAGCCAGAAAGCAAGCCTCACTGTGCAAACACTTTTCAAGCTTTTGCTTATGATGAATTTGCTAATGTCCTGTTAACCAAAGGGAGTCACCTGGCCAAGCCCAGATTCAAGGGGTGGAGAAATAGACTCCACCCTTCTGTAAGAGAAAAAGATTTGTGGCTGCTTTTCGAATCTGCTACAGCCTGCTTCTTGGCCACAAATTATTCACATTTCTCCCACATGCAAAATTTGCTAATCTTCATTCCAGGCTTTCTGCCTTACTGTACTTGTAGCATCAGTCTGGAAGCCTTTGACCTCAAGATTTTATCACATCAGGATGTGAATGAGGCTCTTCACCCTAGTTCTTAGGGTAAGGGTCCTCTTTTTTTTAAGATTTTATTTATTTGTTTGACAGAGAGAGATCACAAGTAGGCAGAGAAGCAGGCAGAGAGAGAGAGGGAAGCAGGCTCCCTGTAGAGCAGAGAGCCCGATATGGGGCTCCATCCCAGGACCCTGAGATCATGACCTGAGCCGAAGACAGAGGCTTTAACAACTGAGCCACCCAGGGTAAGGCTCCTCTTGATCCAGAGATCTGTGAATTTAATGTGATAAGTCACCTGTGTGCTTCCTACACACCCAACATGCAGTGGTGAAACAGGGACTGGTTAACTGAATAGATAATTCCCTTAAAAAAATGGAGTAACAGGAGATACCTAGCAATCACTGATCTAGAATTCTCCCAGGGCTAACTCTTGCTTAGGGCTCTGTTCTGCTTCCTGGGAGAATTCTCCCAGGCCACTGTTCTCCAAAACTCTTTTTTTTTTTTTTTAAATAATTTTATTTTATTTATTTTTTTAAAGATTCTATTTATTGACTTGACAGAGAGAGAGAGAGAGAGGAAGAGAGAGCACGAGCACAAGTAGGCAGAGGGAGAGGGAGAAGCAGGCTCTCCACTGAGCCAGGAGCCCGATGTGGGATTTGATCCCAGGACCCTGGGATCATGACCTGAGCTGAAGGCAGTCGCTTCACCGACTCAGCCACCCAGGCGCCCCTGTTCTTCCAAATTCTTGACTCCATTCTCCCTCCCTTTTGTTTCTCCACCCACTCCAGAAGTCTTTCCTTAATTTCTGTAAGAAATGGCCTTGTTCACTGTTCAGTTCAATAACTTTCTCCCTTGACTTCTTGCCCATAGATAGTTGAGAGCCCAAGATCTCTTTGAAGTTCAGTCAACCTGAGTCCCTCTAGTCCAAGCTGATGGTACTTTCACTAGTATAGTTTTCTTTAAAACATTTGGGTTTTCTATATAACAAATTGTAGTCCACCTCATTCAACAAAAGCCACACCCACAGTTGTTTTTCTCTCTCAATTTATACACTGCAATTTGACATTAGGCTTTTGTCATGTTCTTTAGATTCCTTTTTTGCTAAGAAAGTATACTAGGCATTTCCTTAAATCCATCAGAGGTCTTAACAGATGACCACGTCCTTGGTTTGCTCTTTGTCCTAAGGTCTCCTGTTACTTTGAGAACCTTTTACTTGAAGACTATTTAAATATGAGGAGACTGGAGACAGGAGAGATTTTTATTTTCCAACACAGCAGGTCTTGGGCCTTCTGTATCCATCTAAATTCTGGCTGCAAACTGAACATTTCCTTCTTTAGCTCATCTTTGTCTTGCTATAATTTATCATACGCAGTTAAGAACACCTAACACTTTCCAAATTCTATCTGGAGATATAGTTAGCTGTAACTGAAAGTCCAGTGGGTTCATTTTTCCCCTTCTCAAGTTACTGTAGGCTTCAGTTTTACCAATTGTTCTGTCCCTATGTAACATGAGTCATCATTTCCAACCCTGCTCTCTTTTCTTTCCTTTTTTTTTCAGCCTTTGCACACAATTTCCTTACTGCTTTTCTAGCTACTGCCCTAGACACATCTTTTAGGTTTTGTTATGGCAGCTTCCCACTCTTCACTTCTGTATTAGTTCACTTTTGCTGCATAACAAACCACCCCAAAACTTAGAGACTTAAACCATGGCGATTTTTATTTATATCAGTATTCTCTAGGTTGGCTAGATGGTCTTTCTGCCCTGGGTCAGCACAGTTGAGCTCTTAGTTTAGTCCATAAAGGTATTTTTTAATGAAAATTTATGACCTTAAATGAATTTATTCAAAATTTGAAATATGAAAAATAAATCAAGTACTGTATAATTTAAAGTTGTATTGGGCTGTGTATCAAAGAGAAGTAACAAGAAGTTTGGTGTTGGACAGTCCAAGGCAGATGTGGGGGTTCCATAATGCCATCAGGGCCTCGGATCTTTTAACTTCTCATTCATCTCAACTTAGCTTTTATACTCATGCTGCTGCCTCATAGTTGAAAGATGACTGCTTTACTTCCACCTTTGTATCCACATTCCAAGAATGATGGGGAAAAGGACAGGTTGTAAAATAGGCATGCATCAGCTGGGTGTGCTGTCTTTAATTAAAGAGATTTCTTGGAAGCTCTACCCTGTCACTTCCGCTTATATGTCAGTGGTGAGAACTGTGACATACACCAGTTCCTCGGTGCAGGGGAGTTTGGGAAGCATACTTTGCCTGTTTTATAGGTTGGCATGTTGCCTTCCTAAATTAAATGGGAGTTATGTTAGTAAGAACAAATGGAGAATAGATATTGTGTAGGCAACTATTATTGTGTATACATGTCCATCTCTAGAAGATAGGCAAGGAACAAAATAAACCTTTAGGAAAAGAGAAGGAAGGAAACAAAGGAGGACAAATGAAATGAAATAGAAAACAATTTGGGGGATCAAAAAAGTTATAAAATAGATAAATCCCTAGTAAGATCCCCCCAAATCCACAAATAATATTTTGAATGAAAGAAAAATATAACTACAGATAAGAAATAGACCATAAAAATCAGAAGACAATACTCTGAAGAAATTTATACCAAAATTTGGATTGGGAAAAGACATAGTTTTCTAGGTAAATATAATTTGCCATAACTACTTCAAAAGATATGGAAAACTCCAGTAAAGTAAAAACTGTTAAGGGACATAAACTGAAAATGAAAAAAACTTCCTCTCCACAATATATTAGGTTTAGATGGTTTATATCTCTACTTTATTCAACTTACAAAAAGTAGATTATCCTAATATTGACAAACTAAGAGAATAGAAAATTAAGACAAGCTATTTACTTTTACAATGATCATTTAACCTAAATACCCTAATCAGACAAGAGGAATACAAGAAAGGAAAATTGTAGATCAATCTCATTTATAAACATAGATGCTTATGAAATATTTGCAAATCTATTTCAAATATTTACATTCTGACTAAGAGTTTATGCAAGAAAATAAGGTGATTTAACATAAGAAAATATAGTCATGTAATAAAACATTAATAGGTCAATAATACCTATAAATTATAAAATACAGTAATAGCAGTTATCAGAATTTAGTGCTTATTCATGATGAAAAGAGACTTTTCAGGAAACTAAGAATAGAAGTGCATTTCCTTAATCTGATAAAAAGCAACTATCAAAATATTATAGCAAAAGCTATCCTTAACAATAAGACTATGGCTTCCTTTCAGTAAAGTCATGAAAAAGATAAAGATGCCCTTTCTCACCATTTATAGTCATCATTGTACAGGAAGTTCTAGCCAATGCAGTAAGACAAGAAAAATTATGTGACTATTAGAAAGGCAAAATATTCTTTTTGTATACAATATGATTTTCCTCTTGGTTCTTTTTTTTTTTTTTTTTAAGTTTTTACTTATTTATTTGAGAGAGAGAGAGAGAGAAAAAGCCAGAGAGGGAACACAAGTTCCCTCAGCAGAAACAGGCTTTCTGCTGAGCAGGGAGCCTGAAGCAGGGCTTGGTTCCAGGACCCTGAGATCATGAACAGGGTCATGACAGGCCAAAGACAGATGCTTAAGGACTGAGCCACCCAGACGTCCCTTCTCCTGTTTTTTGCTTTTTAAGATTTAACTTATTTATTTGACAGAGAGAGAGATCACAAATAGGCAGAGAGGCAGGTATAGAGAGAAGGGGAAATAGGCTCCTTGCTGAGCAGAGAGCTTGAAGCAGGGCTCAATCCCAGGACCCTGAGACCATCACCGAGCTGAAGGCAGAGGCCCAACCCACTGAGCCACCGAGGCACCCCTTTCCTGGGGTTTTTAAGTATAAAATATATAATAAGAGCTTGTCAGTTTCCGTAGCCTCAAAATCAACATATCAAAAATGTATCCATCGGTAATAACCAATTAGAAAAATCAGTAAAGGAGCTCATTTTCATTAGTATTGAAAGCCTCAAGATACTTAGAAGTACTCCTAACTAAAAAAATGTATGAGTTTTTTTGGTAGAAAATTGTAATTACTGAGAGGGGAAAAAAGAACCTTAATTGAAGAAGATGACTGTGTACATAAACTGGAAGACTTGTTAAAAGATGCGAATACTCCCCAGATTAATTTGTAACATGTAATGTGAATGCATTTCCAAGTATGGATGAGGATGTGGAGTTACAGGCTTATTCGCTCATGAAAGGGGTGTAAATCAGTACAACAGCTTTAGGAAACAATTTGGTTACACCTTTTGACCCAGAAATTCCAAACCTAGATGGAGAATCTTTCTTGTGTGCATCAGGAGACATGCATTAAAATGTTTATTGCAACAGAAAAATAGGAAACAGACTGAATGTCCATCAGAAGGAGAATAATAGCGGTGTACTCTTAGAATGAAATACCGTACATATTATGCACGGGAGTAAAAAGAACTATGGCTGTATTTCTTAACAGATTAATCCCAAAAACAATGTTGAATGAAAGAAACAAGTTATGGAAGGATATGAATAGTATTTATGTAAGTTTTAAAGCCTGGAAAACAATAATATATTGTATTTATGCTTATATTGTCTTTTATGAATCTATAGAAACATGCCTAAGAATGATCCCTGGGGAGGTTATGATGATGGTTATCTCTGGGGAAAAAGGAAAGGCCATGAAATGGGAAGAGAGGTTTGCAAAGAGCTATAAGTGTATCTAATGTTCTTTTTATTAAAGATCTGTTTGTTTCTATGTTAGAAATCTTTCACCATTAAATGATATTTTATCCTAAATGAAATGAGGTATCCTGGATTGGGTCCTGGAACAGAAGAAGAGCATTATTGGAAAAACTGGTGATATCCAAATGGAGTCCAGAGTTTAGTAAATAGTATGTGCCAGTGTTGGTTTTGTAGTTTTGACAGATGTACCATGGTAATGTAAGCTGTTAACATTAAGAATAATTAGTTAAAGGAATTCTGTATCATCTTAGCAACTTTTCTAAAAATCTAGTTGTTTCCAAATAGGTTTTTAAAAGCTCGCTTTCTCAAATATGTAAATAAAAATCTTTAAAAAAAAAAAAACCATACTCTTAGAAGGCAAGACTAGTCTCTTTGTGAAGTTGGCTTTTTTCCCATTCATCGGGTTGTTTGGTAGTCACCCAAGGTTCAAAGATCTTACAGCCAGAAGGGGCCCTAAATGAGCACCCTATCCAGCCTCTTTCTGAGTAGAGGTAAGGCAGGGGAGTTATTTCAAAAGGAAAACCTGGAGGCCAGCAAGGCTGAGGAAATCAGTGAGCAGAGCTGACTGGAACCCAGAAGATTTTCCCTCCTAGGATGATCTTTGTTTTCAACCTCATTGCCTCTCATAATAAAGACAAAGGAGGTTGAACAGTCTACTTATTTGTTTTGAAAACCAGAGGGAAATTGTTATATATCACCCAGAAATGGTTTAGGTGACTGAAAACACCAAACCCAGAGAGGTCAAGTTCAGGTTGGTACATCTTTTCATCACTTTGCTATGAACTTTCCTTGGATTGGAGACTGCCTGTCCCTGACAGCAGAGCGGGCTGGGGTGGTGAGGAAACTAAGAGTTATAGAATGTCTCTGTGTCCCTCCATACTTTTTTTTTTTTTTTTTTAAGATTTCATTTATTTGACAGTGAGAGAGAGAGAGAAAATGAGAGCAAGCGAGTGCACAAGTGGGGGTAGTGGGAGGGGGAGAAGTGGGCTCCCGCTGAGCAGGGATTCTGATGTGAGGCTTGACCTAGAATCGGCTGGGATCATAGTCCAAATCAAACACTTAACTGACTGAGCCACCCAGGCACCCGTGTCCCTCCATCCTTATCACAACCCTCTGGATAGATGTACTTGCCCCCATTTTACAGATGAGGTAAGGCTTAGAAAGGGTATAGGGTTAGAACAGTTAAATGACTCTCCCAAGGTCACCAAACTAATAAGAGGTAGGTCTATTGTGATACTTTGTTGTAATAAATTTGTCCATGGTTCCTGGAAGTAACTTCTAAAAACTTTGTAATTTCTTAAGTGATAAGAGCTATAAGGGCATCTTTTGTTCTCAGCTCCTGAAATAGCTCTAGGCCATAAAGATGAAACGGGTTATGTTCTTGTTATTCACAACAAGCCCTTTTTAATCACACCTGAGACTGTTAATGAAGTGATTTTTGGAAAGCCTCTAGATAACCAGAGGAAGGGGGCTAGTTGCCAAAGGAACCAGCCAGGTGGTTAAGGGGTTAGAACTTGCAGTTCAACCTCCTGAACTCTGGGAATAAGGATTGGAGATAGACTTAAATTACCAGTAGTCTATGATGTAAATGACCAATCACCAATCATACCTAAGTAATGAAAACCCATAAGAGCTTTTATGAAAATTCATAAAAACCCAGAAGGATGGGGCTTGGGAAGCTTCCAGGATGGTGAACATCCGCATGCCAGGAGGGTGATATATCCCAAACTTAATGGGTACAGAAGCTTCTGGGCTTGGAACCCTTCCAGACCTCACCTTATCTCTTCATCTGGCTATTCGTTCCTGTCTTTTAGTATCTCTTGTAATAAACCATCAATCCAGTAAGTAAACTGTTTTCTTGAGTTCTGTGAGCTTTCCTAGCAGATGATCAAACCCAAGGAGGGAGTTGTGGGGACTTCTGATTAATAGCCACAGTCAGAAGTATGGGTAATAACAACCTGAACTTGCACTTGGCATCTAAAATGGTGGCAGTCTCTGCGACCTGATGCATCTCCAGGTAGATAATGTCAGAATTGAGTTAAATTGTAGGACACCCAGCTAGTACCTGAGAATTGCTTGGTGAGGGAAAAACCTACACACATTTGGTGACCAGCAGTGAAATAGTGTTGTCATAGAGTAGAGAAAAACAAAGGAGAATTCTCTCTTTACACTTCCAGGAAGCCAGGAATGGCTCCAAGAACTCATAATTAAGGAAGACCCCTCTGAAGGCAGGATAAATTCCCCAGAGCTGACTGCCGCACTTGGAACAGCTGGGGCTAGGAATGATGTAGAACATGAGCCAAGGCATTACAGCAGCCCAGAACAGGCTGAGAAGAGCTTGGGGTGGTTGGTGAGAAAAGGAGATGAGCATCAGGCCTGCTGGGGCTGCAAGCCACTGTGAACTCTTCCCTCTGGAAAAGAAGAAGTCACAAGGGTCGGCTCACTCCTCCCACCCCTAATTCCTCCATCCCATCCCAGCTGCGGGGTCCATGTCTGCTGACCTGCCTGGGGAGGCCTCTCTAAAACCAAGGGCCTCACTTTGTCTCTGTTTGGTTGCTGTAAAGAGGCTTGGGTGACTGAAGAGGACTCCTCAGGGCTTGATTGAGATGATGTGAGTGAAAGTAAACTATAAATCACTACATAAATGTGGTTGTAGGCTGAACAGAGGGTAAACCTGGGAGGTTTGTGGGGGCAAGGGAGGAAAAGTGCCTCTTGAGAGAGGTCTCCCAGAAGAATATGAGATTAGTTGAGGTTCAGTGGATTCCTTTGTTGCTAACTCAAGAAGCATATTTGAAGGGATAAGCTCCCTCACTTAGAGCAGAGCATCCCAGACTTGTCGCCATAGTGACAGTGCTCAAACAGAGGTTTAAATCCCAGAAAACACCAGGTCATAAGGATTCCTTTGGAGCCATGATTCTCCAGGAGAGGACTCAGCTATTGTGTACTATGGAGGCAAGGGGCAGGGAGTTTGAATAGCTTCCCTTCCTTCCTGTTTCTTACTGCGGGGCCTTTGTTTTGGTCATTCTCTCTGGATTGATGTGGCCTTTGGAAAGGGGTGCATCCCTGCAGATGGAACTGGTCTTCATTAAAACCTATGTCAGATGCTGGAGGCACTAACAATGAACTATGCAAAAGAGAAATTAAAATCCCATTTACAATAGCATCAAAAAAGAATAAAATACTTAGGAATACATTTAACCAAAGAGGTAAGACTTGTACAATTCTAAGATATTGATGAAAGAAGTGGAAGAGGACACAAATAAATGGAAAGATAGCTTGTGTTCATGGATTGGAAGAATTACTGTTGTTAAAATGTCAGTACTACCCAAAGCAATCTATAGATTCAGTGCAATCCCTGTCAAAATTCCAATGGCATTTTTTTCACAGAAATAGAAAAAAGAAAATAATTCTAAAATTTGTATGAAACCACAAAAGACCTCAACTAGCCAAAGCAATCTTGAGAAAGAAAACCAGAGCTGGAAGCATCCCATTTCATGATCTCAAACTGTGTTACAAAGGTATAGTGATCATAACGGTGTTGTTCTGACATAAAAACAGACACATAGACCAATAGAATAGAGGGTCCAGAAATATCCCACGCATATATGGACAACTAGTCTTTGACAAGGTGTCCAGGAATACACAATGAGGAGAAGAGAGTCTTTTCAATAAATGGTGTTGGGAAAACTGAATATCCACATGCAAAAGAATGAAATTGGACCTTATCTTATACCTACACAAAAATCAAATCAAAATGGATTAAACACTGGGTGCCTGGGTGGCTCAGTGGGTTAAAGCCTCTGCCTTCAGCTCAGGTCATGGGCTCGGGGTCCTGGGATCGAGCCCCGTATCAGGCTCTCTGCTCAGTTGGAGCCTGCTTCCTCCTCTCTCTCTCTGCCTGCCTCTCTGCCTACTTGTGATCTCTGTCAAATAAATAAATAAATAAATACATAAATCTTTAAAAAAATGGATTAAACAGTTAAACTTAAGACCTGAAATGATAAAATTCCTAGAAGAAAACAGGAAAAAATCTCCTTGACTTTGGTCTTGGCAATGATTTTTGGATATGACACCCAAAACTCAGGAAAAAAAAGTAAAAATAAACAAGTGGAACTACATCAAACTAAAAAAATTTGTGCTGTAAAGGAAGCCATCAACAAAATGTAAAGGCAACCTAGGGAATGGGAGAAAATGTTTGCAAACCATATATCTAATACAGGATTAATAATCCAAAATGTATTAAGGAACTCCTACAACTCAATAGCAAAACCCCTCTAAATAATCCAATTAAAAAATGAGCAAAGAACCTGAGTAGGTATTTTTCCAAAGAAGACATCCAGATGGCCAAGAGGTATGTGAAATGGTGCTCAGCATCACTTTAATCATCAGAGAAGTGCAAATCAAAATGGCAGTAAGATAAGGCCTCTTACCTGTCAGGATAGTGATTATTAAAAAGACAAGTAACAGATGCTCGTGAGAACATGGAGGAAAAGGGACTCGTGTGCACTGTTGGAAGGAATGTAATTTGGTACAGCCATTATGGAAAACAGTATGGCAGTGCTTCACGGGATCCAGCAATCCCACTTCTGGATATAGATCCAAAGAAAATGGAATCAGTATCTGGAAGGGATACCTGCATTTCTCTGTTTATTACAACAGCATTCACAGCAGCTAAGATATGGGAACAACCGAAGTGTTGGTTGATGGATGAATGGTTAGAGCAAGTGGGACGCACATACACATACATACACCCGTGAATATTACTCCGCCATTAAAAATAAGGAAATCCTGCCATTTGACAACATGGGTCAGACTGGAGGTTATTATTCTAGGTGAAATAAGCCAAACAGAAAAAGACATGTGCTGTATGATCTCACTTATATGTGGAATCTTAAAAAATGAAACTTGTAGAGCCAGAGAGTAGAATGGTGGGTGCCAGTGGCTAGAGGTAGGGCCTAGGTAGGAAATTGGTCAAAGGGTACAAACTTTCAGTTTTGAGAGGAATTAGTTCTGGAGACCTAAAATGCCACCCAATAGATACCATATTGTATACTTGAAATTTGTTAAGAGGGTACATCTGAAGTGTTCTCACCACACATGCGTGTGCACGCACGCGCGTGCACACACACACGCACACACACACACATTAAGTAATAGATGTGTTAGTTGATTTTGTCAATCCTTTCACAATGTATACATATAGCATACCATCACATTATACACTCTAAGGAGGAGGAAGTGAAGTTGGAGGAAGAGAAGGAGGAGGAAGGAAAAGAAGCAGCAGTAGCTAGAGGTAACTCTCTTTATCAGGCCCTTCTTGGGAGTACTGTGAACTTACCATTCTGGAATGGAGCAGAGAGTTCTCTGTAGAGCCAGTCTCCTTGCCCTTTGCCTCTTAGAACATGGATCTATTTGCAGTAAGCCATACATACTCTCCTTTTTTGTCCTGCTAGCTCAGAAAGTCCAGCTGTCCTACCTCACAGGGGAAGGATAACAGAGCCTTACAACCAGGCTAACCTGTAGGCTATGGTCATGTGCCACTAGTCAGTGGGCTTGTTTGGCCTCTTTAAGCTATACCCCAATTTGCAAAGATTTATTAAGAGATATGATGTTATCTTTTTCTAATCTGTCTGGTTTCATTTGTCTGGCTGATCGTCCCTTCTAAACTTCATGGCTTTCCCCAACTTTGACATTCATTTGGCCTTCTGCAGCTCTACTTGGGTGATCTGGTTCCTAGACTTGGGTCTGCTTTGACCATGGAACACTGAGACTTAAGTTATTAGCAATGCCAATATCGGGGTGGTGATGGGTGTCCAGATTCTGCCACTCATCCTGGTCCCAGCTCTCTCCCTGATGAGCCATGTTCCACTCCTACTGCAGTAGCCCAAGACCATATAGTAAGTCCCCAAGCTCTTTGTCTTCAATTGTCAGAGTCTGTACATCTTACCCGGACAGGACCAGCATAGTGTCTGGCCCGACAGCACCCTGGAGCCAGCCAGATCTATACTAGACATGGTCCTATGTCAGGGCAACTGTGGTCTGGTGACTGACTGACTCTAGACTGTAAGCTCCTTAAAGGGGGTGGGGGATATTTATTAGTGTATTCCCTATGCTAAGAACTGTGAAGGGTATTTAAATGTTTAATAAAGATGTGTCATATAACTGAATGAGTAGATAAAACTTCCACATACAATATCAAAAGACATTGTACAACAATGAATAGGGGAGTTTCAGAGGGATGGGATATTGATAGTGAAAGCCGACAGACAAATTGATCTTTTCTGTAAATATTGACTTTATGATCCTTAGTGAGACATGTCTTATGGTCTCTTGCAGGTTAATTTATGAAAATATTTCCCATAGGTTTGCAGAGAATAGGCATATCTCCAAGCTATTTCAGATTTGGTTCCAGACCACTGCAATAAAGCAGGTCAAATGAATTTTTTGTTTTCTCAGTGCCTATAAACATTGTGTTTACACTATATTGTATCCCATTAAGTGTGCAATAGCATTATGTCTCAAAGAAGCAACATACATACCTTAACTAAAAAACTCTATTGCTAAAAAATGCTAACCATCATCTGAGCTTTCAGTGGGTTGTAATTCTTTTGCTAGTAGAGGATCTTGCCCCAAAGATGGGTGCTAAGAAGTCAGGGTGGTGGTTGCTGAAGATTGGGGTGGCTGTGGCCATTTCTTAATAGAAGGCAACAGTGAAGTTTGCTGCTTTGACTGACTCTTCTTGTCACAAATGATTTCCCTGTGGCACGTGATGCTGTTTGACAGCATTTTACCCACTATAGAACTTCTTTTGAAATTGGAGTCAGTCTTCTGAAGCCCTGCTGCTGATTTTCAACTAAATATTCTTTTTTTAAAAAAAAAAAGATTTTATTTATTTATTTGACAGACAGAGATCACAAGTAGGCAGAGAGGCAGGCAGAGAGAGAGGAAGGGAAGCAGGCTCCCCGCTGAGCAGAGAGCCCGATGTGGGGCTCAATCCCAGGACCTGAGCCAAAGGCAGAGGCTTTAACCCACTGAGCCACCCAGGCACCCCTTCAACTAAATATTCTAATTCCTCTGTTGTCATTTCAACAAGAGTTGAAATCTCAAGAAACCACTTTCTTTGCTCAACCACAAGAAGCAATTCCTCATCCGTTAAAGTCTTATCACGAGATCGCAGCCATTCAGCCTCATCTTCAGGGTCCACTTGTAATTCTAGTTCTCTTCCTGTTTCCCCCACATCTGCACTTACTTCCTCCACTGAAGTCTTGAACCCCTCAAAGTAATTCTTGAGGGTTGGAGTCAGTCTCCTGTTAATGTTGCTATTTTGACTTCTTATGACTCACAAGTGTTCTCAATGGCACTTAGAATGGTGAAGGCTTTCCAGAAAGTTTTTAATTTACTTTGTCCAGATCCATCAGAGGAATCACTGTTTATGGCAGCAATAGCCTTATGAAATGTATTTCTTAAATAATAAGTCTTGAAAGTTGAAATTACTTCTTTTTAAAAAAGATTTGAAGATTGTCAACCAGTCTTTTATTTTTAAGTTTTTAAATTTTTTCCATATGCTTTTTACTCACACCATGATAGCTCATAATAGGGCTTAATCTAAAGTTTGGGGTGAATTTTTTTTTTTTCCCCATCATGGTAAGGGTATGCTTTAATTCCCATCACCTGTTTCACCCATCCTCTCCTCACCTCCCTCTGGTAACCATCAGTTTGTTCCCTATAGTTAAGAGTCTGTTTCTTGGTTGGTTTGTCTCTCTCTCTCTCTTTTTTTTTTTGTCTTTGCTCCTTTGTTTTGTTTCTTAAATTCCACATATGAGTGAGATCATATGGTATTTATATTTCTCTGACTGATTTATTTCACTAGCATTGTACTCTCTAGCTCTATTTATATCGTTGCAAATGGCAAGATTTTAATAATTTTTTGACTGAATTATATTCCATTGTGTGTGATATATATTTTATATATACACCACATCTTCTTTACCCACTTATCAGTGGACACTTGGGTTGCATCCATTGTTTGTCTATTATGAATAATGCTACAATAAACACAGGGGTACATTTATCCATTTGGTTTTGTGTTTTTGTGGGGTTTTTTTGGGCAAATAGCCAGTAGTGTCATTAATGGATTGTAGGGTAGTTCTATTTTTAGTTTTTTGAGGAAACTCCATACTGTTTTCCACAGCGGCTTCATCAGTTTGCATTATTCCTGATAGTGCAAAAATTTTCCTTGTTCTCTACATCTTTGCCAACACCTGTTTCTTGTATTTTTTAGGTGTGAGGTGATATTTCATTCTAGTTTTGATTTACCTTTCCTTGATAATGAGTGATGATGAGCATCTTTTCATGTGTCTGTTGGCCATCTAGATGTCTTCTCTGGAGAAATGTCTTCTGCCCATTTTTTTAATTGTGTTCTTTATTTTTGGGGTGCTGAGATTTATAAGTTCTTTATGTATTTTGGATGCTAACCCTTTATTAGATATGTCATTTGCAAATATCTTCTTCCATTCCATAGGTTGCCTTTTAGTTTTGTTGTTTGTTTTCTTCATTGTGGAGAAATTTTTTATTTTGATATAGTTCCAAAAGTTTGTTTTTGCTTTTATGTCCATGTCTCAGGAGAAATACCTAGAAAAATGTTATAGCTGATGTCACAGAAATTACTGCCTGTGCTCTCTTCAAGGATTTTTATGGTTTCAGTCTCACATTTAGGTCTTTAATCCACTTTGAGTTTATTTTTGTGTATGGTGAAAGAAAGATGTCTGGTTTCACTCTTTTGCATGTAGCTGTCCAGTTGTCCCAACACCATTTGTTGAACTATCTTTTTCCCATTGTGTATTCATTCTTCCTTTGTCAAAGAGTAATTGACCATATAATTATGAGTTTATTTCTGGGTTTTCTATTCTATTCCATTGATTTCTGTGTATTTTACAGTACCATACTGTTTTAATTAGAGTCACTTCTTAATATAACTTTAAGTCGGGAATTGTGACTAATTAAATTCCACATGAGTCACAATTCCAGACTTAAAGCTGTATTAAAAAGTGACTTTGTTAAATGGTTTTCCTGCATCTTTTGAAGTAATCATATGGTTTTTTATTCTTTTTCTTATTGATCAGACATATGACATTGATTGATTTGTGAATATTGAGCCACCCTTGCATCCGAGAAATAAATCCCTCCTGATTGTGGGGTGTGATTTTTTTAAATGTATTGTTGAATTGCTAGTATTTTGTTGAGGATTTTAGCATGTATGTTCATGAGAGATATTGGCCTATACCTCTCTTTTTTTGTGGTGTCTTTATTTGGTTTTGGTATCAGGGTGATACTGACTTCACAGAATGAATTTGAAAGCTTTCCTTTCTCTTTTGTTTTTTGGAATAGTTTGAGAAGAATACATATTAATTCCTCTTTAAATGTTTGGTAGAATTTGCCCCATCTGGTCCTGGACTTTGTTGGGAGTTTTTAAACTACTGATTCAATTTCATTGCCTGTAATTGGTCTATTCAAATTTTCTATTTCTTCCTGCTTTAGTTTTGGTAGGATATATGTTTCTAGAAATTTATCCATTTCTTCTAAGTTGTGTAGTTTGTTGGCATATAGGTTTCATAACATTCTGTTATAATTGTTTGTATTTCTGTGGAATTTGTTGTTTGAAAATAACTTCTCGCACCATGGACTACAGAGTGGATGTTGTGTTAGCAGCCATGAAAACAACATTAACCTTATTGTACCTCTTCCATCAGATCTTTTTTTTTTCTGAGCAGTAGGTCTCAATAGTGGGCTTAAAATATTCAGTAAACCATGTAGTAAACAGATGTGCTGTCATCCAGGCTTTGTTGTTCCATTTTTTGAGCACAGGCAGAGTAGTAGATTTAGCATAATTTTTGAAGGCCCTAGAATTTTCAGAATGGTAAATGAACATTGGCTTCAACTTCAAGTCACTCACTGCATTAGTCCCTATCAACAGAGCATATCCTTTGAGGTTTCAAAGCTGGCATTGACTTTTCCTTTCTAGCTATGACAGTCACAGATGGCATCTTCTTCCACAGAAGGTTGTTTTGTTTATATTGAAAATCTGTTGTTTAGTGTGGACACTGTCATAGATTATGTGAGCTAGATCTTCTGGAGAACTCGCTGCAGCTTCTCCATCAGCGCCTTCTGCATCCCCTTGCACTTTCATGTTACGGAGACGGCTTCCTTCCTTAACCCTCATGAACCCACCTCTGCTAGCTTCCAACATTTCTTCTGCAGCTTCCTCACCTCTCTCAGCCTTCCTAGAATTGAAGAGAGTTAGGGCACTCCTCTGGATTAGGCTTTGGCTTAAGGAAATACTATGGTTGTTTTGATTTTTCCATACCACTCATACTTTCTTCTCATTGGCAATAAGGTTGTTTTACTTTCTTATCATTTGAGTATTCACTGGAATAGCGCTTTAAATTTCCTTCAAGAAGTTTTCCTTTATATTCATAATTTGGCTAACTGCTTGATATAAGAGGCCTAGCTTTTGGCCTGTCTCAGCTTTTGACATGCCTTCCTCATGAAGCTTAATCATTTCTACCTTTTGGTTTAAAGTGAGAGACATTGTGACTGTTCCTTTCACTTGGACACTTAGAGGCCGTAGTTGGATTATCAGCTGACCTCATTTATATTGTGACTCAGGGAATAGGGAGACCTGAAGAGAAGGAAATAAGCAGGTGAATTGCTGGTCAATGGAACAGTCAGAATATGCACAACATTTATCAATTAAGTTTGCTGTCTTACATGGGTGTGGTTTGTGGCACCTTTTTAAACAATTACAATAGTGACATCAAAGATCACTGACCACAGATCTCTATAACAAATATAATAAGTTTGAAATATTGTGAGTTACCAAATGTGACACAGAGATGTAAGTGAGCAAATGCTGTTGAGAAGACAGTGTCCTCATATTTTCTCAATGCAGAGTGGTTACAAACCTTTAATTTGTAAAAAAGGCAGTATGTGTGAAAAGGCAGTAAAATGAGGTATGCTTGCAATGCACATTTTATAACTATTGGGTATAAAGTTCTACATATGTCTGTTAGATCAAGATTGTTGCTCATGGTAACAAACTTGAGAGCTTTTATGCAAATAATTGTAGGATTGAATTAAATTTTGTAGAATTCTGATTCTGAGCTGCTGTATTTACTGGACCCTTTTCCTAAGGCCAATGGTGGGAATATCTTCTATATTTTTATCTCATTCCTTTTATCATTTTATAGTGATTCTCTTGTCTAATTACATTAAAGTCAATTTTGTCTGACATTAATTTTACTATTCCAGCTCTCTTATGGTTAATTTTTGCCTGACGTATTTTCTTATTTTTTCCATTCATTTCTTTCAACTTCTTTGCGTGTTAGATTCATCTTGTAAAAGCATATAACTGTTACATCAGTGAGTGTATGTATCTTTTAACTAATGAATTTGGTCCAGTTACATTTATTGTTATTTCTGATACAGTTAGAGTTGGAGTGAAATGAGTGTACAGGAAAGGAGAAATTATTGATGGCCATTATGGGACACAATCTGACACCACAGTGTACTGAAGATACCTAATAAATGTCAGCTCTCTTTTCCAACTCCTTCCTTCAATCTTTGCCTAATGGATGTTTGGAGCATTATTTTTATTTTTTCTGGGTAGCTCTTTGAGTGCAAATGCTGTGTCTTTCTGATGATACTCTTAGTCCCCCCTAATCCCCAGCATTTTGACCATGCATGTGGTGCATTTAAGAACTGGGGGATTGCAGAGGGTTAAAGAGAGAGTGGGTGGAAAGGAAATTGTGGCAGGAGGTGTTGATGACTCACCGAAAACATTTAAATGGAAAGGAAGTCTAGAAATAGGGTGGTAGCTGGAAAGAGCAGTAGGTCTAATTGTGGGTCTTTTTCAAGAAAGGATGTCTGGAGGCAGAGAGAAGGGAACTGACAGAATGTCAATGGTTGAAGATATTCATGGGCTCAAGACTAATCTGTCACTTAGCCTTTTAGAGCAAGTACCAGGGAGAGAGAAATGTATGAAAAGAAATGTTTTTACATGGTGTACTATAGAAATATATATCTCTACTAAATTACTAGCATATAAGCAGAATGATTTTTAAAAAGTAGATTAATCTCATACTACTTTACCTGACTCTTAATGAACAGCAGTTAAGACAACTGGATTTTTTCCCCTACTCTGTCTTAGCATTAGAAAGAAGTTTCAGTGTCATTGAGTCCATTTTACCATCTAAGGTAGACTTTACAGCATTCCTGACAGAAAGCTGTCTAGGACATTTGGAACACTTGTGGTTTTAGAATCTCACCATCTCAAATGGGAAGCATCTGCCATTGGCCAGAGGTCTGATGATAATGAAGCTCTTCCTTTATTCAGTAGGTATTTGCATAAATGTAACCAGCTCTTTCTGGAAAAACTATAAGCTAAATCTCATTCCATTACATGTTAAAGACTCTACATATATCTGTCCCTTCACACTCACCTTTTTTTTTTTTTTTTAAGATTTTATTTACTTATTTGACAGAGATCACAAGTAGGCAGAGAGGCAGGCAAAGGGAGAGGGGGAAACAGGCTCCCCACTGGGCAGAGAGCCCAATGTGGGGCTCGATCCCAGAACCCTGAGATCATGACCTGAGCTGAAGGCAGAGGCTTAACCCACTGAGCCACCCAGGTGCCCCTGTTACCACTATTTTTAAACAATTACCTTTTTTGAGCAATTCAGAAACATTTTAAATGTCTTTTATTTTTACCCTTATTTTATTTTTTAAAAATAAAATTTTTATTTTGCTTATGCTTACTAAAAGCCAAATAAGTTCATGATATTTCTGTTCCAAAATTTGCTAGGAAAAAAAAGGAGAATAATGGTTGACTTTGTCTCATACCTCATGAAGTTTTGGGGAGTAGCCTAAGCATAATGATTAAGAACAAGTAAATTGAATAGATGTAAATAAAATAGGGTTGTAGGTAAACTTTTTAAAAAGTTTTTATTTAAATTTCAGTTAGTTAACATACAGTGTAATGTTAGTTTCAGGTGTACAATATAGTGATTCAACACTTCCATACAGCACCCAGCGCTTATCACAAGTGCACTCCTTAACCCCTACCACCTATTTCACCTATTCCCCCACCTGCCTCCCCTCTGGTAACCATTAGTTTGTTCTCTATAGTTAAGAGTCTGTTTCTTGAAATATCTTTTATATTTACCTTTTTAAAAATCATTTCTAGAGATCTTAGTTTATCTAGATCCTAGTTCAGTTCAGTGTATTCATTCTTCTTTAAGAGTTTCTTTTAATAGTTTTTTTTTTTTTTTTTTTGTAGTGCAAGTCTGCTAGTAATGAATTCTCTCAAGCTCATTTATTTTTAAACATTGCAATTTCTCCTTCATCTTTGAGAGATAGTTTCATGGATGTAACATTCTGGGTTGACAGTTTTCTTCTTTCAGTACTTTTTTTTTTTTAAGAATTTATTTATTTATTTGACTGAGAGACACAGAGAGAGCATAAGCAGGGGGAGGGACAGAGGGCAAAGGAGAAGCAGACCCCACGCTGAGCAGGGAGTCTGATGTGGGGCTCCATCCCAGGACCCTGGGATCATGACCTGAGCCGAAGGCAGATGCTTAACCAACTGAGCCATCAAGGCGTCCCTCTTTCAGTATCTTTAAGATGCTATTTTATTATTTTCTGGTTGCATCATTTCAGATGAGAAATGTGCTTTTAATATTAGTCTTTCTTACCCTGCTTGTAGTGTTTCCCCTCTCCGTCTGACTACATTTGAGATTTTCTTTTTGTCTTTGATTTTCAATAATTTGAATATGATGTGTCTAGGTGTATTTTATTGTTTTTGTTTGTTTTGTATTTATACTGATTGGAATCTCTGAGCTTACTGTATCTGTGATATGATATATTTTATTATTTAGGGGGCAATTATTGACAGCTTTCTGTCAGGAATGCTGTAAAGTCTACCTTAGATGGTAAAATTTCTTCTCTTACTAGGATACCAATTACACATATGTTAGACCATTTCATAGTATCCTGTGGCTTTTAGATGGTTTGTCTCTCCTCCCCCACCCCACCCCAACACACACTCTTTTCTTTGTGTACCATTTTGGATCATTTCTGTTGACCTATCTTCAGGATCACTGATTTTGTTTCTTCAGTTGTGTTAAGCCTGACAATGAGCCTATTGAGTTGTTATTCATCTGCAGGAACAGAAAGGAGATTGGTTACTACCTAGGGCTTAGGGGATTATGGTTTGATGAAAATGTTCTAAAGTGCACTGAGGTGTGGCTGCACAACTCTGTGACCATACTAAGAAGCCATTGAATCATACACTTTATTTAAAAATTTTAAAAATTTTAAATGATGGAGAGAGAGTGAGAGAACATAAACAGGGGGAGTAGCAGAGGGAGAGGGAGAAGCAGGCTCCCCACTGAGCAGGGAAGCCGATGACGTGAGCCCACGTCCCTGGGATCATGACCTGAGCCGAAGGAAGATGCTTAACAGCTGAGCCACCCAGGCACCCCAGTATGTGGATTTTTAATAAAAATACACCTAGCATATTTGGAAAAGAATTTGAACTTTATGCATCCTCTCAGGTAAGAGAAGAATTCGGTTCCTATTTGTTTGCTTAACAGTTTAAGTTAGATCTAACCCAAATGTCACTGAATCTTAGACTTGAAGTGGGTGAATTATATGGTATGTGAATTATATCTCAGTAAAGCTGTTCTTAAAAAGAAATCATGTTTATGTTTAAAGGCTACATTGATAAAAATCAGAAGGGAATCAAGAGAAACAAGACATCTTACTGATGGTGAAAAAACAAAAAGTAATTCTGAAGGAAATGTTACCATAACTAGTAGAAGGATAGAGATTATATTATTTTATTCTGTGTTCTAGATCTCATCCTAAGTGTTAAGAACTGACTCTATAGATTCTTGTCTAGTTCCTATCTTTATCCTTTTATGCATTTTGTTAACTCCTATAGATAAAATGTGATTTATGGTTATTCGTCTTATAGATAAAAATGTTCCAAGTCTTCTTATCACTTTGGGTTCTCTCCAGGGTTCAACTTCCCCTCCACTGTGTACTCTAGGATGCCTAATCCACTAGGTGTTGCTGTTATCTGGCAGTGTCACTCTTGGACTTTAGTGACCTAAGAGTTTGCACATCACCTCCTTCTGTTATAAAACTTGGGGGAAGTTCTCCAAGCTGAGAATTTCAGGACAGTTTCCCTGTGTGTGTGTTGGGGGGCGGGGAGCGGGTTTCACCAAGAAATCCACAAGAATCCCATGATGTCCTAGCAGGTGGTCCTTCTCTGCAGTGAACACATGTGTGCCCAGGGACATTGTATGTTTCCAGGATCTCAGAATTCTTCTCAGTGGTTCTTATTTATCAAAAAAAAAAAAAAAAAAAAAATTAAATAAAAAAAGCAAAGTCTAGAATAGTGTGTATAATATGCTGTTACTTGTATTTAAAAAAAAGTAGAGATAAAAATGTGTGTCTATTGGGGCACCTGGTGGCTCAGGTAGTTGAGCATCTGACTCTTGGTTTTGGCTCAGGTCATGATGTCAGGGCTGTGAGGTCCAGCCCAGGATTGTCACAGCCTACTTAAGATTCTCTCTTTCCTATTCCCTCTGCCCCTTCCCCTGATACTTGGATTGGCCCTGCCTAATTTACTCTTTTCCCTCATTTCTCCTCACTTAGATCTTCCCTCTTCATGCCTTCCATATCTAGTCATTTGCCGGTAACAGACATGTTCCAACATGCCCCTCCTTCTCAGAGTGTCATAGAAATGCTACACAGGGATGAAGTAGCATTTCTAACCTATCTCTCATGACTGATTGGCATTTTTAGTCCCGAACTTTCTAGACCAGAGGTTCTCAGACTTGAGCCTGCATCAGATTCACCTGGAGAGCTCACTAAAACATTGCTTCCGGGTCCCACCCTCAGAGTTTTGGACTCACAAGTCTGGGGTGTTTTGTTCCCAGGTGAGTTGAGTTGGAGACACATTTCGAGAACCAGTGCTCTGGACTAAAATAGTTTCTCCTGTGACGTGTTGTCCAATTTTGGTGTCTCTGCTGTGTCCTCATTTAGACATAGGAAAAAAAAAAAAAAAAAACAGGAGAGGTTTGGCTTTTTCCACAGGCATGCCTCTTGCTCACCAGTGTCCAGCTGTCTGTCTAGCCAATAGTGCCTGTCAGGCTCTAGCCCCTTTGTAGGATGATATGCGGGTCACCACCAGGAGGACTGAGTATCATAAACCTGCATCCCCTTCATCTGGACTCACCAGAGCAGACATCCCTGCTGCCATTGCTGTCAGCCCCCTGTGAAGACTTAATCCGTGTTTAAGAGTGGGTTTTACAAGAGTCCTGCTAATTTCTGATTCACCTCCCAGGGCTTCTCAGCAGAGGCATTATTAGCATTTTAGATGAGACCATTCTTTATAATGAGAACTGTTTCATGTGGGATACTCGGCATCTTTCCCCGCTTTCCCTGTCCTTGGTCATTGTGGCAATCAGCAATCCCACCACACATCCCAGTGCCCCCCTCCTGCAGCCGTCCCCTTTCCAGTTTCCCTGCAGAGTGGGATGAGAGCAGCACAGCTTTCCCCTGAAAAACACCATGTCTTGTGTTGTGATCAGACCCTTACCAAGCCACATTGTCTTAGCAACCTGCGAAAATCCTCAGTCATGTTTTAATAGTTCCCTTGCTTTTATTAAATGTTGAAATTAAAAAGTGACTGAATCATGAGTATTTCTTTCTGAAAACCCTATGGGTGGAATTGCCCATCATGATCTTCAGTCCCTTCTCTGTAGAGAAACACACCAGAGAGCCCCTGTTTCCTGATGAAGTGGCTTTGCCTCCTTGTCTGCCAAGGAGAATTCTGTGACCCATTCTGTTTCCTTCTTCTTCTCTCTCTTTTTTTTTTTTTTTGTCATGAGGGTCAGACATAGATATAATGCTTGATAGGATTGAAAATTTAGCACAGAAAACCATTTTGCATATATTATCAGCTTTTATGCAGTTTTAACTTTTAAATAATCAGCAGCTTAATTTTGCATTTTCTGGTGAGTGACTTCAGTTCCCTTTAGAAGCCGTGCTTGGTACAGGTTGAGCAATGAAGGATTATAGGCGTGAGTGGCCCAGTCAGCCCAGTGAGCATCATACGGTGGAGCAGCTGGGCTCATGGGGACACGGGGCGGGTCGTGGGCCAGAGGCACAGGAGGAGCAGCAGGCGAGGGGGGCCTCTCTTGCTGGCAGCAACTGAGAAGATCACTGGGGAGAACCAGGTGCCTGGTGTGCTCAAGCGGGAAGGGGAGTAAGGGTCAGGGAACAAAGAGCCACAGGTATCCCTGAGTGCTCACCAAGGTGGAAGGGTCATTGCAGCAGAGGGATGGAGCTTGCTGGGTCTAGAAAAGTTCTGCCTGGACTGACTGGCTTAGCCCACAAGAGGAGCAGAAACCATTACTTATAGGAACACTGTCCTGATTTGGCTCCCTCTTGGTTCTGTGGCCAGAGAGATCTCCAGGAGCAACTGGGTGCAGACGGGGCTCCACCCCTTCCCACCACTCCTCTGAGGGCCCAGTTACTCCCATTTCATCTTCGGAATATGCCTCCAAGTGTCTGGGGACCACCACGCTGGACTGAGGGTGCCCGCCCTCTAGATCTCCTGTGTAAGGAAGGGATGTGTCGGGACTTTTCAGTCTAGAAGTCTCTCTATTGACATTCCATGGTGAGAGGTTGATTCCCTTTGGGTTTACAAAGTATGCTTTACAAATCGGTACACCTTCTGGGAAGGTAGCAAATAATTAGAATAGATTTACCAGTTGAGGTATTTGAGGGGTGCTGCTGGAGGGAAACAGAAGTTTCTGAAGGGAGGAGATGGGGTGAAGTTTAGGAACCTTTGCAGGTTGAGGGGTGGGCCCTGTGGGTTGCCTGAGTGTGGGTTCTGGGGGAGAAGGGTGAGCCCTGGGCGGTATGGGAGAGTCGGAGTCACTCATTTCTGAGAACAGTCCTTTCCCAGGTTTGGGTACTTTCTCCCTGTTCTGTTAGCTCCTCCTTACCCTGGCTCTGTCCCCAGAGCCCAGCCCCTGATTGCCCAGGTGCCAGCTCCCTCTCACCTTCTCACTTTTTCTCTCTTAAGAGAGCCCAACAGCCATTACCTGCTCTGTGGCCTTGGCCCTCCTCCTTCACCCCTGCCAGCGCCTCTCCCTTGACCCTGTGACCTCACCACAGTCCCACTCTCAGATCTTCGGCATCTGCCCTGTGTGGAGGAAGAAAGCAGCTAGTTCTTGTTCTCCTGGTAACTATTATTCCTGAGCCCTAAACCCACAACCCCCCACACGTAGTAATAAAATCACCTGTGGTCCTTGGGACGTTTCCACCTTCCCACACAGCCTGAGTGATGCGCTGCCGCCAGCCGCTCCTGCTCCCTTGTGCATGTCTGCCCCTGACTCGGCTTTCCTTTCCTCCCTCCCACCAGGCACTGGCCAAGAGGCTCCCAGGCGGCCAACCCCTGCTGCAGTCCTGAGCAACCTCAGGAGCTTCCTGGTCAGTGGCTCCCCAAGCCCACAGGGAGGCACACCTGCAGGACATCCTGCCTTGTGCTCCCAGTCCAGTTGCCACAACAAATAGCAGAGGAGACGTTGGTGAGTAAGCAGGATTAAAACTGTGCTGTCGACCGTTCCTCCTCAGCCCACCCTGAGGAGATGGCGGGAGGGGTGGCCAGGAGAGACGAGTGTCCACAAGGTGAGATGACACCTGGCCAGGTGCCCAAACAGGTGGGAGTGAGATCAGCATGCTTTAGCGTTATCTGTTGACCTTGGCTTCGCTGGTCAGAATTCCAGAACTGGCGAAGGTGGTGGGAACTGTCATTGAGCCAGCTAGGAAATAAGATAAAGTGTCTTGCTGGGTGCCCTGGCCTCTGCCAGAAACTGTTCACCCTGCCAAACTGGTCCTCCATCCTTCCAGGCTGTCCCAGAACTTCTTTCTCCTGCTGCCCTAGGAGGCTGCTCTGGTTAATTGCATTTGGTTTTGGTTTTCCTTTTGAGTCTCTGGTTCCATGCAAGCAGCCATTGCTGGGGTGGGAGCACAGGTCTAATTCTGTGTTAACTGTGAGACCGAGTTATTCCAGGTCCTGGTCAAGAGCCCCCATTGGCCTTCCACAAACGTGATCATCGGCACTCTTGGGTGAGAAATCCCACTGAGAGTAAGCATAGAGTGAGTCTGCATCACAAAGACAGTGCCTTCTGTGGGTGGCTATACAGAGGTCAATATTCTCAATAATATTTCAAAAGTCTGGGTGGTCCTTTGGGATTTCCTGAGTGAAATTTGGGGGTGGGGATCCATTGTTTTCTGTACCTTTCGCTAGTGAGCACGATGGGTTTCCTTCTGCTGCCCTCTACCCTCCCCTTAGGATCTCATGCTTATGGCACTGTGGGGGTCCTTGGCCCCCATCAGCCTGGGAGCAGTCTGTCTACTCTCACTGTGAAGGAGGCTGATGGAGCCCCAACCAGTTCAGTGAAGCTGAGAAAGTGAGAAGGAGGAAGGTGAATTGAGGAGGTCGTGCAAAGAAGCATAGCCTATGATCTTACAACACTGATTGTTTCCCCCATGGTTTTAAGGCTGCTTTGAAGCATGGCGCCATCACTAAAGTAGGAGAATACCTTCTTAGCTACTTTAGCAACAAAACTAAGTGCGTGGGTTCTGTCCTTCTGTGGGGGTGGGGGGAAAGATCCTGTAATTTTAAAAGAATTTGTAAAAAGTGACTATCAGTTTGGACTTCAAAGTGGCAGATAAAGGGGAAGGCAGTGTCCTACTACCACCGCCTGAAAGAAGATTCAGAACATGTGGCTGGGGTGGGGGGTAATATGTTAGGATTCAGGGGAGTCTGGATCAAAGTGAACCCTGTGTATGCATGAACCTGGCTCCCTCAAGAGGCAAAGCCTTAAGGCGCTCTGACATGGCGCAGCAGCAGAAGCGGAAGATCAAAGGATGTAAAAATTAATGCAAGTCCCTTTATTTTCAAGGCAGTGTTGCCTTGGCTAAACTCAGGATGAAGGCCAAGCGGCTGGTGCTGAGGAGTGGGCTATGCAAGGAGCCCTTTCGTGGAGTTTCCAATTTTATGCACATGACAGAGAAATTTGCAAGGAGAAAAAGAAGACAGTCCAAGTTGCATTGTAAAACCTAGAGCAAACAGGACTGCAGGAATCAGCCAGCACGCCCTTCGCTGCACTGATGCGGAAAGGGGGCCTCGAGCAGAGCTGTGGAGACACCCCTGGTCAGTGCAGTGAGGCTGGGGCTCTGTGAGTCCCTGAAAGTCTAGGCTCATGGGCCGCTCATTCCGGCCTCTTTAGCAAGATACAAACGTTACTTGATAGGTTCTCAAAAGGGCAAGTAATCGTTAGTTATGTCCGTACATTTTTTTTTTTCAGAGATGTCTGTGGAATTATCTCTTTTCTGAATTCCATGCCCTTAATGAAGATGCTCTTTCTGCTTTTGGCAAAATTACTTTGAACCCTGATGCTGTATCACATCATATTACACATATAGAGGCTACATTGTGACTCTTCTATCGAAAGTACATGTATTTTAGAAAGTTTTATGGTGCTTGATATATAACTTGTAATTAAGTATTGGATTTGATCATATTTCTTTAAAAGTTGGGCATCAGGGAATTGATTCATATTATAACCATCCCTTATACCATTGTTTCTATGAGAAATTTGGTCCCCTTCCCAAGAAAAGTACATAATCCATGTCAATGTGGTGAACACTGATGTAATTAATGTATCAGACATGACATTTGTTCATTTATCAGAGAGTCCTTGAGTGATAAGGGAGGCAAAGTCATTGTTCTGGGGTAGCTTTCTTTCTAGTGAGAGAGGGAAGATAATAATGTCTGGCATTGATTTTTATTTTTCTAATTTTTAAAAAAGATTTTATTTATTTATTTGAGAGAGAGAGCGGGGAGTGGTTGCGCAGAAGGCGAGGGAGAAGTAGGCTCATTGCTGGCAGGGAGCCCCATGCGGGACTCCGTCTCAGGACACTAGGATCATGACCTGAGCTGAAGGCAGATGCTTAACCAGCTGAGCCATCCACGCACCCCTCTCTGGAATTGATTTTGAAGTGCAATGAAGAAAAGTAATGCAGGGTAAAGGGATGGAGGGATTAGGGCAGAGGGTTATTTTATATAGGATCACCAAGTAGTCAGGAGGGTCTCTTTGTGGAGGTGAGATGGAGCAGAGGACAGAATGAAGTAAGAGAGTGAATTTCCAGATTTGGAGGAAGAACTCTATTCAGAGCAGAGAAATTGGCCATTGTTAAGGTCTCACAGCAGGTATGGACTTGATGTGGTTGGAGGAACAGCAGGCAGGCCAGCCAGCTCTGGAGAGGAGGGTGAGACACAGCATGACAGCAGGTGAGTTTGGAGCAATAGGCAGGCCTGGGTCAGGTAGGGCCTTACAGGCTGTGGTAGGGAGTTTGGATTTTAGTCCGTGGGTAATGGGTGGTCACTGGAGGGCGCTGTGTGGTGGAGTGTCCTGATCTAGCTGCTGAATGGAGAACTGACTATGGGGAAGCAGTGCGGCAATAGGCATGTAGTTGGTCTGCTGTAGGGGTCGAAGGATATGGTGCTGGTGGCTTGGATGGCTGGTGGCATGGGGTGACGAGCCATGATCAGAATGAAGGTAGAACTGGTGGAAGTTGCTGATGGATTGAATGGAGAGAGAGGGAGGGTGTAAGATGGCTCTTGGCCCTGAGGGTTCAGGTGGCTGATGAAGCCTTTGGTCTGGGGTTGGGGGGTATGCTGCAGGAGGAGCACATTTGGCTGGAGAACGTTGAGAGATCTTGTTACATCTTCTAAACCAGTGGGATGTGAAGTAGACATTTGGATATAAAATTCCGAAGGTTGGCAGGGAGGTTAGGATAGGAGATATGTTTGGGAATCTCTGGCCTCTCAAGACATATAAAACCATGGAACTTGAGTTGAACCCTGAGGAATGAGCAGGCCCATCACTTAGAGACCAGGAAGAGAGGGTAGGAGGAAAGAGAAGAGAGCATATCCCCTCTCCCCATCCAGAGAGAAGAGAGTCTCTCCAGATGGAGGGGTGACTGACTGTGCTGGTACAGCTGAGAGCATTAAGTGCATTGTCAGTTTGGAATTAGTGTCCTCTGGATGACTGCCTGGGTTCTTATGTGCCTGTGAGCCTTTTCTTCTCCCCATTAGACTGGGAACTCACCAAAGCCAGAGGTTAGTTCAATGTTCTCCTACTTGCACTTGGAGCCACTTAAAGCTGTGGCTGAACCATCTAGTGAGGGACATTTCCTTGTAGAAGCTGCTTGTGAAGTTGTCCATCCCTGGGGCAGGCACATGAGCTTTCTGGCTATCAGGAGCCTGGGACATAGCAAAACCAGAGGACCCATAGGATCATAGAAAAGTATAGGAATAGTTTGTGGTTGGGGCACAGAGCTTTAAAGAGATGGGAGGCCATCTTGAGGAGACGGGCCCAGAAGTTGAGAGCCCTCAACAACATAAAGGAGACCCTGCTTATGAGTTGAGGGGAGATCCTTGGCCCTGCAGAATTTAAACTGGTAATAAGCCTGCAAGTCAAGAGTCTATCCCCTGGAACTATCCTGGAAACCTAATTACTCAGTTTTTCCAGGCGATCCTGATCATGGAGCCTGATAAAGTCCAAGTGTGCTGCTAAAATTATGTTAAGATTAAAGCTCCTTTTATTCATTCAATAGCCATTAAAACCATCACAGATGAATTATTTTTCAAAAGAAAGAAAACTATGCCACAGTTCTGCAACTAACGTATGACCAGATGTGGACATCTTGGGACACCCTGTCATGCTTAAAAATATTGTAAGGAATCTTTAGACAGTAATTTAAAAAGAAGAAAAGGGAAAAGCATTATAATTCAAGAGATTTATTGGTTTATTTTAGAAAAGAATACTAAGTTATACCTTAATATCAGATTCTGAGACCTATGTATACCCAGTTTTGTAGTGGAGAGGGACATGATAATTACGAAATGCAAGAAAGTACCCAAGGGAGAAACCTGTAAAAATCACCAATAGCTTATGGGGCGCCTAGGTGATACAGTCCATTAAGCATCCGATTCCTGGTTTTGGCTCAAGTCATAATCTCAGGGTTGTGAGATCGAGCCCTACCTTGGGCTCCACACTCAGTACGGAGTCTGCTTGAGATTCTCTCTCCCTCTCCCTACCCCCACTCTCAAGTAAATAAATCTTAAAAAAAAAAAAGATCACTGGTCGCTTAGCTGAATAGTGAAAAGCTTTCTACAAGCTAGAAAGCTCATGAATCCTTGATGTGAACAAGTGGTATGGGGAGCAGGGGGTAGAGATCACATCCCATGGTGTATGAGGAAGCTTTGGAACCACTGACAGCTTCCATATCTACTGGCCTTCCACTAAGCTGCCTGGGGTGAGTTGACATGGTATTTCATAATGTTATCCCCAACTGTGTTCTTTTTTGAGTGCCTGAGGTGAGTCTGGAACACACTGACAGTAGTATCTACCCTTCCTTGCCCCGTTCATCCAGCTGCCTGCCTAGACCTCAGCTTGCTCTCATGGCAACTACAGCAGCTCTAGGCCAGATTTCCCAGAATGAGATCAGTGGTGTTCTTAGCTCTTCTTCTGAACTACGCCAGCTGGCATCCTCCTGACCTTCAGCTGTGCCATGGCCCTCAGGCCAAGCATCCCCACCTTTTGTGGGGTGAGGTGGTTACTATGAGAGGCCCACTGAGTGTTCTCAGTGAAGGGTGAGGCAAGAGTGACAAGCATCCCAGGATGCTTTCTTCAGTGCTTGGGGTCACGCCGGGGGAGTCCTGGTGAAACTAGTGTGTGCCCTGAGGATATCAGAAGGGTTTGGAAACCACACCTGGTTGGAAGGGTGGAAGGATCATGTGTGTCCTTCTGTGGAAGGATAAAGGATAAATGGTGACTGTCTTCAAATATTTGTAGGTATGTCTTATAGCAGACTCCAGTTTACTCTGTGTGACCCTCAGGGGCAGAATGGGGTCCAGTTAGGGGGAGGCATGTCACAGCTCAACCCATGATGGAATGGGCTGCTTGTGAGTGTGGGAAATTCTTCTTGCAGGATTTTCTGGAAGATTGCCTTTTGGGATGCCCTGGCTAGGATCTGTCAGTGGCCCCTGGTAGACACCTCCATTTCTATTCTCGACAGGAGCTAGGTGGTAGAGGAGGAGGTTAATGAGGTGTTCTAGGCCTTTCCTAAGAGAGCAGACCCTCCTGAACACAGTGACCCAAACTCCTTCCCTTGCCATCCCTCCCTGTCCCCTTTCTGAGAATTCTCCACTGTTAGACATGCCCAAAGGGGATTTGTACATGGAAATAGCATGTCCTGACTGGGGAATCTGGTCCACTCTCAGGGACTGAAGGAGTCTGACTCGGCTGCAGGCCTGCTCTGTCTCATGGAGAGACCCGCCCGGATCTTGGCTCAGTCCTGCCTCTAACTCTGCTGGTTTGATTTCATCCATCTCCCAGCCTGTAATCGCCAGCCTCCTGGTGTGACTAGGCCCTAGCAAGTGTCCACACCAGGCCTACTGTTGCCCAATTTGGGACAGAACAGTATTCCTATACTGGGTAGTAGGTTGAGTTAGAAGATCTCTGTGGTCTCTTAACTGCATCTGTGGCCCTGTGATTCACTGTTCCCTTGCCAATAGCCTGTGCTTTAAAAAGCAAGTGGGAACAAGTGTTTGGATCCAGTGCTGCTCCGTAAGGAGCTGGGCTCTGATCCCGTGGTCACTCCCTCGTCTTGGGCAGCTCCAATCCTAAGTGGAACAGGTCTGGTCCACATGCAGGTCCAGGGAGGAATTTGGGAAGATGGGGAGGAGTGAGTGGTGGCAAGTAGTTTAATGGCATCTGTTCCACTCAGACAGAAATGTCTTCGTTTGGAAGCTGAAGACTTCCTCAGTATGGTCTCAATTAGCCTGTGTATGTCTTTAAAATAATTACATTTTCATCAAAGTGTTTTAGAGAGTGATGTTTAGCCCCGTGTAAAGGGCACAATCAGGTCCGATCCTGAAATAATGCCTCTGCTACCCCAGATGTCAGGAGGAACTAAAAATACACTCATAAATTGGAGGAATTCTTGGTTTATTGGACCCATCTCCTGTCTCTCTTATCCTCCCTCCAGAAAGTGAGAGGGCGAAGGAGTGAGCCAGAAATCTTTAATTATCCAGTCTGCTGACATTATTTTATCTGCAGCACTGATATTAAATCTCTACAGCATTCCATCTCAGTCCCAGAGTGAAGAGTAATCTCGGCAAACATGGGCCTTTGGCTTTCTGCTGGTTGTGGCCAACGCTCTGTTTTCTCCCCTAACCCTCCCTCCCTCAGACTTCTTAAATTCCAGAGCTTTCTGTGGCACCGGAAATGATCTGTCTGTGGAATGTCCATACTTTAGGAAAGTCCCTGAACTAGGTATCTGAGCTCTACTTCCCCCAACTCATCTCGGCCACTTGTGGTTAGGTTTTGGCATGCGTCCACCATTGGCGAGACCTGGGTTTGGCAGGAGCCTTTTCTCGTGTTTCTATTATTGACATAAATGAAATTTAATCAGTTCCTATCATTGACATCCATGGGGGAGGAAGAGCAAGTCTGGCTAGTTCTCTCCCCCCATTCTTTGTATATAAATTTAATTTTCTCTGTTATATCCTTAACTTTTCTGGCCAGTGAGGTGCATCTTGGATTTCAGTTTGGTTCTCTGGGCTGTGGCCTTTTCACCTGACTTAACGTCTAGACGATCATCTGGTTGACTTAACCCCCAAAGGAGGCCACTGTTTCTGCCACAGGTAGGTTGTGTTTCTGCAGGGCTTCTAGTGTGCCCAGTGCTGGCTGGGGCCTTGAGTCCTCACAGCATCTTGAGGCAAGTACCATCACCATCCTCTCTCGATTTCACAAGCAAGGACCCAAAGATGAGAGAATTTGCTGAAGGTCCAGCAGCAGAGCCGGAGTTAGAAGGCTGGCAGCTGGCTGATTTCACACCAGCTCTGGCCTGCCTGTGGGTCCCCTGCTGTGCATGCGGCCAGGATCCCCACTCACCCACCGGGAAGTGCTCCTATCTTTCTAAAGCCCTGTCCTCCGCAAATTTTTTGCGAGAACTTACTGTGCAGGAAGGACGCTCTATCATGGAGATACAGAGATACAAATGAGGTCACTCACCTTGGCCCATAGTGCTTGTGGCGAGCCCCCACAGAGTTCCCCTGATTAGAGCCAGTGTTGTAGCCAGACCAACCCTCAGCAGCTACCCAACGGAGAACTTAGAAAAGACAAGGTTTGTTACTTATATCTTAGAGGGTACACGGCATGCCTGGGGCCACATAGCAAGGTCATGGGGGAGAGAGAGAGAGAGAGAGAGCTGGCTTGTGGCTTCCACTCTTCTTGGGGCCAAAGGTGGGGGCTTAAGGCTTCACAGGTTCACTCTTTATTGGTGCCTTTAAAACATAAGAGCAGGAATTCAAGTGTGGGAAGGGAGAAGCAAGCGGTCAAAGGGCCAGTTGTGTAAGTCAACCACAGCTCTCTAAAAAGGGAACCTCATGGGCGGGGCGACTTGGCTCTTCATCTCATGCTGTAGCTGGCCATGCCTGTAGACATCCATCCGAGATGGATGTCTTTGAGGTGGATGCCTGGGCAATCAGAAGCTTAATGTCAGGCAGTTACTGTAGAGTCAGAAAAGCTGACTGTCCAGGTATTTTCGAGAAGGGTGCCTTCATTGTATTCACTGCCGTCTCCAGAGTTAGGACTCACACCAGGCTGGTAGTGAGCTCTCAGAAAAGTATGTGGTGAATGAACGGAACTGCCGATGAAACAAAGCCATGGACATTTTTACAAAGAAGTGAGAGAATATATTCGTGACCACAAAGTATGAAGGGCATGACCTGAGGATTGAAGGACCGTCTTTTAAACTATGCACACTGAGTATGTGAAAAACCACATGCCCTCCTCGGTTTTGTATTTTGTCATAGATTTGTGGGGACTTGGTCTTGGATGGGTGCTCCTGAGCCCGTGTCCTAGGCCCTGCTGGCAAGGCCCCTGAGCAGTGGAGACTCTGAGATTAGAGCAGGATGCAGCTGCATGGGAAAGACTCCCCGTGGTGTTCCAGGGCTGCCCCACTGGCAACATCATGTAGGGGAGGGCAGAAGGCCTGGATGGTTTGCTCGATCACCGCAGTTTTGAACTTCATGACTCCTTGGACTTGGATCCTCTCCTGCCTTGCTCAACACTTGCCTTACTTCCCAAGCCTTGCCTAACTTGGTTGGGTGTCTAAGTGCCCATCCCTCCAAACTGTGCAGGAATCCCTGGACCCGGCTCCTGCCCGAGCTTTGGCACCAGATCAAGGAGCTCAAGCTCAAACTGGAGCTGAGGAAGCAGAGAAGAATATTTGGGGGGCCATGAGTCAGCCCAGGGAGCAGACTGACATGAATCAGGAGGATCCAGATTCAAGAGCCATAAAAATCTCATGCACTTTGACTCAGTAATTGAAATTCTTGAAGTCTATCTTGGGGCAATAATCTCAAATGAAGGAAAAGTTATGTTCATGAAACTGTGACTTGTGATGTCATCTGTTTTAGTGAAATTGGAAGCAACCTAAATGATAAACAACAGGGGCATGATTGGGTAAATTATGGTTCATCCACTTGGCAGAGTACTGCACAGTCATTAAAAATGAGCCTCATAAAGAGTGTTCCATAACCAGGAAAAAGTCTGTGGCTTGGCCTGAAGAGAAGCACGAAAATGAAGGCAGTAATAACGCATAAATACGATTGTGTTTTGAAAGGCACCTACATAGGGAGCTCCTGGCTGCCTCAGTCGGTTAAGCATCTGCCTTCAGCTCAGGTTGTGATGCCAGGATCCTGGGATCGAGCCCCACATCAGGCTCTCTCTGCTTCTCCCTCTGTTCCTCCCCACTGTTCATGCTCTCTCTCATTCTCTTGCTCATGCGTCCGCGCTCTCTCTCAAATAAATAAATAAAATCTTCTTAAAAAAAGGTACCTACATAGAAATAGATTGGAAAAATGTTATTTGTGTCAGGAAAAAAGTCATCTGTAACCCTGTGCACGATCAGATCTTCAGCAGATGCTGCTTATGAACAAAAAAAAGCCTGGAATATGGGGCCCAGAGTGAGTTCAAAGTTCATGCAGAGAGTCAGCAATCAAGACCCTGTCTGGGAAGGAGGAAGGAGACCTATGAGAACATGTCCAGACATGACCCAGCATGTGACTAACATAACGGTTTCCTGGACTGAGGGCAGGTGAAGCATGGATAGGGTGAACATGGCCAGGGAAGACATCTGTGAAGACTTGTCTCACAGGTAGACTGGGAGGTCGTGGAAATACGAGAGCCATCCATCCATCCTGGTTCTTCTGGACCATCCCAGCGTATTAATAACATCCCTTGTCATCATCAAAAGAGTCCTGATTTGGCTAATGTGTTACGTGATCACCCTAGGTGTTGAAAAGGAAGAAGTCCATTCTAGGTTGATGATAATTGCTCAGCTAGTCCCCTTGAGCACTGAAGAGCGAGGGAATTAAGATTCCCTGAAGCCTAGGTAGGTCCAGCCTGATGGACATTATGGGATGGGGATGGAAGAGGCACAGGAGCTTCTTTCGGCAGCAGGTCACCTCATCGAAGACGGTCTCAGTCCAGAGGCGTTCCTGACAACGGAGGAGCCAGAGGGATGTAGCTCATTTTGTACATGAACAAACAGATAAATGCCTTAGGAATTGCCTCAGTGAGGAGGTGTCTAGACCTTGGTCCTGCTGTTTGGTGGAGGGATACAAGTGGTGAGTGTGGGGACAAGTTCTTTGACTCGGACTTCAGCAAGAAGTTACGGTTTAGCACCTGGATACTTTTCACTCTTCAGGTAAGACATAGGGAGAATGAAAAGCGTGGCCTCCCTTAAGAGAGAGAGACCTGGCTGTCCGTGCTTGACAGGAGCCTTCAGAGGTCCACCGAGAGAGGACGCCTGAGCAAGCAGGTGCTCATCTCAAAGCCCAGCTTCCCAGAGTGGTCTGGTAGCCTTCTCATGGGGGAGAAAGTACAGTAACACTTTGAAGTCTTAAATGGAAACCAGTACAAATAGGATAGTTCTGGTGTTTTCCATGCCAGTGCGTTTTACCTATGCCCCAGGGAGTAGGTGCCTTCAATAGAGAAGTTCTGCTCTTCACTTGAGCCCAGAAACCAAGAGGGACAAGGCTACTAGACAAACGGAACCCAGCCCGGCGGAGCAGAGTGGATGGCAAGCCTTCTTCATCGTCATGTCCCGCATCTCCCCGCATCTCCCCGCATCAGACCTGGGGCTCAGGGAAGTCCCAGGATCTGCTTTCTCCAAGAAAAGTGTCATCTTGGGTAATGCTAAAACCCCAAACTAAGAGCCAAAACTGATTTTCTGCATTAAGCATTAGTGGTAAAAGCTCCAGATGACAGCATTTCGTTAAATGTTATAAAACTGTTAGGAATGCAGCTTAGTAATCAGAAGTACATTGTTAACTTAATAGCTGTATTTGGTACAGATAAGCACATGGGGAGCTCCGCTTTGGGCCTAACCAGCCATGTCGAGCTGGTTGGCTGCTGTGCCCACTGGATAGAAGCTTACCTAAATTGCTCAGAAGAAAGTGTTGCCACAACTAGAATGGCCATTTGCAGTGATGGCAGACAGCTACTTCTCATCAGAGTCCTGTGCAATCTTGTTCCTAGGGAGGAGAGAACGTTTAACACCCAGTAGATGCTGGGGCTGTGTTCCCCTCTACGCTGATGCTGGGAACAAAGTGGTGCTTTTGTGTTGGCTGAGTGTCCCACATGGGGTGGAGAATTGTTGGGTTCGGAAGTCAAAACCATGGAGGGTTTTAGGGCCTGTGAGCAGGCCAGTGCTCCACTACCTGTTTTGTTTCCAACCCCTTGTTCCTGGCCTCTGTGGTTCTATCGTTTTTTGCTAATCTGGCCTCTCCAAGAGGACCCCAAGATCCTGGTCCTCGAGCTCTGTGCTCCCGCAGCTAGTCCTTGGCGGTGGCCCACTAATCTTCCTACTGCTTGCACTTCCTCCTTTGGCAGCTGTTGGGGCCTCCTGTGGGGAAGGGCTTTTCCCCCTGCATGTGAGTGTCTCATTTCTGAGACAGGGTTGGGAGGGGCACAGGCTCTCTTCCCCCCTTGGAGATCCTGTTGAATTGACACCTCTGAGCAGAGGTTCCTCTCTCCAGAAGGGCAGTGACAGCTGGCTGTGTTCCCGCTGACACACTGCCAGTCCAAACCTGAGACCAAGGTTCAGAGAGGCCAAGGCTAAGCCAACACCAGCTCCAGACCCACAGGATGCCCCATCAACCTGCAGTGCTCAGGGACTGGAGACTGAGCCCTTCATCCAGAGAGTGGCTGCTTCAGTGGGGAAGGAGAGGCAGGGCAGGGGTGGGGAGGGCGTGAGGGAGGGAGATCGTGGGAGCAAATGGAGGCCACTAGCAGAGTGAGGGCAGAAGGAAGGGTGTCTCCTCACTCTTCCTGCAGCATTTCTGTCATCGTATGGGGAGGACATAATGTCTAGAATGCTCTGTTTAACCTCTCACCTTATTTATGCTCGTAATGGCCATCATAGAAACACATAATGGTGGGTATGGAGAGGCTGTGCATTTTGACCCTGTCTTGGGGTTCTTCTCTGCTGGGAGCACAAACTTGATGAACCTGGCTTGATTGGCCCAGATGATCAGCATGTGGCCCCGTTAATGTCGAGGTTCTAAGGAGTCAAGAGGGCATTGCATCGTGTCCACGTACTCTCATCCAGTTGTGGAATAGACTTTGCAGGCAAACATCCGGGGCCTGAGAAGTTGGGATCTGGAAGAAGATTCTTATAGATGTGAACCACAGGAATGAATGAACTTCTGGAATTTCCTTACTTGAGAGGGGTGTGCATGCTTGTGGCTGTGGCTTTTGGCTACTGGGTATACGTTCTGCTGCCTTGTGTACAAGACTTACCTAATGACTAGCAGACTAGCTAATCGCTTCAGAACCCGAAGTGACTGGTGATTTTCACACAAGTTCCCTTCACACATGCATCTAGGTCCCCGAGAAGAGAGGTTAAGGGTAGCTGGCCTGAGCTGCTCTCTGCAGACCAAAGTGGGGGAGGACCCCGCAGGTGCATGGGCTCAGAGAGGGAGATGGGATGTGCACATCAGATTAGAAATTACGGACATCTGTGTAGACAGATAACATACAGCCAAGAGGGATGCTAGAGGTCTTCTAACCCCTGAGAGGTTAGGCTACTTTCCCAAGGGCCACTGTTAGCAGATCCTGTCCCTGAAGTCTGGTGGCTCTAGTCTGAAGCCAGCCCTTCTCTCGGGGCCTTGGTTTTCTTATCTATAGACTGCAAAAGTCAGCAAACGTCCCCTCGTGTCTGTGGCTATGAGTAATCTAGTGGCAGAGCCAGGGCAAGACACCAGGACCTTGGACTCCAGCCTCCTCCCAGATCCTCCTGTGGCATCTCTCACATCCTGACACTGTTACCAAGGGTTTGAACCTTAGAGCCAGAGAGACCTGGGTTTAAAGCCCACTGATAAGAAGTAGCTGTTAAGTTAGTTAGTTGTTAGTTCTGTGACCTTGAACTTACTGTTCAACTTCTGAGTCTTCTCTTCAAAATGAAAAGAATGCCTGTCTTTAGAGTTGCCTTGGAAATGGAAGTAGGTAAACTCTTCACTACAATAGCTGGCTCCCGGCAAGCATTCAATGGATGAGTTATTTCTGTTTGTAACAATAGATATTGTACCTCACAGTCACCTCATGTGTCTGGACCTGAGGCTCCATTTCTGTGAAACAGGAGGGTCAGTTTGGACCTGTGCTTCTCCCACTTTGCCCTCTGCAAGGGAAGTGGAGAAAGAACACGTGCTCAGGGGTAGGGTCTTGGGGGCGTAGCCTGAAGCAGCTTGTGGAAAGCATCACATTTCTTTGAAGCCCTACATTTATTTGTAAGTCGACTTATAGTTGTCCTTTTATACCATAATGTGAATACATTGGTTGTTTTTTTTTTTTTAAGATTTTATTTATTTGACACACAGAGAGACACACAGTGAGAGAAGGAACACAAGCAGGGGGAGTGGGAGAGGGAGAAGCAGGCTTCCAGCCGAGCAGGACCCTGGGATCATGACCTGAGCCAAAGGCAGATGCCTAACGACTGAGCCTTATTTATTTATTTATTTATTTGAGAGAGAGTTGGGCACATGTCACGTGAGGAAGAGCATGACAGAGGGGAGAGAGGGGCAGACGGGGAGGAGGAGGGAGAGAATCCCAAGCAAACTCCCCACTGAATAAGGAGCCCCAACTGTGGGGCTCGATCCCATGATGCTGAGATCATGACCTGAGTCAAAACCAAGAGTCAGACATTTCACTAACTGAGCTACCCAGGTGCTCCAGAATACATTGGTTTTAATATAAACCCCCAAATCTTTGAGTATAGTTGATGCTCTGGGATAAGATGGCCTCAAGTGTCCCCAAAGGGCACACAGAGGTGCTCCTGTGGGGATGGAGGTGGGATTGCATCGTTTCTAAGATCCCTCCTGCCTCCACCTAGGGTACGTGGTACCCAAGAACGTGAAGGACCCTTGGAGGGCAGTCTCCCCTGGGCCCTGCCTCTAGTTGGAAGGGGGTGTGTTAGGTAGAGGTGGAAGCAGAAGGGAGGGAGAAGATGTAGCCCTTGCAAATGAGGACGAAGAAGGCTGGAGGAGCAGGGCTGTGTCTGAGCCTGACTTTTGGTCTGTGGGCTGATAGACCTGGCTGGTTTGGGTTGGCAGGCCTCCATCACCCCAGGTAAGTTCCAGGAAACACTAAGCCATTGTTTCTCCTCTGCACCTGGAAGCTGGGCTGGGGATGGGCCCTCCTATCACAGGAGGGCGGGTAAGGGCAAGGGGTGAGCTGCATGTGGAGACATGGGACTTGTCACACTGCCAAGGCATCCTTCTAGCAGTTCTGAGGCAGCACCCAAGGCCAAGGTCTGGGGTTGAGCCCAGCCAATGGGAGGAGAGAGGTGGAGATCCTGGAAAAGAGCAACAGGCTTTGCGGGGACAACACAGATTTCTGGCCTGTGAATGGGAAGAGAGAGCATCTGTGTGTGTGGAAGGGGCGGTGGGGGGCAGAGGGGGGAGGCAGATCTGCAGGTGCTGATCCAGGCCCTGCATAGATTTGCTAGAGATTAGCCAGTATGCCTGGACCCTCTCTCAGGCATGAGGGATTGAAATGAAGTCACCATTTGTTTAGGACAAATATAAAAGGGCTTTCCCTGGCCAAGGAATTGCCTACATTAGTCATATTTGTACCCATCAGATAGCATTCTGATAAATCTCAGAGAACATCACCAAAGTTGTTACAATGGCAATTTCCTGTTGGGCATGGTATTCATTATGATAATAAGATTTAACCTATTTTGACGAATTCCTCCCGAGCATGTTCCCACATAGAGCTAGGATTTGGAGTTAAGAAGGATTGGATTCTCCTCCTGTTTTATTAGCTATTTGACCTCAGACACGTCACTTGGTCTTAGTCCCAGCAATAAATGGGGTTAGAACATACCTCAGCGTGTGGCGAAGTGGAGGTGGGGTGGGATTGGAAGAGCATTTTGTAAGTCGTCAGTAGCTTAATGTTAATTCTCAACAAAAACCCTTTTGGCAGCATCAGCGAAGAGCATTGCTATCCTCGACACGCCCGTGCAACTGAGTCTCCATCAGTTTGAAGACTGTAACTCTCTAAACTTCTCTTAACTCAAACCATCCTTTGTAACTCAAAAACGGCCCCTTTTCAGATGCATTTCATTGCTTTCAGGCATGCATGATCATCTCCTCTCTCTACTTCTGGCACATCTCTATACTGTGGGGCTCAACTGCCCTGCAGGCCCTGGGCCGGGCCACGCAAACCTCGGAGATCCCCGTGCCCGTCTGTGCGGATACCTGTGTGGCCCCAGTTTCTTCATCTGTAAAATAAGAGGAAAGGGAGTTGGACTAGATGATTTAGGTCCCCTTCCAGCCCTCACATTCGGCGATCAAGAATTTGGGAGGGTGAGAGCAATGCAATTGTCTACAGGGAACTGAAACACACAAGTCAACACTCGGAAACGTAAATTAGTAATCCGCTGTTTGCAGCAGGGCAGTACTTACAGCAATATCTAAATGAATTAGAACATTGAAGTGAAATGTGATACCTCTTATTCTTCATAATAATTGACTATCAATTGATAAAGAATGGTCGACTATTTAATAATCATTACCGAGGGAGGGATTGTGTGCCTGACATCGTTAGAAGTTTCTTTGTGTGTTACAGTTACCATATATTGGGTATTCCAAGTATTTACTCTGGGTTAGATATTGGAAGTGGCTTCTAATCCCCACAGAGCCCCACAAAACAGATGTACAGACAGGGAAATTGAGGTTTAGAGAGCTTAAGTAAATCACCCAAGGTCATTCAGCTACTAAGTACCAGAGGCAGGTTCAAGTGCAGCCATTTTGGTCTGACTACAGAGCCTGCGATGGGCCCCCTCGCCGATGTCCATTGGCTGGCTGTCACCCCTAACTTTCTCTTAAATTGCCAATTTGTTGTTATTCTCATCCTAGGACTGGCAATTACCCCAGCTGTGTTTTTGATACAGTACTGGGCCTGACCCCAGAGGAGGAATTGGTCCTTTCTTTCTAGCCGCATCGGCCAGCCTGAAATCTTCACGGGGAAAACCCAGCTGGCTTTAGCACCGTCCCGCCTCCGGCGTGTTGGAGACACCCAGCCTTGGCTCCCTCCTCGTTCTGCCTCTCTCGCACCTGCCCTCTTGTCTCGGTGCTAGTCAAGGGTGGAAGGAACCCTAGAAATCTGTAACAGTTTGCCAGGCCTTTGACTTCAGCCAGAGGAGACAGATTGTGTTGGTGGGAGTAATTAGAAACCAGCTGCAAACTTGGATTTCACATCGGGGCCCATGGGAGCTGACACATCAGGTTGGCCCGTGCCTCATTTTCCTGTGCTGTGTCACAAGGGAGAGGATTTGCAAGAGGAGCGTCCCCAGGCCTCTCAGTCAGTGAAGTCTGAGCCAAGGACGCACATGCCAGAGGCAGATGGACGACGGCCTTGCCCCCGGGGCCCCAGGAGTTCCTGCAGGGGCTGTGGACCGCTCAAGGCTGGAGTGAGTCTTCAGACTCTGCCTTGGTTCTCGTCAGCCCTCTGCATCTCCACAGCCCCACCTGTCGGTGGGCCTTCCTGCTGCCCCGCTCCTTGGAAGACACCGTTCCAGCCCGGTGCCTGAGGCTCGAGCGTGGAAAGGCAGGATCCCACAAAGGGGTCCTCCTCATTCTGTCTCCTTACATCAGTCTCTCCTCCACTCAGCCTGAAGTTGATCCAGCCACAGAGCTATTTTCCCAGGGGGAATGATTTAGGGGATGCTGGATCCCCGAAACTGTGTGCAGAGTGCAGGGGCCACGTTCAGCAGCCAGGCCTGGGTGAGCTCTGTTCATCCTTCGTGTGCATCCGTGTTTTTAGAACCTAAGTCCTTAGGCCTGTCCCTTTAGCTCATTGCCACACTCCAGCTCCCTGCAGAAAGCAGAGTGGGTAGCATGTGCTTCAGGCAGACGCAGAAAGAAGGGATGGGACATGCCAGTCTGGTGTTAGAGAAGCTGTTCAGAGCCCCCTCTGGGGCTGGGAGTGGTCAGCAGTGTCATGAGGCTCACTTCCTTCCTGGGCCTTCTTTTCCAGAGCTTTCGTAGGCTTCTCTGAAGAGCAGGAGAGGAGGGGCAGGCAGACTCATGGTACAGAGTGGTGACCTTTCCTTTACTCCTTGTACCTCTCCTTTCTAGATCTTCTCTCTTCCCTATGTCGTGAAGTTACTAAATGTCGGCTGGACTGAGGTGGGGGGCGGGGGAAGAATAAAGTAGTAGAAAGAAAAGGAATATGTTCCATTTACTTTATGAATGATATGCCCCCACACTCTGCCCATTAATTTTGCTGTTAATATTTGCCCTTCTAAGGCATTCAGTGAGCTAAGTCACCTTAAGTACGCCAGGAATACTGCTGACGCCTAATGCACACTCACTAAATAGTAGCTATTATTGGTTCCCTCTTTTTCCTCCTTTTTCCCCTGGGGTTTCCTCTCAGTATTTTCAGCCCCAGTTTCTCTCTGGACAGACTTCATGGAATCAAAGGCTCAGCTTGGGAGTCGGCCAAAGGCTGCTAAGCTGGAATGATCACTTAGTGCCGACGCTTAGCATTGGCTCTGTCTCTGTCCTCATGGCAGGGGCTGGTGTGCCTTGTTGACAGGTGTGTCTGTCTGATTCGGCCGCCCAGCCTATGAAGCCCCACATGGTGGGCTGGGAACAGAAGTTTCTTTCCTCCTCCCCCTGGTGTCTTGCATCGTGTTCCTGCTCTGGGCTTGGATCGCTCTGCTGAACCTTTCCCACCTGCCCAGATGTCCTGTAGAGGCTAGAGACACAGGTGTCCCCAGGCAGGAAGTGTCCAGAGAGACCCATCAGGCCCCACAGAAAGAGGACCGTAGAGAGAGAAGGGCAGTGACTTTCTTAAGATAGCATGGCTGGCCAGGACGCAGCCACAGTGAGTACCAGGGTTGCTGACTGTCTCTCTGATGCCATTTTACCCTCCGGTGGCCCCCACTGGGGCCACGGTTGCCTCTTTCCTCTGAACTTCTGAGAGAGATCTTAAAACAACAGTGATGTTAACCACAGCAGCTGCTGCAGATTGAGTACTCACTCTTGCCAGAGAATGGGCTGGGCTGCCTTTCATACACATTGCCAACCCTCATGGCAGCCTCATAGGTAGTGGGGTATTAGCAGGAGCCCCGTTTTACACCTACGTAAACTAAGACTTTCAGAGGTTTTTATGTGGCTCAGGCCACACAGTTTAGTGGGGGAGAATGTAACATCTGACTGTTGAGCGCTCTGTTCCTCTCTGTGAGGCATCCTGGGGATGGGAACCCGGAGCATGGTTTCTGTTCCCCGAGGCGATTTTCGGCGCCCCCACAGACTGAAGGTGATGGGGGCCACCCCTACAGGAGTATCATTCCTGGGGTTTAAAAAACTCGGCTCAGTTGGTGTGATTTAACAGAATGGAGAGAGGAGCCATGGTGTTTGAGAAGGGGATGGTTGGATTAACAGACTGGGGATCCCAGATTTACTTCTGTAGCAATAATTCCTAGTAACAAAATGAATGAACCTTAGGATTATTGCTAATTGTGATGGAAATGTGCTTTTTGCTAATTTAGTTATAATCAGGGTTTCTGGTTCTGGCTTTGATTTTTTTTTTTTTTTTTTTTTGCATGTGGCTTTTATTGCAAAAAGCTTCTTTCAGCCTGTACTCATTAAATCCCAAATTAAGCAAGAATCCCAACAGGAAGAGAGCAGCTCCAGGAGACCAGGCCTCTCTCATTCACACTGTGTGTGCGGTTGGGTGTGTTGATTTGATTTGATCTCTGTGTGTGTGAGTGTGTGCATATATGTCAGTGTCCTCTTTTAAGAAAATTTAAAAATAACTTTCTGCCAAAGCTGTGGGCACTTGGAGTAGGATTGCTGAGCCGGCATCCTCCTCCTGCCCGTGGTCTGCCCGTGGTCTGCTGTTCTGCTGATGTGGCCGGGCTGACGTGGGCAGCTCATCTGCCTGCAGAAAACCCAGTCCCTCCTTTAATGTGCTTTTCTAGAGGAAAGGCCCAGGAAGCCCAGGGGACAGCCACCTGGCTTGGGGCTCAGGGCAGAAATCAGCTGGAGGGGACAGAGGGGGCTGTCTTCGAGTGCTTTCACTTGGGAAGCCAGGGACCTGGACCCGAGTCACCTGGAAATGCCAGCAGGAAACTCAGTCCATCCAGGGCACCAAGACTGAAACATCCTCACGCCCATTTCATACATTGGAAGACTGAGAAGCAGCGTTCAAAGGATGCATGAATCACATGCCTGGTTTATTTTTACTTTTATTTTTATTTATTTATTTAAAGTGACATTTTATTCTTTTTTTTTTTTAAAGATTTTATTTATTATTTGACAGAGAGAGACACAGCGAGAGAGGGAGCACACGCAGGGGGAGTGGGAGAGGGAGAAGCAGGGTTCCCGTTGAGCAGGGAGCCCAATGTGGGGCTCGATCCCAGGACCCTGGGATCATGACCTGAGCCGAAGGCAGATGCTTAATGACTGAGCCACCCAGGTGCCCCTATTTTTATTCTGGTTTAAAGCCAGACTGGCACCCATGTGTCTGGAGCCAAATTCCTAGGCTGCAAAGGGGTGGATTTTTTTTTATTGGCAGGACCTGTTCACCTGCTTCTTGCCTTACATCCTCTCTCTAATGTTCTCAGAATTCCCGATATGATAAAGTTAAGTGGTGTCCTCATTCGGAAGAGATTTTTTTTCAATACCTTTTTAACCCAACTTTCTACTCATTCATGTATCCCCACAAGTATTTGTTGAGAACTTATCATGTGTCCATTAGTATTGTCGGCACTGGGGATACAGCAGTTAGTGAAACATGCGGGAGTTTGTGTTCCAGTGGGGGAGACGGATGTTAATCATAGAACCACACAACTCCGTGACTTTCAGCTGTGAGCTGTGGGACAAAGAGGGATAGGGGATTTGGTGTGTGCTGCTAACATGGAACTAGCCTAATCTTTGTGGGACCAGAGGTCTGTGTGCAGCATTTCCACTCAGCCGTTTTGGATTTGGGTAGATGTGTTGTTTTGTTTTGGATTTATTTATGTATTTGAGAGAGAGAGAGGGTGGGGGAGGGAGGGGCAGAGGGAGAGGGTCTCAAGCTGGCTCATAGTGGAGCACAGAGCCTGATGCAAGGCTCCATCTCACAACCCTGAGATCCTGACCTGAACTGGAACCAAGAGCCCAATGCTTAACTGACTGAGCCACCCAGGCATCCCTGTTTTTGCTCCTGAGCCCAAGTATTCAATTTAAAAATTGTTCTCAAGCTCTGGTCCATATTGCTGATCTTTCAGGGATGTATTTTAACACACTAGCTGTGTTTAGCATGTTAGCTGTTCCTACTTGCTTGGTGTAACCCACAGGTTTGATAGACATGCCTCCCATGTTTTTGACCACATGGTTGTCCTTAGTTCTATCCAATTCAGAAGGACTCTCCAGTCCTGTTATGCCACCAGAGATCTCCGTCAAGAAGACTTAGATCCGAATTTAACACCATTCCTCAGTGGTGAATAGAGTTGTTTTTTGGATTTATTTCTTCCTTTCTTAGCCATAAGATTTTCAAGAATCTACCACGTCTTCCAGAGGTCTGGGTTTATATTCTGTCTTGGCCAAGGACTTAATTGACTTAAAGTCGTTCTCTTCATCAGTATCTGTTTCAGCTTCGTATCTCTCAGGTACACATTTGTTTAACCGTTCTCTTTGGAAGAAAAGGTAGAACCAAATTGGATACCGATTCACCCTCCTTCTCACCCATTCCTCAAAGTCACACTCCATTACTCTTATAAAACCACTTTTCGCTTTCTAGTTGTAGATTGTTAGGAGGACAGACATGAGAGCAGATGGTGAAGGGATGAGAGGGGATGGGTTAACGCAACAGTTCTCAAAGTGTGTCCCCAGGGGATCCTTGGAGTCTCTGAGACTCTTTTAAGAGCCCAGAGGTCCAAATCATCTTTGTAATAAGTTGACATTCACCTTTTTCAATCTCTTTCTTTCTCCAGTGGAGTTTCCCAGCAGCTGCAAATGCAGTGATAATCACAGTAGACTGAATGTGGAAGCAGATATGAAAATCTAGCTGTCTTCTATTAGCCAGACATTAAAGAAATTTACAAAAGTGTACAATTCTTACTAAGCTTTCTTTTTTGTTTTGGAAAATACATTTTTTCTTTTAAAAGTGTTATTTATGTTAACAAACAATGGCTTATTATTGATGTTTTTGAATGAATTATTGGGTTTAATTTTGAGTACAGTAAATATTGTTAGCAATAACGCATAAACAAAAACTCTTTGATATCCTCACTAGTTTAGAGGAGCATAAAGGGGCTCTGCGACCAGAAATTTGAGAACTTCTAAGCTAGAGAGTAAAGGGTCCCCCAGGTCTTAGAAGAATGAATACCAGTTTCTCAAGGATCAGGCAGAGCCCCGTGGAAAAGCTTAAAAGTCAAGTCATTCCTGATTCAGACATGTACAGTTTGTCCCATGGTGTGAGTTGCCACAGCAAGAGAGATCCCTTTGGAACTACAGAAATCCTTTTCTTCCCCGGAGGAGAAGGACTGGGCTGGGCGTCACGGTGCTACCATACTTTAGAGGTATGCACCAAGGACCCTTCCTGAAGCTCCCCGGGGGTCAGAAGGAGCCCTGCTGGGTCCTGTGCGCAACCTGAATGCTTGGAACCTGGTTCAGATCGTAGCCCAGATTCCTTAAGACAGTTGCGGCACGGGAGTTCCCCATCCTCTGTTCTCATCCCTCCCACTGCAGGGATCATAAGCTGGGCTTCTTTAGCTGAAGGAAAAAAGGGCAGGGTCTCAGGAGGCACATATCCCATGAGCCCTGTGTGGTAATCCCATGCCAGATGTGCCAAGGGGTGAGTGACGTTCCAGGCCAGATGTGGAGCTGGGGGTGTGCCCAGCCCCTCCAGGGGTTCAGCTCTCTGCTTGACAGCGTCCTCCCTTTGCTCCGCACTGAGATTGGCCTCGGCAACCCCAAACGAGGAAAAACCTGTGAGCTTCCACTCCTGGTCTCGGCGGGACTCCATGGAGAGAGCCTCTACAGCTGGCAGCCAGGGGTTTCAAAGGTCACCCCAGCTGGGCGGATTAGAACAACAGAGCTCCCTGACTGAGTGAAATTGGCTGCCCGGCAGAAGGCAAGTTGCAACATCTGCGAGCAGAGTCAGGCAGACGCCCCTTAACTTTGCAGTCTAGCCCTGGGCTCCACCGCGTCCCTGGCTCTCCTTTGTGGTCTTCCTCCTCTGACGGACGGACGTTGGACAGGATTCTCTGCAGTCCAGAGGTAAAGCGTGGCTGCCCGGGTGTCCCGACTCATGGGAGAGCTGCCCGGGGAAGAGGCCAGGGTAAGGCACATCGGTTCTTGGGCGTATGGTTCTGCCCCACGGCTTGCCCCGGTGGGTCACAGCTAGGCCACCTGGCACAGCCCGCGGCCAAGGAGCTGCTCACTCGGGCAGTAGGCACTGTCAGGGAATGGGTCAGGATCTGAGCGCAGCACAGAGAGAAGATGAAGGTGGAAGAGCAGAGCTGTCATTGCCTGGGGCCCTTGCGCCTGGGTGGTTTGCTGCGTCCTCCGCCTGTGGGGAGGTGGGAGGTGGGTTCATGGCTGGCTGCCAGTGGAGAGCCTGCTGGGAGCCCAGCCCTAGCGGGAAGGCGGGTGATTTCCAGGATGCCTTGCTTGCAGGGTCAGGTGCTTAAAGACTACGATCATTTTAAATGAGTGTACTTTGGGAAGGAAAGAGGACAGCTGGTTTCTCTAAACTTGTTCTGCCATCCCTAATTTTTAACATTTCTTTTGAGTCTTTTTGCCTCAGAGTTCACCATCTTTTGGCCACAGTTGAAAATGTTCTTTTCTGGGTTCAAGAAACAATTTAAAATGCTTTTGATCAAATTAAGGTCAAGTTAACTTAGGGCTGCTTTGGATGATTAACAAATTATGTTACTTGCGAAAACCTTATTTGGAGGTGAGCTTTGGCCCGAGCATTGTCTGTAGAGGGCTGCTTCCAGCTCTCTTGGACCTCCGTCTTCCATTTTTTTCTCCTTTTAATTCTCCGTCCTTTGATCTGCATTTAACTGGTATTGATTGAATGAACCGCCAAGCTGCGTGTGTTTCCAGCCACTGAGCCCGGCTCTGCCAGTAGAGAAATTACGGCGAAAGATACCTCGCCCCTCTCGTGTTCTTGACTGGAATGTGGTCATCAGGCTGGACAAGAGATTAGAAGGGAATAAGGATGGTTTGGTTTGATTTATTGTTACTATTATTATTTTACAGATTTTATTTTTTAGTAATCTCTACACCCAATATGGGGGTTTGAACTCGTAACCCCAGCATCAAGAGTCACACGCTCCACTTACTGAGCCAGTCAGGCACCCCTAATTTATTATTATTTTTTGACAAACATCTCAGTTATGTCAGTAACCATTACTTGCCAGTGTGGATGGATTCTGTTTATGCTGCTGATGGCAGTGGGCGGGGCGATGGGCTGAGCGAAGCTGTTTGGTGTCTCTGGCCAGCCTGGGCCTGGGCTTTGGTCCTGCTCGCCTGATAGTTAACTTACTACCCCCGAAACCACCTTGTGGGGGACTGGATGTCTCCTGGCTGGATTGACTTGCCTGTTCCTTTTCTACCCGTGAAGCCAGACCTCCCCTGAGGGTAGATGACTTCTGTTTTTTGTATTCTTGAAGCCAAGTACTTTCCCTTTGATGCTAGCTAGCATCCAGGACCTTTGGGAGATTTAGACAGACCTCAGATGATCTTGGATGGGGGTGGTATGCAGAGAGGGTCCTGAGGCTGATGTCGCTACTTCTAGTTTTCGGCTAGAAAGCAGAGGGGGAAGAGTCTTGTGTCTTTCAAACCCAAGTCTAAGGGCAGAAGCGGAGGCCCATTGCCTCTCCCCCATCCTCTGTGAAACTCCTAAGCCTCCGCCTGTTTTATCTCCCTTGACTGGGGACAGTAAGAAATGCCTCTAGGAGGCCTACAGGGTAGGACAGGGGTCAGACTTTGTTTTGGTTTCTACTTCTTAGCTCTGTGACCTTGGACAGGTGTTATCTCTGAGCTTCAGTGTTGTCATTTGTGAGAGGAGCATAGTCAGAAATGCCTTGCAGGACTGTGGGGACTGCCCTCAGTCAGTTGTGCTGCTATAACAGACGCCACGGTGCTGAGGGAGGCTGCTGTGGGCCTCAGGCCTGCCTTCCCTGCCTCCTCACGGAGTTCGGCCATCTGCTTCTCACTGCTGGTCACAGTAATTCCGTTCAGATCCCCTTGCCCTGAAGGTGATGGGGCTGAACTGGGCTCCTTGCTGTCCTTGGTGAAGAGGGCCTGTGTCCTCCTGCAGGGTGGGGAGACCAGCTTCTCTTTGGGAATGGAATGATGACAGTGTTGATTGGCTACTACTGATTGAACCCCTTTCACGCTGTGTTGTGTATTTTGTATGGGTTCTCACTCAGATCCTCCCTGCAGCCTTCTGAGGCTGAGGTTATCACCCCCATTTTACAGAAAAGGAAACCGAGGCCAAGAGACTGGAAGTACCTTGTGGCTCATGGCTGGATCTGTGGCAGGGTCTGAGCCTCATGTTTCCTGCCCTCACTCTGAGCCCACCCCGTGCTGAGTGTCTCTATGGCACTGGAGGAGGCCAAAGGGAGCAGAGTTCCCTCGAGGGTATGGTCCTGGCCGTTCTGCAGGATTTGAGAACCCCATTCCTTCCCTACTACCAGGCTACCACACTTGCCACACACATATGATTATTCACTGCTGCATCTCAAACATCTAGCCTGGCATATGATCAGTGTTCAAGAAATCTATTTTAATTGAGTGAATGAGTGTATCCTGATTTTTTCCATTAAAATATCATGATGGGGACGCCTGGGTGGCTCTGTTGGTTGGACGACTGCCTTCGGCTCAGGTCACAATCCCGGAGATCGAGTCCCGCATCAGGCTCCCGGCTCCATGGGGAGTCTGCTTCTCCCTCTGACCTTCTCCTCGCTCATGCTCTCTCTCAGTGTCTCTCTCTCAAATAAATAAAATCTTCAAAAAAAAAAATAATCATGATGACTTTAAAATGATTGTGCAAACATACACAAACACATACACATAAACCAGTGATCGAAATATGGCAAGATGATAATTGTTGGAGTTGGGCAATGGATACTTAAGGTGCTTGTTTTATCATTCTTTCTGTTTTTCTGTATGTTTGAAATTTTCCATAATAAGATTTATTTTGAATTTAAAATTTCTATATCAATTCCTATCATTATTCTCCTTGTAAACATACACTTGAATAGCTCCACTGTGTTCCACTAGTTCTCACTGTTAGACACTTGGCTGGGCCTTTCTTTCTGTTTCTACTTCCTAGGATTATTTTTCTATTTCTTCTGCTATAAATAATGTGATTAGCCTCCTTAGATATAAATTTTATGCTGCATCTCTGATTTCTCCCCTAAATAATACATTGCTGGGGCGCCTGGGTGGCTCAGTCAGTTGAGTGTCTGCCTTTGGCTCAGGTCATGATCCCAGGGTCCTGGGATCGAGTCCCACATCAGTCTCCTTGCTCAGCAGGGAGCTTACTTCTCCCTCTCCCTCCATGCTCCCCCCTGCTCATTCTCTTTCTCTTCCTCAAATTTTTAAAAAAAAAAAAAATTGCTAAATGTAGGATTTCTGGGAGGAGAGATGGATTTTTTTTCCCAGAATCTCTTTGCCAAATTGCTTTCCAGAGAGATCACACCAACTGATATGCACCCAACCCCCAGGCAAGCATGCCACCTTACCACAGTCTTACTGACATTTTATGTTATCTTTTTAAATCAGTGTGGTCAGTTTTTTAGAAAAGATAATGGCTTGTTCTGACTTTGTACTCTCGGATTCTCACGAAGTCCCGGCCATGTCCCTTTGTTTAGAGGCCATTCGTCAGTCTTCGGTGAACTGCTCTAGCCATGGCCTCTGTGCATCTATCTGCGGGGCTGTTTCCTTCTTAGTTGTGAAGTATTCTCGTCCTTTGTTTTTGCTGCAAACGCTTTATCCCATCCATCTTTCAGTGCTGTTGATAGTATGTTTTGACCTGCAGAAAACCTCAGTTTTACATGTAAATGTGCAGGCTCCCTCGCTGGCTCCTCTGCCCTCACAACCCTTTGCCACCAGCCAGCTCTGACTGTTTACAGGAGGCAGGAGGGCCCCTCGTTAGGAATAGGAGCTCTGGCGCTGGCTGCCTGGGTTCAAGTGCCAGTTCTGGCCCCTACTAAATGCCGTGACCTTGACCAAATTTCTTAATCTTGCTGTGACTGATCCATAAAATGGGGATGATGAGATTAACTGTCTCCTAATGTTTATATGAGGAGCAAATGAGCTGTTGTTTACACGTGCTTAGAATAGTTCCTGGGGAATAGGAAGTTCTACAGAAGTTTTGCTTATATTGTTATCTACTGCTGTGAACCTGTGAGTCTTATCACTTGGAAAAGATTTTGCTTGCATGGCTAATACCTTACCAGCCAAAGAGAAATCTGGGTTTGTCAGACAGAGGCATACCCTGTTACAAAACAGACTAATTGCATGCCCCTGACACCACTGTTGCACTGTGAGTAAGACGTGGTCCCTAGTCTTGAGGTGGTCCAGCCTCCCAAGTGGTGGCTGTGGGTGTCCACTGACTGTCTGGGATCTGACCACCCGGCTTCTCTCATCTCTGCGTCTGTTCCCAGCCTTGACCTCCCTATGAGACTCTGGCTTTCATTAGCAGAGAAGGGATTTGTTGGAAAGTTGGGGAAGGAGGAGCTTCCCAAATGCACCGGGAATGCTGGCCATGCACAGGGATGAGGGCGGCACTTTGTCTCGTCTGACCTGGTCTTCCTTCCTGTTTGCAGACCATGGGGGATGTGAAGCTGGCTGCCTCAACACAGGTTTCTAAAGCTTCCATCAGTGTGGATCACTCGAGAGCCGGTTCCGTGCCCCTGACCGAGGCCCCTGCTTTCATTGTGCCCCCTCGGAACCTCTGCATCAGAGAAGGAGCCACCGCCAAGTTCGAAGGGAGGGTAAGAAGCATGGCCGGAGGGGAGGTCTGGAGAGGAGATGGGGCAGGGTCATCCCTGCTTTGGCACCCCTTTCCCTGGCAGGCTGGATCTTGTGGAAGCCTGGTTTTCTTCGGACCTACACATAGAGGGACTATCTATCAGTTTCCCTGACTTGTTTGGTTTATGGTGACTTTGGTCAGTGTTGGAGAACTTGGGGGTGGAACAGGGCTGTTAACATAGGTCATGTTCTGGGTAAGTGCTGTCTAATTGTAGAAGATGACACGGTCTGGTGGCAGGTTGGGTGGACATATGTGCCCTCCAATCTGGACAGCTGAGAACACACTGTCATTTTTCTTTCACTTCCACCCTCCAAGGAGCGTATCATCAACTAGCCCTCTCGTGTATCCCCCTTGGCATATTCAGAGTAGTGCAGTGGGAGGTGGGACCCCTTGTCCATTCAGTCACTCGAGCTAACGAATACTAGTCTTGTGCTCTTACCCAGCCTCCATTTCTTCTTCTGCAAATTGGGCCTGGTGATCCCTTGTCTACCTCATGCTAGAAAGGAGGAGAGGAAGACAGGGACATGGAAGAACAGCTGTAAGAATACTGAGGTTAGGCCCACGTGGAGAGGCTTGTTGCGAGCTGCTGTTCAGGTTACCGGGAAGTCACGTCGTCAGCTTGACGTGGAGAGGCACTTGGACGTGAAGGACATTTGCGAGTATTATTTGTCCGGGGGTATACATGGGGGACCTACCCTAGGAAGCACTATAGAGGCTAGGTGGTGTTATGAATCTACAGTTGAAGAGCAGGCCCCTGCCCGAGTACAGAAGCAAGGGCTCAAGCACACCCCTTATCCAAGATGGCGCTGGGCCTTGCCTTTGTTGAAGCACCCGGTTTGGCCTTGTGTGGGATGGCCCTCGCCATCAGGAGAGTGCAGGGCCTCACTGTGGTACATGCTCCACATGGTCCTGTAGTGAGGGCTGTTGGCCAGCAGGGCTGACGTAACAGTCCTTGTCACACCTTCCCCCAGAAGAAGATGGTGGGGAATGTTGGTAACGCTGCTGAGGGGTCTCTGTCCTCTTTTAGGGCCCTGCCAGAATGAGGGCTCCTTTCTGTTGCCCTGACTATGGTCCCACATTCCTGCAGCTGGCAGGAAAGGAGCAGCAGAAAAATTCCTGAGGACTTAGAAATGGCTTACACCATGGGAAGGAGTGGCCTAGTGATACAAGCTGTGGTTTGGATGCACACTAAGAAGACTGCTGAGGGAGAGAAGCCAGCCCATAAGGTCACACACTGAATGTCTCCATGGGTATGAGATGTCCAGAGCAGGCAAAGCTATCGTAGATTTGTGGTTGCAGGGCCAGGGAGGAGGCATGGGGCCTGACCACTAATGGCTGGAGGGCTCCCCCTGGGGATGATGGAGATGTTCTGGAATGAGATGGTGACGGTGGCCGGACCACTCTGTGAAGGTGTTATACAACACTGACTTTATACTTAAAAGATAAAATATTAAAAATGAACTTGAAAAATGGCTTAGCAAAACTGATCTCATCTCCAGTACCTTCCCTCCTGCCCTACTGTCTTGGGGAGATGAACTCCATCTCGAATTCTGGCAGACATGGGGAGGAATAGAGGACTTAGCTTCCTCTGTAGCATGGTGCTGCTTCTGCTTCCTTTGCTGCCTTTGGAGGTCACGAAGGGACCATGCCCTTGAGTTATTTGCTCTGGAATCTTGTAGAATGAGCGTTGGCCCAGGCATCAGCACACTGAGCTCTCTGTAGCTCGGCCACCCTCCCAGTGGCTTCACACCTTCCATGGACCTGGGTTTACTTCTCTGAGAAGACACAACTCATGGCTTCTGTATTTCTGGCCTTTGGGAATGTGAAAAGGAAGAGGCTGTCCTCGAAAGTGCTCTTAAACGAGCATGCCACAAGTGTGTGTGATCACCATAGCAAAGGGCACAGAAAGTTGTTTTGCATTAGGGAAGAGCCATCTCAGAAGATTCCAGAATGAGGACACTGGTTGTTTTGCTACCAGAGATGCGGTTGAACAGAAAGTGTTCCTGATCTGATGCCCTCAGAGGAGAGAGGAGTAAGGTGGTGTTCACCTGGAGGGCTTTGAGTGGAAGTTGCTGTTATAAAAGACTGAGCTTTGAACAGGGTTACCCACTGACTCTAGCCAGCAGTTCTCTGCCTCCGATGCTTGGTACCCTTCACTGCTGCAACACTTGACCCTGCCTGCAGCAGACCCATCCCTCCAGGTGCGGTCCTGTTCAGATGCTCGTTCTGCACCAAACCAGCCCTGGTTTTCTGTCACAGCCACCTCAGGCTCTCAGCTCTTCATTAACTGGGCTCCTAGAATCTCTTTTGAACGATTGGCTGCTTAGGCCCAGGCTGGTGGCCACTGCAGCGGGCATAGCCCTCTCTCCTTTGTGGCGACCGCAGGGGCTCTGTCTACTACCTTCTGTAAAGTTGCCACCACCAGCCCAAGTGCTAACACCTGGTGTGGTGGGTCCTGGGGTGTCCCACCTTCTTCTGATCAGGGCAGAAGGACCTGCCCATCACTACAGAGAAATGCCGTGGCTACCAGGATGTGAGAAAGTTAGAAAGGTTTGTTCCTTGCTGCCTTCTGAAGCCAGTAATCGGAAATGAGTTCAAATTTATGCTTTTTGTTTTTATTCCTAAAAGAGATAAAATGGTTGCTGCCCTGCCCTCACTTACTTATTTTACCTATATTTATAGGGTAAGGACTTAATGAACCTTTTCCTCCAATAAAGCCCCTCTTTCTATCAAGAAGACTTGGGAGACATTAAGGTGGGACCATAGGTCACCCTTGTGGTTCATGTCTTGTTCTGAGAATTTTACATCCACACTGAGATGTTCAGTCCCAGTACCTCCCATCCATCAGGGCTTTTCCACTTTATGGCAGACCTTTGGACAGCCAACATGTAACCCGTTACCACTTCCCTTTGCCCTTGACCTGTTCTCTAGAAGCCATTGTAGGGCTTCCCTTCCAGCTAGAGGTGGCTCAGTGACACATTCTGGCTGGTTTCCAGGAATGCTCTTACTTTTCTGATTTAAAAAAAAAAAAAAATCACTGGTACTCTCATGTTCCACCCCTCCTCTGCTTCTTGCCTCGAATGCAGGTATGATGTCTGGTGCTCAACAGCCCTATTAAAACCATGAAGCAAACCAGAACATTGAGGATTGGCTGGGGTGGGCATGGGTTGTGGGCACAGCAGTAGAGGGAACATAATCACTAGCAACTAAGAGACAAAAAAAATCCTAGGACTTAAATACTTTTTTAGATAGGATCTTTGGTTGTGGTTATTCATACAGGAAATTTTACAAAAACGTATTCCTAACTGATAAACTCCCAATGAGATGCCTGTGGAGTTATTGTCTCTTTAATCGATGGAAATAAATAAGGAAGAAGACATAGCACAGAAATGAATGAAAAAACTTTCAGGTCAGACAGAGAAAGGTAAATCCTGTATGATCTCTCTTATATATGGAATCTAAGTGAAAGAAAAAGAAACAACCAAACTCATAGATGCAGGGAATCAGATTGGTTGTTGCCAGAGGTAGGGGTGGGGTGTGGGCAAAATGGAGAAAGGCAGAAAGGTACAAACTTCCAGTTATAAAATAAATAAGTCATGGAGATGTCATGTACAACATGGGGACTGTAGTTAACAATACGCTGTTGTATGTTAAAAAGTTGCTAAGAGTAGATCTTAAAAGTTCTTATTATAAGAAAAAAATTTATCACTGTGTTTTGATGGTTGTTAGATTTAATGTAGTGATCATCTCACATCTTACAATATATACTTAAATAGAATCATTTTATTATATACCCAAACCTAACATAATGTCATAGGTCAGTTATATTGCAATAAAAAAAGAAAAAGAAAAAAAAAACTTCTTTCAGGCCCTTACCAAATCCACCAATAGTGATGAGAGTACCTTACTCTGAGTTGAAGGTGGCCTGGCCCTTAAAGCATTCTAGAAGAATTCATTCCTCCCTGGCTCTGGCCATCTGGCCTGAACTGACAGAGTCTAGGATCTATGAGAGGAAGTCAACCATTTGGGGTTAGGAGGTGAGTTAACATCATGTAACTGTTAATGACATTTTCTATAATGTCATTATAGAAAACCACTATTCAATCAGGGTCTATTGATGTAGCCAAAGCTGCCTACCTTTTAAAATTTTTTCTTGGGTCTGTCAACTGGAGATTATATTTTTAAGAACTCATAAAACTTTGGATCTGTATCTCATCAGTACCACCTCTAGACCCAGGCAACCTGAGCCCACATTCTAGAAACCCCTGTTCCTTCATCTGGCTGTATCTTTACCCCACAGCGGGGATCTATCTGCCTAAAGGTTGTGCCCCCTGGAGCCAAACTATCCCCCAGGTTCTGAGCACTTGGGATCCCAGGATTGTCTACCAAATGGCCCTGAACCCACTCCAATGCCTGTGTGGGCCTCTTTGCATGAGAAGGCCTGCTAGGCCTGAGCAGGGTGGTCTGGGGGCAGCTGTTTGCTTGGGGGAGCAAGACAGTAGATGTAACTCAGATGTGGGGTTCTGTTGTCTGCTCACATGCATAAGGGGACCCCCACAGTGCAGGACACCATGAGGGTGAGAAGAATAGTACGCCAGACTGTGCCACCACAGGTCAGCATCGCTGGGCCCCGGTTCTGGGGCCTCCTTGCTTAATAGCTGGGGCCACACCAATGCCAGGGGCTGATGGAAACTGTTCCACCTTCTGTTGCCCGTAGGGGCGGCTAAAGCACCCATTGGCCGCTTCTCAAAACATCGAGTGAAATAGGAAAGGAGCAAGATGGTGGGGAAATATATTGACATGACTGGAGATTTTTTCCCCTCAACACTGGAATTCATTCTTACCAGAAAAAGCAAACATAGTGATAGGCCCTGGCTGTGCTATAAGTCAAATGAGCTGATACTTCAGTGTCTCTTGAGAAGGCCGGCCCAAATGGGGCTTCCCTCCAGACCGAGGGGCTCGGTGCCTACTGAAGTGGGCTTCACGATGAAGGGCCGGCCCACCTCCTCAGGGGGTCCCTGTTGAAGCCATGGACGGTGGAGGAAGGGAACGGAGAAGACCTGACCCACGAGAGCATGAGTACTTCCTCAGTTCCCATTTAACCAACAGTAGTATCCCTCCCACACTGACTTCTTCCCAGCTCGCTTCTAACTCGGAAGTGCTCAGCCACTGTGAGAAATTCGAGGGCAGTATCTGCTAACTTCGGTGCTTTCTGTCCTCAGGAATCTTGGTGTAGTTCTGGAGGAAAATGCGTGTATGTAAAACAGTAGGATATGACAGTGTATAATTAGAAGCTTGAAATAGTTGAACAAATTGCTTGTACTATAGGAATTTAGAGGAGATTAAGACAGGGTTTGCGGTGGCTTGGAAACCTGTTTCCTGCTTCCTGACTTCTGTCCTTGCGGTTTGTCCTTCCTGTAGTGCAGGTCTGACTAGGCCGCCCCCTGCTTCATGTCCCAGAGCCTTACCCAGGAGTTCTTCAGTGCTGCCTACGAGGCCTTTGCAATCAGCTCCTAGCTGCCCAGCCCTGTCCTGCTCCCCTGCCTTCCTCCCTCTAGCACAGCCAGCCCTAGCCCCGCGCACCCAGCCCGCAGCCCACAAAACGGGGACTTTGTTCTGCTTTCACTTTTGAGGAGAAAGGGAAATAAGAAAAGTATTTTATCTTTCCTCTCCAGCTGGGGGTAGGAATGGGGACAGAGTGTGATAGAAGTAGCCTTTATTGGTGTCCTGTGTGACGTATAACTGTAGTCATTTCATCCTCATGGTAAGGTAGCCTTCTCTCCTTTTTTTTTTTTAATAGAGGAAGAACTGGGGAGCTCAAAATGATTACAGATCATGTTAAGGTTTTGTCAGTAAGTGATAAAGGCAGTACTTTGGGGTCCAAATCTTGTATTTCTTACACTGTAAGTTGCCATCTCTGTCTCATGTCTCATCTGGTTTCTGGAACTCTGTTTGTTACTCATCATCATGCCCTGGGAGTGGCCTGATGCCAGCCGCCTGATGTGTGCTCAGTACATGTTGAGTGCCCCCCAAGAACCAGGTTGGTAGGGTCTAAAGCTCCAGACCTCTTGCCAGTCAAGTTCATAGGGACTTGGTCTTATGCTTCTTATAGGGTCTTAGCTCCCCTTATACCATCCAGTCTCTCTCTGGTCCTTCCAGAGCCCTCACTGCTTACCCACACGCCTGCATCCCTGCCCCCTTCCCTTCCTCAGGCTAGGAAGTTAGCAGATACCGCCCTCGAATTTCTCACAGTGGCTGAGCACTTCCGAGTTAGAAGCGAGCTGGGAAGAAGTCAGTGTGGGAGGGATACTACTGTTGGTTAAATGGGAACTGAGGAAGTACTCATGCTCTCGTGGGTCAGGTCTTCTCCCTCCGTTCCCTTCCTCCACCGTCCACGGCTTCAACAGGGACCCCCTTGCCTTTATCAAGAATGCCCTTTCTCCTCCTCTCCACCTCATCCAGCGTAGGGTCCAAATTCAATTCTGCCTCCTTCAGGCTACTCATCCTTAAGGATGCTTTCTTTCTAAAGCATCTTATTAGAGTACGGAAGAGCCATGGTCATAGGATGTGGAATATTTCCAATAATCATATAAGATTATTTGTGAGTAATAACTACAGGAAAGAGTTGTCTACTTTGGCCTTTTAAAAATCTATTATTTGTTAATTATCTAAAATAATTTTGTTATAAAGAAAAAATGATTTAAATGTTAAACTATTTGTAAAACAAAAATTCAAACAACGTAAACAAGTTCCTTGCCTTGACCCATACTTCGCTCTCCAGAGGTGACCATTGTCTACACTTGGGGTATCCTTCCAGAAATGTTCACATGCACACAGAAGCATGTATCTGCATTTGCTTATATATATATATATATATATATATGCACACAAATGGGCCCATGTACGTATACTGGTCTGCAACTTGGCCTTTTTGCTTCACATCTTTTGGCATTTATTTTTCATATTGGCACATACATCTACGTCATAGATCTAAAGATTTTATTTATTTATCTGACAGGCAGAGATCACAAGTAGGCAGAGAGGCAAGCAGACAGAGAGGGGGAAGCAGGCTCCCCGCTGAGCAGAGAGCCTGATGTGGGGCTCTATCCCAGGACCCTGGGATCATGACCTGAGCTGAAGGCAGAGGCTTTAACCCACTGAGCCACCCAGGTGCCCCTACGTCATAGATCTAAACAGGAACTTTGTAACACTCTGTGCTTCCCTGCTCTGGATTCCTTTAATACTTCCATGTATGACTCATTTTTACTTTGATCAGATTACAGTTTTATCGGTTATTGTTGATTGTCTTTTGCTTCTCTGTGAGAATGAGTTACCCAAGGTCAGGACCTGTATTCTCCAGTAGGAAGGCTGGTAGCCACCCATAGCTATTTCAGTTTAGGTTAAGATTAATTACAATTAAATAAAATTTAAGATTCAGTTCTTCAGCCATGCCATCCCATTTTAAGTGTTCCTTATCCACATGGAGCTGGTAACTACCAGGTTGGGCCACACAGATTATTGAACATTTCTGTCATCACAGAAAGTGCTGTTGGACAAGGATGATCAGGACTACTCTTATATTTAACTCAGTTCCCATAACCCAGAGACCCACAGCCAGAAAGTAGCATTCAATTTGCAATAGAAATAAGACATTAAATTCTTTTTTTAATATAAAAATACTTTTAATTCAAATGAAGTTTTACAAATTTATTTAATCCATCTTATAAATAAACACTTATAACACATAAATAAACGTGTAATCTTTCAGAGATATTTTTGTTGCATTAGTTACAAAGACATATTCAATGTCCCTTTTTTTTTTTTTACAGCTGACTGATTTTCTTTTGCTTTTTTAACTGAAATCCTCATTTCAGAGGTAGAGGTCAGTGATTCATCAGTCTTATATAATACCCAGTGCTCATCACATCACGTGCCCTCCTTAATGCCCATCACCCAGTTACCCCATCCCCCACCAACCTCCCCTCCAGCAACCCTCAGTTTGTTTCCTGTGATTAAGAGTCTCTTACGGTTTGTCTCCCTCTATGATTTCATCTTGTTTTATTTTTCCCTCCCTTCCCCTATGATGCTCTGTTATGTTTCTTAAATTCCACATATGAGTGAAATCATACGGTATTTGTGTTTTCCTGGCTGACTTATTTTGCTTAGCATAAATACTCTATTGTAATGACACATCCACGTCACTGCAAATGGCAAGATTTCATTTTTTTAAAAGATTTTATTTATTTATTTTACAGACAGATCACAAGTAGGCAGAGAGGCAGGCAGAGAGAGAGAGGAGGAAGCAGGCTCCCTGCTGAGTAGAGAGCCTGATGCGGGGCTCGATCCCAGGACCCTGGGATCATGACCTGAGCCAAAGGCAGTGGCTTTAACCCACTGAGCCACCCAGGCACCCCAAGATTTCATTTTTGGGTGGCTGAGTATTATTCCATTGTGTGTGTGTGTGTACATATACCACATCTTCTTTAACCATTCATCAAAACATTAAATTCTTGAGCATTTACTTAGGGTATAAGATTCAATTCAAAGAAAAATGTAATCTCTTGATCAAAGTATCTTTGTCTTCCATTTTTGTTGAAGAGTGGTCATCTTGGTATCTGGGCCAAATTGAAGGGCTCCCAAAGTTTCCCTAGCTGTCCATTCCAGGTAGCTCAGACATTTGCATGGCAAGGAGTCTGGTGGTGGGCTGTAGGGTGTTAGAGAGTTCTGTAGTACTCACCAGGAAAGCAGTAGAATGGAGAATGATAGGACAAGCATTGCAGAAGCTACTACAATTGTTAGCAGGAGGCCACTTCTGGCTCAGGACGTCAGACTCTACAGACTTGCTGACTTCTCCTCCCTCCAAGAATGCCACTGATATGCACATATAAGGTTACAAAGAGAATTGATTTAGAGCTGTACTGAGAACAGGGGAGGGGATGTGAATGGACGAGTGATTTTCTCCCAGCCCTGCCTGCCATCGCATCTGAGGGGTGAGGCTTCAGCAGAAGCAAGAGCCTCATTTGTGAGGTAAAAGCTTGTGGAGACAAAGAGTGGCCTGTAGGACAGAGGTCAGGGTGGTTAAAGGACGTATACTTACTATCCATAAGGAGAAAACTAAAGCTCATGGTATGGATATTCGGATTTCAGAAGAACGTCTTTTTACTTGGCCATCAGGTGAAATGGTTGGCTGTGCTGTCTGCCCAGACATTCTGAGTGAAGCCTGCAGTAGGTGTGTCCCACTCAGGTGCCCTGAGCTTGCATTCGGGTCCCTCATTTGGGGAGACAGGACTATAACCATGGAATGGCAAACTCTCACCCGCTTCCTACATTTGGAAATGAGTTCTTCAGTTACAGATTGTGAACAGTTCACTCACGGCCACCAGAAGTTTGAAGAAAATATTTATACAATATAATATGGCTATGCAGAAAATTGTCCTGTTTTTTTTTTTTTTTTTAAAGATTTTATTTATTTATTTGACAGAGAGAGATCACAAGTAAGCAGAGAGGCAGGCAGAGAGAGAGGAGGAAACAGGCTCCCTGCCGAGCAGAGAGCCCGATGCGGGACTCGATCCCAGGACCCTGAGATCATGACCTGAGCCGAAGGCAGAGGCTTAACCCACTGAGCCACCCAGGCGCCCCAATTGTCCTGTTTTTAAAATCATAGACGAAACTCAAAAGTGTTAGTCATGGTTACAGAACAGGAAGCAAACTCTGTAACCTCTGGAAAACCCAAAGTAAAAGAATGGTGACTGGTAAGGTAGAGGTGGGAAGAGAGAGGAAGAGAAAACTAAGGACGCTAATGTCCTCATCTTACCGGGTATGAGGTGAGGAGAAGCCATCTAAAAGAGATGGACCCAGTGATAAGTCTGAGTCCATGACTTAAAACCATAACGACAGAGGCCAAAAATGGTCAGCCAGACGGCCGTATTCAGCACAGAGATCTTTTGTGTTTGGCCAGCAGTGTTCTTCAAAAATTTGAGCGAAGATGTACAAATGAAAAGCCTACACATGAACACTTCATTTCTGAATGGCTTTGCTCACAAAGTAAGACTTGGTAGTGCTTCCATGTTGGGGACTACCACCTGCGTCTAAGGGAGTCTCTGCCCGCTTGCTATGGTCCTCCCCATTCCTAGTCCTCTCCCAACATACAGCCAAGACTCTGTTGCCAGTTGCGACTGTCTTTTCCCTAGCTATGTTGGTATTAAAAGGGGGAGTGAAAGGTGGGCAGAGAGGACCTCGTGACACTTCTTGTCCCCACCCATTTCTTGTACTTGTGTGTCCTGCCCAGACTCCATAGGCATTTGAATTTGTGATCTGGCCATCAACATCCAATGGAAGATTTAACAATCAAAATAGGACTGGTGGAGGGGTGGGGGGAGGCAGTGTAAGCAAAATTCCTCATCCTTCATAGTGGGAATCTGCTAAATGCTATCTCAATTCCTAAATCAAGAAATAGACACAGTGTTCTATCTAGAATTACAGATAAGAATGATAAGAATAGAAAGATGACTTCAGCAGTTCTATCTGGAGAGTGATACTGTTGCAGGGAGGGGAAAGAAACTTTTTGCCCTCAACTTTCACCTTCTACTTTAGACACATTTTTTTGCTTGAATTTTTAAACAATAGATGGAAATTACTTCTGCAGTTTGTAAAAAGCACAATAAAATTGGCTTGTTATATCTTTTTTTTAAGGTTTTATTTATTTGTCAGAGAGGGAGAGAGAGAGAGAGAGAGAGAGCACGAGCAGGGGAGGGCAGAGAGAGTGGGAGATGGAGAGAAGGCTCTCCATGGAACAGGGAGTCCAACTCAGGACCTGATCCCAGGACCCTAGGATCCTGACCTGAGCCGAAAGCAGACATTTAACCGACTGAATAACCCAGGTGTCCCTGGCTTGGTGTATCTATTTGAGCTTGTGTCCAGATTCCATCTGATAAATGGTCAAAGGTGAATACACAGTTTACTTGAAAAGAAACATAGTCTGGGTGTCAAAAAGTATATAGCTCTACATCAAAATACACTGCATGGCAGTGCAAGCAATTAAACAAATGGAAGTTAAAATATGTGTGTGCCTGAAAACCAGCAACGTAAACAACACCGAGAGCTCACTGTTGGCCTAAGAGGAAACAAGTGGGAGCACCATTTCGCTCAGCCTTTCTGGGGCTCAGACTGGCAGAATGTTACAGGGACAACCAAACCATCGATGTTTTGCCAAGAATTCTGCTTTTAACACCATATTCTACCCGTAATGGAGAAGGAAAATTAATTGGTGCAAAGATGTTCAGAGCACTATTTAAACAAAAAAAGAATGGGTTTTTTGCTCAAACGAAGTTGATTAAATAAACATGTCAATATGGCAGATATTGCATAATCACATACTTGTCTTTTGGGGGAGCAATGTCCATCAGTGGGAATGTGTATGAATGATGCAAAGTGGAAAGAGAAGTGGAGCAAAGACACCATGCACAGTCTGATCCTACCACATAAAAGCATCGACGTGCTCACTGCCTAAAACTGGAAGAGTGTTTGGAACCATGTAAATAGACATCTTTTTGTTGTAAGTTCTTTCAGCGTCTGGAGTTTTTATTTTAAAAATTTATTTATTGACTTATTTTTGAAGGTTTATTTATTCGAGGGAGAGAGAGCATGCGTGTGAGCAAGCATGAGCAGGAGAAGCAGAGGGAGAAGGAGAGAGAATCTCAAGTCAATTATGCACGGAACATGGAACCCCATGGGGACTCGATCTCATGACCCTGAGATCACCAATCTGAGCTGAAACCAACAGTTGGACACTTGCTGGACTGTGCCACCTAGGCGCCCCTAAGTGTCTATATTTTTTTAATTTTACAGTCATAGTTTACTTGTCAGGGAGCAAGAGAAAAGTCTGGTGCTGATGGATGCATCTGTCTCCTTCCTAAGAGGCTTCCTATTAGTTTAACATGGTTCCGATTATCTCGACTGTCTGTTTGAAATGGAAACAAAGGTCTGTGGCAAAATGAGCAATGAGAGATGGAGGGACCAGATCAGGCTCTTTTTACTCTGTGTGTCTATGGTGGCCCGAGGGAGGAGGTATGAAGTGAATGCCAGGCTTGGCATTCATCAGACCCGAGTCATGGGAAACATCAGTATGGCCAGGCAGAGACCGTTTCTGCAGGACCTGAGATGTTCACATTCCTTATAATATGCAACCTCCTTCTAAATTTAATAGTGAAGATGCTGCTTTCTTAAAAATTGACGCACATGAGTCGAGTTCTCTCCGTGTAGCCCAGACACTGGGACTACACAGAAGAATAAAACGGGATCCCCACCAGCAGCAATCTTGCAACTAATGGATTATCAATTTGGTTACAGAAAATTAGACTTTTTCTCTTCTCTGAAGCTTCTTCCAACTCCCTGTGTTTTTTTCCATTGCCACATTCTAGAAGGGTTGTATTCTGCACTCTACAATTTAGAATTTAATTAGATGATTAACATAACATGTTTGGAAAGAACTCTGGACTTGGGTTCTCATTTTTCTGAAGTTGCCTTAAAACTTTAAGCAAACCACGGGGCGCCTGGGTGGCTCAGTGGTTAAGCCGCTGCCTTCGGCTCAGGTCATGATCTCAGGGTCCTGGGATCGAGTCCCACATCGGGCTCTCTGCTCAGCGGGGAGCCTGCTTCCTCCTCTCTCTCTCTCTGCCTGCCTCTCTGCCTACTTGTGATTTCTCTCTGTCAAATAAATAAATAAAATCTTTAAAAAAAAAAAAAAAACTTTAAGCAAACCACTCAGCCTCCCCAAGTCTCAGATTCCTTTGTATCAGATCACAAGTTAGATGTCCACTAAGGCCCTTTGCAGTCTGAAATTCTATGATCCATATACTGTTGGGTGTGTTTCTTACTTCATATGTCAGTTTGTTAAAAACACACTTAAGGGGCGCCTGGGTGGCTCAGTGGGTTAAGCCACTGCTCAGGTCATGATCTCAGGGTCCTGGGATCGAGTCCCGCATCGGGCTCTCTGCTCAGTGGGGAGCCTGCTTCCTCCTCTCTCTCTGCCTGCCTCTCTGCCTGCTTGTCATCTCTCTCTGTCAAATAAATAAATAAAATCTTAAAAAAAAAAAAAAGAATTCTCATGTTTTAAAAAAAAAAAAAGAAGAAGAAGAAGAAAAAAAAATAAAAACACACTTAAGTCCTAGCTCCTGGTGGGTGCCTAGGAAAGAAAGATTATTTGTTCAGTTTATGAATTTTCTCAATTTTAATCTGTTACCTCATTAATGTTCTGCTTTTATTTACGGTAGACTTCAAGTGTTTGAGTTTGATTCATTTAACTCATGTTTTCTTTTTTTTCCTTTTAACTCATGTTTATTGAGCACTTAACTCTGAGCCAGGCACTGTATCAGTTTAGAACAGGAAGTGTTCAAGGAGGCTAGACTCTCATTTGTGAGGTCTGTAGTATTTGTGATCTACAAATCAGGTTAGGAGTTGGACCAAATCATCTTGACAGTTGTTCCCATCTTTTGTTAATTTTTTTTCTAAAGATTTTATTTTTTTTATTTGACAGAGAGAGAGATCACAAGTAGGCAAGAGAGGCAGGCAGAGAGAGAGAGAGAGGGAAGCATGCTCCCTACTGAGCAGAGAGCCCAGATGTGGGGCTCGATCCCAAGACCCTGGGATCACGACCGGAGCTGAAGGCAGAGGCTTAATCTACTGAGCCACCCAAGCACCCCACGTTTTGTTATTTTATTCAGTTCCAACATCTTGGTGTTGAAGTTTTCTTTGTAATTTGTTCTGATCATGTCTTATTAAAGATTTGGGTTTTTTTAGAAGTGGGGTGGGGACAGAAGGAGAGGGAGAGAGAGTCTTAAGTGGATTCCGTGCTGAGAACAAAAGCCAACATGGAGCTCAGTCTCATGACCCTGAGATCAAGACCTGAGCCGAAATTAAGAGTCAGACTCTTAACCGATTGAGCCACCCAAGTGCCCCATAATTACGTCTTACTTTTTAAGTTGGACATACCACATTATAGTAGTTGCAGGTACACATAATGATTCAACATTTAGATATATTATAAAATGATCACTATCATAAGATTAGTTAACATCCATGACCATATGTAGTTACAAGATTATTTTTCTTTTTTTTAAATAAAGATTTCACTTCATTTATTTGACAGATAGAGATCACAAGTAGGCAGAGAGGCAGGCAGAGAGAGAGGGAGGAGGAAGCAGGCTCCCTGCTGAGCAGAGAGCCTGATGTGGGGCTTGATCCCAGGACCCTGGGATCATGACCTGAGCCAGAGGCAGATGCTTTAACCCACTGAGCCACCCAGTCGCCCCAAGATTATTTTTCTTGTGATGAGAACTTTTAAGATCTACTCTCTTAACTTTCAAATAAATAGTGGTATTGTTATTATTATTATTATTATCTTCAGTAGGATCCTTGCCAAGCGTGGAGCCCAGTGTGGGGCTTGAACTCATGACCCTGAGATCAAGACCTGAGTTGTGATGAAGAGTGGGATGCTTTACTGACTGAGCCATCCAATATGGTATTATTAACTGTGTTACCCTGCTGTACATTAATGTAAGACATTACTGTAAGGCAGACACTTAACTGACTGAACCATCCAGGCACCCCGACTCTACTTCTTCCAGGGAACCCTCTTGCTTCTCCTTGTCACTTATGGTCTTCCTTCTGAGTCACCTGAGCCTTTCATGTACATGTCTTATTTATTTTGTAACTGGAAGTTTGCACGTTTTGAATACCTTCACCCACTTCACCCACCTACCACCCCCCGCCTCTGACAACCACCAGTCTGTTTTCTGTATCTATGAGCTTGTTTTTAGATTCTACATATAAATGAGACCCTATGGTATTTGTCTTTCTCTGTCGGACTTACTTCACTTAGCATAATGCCCTCACGGTACACCTGTGTTTTCACAAATGACTGGATTTCCTTCTTTTTCATAGCTGAATAATATTTTCTGATATATTTGGGCCACATTTTCCTTATCCACTCCCCATCAGTGGAACTTCTTAGTTTCCATAATACGTTATACGTTTCTGTAGCATGTTACAGTGCACACTGCCCTTCTGGGTTTCTTAGAGGGTAGAAAGTACTAGTTACTTCAGCTCTCATTTCTAAGCAGCTGGGCAAAAGTAGGCAGAATTAAATGGAGTGACACATATGAACGGAGGCCCAGTGAATCCCAGAGCAGAATGTTCTTAGGGAGACCTACCTGGAAGATTTGGCCAAGTTTCTAACCACCTCGCTTGGGTTAAATCAGCCCGTGCACTATTGGGCAGTAGACCTGAAGAATGCTCCTGCCCTCGGGGCTGGGGTCACCTGCCAGGGCTCCCAGGCCCTCCCCACCCAGCCCCTGCCAGGCTTCATCGGCTGGGAGGTTCTTCTCTGAGCACTTCTCAGCCCAGAAGCCTCCCATGGGTTTGAGTCTGGACTCCCTTCCTGACATTCATTGTTCTCCACAGTGCGGGGTCTGTCCAGTGCTCTTCGTGACTGCCCTAGAACCTGGGTGCCACCATCCCTGAGCAGGTCCTGGGCGTTCGTTGCCTCTCTGACTTGTCGTCTTTCTGCTGTAGTCTGGACTCTGAATCTATAAGAGTGCTCTCCAGACTCTACTCCACTTCTTTAAAAAAAAATTTTTTTTTGAAGATATTATTTATTTTTTTGAGAGAGAATGAGAAAGAGGACAGTGGGAAAGGGAGGGGCACACTCCCCACTGAGCAGAGTCCATCTTGGGGCTTGATCCCAGGACCCATAGATCATGACCTGAGCTGAAGGCGGACACTTAACTGACTGAGCCATCCAGGCGCCCCGACTCTACTTCTTCCAGGGAACCCTCCTGCTTCTCCTTGCCACTTATGGTCTTCCTTCTGAGTCACCTGAGCCTTTCTTAGACTGTGTATCTTTGGCTTTATGTGCTGGTTATTTCTGTGCTTATCACTAGAACGAGAGAGCCCCTTGAGAGTGATTTCTTACTCATGTTTGCATTCTTCACAGCATCTGGGATGGTGCCCTGCCCATGGTAGGTTTTCAGGAACACTTAGATAGATTATAGCTAATAAGGGTGGATTTAAATACACCGGGACACTGCAGTCAGCCTGGTAATGCTCAGATTTCATCCTTTGCAAACGTCTTCTCTTGGCAATTTGCTGGTTGTCATAGGGAACTGGCTTCTCTTAGAGCAAGAGTGATAGTAGGAGGGCTGGACAGTAGGAGGCAAGTGCTGGGGTCTTTGCTTTTAAATCTCTCTAGCCCTGGGCTTTCATTTTCTCATCTATGAACAAGGAGGTTAGACCAGAAGATTCTAAAGCCTCTTTCTGCTGTAAAAATAAAACTTAAATGAGGTTTTAGGGTATGATTCATGGCTTCATGAGTGTGCACTGTGCTCCGTGAAGCTGTGACACTTAGGAAGTCCCACTCCACTGACTGGTTAATTCAGTTGAGGAAACAGGAGTTACAGGTAGGCTGTCTGGTACACCTGGGATGAAAATATGACAGAGAGGACCAAGAGACTGTCCCTACATTCAAGGGATTCACATTCTCAAACAACCGAGGCTGTGCAAACCCAACCCACACGCCCTTGAACACTGGCGTACTGTCTGGGAAGGTAGGAAGTTAGTTCGCCTGTTGCTTGTCACACCTCAGGGCTCCTTCACATTGGATCTGTGTGTCCTGCCGCTGCTAGAGCACTATGGATGGAAAAAGAAGCAGGGGCACAATGACAGGGAATGGACACCTGTGTCCTGACAGAGCTGTCTGAGTGGTGGTAAGGAGGAAACTGGCCCCTGGTGTTCTCTCATCTGCTGGTGCTGAGTCCCTGAGCAACTCCAGAGAGATGCGGGTCCACCCCTCCCCGAAGACTCCAGCAGGGTGTAGGGCAGGCCAGAGGCAGTGGGAGCAGGGTGGGGTGGTGGGGCAGTGTGGGGAGGGGGTGACTATTGAGGGCTGGTGTTTGATATGGCAGGCGCAGGCTTGGGAGGCAGGGTGGCCTGCGTAGTGTGAAGGACTTGGCTCACCCAGCCCCAAACCCTGGCACGCCTGACAGGGGAGTAAAAAAATGAGGCTGGAAGGGTTGGAGCCAGGAAGGCAAGGAAAAGCAAATCAAATCTGGATCCTGATTTAAAAGGCATTAGGCTGAGAGGAGCCAAGCACCTGAACATACTTTCCACAGCCTGTCATGCGGGACTTGTGTCATCTGTGAGCAGCAAGGGGAAGTTGAGGCCGTGGGGTTGGTTGCGGCCCCCACAGCCCGGCTACTCCGGGACAGATGACACCGCACAGAACGCCAGAGGGCGGGGTGACCTGCTAAGGTTATGTCCAGGAAGGAGAGCGGAGACCTCGGTTTCTGGGAGTGAGCGTAATGACCTCATGCCGGTCAGCCCCACACACGTCTGAGGAGCTCTGGCACTGGACTGGTGACTCGCCTGGGACAAAGCTCTTTTATAATAAAATCAAGTGAGTCGCTGCCCCACTTTGACCTCTTCGGTTTCAGCAATCAGGGTGTGGCTGTTTCAACTGCGGGATGAAATCTGGACACCCAGGTGCTGAGGTCAGTGGACACTCCGTGTAGAATTGTTTCTTTCAAGGGGTCCTTCTGAACCCACTGGAGTAAGACCAAGAAATCTGCATCTGACTATACCCACGTCCTCTACAGGTTATTCTTTAAGCCACCAAGGGAGACCACTGCAATCAAAGGTTATGGCTGCAGGCTTCACGACATGTTGGGGAATACATGAGAATGGCCAGAGCCGTGGACAAGGAGGTAGAGTCTTTGGGAAGATGTATCTGATGATCAGGAAGGTGTTCTCTTCATTGATGGACTGCTCGAGCACATGGTTGACTCATATAGTTCAGTGATCTGCTGACAGAGATTTGCTCTGTGTTTGCTAAGGTGCCTATATGCACATTTAGTGCATAAGCAGATACAGAGCGTATAAGCATAGGGTTGGTGCATAAAAAGATTTTTGTCCCACTTCCCCTCCCTAACCCCAAATTCACCTGCCTGGAGTGATATTACCCCCACAGTAGATTAAGTTTTATGGTGGTTAAAATCCTCTAGTGGGACAGGGGTGAGGAATCAGAAAAGAGCAAAGGGGAAATATGGGCTAAGAATTACACACAGAAATGAGTGTCGTACATTCTGTATAGTTGCTAAAAATGGGCTGTCAGTTTGACTATAACCTTCCCAAAAATCGTGATCAGGTGCAAGGACCATTATGTCCTTAAAAAGGGAACCAGTTGCTCAGGAGATGGCATGACAGAACATAAATAGTAGGAACTCTCCAGGTGGTGTGAACCAATGGATATGTACACATTCATCTGTGTGTAAAAAGGGGAGCTGTCTAGATTTTAAAGGTGGTGAAAGATGCTATTGGGACAGAAGAGCAGAGGATCCTGCCTCTGTCATGGTCCTCTGCCCTGTGATCTTCTCCACCTCAGAACTCAAACTGGCTTTTCCCAAACTGTCTCAGGCCTTCACCTGTTTTTCTTCACATCTTCTCCTTTGTGGCCCTGAGATCTTTGTTTGATACTTGCTGATGGTCCCTGGACCTCTTAGAGCTCCCAGCCATGTGAGAGGAATGACCTGTCTCAGCTTTTAAGGGTAGAAGCCGGATAAGTAGACAGGACTCCAGTTGTGGCCAAAGATGCATTGGTGCCTCTGGGAGGCCCAGTTCACCTTGACTTCTTCTTCAGGGAGTGATGGATAACCCTGTGCTTATAAACATGAGCTTGCTAGGGCTCCAACGGTCATAAGACGTCCAGGCCTGTTACCAAAAACCTGTGTACAGACCTCTGTGCAGTGGGACTATGGAAGGAGTAGAAAGAACACAGGCTTTGCAGCCAGGAGAGCTGGCTTTGAATTGCTTCTACTAACTTCTTGAAGTTTCATAGATGAGCTGGGCATAGTAAGTCCTAAATCACAGCATGATTGGGAGGGAGGCCTAGCCCCATAGCAGAAGTGTGCCAGCACATAGTAGCTGCCTGATAAAATGATAGAAATTATACTAGTCATATGATCAGTATCACTGGTCTGCCATAACACTAAAAGTCTTGCTTGAAGAATGTTTTCAAGAAAAAAATGCAATACACTATTTAAGAAAACTTAGAAAAACAAAAGTAGAAAAAAGATTCAGACTGCATATGGTTCTCCCTTGCTCCACAGTCACTATGGTGATTTTGTCTGATGGTTCTTGTGGTTTCTTTGCTAAGCTGGGGATTTCTTTTGTTGTCAATGTAGGAATAACTATAGGATTTATGGGGGCAGGGATCAGACTTGAATCCAGGCCCCTCCTGTACTAGCTGTGACCTTGGGTAATTTGCCTAGTTACTTCAAAAGTCCCTGTCCTATCTATAAGATAAGGATACTACTACCCATATTGTGGCATTGTTTGAAGAAAGCATATTTGAGGCGCCTGGGTGGCTTCGTGGGTTAAAGCCTCTGCCTTCAGCTCAGGTCATGATCCCAGGGTCCTGGGATTGAGCCCCGCATCGTGCTCTCTGCTCGGCAAGGAGTCTGCTTCCTTTCCTCTCTCTCTGCCTGCCTCTCTGCCTACTTGTGATCTCTGTCTGTCAAATAAACAAATAAAATAAAGAAAGCGTATTTGTTTCATTATCTTATAAATAAGTGCTTAATAACTTGTAATTACAATTAAAATCATTCATACTGTTTTGTATCCTGCCTTTTTCACCCAACATATCATTTTTCAAATCACTGTTAACATAATTTTAATGGTTAATATTCCATTAAATTTGATATACTACCATGTACTGAGTCATTCCAGCACTGGTGGTCATTTAGATGATTTGTAGTATTTCCTTTTATAAATTAAATAAATTTTAAATAGGAAGCCTTCAGTCTCCTATTTAATATTATTTTCTTGGGTTTGCTTAGTTTATAGTAGGGGTATTACTGGAATAAATAAAGGCTTTGGGTGTTTTTAAGTTCAAGTACTTTCTAAAAGGCTAGTCTTTGGCTCACCCTGCCGTCATTGAAGGATGAGACAGAGGCCCCCAGTTTCATGGTCTATGTGCTCCTGGGTCTGTGACACGCATACCCAGTTTGTCCACACAGCGTGCCCTCCCACCAGCATCTTCCCGCCTTAGCTCACTGTCTGGTTCTCCTGAGATCAGCCCAACTGCTTTCGGAGCCAGACTTCTTCCCTGGGCCCCGGTGTGCCACGGTCCTCTGGTGTAAACCTCCTGGTGCTGGCCTCCTGGTCCTTGGGTCAGACTCTGACTAGAGAGGGTTGGCATAGCTGCTGTAGTTTCAAGCTCAGAGATTTCTCTAGCCACCCAGGGTCAAGTCTTGAATTCCAATTTGTTCTTCTTTTTCTCTTTTCTTCTTCACACATCAAATCCTGACCTACATATTCATTAATTTTAATCTTTCCGCTTGAATCACCTCTTTATTCAGAGTATCTGTCACTGTGTCTTCACTGGATCTCAGACAAGGAGCCCTTAGCGGTGGACACTGCCACCTGCCCATGAGACAGAGTGCTTCCTAAGGGAGGGGCTGCGTCTACTGTGCTGACTCTGACATCGGTGTGCAGCAGGCATGGGCTAGGGCCTGTGGGGCAGGAAACGCTGAAGACTGGACTCTTGGTCTTCGCTTTGAGGCAGCCAGCCTGAGGTGATGCTGTGTGCGCACATGTAACTTTCATGTAAGACTTGCTATGTTGACTCCGTCTTCTCTGTTCCTCCCGTAAATGTAGGCACCCTCTGAGTAGTGACTAGTCCTTCATTGTCTCTCTGTCTCCTACAAGTGTGGCACAGTACCTGGGAAGGCTGCTCCATAAGCTTTTGTCAAGTGAGTGAATGAGCAAACATCAGTTAATGAGCAAAACCCTAAGCTCTCTGGTCAGAGTTAAAATCCTATAAAATATGTGACAAAATCTAGAGGCAAGAAGCATTCCCCAGACCTCACAGAGGTGGACTCCATCTTAGGCTGTTTTGGAGGTCACTAATTTATTCAATCACAAAGTAAGATGTCGTGCTTAATTATGCTCTCAAGAGTATTCTCTGGGAGTGAGGGGGCAAAGGTGAAAAATCTTATCAAAAGACTAGGTGGTATTGGAGTAGCTTTTTGATATCTGGAACTTTCTTGCCTGTGATCCTATTACTCTCGTGTGAAAAGGCATGGGTTTGGAGGACCCTGTACTAATGAATTGTTAACTGGCTTTGACTTTGATTTTTCTTACTTGTAAACTTAGCATAGTGATGCTGACTTTCCAGGGCTACTGGGGAGATCGAACGTAGTGATGTGCACAAATGAGGCTGAGTGTCCATCTCCTTTGTCCCATGTAGCAGGAACAGGAGTGGTTCACTGCCTCTGAAGGCCCCTCCTGTGGTCTCCAGCAACCCCGCAGAAGTATTGTAACCCCAGGGTGATGTGCTGGTAGGTTGCTTAGGAGAGGAGCTGAGAAGTGACAGGAAGAAGGTTTTGTGTGCAGTTCATGAGTTAAGAGAATATCACTTCATTGTGGGCTTGATGGAAAACATTATGTGAGGTTGGTTCAGATCTTTCCAGAGGTCTGCCAGCAACCTCAGAAGTGGAGCCTTATTGAAAACAGCTGGGAGGAGGCTGGCGCCCAGCCTCCCATTGCTTTTCCATGCCCCAGAGCTGTCTCGCTCTGTGGACAGAGCTCAGCCCCAGGACTCTGCCAAGGGCCCTGGCAGCCTCAGCAGGGGACGGGCGGTGGCTCTGCCTAGCTGCAGACTCCAGATCCAAGGTTGAAACCAGTTAAACCAGGGGGGTTTGGCCGGGACTGCCTGTCAGTATTTCTTCCAGGACTTGGAGGTAACCGCTGACTCGAGGCCTCGCAGGATGAGTTAACTGTTATGAGGTTCTCTGGGCAGAGGCGCGGGCTGCCAGCCAGCCAAGTGGCAGATGGACTCTGTTGTCCTTTGAAGTCCTCTCAGCCATCCCACTGGGCTCCAGCTAGGGCTCGAGGACATGGTTCGAAGCACCCACGTGGAAGCCTCTCCCGTTCTCTGAGAAGGGCCTTCCGTTTAGCCTGCTGCCTGCTCTCCTATAGCCACAGCCCATTTGGTCTTACTCCAGCTGGTCAGCAGCCATGCCGACTTCAGCTGAATTTTCTTCAAGGATGGCGTGCCATTCTCTCAGCCTTCTTTTCTGAGGGGACTTCGAGGCACAGCGAGTGTCTTTTTTTATTTGTTTTCATGAAAATGTGCTCCTAGCAAATTTGCATAATTCAAACCTCACTAAGTTTTTTGACTGTTTTGGTGCTTTTCAAGAAAGTAAAATATATTCGTTGTAAAAATAAAAATTGGAAATACAGAAAACATGGAAATGTTTTTCCCACCACTAGAGATAACAGCTTTTACATTTTTGTAGATTTCCTTCTGATTTTTTCTTGTTTTAAAACAACTTTTTTTTAAAAGATTTTATTTATTTATTTATATGAGAGAGAGTTTGAACAGGGGGAGAGACAGAGGGAGAAGGAGAGGTAGAAACAGACTCCCCACTGAGCCCTAGTCCAGGGCTCCATCCCAGGATTTTTTTTTTTTTTTAAAGATTTTATTTATTTATTTGACAGAGAGAGATCACAAACAGGCAGAGAGGCAGGCAGAGAGAGAGGAGGAAGCAGGCTCCCTGCTGAGCAGAGAGCCTGATTCGGGGCTCAATCCCAGGTCCCTGGGATCATGACCTGAGCCGAAGGCAGCGGCTCAACCCACTGAGCCACCCAGGCGCCCTCCATCCCAGGATTTGAGACCATGCCCTTAGCTGAAGGCAGCCACTTAACCAAATGAGCCCGCTAGACTTTCCTCTAGAAAGTATGTATCTATTAAATATCATATATTACGTACTAAAAAATTATGGTTTATAAGCTCCCTTTTTATTTATTATTTAATGAACATTTTCTTACCTGACTCAAGATTATAATTTTTAATAATGTTTAGTATTTTATCTTACTATTATATTGTATTTTGAATAGACTGTATTTGGCTTTGGATTTCTAGTTTTTAGTCTTTTAAATAACTTAAACTTATATCCATGATCTGGACATTTTTGATAATTCCTAAGACAGATATCTGACTTCATCAATCTTTTTAAGTCTTTTGATAGCTATTTCCAAATTGTTAAGATAGCCATAAGATCACCATTACTATGCTAATTTTTATAGGTAAGAAAACTGAAGCTCAGATTGTTACCCTCATGTCAGCAACATTTAAGAATTTAATTTTCTGGGGGTGCTCAATGATTCAGTCTGTTAAGTGTCTGCCTTCAGCTCAGGTCATGATCCCAGGGTCCTGGGACTGAACCCCAGAGTCAGTCTCTCTGCTCAGCAGGGGTTTGCTTCTTCCTCCCTGTGCCCCTCCTCCCTGCTTGTGTTTTCTTTCTCTCTCTCTCAAATAAATAAATAAAATCTAAAAAAAAAAATTATTTTCCCCTACACTCATAAGTGCTAGTAATCACTTTAACTATTAACATACTTTAATGAAAAATATCGCATCTTATTTTACATTTGCTTGTCACTTTTTTTTTTTTAAAAGATTTTATCCATTCATTTGACAGACAGAGATCACAAGTAGGCAGAGAGGCAGGCAGAGAGAGAGGAGGAAGCAGGCTCTCCGCTGAGCAGAAAGCCCGATGCGGGGCTCCATCCCAGGACCCTGGGATCATGACCTGAGCCGAAGGCAGAGGCTTTAACCCACTGAGCCATCCAGGTGCCCCTTGCTTGTCACTTTTAAACATTTTTTATGTATTTGTCTGCCTCATGACTTCTTGTTTATATCCTTTGCTTATTCATTTATGTGTTCTTTTTATTTAGTCATATAAACATTTTACATATTAAGAATCTCCATCTTTATATTCTGTATGTAATTTAGGTTTTTTAGTGTGATTAACTTTTAATTTTGATCATAATTTTACTTTTGCACAAAGTTCCACATTTATGAGTTTACATATCTTTATGGCTTCTGCCATTGGTGTCAAGCTTGGAATCTCTAAGATTATATCTGTTTTTCTTTTAGTTTTTTAAAAAAATTTTTAATATTTAATCAAAATGGATGTTTCTGTGTATAGTATGAAGTAGTGATCCTAAATATGATTTTTTCCCAAATGATCCGTACTTAATATTACATTTTCCCCCATTCTTCTGAAGTCACTTTTATCATATACTGAAGTCTCATGTATATAATTTATTTTAGGATATTCTGGACTGTTTTATTAACATACACACACACACACACACACACACACACACACACTTGTAGCAGACCCAAAATGGTTTTAATTATTATAGCTTTTTAACATTTCTAATAGTATAATACCACTGTATCTAATAGTATATCTAATAGTATAATACCATATCTAATAGTATAATACCACTGATCACTTTTAATCCAGGGGCAGAGTACTTTTCATTATTTTTTCAAAACTTCTCATATGTGGTTTAGAAAGTTTTTAAACTTTCATTACATGGGAACTTTGCACTTTGTAAGTTTATTCCTGGATGAAGTATGTATGTGTGTATACTTTTTCTTTTTTTTAATTTTTTTTTATTTTTTAAAGATTTTATGTATTTATTTGACAGAGCGAGATCACAAGTAGGCAGAGAGGCAGGCAGAGAGAGAGGAAGGGAAGCAGGCTCCCTGCTGAGCAGAGAGCCTGATGCGGGACTTGATCCCAAGACCCTGAGATCATGACCTGAGCCGAAGGCAGTGGCTTAACCCACAGAGCCACCCAGGCGCCCTGTGTATACTTTTTCTAACTGGTAATAGCTACTGGATATGAAAACAGTCTTACCTTTTGAGTGGTTAGTTTATAACAGGCTAAAGCAATATTAGAGATACATGTGTAGCCTTTAATGCTTTTATTATTGAACAAAAAATACTAGAAATTAATGAACCAACTTTTCAATTCACAAAATCAAAGGATAAAACAAACCAAAGGAAAGCTGAAGTAAGATATTTATGTAAGAGCAGAAATAAGTTCATTACAAAGTAGGAAAATGATCTTAATTAATACATTTAAGGAATAGTTTTGGAAATAGGCAAACCCAACCTGGCCAGGCAAAGAAAAACATAAAATTTAGAAGTGAGACTCTAACCACTGATCTAGAGTTGACAAAAAATGAGATTTTTCATGTTCAACTTTGAGAATACATTTGAAAATCTTGAAAGAAAAAGATTTTTTTCTAAGAAAATAGGAGCTGCAAAAATTGAAAAACACAAAAAGACTAAAGAAGAAATTGGGAATGTGAAAAATTTAGTAGAAGAAACTAGAAAGGTTGAAGAAGTATCTCCTGGGGGCGCCTGGGTGGCTCAGTGGGTTAAGCCGCTGCCTTCGGCTCGGGTCATGATCTCAGGGTCCTAGGATCGAGTCCCGCATCGGTCTCTCTGCTCGGCGGGGAGCCTGCTTCCCTCTCTCTCTCTCTGCCTGCCTCTCCGTCTACTTGTGATTTCTCTCTGTCAAATAAATAAATAAAATCTTCAAAAAAAAAAAAAAAAAAAAGAAAAAGTATCTCCTGAAAACACAGTAGATCCAGACAGTTTTGTGAGTAAATTTATAAAACCCTCCAAGAAACACATCATTCCAAGCTCAGTATTTGTAGCTCGAAGGTTATTTATAGTGTAAATGGAATATTTCTTTCATGTTCTCTCTCACCTTAATGTGTTCAGTTCTGTTAAATTCTTAGAAAACTGGGCTTGGGTTTGGAAGGTACCCCTTCACGACACCCCATCCAGATGATTCTCTAGCCTCCTTATGGACACTTCTGTGGATGGGGACCTGCCATGTTACACTTGGTCCCTTTCCAGATTATTCAGGCACTGTGATCCTTCCTTGTATGAGCCTAAATCTGCCTCCCTAGATGTTGGAACCATACATCCCTGTTCTGACTTCTGAAGCTACACAACACAGATTCTTCTATATAAGAACTCTCCTTGTGCTAAAGACAGATATGCCGTTTTCCTGGTGTGTTTTACGTCAGGCTAAGCAGACCTACTTCTATCCACTAATCTTTATGTTCAGTTCTGTTCTGTAAGGTGTCAGCTGGGCAGTGATCACCTCACAGATCTGTGAGCCCCTTCCTCAGTGTCCTGTTCCCGTGTGGCACATGTACCTAGAAGCATTCTGTCAGTGGTGGTGAGGCTGAACAGGATAGCCTTCTCCTCATCTGGACACTGTACTCTGACAATATGGCTTGGGAGTGAGTAATGTTTCTGTAGGAGATTCTTGCCCAGCTCTTTTCATATGTGAGCTGCCCGCACCTCAGACTTTGTCCCATTGAGAATTTAGAACCTTCACATGACTTGTCCTCTTTCTGTGTCTTTTTAGTTGGGCTTTTGTTCCTTCAGAATGTTGATTCTGTGAGCTAACACCTTATGCCCCGCGGCACTAATGCCAACTCCATCAAGTCTCTTGAGCAGACTTGCCATCTTCATTCAAGTCATTAGTAAGAATGTCGAAGCGAAGGAGAAACATGGGGTCCTGGGCCCTCCCAGAGAGACTGTGTCATTAATTTAAAAATACCTGTTGCTCATCTACTGTGTACCATGCAGGGTGCCAAGCTGGTGATTCACTGGTGAGCCAACCCATTATAGTTCTTTCCATAGGCAAATGCTGGCTGGTGCTGAGACAGACAAGAGCAACCACGCATAGAATGAATTCCAAACTGTGAGGAGACTGTGAAGGAAGAAGACAGAGTGCCAGGAGAGGGTAACTCCATGACCTTGTTTGGGAAGCTGAGGAAGGTGTCTCTGAAATGACTATTGGGCCAGCCGTCCACTCCATAGTGGATTTAGTGGCCATGCTGGCCATGGAGGTGTGATGTCTAGTTCCCCCTCTCGAATAACTCCAAGTCTCAAAGGGAGTTGTGCCAAACGTGCCTGGAATGGCCAGAAGTGTAGCCCGTGCTAGCAGTGTAGGTGCTGTCATCCCAGATTGTTGTGAGCCGTTCTGACTGAAAATAGTCTCATTTTTTCCAGTAGAGTCATCCAAATATTCTTGGAGTTCCAGTATTTTGATGTTGAAACTTTCAGAACACCAACTCCTTCTTGCACCTGGAGGCTGCCCATAAGTCTCCTGTCAGATAACGTGTCCTGGTTTTATGGAAAATATTGTCCCTGTGCTTGCTGTAGGGCCGAAGGAAATCTGAAGGGTGAGGTAATAGTGATGAGTTGCCCCAGATTTTCTGAGGCAGGCCTGATTTTAAACAGTCTGTATTGTGATCGGTTAAGTGTCTGCTCGTTTTAAAAATGTAGTCACTTTGGATAATAGTTTAAGTACAGGATATTGGGAGGCGGGGGAGATCAGAGGGGATTGGGTAGTTGGAGAGGATTTCTCCAGAGGGAGTGAGCAGTCCTGGGGGAGTGGCAGAGAAGGGGAAAGGATGGAGCGTCTTGGATTTGCATCTCTCTTGGTTCTCCTAGCCATGCTCATTCCTAGGGCATCTATCCTGTTCACCTAACTGTGTCTGGTGAGCATTTTTGAAAGGACAAAACTAGGACGATTAGGCAGTTGTATGACAAATAGAAATAGACAAATACAGGTCTGTCTATTTGTCTGTAGACAAATAGAGATAAAACTACAATCATCTCCTTTGACAAGAGGGAGATAACTGAGAATTGGTAGTATTGGCATTTAGCTCTGACTTTGGGATATTTTCTGGGCTCCTGCTTAGACCTGGAGCTCTGTCCCCAGTATCCAATCTGCAGCTATGTTTAGAGAACTAGGCCCTCTGGTGGCCAGGGGTCAGGAGCAGCAGTGCCTGAGCCCTGAGCCCTGAGCCCTGAGTGCTCTCAGGGGTCTTCGCCTAAGGACAGGCCTTGGTGAGTCATGCCGGGGTAGGGTTCCCTTTGTTCCATGGGTCTTCGCCTCAGATGACCTGAGAATTCTCTCTGCCATGGCCTGTGTTTGTGGCTTGCACCCCAGTGGCAAACCCTGCCAGGGGCAGCAAAATCAGTTCGAAAGGAGCTAAGGGCCAAAGAATATGGGTTTTTTCCACTTCTCCTTGTCCAGCAAGAGGAAGGAAAAAATACCAACCTTGGAAATGGAACCCTGGCCCTGGACCCAGCTGTGAGGCTCTTGAAACAGAAAGCAGCTTTGGAATAAACACTGCTCTTGCTCTTGCATCCTGCCGCTTGCCTGGGGCCAGGAGCGCTTGGGCCCCAGGCATGCCCGTTCCCTCTGGGCTGCAGCCTGACTTGGCTTCCCTCCTCCGCATCTGGGGCAAGAACCCCCAACTCGTTCAGGCTGTGGTGGGCACCAGGGTCAGCGGAGGGGCCGGGCGTATTACAGGAATTGCCAGGGTCAGAGGCCTCCCTGAGAAGGTGAGTGGTAGCAGCAGAAAGAGCTAAGTTTTTCTAGGCTAAAGTGGACTTTCTAGGAGGATGACAAGTTTATGGATCCTTCCCAGACCCAACTGAAGATGACCTTTTTAAGCAAACAATGAAAAGTATGAACCAGATCATTGCTCAGGAGCCCCCAGGACCGCTCCCAAGAGCCTGCTTCCCCCAAAAGGATCCCACGGGCACATTCTCCCCTAGAAATTGCTTCTCTTGCCACTTCCCACCACTCTCCATGGGACCGACACCACCCATTCTTCCCTCTTCGCCTCAGGCCTGGAGGTGCCTAGAGCTGACGTGCTTCATTCGGTCAAGGCAAAACACTGAGATGGGGGCAAGTGCTGCTTGGGGTCAAGGCTCCTTGACCCAGATTAGTAACAAGAACTTTTATCCAATGGCGGCCCCTTCATTCCTTCCAGCTCTCTATGACCAGAAAAGGAGAGCAGATGCCCAGGCTTTCTGTGGATGGCCTATTCACCATCCTCCTTCAATTAGGGACATTCCAGGGGTTGGGGAGGGGGGGGGGGGGTGGAGGCCTATTTGGGCTGTAGAGCTCCCAGCACAGGAAACCCTTGAGCTTCTCTTATTATAGTTTGGAAGATGGACTGGCTTTGAAACCCCCTGCATCAGCCAGGGGATGGTCAGGCCAAAGCAGGTTCCCCTGAGCTTGTTCACAGGCACTGGGGAGTTGGAGGTACGCTAGCCTTCCAGTGGGAGACTGTAGCTGCCATTTGTGGGGCGGGTCTCCTCTGGGGATGAACATGCTCGGCACCAGCTCAGCTAGTGGTTCCTAGTGGGTCCCTGAGAATCACATAATTGAAAGGGACATTGGCTGGGGGGTAGGAGGGGGTAGGGAGGAAAGTTTGAGTTTTGTCTGTACTAAATAATTGGGCAGATTTTCCCTCCATTTTTTCCAGATGCTTCTTCAGAAAAGAAACTTCAATGGCTTGCACTGAGAAGTCTAAATGTGCTTTAAATGTGTATTTTAAACCAGGACTCAAACCCCTTTGGTATTCCCCTGCCCCCCACAAGCCACCAGCAAACACCCAGAGAAGCACCACATGCATGGGCTTGCTCACAAGAGGACCTCATTTGAAAGTCTTGGCAATTGTTTCTCCTCTCTTTCCTGTGTCCCTTTGAGCCCTGCCCTAAAATCCCCGAACAATGGCTTAGGCAAGAACATCACTGCAGAATAGATCAAGTAGAAGTGGCTAAGGAGGGGTGCCCTGGTTACACTGGCACTGTCTGTGGGGAGAGATTCAGAGAATAGAGGGGGCCCCAGGGCTCCGGCAGCCTGCACTTGCACCGCCCTGCCTGGCATCCTCCTGGGCTTGGGAGTCACCTCTCCTGGCCCATCCCAGCATGGGGTCCCTGCAGGGCTACCAAAAGGTAGGAGCCATCTTCTTTCTAAGCCTGAATGGCTGCTTCTCAGGAACCCAGCCCTCTCAGTCCCTGGGCTTAGCTCCTTTGGGTCAAAGTGCTGTCCTGGGAGGTGGCCCAGGAGTCCCACTCAGCTGGCAGCAACACAGCCACAGAGCTCCTCCCTCTCTGCCACCTTCCCACAGTCCTCCACACAAGCCTTACTTGTGGTGCTGATCGTATGCTCTGGCAGAGTGCGTACTCCTGTCATCCAGGCGGCCGGGAGCCACTCCTGGGTGGAGAGCCTGCTACGTTCATCTTACTTTCTGGCCCAGAGAGAAAGCTGATGTGGCAGGAGCGCTGTGCACAGACATAGGCAGGGATCAGGTCTCCCATGGCCTTGTGAGCCATGGTCATTGGATTATATTCTTAGTGCAATGAAAAGCCACTGGAAATTTTTTAAATAGAGAAGTGACTTTGGTCTGAATTATATTTTTTCGAACTTTTATTTCTTGACTTTAATACTTAACATAAAGCCATCATGTGATAAGCAATGTAGTGTTTGGTAAAGAGAAAAACTTACAGGTATTTGAAACAGAACAGAATTCAGAGATTAATCAGGAAAAAAAAATGCATTGATTTCCTTTTTATGTGTAAAATATGTATAGTATAAATTTGACCATGATTCAGTGTCCAGTTCAAGGGCTTCAAGTACCTTCACACCACTGTGCAACCACAACCACCACCCGTTTTCCCAAACTTTTTTCACCTTGTGAAACTGAAACTCTTTACCATTGATAGTGATTTCACACTTCCCCCGACCAAAAGATGACCATTCTATTTTCTGTCTCCATGACTTTGACTACCCCGGGTACCTCCTAAAAAGTGTAATCAAACTGTATTTGTTCTTTTGTGCCTGACTTCCTCCATCCAGCATCATGTCTTCAGCTCATTCACTGTGTCATGGGTCGGGATTTCCTTCCCTTTTAAGGCTGACTCCTATTCCATTTGACGTACGTACTGCACTTCGTTTTCTGTGTTCATCTGCATGGACTGCATGGACTTGACTTGCTTCCCGCCTTTCTCCTGTTCTGAATAGTGCTGCTGTGAACGTGGGTGTCCAAATACCTGTTCCAGGCCTTGTTTTCAGTTCTTTGGGTTTAGAGCTAAACGTGGAATTGCTGGATTATAGGCGAGTTCTATTTTTCATTTTTTGAGAACCCTCCATACTGTTTTCTACAATAGCTGAACCAGTTTGCATTTGTGCCAACAGCGGACGGGGATTCCAGTTTCTCTTTGCCAAGACTTGTTATTTTCTGTTGTTGTTGTTTTTTTCTTTCTAAATAATGATCATCCTTGGGGCGCCTGGGTGGCTCAGTGGATTAAGCCGCTGCCTTCGGCTCAGGTCATGATCTCAGTGTCATGGGATCGAGCCCCGCATCGGGCCCTCTGCTCAGCAATGTCTCTGCCTTTTGATCAAATAAAATAAATAAAATCTTAAAAAAAAAAAAAAAAAAAAAAAAAAAAAAAAAAAAAAAAAAAATAATGATCATCCTTAAAATGTCTTTTTATAAAAATAAGATGAAAATTATGAAATTATGACAACAGAAATAGCAGTAGATGAGAGATGTCAGGTGAGTGGCCAGTGGAAAGTTAAATAGATGACTGGCGGGCTTGGGTTTCAGCATCTTATGTGGTGCTAGATCTGTGGTTTGAGGAGTGGACAGCAAGAAAAAAAGAAGTCAGCTTGTGCCAGAGAGTTCCTTAATGGCAGACCAAGGCATCAAGTACTTTCAAAGGCCTGGGTTGCAGAGTGGAGCTGAAAGCTGGAGGGTTGATTAAAAGTCTAATAAGGAGCCATTAGGCCCCGGGCCCCCTGCTTTGCCCCATGTGCCAGGCCGCTGCTCCTCCCCAGCACCCTGTAAGACTGTACGTTTCTATGAAGAAACTGAACCTGACCAACTCTCAACTCCTGGACACAACGTACAATGAAGGCAAAGGTGAGCAGTTGTAATTGAGAGGGAGAAGGCTAAGGGCAAGTCAGCATAAGAGCCTCATGGCCTCCCCTCACTCTGAACCCTAAATGCTCCTTGACAGATGTAATTACTGTGTCGCCATCACCACCACGAAAAGCAGCAAGAGTCTTCTTTTTGGAAATGGATCATCTCAAGAGAAAACATCCACCAATACTTGTCGCTGAGGGTTTTTACCCAGTCCCTTTGCTGGGAGGTCCCACAAGTTGACAAGGCCCTGCCTGTGTGCATCGAGCTTTTTTAGTTCTTCACATATGAAGAATCAGTGAAGGGTCATCACATGCTCATGGGAAGCCTCTGTTGTGAGAGAGACTAGAAGAATCAGAAAAGGAACAAAGTAGAAATGGAGACCACAGAAAACAGAAAACTTTGAAGAAATTTGATCTTGCCTTAGAGATAAGATGTTACTTCCATTAAACAAGAAGAGGATATTATTCAAAACAGCTTTGAAAAGCCAAAAAGGAGATTTTTGAAGTTAATGAGAGCCAAAATAATAGCTTCGGTAAACTGGAAGATAAAATGAGAGAAGCTCCTGGAGAGAACAAAAATAAGGGAGAGAAGAGTAAGTTCGAAAACAAATGCAGAAGCTCATCTAGTTGGGCTAATAGCCAATTCACAGGAGTTCTTTATCAAGAACATTAAAAAAAGAAAAAGTGGAGAGAAGATTGTCAAAACACACAAACTCCAAGAAATGAAAGACGTGTTACCAATAATGAGAAGACCTATAACCAAAGAGCCAATAAGATAAGGGAACAAAGAAGGCACTTACATGAAGGCAAATCATCATGACATTTTAGACTGTCAGAGAAAAAAGGAAGAGTCTGGAAGTTTAAAACTCACACACACACACACGCACGCACGCACACTCAGCACGTGAGAGGTGAGGGATGCATCGGACATTAGATCTCTCAGTAGCAACATGGATCCCAGCAGCGTTGCCTTCAAATGCTATGAAACAATGCCTTTGAAATGCCAAAGGGAAACAGGATTTCTTTAGAATTCCATTCCTAGATGAACTGTATGTTGAGTATAAAGTTAGAATATTGACACTCAGAAATGCCAGGTTTAAAAATTATAATCTTCTATGCATTCATTCTTGAGAAACCACTAGAAAAGGCTGTGTTTATCCAAAATGGTGATAGACACTAGGAAATGCCCCAGATGGTGAAGGACCACTGTGCATCAAGCTGGGAAAGCATCCAGAGTAGACTGCAGGAGGAGGACAGAGTATCCCAGGAAGGATATCTCCAAAGGAGGAAAAAATAAAAGCGAGTGATGAATTATTTATGGGATGTGTTTGACCATGGCTGAGAAGAAGTTTATAGTTCTCTTAAGATTGAGGTTCTTAAAGAACGAAGAAAAACCAAAGTATGGTAGTTATTAACTCCAGAAAAAAAGGAAAAGTTCAAGAAATTGAATTGTAACATATTTTGCAGTGAGCAAAGTTAAAGTGAAAAAACACTATACGTTGAGATAAAAATTGTGATGTAATGATAATGGCTTGGGAAAGAGCTTATGGAGGGAGAGGGATTGGAGAGCCAAAAGCTCAGGTTCCACACAGAGAAGTTAGGAAATGATGTCTAAAATTAAAAAGAATAAAGTAGTCATTGTGTAAGGGCTATTGTTTAGAAACACGGAAGAAAAGAAACACTTTGAGAAATGGCGGCAAGAGTTGAAGATGACATTCTCAAGGAAGTAGAATTTGGGGTGGGAGGGGTAGAGCAGAGGCTTTTTTTGTTGTTGTTATGACTTACGGTACCAGTGGACATTTTGACCATGTGCATGTATTGTCTTGGTAAGAATAAAAACAGTTTTTAAAAAGCATGTTAGATTGTGTTTCTCGGCCTGGCAGGCAGTCAGATGCTGACATTGCACAAGAACAGCTGTTGACTCTGCATCTGGCATGATCCTCTCTGCAGATCAGGATGCTTTGGGACAGCTGGAGCCTGGAGACAACATCGTGCCATAAAGTAGCACACTCATATGGTCTCTCTCTGTCTCTTGCGCTAGGCGTCATCTGACAGCATCCCAGAGACACTCTCCTGGCTCTGTTGATGCAGGCAGCAGGAAAGATCCCCACATTCCAAACCCCACGTGCTGCACCCCACCCCCTCGCAGCCAGCCAGGTGGGAGAATCCAGGCAGAATGCGTGCTTTGTGTGGTAGTGTGTGTGGGGAGCAGGTGTTGGGTCACAGGATCAGCCTGGAGAGACCAAAACTAAGAAATCAAGCCAAAGGGGCCAAGTCAAGAGATGTTGGGGGTTCAAGACCCTTGGCTCATTGTTGACCACCTCTGCTCTTAAACAGAACCACCTCCCTTTCTCAGAGAGTCCTTATCATATGATCTGTGGCCAGTTTCAGAGTCTCACAGGATCCAGGGTCTGCTGGTTAGGGGGTAAGGAGGCACTGCCAAGTAGCGTGTGTGTTCTTTGGGGAGCCGTCCTCTGCTGCTCCCGTTCTTCATACTGTGAAGTATGTCTGTCTGTCTCTCTCCAGGTCCAACTATGACCGGCGAGAGACTCCAGATGTGTTACCCCAGATTTATTTCCTTTCTGATACTCACCATGCCCTTGAAATTCCAGGGCCGCATTAGTCAGTGAGACAGAAAGCCGGGGATCGTCTCGGCCTCAAAGGTGCACGTGGTATTGCAGGAGGGGATGAATGGGGCAGTCAAAACCACACGCTACGTGTTTGTTTCAAAATGTGCTTTGTGATGTTACATGATTCAGGGGCGCCTGGGTGGCTCATTCATTAGGCGTCTGCCTTCGGCTCGGGTCATGATCCCAGGGTCCTGGGATTGAGCCCTGAGGCATCAGGCTCCCTGCTCAGTGGGAAGCCTTCTTCTCGCTCTCCCACTCCCCCCGCTTGTGTTCCCTCTCTTGTTGTGTCTCTCTCTGTCAAATGAAAAATAAAATCTTATAAAAAAAAAAACAAACAGTGATCTCTTTTCAAGAAGGGTTCACCTCTCCAGTAAACATAATGAGCCAATTTGGCTAAAGCAAAGGTGTTCTCAGTTAGTGTCAGGTTTTTATCCAGTGGAGAGTATAATACCTTGAGGTTGTCTTTAAGGATGTAAATCGTATAGGACGAGGACCGCCAAGGCCAGAAGTTTAAAGGACTAATATTTCTTAGGGCATTTTGGCACTGTTAATAAAGCTGGGAGCTGAGTGGTTTCTGGGGTACCTTATTATGAAGAATTACTTTGAGGAGGAGAGAGAAGCTCTGACCTTTAGTTGTTATTAATGGCTGTCATACCTGCGCTTATTTTATTGGGTCATAAACTTTCCGTGCAAGTGGTGACTGGTAGCATCCCTTCCTTGAGCTGTGTAAACTGAGGGCCAAAGAAGTTAAATCACTCGCCCACAGTCAGGCAGCTGGTAACTGGGGCAGACACTATCCATACACAGGTATGTCTGATTCCAGAGGCCAGATTCATCAAGACTCTGGTCTGCAAGTGACAGAGACCACCTCCAGCTGGGGTAAGCAAAAGTATTGTGCTATCTTGTACAAAGGATCCTGGGTCCAGCACGGTTCTGGCAGGCAAAGTCTCCGTCTCTTTTCTTCACTGTGTCTGTGACGTCTGATTCATCAGATGGCCTCCTCCTCTTGGGAGGGGCAAGAAGATGGGGGGCAGGGAAGGAAGAGGACGGCTCTAGGCAGCTTCAGGCTTTCATCTGCCCAGCTTGGCATCTCGGTGAAAAGAGCCAGCTTTGTTCTCCCTTTATTCTAACTGAAAACTGCAGGGAAGAGCTCTGATCGGCTGGCTCGGACCACATGTCCATTTTTGGGCCCATGCACGTCATCCAGGAAGCAGCTGACTTGGCATTCCCACCTGGCTCACATGTGGTGGGTAGAGGGGGATGGGTATGCAGCAGGAGACCTTGAGCGAATCAAAACCAAACCAGAGAACTCACTTGGTAAGCCTCTATGATGCCACAGGCCTCCTATTAATATTTGAATATACCTGAGAGCATGTCTCAACTCAGCAGCAGAAAGGGTGAGCTCCCAGGCCAGCCTCACCACTGGAGAGGCCATGTCCTTCAAAGCCATCATGAGAGCTAGTTAAGCCAGAACCCCAGGGCTTTGTGTAGAGAGGCTTCTGGTAAGGCTCGAATAACCCCCAGCCACCCCAGAGGAACTTTGAGTGCAAATAGGAGGATGCTTGTGTTATATGGAAACTATGAATTTGGAGGAACTAGGAAATCATCAGTGTGACAGGTGTCTGATGACACTTAGGACTCTGTTTCTTTGTGGGACGGCTTCCGAGGTTTTTAGGTGCTTGTATCATTAGAAGGGAATCAAGTCAAAAAGGTGCATGCATTGATAAGCTTGATCTCAATGAAAGGAAACAGAATTTGCGGGGGAAAGGTACAGGAGCGCCTGGTGTGATCCAAGACTGCCACGACATCACCTACCTTGTGCTCTCAATGGAAGAAACATGGCGCTCTCAGACTTGCAGATACAGGGGTGCGGAGGTGCCTCTGTCTTGGTCCACAGAAAAGAAAGCTTGCTGTAGAAAGTGATCACAGAGGGAGACTTTCAGCATCAGCCCCTGAGGACATGTGGGCATTACTGAGCCAGTTTGAGGAATGGCTTTTGACATTCTGATTTCATTTCTCATGGCACCTCTTTTGTCCTCGTTTCACTACTTGGGCTAGGGGCAGGCGGCATCCAGCAGCCTCAGCCTCTCGCTAATTGCTGTTTTTGGCCAGGCTGATCTCTTCCTGATGGATTCTGTGTGTTCAGTTAAGGCCTTTGACTTTTGGCAACAGGATAATTCAAAGTGCCTGCCTGTCTACGGGGCCACGTGCCAGTTGCTGACACAGACTCAGGCCCTAAGCATGGTCATGCCATGCCCGCGGCTCGCCCTTCAGTCTTCACCCTCATAATATACCCATGACGTCAGTTTTATAGACATTTTTTGTGGTCTGATTTGTTTTGGGTATTGGTGTTTTCATTCTCCTTTCTGGGCATCATATCCATTTATTATCGAGTGAGCTTGGACTTACAGTTGGGGCAGAGACTTCTTCTTCAACTACCTCCATGGCACCACTAGTCTATTTCCTATTCTTTTTTCAGTTTTCAAATCATCAGCCCCGATCTAGTCATCATTGATCATAAGGGAATTTAGTATTATATAGGAAGCTGCCTCAAAATGGGGTAAGAAGTTCAGAGTCATGTGCTGTAGGCAGTCAGAGAATCATAAGCAGGTAGACAGTCGTATGGCAGCATCGACGTTTCCAGCTCTGGGGAGACATCCACCTAACCGGTTTCTGTAATATCCATCTGCTATGCTCAGCCTTTCCCGCCATCAATTCAGGGACTTAACAAGATGCAAACAGATATCCCTTGGCAACACTTCAAGTCTGCTCTTTTCCGCTCTGAGTTTTTTTTCGCTCATGGCTCACAGCTTCTCTGTGAGAAGCTCTCCAGTGTCCTCCCGGGATGCCTGTTTTCATCCTCGCCCTAGTGCCGGTTTCTCTTCTCCTGGTCTCCCTCCATCTCCAAGGGGGGGCAGAGCCTCAGGACCATCTTGTGCCCCACCTGGCTGATTCATTGGCACCTTGGGACGCATACTGGGACAGGCCTGTCCCAAGGACTTGTAGGAGATCATCAAAAACAGCAACATTGGGGCGCCTGGGTGGCTCTGGGTTAAGCCTCTGCCTTCGGCTTAGGTCATGGTCTCAGGGTCCTGGTATCGAGCCCTGCGTCGGGCTCTCCGCTCAGCAGGGAACCTGCTTCCCCCTCTGCCAGCGCTGTGGAGACAGGGAATCTGTCACTGCTCTGGGCTCAGCCTGTGGTAGCCCGTCCCGGGCACCTTGGAGTAGACTGAAAGCCCTTCACACACGTCAGAGAAAAACCAAGAGACTTAGTGCCTTTAAGAATGTCTCACTTTCAGTCAGTAAGTAAATCTCAAAACCGCACCAGCTTCTGAAGAAAATGTCTCTCAAATATGACAGGCGGGTGTCATTGCAGCTGAGTCGGCTGCCCACTTTCTCCTCATTATTCAACACATGCACAATGAGCCTCTGTTCCCTTTAAAGGCCTTTTAAGGACGTAAAGGTTTTTGAGGACATTTTATGGAGCCGGAGCACAGTTTTACTATTTTAAATTATTATAGGGGTTATGGTTACTGGATTTTTATTTTTATGACAAGTTATTGGTATTGCTCTTGATTTATTTGATCCCAGGCTTTTATTCAAGAACACAACCTCCAATTAAATGTGGTTACTGTGGCAAAAATACGATTCTCCTTAGAATGACCCTCTGTGGGGCTGTTTCCAAAAACTCATTATGGTGAGAAGTCAGGGCTGCCTGTTCATGTCCATGAGCATGTCTCCTTGTGGTCACTTGGTTTTCCTGTATGGAGGATTAGAGGGTACGAAGGCTGTGGGCTGGACCCAGAGGAGACTGGAGGGAAAAAGGGGAAGCTAAGTGGGTCACCATTCAGAGGCATGTTACCTCAGTATACTACCCAAGGCCCCCTTAGCTATCGGGAAGCTATTTTCTCTTCAGTGAAAGAAGGAACTACAACCTGAAGGGGCTAGGAAGCCAAGCCACTCCTAGGACTCCAGCCCAGCCCTCAAGCTTCCCTCTCTTATCACACTGAACATCCCAGGAGTATCTTGGGCACATGTATGGCACTAATCATCTCATCTTAGACTATTCAGGTTGCCATAACAGAAATACCATGGACTGGGGGCTTAAACAACAGAAATTTATTTCTCATAGTTCTAGTGGCTAGGAGTCCAAGTTCAAGGCACCACTAGATTCAGTATCTGGTGAAGGCTTGCTTTCGGGTTCATAGACAGCTGTCTCGTGCTGTATCCTCACATGGTGGAAGAGGTAAGGGAGCTCTTTAGCATAGCTCTTGTAAGACCACTAATCCCATTCATGCAGGCCCCAATTTCACAACCTAATCACCTCCCAAAGGTCCTATCCTAATACCTCCCAATACCATCACCTGGGGAGTTAAATTGCAACTTAGGAATTTTGGAAGGACCCAAGTATTTAGTCTATAGCACTGCCCTATCGTTACTCTGGGGGAACGATCCAAGCCTTGAGTACGGCATGGCCATATCTTCTATGAACCCTTTGGCCTTTTCTCAAAGTGGGGAACAGATATTGCTTTAACCTAGAAGAGATTTAGTGTCACTTAGGGAATGACAATTATCACTACTTTAGGTTCTCCAGTATTTGCCGCACCAAAAAAATGAATTTACAATGAGGAATAGACAATCAAGTCACTTTGGAGACCAAAACTGTGGTCCCAGATCTCCCCTTAATCTGCCATTTACTGGCTAATCATTGACTTCGTTGGGCCTCTTTCCTCAGCTCTCTGGGTTCAATACTATGATTGACTTCGAGTGCTGTCTCTGACACTGTTGGAGCCCCACCTAGACCCCCTTCACCAGGCTAGTAAACCCATTCCCAGCAACTGTGTTGGCTGAGGATTTGCAGATGGGGTTCACCGAACCCCTAATTCAGGTCCTGCATCAGGATACCCCAACCCAAGATACTTCCCTCATAGAGTTGTAAGAATCAAATAAGATTCTATATGTGAAAGTCCTCTAAAAACTAAATATCAGGGCGCCTGGGTGGCTCAGTGGGTTAGGCCGCTGCTTTCGGCTCGGGTCATGATCTCGGGGTCCTGGGATCAAGTCCCGCATCGGGCTCCCTGCTGAGCAGGGAGCCTGCTTCCCCCCACCCTCTCTGCCTGCTTCTCTATCTACTTGTGATTTCTCTCTGTCAAATAAATAAATAAAATCTTAAAAAAAAAAAAAAACTAAATATCAGTGGGATTTTCCAAGTACCCTTGGACTAGACCGTAAAAAGGCTCGCTGTGACTTCTTGGCTGAAGGCCTATAATGAAGGCAGATAACGCTCCCAGGAAATGCAGGGCTGTTGTCTTTCAAGCCATGGGTGTGAGCCCAGGCTTCTTTCTCTTCCCCACCCAGGAGCCCAGGATAGTGGGCAGATAGTAAAAATGGGTTTCTGTGAAGCTGATTGTCTTAGGTAATACTACGCAGTGGTTGAACAAGTTTTTCTCCTATTGGGAAGAGAAAAACTGGAGTTGCAAATCATTTCAGACCTGGGAACCCAAGCAAAGTCACAGAAATCCTTGCCTGTGCTTCAGCTACAAGGTGGTACAAAAGTCCTAGTAGAAACTGCAACTTTCTAAGAGGCCAGTTTCAGGATCTTTACAAATCTTAAATTTATTTTAATAGGGCATCTCAGAGGTAAATTGGTGGGAGCAAGGGGGGTGGTGTAGAAAGCAAGAGGAAAATTAAAAGGAAGGAGGGAGCCCAGTTCCTGAGTACAGAAACACTTGCCATGTCCCCAGTTAATCATTTCTGCCCCCAGGCCTGCGGGCCACCAGAGTCCACCCTGCTGCAGGGGGCCAGAGTACTTGCTAATGGAATGCTAACCATGCCTTTGGTGCAGTTAATGATTTCTCTCCTCCCATTACAATGCTCTACACTCCCTTTCTCTGAAGCTCACAGGAGGCTGTGTAATCATCTTCTGGAGGTTAGGCTGGTTGTGCCTAATGTGGTGGAGGAGAAGATCACAGTGATTCGCAAATTCAGGATAGCACCAGACTTCCCAGGGCTTCCTTTTGTAGGAAAGTATATCTTTCCTTAGTTGTTTTCTAAAAACATGCTTTAATGAAGTAGTTGTTGTCTGATGTTCCTCTCTATATGAACCTTTGCCAAGATAGCATCACAAGATGACATGATTTTATATGGGTACACAATGTTTGTCACCATCAAAGATACACCGTGTTTATTTGTAGAGTGTTTCTATTTCCATTGTGTGGAATGGAAGCCCTTGGGGACCTCAACAAATTAATGAATATGCTGTACATTCATTATACATGCTAATATAAAAGAAATGTGATGCCTCGGTGGCTCAGCTGGTTGGGTATCTGACTCGGTTTTGGCTCAGGTCATGATCTCATGGGTTGTGGGGTGGAGCCCCATCTCCAGCTCCACGCTCAGGGTAGAATCTGCTTGAGACTCTCTCTCCCTCTGCCCCTTCCCCACCTCTTTCTCTCTCTCCCTCTCCCTCTCTCTCTCAAATAAATAAATCTTAAAAAAAAAAAAAAGGAAACACGTATCTTCATTTACATTTTTTTTAATTTCACAAAGGCCAGGTATGTTATTTGCAGAAATAACCAGAAGATAATTGTTCAGTAAAGAAAAAGAGTAGAGACCCAGAGACAACCACCAATAACCCTTTGTTTCATATTGTAACAGATGTCAGAGCTTATCTGTCCAAGTGAAGGGGGACACCTCACAACCACCCACCTCAGAAAGGGTATGAGTGTGTTGGTGACAAACACTGTTGACTGCTTCCAGGGGATAGACTTCAGAATCTCAGCATTCCCTCACAGATACTCAATCTCTGTCATGAATATGGCTTAGATTTTAATAGGAAAGGGATTTTTTTTTGTTTGTTTCCAGAATTTATAAATAAGATGGACAATATTGATTTGAAGTTTTGAATTTTGTTTTTTGGTTTTTATTTGTTTGTTTGTTCTTTTTTTAAATTGAAGCCAGACTACTAATTAGTGAGGATGGGGAGGCAGGCCTTGTGAGATTTATAAAGTTGTGCTGACGGGTGACTATGGAATAACCAAAGAGGGGATTGTTCACTTTGGGGACTTTCCCTGTGTTTCCTGTCTTCCTTCCCAAGGAAAACATCTGTACCTTAGCTACTGAGAAATGGGTTTGAGGATGAGCTGGAAGCAGGATGCCTGGGAAGGGAGGCGAGCACAGTCCAACAATGACCCCTGAAATTGTTAGCACAGTTGTTTCTGCACTGGCGTGCTCAGGGAGCTCACTGTGTTTGGATGCCAAGTTTGGATGCTCTCCCCTGTGCTAATATAGCATCATCTTTGCTGACCTTACTGGGGTGGGAGGGGGGTCATTGAAGTCTTTCTTTGTGAATTCTGTTTGGGGTCATCCAGCAAATTTTGGTTTTGTTCCATCCATATTCACCGTCTCTTATCTTACAGTGAAACACAGGTAAAAGCTATCGCTACCACCAATTTATAACGCAAACAGCTTTTTTCTCTGGAGACTTCTGTGATGTCTGCTGTGCATTGTCCAGTGCTAAAATCTCTTCATTCTGGGTCCCAGGCTGCACATTGATGGGCCAGTCTGAACCCCACTCCTCTAAAGATCTGCCCATTCTCATGGGCCTGTTGAGTTTCAGGGCTTAAAGGAAACTTCTTTGTCTGAAACTCAAGGTGATGTCTTTTCTTGGAATTTATCTCTCTTAATTTTTCCTCATTGGGGAAATATCTTCTCTCCAAACAAGTCACTGTAAGGCTCACCTGTGTCAGGTACTCACAAGAGTGCTTAATACTTAGCACTCAACAGATGTTAGCTGCTGACTAGTATTGGAGACAGAGTGGTCTAAAGCCGCATTGCTCCCAAAAAACATCATGCAAATGCACAGTGTTTTTGTAACTTTTCTAATATCCCATTGAAAAAGTAAAAAAAAACAGGTGAAATTAATTTTAACAACATATTCCACTTAACCCAACATGTCAAAAATACGATCTTTCAACAGGTAGTCAATATTTTCAAATTATCAAGAGAATTTTACATTCTTTTTTTCATTAAGTCTTCAAAACCCAGTGTGTCATTTATACTTACCGTACAGCTCAGTTAGTACCAGCCACATTTGGAGGGCTCCACGGCCACATGTGGCTAGCGTGGCTTCCCTCCTGGGCAACTCAAAGGTGAGTTCCGGAGACCAGAAACATCGGCATCGCCCGAGACCTTGTCTGAACTGAAGAATCTCAGGCCCCGCGCCAGACCTAGAGAAGCAGAATCTGCATTTTAATAAGTGATTTATTGGCATGTCCGAATGGGAAGCACTGGTCTGGAATGCTCACGCTCAGTCCTCATCCTCGGGGATTCTGATTTAATTGGTCCAAGGTAGGCTCTGAGTGGTGGCATTTTTTTTTAAGCTTCCTCTGGGAATTCCAATATGCAACCAGGCTTGAATCACTTGTGTAGAGGGCTCTGGAGCCAGGATGCCTGGCTCTGCCACTCTCTACCTTGGAGACCTCGGGAATCTACCACAAGACGCTCTGTGCCTCCATTTCTTTATGTCGTGGAAATCCTATCTGCTTCAAAGAATGTTATGAGTTAATGAGGAGTTAAGACGTGTAAAACACTCAGAACCACACCTGGCACATAGGAACCACTCCTGAAGTGTAAGCTCTTCTTACCCTTTCTTCTTCTTGAAGGTCCGGGGTTACCCAGAGCCCCACGTGACGTGGCACCGAAATGGGCAACCAATCACCAGTGGGGGCCGCTTCCTGCTGGACTGCAGTATCCGGGGAGCTTTCAGCCTTGTGATTCGTGCTGTCCGGGAGGAGGACAAAGGAAAGTATACCTGTGAAGCCACCAATGATAGTGGTGCCCGCCAAGTGACTGTGGAGTTGACGGTGGAAGGTGAGTTTTAGGAAGCGAGAGCCGTGGTGGGAGATGAGCTATCCACTTGCCCAAGGCCTGCCTGCAGCTCCTGCTTCTGCCCTCTCTTGGGCAGAAGAGAAACACACAAGAGAAAGCACGCCCATCCTTGAACTCAGGACCATTTAATCTAATGGGAAAAACATTCCAGGGAATGAGGGAGACACCCTAGAAGTCATGTCAAATTCACGTCACCTCACTTTGCTGTTCCAGCCTTCCCATGGCTTCCCCTCACACTGAGGCTGAGACCAGACTGCCCCACCTGGCACTCTAGACCCATCCACCACTCCCGGCCAGGCCCTCTGCCCTTCCTTGAGCTAGCCTCAGAGCCTTCCCCTGCCATTCCTTGTCAAAGCAAGAGCTCCGTCCACAGCCCTCACCTCTTTCCGGTCTCTGCTCACATGTCCCCTCCTTAGCCAACCCTTTCTGGCCTCCTCAACCCTAGGGTTCTCCATCCTCTCACTCTCCCTCAATAGTTTCTTCTAGCTTTCTTCCTGCTTCTCATTTCTTTATTCTCTCCTCCACCCTCACCTCTAACTAGAAACTAGGAGGTGAGGCTCTTGATATTGTTTATGTTGTATCTCTAGCATCTAGAAAACTTACCGGCACAGAATAGATCCTGAGATATTTGGAGAATGAACGAACAGTGTTTCTTATCCTCCTTATAAAGTAATACTTGCCTATTTATACAAATGTTGTAAAACTCAGAAAAATATATAGGAGATAATATACCAATGTGTTAACACTAATTATTTTGTCTCCCCCCCCCCATGTACTGAAGAGATTCTATCAACTTTATTAACTTTAAAACTTCCAGGAAAAATTCTTGACCACCAGTAAAGCTGTTTCTTTTGCCGCTAGTGTAACCCCCACATACTGAAGACCAGCCCTCCACTGGAGGGACCATTTCCAGTTCAGGCCACTGGCTGCTGCTTAAAGGCCTGATGTCCAAAAGGACATGAGGTTTTGTCAGACCCTCAGAGGTATGACAAGGTTCCCTCGACCCTTCTAGGCCTTTCTAAAGGCTAATAAGCCAGAAGTCCTTTCTCACTTTCTTCCCTCTCAGGGGACAGTGTTCCCAGCCTGGTTTTGAGGGACACTGTATGTGAGGATTAAGGTAGCCAGGAAAGTTTCCAGAAGGGGTAAGGCACACCTGGGCCAATGTTTTCCCTGCTTCTCTACATCATGGAAAGACAGACAGGCTGTTTCACGGAACAGAATGTACATAGTTTGGATGCTTTCCCCAAATTCTTTAACCGAGTGACTCATTCCTTTCAATGACCTTCAACTGCCTGTGGGCTGGAGCATTCCAGATGGAAAGTGGCCCCTGAGCAGAGTCTCTGAATGGTCTTCACCTAGGACAGTTCCAGTACTGTACTTTCCTCTGTACTTTTCAATATCCAAACTTTGAGTTGAGGCTCACAAAGAAAAATTACTTTCCCCCCTGTATTAATCAACTCAAGCTGTCATAACAAAATACTGTACACTACATGTCTTCAGTAACAGAAACTTATGTTCTCATAGTTCTAGAGGCTGGAAGTCTGAAGTCAAGGTGCAGCTGGGGTCTGGTTTCTGGTGCGAGATCCCTTCCTGGCTTGCAGATGGCCCCTGTGTCCTCAAAATGATACAGAGAGAATACTACAGTGTCTCTTCCTCTTTTTACAAGGGCAACAGCTCTGCTAGAGTCGGGACCCACCTTTATGACCTCATTGAACTTTTATCACCTTCTCCCAGGCCCTGTCTCCAAATACAGTCACACTGAAGGTTAGGAATTTGGGTGCTGACACAAAAATTCAGTCTATAATACTTCTTTTCTGGCTTTCGGTTTATTGCTGGGGGGATGGGGAATTATGAGTCAGGGGTCCAAGGGACTGGTCCCAACTTTTGCCAATCATATGTGTAACTTTAAATCTCTGGACCTCTGTTTCTGCAAGTCAAGGGTTTAAATTCAGTGGTGACTGTAGACTGTGCTAGCCTTTGTTTTCTGTGATCCGTTTTAAAGGAATGGAAAGGAGCTATATAAACCCCCAAGTAATATGAAATCTTTCTTTCAGTTGCCATTATTGAGGAAGTTAGGGCTGACGACCTACTAAAATTTTTCCTGCTTAGCTGAGGCGTGGGCAACAGGGAGGAAAGAAGGCAGGAGAGCTCTCAAGAAGGCTCCCAACCCTGTGCCCTCTCCTTTGGTTTTCACGTGGGGAGACTCAGGCCCAGACCACTGAAGATGTTGCATGTCTTCTAATCCTAGGACACAGAGAATGGCCTAAAGACTGCAGCATCTTTAAATGTGAGTGGGCTTGTATGCATTCTGCTTCCGTACCAAAGGCCAGTTTCAGCTGGTGTATGGCTTAAGACCACCCCATAGACCACAGGTCTGGAAGGAAGCCTGAATTCATACAAAGGGGCTCTAGCAGCCACCTGCCTGCTCACCAACTCTGTGCTATGCTCCTTGTTCAGGAAGAGCAGAGGCCCTAGAATGAAGAGTATCATTCATATGTGAAGACTTCCGATTCCCTGTGGTTTAGACTGGAAGGCACTATTGTTAAGTGGTCTTGGATTTTAGCTCCACTGATTTCTAACTCTGGGGAACTTTCACCTTTTGGAGCCTTATTTCCTTTTCTGTAAGCGGGAACCACAGCTGCCCCATAGGTTGTGTAAGGATCGGTGCAGCACTGGCAGATAGTAGGTACCTGGTAAATGAGGCCTTATAGTATTTGAACCTGCTCTTAATATCCTGAGAACTACGTCCAGAGGGAAACCTTTGCATGGAGAATAGAGGAATATATTCCTTCGTCTGATTTCCTGTCTGGTATCTGGGGCCAGGAAACGTAAACATCCTTCATGAGCATGAGTGCCTCAATGACAGGACTGTTCATCGCCTTAGATGCTGTCGTGCAGCCCTACAGTGAGCCCTGGAAGGGCTCTCTGTGGCCAGTCCCGACACTCACCCGCCTCCAGGGGGCTGCTTGCAGAGATTGGGTACAGACCGAAAAAGAGACATGGCATCTGCCCTCTGGGAGCTTTCCTCTCTAATAGAGGGGCCACAGGCCTGTTCTCCAGCAGAGCACTGTCCATAGAAACACAATGTGAGCAACATACATAATCTTAAATTTTCTAGTAGCCACATTCAAAAGAACAGGTGAAGTCAGTTTTCATAAAATATCTTACTTAACCCAGGGGCACCTGGATGGCTCAGTGGGTTAAGCCTCTGCCTTCAGCTCAGGTCATGATCTCAGGGTCCTGGGATCGAGCCCCGAGTCGGGCTCTCTGCTCAGTAGGGAGCCTGCTTCTCCCCCTCTCTCTCTGCCTCTCTGCCTACTTGTGATCTTTCTCTGTCAAATAAATAAAGAAAATCTTAAAAGAATTAGACTAATCTCTTTAAAAAAATCTTACTTAACCCAGTATATCCAAGATAGAATCAACATAAAACTATTAAGGTAATATTTTACATTTTTTAGGCTTTGGGAAATATTTTGCACTTACAGCAACATCTCGATTCAGACTAGTCCCATCTTAAGAGCTCAGTGACCACATATGGCTAATGCCTATCGTGTTGGACAGCATAGCTCTAGAAGGTCCCACTGGAATAGGGATTAACAAGACTTACACAGAGAAAAAAGAAAATCCACGTATATGAAGAAGGTGGTGAGTGGTCCTGGGCAGTCACTTCCACAGAGTGAGCCTAGAACTTTAGGTGCAGTGAGGGACAGGGCTGAAGCGACAGGTGTGCCCCAGACTTGATGGTCTGAGTCTCAGAAGGCCCTTTGTGTTCCAGGGACCAGGGAGCCACTTACGTCATTTTAAGTAATAGAGGGCTAATTTTAAGACTTGGGCTCAGGAGCCCAGGGTAAGCCAAACTTGCAGGCCCAGAAGAGGTCCAGGCCTCAGGATGGCTCATACTCACCTTACAAGATTGCTGAGTGCAAATGCAGGGACCCACAGATCCCCTGGGAATCTTGTTGAAAATGCAGATTCTGATTCCACAGGTCTGGAGTAGGGCCTGAGGGTCTGCGGTTCTAACCAGTACCAGGTGATGCCCATGCTGCTGGTCCCTGCATCACACTTTGAGAACAAGGAAGGAATCAATGACCCATGTGATATATTTAGCCCAATACAGTGATTATCAAATGTAAGCATATATTGAATCACCTGAGGGGCTTCCGGAACCACACATGCTAGGCCTTGCCCCAGAGTTTCTGATTTAGTAGGTTGGGATGCGCTCAAGAATTTTCATTCCTAACAAGTTTCTTGTTGCTGCTGCCTGTGGGTACCAGTGCTGCAAGAACCATGGGCTAGTGCTTATACCGACTGTCAGAGGACTCCAGGAAACAGAATAGATCACACCTATATATGTAGAGAGAAATTCATTACAAGAAGTTGGCTCACACAGTCACAGAGGCTAACAGGTCCCAAGATCTGTAGTCCGGAAGCTGGAGACCCACGGGAGTCAATGGTGTAGTTCTAATCCGAGTCCGAAGGCCCAAGAGCCAAGAGAGTTGATAGGGTTGTTTCAGGGCAAAGACCGGCAGACTCCAAAACCAGAAGAGCTGATGTTTCAGTTTAAGTCAACTGCAGAGGAAAAACCCATGTCCTGGCTTAGAGGCAGTCACATGGGAGGAATTCCTCACCTTTTCCTTCTATTTGGGTCTTCAACTGATTGGATGAGGCCCACTAACATTAGTGATGTCCATCTGTTTTACTCCATCTACTGATGTCAATGTTAATCTCATCCAAAAACACCCTCATGCAGGGGCTACTGGATGGCTCATTTGGTTAAGTATCTGACTCCTGCTTTCACCTTGCTTTCAGTAATGATCTCAGGGTCGTGGGATCCAGTCCCAGGTCAGTCTCCACACTCAGCGTGAAGTCTGCTTGTCAGTCTCATTCCACCCCTGCCCTCCCTGCTTGCGTGGGCTCTCTCTCTCTCTCTCTCTCTCTCAAATAAATAAAACCTTAAAAAAAAAAAACACACCAAAGCACCCTTACACCAACATCCAAAATAATGTTTGACCAAATATCTAGGCACCTCACAGCTCAGTTAAATTGATGCATAGAATTAACCAGCGCTAAACACTTTATCAGAATATCCCCAAAGTATTTCATGCAATCTGACTGACATATTTCTCCTTTTGTAACTATCCATTTGGAATATCAGCTGAGTAACACAGAGCAGCTCTAAAAGTTAGCAGTGGTATGTGATACGGGCTGGAAAGGCAGAATGGGAACGTGTGCACACAAGTTGCGAGAAAGCAGCTACAAAACCAGGAGAAGATGTGTAGAGAACGGGTATAACACAACCAGAGCTAGCTTGTATCCAGTCCTTCCTCCATGTCACTGGCAAGATTGGGATTGATCATCCTGAGGACAGGTACAACCATGTTCCCATCTGCTCCTGTAAGGGGCATGGCGATGAGCATAAAACGTGATTGCCAGGTGCTTGCCCCTTTTGCAGCCCTGTGGGCATGGCGGGTATCATTAGGGTGACCGTTTATCTGAGTTATGCCTATTCTGCCAATGTCATGATAAACTGAGCCTCCTTTGACTTTCAGAAGGATCCCAATTTAGATAATAACTTACATGGTTATCCTGGCCGTGCTTGACACGTCCAGTGCCCTGAGCAGTGAGGAAGCTATAGGGGTGACGTATTCTAGGGGGAGAGGAGTAGCAAAAGCAATACTTTCAGAGGATGTGGATCAAGATTATTTTCATCTCTGAAAAATAAATTCCAAGCCATTAACCACTCTGCATTAGAATGCAATGAATAATTTTTTTAAAGTAAAATTTAAAATAATGAATACGTATTCACTGGGGAGTAAATTTAGACAGGAGGTCCTCCTCTTAGGGAGTTTTCTTTGAAATAAATAGGAGGGAGAAAAATCTAGGCCCCTCCCCCACCACACACACTCCTTTCTGGTCCTGGACTTGGCCATCATCACTCTTTCTTCTCTCTGCTACATACTCCAGCCTTCGAGCAGAATCCTCCTTCTCCGCCACTATGGACTTCTTTCCCCAGCTTCCCCCTACCACCGGAGGTGAAGGGTTCTGAGTTTGCCCACTTTTGTCTCTGCCACAAACCAAAGATATGCCCCCTCATCATAGAATGTCTCCAGTGAGTAAAGAGCAGATTCCTGTATCCATCACCCTATTGGTGGCTCTGTTCCTCTCTGGGTCAGGCCCTGGCGAAAGAGCAGAGTGGCTCACACAGGGTCCCTGCCCCCTGAGATCTACTTGCTGCTGAGAAAGAGAGACTATAACCAAGGAACAAGTATAACTTTTTTTTTTTTTAAAGATTTTATTTATTTATTTGACAGAGAGAAATCACAAGTAGACAGAGAGGCAGGCAGAGAGAGAGAGAGAGGGAAGCAGGCTCCCTGCTGAGCAGAGAGCCCGATGCGGGACTCGATCCCAGGACCCTGAGATCATGACCTGAGCCGAAGGCAGCAGCTTAACCCACTGAGCCACCCAGGCACCCCACAAGTATAACTTCTGTAGTAAAATTAAGAGCTCCTTGACTATGCGTGAGAAAGACAGCCGGTAACCGACTGCCTGGAATGTGATAGCAAGAGGAAGGAGGATCTCACATCATGGAATTTAAGGGAGAAGAGTAGCCCTAGGAACTCGGATTTAACTGAAGGGGGGAAGTGTTTACCACTCCACCGTCCCAGATCTCCATCTGTCCTCACTTGAGGGCTCCTTCCTGAGACATGAGCTCTCCATCACCCTGGCTTGCCCTCTGGGTGAACTGAGTCTGCTCCTAAGACCAGAAATAAGGGCCCAGACAAAGAGTTATGGGTCTTTATGCAGACATCATTTAGAGTGAGAAATAATGAGAGAGTTAGTGGGGTCAGCAGAATAAGAATAGGTCTGGAGAGGCAGGCAGGGGATAGACGCTGGTAATGGAAAGCCATTGGAGGGGATCAAGGAAGAAAATGAGATGATTTTACTTAGGCAGAATATCTCACTAAAGTGTGTGGGGGGAGGGAGCTGCCATTGGTCTCCTGTCTTTAAGCATCGATTTCCTGGAAATTGACTGAGCAACGGTTGTTTCCGTCTCCTTGTAGAAGGCATGTCCCAGATCCAAACCAGAGGGATCAATGTGTCGTATCTTTTAACAACAGCATATTGGCCAGTGAAACAATAGAAAGCAACTCACCTCCGCCCCCTCACCTCTGCTTCCCTTGTTTTGCTTTTGTTCCTTTATCCCTTTATCCCAGAAAGATAGATTTTCCTCTGTTCCTCCTTTATCCATCACTGGATGGCAAGATCTATAGGTTTTATGCTTTGCCTTTTAGTTGCCCCTGTTCCAAACAAGGCCTGCGCTCCCACTAGGTCGGCCTGGCACTCCTCTTCCAGAAGGTCGGCCTCCTGCACATTGTCCACCTAAGCACACGTCCCCCAGGGCCTCTGTCCTGCAGCATCCACTCTCTACACCCCCATGAAACCCCTGTCCTACAAGCCAGGGCTCCCTGACTGTGTGGGAGAAAAAGGGTCAGCCGGCGAGCCTGGGGAGAGTGACCCCATGTCGTGGAACATAAGGGCTAAGAGTGGCCCTAGGGACCGCTACCCGGCTATACTAGTGCCCCGGATTTGGGGGATTTGGGATTTGTAGGAAACTCTCCTGTGCCACCTTTTTTGCTGCTCCCCTTTCCCAGGGACAGATTGCTTAGATCCTTTTTATTTTCACATTGGATTAGATCAATGAGATTCTGGATTTTGAGCCCATGTCTGTTTAAAGTGGCCGAGTCTTCAATTATTGTCTACCTCGGGAAGGTCTGTTGTGATTCTCCATGTACTAGTGTGTGTGCTCTTATTTCTCTTGTAATGTCTTTTTAAAATCTACATTCTCCACCTTTCTACAGACCTGTAATTCTATCACCCATTGATATTTTGTATAAACTCTTCTCAGTTTCTAGCACTCTCTGATGCCCCTTCCTTTTGGTAGGGGCCTGCGCCCTATTAAACAATCCAGTCAGAATTGTAAAACGCTCTGAGTCATTGTCCTTTTCTGTCTCGTCAAAGTTAATAGTAAAAATGTGTTAGAAATGAACATCGTTCTTTGTGTCCCATGGGTTTCTTGCCCATGAAATATTTGCGTGTCAAGACCATCTCGGCAAAAGCCTCATGTCTTCCTTGCTCTACAGAAGAGTCCGCTGTGTGTCCCTTGGTCCTGTTCGGCTCCTGGAGGGTGGCTCCCAAAGTCACCATACTCTACCGCATCTTCCAGTGCCCCTGGCCAGGGCCACTCTGATCGTCACTGTGGATGCTATGGCCTTTCACCCCCATTCTCCCTGGTCTCATTTCTTGGCCCCTCCCCGGGCCTTAACTAGTGGCTCCCAGTTCCAGCCCCTCCATTCATCAGAAGGTAGTGACTGTGCTATTTGCTGGGCTTGAAGGGTAGCAAGTGTTGGTTCTTGCCCTCAAGAGACTGACTCTCCTCACCTCACATTTCATTATTATATTGCTGTTAAGATTCAACATCCGGATGTATTTATGAGGTGGTAACTGTGTGGGATGTTGTGTGGGAGACACAGTACTTGGTCGAATCCTTTCTGCAGGAACCTGGTTGGTCAGATGGGACATCAGCGCATGAAAGCACAACTCCAGCCAAGGGAGTGTGGGCTTGTTGGCCAACAATCCACACATGGGCTTGTAAACTCAGAGGAGAAGGAGACCTCTGGAGGCTGAGATAGTCTGTGATGTCTTCTTGGAGGAAGAACTTGGGCTAGTCCTGGAAGAACGAGTCAGATCTAAACGCGGATCAGGGTTTTGAAGAAAAACCTGAGGAAAGGGGAAAGAGTTAGTGACACTAACCCCACCCCCTCAACACACACACTCCACACGGTCTTCTGTTTTTCGTTTTCTGTATCCCAGTGCTCTATAACTTGTCTTGCTATATTATCTTACTTTAAGGTTATTTTGCACTTTTTTCAAAAATATTTTATTTATTTGAGAGAGAGAGAGAGAGCACAAGCAGGAGGGACAGGTGGAGGGAGAGGGAGAAGCAGACTCCCTGCTAAGCAGGGAGCCTGACTCGTAGTTCAATCCCAGGACTCTGAGATCAGGACCTGAGCGGAAAGGCAGACACCTAACCTAGTAAGGCACCCAGGTGCCCCTTGTACATTCTTTTTTATATCATATGTCCACTTTGCCATTGATCTTAACACTATCCCTTTTTAGGCTATCTTAATATTTTTCTTCTTTTTAGTTTCTTTCTCTCTTTATTGAGAAATAGTTCTTTTTTCAACTCTTTTTATTTTTAAGTGTCCAGATGAATACCTATCTCCTTTCATTTTCCTGGACTTCTAGTACCTTGCTTGATCACTTGCTTTTAAATCCAGATGATGGTCATGAGTCAGGACAAGTGTCATCATATCTTCTCGCTCACCTGAGCATTTACATCCTGAAACAGTCATGCTTGAACACTTACAGATTGAAATAAGTATTATTATAGTTTACTTTCCTTTTATTTTTTGTAAATATTTTAGTTAAGGCGTTCATTTATTTTCTTTTTGAGATCATACATGGGTGGTTAGCAGTGAACTCCATGGATAGCACGGGGACATTACTAACTGTTATTAAAAAATGGGCATTTTTTCTGATTAAAACCACTGTTTTAAGAAATCCTTAAAATTCACTTTGAAGTTGGCTGTAAGCAGGGCGACTGCTCCCTGATTTGCCTGGAACAGCCCTGGTTTACTCCTGTTGTCCCTGGAGAATGATTAATTATGTCCCTTCCAGTGTCAAGAGTCCCTATTTGGATGATAAGTTATATCATCACGTATTTTGGAAGCATTCGGTCTCCTACCATCTTGATCCCATTATTCCCCTTGTCGGCAGCATTCTCTGTCCCAACCCAGTGTCTCTGTATGCTTTAACAAAAAGTGCTAGTTTCCCCCACTGTTGAACTTTTCACTCCTAAAACCTGCCAGCACTCTCTTTTACTCGTCCTTGAAAAACCTAAGAGAACTGTTTAAATACTTTCAGTGCCTTGGCCTTTTTTTCCCCCCTCACTAACTCGATCCTGTCTTCACCAATTCTCTTAACTTACTCTTCTATTTTTGGCATTTCCATCCTAATCCCCTTTCCACTTATTTTTCTCCATAGACTTACTGTTCTGCCAGATTTCATAGTTTCACAAAATTAATTTTGCCTTATCTGACAACTTGCAACTTCAAATTTTTGCCTATAAATAGACCTTGTTAGTTATCTTAGCCCAAATTCTCTTTTCGTTTTGATGTCAACTCACTGGTGTTAACTCACATTAAAATAAGCACCCCATTTCATTGCTAGCTGACTGCTTGCTGTGTTACCTTCGGATCAGTCATAAACTGCTCTCGCCCTGATAACAGAAGTACCTTCAAGCAGTGTTCTTTTGCTCTTCTTTTAGGCAATGCCATATTTTCCCCTTTTTTTTAAGGAATAAAAGAATTTTAGCATTTGGATTAAGATGTTCAGCTCCCAAGAATCTTAAAAATGCTTACTCTGTTTTTTATTGTAGTTCAAGCACACATAAATTTACCACTGCAGCCATTTTAAAGTATACAATTCAGTGACATTAAGGACAATTCACCAAGTCGTGTGACCATCCCCACCATCTAGTTCCAGAACTTTTCATCATCCTGAACAGAAGCCCATGCCCACTGAGCAGTCTTCCCCATCTGCCTCCTCCCCCTAGGCCCTGGCAACTACTGATGTACTTTGTCTCTCTCCACTTGCCTCTTCTGAACATTTCGTCAAAATGGAATCAGACGTTTTTCTGAGTCTGGCTTTCCTCACTTAGCAGATTTTCTCAGGGTTCTTGCATGTCGATACATGTGTCAGAATGTTATTCCTCTGTTTGGCTGAATAATATTTCATTGTATATATAGACCACATTTTGTTCATCCCTTCATCAGATGATCAGTCTAATTTTTATCAAATCTTTGCTCCATTGTGAAGTGAGTGATAAGGTAGCATGATAAGGGGTGCCTGGGTGGCTCAGTGGGTTAAAGCCTCTGCCTTTAGCTCAGGTCATGATCCCAGGGTCCTGGGATTGAGCCCACGCATCAGGCTCTCTGCTTGGCGGGGGGCCTGCCTCCCCGCACTGTCTCTCTCTCTCTGCCTGGCTCTCTGCCTATTTATGATCTCTGCCTGTCAAATGGGTAAAATCTTAAAAAAAAAAAAAAAAAGGTATCTTAAAAAAAATGCTGTGAACGGTACGTAGATATTTTTCAGAGGGAGCCTCAATGATTGGGTGTGTGGCTGACAGGTGCAAGAGGCCCTATTCACCTGCCCACCCCTCCTTTTTTTTTCTTTATTTTTGGTAACTAGACCTCTTGTTTTTGTCTTTACTGTCGTATTTATAGGTTTTAAAAAATACAGCTGAACCGATTCCTCACAGTCCCACCACCCCAAAACAATCACTACTAATAAATTTCGATGCATTTTCTTCTGGTTGCTTTCCTGTGTTTTGATACTTTATTTTACTTTTTCCTAGTTAAGATCACACTGAATAGATAATGTTGTAACCTGCTCTTCTTTTCATAAAAATCCCTTTATTTCTCAAGGATTTGAGTCCTGTAAGGATTTGAGCACTCTTCTGGATACTTCTGTTGAATGAACAGGAAGTTCTGGTGGGAACATGGTTTGAGAGCCATCAGTTTATAGGTGACATTTAAAGTGATTGGATGATGTAAGACCTCCTGGGGTTGTGTGGGGAGGAGGCAGGAATATGAAGTGCAAAGCAAGGACCCAGGTCTCAGCCCCAGGGCACTCCCAAATGCAAAGGCAGAACAGTGAAGGTGATTGAAGAGACTCGGCACCTGGTGAGAGCAGGAGAGTCTGGAGGAGAAGGCACTTGGGAGTGGAGTGGCCCCATGGCAAACACTGTTGAGCGCCCGAGTGCCGGGGGACAGGATTGCCCCCTGGGTCTGGCAAGATGGCAGTCAGGACGAGCTCAGGGGAGTACAGAGGCTCACTGGCCAAGTGAAACGTGCTGAAGAGAAACTGTCATACCGTGACCTATTTCTGCCTGTCTCGTGGACTCTTCAACATGATTTGATGGCAGAATAAGATGTTTAATGGTATACCTTCCTGATTATTCTTCCTACTGTGTGACGTTTGCACTGTTTCTACTTTTTACTGTTACCAGCATGACTGAAATGAACAGCTTTGTAAACTTTCTTTTCTACTTTTAGCATCATTCCCTTTGATTTTGAGGCCCAGAAAGGAAGGTGCTGGTCTAAGACCAGAGCCTCTTCAGAGCTTGGGGTTCTCATTTGCTCCAATACTTTCATTTTTTTTAAAAAAATTATTTATTTATTTGACAGAGAGAGAGATCACAAGTAGGCAGAGAAACAGGCAGAGAGAGAGGGGAGGAAGCAGGCTCCAGGTGGAGCAGAGAGCCCAATGTGGGGCTCAATCCCAGGACCCTGGAACCATGACCTGAGCCGAAGGCAGAGGCTTTAACCCACTGAGCCACCCAGGCGCCCCAGCTCCAATACTTTCAAAAAGGACTGACTGGATGGTCCTTCCTCCAGCATCTGGAAGGCTATTGTCTGAGGGGCCCCAGCATCTTGCTGGTGATGGTCAGTTGGGTCCTCCCGGCACAAGTTTCTCTTTTTATCTGCTTAGAAGTCCTTTTAACCTTGAATACACTATTGAGTGACAAGAACCAAACCCACATTATGGAATGAAAACCATACACAACTCGTGACAGAGTGACGTTAAATAGAGATACATGGATAATCATTGTCAGTGGCCTGGAACCCTAGCTTACATGTAATGCTGGTGTTTGCTATTAATCCTTTCTCACTAAGGTTCTTTAATCCTTGAGCCAGATACGCCAAAGGAAACACGCGGCACCCATTCCCATCTTCCTACGCATTCGTACAGATGTGATGGGTTCTGGAATTTAAGGAAGTTTACCCTTTCCAGTAAACACCCTGAAAATTTCCCATTGCAGTTGCCTGCTGATATTCAGGGAATGACTTCCATGCTTTCTGTGTGTGCCTTGGGTGGGGTTTTATAAACATTCCCAGCTTGTGGCAAAAAGAGAACAACTCCCAGGCTGATCACTATCTCAGAAATGTCCTCCTTTCCCCCCGCGCGTTATGGTCACTTCCTGTTCCTGGTCACATTAGGAATGGTCCCTCTCCAGGCCCGCGTCGGACTGGGTTTGCTGTTTAGCCACATCCTGTCCGGCATGACAGCCCCTTACCCAGGACCCACAGTGTCCACAGAGCTGCTGGTGTGGGTTCTGGTGAGCCCAGGACCAGGGGTCTGCTCCAGGCCCGCAGGACAGATCTTGCTGTTTGCTGGGCCACACGTGGGAGGATGGAATGGTGATTGTATCCAGCGTGAATAGATCCGGTGAGAGAGATGTATGTGCATCTCCCTCCCTCACTCCGCCAGGGTCCTCTTCTAGAGAGGTTCTGGATCACCACCGATAATTCCCGGAGTAGAAGGTCCATTGGCTCAGCAGAATGGTTGAATGATCTAGAACAGGTGTGCATGGATACTTTTCTGCACTAATACTGGCTCTATGACTCCTTTTGCTCTTCTGTTTAAGAACTAGAAGGACAACTTAGTACCAGCCTTAAGTGATACATTTCAGGTGTCCACCCTGGTGTCCTGCCTGGCCCAGGATGGGCTCAGTCAAGGTGAACTATTTCCCGGCATTATCCTACCCTACTTCTGTGGTTGACTCTTGCTGACCTTCGTTGCTCCAAGTTGGTGGCTCAGACTCGACTCCTCAAGCCTCTCGCTTTCTGTTTCCTCCTCACAGGGGGCTTTATTAAGAAGCATGGTCAGCCTGCTGTTTCTAAAACCTTGGGGTAAGTTGTGGGATGTTAAAACCAGGGTAAGGGGGGCATTAGCTTTTTCTGCTAACCTGACAGAACAGGTCTGGGGCATAAGTCTTCCTGGGCATCCTGGGTTGTAATAGCAAAAGCCCCCTGGGATATGATGTGGCTGTCGCACAGCGCCTCCTGACCTGCTAGCCTGTGGGGATAGCCCCTTTGAGCGGTCTAGCTGCCACACACTGAGGGAGTGTACTGTGTGCCCAGAGTCTGCAGGGATCGCTGACATTTGAGGCAATAGTCAGATTTAAGTAAGCAGACCTGGGAGAGGCCATTCATATGGGGCACTTCTTAGGGAAAGGAAACCTTTGCTGATAAAGGTAAGTAACAGTAGTTGCTGTAACACGTCAGCCCCCAAATGGCAACAGTTTAACACAGGGAAAGTTTTATTTCTTGCTCAAGCAGTCAACTTAGGTATTTTTTTTTTTTAAAAGATTTTATTTATTTATCAGAGAGAGAGAGAGAGAGAGAAGAGAGCGAGTACAGGCAGACAGAACGGCAGGCAGAGGCAGAGGGAGAAGCAGGCTCCCTGTTGAGCAAGGAGCCCGATGTGGGACTCGATCCCAGGACACTGGGATCATGACCTGAGCCGAAGGCAGCTGCTTAACCAACTGAGCCACCCAGGCGTCCCTCAACTTAGGTATTCTAGAACAGTCAGAGAACATTGCCATCATCGTTCAGGGACCCGGGCGCCTTCCCTTTTGCAGTTCCATCATCTCTTGGCCTTGGAGCCTTTCTTGGATCTTCTGCATCCAGCCAGAAGGATGGGCAAGAGAGAGCATGGAGAATCTCACAGGGGCTTTTTATGGGTTTAGCCTGGATGTGGCACACATCACTTTTGCTTATGGCCTGTTGGCCCAAACCCAGGCTTTGAGCCAGAGCTCAGTAGCCTTCAGGTATACTTACCACAAAGGAGGCTAGTACATGAAGTTGCACTGCATGATCAGGGGGTAGAGGAAATAGGTTTTAGTCCCACAGACCTTTCCAGAAGGTGCATGAGGCACAGGATTGGGAAGGCTGCCTTTTGCTGGTAGCTGACCCAGCTCAAGTGATGTGGGTGGGGGCAGAGAGATCTGAATTGCAACTGGACTCTCTGCTCATTTCTTTCTAGGGACAGATTCGCTGCCCCTGCCGTGGAGACTCGTCCTAGCATCTGGGGAGAGTGCCCACCAAAGTTTGCTACCAAGTTGGGCCGAGCCATAGTCCGAGAAGGACAGATGGGACGGTTTTCGTGCAAGATCACTGGCCGGCCCCAACCACAGGTCACCTGGCTCAAGGTGAGATTTGATCTGCCCCAACTCTGGCCCCGGCCCAGGGACCCTGATTGTAGAGGGTTAGGCCCTTGGACCAACGGGTGTCCATCTGTCTGATCAGTTCCTTCTGCTCAACCGTAGATGGTTCTCCAGGGTTCTCTGTATGCCCGATAGCCATGCTTGTCCCTGCCTCTATTTGCACACTCTGCCTCTGTAACTCAGCCTGCCATGTCCTAGAATCCACACACTCCCCAAACAGCATAACATTTCTGAGTCAGAACAGACCCGACCATCTCCAGAGAGTGGAATTTGAAGTCATGAGACTAGGTTTCAAGCCACAGCTCCCTCGTTTGTAAAACATGTGATGCTGGGCAAATCATTTGGTCTCTTGGAACATTCGTGTCCTTATCTATGAGACCAGAGATGATGCCAGCTCCCTCAAAATACTGTTGGGAGTATTTCAATCAGGGCCTAGTGGTGTGAAGACATAGCAGAAGGGCTGGAGGAGGGGGAGTGGCAGCAGCACGGGGCGTGAGGGGTGGGGTGGATGTTCAGCAGGGCAGGGAGGAACCTTGGGGAAAGCTTGGGGTAGAGGCCTATGAGACTAGCTTTCTCACAGGTGGGAGCCCCTGACCAAAATGAGCAAGGGGACACCTTTTCCCTATTTTGTGATTCTGCTGGACTGAGCCTGGGAAAAGAGTAAAGGAGAGGGTGGCCAAGCAGAGCTAACGTGAGGAATGTAGGCTCCCCACCTTGAACTAGGGCATCTCTAAAACAAGCTCACACACCTGATCTGAGCCGGACCTGATGCCGCCACACCGCACACACAGACCTCAAGTCAGGGCCCATGGATTGTCCAAAGACTGCTCTCTGAGCACACTGACAGAGCCCAGAGCGGAGGATTGTGCTACCCAGGCCTGGTGTCCATCCCAGCCAGGCTTGGAGGGTGCCATGAAGTAAGCAGGTTTCTCTGACCCAGCTGCCCTCTTGCCATCCACAGGGAGAGGTTCCCCTGCAGCCAAGTGCCCGTGTGTCTATGTCTGAGAAGAATGGGGTACAAGTTCTGGAAATCCACGAGGTCAGCCGCGATGATGTGGGCGTGTACACATGCCTGGTGGTGAATGGGTCAGGGAAGGCCTCCATGTCGGCCGAACTTTCTATCCAAGGTATCAAGTGGTGGGGGGCTCTTACAGGATGCCCCTGCCTGGCTTCTATACCCTGCTGTTCATTACAGGAACATGTTCCACTGATCCACTCCCCTCCCCGAGCGTTCCTCCTGGGCCAGGATCTCGAACCCATGTCCCGGCACGGTGCCCCACACCTGTGTCTTCAGTGTCTTTTTTCTCACTCACATTCCTTTTTGTACCTCTGATTGCCACCAGAAGAGTGGACATTCCAAATACCTTGCCATGACCCCAAATTTAACCTGCCTAAAATTTAACTTATCATCCTCTCTGTCCTTCCCCTCGGGCGTTCCCTCAACTTTAAACTCTTTCTACTGCAGGATTCTGCTTTTCCTCTGCATCTGGACCAGACGTTCAGCATCTCCTTTGACCTTTGCCTCCTCCTTCCTGTAGGCATCCAGCCCTGTCAGTTCTTCCCTGGAAATCTCTTTGAATCTGTCTCCTCTTTACATTCCCCTTGGTTCTGCCAAGTCCAGCCTGTGGAAGCAGCAGTATGGGTAGGGAAGGGGGTTGACATCGCTCTATCGAGCGGGAACCTTGAGCAAGGTGGGAGGGAAACAACCTTCACTCTCCTCCCCCTTTCTTACCTTTCTTTCTCCCATGATTTTTTTCTTCCACATTCCCTTCTCTTTTCAGAAACTGTTCCTCCTTACTCTCTTTACCACTGTTGCCTGGAGTGTTTTTCATAACCCAAAGCGTTTTGTTCTGTGTTGTGACACAGGCCATATATATGGATATAAACATATTGTTTCCGTTAAAACAGTCCTAAGTTGTACCACACACAGTACCCTGGTATTCTCTGTTTCATTCTACACCACCGAAAGTCCTGGTCTGGACCCAGGAATGAGACTTCACAGCTCACCGTGGGATCGGACCCGCTGTTAGGCATTAAGAAGAATGGTCAAGCCACACCCCTGACTTGCCCTAGCTCTGAATTAAAGAACTTCTCCCTTCCCAAGTACTTAATGACAAAATGATATGCTGCCTGGGATGTGTTTTAAAATAACTCCCAGAAGAAGCTGCTCTGAAATCCAAAACAAAAAGGAATAAAAAAGACAGGCTAAATGGTGCTATTTCCTTAGTCTGAGTGATGGCTTTCAGAGTTGGTTATATCCTCTCTACTATTGTACATTTTGAAATTTTCCATAATAAAATCTTTAAAAATGATGCATCAGGAAAAATATATGTGTATATAGTATTTTTTTTCTTTGAAGAACTGAATCCAATTACACTTTCTCTGTACATTTTTAAAGCAGGTATTTGTCAAAACAGATCGTTTGGGAAGGTTTGTTTTTGAGGGCCACAAGTAACTTAAACTGTTTGGGTTTGAAATTTTCAGATGTTTATTTTGGTTTGTCCCTCAATTGGTTTCCTTCTGTGGCCGATGAATGGGACACGTCCCATGGCACAAGGGTATGGTCACCGAGACTTCCAGAGAAGGCCCAGGGCAGCCGTGGAGGCCTCGACGGTGTCTTAGAGCTGGAGATCTGACCAGCTCCCAGCTCATCCGGTTAATCCAAGCGGTTCAGCACCAGGGATGCAGAGGGAAGGTGGGAGGAGTGTAGATGGGGGCCAGGCAGATGCTGGGGAGGTGAGTACTCCCTAAGAAATGAAAACCAGTGCTGTCTTATCATTGTCTCTTCTTGGTACATAAGATAGTCCACTAACAGTCTCCTCTTCTCCCTTCTTCCAGGTTTGGACAATGCCAATAGGTATGCCTAGGCTTTGTCATCACTGTTTCCATCTTGACATGCCCTGCAAGAAAAGAGAGGTTGTAACGGAGAAATGCCCTGAGTTTCTGAGTCCCTGCATAGGAGGGAGGGCTGACAGTCGGGCTCTTGTTAGGCTTGGTTTTGTTCTCCTGCCGTGGTAGGCCACACAGGCTTTGGTGCAGGCTCGCCAGCACAGCGAGACTCGAAGACACAGTTAAGTCCCGGTTAGCTGTCACTAGGGAGGGCGCTGGCTAGACACCTGGCTAGACGCCAGGTCCGAGGGGTGGGTAGATGCCTGGCAGAGGGAAAGGGCTTTTGGCAGAGCTGCCCGAAGCCAGAGTTACAAGCTGCGGCAGGTCCAAGGCAGAGGAAGGAGGTTAGAGGGTCGCAGAAACCCTTCCTGATTGCTTGATGTTTGAGTTCAGGCCCTTGCAGGAGAATATTAGCCAGGCGAGGAAAAGCTCAGGGAGGGTGTTCCCAGCAGGACAGTAGCATGTGTGAAAGTGGGGAGATGAGAGCCAGGGGGGCCCCCCAGGGGCCCCAGAAGAACATCGGTGTGGCAGCAGCCTGGCAGGCCGTGGAGATAGTCTGGTGAGGTCCAAGAGGCTCACTCAGGGCATCCTTGCGGGCTCCGTTGAGAAGCTCGGTCTTATTCTCACTGCAGCGAAGGTCAGCTGTGCTGCCATGCAGGCCGTGGATCAGAGGGCAGCCGGGACCAGGGTGAGGCGGTTGCATAGTGGAAACTGGGGTGGTGCTCAGGGGTTGGGGGGAGAATAAAGGCAGACTGGAGAAATGCAGATAGAACAGGCTCTGGATTGAGCTGAGGGCCAAGGAAATGGCAGGAATGGTGGCTTGCCCTTTGCCTTGGGAAGCTGAGAAAGCTGCAGAGAGAGACTTTTGCTCCTGCTGTCTTCATTCATGGGCTTTTATGATCCCTGGAATCCATGCTTGTGATGGGTAATGCTTGTGAGTTACCAGATAACCATTCTCTTTCCCCTTACTCTTTCCCATTGCCCTTCCCAACCACCACCAAACAGGTCACTGGTGAGAGGAACAAAGGCACCCAGTTCAGATATCAGGAAGGAAGTGACCAATGGAACCACACAGGGGACGAAAGTGGACAGCCTGGAGTCTGCCGCCGAAAGAAGGAACTGCTCCAGCGCCCAGAGGGGGAGCTCCCTGACCTGGGCCCCAAGTAGCCAGCCTCAGCCCCTGCAGGAGTCCCAGCCAGAGCTGTCCGAGGACTCATCCAGGAAGGCCCTGAGGAGCCCCATCTTACAGAAGACTTCTAGTACCATCACCCTGCAGGCTGCAAAAGTCCAGCCGGAACCCAGAGCACTGATCTCGAGCACCCTCTCGTCTTCTGGAGAAGAGAGGGAGTGGCCAGCTGCACCCCACCAAGCCACTCACCCTACCAGGCAGACTGGTCTGGGAAGCCAGGAGGTGGTGAGCAAGGTTGCTACCAGGAAAATCCCCGTAGAGAGCCAGAGGGACTCCACCTTCCCCAAATTTGAGAGCAAGCCCCAAAGCCAGGAAATCAGTGAAGATCAGACAGTCAAGTTCAGATGTGAGGGTGAGTAGAGCTAAGGAAGGTCAAAGTCCCACCTTGCCCCACCAGTGTAGCCCCTGGGAGGTCACTCCCTCCATCAGCCTGCAGTGGTATCTGCCCAGCCCCTTGGACTAGAACCCAGCCCACCCAGAAGCCACCTTATAAGAAGGACTCAGTCTAGTAACATACCTTGTTCTGCAGGAACACTGAGCAGTAGCCCACTGTTCATTGTTGGATATGGCATCGGCCCTGTGTCCTAATTCTTAACCACCCTAGAGGGGAAAACTCATCATCACTATCACCATCAAAAAACAAACCACAGGGGCTCCTGCTCTTTCCTCCCTTCTGCTGGCTTTGGCTGATCTGGAGACCTGACTTGTCGCCCTACATCCCTCCTCCCCACAGACCCTGCCTCCTTCTTGAGACGTTTACTCATGCACAGTGCAGGGGGAGGGGTAAGAGAGACTATTCAGGGGGAGGGCGGCTCACACCAGAATGAGCTTCTCCCTTGGGTCCAGCATCCCACCTACCCCACAAGCACAGTGCACTCTCAGGGAGCCTCACGTGCTTCACTTCGCCCTGTAGTTTCAGGGACCCCAAAACCTGAAGTGACCTGGTTCTTGGAAGGTGCCCCCGTGAGGAGACGAGAAGGCATGGTTGAGATGTATGAAGAAGGTGGATGCCATTACCTCTGCCTGCTGAGAGCACGGCCCAGGGACAGTGGGAGCTATAGCTGCACGGCCTCCAATGTCCGGGGCCAGGTGTCCTGTGGTTGGAACCTCCTGGTGAAACGTGAGTACAAGTCTCTAGTCACCCTGGGTTCTCTCTAGGGGGGCCATCCATGCAGGAGTGTCGCCTCTTTCTGCCCCCACACAGGGTGTACAAGCCCATAAAAAAGCATCATCCCCACCCACATGCTAAGCCCAAAGTCCTTGCTCCAGGACAGGTGACTCCTGACAGGGAGTTCACATCAGAGTCACCTCAGAATAAGCATGCGCAGGCCTGGCGACAGCTTCCTTTTCTGGGCCCTTCAGCTGTCCAGGGAGAGCCATGACTCACTTTTCTAACCACAGAGAATCAAACATTCACTAAATATACGCGTTGAGAGTCATATGAGATGATGTGGGATCCCGCTTCTTTTATGTTTATTGTAATAGCTGTTTATGAAAGTTGTGCTGTTCCTTGTGGGGATTTAAACACAACACAGTTTTATGACTCAGAAATAAATGATGTTTTAATGTTTTTAAAACAAAATCGACATTGTGCTGTTTGTATACTGCTTTCTGTTCTACCTTGCTCATGTTACATGAGCATTGTTCTATAGATTTCTTTCTAGATCATTTAATATTATTAAAAAACATGATTTTCATGGCCATATAATGTTTCCTAAAATAGTGTATCTGATGCAGCCATCAAAAGAAATGAAATCTTGCCATTTGCGATGACGTGGATGGAACTGGAGGGTATCATGCTTAGCGAAATAAGTCAAGCAGAGAAAGACAACTATCATATGATCTCCCTGATATGAGGAAGTGGAGATGCAACATGGGGGGTTAAGGGGGTAGGAGAAGAATCAATGAAACAAGATGGGATTGGGAGGGAGACAAACCATAAGTGACACTTAATCTCACAAACTGAGGGTTGCTGGGGGGGCTGCTGGGAGAAGGGGGTGGGGTTATGGACATTGAGGAGGTATGTGCTATGGTGAGTGCTGTGAAGTGTGTAAACCTGGCGATTCACAGACCTGTACCCCTGGGGATAAAAATATATGTTTATAAAAAAAATTAAAAGATAATTTTAAAAAAAGAATATTGTATCTGATTACACTTGCTCTTACTACTAAAGATTTTGATTGTTTCCATTTTTTCACTATTGTAACAAAATTGTGATAAATATCTTTGTACCCATCTATCTCTCTACAAAATTTCCTTCTTATTTTAAATGCCATTCAGGGACCCTTGACCCATCGAGGAACATATTAAACTACAAGGAGAGAGTCAGCAAATTTCAGGCTTTTAGAAGTTCAACGGATAAATAACCGTTGCCTGTTTTTTTAAACAAATAAATTGCAAGAAAAAGAGAAAAGGAGGGACAACCAACAGGAAACTTAGGTGAAAAGATACGTAAAAGATATCAGTAATCACAATCCATGGACTTTGTGTGGCTCCTGATAGAGACACCTTTTAAAACTTTGTCTAATGAGAACACCAGGAAAATTTGAGCATTCACAAGGTATTTGATAGAATGGAATTAGTGCCATTTTTAAGATAAGATTGCAGTCTTTTGGTTTTTTTTTTAATGCCTGTGTATTTTAGAGATATAAAATGAGTTACTTACTAGTGGAAATGATAGATGATATTTGCTTCCAAAATAATCCGTGTGTAGTGGGAGCTGGTGGGAGTACAAATGAAATGAGAGGGGCCATGAGTTGATAATCATTACATTTGAGAAACAAGTATATGGTAATCCACAGTACTGCTGTCTTTCCTAGTGTATATATTTGAAATTTGCAATAATAGACTTTTCCGAAAAAAGGAAGGAGAAGAACTTAGTGGTTCATCCCTACAGTGGGATTCCATGCAGCCAGTAAAACGAATATTGCTGACCTACGGACTCTGATGGTGAAACATGTCCAAGATGCTAGGATGGGAGAAGAGCCAAGCGCAGAGCTGTAGGTGTCATATGTATTTGCATAAAAGGAAGAGAATCTGTGTAGATATGTGCAAAGAGATGCCTATGCATACATTAAACATTTCTGGAAGGGTCCACACGTTGCCTCAAGGAAAGGAAACTGGGGATGCTTAGGAAGAGGTGGGGAGTAGTCTTACTTCTCACCACATGGGTATTGTTGATTTACTTCTTTTTTTTTTTTAAGATTTTATTTATTTATTTGACAGAGATCACAAATAGGCAGAGAGGCAGGCAGAGAGAGAGAGAGAGAGAGAGAGGAAGGGAAACAGGCTCCCTACCGAGCAGAGAGCCTGATGTGGGGCTTGATCCATCGAGGTCTGGGATCATGACCTGAGCCAAAGGCAGAGGTTTTAACCCACTGAGCCACCCAGGTGCCCCGTTGATTTACTTCTTAATTGGCATTTTCACTCTGTCCATGAATTTCTTCTTAAGAAAGAGTCTCCATTCCATTTGGAGGTGGGAATGCCTGTAGGGTTCACAAGTCCAAGAGCCTGAGCCTCCTCAGCTGAGGCTCTGTGCAGGGGATGGACCTGCGGCATCATGTCCAGCAAAGGCTAAAAACCCACATGTTGGAGTGGCCGCTATGATTACGAAATGGAAGCTGTGCATTGAGACTATACTTGCAGCAAGTTTAGGGTGAAAGAGAATGTGGTCTTCAAAGCTCCCACAGAACCTGGGACGAACAGGGAGGGAATTACGCATGCCGCCAAGCCAGCTCTTCTTACCAACAGTCAGCTGTTGGTTTTTGAATGCATGCCCTTCAGAATGTTGTGAGCCTTTGGTTAATTTCCGGAGTTCTGAAAAAGTGGATTTTGACTCTTTTGGCCAGTGTTCTTGTTGCTTGTGTGGAGGAGCGGATTTTCGGGAGCCCTTACTCTGCCCTTGCAAAAAAGTGCTTCTGGACTCCCTCTCCCTTTGGAGACACTGAGTATTCTAAAACCTTTCTGGACAACTTCACCAAGAAGTCCCCTGATGTGTGTTCTTTCCGCTTCTCTGGCATTACCTTCTTTCTCTGTTTTCTCCTGTTACCACATAAAACTCTGTCTCCCTTACCAGGACTTCTCTGTCCATCCCTTCCCCGCTCCCCAGAAATCTTACTTAATGATGATTCACTCTCCCACCATTTCTTCCGTCTGTCCCCCTGCCCGCATGCAGCGGCCTCTCCCTTCTCCCTGCAAGCATGCTCTGGTAAAAAAGGAAAGAAAATCTGCTTTTTGCTCAGTGGCTCCTTAAGCTCCCACTCCATCTCTCCACTGTCTTCCACCCCCAGACTCGTGGCAGGTCTTGTCTCCATGTGTAGCTTCTCCTTGATGGTAACAGCCAACACTCCACAAAAGCCTGCTCAGTGTGGCAGGCTTTGTGCTAAACGCTTTACCTCTGTTGTTCCATTTAGTTATTATCCTAGCAGTCCAAGGAGCTAATTATAGTCACACCCATTTTCCAGATGGGACTACTGAGCCGTGGTGAAGTTAAATGACTGGTCCAAAGTCACAGGCCTTGTAAAAGATGGCCTATTTCTAATCCATGTTGGCTTGACATGAAGTCCATGTTTTTTTCAATGGCTCCCAAAGGCCATTCCCTGTGAGGAATGTGACGCCGGCTGAGGAAAGGGATAGAGGTGGCCACACCTCTCGAGGTAGTCAGTCCATCCCTTCCCTTGGCACCAGACCCAATCAGATGCACCGTTATTCTGACTTAGTTGCTCTCCCACGGCCTACTTGCCCATAGGGGAGCTCTGGTGTGGAGGAGGGAGTCCAGAGACAGAGGTAGAGAGTCGGGTGTAAAGCCTGCCTTTGCTGGCCCGACTATGACAAACTACTAACCAGGTCTATAGAATGAGCCGAGGAAAACAATCTCATGGCACTGTCACAGTCTCATGTGGGAAGGTGCCTGGCATGTAGTAAGCCCTCATGTACCAGCTTTCGTCCTTAAACCCCTGCAATACAATATAGCTTACCACTCACCACTGCATGGAATAGCTTCTCCTGAGAGGCACAGGGGAGGCCTCTTCTAATCACCAAATCCCTTCCCCGTTCTCGGCTCCCAGCCACTTTGACATTTCTGCAGTATGTTCTGCTTGTGGAAGAAACCATCTATCCCTATTCCTCTTAGTTAAGCCCCACCCCCCCAATCTACAAAATGCTTCCCCAGTCCACCTGTTGAGGGCTTCTGGAAAGTTCTGCTCAATGGTTCTCAATTAAAATATGCCTCAGAGTCCTGAGGGAACTTAGGAATGCATTGTCCCAGGCCCCAGCAGTCCTGAGCCATTGGCTCAGGTTGGAAAACTAGGACACGTGTGAGTCTTTGTTGTTTGATCCAGTCCTGGGATTGGAAAAAATAACACTTTAAAATTGAAATATTCTCCCCAGTGGGCATGTTTGTCTCTGCAGTTACAAAGAGATTCTCAAGATTGTGCAGGTCCAGTGGCATGTGGTAAAGGAGAGAAGGGACGCTGGGGAGTAATGGGGGACCAGGAAAACAGGGAAGAAGGAGCTCTGTGGGTGCTCCAAGACAGGCGAGGAGGAGCCTGAGTCCCAGAGGAGGGGGCAGGCCCATGTCCTGAGCACTTGTGGACCTGGGCTGCTCTGTGGCCATGAATAAGCCACTGCTGGTTTCTCCGTCTCTGGCCCCAGGTCTCCACACCTGTGGTGCAGCCTGCCTCCGAGCATGCAGAGAGGTTAAGGCCAAGCCAGGCTCCTGAGAAAGCCCGGTGCCTGTGCCCGCCGGCTGTGGTCTGAGATGGCCCGTGTGTTCTCTGCCCTTGCAGGTCTGGCTGCACTGGAGGTAGCACCCTCGTTCTCCAGGGTCCTGAAGGACTGCACTGTCGTCGAGGGCCAGGACTTTGTGCTGCAGTGCTCAGTGCAGGGGACCCCGGTCCCCCAAATTACTTGGCTGCTCAATGGTGAGTTCCCCCTGCTCCAGCCCCCTGGGCCCTTTGGCCCTGCTTGCCTTCTCACTTGGCTTGGCATGAACCTGCAGGGTACAGGGAGCTCATGGGACCATGGAGTCTGCTATTGGCTGGCAGGGGATGCCGGGCAAGTTGCTATTCCTATCTGAGCCTTGAGCTCCTGCAGCATGGGAATAATGTCAACTACCTCCCAGGGTGGGGGCTGTGAAGGTGAATTAGATCCTTTATATGAAACAGCTAATGTACGTGGGTGCACAACCAACTTGGCCAGACTCACAGTAGGTCCTCAATAAATATTTGTTGAGTCAATAAGTAAGCAAATTAACAAATAAATGAACCATACTAGAAGTTACTCGTGGAAACTCACCTTTATTTATTTATTTATTTATTTTTATAAAATTTTATTTATTCCTTTGTCAGAGAGCGCACAAGCAGGGGCAGCTGCAGGCAGGGGGAGAAGCAGGCTCCCTGCTGAGCAAGGAGCCAGATATGGGACTCGATCCCAGGACCCTGGGATCATGACCTGAGCTGAAGGCAGCTCAAGGCAGCCCCCTCAACTGACTGAGCCACCCAGACATCCCTGAACCTTACCTTCTATTTAGTGGCAGTTGGTTTTGGGATTTGTAGACCAGCAATTCTTTTTAATGTTATAGTCCTAGAGATATTCCAACTTTTTTTGTTTTGTTTTTTTTTTTGCCAAGTAAGGTCTTCTGAAAAAATTTGCAGTCATATATTATCACTCTTCTCTTGGTAAAAAAAGCCTTTTGATTCCAAAAGTATGGGAGAACTCTAATTTTAGAACTGAGAACAGGGGCGCCTGGGTGGCTCAGTCTGTTGGGCATTTGCCTTTAGCTCAGGTCATGATCCTGGGTTCCTGGGATCAAGCGCCACATTGGGCTCCCCGCTTGGTGGGGAGCCTGCTTCTTCCTCTCCTTCTGCCTCTACTGCTCCCTCTGCTTGTGCTCTCTCACTCTCTCTGTCAAATAAATAAATAAAATCTTAAAGGAAACAAAACAGAACAAAACAAAACAAAAAAGAACTGAGAACAGTCCATCAAGTTGTTGATGTTGAATGGGGTCTGCTTTGGGAGCCCCTGCTTTGGGGATCCACAGGGAGGATGAAGGAAGAGCTCCCAGTCAGGAGACAAGGGCACTTAGCCTTCTCTGCCATCTAGGCTGGGGGACCTTGGACACCCCTCTTCACTCCCCGGACATCAGCCTCTTTATGGGTGAGGAGATGAGCTGAAACAGAATGTTTGGGACTCAGACCTCTCAGGGCTGATAGAACAGGCTCCTTTCGGACAGTGGCACCTGTCAGCTATGCACCAAATTGCTGCATACAATGTTTCTACACTATTGACGTGTTACTTGTGAACCTCCCTAGTTGGTATAGTTTGCTTAGGCTTTGCTAGAGATTATCTCTAGTCAGTGAGAAAAGGTGAATATAGTTTTCCCATGTGTCATATTCTTGGACAAATAAGTGACAATTGAAGTCACCCTTCCCTCCGCCCCTCGCTATGGACAGAGCTTCTATCGGATCCTGGAACTGACTACAAAGAGGCAGCCTCTTTGCAACTGGAACAGAACATGGACTTTAAGGACTAGTAATGCATCTGAGTAAGAGAGTTTCACTTCCCTCTGGCTCAGAATCCAGACCATGGGTCAAGAAACATTTTCCATAAAGCCAGATAGTAAGTATTTTCAGCTTTGCTGGCCATATTGTCTCTGTCACAACTACTCAGCTCTGCTGTTGTGGCAGCAGAAAAGCAGCCAGAAACAATATGTAGATGAATAAGTGTGACAGTGTTGCAATAAAACTTTATTTATGGACACTGAGATGTGAATTTCATACACTACTCACAGATCACGAAATATTTTCCTGTTGATTTTTTTTTCAACGATTTAAACTCTGTAACAACTATTCTTTGCTTTCAGGCTATACAGAAACAGGCTGCAGGTCAGATTTGACCCATGAGCAGTAGTTTGCGGACGCCTGGTCTGTACCCCTCAGGACCTGGAAAAGCCACCCTACCTTTTTATTTTTGGTCAATGTTGGCATTTCCACACCATTACCACTAGAGGGCGATCATGCTCAAGTTCTCTGGGCAGCTAACCAGTCTTCCCAGTCTCCTGGTGGGGAGAGTTATGTGGCTCTCAATTCTGAGTGCCCCGAGCCCGCAACTCCTTTCTGGAGCCACCATCCTATCCCATGTGTGTAGAGCCAAAGTGAGTTATGCTCCAGTAACAAAAGAGATCTCAAACACTTTGTTGGCACATTTCGACAGCAGAGACGCTTTGATAGATGTCATGGAATGTACTGATGTTCTCAAGGAAGACAGGTTGTAGAGTATCATTTCTTTTCACAAAAAGCCAAGAGCTTTGTGTGTTCAGTCCTCTCGGTCGCCCAATCCTGGCCCCTGCCTTTCCCCAGCTCCCAGCCCCACCTTTATGAAGGGCAAACTCTCTTCCTTCCCACTCTATGGCATGCTTGCTTGGCAGTCTCTGCAGACTGTCATGGAGACGCGAGGTGTTGCTATGTGCAGAAGAAAACATTGGACTGCAGGGAGAGGACTTCTTTCTGCACTTTCTCCTCCCCCCCCCCACTACCCACCCCCAGTTTTATGAAGTGCAAACCAGGACCCTGGGGTCTGACAGGGGAAGCAACTGACAGTTGCTTCCTATATGGTGAGCAGACACATTCCTGTTCTGAGGCCAGAATCTTCAGTGACGAGATTTTTTTTTCCCCTGGAAATAAAAGCTCACATCCTGGAATGATAAAGTCCCAGGGACGTATAGCATTAAGGAAACCACTGACGTTCATAGCATGCACTTCTATCTCCATGCAGGACTTTATGTGTCCTGAATAAAGGGCCTCTCATGGCAGGGACTCTGGAAAGAAGGGGCCAGAGTCATTTTTAGTTTCCCATATTTATCTTTTCCATGAACCCTAAAATGTACCAAAATGCACCGAATTGCAGCATCAGATTGAGGTCACACACTTGCTTTCTGATGAATATCTGTAGTGGGAAATGGACTCATTATTTCTGGAGACGTCTAAAAGGAGCCAGGAGCCTTCTGTTGTGCCTGAGGCTGGGCTCTGGGCCAGATGACCCTGTAAGCTTCTTTCCAGGCTCAGACTTCTGTGAAGTCCAGGCTATGGATGTTGGGGCTGTTCCTTTAAACAAAATGCACAGAACTATGCCCCCTTCCCTCCTGCATTTGCAGTGCTTCCAGAATCTCTCCCCACAGTCCTTCCAGCCCCAGCCTTGCTCCTGCGCCCCAACAATCACTGTCTCCTTCATCTCCCTCCCTAACACCTGGCTTCCTCTATCCCCTCATAGGGGATGGCCAAACACGTCGTCAGCCCAGTGGGTCTGAGCAAACATGGTTGACTTGACAGCTGCAGCCCCACATTGGGGAGCCTCTCCCACCCCCAGCCTGAGCCTTCCTGTGCTTCCCTCCACAGAGCAGCCCATCCAGTATGCTCACTCCTCCTGTGAGGCTGGCATGGCCGAGCTCCACATCCAGGACGCCCTGCCGGAAGATGACGGCATCTACACCTGTCTGGCCAAGAACACCGTGGGGCAGGTGTCCTGCAGCGCCCGGGTCACTGTCCATGGTAGGAGCCTCTGGGCGCCTCTCTAGAAGCACCTTTGATGCAGACACCTGCTTTGGAGAAAGAGCACCCTGCACCTGAAGGCAGGCAGGTGGAGGCAATGGCCTCTAGAGGTCCACAGTCACAAGGCAAAGGCCCCCTCCCCACCCCCTTACCCCAGTGGGGCTGAGGGAGGATGCAGTGGAAAGAGGCAACGGCTCCCTTGGCTCAAGATGCTTCCAGAGTGGTAAGAAGTCCCCTCACGTGGAAAGGTACCCCAGGAGGAGTACTCGCATACCCCCTTAGGATTCAGGGGGTCTCACAAGTGCTGCCTCCCTCACTAGGGGCTTCAAGAGGGTCCCAGGATGTTCCCCTTTTCCTTGGCCCTGCTCCTTCCCACCAGCCTAGGCTGGTTTTCATACATCAGCAGCCTGGTGTCCAGTAATCTGATTACCACGCTCATCCATTGATCCGCACCCAGCCCTTAGTCCCAGGAAGTTCCAGGGGAGTCACGGCACTTGAAACAGAACTGTCTGGGCTGTGGGGTCGGCAGGCATGGTGATGGTACCAGGGGAATGCTCCCCGGGGCCGGGGTGTCCAGGTAAGCCTGCTTCCCTACCTTTCCCCCCCTCCCAGGGCCTAGGCCCCTGCTCCCTAGCATACTGGCAGGAGACCATGTCTCTTCCCTCTGCCCCCCAGGGTTCAGCTCTTGGGGGGTGTGGGGTGGTGCTCCCTATAACGTGGGCAACTGCCTTCTGGGAGGACACACGACCTGGTTCCACCGAAAAGGGCAAGGAGGAAATCACGTGCTGGTTACTGCGTTAAATACTTTCTCATTTAGACCTCAGCAGGCCTGGGGAGGCCCACGCTCTCCTTTATTTTAGACCAAAGGGTCTGGAGGTCTCAAAAAGCTTATGCAGCTCCCCCAAGCACACAAGCTGGTAAAGTCAGACTGGGCTTCGAGACGCAGATCCTTGTGACTCCAAGCCTGTGCTCTGTCCTATTCCCTTTTCCAGGGTGTGCATTCACTGGCCCATGGGGACAGCCTGGGCCCTGTAGGCTGGGCAGCGTCACCCTATAAGGATTAGGGGTTGGTGCTCTGTGGGGCTCTTTGCCGAAAAGGGGCCCATTCCCAGGACTCCCCAATTTCTCTGAAGGGCGCTAGCATGGAGCCATCACCTGGCCTCTGCTTCCTTCCAGGAAGCCTGTCACACCCGTGAGGGAGCCTGATTCTGGCTACCCCCACCCCTGGAATCTGTCAGCTGGAATTCTGGCTTTGTCCTTACAGGTCTCCCTCCTTTCATGGCTCATTGAAGAGCCTCAGGAAATTGTGATAATGAAACAAAAAGAGATCTGAGCTTCATCTCTTGGGCCAGAGGAGAGACCCTCCCCTTCCCAACAGGGGGGCTCTCTTTGCAAGTCCACATGGCCTGCTCCAAAGCCTAGTAAGGGGCAAGAGGGCCAGAGTGACATCTGACGGATCTATTGCCCAAGACTCTCCCCACTGACTTCAGCCAGTGGCCTTGCTAATCCTGTGCCTGTCCCCACTTGCCTGGGTTTAGTTTGGATTAAAGAGACCCAGCTGAGCTAATAGTTCTTCTGGAGGTGGGGGTCCTTAGATGAAGGATCAAGGAGCCTTTGGGGCCATTCTCCTTGTCCCCAGGTCTGTGGGAGAAGTGGGGTCTGGGTGACAGCCCATGCACACATGTTTTAAAGCAGAAACAGGTCCCCAGCAAGAGCTCTGCCAAGAGTCTTTGGGGTTTGCTCTGAGAACAGCCCCGCGTGAGTGAGAACTCCCTCCCGGTGTGGGGATTTGCTGGCCTGTGAAGGCCAAACAGAGGCTCAGATACCATAAATGGTGAAGCAGGCTGAGAGACGTGGCCACGCGCGGGCTGCAGGGCTGGGCTGTCGGCACAGGAGCCAGGCGGGCTGAGCCTGGCACAGGGACACCCCTGGCTCCCTGCCCTGGGCGGTCAGGCAGCTCAAGGCCATGTCCTACCCCATCCTCAGCTGTGGAGTTTTTTCTTTACTGGCAGTTCCTGGAGCTCTAGGTCTCTGGGGGCATCTGAGGGGTTGGGGGACCACAGGAGAGACATTTGTTCCCACTGCACCGAGCGTGGTTCCAGCCTCTCCTTAGCTGCCCACGGCCTGACTTTTCTGTTAAGCCTCAGTGTGGCACAGCCACAGTCCCATCCTGGCCGGAGAGCTGACTGGCCTAGAGTGAATCCTGCTGCACCACTAGGTTGCCTGGCCACGGGGGCACTATTCGACCCTCAGGGCCTCTCTTTCCTCTTCCATGCAATGGGGACACTGATAGTCACAGTCCCCAGTACTGAGGATTGAGTTAATGAATACACGGAATGTCCTCAGAACAGAGGAAGGGCTCGATGTGTGCTGTTGCAATTTTGACCAACAGACTGCCCGCCAACCTTTACACACGGTAAAATCATTCAAAATGCCAAGTCTAAGCGGTTTTACAAAAGGACCAACTTTGCCACCGTGGGTGGGCGGCGGTTGTCTGTCCATCCGTGTGCCTGTTCGTTTGTTTTTAGGAAGGAGCAAGAATCCAGGAATTCTAGAGGGAGGGAGGCACCTGGCAGAGACACTAGAGCCTGAGGAGGACCCCATTCTAGGGACTCTGGCCACGAGAGGGCGCCCTTGCGATCAGCTTTCCGGGGAGGAGGCGGTTTCCAGGGCGGCTATGCTGCAGGCTTGCTCAGCCCCGAGCCCCGCATATGCTCGGCAGAACGCCAGGTGTGGGTGCTCTTTCTCACCTCGTTAGCCTTTTGCCAAGGTTTTGCAATCATCCAGAAATCGCTGGCCCAGCACTCTGATGTGATTTCTGCGGCCACTTTACCCAGCTTTCTCTGCCTCTTCTCTGCAACCCCTTTCTCCAAAATCTCCCTCTCTCCCCAGCAAATGTCCCTTCCTTTAGGAAGCCCTCCCCGGGAACCCCAGAATGAGTCCTCTCGCTGGCTAAACTTCCCCTATCATTGTGCTTATTTGCCAATAAATCTGTCCCTAAGCCCCTGCTTTGGGCCAGACATCATTCTGGGGAGGCCCCAGTGAGCAGGGCAGACACACTCTGCCTTCCAGGTGCATGCGTTCTGATGGGGAGACGCACCATTATCACCACCTAGTTTAGTCATGTACTGACGGAGAAAGGTGGAAGGGATCCTTCTGGAGGATGAGTGAGGAGCACATTGGGTAGTGAAGGAAGGCGCTAGGTGGAGGGGACTTTTGAGCATAAACTTCAGGGAGCTGGAGAAACAGGGCTCCAGGCAGGCGGGACAGCAGGTGCAAAGGGCCTAAAATTGGGAGCAAGGTCAGCCTATTTAAGGAACAGGCAGGTAAGCCAGGGTGGAGGGAGCAAAGTGAGAAGGAGTTCAGAAAGAGGGGCACCTCATGCAGGGCCTCTAGGGGTAAGGAGCCCACATTTTATTCTAACTGTGGGATTTCACTCTAATTGCTGGTTTGTCTTCCCTGCTAGACTGTAAGCTCCCTGCAGGCAGGGACCCTTTCTTAGTCATTATTGCCTGTGAATCGGGGCGGCCTCTGTGAGACGGTGTTCAGGGAATGCTTGAAAGCACACAGCAGTAGACGGCCTCTCTAGAAGTATGTCACTTTACCTCTTGACTTCCCTGGGGGCTCAGTGCTCATTGGAGTGTGCCAGAAACCCACCTGCTAGCTCTCAAGAGTCCCTCAACCAATATTCCTTCTCTCTTCCCTCCAGCCCAGGATTTAAAAAAAAAAAAAAAAAATTCCCCAATAGTTAGCCAGGCAATGAAAGCCTTTCCCCACCAACCCAACCTAAGAAGAACACTAAAGGATGATTAATCTAAATTCCTACAGAGCCTAGGAAGATCCGAGAAGGGAGTAAATATTTCAGCGTATTTGGACTGAGTCATTGGGATCAGGGGGAGACTTCCTCAGGCTAGAATACTTTAATTTATCTCCCCCTGGAGTATCTTTGTCAAGGCTAAAATTCTTAAGTGACTAGATTTACTAACTTGCTAACTGTGCCCATTTTGACTTTAGTGTTTCAGCTTAATGGTGTTTATTTAACTGAGGGCTTGCTGGGCCTCTTAAAGGCACCTAAGGACATAAAATGTGGGGAAGGTTTTAAAGAAACTGCTATCTAGAGTAAAAAGATGAAACTTAGAGCATCAGTAGAAGCCCAGTTCACTCTCAGGTTATTAACAGGTGCTGAGTGGGGCAGCACGGAGCCCTGACAGCCTCCCATGCCCACCTCTCTCCCAAACGAAGCTCGGGAATTTCAGATACTATGTAATCTGTCCAGTGGTGTCTCCCCTCCATAAACTCTCAAGCACTGGAAACATTTCTGATACTTACATTAAGCTAAAGAGAAATGTACTGAAGGAGGATAAACTTTGGTTTTAATTTTTTTTTGGTCTGTCTTCGAAGACCCTTAGCCTGTCCACACACATCTGTCCCAGAAATCTTTTAAATTCTAGAAAGGCAAGCAGATAAATGTTAAATTATTTTATAACCAATGTTTTCATTTAATGTAGTTTGAATACAGCAGAAATGGGGTCCTGCATCACAGGAAGATTTCTGAGTGTATGCGTGTCCATATCACAGAACTGAAGCCTCGGTTTACTAATTGGACAATAAGAGATGCAGAACTATCTAGTTGTCCAGCCCCCTGTTGGCCGAATCTGTCCTTTGCTTGCTTGGAGGCCTTGGTCAAGAACACCATCCAGAATAACAGCTTTGTGTCCCTAAAAGCAAAATGTGATCCACGCTATGACTGTATGATGGTATATGATGGTGGTTTCCAGGCCCTCCTTAGGAAGGAGCGCTGGGGGCTTTGGCTGCTGTACTTTTATGTTGAGCATTTGACTGTAACTTCTGAGTCACTCAGAAGGCTGTGGTGGCAGTGATTCCTGCTTCCCGTCCAGCACCCCTGCCATTACTGGTCAGAGATCTTTTGGGGACTGTCCTACGTCATTGTTTCTTTTTGTTCTCTCTTCGCACACTTCTATTCCCGTTTGCTTCTCAGGTTCTAGAGAAGTCAGTGGGAGGGGAGAAAAGCCAACAGACCAAAGCTCTTTTTATGATATAGAAGTAGAAGTTTTGCCGAATCACCAAGTAGGTTTATTTGGTTAGGAGAGACTTTTGTTGGAAGAGAAGTTGAGTACTAGGGATTTACACCTTGCATAAATGCCCTGCTCATAGCAAGGGGCTGGGTGAAGGTAAGCTTCCTTTGACGAGTCCTCTAGAGTCAATGGTCAACGTCATGGCATGTAGGGAAAGGAGGCTAGTCTCTGATCCCTGGACCGTGCTGGATTTTGAGCACAAATAAAGAAGGGAGGACTGTGCTTCCAGAGCTCCCCTTCAGATGGTGATTTACTGAATTTCCATACCCTAAGAGGGCTTGGAGTGAACCAGGTTGGCTGTTGGAATGGTATTTTGCATTGTAATGACTAAGCAAAAAAGCTCAGCAGTGGTTTCCAGCTGTGCCTTTGCAAGAGGTCTGCGTCTGTCCATGAGAGGCTTAAGGAGGGAGGGTGTTAGGAAGTAGGGGAGAGCCTTCCACAATCATTTTCATTTGGTGAATCCAGGGATGCAGGCAAGCTGCTACAGGACAGGGTCTGAGGCTCTAAGAGTGGGACTTAGTAAATGGCCCTGATGACAATAGGCAGGGGTCCTTCTATAGGGGAGAGTCCTGGGAGCAGGGGGGGCTCCTGGATGGTAGGATGTTTCCCACCAACACCCTCTGTTTATGTGTCTGTGTCATCTGTTTAAGCTCTTTCCCACAATTTCTTGTTCTAATCTGAAATAAGTTTTGAATGAGCTGGAAGCCTGCAGAGGGCCATTTTCAAGGCAAGCTACTCAAAGTGTAAACATGTGTATTTAATGAAAGCTCAGATCCGATCAGGGTGGCTGATAAAAGGAGACAGGTGGCGAGAATGCTTCTAAGGAGAAACCCCGAAGTGTTTTTCCTGCTAAACCCGTGGAAGGGGAAGGAAGCACCCAAAGGGAGGGTCACTGTAGTGTCGAAGGACGGCTGAGATCACGGCCAGCCCCTGGGACAGAGACTGTAGATGCCTCTTAATTTCAAGCCCGAGAGAAGCTAAAGCCTTCGTTCATATCTCCAGCTTTGAGAAATAGCTTATAAAAGTTATTGCATAGGAGCCTATGAGAATGGTAACAAAGTGTACCTGTTGGGTGGGTATTTAACTCTTTCTCTAATTAAGAGCTTTTCAGAAATGAAATACTGAGTTAATACCAGTTCATGTGACTGTTCTAAACCATCAGTGTTTTTAATGAGGAACGTTGTTTTGACAGAAAACAACTAATGGTTTAGAAAAGCTGACTTGTCAATTATTTCATTCCCATCACAAGTCCCCTTGTGAATGACCTCCACTTCACAGGTGGAGAGCTGCCCACCGCATCAGGCCTACAGCTACTCCGGCCCCGCTGGGTCTCAGGGACACTGACAGGTTCTCCGTTTGCTGCTTCTGCCTCCCCAGAGCAAGAAGTTAATGTGGGGGTTTTCAGAAACCGTTTCTGATGATTTAAAACAGAGCAAAAGTGGCCAAGGAGAAAGACATCAGAGGGTCAGTGGGGGGCTGGGGAGGGTCCTTCCTTTTCCCTCCATCTGCCCCCTCTCTGCCCCACCCTCTCTGCTGTTCCTCCCCCTTCTCCAGTCCCGTCACCAGCTTTACTGGATATGGCATCATTCTTGTTGTCGGCAAACTGCTTCTAAGTATTCTTGATCTCAGGTCTTGTCTTTCCTTGGAGGGCAGGCTTGGTCTGTTCCCTTTCTCTCCATGTGGAACAGGGCACCCAGTAGCTAGCTACTCCGTTAAATGACAGAGTGAGTCTGTGAGTGACTACGGAGTCACTGGCCAGGGGACTGCGTACCGGCGCCCCAGGTGAGTTCACATTCCATCTTTATTTCTAGGCGGGTACATCACAGGAGCTTGGCCCTTCCTGGATCCCAGACAGCAGGTTCTCTCCAGGCTTGGTCTCGGCAGAGTGGCAGGAAGCACAGCTGTGAGGAAACCTGGGGTATATTTAGTCTGGCCCCATTTGAGCAGAGACGTCTGTCTCTGGGTCCTGGGGACCCCTCCCTTGCCACCTGTGTGCCATAGCCTCCCCAGATGAAGGCAGCTCCCAGTGGTAGTTCCCTGGGCCACTGGGGACCTCTTGCCTCAGACTCGGCCCCCCACCCCCGGCTTCAGACCAGGACTATGCCAGACAACCTCCAAAGCTGAAGCCCAGAGGTGCAGCTTTCTAGGGGCACTGGCGAGTCTGGGCATGGACAAACAGTGAGTGAGAGCTCCCACGGGAATCTGGGTGGCTGCCCTTTGTTCTCAGGACAGCAGAGGAGTGTGTCCAGACCAAGCCCCTGGAGGTCACATCAGCCCTGGGATCTTAGCACAGGCCTGCTCCCTTCTCTGAGCCTCAGAGAAGTGGAGATACAACCTGCCTTACCTCTGCGGATGTTGAGGATAACGCTGAATGGGCTGAGAGCATCCTTCAGAATCTTAAAGTGCCAGACCCTGCAAGGCATTGTTGTGACGATGTCCCCTTGTTGGCGGCTGCTCTATGTCCTTCCAGAGTTGTCTGGTTCAACAGCAATGTCCTGGTTTGGAGGATGGCTCTCATCGTAGGTACGGCCGCGTTGAGTGCACCCAACCAAAAAAGGTCAGTTGGGTTAGGAAAGGCAAAAAAAAACCATGAATTTTTATACTTCTTATGTGTCAGACATTGTTCTAGCTGCCTTACATAGGTAGCTGCTTTGAATCTAACAACCCTCCGGTATTTATCATGCATTATAGTGATGGTGTAGATAGACGTTACACTTATCAACATGGTAGCATCCAGACCCGATAGACTGTGGGTTGGAAAGCTTGCGTCATGTCAGACAGCCAGAGCTCCAAATTCAGAGCACCACCTTCCATCTGTCTTCTGGTTTCCTCCAAGTCTCTCCAAGAGTGAGCAGGAGCGGACACCATAGTGCATAGGCTACAGATGAGACACAGTAATTTGTTCGGCTTTGAAATTCAGTGCAGTCCACACATCTTTCCCTTTCCACTGGCTAGGCCTTGCTCTGCGTTAGCTGTCCTCCCCTGACAAGAGTCTAGGTTGTGGGTCAGCAGATAAGATCTCTGCTCTTGTCGGGAGTTTGCCGCCGGAGAAGCGTAGTTCCCATGCAAGAGATGGTCTCCAGGACATCTGGGCCTTCCCGTCAGAAGGCTCTAGGTCTGCCTATGACGCCCTGTGACCTCATGCAGGTCACTTCACCTGCGCATGCTATGGCCTCTCAGGAGAGTGGGTGGTAGGAGCGGGACTAGGGTCTCAGGATGCTAGTGAGGGCTGCTTATCTCAGGCCACTTCCAGAAAACTGCTTTTCTCATGGCTCATGGCTCCGTAATCCCAGTGCAAAGTGTGTTTGTGGGAGGGCTGGTTGGTTTCTCACCCGGTGAAGAATTTGGGGTGGTTGAATGCTAGGCATGACTCAGCCATTCCCTAGCCAGGACTCTGTCACACTGATCCCACGCGACCCAGTCTGTAGGTCTGAGGTCAGATTCATTCTGCCCCCTTGCTTCCAATCATTTCCCTTTACCCTCCTTCCAGGCCTGGGGTGTGGGGAACACAGGGCAGGTCTGGGACCATGGTGCCATGGGACTCCATGTCTCCCAGGCCGGGCACCCACGGAGCAGTCCTCCCATTCATCTGTCTCCTGGAGGGGTTGCCACCGGGTTGTTCTCAAATTATTTTACATATATCCCAGGAGAGTTTTAAGCTATGCATCTGTATTCCTAACAGTATTTACCTCGGGTCATGTAAAAACAAAACAAGTCTGCAGTCCTTGGGTGAGGGCCCCATCTCTGTTTGCAGCTTATAACCCACAGTAATGCCGCCCAGGCAGGTAAGACTGAGTCAGTGCCTGTGCCAGCTTCACACAGAAGGTCTCAGTGGTGTTGAGTAGACCCACAAAGTGTGTTCACATGTTCTCTCTTTAAAGCTCCCAAAGCCCAGAGATTATATTGTTATTACCCTAAACACAGGTGAGGCCCTTGAGTTTAAGACAGAGGCAGTGACTTGCCCAGGGCCAGATCTGAGAGATGGTAGGGGCCACGGAGGTGCGCCAGCAGCTCAAAGGAGTGTTTGATGTTCCTGCAGCACATAGGAACATAGGAATGCCCGTCTATGTGGACCTCTAAAACTGGGGACTGGCTGAGGTAACAGAGGAGCAGGAACAGGGCGGGGGAGGGGGTGGATCTAGAAGAGCAGAAACATTCTGTCCTCAAGTCTTAGTCCGTGCAGGACAGGAAATTTCTCAACTCTCCTGAGGCATCCTGCTTTCCTGGCCGCTGCAGCCTAGGCAGAGTAAGGAGATGTCTGCACTTCCGGTTCTGGGCCTCCCCGAGCCCACTCCCAGGGCCTCGGGTCAAGGGCATGTCTGTGTAGCTGTCCCTCTGACAGAGGCAGGGATGCTGGGGGCTGGGGCGGAGGCAGCACCAGGACCTGAGTGCACATCCCTGGTCTCGGACTCTGGGTTTACCCTGTCTCCGTGCCCTTCACAATGCACTTGCCTCTGGGGACAGTTCCCTCCAGCATCCTGAGCCTTCTCAGCATCTCCCATCCTCACTCCCGGAGGCTGCACCCGGAGAGCTCTGCAGTGGGCCCTGTTTTGTTTTTTAGTGCCAAAAGACAGAAACTCAGTGGCAAATGTGGAGTTTGATTTTTCTCAGGTGTATAAAGCACAGTGGAGATGTATCCCCATGGCTGCTGGCTTTCCAGAAATTTGGTCTATGTGGCCCTTGCTAATAAGAACCCAAAATACCAGAGTCCCTTTCCCCCAAAACTTAGAGTTTAAGTTAGAGATATCGTTAGAGGAGATTAAGAGGAAAGCCGTCTCCCTCCCTACCCCTGCCAAAACACAAAAACAAAAAAGCTCCAGAATGATTAAAGGTCAAAGCCACTCGGCTCCCAGGGCAAAGGGCAAGATCAGAGACTGATTAGCCACGAGCTCGTCCTGCACCAGGGCCATCCTGCGTGGGTGATGCTAGCTCAGCCACTCTGCTGCCCCTTCCCCCCCCTCCGGCTCACACAAGGCAGGTCCAGGCCCAGCCTGGGGGGCATTCCAAGAACAACAGAAAGCCTATTTGTAACCCCACCTCCCTGGAGAACTGAAACAGGTGAGTGGGTCAACACTGAACCCAGAGAATTGTTCTAGCTTTTGTCTCAGACTAGCTGGTTTACTTCCACCTTCCCTCTGAGATTTTCTTTCCCCAGTTTTCACTAAGATCCTGTTGATGTACAACAAACTGCGTATATTCATGGTGTTTAATTTGAAATCTTCACCCATGAAAACTTCACCCAATTTTAAGAAATGAACTTTTCCATCAACCTCAAATGCTTCCTGGTGCCCCTTTACAATCCTTCCCCATAAACCCCAGGCAACCGCAGATCTGCTTGCCCGGTTGCCCTCCCTAGGTTTTGCATTTTGTAGAATTTTATATAAATGGAATCATCCAGTATGTGCTCTTCCTTTGGCTTCTTTTGTTCAGGGTCATTTTTGTGATTTCTCTGTTGTAGTGTCTCATGTTAGTCTGTTTCTTTTTATTGCCGAGTCCTATCCCACTGCATAAATATGGCTCAATCTCCTCACTCGTCAATGGCCACTCAAGTTGTTTCCAGTTTGGGGCCGTCAGAAATAAGGCTGCTATGAACATTTGTGTACAAGTCTTTGTATGGATACATGCAAAGAAATCCTTCTACCCCTGTGCAGATACCCAGGGGTAGAAGGATTGGATCATATGGTAAATGCATGTTTAACTTTTTAAGAAAGTGCCATGCTGATTTTAGAAGGGTGTGTCCCGTGCGCGGGAGGGCAGCGTGGGAGAGGTCCTGGCGCTCCACATCCTCACCCACACCAGGGCTAGGGGTGGCCAGTCTTTTTAATTTGAGTCCCTCTCGTGAGTGTGGTATCTTTTGGCTTTCTTGAGGGAACTAAAATCTTATGGAAGGGTGTGTAGTCTCACATGGCCATAGGAAATGACAAGGAAGCTCTTCGCTCTGGTTTATGAGAGGCAACAAGATACGCAGGTAAATGAAAAAATAAGATGACCATCAGTGCATAGAGTGCACTATTGTTTCTATAAGAGAAGAAAATGGAAGAATATGCCTATTTGCTTGTGTGTATTATATCTGTAGACCATCTCTGGCAAGATGAACCAGAAACTGAAAATAGGTTGCCTCTGGGGAGAGGAGCCTGATGGTCACAGGTCAGGGGTGGGTGGAAGAGAGACTACACACGCTCTCTAGTACTTTTAAAATTTGGTGCCATGGGAGCGTAGCATGTATTTAAAAAGGTGAGTGAAGTTTAAAAAAAAAATCTCCTAAGGTGGCAGGTTTTGAAACTCTCCAGAGGAAGCAGAGCCTTGGCTAGGCTTGGCCCTGCAGAAGCCCCTCCTCTCCCTGTTCCCAGGCACAGGCACCGGCACACCAAGCAGAGAAAGGGGCTCACTGCCTTCCTATGACCTCCAGTCCCTCTCCACATGTCCCACCTGTTAGCATCTTCCTTCTCTGGTGGAAGCCCGAGCCTCGACATAGTTGATTGCCCGGCAGTCATCAGGTCCGTGTTTGTCGAATGAATAAATGACTGTTCACCCCCCCCCCCACTCTGTTGTCTGCTGCACAGAAAAGAAGAGTGACAGGAAGAGCGGGTCCCTCCTGCCCACAGCTCCCAGCAAGCCTGTCGCACCGGTATTCCTGCAGGGCCTCTCCGACCTCAAAGTCATGGATGGAAGCCACGTCACCATGACAGTCCAGGTGTCAGGTCTGTCTTTGCATCTCTCTCCTTGGGGTTGATGTGAAAACGGGTATGGTTGCCGTGTACACATTGCTCTCCCACATTCTGCTCAGATCATCCCCCAACCAGAAAGTCAGCAGCACAGGACTCTCAGTGGAGCCTGCTGGTCCCTCTTTTTTGCTTCCTCTGGGCAGGATTTTCCAGATTCAAGGTTAATTCAAGGTGGTCCAGAGGAAGATGACCACAGCTAGTGGGGTGGTGATTAGTGGGGAAACATAATGGGGTCACCTTAGCTGGAAGATTTTGAACACTGGTCCAAAACCAGCTGATGTAAGAACTTCCCAGATCTTAGAAGATACCCTATTGCTCTGCTCAAGTTTAAAGTGAGAAGATAGAGAAGAGGTCCTTCTAAAACCACCAGGTGACAAGAGCATGTTGACCACCAGCTCAGTGTGAGCTGTCTCAGTTCCCACTAGAGGCCAGCAAAAGAAGCCCGGGGACTCTGCTGGCACAGACTTACTAAACCAGCTTGTGCCCAAGCATATCCAGAGTGTCCTATTCATTGCTGACTACTGATCAGTCTGGAGGCCGCTCTCCTGGGCTTTAGTTCATCCTGAGCTGCAGAAATAATAAAGATGAGCAGTGGGGAAATCAATGGGCTTCCCCTTTCAGGATCCGCATGCACCCCCACACACACCTGCAGGCCTGAGGCACCCCCATGACAGTCCCAGGCTGAGGCCTGGCTGCCTCCCCTGTCCATACTCCTCAAACTGACAGAAAGCAGAGGCGCTCTGCTCCTGGGCTCCCTATCCATGCTGGCTACCCCATCAGAGGTGACCCCACTCTCTCTGTGCTCGAGAGAGAGCCCGACACCACACAGCCTCCATCCTCCTCAGGAAGCGGAGTGCAATGCTACCGCAGGGGCAGCTCTCTCCGGTGGCCATTGTTTTATGTTCCCCACCCCAAACTGCTAGAATCTACCCAGGAGAGCAGACAGATAAAACCTGAAAACGCTCTCCACCCTGAGCTGTGTTTGCAAACTTGGGTGAGCTGGCGCCCATGACCGCCCTCAGACGCAACCTTTGTATGGTGGCAAAATGAGATGCTAAGTGACTTTTCCTCCTGGTGACAATTGACAGAGAAGGGACAAGGAGTTCGCTGTGGCATTGCCTGGAGGTGTGTGTGTGTGCTGTGTGGGGTGGAGCAGAGCAGGGAGCGTTTGCACTTCACACCCAGAGAGCCAGTTACCGTATTCCCGAGCAGCTTGAGTTTTGATATTTTTTCACTTCCCGTCCTTTCTGGTTTCCGCAAATCTGCTGTTAAATAATTATCATGAATATGCATTGAACACTTTCCTTGTGCCAGATGCTCTTCTGATCTGCTAAAGGTTTTATTTATTTATTTATTTATTTATTTATTTATGTTGGTGGAGCAGAGGGCGAGGGAGCAGACTCGCACTTAGCATAGAGCCTGATGTAGGGCTTGATCTCACGACCCTGAGATCCTGACCCGACCCAACAATCAAAAGTTGGACATTTAACCAACTGAGCCACCCAGGCATCCCTCCATTCTGCTATTCTAGTGGGCTGTTCTGGGGGACTGTATTCTTTTACTCAATCCTCCCAACAAACCTATGTAGAAGATAGGGTTAGATTGTTTTGCGGATGGGGACACTGAGGCATAGAGAGATTTGTATTTCGTACAGCGTCACACTATTAAGGGCAAAGTTGCTCCGTGTCCCAGGGAACCCACCTCCTGCTGGGTCTGCCTGCCCTGTCTCCCCTCCAGGGAACCCACCCCCTGAGGTCATCTGGCTTCACGATGGGAATGAGATCCAGGAGTCAGAAGACTTCCACTTTGAGCAGAGAGGCACTCAGCACAGCCTCTGTATCCAGGAAGTGTTCCCAGAGGACACAGGCACATATACCTGTGAAGCCTGGAACAGTGTCGGAGAGGTCCGCACCCAGGCGGTGCTCATGGTGCAAGGTGAGGCTGCGGGGCTGTCGGGGGTGGGGGCAGGTGGGGGTGGGAAAGCGGTGGTGCTGCCATAGCAGGCCAGGCCATCCAAAAGCACCCTGGAGGTTAGGTAACCATGTGAGCTTACTTGGTTTCCCCCACGGCCCCTGTGCTCCTCTGGTCCCATTCCAGCCCCCAGGGCCAGCTCCCCAGCTCCATCTCAGGCCCCAGTTGAGTAGCACCGCTGTGTCCTGGAGCCTTCTGAAGTCCTTGCCCTCTCTGGGTCATTGGTGACGAGCTGCATAGAGTGCTAGGAGAGAAATCTTATGATATACTTAACAGTTAGGGAGTGAGAGTTTTTTTCCCCCTTTATTGAAATATCATTAACATACAATGTTACATTAGCACAGTGATAGCTTTTGAGGTGAACTGTGGCCTCTTTGGGTCCTTGCCTTTAGAGAACCTGTATTTAAGAAGAGAGACCAGGAAAGGATACATAAAGCAAATGTCAACTCAAAATTATGCACGTCTGGGGCACCTGGGTGGCTCAGTGGGTTAAGCCTCTGCCTTCGGCTCAGGTCATGATCTCAGGGTCCTAGGATCAAGCCCTGCATCGGGCTCTCTGCTCAGCAGGGAGTCCGCCCCCCCATCTGCCTCTCTGCCTACTTGTAATCTCCATCTGTCAAATAAGTAAATAAAATCTTAAAAGAAAAAATTTATGCACGTCTCATTGTAGATCAATTGCCCCTAGTCTGGTGAGTTTGGCTATCTCCCCTGGCTTCAGATATATAATACCGTCTTGTCAGTGTTATCCTCAGAGAACATACGCAAGATAGATTTGCCATGAGAACGATGTGCTGTAACTGTATATCCAATAAAAGTGATCTCTGGACCAGCTGTTATTTGGGTAATGTGCAGTCTTTGACCCATACCGGCTGGGAGAGCCCAGTGGACCCTGTCTGCTGAAAGGCCCTCCTCTCTAATTCAACCCTTTGCCGACTTCCAGAGCCTCAGGATGGTACCCAGCCCTGGTTCATCAGCAGGCCTCGCTCAGTGACAGCCTCCCTGGGCCAGAGTGTCCTCATCTCCTGTGCCATCGCTGGGGACCCCTTCCCTACTGTGCACTGGCTGCGAGGTGGCAAAGCCCTCTCCAAAGACACTGGCCACTTCGAGGTGCTACAGAATGAGGGCGTGTTCACACTGGTTCTAAAGAATGTGCAACCTTGGCATGCCGGCCAATATGAAATCCTGCTCAAGTGAGTCCACGCGTCCGTCCTGCCTCCCCACTACCCCCCCACATTCCTCCCTCCTGTCAAAGTTCCCACCCGGGGTTAGGAAGCCCGTGGAAACCCAAAAGTAATGTGGGGCTGGGCTTCAAGGGAAAAGAAGGGCAAGCCCAGTGCTGCCAACAAGCTTTCATTTCTCCTGCTTCAACGCGAAGGTGTTGACTGAGATCCTGAGCTCAGTTCCCCAGAGTCCTCTGTCTTACTCCATCCTGGCTTTTGTTCCCCTATATGGACAGTCTTCCTGCTGGCAGGTAGACTGTCTATATAGAGCCCAGCTGGGGATAGTCATAAAACATGAAACTCCCAACTGGTGTGTGGAGAATATGAAAGAGGGAAGAATGGATTAAAATTGGGAAAGCTGTAGGATTGAGGGAGTGTATTAGTTACCTATTGCTGTGTAACAAATTACCCCAAAACCAAGCAGCTTAAAATGACAGTTATTGTCTCGCAGTTTCAGTGGGTTGAATGATTTTTACAGGGAAGTTGTTGGTAGGGACTGTAGTCTCTGAACACTTGACTGAGGCGGGAGGGTCCACTTCTAAGATGGCTCCCTCATAGGACTGTTGGCTTGAGGCCGGAGCTCCTTGCCATGTGGACCTCTCCATAGAGCTGCTTGAATGACTTCATGACATGGCAACTGGCTTCCACAGAGCTCGTGATCCTGGGAGGGAATAAGCTACAATCTGCAGTGTCTTTTGTGATTTCCCCTTAGAGGTCACACATTATTACTCCTGTGTATTCTGTTTGCTAGAAGTAAGTCACTAAGCCGTATTAGGTGCCATCTCTTGGAGAGGCGAGTATCACAGAATTTGTAGACATTTAAAACTACTATAGGGAGGTTAACTATGCCCATTCCTCCCCCCAACCGCTTCCTGTTTAAGGTTTTCTAGATTATATGGGAAAGTAAGCTCCATGAAGATACACTGCTTTGTTCCCAGTGCCTAGAACAGTGCCTGCCCAGAGTCAGCCTTCACTGTTTGTTAAATGAAAGTGATCCAGAAATGTTCTTCTACCTTGAAAATGCTCTAACTCTTAAAATCCCATGCCAGCCCTGGGTTGACAGAGACAGAGCGCCAGCCCTTCGGGTTGCTGTAAGCACTGAGGAGTGCTCGTCTGACCTTGACCCTGCAAAGAGGATGTGGTGCCCCATGACACATCTGTCTGGAGCTGCCCTGGCTTAGGTGCAACCCTCTTTGCAAGGGGCTTGCTCCCCTGGATAAATCATTTCCCTGTACTCAGCACATTGTGTTCGAGGCTCTGAGCTACATGCCATGTAAAAGCTACTGCCATGATTGAGCCCTGTTCCCATAATCATGACAAAACCCAGGGTGTGGCCCACCACTTGAGTTCTTTCTGGGTGTGCGCTTTATGCTTGTTACCAGTTAGCTTTTGATGCATAACAAAATACTCAAATATTTAGTGGATTTATAAAAAAAAAAAAAAGTTGTCATTTATCATTTCTTTAGATGTACCAGGAAGTTCTGCCTAGCCGGGTAAGGTTTGGCAAATCTCAACTGAGCTAATGCCGTGTATGTTGTCTGCTGTGGAGATGGTTTGTGGACTGGCTGGTCATCCTGCAGGACAGGACAGAACACACCAGCAGCCTTTGCCTTACACCCAAACCAGTTAGTATTGGGAAGGCACATCTGCCTTCAGAATAGAGAAGAGACACACTCTTCCTCCCCTAGGCCAGTACTAATGGTAGAAACGGGCGACACATGAGTCTGGAGCTAGTCTGCATAGAAGGAGTCGTGCTACGGGACAATATTCACATTACTTAAGCCAAACATCCTAGAAGAGAGAAGCTCCTTGTGTGATTTTGAGGACAATAGGCAGAGGTTCAGCAAATGAGTAAAGGCTTGGCTGTCGAGGGCACGTTGAAGCTCTGAGCTGAAAGGGTAGGGAAGAGCAAAGCAAGGGCTGTGGGAAGTCTGCCAGGCCTGAATGGAGGGCTGCACTGGGAGGTCGGCAGGCAGACTGTCTGGGCCCAGCTGGGGACAGTCATAAAACTTACGCTGTCCCAGCTGGAAGAGACTTCAGAAGTTATCTAGCCGACTCATCGTTTAATGATGGGGGGAAGCAAGGTCTCAGGGTCATGGATTTGCTCGTGGCCGCCCAAAAGCAAGTCACAGAGCCCAGACTGGAACCCTCATCTGTTTTAATCAGATTCTCTCCCTTTCCTTTTTTCTCCCAAGTGCATGGGAACTTGGGGAACCCAGGAGGTTGCCCTGGAGTCTCCATTCACTCGGTCCTTGCCCCTCTCCTCTCCCCAACGTCCAGCCTCTTCGTTCCTTGGGGTTGCTGTTGCTGTGGCCTTGGCTCTGTCCTCAGCTGAGGAGCAAGTCAGGGAAAAGTTCTCCTGCAGAATATGTGCCAGGTCTTCCAGGAGGCCCATTCCCCTCCAGCTTTTCTCATCCTGACAGAAATCAGCCCTAGACCCAGGACAGAATGCCTTTCAAGGAGGGAGACCAGATAGCTGGGAGGAAAACGGGGTTGGGGGGGGGTCCTATCTGTCCCTGCTACAGCTGTGGCTGGATGGCTTCTGCCTCCCCTGCCTTAACGCTTGTCTCCTGAACTAAAAGAGGAAATGTCAAAAAGTCAGTTCCAAATTCCAGCTGAAATATTTTAAAGATTGAGACTTGCCAGGAAATTAGTTCTTTAATTTTACATGTAAAACCCATTCCAGGGGAGGGTGATTCAGAGTGGGACAGGGTCCAAGGCTTTGTAACAAAAGAGTGGGCTTCTCATTCAGGATTTGGGAGGCAGGAGTAGAAAGGGTTTCGTTACTTTGTAAAAGGCGCAGCCTCTGGGGTCTTGGCCCCATATATTCTCTTTGGTAGCACCTGGGCTGGGTATGGGGCCGCATCCTCAGCCCTGGGCCTTACTTGGTAACTGAATATGTTGATACAGATCCCAAAGATGGTCTCAAAAGGCTGTTTGGCTGGCTAGATTATCTGGTATGTAGGTCCCAGGTCAAAGGCCTTTCTGACCTGGGTAGACCTTGTTTGAACCCATGATTTGTCCAACAGAGATTTAAGTTTATGGCTGCAGAAATGGTGACCCTACCTTAGTGGGCCAGCCATGGTATCCCAAGTTCTTCATCTCTGTCTGCCTCTCAGACTTCCCCAGGCTTGGAGATGGGTCAAACAGCAAGCCACCTGTGCTCCCTCCTTAAGGGCAGGCGGTGGACAGCAACAGAAGCTCTCTCCTCCTTCCCCATGGGGAGCTAGAGCTCACTCCAGCTCAGGGGACAGGCTGCCCCACCATTTAAAGCCTCTGGTAGGTTCGGCTGGGGTAAAGCATGGCCTTCTGGTTGGTGTCTGCTCCTGATTTTTGCATCCAGCTGCGTCGTACCTGTGGCAGGAGGAAACTCAGCTGGGGCAATGTTGGAGAGCACAAGTGGGGAAAACGCGGCCGTTGGCCTCCTGGCCTTCTGCTTCTCACCAGTCGTGGGCCCCACACCCTGTGTTTGAAAGAAAAGCAGGGAATGAATGGCCTCATACTGGCCAGTGGCCTGGCAGAAGTGGGGTGCCAGGGAGCTTGGCCTCACCCACAAATGACCTCCTGTGTTTATTCTACAAGTTGACCCAAAGCCCTTCTGTGAGCCTTCTGTGCCAGGTGCTCAGGATGTCCTGAGGGCCTCTTAGCCTTCCCAGGGCCTGGAACCAAGGAGGCACCTGACTTCTGTTTGCTGAGCAAAAGAACAGCCAAGGGCCCCTTTCAACTGTCCAGACCTTGAGGCTCCCTAAACCTTGAATCGATGCCCCTGAGAGCCTGAGCTTTGACAAAGGTGGCCAGGAGGGGACCCCAATAGATGAGAGGAGGGTTGGAGGACAGCACAGATCAACCTCTCCTTGTTTCAAATGGGTCTCCCTGCTTGGGAATGAGCGGCAACCCCCCCACCCCAGGTCTCCTGCAAGTCGTCTGCTATGCTGTGGTGTGGCAGTGGGTGATCTAGACCTCGCCCTCCACAGGGAGGGAGGCCAGGCAAGGTAGAGAGCCACATATATCAGCCAGGACTGTGTAAACACATGCTTGGGGGGCCATCCGTGGAGGGATGACAGAGCCTGTGCACATGTTTCCAGATGCGTCCCTGCAGGTGCAGTTGGCGAGCAGGTAAGGCCCCGTATCTGCACATATCCATGTGTGCTGTTGATGGCCGCGTCCACACAGAGGCATGCGCATGCGCACACACGCACGCACGCACGCATATTACACACCCCACAGGAGACTGGTACTGATGAGCCCTGCAGGGCAGAGGGGGGAAGGTTACAGCTCCGGGATTCAGGGAGACCTGGGTGTCCATCCCTTTTCCTGCTGGTTGGCTTTGTGAACTGAGGCCAATGACTTAACCTTTAGAAGCCTTGTTTTCCTTATAAAACCAGTGCTGGCTTTCCAGAGATGTCATGAGATGCAATGAGACGGATTATGTAAGGCACCTGTTGCAGAACTTGGCTCGTCTGTGGTAGGATCTGAGGCACGTGCTGGGCCCCGCAGTGCCAGTAAGATGGTTACACAGTGGGGAATGAGTAGGAGAGCCTGCGATGCCCAGCACAGCCTCAGAGAAACTCCCGAGTCTCCTTCCTGAACCTTTCAAATGGACAGAATGGTGCTCCATACCTCACTGGTGCATTGTAGGCACAAAAACGAACGGTGGAGGGCCCTGTCTCTAATGGGAGGTTCTCACCATGAAGAGTCGCCTCTGGCTCTCGGTCCTACCCACCCCACCCCTGACTTTCCCCCTGCCTGGACAACCTTGGCTGGTCAGAGCTCAGAACCGCCAGCAGATGGCAGCCATGCAGGGTGGGAGGGCTGCGCAAGCAGGCCTTAGTACTCCCTGAGCAGGGGCAGAGGAGCTTCGGTTAGCCACACACCACAGGGACACTAACTTTTAACAGTGGGTTGAAGACTCCAGAGCCCTCCCCATCTGAAGGAAGGAGAGAAAGGGTCACTCCTGCAGGAAGACACCTGTTTGGTTTTTAGCTGATGGGGAGGGATGGAAGAGTGTTTTCACTTCTTGAGCAGGGGAAGGACCAGTTGGCGGGGGAGACCCTGTGCAGAGAGGACAGAACCACCTCTGTACAGAGGGAGCGTGGAGTCAGACTCAGGTCACCACACGGAGCTACAGGGACTAGACCAGCAGCCCCATCACACCCTGGCAGGTGTAGACTTCAGTGTTGAGTGATTGTATTTAAATTGAGTGATTGGGGGCGCCTGGGTGGCTCAGTGGGTTGGGCCGCTGCCTTCGGCTCGGGTCATGATCTCAGAGTCCTGGGATCGAGTCCCGCATCGGGCTCTCTGCTCAGCGGAGAGCCTGCTTCTCTCTCTCTCTCTCTCTGGCTGCCTCTCCGTCTACTTGTGATTTCTCTCTGTCAAATTAATAAATAAAATCTTTAAAAAAAAAAAAAAAAAAAAGAATCTTTAAAAAAAAAAAAATAAATTGAGTGATTGGATTATTTTTGTAATATACTTAGAGAAAAGTATTCCTACTTCTGCATGTCCGTCTAAGCTGTTGTCCAGAAGGCTTTTTTTCCCCTTTTTATACAAAAGCTGGGGTGGGGAGGAAGGTGACCAAAGCGGGACAGAGCCTGCCCTAGATCGAGGTTTTGTGTGGGTATTTGGGGTCACAGCTAAGCCCATGGCCCCCTCTTTCCTGGAGTAAACCGGCCAGCCTCTGGCTGAGTTCCTGCCTGCCCCACCCTCCTCGAAGCCCTGGGCTGAGTAAGGCCCTTGGCCCCAGAGCCTCTTGATATGTATCCATCTCTCAAATCCTTCAGGAACCGGGTTGGCGAATGCAGTTGCCAGGTGTCACTGATGTTACAGAGCAACCCCACCAGAGCCCCCCTGCGGTGAGTGCCCCCAGGAGGTGCCCGGCCAGGCCCCCAGGCCATCTACCCCCTCCACTTCCCTCTTGGGCCCTGCAGGCCCAGCCCAGCAGCCCCAGATTATTTGTATCCTCCAGCAGAGGCTGCTGAGCCAAGAGGGAGAGATTGGAAAGGGAATGAGGGAGGGAGAGCAGGGGAGGAGAGGGGGGTGAATTATTATTTTATTTTATTTTTTTTGCACACACCCTTATAAGGCTACTGAAGTCATTACCGATGTAACAAACCAAGTAAGCAAGCAAGAGCCTCTCACCAATGTTCCCTTCTATAAACACAGCCTGGTCAGCCCCAACCTCCCCTTCCCCCTCCCCTCTACCCTCCCTCCCTCAGGGATTTGCTCTCCCCTGACGTTCTTTCTTACCCGGCCCCTTTTCCTCTTGCTACTTTCCTTTTTCCCTTCACTGGTTGCAGGGGGAGGGAGCCTGCCAGCTGTGAGGGCCTCTGCAGCCAGGGAGCCGGTGCTGATGGTGGTGGCCGTGACTGCTATGGGACCCTGAGGCCCGGCTGGCCTGCGAGAGGGCAGGGTTGGCCGGAGGAGGAAGACGGCGAGGACGTTCGGGGGGTGCTAAAGAGGCGCGTGGAGACTCGGCAGCACACGGAGGAGGCCATCCGCCAGCAGGAGGTGGAACAGCTGGACTTCCGTGACCTCCTGGGGAAGAAGGTGAGTACCAAGACCGTGTCAGAAGAAGACCTCAAGGAGATCCCAGCTGAGCAGATGGATTTCCGCGCCAACCTGCAGCGGCAGGTGAAGCCGAAGACGGTGTCAGAGGAAGAGAGAAAGGTGCACAGCCCTCAGCAGGTCGACTTCCGCTCGGTCCTAGCCAAAAAGGGGACTCCTAAGACCCCGGTGCCTGAGAAGGCGCCGCTTCCCAAACCTGCCACCCCAGATTTCCGCTCGGTGTTAGGCAGCAAGAAGAAATTACCAGCAGAGAACGGTAGCAACAACGCTGAGGCCTTGAATGCCAAGGCAGCAGAAAGTCCCAAGGCTGTGAGCAATGCCCAGCCTTTAGGGTCCCTGAAACCCTTGGGCAATGCCAAGCCTGCTGAAACCCTAAAACCTGTGGGCAATGCCAAACCTGCCGAGCCCACGAAACCCGTGGGCAATGCCAAGCCTGCTGAGACCCCAAAACCCATAGGCAACGCCAAGCCTGCTGAGACCCCAAAACCCATGGGCAACGCCAAGCCTGCTGAGACTCCAAAACCCATGGGCAACGCCAAGCCTGCTGAGACCCCGAAACCCATAGGCAATGCCAAGCCTGCTGAGACCCCAAAACCCATGGGCAATGCCAAGCCTGCTGAGACCCCAAAACCAGCTGGGAAGGAAGAACTCAAGAAGGAGGTTAAGAATGATGTGAACTGTAGGAGGGGGCAAGCAGGAGCCACAGATAATGAAAACAGGTCAGAGAACCAAGGGACAGCCCCAACCTTCAAGGAGAAGCTACAAGATGTCCGTGTGACAGAAGGCGAGAAGCTGCTACTCCAGTGTCAGGTGTCCTCTGACCCCCCAGCCACCATCACCTGGACACTGAATGGAAAGACACTCAAGACCACCAAGTTCATCATCCTCTCCCAAGAAGGTAACAAGGGCGAGGGCTGGGGAGAAGTGGGCTCTGTACCAGGTCCACTGCAGGCTCCTGGAGCTTTGGGCTTGTGGACTGCTGCTCACAGCCCAGAGTCTGGGCTGGAATGCCAGCCTCTGTGCCCCCTTCCCTGACAGGAGAGGTGCCCTGCTCCGGGCCCTCAGGCACACACTCCATCACTGGGCAGTGAGAGGTGGGTGTCTGGTCCTATGGCACATGCCTGGGCCTTGGCATCTGTCCGGTGAGATGCTTCATGGCAGCCCCAGCTGTGGCTCCTCAGGGAAGCCCTAGGCCTGAGCTAGAGCTTCACGGCTCTGACATGGAAGGGGTTCTGTTTGCAGGCACAAGGGGACTGGAGGGCCAGAGCCCTCCCAGGGCTCAGAGCTGAGAGCTGCTTTCGCAGTGGGATTTTAAGTTTGGGGAGGGTGTACAGTGACAGGTTGGCACAGGATTGTGATTTGGGGTCAACAACAATTTAAGTCTTGATAACATTGTGGGTTTGAAAGGATCTGTGGGGGAAAGCCAAAACCCCAAACAGCCCCTACGGCACACTCTCCTGGGCGGACAGAGCCACTTGCTTCCTAATTTGGATGAGACTTTTGTTTGCTGGTATTTCACATTCTTGGGTTGTGGGGAGAAGGGGGGGCCACTAAATGCTGACATCTGGGGCCTTTGGGGGTCTGGAGTTGTCAGATGGGCCAGTTTATACCTAGAGAAGAGATGGGGGTAAGAGGGGCATTTTCCCTGGACCTTCAATTTGGTTTGAAATGTTTCAGCCAAGCATCCCAAGCCTGTATGGGAGCTCCCTTTCCGGCAGACTTCCCATACACTACTCTTGTGGCCAGTGCTGGAACAGAGCCTGACCTGAGCTAGGGGCTGATACTGGTGGCTCTGGACAAGGGCAGGGTACAAAGTTCCCCAGGAGGTGGCATTTTACCCTTAAGGGGTGGAGGGCGGCAGGCAAGAAGAGGCCCAAGTGGACAGGTCCTGTGCAATCGGGATCAGCGGAGCTGTCAGAAACTCCCCACACCATGCTGCTCCCCTTTCTGTCTGCTGACTGCACCCCCCACCGCCCCTCCTTCATCAGGCATCCTTCCTTCCTCCTGAAACCCAAAGGAAGCATTTGAAGAGAGCACTGTCCCTCTCAGCCCACGATGAAATTTCTGTCTTCATTCTGCAACTCAGACAGCAAATCAGGAAGAGCTGAGCATTTGAATCTAAGCGCTAGAAGATTCAGGGGAAATTGACCAGGAGAGAGAAGATGCTTTCTTTTCTGCTATTGTGCTTATAGGAGAACTTTTCTCGTGTGGCTATATCTCCAGATTGGTAGGGTCCTCCAGAAGGCATACCATGCTCCTCCCTGCCTCTGTTAGCTTAGCCTCCCTGTGATCCACACACAGGTGGGCATGGGGGATTGCTACAGTGGGGTGAGCTGTCTGGGCCCTTGGATGGCACACCTTCCCTGTCACCCCTGTGGGCTCCTCCCAGTTGGAAAGCCTTTGGTAGAACCAGTCTGAGACTTTGACTGGGAGGGTCTCCCAGGTTACCCCGTGGTACTCTCCAGGTAGGATGAATGGTGGGCAGGTGCCCGTCCCTGGGACATATGCACAGTGGGAGGGAGAACTGTGCTTACACCCTCTTCAGGGAAACTGATGTTGGGACAGCTGAGGACAGTGCCCTGAGCCATGCAGCTGCCGTGAGACCTGTGTCTCAGGGCCTGTAGAAGCATTCGTAGCTGCTTATAAACCATTCCCTCAGCAGAGCAACGGGAGCAGACCTCAGCCCTGGTCTCAAACACACGCCTGAGCCATGGCCTTGAGTCTGTGGCATCTGCTGTCACTGAGCATTCAAGGGCTATTCCAGTATCACCTCCCACAGAAACCAGCTCAAAGGGGCAGTGTAGGTCCAAATCAGAGGAAGAAGACATGATTGAAAGAAGGCCAGCACAAGGAGAGGATATGGGAAGGACTAGGAGCAGAGAGACAGCCCCGAATTCAGTTCCTAAAACATACTCTAAATATTTGTAATTCTCCTTTGAAAACCAAGAATAGCTTGCATGAATTGAACACTGTGCGCCAGACTCTGTCTGAGGCTCTGACAGCCCGTTTCACAGAGAAGTACACTGTCTTGCCCAAGGCTGCTCAGTTAGGTGTCAGAGCTGGGGTCTGAACGTAGGCAGTTGAGTTCTGACGTCCAGACCACTAAGCTCTATTACCTCTTAGCCCCTTCTTGTCAGATGTCCGCACACCAGTGCGGCTGAGAGAGCTTTCAGGACCTGCTCACCGGCAGCGTTGTCCAGCCAGGGAAACTACTCACGTCTGTCAACTCCTCAACCCTGCCAGTAGTTGTGAAGAGGCTGGGAGACTGGTGGCGCCCTCTGGGCCTGCCTAGTTTCTGGTATTTTCACTGTAGTGGAGGACGCAGGCCTTGACAGGGACCGGTCCGCCTTGCCACAGTAGGGAGAGTACCTCGTCTGAAAATACCAGCCCTGTTTTCTGTCCGTCCCTTCTCCGGAGGCTCACCCTCCAAGTCTTCCAGAGCCTGGGTTAGACCCGGACCCCAGGGAGAAAGCCCATCTGGAAGCCTTATCCGTGACCTCTTCCGCAGGCCCCCTGCCAGAAGCCAGGCACGCGGAGAGGTGTGAGTAGATGTGCTCTCCACAGATCTGGAAAGAGGGGACACACACCCCCAGTGATAAACCTATTCCACGCAAGTGGCCGAAGGTGAGCTGGGAGGCGTAGGAGAAGAGGGAGCTGAGTGCTGGGGCCGCAGGAAAGGCTGGTGCTGAGTGAGCCAGGCTGGGGCTCCAGGAGACCTATGGGCTTCCCAGGCAGGAGCTCCAGCAGCAGCAGAGGTGGGCCTGCTCACAGCACGGGAGGGCTGGAGAGGAAGGCAGGGCCCACAGTCTCCTAGGTCGTGCTAAGGAACTCAATTCTGGAGGCACTAGGCAGCCACGTAAAAGCTTGGAATGAGGAGCAGTGCACATAAAGCTGGGGGCTTAGGGGTTTTGATTGTGCCCAAAGACAAGTAAAGAGCCTATTGAAGAGGTGGAGGAGTAAAGGGGACTGGACTAAGAAGGTAGCCATGGCACAGATAGGAAACAACCAGTTCAAGAAGCAAGGACAGAGTTAGGAGAACCTGTTGCCTAGCTTGGGAGCAGGGGGCGGATAAAGAAGAGGAAGGAGCGGAGGACCCGTGTGCCAGAGTCTGGATGACTGGGGTCATACTTCTAGGGGTATCCATGGCAGTCAGCTGGTGGTTTGAGGTGGTCTGGAGGGGAAGGTGGAAGGGATAGCTAAGGGGTCTCTCCGTCCTCACACTGCCCTCAGCACCCTCTCTACCAACCCCCACCCCTCGGCTGGGAATCCTTCTTGCTTCAGTGCACTGCCCTGTGCTGTCAGCTCGTCTAAGAACAAACCTGACTTCTTCCGCTCTCCTTGCCAGACTGTTGTCACTAGCCTTTGGCCATAAGAGACTCCTGCGCTCCCCTCCCCCACCCATGGGCATGTACAGCCACATACCTCCTGCTAGTGGATGCTGTTTACAGGTTCACGAGGCTTCTCGGAGTCCTGTAGCTTGGATAGGGCTCATAGCCTGCAGGTCCCCCAAAACATGGTCATGTCCACCCCATTTAGCATCAAGGAGAGCAGAAGAGGTGTGACAGGAGTCCGCTGGAGTGGACTGCTAATTTGCGGGGGCGGGGAGGGGGGCACGTGGAGATACCCTTCCCCTCTCTGCATTCCCAGAGCTGCAGGGTAGATGGTGTCCACTTACAGTGGCTGGGCCTGCATGGGGACTGCACCTGAGCTCCTCAGGCTTTGGCCTTGGCCTTGACTGAAGAGTGGGAGGGATGGCCAGTGAGCCAAGGGGAACTCTGTGCTGCTCCTGAGAAGCAGTTTCATCTTTATGCCCTATTTCCTGTCCCCAGGCCAGGCTTCTCTCCTGGCAAACATCGCTCCCACTCTAATGAGAATTCACTTTTGTTGCTGTTGTCAACAGATGATTCATTTTTAATCACCTTTGGTGTGGGATCTGGCAAAGACTTTTTAAAAATCTATGGAAGTTCATTCTGTAGAACACTAGGATTTATGCAACCCCTACTGTGTGCAGGGCAGTATTGTGTATGCATAATCCGTTTGAAAAACTCTGAGGTCGGAATTGTTTCCTTTCAGAAACTCTATGGTCAGGGCTCCTGGGGGGGCTCAGCTGGTTAACCTTTGGCTCAGGTCATGATCTCAGGGTCCTGGGATTAGGCTCCCTGCTCACTGGGGAGTCTGCTTCTCCCTCTCCCTCTGTTCCTCTCCCTAGCTTGTCCTCGCGCGCTCGCTCTCTCTCTCAAAAGAAAAAAAAATCCTATATGGTCTTTTTCAGTGGTAGGTTATATGTGACTAAATGTTCCTTTCTCTTGCATAGATCCTCCCAGATCACCTGCTATAAAAAATGTGCCCTGGTTGTTCTCAGAATGGCAGATTTTTTTTTTCTTTTTTCTTTCTTTCTTTTTTTTTTTAACTGTGACTGCATTCCAGGCTCAGGAAGAACATTCATAATAGACACAGTCACTGCCCTCTGAGAACTAGTGGGGGAGACAGACATGCATTTCAGCAATGGCCTTGGGACACATGTTTGGATAAAGGGAAACTCAGGGCACAGAAGAGGGCCGTCTGTGGCTGGGGATGCTTATGGGTGACAGGGAAGGCACCATCCCTGAGGAGGTGACCTGGAGCTGAGTTGTGCTGTCCAGACCTCCTAGGGGACCAGGTTAGGGAGGCACCGCTCACTGAGGGCCTCCTCAGAGCATAGCCTTCAGGACTTTGAGCCACCTTCACCCCCCTGCCCCCTCCCACACACCCCTCTTCCCACACACTTGGAGCAAGATGGGAGATCTTCAGACCCTATGCCCCCAAGGGGCTCTCTCAGGGACAGTTCAAGCTGAGGCATTTATTGGATCTCTGATTCTGTGCTGCCTGCTCCCATCCCCCTCACCTCCCTCTCAAAATTCCCCGCCAGGCTGAGGCTTCTCTAAAAAGAAAAAGAAAAAAAAACAACTCTGGGAAAGGGTTTTTTTCCTGGAGGTCAGGAATAAGCTGTCCCACAGGAAATACCAGATTTTTCAATCTGGGCTAGCCTGCCTGGGGGCCCCTCCCCCAACCCACGCATGTGGCCAGGGGTCCCGGCTTTGGGCAGAGGGAAGAGCTCCCTGCTCTGCTGCGTTCCTGGCTGAGGGGCTGAGAGCTGTGGTCTAAATGCCCGACTTCTGGCAGGCTCACCACTGTCTCAGCAGTTGGTGCCATTTGGGCTTATGGCTGAACCCGGGGCCAGGGCGGGTCTGGGCGGGGTGGGCGTCGGTGCTGAAACTGAAGGTCCGGCAGGGATTCAAGCGGAATATTCACCAGGAGGGAAGTGTCTGCTCACGGAGCCTTAGCCTCAGACTGAAGGGCGGTGACAAAAGGGGGTATGTTTCCTCTAAGCCTCAAATTCGGGGACCAGAGGTCATCTTAGCATCTTCCTGTCCTCCCAGATGAGTAGAAGCCTCTCTCTAGAGAGGACCGTTCCCTCCAACCCAGATTCCTGTGCTTCACAGTCTCACTCCCATGATGGATTTCCTAAAAATCCAGCCTGAGTCCTTTCTGGTTCAGCGTCGGCAAAGTCTGTCTCCTAAGGGCAGTGAGCAGAGATGGCGACTCGATGTCCCCCTGGGTGGGAGAACGTAGGGAGGCCTTTCCTGAGAAATGGGCTCTGTGTAAGTAGGAGGGAGGTGGTGGTTAGCACGACATTTCCCTGTTGAGGGTACTACCCAGGTGCCAAGAAGCAAAGGGAATTAGTATGCCTCTGCTGTCCCTTCTGGCCTTAGTGAGGTTCTCTGAGTATCCTTGTATCTGTTGGTCAAGTCTGGGGATCTGCCTAATGGGGGTGAGGGTACTTTTTGAGATCCGTGCCTTTTGGCCTCCCTTCTGGCCATGCTGCCCCGCATACACACCTGGGATTCACACTGCTCAGCCCACCCAAGGCCTAGAGTTTGTGCCAAGCCACTGGCTGGGGGAGTAGGAGATGGAGGAAGTGAGGTGGCCGAAGCCAGTAGCTCCAGGCAGCAGGCTGCAGCAGTCCTGGCTCTGTCCTCTTCCTTGTGTGATGACTGCTGCCCTGACAACAGGGGCAGCTTTGGGCAGAGAGCCATGCTGTTGGCTTGTTTGTGTGTCTGAAGGCAGGAGCTAGGGTGCCACTGCTCTCTTGCCTGGCCCAGCGGTCCTGGCCCTCAGCTGGACTTTCCTGCACCCTGAGGGAAATCCCCCCAGGGGGTATCCCACAGAAGTAGCCAGAACCCTGCTTCCTGTGCCTGCCCAGCCTGACTTGTCCTTCCCCCAACCAGGACAGAAGACAAGTGTGCTGGGCGTGGGGAGACCCGTGAGGGAAGAAAGGCTTCACTACCACTCTCTGAGGCAACCAAAAGACGGTGTCCTGAAGGGAGGCCACCCTAGATTGCCCCTCTCTCAGACCAGTGCCCCTGGTTGGCCATGCTTCTCAGCTCACATACCATTCCTGAGAAGCCAGCCCCAGGACGCCAGGCTATAGATACCCTCTCCTCCCAGCAGACCGCCCCCACCCTAGGTCAGTGCCCCTGCTGGGCAGGGACTCCTACCTTCCCTCACCCGCCTCTTTGTTCAGAACTCCCGTCTCTAAGATGCATTCCCAGAATAATGACTGTAACTGGGTGTCGCTTTTGCGCCTGCCACTCTGCCTGACACAGGTCCGTAAACGTGTGCCTGGGACCGCTCATCTCTCTTGGTGGCATCGCAGTCTGAGGCTTGTGGTCTATCTGCTCCTTCCACTGTGTGGGAGGCTCTCCCAAGGCAGACACGATCCCACCGTCTTCTTCGGCACCTTTCCATGATGTCTCCCTAAGAGAGCTCTCTGGGAGGCAGGAAGAAGGTCCCGGGAAGGAATATATTGGACCTGGGCTATCAGCAAAAAAGTACCCTACCTTTGGGAAGGAAAGAGGGTTTGTTCCCACAGGACTCCAGACTTCTGGACTTCCAGAAGTTGTCCATGTGAATAGCCCTCCCCTGCCACATTCCAGGTGCCATATCGGGCTTGTACCTGCTCCCATCAACCGTTCTCCCTCTTCCTTCCTAGGCTCACTGTGCTCTGTCTCCATCGAGAAGGCACTGCCCGAGGACAGAGGTTTATACAAGTGCATAGCCAAGAATGGCGCCGGCCAGGCTGAGTGCTCCTGCCAAGTCACCGTGGACGGTAGGTCATGCCCACCCCTCACTGCCACACACAGAGTCCCACTCCTCAGCTCTTCCCTTGACAGCCGTGCCTTGACAGAACTGCCTCCAAGACTGCAATCCCTCCCGTAGGCATTCGCTTTGTGGGGTCAAGCCATCATTTGCAAACAGTGAGACAGAAAGGAGAATGGGGAGCACCAGTTGATGGCCCTGTGTGAACTTGCAGCCTGCCCTTGGCCGACAGGAGGGGCTACTCTCCTGTTTGTCCCCGCTACCCCGTCCCCAGTCCTGACCCCCACACGTAGAGCCTAGCTGAGCAAGGAATCCAGGCACAGGGCAGGAGGAGAAAAAGACACACCCACAGGAAAATGACATAGTATTTCACAAGCGGCAACAAGCCAGTGTCCGTGCTGGCAGGTCAGCCCTACGGTGAGGACGGAGTGGCGGGAGGTCCATGTGGGGACACTTCCTCGAGGAGGTGAGTTGAGGCTGCGTCTCTGGGGTAGAGGGGGCAGGCCCACCTCTGTGAGGAGAAAAAGTCACCGTAATTCAGCAGAGGGAGAGCAGGAGACATGTGGGGGTCAAGGGCTCCCAGGTCTGAATGGAGTTTCTGAGTGAGGAAAGGCTGAGGCCAGACTATGTTCGTGACTCTTTCTCTACTGGGTCTGGAGTTAAGCAGTTGAGCTTTGGAAGCAGAACCAGCCTTGGGATGATAGAGGCTACAGCCCTCATTTTAAAAGGGAGACCAAGGCCGTGGAGAAGGAAAGCATCCTGCTCCAAGTTCCCTGGTCCAGCCGAGGCCAAGCCAGGGCCAGAACCCCATCTTGGGCCTTCTGATCCCTTCCTTATTATCTCGTTACTTGCCTGGAACTGTCGAAAAAGATAGTGTGGGGGAAATCCTTTCTTACCCTTGAAATGCCTGGTTAGTAACTATGAGTGACACGTGAAAAACGAGCGTCCAAATAAGGCAACTCAAAGGCTTTGTTGTTCTTCTGACTCCGGAATATAATCACTTGGGTTATGAAGTTCCATCCTGTTTCCCTGCTATTCCCCAAGATGCGGACCCTGAGTCCCCATTCTCAGCTTTAGAATCAAATTTTGTGGCCATGAAAATCAAGATTTGTGATCGATTAGGAATGGGAGAAAAGAAAAAGAAACTGTATTTTTTTTTTTAAAAGAGCCTTGAAAAGAGACATTTTAAAAAAAATACAGTGGTAAAACAGATTCAGTAGTCAGTAGCCAGCCGCAAAGGTGAGATGGCAGAGGATTGTGTGGGTCTCCCTGGAGTTCTGTGCTGGGTTTGTCACCAGGGCTCTGAGTCTCCAGAGCAGATTTGGTAAACCCACGTATGGTCTGTTCAGAGTGGGGCTCAAAACCTATGTTTTGCGGCTTTTGGTAGGGGCTGCTGCTGTCCAGTACTCCCATGTGTGCCCTGGCTGTCACCCTCCCAGGTCAGATTCCTGCTTCTTTTTTTTCTTTTTTTTTTTAAAGATTTTATTTATTTATTTATTTGACAGACAGAGATCACAAGTAGGCAGAGAGGCAGGCAGAGAGAGGAGGAAGCAGGCTCTCCGCTGAGCAGAGAGCCCGATGCGGGGCTTGATTCCAGGACCCTGAGATCATGACCTGAGCTGAAGGCAGAGGCTTTAACCCACTGAGCCACCCAGGCGTCCCCGATTCCTGCTTCTTTTAAGACAGGTGCCACAGTTTAAAAAGTGTTTCTGGGAACGTGACCCCAAAAGCCTGTTTCTACCAGCCCGCACTTGGGACCCTTGCAGGATCCGACCAATCTAGAAGGAAGCCCAGGCTGCTCCTGAGGGTATCTGCTTTTGGAATCCTTGGACTCTTCGGGTCCTATTTACATGGCTGGCTAAAGGGAGGATAGTAATTCATTCTCCTTATCTGCGAAATGTCAGCACCTTTTTGAGAAACAGCAAACATTTTATTTTTAAAAGCAAACTTTGTTTTCAAAATAAAATTCTCTTTTTCCCTATAGAATACATCTTTTTTTTTTTCTCTAAGGTTTGGGGAATTCATTCTGTAACTTATGGGACTTTTCTTGCCCCTAGGCTGGTCTCCTTCTACCAGATTCCCTTATACTCTCCCTAATCTTGATCACCTTTATTTATCTCTAGTTTGGCCTAGGGCTGCGGACTAGGGGCTGGGTCTTAAGAGAAGAACCAGCAAAGGGATTGGAGGGAGACCAGCTGAGATAACAGGATGGACTCTCAGTTAATTGGTTTTTGTTTTTCAAGGAGAAAAAGGGCAGCCTCCTTCACACCCACTCTTTTCCCTGTTGTTGGACTAGGAGATGTATTAGTGCCTCACAGGTAGGTGGTCTTCTTACCTTGTCCAGCTTTAGTTCTCCCTCACGAGCCACCTCTAGACAAAGGACTGTAGTTTCCCTGTTACCTTGCAGCACATTTTCCCCTCCTGGGCTCTCCTCAGCCAGGCTGAGGAGTCCTTCCATCCCCTGATCCTTCCAGCTCTCTCTGCTCCCCAAGGCCATTGTACCTCACTTAAAGATCCCGGCCAGGGATGGGGGCGGTCCATGCACCCTTTGAAATGATATACAGAATTTTGTGCATTTGTAGATTAGAGCATTTTTCTGAAGAGAGAGCCCATAGTTTTAAATCAAATTCTCGAAAAAAAGTCATACGTTAAAGTACATGGAAGAACTCTTTACCCTAGGGAGTAACTGAATTTGCAAGTTCGTTCGTGCTGTGGGGTCTTCTTGTCTCTCTCAAACTCCAGCTGCCTGCTCAGCCTCTGGATAGGACTGCATCCCTCTCAAGGGGCAGTGGGGTCCCTCTCATCTAGAGGAGGGGGCTGTAGCTCATGCTGATGTCACACCGGCCCTGCCCCCTGATGGTCACGAGCTATCACTCACATGGCACCAAACACCATTAAGACTATCCACCTGCGGCCAATGCAATGATACATTCCAGGGCCTCATAAAGAGACTTTGGTTATATTAGCCGAAGTATTAGCCGTACTCCTGTTTTTCCCACTGATAGTACAGACAGAGGGCGGTAGCTTTTATAATTCGTCATGTCCGGCTTTCTTTTTTTTTTTTTTAAGATTTTATTTATTTTATTTGACAGATAGAGATCCCAAGTAGGCAGAGAGGCAGGCAGAGAGAGAGGAGGAAGCAGGCTCCCTACCAAGCAGAGAGCCTGATGCGGGGCTGGATCCCAGGACTCTGGGATCATGACCCAAGCCGAAGGCAGAGGCTTTAACCCACTGAGCCACCCAGGTGCCCCCATGTCCGGCTTTCTTAATCGTGCTGTGGGGGTCTTTTACCCAAGGGAAAGGGTGTTCTTTTGCACTATCTGAATTCTGGTCCCACCCGTGCTCCTTCCAAGTGTAGCAGGAGGCAAGTGTCAACATACACCCAAAACCACCTGAGCCCGGAGTGGGGAAGGACTTGCCAGAAAACTCCCCCAAGAGCTGACCTTCCAGGTGTGCTGTGGCCAGAGACCCTCGTGCGTTTGGAGTTTATACAACAGTTGGGCAGGGTATCCCTAGGTGGGAAAACTGAGGCTCCGTGAGGGTTGGCAACTTTCCCAGGTCGCACTGACTTTCACAGGGCGGGAGGTGGGGGGACGACTCTGGGTGTCTCTGATCCCAAAGCCTGTGTGCTTGGAGCCATTGTATGCAGCGAGTTAGAACACAAGTTACCTCAGCAGGACTCACACCGGGGTGTGTCTGGGTCTGGAGCCTACCCTTTCCACCGCCCAGCATGGCCTCGCTGTCTAGTGAGTAACATGTCAGTGTACGCGCTCTGAGACATGGGGTCTCCCTTAGTCACAGCCCTTCCCTCTGGGAAGTCCCTCCATCCTTTCTTGCAGCCTGCCCTTGGCCAACAGGAAGGCTGCTTGCCTGGTTGTCTCTCTGTCCCTAGTCCTGTCCCCACACACAGAACCTGGCCCATTCCCTCTCAGACCCAGGTGAGAGGTGGGGAAACAAAACTCTTCGTAGGCCAAAATCCCAGGACAGGGCAGCTTAGGTTGCCCTTCCTTAACCACCCTGGCTGAGGGCATCTGGCCTCGACTACTGTTGAGACTGAGGGCTTTGTGACCAGGGAGGGCTGTGCATATGTGTGGGAGGAGGTGACGTTCCAGTGGGCCATCATTCATCTCAGTGCCAGGCACTGCTTTAGGGGCTAGGTTAAAAGCAGGGAACAAAAAGGAGATTCCCATTTTCTAGGACTTTACATTCAGTAAGGGGGAGACAGTAATACAGATGAACAGGTCTATCAGCTAATCTCAGGTAGCAGGTGCTACGAAGGAAGCTAAGGTGGGGTCGGGAATGCTCCTGTTGGAGAGAGTGGTTGGGAGGCCTCTCTGAAGAAGTGACAGTGGAACAGAGGTCTGAAGAAGCCAGAAGGAGTCTGGAAGGAAGAGGGAAGGGTAAGAGAGAAGCTCTGAGTGGAGACTCTGCCTGACGCGTTCCCAGAAGCAGGAAGGGCTGTGGGGGGCTGAGCCGTGAGCAGCAGCTGAGAGGTGGGAAGTGAGGTGAGGGGGAGCAGCAGTGAGATCTGCCGGGCCGTGGGCTGTGACAGGAGACCGGACGTTATTCTAAGTGTGGTGGGCCAGCTCTGGACATTGTGACCAGAGGTGACCACGGTGACCGGACCCAGGATGGGTAAGAGGGAGAGCAGGGAGACCAGCTGGGTGGTTGCTGGGATGGCCCAGCAGGAGTTGATGTCGGCTTAGACTCCATGCAGGAGGGGGGAAGTGATCAGATTCAGAATCTCTTCTCAAGGTAAGAGCTGATAGGATTTGCTCATGAATTGGAAGTGGAAAAAGAAAAGGGAAGTGAGAGGCGACTTGGTTTTCATGCGGGAGCACCGATAACACTGGTACTACTCTCTGGATGGGCACATAAGGGGTGAGGCAATGAAGAATTTTGCCCCTGTGAAGATTAAGATGTCCCTCAGAGGTCCAGGTGGGCATGTCACATAGGCAGGCATTTAGATGAACCTGGAGTTGGGTAAGGAGGTCGGGGTGGGAGGCAGGAGATGGGGAGCCATCCACACAAGAGGCCACTGAGTGTCCTGGGATTGCACAAGGTCCCTAGGGTGGATGTGGATGGAGGGGGCAGGAAGAGAAGGAGGGCAGGACAGAGGTCCGCCGAGGAGACGGAGAAGGAATAGGCATGGTGGGATAGGAAGAGATCCCGGAGGAAGCGGTGTCCCCGAAGCCAAACGGTGGCCACTTACATAAGAAAGGAATGATGGGATCAGTGCATCAGATGTGGCTGCCAAGGAGAGTAAGGTGAGCCTGAGCACTGGCCATTGGGTTTGGCAACCCAGAGGTGATTCGTAACTGTGACAAGGGGGCTTGTGGGGTGAGAGTAGAGAAGCCTGAATCGAGGCATGAGGGACTGAGTGGCCTGCTGAAGTCCACACAGCTAATGACTAGCTGGCTGGGCATTTAAACAGGAACCCTGCAGCCTCACTACTGCACCACCTGCGGCCGTGACCGTCAGGCACCTCTGATCTTGACCGAGCAGATTTCGATGCACCCTTGTTTCACTGGCCTGAGTCCTTGCCATAGTAACAAGTTTGCTCTCACTTTCACATTTGTCCTTCCGGTGGTCACCGGCAGCTAACATGCATTAGACTGAACTAAATAAAATTGCTGTTCCAGTGGGCTAAAGACACTTGAGTATTGCCAAAGCCGTGGTTCAACCTGAAGTAAGCAGTTAAAGCACGTAGCATCGTGCCAGGCACAACTAAGTAACCTGGCCCATTCACTCAGGTGGGGTGTGATTCCTGCGTTCCTTGTGAAGGTCGGGCTCAGAAAAGGTCAGGGAGCTTGCCCAAGGGCTCAGAGGCCCCGAACAGCAGAGCCAGAGAAGGGCTTGTCTCCCGCCTGGAGCACCCTCTCTTCTGTTGATGCCAGCTTGCTGCCTGCCGTAGGGCAGAGGAGGAGGTCTGCCCCTCTGCCCTGCCCCCTTGTGGAGCTCCTGGAAGCTGGGACCCCCTTCTAGAAGCCCCCTTCCTTGGGCTTGTATCTCAGGGAACCGGCCTGTTGCGGAAGACAGAAGGAGGGCTGGGTCTGGAGTTAGCCCAGGAGTGGAAGGGGTGAGCCGTTGCCCATATAAGGACACATTTTCCACTCCATGTCAAGGCCCCCCACCTCTCCATACTGCCATCTTCCTCCCCCATCCGTCTTTGGGGGCACAACCAGGCCAGCCATGGACTCCAGCCCTGGGGCCCCGATCTAGAAATGGACTCTGGTTTCATCACCAACTGATTAAAATAGAAAATACAAGCTGCTCTTAGACTTGTGTGACTATTATTTTTATCCCCTGGGCAGCCGTGCAATCATAAAGCTGGTTCTGATTAAGCGCACGGTCCCTCCAGCCTGCCCCTCGCTGCTGTTCTCACGGAGGGCTAGTGGCTTGTGGTGTTCGCACAGCCCCCGTGGGGCGGGAGGACTGCCAAGGGAAGAGGGGACCAGGCCCAGCCCTGGTTGGGGGGTGCTCCAAGTCGAGGGGGTGTGCCTGGCTTGAAAGGGAAACTTGAGTCCCTTTCCTCATGGTCAGATGGAAAGATAGAGTGCACAGAACTTCTAAAAACAAAGCTTGGTGCACAGACAAGGTAGTGTACTCACACATCAGTATCAGGCCAGCACTCAGAAGCTGAGGCCAGACGCAGAGGCCGGAAATGGGCAACATGCGGGTGGGGGCTGGTCAGCCAGGGCGTTTGGAAGGTGGAGAATTTTAAAGCAGACTGGGAGGGAGGTGAGGAAACGTGGTAAGCAGGAGGAATTAGTTAGTAGGTAAATGATCACTTTTCTCCTTTCCCGAGCACTACTGAATACATTCTGTCCTTTAAGTCTCTTAACACTGTGCGGTAGAGAAAATAGGTGTTACTTCCTTTGTACAGATGTAGGAATAGAGACCCAAAGTGGCTGAAATGATTTGCTTGTGATCCCAAGATTGCTGGTGACAGAACCAAAACCAGAACCCTCCTCTCTGGGTCTGTGCTCTAAGGATGCTTGGAGGCGAAGGCCGACACAACCCCGTGAGGGGAGAAGGGAACTCAGTCTCTCATCCCTTCTTTAGGGACCCAGGAGCACTAGACCTCTCATCCTTTGCTGGCTTATGCCTCCAGTTATGCATCAGTTAAAACAACAGCTACCCTGATCCTTCTTTATCTCCCTCCTGTGAGGTCCCAGAACTCACCAGAAGAAAGACTGGCAAAGGGAGTATTCAAACCAAGGAACATAGAACTCTGCACACTTGGCTCTCTCCTTCTCTTCCTTGAAAAAGGGGGAAACAAACACATTTTGGGGTGCAGCTCTCTGTAAATTGTCCTTGGTGCCTGTCAGGTCTTGATTGGAGGGCCCTAAACAAGGGAACCCTAGACCCACCCCATGACCTGGAGTATGACATGATCTGCAGACATCAGGGGAAGCTCTGGTCGGCATTCCTGTGTCTTAGACTAGTCCTCGAGACCCTCCTTGGGCCCCACCCCCACCTCTCGACATGCAGGCACATACACATACGTACGCACACATAGACACGTGTGCACACACATGGCCTGAAGAGAGAGACAAGTGCCCTATTAAAATCATCTGTGGAGCTTCTGGATCTTATTGACACCCAGGCCCCTAACTAGATCAATGAAACCAGGATCTGGGGAATGAGATACCTGGGCACAGGTGCTACTAATGGGCAGCCCACGGCTGAGAACCACAGAGGTTGACAAATGTGTACTGAGGATTTTTCTGTAGCTAGGAATGATGGTTAGGCCTGGGGAAAACACCCAGTGTGAGGAAGTGAAATCATCCCATCCCCTCCCTGTGGGACTTTCTGCCCCTCCATCCACTATGCACAGGGACCCAGGCATATGGGCCACCTGCTGAGGAGACCGGACACAGGCAGTGTCAGTGGCGGAAGGCAGGACCCCTGACTCACCGTCTGGGGTTGCTCTTGCTCTAACAGAGGTGGCAGGAGGATAACAGTGAGGCGCGGAGGGAGGGAAGGGGGCCGGGTTAGCAAGTGCTCTTGAAAGGACTTCTTGCGGCTGTGTCCCCTCAGGACTATTCCCTGTCCATACACCGGCTGCTAGGAAGCTCTTCTTAAGGCCTACGCTTCACCATTCCTGTAGTGACATGTGTACAGCTTTTGGCTGACTTCCGTGGAAATAGTCTCCCCAGCCCTGGAGGCCCGTGTGCCTCGGAGCTGCCGGCGCGCTTGGACGGTGCCTGCACCAGGCCTCTGTCCCTGGATTACCCAGCTGTCGTCGGGAGTGGGCAGGTTTTTGGTTAGGAAGGAAGCTTGACTCTTTGTCGGGGGATTTACTTGGGCAGAAAAGAGACACAAATACCATCTAGAAGGAGTAATGCATCCAGATGGGAGTATCAGGAGTCCATGTGCTGGGAAAGGGTTCGTCCCCAGGCCCTAGTTCTGTGCAACCTGGTCCACCCCGCAAACCCCCAGGAGCCAGCCTGGGAGAGAGCACGTGTCAGCAGCTAGGACTGCCCCATCTAGGATGCAGGACAGCAAGATGGCCCTTCCTCCCCAGCCAAGCCACAGGAATGTGGCCCAAGCATGGTTGGAAAGTCCCACCTCCTCCTTCCTCCCTCTGAGCTTCCTCTGTCAGGAGCAGGAAAGGGAATGGCAGGAAGGGGCTCTGAGGGGGAGGCTCGCTCCCAGCCATCCCTGAAGAGTGTTCCCTTTGGGGGAAATGCTCCTGGGGAAAATACTGGAACATAGTGATAGCTCTTTAACCAGCTGCTTCTTATCCAAGTTCCTGGGTGGTTTCCCCAAAACTTCCTGAAGCCCAGTCTCCTCGGGCCCAGTAAGGCCTTTTATGCCCAGCCCCGTGCCATGTTTTTCTGCTGCCCTGACAAGGGAGAGTTTCCCCTGGCCTTTTCCCCACTTGGCATGAATGTGGACGGAGAAGGTGAAGGAGAAGCTTAAAGAATCGTGCACCCATGCGTATCCCATTTCAGGTCTACCCTGACAGCTCCACAGGGTTTCGTGGGGTCTACTTTGACAAGGAGTATAGAAGCTCCCATAATGGGTCCAAGGCTCCACACGGGCCGGGGAGGCGTGAGGGCTGCCTGCTCCGAGGCCTCCGTGTGGTCTGGGGGTCTGTCAGTGGCCACATGTAGAAGGTAGTCTGAGGAATCAGAAGGTGCAAGTGCCTCTCAGGCTGTGAGCCAAGGGCATGGGTCCCGTCCCCTCCTCCTCCTGTGTGAGGGACCTCTCTGTGCAGAGCAGGCTTTGGGAAATGCAGAGCGGTGAGCCCGAGTGAGTGAAGGCCCAGTGAAGGGAACAGAGGGGAGAGAGGTAAGCAGAGGGCACCGACTCTGCTCCAGCCCTGCCAGGGCGTGACTCCTGGCAGCACATGCCTGCCACAGAAGGGAACGTGTGAACTAGCTCCCAGGAGAGCCTCTCCATCCGTCTTGCCTGGGCGACTGTGCTCTCTCCACCTGATTTATAAGGCGCAGTGGAGTGGACGCTCCTTCTTTGGTGCTCCTATGGAGGAAGGTGCCCCATGGCAGGCGCCGTCTGCCTGGCGGGCACTGAGGGCCCCCAGAGTGGAATGGGGAGCGGGATGCAGTTGGGGGGGGCTCTAATTTTAATCAGGGTGGGATTTTTTTTACTGACATGCCTCCTTGGCTCATTTCCTTGGGCAGCAGCCAACTGATGTTTGTGGTTACCTGTTCTGTTCCAGATGCTCCCACCAAAGAGAATGTCAAGGCCCCGGAGATGAAAGCCCGGAGGCCCAAGAGCTCTCTTCCCCCTGTGCTAGGAACAGAGAGTAAGTATTTGTTCAGCTCCTCAGTGGCCAGCACTGCGGGCCAGCGCCAGAGCCCCAGCCGCCTTGCCTGCACCCCGGCGAGCCCCGTTAAGTCCTGGTGCCCAGGCCAGGGGCCACTTGGCACGGCCCACCTCTCCCAGCCTCCGCACGTCCACAACCACTCGCCACCTCCCTCAGGCCTTCATTACTTCTCACCAAGACTCCTTCTCCCAGTTCCTCCCAGGTGAGTTTTTCCTGCCAGGTAGACCTTTCCAAGCTATAGCTCTGACCTTACCACCCGTGGCCGCCGTCCCTACAAGTGAGCCTCACCGCTCATCACCACCCAATCATACCTGCCGCCTCCCCCATACACTCTGTGTTTAAAAAATAAAAAAAAAGAAGAAGAAGAAGAAGAAGAAGGCAGTCTCTTAATTACCCATACTAATAGGGCAAAGTGATTAAGCTTGATTAGTTCAAAGGCTGAGTCTCATTTTCCGTGACAAGGCTGAGTTATGTGACTTTGTTTTATTCTCTTCCTTTCTGAGCTACATATTTACGTTACTAATGATGAGCTTGGGTTCCCCATACATATACCAGCCAGCTGTCGGGGTGGGGGGCGGGAGCTCAGCCTTCTGCACATGGGGTAGCTGAACTGGAACTGTAATGTCCAGTGGATTTTTAACCAAAATGAGGAGCTCAGGTGATCAGGAGTGGACATTTAATGAGTTGCTGGAAATGCACGCCTAATTGTAAGAAAAACCTCGTAAGAATAGGTTGGTGATTCTGTTTTCCAAGAGGATGACTGGGGCCCGTGCTCTAGGAGTTATGAGAAAATGGGATCTTAGAAGAGCATGGGGTGCTTGTGACATAGGGGCCTGAGTCCGTCCCCCCTCCTGGGGGCAGAAGCAGGAACTCGGGAAGCTTGAGCCGGGTCACCAGCGGCCTCCTGTCCTCAGCTCCGGGACACCCTTTCCAGGCAGATCCTGGGGGAAGTGAGGTGTGTGTTAAGGGGAGAGTCGTGCAGGAGAATACAGGCTGGAGACGGGGAGCAGCTGGGCCCCAAGAGCTGGGCCTTTGTGCTGGAGGAGGGAAGTCTGCGGGGAAGGCTGATCAAGTTATCATCCAGTTCTGGGATGGGGGCTCAACCCCGGCTATATATTAGATTCACCTGGGGAGCTTTTGAAACCTCTGCTGCTGGGGTACCCCGGCTCAGTTAAATCAGGATCTCTGGGGGTAGGATCCAGGCTTCGGTATTTGTTCAAGCTCCTGGGCCATTCTGGCATGTGGTCAGTCAGGCAGGAAGCACGGCGTGCCTGCACTGTTGGGATTGTGAAGCAGAGGGCTTCTCCTTTCCTGCCTCTGTTAAGTGGGGCCCATTATGCCCCGGTCCTCAGACCATCTCTGATACCGGCCCCCAGACTCCAGCCTTCAGGGAGGGAGCAAGATGCTGGAAGCCGAGCTGGAAGCCAAGGTTCTTACCCCCGTCTTGAGGGAGTGGGGAGTGGGGTTCAGTCAGTGGTACTGCTTAGAGGGAGGGGCATGGCTGGCGGAAACTGCTTATCCTCCTTTTCATAGCAAATACACACGTTCATGACTGGACAAACTCCAGCAGACACTGCTTGTGTGTAGAAGGGGAATTTAACTCTAGCCTTGGAGTCACAGTTACGGACAGGACAGATGTCTAACCCCACAAAGGACTGGAAAAGTGTGTCTGTATGCACAGTAATGACCACTTTGAATGGTCCATCCTCAACAGCCTCTCATCACCCCCACCCATCACCCCCTTGGCATTGAAAGCTTTAGCAGAGTAGTTCTGGTTACCTCCACCCGCTTACACACTTGTGCTCAGAAACCTGTCGAGTTCTCCGGATGCTTCTAGAACACCATGGAGCTTCCTTCCCGAAGGCTCCTGAGAAGGCAGCTGCTCGGAGATAGGAAATGGAGATGGTGTCTTTTAGATCTTCACCTGAAATTATATTCTCACTTTTTGGGATAATTTATAGTATTTATTAATTACATATGTTAAATATGCATGCATTCTTCCTTAAACATGCTAAAAAATATAGAAATGTTCCAGGGACAACATGAAAGCCCTCTTTTGTCTATCCCTAGTTCTACTCACCTCCTCAATTATAGTCATAATTGTTTTTTTTCTGAGCATTTACATATAAGATGTAAATACATCATGCATTCTGGACACCTCTGCAGCTTGCCTTTTTCTCTTAGCATAGCCGTCCCTCATTCCAGATGTCTCTGATCCCATGAAAAAGCCCAGATTCTCCTGTCCCCGAGAGCTCTGGCTGTATATGTGTGTTCATTTTTTTCAAGCACTGGGAAGTACCTAATCTAACTAGGAAATCCATCTCTGCTGCCAGTAACCAAGGGAAGGCCAAGTGTTTTTCTTGTCAAACAGATCATAGCCAGATCCCTCCCCATATGACCGCCCCGCCCTCAGCTGTGTTGTTCAGTCCTGAGTGCGAGCTGTCAGGTATGAAGGTAGACGACCCATGTCCACGCAGTGGCCTGGGAGCCACTAGGAGTCCTGCTGAGGACCGTGAGGGGAAAACCAAGTCCATTGGCCAACCCAGGAGGCGGGGTGGGAGGAAATGGACAGAAGTATAACTAACGTGCCAGACACCAAGTCCCAAGTCCAGGAGCACGGAGTGGCAGTTTGCGGTGATTTGGGACGCGGGGAACTCTGGGCCAGGTTAGGAAGGAGAGAGGAATGTGGTGTGGTTGAAGTGCAGTGGTAACATTGTTGGAACGCTGGAGGGAGGAACTGCACAGATGCCAGAAGGAATGTTATATGGGCACCCACCCCCAAACCCCCACTGACTCATGTGCTCACTTAGCACCTGCTCGGCACCCCTACCTAACGTGTGACAGGTGTCAGGTGAGGTGCCTAGGCTCTGTCACTTCAGGCAGGGCTCACTCAGCTGAGCTACGAGTAGTTGCTCCCATTTTACAGAGGAGCAAAACTGAGCCCTAAAGCACTAAATGGTTCCACCTGGGGTCTGATAGCTGATAAGATCTGGAACCTTGAGGCCAATCCTAATCCATGTTCCTGCTGCAGAGCCTTGTGCTTGCCGGTCTCAGGGGCATACTTTGTGCTGTCCACACACACCTGGGCTGTGTTCCCCCCAGCCCACGAGGGCAGGGGTCTGCTGCCATGGGAGCTGAGGGGATGAGGAGGGGGACCCCTGCCATGATCGCTGGGATCCCCAGACCTGTCAGGGTGTTTGCCCCAAGCCTCCCCTTGGGAGGAATTTTTTTTATGACTTTATTTTGGTAGAATTTCAGATTTATTGAAAAGTTGTAAGAATAGTACAAGGAAATCTTGTATACCTGTTACTTAGATCCACCAATTATTTACGTTTTGTTCTGTTGTCCCTATGTATGTATTCATATGAATTTATTCACCATTCATCAGGTTTTCATGCAGATATAGATATGCTATGTTTATATTCACATATGCAGCATGTGTCATATAGATTAGATGTACATACACCATGTATGGATAAAGTAGAGGCATCATGCCCTTAATCTTCACACATGTCATCGTGTATCTCCTAAGAGCATAAGCACAATGCAGTTATTAAAATCAGGACTTTCGGGACGCCTGGGTGGCTCAGTTGGTTAAGCAGCTGCCTTCGGCTCAGGTCATGATCCCAGCGTCCTGGGATCGAGTCCCACATCGGGCTCCTTGCTCAGCAGGGAGCCTGCTTCTCCCTCTGCCTCTGCCTGCCATTCTGTCTGCCTGTGCTTGCTCTCTCCCCCTCTCTCTCTCTCTGATAAATTAAAAAAAAAAAAAAAAATTTAAAATTAAAAAAAAAAAATCAGGACTTTTAACATTAAACCCATACTACTATTTAATGCGTGGTCTGTATTCAGTTTTTGTCAGTTGTCATGATTTCCTTTTAATGCTACTTTTCACCCCTCGATGGGAGCTTACTGTCACACTTCTAGAACACTCCCATCCACTCTTCCAATCCAGAGTGATTGCCTCCTACCTTTGGAGAAAGAACAAGAAGTGCATGGGCCGAGGGGAGATGAATCCAAGACTGCTTGAGTCGAGTAGGCACAGGGAGATGGAAGCATCCTTACTGGACCTCCAGGCGCCCCTTTACTATGCCCGGTTCTGCAGCAGTGCTCAGACACAAGACATAGCCAGAGAAGCCACTAGGCTAGAAAGCAAGGGGCAAATGTCTTGGTTCTGCCTCTGATTGAACATGTGGCCTTGTCAAAGCCACTTGTCTCTGGGTCTGTCAGATGGGGACTGTCTCCAACTGAGCCCAGGCTTTTCCAGCTCTGACATCAGTCCATTCAATGAAATGCCTTTGTTGTTGTTGTTTTTGTCAAGAGACACAGTTCAGATGAGGTCCGCTGACCCCCCTTCAAATCATCTCCTGTGGGATGGGTTGAAGCTTCAGTGAGTATGGCTGGTGTTACACGGTAGCAGAAACTTCCCGATGGGGAGGAGGCTTGAAGCAGAAGGTCCAGGCCTCAGGTAGCCCAGCTGCATAGTGTTTTGTGTGAGGGAGGCATTGATGGGACTTCGGAGCTGGTTCTGGAGAATACGGACACGGCAGTGCCTGCTGGTAATGGACTCAGGGATTCCTCCTATCAGTTTGTAGAGCTGATGGTCTCTTAGAAAAGAGATAAATGAGCATAGGATACTTTGATAACTTAAGGACAGGAACTAGGGCTTCTTCATTTCTGAAATGTCCATGCCTAGCCTGTGGTAGAGAGATAATAAACATTTGATTTTTCAGATATATTCATGAGTTCCCAGGCTTTAAGGGTCCCTGCCTCTCTTTTACTTCTGGGATCTGGGGATGATGCAAACCGGACACCCCTTCGTATTCCCTGCCTGGCACTGGCCTGACATTCGTCATTTTGGCTTCAATACAGTGATGGACCATCCCAGATTATGCTTTTAGATAGTTTTGCCTTGGCCTCCCGTGTGTGTGTCTCTCTGAAACCAAAAGTCAGGTCAACTTGGGGTGCCTGGGTGGCTCAGATGTTAAGCATCTGCCTTCGGCTCGGGTCATGATTCCAGGGTCCTGGGATCGAGCCCCACATTGGGCTCCTTGCTTGGCGGGAAGCCTGCTTTCTTCCTCTCCCACTCCCCCTGCTTGTGTTCCCTCTCTCGCTCTGTCTCTCTCTGTCAAATAAATAAATAAAATCTTTAAAAAAAAAAAAAAAGTCAAGTCAACTTGAAAGCATCTTTGGATGTCCAGACTAGTGCCCCGTTTTCCTGAAAGATTCCCCCAGTATCCCAGCTTTCTTTTAAATATTGTCCCAAAGTCATGGGGAATGTTAAGCCACAATAGGATTCAAAGAGCTAGAAGGAAGTGCTGGACAGGTTGAGATCTGGCATCCAGATTTGCTTGATACTAGGTCTCCTGGAAGAAAATTTGGGGTATTTCCACAGCCTTTGAAAGCTGGCACCAACTCCTAGTGTCTCTCTACCAAAGTATTGTTCAGTGAGGAGGGATAGTGCCTAATATCACCCCCCCCCACCTGGCCATGCATGGACCCTGTGACACCATGGACTCTCCCCCTACCCTGGGCCGCTGCCTCCAGCTCCTTCCCCAGTCTTCCCCTGTCTCCCGTGATCCCATGAAGTGGGAGGACTTTGGTGCTGCTGTCCTGGCCATGCTGGGTGCCGCTTGCACAACCATCCTGGCGTTCTGTGTCCTGGGGGATGAGTGTTTGCTATAACAAGAAGAGCAGTGTTCCTCTGGAATTTCTTGTGTGACAGCCTTTGCTACAAGGGGATGTGTTTAGGAAATTTGCCCAGATTCTGGGGAATTAATTCTGGGGAAGTGACCCACAATCCTCCATAGGTCTGTCTATAAGAACGTCCTGGAAGAGGCCCCATGTGTGCCATTGGTGAGGAAGCTGGGGGATGTCCCAGAGCCTGCATCTGCCCGAGTGCAGGGCAGTGGGATTTGGCTTTCCCTCCTTGGGTCCCCACAGCCGCCCTCCTTCCCTGACACAGCCCTGAGCCTGAGTGCTCCCTCTGTCCTTCACCAGCCTGCGTCACCTTCAGGAGCCTGTGGTTGAAAAGTTAATGCTGATTTTGGGAACTGCAAAGGGTTTGATGTCTATTTTTAGTTAGCTACCTAAAAAGGGAAATGTCCCTAGAGAAGCAGACACCCAGGGACCTCCATGTACCCGAGGCTGTTGCTGCTACTTCCCTCACTCTCCTTTGCTTTCCATTGTCTCAGATCCTTTGACACAGAGAGACCCACACTTCAGGCCCTGTAAATATCTCCTAAGTTTTCCTCAGGGCTTCTGCCCCGCTGATTCATGGGAGAGGCCCTCCTGTACCTTCAAACAGAGCAGTCCGGAAACTTCTGTGGACGCCGACCTCCTCCCCTATGCCGGTGTGAAAGGAAGGCTCAGCAGGGCAGGAGTCGGTCAGGACTTGGGCAGGCTGGGGCAGAAGCAGTCTGTGGGTTCCTCAGTCAGGAGGCCGGCCTCCCCAGCACTGCCCCTGGTTTCCCAGCGGGCTTCCAAGTTTGGGCTTTGATTCACCATGCTTTCACTGGGCTGCTTCTCATCTTCCAGTCTCAGTCTCCTCTTTAGAGTGGAAGGCTCTGCACCCAACAGCTTTGATTTAGTTGGTGACAGAGCAAGGAGGCAGCTCCTTCTCATGGAAAGTTGCACAGGGACTCCAGCTCCACGGCTTTCTCTCCCAGGATCAGAGTTGCAGGGCTGGGGTGGAGCGTTCTTGGGAACTCCCAGGTTAGCAGAGATCTCAGGAGCTGTGCTCATTCCTTTAATGACTTTCTAAGCATGTACCAGGTACCGTGCTAGGCACTGGGTGTACGAATGATGAACAGAATGGGCCCTGTTTCTGTCCCTGGGAAGCTTGCTGTGGGGTCTGCATGTTGCGGTCATGATGCCTCTGATGAGTGCTGACACATGACTGCCTCAAAGGGGTGTGAAGCCCAGCATGGACCTAGTGATGCATGAGCTGAGGGCTTCCGGAAGAAGGTACCAGAGTCGGCAGTCAAGAGCTGAAGCCAGAAGGCTGGTGCTACAGAAATGGAAAGGCATTGGGTGTGGGGGATAGAATAGCCCCCTCCAAAGGGTGAGGCAGGGGCCCACAGCATCAGCATGCCCCAGACAGCCAAGAGCTGTCTAGGGGCAGCCAAGAGATTGTCTAGCCAATCTCCCAGGTGCTCACAATGCACATGTGATTTGGAAAACCACCAACATTGAGCATCGAGGGCCAGGATGACCGAGATCCCCAAGAGGGAAGAGTAAGAAAAAAAAAATGGGATGAGAGCTGGGGATGGATCTCGAAGGCCCTTGTGAGATGAGCTGGACTCGATCCTCAGTGGCAGGGGCTGGCATTGGAGAGGTTTAACAGTGAACTGATGGCCTCAGAATGATGGCTGTATTAGGGCGGGGATAGGGCCCCAGAGGCCGAAGAGGTGGTACTGTCGGGACTAGAATAGTGACAGTGGGGATGTGGAAAGTGGCAGACCAAGGAGGTATTTAGGGGAAGGAATGGAGAGATGTTAGTGACAGCAGATGGTATGGAGGGGCCCTTGGGAGGGGCAAGCAGCAGGTTTGGGGAAAAGATCCTGGATTCGCTTTTGGATGTTGGGTTTGCGCTATGTGTCGGGGGAGGGGAGAGTCAGGTAGTGGGATGTATAGGTGAGCTGAGGAGAGAGGCCTGGGCTCATGGTAAAATGAAGCCAGCAGAGAGAGGGATAGAAAGAGGCATTCTGAGAGCAGCAGTGAATAAAGTACCCCAAGGGCATCAGAGTTCGGGGAGCAGAGCTAGGCCAGGAGCGGTGGCTCCCTTGGGCTGACTCTCTGGAAGAGGGGACTGAGCTCCTTCCTCCTCAGAAGGATGGACTGGGGGCAGGCAGCTGGAGGATGTTAGCTGCTAGCCTGACCATGCAGCCAATAGCTGCCACAGGATTTGCAAAGATCATTGGATTTTATTTTCCTTCTAGGATATCCGTCTCTGACAATGGCTAGTGCAAAAGTGTAAGGTGTTGGAGAAGGGAATGAGACACGGGGCTGACATTAATAGTAAGATAATAAGATGGGTGACCGCAGAGGAGAGGAAGCTAGTTAGTAACCCAAGGAGAGCTGCGAGTGTAAGCATCTGGACCAGCAAGAGTGTTACCTCCACTGAGGACCCTGGGAGAAGGAGCTCCAGGAGCAGTGTGAGTGATTCCGTGTCGTTGCAGAGCTCAGCTGACGCAGTGTGGCATTTGAAAAGGTGAAGGAATGAACGAGAAGTCCTCTGGGGGTCCATCTGGGGAAGAGGGGTATTGGGGTGGGGGGCTGGTATTCAAGCGTGCACTCTGTCCTGTAACTTCTTTACCATGTAGCTTAATGCTTTACAATGAATTTTCCTTCTCCCCTTCATATCTTGGGAGTGGGGGAACCAAAGCCCTGAAAGGTTGAGGGACATGCTTTACGTCCCACAGCTCAGGGAACGACAGGGCAGTATTTAAACCCAAGCCCAGCTCCAGAGCCTCTGTGCACTGCCTTGCTGCAAGGGGACATAGAAGGGTCTCAAGGGCCTGGATTTGGGGATGGAGCAGAGAGTGAGCTGGAATGGAAGCAACAGGGAGAATGTAGCCACACACTGGGCAGCAGGGGGCTTGGGTCCTGCTTCTACCTTGGCCACGTCTGGTTTTTATGAGCCTGACGAATCACCTGGGAATCTCCCTCTTTTCCCATGACCTGGAAACCGTGTGAGGTGCCCTGCTGGTGTTTGGCTGGCGAAAGAACCCAATGGGAGAAAGGACAGTGAGGTCCTGGGTTAATGCTGCAAGCGCTGAGCCCCGCTCTCTGTGAGAAACCAGGTTTTCGAATCCGGGATTCTGCTTTCCGACCCAGGAAGTGAGTCCTTCTGAGCCCTGTGCCCAATTAATGGATTTCAGCAGATGCTTGTATAAAATATGTATGGCAGAGGATATAGAACTTCATTAACATTTAAAACTGTCTTTACTAATAGGAACCAAACCAGCTTCAAGTGCTAACTAATGCAAACAGCAGAAGATGCAAATGCGTAGAACAAACTGAAAATTTTGGCCTTCGATCCGTTTACTGGTGACACAGGAAGGTGGAGACCAGTTCGGGCTCTACTTCTAGCCACGTAGATTTACCAGGGCTGCCAAGAATAGTGTGGAGCGGGACTTGGGGGTCTCGTGGTCTCATGGTGTGCGGCCGCCATCATCGTCCTTGTTCGCTCTGGGCTGCCGTGCCGGGGCCGGCGGCGCTCCCTCGCAGCCTCCAGAGCCTGTCCACAGCTGTTTTCGTCCCTATGGCTGCCGCATCAAAGTTCCACACACCGGAGGCTTGCACAGCCCAAGTGTATTGTCTGTCGGTTCGGGGGGCTGAAGTCCAAGTGCAGGGTGTTGGCAGATCTGGTTTCTTCTGAGGCCTCTTTGCTTGCCTTGCAGATGGGCTCTGTCTCACTGTGTCCTCACGTGGCCTTTTCTCGGTGCGTGTACCCCTGGCGTCTCTGTGGGTCCAAAAAAACACCAGTCTGTTTGGACTAGGACTCCCGCCCCTTGGCTTCACCATAACTGAGTTACCTCTTTAAACCCTGTATCTCCAAATAGGGTCATATTCTGAGGTACTGGGAGGCTCGAGTTTCAACATATAAATTTTGGGGGGATGCAGCTCAGCCCATAACAGCAGCTCCACACAGCTCCTCTGAACAGATGGCATTTGCTCTCCACAGGAGGTCAGATTCTGGCTGTGGTAGCAGCCCTTCGTCTTCCCTGGAGGGCCTCTCCCTTCCCAGCAGCCCTAGGTGAAGGGAAGGGCTGCCTGGCTCAGCCTGTCGTGGCTATTCCAGAGCCCATCTAGTACCCATTTCCAAGGGGTTTCTCATGCTGTTCCATCTTGGGGTTCTCCCTCCCCCGCCGAGCCCCAGCCTTCTGCTTTCAAACCTGTGCTCCTCTCTCACCTGGAAAGAAACCTTGCTTGACATCTCCCCGTTCATCACCCTGTTTCTCCTTGTCCCTTCAGCTCTAGAACTCATGCCAGGTTAGTTGACTCCCTGCCTGTTTCCTTGAGAATCTCCCCTGGAGTGATTTCTGACCCTACCGTCTCATGCCACCTGCCCTCTCACACCTTACCCGTCACTCAGGGCTGGTCACACCTGAAGCCTACTTCCCAGGGACTGTTCTCCTCCACCCTGGCTTGCAGGGACAGTCCTCCTTCCATCTGTTGAGGTCTACAGCCCTCTCCTTCATCCCAGCTCCTCACCATGGGCATCACGTAGGTTCAGACCCTGGTCCCTTTCCATCTCTCACTGCATTTTTTTCCCCCAAAGAACTGACCCATCCTCGCAGTTTCCATTATGACTGCATGTTTGATTCTGGAGTCTTTCACTTCCAGTCTCCACCACCCTCCCTCTAGAATTCTGATCCTGGGCTTCTAGCCTACAAGTGCATTAAATTCTACCATCTACCACATTCACTTGGACCAAATCAAATGCCTCAGCTTTCACTCCCAAAGTCTGTATTCTGTCACCACCATTTTCCCCATTTATCCAAGCCAGAAATCTCTAAGGAATCTTTGTACCTCCCTCTTGCTCAGCCCCTAAATGGTCTTAACTTCTCTTCTGCCTCATCTGCATTTTCTTTTCTGCTGCCTTTACCAAGCCTGGACCTTCATCACTTCCTCCCCAAAGGATGGCAGTAGCCTCTGAATTGGATAGCCTTGTCCCCCAGGAGATAGGGAGACTGCCAAGGGGTCCTCCAGCCCAGCTAGACTGCAATTTCTGTGAGGATGTCCCTGTTCACTCACAACAAATATCTAGCCCTCAACCCTGGGATTCTAGATCAGCCCTGTGAGGACAGCAATGTTCCGTGTCTGTGCAGCATGGTGGCCACAAGCCATGTGTGGCTATCGTCGAGCACTTAAAACCAGACTACTGTGACCAAGGAACTGAATTCTTTATTTTCTTTAATTTGAATTGTCCCACCGCCTTCACACCAGAGTTCTCTAACCCTAGCCCCGCACTCTGGACAGCTTCCACTGGACATCACCCTGATCCTCAACTTGAACCACTCTCTGCTCCTAAACCATGGGGCCCTTCTCCTGTCTCCAGTTCAGATATTTCATAGCCTTCAGGTCTGTCCTGTGTGCACACAGCCCACAATGCACGCTCTTTGTCCTTCATTTGAACAACTGCGTTGTGTTGGCTAGATAAAAGTTTTGGTGTGTGTGTGTGTTTTTTTAAGTAGGTTCTACGCCCAGTGTAGGGCTTGAACTCACCACCCTGAGATCAAGACTCTCATCCTCTATGGTCTGAGCCAGTTAGGTGCCCCCTGAATAAAACCTTTTGAAAAAAAAACTTTCTATCAACTTTTATTTTGAAATAACCTCAGACTCAAAGTTGCAAAAACAGTACAAATAATACTTGTATCCCTTCGCTCTGATTCCTTAAATGTCAGCATTTTACCGTCTTCGCTTTATCATGTGTTTTTCCCTTTCTCCTTCCTTCTACCTCTCCACACACGTATGCACATACGTACACATTCATACATATGATTTTTATGAGAAATTGAAAGTAAGTTGTACACATGATAACCTCAACACCCAAATATTTTTTTAATTTTTAAAAAATATTTTATTTATTTATTTGATAGAGATCACAAGTGGGCAGGGAGGCAGGCAGAGAGAGAGGGGGAGGTAGGCTCCTCACTGAGCAGAGAGCTCGATGCAGGGCTCGATCCCAGGACCGTGGGACCATGACCTGAGCTTTAACCCACTGAGCCACCCGGGTGCCCCCAACACCCAAACATTTGAGGGTATATTTCCTAAAAACAAAGAGAGTTTCTTATAAAAACAAATTTGGTGATCAAAACATGAAATTAACACTGATACAATACTGTCATCTAATTTATTGACCTTATGCAAATTTTGCCAGTTGCCCCATCAATATCCTTTATGACAAAAGGAAAAAAAAAAGCAGCCTTTCCTCTGGGCCACACACCTTGACATTTAAGCCCTTGAGGACAAGCTCTGATTTCTCACATTTGTGTGGTTTTCCTCTCAGCTCCCAGGTTAGGAGTTTGTGCTGACAGGCATTTGCCTGGTAAGTTTCTGTGAGATGGACAGATGGGTGGATAACAGTGACAAGCCAGGGTGCGTTTGGTGGAAGCAGGCCTCACCCTGGACTTCAGCATATATCTATTTGTGGTCAGCTCTGTGATCTCAGAGATCGCCTCCTTACCCAGTCCTTGTGTGGCTCTCAGGTGGGTAGCCCCACTACTCTGTTTCCCACATGCACAGCTAATAATCTACAAAGTCAGCTGACTGGCCTGTGGGCACACAGCAGTGTCCAGGCGAGGACACGGGACTGCTTTTCCGTAATATGCAGGGGTGAGGCTTTGGGGGTGACTAATTGCTAATGTCACCACCACTCATTCCTTCAGTAAATACTTACCAAGTGCCTCCACTGTTCCAAGCACACTGAGTATACAGCAGTGAGCAAAAAAAGAAAGTCTCTGCCCCCGAAAGCCTTTTACTTCAGAGATAGGGGAAGGGCAGGTAGTAAATCTACAAGTAAATATATAGTTTTTTATATGGTGCCAAGTGCCACGGGGAGGGGGACTAATAAAGTGAGGTGAGGGAGAGGAGAAGTGCTGAGGGCAGGGGGGTGCTGTAGGACATGGAGTGCTTAGGGAAGATCTCATTGGTTAAGTAACTCTTTCCCATTTTTTTGTACTAAGGTCTAATTTACAGACAGTAACGTTTACCCTTTCTCAGGCACAGTTCTATGAATCTTGACAACTGCATATGGCCATATAATTATTGCCATAATCAAAGTATGGTTCCCCCACCCTAAGACATGCCTTTGTGCCCTGTAACGGTGGACCCCTCTCCCCACACCCTGCTAATCTATTCTCTGCCCCTATAGCTTTGCCTTATCTAGAGTGAGACATATCAATTGAATTATACTGTTCATAGCCTTTTGAGTCTGGCCTTTCTTAGAGATAGACGAATCGTTGAGATTCATCTAAGTTCTGTATATCAGTAATTTGTTCCTTTTTTTTGGTATTTCATTGTATAGCTATACCACAGGTCGCCCGTTCTCCAGTTGTGGGATAATTGGGTAAATTCTAGCTTTTGGCAATCACAAATACAACCAACATAACCATTCACGTATAGATACTTGTGTGTGCATAGATTCTCATTCCACTTGGATAAATAGGTTTTGATTAAAGACCTTCAAGAAAGATGAAGATAAGCCATGAAGATTGCTGAGGCTATTTTTGGCATTTATCATACTGTTATTTAGCCAAATGAGTAGGTTTGTGCTGTGAAATTGGTCTGTTTGGGTCATTTTTCTTATTTGAGTTACTTGGAGAGAGTGGAAGCAATGGAGTAGGAAGGGAAGAAACCATTTGGTGGGTTCATTCACTTGTTCATTCATTCATTGATCCATTCAGCCAACACTAAAAAATGAAAGCCACTAGTCCACAGTCTGTGACCCTAAGGAAGCCTGAGACCCTTGGATCTACACCAAAGGCTAATTTTAGATGGTTTATCTGACATAATTTCCTTTCTGAGTTTCCTGAAGTTTGGGTGAGAGAATAGTTAGCAAGTGTGGAGTCATCATTGTTGAAATGGATGACGGAGACTCAAGCATTTTTGAGTTCTTATCCCAATGGTGACTCTGAAGGCCCCTCCAGAGGCCCCCCGAGACCTGATATTCATTCAGTCATGAGGTTGTCTCTACGGGAGTGCAAGATCTCCTGAAAAAACATATTTAAGTGGAGACATATTTAAATGAAGGCTCTGCCTGGGGCAGGGGCAGTGGGCAAGTCTCCTAGGATTTAAGAACTTTATGAAAAGCCAGGATTTACAGAAAATAACTTGTGAACATCTTTGTTTCAGGTGATGCAACTGTGAAAAAGAAACCTGCCCCCAAGACGCCTCCGAAGGCAGGTAATTGGTCATAAGCAACATTTGGGGGCAAGGGTCATCTGCCATGAGGTGTTTTTCCTTTGCCCAGCTAGACTGAGCACAGGCATAAGGTCCCAGGAGACCACTGCTGCCCCTCCCTGATTCGAACCCTGTATTATTCAGGCCAGATTTTCCCCAAGAGCCTCTGCACAGCCTGGTCCCCTACCCTCTGTCACTACTTGTCTTTTCTCTTTCCGCTGTAGCGTCCCTAGTATAGGGACATCATATGGTATCATACAGTACTATGACTTTCCCATCCCTGCTATGAAATTCTGCCTAACTCTACCCTCCACGCTGCCATTTAAGGAGGTAATCCGCTGTGTGCTATCTTAGTGCTCTGGTCTGTATGCCTCTGTCATGTAGAGCCTTGTCTGTTTCCCAGTGAAAGGCATTTGAGGAGGTGGACCGTATTGAACCTGTCAGCCAGGGTAACCTGGCTTGAAGATAAGGTGCTGCTTAATTAATAGAGCTAGCAGGGGGCTCCTGGGTGGCTCAGTCAGTGAAGCATCTGTCTTCACCTCAGGTGGTGATCTTAGGGTCCTGGGATCAAGTCCCATGTCTGGCTCCTTGTCCAGTGGGGAGCCTGCTTCTCCTATGCCCTCTGCCATTTCCCCCTGCTTGTGCTCTCTCTCTTACTCTCTGTCAAATAAATACATAAAATCCTTTGAAAAAATTAAAGGAGCGAGCAGGTATATTAAGAATTTTAGGGTAAGATGCAAATTCCAGAGCAATTGACTATTGGAAAATTCTGCCATGTAGATTGTATGGGCCATTTCTGAAGAATAAATACAAGAACAAACCTAGCAGGCCCATCAGTTGGACATTCTGGAGCAGAGGCCACTGTTCTCAGTGTTACTCTGAAGGCTCTAGAAGGCGAGAGAGGAACAGACCAGTGTGGACAGCAGCACTGAATGAGATCAGTCTCTCTGAGGCTCCCTCCTCATCGCTCACCTCGTCCCTTGTCCTCTCCCAGCCATGCCCCCTCAGATCATCCAGTTTCCCGAGGACCAGAAGGTGCGCGCAGGAGAGTCTGTGGAGCTGTTTGGGAAAGTGGCAGGCACCCAGCCCATCACCTGTACTTGGATGAAGTTCCGAAAGCAGGTTAGTGAGGGAGGGGAGTGGCCAAAGAATGATGTGCCCAGCCCCTGCGCCGATAGGGACCAGAAACGCCATCATGTCGGCAGCAGCATTTTGATCAGCGGGGCCTTGGAAATGGGAGGGCCCCTCTCCCACCTGTCCCCACCCACCATATCTGAGTTCTTAATAACCTTTTCTTCTGAATCTGCTTTACAGACCCTTTGGGGACAGAGAACAGTATGAAGGAAAAAAAGGAAACCATGCATGTTTCCCTCCCGCAACCTGATTGTGATATTTTAGTCTAGAACTCTACTCAGAGTCAGGAGAATTGAACCACTGACTGAAAGGACCTCTCAGACCCTGTGAACCTTCTGTGATTCTGGGTTAGCCCACTGAGCCCTATCTGTGGTAACCACTTCAGCTTACTGATGTTGAAGGGATAAAAGGGAATCCAACTATTTGAATAAATAAATTGTACATTAACTAGAACCTTGGCTTACTGGCCCAGAAATATACCGTTTCTCCTAAGGATCTTATGAAAGAAGGGTCTGAATTTCTGAACAACCAGCTTAAAAGGACATGGGGAGCCCTCCAGTTCCCCTGGGCCCATGTGGGTAGTGTGTGCCTCTTACTTACATGTGACCAACAGAGGTCCCAGGCGGTGGCTGACACTGAATCAGGAACTTTGCAGAGGATGTGAAGATTTCTTCTGAGTTCTCTGCTGCTCTATTCCAAACCATTCAAAGTGCCCTGAGGATCAGAGATGGGAGGCTAGTACCAGGGAGGCATGGAGGACTGATCTCAAAAGATGAAGCTGAGAAGCTTGCCTTATCGTCCCAAAGGGTGCTTGCTCTGTGCTCTCTCTGGTGGTGTCTTAAGGAAGATGGACTCTCTCCTTTTGCAGAGACATTTGGCCAGGTCCCCACCGGGGACAAAGAATTTCTCTGGTGATGGATATGTTCTGTATCCATTATCCAATATGGTAGCCACCACTGTATGTAGTTACTGAGCATTTAAAATGTGACTAGTGCAACTGAGGAACAGACTTTGAAATTGTAATTAATTTAAAATCCTTATAACAGCTTTGTTATATACACAATAACATTCAGACACCATAAAATTTGACCTTTTCAAGTGTACCATTCAGTGGTTTTTCAACCATTTCAGTTGTGCAACCATAACAATGATCTAATGCTGGAACATTTCCATTATCTCAAAAAGAAACCCTGGACCCATTAGTAGCCATTCCTCCCTTTTCCCCAAGCCCTGGCAACCACTAACTTACTTTCTGTCTCTATGGATTTGCCTACTGGGGGCATTTCATATAAATGTATTCTTTCATGCCTGGCTTGTTACTTAGCATGACGTTTTCAGGGCCTATCCATGTTGTAGCATAAATCAGTACTTCATTCCTTTTTCTGGCCAAATAATATTCTATTGTCTGGATAGGCCACAGTTTGTTTATCCATTCATTAGTTGATGGACCTTCGGGCTATTTCTACTTAATTAAAACTTACGTAGCCACATGTGGCCGGTGGCCCCAGTATTAGCACAGGAGAAGTCAGAACACACTGGGGTTAGGTGACTGCTCCGACAGCTCCTCCTGCCCTCCCTCCCAAACCCCTGAAGCTATGGGACCCTCCCCGGCTCTGGGTTGGGCAGCAAGGGCAGACACAATCCATCTGTTGGGCCATGCTCTGCACGCTTCCCACTCACCCCAGAGCTGGAACCCCTCAGGGAGGCTTGGCTTTGGACGCAGAAGAGGAGGGGCCAAAGGGGAAGCCCAGGGTCTAGACAAGATGGCGCCCCATACAGCCTGTCCACAGCCTTCCCTAAGGGTGGGGAGTGGAGGTCAGAGCCCTCCCCTTCCTGGCCCAAGTCTCCAGCACCTGTCCCACTCTCTGCTCCCAGATCCAGGAGAGCGAGCACATCAAGGTGGAGAACAGCGAGAATGGCAGCAGGCTCACCATCGTGGCCGCACGCCAGGAACACTGCGGCTGCTACACTCTGCTGGTGGAGAACAAGCTGGGCAGCAGGCAGGCCCAGGTCAACCTCACTGTCGTGGGTGAGTCTGGGGACGGGTTGGCCTGGGGGTCAGAGGACAGTAGGATGATGGGCCTCTGGGCTTCATGTCCCTGGGGCCTACTCCCTCGGTGCCCTGCCCACAGCCTCACATGCTCCTGTGCTCCCTCTCCCTGCCCCCTCTCTCTGGCTGGGCTTCGTGCTTCTGGAGAAGCCCCGACCTTACCGCACACCCACAGCATTTTCCTGTTCCTGTGAACCCCCTCCTGGCTTCTTTCTGTCTAGTCTTTGGGAAACCTGAGCTACACTACCCCAGACCCCAGCACCTTGCTCCCTGTCGCTGTGGTCCACCCCCTTCCCTCTCCCCGGCCACTCAGTCCCTTTGCCAGTCCTCAACTTCAGGCCGTGCTGCCTTCCACGTCCTCCTGTGCCTGCTTCTGAGGGCACTGCAGGAAGAGGATCACGAGCCACAGACTCATTGCTGCCCTCGCCGGTGTCAGCCAGCTGAGTGTCCTCCTTGCTTCTCTGGCTTCCCTGAGGAATTGGAGGTGGCAGGCATTTCACCACCTTGTGGCCCGCGCCTACAGGTGTCTGTATATCTGTGCCCCTTCCTTCGTCTTCACCTGCTCTGCTTCTCCCGGAAATGTTGCCAGGGCTCTCTCATCCCAGCCAAACATGCAGGCGCGTGTACACCTGCAGGATCGTGTCCCGCTGTGGCCACCCTGCCACGTCTCTGCCGCCTGCACAGCCACGCCCCTCACCAGGGCCAGTCTCCACTTTGATCCTGCTTCTTCGCCCCCCTGAGGCCTCCCTCCTACCCCCGTGAGTCTGCTGGGACCACCCTTCCGAGATCACCCTTCCGAGATCATGGTGACCTCCCAGTCCTACCTCCACTTCTTTTTCACCTCCTGCCGTATGGAGTGGAGTCTCTCTCTAGACTGATTTTTAAGTTCACTTATCCTCTCTTACCCAGTCACTGTCTTTCATGCCCTGGGGGACTGTCTCCTGAAATGTCCAAATACCTTGCTAACTGGTCCCACACTGTGGGTTGTGCTCAGGCCCTTGAGCCCTGACATGGCGGGCACTTGGGACAGCCAAGGAACAGCAGATGAAGAACTGGGCAGGTGGACAGCAGGCCGTGTGCCTGCGCACCTGTGGCCATCAGAGGCTGTGTGCGTAAAGGCCTTTGGCCTCGCGGTGGCTGATCTGATCCCCTATTTCTGCTGCTGTAGATCAGGAGTTTTAACTCTGGGAAGGCCAGTGTGCTAAGGGGTCAGGAAATAGGTTTCTCATCTATAAAGACAGGAGACACATTTTTCTCACTCTTTCTCTCTTTGGTGACTCCGGATGTTCATTTCGATGATTGTCCCCCAGGAGGCAAGACTATTTGGGGGCTTGGGAAATTGGCTCTAGTGACCCAGATCTCCTACACATTGAGATGTGTACCCGAAGTATTGACTTGGCTCCCCTCTCCCCGCATCAGCAAGCACTGGTTTCCTGTGTTCCTTGGTGTTCTCTTCTCTGCCCAGCTTGGGGAACCTAGGGGATCACCTCCTTTGAACTGCTCTCCCATGACCAGCGCCCCGGCCCCACTCTGACTGGCTCTGCGGTGCCACACGCGCCCCTCCCCCAGGCCCACCACGGGGCTGTGCTTCTGGCCTTTTATGGTTTCGTTTCTCATTCTCCGCGGCCAGTGCTGACAGGGCCTTGGCGTGGCTGCCCGCCAGCTGGCGGGAGCAGCATGTTAAATGCCGTGCTGGGAGGGGAATGGAATGGAGGGGAACGGGCTTTCTGTCTGCCTCCCCCTCGGAGAGCTAAGAATAGAACGGCTCAATAAACGGAGAACTTGCATTGATGGACCCAGCAAAGCTGCATTCATTCAGAGCCTGTGGATTTAGCCTTAGTCCACAGTAAACCTGGCTTAGGGCCAGATTTCCCTGTGTGACTCTGGGGGCATCTGGGCATTATCTGATCAAGGCTTATTAAGTAGATGTCAGAAATGGGACGATGAAACAGGAATTGTTTGGGCAACTCCAGACCCTTTTCGAGCACTCTGGAAGGCCGTCTGCAGGCCAGCTGACTGAGGCCGACTTAACTTCGACTGGTTAGCAGCAAACTTCTCTTCTTGTCTGTCCTTTAAAAATACCATTTTCTTTTCATCGAGGCTATGTATGACTCCTGTTTTTTTTTAATGGTAATAAAAAGTAGCCTTTCCCTGAGTTCCTTTGAATGAGTGATGTTTAACTATTTTGAAAGGCAGCACAGGAGTTGGTGACGTTCTGAGAGCCTCTGCCACAATGGCCCTTCCAGCTCTGCCACGGGGCAAGGGAGGGAGGGGCCCCAGAGAGCTGCTGGCCCAGATGCATTCCTTCCAGTAACTTGTCCAGCTAGGGGAAAAACAGGTCACTTTGCATATCTTTAAAAGAGAAAAACCAAGTCCAGAGAATCTCCAAATACCCAGTAATCCTCAACTACTCTGAGCTTGGAACTCACATGAATTTTAAGGGCAGGAGATTTCCCCTTGTGATGCTTGGCGTGGGTTTAAGCAAGATGCTTCTTGATCTTATTCTGCCCAATAGCTTGGAAAAGAGCAGGCCCTGGAACAAGGCTCTGGAAATGTCCTGGAGTCTTCTTTTCACTCTGCCACTCGCTAGCTGGTTATTCTTAGCAAGCAAAATGCCTTAGCTTTCAAGGGCCAGGATCGTCCAGGTAGGTGACCCTGGTGATAGGGTGGTCACTAGGAATGAAAGTTCCCCTTCCTAAATTTTTCATCTTCTCTTGTATGACAGGGGGCAACACATATCATATGTCTGTCTTTCTGACCCTTTCAGCCAAGAGACATCTGGAACAGGGTAGGGTACAAGTAGTACCTCTTTTGCAATACCCATTTCTCAACATTGGCTTCACCAACACAGAGGGGAGAAAAATCAGTCAGTGGAGTGTATGTGCCTTTGTCTTATAAACCTACACGACTCTAAACGTGTCCAACAAGACACTTCCCAGGCAGTTTTCTTTGGGGGAAGCAGTGAGTCTGTCTTTCATCCCTCTTTGGGCTTTTTTAACTCCCTTAGCTGGGTCTTGAGAGGACTTGAAGCACTTGCCTCTACAAGAGTTTAGAGCAATAAACATCTTAGCCAACACCAGAAATATTTCTAAAAAGACCAATACATCTTTCAGAACAAATAGTTTTTCTAAGAGAACACTTTAAACAACCAGCGAAAGTGGTTCCATCCCAGGAGGCCTCCAGAGTGACTGCCAATGGTGGGAGGTAGTTCTACCACGATCCCCGAAACCCTCCACACAAGGGGGCTGTGCGGGGATGGGCGGTAGCCATAGGAAGAACAGAAAAGCCGTGGGGCCTGGGGAACCAGGGAGGATGAATACAGATATGTGTATGTACGTGTGTGTCACACACACACACACACAAGATGGAATGTTTGTTTTCTCCCCTGTCTGCGCAAAGCCATTTATAAGAATTCTCTTCCGCTTTCCACCCTTGCTGAAGGGAGGGTGAGTAGGAGTCAAAGTCTTTACCTGGATGTTTACAAAACCCCTACCAGGTAGATACACATTAGCACCATTGTCCAAATAAAAAAGAGGAACTAGAAGTCTGGAACCTTGGAAGTCAAGGAATTTGCTCGAGGTCACATAGCTTATAAGAATGACATAGCATGAAAAGCATGGTTTTAATTGCTGGTTTGGGAAACCCTACACCTCAGACTGCCTTGGCGGGGGTAGGTTGGGGGGCAGATAGAGGTTACTGAATACTGGTATCTATAGCTAAATCAGCCACCTATGAAAACAAAATCTGAAAAACAGGAGAATTTTGTTCAGAGGAGTGGCAGACAGAATCCACAAAACTCCGAGACCTGACCAAAGTCTAGGCTGGCATGATCTGCCTGGAAGTGGGTGGTGTCACTGGTCTGAGTGGGAAGGCAGCCTGCTCCTGTTTCCAGGCCTAGTCAGGGACGGTTGTGATTCACTACTGTGCTTTGCTTTTGAAAGTCCTTCTCGTTTTATCTTGGTCCTAGGAGGATAAAAGAGCGAGAAATAAACTCCCCCCAAAATGAGAGTGATGACGGTACACGCCAGCCCCTTGTCCAGGAACTTCTCACAGCTGCCTTGTGATCCAATCAATGTTATTTTCCACATTGCTTACAGACCAGGAAACTGAGGCACAGAGAGGTTAACAAGTAGTGAGTGGAGACAGAGCCGTGTTCAGACCCAGATCTGTCCGACCTCAGAGCTCGCTGTGCTATTCCACCTCTCCGTGGGACAGGCGTTTCCCAAGTCCCAGAGAAAGTGGAGACTGACCCTCATTATGTCACAGGCCACTGGCCTAGGGCCTGACAGACACACACACACACATTAAATTCTCTCTCAAAACACATTTGTGATGGGAAGCAGTCCACGCCTTCTGGGCAGCTTCCTAGATCTGTTTACTCAGAGAAATATGTTTAGGACTGAGGCAAAGTACAGGAAATTGTGACTTGTAGGCTGGAAAACTAGCCAGAAAAAGAGGGGGTTTTTCAAGCAAATAGGTATTTGTGGGGCTTTGTGTGTTTGTAGACAGGTGTAACCATGTAGGTGAGGAGAGGAGAGCCAGGACCAGGGCTGTCAGCTTGGGTTCTCTGGGCTTTTCCTCCAAGACAACGCTAATCCAGAAACGTTCTTTCCCTACAATTCTGAAGATGTGGGTGATGTGCTTCTCTTTCCCCAGACAAGCCAGACCCCCCAGCTGGCACGCCTTGCGCCTCTGACATCCGGAGCTCCTCGTTGACCCTGTCCTGGTATGGCTCTTCATACGACGGGGGCAGTGCCGTGCAGTCCTACAGCGTCGAGATCTGGGACTCCGTGGACAAAACGTGGAAGGAGCTAGCCACATGCCGCAGCACCTCTTTTAACGTCCAGGACCTCCTGCCTGACCGAGAGTATAAATTCCGTGTGCGTGCCATCAATGTGTATGGAACCAGTGAGCCGAGCCAGGAGTCTGAACTCACAGCAGTGGGAGAGAAACCAGAGGGTAGGCTGCCTTTATTTTATCGCTGGCTTGAAATATGTGTGCATGGCTTTCCTTGTGTATGTAGAAACCTGTACTGAGAGGGGTACCGAGAACCGAGGAGATGTCAGTGATGGCTGGCAGAGTCTTTGGGGATCTTGGTTTCCAGGGTGGTGATGCTGATCCGTGCGTTAAAAGAGGTACCTGTGTGACTCTTCCAGACATTGGACCAGCAATTTTGGTACCCTGCCACCAGGGGGCAATGGTGTGTTAATCAGAAGCGCAGTCCTGGAAGGCAGGAGTTTGTGGGGGCCCGTTTTAACTTTCCCCTGCACCCACCTCACTCCTTCTCTTGCGGTCCAATTGTACTGTCTACTCGGTGTTGAGTTCTTGGAACACAAAGACAGATTAGACGGGCTTAAATCTTAAGGAGGAGGACAGCTGTGTAGACAGTCACTGTGATGAGATGGGATACATGCAATTATAGTGGTGTAAACAAAAAAGAGGAGGAGTCACAGCAGAAAGCATGAGTAAGTTTGCCATGAAGGTGGAGGAAGGCTTCCTAGAGGAGGTAACACTTATGTGGAGTCTTGGGGAAAGGAACGGACTTCCAAGAGGCAGGGAAGATAAGGAGAGGCATTCCCCATGGAGGAAACAGCATGAGCAAAGGTGCAAAGTGTTGGAAAAACACGGCATTCTGAGAAGCTTGTGCCGGGGTATATGCTGTGTGAGTCAGAACAGGAGGAAGCAACCCGAAGGGCAGTTTAAGTTACATTGTGAAGTTCATCCAAGATTTCCAGGCAGGGGACTGATATGATCACATGAGTTTTTTTTTTAAGAAAGAGAATTAGAGGAAGAGTAGAGCTTTGCTACCCAAACTGCGGTCTGGACCAGCAGTCTTGGGATCTCAGCACTTACTGGAAATGCAAACTCTTGGCCCCTCCACACCCCTGGTCCCTTCTGAATCCTCATTTCAATATGATCTACCCCATGGATTCAGATGCATGCAGCAGTTGGGGAAGCACCCAGGGAGGGAAGGAATGACACTGGAGTTGGCAAAATACCAGTGGGACCTCTGTGGTGTAGTTCAGGTGGCGAATGGTCCGACCATGAATGAAGGCCTTAGCCGATAGAACCAACCATTCTCAGTGACTTTTTGGGTAGACTTGGAGGAAAAATTAGAAGAGTACAAGATGACTCCCAGCTCCTGGCTTAAGTAACTGAACACAAATTTTCTATTTTGTTGTTGTTGTTGTTGTTTGTTTAAAAATCCACTGATTTTTTTTTTAAGATTTTAAAAATTTATTTATTTGAGAGAAAGAGAGCAAGAGGGAGAGAGCATGAGCAGGGATAGGGATAGAGAAAGAGGGAGAAGCAGGCTTCTCGCTGAGCAGGAAGCCCAATGCGGGGCTGGATCCCAGGACCCCAGGATCATGACCTAAGCAGGCGCTTAACTGATTGAGCCATCTAGGCACCCCGAACACAAATTTAAGAGCCATTTATTATTACAGTTCTTGGTGGCTAACATATATCAAGTACTTGCTATAGGCTAACAGTGTGGGCAGCCCTCTACATGCATCATTTCCTGCATCTATCTCAGTGAAGTAGCTGCCATTATTACCCCCATTTTACAGATAGCTGAAATGAGGTTTACAGGGCAAACCTACGTGCCCAAGATCACAGAGCCTGTAATGTAATTGGAGAGCTGTCTGACTTGAAGCCTGTGCTCCTTTGGGAGTAGTCAGGCTGCCTCCCAGGGACTGGAGGTTAGGCAGTGGGGAGTCCCGGAGAAGACACAAGTTCTGGTCTCAGTCCTGTGTGACTGAGGTGACTGAAGGCAATCCAAGTGTCCTCAGACTACTGACTTGAATCTAGAGCCCAGAAGAAGGCTTAGGTCAGAACTAAGGATTTGAAAGTCTCACTGTTTAACTAATAATTGAAGCCACGAGCATCAGTGAGGTCACCAAGAGGGTGGTAGGAAAGTCACCACAGATATACGGAGACGAAGGAGCCTGCAAGACCAGAAGGAAGGGCAAGAGGGAGAGCATCAGGAGAAGTTGGAGCCGAGCTGAAGAAATACAGATGTTGTGAGTCACTGAGAGGGCTCAGGGAACAGCCACCAGCGCTAAATACAGGAGATGAGGACTCCTGGATTTAGCCCTTTGAGACGCAGCCATCTTTGAGAGTGAAGAGCAGAGTGTTTCCACAGGGTGGAAAATTGTTACCCCAGGATAAGGAACAAGTGGGAGAAGGAAAGGCCAAGAGTGTGGAATATTTTTTCAGGAAGTTTGGTGTGAAGAGAAGCAAAAGGCTGCCATGAATTCAAGGTGGAGAAGAGGCTGTGGGTGGGGAGGAGGGACACCCAGGGAAGGAGCACCGGGAGAGGGAGAGCTTCCGGTTGTGAGGCAGGGAGGAGAGGGGAGAGTAAAGGACAGGGCCTGTCTGAAGTCCCCACGGGACCAGAGGCCTCGTGAGTATGGGACGGCCGTTACGGTTTGATGTCCTTCTTTGGTGAGAAAATCGGATATAAAATAGATATTCAAACCTTGCTTTCATATGAAATGAGGGCTCCAGAAAGAAATCGGAGGATGCCAGTGGAAAATACACCAGATTTATAACGTTGCAGGTACAGCCCTGTCTTGGGGGCCTTTATCTGGGAATGTGGAGGCTGTGGAGGCATGGATCCCAGCCCCTGGAACAGGCCCACTGGGCCTCTCTGCAGCTGTCCTGGGCTCCTGGGCTCCTGCCCAACAGCTGCTTGCAAATGTCTGCTGGGGGAGCCTGGTAACAGAACGGCTATCTGCCGCCCTTTGACGCCCCCCTTCGAAATGAGCTGGCATAGGCAGGTTAGCTTGGGGGCCGTGGGGGCTCCAGATCAGGCACTCAGTTTTATGTTTTTAGCATATTGCTTTGTTCAAGAAGAGTACTCCCCACCTCTGGAAAAGTGAGAAGGAAAGAGATGACAGGGCAGTGAGATGTTCCTTAGCTGGAAAGGAGCTCTTCCAGGTCATCTCTGGAGGAAACCCAGAGAAACTGTAGAGTTCCTGATAAATCCCAAAAGATGAAGGCCATGAGTGCTTAAGGCGTGACTCCCAGGAGGCCAGGACAGCAGCGCCCAGGGCTGGAGGGAGAGTCTGTGGGGACCAGGGGCTAGGACTGCTGGGCTCTGGGCAGGTTGCCCTCCCCGTCCTCCCTGCGGCCGAGCCAAACCCCTGCTGTGGTCCTCAGACTCTCTTCCTAGGGCCCCTCCTGGCTGGGAGCAAATGAAAGGAAATGCAAAGATAGCCTGCAAGCCCAAGGAGGGGTCCAGGCCACCCAGAGCTTCCAGACTGGAAGCTGTTCCCACCTCCAGGCCCAGCTGGATTACTGGGGAGGAGGGGCGGCAGAAGAGTTGTGGAGCATTAGGACTGAGGGGCAGAGGATGGAGGGATTGGGAAGGTGGGCTGGAGGGAGGTGGGGGTTCTAAGTGAAGCCCCCCGTGGACCGGTCAGATGCTTGTTAGTTATAACCTGGGTAGGTCATCTGTCTACTTTAAAAGGGAAATGCCTCACAGAGAAGTGGGGTGTGTTTGCACACGCGTGTGAACTGCATGTGTGCATGGGTGGGTGTGAGGTAGAGGAGGGAGGTTTTGGTGGCTCCTCTCCATGGAGCCAGTGGTCTGTGGTGGTCATCGAAACAGCAGTGCCAACTCACTCTCCCTCCACTAAGCCCAGCTAACATCGTCTGTCCCCTTCCCCGCTGCCACCAGGACCCCTCCCGTCTGTGCCGTAGCAGCTTGGGTTTTCCTCTTCATCCTGATCTCCCCGTTCTAACCCTGCTAAGCACCCCAACCCCACCTTACATTCATTCCCCCAATGTATCCTGCACCCCTCCTCTGTTCAGGCACTGTTTGGCTGGCACAGGACAAAGCACGGTGTCCTTCCCACAACCCCAGCTTTAGAGGCCTCCTTATGCGACAGCCGCCCCTCACACTAGGATCCCTAACCCAGTTAGCTCCCCTCCCTGTCTTCCCAAACCTGGGTAAACAGAGCCACTAGCCCAGTACACCCATCTCTCCCGTCCCAGCCAGGCCTTCCTGTCCACCGCCCCCCACCCCTGCTCTGACTCTTCAATCCACTCTATCCTTGCCCTCATCCTAATTTGTTCTAGAATATATCATTGCTAGTGAATCAACAGGGAGGAAGGCTCCTTGAGGAGCTAGGGCTTCCTTGCAAGCCTGAGGGCAGTTAGAGATGCAGACCGGCTGGCCCGGTCTGGGGCTGCAGAGGCCTCTCTGGGGCTGGGGTGCCCTCTAGTGCCCATTGGGCATGGAACAGCCCTTGGCCCTGGAGAGCTCTGTCCAGGGGGCTGCTTAAGTCATGCCGTGTGAAAGTCCCCAGGGCACATCTGGTTCTGTCCCAAACACTACTCCAGGGGCATGAGACTTACCTACTTGCCGATAGAGCTCAGAACCATCTTCCAAATAGTTCTTGTGCTTAGCTCGCGGATGTCCTAGCTCTTTCTGAATAGAAGGTTTTTGAAACCTCTTGTTGAAATCCCTCCTGCTGTGTAGTTCAGCTCCTTCTGTGGTGGAAAGATGGAAACTGAGTGGTCACCCCTCCCATTATTACAGCCCTTTATTCTTGAAGGCCTGGATAATCCAACTGTGGCCTTTCCCCAACTCCTACCCTGCTCCTCTCCTTAGAGCCACATCCCCCTCCAAGCAGAGTGGAGGCAGAACGAGAAGGAAAGGGAAGAAGGGAAACCTCTCAGCCTGGAGTCTTGGTCTGTTTCAAACAGAGGAAGAGTGGTGGAACAGTGAGCCCGAAAGAGGGGCGTGACTTCCCTGAAAAGGATCTAGGTCCCAACAACCATAGCACCAGGAGAGCTGTCTGCGTTTCAGTTGCCAAGGGAGAAAGGCAGAGGTGAAGGATGGATGTGGTGTTTGCAGTGAGGGCCAGAAGGCCAGCCTTGTCATTTCTAACACTGGGAAGAGGCCAGTTCTAGAATGGCATGCCTTCTCCCCGCAGGGTGCCCCCAGGTGCCAGGCCATTGGAAAGCCCCATGCACAGCGGCTGCCCCCTCACTAGGGAAGCACAGATAGTTCTTACTAAAGATGCCAGGCCTACACGGCCTGCCTTCTCCTTTATCTCTTGTCCCACTGCTCATTCCACACCAGGATGAGTGGCATGGGAATGAAAAGAAAAGGGGACGCCTTATTGGTGAACACTCTCTCAGAGGGGATACTGTGGGCCAGGACGCTAGGCCTCCACAACAGTAAAGGTCGCTGTTATTGTTAGTATTTTGTCTCCAGGCCAAGCCAGTGACAGTAGCCGTTGTGAAGGATTCAAACCCCTTGGTTCCCTTAAAGCCCCATCCGAAGTGCCCGAAACTCCTGCTGACCCTATTTATCATTCTCATGGTGCATCTGGAGATGCGAGTTCTTATACAGTGTTTCTCCAGTGTGAGGAATCACACGAGATCATTCTCTCAAGTTACGGCACTGATTAACTGATAAAAATCGGTAACTTTGGGGCGCCTGGGTGGCTCAGTGGTTAAAGCCTCTGCCTTTGGCTCAGGTCATGATCCCAGGGTCCTGGGATCGGGCCCTGCATTGGACTCTCTGCTCAGCACGGAGCTTTCCCTCTCTCTCTGCCTGCTTTTCTGCCTACTTGTGATCTCTCTCTCTCTGTCAAATCAATCAATCAATCAATCAATCAGTCTTTAAAAAAAATCAGTAACCTTAATCTCACCCTTGGCCATTGAAATTGTTAAAAAGTAAGGGTGTCTCATTCAGTTGGGTGTCTGACTCTTGATTTCGGCTCAGGTCATGATCTCAGGGTCCTGGGATCGAGCCCCACATGGGGCTCCATGCTGAACGTGGACCCTGCTTGAGATTCTCTCTCTCCCTCTCCCCTGCCCCCTCCTCTAAAAAAAATCTCTACTTTAGACTTTTTCCCCAACCAGGGAGGTCTAACCATGTCTGCTTATCTCCCCCACAGCAGCTCTTCCTTTCAGTGGCTTTGCATGCCTCCCCAGCCCTGCTGTGACTTCTTAAGTGCTTATGGCCCCAGTTCCAGTAGCAGACGACCCCAGGCTCTGCTGGGGGCAGAGTAAGAATACCTGCTTGTGGCCAGTGCACATTTACCCTCTACCTGCCTTGATGGCGTTCTGTTGGCCAGAGCAATAAGAAGGCTGAGAAACTGGGCTCCCCACGCTTGGGTTTTAACTAGCTGCCCTAGGGCTTGTTACCCCTAAAGGTTAAATAATTAAATTCACCCTGAAATGTGACTCTGTTGCTGCCTTCCAGGTGTGGCTCCCCGGGCATTCTAATGGTCTACGAACTGACAAGGTCACTCTCTACTCTCAAGTGCAAGTGTTGCTCAGTTAGAGCAAAAAGACTTGCTCGGTTATGCTGCTGTCCTGGAGCTCTCTGTGAAACCCCCACCACTAACCAGGGAGTTCCCATCTCTCCTACCCTTTTTATGGTTCCAGAGCATTTGCCTTCCTGTGACAGAATATTCTTCCCTCTCCCAGTGATGTTTAATTTTTCATTTCCTCAGCAGTACTTTAAGGACTCTAAACAAGGGGCGCCTGGGTGGCTTGATCCGTTAAGCTCAGGTCATGATCTCGGTGTCCTGGGATGGAGCCCCAAGTCAGGCTCCCCACTCAGCATGGAGTCTGCTTCTCCCTCTCCCTCTGCCCCTCTACCTACTCATGATTTCCTCTCTCAAATAAATAAAATCTTTTAAAAAATTTTTTAAAAATTTTTAAAAAAAAGACTCTAAATAAATTGCAGCCTCTCTTGCTCCTGGAAGACTTATCCATAGGATGAGTGCTGTCCCTTATCACAACCTTTCCCCAAAGTCTGATTCTCTCACCCAGACACACAGACACACACACACACACACATGCACACACATGGCGCATGCGCTCTATAAAATCTCTGTCCTCCCTCACTGACTTCTCTCAGTTCTTTGTTCTATCTCCTCAGGAAACCTGCCTTGTCTCCATCTGTCTGTGAAACATAGCCCACATCCTGACTAAGGAGCACAGAGCACATCACAAAATATGGCATCTAGAGCTAGCCAGTGACACTAGAAATCACCTAAAAATACACCTCCCTCCTTTTACTGAAGAGGAAACAGGGACCCAGAAAGGGAAAGGCTCTCGACCAAGGTCAAAAAACATAGTGGCTCCATAGGGACAAAGCTATGCCTAGGGAAGGGAAAGCCTGGAGGGGCGCCTGGGTGGCTCAGTCCATTAACTGTCTGCTTTCGGCTTGGGTCATCATCCCAGGGTCCTGGGATCCAGCCCCACTTTGGACTCCCTACTCTGCGGGAAGCCTGCTTCTCCCTCTCCCACTCCCCCTGCTTGTGTTCCCCCTCTCACTCTCTCTCTTTCTCTATCAAATAAATAAATAAAATATTTTAAAATAAATAAATAAATAAGTAAAAATAAAAGGAAAGCCTGGAGCTCTGATGTGAATTTCTTCTGATGGACACGGACTGTCCCCTCATACCTCCCCCATTCACTTCTGACGCATCCATGTGAGCAGCCAGCGTGGGCTGCTTATGTCCCTTCTCGCCACACCTCTCAAACACCTGCTGCCTTCACTGTATGCCCTCACCCACCTTCCCGTTGTGTTCCAGCATATCCTTTAAGACCCAACTCAAGGGCTTTTTCTTCCCAGAATAATTCCTCTTATAGTTGCCCTATTTTGTATCAACATCCTGCCCTGTACGTTCAGTTTGTGCTGAGATGTCATGTGCTGGGATTTCAGGGGGATGTAGTTCTCCCTCCCCAACTCAACTGTAACCTCCAGGAAGGAGACATCATGCCTTCTGTGTATTTTGTTTGTATACCCACAGTAGCTTGTATGATACCTGGTACACGGCTAGAACTCCAGGTACCATTATCTAAGTAAATGGATAGATAGATTTGATACTCAGAACAATTTAAGTTGCTGACTTTCGAGCCAAGCAGAAAGGGGCTGTCACAGTTGTGTTGGTTCTGAAAGTCAGAGAGCCTGGGAGCACTGTGAAGAAGGGTATGTCTAGGGGATCCTGAGGTTACAGAGCAAGGAATGGAGGTGAGCGTTTGTGAAGAAGTTGCTGGGTAGGCTGAGGAGGGCCTGTGGTGGTGTGTCCATGGCCCTGGTACAGTGGGGACTGACCCAAGCCCATGACCATTCCCAGTGCTCTGGGCTTCGTGGTCTTGGGCCTGGGAAGCCTGAGGTCTGACAAGACCCCCAGCATGTTTCGTTCTTGATGGTCCTTCCCTAATGACCACTCTGTCCTCTGTGTTCCTCCCTGTCTCCCCCTAGAGCCAAAGGACGAAGTGGAGGCCTCAGATGATGGTGAGTGCAGGCCACCTGTCCTCAGGTAGACTCGAGGGACGGGTGGAGGGGGGGCGAGAGAGGAATCTGACGGCTCACACTCACCCCACCTCCACCCCGCAGATGAGAAGGAACCTGAGATCGACTACCGGAACGTGACTGTCAACACTGAACAAAAAGTGTCTGACTTCTATGACATCGAAGAGAGACTAGGCTCGTAAGTGGAACGGGAAGTGTCTTTCGGGCCCCCAGGGTGGGGTGGCGCAGATCCCATCATTAAGTTCCATGCCTCGTGTCCCCATCTTTTCCTGGGTTTTGCCAACCTCCCATGCCGAGACCCCCTGTAGAAAGAGGAGGTGCAGACCCAGTTAGCAACCCACAAGGGCATCCCCACCCTGGCCCTCTCAGCTACTGCTGGTGCAGCTGGCTCAGCTCCAGGAGAGTCTTGAGCAAGGCCTCCCTTTCCTGTGCCTTCTCCCTCCCAACCCCCGTACGGGCTAACAAGGCACCACCGGGGTCTGGTCGGACTGTCTGAGGCTGCCGTCTGTGTCATCGGCAGGAGGCAGGCCAGTCTGAGCCATCTCACTGTTCTGCAGTCATAGCTTCTGTGCCTCTGTAAAGCCCACAGCCTTGAAAGGCACAGCTGCTCACCATTGCTCGCTTTAGGAACCTGGTCTGCGCTGTTTGATCTGGTTGTCCCCTGGAGTGCGGACACCCCAGCCCTGAGCCTTCACACCGTCCCCTCCAGCAGCAGCCCCACAGCTGCCTGTCTCCCACTATCCCTGGAGAAGCCCAGTGGAGGCCAAGGGGATGGAGTTCAGGTTTGATTTCTAGGAGGTTTCTGGGAAATAAAAGGGTGACACCAACCTCAACAGAGTTGCCTACAAGGAGCCTGCCCTGTGCATAGGAGCTGGGTCAGAGGAACACCGAACTCCTTTCTCCCACCATGGACAGCATGGACCTCCCTGGGCTGTCTCCAGGGCCCCATGCTGGACACTGGAGCAGAAGGAAGTAGCCACTCAGAAATTCTCTGTATCTGGGGAGGACTTCCTCCACCTGAAGTCATGGGTCCCTCTTTTTGATGAAGGAGAGAGAAGTCCATCAGCTAGGATGGAGGCTTCAGCCCAGACAGAGGAGCGGGCCTGGGTGGGGATTGGATGGGGATGTGGGCTGGGCCTGGCCACAAGCTTGTAGATGAGGGAGAGGAGGGTTGTCTGAGCTAGAGGGGCACCCCATGATCAAGGGCAGGCACTGGCAAACTTTTCTGTAAAGGGCCAGATAATGGCTAGGTGAGGTTTTGGCGAAGCAGAAAAGTGGCCATGGGCGAAATGCACACGCACGAGCGTGGCTGTGCGCCAATAACATCTTATTTCGAAAAAGAGGTGGACTAGATTTCTCCCACAGCATCACTTGTCAGCCCCAGTGTAGTGGAAAGCTTGGCTCAATTTGCCTTTTCTCTCCTCCTCCTTTCATTCGCAGTGGGAAATTTGGACAGGTCTTTCGACTTGTAGAGAAGAAAACTGGAAAAATCTGGGCAGGGAAATTCTTCAAGGCATATTCTGCAAAAGAGAAAGAGAATATCCGGCAGGAGATCAGCATCATGAACTGCCTCCACCACCCCAAGCTGGTCCAGTGTGTGGACGCTTTCGAAGAAAAAGCCAACATCGTCATGGTCCTGGAGATGTGAGTGGTGGGCTGCGGGCCCAGGAGCCCCTCGCGCATCTCCACCAACATTCACACCCAGGCCCCTCTGCCCCAAAGTGGGGAGCACTGCAGGTAGAGCTGTAGCCTGAAAGAGCCTCCCCACCCGCAGTGGCCGGGGGGCACCCCCTAGAACAGCACATCTGTACACAGGAGTGGCCCTTACCCACTGACCTCCAGCCCATGCAGCCCTCGCTCGTTTCCGTAACACACTGGCAGATCTTTGAGGACCCCTGCCCCCCTTTTGCCCCCACCTCCCTGTGAACGTGCCAAGATTACCCCTAGCCTCCGCATCTGCATTCAGGGGCTTTGACTTGGAGGTGGCTTTGGAGGAGAAAGGGAGGGACAGAACAATTTCCTGACTGGCCTTCAAAAGTAGAGGTACCCAGGGTGTGGGGCTTGGGATGTGGGGGTGCAACCCTGTGCTCTGCAGTCCCCCATCGTGTGCTCATTTGTACTTTGACTTCTCACCAGAGGATAGGTAGTTCTTTCTGGGCTGGGCTGTCCACACACAGGGGACAGATCAGATGCCCTCCAGCCAAGGTTTTCCTGGAATCCACCCCCAAGCCGCTGGCAGGCACGCATAGGCACACTTGCGCAGGTTCACACCCACCCACCCACCCACATACATAAACACATAACGCACATGCGCATTCTGCCCTCAGCCAGATGTCCTCTGCAGAGGGGTCTGTGTCTTTCAGTTTTCTTTCCTGTTTTTCATGAGAAGTTTTTTTCAGTGTGATACCATCAGATCAAAAATTGTGACTGTAAGAACATACACAATAATCCGTTCCCATTCTGACCCCTGTCCCTCATCCACCCCGTTTCTACCACTACCGCTCACACCGGTAACTATTTCCACTGGTTTTGTTTGTATCCTTCCAAACTTTCCTTATGAAAATACAAGCATATATGCTTTTTTAAAAAAATATTTCCCACCTTTTAGCACCAAGGTACCTCCTAGCCACTATTCTATATTTTTGCTTCCTTTCGTTCCTTTCCTTCCTTTTGAACTTCAGCACCAAGTTCATATGGTGCGAAGGGCTCTGAATGTTTCCGTGGCTGGTGAGCTTCCCATCCGCCCTGCTCCGTGGGATTAGCTTACGTGCAGAAACCACAGTCTCCTGGAGTGGTCTGCCTTGGTTTCCAGGCCTTTGCCCTTCCAAACAGTGTTTGTAACCTTGTCCATACATCTCTTCATTCACACCTGTGCACATCTGTAGGAGACATTCCCAGAAGTGTGGTTATGCAAGATCAAAGTGCATGTGCATTTGAAATATTTAGAAATCTTGTGAAACTGCCTTCAGCTTCCTTGCTTGCTCGTCCTGAGCTTCAGGATCTTAGTCCTTTCAACACCTTTGTTCCCAGGAAAGGTGAGGCCCTCCCGGGCTTAAGGTGTGATTTTCTCCCCTCACTCTGTGATCACTTTGGGGTGTTTCCTTCCGGCTTATGCACATCTGGAAAAGCTAGAGGGGCTTAAAAGCACGGACTTAGAACACAAATTGAGTCTGATAAGTCTCACGTCAGTCCCAGCACTGCCTCTTACTTGTTGTGTGGCCTTGAATAAGTTACTCAGCTATGCTAATTTCTTAGTGTTATTATTGGTAAAAGGAGGATATAAGCTGCCCCATGAATAACGTGAGGATTAAATGGAATCATGTAGTCAGGCCTACTGCTCTCTAATTGGGACTTATTCTTAGTCGTATGATACATTGACTTTCTCCATGTTGGGGTCTCTTTCCCACTTAAAATTCTTCCGTGAGCATTTTAACACACACCGAGGTGTTGTGGAACAAAAACCTTCCTATTCAGGAAACCTGGAGTCAGGTCCTATTACTGCTGAGCTGTGATTTTGTCATTACTAAATCCTTCCAGTGAGGAGGCATATTGGGATTAGACTCCCTTTTTGGTTCTAAAATTCGACAATTCCGTGGAATTGTAAACTACTCCAAGAAAGTCTGCATTCATGTCTTAGAATCTGTTTTCGGCCCCAATTCGAGCCCACCTGCCCACTTCCGGGCAAGGCCGGCCCATGTCTGTGGCCTCACTGATCACTCCCTCACATTAGCCCTTGGGCTCTGTGCTTCACGGTCATTCCAGAACAAGTCGCTTGGTGCAGCCAGTGCGGGCGTGTGGGGACATGGGAAGAAATGTCTTATGTTTAGAAGTTAAACCTTGGGCAAGTTGGGAGAGGGTGCGGGGAGGGGGTGAGAGGCAGCCAAGCCTGGGTAAGGCTGGGCAGCAGCACCAGTGGGCAGAACACCATACTTAGCGTGGAATTGGGAGTTGGCAAGCTGGATGGAAAATGTTGAGAGAAAACATAAGAAGGCTTCAGCTGGCCTGGCTTTCGTCCCTCCTCCCCGCACCTCCCCAGTGGCCAGGAGCAAGTCTGGCAGTCACAGATGCCAATCTTCTGCAATTGGGGTAAGGAGCTTGCCCCTTGATAGGAGCTCAACCAAAGAAGTGGGAGCACATTCACACTCCATCCATACTTCCCTTCCAGCTTAAACAGACTTGGCCTCGAGAGGGTAAAGCCTGGCATTCAGCGGTACAATTTGCCATTGCCCTTGTTTGATGGAGATACTAAAAGTAAGAGAAGGACAAGGCCTAGTGATGTAGAGAAGTGAAAATATCTTCCAGGGTCCCCTCCTTCAGTTCAGCCGCCTCCGACACAGTAAGAAATCAGAAGCAATGTGTCTTCAGCCTCTCTGACCTCTGATGATGGGACAAGCCACAAGCCCCCATGTTTATGGGGGGTTGTTGCCCAGAGACAGGGGTTCCCTCAAATCTTGGCTTGTCCTTGGGGAATGCCCAGGCCCTTCCAAGTGGTGGTAAGACCCTCAGCACTGAAGCAGTACGATTTAGGCTGGGTCTTTCACTGTCCATCTCACTTCTGTGTTGCCATTGGCTAAATTTATCAAAGACTATTCAGTTGGCTGCCAGGAGACAAGGAGTAGAGGGTCTGGGTCTGGAGTCCATGAAACATCATGCCTACTGGCTGCCAGGGAGGGCTCGCCAAGGTCTACACTTGAGGGGGAGGTGAATTTGATCCCTTGGGATTAAGTAGCCTTGCTAGATGGTATTTACTCACTCACTCACTGTTCATTTATTAAGCATACATTTCCTCTGGCCCAGTCTTGGCCCTTGGCTTGATCCCATCTCTGTGTGTGGCAGCTCCTTTCCACCCATAATCTTGAGAATTTTCAAGAGAAACCTAGGTAGAACCATTAATCCTGTTTCTGTAACCTCTTCCATCCTAGGAAACGGACCATAGGAACAGCTTTCAAAATACATTAACTATTTTTTAATAGATTGAACCTACTTCAACTTACACTGAATGGGTTACTTCTAGAAAGGCAGTAGTAATTACCTCTACAGCTCAGATTTCTACTACTCATTGCCTCAGACATTCCCAAGGGCACTGCAAATAATGGTTGCTTACTTTTCCAGAATATTTTGCATTTAGAAGCACACATTTTGAGACACCTTGTCAGTGCCACATTATTGCCAGGTATAAATAAAGTTCTAGAGATGAGCCAGACCTTTTCCACACATATTCATAAACAACTTTGAGACAAGGCAGATCTGATACAAAAAAAGTACAGATGAAACCCAGGACTGGAAAGTTAATTTCCTCTGGGGAAATCAGGAGTGATTTCTCAGAGGAGTTTCTCAGTTAAATTTCCCAAGCTTGTCCCAATCCTAAGGATGACCTGGGGGGCTTATGTAACATATGGATTCTCAGAGCCCTCCCAAGATTTTCTAAATTATAATCTGCAGAGAGGAAGACCCTGAGAGTCTGTATTTTCAACAAGAGCCCCAGTAGGCACTTTGAAAAAACAAAAAAGGGGCGCCTGGGTGGCTCAGTGGTTAAGCCTCTGAGTTCGGCTCAGGTTGTGATCTTAGTGTCCTGGGATCGAGCCCCGCATCGGGCTCTCTGCTCGGTGAGGAGCCTGCTTTCCCCCTTCTCTCTGCCTGCCTCTCTGTCTACTTGTGATCTCTGTCTGTCAAATAAATAAATAAAATCTTTAAAAAAAAAATAAAAACAAAAAACAAAAAAACCCACAGGCTTTTAAAAAAAATTTTCAATCTAATTTTTTTAAAAAGGTGATTATTGAGCACGTACTATGTCACAGGCACTCACCCCTTGAGGTGGTGCTGTTTTTATCTTCACCTTCCCGGTGAGGACATTGAGGCCCAGAGATGGGTAAGGGTCGAGGGAGACCTGAGAGGGATAATTCAAGTTTGACTTGGAGCAGAGCTGTGGAAACGGAGAGCTTAAGGACGCAGGCGCCACCTGCTGACCACCCAGGGAAACACCCCCCCCCGCCCCGCCCCAGGTGCGAGAGCCTCCGTTCTAGCACCTCCAGCAGCCACTGGTGCCCTCCTGGAAAGTGCTGGAGGCCCACACAGGCCGTGGTGTGCTGGACCCCATGCTGCACCCCTGTCTGTCCCTCCCTCAGGGTCACTGCCAAGATCCACGGACTCACCACAGATTGTGAAATGCTAATTAATATGTGGTGAGCACCTACTGCATGTCAGGCATAATGCTTTACAAAAGTTCCTTCGATCCTAACGACTCTATGAGGTAAGGACAGATAAAGAAAGCAAGGCTCAGAAAGGTTAAGTGCTGTGCCCAAGGTCACACAGCTGTAAAAGGCAGAGACAGGATCCACATGCAGCTCTTCCCTTCTTCATGATGGCTCCCATTAGAAGAGAGAAGGCCCCTAGAAGAGGGTGGGCCCAGAACAAAACCTATCTAGCCTTGCTCAGCTGGTGGACATACAGGCCATTGCAGAACAGAGCTTACTGACATCTGCATGCTATAAAAGTCACCGGGGAAATGCTTTTAAATTTTCTGAGCAGCAAGGAAGGGAGGTGGGTCAGAGGTCTGGGACAGGGGAACGGAAGGGACCCATGTCACTCAGGTGACAAGGCCATGTGTTTGTACTGAAGGGCAGTATGCTACTGGCTGTAGCCTCTGGGCCAGTTCTTAGTGGAAGATGCCTGCTGTGGGCCCCAGAAACACCTGGGTCAGGGTCCAGGGTCTATGTAGTCAGAGCAAGGGAGCAGGCCAGACAAGTTAGTTGTGGCTGGAAGGAGTAACTGATGCCACAGGCCTGGCTAGAGGAGGCAATTGTAATGGGTTGCAGCCGATAAATGTCAGAAAATGTGCTGGGGCTCCTTATTATTGAAGCTATTTTTCTTTTTTCTTTCTTTTTTTTTTTTTTTTAAGATTTTATTTATTTATTTGACAGACAGAGATCACATATAGGCAGAGAGGCAGACAGAGAGAGGGGAGGAAGCAGGCTCCCTGCTGAGCAGAGAGCCTGATGTGGGGCTCGATCTCAGGACCCTGGGATCATCCTGAGCCAAAGGCAGAGGCTTTAACCCACTAAGGAACCCAGGTGCCCCTGAAGCTATTTTTCTGTTTCTGGATGTGTGGAACAAATGCTATGGGTGTTGTGAGTCTTTCAAACATCAATTCTTCCTGACTAGAATACATAGCTGGGGTACAAGAATGAGCCCTTACACATCTGTGGTCATTCAGGGAAGGAAGCCGCCTGGTGGTTACCCCTTTTGTCAAGCCAAGGAGATTATGTCTGACTCACTCAGCTCATGATCACCTCTGAAACTGCCCAGCCCGATGCTTCCTTGAGTCCCCCAGCAGCTTAGTGGGCACGAACAGTGCCCCCCGACCATAGCAGGAAATCAGGAGGCCCGGGCCCTCCTCACTCATACAGGGGAAACCAGGATCAGCATAACAGAACAGGGGCCTAGAACTCACGAAGCTGCAGAAGTGCCCGGCCCCCCTCCTACCCTGGGCTTTGCTGCCTGTCCCCCATCCCTGCCACTCCTGCCCCAGACTGCCCTGGGCCAGACTCCCTGCCAGCCTGCTCGCCATGCTCCTGGGAGCTAACTGTTGTTCCCGCCCCTGCAGCGTGTCGGGGGGTGAGCTGTTTGAGCGCATCATCGACGAGGACTTCGAGCTGACGGAGCGGGAGTGCATTCAGTACATGAGGCAGATATCAGAAGGGGTGGAATACATCCACAAGCAGGGCATCGTCCACCTGGACCTCAAGCCCGAGAACATCATGTGTGTCAATAAAACCGGCACCAGAATCAAGCTCATTGACTTCGGTCTGGCCAGAAAGCTGGGTAAGGCTGCTCACCTGTCTTGTGCCCACCCACAGACGGTGACTGTGTTACATGCACTGGGTGTTGGAGGGAATGCGCTGGGTTGGAGCTAACGTCAGAGGTCATGGGGGCTGCTGAGGCTCCCTTCCTGCCCTGGCCACCCACTAGGCTTGGCCTCGAGTCTCTATCCCTTATCTGTAAAATGGGTTAATGGTAGTCCCCCCGCTGCTCGAGCAGTGGGGGAGGGTCGGGTCAGGGACATTCATACAGGTGCAGTGATGGAAGTGGTGCCTGGCACACAGTGAGCCTTCGCTGTTGACTTTTGTTGCCGTCACTCTCCCCTCTTGCACTTTCACTCTGGGGCCTGCAGCAGCCACTCATTTTGGTGATGGTGCCTGCTCCCATTTGTGTCTTTCACAGTGACTTCCGGAGCACTTTCACACACTTGCACTGGGTTCTCACAGCAGCCCTGCAAGAGCGGCAGGGCAGATTGTCAGAGCCCTGGTTTATAGACCAGGAAGCGGTAGACCAGGTCCCACCACGAGGCAGGAGAGGTGCTGGGGCTTAACAAGGACCCCGGACCCGGCTCAGTGTTCCCTGAGGCTCCCCTGCTATTCCTGCCTCAGCTGGGGGACAGGTGCCAGGGGCCTTCGTGTCCAGCCCTGTAGCCGTCTCGGTCTGTGATGTCTGCCTCACGCCTGCCCACGTACCCCCTGCCTGCTTCACCCTTTGATGTCTCAGTAAGTGACAAAACAGCCTCACCCTCTATCCCCTGACCCCTGCCCTGTCACCAAGGAACTGAGGGCTGGCGCAGACTGACCTTTCACCCCATTACAAAGAGGACACTGAGGCAGTGAGGTTCTGCTAGGCTCTGACTTGCTGTGCTCCATCCACTGAAGACGTGGTTTGGGGGCAGCAGCTGGTGCACAGGGCCCCCCTTCAGGCAGGAACCACTCACGGTTTGAGCAGAGAGGGTGCTTCTGGCCCAAGGGGCTGGTAGCATTAGAGCCCCAGTGACATAACGTGCAGGCTCCCACGGTGAGAGATATATGGAGAGAGCGTGTCTCCCATGGCCTGGAGAGCGGGGAAAGACTAGCGTGTAGCTGGAAGGGTTCAGGTTGGAGTGGAACAGAGCTTTTGCATCTGAAGGCTCTTCAGTGGTCTGTCTTTGAGCATTTGTTGCAGGCTCTGTAGTGACACAGAGCAGATGTGGTCTACAGGCCAGACGTCTGCCACCCCCCCACTATGGACGAGATTCTCCAGGAGATGTTACCATGCAGTGGACATCCTACTGGGCATCTCTGGTCCTTTCCGGCTGAGTGACAGCAGCCTGGGGTTAAGGTCTTTCTTGGCTGACCCCTGGTAACTCCTGGGAGGAGAGATAGGTGGGGGCAAGGGGGTATAGCTTAGGAGTGGGACTACCTGGGCTTAGGTCCTGACCCACACTGTTAAATGTGGGTAAACCACTCAACTGCTCTGGGCCTCCCTTTCTTCCTCAGGAACAGGGATGTCATGCCGCCTTCAGGTCCCCGAGAATATTGAATAGGAAAGTCCTTACGAAACAGGCAGCAGGGTACAGAGGACATAGAGAATGTTAGGGATTATTGCCAAGCACAAGTCACAGCCCCTTCTGGGAATGCTTGGGAGAGACAGACATGTGAAAAACCATGCTGGGGGTGGGAGGTTGGTGCCACCTCGGTGGCTCAGTTAGTTAAGCCACTGCCTTTGGCTCAGGTCAGGATGCCAGAGTCCTGGGATCAAGTACCATATCGGGCTTCCCCTACTCTGCGGGGCTCCTGCTTCTCCTTCTGCCTGCCTCTCCCTCTGCTTGCCCACTCTCTCTCTCTCTCTGTGTCAAGTAAATAAATAAAGCATTAAAAAAAAAGAAAGAAAGACCGTGTGAGGTGCAGGGGCTTCCGCAGCCTCCTCTCCCTGTTGGACCCCGCCCCTGATACTGACAGGGAGTGCATGGTCTGTCAGTTTCACCAGGGCATTGTCACACCAATTCCCAAGGAGGCCAGGTGTCTCCGTGCCATTCTCAAGGGGAGAGTATCCAAGAGCCAGGCACTGTCTGTGTCCCTCCCATGCACACGGATGGCGTTCACTTAGCATGGGTTCCTCCTGAATGTTCTGGTGATTTATCCCTCTCCATCCTGGTTACAGAGAATGCGGGGTCTCTGAAGGTCCTCTTTGGCACCCCGGAGTTTGTGGCTCCTGAAGTCATCAACTACGAGCCCATCGGCTATGCCACAGACATGTGGAGCATCGGAGTCATCTGCTACATCCTGTGAGTCTCGGGCACGTGAGGGAGGGGCAGAGAGCCCCACAGGAGGGTCCTGGGCTGCCCTGCCACTGAAGGGGCTAGTGTGGGTGTTGGTGGAGAGCCCACCTCAGAGTCAAGAGGGCAGCAGCTCCTATCCCGCTCCCACCAGCCTGCCCCACTCCAGTTTGCCCAGTGGAGTCAGCAGACCCTGTTGCATTCCTGTCGGAGTGGCTAGCGCTGACCCTGACACCCCATCCTGGGCCCGTCACTGTCCCTCATGCTGACCAGGCTGGGGTCTTCAGTCAGGAGGGTGGCGTGGGGCTGGTGCTACGTAATTTACCCTTGCTTGTGTAGGTGGGTCCATGGAGAAGGAGGCAGGGAACGCAGGGGCACCTCGGTGGGCATCATCATTGTCTTCAGAAGACAGCACCCCATCCTCATGGCAGGGGGACTCCAGCAACCAGCCTCATTCCTGAGTCCAGTATATGAGCCCGTTATAAGCACTTCTGATGAGAGAGCCCTCAGCAGACAACAGAAAGCCACGCAGGAATCGAAATTGGGGAATCAGGTGGACAATATGAAGCCACTTTGATTAATGATGGCAGGAATGCCCACCAGAGCTTTGGGACCAGTCCTAGACACAAATCACTTAGGCCTCTCTGTAGACTGCAGATTCTGCTTTGGGAGGTTTAGGACAGCCTAGAATCCACGTTTCTAAGAGCTTCCAGGCTGCCAGTAGTGTTGGTCCAAGGACCACACTTTTCTGACTAGCAGGCTCTAGAACACACACCTTTGGGGGGCTCTCACTGATTTAGTCTCCAAAACCCCAGGCTGCAGATAGTCCTTAGCCTCAGAGGCAGCCCCTGGGTTTATGGGGCAACACACAGTGATGGGATGGTTTCCTGAAAATGCAGATAGGCAGGCGTTCATTTCGAAAAGTGAACATATTTCTGTTGTTAAAGTGAAAGGAAAAGTTCAATGTCCTCATAGAAAACTTGAGGAGGACCGAGGAAGCTTTCTTTGCCCCCTGGGGTCTTCCGAGCCAACTGACAAACAGCTCTAGGAGATTGTGCTGCACAGTCAGCTTCAGCAACCGCTGGTACAAAAGCTTGAGCAGAGATGGAGTGATTTTGTGTGTGTGCAGAGTGAACTGACCAAGATTACTTGGTGTCCCCCTTTCATACACCCCCTCCCCAGGGCCAGGAGTTTTCATTCTTTTCTACCTGCTCAGGAGTTCGATTCTCAGTGTGGCCTGTCAGGACAGCCTCCCTCAGTAACACCTGGGTCGTGGGCTCTGTAGCCCAGAGAGTCCTCTTCTTCCTTGCACGGGGTCCCCCCACCTCTCCCAAAGCAGCAGACAAGAAGCTCCCTAGCCAGGAGCACGTGTGCCTGTTTCCCCCTCCCCTACCCTACCCCAGGAGAAAGGGAGCTGACGGCTAGTGGAAGCTGCAGTGACCCTGGCTCCCTTGGTAGATAGGGAATTAGAGCAGAGCTGTAGACCCAGCCACCCCTCTGGGGGCTGCCCCAGTCTGCACGGTGCTCACGTGCTCCCACGGCTGCTCTGGCCCTGGGGGAGACACCTGGCACTTGAGAAACAGGCTGGCTCAGTTCTTTCTGTTCAGACCCCTCTGTCCTGTGGCCTGGCTCTATCCCTGGGTCCCTCACAGATTTTCACAGGGGCTCCCATTTGATCCTCACTGCAAGCCTGGGAGGGAGTTGTGGCAGGGATCTGACCTTCATGTGGCTTGGAGGTGACCTGGGCTACAGGGGCCCTAGCCGTGTGGGCATTCTGCATCTGGGGACAGGTTACATGGGTATGTTCACTGTGAAAATTTAAGGGCAGTCCCTAACTGGTAGGGAGACCAGCTGTCCTAGTTTCCCAGACTATCCTCATTTTATACTTTTTTTAAGATTTTACTTATTTATATGTCAGAGAGAGAGAGAGAATGCATAAGTAGGGGGAGTGGCAGGCAGAGGGAGAAGCAAGCTCAATCCCATCATCCCAGGATCATGACCTGAGCTGAAGGCAGAAGCTTAACCGACTGAGCCACCCAGGAGCCCTTAGCCTCTCCCCAGTGTAGCACTGAGAGTTCTGTATCCTGGGCAGCCAATAGGCCTGGGTGAACCAGGAAAGCTGGTCAACCTCCAGGACTATGGGAAGTGGGCAACCACGTGGACTTCCTTGGCCCTGATCACCTCTAAGCCAAATGAAGATCAGATCAACTGTCCCTCAGAGGTAATCATCGTCCTCAGGTCTAACACCCTACCGCAGTTTTGCCTATCCCTGAACTTTGTATAAATGGAATCCTATGGGAAGATGTGTCCGGCTTCTTTTGCTCAGCACTGTTGGTGAAACCCACTGATGTCACTGTGCATGGTGCTAGGTTGTTCGTGCTCATGCTGTGTAGCGTTCTGCTGTATGACCCTCATCCGGTCTGTCATCTGCGCTGCTGGGTTTTAATAGATGCCCGAGGTGGGTATTCCAAGTATTCTGGTGCGTGTTGGGTGTACATTCTAGAGCTAGAATCATTGAGCCATAAGAGCACTTTATTTTAAAATGCCAATTCTTTTGGGTGGAGGAACATCATAATCTGGATAATATGTTCTATTGCTTTACCAGATTACTTTTAAGGCTCAGACCAAGAAATAGGGAAGACCTTTATGAAATGGGGAGAAAATAATTCTGATGAAAGGGGCATCATGTGGAAGGTGTTTGGCCAGCAGGGTGCATGGAGAGGGGAGAGCTGTGTGTGTGCCAAGGAGGCCAGTACGGGCCAGGCAGTCCAGTGTGGACCAGGCATAAGGGACGCAGGTCATCTCCATCCCCCCAGTGATTAGGCTCCTGCACACACCACGGCGGGTTGCTCTGCCCTCTGGAGCTTTTCCTGTTGGCTCTCACAAGGGGGGGAGGACTAGGAGCTCCCCTCCTGAGTAAGGGCTCTCAGCAGAGCACGCAGGACCCAAAACAAAAGTGGAAGCCAGCCAGGCCCTTCCTTTCAGACCCTGCTGTGCAAAATTCTAGAGTAGCAGAGGCTGGAAGTTCCTGGAAGAGATGCTGTGGCAGTCTTCATGTACCTTCTACCCCTCTCGTTGGAGCTTCATTGTCTGTCTGATAATCCTTATCAAGGCCACCTTCCACATTTGTACCAGAGGAATCCCCCATCTCCTTTCTGGGGCCAGTGAGAGACGGAGAGGCCAGGGAGTTGGGGAAATACATAATAACTCATTTACTATTTAACACATAGTTGGTGAATACCTCCTAAGTGTCCAGCTCTGTCCCGTACGTTGTTATGAACTTCTTGGAGGAACTCCTCAAACCCCTCAGGGAGATCAGGGCTGATACTGTCCTGGCCTGGAGACCCCTGGCCTCGCTTCCAGGCACAGGAGAGATGCAGTGGGTGGGGTCATGAACCCCCTACCTTCTAATCCCTGATTTTGGAAGGAAATGGTAGATTGTGTGAATTTCCTGGAGATTTCCTGATTTTAGGCAGGAGGAGAGAGGACAGGAGTGATCTAGGCCACACATTAATGATGTCCTAAGCCTTTCCTCCTTTTCTAAGACCTCCTTTCCTTTCCCGCTTTCCTCTCCTCTGTTTGCTGAGGACTCAGTGTTGCCTTACCGCCTGGGGGGACACCAGAACCCTTCTCTGTGCCTTTCTCCCACCCCTACTCCAGAATTCCTTCTCTCCCTCCCCTGCTCCAAGGCAAGGTAAAGGGCACTTACTGCTCTGCCTTCTCCCTACCATCTTCCTACTGGGCTCAGCAACAATAGGAAGATGAGCTCATCACTTCAGTTCATTTGTCTTTTTTTGTCCTCAAGATTTTACTTATTTATTTGAAAGAGAGAGAAAGAGCATGAGTGGGGGGAGGGGCAAAGGGAGAGGAGAAAGGAGCCCTGATGTGGGGCTTGATCCCAGGACCAGAGATCATGGCCCAAGCTGAAGTCAGACGCTTAACTGACTGAGCCACCCAGGCATCCCTCAGCTCATTTCTTGAGCATCTATTACAGTCCAGAACACCACAGCCATCCCCATCCAGAGCCAACTTCTAGAGACATCAGCCCAGTGAGCTAGGGAGAGCGCCCAGTGCCCAAGTGTCAAGTGCCTACTCAGACTTGGGTTTTGGTACAGGGTTCTTCAGAGGGATCCAACAGCCCCACTAAAGGCCGCCCTTGCCCTCCCCACTGCTGAGCCCAGACATGCTGTCTGATTCCAGCTCCTGCAGCCGCCAGGAGCCCTGAGACCAGACCCAGACCCAGCTACTACCTAAAGGTTTCACTCTTCAGAAACTTAGGCTGCAGCTAGAGTGACTAACCCAGGCAGTCCACTTTCTCGGACACTGCACAAAACGATACCCAGTTCTTCCTCTGGAACCTAACCAGCCCTCTCAGATTTTCCACCACCCTGAGGAATGTGTGTCTGAAGGCACAAATGGGATAAAAAAAAAAAAAAAAAAAAAAAAAAACTAATGTCTTCCTAAGCATTCAGTAGCTCTGCTGACTGATGTGTGGTCTCTTTCACCGGCCATTCCTGCAGGAGGTCATCTGCTACTCAAAAAACACCAGGAGGAGAGTACAATGCAAGAGGCATTTCTATGTCTTTCTCTTTTCTGACATTCTGCCCTGCATGCAGAATGGTCTTCTGCATAAGATTCCCTGCCTGAAGTTTTGCTTCAGTGAGAGATTAAGAATTAAGAACAGGGGGCACCTGGGTGGCTCAGTGGGTTAGGCCGCTGCCTTCGGCTCAGGTCATGATCTCAGGGTCCTGGGATCGAGCCTCCCATAGGGCTCTCTGCTCAGTGGAGAGCCTGCTTCCCCTGACCTCTCTCTGCCTGCCTCTCTGCCTATTTGTGATCTCTGTCAAATAAATAAATAACATCTTAAAAAAAAGAATTAAGAACTGCCTGCTGTCATGACCTCTGTGACTCCTCAGCAACCATTAAAATTGAATGTGAAGACTTTGTATACACTTGTGAGAGACAATGTCAAGTGACAAAAAAGTGGAACACCCAAAAGTTTGCCCATAGTGATTACAGTTTTGTTAAAAATAAATAAATAAATGGGTGCCTGGGTGGCTCAGTGGGTTAGGCCGCTGCCTTCGGCTCAGGTCATGATCTCAGGGTCCTGGGATCGAGTCCCGCATCGGGCTCTCTGCTCAGCGGGGAGCCTGCTTCCTCCTCTCTCTCTCTCTGCCTGCCTCTCTGCCTACTTGTGATCTCTCTCTGTCAAATAAATAAATTAATTAAAATAAATAAATAAATAAGATAAGATTAAAAAAAAACCAGATAAATTTGTTGTTTATGTTGGGGAGGAAGAAAAAAACTTTCCTCCACCCTCTTAGGTTCTTTTCTTGGAGGCCTGCAAATCAAACTGACAGAAGGCAGATTAACAAGAGAAAAAAAACAGATTTAATTATGTATATATGCATAGGAGTTCACAAAGAAATGATTCAAGAAGGTGTTTAGAATTGGGGGCTTACATACTATTTTAAAGAGAGCAATCAAGTAATTGTAGAGAAATAACCAGACCAAGGAAAAGAGGTTTGGGGCTTCTGGAGGAGGAAAGTTGTGAGAAGGTGACTAGGAAATGTGTAGTAAGTAAGGGTTGTTTAGCAAGGTGTTATGAAGATGAGTCTTGTCTTTCTGGGAAGGGAGAGAACATATTTACAAATGGAAATTTATGTTACCTTAATAAAGAGAAATGTATGTCCTGCTTTTAGATTGAAAGGGAGGGCAAAGAGCTAATTGCCTTCAGCTCAAAACATTCTTTATACCAAAGTGGCTTACTTCGGAGTGACATACTCTGATCCCCTTCAATTAAAAAAATGAGATAAAACTAGGAAGAGGGGTGGGTAGTTGTGTTTTTAATGCTAATGTTATTATGTTTATTGATTGGGTTGATCAACCCAAACGTATATGATCCTTATGCAAATTTTAGCAATAAAAAACCCAAATAAGAAATTAAAAAAAAAAAATCCTGCCAAATCCCACCACCAGGAAACATCACCGAAATTCCGACACTCTCTTTATCATCATGTTCTGCATATATGGCAAGTTTTCTTTTAGAGACGTACTCTTTAACAGGAATTCTGTGGGAGCTCGGCAGGCAAGGAGACAGCCAGGGCTGGGGGTATTTCAGATGGACGGGCTGCCAGAAAGGAGGAGTGCCAGAGGCGAGGACACTCTCCCCAGCTGTGAACTTTACAGAGATTAAGCCCTATCTTTGCAGGATTACAGTCCCTAATTAGGAAAAGAGGTTTACAGAAGGGGCCTGGTGCAGCATTCCGCAGCAGGGTTGTCTGCTCTTCTGGCAGTCTTTGGAATGCTGCAGGACTTTCCCCCTCTTTGTTTCAAATGGAAAATGTAAAGACGGGAAGGAGGCACCTAGCTGACAAGCAAGAATCAGGCTGCTTCTAGATGGGACTAGCGGGGGTCGCACTGAATTGCAGAGATGGGGAGAGCTGGAAGCCCCTAGGAATTCTAACCTAGCACCCTTGGTGGAAAAAGGGAAACTGAGGCCCAAAGAGTGTGTGTGTTTGTGTGTGTGTGGAGGCAGGGCAGAATGGCCTGTAGGTGTGCAGACTTGGGAGTGATTTGCTACCACACTACCTTCGTTGTCATGTATAATGAGCCCCTTGCCTTCTTCAAACAGAAGGGAAATTGGTGTTTGGCTTTAAGACCTCTTTTTTTTTTTTTTAAGATTTTATTTATTTATTTGACAGACAGAGATCACAGGTAGGCAGAGAGGCAGGGAGAGAGAGAGGAGGAAGCAGGCTCCCTGCGGAGCAGAGATCCCGATGTGGGGCTTGATCCCAGGACCCTGAGATCATGACCTGAGCCGAAGGCAGAGGCTTTAACCCACTGAGCCACCCAGGCGCCCCGGCTTTAAGACATTTTAATGCCATCTGCAAAACTCTTGTTATTCTAAAATACAAATATATTGACTAGGATGAGATAACTCACATTGCAAAAGCTTTCTTCTTTTTACAAAAGGTACCATCCAAGGTTTCCTTCCGTGGCAAGCTTTCCTCACAATATTTCAGTGGCTTTTGTTTTACAAAGCTGAGTTTGCAGGTGCTGTTGTATTTCATAAGCTGAGTCCCAGAGACGCCTCCAGAAGGATTTGCATTACTGTTTATGATAATGGGTTCTTAAGGATTTGGGGGAAAGGGACATTAGTAAAGGCTTCATCTGGAAGGTTGATGGCAAGAGGCCCTATATCCATCTCGTGGGACTCAAGTGAGGTCAGGGCAGGACAAGCTACATAATTTGTGGGGCCCCATGCAAAATGAAATGGTGGAGTGACTTGTTCAAACGTTACTCTTTCAGCATGACAGGAGCAGATCATTAAACTAAGAGCGAGACCTTCTAAGGGTGGGGCCCTGTGCACCTGTGTAGGCCTGACCCACCCATGAGGTCACCCTAGGTCAGGGTGAATGGCAGGGGGAGGGTTGGTATGAAGATGAGGTACACAGAAGTGAGAGATTAGGCCGGTAAGCTGTAAACCTGTCCTACTTGGCTTTGAGATACTTGGCCTGACATATTTCATTTGTTACTGGTAAATGTGTCATTCCCGAGGTCACAGATTGGTGAGGCAGTGGGGAAGAACTGTGTAATATCTGCAGTCTTGAACAGAGCTCCTTCCTACGGACCAGGCCTCATGCCAGAGCTGTACGCCAGGATCGCTTCATCGGCATAGAAATACTGATTAAAGGAGCAGTTAAGATCTAGGCTCTAGAGACAGATGCCTGGGTTCAGATCTCACTGATCGAATCCTTGGGTGAGTTATTTAACCCCTCTCTGTGCCTGTTTCCTCATCTGTTAAAGCCGTGAGTTACATGGGAGAGGGGTGGTATTAGGATTGAGTGAGTTCATCTACTTTAAGCTGTTGGCCCAGTGCCTGGCACATAGTAAATGTTTGCCACCATGGTGCTGTTGATGGAGGAGAAGGAGGAAGAGGAGAAGGATAAGTAAAAGTGGTGACCACTGTAGAGTGAAGTGGTAGGTTTTCCATCATATAGAGGAGGAGAACATGGCACGGAGAGATGAGGAAATTGCCCCAGATCACCCAGAAAATGAACAGACTGTGCCACTTCCTCAGCCTCAGTTTCTCTTAGGGAAGCTTTTTGTTTTGACCTGAGTGCCTCAGGCTCACTGGTATAGGCGGATCACCAAACCCACGTTGCTGGTTTGAAGTCTCCTGTCGTCCGTGCTTGCTAAGCACCTGGGGTGTGCTCGGCCCTGACACTGCTGCTGACAGGGAGGAAGATGAGAGGTAGAAGGGAGCAGGGGCAGCCCGGTGTGTGATGAGTGCTATACCATGGGACTCGTCCCTGGTGAGGGGACAAGCACCAGCACAGAGGGGAAGGGACTCTTCTACCCAGGAACCTTGGTGAAGGTTCTGGGCTTTGGGCAAGAACAGAGGACAGGGGGGAGGTACCCTGCTATGTCCTGACAAAACATAAACTGAAGTAAGTTCCTTCCCCTCAGCCTCACAAGGCAGGTGGTGATAAGAGGCATTGACACCCCAAAAGTGCAGTGAGCCCTGAAGAGAGTCAGGGCCACAAAAGCCTGGGGACCCACACTCTCTCCTTTTCTCTGGCAGGAGGAGAGGCAGGCACAAGGGTATTATGGGTGCACAGCTTTGCAGGCCCTCACTCTTGACCTCAGTGACACTCGCTTGGCAGGGATCGTCCCACCTGCCCTCCTTGCCAACACCCACGCCCATTCATCTGCTGTCCCGCTCTTCTCTTCCAGGGTTAGTGGACTTTCCCCCTTCATGGGTGACAACGATAATGAAACCCTAGCCAACGTTACCTCAGCCACCTGGGACTTCGATGATGAAGCGTTCGATGAGATCTCTGATGATGCCAAGGATTTTATCAGCAATTTACTGAAGAAAGATATGAAGTAATGAGTTGACATTTCCATCTTTTCCGCTTCCCCGGTCCCTGGACTGGGGTCCGGAAGCAGGGACTTCCTTTAACCCTCTCCCCTGAGGAGGCAGGGAGGTCAGGCACTGCAAGTAGTGGGGAGGGGGAGGGGTCTTCCTAGGCCCCCTATGCCAGTTCCAGGCACCCCACTAGTCTTTAGAAGCACAGAAACCTCACTCGAAAAGCAGCCCTTGATGGCTGTTGCAGGGAGAGAAAGAGCTTGCTGTGTGTCAATAATGACAGCCCTTTTCGTTTTCTCTGTGCGAGTGTAGCTGTAGCCTGGCTGAAACCTCAGCCCCTCTTCGGGGGTTACTCGGGAAGTATCCTATTTGAGGCCCCTGATCATACTCCCCCGCTAATCTAGCTTGGTGTTTTTTCCATATCTCAGTGACTTAAGAACCACAGGCCTGAACAAGGAAACCTCTCCCACCGGCCCAAGTGAGGCTGTGATTTCAGACCTCTGGCTCAGCCTTGTTCCCACGTGGCCTCTGGCCCCCCTCACTATGCAGACTGTGCAGTTCCTCACCTCTGCCCTGGGGGCTGCTGGGAGCTGCCCATGTGGTCAGTAGAGGGACACATAAAACTGTAGTGACCACTGGGAGGCCAGTGTGTTCGGTCACATGGATGGCCTAAGGCCATGAGAGCAGGTCAGACACACCAGGTGCTTTGTAGGTGTTTCCATGGGAGAGGAGTGGAGCTGGGGAGGCTAGGGCAGAGGCCTCGGGTGTGGTTAGCAGAATCCGTGGGTGAGGACTCTCCAGGTGAGGGGACTGGTGAGATGACAGCAGGGAGGTGGGGAGGCGGTGCGTGTGTGGGGAAAGCTGGCCTGCCCCAGGGAAGGGAGCAGCGGCTGCCAGGTGAGAAGAACTGGCCCACTGGGTGCCTCGCCCACTCTGTAACAGGTGGCCAGATGAGGCAGAGCCTGGCTCCAGGAGCGCCGCCCCCCACCACCACCAGCATCTGGCTTTGCCCTAGAAGGGTGGTGTTGAATAGTAGGGTACCAGAGGATGAGAAGGGGAAGGGTGGCCTGACTCCACAGGCAGGTGACTGTAGGGTGCGGGTTCCTCCCTGTCTGCGTGGCCCACAGACCCCCTCTGAGCCTACCAGTTATCTTGTTACCCCCCTGGAAGAAATCCTATTTGCAACCAAGATCACGGTTGCTAAAAGAGTAGAGTTGAGGGTCTCTCAGATGGCTCTGATTTTCTGGTTCTGTGTCCACCTCTCAGTCCTTTTGAGCTACCTCAGGCCAAATTCCTCCAGAAGCTACATCCACTCCTTCTGTGAGATCATCATGGCATTTTGTTTCACAGCCTTTGTAGCAGAAGTAGGCATGACCCAGGTAGAATCTGGATGTCATGGGGCCCTGGATTCCCTTTCAGTGGAAGCGATCCTCAGTCTCAGGTGCTTTGTGGCAATGCAGACCTCCTTCCTAGTAACACTAGTCCAGGATGGCCTTTGTCCATCAAGCTTCATTCACTGAAAATTTGGTAAATGAGGATATATACACACACACACACTCGTTTTCTCATCTGACCTCAGATTGATTCATTAATGAGCTGTGCGGCCCTTTGGTGCTCATAAAATGGATTCACCAAAGAACTGATTTCAAATTATCAAGATACTCAAGTCCCATAAACTCCTAAATGTAGCATCTCTTTAACTAGAAATCTCCACCTATTCACACTTTAAGAAAATATTTTTATATTATAAAATCAGTACATGTGAATTGTAGAAAATTTGAATATAGGAAAATTATAATAATCCATAATACCTTTATCTAAAGATCACTGCATTTTGCTGTAATTAACAAATTTAATTATACTCATTTTTCAATGTATGTTAACATTGGTTCTTTGGGCTTTATTATCCTATTACAATTAAGGTGGTGGCCCTGAATTATTTCTAGAATCCCAGAGCTTTCAGAAAGATTAAATGAGTTTGAGTGCAGTTTCTAAGGTTGTCGTAAGTTATAGGTTGTATGTAGGACAAAACCTGACACTCAACCACACCGTAAGACAGGAGAGCTCAGTGATTCTGAGAGATTTCAGCCTAACGTTTCACTCTTCCCTCCACCAGACAAGGAGACAGAAAGATTAGAGTCCACAGCCCCCTAACCCCCTGTAACCAGTAGAATGGCCCTGCCCTAGAATATCATTCTCAGATGTGTCTGCCCTTACCCTTCCTAGACCCCAAGGGCAGGTCATGAGACTCCAGTTGCTTACTTGGTGGTTAGGCCTTAACACTTAACCTATTCTGGGTCTAGTCAGAGTAGCCCAGACCAAAAGAGTAAAAAGACCAGGAGCACAGTGACCCTGATCGTGGTGGATGAACTGGGAACAGAGAGAGCCCCGGGCTCTGCCCAGTGTGACCAAGGACAGGTGACCTCCCATTTCTGATCTGACTAGCAGTCTCTGAGGTCCCCTCCTGCTCAGAAATCCTCTGATCTCTGCCTCCATCAGAAACCGCCTAGACTGCACCCAGTGCCTTCAGCATCCATGGCTAATGAAAGACACCAAGAACATGGAGGCCAAGAAACTCTCCAAGGACCGGATGAAGAAGTACATGGCAAGAAGGAAATGGCAGGTAATGAGGGTGCCGCTTTGGACTCGAATGTTGCCCCTCACATTTGCTTTATTGGAGCTTCCCTCAGTCCAAAGATATTTACATCTGTTTCTGAAATAGTCTGGGACCAAGAGTGACATTTCATGTCTTTGTGGCTAGGGTTGAGCAACATCACCTTGAAGCCTATTTGGCAAGCCTGGAGAATGTGACCTCCTTAAAGACAGTAGGATGGCCTTACATTTCTTATAGTGAAGGAGGAGGGCAGCACAGGATCTACAAAGAGAGATAAGGTCCCCACCACCTAGGGAGATTGTGTGTTACTATGTGTCCTTGGGTGAGTGACAACCTTCCCATGCCTTCGTATTCTCACCTCAAAAATGGGGGATAATAGTGGTAGCAACATCACAGCATTGTTGGGAGAATTACATGAGGTAATCTTCATCTGGCCTTGGGAACATTGCATGGCACGTAGTTAAGTGTTCAAAAACGATACCAGTAGCTCATATGAAGGGCTGGCCATAGGGAACATTCAGAACACTTTCTATATAGTCTTTTAATCCTGGGAGGCAGGTATGATTATTTTCCCCACTTTACAGACAAGCTGAGGCAGAGAAAGGTTAGGAAAGTCACCAGGGATCATGTGGCTAGTAAATGGGAGAGGATTCAAACACAGAACCTGGCTCCAAAGTACTGTCTTAGCAATGGCACAAAATTGCCTCTGATTAATAGCAGCTGGATGAAACTGTCATCCAAACCACAGAGAACTTGTCATCGGCTATGTTATTTTTATGATCACTATTAGTATTACAAAATTTCTGGGCTATGGTTTCTATACTCCAGTACACGGTTTTTATACTCAAGGAATGTTAGGGTAATGGGGCACTGAAGCAAATGGACATAAAAGGACATAATGCACATCAAGAATCATAAACTATCAGTATAGTCTTCCATGGCCATATATGTGAGTGTAGATGGGAGAAGGGAGCCAGTCACCCTGGCGTTGGATGTGGTTGTGAGGAAATGCTGCCAGGGGCAGGACTTTGAAAGTGGTCATGGAACTTGGGCTTGAACAAGAGAAGAGGGGATACAGCATAGATGGGAGAGAAGGTGCGGAGGTCCTCACCCTGATAAGAGCAGTGTCCTTTAGCTGGGCAGCCGGGGGAATTGGGGCATTTAAAACTGGTCTGCGTGGCAGAGAAGGAAATCTCTATTTTAGGGACAACTTGGAGACTGGTAATTTGCCATACAGCATGACTAAACTGTGGTCACTAAATCCTCAAAGAGCACAGCTTCACACACAGGTGGAAAGGAGCAGAGGTGAAGGGGGCGGCGCTTAGGGTGTGTGGGTTTAAGGGACCACTACCCCCTGAGTGGCTCAGCCAGGACTCCCCCCACAATGAAAGTTAGTTCCTGGTTAGCCCCCGGTAAAGGTTTAGGGGGACTTCTTGGCTCCCTCAAGTGCCAGGTGACTTGGAACACCTGTGTTGCTTAACTTACCTTCCAATATCATTAGGATCCAGTGAAATCAGAGTAACTAATGTTCTTAAAACAAAAAGGCATCCACAAAATCAAAGTTGGCTTTATTAACGATCCTATGGCTGGTGTGGGTGTGGGGTGGTCCTACATGCAGGGAGTCCCATTGGGTTTCGCTTGGACAACAGTGTGGGGTTAAGAGGCAGCCTTATCACTTCAGGCTCTCTGGGAGCATCGACACATCTGTTGATGAACCAAGGCCAGGAAGGATCTGAACCCAGGGGACAGGGGCAGAGAAAAGGAAATGGGAGAGGAAATAAATGGAATTTTTTAGTCCGATGGGTCAGGGAACCATGATCTGTGTTGATATTTTAAATCACTTAAATTTTTTTCTACTTGTTAACAGTGTAACTAGCCATAAGGTTTTCTGGAAGTGAGAAGGGAGAGAAAAGGATAGAATTCAGAGGAGGAATCTTAATTTCCTATCTTCATAGAGGTAGCAGCGTTTGGAAATGGGTTTTCCACAAAAATAGCGGTTAGGTCTCACAAACATACACACAAAAGTAGGCTAGAAAATCCCATGCCATTCAAGATGTCCCTGAAGCATAAACTCTCTGATAATGGCTCAGCTGTATCTACCTATGCACATTTTTTTACCTCAGATACAAGGACCTTAGCACACTCCAAACAGGGCCTTCCCTCTCAGGGCAGCTGAGGTTGTGTTTGCGGGGGCAAAGTGCAATGGAATAAAATGGGGTAGACTATGGTGGAAAGGAAGGGCCAGGGCAGACATGGATGGCCCAGAAATCTCTATGGCTGCACAAGAGAAGGTTCCTTGCTATCGTTCTGGTGTGGTTTCCATAAAGGGCCCAGGAAGAAGGAAGTAACATGAGAGCAAATCCCTATAAGTAAGGCAACCTATAGATGACTACTTATGTCATTGATCTTAGAAGGAAGTTATTCTGAAAGAAGGTACATTTTTTATTTAAATGAAAAACAATCTTAGACATGGTGAGCAGTAGCACAGGGTGAGTTGAACAGGGTAACAGGGCTGCTGCTTGTAAAACTGGAAGTGAAGGACTGGGAATTAGAGGCCTGTGGGCAGCCATCTTTATTTTCTGAGACCCACAAAGACTCCATCAGTATGGTCCATAGGCCCATAGAGAAGAAAGTTTTGACCCTGGATAGCAGAGAGTACTCTTGGCCATCACATTTGGATATTATGTACTTGTCAGGGGACACTGGAGTCTCAGAATTGTTGGTATATATGTAGGGTCTGTGATGGCTGGCTGGCTCTAGGGTGACCAAATTGCCCCCACTGTACCAGGGGCCCCTCAGCTTTAGGCCCCTGAACGACTTTCATCGTGGGAAAGCCCTCAGTTCTAGGGAAACCCAGGAGGGTCAGTCACCCTCACTGGCTCTCCCAAGAAGGGAGTCTGTGCAGCATTAGAGAGACTAGTACAAACAGTGCCCGCCTGGAGCACAGGAATCCAGCCTTGGCAATTGCCCTCAGACAAGAAAAAGACTTCCTCAAAGCAAGGATGGAACTTAGGGAATTGAAACTTTATTTCTTGATGTTCCAAAAATTTCTAAAAGTCTTAGTAAAACAGCAACCAATTTTTAGCTCAAAGGCATGAAACCGGAAGACTTGAATGTACAGATATCTTTCTTTTTCAGTTGTGACAATTTCTCTGCTGATTTTTTTTTTCATTAATCTGTTCCCAAAGATTGAATCTGATGTAGATTATTTTTAAGATTTTTCCCTATTAATCACTTCTTTTCTCCCTGTTTTAGAAATTATATGCTGTAATACTCTATCTGATGGAAAATTTCCCCCTATGGGTAGCCTATATGTTTATTAATGTGTATTGGCTCCCTTCTCTGAAATACTCTTATATCTGCCTTGTTCCAGCAACTTCATATTAGTCATTTTGTTAATAGAAGAGGAAAGAGTTCCTTATTTGACACCACACAAGTGAAGATAGTCGTGATCAGTCACAGTCCAGGCATTCGGAATTAGGGAGCCCATGGGCTCACGGGGAGCATTTACTGCTACACAGTTACATGTATGAATCAGAGTCTCTCTGCAGAAGACTGGAGCTATAGGGAGACTCGAATCTTCTGGTTCAAGAACATGAGGTCCACAGAGGGGAACTGATTTACATAGTAACGTCCCTTTGTTGAGAACGAACTCTCTGAGTCCAGTGATTCCTGGCCCAGGCAAACCAATCTATGTTCGATAAAGGGAATCAAGAGCCAGAAGGACTGGGTCTGAGAGTTTGGCGGACCTGGGAATAGTGTGGTCTGACATTGACTCCATAGGGAGGGCTGCCGTGGCTGGTGCCTCCTCTTCCTGCCCATTCCTGAGGTCAGGATGACCTCCCATGGGATGAGCTGGGGCTCCCCAGCTAGCACAATAAACAGATCAATAATGTCACTAGGAATAGCCTTTCCCAGCAGAGCATGCAAGACTGCCACATGGGCTCAGTCTGCAGGTACATTGGAGCCTGCAGGGCCACGGGGCCTCTGCACGCAGCTACTGTTCTCTCTCACCTTCTTCCTCCAACCCCACTTCATCTCCACCTGGGGCTTCCAGAACTCTGTTCAGAGGGACGCAGCTTCACCATGGTGACAGAGAGCCAGAAATATAACCACACCACAGTGATGTATGCAAGAGGGCTGATGGCCAGGGGACAGAGCAGGATGGAATGTCTGTCCAAAGTGCATGAAGAGAGCCACAAGGATGGCATGTGACAAACAGAAAAGTGGCGGTGGTCATAGAAGATCTCAGCTTAAACCACACACACACACACACACACACACACCCTTATGAGTCCTTAGTGCCCTGTGATTCTTTTCTTTCCAAAGTGATCTTTTTATGAAAATATCTTGATTTCCAGATAGTCCAAAATTGTGAGGCTTTACTGAAATGCTTGAACACGTGAAGTTAGTTCAGGAGGAAATGGCTTTGCTGCTGCAGCTTATGGCCCAGTAGGTGAGTGCTAGCCACTGGCCTGTGTGCAGACTGTTTCTTTCCTTTCTTAGGAGCCAGTCTGCAGCGGTGTCTGCCCTCTGGGCACACAGCATCTGGATGCCTGAAAAGATGCTTTGGGTATAGAGATGGGAAGAGTTGCTTATGCCTTCATTTCTTACCTTGTCATTCCACTGACCTTAGAAAAAGGGCAAGAAACTTCACCTGGAGGTGAAACCTTCAAGGACCCGTGGAGTAGGAAGGTGAAGGAGTGGTATAGACACTATTGTATATTATAGGGGATTTCCTGACTTAAATCCTTAGGCTTGGTAGAATTTTTACAATGCAAAGGAAGTTTTCATCTCAAGTTCTGGCATCCTTTTCAACAGAAATTCTGTCCTCTCCCGGAGTCTCTCATCTCAGAAAAGCAAAGTGCTTCTGCCTTTCATTTCTTTGGGTCCTTCTTTTTGATGCCTGGGAGTACATCAGGGAGGAACAGCCCTCTAGAACCTCACTGTGCATTCGCAGACTCACAGGCCAGTCAGAGTGTTTCTCAAAATCTCTTAAGTATCTGAATCATAAACAGAACTAAAGAGACCTTGGAGATCATCTTGTCCAACCCCCTCCTTATACAGAGAAGGAAACTGAAGCCCAGAGAGGTTAAGGAACTTGCCCAAGGTCAATAGAAGGCTTTTTTTTCTTTTTCTCTTTTCCCCTTCACATCAGGATCTGTGGGATCTGTAGTAACTTTCTCTTGACCAATTAAATTCCTATCACTAGTATTGTTTTACGAGAAACAGCCCACTGGGCCCCATCAGCAATAAGTCTTTGGAGCTGTCTCAGCCTGCAGTTGCTTTATATAAACTATCCCTTTTATGGGAGTTGAAGCACAGTAAGAAAAGGGTTTTTGTCTCATGTTGACCTTGTTTAGTCACATTAACACACACATTGGTTCCAGGCTCCATTCCATTCTCCGAACATCTTCTGACACGCTGATAGTGCTGAGCAGAGCAAGGTTGGGCTCACTCCTCCGGCAGATCCTCAGCACTTGGGAGGCCCTCGTTTCAGGGACAGCTGCCTCTCCTGGGCTAGGCTCTTCTCCCTAAACCCCGCTGCTCAGCTGGAACCAGGGACGCCGCCTGAGTCCAACCCCAGTGTCTGTTTTCCAGAAAACGGGCAATGCTGTGAGAGCCATTGGAAGACTGTCCTCTATGGCAATGATCTCAGGACTCAGTGGCAGGAAATCCTCAACAGGGTCACCAACCAGCCCACTCAATGCAGAAAAATTAGAATCTGAAGGTAAGCAGCTCCAGGAAGGTTTTTCTCCAGCCAGCTGGTGAGAAAGGAAGGGTTGGGGGATGGAGGGACATTTTAAGGTTTTGGTGGGGGGGGTGTTGGTTTGTTGTTTTTTTAATAATATAAACTACAAGGATTAAAGTCTGAACTAATTTTAGGTTGCTAAGTCTACTTGTTATTCTTTAATTGTTCAACCTTAAGTTTAACTATTTTCAGAGGGAAAGTTATTTGTCTAATAAAATGAGATGACCTCTGCTATTCTCCTCCCTATATTTTACATAAGAATTAGTGAAGACTTCATTAAAAGCTTTCTTTTTTCTCATTACAAAAGTGATATTTGTATATTGATAGGTAAACATAAAAAAACACATATAGTATCTTTTTAAAAAAATATTCTTCCATATTCTTACTTTGGGTTTTTCTTTTAACAAATGAATTATAGTCCACATTCCTTTGACATTTTTCAGGATGCTGAAACATATCATTTGAACGGGGTAGACTGTGCATGACAGGGCTCCTCCTGGAGACCAATAGGGTTAATTATTTGCACACCATCTTCGAGACACTGCCCTGACCATCTCCTCAGTGAAGGGCTTGGCCTCTTCCTGCTCCAGAAGCATGTGGGGTCTGGCCCTAATCTTCTTGAGGTGCCTCATTTCGCCAAAGACACCCCCTACCTCCTGCTGCCTGGTGTTTTTGGTATCCAAAGTTGAGAAGCTAAGTCTAGATCCCTCCTGTGTGTAAAAGCAGGGTAACTGGTGAGGCTGCTTGCTGGGCTGCGCTGAGGGAGTCGGGGATATAGTGTGCAACTCATAGTCCTGGTTCCTCCTGACCCACGCTCCCCAGATGATCCAGAAATAGCCTGAAGGGAAGAGAGGATACAGGAGCCCCCTGCTCCCCAAGTACAGCTTTTCCCTGGACTAATCCTAAGTCTTGGTCCATGGTCATACAATAGGAAGGCAGTTTAAGTGTGGACAGAAATCCGGGCGAGTGGAAGATGCATCTAGAACCCAGCTCCTCCTTCCCAAGGAGCAGGCCTGCTGCTGCAGGAGGAGGGCAAAGGGGTGACAGAGAACGGGAAGGCTGGTGTGGTTTGTCCTTCTTAGACACCCTCCACTGAATCCTGAAACAGCATGGAATGCAGCCAAAAATCCTTTTTAAAGATTATTTCCTTTTTCAATGTGTCAGCATAAGGGAAGGGGGGAGTTCAAACATTTCCGCAGTTTGGTCACAGTTCCCTCTGCTGCCAAAAGCTTTTGGCAGCAGGCCAACCTGTCCCCAGGAGAAAGGTGTGTTTGATTCAGTCCCCTAAGCCACATTATTTGCTGAATTTTAGCAACTTTAAAAAAAAAAAAAAGCTCTTTTTAAATTTTATTATTTTATTTATTTGACAGAGAGATTACAAGTAGACAGAGAGGCAGGCAGAGTGGGAGGAAGAAACAGGCTCCCCGCTGAGCAGAGAGCCTGACCCGGGGCTGGATCCCAGGACCCCGAGATCATGATCTGAGCCAAAGGCAGAGGCTTAACCCACTGGGCCAGCCAGGCTCCCCACAAAAAGCTTTCATAAATGAGGGAAGAGGAGAGAATGGGGAATGAAGAACTGATTGCATTTCCTTCCCTGTCTCCTAGAAGATGTGTCTCAAGCTTTCCTTGAGGCTGTTGCTGAGGAAAAGCCCCATGTAAAACCCTATTTCTCTAAGACCATCCGTGATTTAGAAGTTGTGGAGGGAAGCGCTGCTAGATTTGACTGCAAGATTGAAGGTAAGTTGTAGCTTTTTCTTCCCTTGACTACAAAAGGGGTGTGGTGGACTGGTGAGCCCTGCTGCGTGCCCCAAGCAAAATGTCCATTCTGGGCAGCCGGGCTGTGAGGACAACTGGGCGAGGAGTTGGCCTACTGCTCCCAACTTCCCCTCCTGAAGGTTGGTGCCATTCAGTGACTCACCTAGGACACCTTTGCCATTTCACATCCTTACATCAGCCACTAAACTCAAGTTAAAAGTGGTTTATCACAGACCTATTTGGCTATGGAACACACTTAACGCAATGAGCTTTGCAAGCTTCTGGGAAGCGTGTGAACTGTCCACAAGAGTCTTCAAAGGAAGAGTATGGGATGGGGAGCCAGTGGCCCTGTTGCTCATCCTCGAGCTGTGTGACTTAGGGTGGTGATCTAACTCTTCTGAGCCTTAGGCCTTTAACCTTAAGATGACATCTAATGCCTGCGTAGCTCTGGGGATGCAGTGAGAGGACGTATGTGAAAAGGGGGAATCTTTAAATACATTCAAGATTTCATGAAGTCAAGGGAAAAGCTGGGGGACTGGTAAGTGCAGAGAGTGAGAACACCATGTTATTCCAGATGGAGGGAAGCCGAGCTCCAGGTGCCTATGCCACCTTTCCCATGCTTCTCTCCTGCCGAGAATAATGTGGCCGTAGAATTGTGAGTTGTTAGTGCTCAAGGGAACTTAAGGGATCTTAGCATAGCTCCTGAGAAGTGAGCAATGTTGGTGACACAAAGCATTTCAGCTTCCAGATGGCAACATTCCAGAAAGATAAGGACAAGAAAAGGCAGGGTTTTTTGTCTCAAGTCTGTAACTTGTGTGCCAGCCCAAGTGGAGGGTTAGCTCCCATTTCAGTCTGACCAAATAAAGCACAAGAGTTCATTAAGCAACTTTCTCAAGGCTGCATAGCACAGGACAGCAGGCAGAACAAGTCATGCCTCCCATGTTCTAAGATTCTCCAGCAGTGTGACTAGATAATGCCTTTGAGGTAAAGTAACCCAAAGTGAGGAATGAAAAAAGGTTTTCTCCCGCCTCATTATATCTTGAATTGCCTTGTAAATGCAGTGCCTATAATCATCTTTCCCTTTTTATATTCAGTTAAAGAAAGGTAAATGTGTTGCCTTTGCTAGTGTGAAAGTGCACCGCTTGGGGACACTGCTGAAAGGTCTGGTGTCAGTGCTCAGAACTGTCACCATCGCCACTGTCTTGGGGTCTTCTGAAGTTCTTTTTCCTTTTTAAAAATTATTACTGCATACTGTTTATCATTTTTGTACTTTTCTCTTTGGGATTATTTCCTTCATTATTTGCATAACTGACTAAAGCACTAAGGAGGAATTAAGGCATATGGCTGCAGTTTTGATAAAAACAAAATCTACTTGAAAAGAACGTTTGAATCCTTAAATTTTTATGTGTAATTTTTATTCAGGATGGGGTTGTAACTTTTTTTCCCTATAAAAATATATCCTGTACATAGTACATATGATGTATATATATATATATATGTATATATATATATATATACATAAAATATATTTTTACATGTTGAACTTTCCAGAAACATGACTAATAACATAAAACGACGGTGATCAATGGGGTCAATTCCAGTTATTTACAGTTGGCAGATTATGCATCTTTGGATCAGACTAAGATAAATACTGCCTTTTTTTTTTTAAGCAATATTATCAGCTCCTCTAACCTATGTATTATAGATCTTATCATCAGCTTTGAGTTATAATTTACATAAAATTTATCCATTTTAAGTGTATAATTCAGTGATCTTCCATAAATTTACAGAATTGTACAATCACCACAATCCAATTTAGAGTATTTCCATCACCCCCAAAAGATCTCTTGTGCCTGGGGGTTCCTGGGTGGCTCAGTGGATTAAAGCTTCTGCCTTCAGACCAGGTCATGATCTCAGGGTCCTGGGATTGAGCCCCACGTCAGGCTCTCTGCTCAGCAGGGAGCCTGCTTCCTCCCTCTCTCTGCCTGCCTCTCTGCCTACTTGTGATCTCTCTCTGTGTCAAATAAATAACATCTTTTTTTTTTTTAAGATTTTATTTATTTATTTGAGAGAGAGACAGTGAGAGAGAGCATGAGCGGGGAGAAGGTCAGAGGGAGAAGCAGACTCCCCATGGAGCTGGGAGCCCGATGCGGGACTCGATCCCGGGACTCCGGGATCATGACCTGAGCCGAAGGCAGTCGTCCAACCAACTGAGCCACCCAGGCATCCCATCAAATCAATAACATCTTAAAAAAAAAAAAAAAAAAGATCTCTTGTGCCCATTTGTTCTCTTATTTTTTACTTATACTTATTTAAGTTCAGCTTTTATACAAGATAAATTTTCTGTTCATCCAAGGAGAGGTTTAGCTGTAGGCGTGTGGCTGGAGTCAGTGCTATGTCGCAGGTCGTACTCTAGATCAGTGTAAATGTGGGACACAGTACAGCCCCCGCAGGGATGGCAAATGGCATGCCTGTAAAGTACCTTTTGTCAGGGTTTCAGATATTACTATTTACAATATATGCCCATATCCAAATGTAAATCTCAAAAAGAGATGCCAAAAGCCAACATCATGACTTTTTCCCTGCCCCCCTTTAATCAACAGAGGCTGCTTAGGAGCTGCTTGCATGAGTTGATATGAAACTTTGAATAACGGTTTCTGCAACTTGTGTCCTCCCCCTGTGCTGCAGGATACCCAGACCCTGAAGTTGTCTGGTTCAAAGATGACCAGTCAATCCGGGAGTCTCGCCACTTCCAGATAGACTACGATGAGGATGGGAACTGCTCTTTAATCATTAGCGATGTTTGCGGGGACGATGATGCCAAGTACACCTGCAAGGCCGTCAACAGTCTGGGAGAAGCCACCTGCACAGCGGAGCTCATTGTGGAGACCATGGAGGAAGGAGAAGGGGAAGGGGAAGAAGAGGAAGAGTGAAACAAAGCCAGAAAGTAGCAGCTTCTAAGTCGTTTTACAAAGACTATTTCTCTAAAGCTCAAAAAATCCAAGATAGTAAAAGCACCTAGTGTGATAGATTCTCTAGTTAGGTCATTTGAGGGTTGACTGTTCAGCAACAGCAGTTGGTACCTAGCAGCAGCTAATGATGGGCATTAATGTGAATTAGCTGGCCCCTTAAGATACTAGCACAGCCAGATTTCATTTTGGGAAATTACCAGTAACTTGCCTGATCAGTTGATGTTAGAAAGTACCCAAAAGAAATCTTTATCTGGGCAAAGTCATAAATTCCCTAGCTGAAAGCGCTTGTGAAAAATAAGGCCCTGCGCTCACAGCTCGACCCAGAAGGTCCCTGGAGATGGAGATGTGTCTGTCCCAGCTCCTCACTCCAGGGAACGGTGTCTCCTCCGGTCTGGCAGCACTTCATCCTGAAAGCAGTTGAGCCATTCTAACTTACGAGGCCCATTTGATTCCAAAGTATACTGTAGACATGCAAACTTTTCATTTCTCTCCCCTATTCCACCTGCCAGTTTGGCTGGCTCTGAACCTGCCAGGAGTTTAAGCCCTAAGGGTATGATGCTTCTTAGGTGCTGAAAGACCGGTCCCTTGCTCCTGGATGGCTGGCTTCCTTAGGCAAATAGAATCTCTTTTCTTCCAAAATCAGCAGGAAATCTAAACTTATCCCCTCTTTGCAGATGTCTAGCAGCTTCAGACATTTTTGTAAGAACCCGTGGGGGGAAAAAAAAAATCCTTGCTCATGTGCTTCTCTTCTGAAACCAGGATTCGTATTTGTGCGGTTACAGAATATCAGCTCTGCATGTGTGGTAAGGATTCCTGTGTTTGAATGTATGAAAAACCAGTTTGTTGAAAAGTTAGTCTGAATTATTTATCGGCCACTATGAAACAGATTTCAACTGATGAAGGGCTGTAGAACTGTGCGTACTTTGGAATCTTCCTTCAGGGTAGTCTGAGTTTAACACACCTTCCGTGCTACACAATCGCCAGAGAACTCTACCTACCTTATGGGTTCCACAATGTTTTCTTCTTGAACGTGCATCAGTCAGGCCTTGCCCCCAACCTTCAAATGTATCCTTAGACCTGATAAATGCACTCAGACTTGCATCTTTAGGAATTTTTCTTTCACTACATCGGCACTTAAATTTTTCTTTATAAACTTTTTGAAGGTCATAAACAAAGACTATAAGCCGATATGCCTAATACATTTCTCTGCGTGTGTGTGTAACATTCCAAATACTTTTTTCTTTTCCACTGTTTGTAAAGTGCAGCAATTTCATGTTTCAAGGGACTTTTTAATAGTTCCTCAAGAACCAGTCTGAAATGACTTCAGTTCAACCCTACACAGTATCAACTTTAGAACTTTGATATTAGTCTTATGTTACCTTCCATTCTATTTTTATCTGCTTTTTGCTGCTAGTTTCAAATTTGCCAGTATTTTTCTTTTTGCTTTTTAAGCAGTTAAACAATTTTTTTTCATAATAGCCACAGTATTGCCACAGTTTATAATAAAGGGTTTTAAAATTTGATTTAGAGCATTTGAAGCTTTTCTTCACTTAGCTGTGTTTAGACTATAATCTTTGTGTGCATGTGCGTTGTCATGTGTGCGTATGTGTGGTGTGTGTGTGTTTGCTACAGGTTTTTAATGTCTTGAAATTGTGTTAATGTTCTCCCAGTTTATTATGCCATCGGAATGGTAAATGAGAACGCTACGACTGTAGTTAGCTCACAGTTTTTAAATAAAGGATACCACAGTGCATGCTGTTTGTTCAGTCTCTGCAGCCTTCTCTTTCTTTCTCTGCCACCAGCTGGAGACTACCCAGAGAGCTCCTGGCTATGACAAACAAAAGCTGTGCTGTATGAATGGCTGAGACGGTTGGGTTTCACTACAGAACAGAACAACTTACAGAGATCTTATTCACACTGGGTAGCCTAATTTGCAAATTTTGTGCAAAATCTCTCTTGAGCATCAGTTTGGTTCAATTCTACAGATAACTTCCATACATTCGATATCTAGCAAATCTTCATAATGCTAAGATCTATATGACATTTACAGCATGTGACAAAATCATCATCATCATTAATATTATTAACTAGGGCTTGGTTTGCATTTGTAATTTTGCTGCGGTTATTGGCAATCAAGTGCTATATTTCTGTGTCTTGATATTGAAACATTTGTTAGGAGGAAATTCCTGATCGCCCTCCTGCTCTATTGGAAATCTGTTATCAGATGGTGAGTCCCGTATGTCTTGAGTGTTCAAACGATATTATAGATACTCTAGAAAGGATCAAGGCATACTAATAAATGTTGGTTAGATGATTCTATGATTCTACAATGTAGTCTGGAGGGAAAAAATCCATTGTCCAATTAATAAATATTTAATTTTTTTCATTTTTTTTTAGGCAACCACAATCTACAAGTGTTCCTAGTGAGGAAATTACTATTTTTAAAGAAAAGGACTTTTTATTCCTTGCTAGGGAAAAACTGACTATAAATATTCTGCACCAGGAAAAAAAGACATTTTCTCCCATTCCATTTTCATCCCAAACACATAAAAATTCATTAGTTGCTGTTTACATTGCAGAACCTCATATTAAATGATATTTCCATGTATAATTAAAAAGACACGATGACTATTGTCAGCTCTAACTTTATATAGTGTCTTTTACTTTTTAATCAAAGTGTTTTGAATTTTACTTTTCACATCTTACTGGTTATTAATAAATCAATGCTAATAAGTGTCAAGGAGATTAAGGATAACTGAATTCTAAAGAAACTCAATTCTCCAATTTTCAAGAAAATACAAGTAATACTACTGTCTTTACCCTGTAGGAACTCCTTCACTGTATTTTGAAAGGGAGGCAAACATCCTTGCTCGTCATTAAGGAGACTCTTTTCCCCCTGGCACAGCATTGTGGGTCCTTGGCTCGATGGGGCTGTGACTTGTGCCAGGCAGTGAGCTGTGAGTAGAAGTGGTAGGTGTCTCCTCTGGGCCAGAGCACTTAAGTGCTAGTGTAAGGCTCTCCCCTATGACTGGCAACATGTAAGATGGTGACTGCTTTATTGGCCTGGGCCCCCAGTCAACCCCCACTAGGTACATAACACAAGTAAGAAATAAGCCTTGGTTCTTATAAATCACCAAGATTTTAGGTTACTTTGTGACTGCAAAGTAATAGACTATCCTGTTATAAGGTCATCATCAAATTCTACTTCCATTATGACTAATATGGTAGCCACGGTCACAAGTGGCTATTTAAGCTTAAGTTAATTAAAATAAATAAATTTTCAAATTCAGTTCCTCAGTTGTGCTAACCACATTTCAAGCATTCAGTAGTCACATGTGACTAGTGGCTACCTGATCGGACAGCACAGGTTAAAACTTTCTGTAAAGTTCTATCAGCACTGTTCCAGATGGATTACAGAAAAACGAGAACTCCAAATTTTACCTGAATCAGGCATATTACTTTTCAAATTACAATGAAATTAAAACTTAAATGTTTGTGTGAAATCAGTCTGGAGGGCATGGTCCATAGTTTCACCAAATTACATTGATAATATAGACTCAATACCTACGTTATAGTTTGGGTTTAGCCATTTATATTCACACATATTTTCCACTTTTTAAGACATTTTAAAAGTACCAGTTCTATGCTCCTCACCACCAAATCTAAGTAGACCTGCATTTCAGAAGCAATTACCAGATTACTTGTGATATGAAACAACCAGCCAGGACAACAATCTCAGGTGTTTTTGGAACCTGGAGCTACCTGAGTTAGGAGAGAATCCAATGGGGCCATCTGAGATAGATGAGAGACAGGGTCACTAGGGTAGGATTTCCTTGACAGTGACCCAAAAGGGAAGTGGGAGGGGCCATTCTGACAGCTATAATCATTTACCTTCAGTGGCTTTGATCACTGGAACTGGAGACAGCCAGGAGACCTACAATGTTTGGAGACAACTTTAAAATTTCTAACTGCTGCTTGTTTGAAATCTTAGCCCGCAGGCCCTGCTGTGTTCCAAATGCTGATATTCTGCAGGGAGGGCTTCATGTCAGAGACTGTTTTTGCCCCAGTGGTGACCACGTGGAAGTGTGTATAAATCCTCACATTATTGGACTCTGGGACTAGAGTTTTTCTAGTTGGAGATAATTAAGAAAGAAGAAAATTATAAATTAACCTGTCGATTTGGTCATTCACACTTACTAGCTTCTTTTGGGCAGACGTTAGTAGCCTCCAGTAGTTAAGAGAGGTGGAGTTACAGGGCTCCTCCACAACCTTATTCCAGGTGCTATGTTAAAGTGAAAGAGAGCCTCAGGCCAGGTTCATCAATTACTTTTTTTTTTTTTAATTTATTTATTTGACAGACAGAGATCACAAGTAGGCAGAGAGGCAGGCAGAGAGAGGGGGAGGAAGCAGGCTCCCTGCTGAGCAGAGAGCCTGATGTGGGGCTTGATCCCAGGACCCTGAGATCACAACCTAAGCCGAAGGCAGAGGCTTTAACCCACTAAGCCACCCATGCGCCCCCCGTCAAGTACTTATTAACAAGTAGACATACAACCTACTCTGTAAGGTCCATGAAGTCCCAGATCTCTCTCCAGAAAGCACCTGACCTGTTCACTGAAGACAAACACTACAGGAGACTAGGGTAGGGCTTAGCAAACCTGGTTAATCAGCCAAGGGGAGTCGGTTCCAGCTGCACCTCCTACTGGAGTTGTGTAGTTTGTGCTTCAGTTTTCTTGTCTATAAAATTAGAGTAATACCTCCTCCCCCCATGGTTATAAAAATTAAATGAGCGCAGGGTGCTTGGGTGGCTCAGTCCGTTAGGCACATGACTCTTGATTTCAGCTCAGATTATGATCTCAGGGTCATGAGATCAAGCCCTCTGTTGGGCATGCTTGGAATTCTCTCTCTGCCTCTCCCCACCCCACTGCTCCTGCTAGCATGTGCACACATGCTTGCTTGCTCTCAAAAATAAAAGATGATGGATTTTTTTTTTTTTTTAATGCGGGCTCCATGCCTATGTGGAGCCCAATGCAGGGCTTGAACTCATGACCCCGATGTCAAGACCTGAGCTAAAATCAAGAGATGTTTAACTGACTGAGCCACCCAGGCACCCATAAAAAATAAAAATAAAAATAAATGAGCTCATGCACATTACCTGCTCCTGAAACTAAGCCCCTATTCTTCTGGTAGTCAGAGATGCTAAGTTGTGTCAGAAATATCCTCTCTCAAGGAACTGATTATATCCTGCAGAAACAAAATACACATGTGAAAAAGTTATATACTAATGAAAGATGAAAAGAACTATTTAAGTTCACCTACGTCCCAGAGAAGGATCTTTGAATCTGAAAGTGCCCATGCAATTGTACAAAAAATAATTGCTGTGAGTTTAGGAAATGCTACAACTGCCCACTTGTTCTAAGGCAAAGTTTAAACTCCCAATACTACTCTCCTCTTCATAGTCACAAGAGAAAAGCTCATCTGACCTTATGAGACTTATTTTGCAATTAAGAGGAAATTTCTCGGACTTAGCTTGACTTTAATTGCACTATACCTTTATTCTAAAGAGATCCTCATTTAAAAAAAAAGATTTTATTTATTTATTTTGGCAGAGCGAGAGAGATCACAAGTAGGCAGAGAGGCAGGGAGAGAGAGAGAGGGAAGCAGGCGTCCCCCTGAGCAGAGAACCTGATGCAGGGCTCGATCCCAGGACCCTGAGATCATGACCTGAGCAGAAGGCAGAGGCACCACCCAGGTGCCCTAGTTCCCCATTTTCTTTATCTTCGATCTATTTGCCATTTAAGTAACATTAACTCCCATGAAAAAAACATTGTGAAGATCAACAGTTCTATACACAGGTACAGTTGGAGGGGGCTAACATGTGGTAAATAACTAAAATCTAATTTACTAAATGAGGGGTGTATTATGGATATATACACACAGATTCATAATTACCAAAAAAATCTTAACTTCATTTTCTTTTTTTCATGTAATAATAATTTTTAGTTTTGGTGGTAACTTTCAGTTTATAAAGCATTCCTACAATAATAGCTCATTTGATTTTTTTTCATCATGGTAAGTGTACTCTAATCTCTATCCCCTATGTCCCTTATCCCTCCACCCACCTCCCCTCTGGTTACCATCAGTTTGTTCTCTATGGTTAATGGTCTGTTTCTTGGTTGTTTTTTTTTTCTTTGCTCATTTGTTTTGTTTCTTAAACTACATATGAGTGACATCATACGGTATTTGACTTTCTCTTATTTCGCTTAGTGTTATACTCTCTAGCTCTCTCCATGTTGTTGCAAATGGCAAGATTTCATTCTTTTTATGGCTGAGTAATACTCCATTGTGTGTGTGTCTATAAAATATCTTCTTTATCCATTCATCTGTCGATGGACACTTAGGCTGTTTCTATAGTTTGACCATTGGAAATAATGCCGTAATATACATAGGTGCATGTATCCCTTTGAATTAGTGTTTTTATATTTTGGGTGTAAATATCCAGCAGTGTAATTCCTGGATTGTAGGGTAGTTCTATTAATTCTTTGAGGAACCTCTGTACTATTTTTCACAGTGGCTGTACCAATTTACATTCTCACCATCAGGGCAGGAGGGTTCCTTTTTCTCCACATTCTTGCCAATGCTTCATTCTAGGAAGGATAATACATAATAATAAAGGGGACAATCCAACAACAGGATATAATATTTGTAAATATTTATGCACCCAAGATAGGAGCACCTAAATACACAAAACAGTTAATAACAAACACAAGAGATTATATTAATATAATAATGGGGGACTTTAACACCCATATACATTGATGGATAGATAATCCAAACAGAAAATCAACAAGAAAATAGTGTCTTTGAATGACACTCTAGACCAGATGGACTTAACAGACATATTCAGAACATTCCATTCTAAAACAGCAGAATACACATTCTTTTCAAGTGCACAGGGAACATTCTCCAAAACAGATCACATATTAGGCCACAAAACAAGTCTCAGCAAATTCAAAAAAACTGAAGTCATTCCATGCATCTTTTCTGACCACACTCTATGAAACTAGAAATCAACCACAAGAAAAAAATCTCTAAAGAGCATAAATACAAGGAGGTTAAATAACATGTTATTAAACAATGAATGGGTCAGTCAAAAAATTAAAAAAGAAATTTTTAAAAATTACATGAAAACAAATGGAAATGAAAACACAATGGTCCAAAATCTTTGGGATGTACAAAAGTGGTTCTTAGAGCTAAGTTTATAGCAAAGCTTTGTACCTCAAGAAAAATATCAAATAAACAATCTAACTTTACATCTAAAGGAGCTAGAAAAAGAACAAACAAAATCCAAACACAGCAGAAGGAAGGAAATAAAGCTTAGAGCAGTAATAAATGATATAGAAAAAAAATGACATAGAAACTAAAAAAAAAAAAAAAAAAAACAGAACAGATCAATGAAACCAGAAGCTGGTTCTTTGAAAAGATCAATGAAATTGATAAACCTCTAGCAAGATTCTTAAAAAAAAAAAAAAAAAAAAAAAGCGAGAGAGAGAGAGCGAGAAACCAAATAAATTACTAATGAAAGAGGAGAAATAACAACCAATACCAGAGGGGTGTTTGGGTGGCTCAGTCATTAAGCAGCTGCCTTTGGCTCAGGTCATGATCCCAGGGTCCTGGAATCCAGCCCCAGGTCAGGCTCCCTGCTCAATGGGAAGCCTGCTTCTCCCACTCTCACTCCCCCTGCTTGTGTTCCCTTTCTTGCTGTTTCTCTGTCAAATAAATAAATAAAATCTTTTAAAAAAACAACAACAGAAATACAAACAATTGTAACTGCATATTATGAAGATCTATATGCCAACAAATTGGATAACTCAAAAGAGATGGATAAATTCCCAATTTTTAATTAATACTTACAAAAACTAATTGACTTGTACCCCACTGACTTGTACCTGACTACATATTAGCCACAGAACAAAGAGTGCTTTGTTAAGCAGTCCCGGGAAATGGCTGGGTAGGTATCTTTTCAAAAATTGTCTAGAGAGCTCAAAGCGGAGGGGTCTATTTTCTGGAGAAGCAGAATACCAAGGACTTCGAAAATGAGAAGCTATTATGGCAGGAGTGGAGGACAAAGAGGACCTACTGAAAATAAGCGGTCACTCTGCTCTCTTTGAAACCCATGCTAAACTGAGAGTAAAGGAATAATAATTTTTTAAAAGCTGTAAACCCTTCAAAGATAAATATGGGAGAAAACAAAAGAAAAATACCAGATTTTTGGAAGAGAAAAAGCAAACAAATGAGTGGGTAACTGACTTAGAGCACAGAAGCTGAAACCTGACTTCCTGCAGAGAAGGAAGCTATAGGAGGCAGGTCAGCTTTGCCCTGAAGAATCCTTAAAAGGCAGAGACTGGTAGAACCAGGTACGTATGAAGGGGATCCTTAAAGGGAATGTAAGGTATCAACTCACAGATGCCAACCATTTAGGTCAAAGCAGGTCAAAAGTCCAACTAGAAGATCAAGACAGAGGTAGATGGAATAGCTAGGAATTAGAACAGACCAAGGTCCAGAGTCCAGGAAGTCAGTCTGAACACATTCATAATACCCATAAAGTGCAGAAAACAGCCTGGTCCTAGAAAGGCATTTGCTTGCTCAAGCAGTTTTAAGATTTTTTTTTTCCTTTTTTAATTTGACAGAGAGAAAGAGAGAGAGAGCACAAGCAGGCAGAGTGGCAGGCAGAGGGAGAAGGAGAAGCAGGCTCCCCACTGAGCAGGGAGCCTGACATGGGGCTCAACATGGGGCTTGATCCCAGGACCCTGGGGTCATGACCTGAGCCAAAGGTAGCCGCTTAACTGACTGAACCACACAGGTGACCCACCCAAGCAGTTTTAAAGACAGATAAGCTCCTTCACACTGGTTGTCCAAGAAGCCAAATTGTTTAGACTTTCAATAATGAACCTTTTTAATGGACGTCTTACATCTTTATTTAAAATAGAAGCTCAGTTAACTGTCTTGCTAATTTTGGCCATTCTAACTGGTGTAAGGTGGTATCTCAATGTGGTTTTAATTTGAATCTCCCTGATGGCTAAAAACAGACACATAGACCAGTAGAACAGAGTAGAGAGCCAAGATATGGACCCTCAACTCTATGGTCAAATAATCTTTGATAAAACAGGAAAAAATATACAGTGGAAAAAAGATAGTCTTTTCAATAAACGATGCTGGGGAAATTGGACAGCTATATGTAGAAGAATGAAACTCAACCATTCTCTTACACCGTACACAAAGATAAACTCAAAATGGATAAAAGATCTCAATGTGAGACAGGGATCCATCAGAATCCTAGAGGAGAACATAGGCAGTAACTTCTTCGATATCAGCCACAGCAACTTCTTTCAAGATATGTCTCCAAAGGCAAAGGAAACAAAAGCAAAAATGAACTTTTGGGACTTCATCAAGATCAAAAGCTTCTGCACAGCAAAGGAAACAGTCAACAAAACAAAGGCAACCCACGGAATGGGAGAAGATATTTGCAAATGACAGTACAGACAAAAGGTTGATATCCAGGATCTATAAAGAACTTCTCAAACTCAACACACACAAAATAGATAATCATATCCAAAAAATGGGCAGAAGATATGAACAGACACTTCTCCAATGAAGACATACAAATGGCTATCAGACACATGAAAAAATGTTCATCATCACTAGCCATCAGGGAGATTCAAATTAAAACCACATTGAGAATGGCCAGAATTAGCAAGATAGGAAACAACGTGTGTTGAAGAGGATGTGGAGAAAGGGGAACCCTCTTACACTGTTGGTGGGAATGCAAGTTGGTGCAGCCACTTTGGAGAACAGTGGGGAGATTCCTTAAGAAATTAAAAATAGAGCTTCCCTATAACCCTGTAATTGCACTCCTGGGTATTTACCCCAAAGATACAGATGTACTGAAAAGAAGGGCCATCTGTACCCCAGTGTTTATAGCAGCAATGGCCACGGTCGCCAATCTGTGGAAAGAGCCAAGATGCCCTTCAACAGACAAATGGGTAAGGAAGACGTGGTCCATATACACTATGGAGTATTATGCCTCCATCAGAAAGGATGAATACGCAAATTTTGTATCAACATGGACGGGACTGGAAGAGATTATGCTGAGCGAAATAAGTCAAGCAGAGAGAGTCAATTATCATATGGTTTCACTTATTTGCAGAGCATAACAAATAACATGGAGGACATGGGGAGATGGAGAGGAGAAGGGAGTTGAGGGAAATTGGAGGGGGAGATGAACCATAAGAGACTATGGACTCTGAAAAACAACCTGAGGGTTATGAAGGGGTGGGGGGTGGGAGGTTGGGGGAGCCAGGTGGTGGGTATTATGGAGAACATGCATTGCATGGAGCACTGGGTGTGGTGCAAATACAATGAATTCTGTTTTGCTGAAAAGAAATTATTAAAAAAAAAAGAAGAAGAAGCTCAGTTAACTAACTTTCATTTAATCCAACTTGCCCAACTTAACCGCAATTTTCACTCCTTTGTAAAATAAATTAACTGATGCCCACATACTTCTGAGTGTAGTCAACTGAGTTTGTTCTTAAACTTATTTATTCCAGTTGTAACTGTAATAACATAATTTAATTATTATATAAGCCAATAAAAATTGGTTGATAAAGGGAAAAACAGTTGTTTCTATGGAAACTGAATGAAGACTAGTGGCTAATGGCAGATTGAACACTTGGCATTTATTTCCTGTCTCCCAAAACCTCACTGAAATGAAAGTAAAAGGACAATGGCATGAACCTACATGGACAAAAAATGAAAGAGGTGATATGGTAGATTTGAGTGTTGACAAAATTGGGGGATAGACTAACTGGTAATTAATTTTGTCCTTTTTTCCGCTCTGCAAGTGGATGCAGGAGAGAAAGCCTCGAAGAGCAAGCTGAGTCCTACCACAGAACTGGGCAAAAGTAGAGGGATTAGACCGACTTTCTCCTATCTCCTCTAGTCCATATGGCCTTCTGACAGTCCCTTTCCCAACTCTGGCAGAAAAGGGGATCTTCTGAACTTAGACTAGAGAGGCCACGGAATGGTGGACAACAGGTCCAACTGAGATGGGAGTGAAGCAGCTCGGAAAACACAAGGCTCAAGGAAAAGCTACACACTGAACCCCAGAGCTCCAGTCCTCTCCCCTGTGTGGCTGCCAGGCAGGACCAGCTACATCATCTGGAGGGCCCAGTGCAAAATGAAAATGCAAGGCCTTTGTTTGGGGGGAAAAAGAAGTATTAAGAATTTCAAGACAGTGACTGCAGGGTATTAAAACAAGCACGAGTTCCTTTAAGTGCAGGGCCCTGTGTGACTACACAAGTCTGCACCTATGAAGACAGCCCTGCTGCGGGGTACTCCTGCACAAGGGAGAGGTTGGAGCATTTTTCTTGAAAAATTGGATAGCTCGGGGAAATGACCCACACACGCTGTCATGCAGGAATTTCTCAATAAAACAGTTCAATTTTCATCAGATTATCAGTGTTGGTATTTAATGACTCAGGGTGATTTTTGTGCACAAAAAAGATTACTTGGAAACCATTTTGGGTTTTTTGTTTTTGTTTCTTAAGTAAGCTCTATGACTAGTGTGGGACCTGAACTCTTGGACCCAAGATCAAGAGTTGCATGCTCCACCCACTGAACCAACCAGGTACCCCATTCTGGGTTGTTATTTTTTGGTTTTTTATTAATATTTGACCCATTCATGTGGCAAATTTTAAAACCTAGTTCTTCCTTAAACTATTAAACTCAGTTTCCAGATCTGATTTGGTAGATTTATAAATTTACCAAGATGTAATACTCACTTTTTTATTTTTTATTATTTTTTTATTTATTTGACAGACAGAGATCACAAGTAGGCAGAGAGGCAGGCAGATAGAGAGTGAGAGAAGGAAGCAGGCTCCCTGCTCAGCAGAGAGCCCGATGTGGGACTCGATCCCAGGACCCTGAGATCATGACCTGAGCCGAAGGCCGCGGCTTAACCCACTGAGCCACCCAGGTGCCCCAATACTCACTTTTTTTTTAACCTTTGACCTCCTTCACCCATTTCCCCCATTCCCCACCCTCACCTCTGGCAACAACCAATCTGTTCTCCTTATCTATGAGGGTTTTTTTCTTCTTCTTCAAGATTCCACATATAAGAGAAATCATACAGTATTTGCCTTTCTCCATCTGACTTATTTTACTTAGCATAATGCCTTTGTGGTCCGTTTGTTGCAAATAGCAAGAATTCATGCATTTTTATGACTGGATAATATTCTGTTATTTAACTATAAGATAATTTCTTCATCCATTCATCCATCAATGGACACTTAGGTTGTTTTCACAGCTTGGCTATCATAAACAGTATTGCAATGAACATAGAGTGCATAGATCTTTTCAAGTTAGTGTTTTTATTTTCTTCAGATTTAATACTGAGAATTGGAATTGCTAGATCATATAATTTAAAATTTTTGAGGAATCTCAAAAAACTCTTCCAAACTGGCTATACCTGTTTCCATTCCACCAGTAGTACACAAGCGTTCCCTTTTCTCCACACCCTTCCCAACATATACTTCTTTTCTTTTTGATAACAGCTATTCTAACAGTTATGAAGTGAAATCTCACCATGGTTTTGCTTTGCATTTACCTGATGATTCATGATGTTGAGCATCTTTTCATGTACTTATTGGCTATCTGTATGTCTTTTTTGGAAAAATGTCTATTTAGATTTTCTGCCCATTTTCTAATCAGATCATTTGGGTTTTTGCTATTGAGTTACATGAGTTCTGTATATTTTTTGGATATTAACCCCCTACCAGATATATGATTGGCAAATATTTTCTCTCATTTAGTAGATTGCCTTTTTATTTAATTGATACTTTCCTTGGTTGTGCAGAAGGTCTTTAGTGTAATGTAAACCCATTTATTTATTTTTTGCTTTTGTTTTGGTGTTGGATTCAAAATTATTGTTTTGGTAATACCTATGTCAAGGAGTTTACAGCCTATGTTTTCTTCTAGTTTTATGGTTTCAGGAGACAGTGGTCTAATTTCATTCTTTGTCTGTGGCTGTCCAATTTTCCCGACACCATTTATTGACTTTTATTTCTTTTTCGTGCCTAACTGCTCTGACAAGAACGTTCAAAACTATGATGAATACAAATGGAGAGAGTGGGCATCCTTGTCTTGTTCTCAATCTTACAGAAAAAGCTTTCAGCTTTTCACTGTTGAGAATGATTTTAGCTGTGGCTTGTCATATTTGGCTTTATTATATTGAGGTAACTTCTCCTATACCCACTTCTTTGAGTTATCATCATAAAGGGATGTTGAAGTTCATTAAATGTTTTTTTCTGCATCCATTGAAATGATCATGAATTTTACCCCGCATTTTATTGATATGGTGTATTACATTGACTGATTTGTGGATATTGAACCAGGCTTACAGCCCTGAACAAAGCCGAGCTGAGGGAAACACTACCTTCTCAGTTGACTGAGTATTTTTTTTTTTAATTCACAATATGCTATTTTCATTTTTTTAATTAATTATTTTTATTAACATATAATGTATTACTTGCCTCAGGGGTACAGGTCTGTGAATCGTTAGGCTTACACATTTCACAGCACTCACTATATCACATACCTTCCCCAATATCCATAACCCAACCACTCTATCCTTATCTCTCCACCATCCAGCAAACCTCAGTTTGTTTTGTGAGATTAAGAGTCTCTTATGGTTTGTCTCCCTCCCAATCCCATCTTGTTTCATTTTTTCCTTCCTTACTCCCCAAACCCCTGTCCTGCCTCTCGACTGAGTGCACTTTTTAACTAGACTTCAATGGGGCATAAGACCTGGAACTCTAAGACACCCTGGTGATATTTCTTGTGACTCTGATGATCAAGTTAAGTCCCTTTCTATAGTCACTATGTTTCCAACTCTAAAATCCAGTTCTTGGGCTTAAGTCCTAAATGTTCCTTTATTCCTGAAAGTCTGTACCACCTGAAAGAGTGTATCTTACTTCTTTCATGACTCCACTGGTTTACATTCTTTACTTTTCCTTAGATATCTAAATCTTTCCCATCTACCTATATGGATACTCAAAGTCAGTTTTTTTTTAATCCTTATGAGTCTTCATGGTATTGAAACCTTTCTTGATTTGGTAGAATCCCAAAATGCTTTCTTTCTGGTAGGGCCACATTGCTACAGATATTAAAACTATATCCTACTGAATTCTGCATATCATGGACTTGTCTGTTTATTCTCAGGTCATTTTAGTGACTAAGCACTTTACAGAAAGGCCCACAATAAACAGTCCCCACCGAGACACAAACTTGTTTTTAGTACCTCACTCTTAAATACAGACAAACAACTAAATACCAGCAACCATTTGAGGCAAGTCTCTAACACAAAAGACAGAGGACAACAAACATTAAAAAGGACTTAAAAAAAAAAAAAGACTATACAGGAAGAGAAAAATGTGTTAATTAATATCATCAAAGAAATAGAAGAAAACATTATGTCCAAGGCACAAAGACAGGATGCTATTAATATTTTTAAAAAATTAAGACATCTAGGTAAGATGATGGAGTAGGAAAATTCTGGCTTACCTTGTCCCATGGATACAACTAGGTAACACCAAGATCAGTGTAAATAACCCAGAAAATTACCCAAAGACTGACAGAACTGACTCTCCACAACTAAATGTAGGGAAAAGTTCACACTGAAGAGGGTAGGAAGGATGAAGACATGGTCAGGAGCTAAATAACCCTTGGCAGTATCCGTGGAAGGGAGGTATGCCACCAACTGGAGAGGGGAAAGAAACAGACCCTCACACCAAGAACCCAGGCATGGAGAAACTGCACAGGGAAGACAACTCCCCATAACCTTTGGCTTTGAAAATCAGAGGGGGCTAATTTTGCAAGTTCTTACAATCAGCTTTTAACACTTAGAACTATAAAAATCAGCAGGCTGGGCTTTGGGAAACCCTGGAGGGCTATAGGAAACTGAGTCCTCATTTTTAATGAGATAGCATAACAAACAGCCCAAAGAAGATAGAGCAGAGAAAGAGCAGTTTGAAAGATGCCTGGGGTGTAAGGGGAGGAGACTTAATTAATAATCTCAGAGCACATGGTGGAGGGGCAGGGATCCTTAGGAGACTTCTCCAGGAACAAAATAGCTGGTGGGTGCCATTCCCCCCGCCACCCCCCGCCGCCGCCCATCAACTCCCAACGCTCTCCACCTAACTGGCTCTCCACCTAACTGGCTCTCCACCTAACTGGCTAACAGTGGCCCTTCTCCCATATTCTCTGTGGACAGGTCCCCCTATAGCCAGGCTCAGCTCCAGGACTTCTCCCACAAGAGATCCAACAAACCTTGTTAACGCTGCACAGACACACAGCCCTGGCATTCTCATGCAGACCTGCCCCTTGCAATATGCCCTTGGCTGGAGCCCATCAAAAACAGTGCCACAAGCCCAGCATTATGCAAGCAGCTCTGATAGGGGCTAGCACCACTCCAAAGTGACTCCTGCCCCAGGGATAGGGGCAGATAACCACACAGAAAAGTCTGACTGTAGCCCCAACAGTGAGCTGAAGGAAGACATCTGGTCTGATTACAGGCCCTGCCCACCAAAGAAAGCTTCTCAAGAAACAATAAAGAGAAGGCACCCTGCAGTACATCGCTACCACATCTCTGGCCAACAAATGATCTGATTCAATTCAAGCCCAAGGCAGCCCTGTATTGGCCCACTAACAACACAGGGACCAAATCCTGCCTACAATAGGCAAAGAGAGACATCACTGAGGATGGGACTGAAGGCCAAAGTAGCTCAGCCACAAAAGCAGGGTGCACATAACATACATAGGAGACACCCCTGAAGCTCCAGGTTCTGTTGAACACAGGACATTGCACTGCAGGGTACTATAAGACCTCTTCTTCATAAGGCCACTACTTTCGAATGCAGGAAACATAGCTGACTTTCCTAACACATAGAAACAAAGTTGGAAAAAAAAAAAGAGGATACAGAGGAATATGTTCCAAATGAAAGAAGAGAACAAAATCATGGCAAAAGAGCTAAACAAAATGGAGATAAGTAATATGTGTGATAGAGATTGTAAGGTAATGGTCATAAAGATATTCACTGGACTTAAGAAAAGAGTGGAGGACCTCATTGAGAACCTAAACAAAGAGAGACTGTAAAGACCCAATCAGAGATGAAATTTAATTTAATTGAAATTAAAAAACACTAGATGGAATAAATATTAGACTAGAGGAAGCAGGACAGATTAGGAATCTGGAGGACACAGTAATGGAAAGCAATCAAGCTGAGCAAGAGAGAGAAAAAAAAATAATAATAAATGAAATAGACTTAGGGAACTAAGTAACACCACCAGGTGTAATAACATTCGCATTATAGGGAGGGGGAAGAAATTTTTTTTTCATTTTTAATTTTTTACTAACATAGAATGTATTATTAACTCCAGGGGTACAGGTTTGTGAATTGCCAGGTTTACATACTTCACAGCACTCACCATAGCACATACTTTCCCCAAAGTCCATAACCCAACCACCCTCTCGCTACCCCCCCTCCCCCCAGCAACCCTCAGTTTGTTTTGTGAGATTAAGAGTCTCTTATGGTTTGTCTCCTTCCTGATCCCATCTTGTGTCATTTTTTCCTTCCCTAACCCCCAAACCCCCCCACGTTGCCTCTCAACTTCCTCATATCAGGGAGCTCATATGATAATTGTCTTTCTCTGATTGACTTATTTTGCTCAGCATAATACCCTCTAGTTCCATCCATGTCGACACAAATGGCAAGATTTCATTTCTTTTGATGGCTGCATAGTATTCCATTGTATATATACACCACATCCTCTTTATCCATTCATCTGTTGGTGGACATCTAGGTTCTTTCCATAGTTTGCCTATTGTGGACATTGCTGCTATAAACATTTGGGTGCATGTGCCTCTTCAGATCACTACCTTTGTATCTTTAGGATAAATACCCAGTAGTGTGATTGCTGGGTCATAGGGTAGCTCTCTTTTCAACTTTCTGAGGAACTTCTGTGCTGTTTTCCAGAGTGGTTGCACCAGCCTGCATTCCCACCAAGGGAAGAAAGTTTTTATGAAGAAATAATAGCTGAAAACTTCCTGAATCTAGCGGAAGGAAACAGGAAACCAGATCCAGGAGATACAGAGAGGCCCCAGCAAAATCAATCCAAAGAGGTCCACACCAAAACACACAATAATTAAAGTAGCAAAACAGTAGTGATAAAGAGAGAATTTTAAAAGCAAAACAAAACAGTTACATACAAGGGAAACCCCGCAAGGTTATCAGCTAATTTTTCAGCAGAAACCTCACAGGCCAAAAGGGAGTCACACGATATATTCAAAGAGCTGAAAGAAAAAAAAAAAAAAAACCCACATCCAAGAATACTCTACCCAGCAAGGCCATCACTCAGAATAGAAGTCAAGATAAAGAGTTTCCCAGACAAACAAAAGACCACTAAACTAGCCTTATATGCAATGTTAAATAGGATTTACTGAGTGGAAATAAGAGTAAAAAAGAGTAAAAAAAAAAAAAAAAAAGTAGGGGGAACAAAAGAAGTAAAATTAAGTATACCTATAAAACCAGTCAAGGGATTCACAAAATAAAAGGAGATAAAATATGACAGAATATACCTAAAACAGGGAAGAGAGAGGAGTAAAAATTTAGTGCTTTTAGCATGGGTTCAAACTTAAATGACCATCAGCTTAATATAGACTGCTATACACATGAGAAGCTACATAACAACCTAATGGTAATCAATAAACAAAGACAAACAATATGTAAACAAACAAAACAAAAACAAAAGAGAAAGGAATCCAATAGAATATCACTAAAGAAATATCATTTATAATATCACATAAAGAAATTAGTGATATTTAGAATATCACTAAAGAAAGCCAGCAAGCCATGATAGAAGAGAGCAAGAGAAGAAAAATACAGAGAAAAACACAAAACAACCAAAAACCAAATAACAAATGACAATTAAGTACATACCTATCAATAATTACTTTGAATATAAATGGACTAAAAGTTCCAATCAAAAGACACAGGGTGACAAAATGGATTAAGAAAGCAAGACCCACTTATATTCTGCTTACAAAAGTCTCATTTGAAACCTAAAGACACATGAGGATTGAAAGAGAAGGGATGGAAAGGCATTTATTATGCAAATGGAATGAAAAGAAAGCTGGGATAGCAATGCTTATATCAGACAAAATACACTTTTAATACAAAGACTGTAACAAGAGACAAAAAAAGACATTATATAATCACAAAGGGAACAATCCAATAAGAAAATATAACAATTTTAACTATTTAGGCACCCAACATAGGAGCATCCAAATACATAAAGCAGCTAATAACAAAAAGGAAGTAATTAGTAGTAATATAATAGGAGGGGAGTTTAACACCCCCACTTACATCAGTGGATAGATCACCCAAACAGAAAATCAGCAAAAAAACAGTGTCTTTGAATGACACACTGGACCAGATGGACTTAAAAGATATATTCAGAACACTCCGTCCTAAAAGAGCAGAAAACACTCTTTCCAAGTGCACATGTAACATTTTCCAGAATAGATCACATATTAGACCACAGAACAAGTCTTAACAAAATCAAAAAGACTGCAGTCATATCATGCATCCTTTCTGATCACAACACTATGACACTGGAAATCAAACTTAAGAAAAAAAAATCTGGAAAGTCTACAAATGCATGGAAATTAAAGTCATGCTAGTAAACAATGAATGGGTCAACCAAGAAATAAAAGAGGAAATAAAAAATATACATGGAGACAAATTAAAATGAAAACACAATAGTCTAAAATCTTTGGGATGCAGCAAAAGTGGTTCTAAGAGGGAAGTTTATAGCAATACAGGTCTACCTCAAGAAGCAAGAAAAATCCCAGATAAAAACCTAACCTCATACCTAGAAAAAGAGCAAACAAAACCCAAAACCAGCAGAAGTAAGGAAATAATAAAGATTGGAGCAGAAATAACCAAAATAGAAACTACAGAAGAGATCAATGAAACCAGGAGTCAATTCTTCGAAAAAATAACAAAATTGGTAAACTTTTAAGCAGACTCATCCAAAGAAAAAAAAAGGCAAAAATTCCTAGAAACAGAGAAGCCTCCAAAAACTGAATTACCAGCAATGAAATTGAATCAATAATCAAAAAACTCCAGACAAATGAAAGTCCAGGACCAGATGGCTTCACAGGTGAATTGCACAAAATATTTTAAAATTCTTCTCAAACCATACCAAAAAATCGAAGAGGAAGGAAAGCATTCAAATCCATTCTATGAGGCCTGCTTTGCCCTGATATGAAAAGCAGATTAAGATGCTTTCAAAAAAGAGACTACAGGCCAGTATCTCTGATAAACATAGATGCAAAAATCCTCAACAATTTTATTCAACATATACCAAAAGTCTTAACTACATCAATCGGACAACAGAAAAAAATTAAAGGCCCCAATTTGGTAGGGAAGAAGTAAAACTTGCACTATTTGCAGTTGATATACTATATATAGAAATCTTTAAAGATTCCACCAAAAAACTGCTAGAAATGATAAATGAATTCAGTAAGGTTGCAGGATACAAAATCAAAGTACAGAAGCTGTTGTATTTCTATACACTAATAAGGAAGCTACAGAAAGCAAAATTAAGAAATCAACCCCAATTACAACCACACCAAAAATAAGAAAATACCTAGAAACAAACATAGCTAAGGAGGTGAAAGTCCTGTACTCTGAAAACTATAAAACACTACTGAAAGAAATTTAAGATGACATAAAGAAATGGAAAGGCATTTCATGCGCATAGATTAGTAGAACAAATGTTATTAAAATGGCTGCACTTTCCAAAACAATCTACAGATTTAAAGTAATCGCTATCAAAGTACCAACAGCATTTTTCAAAGAACTTTAAAAAACATCCTAAAACTTGTATAAAACCACAAAATAACCTGGAGAGCCAAAGCATCTCAAAACAAAACAAAACAAACAAAAAACCCAGGGGCGCCTGGATGGCTCAGTGGGTTAAAGCCTCTGCTTTCCGCTCTGTCATGATCCTGGGCTCCTGGGATCGAGCCTGGGTTCTCTGCTCAGCAGGGAGCCTGCTTCCCTCTCTCTCTCTCTGCCTGCCTCTCTGCCTACTTGTGATCTCTGTCAAATAAATAAATAAATTCTTAAACCCCCTCCCCCCAAGATTCCAGATTTCAAGTTATGTTACAAATGTGTCATAATAAAAACAGTGCGGTACTGGCACAAAAGTAGACACAGATCAATGAAACAGAATAGAAACCCCAGAAATAAACCCTCAGTGTTATGGTCTCTTGCTCTTTGACAAAGGGGGCAAGAATAAACAATATGAAAAAGTCTCTTCAACAAATGGTGGTGGGAAAACTGGACAGCTTCTAGCAAAATGAGACTGGACCACTTTCTTATACCAAACACAAAAATACATTCGAAATGAATTAAGTACCTGAAACCATAAAAACCTTACAAGAGAGAATAGGCAGTAATTTTTCTATCAGCCCTAGCAAGATTTTTCTAGATATGTCTCCTGAGGCAGGGCAAACAAAAGCAATAATAAACTACTGGGACTACATCAAAATTAAAAGCTTCTGCACAGCAAAGGAAATAATCAACTAAAAGATGACTTACTCATGGGAAAAGATATTTGTAAATGACATATCTGATAAAGTGTTAGTATGTAAAATATAAGAGAAACATCTACAGCTCTACACACATAGAGAGAAATCTAAAAAATGGGTAGAAGACATGTAGAGACATTTTCCTAAAGAAGACGTACAGATGGCCAACAGACACAAGAAAAGATGCTCAACAGCACTAACATCAGGGAAATGCAAATCAAAACCACAATGAGATAACACCTTACATCTGTCAGAATGGCCAAAATCAATAACAGAAGAAACAAATGTTGGCAAGGATGTGAAACGAACCCTTGTGCACTGTTGGTGGGAATAAAAACTGGTACAACCACTGTGGAAAACAGAATGGAGGTTCCTCAAAAAAATAAAAAATAGAAATACTATATGATTCAGTAATTCCACTGCTGGCTATTTACCCAAGAATATGAAAACACTAATTCAAAAAATATATGCAGCCCAATGTGTACTGCAGCATTACTATGGATAAAGAAGATGGGGGTGGGGGTAATGGAATATTATTCATCCATAAAAAAGAACAAAATATTGCCACTTGCTAGAACATGGGTGAAGCTAACTAAAATAAGTCAGTCAGAGGAAAATTGCCATGTGATTTCACTCATATATGGAATTTAAGAAACAAAATAAAGGAACTAAGTAGGGGGAAAAAGTGATAAACCAAAAAAAGACTCTTAACTATGGAGAACAAACTCATGGTTCCCAAAGAGGAAAGCGGGGGCAGGTGAAATAAGTGATGGGTTTTAAGACTATATACTTACCATGATGAGCACTGAGTAATGCATAGAATTGTTGAATTTCTATTTTGTACACCTGAAACTAATATAACACTCTATGTTAACTACACTGGAATTACAATTTTTAAAAAGAGAGAGAGAGAATGGTACACTACAAGCCAGAAGGAAGAAAAAGCCTGGCTGCCTTTCAATTCAATGACTGTGCATAATGTCTTGTCCCCCAGTAAAAACATGGCCCAGTGAATTTCACAAATCTTAACCACTCATATATCTTTTTCCTCCTTCCTGTGGGGACCATATGTGTTTACTTCTCATATTCCTTTTGATAGATGTCTTTCATTTTGACCATGCAGTTCTAACACACTATTTGGAAGGAATTTCAAGAAAGAAGCTCAAGTGTAGGCTAATAGCTCCTAATCCAACAACAAAGTCTCTAGAATTTGGGTATGTGACCTTCTAATCAGATGCTCCTAAGACCCTGACCCCATAGTAACACAGAGAAGCAAATGGCAGTTTTGAATCTTTCAGGAGTAGTAGAAGAACCAGTAATGGAAGCATTCAATGTCCAGAGGTACCCAGGCCAATGACAGAAGCTGCTGGATAATAACCAGATTCTTCCTGAGTATTGATCTGGTCTCTCTTTTGGTTGCCTAATTTCCATTGGCTTCCTGTCCATGTTCCAAACCTCATTCATTAACTTTTCCATTAATTTTGTGAGCTACCCACTGACCTTAATAATGCATTCCTTTTCTCTCTAACTAACCTAAGCTGGTCTCCATTACATAGGAACCTGGAAATGATTAGTATATTCCCCTTTGGTGTAGAAGTCACCTTTTCTATGAAGATAAAAAGATGAGGGAGAGGGCTGCCTCCTAATCAATTGCCCCTATGTCAGGTGGCCAGCTCTAATCCAGAAGAATCCATTACTGTGACTTTAGTGGTGATCCCTTCTTTGCTTTTCTTTATAGTTTTTCCACCTACCTATGTATATATACCCCCAAAATGTAGTTTCATTTGGCCTGATTTTGAACTTTAGATGAATCAGGCTACATACATTCCTTTGTGCATTACTTCTTTCACTCAATTATATGTTTATAGGATTCATCGAAGTTGTCAAGTAGAGCATGGCTGTAAGCTAACCCAGTGTAACATTTCATGGCTTATTTATTTATTCCACTATATATAAGATGTTGTACTGTATTCAGTGTGGGGCTGTAATAAACAAAACTGCTTTGAATATTCTGATATATGTATTGTAGGGGCATTCAAGGGCATCTACTTGGCAGTAGGATATCAATCATGGGTTATGTGTACGTTTGACTTTCCTAGATAACGCCAAACCATTTTCTGAAGTGAATGCATCAACACCACCAGCAGGCTTCAGGAGTTTCTGCTGCACGATGTTCTCACCAAGAACTGGTATTTTCAAACTGTTTCATTTCACCCACCCTGGAAGATGGCTAAAATGTATCTCACTGTAAAGTATCTCACTATAGTTATAATTTTCATTTCCCTGATTACCAGTGAAGTTGAGGTTATTTGCATATGTTTATTGGTCATATTTTTTCTTTGATAAAATCCCTATTCAAGTCTTTTGCTCATTTTTTCAATGTGATTATCCCTTATTGATTTGAAGGAGTTTTCATTATGTTGTAAAGGCTAGTCCTTTATTAATTATGTGTGTGTTAAGTATCTTCTCCCACTCTGTACTCTATGGGGTTTCCTCCTAATTTTATGCTGTCTTTTGATGAAAAGTTTATTGTAATCTAGTCAAATGTATCAGTCTTTTCATTTACAGTTGGTACTTTCTATGTCTTCTCTTAAAATTCTTTACCTTTGAGATCATAAAGATACTCTCTTATATTACTTTCTAAAAACTTTTATTGTTGTCTTTCATATTTAAGCCTAGAAATGATTTTTGTGTGTGCTGTGAGGAAGGGAATTTTTTTTCCCCATATGGATATCCAACTGTTCTAGTAGCTTTTATTGAAATGCCCGTCTTTTCTCTACAGCATCTCTGTCATACCCAAAGTGACTATATATGTTTGGGTCTGTTCCTAGGCTCTCTATTCTGGTCCATCAGCCTATTTGCCATTCCTATACTACTACTATACTGTCCTATTTACTATAAATTATAATAATTCTTGATCTATTATAGATCAAATTCTCCCAATATCTTTTTTCTTTTTAAAAGATTTTTATTTATTTGACAGAGATCACAAGTAGGCAGAGAGGCAGGCAGAGAGGGGCGGGGGAAGCAGGATCCCCGCTGAGCAGAGAGTCCGATGTGGGGCTTGATCCCAGGACCCTGGGATCACCACCTGAGCCGAAGGCAGAGGCTTTAACCCACTGAACCACCCAGGCGCCCCAACCACACACCCCAATATCTTGACAAAACGTTTACACTTCTTTGTAAAATTTTAATTTCCTTATCAAGTTCCACAAAAAAAAAAAAAAACTAAAATGAACAAACAACACTAACCACCTGAGGAAATTCTGATTTGAGATCTAATGTAATTTATAAATTAATTTAGGGAGAACAGTTACCTTTACCATATGGAGTCTTTCAATTTATGACTTGTAACAGCACTCCAACCAGTTTTAAGGGTTAACTTGCTTCAAGCTTATGCACTTCTTGCTTCCTGACCTAAATAAGTCCCTGGTCTTTGGCAGAACTAACTTACTTTCCTTGAGCTTTGTAGACCACTGGCCTTAAGGAGTGAAGGACCAAACTTTGCCAGAAGATAAGGTCTGATTACATTCTAATGCAGCGCTGCTGATGCCAGTAAGTCTGTTTAGGGTCATGTTGACATAGGACTAACTGCCTGGGCATCTGCTTCTCCTATAGATAGCCTCCCTTCCTTTTCTTCTGCCATCCACTTTAAATCCCTGCAGCTACACCTGGACAGTGATTTGATTCTGATTTGAGATCTGATTCTGATTTGAAATCCTGAAGCCAACATCTTCCCAGGCTATCGGCTTCCTGAGTAAAGTCACCTTTCCTCTCCCACCATCACTTGTCTCAATTGTTGATTTTTACGTGGCAAGTAGCTGAAACTGAGTTCAGAACCGGTTCTCTGGTAACAAACTCAGTATCCCTCCACTTACTTTAGGTCTTCCTTAATGTCACCCAATAATGTTTTATTATTCTCTACATAGAACTGGAACATTAGCCCAGAGGTCATGTAATTCTGTACACTTTTATGATTGTTATGTGTTCCTGATGAACAGAATCTTTCATCACGTTATCACTAGGAATGCTTTTTGATTGATAGTGATGGAGATGTATTAGCTGTATTTAGGTTCCAATTTAGGTTCCAATTGCTGCTGCTGTTAAAATTTCCAAAAGCTTAGTGGCTTAAAACAATACAAATGTATTATTTTACAATTCCGTAGGTCAGAAGTCTGATACGAGTCTCACTGGACTAAAATCAGATGTTGGCGAGCGAGGCTGCATTTCTTGCTAGAGAGATAATCCATTTCCTTACATTTGAGGCTGCATTTCTTGCTAGAGAGATAATCCATTTCCTTACATTTTCCTGGTTCTGGAAGTCCTTTGCCTCCACCTTCAAAGCCAGAAACATTGCATCTCTCTTTGCCTTTCTTCTATAGTCACTTCCCCTTCTGACTGATTCTTTTTCTGCCTCCCTCTTTTGATTACATTGAGCCCACTCAGATAATCCAACTAATCTCTATACCCCAAACACCTTGATTTAATCACACCTGCAAAATCCCTTTTGCCAAGGCAAATAACACCTTAATCTAAGTATTTTTGTGTCCCCCCAAAATTCACATACGTATTGAAATCCTGATCCCCAACACCCTAGTACTTCGAGGTGAGGCCTTCGGGGTGTGATTAGGAATGGGATTAGCACCCTTATAAAAGGGGCCCTAGAAATCTCTCTTGGTTAGTCTCTCAGTCCTAGCCCTGGTCATAGCAGTTGCCCTCAAAGAAATCCTGGCTTTGGCTTTTGCTAACTGATCACTGTTGTAATTTCAATTTACTATAATTTATTTATTTGAGAGAGAGACAGTGAGAGAGAACATGAGCGAGGAGAAGGTCAGAGGGAGAAGCAGACTCCCCATGGAGCTGGGAGCCCGATGTGGGACTCGATCCCTGGACTCCAGGATCATGACCTGAGCCGAAGGCAGTCGTCCAACCAACTGAGCCACCCAGGCGCCCTCAATTTACTATTCTTAACCATCACCAACAAAAGCCCTCTCCTCACTTCCAGTTCCCACTTTGGAGATTCCTTACTTTCCCTGCAAATCTAATAATGGTTTAAAAATAACATCATTTTTCTCAAGTCTTTGGGGTTTGCTTGTCTTTTTGGGGGGGCAATGGAATGTGGTAGGCTGTATAATGGCCCCCATATAGGTCGCTATTCTAGTCCTCAGAATATTACTTATATGGCAAAAGGCACTGGGCAGGTGTGATGGAAGTTAAGGCTCTTGCTATGGGGAAATTATCCCAGAATATCTGGTTGAGCCCAATGCAATCACAAAGATAAGTTGTTTTAAGAAAGCAGGTGGAAGTTCAGAGAGGGCAAATTGAAGTAACTTGTGAGCCAAGAATGCCAGCAACTTCTAGAAGCTGGAGGAAGTAAGGAATGGATGGATTCTCCCTTGGAACCTACAGAAGGAACAGTTTTGCCTGCACCTCGTCTAAATGTAATTGATTACTCAACATCTCCACTTGGATGTCTAATGTAAATTTCAAATTCGACACATAAAAAAGCAAAACTCCCCATTTCTGCCTTCAAAATACTTTCTTCAATTCGGTTCTTCCAAGTTGCTCACAATGTCTCCTTTACCTCATACTCCACGTATAATATATCCACAAATCTTACCAGCTCTTTTAAAATATGTCCAGAATTCAATCAGGTTTCCATCATCTCAATCATGACCTCTCTGGCCTAAACTATCGCTATAGCTCGGTTTACTGCAATAACTTCCTAACTGATAAGACCTTTCACCAGTTAATATAGATTTATTTTCCACCAGCTCTCTCTATATGGTCTCTATATGGACAGACAGAAGACTGTCTCTCATTTACTGCAAAGAACGCCACCCCTTCCATCCCCCCCCCCGCCCCGTGCAACCTCACAGAAACTCTACTTGCTAGAATGGATAAATATTTTATACCACTATGTATACAGCAATTCATTTAAGATATCTGTGTAATAATTAGCTGTAGGAGCCTTTTACAAATTAAAGAAAAAAAAAATCCAGAACAAAGCACTTAATGAGCAAGAGGGGTCAGCTGGCTGAAGCAGTTTCCATAAGCCTTCCCTGTTTACCTCAGCAGACAGGTTTTCCGTTTAAGCCAACACTTCTGTTTTGGACCACTGTAGGTGGGAAGTTTCTTGCTCCACTCTGCACCTCACCCTTAGCTGACCACCTAAATAACCTCGTCCTCGTCCCGCCTCGGCGACAGGTGATCCCACAGGGCTTCAGGCTGGAAGATGCGCTTGAACCTTCCAGACCTTCCCAAATGACACTGGAACCTAGACCACACGTACGACTTTAGTCAAAAAAAGGGGCAACTTCTCATTGACCTTCTCCACTGTACTAGTAACTTAAAATTTAAAAGCCAGGGAAGAAACTTTCGAAAACCGAACCTTCAACCTGGCTACTGGTGCAGGAGCAAAGAGAACCCGCCAAAAAGCGTATTCCTCCCCCGCCTCTGGGGTTGATGGGAAGCGCTATCGGCGTCAATTACCCTGACCCAAAATGGTAGGTTGTTCGATCACCCACTGGAAGAAGATGAAAAGGGAGAAGGAAATCATCATTTTCTTGATCCATCATGGAGACAGAGTTTATACAGGGAGAAACAGGGACGACAAAGCATCCAGATGTTAGGAACTGCTGGACTACGGACGGAGGTGACTCTGACATAATCCAAGATGGCGCCAGAGAGTATAACCCGGAGCGCAAAGAGGCGGTGATTACCGTGATCCAACATGGCACTGGCGTTTGAAGCGAGCTGAAAGGCGGAGAGCGTCAGGAGTGTCTTTGCCCTCTTTCAAGATGGCGGCCGCCGAGGGCGCTGTCTCTGGCTCCGCCCCGCGGACTCGACCCCGCCTCTCCCTCGTCCCTCCGCCCCCTCGCGGTGCCTTGTCCGGGCTGCTGTGCTCGCGCAAGGAGAGCGTGCTCGGGTGGCTTGACATGGCGGCAGCGGCGGCGACTGCAGCGACGAAGGGGAATGGGGGCGGGGGGGCCCGGGCCGGGGCCGGCGAAGCGGGCGGTGCGCGGAAAAAGAAGGGCCCAGGGCCTCTGGCCACGGCGTATCTGGTCATCTACAATGTGGTGATGACGGCCGGGTGAGGCCGGGGCTCGGGGAGGCGGGGAGTAAGCCGGGCCGGGGAGGGGGCTCTGCGGCCGGGCCAGCGCGCGGGGCAGCGGGGGCGGCGGGGGTCAGGGGCCGGGTTCCGGGGCATTGAGGGCAGCCGAATCGGACCAGGTGCCTGCCCGGGACTCCCCCCCTGGGCGAGGGGCCGAGCAAGTTCTCAGGCACTGGGTGTGCCCGAGCTGGAGTTCCCCGGCTTCAGGGGGACACGGGGAAAGTCGCCCTGGCGCTGGTCCCGAGGGCCTTGGCAGGACGGGTGGGCTGGTCAGGGGTCAGTCTGGGCTGGGGGGAGGGCGGGTTGCGGCGTGCCGGCTATCCTGCAGCGCCGAGGAGAGCCCGGGCGGCAAGTCACGAATACGAGCCGTTTCCCCCAAGGGGAGTAGAGGGAGCTGCGGCTGCAGAGTGACCATTTATTTAGGCGGCTATTTTCAAAATCTAGACTGAGTTTTAATTCGAAAGGTAATGGAAAAGCGTTCAAAGTTTTTGACCAGTGACATGAGCAAAGCTGTGCTTTAGTTGAGCTGAGACTTTTTAGGATGGATTGGGGTAGGGAAGGTGGAAGGCAGAGTTACTGGGGAGGAGGGAGATAGACGCTTTAAACAGGTTTTACCTCCTCTTGATTCTCCATTTTAGCCCATCCCATGTCACAGCAGGTTTTTAGTACTAGTTCTGACGCTATCTGTGTGACCTTGGATAAATCACTTTGCTTTTCTTGTCCTCAGTTTTTCATCCGTAAAACTAAAGAGTTTGGATTAGGTGATCTCCAGGGTTCCTCCAATTATTTGATCCCTTATTTTCGGTGCGGAGATCACAGGATCAATTTGTTATGTTTTTCTTTTTGATATTTTATTTTTAAGTAATCTCTACACCCAGTGTGGGGCTCGAACATACAACCCAGAGATCAGTAGTCGCTTGGTGTACCGACTGAGCCAGCCAGCATTTGTAAAAGCTTTTCACTAACATTTTATTATGAAAATTTTCAAAGATGCAGACAAGTTTAAAGAATTTTCGGGTGAACATCTAGTTTTATTTATTTTAAAAATGGGTACTACATTGGCAGGTGCATAATTCAAAAATATACCCAAGAGCATACAGTGAAACTCCCTCTCACCCTTCCCTTCCACCCAGATCCCCCTCCCAGGAGGTGCTAATTTTGTGATTCCTCCAGATGCTGATGAAAGCAAATCTGTACACACACGCCCTTTTTAACACAGATGCTAATGTCAGATTAGCATTTCAGCACCTTGCATTTTTCACACAGTTATATAGGAAGCATTGTAGACTTGATTGCTTCTTTAGAAATGGCTGGTGTTGAAACCTAGGTTCAGAGAGGTTGTGACTTTCTTGACTTGCTAGTAATAGATCTAGATCTAAAAACTATTTCCCTTGATTCCCAGTCCAGTGGAGAAATAATACAGATGCAAGTTTTCTTTATTGCATAAATGGTCAGAGAGTGATTTTTAAAAGAACCTCTCAGGAGTTAGTATTTGTATTTATATGTAAATTTTTGTAGGCAAGGCCATTAAGGAGAGCATTGGGCTGGAGAGAGATTTTAAGGTACACTGGGGAAGAAGGAAAGAAGCCTTTATTCCTGAGTGATGGAGGATGGAGAGTGGTGTTTTAAGCCAAGAAAAGAAATGAGAAAGTAGTCTTGTTTTTTTTTTTTTTTTTTTTTTTTTGGTAGGTTGCTAGTCCTGGGACAGTACCATTAAGGATTTCATTTCTTTTGCAAATTCTTATTTGATATCTTTGTATGATAGTTTCTGAAAATAACAAAGACCATGTAACCCATTGCCTAGTTAGGATTGTACATTTGTTTAGGTAAATCTGTTACTGCTTTTATGGAGACAAACCTTAATAATAAAGGTCCATTAGTTGCACTATGGTACTTAAAATTACAGGACTGGAGAAATTCATTTTGAGAAGGACAGAACAGAAATGTAACATTCACAGTGATATGCTTAAGTGTTCCCCTGTTTTGTATTTTGTATTTATCTGGCCCTTTTTTTTACTGAATTGATTTTGGGAAATTCAGCTAAGAAAAAAAAATTTTTTTTAAACCAACCTTTTATTTTTACCTTTTTTCTTTTTTTGCTTTTAAAGATTTTATTTATTTACTTGACAGAGAGAGAGAGTGAGAACAGGAACACAAGCAGGGGGAGTGGGAGAAGGAGATGCAGGCTTCCCGCCAAGCAGGGAACCGAATGCGGGGCTCCATCCCGGGACGCTGGCATCATGACCTGAGCCAAAGGCAGACACTTAATGACTGAGCCACCCAGGCGCCCCTTTTATTCTTATCTCATTCGCAATTTTAAAAGAGTAGGGTATGGGTATGTTTCTGTGAGAATCTTGTGAAAACAGTTTAAAACATCTTTCCTCCACCCTATTATTATTACAGAGTCTTTGACTGCACAGGCCATTTAAAATTTTCCTTTAACAGCTTTTTTCTCTTGTCTTAGACTTTCTGGCACTTAATTTAGCTGCTCAAGGACCAATTTAGCTTATTCTCTTCATTTTGGCCTTGTTCTCAACAGGCAAGTTTGCCAAAAAGCTGAGCTCCAGATGGGTGAGGTGCCACTCTGCTTTTGCTGAGCACTCTTGCTTGGGTGCTGGTGGTGCAACATTTCTGTGCATTACATCTTGGCATTTGAGGGCCATAGTCGATAAATCTGGGTTACTGATTCTTGAGGGCACCTTTAACAGTATGTGTTGTCACCAAACTTTCTATTACCCCCAGTCCTATTGACCTACTTTTTAAAAAAAATATCCTGATTGCTATTTTTCCTCTTTCTCATAGGTGGCTGGTTATAGCAGTTGGTCTCGTCAGAGCATACCTGGCTAAGGGTAGCTATCATAGCCTTTATTATTCCATTGAAAAGCCTTTGAAATTCTTCCAAACTGGAGCCTTACTAGAGGTAGGTGCTGAGATTTGTTATTCTCATTGGTGTCTATTGTTAAAAATTTGAAAACTTTCCACATGGCATACTATAAGGTTGATGACTAGATTATCTTTTTGACAGTCTAGACGAGGTAAAATCTCATTTAATCTATATTACCTAGAACATATCTTACATTCAGCTTCTTTTGAAAATCCAATGAAACAAGCATATAATAGGATTTTTTTTTTTAAATTCTAGGGAAATCCTAGGAAAGTGTTAGCAAAGTCACATCCTTTCAGCAGCCAGGTTATAATGGAAACAGGGAAGCTGGTGAGTGTAGGATGTCAGACTTGGTAGGTACAAGAAACAGTAGAGCCTGACTACATGCATCAAAACGTTTTTCTTAAATAAACGTTCATTAGTTTCCCTGTTTTAAGAGTAGCATATCTAGTTCTGTCTCCTGGGGTCAGTATATGTTAGCATTTTTGAGTTGCAAGTGACAGAAATTCAATTCAGAGTATTTTGAACTGGAAAAGGAATTTACTGGCTTTATAGTTGATAAAGATAAAGAGTTAACTTACTGACTCAAAGGAACCAATTCAGGAATGAGACCCAAGGATTTGACGTTGCCAGACTCTTTACATCTCTCATCTCTGTTTATGTCTGTTTCTCTTTGAATGTTGCTCTTAACCTCTCCTGCTGCAGACTGCCTTCTCCACATGATAGGAAAGCGGGAGGAGTTATTTTTCTCCGCATCTGTATCACAGTTCTAGGAAAGGGTTCTTTATGGCCTTACTTAGACCTGTGACGTGAAATTGTTGATTAGCCAGGTCTAGGACATGTGCCCATCCTTCTGGTCAAGGGACTATAGGCTTTGTTCATGGAAAAGGAGGATTGGGGTAGCTTTGGGCACACAGAATCAATAGTTACTATATTCATAATGGTAAAAAATGGTAAGAACAAAACAAAAAACCTTCCGGTTGCAGCAAAAATCTGGTGTTTGGTTTCATTTCCCTTAGCCTCCAGGGCAAGCCCATCACAACATTTGGATGGATATTACCTTTTACCTCCAGCAATTGACATGTAACACTTTAATCTCTCAGCTTCCCGTTTGAAACAGAAAGTTGTAGTTTTCCCTGTTTTTGGTTTTTCTCTCAGAAAGCCGAGGTTTCAAAACTGTCCATTTTACACATTTTAGACAGATGGTAGGGGGAAGTGAGCTTCCAGCTGTGAATCGAGGACCCATACTCTAATTCTGCTGGTTTGATCAGTTCTGTGAATTTGAGCAAGTCATTTATCTCTTGTCTACCCCTTCTTCTCATTTGTGAAATAATTAGGTTAAAGTAGGTTTCCAAAATCTCTTCCTAACAGTTTGAGTCTCAGGGAACTTCAGCAAGTCCTTGTGTGGGCCATTTGTTAAACTTAGAGTTTAAAATTTTTTTTTTTGAAAGGAGCCAATAGTAAGTAAATAGTATTTTGCCTCTCAGAGCTTTGGCCAAGACAATTCTCTTCAGCTACAGAGAAGCTTTGGGGCCAAGGCCATGAGAAACTGCCCCAGTGCTTGACACGGTACACAGTTGTACTCGATTGGAATTCTTCAGTAATTTAAAGGGGTTCTATCTCTGTAAGCCTTTGTAGTATTGGAAGTATAATTTTAAGTTTCAGTATGTCTTAGAGAAGGTAGTGACGTTAATGTGTTTTACAAAATCCACTCAGGAACCAAATCTTAGCACTTTGAAGGATTAGCCCATTTATCCCTATAGAATTTTTAACAGGGATTTAAGAAAACATTTTGGATTTTTGGTTTTATCTCTGTTATCCCCACTGAGAACCAATTAGGTGACAAATCCTGGATTTGATTTTGGGAAAAGAACTTCACAAAATGAAGTGAGGACTCCCAGGAAGAGCGGGGAATTAGGTTTGCAGTTTCAGTTACAGCAGCAGGCTCCTCAACCTGGGGCAAGAGAGCAGACTTAGGAAACTGTGTCTCCTGAGTTGTCAGTGAAGGAATGTTTCTTGCCTCCGAACCCTCTATCGTCTAATAATTACATGTGCACGGTGTCGTTGTATTACAGATTAGTTATCCTTGTGGGAATGATTCATGTTTGACAATATATCCTGTTTGCCGGAGGAGAAAAGGAGAGAATGATTCCAGGGAGGTCATTCATTTATACCTCTGTATGCTCGATATCGTTGTACTTTTTTTAACTGAAAAATAATTAACATACAGTATCAATAGTTTCAGGTGTGAAATATGATTCAGTTCTATACATTACTCAGAGCTCATCGAGATAGGTGTACTCTTAATCTCCTCTATCTGTTCACTTATCTCCTGCCACCACCAGTTTGTTTTTGTATTTAAGAGTCTGTTGGGTTTTTTTTTAAATTTCTCAACATTCTATATCTTTGATTTTTATCTTTTTGCCTTATTTTAAATTATAATTCTAATATAGTTAACATACGGTGTTGTATTAGTTTGAGGTGTACAATATAATAATTCAACAATTTTGTATAGTACTTAGTGCTTATCATGGCAAGTATGCTCTTAATCCCCATCATTTATTTCACCCATCCCCCACCCACCTTCCCTCTGGTAACTGCTGGTTTGTTCTCTAAAGATAAAAGTGTATTTTTTGATTGTCTTTTTTTTTTCTTTGTTTGGTTTCTTAAATCCCACATATGAATGAAATCATGCGGTACTTGTCTTTCTCTGACTTATGTCACTTAGCATAATACTCTCTAGAATCATCCATGTGGTTTCAGATGGCAAGCTCTTTCTTTTTTATGGCTGAGTAATATTGTGTGTGTGTGCATGTGTGTGTGTGTGCGCATGTGCATCACATCATTGTACATGCACACCACTATAAATGAGGTTACTTACTTGTATTTCTGTACGCTGAATTTTTTTTAAATATTTTATTTATTTGAGAGAGAGCATGAGGACATGAGCTGGGGGAAAGGGGCAGGGAGAGAGACAAGCAGACTCCCTGCTGTGTGCAGAGCCCAAGTAGGAGCTTGATTCCAGGACCCTGAGATCATGACCAGAGCCAAAGTCAGACACAACAGACTGAGCCACCCAGCTGCCCCTGAAGATTATTTGTTAGTAGGTTTTGTGGGAGTTTGCTTAAAAAGCAAATAGAGATTACTTGTTGTTTGTGAGAAGCTTCCAATTTTCTAAGGAAAATGTAACACTATGCTTTTCAAAAGATTTAAATATCAGGCAAGAGCAAATGGGATGGAGTAGTACAATAAAGTAGATGATTTCACTTCTGAAGAAATTAATGTTTTGCAAAATGGGTGCGAAGATATATTGAGTCAGTGATATAATAATATAGCATTTTTATGAAAAGACACCAATCCTATTTTTTTTTACATACTCATTGGAGAATGTCTTGAGTGCATTTTATAGATAATTTTGCAAGGTACTCCATAGGTGATGATTTGATTAAGTATGCATTTGAATTGTTGTAATGTGTGCTATGGAGGTTGAGCCCTTACTGCTAAAGACCTTAAAATTTTATTGGGTAGATGATTATACTAGGGCTGTTGGCTGGAGCTTACGGAAACCTCTTTAACCAACTTAAATGGTAAGGGGACTTAGGATAAGTTTATAGGCTATCCCATGGAATCCAAGGATAGGGATGCAGCCTGCCAGTAACTCAGGGATTCCTGCTCCATCTCTTATCTCTGCTATTCTCTCTTTGTCTCTGATTCTTCTTGCACACTGGTTTTCTTGATTTCTTAGTCTACATGGCAAAAAATGATAGTAGCCAAAAACTCCTGAGATTTACTCTTGCAATGAAGAGATCAGCTAGTTGGAAGTGGAATCCTACACCCAATTCCGCTTTCCCAGTGAAAGGCCTAATTTGTCTATCTTGAATCAGGGTCTCATTCCTGGACCTGGTAGACAGGAACAAGATCACATTCACCATATAGAAGTTGGAGGAAAGGGGTAATTTCTAGAAAAAGCAGTGCTAGTTGGAAAGCCCAATAAGTATTTATCAAAGTACTGAAACACAATACAACCAACACCATAATGTACAAAATGATTTCTAAATTGACAAAAAATAAAATATACTGATAATCTTGTAAGCCAAGAGGTGAATGTGTGAATACATATGGTGTGTCTTGAGTTGAATCTTGGGTAATCCTGAGAGCTAATTAACATAGGTAGCAAAAAATAGATTTTTAAAATATTATTCATGGATGAACAAATTTCCATACCATAAAGTTAATGAATTACTGATACATGTTATGACACGGTTGACTCTTGAAAACATTGTGCTATGTGAAAGAAGCCAGATACAAAGCACTACACACCATATGATTCTGTTTATGTTACTGTCCAGAGAGGCAAATCCATAGAGACAGAAAGTAGATTAGTGGTTGCCAGGAACTGTGGGGAGGAGAGAATGGGGAGTGACTGCTAATGGGTACAGGATTTCTTCTTAAGGTAATGATAGTATTCTGGAATTAGTGGTGATGATTGCACAACCTTGCAGACATACTAAAAACCACTGAACTGTACACTTCAAATGGGTGAATTTAGTGGTATCTAAATTACAACTCTTTTTTTTTTTAAGATTTTATTTATTTATTTGACATAGAAAGAGAGATAGCGAGAGAGGGAACACAAGCAGGGGGAGTGGGAGAGGTAGAAGCAGGCTTCCTGCTGAGCAGGGAGCCTGACTGTGGGGCTCAATCCTAGGATGCTGGGACCATGACCTGAGCCGGAGACAGACACTTAACCTAATGAACCACCCAGGTGCTCCTACAACTCAGTTTTTAAAAAAAATTCATCTCCAGCTGTGGATAAGTTTTCTTCATTTTTTAAAATCTGTGATATTTACTGATAAGGAAAAATTATCTTTCTAGCTTTATTAGAGTTGAGTTAAAGATTATAATTTAGTAGGGATGCCTAAGTGGCTCAGCCGGATAAGCGTCTGCCTTCAGCTCAAGTTGTGATCCTAGGGCCCTGAGATCCAGTTCCACATCAGGCTTCTTGCTTGGTGGGGAGTCTGCTTCTCCCTCTGCTGGCTGCTCTCGCTGCATGTGCTCTCTCTCTTTCATTCTCTCTTTTTGTCTCTGACAAATAATTAAAATCTTTAAAAGAAAAAAGGATTAAAATTTAGTAGATTGATGATGTATTATGACATTTAAAAATTATTTCTGAGAGGGCACCTGGGTGGCTCAGTCAGTTGAAGGTCCGACTCTTGATCTTGGCTCAGATCATGATCTCAGGGTCAGGGATTGAGCCCTACATCAGACTCTATGCTCAGTGGGGAGTCTACTTGAGATTCTTTCCTTCCCTCTCCCTCTCATTCTGCCTCTCCTCCAACCCCCACTCGCTTGCTATCTCTCTAAAATAAATAAATCTTCAAAGAAAAAGAAAATTATTTCTGAGAGAATCTGGATTTAGTTAGCATAAAACTGTAATTATAGCAAAGACACTTTAAATACTTATGATTAGAGAAGCCTCAGTGAGTGGCAGTGTGATTCAGTGGTTTAAGGACTGCTCAGCAAAGACATTAATTGTCAAGACCGATACAGATCATCTTCAACATGTGTACATCACTATATATACCACGTAACTGACCAATGTCCAGCTGGGAATGCATATGGGACCATAGGCATTCTCTTTCCTTCCCATCCTCTTCCAGATCTTCGATCGTTTAGAACCCCCTCACCTATGAAAAGAAAGGGGTAAACACCCCAGGCTTCTTTGCAATCTTTTCCTAGAGTTGGTCTAGGAAAGTGGGTCTGCAGTGGCAGAACTGGTTCCGGAGAGGCAGTCAGGGAGAGTAGACAGCTTTTGTTGGATCTTCTTACCCCACTACCACTTTCCAAGCCCTATCACTATAATCTGGTCTGACTCATTTTTCCTCACCTCACAACTTTCTTCACTGTAATGACATATTCAGGAAGCTGATTCTGAGTATTTCTCTAAAATACAACAAAATGTTAAGAACTTGCAGTGTCCTTAAGGAGGGGGCTCCCATCTTGTCTCCCTGCCAGTTTTTCTTTCTGTTTACCTCAAATACTAGATGACTTTTTTGTATAGAGATACTACAAAGGTTAAGTTCATTATTAATACAATAACATGCTTCAGGCACAACTTGGTCAAGTTTACTTTTGTGTACTTGACTGGGGACATGACTACCTTCTGTAATATTTTCCTTCCTTGTGAAAACATGCTAACTTCCCAGTAATAATAGTCTTAAAAAGGAAATTTTGAAACAAAAGCTATATGAACATTTTAGATTACCTTTAGTATAAGACTTGTTTTAAGAAAACAGACCTCTAAAAGAGGCTTTTTAAGAGGTAGCAGAACATAGGGGGATATCCAACACAAACAGAAAGGACAACAAACCTCAGACAAGCCACCTTCAGAAACAGTGTGAAAACCAGAGGTAAAATAGAACTTGATGTAATTAATAAGTGTCACAACATTAGAAAGGAAGAGGGAGCCTGGAGAAACAGAGCCCACCCACACAGCCCTTACTGTTAGATAATTTAAGCAAATAGAAGAAAATTGAGACAGCATTCAAACAGGTAAGACAGCTAATGGCTATAGAAAGGAGTGGGCAGAAATTTTTTTTAATGAAATGAAAATATTGATGGTATCAGTACAAGGCAGGAAGGAAGCCATAGTGCAGATAAATAGGTGATAAAGAAAAAGAAAAGGTAAAAATTCCCAGTTATAGTCCAAAATTAAATAGATTACAGAGCAGCTGTTGGGAGTGTTCAGAGTTCACCATTTGAAATGTAGAAAAGAACATTACAAAATATGTAGTGCCAAATGGTTCAGAGATACTATGGTGTTGGTGGATTAGCTAATGTGTGAATGACTATCTGAACAACAGAAAAATGAATATATGGGAAAGTAATGAAATTCTACAGACTAATAATAATGTAATAGAACTAACATATCTAGAAGATGGATTTTGGCTGTACGGCTTGTCCAAAAGTAAGGGTACCAGCAGTAGAAAAGGTTAGAACATATAACTCATAAACAATCAGAAAAAATACTAGAAAACTTTTCTGAACTGAAGGACCAACTTAGTATGGCTATTGAGAGTATATGGAGTTACACACTGAAGCTGTTTTTCAAGGAAAAAAAAATCCTTTCACTTCTTGGGCACCTATTTGTTAAATTTCTAAACTCAAAGATAAGCAATTTCTTTTCTTTTTCTTTTCTTTTCTTTCTTTTTTTTTTTTTTTTAAGATTTTATTCATTTATTTGACAGAGATCACAAGTAGGCAGAGGCAGGTAGAGAGAGAGCAGGGAAGCAGACTCCCTGCTGAGCAGAGAGCCTGATGCAGGGCTCGATCCCAGGATCCCATAATTATTAAAATATGTTGATGTTTTCATGACCTGAGCTGAAGGCAGAGACTTAACCCAGTGAACCACCCAGGCACCCCAAAGATAAGCAATTTCTGGCAGAAAAGAGATCTTAAAATGTAGTAGTAAGACAGCCTAGGACTTTAGACTTTGAAGAATAAAAAAAATCCACATGAAGTTAGGAGAAAGCGTTAGGTGTCTAGATAATCTTGCAATTTCCTGCAGATGGAGACATTTTGAAATACCTACAAAAAGTAATGAAACCTTGAAAGAACCTTATCAAAGGGAATTTAACTCCTAGGTAAATAAACAAAATTAACCAAGCATTTAGATGAGCATTGTATAGTAGAACATTCTGCAGTGATAGCGTTCTGAATCTGTACAGTTTGAGACAGGAGCTGCTAGTCACAAGTGGCTGTTGAGTCCTTGAAATGGGGCTGGTGGGACTGAGAAACTGAGTTGTTTTGTTTTTTTGTGTGTGAAGTAGAAGCATGGAGCTTCTACTCTCAACCCTGAGATCAAGACCTAGGGTGAGTTCAAGATTCGGATGCTTAACCAACTGAGCCACCCAAATGCCCCAAGGAACTGAGTTCTAAGTTTTATTTATTTTTAGTTTATATTTCAATAGGGACATGTGGGTAGTGGCCACTGCACTGGGCAGCATGGCTTGAGAGCCTGATACGGATTGCAGGGTGTCCATTTGGAATTTCATAAGATAATTAAGATCTTACACAAGTAGAATGAAGTGGGAAAGAGAGTGAGCAAAGGAAGGCACTGTAAATTCAGTCAATCCAGAGTTTAATTTCATAGTTTATAAGGTGAAAATAATGAGAATAATTATTAAAATATGTTGATGTTTTTAGATTAGGAAAAATTCCTAGGAAAAAAGCAAGTTGCAGATACTGGAAGAGTTGTGGAAGGATATATATTAAACTGCTACTGCTACTTATCCCCACGGAGGGGTGTGGTATTTGGGGGAGAATAAAAGAGAAGTTCTCCTCTTTACTCTCTATTTTAGTGAGTGTCTATATATCACTTCTGTGAATCTTGAAATAAAAAGAAGATATAATAAATATAATATGTAATACATGATAGGAAATAAAAATGAGGAAAACAAAATTAAAATTTTTTTTTTAAAGGCAGCTGAGATAGATTACCTTGTGATTTAAAGTGAACTACACACAAAACAAACATACAAAAATAAACTACAGGATTTTACATCTGTTAAAAGAAGAAAAAGGAGCAATAACAGTAAATCTACAAGGTGACTGAGTAGAGCATAAATGCGTCATTTCTAATGTTTATACAAATAGACTCATTAATTTTTCCAAAATAAAAAGTTATAGTGATGGTTAACAGTTTATAAAAGCAAAATTCTGCAACCTGTTTCTATGAAAGACAAGTTTACTGGAGCACAAACTAGTCTGCCATGACCAAGCATACAAGAAAAGCAGGACCGCCCAGTTATAGCTTAAGATAAAGTTGCTATCAGCAGGAGCCAAAGAGAAACTGTCAGAGTTCACAATCTGTCATGCAGGAGGAACATGGCAAACACGTGGGTGGAATTAGTTGATGGGTAAATGATTATCATAAAAAAGCTGGCAGAAATATTACAGAAGTAAAATTAGAATTGTACTTAAGTGTCACAGTATATGTAAAAGAACACTGGAGACAAGAAATCTGGGTACTGAGACTTGGTTTTGCCCCATGGTCTTAAACTCTCTGCAGTGAATACACAGATTAGATTACCTTAAGATTTTCCCAGGGGTGTGTGTGTGTGTTTTAAAAGATTTTATTTAGTTAGAGAGCAAGCTGTGTAAGGGGCAGAGGGAGAGAAAAAGAGAATCCCAAGCAGACTCTGTGCTCAGCAAAGCCAATGCAGGCCTCGATCCTACCATCCCAAGATTTTGACCTGAGACTAAATCTAGAGACACCCAACCAACTGAGCCACCCAGGTGCCCCTGGTTTTTTCCCAACTTTAAGTTCAGTAAGGGTTCAACATTTTACTATCAGATTATGAAAATAAAGCAGGTAATGAATTAATGAATTACAGAGCTGAATATAGCAAGAAAGGTAAAATTAAATGAAAAAGAGAAAATAATGGTAATTAAGGGAATTTCACCTATTTTCTCCTTTAAAAGTGGATGTAAAAGGATTTTTTTTTTTTAAGATTTTATTTTATTTATTTATTTATTTCGGAGAGAGAGAGAGAGAGAGAGAGCACGCACACGCACATGAGAGTGGAGAAGGTTAGAGGGAGAAGCAGAGTCCTCACTGAGCTGGGAGTCTGATATGGGACTTGATCCTGGGACTCTGGGATCATGACCTGAGCTGAAGGCAGTTGCCCAACCAACTGAGCCACCCAGGCACCCATGTAAAAGGATTTTTTTTTTTTTTAAGATTTTATTTATTTATTTGAGAGAGATCACAAGCAGGCAGAGAGGCAGGCAGAGAGAGGAGGAAGCAGGCTCCCTGCTGAGCAGAGAGCCCGATGTGGGGCTGGATCCCAGGACTCCGAGTTCATGACCTGAGCCGAAGGCAGCGGATTAACCCGCTGAGCCACCCAGGCGCCCCTATGTAAAAGGATTTTAAAAATGAGTTTGGACTGGAGTCTTTGAGGGAGTCCAACAAATAACCCCCATTTTCTTGCTTTTGTCTGAACATTGAGAAATAACTCAAAGGAATTGCATCGGAGTCCTAAAAATCAACTGTATAGTGATAAAGGCCTAGCTGGAAGCTGTGTGTTTGTGTGCAAACTAAATGGGTTTGCTAACTGAACTCCAGAATTAGATCACCACCCACCCTGCCCTAGGCAGCAGCGACTAGGGGCATGGAGTAAATAGAGACCTTGGAGTTCTTTGTGAAAACCCCAGGGTAGGGCTGAGTTGAGCTCTCCCCATTTATTCTTCTCAAATTTACTGTTCAGATGACTCATCCTTTCCTGAGATGAAGTGATTAACAGAAAAAAGAATTATTTGGGAGAAAACTCTTTTCATAGAAGCCAGTAGAGTGGGGAAAGGTGTTTCTCTCTAATTGTAAGTGCTATATATTCATTACAGGGAGCAAAAAAATCCATAAGCATAAAGAATAAAATGCAGAGTCAATGTTTTGAGAGAAAATGGAGCCATACATACATACATATGGTATGAGAATTTTTAAAAGTAGCCAGGTACTGGTAAACATAACTCAGGTTAGTTCTGGACTCCCATAACATGAGTGTGGTAGACATGTCTAGAGCTGCCCCGTTCAGGAGAGTTTGTCCTCCCTGGAAGTTCTCCCAGTTCCACAGCCAGACTTGTCTTTCCTGATAGCAAGGGCATTTCTACTCCCTAACTCCCTCTCAGGCCATAGCTGGCTGGACCCATACTGTACTGATCAGATATTTTTCTCCCAAGAATTTGGAATTTTGGGTTGAAAGAGATTGGGGCCCACTGTAACCCAGTTATATTAAATTCATGAGGTACAACTGAGGTCTCCAGAGCTGCTTGGGTTCCAATTCCTTCCTCTTGAGATTGGCTAAACATTTTATGAGAGTGCTTTTATTGCCACAGTAGAGTTGCTGTGTCTAGATGTCTCACTGCACCTGAGAGAGTCCCAACTCAGTAAAAGTTTGTCCTGCATCTACTCTGACTTTTGTGTATCCCCCCCTCAAGCTAACTACCCTATAAATACAAATTGACAGTTTTGTAGTACATATTGATATTAAAATATCTTCATGAGAAATTAAACCAAAATCTTATTAAGTTAAGAGGAAGTTGTTAATGTTGTGTTCTGTTGCTGCCTAATAAATAAATCATAAACTTGGCTTGTTTTTAAAATAACATTAGTTTATTAGCCCAAGGCTGTGGAATTCAGAAACTGGGCTTCTATCGGTTATCCACATAGGGCCTCACAAGACTGAAATTAATGTGTCAGTCAAGCTGGCTCTTACCTGTGGGCTCTAGGGAAGAATCTGCTTCTATACTCATTTAGCTTGTTGACAGAATCCAAGTCTTATACTTGAAGGTGGGAGGTCCCACTTCCTTGCTAGTTGTCAGCTGGAGGTCACTTCCTGTTTTTGCCACCAGCTCTGCTTTTATAGGGCTCACCTTGTTGGATCAGATCTACCCATATAATCTCCATACCTTGAAGTCAGTTGATTTGGGACTTTAATTACTTTTGTAACATCCCTACACTGCCATACCTAGAATAGTGTTTGGATAACCAAGGGACGGGAATCATGGGGAATCATTTTTAGAATCACAGTTGATATGAAGAGGGAGCCCAAGTGAAATAAAGATACCATCTCAAAATAATTGAGTAATTTGTTCACTCTGCACATTATACTCTGTAAGAATTGCAGCATTTCCAACTTGCATATTTAGTTGAAAGGAATTTCAGTGCAATAGTGTTTTTACTGCCAATGCGATGAAACACACTGAAATTATGTAACAGGTGATTTGAAATTGCTGTTTAGACTTCAATTATTAAGTTAGTGGAGGTACATGAAATACAGGGATCTTTTTGGATTTTTTAAAATACAACTTCGAATAATATTTCCTGTTACTGCCTTCTTGGGGATCACCATAGCTCTTCCGTTTTATCCAATAACGGTCACCAGTCTATTACACAACTGCTTTATTGCCTCATGCAGTATGGGTTTGTTTTTATCTACTCTGTCTCTTCCTTGTTGCACCATTCAACAGAATATGGGCAGATGAGCTTTCTGTGATACTTTCTTCCTTCCCTATCTCATGAGTCCAATAAATATCCCCTTTTTCTTGCTTATGTTCTGAACGTAGCATAAAGGATTATTTTGACACCATGGTTAGAAATAAGTAAGACCAGGCTCATTCATGGTGATATTGAACTTGCTTATTATTATTATTATTTTTTACTTTGACTGTTATTTACCTTGGCATATTATTCTGAGTTCAGTTAGGATTACTTTCCTGTGTCCATTACTATCTTAATACTGTTTTTCATTCTAGTGTTGGTCTGTACCTCTGCTCTTTCATTGTCCTATACTACTTCAGAGTGCTTTCTGATACTCTTATTTTTAAATCCAAACTTATTTTTCATAAATTGTCACATATATGACTACTTTATTATGTCTCCAAACATTTGTATAGTGAAATACATATTTTTAAAAAAATAAATTACTATTTCTTCTTCACATATCAGAACATTGTATTGTTAAAAACTTTTTGGGTAGGTAGATTCTATTCTCTATGAATTTCATTTCAGGATAGAAGAGGCATTATAAACTGTATACCATTAAAAGGGGGAGATTGGGTCTACTAGAACAGAGCCCTGTTATTCTGTCATACAAAGAAAAAAATGATAGCCCTCAAACATTATACAACTGACCCTTATACAACACAGAGGTTGGGGCACCAACCTCCCATGCAGTCAAAAATCCATGTATAACTTTTTAGTCCCTAAAAAGTCCTGATAGCCTACTCTTGACTAGAAGCTTTACCAATAACAGGAACAATTGATAAACACATATTTTGTGTGTTACATGTATTCTTTGCTGCATTTTTACAGTAAAGCTAGAGAAAAGGAAATTTTATTAAGAAAATTATAAGGAGGGCGCCTGAGTGGCTCAGTGGGTTAAGCCGCTGCCTTCGGCTCAGGTCATGATCTCAGGGTTCTGGGATCGAGTCCCGCATCGGGCTCTCTGCTCAGCAGGGAGCCTGCTTCCTCCTCTCTCTCTCTGCCTGTCTCTCCATCTACTTGTGATTTCTCTCTGTCAAATAAATAAATAAAATCTTAAAAAAAAAAAAAACCTAAAAAAAAAAAAAAGAAAATTATAAGGAAGAGAAAAATGCAGTTACTGTATAGTACAGTACAATACACTAGTAGAGTGAGGCACCACACATCACCTCATCCTCACCCAAAGTTAGCAAAGCTGTTTCCGAGAGTGACACCTACTCTGTGCTCTTCTCAGGAGTGTAGGAAACCACATTGCAGGCACAGTTTAGGGGAAGTCAAAGAACTGGTGAAGGCAGAGCAACTTTAAACCTTTTTGCTAGGTTACTCGCTTCCCCTGACCCCCTTTGCGTGGTTCTATTACAGTTTCTGTTTGTGGGAAATGCTAGCAAGCTTCAAGAGGCCGCCCCTTGGGTGTTGGTTCTTAGCCCCAGAGAATTTTCAGCACTGCGGACAGCAACCCCTCCCGGCTTTCCTCTCTAAAGGCTAGGTTTCTGCTTGATGCTATCCTGTCCCTAGAGCTCTCCTGGAACTTTTACTACAGGGAGGCAGGTTATCATTCTGTGGTCCTTGAACAACACTGGCCAGTGACTGGTCCTGCCACTTTGTAAAGAATCCCTCCCCAGAGCCTGTTCCTTTGCATCTCTCAGTTGAAGACCTCAATGAACTGAGCATCCCTGAGGTAGGTGGTATGATGAATGCCAGGAACAGGCTTGTTCCTTGTTCCTGTCCCAGACTTTTCCACAGCTTTCCCCCACCTTTCACTTCCAGTCATTTGGCAACCTCTGTCTTACTTGTTAATCACAATATGAAATACATATTTGGGGCAACTGCCTCATGCAGTTGGTTAAGCATCTAGCTCTTGGTTTCAGCTCAGGTTATGATCTCTGGGGTCATGAGATTGAGCCCCATATTGGGCTCCTTGCTCAGCAAGGAGTCTGCTTAAGACCCTCTCTCCCTCTCCTGTGCCCCACCCCCATTGCTGTCTTTTTAAAATAAATAAATTTTTTTAAAAAAAGAAATATGTATCTATTGAAAAAAAATCTGAGTGTAAGTGGACCCATGCAGCTCATACCATTGTTATGTAAGGATCAACCTTACACCTTTTCTGTAATGTCCTATTACTAATCAGCCTCCTGGGTGGGCATCTTACCACATACTTGGATGGATTTTCTGTGTACTATTATCTGTCTTGTCTTAGCATGCTCTTTATTCATGTCTTTTGTTCCTCATTTAAATCTACAGACATCTTTTATTTTCCTCAACTTTACAGCAGGAGGTCCAGATTATCTTGTAATATTCACACAGTTGAGATTCTTAGCAGCATTTTCTTTTGAAAAACATAAGATTTGTAGTATAGTAATTCTTTTCTTAAATCAGTTATCAACAAATCTTTGAAGCTTTATTTTTTTAATCTAAGCCTCTTTCACTTACCCTTCCCCCAAAATTTAGAGAATTAATAATGTTTGAGTACATAGTCTTATCAGGCATATTTTAGATGAACCAAATCTTGTCAAGTGATGGTTTCAGCAGATATCTTGTAACTAATGAACAATGAGATAATGATAAAAAAATCAGTAGAGTGGAAAGAAAGCCTGATTCTGAACATCACTTACTACCTTGGGGAACTCAAGCAGCTTTTCTAAGCCTTGGTTTTCTCATCTGTAAGTAAAGATATCTGCCCCGCCTATTTGCCAGGGTTGTTATTAGGACCAGACAACAGAATGACTTATACAGAAATGTAAATTCTAAAATGTACTACAATAGCCGATAACTCTTGTCATCCAGAAAAGCTTTGGTCATTAAATAATATTGTAGATGGCTTCAGATTACTCTTTTATTATCCTATAAGTTTTAAGTATGTGGCTTTATAATTGGTTATCTGTATACACTACAGAGTGATCACCACAAGTCTAGTTCCCAACTATCACCATACTGTTGTCCCCTCTTCACCCACCCCATAACTCCCTTCTACTTCGGTAACTGCTAGTCTGTTCTCTTTAAATTTGCTTTTGTTTCATTTTGTTCACTTGTTCTATTTTTTAGATTCCAAATATGAGTGAAATCATATGGTATTTGTCTTTATCCATATGACTTATTTTGTTGCGCATAATGTCTGCACAGTCCATCCATGTTGTAGCAGATGGCAAGATCTCACTTCTTTTTTATGGCTGAGTAGTATTCCTTTTTATAAATATACTATTATTCATTCAGCTGTTAATGAACACTGTTAATGGACACTTAGGTTGTTTCCATATCTTGGCTGTTGTAAATAATACTACAGTGAGCATGGGGGTATATCTTTTCAAATTAGTATTTTTGTAGTCTTCAGATAAATATGAAGTGGATTAGCTGGGTCAAATGATAGATTTATTATTAATTTTTTGAGGAGTCTCCATACTATTTTCCATGGTGGCTACACTAATTTACAATGTCACCAGCAGTGTACTAGGGTTCCCTTTTCTCCACATCCTTGCCAACACTTGTTATTTCTTGTCTTTTTTAATAACAGCCATTCTAACATTAAGTGATACCTCATTGTGGTTTTGATTTATAATTCCTTGATGATTAGTGATGTGCTTCTTGGCCATCTGTAGGTCTTTGAGGAAGTGTCTGTTCAGATCCTCTTCCCATTTTTAAATAGGGCTGTTTGGTTTTTTGTTGCTGATTGTAAAAGTTCTTTATATGTTTTGGATATTAAGTCTTTACTCCTTAACCATATGTATAGTTTGCAAATGTCTTCTCCCATTTGGTAGGTTGCCTTTTCATTTTGGTGGTGGTTTCCTTTGCTATACAGAAGTTTTTTAGTTTGATGTAGTCCCATCTGCTCATTTTTGCTTTTTTTCCCCTTGCCTTTGAAGTCAGTTCCATAAAGATGTTGCTAAGACTGATGTCAGGACCTTACTGCCTCTTCCTTCTGGTAATTTTATGTTTCAGGTTACACTCAAGTGTTTAATCCATTTTGAGTTAATTTTTGTATATGGTTTCGTTCTTTTGCATGTGGCTATACAACACCATTTGTTGAAGAGACTGTATTTTATCTATATTATGTTCCTGGCTCCCTTATCATAGATTAATTGTTTATGTAAGTATGGGTTTATATCTAAGCTCTCAATTTTGTTCCGTTGATCTATGTATCTGTTTTTTTGTTTTGTTTTGTTTTGTTTTTACCAATACCATACTATTTTGATTACATAGCTTTGTAGTGTAGTTTGAAATCAAGCAGTGTGATACCTCCAACTCTGTTCTTCTTTCTCAAAATTGTTTTAGCTATTGACGATCTTTTGTTGTTTCATACATATTTTAAAGTTACTTGTTCTAGGTCTATGAAGTATGCCACTAGACTTTTGATAGCTATTACATTGAATTTGTAGATTGCTTTAGGTAATATGGACTTTTTAACAATATTAATTTTTCTAAACCATGATCACAGAATATCTTTTCACTATTTGTGTCTTTTTAAATTTCTTTCATGAATGTCCTTCACAAGTCCTTCACCTTCTTGGTTAGGTTATTCTTTGGTATTTTATTCTTTTTGATGCATTTATAAGTGAGATTATTTTCTTAATTTCTCTTTCTGTTGTTTTATCATTGGTGTATAGAACACTACAGATTTCTCTATATTGATTTTGTATCATGCAACTTTACTGAATCCATTTATTAGTTCTAACAGTTTTTTTGGTGGAATCTTTTTAGGATTTTCTATATATAGTATCATATCATCTGCAAGTAGTGACAGTTTTATTTCTTCCTTACCAATTTGGAGGCCTTTCATTTCTTTCTCTTGCCTAGTTGTTATGGCTAGGATTTTCAATACTATGTTGAATAAAAGTGGCAAGTGTGGTGAGTGTTCTTGTGTTTTTCCTGAATGCTTTTCACTGCTGAATATAATGTTAGCTATAGAATTGTCATTTAGAGCCTTTATTATGTTGAGGTATGTTCCCTCTTGTACCTACTTTGTTGAGAGTTTTTATCATAAATGGATGTTGAATTTTTTTTTTTTTTAAGATTTTATTTATTTATTTGTCAGAGAGAGAGCGCAAGCAGGCAGAGTGGCAGGCAGAGTCAGAGAGGGAAGCAGGCTCCCTGCTGAACAAGGAGCTCGATGTGGGACAGGATCCCAGGACTCTGGGATCATGACCTGAGCTGAAGGCAGCGGCTTAACCGACTGAGCCACCTAGACATCCCTGGATGTCAAATTTTGTTGAATGCTTCTTCTGCATCTACTGAGATGATGATATGATTTTTATCTTTCATTCTATTGATGTAGTATATCACATCGATTTGCAGAACCATCCTTGCATCCCTGAAATAAATCCCACTGGATTGTGGTATATGATCCTTTTAATGTATTGTTGAATTTAGTTTGCTAAACTTGTTGAGGATTTTACATCTATGTTTATTGAGGATATTAGCCTATAATTTCTTTTTTTTGGTGTCCTTGTCTAGTTTGGTATAGATGATGCTGGCCTTATGAAACACTTGGAAGCTTTCCTTTGAAGAGTTTGAAAAGGATAGGTATTAAATCTTTAAATGTTTGGTAGAATTTGCCAGTGAAGCCATCTGGTTCTGGACTTTTCTTTGTTGGGAGGCATTTGATTACTGTTTCAGTGTCCTTACTAGTTAATCAATCTATTCACATTTTTAGTTTTTCATGATTCATTCTTAGAAGATTATATGTTTCTAGGAATTTATTCATTTCTTCTAGGTTGTTAAGCTTGTTGACATGTAATTGTTCATAGTAGTCTGTTATGATCCTTTTATTTCTGTGGTATCAGGTGTAATTTCTCTTTCATTTCTGATATTACATCTTTGAATCCTCTCTTCTGTTTTACTTGGTTGGTTTACTGAAGGGTTTATTAAATTTCTGTTTTCAGAGATCCAGCTCTTACTTTCATTGATCTTTTTTTATCATGCTTTAAGTCTCTATTTCAGGGATGCATGGGTGTCTCAGTAGGTTAAGTAAGTGTCTGACTTTGGCTCAGGTCATGAGATCGAGCCTCCTCTCATCAGGCTCCCTGCTTAGTGGGGAGTCTGCTTGTCCCTCTGCCCCTCTCCCCACTTTCTCTCTCAAATGAATAAGTCCTTTTTTTAAAAAAAAAGGACTTATTTATTTATTTCATTTCTATTTCATTTATTTCTACTCTGATCTCTATTATTTTCTCCTTTCTACTCATTTGGGCTCTTTTCTTTTTTTTTTTTTTTTTGTTCTTTTTCTAGTTCCTTTAGGTGCAAAGTTAGATTTTTTTTTTTTTGAGAATTTTTTTTGTTTCTTGAGGTAGGCATGTATTGCTATGAACTTCCCTTTCAGAACCTCATTTGCTGCATCCCATAGATTTTGGTATGTCTGATTTTTGTGCCCATATGTCTCTAGATTTTTTTTTTTAATCTCTCCTTTGGTTTCTTCAATGAACCATTGATTACTCAATAGCATGCTGTTTAATTTCCATGTTTTTGTGGGTTTTCCTGGTTTTTTCTTGTAATTAATTTCTAGTTTTGTACCATTGTGGTCAGAAAATATGACCTTTAATATGAGTTTAATATGAGCTAAATTAAATTTTTAATTTATTGAGATTGTTTTATGGCCCAACATGTGATCTGTCCTGAAGAATGTTCCATGTGCAATTGATAAGAATGTGTATTTTGCTACTTTTGGGTGGAATATTCTATATATATATAGAATAATAACTCCATCAGGTCTAATGTGTCATTAAGACCAGTGTTTCCTTATTGATTTTTTTGTCTGGATCATCTATCTGTTGATGAAAGTAAGGTATTGAAGCCTCCTACTATTGTATTGCTTTCAATTTCTCCCTTTAGGTCTGTTAATAATTGCTTTATATATTTTGGTGCTCCTGTGTTGGGGGCATATATATTTATAAATGTAGTATCTTCTTGCTGGGTTGACCCCTAAATCATTATATAATGCCTGTCTTTATTTTACTTACTTATTTATTTATTTATTTATTTTTAAGTAGGCTCTAAGCCTAGTGTGGAGCCCAGCATAGGGCTTGAACTCTTGACCCTGAGGTGAAGACCTGAACTGAGATCAAGAGTCAGACACTTAACCAACTGAGCCACACAGATGCCCCTCTTATAATCTTTGTTTTAAAGTCTATCTTCTCTGATAGTAGTATAGTTACTCCAGCTTTCTTTTCATTTCTATTTGTATGGAATATCTTTCTAACCCTTCACTTTCCCTCTGTGTGTTTTTACTTCTGAGTCTTGTAGGCACCATATAAATAGGTCTCATTTTTTAAAATTCATTCAGCCACTCTCTTTTGATTGGTGAACTTAGTCCATTTACATTTAAAGTAATTTTTAATAGGCGTATACTTATTGTCATTGTGTTAATTGTTTTCTGGCTGTTTTTGTAGTTCCTCTCTGCTCCTTCTTTTTCTCTTCCCTAGCGGTTTGCTTGTTTTCTTTAGTGTTATGTCTAATTCCTTTCTCATTTTATTTTGTGTATTTACTGTAAGTTTTTTTCCTTGTGGTTACTGTTAGGTTCACAAAAAATATTTATGCCAGTAGCAGTGTTTTAACTTGATATCAACTTAATGTTAAATGGAAGTCACAGCTTTGCCTTTTTACTCCCACCCCCCACATTTTTTATTTTTGGTGATTCTTTTTTATATCGTTTTATTTTATGCTTCCCTTAACTAATTATTGTAATTACAGCTAAGTTTACTACTTTTATCTTTTAACCTTCATGCTTGCTTTATAAGTGACTGGTCACTACCTTTATTATATAGTTACCTTTTCCAATGAGATTTTTACTTTCCTATGTTTTCTTATTACTTAGCTTAAAGAAGTCCCTTTAACATTTATTGTAGGGCTGGTAGAGTGGTGGTGAATTCCTTTAGCTTCTGCTTATAGGGAAAGCTCTTAATCCTCCTTAAGTTCTGAATGATAACTTTGCTGGACAAGGAATTTAATTTGGGTTGGAAGTTTTTTCCTTTCAGCACTTTGTATATGTCATGCCACTGTCTTCTGGCATGTAAAGTTGCTACTGAAAAATCTGCTTATATAGCCTTCTAGAGTTTCCCTTGAGCATAACAAGTTGTTTTTCTCTTGTTGCTTTTAGGATTCTCTCTTAATCCTTGGGCGCCTGGGTGGCTCAGTGGGTTAAGCCGCTGCCTTCAGCTCAGGTCATGATCTCAGGGTCCTGGGATTGAGTCCCGCATCGGGCTCTCTGCTCAGCGGGGAGCCTGCTTCCTCCTCTCTCTCTCTGCCTGCCTCTCTACCTACTTGTAATCTCTCTCTGTCAAATAAATAAATAAAATCTTTAAAAAAAGAAAAAAAAGGATTCTCTCTTAATCCTTAATCTCAGAATTTTAATTATAATGTATCATGGTGTGGATCTCTTTGGGCTCATCTTATTTGAAACTCTGGGCTTCCAGGACTTGGATTTTAATTCCTTCCCCAGATTAGAGAAGTTTCAGCCATTACTTCTTCAAATAATTTTTCTTGCCCTTTCTCTCTCTCTCCTCCTTTTGAGAGCCCTACAATATGAATGTTATCCCACTTGATGTAGTCTTAAGGGTCTGCTAAGGTATCTTCACTTCTCTTAATTTTTTCCTTTTTTTAAAAACCACATTTGTAAAGGTGCTGTGTGAACTGGGAAAAGTGTTAATTATTACAAGATATTTTGGAAGTAGCCAGATAAAGTGCCAGAACATAGAGACACATCTGCCAATATTTTTTTTCCTTGAACATTTTCAGAACTGTTTCTAAAATTAGAATCCTAATTAATTTCTTATCTTCTTCTTCTTTTTTTTTTTTTTTTCAAAAGACTGTTTGTTTTCAGGTTATATCATTCCTAAGCTTGTGTTCCTTAAAAAAAGTGAAGTGGGGGTGCCTGGGTGTTTCAGTTGGTTAAGCATCTGACTCTTGATTTTGGCTCAGGTCATGATCTCAGGATCATGGGATCGAGTCCCCTGTTGGGTTCCATGCTTAGCAGAGTGTCTGCTTGGGATTCTCTCTTTCCCTTTCCTTCTGCTTCTCCCTCCCTCACCCTCTCTCTTCTCTCTCTCTCAAATACATAAATAAATCTTTTAAATAAATGATTGTTATAGTATTTGGTATTTAGTTAAAAATGGACACTTGACAAAATAAACAACTATATCAACTCCCTCCCCTTTTAAAATTGCGGATATTTTCTTAGCCCTTGAGATTAAGTTGCCCAGGAACCAATGCATTGTAATTACCTGACCCAGATTGGAGTTTGGGGAGTTTCTTCCCTGTTCTACTGTCTACTCCCATTACCACCCCACCAGTTCTTTATCTGAGTGATTCTCAGCTGTACTCTTTCTTTTCTGTGTTCTTAGTTCATATACTGTGCAGGCCGTTGTCACACCACACTTACATAATTGTTGGAGCCCCTTTGCTATTCTTCTTGACCTTGATTCCTTTGTGCCCAAAACTTCCAAAGCTTCATAACATTCATCAGTTACATCACTTTTTTTCTTGTAATTTCTTGTAATTTTTACTATTGAAATATACTTGATATACAGGGTTATATTAATTTCTGGTAAATAACACAGTTACTCAACAATTCTGTATATTATGCAGTGCTCACCTCAATGAGTCTGGTTACCATCTGTCACCATACAACTTTTTTTTTTTTTTTTTTTTTTGGCTAACTACGAAGATGCCTTTGGGCTTCAGTTCTTTCTTTCATTCTTGAAATGTGTGAATTAGGGGCACCTGAGTGGCTCAGTGGGTTAAAGCCTCTGCCTTCAGCTCAGGTCATGATCCCAGGGTCCTGGGATCAAGCCCCGCATCAGGCTCTCTGCTTGGCAGGGAGCCTGCTTCCTCCTCTCTCTCTGCCTGCCTCTGCCTACTTGTGATTTCTGTCAAATAAATAAATAAAATCTTTAAAAAAATAAATGTGTGAAGTAGCTTTATTCAAGTATTAATAATGTACAGTATTATGTTAATTTTAGGTGTATAATATAATGCTTCAATAATTCTATTCATTATAGTCAGTGCTCATAATTGTACTCTTAATCTCCTTCACTTGTTATACCCATCCCTCCATCCCCTCTCCTCTGGCAGCCACCAGTTTGTTCTGTATAGTTAAGAGTCTGTTTTTTTGTTTTTGCCTTTTTTTCTTTATTTTGTTTCTTAAATTCCACATATGAGTAAAATCATGGTATTTGTCTTTTCTGACTGACTTTTTTTGCTTAGCGTAATACTCTGGATCCATCAATGTTGCAAATGGCAAGATGTCATTCTTTTTTGTGGCTGGGTAATATTCTACTGTGCATATGTAACATATCTTCTGTATCCATTCATCGGTCAGTGGACATTTAGGTTGCTTCCATATCTTGGCTGTTGTAAATAGTGCTGCAGTAAACACAGTGGGTGTATATATGTTCTCCAGTTAGTGTTTATTCTTTGGGTAAATACCCAGCAGGGGAATTACTGGATCCTATGCTGGTTCTGTTTTTAACTTTTTGAGGAACCTCCATACTATGTTCCACAGTGGCTGCATCAGCTTGCATTCCCACCAACAGTATAAGAGGGTTCTTTTTTCTCAACATCCTTGGCAACACTTGTTGTTTTTTGTCTTTTTGATTGTAGTCATTCTGACAGGTATGAGGTGGTATCTCCTCGGTCTTCATTTGCATATCCCTGATACTTAGTGATGTTGAACACCTTTTTATGTGTCTGTTGGCCATCTGTATGTCTTCTCTGGAAAAATGTTTACTCCTGTCCTCTAGCCATATTTTAATTGGATTTTTGGTTTTTTGGTGTTAAGATATATAAGGTCTTTATATATTTTGGGTATTAATCTTATATATATAAAACCTTATTGGATACATCATTTGCACATATTTTCTCCTATTGAGTGAGTTGACTTTATTTTTTTATTGGTGGTTTCCTTTGCTGGACGAAAGTTTTCTATTTTGGTGTATTCCCAATAGTTTTAATTTTGCTTTTATTTCCCTTGCCAAAGAAGACACATCTAGAAAAATGTTTCTACCACTGACGCCAAAGAGATTACTGCCTGTGTTTTCTTCTAGTTTTATGGCTTCAGGTTTCACATTTAGGTCTTTAACCCATTTTGAGTTTATTTTTGTATATGGTATTAGAAAGTGGTCTGGTTTCATTTTTTGTATGTAGCTGTCCGGTTTTCCCAGCACCACTTTTTTAAAGATTTTATTTATTTTTTTACAGAGAGAGAGAGAGAGCAAGATAGGAAATACAGGTGGGGGCGGGTGGCAGAGGGAGAAGCAGGCTGAGCGGGAAGCCTAATGTGGGGCTTGATCCCAGGACCCTGAGATCGTGACCTGAGCCAAAGGCAGATGCATAACAACTGAGTCACTCAGGTATCCCTCCCAGCGCCATTTTTGAAGAGAATCTTCAGTGTATCTTGCCTGCTTAGTCATAGATTATACCATACAACATTATTACAATATTATTGACTATATTCCCTATGCTGTACTTTTCATCTCCTTGACTTAATTTATTTTTAATATAATTTTTTATTTTTTAATTCACATATAATGTATTATTAGCCCCAGGGGTACAGGTCTGTGAAGTGCCAGGTTTACACACTTCATAGCACTCACCATAGCACATACCTTCCGCAATGTCCATAACCCAACCACCCTTTCCCTACCCCCTCCCCACCGGCAACCCTCAGTTTGTTTTGTGAGATTAAGAGTCTCTTATGGTTTGTCTCCCTCCCGATCCCATCTTGTTTCATTTTTTTCCTTCCCTACCTCCCAGACCCCCCACATTGCCTATCAGTTTCTTCATATCAGGGAGCTCATATGATAATTGTCTTTCTCTGATTGACTTATTTCGCTCAGCATAATACCCTCTAGTTCCATCCACATCGATGCAAATGGCAAGATTTCATTTCTTTTGATGGCTGCATAGTATTCCATGGTATATATACACCACATCTTCTTTATCCCTTCATCTGTTGATGGACATCTAGGTTCTTTCCATAGTTTGGCTATTGTGGACATTGCTGCTATAAACATTTGGGTGCCTGTGCCCCTTTGGATCACTACGTTTGTATCGTTAGGGTAAATACCCAGTAGTGCAATTGCTGGGTTGTAGGGTAGCTCTATTTTCAACTTTCTGAGGAACCTCCATGCTGTTTTCCAGAGTGGCTGCACCAGCTTGCATTCCCACCAACAGTGTAGGAGGGTACCCCTTTCTCCGCATCCTCGCCAGCATCTGTCATTTCCTGACTTGTTAATTTTAGCCATTCTGACTGGCGTGAGGTGGTATCCCATTGTGGTTTTGATTTATATTCCCCAGATCTTGTGGGGTCCTTGTTCACAGAGCAGTGGTCTGACTGTGCCACGGATTATGGTTCAACTCCAAGTTGAGCGTTCAGTCCTCGGCTGTGTCTCCGTAGCCAGCTTCCCCGCTCTAATACCTGTGCGCTCTGGGACACTCAGACACCCCCGATCCTTCTGTGACCCCGTGGGACCTGACACCACCCTGTCCCCATGTGGGCTTCACCCCAGCTTAGCCTCTGGAGCGATGTCCCTCAGTGAATCAGACTTTTAAAAGTTCTGATTTTGTGCTCTGTTGCTCAGCTGCTTGCCAGCAGCCGGCCCCTCCCCCTGCAGTCTGTCTTCCCATCACTTTGGATTCACTTCTCCACCGTTTCTACCTTTCAAAATGTGGTTGATTTTCTGTTTCTAGAATTGCCGCTCTTCTTCTCTTTGATCTCCTATTGGATTTGTAGGTGTTCGGAATCCTTAATTTATTTTATAACCTAAAGGTTGAACTTCTTCATCCCCTCTATGTGTTTGGTTCATCTCAATTTTTTAGTTTCATTTTGCTCTTCTTTCTGGGCAAATTCCCTTGCTTTGTCTTCCAGCTCACTGATGCATTCTACTTCATCCAGTCTGCTTTTGAAGCCTTCTAGTTTATTTTTCAAATTTCTGTTTGGTACTTTTGTAAATTTTCTATATCTTTGTTTAAGTTCTCATTGTGTTCAACCAGTTTTCTACTGAGTTTACTGAGCATTTATATGATAATTTCTTTGAACTTTTTAAATCAGGCTGATTGCTTATCTGTGATTCATTTGGTTCTTTTTCTAAGATTTTTGTTATGTTCTTTTCTTTGGAATATATTACTCTGTCTCCTCATCTTGCCTAACTCTTTGTGTTTGTTTCTCTGGGTGAGATAAGTCAGCCAACTCTCCCAGTCTTGAATGAATGACCTTATAGAGGCAATGGTACTATTTGGCCCAGAAATACAGTCTCTTAGTCACCAAAACCAGGTGCTCAAGAGGTGTCTCCTCTGTGGGCGGTGCGTGCCCTCCTGCTGTGCCAGGGCCTGGGGCTGTGGTTGGTGGGCTACTCTGACACTTGGTTGGGCTGCAGGTATCTGCAGCTGCTGCAGGTTGTCTGTGGGCTGGGTGCTCTGCAGGGTATTCCCACTGTTACTAGAATTTTAGAGGAATTCCAAAATGGTGCCCACCACCACCTACATTAGTAAGGTAGACTTGAATTGCAAAAATTGCTCCCACTGGTGTCAGTTTCCAGAGAGAGTCCCTGCTGTTTCCTTCCTTTTCAGGCAGATGCTTTTAAGGTTAACAAATGATTCTTCTTAATCTGTGCTCTATGTATTCTTCAAGTTGATGTTTTACACTGGTTTCTGGGATGAGTGAGTCTGTGTATGGGCCCTTTAAGATCAGGTTTTCTGTTTCCTGCAGCTTTATAGACCTTGTAAAGGTGATTCCTATTGATTTTCAGAGCCTAGTGTTTTGGGGGCTCGTCTCTCCTGTGCAGGATCTAGAATTTGGGTGCCAGATATAGAACTCAGGTACCTTTGATCCTCTGGGAAAAATCTATACTTTTGATGCCCCTCCCAATTGTGACCCACCATCGCTGGGTTTGTTTTATTCCCTAGCCAGTCTGTGTTTCTGCCCCTCTTTCCCATTCTGCTGTTATCTTTTTATTCTTTGTTGTGAAGGCTCCTATTCATTGAACTTTCAGGTCCCTTTTAGGAAGGATTATTCTACAGTTAGCTGTAGATTTGTATCCACAGAGGAGGTGAGTTCAGGTCTTGCTACACCACCATCTCGAACCCAGCTCCTTAGATTACATCATTACCGAAACCACCACTGGGTTAAAGCAATGCCATATACAGGATGGATTAGAAGACAATTTACAATAACCTAATTGGCCACTTGGATGACCACTGAGAAGGATAGGACATAGCAGTGGAAATAAAAAGGCACTGGAAATAAAAACAGGGAAGACTGATGCCAGAAGTATTGGTAGGACTTAGAAACAGTAGGACTTGTAGGTGAGGGAACAAGAGAACAGTTGAACTTGGGAGACTGGGAGATTGATTATCAAAAAGCATAGCAGGTATGAGGGAAGGAAAGGGGAGTTTCTTGAAGAGGCATGCCATGTTTGAGGTGCTGCTAGTATACCTAGATGGAGATGTCCAAACCCAGTTTGCAGTGTGGGCCTGGAGCATGAAGAGATCTAGGGTCACATATTGGACTGGGAAAATGCCTGTAATGAGGTCACCAAGTGAGACAAGATGGAGTCTCACTGTGAGCTTTGTAGGTTGAATGAATATCTGCATTGAAGGGCCTGCCAGGTAAGAAGAGCCAACAAAGGCTCTTCTGACTCTGTGTTTCGTAGTCTGTGACCGTTCTGTTCTGTAGAATATGGGACATGGAAGAGGGACGCCTACTGCTCTTACAAATTTATGTATTGTAAAAGAGATTCATGACGTCTGGTAGACTCCTGGGTAAGATTTATTCCTTAGAAAATCTTCCACAGATTCACAAACTAAAAAGGAACAAACAAAAATAAATAAGAATGTACATTTTGTTAAATCACCAAGTTTAAAAATGAAATGTGTGTTTTTCAAGTCTAATACTGAAAAGTTTATAAGAACTATATGTTGTTATTGATCTTTACTAATTCTCCCCCCCCCCACCTTTTTTTCTCTAGATTTTACATTGTGCAGTAGGTAAGTATGGAATTTTCCCCCTACTATATACAGTAGGCTCTGCTTTTTTAAAAAGTCAATTATAGGTCAATTTGATTATGACTGAATATTGAAAAAACAAAACTATTTAATCATTGTATATAAAATTATTTACATTGGCATGGTTTTTGGTTTCTTAAATGACAGGTACTACTAGGGTTATCATTCGGCAGTGTATTAAATGTCACAGGTGTTTCACTCTGTCAATGTAAAGAGGCCCCTCTCACCTTTTTATAAGGATGACAGAAGCACTAGCATATTCATTAAAATGTGGCTTGGGGTCCTGGTTCTGGGCTATGTGGAAAGCCCTCTCTGTGATCACTTAAATATTATGTGCTCTTTTCTTACGTTTAAAATGGAGTACTACATATATTGCCATCTCCCAAATGAATGCTGAATGAAGGTAAGAGGGATTGGAAAAATCAAAGTATAGTTATATAAATGTTAGGAATTTCTACAAAAAGCAAATAAGTGTGTTTTCTTTGGGAGGGGAAGAGGTGGGTCATCAAATTCTGCTTCAGAACTGAGGTACAGCTTCCTTGTCCGGGGTGGGCTAAACCCTTCTAATCAAATAGAAATCAATTCCTGAAATTTGACAGATTTTGTAGAATAAGCCCATGGTGGTTTCTGTGAGTTTAGACTTGTCTCTGGAAGCACCAAGTGTCTGAAAACTCCAGAACCATGTTTCAACTTAATTCACAAATTAAGTGGGTACTTACTACATTCAGGGCACAGTGCTTGGCACTGTGGAGTTTAGAGATGAGGAGGCTTGGTTCAGAAGGACACATAGGTGGACATGTAGCAAGCTATCCCCTGTAGGTCTTGCAGGGTCACTCTGATACCTGGTTCCATTAATTTTAAGGAAGAACAAGCATCTTCATTGTAAACAGCTGACCTTGGCTTATTTCCTGCTAGGAAGAAGGTCTACAGTCAGGGGTTTCTCATGATTTGTGGAATTTTGTGTGCTTGTGTCTATATTTATGTGAGGGGTGTCTGGGTAGAATATATAGTTTTCATTAGGTTCCCACAGGAGTATGTGATCCCCAAAAGGCTAAGAAGCACTGCTTCAGAACCTTTGAGCAAGAGATTTGAAAAGGGCTTGGGATCTCATCTGCCACACGGTCTGCTTTCTCAGAGGTTATGGAACCTGGGCTGTGTCACATAACCAGTAAAGTGGTTTTAGCTGATGTATCATTTCACACACGTTTCCTTTTTAATCCTTTATCTGCAGTTTTGAGATGAACAGTTTTGTCCCTTCTTAGATGGTTAAATAAATTTTAAGCATAAGCTTGCAAATTAGGGGGTACATTTGGCCAGAGAGAGTCCTAGAACCATTTCAGGCCTTTTCCATGTGATTAAACCTTGTGCTCCATTCTCCCCATTCTCCTAACCTTCAGCTTTCTGTAGGTGCATGTTTTCTGAGCATGTGTGCTACATTTTAATTCATATTTTATTATATTTTAGTGTCCCAATTTTCTTTTTCTTAGAATGTGTTTTCATACCTCTTTGTAAAATTTCTGCCCCTAGAAATAAAGTTTCTGACCAGTCTATGTATTCATTCATATCTGGAACAGTACCGAATGCCTGGCAGGTTGGTGCCAGGCCCGGGGTTTGACAATGAGAGTAGAAAGGTGAGCAGGCACAAGCTTGGGTTCAGGAAAGCCCCAGTCAGATGGGCCCCCTTCTGAGCTCCTCTGGATGGATGCGCTCCAGACTGGTGTTCATGCCATACTCTGCTCTGACAGTTTGTGGACAAGTGTCCCCGGGACCTAGCGTGGTGCCTGGACACATAGTGGATACTTAAAAATTCCTTTTTAATTCCTCAAGGACCTTGCTCTGTCAGTGATGCTCTCTCCTGCATCATCACTCTCTGTCATCCACCTTTTCCTTCTCACAAAATGCCCAGGGTATGCCATCCTAAAAATAATTTGTAACCTAATCTTTGACCCTACATTCCTCCCTTACCACTACTTAATTCCTCTCTTTCCCTTTTACCAGATTTGTGGTGGACGCTTTCCACTTCCTCACTCCTGTTAATACCTTAGACCAGCAGTTGGATCTCCTTGTCCTAGTAAAAGTGCCCTTTGGTCTAAAATCAGCAACAGTTTCTGCTAAATTCTGAGGATGTTTGGAACTTACTGAACTTCTCGACTACGTGGGCACTACTGATGACTCCTTCCATTAGGTCCTGCTCCTTCAGTTTCCATTACACTGAGCTGTTCTGGCTCTTCTTGTACTTTGTGTTTCTCTTCTTTCTTTGGGGGCTTTTCTTTCTCTCCTTGACTCTTCACTGTGGGTTTTCCGAGAGCCTGACCTAACTCTTTGCTCTTCTGACTCAATATGCCCTCTGTGGGTGATCTCTTCTCTTCTCATGCTGTGAGATACTTGTGACACCCCCTTTTTTCAACTCCAAGCCTCCTCTGCACCCTAGACTCCGGATCATCCCTTTACCTGCTGGCTATCTACTTCCAAACACACACTTCCTCCTCCATATGAGTCAGATTCTTAGGCTTGTTCTGCCTCCCTTACTCTCTTTGTCAGGGGCACCACCAGGCACTGGCCTTTAATCACCTAACCTAGACCTAGAGCTCACTGACCGCTCTTCCACCCCTCGAACCCTTACTCCCGTAACCAGGTAGACATCACATTTTATCATTTCTCTTTCCTGCATCTATTTGAGATTGTCCAGTTTTTTTCACCGCTATTTAGGGCCTCAGTGTACCTCATCTAGGCTCCCTTGGGGGTCTCCCTGAACTTCTAGTCTTTTAATATTATCAGCGATAATAAGAGCTCCCCTTTATGGAGCATTTACTGTGTTCCAGTGCTTTATATTCATTACCTCATTTACCCCCTCCCCCCATTTTACTGGTGACAAGACTAAAGCTTAGAGGTTTAAATTTTTTTTTTTTAAGATTTTATTTATTTGAGAGAGAGAACACAAGCACAAGCAGTGAGGAGAGGGAGAAGGAGAAGCAGACTCCCCAGTGAGCTCAGGACCCTGAGATCATGACCTGAGCTGAAGGCAGACGCTTAACCAACTGAGCCACCCAGGTGCCCCCTTAGAAGGTTTTGTATCTTGCCAAAGTTCACAGTTAATAAGCTGTAGAGCCAGGAGTTGAACCTTGGGCTGTGTGACTCTAAGCCCATACTTCACATAGCCTGTGAGGGATTTAATTTAGTTAAAGGATAATTCTTTTTTTTTCTTTTTCTTTTAAAGATTTTATTTATTCATTTGACAGAGAGAGAGAGATCACAAGTTGGTAGAGAGGCAGGCAAGAGAGAGAGGGGTAAGAAGGCTCCCTGTGGAGTAGAAAGCCTGATGTGGAGCTTGATCCCAGGACCCTGAGATAATGTGAGCCGAAGGCAGAAGCTTAACCCTCTGAGCCACCTAGGTGCCCCTAAAGTATAATTCTGAGCTTGTTTCCCTGCTTAAAACCCTTCACTCATTTCAAATTCTTCATGATTTGGACCTTGCCCGCCTCCCCAGCCTTACCTGTGCCTTGCCTCTCACTCCATGCTTCAACCACCTGGACCTTTTTGCAAGTCTCCCCTGTTACCATACTACTACCCTACTTCTTGCCTCTAGTCCATGCCAGACTCTGCTGTCTGTCTGGGATGAGCAGCCCACCCTCTTCGGCTGGCAACTCTTCACCATTCTTCCTCCAGTAAACTTCCTGCCACGCACTGGCTAGATTAAGTACCATTCCTCATCTTTCTGTAATATCCTGTATCTCCCTGTTAGACTTTCTGTCATGTATTATGGCCTGTCACTGTACCTGTGTCCCCCACCAACATCACTGAATTTTTTGAGAAATGAGAACTATTTCTTATTGATTTCTGTATCCCAGAATCTAGCAATACAGGGTGCCTAGTGGGAGCTCAGTGAACATTTGATCATAATCTTACCAAATCCTGGTGACATTTTCCAACACTTGTTTCAAAGTGTTTTCAGTTCTTTTAAAAAATAAGAATGGGGCGTCTAGGTGGCTCAGTCATTAAGCATCTGCCTTTGGCTCAGGTCATGATCCCAGGGTCCTAGGATCGAGCCCCGCATTGGACTCTCTGTTCAGAGGGGAGCCTGTTTCTCCCTCTCCTCGCCCTGCTTGTGTCTCTGTCAAATAAATAAATAAAATCTTAAACAAAACAAAACAAACAACTTGTTTTGGAGCCCGATTTTACAGACTGTTTAGTTTATGTACTGTAGGTGAAAAGTCTGGACCTTCGTCAGACCTGGTTAATTATTAGTGGTGTGACTTCAGGAAGTGACTCATTTGCTCTGCACCTTGTTTCTTCATCAACTCGAGGGGGATGGTGCCCACCTCATAGGGTCATTGTGCAAATGAAAGGGACATGCATGAGAAATACTTAGCATAGTGCCTAAAACATGGCAATGCTGAAAACTGCCCCCCCAAATGTGATTATTAACTAAAGCAACATTGAGTTACTGTCCATAATGTGATATTTAATATTTATATAAGCATAACTTTTCCACATTCTTAGTTTTCTTAAATTAAAATTTCTATGTAAGTGAGTGCTTCAGGACCACTTAGTCCTACTATAAGTTAGAGCTGCCTCTAGTTCATAGTTGTGACAGTGCAACTGGGTACACATAGCTTACAGAAACAATAAATAAAAATTCTGTATGAGGGACTCATTTCTGTAAGAAGTCAAGCCTTCGGTCCATGCAAAAGGTTTCCCATGCCCCAATTATTTCAAAGTTGGTGGTTTGTTCTCCATTGGTAATGTAGAGACAAGAGTTCTTTTTTGGGGTTGGGGGTGGTTTTGAACATGTATTGGGGATGTATTCTTTTTTTAAGTAGGATATAATTGATATCTAACACTGTGTTTGTTTTAGGTGTACAACATAATGATTTGATAAATGTATACATTGCCAAACGATGACCACAATAAATTTAGTTCATGCCCATAACCTCACATAGTTATGTTCTTTTTCTTGTGATGAGAACTTTTAAGATGACTCTCTTAGTAATTTTCAAATATAAAATACAGTACTAACTATAGTTACCATGGTATACATTACTTTTCCAGAACTTATCTTCTGACTGGAGGTTTGCGTCTCTTGACCACCTTCACCCATTTCCTCCACCCACACCCTCTGGCCACCACCAGTCTGTCCTCTATCTGTGGGTTTGGTTTGGGGTTTCTTTTTCTCAGATTCCATGTATGAGTGAGATAATGCAGTATTTGCTTTTCTCTGAGACAAGTATTTCTTAAATGTTGTGGTTGCAGCCCTCAACCCAAGGTCTGTAGTGCTTTATGTTTATGCAACATTTTTCTTTTTGGAAATGAGAAATTAAAAACAACAACAACAACAAAAACAAACACTTGAGACCTGTCTTTTATAAGGCCATAGAGAACAGTTCTGGTTTCTTTATTCATGTGGGGCAGTTTGTGCTAAAGGAAGTCATTACCTATTTTCCCATGTTGTGCTTCAGATTAGATGTGGAAGAAGTATATGGGACATGGGGTGGCTCTCAGCTAACTCTAGCAGGTGCTTCTCCTTTTTTGTTGGGGTGGAAAGGAGAGGTAGAGGGACTGGAGCTGAAGATACTCTTGGTGAGACATGGTGCACTGGTTTTTGTTTGTTTTTGTTTTTAAGATTTTATTTATTCATATGACAGAGAGATCACAAGTAGGCAGAGGCAGGCAGAGAGAGAAACAGGCTCCCCACTGAGCAAAGCCTGATGCGGGGCTCCATCCCAGGATGCTGAGATCATAACCTGAGCTGAAGGCAGAGGCTTAACCCACTGAGCCACCCAGGCGCCCCTGGTGCACTGGTTTTAACCTTCATGTCAGAAATTATACTGTCAATATCAATAACTTTGGAAGTTGTCTTTTGATTGAAAAGTGTAAAACAAACTCAGTCATAGCCCAGAGGGTATTATGTTTAATGTTGAGTATTAGCACTTTGATAACCTCAACAGACAAGGACAGAGCCTTTTACTAAGATATTCTGGATCTGTGATTTCAAATATTTACTGTATGGGCCAGCTTGCACTCCTCTCTCAAACTAATGACACCTTTTCTTTTATTTACTTATTTTTAAGAAGTGAATTTTAAGAAATGTGCAATTGTATTTATATTAGTAGGTAGGATATGGCTTCATACCTGACTTTATTAGGTAACAAATGGTGCCAGGGAGGAAAAGGAGCAACTACTAGGGAGATGAGCACCAAAAACCACATCTCCTACCAGAAATCTTTTCCCTTCCACCAATTAGAGTGAATTAAATCCTCATCAAACTATAACACTTCTATCCCCCTCCCACTTTGACAAGGTCAAACTTTTAGCGGTTACTTATAGTGCAGTATTGTGAGGGGGAACTGTCACCAAATATTATTAAAACCAGACCCAGAACCCTCCATATTATTATAGTGGAAGAGAATTCTGGAAAGAAAGCATCCTGGAGGGGAAGGATCGTTCCTCTGGATTCGTATACCTGGAGTTTCCTTCCCATCCCTATACCTGCCCAGTCCACAGGGCTATGCCTGTGAATAAAGACTGCTTTCTTAGGTTCCACTTAGGTTAGTTGACATTTTTTTTAAAAGATTTTATTTATTTATTTGACAGACAGAGATCACAAGCAGGCAGAGAGGCAGGCAGAGAGACAGGAAGAGAAGCAGGCCTCCTGCTGAGCAGAGAGCCCGATGTGGGGGTGGATCCCAGGACCCTGGGATCATGAACCAAGCCGAAAGCAGAGGCTTTAGCCCACTGAGCCACCTGGACGCCCCTAGTTGACTCTTTTTTTTTTTTTTTTTAAGATTTTATTTATTTATTTGACAGACAGAGATCACAAGGAGGCAGAGAGGCAGGCAGAGAGAGAGAGGAGGAAGCAGGCTCCCCGCCAAGCAGAGAGCCTGATGCCGAGCTTGCTCCCAGAACTCTGAGATTATGACCTGAGCAGAAGGCAGAGGCTTAACCCACTGAGCCACCCAGGCGCCCCCTAGTTGACATTTTTTAAATGAACTTTACCAAATAGCGAAGAAGAGAAGAAAGGGAATGCGTATCAAAATACAGACAGTATAAAAATACCCAGATCCCCAAAGTACAAACTCTAGATCCTGTCATCTACCTCCCCTTTTGTTACTGAGAGGTGACACAATCACACAGTTGCTGTCTTCTATCCTGTTCTTAGTGTGCTCAGCCTTGGGAACCCCCCATCCCTCTCCAGCCCATTTTTCTGATGCCCTCACAAAAGTGAATAAAAATGTTTCAGAATTAGATTCATGTTCAGATTCACTAAACTGCCTGAAGGCATGTTTCATGGTAGCAGTGACAAAGGGGAGAAGGAGCCCTGTAGAGGTGGGGAAAATGAACTTAACCTTTCCCAACAGGCTATCCTGTCTCCCCTGCCTGGAGGCTTCTAAGGCACCCCCCTGGAGAGTTCTGGGGAGTAGCGGGAGGGTTAGAGACGGGGATAGGAGGTTACCGAAGTCAACCCTCACATCTTCGCAATTCTGCCTTTGTCACTTGTTAGGTACAGTCATTTCTCAATGTCCTGACAACCAGAGCCTATATGAAGATCATATGGCCATGGTCAAACCATAATCTTTCCCACATCAGTCAAGTCCTATACACCAGCCTAGCTTGGTCTCCTGCCTTGGCTCTTTATTCATTCTGTTGCCTCCTGATCAAATTTTGCCTCGTCCCCTCCAGAGAGGAAGTGAAGGAAGGACAGATAGTTTTAGCACCTGCAACTTCTGCTCCTGGTGCCCAAAGCTAAAACATTTGTTCTCTGAATAAACTTTGTGTTTTCACACCTCCATAATTTTGTATGTGCAGTCTCTCTGCCTGGAACACCCAGCTCTGTCTGTTGTTCCTTGCTCCGTGTGAATGTACCGAGATGAAGGGAAAGGAGAAATAGAGCATGTTCGTTAGGAGCCCAAAGTGCCTGAGCAGGGCAGGTGGGAAACTTATTCCAGAGCTCACGTGCACCGCCTGGCACGTGGCCAGTACTCAATGAGCTGTAGCAGCTCCTGCCTTGATGATCGGTAGGCAAAACTTGATCTCTGAGGGCGTCTGTGCCCTGTCAGGGTTTAGAAGGGAAAGCCATGAAGAGAGCCCTGATCAGGGAATTTTACCCTCTTGCCATCCTTGTAGGAACAACTAGGGATTAGTTTTGAATGAAGCCTGTTACTGAGATATTTAAAGTATCTTCTCTGGAAGATAATATTGTAGCATCCAGTCCTTCAGGAGCAAGGCAAACCAGGCCAACTGGAAACTCTACTAGTTTTGTGGCAAGTCAGGTGTCCTCTCTTTAGACTTTAGTTTTCACATCTGAAAACTAGGGGTTGAACTAGGTAACAGATTGTTTCTAACATTCCCTGTAACTTGATGTTCTGACATTCCATGAAACTAATGTAGCTTCAGAGATGAATTTCAGTTATCTGAGTAGTGATAGAAAAGAAGGGTAGGCTAGATCTTTCAATGTACCTATGTATTAGTATTAGGAAACTATTTCAACAGTACTGTTTCAAGCACTGTAGTTTCAGGAATTTTTCTGCTTGATGCATTTTGAAAGCCACATCTCGAAGCAGAATTGAAATAGGAGATGAGCACACACACGTTTTCTATGGTATGCATTTACCCATAGTTATCACTAGATGGCAGCCTTGTATCAGTAAGGAAATTTTTCTCTTGGCAGATCTGGAGGACTTCTAATAAAAATAGATAGTAATGAATCAATAGCTAAAACTGAGGAATGATCAAGTACCAGAAAAAAAGAGAAATGGATGTTTCTCTGGATATCAGAGGTAATGAAAAACTGGAAATTTTTCATTACCCTGAAGGAAATTATCATATAAATATATTTTTTAAGGCACCATAGTGTCTTTAAAATTAAAAATAAGCTTAATTTGCTTTATTAAAAGCCAGGCCAAAAGAAAATTTTTTTCCTCAGAAGTTCTTTGGTGAGATGGCTTGAGACAGTCTAAAGTCGATAAACCTTTCATTTATGTTCTTAGCTTCAAAAGCAAGTTTAGTTCAAGGAAGCTGGAAACACCATCTAGTGACTGAGTTGAGTAAATTCCATTGAGCCAAAAGGGGAAAGTTTGAATTCTCTTTAGCAAAAGAATTATTTGATTTATGACTCTGTGGCAGGAGTTGGATGGTTAAATAAATAATAGATGGAGCAAGAATGCTTAGGAATATTTGTATGATAGTGGTATGTCTTTTTTTTTTTTTTTATAGCTCTGTACAGCTTTCCTGGGAGAGGATTGTTTTCTTCTCCATTCATGGCAAACGTCTTTCCAGTAATTTTTTTCTGTCAAGAATAGTTTCTATCTCACTATGTTCTTTTAACAGTCTGCATTTAAGATTTATCCATGTCTTTGTATGGCTTAATAGCTCATTCCTTTTGATCTCTGAATAGTATTCCGTTGTATGGATGTACGGGTTTGTTTATCTGTTCATTTATTGAAGGACATCTTGGTTGCTTCCAATTTGGGATGATTATGAATAAAGATGCTGTAAATATTCATGTGCTGCTTTCATGTACACACAAAAAAATAATTTTTGCATTTTCAAATCAGTAGATTGTGTCATAGGACTGTGTTTAACTCTATAGGAATATGCCAAATTGTCTTCCAGAATGGCAGTACCACTTAACATTCCCAACAGTAATGAAAGTGTCCATTGCTCTGCATCATTGCCAGCAATTAGTATTGTGGGTTTTAGCTATTCCAATATGTATGTAATGGTATCTTTTGTTTTAATATTAATTTCTTGAATGACAGATGATATTGCATATCTTTTCATATTATTTACAATCTATGTATGATTTTTCATGAGGTATCTATTCAGATCTTTTGTCCCATTTTGTAATTGGGTCATCTGTTTTCTTGTTGAGATTTAAGAACTCTTATTATAGGGGTGCCTGGGTGACTTAGTTAGGTGTCTGCCTTCTGCTCAAGTCATGATCCTCTGGTCCTGGGATGTCAGGCTCTCCACTCAGCAGGAAGCCTGCTCCTCCCTCTCCCTCTGCCAGCTGCTCTGCTTGCTAGTGCTCTGCCAAGTGAATAAATAAAATCTTTTAAAAAAAAAAGCATTATTATATTTTGGATACATATGTAGATATGTATTTAGCAAACATTTTCTCCCAGTCTGTGACATGTTTATTCATTCTCTTAATAGTGTCTTTCACAAAGCACAAGTTTTTAATCCTATTTATTTATTTATTAAATTTTAAAGATTTTTTTTTAAGATTTTATTTATTTATTTGACAGAGATCACAAGTAGGCAGAGAGGCAGGCAGAGAGAGAGGAGAAAGCAGGCTCCCTGCTGAGGAGGAAGCCGGACGTGGGGCTCGATCCCAGGACGCCGGGATCATGACCTGAGCTGAAGGCAGCAGCCTTAACCCACTGAGTCACCCAGGCGCCCCGAATTTTAAAGATTTTTATGCATTTATTCAACCGAGAGAAAGAGAGAGAGTGAGGAGGGGGAGCAGTAGGGAGAGGGAGAGGCAGGCTCTCCACTGAGCAGAGAGCCCAATGACTCCAGGACCATGACCTGAGCTGAAGGCAGATGCCAACCAACTGAGCCACCCAGGCACTCCACAAGTTTTTAATTTTAATAAAATCTAGTTTAACTACTGTTTTGTTTTCGTAGATTTTGCTTTTGATGTTCTATCTAAAAATTCATCACCAAACCCAAGTTCATGTAGGTTTTCTTCGAGACATTTTATAGTTTTGCATTTTACAGATAAGTCTATGATCCATTTTGAGTTAATTTTTGTAAAAGACACCTAGTCTGTGTCCACGTTCTTTTTTTTTTTTTTTTTTTTTTTTTTTTGGCGTATGGATGTGCAGTTGTTTTAGCAAGATTATCCTTGCTCCATTGAATTATCTTTGTGCTCTTGTCAAATATTAGTTGATTGTATTTGTATTGGTCTATTCCTGGGCTCTCTGTTGTATTCTGTTGATCTGCATCTTATTATTTTGTCTATAGCATACTGTCTTGATTATAGTAAATCTTGAAATTCAGTAGTATAATTCCTCCAGCTTTGTTCTTTCTTCAGTATTGTATGGGTCTTTTACTATTCTATGTAAACTTTAGAATCAGTATGTTAATTTCTACAAAATAGATTATTGAGAATTTGTATGAGATTGTGTTGAATCTGTAGATCAAGTTGGGAAGAACAGATATCTTAAGAAGATTGAATCTTTTGGTTCACAAATAGGGAATAGTTCTTCATTTATTTAGTTCTTCTTTGATTTCTATCATCATTGTTTTGTAGCTTTCTGCATACAAATTGTTTTGTTAGATTTATACCTAAGTATTTCCCTTTTTTGATGTTATTATAAATGGCCCTTTAAAATTCAAATTACAGTTGTTCACTGCTAGTATGTATGAAAGCAGTGGACTTTTCTATATTAGCCTCTTACCCTGCAACCTCGCTATGTTTGTTTATTTGTTCCAGGAGTGATTTTATGGATTTTTGGGGACTTTTTGCATAGACAGTCATGTCATCTGTGAATGAAAACGATTTTATTTCTTCCATTTCCAATCTGTATACTTTAGAGGGTTTGTTGGATTTTCTTAACTGCAGTAGCTAGGACTTCCAGTTTGACATTCATAATGTTCTTTACTCAATAAAAAAATAAAATAAAATAATCGCCAGATCAGTTTTTCTCCACAACCAATTTTGAAGAAATACACTCTTCCTACTTCATATTTACTATCAAGGTGTAAAATTCAGTATTTGTACATAAGGTCACTTGGGAATTTTTTCTTTTTAGATCTTCTGTATCGTTATTCTTTGTCTACATGATCTCTTTTGCTCTGAGATTGAGAATATTAAAACCTCTAATAATTAATGTGTTTCTGATTTTCCTTCTTTCTCCTATAGCTTCTGCTTTAGCAACTACCTTTGCTAAACTACCTTTGATGCATGTAACTGTTAAATCTTCATTATGAATTGTGACCTTTAGCTAAAAAATGTCTTCTTTTGCAGCCTTTCTATATCATTTTGTATTAATCAGAGGTTGAGTCTTGTTTTGTGAGCTGGTCTGAAAATCTCTTTCCTTTGATAAGTGACTTAAGCCCCTTCACAGTTACTGTTATGACAGATATTTGGACTTACTCTGTCACACTGAAATTATGATCGCCACATATCTCATGTAATATTTGCTGTGTTTACCTACATGATGTGTTTGCTTTGTTTTTATTCTTTTATTTGCTTTAGTATTTAGAAGGTTTTGTTGTAATGGTTACCTTTGCATTTATACCTTTTTTTTTTTTTTAAGATTTCTTTATTTGACAGAGAGAGAGAGAGAGCATATGAGCAGAAGGTAGAGGGAGAGAGAATCTTAAGCGGGCTCCATGCTCAGCACAGAGCCTGATGTGGGGCTCCATCTTACGACCCTGAGATCATGACCTGAGCTGAAATCAAGAGTCAGCTGCTTAACTGACTGAGTCACCTAGGTGCCCCTGTGTTTATACCTTTTTAAAAGCCCTTAGTTCTCTGTTTTCTTTATTTCTTTCTTTCTTTCTTTCCTTTTTTTAAGATTTTATTTATTTGCCAGAAAGACAGAGAGAGAGCACAAGCAGGGGGAGTGGCAGGCAGAGCAGCAGAGGAAGAAGCAGGCTCCTTGCCCAGCAAGGAGCCTGGTGAGGGACTAGATCCCAGAATCATGACCTGAACTGAAGGCAGCTGTTTAACTGACTTAACTGACTGAGCCACCCACGTGCCGCTAGTTCTCTGTTTTCTTATTTATACTTCTGTGACCTCGTTTCTCAATTTTTAAAACTGTCTCCTGCCCCCGCCTCTGGCCTCTGTCTTTCCATCTTTCCCACTCCCTTCACCCAGCTTTTTAAATTACATTATTTTTGCTTTGTCTAAACATGGAATATATATCTATATTTCTTCTGCCTTGTCTTCCCCTTTGTCTTGGTCTTATCTTTTCTTAAATATGCTAAATACTCATTGTCCTGTCATCTTTTAGTTGGAGGAAACTCACTTCTAGCAGTGTCAGGGACTGTGAGGGCTGTCTCAGTTAGCACCCCACTCGTAAGCCAGGAGGCTCGTTTGTGACCAGTGGGTATGAAGAGCATGCAGTGGAGGAACGTGGAGCATGGGAATTTACTGGTTTCATAGTGAGCAGAAGCAGCTTGCTTTTTGCCTTTGAGTAGATGCTTCCTTACTCCTCACAGGTACTCCATGCAGACAAGAACGTAAGAAGCGACCAGGTAGCGACCTAGGTAGAAAGCCTTCATTGCCTTTCCTTTTTGGCTTACCCAACAGGAATGCGCAGGAATGCTCAGGGCCAGTGTCAGATTGCCCTTCCCAAAAAGTAGCTTCTCAAGAAAGGCTTGTGGGCACAGTATTCCTCTAGCTCATACATGCTTAAGACTTTTTCTGTAGCCTTAATATTTGGAGGACCGGTTTAGATGTAAAATCACCAGTTCACAATTTTCTTCTCTCGGATTTCTTAAAAATGCTGCTCCATTATTGCCTTGATATATGTTTCTCTTGAGTGGTCTGATGCCAACCTAATTATTTTGCTCTTTTAAGTTATTTGGTCTTTTTCCCTGAAAGCCTTAAGAATTTTTTTCTCTTATTAATGTATAATTGACAAATAAAAATGGTATATGTTTACGGTATACAGTATGAGGGTTTAATATATTCATATACTGTTAAATGATTACTACAATTAAGCTAATCAATCATTTCACGTAGTTTTTTCGGTAGTAAAACATTTAAAATCTACTCAGATCTACTTAGAAAATTTTAATTGTACAATATAGTATTATTAACTATAGGCACCATGCTGTACGTTAGTTCTCCAGAACTTATCCATCCTGCATATCTGAAACTTTGTACCTTTTCACCAACATTTCCCCATTTCCCCCATCTCCCCAGCTCTTGGCAACTGTCGTTCTATTATCCGCTTATATGAGTTCAACTCTTTTAGATTCCTCCTATAAGTGACATGATGCCTATTTTCTAATTGTGTACTTGTTTTCTTGGTATGAAATTGTTTGAGTTCCTTATATATTTTGGCTATTAACCCCTTATCAAATGTATGGTTTACAAATATATTGTCTTATTTCATAGGTTGTCTCATCATTTTGTTGATTGTTTCCTTTGTTGTGAAGAAGCTTTTTAGAACAGGTGACAAAATATAGACAAATGGGATTGCATAGAATTAAAAAGAATCCAAAAAATAATTGCCCATATCAGTGTGAAGGAGCTTTTTCCTTATGTTTTCTTCTAGTAGCTTTATAGTTTTGGATCTTACATTTAAGTCTTTAATTATAGGTTGATTTTTGTGTATAGTGTGAGATAGGGGTCCAGTTTCATTCTTCTCCATGTGGCTATCCAATTTTCTCAACACTGAATTCTTTCCCCATTGTGTGTTCTTGGCACCTTTTTCAAAGATCAGTTGACCATATTTATATAGCTTTATTTCTGGACTCACTCACTATTCTGTTACTTTGGTCTATGTGTCTATTTATATGACTATACCATGCTGGTGTTTTGTTTTTGTTTTCATACCGTGATGTTTTGATTACTGTAGCTTTGAAGTACATTTTGAAATCAAAAACTCTAGCTTTGTTCGTTTTGCTCAGGATTGCTTTGGCTATTTGGGGTCTTTTTAAGGTTCCTTATAAGTTTTAGAATTTTTTTTTCTATTTCTGTAAAAAAAAATGCCATTGGAATTTTGGTAGGAGTTGCATTGAATCTTGTAGATTGCTTTGAGTAGTATGGACATTTTAACAGTATTCTTCCAATCCACAGACACAGGATATCTTTCCATTTATTTGTGTCTTTAATTTCTTTTATCAGTGTTTTATAATTTTTATAAATTATAGATTTATAATTTTAGATCTTTCATGCCCTTGGTTAAAATTATAGTGAGTATTTTTTTATGCTATTATAAATGGGATTTTGTAAAAAATTTCTTTTTCAGAAAGTTTGTTGTTAGTGTATAGAAATGCAACAGATTTTTGTATGTTGAATTTATATCTTACATCCTTACTGAATTCATTTATTAGTTTTAACAGGTTTTTGGTAGAGTCTTTAAATTTTTTTTTAATATATAAGACCATGTCGCAAACATAGACCATTTTGCTTCTTCCTTTCTGACTTGGATGCCTTTTTTTTTTTTTCTTTCCTAATTGCTCTGGCTAGGACTCCTAGTACTCTAGTAAATAGAAGTGGTAAGAAGGGGCATCTTTGCCTTCTTCTTCATATTAAAGGAAAAGCTTTCAGCTTTCTCCCATTGAGTATGATGTTAACTGTGGGCTTGTCATATATTGCCTTTATTATTTGAGATACATTTCTTCTATACCTAATTTGTTGAGAGTTTTTGTCATGAAAAGCTTTTGAATTTTGTCAAATGCTTTTCTGCATCTGTTGAGATTATCATAGAATTTTTATGCTTCATTTTGTTAATGTATATCACATTTATTGATTTGCATCTATTGTGCCGTCCTTCATCCTAGAGCTAAATCCCATTTTTGCTGTTGAATTTGCCTTGCTAGTATTTTGCTGAGTATTTATACATCTGTGTTCATGAGGGATTTCGGCCTGTAATTTTCTTTTATTGCAGTTTCCTTTCTTGGCTTTAGTGTCAGGATGACGCTGGCCTCATAAAATGAATTTGGAAGTATTCCCTCCTGTTCAGTTTTTTGGACAAATTTGAGAAGTATTGGTATTCTTTAAATGTTTGGTAGAATTTGCCAGCCAAGCCATCAAGTCCAGGTCTTTTCTTTTTTGGGAGGTTTTTGATTACTGATTCATTCTCTTTGCTCATTATTGGTCTGTTGAGATTTTTCTATTTCTATACAATTCAGTCCTGGTGTGTAGTATTCTAGGAATTTATCCATTATTTCTAGGTTATCAAATTTGCTGGCATATAAATGTTCATGGTTTCTTATGATGATCCTCTATATTTCTATTATACCAATTGTGCTTTCTCTTTGTTCATTTATGATATTATTTATTTGAGGTTTCCTTTTTTATTCCCTTAGTCTGTCTTAAAGCTTGTCAATTTTATCTTTGCAGAAAACAAACTCTTCATTTCATTGATCTTTTGTGTTACCTTTCTAGTCTCTATTTCATTTATTTCTGCTCTGATTTTTATTATTTCCTTCCTACTGCTTACTTTGGCCTTAGTTTATTCTTTTTCTGGTTCCATGAAGTTAGGTTGTTTATTCGTGATCTTCTTTTGTAATATAAGCATTATTGCTATAAACTTCTCTCTTAGAACTGGTTTTGCTGCGTCCCATAAGTTTGGGTATGTTGTGTTTCCATTGTCATTTGACTCAAGATATTATTTCCATTTTGGTTTCTAATTTTCCAAGTTTGCTTTTGTAAAAGTTACTAGTTTCTAGTTTCATACCATTGTGGTCAAAAAAGATACTTAATATGATTGTAGTCTTCTTACATTTTTAAGACTTGTTTTGTGACCTAACTTATGATCTAATCTGGAGAATGTTCCATGTGCACTTTGCAAAGAATGTGTATTCTGCTGGATAGAATGTTCTGTATTCGTATATGTGGACCATTTGGTCTATGGTGTTGTAACTGTTCTCTGCTCTCTTACTGATATCTGTCACGATGATCTATCATTGTTGAAAGTGAGATATTGAAATCCTCTACTCTTACTGTATTACTATCTATTTCTCTTTACAGTTCTGTTATTATTTGCTTTATATATTTAGATGTTCTAATGTTAGGTGTGTGTATATTTACAGTTGTTTTATCTTCTTGATGAATTTACTCCTTTATCATTAGGTAGTCTTTGTCTCTTGTGACAGTTTTTTACTGTCTATTTGATACATTTTGGCACTCGTGGTTTCCATTTGCGTGGAATATCTTCCTTCACTCTCACCCTTAAAGCTAATGCAAGTCTCTTGTAGGCAGCAGATAGTTGAATCTTTCTTTCTATCCATGTAGTCTGTCTTTTCATTGTAGACTTTAATCCATTTATGTTTAAAGTTAATGATTATTTTGAGTTCTTTTTCAGTCAGTTCATAATTTTCCATTTCTTTAGGGTCAATTATTGGTACTTTATCTTGTTATTTTGATGGTGTGGTGTTTTCTGATTATTCAGGACCCTTGTGGCTTTGCATTGATGTTTGTGCATTTGAAGAATTAGTCATTTTTTCCTGTGTTTATAGACTGGCTTTGACAGGGAAAGCCCTCTACCAGTGTACCTGGTCAGAGATTCTGGGCAGGCTGACTAATGGGGGTCTGCATAGGAGCTTGCTGCTGGAGTCGGGCACACTGGCCAGATGCCTAGGTTAGTGGGAAGGTGGGTCTGGTGCCTGGGCACACTAGGATGGGTCTGAATCTGGGTCTCCAGAATGGGCTTGGTGCCTGGGACTGCTGTGTCGGGCCTGGATCCTGGGTCCACAGGGGCCAGCCTGGAAGCTGGGGCTGCATTGCCCTGTCTGGCCCTGGGATGGGCCTGAAGCCTGGGCCCAAGTTGATGGGCCTAGTCCAGTGCTGGGTTCTCCAGGTGGGGCCACAGGCACAGGTCTAGTGCTGTGATAAAGTTGGGTGTTTACTTCACTCACCCTACCCAACAACAAAGGGTATCTTTCTCCACACTGTATTGCCCAGGCTTGAGACTGGGGTGACATAGGTAATGTGAAACTGCCCTTCCTATTCTCTTCATTGAATGTTTTCTTATGTCTCTGCTTCAGCCAGATACTGTAATCCTTCACTTGGAATTCTCAGCTCTTGTGAAGGTATTTTTGTTCGTAGATTGTTGTTCAAATGTTTTTCTGAGGGGATAAGCACTGAATAATCCTATTCTTACCCTTGCTGACATCACTGAGAATTTTTTCATTATTTTTAAAGTCTAATACATTTAGTAGGATATGCCGTAGAGTTGACCATTATAGGGCAATATCCCTAGGTAATTAGTATGCCCTTTTGATATGTAAATTCAGGCCTTTTATTTCTGGAAAGCTTTATTGGATTATAGTTTTAAATTTTAGTTCTGTTCCATTTTTCTGTTTTTCTTTCTCAGGGACTCCAAATCTATGCACAGGCATACCTCAGAGGTATTGTGGGTTTGGTTCCAGACCACTGCACTGAAGTGAATATCACAATTTAGAAGAGTTAAATGAATTTTTGGTTTCCCAGTACATATAAAAGTTATGCTTACACTGTACTGAGTCAGTTAAGTGTGCACTAGCATTATGTCTAAAACAACAATATACATACCTTAATTTAAAAATACTTCATCGCTGTGGTGCCTGAGTGGCTTAGTCAGTTAAATGTCTGCCTGCAGCTCGGGTCATGATCCCAGGGTCCGAGAATCCAGCCCCATGGATTCTCCCTCTCTTTCTGCAGCTCCCCTCACCCCTCCACCCACCACTCCTGATTTCACATACTTAGCACACTCTCTCTCTCTCAAATAAATAAATTTTTTAAAAAACATTTTAAAAAATAAGTAAAAATATTTTATTGATAAAATATGCTAGCCATCATTTGAGTTGTAATCTTTTTTTTCTAGTGGAGGATCTTGCCTCAGTGTTGATGGCTGCTGATTGATCTGGGCGGCGGCTGCTGAAGGTTGGGTGGCTGTGGTAGTTTCTTAAAATTAAGACAACAGTGAAATTTGCCACACTGATTGAATCTTCCCTTCACAAACAGCTCCTCTGTGGCATGTGATGCTGTTTGATAGCATTTTACCCTTTGAACTTCTTTCAGGATTGAAGTCAGTCCTCTCACACCGTGCCGCTGTTTTATCAACTAAGTTTATGTCTTATGCTAAGCCTTTTGTTGTCATTTCAGCAATCTTCACAGCATCAGCACCAGGATTAGTTCTATCTCAATAAACCACATTCTTTGCTCATCCAAAAGAAGCAACCCTTACTTCATCCATTAAAGTTTTATCATGAGATCGCAGCATCTTCAGGCCCAACTTCTAATTCTAGTTCTCTTGCTGTTCCCCCCACATCATACCTACTTCCTCCCCTGGAGTCTTAGACCCTCAAAATCATCCATGAGGGCTGGAATCAACTTTCATCCAAACTCCTGTGAATGCTGTTCTTTTGACCTCTGCCTGTGAATCACGAATGTTCTCTTGGCATCTAGAATGGTGAATCCTCCAAGGAAGTTTTTAATTTGCTTTGTTCAGGTCTATCAGACACAGATCTACCTATGGCAGCAGTAGTCTTACAAAATGTATTTCCTAAAAATTAAGGCTTGAAAGTCAAAATTACTCCCTGATCCATGGGCAGCAGACTAGATGTTGTGTCAGCAGGCATGAAAACATTAATCTCATTGTCTATCTCCTGCAGGGATCTTGGATGACCAGGTACATTGTCATTGAATAGTTACACTTTGAAAAAAAGTATTTTTTCCTGAGAAGTAGGTCTCAACAGTGGGCTTGACATACTTAGTAAACCAAGCTGTAAACAAATGTGCTGTCATCCAAGCTTTGTTGTTTCATTTACAGAACACAGGCAGAACAGATTTAGCATAATTCCTAAGGGCCCTAGGATCTTGGAATGGTAAATGAGCACTGGCTTCACCTTCAGGTCATCAGCTGCATTAGCCCCTAACAAGAGAATCACCCTGCCCTTTGAGGCTTTGAAGCCAGGCATTGACTTCTCTTCTCTAGTTGTGAAAGTCCTAAATGCTGTCTTCTTCCAACAGAAGACTGTATTACCTACATGGAAAAATCTGTTGTTTAGTGTGGCCACCGTCATGGGTTATCTGAGCTAGACCTTCTGGAGAACTCGTTGCAGCTTCTCCATCAACACCTGCTGCTTCCCCTTGCACTTTCATGTTACAGAGGCGGCTTCCTTCCTTAAATCTCATGAACTCACCTCTGCTGGCTTCCAGCTTTTCTTCTACAGCTTCCTCACCTCTCTCAGCCTTTCTTGAATTGAAGAGAGTTAGGACTTTGCTCTGGATTAGGCTTTGGCTTAAGGGTGTGTTGTGTCTGGCTTGACCTTCTATCCAGACCACTTGGACTTTCTCTCTATCAGTGATGAGTTTGTTTTGCTTTCTTATCATTCATGTGTTCACTGGAGTAGCATTTTTAATTTCCTTCAATAACTCTTCCTTTACATTCACAACTTGGCTAAGTCTTAATGGCACAAGGGGTCTAGCTTTTGATCTGTCTTAGCTTTTGACATGCCTTCCTCGTGAAACTTAATCATTTCTAGCTTTTGATTTTTTTTTTAAAGATTTTATTTATTTTTTTGACAGACAGAGATCACAAGTAGGCAGAGAGGCAGGCAAAGAGAGAGAGAGAGAGGAGGAAGCAGGCTCCCTGCCGATCAGAGAGCCCGATGCGAGGCTCGATCCCAGGACCCTGAGACCATGACCTGAGCCGAAAGCAGAGGCCTTAACCCACTGAGCCACCCAGGCTTTTGATTTTAAAGTGAGAGAGAAACTCTTCCTTTCTCTTGAACACTTAGAGGTCATTGTAGGGTTTTTAGTTGGCCTAATTTCAATACTGTTGTATCTCAAGGAACAGGGAGGCCTGAGGACAGGGAGAGAGACGGGGAAACGGCCCAACAGTGGAGCATTTGGAACACATACAACATTTATCAGTTAAATTTGCCATGCCATATGGGCAACTGTTCATGTTGCCCCAAAATTATTATAGTGGTGACATCAAAGGTGACTGATCACAGATCACCATAACAAGTAAAATAATAATGAAAAAGTTGGAAATATTGCAAGAATTATCAGAAAATGACAGAGACACAATGATGAAATGCTGTTGAAAAAATGGCACCAATAGTCTTGCTTAAAGTAGAACTTACCATAAACCTTCAATTTGTGGAAAACCAACATCTGTGAAGTGAAGTAAAGTAGAACACAATAAAACAGGGTATGTCTCTATGTTGGATCTTCTTTCCCTCTGTTCCAACAACATTTTCTCTGATCCCTTTTACTTAACCTCATTTTCATGCTCTTGGTGGCTTTGCTTCTTTTCGTCAGTGCCCTTTATTAAATTTTCATTTGAATCTATTCTTTGATCACCTTGAAATTAGTCTTCATTTCAGGTATGATTTTGTCTTTTTCTTTCATTCTGTCCTGAGTCAATCAATTTTTGTTTTGCTTCTACCTGCTTTTGTCCATTTCTATTCTCTTAGGTTCTGAACTTCTTGTTAAAAATAATTTTTCATATCCCTCAAATGCTTGTTTAAGCATATTTAATTCAGTTTGGAGTGTTGTGTTTAAGTTTCCTTGTGATTGATTTTGTGGAGTGCATTTTCATTAGCTGAAATGTTTTGATCTTTTTTTGTTTTCTTCTGATAATAGCTTTGCATAGTTGTAAATTACTTTCATCTCTTCACTTTGTGAAACAGGTTGGAAGCTTGAGTTCGTTTTTGAGATTCCTAGTTGGAGAAAACTTTCATCAGTAAATGCAGTGAAATGTAGCCCCTTCACTCAGGGGCTTCTTTATTTGAGGAGGTTATCAGAGGGAGAAATTGCATGCCCGTCAACTGTTTTAGCTCTAATTTGTATTGTAGAAATCTGAATTTTCCCCTCTCTTTTCTTCTTCACCATCTGGTCACTAGAAGGTACCTTTCCCTTCCTTTTTTACCCATTTTTTCCCAGAAGCAGTGTTTTCTTGGGACTGCCCCTCAAGTCCCATGGACGTAAGCCCCTCCCCTCTAGCTGGTATTCTCATTGACAGGGTGTTTTTTCAGTGTTTTTGTACTTAGCGTGGACTTCCTCTTTCTGTGGTGATTTTAGTTCAAGTTTAGGCCCTCTGTTCCTCTTTTCTCTTTTCCATGTGTTTTGTCCAAACTCCCCACTTTCCACAAAGGTTTGCAGTGGCAGTTCAAAAGATAGCTCAGCTGGAATTTGATGTTTGTTTTTCTACTTCCAGATGATTTGTGCCTGTAGTAGTCTATGTCTTTCAGTTATACTGAGGATGTATGTTCTGTATTGATCCGGTGTTGTTGCTCTGTGTAGCTATTTGGAGGATGCATAGTATGGTCGTAGAGATGTCTTGTGGTTTTTATTTAGTGCTCTGATTGTTGAATATGTAGGTAGTTTTAAAATGTGCAAATTAAAACTATACGTGTAGCTAAATCTTTGCATAGCTCTGATTAGTCTCTATGGATAAATTCATAGAAATAGGTTAAGAGTAATAGCACATTTTAATACTTTCACTAATGCATACTTCCCAGTTGCCCTTCAGAACACCTCCAAGCATTTATTGAGTTTCTGCTGGGTGCCAGGCCCTGCGCTGACTAAACATGGAGAATACAAATACCCAGTCCTCCTCTCAAGCCAAGGACACAGGCATGAAGCACAGTGTGATGAAAGTTTTGCCTGAAGGGTAAGATCAGAGCAGTCTATGAGCACAGGGGAGGTGAGAGTACATTTTGGAACCCTTTTCTATTATAAACAAACTCACCTCTGTATTCACAGAGTTCTTCCTCAGCTCTCTTAGCTTGATGGAACCCTGGCACTCCAACGACACGCTTCTCCTGCTGCCCCTCACAGTAGGGCAACTAACTCATCTACCCGCCCAGTCTCTCTCCCAGCTTTTGCTGGCCTTAGGCCACCTGCTCCTGTCCTTAGCCTCATACACAGGCTCTTCTTTCTCCCTCTGCCCCTCAAATGTGAGTGTTCCCTCAGCTTTGGCCCTGAGCCTTCTTTTTCTTCTCTTATACATTCTCTATGTGTGACCTCCTCCTATCTTCTCTGGGTTTCAGTGGCCCCCACATACTCACTTCTGGACCACATCTATCTCCTGTGTTTCTGTCCCAACTGTCTATTTGGCATCTCTACTTAGTTACTCTGCAGAAACCTCGGACTCAACATGTATAAAGCTTAACTCATCACTGTATGCCAGGCGTGCTTTCTCCTGTCCTCTGCTGGACTGTTCATATCATTACCAGTTTCCACAGGTTACGGAATCAGAAACCTGGGAGGTAAGCCTTGACTTTTTGCTCACTCTTTCTCTTTTCCTTTAGGGGACTTTTTTTCTCTGCCTCTATATTTATCCCTTCTCTTTTTGCTTTCATGTCCTACCCTGAAACTCTCTCACCCTTCTTTCTCTTTTTCATGCTTTTCCCCCTCCCTTTATTTCTCCTACCACCTCATTGTTGCTCATTTTCTCCCATTTCTCGTTTCCCACTTCCTTCCCTGTTTGTTCCCTGTGTATTGCCTGTTCTCAGACTCTAGTCTGACTCTAGTCTGGCCCTCACTGCCAGATGTGTGTCTTGGTCATGCCTCTGCTCTTCTTCCTTTGGAGAATTTGAGTTTGGTTGGGGCAGCTTGAGGCCAGAGTGCCGTTTCTAAAGCCTGGGCCAAAGGAGAATGGGGTAGCCAGAGTATCAAATTCTTATAAACTAGAAGCCAACTTGCTGCTCTCTCCCTTTCCCTTCTACCCCAAGAGTAGCCAGTATTTTGTCTTCTGAGCATACATGAGTTCCCAAATGATAGCTCTAGGGGGACTTGAAAGCCACGAACAGCTAAAACTTGGGTGCAAGAAGCACCCCCAGAAAGCTTTCAGCCTAATAAAAGACCTGAATGATCAGGAATGAAGGTTTTAAAGAAATATCAATCAGTGAACATCAGCTAATCTTGGTGTGTTTAATGGTAGCTCTTTTTCACAGGCTTCTTGAGACTTGGTTCATCATTCGCTTTTATCACAGTCGTAGCTTTGAGGAGCATGACTAATAATTCCAGGAGGGAGTTGAGTTGAATAAAGTGTTTTGAACTTCTAAGTTGTCTGTTAGTGACAGCTGCTCAGAAAGGAATCAAGGGTCTATAAATAATGACAGATTAGCACCTTGAATAGACTGTCAGGAATCCCATAGACAGCTTGCTCTTATAGATAGTTGGAGCTGGAATGTATTGTTTCCTTATTGACTTATAAGAAAATAGAAAAAGCAAAAGATATGTGACAATCTAGGGTGGGAATACTCTTTGTACATTATATATATGTTTAACATATATTAGTTTATTTTTGTGAAGTTGAGTAGAATCTTAGAAAAAAGTTGGTTCAGTTCATTATGCCTTTGAAGGATATGTCACTCCACCCTTCTGTGAAAATCAAAATGGCTATTGCTTCCAAAGCAGAAACAGACACTCAGAATCATTAAGTAGGGGTGCCTGGCTGGCTCAGTTGATAGAGCATCTGATTCTTCATCTGGATTGTAAGTTTGAGTCCCACATTGAGTGTAGAGATTACTTAAAAATAAAATCTTTGAAAAGTAAATGAATATATAAAAATAAATAAATCATTAAGTAATTATGCAATTTATAGCTTACCTAAATACAATTCATACTGAAAATATGGTTCTGCTGAAATGTTCTGTATCTAATGATACATTAAAAATTACCCCAAAACCGAGTGGTTTAAAATCACAAACATTGCCCATCTTATAGTTTCTGTGGGTCTGGAATTCAGGAGCCATTGGGGCAGGGGGAGGGCTCATTCCTTATTGTAGTTACACTCAGATGTCAGCTAGGACTGCAGTCAGCTAAAGACCTGACTGGAGCTGGAAGATCTGCTCCTGAGATGACTCATTCACATGGCTGTTGGCCAGAGGCCTCAGCCTCACTATTTGATCCTCTCCATATAGGGCTGCTGGAATGTCCCTCATAATGTGACAGCTGGATTCCCCCAGAGTGGATGATCCTAGAGAGAGGGCAAGGAGAAAGCCACGGTGCCTTTTATGATCTAGTTCCTATTGTCAGCCACCACTACTTCTATTTTTTCTATTTGTTTGAAGCCAGTCACTAGGTCCAGCTCCACAGTCAAAGGCAAGAAAATTATGCTCTACCTCTTGAAAGGAGGACTATCACATAATTTGGGAGCATATTTAAAAATCATCACAGCCTTTTTTTTTTTTTTTTTTTTTTTTTGCCTTATTTTCTCCTTCCCATGGTTGGAAGTAGTATAGTAGTTTAAGAGCAGGGATTCTGGAACCAGACTGCCTGGTCCGATTCTGGTTCTACCACTTACCATTGTGCAATTTCACATGAGTTACTTTCTCTGGATCTCACTTCCCTCTGTTACACATTAAGGAAAATAATAGTCCCTACCTTATTAGAGTATGTGAGAAGTAGATTAGCAAATATAAATGAAGGATGTTAGCACCGTGACTGATGTGGAGAATACTCTCAATAAATAGTAGATTTTAGTATTGTTGTAGTTTGGGCAACAATATAGCCTTATATGTTTCTCTCTTTACTTCTGAATAATCTAAAGTAATGCTTCATCTAACACAGCACCTACTACAGAGTTTCTGGCCATCTTGACAAGTCCTTTAGGAATATGTGGCCATCATAGGAATAGAGTGAGCTGGTGACTCTCAGGTTAGACTCCACCTACAGATGAGAAGCCTTAGCTTCCAGGACATACCACGAGGAAAGTATAACCCTCTGCACTCTGAAACTCTGACCTGGAGCAGACTTCCTCCTTAACTTTGCAGCAGCCTGCTTTGGGATATGGGTCCTGTGTTCATTATTCTTACAGTTCATTGACACATTCAGTCCATAAATATTTATTACAATTTCTTTGGAGTTCAAAGAGAGATGATTCTTCATAGTACATTATTTACCATAAAGAATCAAGTAAAATAGATATTTCCTAGATCTCTGGAGTGTACACCTCTTTTCATGGAACATTTCCTCTTAGATCTGTGACTGATTTGTTTAGATAGAGTATGATGCTTATGCTAAAGTTTTCCCTTAAGATAATCTGTAGAGGGAGAGGGGTAATCACAGTTCCAACACTTTTAAAGAAAAATGGTTTATGAAAGAGCAACCAACTATTTATGATAGTTAAATACTTCAGTAAATACTGCATTTATATTGGCTAGATCTTGACCTGGCATTGAGTTGCCATATTTTTGGCTTCAGAAAGATGTTTTTAAAAGATGCTCATGAATATCATATGTCAAAATTGCAAAAGAAAGCAGATTTTGTTGTTTTGTTTTTGGACATAAAATACTAGTGATTTTTTTTTGAGATAATGAACTTGGTTTTATAGATGATTTAAAAAACTGTTAACCAGAAGGAATTATGACACCAAATTTCCACCATCTTCTTTCTTATTGATGCCATTAGTCTTTGTGGCTGAAAAGTATCACTGAAATAGCTTCTTTTAAAAAAGTGTTACCTGGGGACACCTGGGTGGCTCAGGCGGTTTAGTGTCTGCCTTCCGCTCCGGTCATGATCTCAGGATCTTGGGATTGAATCCCGCATCGGGTTCCTTGCTCAGCAGGGAGCCTACTTCTTCCTCTGCCTGCCATTCACCCTGCTTATACCCTCTTTCTCTCTCTATCTCAGACAAATGAAGTCTTTAAAAAAAAAAAAAAGTGTTACCTATTCCCACACTCTTTATATACTTTGATCTCTTAAGTTTCCCAAATTCTCCTTCAGATTTGGGGTTTGTTTTTTCAACTGTAAAAGAAATTATATAGGTAGGATTGCATTTGACTATATATGCCAGAATTCTGACTACTGTGCTTTAACCAAATAAGGGTTTCTTTTTCCATATAACCAGAAATCTGTCTTTCTGTTCTACCATCCCTAGTGGGACTTCTGTCTTGGTACATGTAATCCCATAGTTAGAAGGCCTCTCTGGTGAGTTACGTGGTATCTTGTCATATTCCAGGCAGAAAGGGCTGCACAGCAAGGCTCTTCAGAAACTCTCAGTCCCTCATTGGTCAGATTTGGGCCGCTGGCTGCCTCCAGCTGCAGGGGATTCCAAGGAAGCTAGTGCCTAAGCAGGGTGCACTGCTACAGATCAGTGCTCTGTTAGTGAAGAGAAGGAAAATGCACAGTGAATAAGTGACTATTAGTGGCTGCCACAAAAGATTTGGATAATTGAAGTCTCGAGCCAATATAGCAATCCACCACCATTCCATCCTTGGCAACAGAATATGATAGTATTGTAGTACCTGGTGTGAGTAAATAATCTGTTCTGTATTTCTCAAGTTGGATTTGAGAAGCAAAAAACATAGATTAACCCCTAGGGAGAGTGTGTGTGTGTGTGTGTGTGTGTGTGTGCATACATACATATATACATACATATACACACTCCCTAGGAGTTAGCCAATCTATATCTATCTATCTATATATATATTTCTAAATCTTAGTACTCCTAAGTGGTGTACATGGTCATAAACCTCAGTAATGACCTGAACATGATCTTCTCCTTTCAGCAGGCTTCATTAGAATAGGAGTTACTTCAATAAATACACATTTCCAAAAGCTTTTTGAAGTTAGATTTTTTATTTTATGTGATTTCTTTTTTTGTAAAAATGATTGTAACTCTGTTGTGCATGGCAATGATTATACACTGTGTTGATCGAAATTGTACCCACTTTTACTTTTAACAGAATTTCTAGTCTCGTGGCTATTGAAACAAGTTTTTTTTTTAACAGAAAGGCCTTATTTCTAAAGTTATCTTACTTCTTATAAATTTATATCTTATATTTCTTACATTCCTTATATAAAAGTAACACATGCACATTGTGAGAAAAATTCAGCTAATGCTGAAGACACAAAGAAAAAAATAAAAATGACTTTACTTACCCTGAAATAATTGTTACCTTTTTGATATATATTCTTATACATATAAAGTATTTATGTTTTAGGTATTTAGGTAATATATTTTGGAATTATCCGTGAAGGTAGTTCATGAATAACTATTAACTGAGATATCTCCTGACATAAAAATTTTGAGAAAACTTTGGATGAATAACTCCATTTCAACCTTTAAAAAGGTAAATAAAAGTTACTATTTCATTTTCATTATTCATAGCTGAAAAATTTTCAACTCCTGTTACTGGAAAAGTTTGACATTATTAAATCCTTACTTTTGATTTATCTCATAACAAAAAATAAAAGGGTTTTGCACTGAGCCTAGGATTTCCTTATTCCTCCCTGGGGCCGTTTATTTTTTGGGGGGGCTCATGGTTGAAATATTATCAGAATAATAGCAGATGATTGATAGGAAAACAGGTTTTGTTTTTTTTTCAACAGTGACCATTTAAAGATCTGTGTAGGTTGGGTCCTTTTATACCTGCACATTCATTTGCCTATCGTTTTCAAGCTGCAGATATATTCCACCTCTCCAGTTAAATTTAGCCGAGGAATTGTTAGGTTCAGGTTATAATTGCTCACTCTCTTCTCTTCACTTCCCCAGCCTCTGCAGTACTTTGACAAGCTTCACTCCTCCTGCAAGCAGTGTTTTCAGTGTGTGTCTTTTGTGCATTGTCGACAGGCTCTTTCCATGTTCCACTGGCCTCCTACTCAGTGAATACCACCGCCGCCTCCACCCCCGTCTTGGTGCAGGGATGGGCAAACAGAGCTGGGCAGAGTCATTGTACTTTGAACAGCTACTGTATGAGCAGCCCTCAATAGACCTTTTCTTTTATCCTTCTGAGATCGCTTGCCTACAATAAGAGTCAAGTTACCCCCAAATGGTGCTTAGCTGCCTTGATTATGGGCTCAGGGTTCAAATAGCTAGGCTTTCGTCTAAGTATGGGTAACAGAGTGAGTGAAAATACTATGTTTTCCACTTACATGCCACTTCAACATTATTTATTGGACAAATAACACAATAGATATAACAATGGAGTTCATTTTAATCAAGAGGGGGAAAAATGCCCCAAATTCTGCAGTTCTAGTCAACAATTTTATTTTTCTTTGTTTTTTTGAGGTCTGGTCTATATGTATATGCAGTTTTTACATTGTTATAATTAATGTGGTTATCATTTGATTTCTGAGTTTTTTTTTTAATATAACCATTTTCCGTTTTGTTACATAATATCAGTGATAGTGCTTTAATGAGTTTATTTTTCAAATGGTACAAAATGGTACAAAACTCATGTTAATTCACATGGTATAAAGTTGAAAAAGATATAAAAGGGTATGCAGTGAAAAGTAAATCCTTGTCCCACCTTGGTTCCTTGTAATCCAAGTTCCCTTCCCCTTTTCCTACAGGTAAAACTGCTTTCCCTAGTTTTTGTTTTTAAGATTTTTTAAATTTTTATTTATTCATGTGAGACAGAGAAAGCATGCATGGAGCGGGGGAGGCAGAGGAAGAGGGAGAAAGAGACTCCCTGCTGAGCAGGGAGCCTGATGTGGAGCTCAATCCCAGGACCCAGAGATCATGACCTGAGCCGAAGGCAGACACTTAACCGTTTAAGCCACCCAGGCACCCCGCTTTCCCTGTTTTTTTTGGTAACATAACTGTGTACATATACTTTTCTTTTTTTTTTTTAGCTTGATTTTTTTCTTTTATATACCATACTGGTATATAACATACTGGTTTCCCCGAATCCTCTAAAGCATACCAGTAAAAGTTTTGGGTTTTTTTTTCCCCCACAGGAAGTATATTTTATTGTTCTTTAAAAAGTTCAGGGCTTGATTTTAAATCAGGCAGCAACACTTCTCTTCAATCTGACATTTCTCTCAGCATGTCATACTGGCTTGAGCTAGCAATACTTTCTTAAATCCAAAAGAAAAAGCCATTTCAATTTTGAAGAAAAAATCCAGTTCTGAGAACATTTAACATTAGTCTATAATTTAAAACAAAATGAAGGCTACTATTTTATGTTGCTTTATACACCCTTCTTCTCATACAGAGCCAGACATGTGATTTTCCTACCTCAGGCAGAGACTAACATTGATAGATAACACACACACACACACACACACACACACACCACCCCCCCCTTCTCCCAAACAACAAAAATCAGATACGTCCAAGGGATAGTAAAGGTTTTGATTCTTACTTTATCATCACAAACTTGTGAATTTTAACATAATTGATGTGATTCAGCCCATTGTGACTCTGTTTAATGCTCCAGTTGGCCATCTTTGGCCTATGGAAGCATCTTTTAGATTGTCTTCCAAGTCTTTTTTGACAGGACCCCAGTCAACTTTGGTAACTTCATTGTTTTCTGATGTGAAAAGATGTTTCAGGCTCATCTTTGATTCACTGATATTTTAAATTTTTAAATTCACTACAAAATACTGAATTAGATGTACCATTATGCCTCCCTTAGTGGAGAATGTTTGGGTTGTTCCCATTTTTAAATACTGTTAATAATTTTTCAGCCAATATCTCTGTTGATAAATAGATTTTTTAAGTCTTTGGTTTTTGCCCTTTGTATACATTTTCAGATGTAATTACTAATTCAATGAGTACAAGTATCCTTTTAAAAATATTGCCCAGTTGCTAAAGGATTGTGCCCATTTGCAAAGTGAGTATGGTGGTTTTAACACAGTATCAATATTTAGGTATTATGATTATTTTTAATATTCATTAGGTTAGTCATATAAGCTCAAAGGTACTCTTGTTTCCCATTATTTTTTGCTAATTGTGAAATATAATTCCATATTATTTATTATGTTTATTTTTATGTGGATTATTTATACCCTTTGCTCATTTGCCTAAAAGGATCTTGGTTTTTTTTTAAAAGACAAAAACAATTTCTGTTTTGTATGATTTAAATGTTAACTTTTGGTCATATTGGTTGCAAATATTTTTTAATTAATTTATTTGGGAGGTGTGGTGAAGGGCAGAAGGACAGGGAGAGGGACTGTAAAGCAGACTCCCTAGTGAGCGCAGAGGCCGACTCAGGGTTCGATTCCAGGACCCTGAGATCATGATCTGGACCAAAATCAGGAGTTGGACACTTAACCAAGACTGAGCCACCCAGGGACTCCTTGGTTGCAAATATTTTAATTCTAGTTATATATTGACCAATAAGTAACCTTTGAGAGCAACCACCAAATTTTGGACATAAGCATTAATTTATTTATTCAAAACTATCTCTGTAAGCTTGGCAAGTCTTTACTTCTCCAGCCCTTATTTGCTAATCTATCAGACATTGGGTTGAACTTGTTTTCATTGATCCTTTCAAGTTCTGACAGCCAAGATTCTCTTAGCTACAGGTCACCATATTAAATAATCCTTGTGGTTCCTTTCTCTTATAAATAGAGCATCTGTCCCATGGAAGCCTTCTTTCACCACCACCTGTGTGGTTAAATTTCATCTTCTTCGGTCTTCCTTCACTGCCCACATGGTTTGGCAGAACTCTGAGAAAGAACATGGTTTGGTAGAAGTATATTTCTTGGTTTGCTTAAATGAAATCCTGTGATTGTTGTTGTTTTTTTTTCAAGTCATAAGGAAATGATTCTCCTTTCTCAACCTTGTCATTAGATCTTATATTATTTCCAGCCATGGCCATTGGATCAAGTTCAGCCTTTTGAGAAAGTTCTACATAAAAAGAATTTTCAAAGTATACTAAGACAAAATTTAATAAAATTTTAAAATAGAGATGCAAATAAAAGGTTTTCTTATCCCCAGTATGCAGGGTTCTTATGGATTTTTAGCGTAAGTTTAGCCAAAAGTGACTGTAAATCTAAGAGTTCAACTATCAGTTTTATTTGGTTTTGACAGCTTTATTGTATCTTAATTTTTTAAAAGAAACTTACGATGTAGTCTTGCTGTAAAATATATATGAAATATATATACTTCAAATATATATATTTGAAGGCTGCAATTAACAATCTGGTCTCCATAGCACCAGGAGTGCTGTGGACAGTAAAAATAATAGGGTGACAGTCTGCTATTGAAATGCTAACTACAATACAGAGGTTTGAGAGTTTCCATGACTTAAAATTGGCTCATTGTGTTCTCTTAGAGAATGGCTTCTAATATTTTTATGTTTTCCTGCTTTTCAAAAGTGACACTCTTCTGTTATCTTCAGAAAGGTGGGAAACATACCTCATTTTTCTTCATGTCTGTATTTTGTCCTCACTTGGAGATTTCGACTTTTGGTAACCTGATTCTTAAAGAGTGGAGGCCCCAAAAGTAGACAAACAAATGAAAAGCCTCTGGATATTTGATTCCTTCAAAGGCTCATTCCCGTCAAAGGCCTCTGGTTCCTCTCTTGGAGCCAATTTATTATTACTTTTTTACATGTGAGAACCTCCGTTAAGAGCAACCTGCCAGTGGCAGATACTTTAACAGCTGGCCATCTGAAACAGTAAGCTGTGCAAAGGACATCAAACTGTTGCTATAGTCAAAGCCACTTAATATGTAGGGATATGGCTCAAAAGCAAGTACCTGGTTCTTTTTCTTTCATGTGCATTGAATAATACAACTGGATTGTACTTTTTTTCTCCTTGTATTCACCATAAAGCAGCACAGTGCCTAGTTCACGGTTTGCCCCAAACACAAGTACACAGGCCCTCTTCACATTTTTGTAGGGATTAATTTCTCCCATTGTTTCAAGATATTTTTCTTAGCCTTATTTTTCCTAAGCCTGGCTTCCTACCTTATATTTGTATTATGTATCATTGTGTTTTTTCCAGCTCTTTTCAAGTTTCCCTAATTTATCTGTGAGGGGGGTATAGGTACCTCAGGGATTTGGGAATAAAGGCAAAATGGCTTGCTTTAAATGTGAAAACTTTTGAAGTCCCTTTTTTTTATGTTTTTATGTAAAAATGGATACTCCCCAAAAAAATTTTCAGGGAAAATCAGTGAACCAGGGTGATATACTTTGACTATGTGCTGTGGCTTTTCTCATAAAATAGAATTGCTTCTGTGGGAATAAAATTCCAATGGAAAAATAGTTTGAATTGCTAAAATAACACAATGTAGCTTAGTATGGATTCTCAGTAAGTCCAGCACAGCCATGTTTCCCTCCAGTATTGAAAATGTCTACTCTTTCTTTATTTGAATGCTAGATTAAATAGTTGTTTCCCATTTGGGGTCTATGTTGGATGACTCTTATCTTTGAACAGTGGAACCACAGTCACAGTGAGTGACCAGGAGACCTAAGATTATCATTCACTCTGGTGCCCACATTCACACTGTGAGATACTAGGTGGAGTTGCTTACACTAGTTTTCTATCTGATTTTCTTTGAATTCTGCTCATATAGTTGAGTTTGAGTAAGTTAACAGCTACTAGGATGTCACAGGATTGGACCCTTCTGCCCATCTTTGGGGTTTGTGTGCCCCAGCTTGAGAAGCATCTCAGTGTTTAAAGTTTGATCACATGAAGGGAAAAGATTTAATTCTAGCTGCACTTTTCTTTCTAATGCTAGACACATGACATATCACTGTACTTCGTTTTCACGTGTCTCTCCCTTTTTATCCATTTCAAGTTAGTCAAAAATAAGCATGAATACACCTAGTACCAACATCCTTTTAGCACAAAGAAATATAATCCCCTCTCACAGTTCAGTACATCTTTTAGAAATGCTAACCTCTAATAAATCCAGAGCTTATCATATGAGTATTGTAATTTGGCTATTGATTTCAGTGTAAGACACTGATTTCTTTTGTCAGAGCTAAATAAAGCAAGTGTGGTTAAGTAAAATATATTGAGCATTGCTTTTAGGGGGGTCAGGTGCTGCAACCCCAAGAGAGGCAAGGCCAGTTTTTTATGTTCTGGGAAAATAGAGAAGAGAATTGTCCTTCTGTTTGTCTTTCTTTTTAAGAATTAAAAAAAAAGGCAGGAGGGAGTGTGCCACAGTGGCTCAGTTGGTTAAGCATCTGCCTTTGGCTCAGGTCATAGTCCCCGGGTCCTGGGATCGAGCCCCATGTCAGGCTCTCTTCTCAGCGAGAATCTGCTTCTTTCTCTCCCTCTGTCCCTCTTTCCTGCTTCTGCTGCCTCTCGCTGGCTCTCTCTCTCTAAGTAAATAAATAAAATCTTTAAAGAAGAAAAAAAATTTAAAAAGCCAATCATCTTCTCTAAGTTCCACATTCCCACCCTTTCCTTCATTTTGGCCAGAAATATTTTACTTCCCTGAGATTAGCTTGAATGTAAAAGAGAATATTGAAGAAAATTCCTGTTTAAAATTGGATTAGCTCAGTGTCAGAATTATCTTTTTGTTGGTGCCAAATGTTTCATTTCTCATTAAGAGAATGATTTTAATTAATTTTGAAATCTAATTCATGTGTTTTCAGGAGTTCAAGCAATGTGGAAAGGTACAAAGAACAAAGTTTACAAATGACTCCAAATTCTACCTTTTTAGAACTAATCTTCATTAGTATTAGATAAATACCATTCTGGAGAAGGTTTCCTTCACATATATATTAAGAAAAGAAAAAAGTAAATGGATAGAAGAATCAAGATAAGTTCATACTATACCTGCTATTTTTTGTTAAAATTGCTGTTCTTATTAAAATATATAAAATCTTTTTACCATGAGTTATACTATTAAAAGTCCCTTGAAGTTTAACAAAAAGTTACAAAATTTTAGTTCAGAATTACATTTGGCTATATTTTAGTTTTAGGTAGTATCTCCTAATTCTGTTAAGAAAATTAGTATTCTCACTTCTCCTTCCATCTCTTTTTCCATGGCTCCCATTTTAAAATTATATTACTAATATATTATTATGGTTTGTGACCATTTCTAATATGTTCTGTGGCCATAGTTAGCATAATTGTTTACTCTTAGCTTTATATTTGAATGGACTCATTGCCTACTCTGGACCCTTTGACCATGACTTCTCCATTCCTGAATTCCTTATTTTGATTCATCTCTTGTTTGGCTGATTTTTTGATAGCATGTGTTTCTTGAGAACATTGGTTGCATGGGCATTATGTGGCAAGTTCTTTCATATTTAGTGATGTTTATCTTTTGCCCTTGTGCTAGGGTGAGATCTTGGCTGGGTATAATATTCTTGAACGTACTTTCTTTCGCTCAGACCTTTGTAGTATTGTTTCATTGTCTTCTGACATTGGATGTTGCTGTGGGAAAGTCTGAAGCCAGGCTGCTGATTTTCTTACTGCTTTGTAGGTAACTTGCTTTTTTTTTTTTTTTTTGGTCTGGATCCCCCAAGAAATTTTTTGGCTTTACTCATTCACTATCAGGTTTTCTGTTTGCTTGTTTGTTTGTTTGTTTTATGGAACACAGTGTGTTCTTTAAGTACAAATTTAGTTCTTATATTTCTTGGATTATACCCCTGAATAATCTGTTCCATATATTGGGTTCTCTACTTTGGGGATAAAATTATTCTTTTGTTGGCTTGCCTTTATTTTCCATAATTATTATCTTCTTTCCAGTTGTTTTAATTTTTTACTTTACCCTAGACATAATGCATACTTTATTATTTTCTTTTCTTATATTAGATTTGTATTGTTGCCGTGCCTCTCTATATTTCTTTCTTTATTTTTTTTAATTTTTTTTTTTTAAGATTTTATTTATTTATTTGATAGAGATGACAAGTAGGCAGAGAGGCAGGCAGAGAGACAGGCAGAGAGACAGGAGGAAGCAGGCTCTCCAAGGAGCAGAGAGCCCGATGCAGGGCTCGATCCCAGGACCCTGGGGTCATGACCTGAGCCGAAGGCAGAGGATTTAACCCACTGAGCCACCCAGGCGCCCCGCCTCTCTATATTTCTAAAGTGTGAGTAGCCCTGTGCAGCTATTTTATTTGCTCTGATAGGGATGTTACTGAATTCTCCCTGGTTGCATTTCCACAATGTTTATTCAGTTATTTTCCCCACTGAGCTACAATTTAGGATTGGAGTTTTCCTGTTTTACATATTTTTCTGCATGCTAAGGACATAGAGGGATAGGGCTTAGGAGAGTGCATAGATATTAAGACAAAGTCTTGAATTAAAACAGTATATATATATGTATTGCTGAAGAAAGGTCTTCAGGGTATTTTTTAAGGGAAGGAAAGCAGAGTATAGAACAATGTGTATAAAATGCTACCATTACATAAAAAGTTGGAAAAAAGGCTGGGTATAAATATATCTTTATGCATTCACTTACATATTTGCTGTTATATACCTAGAATATATCTCTGGAGTGATTGACAAGGAATTAATAATTAGTTTCCTGTGGAAAAGGCCCCTGAATGGTAGTGTGATGGGATTGGGAGGGAGACTTTTCTCTGTATATCTTTTTATACTTTTTAAATTTTGAGCAGTGCAAATGAATTACTTATTTAAAAACACATGAGCTCTTCCTTCCTTTCTCAGATTTAATTGCTCCATGTTGGGATTCTGCCACCTCATAAAACGTGTATCCCATTCCCATAGGGAACTCTGTGCCAGTCCTGTAGCTCAGTGTGGGACTGGAAGGGCTTGGCTTCCATGAGGGGCCCCTGGCCAGTCACATCTTCCACTTTGCCATCACATTCCAGCCTCCATGTCTGTCACACTCCACTCAGAAATTTGTGTTTCTCTCTAAATCTCAGCCTGTTGGTGAAAAGTCTCAAAATTATGTTGATTCACCACTATCACTTTTGGGAGATGGGGCTAGAGTAGGAGGTGCACAATAATCTTTCCTTTTTTGGCTAGAACTTTTAAAAATATATGATGTACAGTTGTTACCCAATTCCTTTTTGGTTGCTGCTGGTGAGTGTTGTTTTTGTTAGTGAATATTGCTACTTTTAGATCTGTGGATTTGGTATTTGGGTAGGGAGATTCTGGCTTCAATTGCCATCCTTTAGTTTAGTTACTGGCACCAGCTTTGTGTCGCCTGCCTTGCTTTGGTCTGGCCTCCATTACGCATGTATTCCTTGATGATTGATGACTGACTCCTTTTCTGTTTGTGGGCTCCAGCTGAACACTGTCCTGCTCTGCTCCCAACCTGCCTGACCATACCTGACTTGCAAACCAGTTTTGGTCATTAGTAGCTAATCTCCTAAGCCCACTAACCTGTTCCATCTGAGGGCTGTTCCGAACAGGGAGAATTTCCAGTGCTACCAACTTCTGCCAGGCACAGGGAGTCCTCAGAGCACCCTGGTTCCGGAGAATCAAATTCTTTGCCAGATCCCCTTTATACAGCTTTTGCTGAGCGTGCATGCGTGCGTGTACATACCCCACACATATAAATGCCTGTTTCTTTTATCTGCCATGTTTTGCTTCAAAAGTTCATTGCTATTTCAACATAAATTCCTGTAATTATTTCTCAAGTTATAACCTCGTCTTGCCAAAGATGTGCCCTGCTGATAGAGAAATTTGTCTGAAACCAAGAAGTGATCATGCCATTCTGTTTACAGATGTTTAGTTGCCTCACATCGCCTTCAGGAAAAAGGCCTAAAAATAAGAGCTATCCCAAACCAAATCAATTAAAGCCTGAGAGTTTTAAGTTCATGAGGGCAGGGACGAATCTCATTTACCATTATATCCCCAGCATGGAAAATAGTACTTGGCACAGAGTAGGTACTCCAGAAACATTTGTTGAATTCAATTAATAAGTAATAGATGCCTATTAAGTCCTTTTTTAATGAATTTTGTTCTAGTGATGGCTTACTGATAAGATTGCAGAATCTCTCTTCTGAAAACAACCAACTTAAGTAATCAACAACCAAAAATTTGAGGTGTAGATAGTTTTAACATGTTGTGTCATTGTGTTCAAATAAGGGATAATGGTGTAATAAATGTAGTCACATTGAGACTGACTGCAAGAAGTCTAGAAAAGAAAGGATCCAGTCTGGCTGTACTCCTCATTCCACAAGGGTTTGTGAAAACTTCTACAAGAATTATAATAATGTAGTATGCTTCAGTTTTGACTTGGAACTTTCTGACTACCATATTGAAAAGGGCAACTGAGAATATAACACTGTATGTTAACTACATTAAAACTAAAGTAAAATAATAAAAGAAAAAAAGGAAAGGGGAAGTTACAGAAATCTTATCAGACTGGAGAGGTGTAAATATTTCTTAGCATTGATTTCTGAGGCAGACTTCCCACCTAGTGCTAATATAAGGGCATTGCGTGATAAAGTGGATATTATACTGCATGCATTTCCTATAGCAAATAATGATTTTTTTAATAGTTCCTCATGAAATTCAACTGACAATTACAATACACCCAACTCAGTGATAGTTCTATTCAGAGCAAAGATGATGCTATCTATTTGGCCTTCTGTTGTTGGCCTGACTTACCTCCAAGAATAAACTTGGAGATACTGGCCTTCAGATGGTCTTCCTTATATAAACGGTACTTCTTCCTACTGACCTTTTGACCGGTCCAGTAGAGCAGGCATTTTAAGATTGGGCTGTCAGGATAGAGCCAAAACTTCTGTTTGCTGGGTGATCAATTGAAGTAGGTTCATATGCCATAGAAACCAAGTGAGCTTTGGTATGAATGACATCATTAGGAAATTCAGGTGCCTAAATGGGCAGTTTCCTGAATAGGGAACTTAGGGGAGCACCTGCAGGCAAAGCCAGGAACAATTCTGCATTTGCATCAAATTAGAAAGCATTGAGCAGTTTTTTATTCCTAGCTTATTAAGATTTAAATTTACTGGCTTTTTAATCCCTAACTTACTAAGATTTAAATTTACTCTGGAGGGGTAGGTTAAAGCAGCCAGGCTTGTATGCTCTTGGTGGGAGTGTATATTGATACAAATGTTTTGGAAAGCAATTTGGCAATGTATTTCAAGATCTTTAAAGGCATTCATAGCATTTGACCTAGTAGTTCTACTTCTGGGAACTATCCCAAGGAAATAATTCTTTAAAAAAATTATTTTTTTCTAAGCCTCAGAAATTTTTAAGTATTATTTTTAATACTTTATTACTTCATTTGTAATATCAAGAAATTTAAGCAATTTAAATGTTTCACAGAAGGAGAATAGATAAACAAATATATTCTACTCAAAGGAATATATTAACACTCAAGCTAAAATATTTTTAAGAATATGTTGTAAGAAAATTTCTCAAAATGTAAAGTGAAAGCAAACTACAAAGAGTATAAACAATAGAAGTTGAACTGTATTTAAAAATATACTTAGAAGAGAGAACGCCTGGGTGGCTCAGTTGGTTAAGCATCTGCCTTCAGGCTCCAGTCATGATCCCAAGATCCTGGGATCAAGTCCCACATCAGGTTCCTTGCTCAGCAGAGAGCCTGCTTCTCCCTCTGCCTGCAGCTCCCCCTGCTTTTCTACATTCTGTCTCTGACATAACAAATTTTTTAAGTCTTTAAAAGTGACTACACACACACACACACACACATATGCTTAGAAGAAAAGAATGGTGGGAAATACACCTAAGGAATAAATGTTCTTGGCTGTTAAATCTTACTTTAAAAAAATACATAATTTTTGATGAGCACTTTCAAAAGGAAGACATATAGAAATCTTCATATTCCCTAGGAAAGGGAGCTCTAGAGTAAAGAACTGAATCGCAGTTTTCATCCCTCAGAGCAACCAGGTCCTTCATTGAAGTCATACTTCCTAATAAGCATTCTGATTTCCGTATGAGGAAAAAAGTGCCCCTAGATGAAGGTCTCTAAAATCCCAACTCTTCAGTTACTATTACAAAGGCTGTGCTTCTGTTCTAAGTGAATAAAATGACATTTTGGTTTATTAGCTAGACTCCTCTGGATCTGATTGGCCTGAACCAGTCTCCCAAGAACCTGATTTTTGCTCATGAGTGGGATTAAATTGATTTATTGAACTTGGAAATCTGAGGTCCAGATCCTGGACTTCTTGATTCCCACCAAAGTGTATCAGTAAGCCTGGAGCACTGATCACTCCATTAACAGTCTAACCCATTGTTTCAATGGCAAAAGAAGAAAGCAGAAATGAAAGGGAAAATAATATTTTTAAGTGATGAGCTAGTCTTTGAGTTAAAAAAAGAAGAAACTAGAAATACTGGTGGTCTTACCTTAAGCAGCAAATGCTTAAGAACTCATTTAGGAAAGCCTTTGATTATCTATCTTTAGTTTTTCTGGTAATGTAATCTATAGTATAATCTGGCTAAGTATATTCACTTCGTATTTGACTCACTGATTGAGCTTCTTTAGCAGTATTACATATTATATCACCAGGCTTTGTGTTTAACTCATATATTTATTTTTTTATAAAAGCTTTATTCATATATTATTCACATATAAAACTCACCCATTTTGAGTATATAATTCAGTATTCACAGAGTTGTGCAACCATCACCTAATCAATTTTAGAACATTTTCATCAGCCCAAAAAGAAGCCCAATACCCATTAGCAGTTGCTCCCAGTTTCCCTCCTAACCTTCTAGCCCAACTAATCTGCTTTCTGTCTTTTTAGTTTGTCTATTCTTGACTTTTCATATAAACCAAATCATGTAACATGTGGTCTTTTGTCACTAGGTTCTTCAGTCAGTATGTCAGTATGTTATACTATGTATCAATACTTCATTTCTTTTTTATTATTCATTTCTTTTTACTTTATTTCTAAGGTTCCATTGCGTTTCTTTCTAAAATACCATGTTCGATTGATCCATTCATGTGGGTTTTTTTTTTGTTTTTTTGTTTGTTTTAAAGATTTTATTTATTTATTTGACAGATCACAAGTAGACAGAGAGGCAGGCGGAGGGGTGGGGAGGGAGTTGGGAAGCAGGCTCCCTGCTGAGCAGAGAGCCCAATGCTGGACTCTATCCCAGGATCCTAAGACCATCACCCGAGCCGAAGGCAGCAGCCTAACCCACTGAGCCACCCAGGCGCCCCCATTCATCTGTTTTTTGGACATTTTGATTGTTTCCAGTTTGGGACTGAGATAAATGCCACTATGAACATTCACTGCCAGTGTTTATGTGGGCATATGTTTTTATTTTTCTTGGATACATATGTACCTAGGAGGAGAATTGCTGGGCCATATGGTAATTCCATATGTAACATTTTGAGGTACTCTCAGACAGTAGCTATACCATTTTATATTCCTAATGGCAATGTCTGAGGGCTCCAGTATCCTCACATCCCTGCCAGCGCTTGTTATTCTCTGCAATAATGTATCTGATGATTGTAGCCATCCTAGTGAAGTATATCTCATTGTGGTTTTGATTTGCATTTCCCTGTTCACTGATGATTTGAGCATCTTTTCATGTCTTTATTATCCATTTGCATATCTTCTTTGGAGAAATGTCTATTCCGATTCCCTGTCCATTTTATAATTGGGTTGTCTTTTATTATTAAGTTGTAAGAATTCTTTATTTGGGGGCCACTTGGGTGGCTCATTCTTTGTAAGCACGTGACTCTTGATTTCAGCTCATATCATGATCTCAGGATTGTGAGATTAAGACTTGTGTCACACTTCTCCTTGGGCGTGAAGGCTGATTAAAATTCTCTTGCTCTCTTACCCTCTGCACCTCTCTTCCTTCTCTTTTTCTCCCTCCCTCTCTGGAAAAAAAAATTAAATATTAAAAAAATTTTTAATTCTTTTTTTATATAAGGCCTTTATTACATACAATTCATAGATATTTTCTCCTGTATGTTGTCTTTTCACTTTTTTGATAGTATCATTTGAAGCCCAGAAGTTTTTAATTTTGATGTCTATTTTTGTATGTGTTTGCTTTTGGTGTCATAGCTAATAAACTGTTGCCTAATCCAAGGTCACAAAGATTTACATTTATGTGTTCTTCCTCTCTTTTTTTAATCTTTAATACAATCTTTTAAAAGAAGGCGATCGTTTTTTATTAAAGACATCATTTGAATTTTATCTTTGCTAAAATGCTGGGGAAGAGGAGCAGAGTTTTTAATTAACATAATTTATTATTGGTTTCAGAGTTACAGGTCTGTGATTCATCACTATTATACAATACCCAATGCTCATTACATCATATGCCCTCCTTAATGTCCACCACCCAGTTACCCCATCCATCCCTCCCCCACCCCTCCAGCAACCTTCAGTTTGTTTCTATGATTAAAAGTCTCTTATGGTTTGTCTCCCTCTCTGGTTTCATCTTTTTTATTTTTTTCTTCTCTTTCCCTATGATCCTCTGTTTTATTTCTTAAATTCCACATATCAGTGAGATCATGTAATAGTTATCTTTCTCTGATTGACTTATTTTACTTAACATAATAACCTCTAGTTCCATCCACTTCATTGCATATGGCAAGATTTGGGGTGTTTTGGTGGTTGAGTAATATTCCATTGTGAATATATATATACACCACATCTTCTTTATCCATTCATCTGTCAATGAACATCTGGGTTCTTTCCATAGTTTGGCTATTGTGGACACTGCTGCTATAAACATTGGGGTGCAAGTGCCCCTTTGGATCACTACATTTGTATCTGGTATAGTATACTGGGTAAATACCAAGTACTGCAATTGCTGGGTCAAGGGTAGCTCTGTTTTCAACTTTTTGAGGAACCTCCATACTGTTTTCTAGAGTGGCTGCACCAGCTTGCATTCCCACCAACAGTGTAGGAGGGTTCCTTTTCTCTGTATCCTCACCAACATCGGTCATTTCCTGACTTGTTAATTTTAGCCATTTTGACTGGTGTGAGGTGGTATCTCATTGTGGCTTCAATTTGTATTTCCCTGATGCCACGTGATGTGGAGCATTTTTTTCATGTGTCTATTGGCCATTTGTATGTCTTCTTTGAAGAAATGTCTCTTCATGTCTTCTGCCCATTTCTTGATTGGGTTATTTGTTCTTTTGTTGTTGAGTTTCATAAATTCTTTATAAATTTTGGATACTAGCTCTTTATCTGATAAGACTTTTGCAAATATCTTCTCCCATTCTGTCAATTTTGGTTTTGTCCACTGTTTCCTTTGCTGTGCAAAAGCTTTTTTTTTTTTTTTAAGATTTTATTTATTTATTTGACAGACAGTAATCACAAGTAGACAGAGAGGCAGGCAGAGAGAGAGGGGAAGCAGGCTCCCCGCCGAGCAGAGAGCCCGATGCGGGGCTCGATCCCACGACCCTGGGATCATGACCTGAGTTGAAGGCAGAGGCTTTAACCCACTGAGCCACCCAGGCGCCCCTGTGCAAAAGCTTTTTATCTTGATGAAGTCCCAGTAGTACATTTTTGCCTTTGTTTCCCTTGCTTTTGGAGACATTTCTAGCAAAGAAGTTGCTGCAGCCGAGGTTGAAGATGTTGCTGCCTGTGTTCCCTTTTAGGATTGTGATGGATTCCTGTTCCACATTAAGGTCTTTCATCCATTTTGAGTCTATTTTTGTGAGTGGCGTAAGGGAATGGTCCAGTTCCATTCTAATGCATGTGGCTGTTCAGTTTTCCCAAACACCATTTGTTGAAGAACTATCTTTTTTCCATTGGATATTCTTTCCTGCTTTGTTGAAGATCAGTCGACCATAGAGTTGAGGGTCCATTCCTGGACCCTCCATTCTGTTCCGTTGATCTATGTGTCTGTTTTTGTGCCAATATCATACTATCTTGATTATTATAGCTTTGAAATAGAGTTTGAAACCTGACATTGTGATGTCACCAGTTTTGTTTTTCTTTTTCAACATTCCTTTGGCTATTTGGAGTATTTTCTGGTTCCATACAAATTTTAGGATTATTTGTTTTAGCTCCCTGAAAAATGTTGATGGTATTTTGATAGGGATTGCATTGAAACTATAGATTGCTCTATGTAGCATAGACATTTTAACATTACTTGTTCTTCCAGTCCATGAACATGGAACATTTTTCCATTTCTTTGTTGTCTTTCTCAATTTCTTTCATGAGCTTTCTGTAGTTTTCAGAGTATAGATCCTTTGCCTCTTTGGTTAGGTTTATTCCTAGGTATACTACAGTTTTGGGTGCAATTGTAAATGGAATGACTCCTTAATTTTCTCTTTCTTCTGTCTCATTGTCAGTGTATAAAAATGCAACTGATTTCTGTGCAGTGATTTTATATCCTGCCACTTTGCTGAATTCCTGTATGAGTTCTACCAATTTCTGGGTGGAGTCTTCTGGGTTTCCTCATTTGTCATCTGCAGAGAGTGAGAGTTTGACTTCTTCTTTGACAATTTGGATGCCTTTAATAACTTTTTGTTGTCTGATTGCTGAGGCTAGGACTTTCAGGACTATGTTGAACAGCAGTAGTGATAATGGACATCTCTGTCATGTTCCTGACCTTAGGGGGCAAAATCTCAGTTTTTGCCAAATAAGAATGATATTTGCTATAGGCTTTTCATGAATGGCTTTAATGATATTAAGGTATGTTCTCTCTGTCCCTCCACTGTGAAGAGTTTTAATCAAGAAAGGATGCTGTACTTTGTCAAATGCTTTTTCTGCATCTCTTGAGAGTATCATATGGTTCTTGTACTTTATTTATTTATGTATTGTATCACATTGATTTGTGGATGTTGAACCACCCTTGCAGCCCAGGAATAAATCCCACTTCCTTGTGGTGAATAATCCTTTTAATGTACTGTTGGATCCTATTGGCTAGTATTTTGGTGAGAATTTTTGCATCCGTCTTCATCAGGGATATTGGTCTGTAATTCTCCATTTTGGTGGGGTCTTTGTCTGGTTTTGGGATCAAGGTAATGCTGGCCTCATAGAGTTTGGAAGTTTTCCTTCCATTTCTATTTTTTTAAGCATCTTCAGAAGATTAGGTATTAATTATTCTTTAAATGTTTGGTGGAGGGGCGCTTGGGTGGGTTAATCACTGTGTCTGCCTTTGTCTTAGGTCATGATCCCATGGTAATGGGATCAAGCCGCACCTCCAGCTCCCTGCTCGGCGGGAAGCCTGCTTCTCCCTCTCTCACTCTCACTGCTTGTGTTCCCTCTCTGTCTCTCTTTGTCAAATAAATGAATAAATCTTTAAAAATAAATAAGTGAATGAATGAATGAATGTTTGGTGGAATTCCCCCTGGGAAGCCATCCAGCCTTAGACTCTTGTTTATTGGGAGTTGTTTTTGTTTTTGTTTTAAGATTTTATTTATTTATTTGACAGAGAGACACAGCAAGAGAGGGAACACAAGCAGGCGGAGTGGGAGAGGGAGAAAAGCAGGCTCCCCGCTGAGCAGAGCCCGATTCAGGGCTTGATCCCAGGACCCTGGGATCATGACCTGAGCTGAAGGCAGATGCTTAACAACTGAGGCACCCAGGTGTCCCTGTTGGGAGATTTTTTATTACTGCTTCAAATTCCATAGTTTGTAGTCCCTAGGAATGCATCCATTTCTTCCAGATTGTCTAGTTTGTTGCCATTTGTTGCTCATACTATGTGCTTACAATTGTTTGTATTTCTTCATTGTTGGTTGTGATCTCTTCTCTTTCATTCATGATTTTTATTTATTTGGGTCCTTTCTTTTTTTGTTAAGTCTGGCTAGGGGGTTATCAGTCTTAATAATTCTTTCAGAGAACCAGTTCCTACTTTTGTTGATCTCTTCTACTGTTCTTTTGGTTTCTATTTCATTGATTTCTTTTGCTGGATTTAGGCCTTACTTGCTGTTCTTTCTCCAGGTTTTTTTTTTAGTTGTAAGGTTAGTTTGTATAGCTGAGACCTTTCTTATTTCTTGAGAAAGGCTTGTATCACTATATATTTCCCTCTTAGGACCACCTTTGCTGCATCCCAAAGATTTTGATGTTGTCTTTTCATTATCATTCATTTCTATGAATTTTTAAAAATTCTTCTTTAATTTCCTTGTTGACCCATTCTTTCTGTAGTGGGATGCTCTTTTGAGTCCTTTCCAACTTTCCTCTTGTGATTGAGTTCTAGTTTCAAAGCACTGTGATCTAAAAATATGCAGGGAATGATTCCAGTCTTTGGTACTGGTTGAGACCTGATTTGTGACCCAGGATGTTATCTATTCTGAAGAATGTTCCATGTACACTTGAGAAGAATATGTGTTCTGTTGCTTTAGGATGGAATGTTCTGAATATATCTGTGAAGTCCCTCTGGTCCAGTGTGTCATTCAAAGCCCTTATTTCTTTGTTGGTCTTCTGCTTAGATGATCTGTCCATTGTAGTTAAGGGGGTGTTCGAGTTCCCAACTATTGTATTATTATCGATGTGCTTCTTTAATTTTGTTATTAATTGGCTTATGTAATTGGCTTCTCCCATGTTAGGGGCATAAATACATATAATTGGTAATTTTCTTGTTGAATAGACCCTTTATTTATGATACAGTGTTTTTCCTCATCTCTTTTTACAGTCTTTGGGTTTTTTATATAATGTTTTATTATGTTGTGTTAGTCACCATACAGTACATCATTAGTTTTTGATGTAGTGTTCATGGTTTGTATATAACACCCATGCAATACATGCCCTCCTTAATACCCATCACCAGGCTCACCCACCTCCCCACCCCTTCCCCTTTCTATTACCTGTAAAGTGACTGTTACTATATTTGTCTTTGTTCCTTTCTGATATATGTTAATTTGGGGATCTTTCCTTAGAGGATCCCTTTTAATAGTTCTGGTAGGGCTGGTTTGCTGGTCACAAATTCTTTACGTTTCTGTTCGTCCTGGAAGATTTTTTTATCTGTCCTTCTATTTTGAATAACATCCTAGCTGGATAAAGTATTCTTGGCTGCATATTTTTCTCATTTAGCTCCCTGAATATATCATACCAGTCCTTTTTGGCCTGCTAGGTCTCTGTGGACAGGTCTGCTGCCAATCTGTGTTTCTCCCTTGTAGGTTACAGATCTCTTGCCCAGATCTGCTCTCAGGATTTTCTCTTTGTCTCTGAGGTTTTTAAGTTTTACTAGTATTTGTCAGGGTGTTGACCGTTTTTATTGATTTTGAGGGGCGTTCTCTCTGCCTCCTGGACTTTGATGCTTGCTCCCTTCCCGAGATTGGGACGTTCTCCACTGTAATTTGCTCCAATATGCCTTTTGCTGTCTCTGTCTGTCTTTCCTCTTCTTGTGGGTTCCCAGTTATTCTAATACTGTTTCACTTTATGGCATCACTTATCTCTCGAATTCTCCCTTCTTGATCCAGTAGCGGTTTATCTCTCTTTTTCTCAGCTTCTTTATTCTCTATCATTTGGCCTTCTGTATCACTAATTCTCACTTTTACTTTATTTATCCTCGCAGTTAGAACCTCTATTTTTTTTTAAAGATTTTATTTATTTATTTGACAGAGAGAGATCACAGTAGGAGAGAGGAAGGGAAGAGATCACAGAGAGAGAGGAAGGGAAGCAGGCCCCCCGCCGAGCAGAGAGCCCGATGTGGGACTCGATCCCAGGACCCTGAGATCATGACCTGAGCCGAAGGCAGCGGCTTAACCCACTGAGCCACCCAGGCGCCCAGAACCTCTATTTTTTATTGCATCTCATTAATAGCCTTTTTGATTTCGACTTGGTTAGATTTTAGTTCTTTTATTTCTCCAGAAAGGGATTCTCTAGTGATTTCTATTCTTTTCGCTTTTTGCTTTTTTTCTGTCTTCTATGCTTTTTTCAAGTCTAGCTAGTATCTTTATAATTATTATATTATAATCAGAACTCTAGTTCTGACATATTACTTATGTCCATACTGATTAGGTCCCTGGCAGTCAGTACTGCCTCTAATTCTTTTTTTTTTTTTTGAGGTGAATTTTTCTGTCTTGTCATTCTGTCCAGAGAAGAACAGATGAACAAGAGAACAGAATATTAAAATGGCAACAATAACCCCAGAAAAATATACACTAAACAAATCAGAAGAGACCCAAAACCAGGAGAAAAAAAAAAGAATATAATTAGACATATGAGCAGAATAGAGCAATACACTGGATTCTGTGTGTATCTTGGTCTCTTTTTTAGAAAGCTAGATCCCAAAATTGTAAAGAAGAAAATCTATGTGTACAAAAATAAAATCAACTACAGTGAAACGATAGAATGTAATGTAAAAATGGAAATTAAAAGACAAGAAAAAGCAAAAGAGGAAAAAAACCCCAAGAACAACAACAACAAAAAAAAAAAAAAGGAAGGGATATAAACAAACAGGTGAACAGAGCAGAGCAATACACTATCTCCTGAGTGTCTTTTGGTGAGTTTGTTAGAAGAAACTACATCTCAAAATTGTAAAGAAAGAAAAACTTATATATACAAAAATAAAACTAAGTACATTGAAAGGATAGAATGTAAAAAACAAAAATAATGGAAGAAAAAACAATAAAAAGGGAATGTGACCAGACAGGTGAATAGAACAGTCATATACAAGATTTTGGGTGTATTTTGGTCTGTTAGAAGAAACTGCATCCCAAAAATTGTAAAGAAAGAAAAAAAGTGTGTGTGTATATATATATGTATATGTATATATATGTGGATGATCAAATACAACAAAGGGATAGAATATAACTGTAAAAATGAAAATGAAGATGTAAAAAAAGAGTTGATAAAGTAAGAAATTGGTTGAAAAAGGAAAGGAAAGAAGTTAAAGTTGAAAGACTAAGAATCATGGGGAAAAAACATGCATTCTATATGCTGTATTCCCCTAGGGCTGGAGTTTTGCAATTCTCATTGATCTAGAAACTTGGTCTTGGCTGGATGTTCTTGCTGATCTTCTGGGGGAGGGGCCTATTGCATTGATTCTGAAGTGTCTTTTCCCCAGGCGAAATTGCACCATCCTTGCTGGGGGCCAGGCTAAGTTATCTGCTCCAGTTTGCTCTGTGTGCCTTTTATTCCCTGAAGGCTTTTGGTACACTTTTCAAAGATGAGAATGAAAATGACAGCCTCCCAGTCCCTGGCCCCAGAGCCAGCGCTCTGGGCCCGACCTCTCAGGGAACCCTCAGATAAAACAATCAGTCACTCCTGTACCCCTGGCCTTCATCCGAAATCCCGGCCTGTGACCTAGTGTTTCTCTCTCAGGCACACAGCCCTGTTTGGAGTCTCCAAACCCTGTGGACTCCTTCCTCCTGGGTGAGGAAGGTGGGGTCTTGCTAGTTCAGCTTGTTGGGCCCCTGCTCAGAGAGCAGTTGCTTGACTGTGCTGTAGATCAAGGTTATGGTAGCCCTGAGCTGAGAGCCCACAAGTGGGCTCACTCTGCAGCCACCTTCCCTATCCGATCCCTGGGAGCTCTGCCACACTCAGGCACCCCCAGTCTCCCTGTGACCTTGAGGGATCCTGAGACCACACTGTCCCAGCTAGGTTCCACCCCCACTTAGCCACCTGAGCAGCATCCCTCACTGGAGCAGACTTCTAAAAGTTCCAATTTTGTGCTCTGCTGCTCTATCACTTGCTGGTCGCCAGCTGAGGTAGGCTCCCTTCCCTCCCCTCCCCCTACAGTTAATCTTCCCACTATCGCCTGGGATTCACTTTTCCACACCTCCTGCCTTGCAGAAAGTGGTCGCTTTTCTTTTGTAGAGTTGCAGCTCTTGTTTTCTTAGATCTCTGGTTGAATTCGCAGGTGTTCAGAATGATTTGATAGCTATCTTGCTGAATTCCTGGGACCAGATGAAATTAAAGTCTCTTGCTCCTCCACCATCTTGGACTCCTGCCCCCATTTATCTTTTCTTCTAAGAGTTTTATAGTTTTAACTATTATATTTTGGTTTTTGATCCATTTTGAGTTAATTTTTTTTTGTACTTGACATAAGGAAGTTTCTAACTCTATATTCTTTTTTTTTTACTTTTTTTTTTTTTTTGTCAGAGAGAGTGAGCACAGGCAGACAGAGTGGCAGGCAGAGGCAGAGGGAGAAGCAGGCTTCCTGCCCAGCAAGGAGCCCGATGTGGGACTTGATCCCAGGACACTGGGATCATGACCTAAGCCGAAGGCGGCTGCTTAACCAACTGAGCCACTGAGTTAGGCATCCCCTAACTCTATTCTTTTGTATGCAACTATCCAGTTGTCCCAGCACCATTTATTGAAAAGACAGTTATTTTTCCATTGAATTGTCTTGACATCCTTTTTGAAAATCAAGTATCTATAAATGTAAGGATTTATTTCTAGAGTGAACTCTATTCCATTGGGCTACATGTCCATGCATTTATTTTTCTTAAAATCATTCTACAAAGATTTATTGAGTATCTTTATATGCCAAGCATTGCGTGACATGTGCATGTTACTTGCTTTTGAGAGCTTAGCTGTTCTTCTTTGAAGCCCAAGCCTTCTTGAAGAAACACATTCTAACAGGATCTTGCATCTCTTTTTCTTAATGAATATAAGGTGATTCCTTTCATAGCCATACCCATGGATGTCTCCATGTACATCTCTGATTTGTACACAGTGTTTTGGAAATTTGTTTCTCTGTTTCATAAATGTTCAGAAGTCTGAGTGTGGTTTAGAAGGCGTGGAAGAATGAAAATTGGTCTGGGATAGTCCGGTGGACGTACTGAAGATGAGGTTAGTATTAGAGTGATAGGAAGATCTGCACCATGATGAGGGCTCCTGGCAGGTATGGAATGGCCCACATGCAACTTGAAATGTCCAGGAAGTTGGTAAGTGTAATTGCTGCCAGCAGGAAGGCTGGAGAGAAACCACAGAGGAGTGAGGGTAAAGGAGCCTGCTGGTTTGGTACCCATAATTCTGCTTCCTGATTTTACTTTAGGAGCAGTTCCCTACAAGTATAAAGTTACAACAAGAAAATGACGCTTACAGATAATGGCTTATTGCTGGGTTTAAGATGACCTAAAGGAGGCAAGAGTTTTTTGTAATGGTGGTGGCTGGTTTCTTGTGATTGTGATTGTGGGAATTGAAAGGAGAAGCCAAAGAAATTTAAACTTAGCAGAATTTAATGATTTCCAAAAAGTAAGGATTCCAGTGTTAAAACTTCTGCCAGCGCTTATTGTAATGCACAAGGTGAGAATGGTTTAATAAAGACAATAAGCTTTGATTATCATATGCTTATTGGCAAAATATTCGAGTGAATTTTAAAAGATAATTTAACCATTAGATAATACCTTGATATATATAGTACAGATAATACATATGATATGTAAGAGTTGCTAATGTTCATTGGATACAAATACAGTTGATTTCCCTTCTATAGGTGCCTATTCATTTTTGAAACCCATATTATAAAATGACCTTTCAGTGTCTAATTTTAGAGGTTAAGCAATGGTTTTGTTTTCTCTATATGATAAATGTAAAATATATTGCACTTGGCCAGTGATTTTGAAAGGCTTAAGAAAGGTACCTAGATCCATGTTATGCTGTTGCCATTAACAATATTGTTCTGGGGCGCGCCTGGGTGGCTCAGTGGGTTAAGCCGCTGCCTTCGGCTCAGGTCATGATCTCAGGGTCCTGGGATCGAGTCCCACATCGGGCTCTCTGCTCAGCAGGGGGCCTGCTTCCTTCTCTCACTCTCTATCTGCCTGCCTCTCTGCCTACTTGTGATCTCTGTCTGTCAAATAAATAAAATATTTAAAAAAAAAAAACAATATTGTTCTGGGGTGGAGGGAGGCAATATTAGTGTTTTGGAGGGGGATAGTTGGGGTTTGGGGTTGTCTTTTATTTTTTTAGATTTTATTTATTTATTTATCAGAGAGAGAACACACACAAGCAGGAGGAGCAGCAGGCAGAGAGAGAAGCAGGCTCCCCACTGAGCAAGGAGCCTGATGGAGAACTCGATCCCAGGACCCTGGGATCATGACTAAGCCAAAGCTAGACACTTAACTGACTGAGCCATCCAGGCATCCCTGGAGGAAAAAAGTTTTTAATATTGACTGTACTGAAAGACATTTTATATAAAGTTTCAGTTGCTCAAGATGGTTTTATGTCTTAACATTAAAATTAAATGTTTCAGAAAATGTATTACATGTTGAAACTTAGTACAATATACATTTATTTACCCACCCTAAAATTTCTTTCAGGAATCGTTCCATCTTCTGTTGTCCTGACTTCCTTCCAGGTGATGTCAAGAGTTTTTCTGATATGGGCAGTAACACATAGTGTCAAAGAGGTGAGTGTTTACATTGACTAAAATAAAGTAATACCAAGAATGCTAGTCAACATTTCTGTTTCTTGTGTGTGTTAGGGCTACAGATTGGAACTCTAGGTCATCACTGTAGCCCAAATGAAATGCATATTCGCTATGAGAATTGGATTACTGATGGGGAAACATACCCCAAATATGCAGTGTTGTTAAAGAGAAGAGTGGTTAAATGATAACGTCCTGCAGGCTTAGTTCCCATAGAGAAATTTGGACAATATGGATGTGGTCTGCACTTCAGTTATATTTTTGGGGTATCTTGTTTGTTTCAGCATACTGAACTGGACATCCTTATAGTGGAACTGTTGGGGGAGTAGGGGGTATTAATTCAGTCCAGAGCAGTCCTCTTTATAGGACCAGGAGAAACAAACTTGTTTCCACCCCACCCACCAGGATTAATGGAATTCTCAAACGGGCTGACTCTAGTGGTTCTGGAAGGGAAGTGCTCTGCTGAGGGGTGTGGGATAGTACGGACCCCCAGCAGGCCCAGGGATACTGGGAAAAAGCCAGCAGTACTGTCAGTGTGAATCGACAACCAAGCTTCATTTCCCAGTATGGGAGAAGGAGATTGTTTTCCTGTATGTTTTTTGCTTTTTAAAAGTCATTTATTTCTTGTTAATGTCACCTTGAGGTAGAGTACCTGTAGCCACCAAGAGGATTCATTTTTCAGTTTTTCTGTCCCAGACATCAGCAGTATTGGAATCTGTGGGGCTCATGAAATGTGCTTATCCATTAGCATTATTCTAGTGTTTTCTTTGTCTTCTATTCTCCCAAAACCTCTGTCAAAACATTTTGTTTTTCAGAATTTATTTTGACAGTTTCATTTGAATTTCAGTGAGGTTTTTTCTTTTAACTTTTTATTGGCATATGATATACAAACAGAAGAACACATGTGGCTAATAAGTTTTTAACCAAAGCTGATTAAGCTATTATTTTTGTTACATTCATATAAATTTGCTGATCCAAAGGCTTTTTTTAAACTTCTTACTTCTCTAAGGTATCTAAACTTTATATGCAAGAATGTCAAAACAGTAATGTACTTTTCAAAAATTTTATTTTAATTCCAGTGTAGTATAGTTAACATACAGTATTATATTATTTTCAAGTATACAATAATCTAGTAATTCAACCATGCTGTACATTACTCAGTGCTCATCCTGATAAGTTGTTCTTAATCCCCCTTCACCTCTTTCACCCATCCCTTCTCTGATAACCATCTGTTCATCCGTTTGCTACAGTTAAGACTCTGTTTTTTGGTTTGTCCCTTTTTCCTTTGTTCATGTAATCATATACTTTTTAAAAAGTGATCTCATTGCTTTAAAGAATAAAGTTTTTTAAAAAGACACATAAATCCTTTTTGAAATTTTTTTATTTAAACTCAATTTAGTTAATGTATGGCATATTATAAGTTTCAAAGGTAGAATTTAGTGATTCATCAGCGGCATATAAGGGGACTGCTCATTAAGTCAAATGCCCTCCTTAATGCCCATCACCGAATTATCCATATCCCCACCCACTGCCCCTCCAGCAATCCTCAGTATGTTTCCTATAGGTCTATATAGTCCTATAGTCCTACAGTCTATAGCCCTGTAGTCTCTTATGGATTCCTCCCTCTCTGGTTTTTGTCTTATTTTATTTTTTCTTCCCTTCCCCTATGTTCATCTGTTTTGTTTCTTTAATTCCACATATGAGTGAAATCATGTGGTATTTGTCTTCTCTGACATATTTTGCTTAGCATAATACTCTCTAGTTCCATCCATATTGTTGCCCATGGCAAGGTTTCTTTTTTTTTGGTGGCTGAGTAATATTCATATATATACATATATATGTGTGTATATATATATGTCATATTTTCTTTTTCCATTCATCTGTTGATAGATATCTGGTCTCTTTCCATAGTTTGGCTATTGTGGACATTGCTGCTATAAACACAGAGGTGTATGTGCTCCTTTGAATCACTATTTTTGTATCCTTTAGATAAATACCCAGTAGTGCAATTGCTGGGTCGTAGGGTAGCCCTATTTTCAACTTTATGAGGAATCTCCACACTGTTTTTCCAGGGTGACTGCACCCATTTGCATTCCCAGCAGCAGTGTAAGAGGGTTCCCCTTTCTCCACATCCTTGCCAACATCTGTCATTTCTGACTTGTTAATTTTAGCCATTCTTACTGTTGTGAGGTGGTATCTCATAGTGGTTTTGATTTGTGTTTCCCTGATGCTGAGTGATATGGAGCATTTTCTCATGTGTCTGTTGGCCATTTGTATATCTTCTTTGAAGAAATGTCTATTTGTGTCTTCTAGGCATGTATCCTAATGGGGCGAATTGCCCTTTTCTCACTCTTGTTTACGGAGTAAGGAAAAGTTACTTTACTTATACCGTGTAAGCTCTCCATTTCAAAGTTCTACAAATCATCATTTTTAACCAGTATTTCTTCCTCCCTTACTTATGTATTTACATTATTTCCTTTTTAAGTACCAACTTATTAACTTCCTGATAGTCTCAAGTGATCTAAACTATTTTTCTGGTAGGAGCTCATTCATAGTCTTAAACAGGTAATAATGTAGTTTCAGGAATTAAATGTTAGGTACATGAAGACAGTATTGTCAGCTACAGGCTATGTGATGGCTTTGCCTAAATAATTAGATATTAATTGTTCAGGTGCTAATGCTCCACTGATAGATTATTTATGGCTTCTGATTTTTTTTCTCCACTCTTCTGCCTTAATGATCACTCTTTTCCTTTTCTGCTTCTGGCAGAGGGGGTAACAGGTAACTCTAAAATGCTTATAATTCGTTTCAAGCAGTTTTGTTTGCCATATTACCAACATTTGCCATAATTAGCAACATTTGCCAGGATTTCCTGAGCGATCATTAAGACTGTTTGGCTTAAAAGCTATTAACTGTGTGAATTACAGACAGGTACGGGGACCTAGCTATTGTCCTCAGTAACCATACTACCTGATAGATGCAGATTTGACCATTTCAGATGGTTCATATATAGTGTCCTATTTGAGCTCTGCAGTAAGTTGTGCACTTGTTATATTTGCATATTCCAAATTGTTTCTCTGCAACCAAACATACCTAGTTTCCACTATCATTGACATACCATTTTCTTAAAAATGCGGTGCAGTTAATTGTGTTGTCTTTCTGCCATCTCTTGGGTCCTCTTCCTTTCACATACACCCTACTAATTACTTGACTTGCTCCTTTCTCACGTAATTAGGATTTAGTGTTTCTGCTGTTCAGGGATCATCGTTCTCTTTTCCTTGTTCCCCTTTTCTTTCATTATTTTGTTTGCAGTGTAGATGCCCTCCCAGCTCACCCCAGGTCATCGATAGCTAATGTGAAGAGCCGGTTGCTGTGGCATTTCAGAGGCCAGTCTGGTTTCTGTCACCTGGTCCTCAGTCCCTGCTCTTGGTCAAATCCTATTTTTCCTGCCTTAGAGTCTCATATTAGCTATAATTCACTTTGTTCTATATAACAGTACTTATGGCTTCCCTGCTAAACTTCCATTCTTCTGTTTCCTGAAACATCATTGAACTATCCTTATTTCCCTTATATTCAACTCTGTTTACTTTAACAGTGGGAACCACACAACTAACACATAAAGAAATTGATGTCAGAAATAACTGCTTTATAAAATATATTTCACTTTCTCATAGTAATGTTCAAATTCTTTTTTTTTTTTTTTTATTTGACAGAGATCACAAGTAGGCAGAGAGGCAGACAGAGAGAGAGGAAGGGAAGCAGACTCCCCGCTGAGCAGAGAGCCCGATGTGGGGCTCGATCCCAGGACCCTGGGATCATGACCTGAGCCGAAGGCAGAGGCTTTAACCCACTGAGCCACCCAGGCGCCCCAGTAATTTTCAAAGTCTTATTCTACTTTCATTCTCAGTTTGTTTTTACATCCTATTCTCCTCTAACTTGGTAAGAATTCTTCACATTTATAGCATTATATTTGGATATGGACTCTTTCTACCCCCTTTCTTTGGACTTCTCATATTTTCCATGCTCATTCCCCTTGTTTTTCTGTAATTGTACGTGGTGTCCTAAGGTGGGGCTTATATACCTTTTAAGACTAGATTTTACCTTTTTATATGTGAGATATATTTCCTTTTAACAGGCTTTATAGGACATATAGGACATGCATCTCACTGGTCATTTTAATTCTCTACCCATGGAATGTTGGTCACATAAGTGTTGCTGTGTACATCATAGAACCAGAAGGTGACCAGATGGTTTTCTATTATGATATAAAAGGACTCACCCAACAGTTAGTGTGATATCTTGATTGGCAGGATATTAAAGAAATAATTGTGGTCTCTTCAATGAAAAGCTTTTCTTAACTAAGTATAGCAAATAACCTCATTTTTTTCCTTCTAAAGAGCTCATATGAGCATAGTAAAGCTTCTGACAAAAATGACAAGCTCGGGGTGGGAGGTAGGACATAGGAATCAGCAATTCTAGCTGACCTCTTTCCTTTCCACTTTTCCTACCTGTGTCCCAGGCTTGAACTGGCTCCTTCTCCATCTCTTAGCCAGGCTGGCCACTGCTGCAGCCACATCAGACTACTAGGGGCTTTTTTTCCCCTCACACTGTATTTGAGTCTGTCCATTCTATCCTCATTGAGCTGAAACAAGACTGGCATTTTTCAACGTGAACTGCAGTGGAAAATGCTACCTTCTATCCCTCACTATAAACCCCCCTTCAAAAACACATGTGTTCATAGAGCATATATTCTTTTGTTCAAAAGTAGCTATGCTGGTCCCCAGTTTCCTAGATACATAAATGAGCCACTGTCCCTTTTTCTGACCCAGCCCTCTTAGAAGAAGTCATCCAAATCCTTGTTGGAGTTCTCAATTGAAGATCACGATGTTCTGAGGAGAAATCCCTGGGCAGTAGTTGAGAAAGAAGTTGCTGGACTCTCACTGTGACTTTAGCCCAAGTGCACTGAATACCATCTACAGTCTACTAGTAATAGCTTGCATAAAATAAAGCTATACCCTGCTTGAGTGCTGAGTGCTGAGCCTTGTCTCCTTTCTTCCTCACCCTCTGCCACCAATGGAGAAAGGGATGTTTTCCTGCATTCTTCCAGAATGTTCTGTGAGTTCTCCTCCTTTTACCAGTCATCTGTTTCCCATCTCTTTTTGGCATGCTACTGGGCTTTGTGATACTTAATCTGCCATTCTTGTCAACTTCTCAGTGAGATGCTTACAGAAAGCTTGCAATCAGTGTTTAAGAAAGTAACCTCCAGTTTTTTAATCATTCTACTGATCTCTGTTTGATGCATTGCAGTTTACAGAAGGCTTTATTAAGATATATTATGATCATTCACTCTTGATAACTGTCCCTTGAGGTAGGTTGTAGCCTTCAGTTAGAGTTCAGAAACTAGAGAAGCAATGTGATTGTCACACATCCAAATAAGCAGAATTGGGAATGGACTTCTGATTCCAAAGTTTTCCCTCTATATCAGAGCTTCCTTCTCACCGTTTAAGTCGTGGTATGAACACAACCTTATTTTTGGGTGCTGACCATGCTTTCTTTATCCCAAATGGAGTGGAAAACCCCTGTCTCAGATGCAGGAACACATGCGTCTGAAGCAGTTCTAGCATGCCGCACGCATGCTGAGCTAGGATTCTCAGACTGATCATCTCTCTGTATATGAAGTGTACGTATGAGCTGTGGGCTCTGGGCACTCGTCGGAGGCACATTGCCCACTTGCTCCTCTGTTGTTTCTGTGCCCAGTAGCTCTGTGATGAGTCCCTCCAATTAACTAGCCTTTCTCCTTGAAAGTTCCAAGACTTTTTTTCTGTTGGGGCTTATGGATTATTTGGAATAGAATTACCCAGAAAGCTTATTTAAAAATGCCCATTCCAAGTCCCACCCCACACTTGATACAGACTCTCTGGGAGTGGAGCCAGAGAAGATCATTGTGAATAAGCTCCTCAGATAATTGTATGATCTAAGACACCGTATGTTGTGATGTAATTTTATTATTTTTTTGTGATGTAATTTTAATTGACCTTCTCTTTTCTTGATAATCCTTCATATTTCTACTTAATTTACTTGAAGCCTAACCAGCTCTCACCATTCTTTTCGAGTCCAAGAACCATAGTTTCATTCTTGAAGAATGAAAGCTTTAGGGTTCCCTCATACCACTAGAATAAAGGCGCTGTGGAGTTTCTGGACCTTTTTCCAAAGTACAGCGTCTGCTGAGCTGAGACTCATGCTCCTGTCAGAGAAAGCCTGGGAGGCGCACCTTGAAGGCAGAGGATGATCAGAAACCACAGCATTAAAGAAGCAGCAGTAACTTTTATTTGTTTGTTTTTAAGATAAAGGATAAGGAATGCAGCTGCTTCACTTTGGTGTGGGTCCTGGGAAGGGCTCTGTCCTCGGGCATGTGCTTCACTGTGCCTGGCCATAACCAGCAGGCAGATTGTTTAGGACGTCATTCCCACCTGAGGAGATACTGTACAGACACTTCTCTTCCTGGGATTTGTCAAAAAATGTCACCTTCCTTGGTCAGTTTTATGTTCTAGGTAATTAGAACTCAGTATTCTAGAACCTGGAGGTTTAGTGCACATAACTCGTGTGAGGAGTTAATGAGAATCAACTTTGACGCTTACCCTGTAGCTTAGGGCAAAATAGCTCAATGTTCTAGGCCTTGTTTTTCTCATCTATAATGCGAATATCTGTCCTGCTTATGTCGTGGAGTTTTTGTGAAGATGAAGTGAGAAGGCTTATAGAGACACGGCAGCCTTATTCAGAAATCAAGGTCTCTAGGGTGCAGCTTTTGCCAAGTAGCTTCTGAAAGCTGTTGTAAAGCAGTTTCACCTCAGAAGGAATGTTCCTTCTTTCAGGGATGAACAGTTTGCTTTTTCTTCCTCTCCTTTTCTCTTCTTTTTCACTCTTGCGGAAACTAAAATACTAAGTGAAGTGACACCCTCACTCCCACACTCCTCATCCAATTCTGGTTGCATCACAGGCTTTTCTTTTCTGCTGGCCTCACAGCATGCACGTACCCTGTCACCTCTCGAGGTTTGGCTTTTCCTTTAGTGTTTCCTGTGGTGGCACATGCTTCTTGTCCCTAATGGCCATCTGTGAACACAGTGTTTTTCCCTGAGGCAGGAAGGACACCCTCTCTCCCCATCCATCAGATGAGGAGCTAAATGCTGTGTCGGGGGCACCATGTCCCCCCTCAGGTTCTGTACTTGGACCTGAAGCCATGCCACTCTGTCTTCTGGCACACCCTTACCATGGTGTTACTTCATCTTAGCAAAGGCCCTCAGGATACATTCAGCCTCTTTTGCCCCCTGGAATGTCAAATGTCTCAGATTCTCCACACAATTCCATCTATTCCCATACTTTCTATTTTAAATATTTCTGGAGGTGGATTTGCATCACCTTCACTTTTAAAATTAGCACTTCTCCTAAAGGTAGAAAACCTCAATATTTGATCATTAATCAGACACTGTCAAACTTGAGACAAGTCCCAGACAAAGGTGGCATACTGTATTGCCAATTCCACAGCTGTTCCTAATGGACACTTGAAGATAGTGGTACTTTCCTCATAGCTAGGTGGTTCATTCTGCCGTTGCCTATATTTAGCATAGGGGATTTGGGCAAAATCAGATTGCCTATTTTCCCCGCAGTGTATTTCTGTCTCTTCCCAACATTTTCTTGAGCTATGTATAAAGATTTTTATTTCAAAATACTGAAAGATATTTAGATTTTTTATAAGTTCACTTCTGCCATCTCATGTTGCTTCTTTCTCCCATTGTCTTAGTGCTTTTGTAGCCCTTGAGAAACTCCATTGGGACTCATTTGTTCAAAATATAGTCTGGTGGTCCTGTTCTTTGATAATTAAGTCAATTGTGTTAAAGCAAGAAACAATCAAGTATCTTAAACCATGTAAGCCAGAATTACCACCACTTCCTACAGAACATAGCCCCCTTTGTCAGTTAATCATTGACTAGGTACCAAGTTCAACAAAGTCAGGAATTTGGTTTCATTTGTCTTTAATGTTAATCTTTTTCTCCTCTGGGCTCTCCTCCCTGGGGTGACCCTGCCCCACAGACACCCCTACACTTGAAGCTTCTCAGGACCTTTTCTTCTGCTCTCTCACCCCAAGGGCTAACTCTGACATCCACCATTCCCAGTTGTCAACTCTGGCATCAGAAGCAATAGTTACATTAGGGAAATGCCCCAAAAGCCTGCACGGTTGTTTTCATATTTTCAATGGGCGGCAGGGGAGCAGGGGCGGGGGGGGGGCGGCAGTCTCACTCAAGGGAGGAGGAGCAAGGGCCAAACCTGCCCCAGCCTGACTCATTGCAGATCCATTGCCCTGGAGATGCCCAGTCCTTTCAGGCTTGAGCACTGCTGGTTTCTTCTTTTTCCTCTGCCCCAGACCTTCCAGATCTTAGGTTTTCTAGTACATTTTATACTTCAGTTAGTCTTTTTATATATTATGCTAAAGTCTCCATTCCTCTTGTAACTGATGTTCTAGATGCATCAGGGGGGTCGACTACATTGCTCCTATTTTTTGATAGTGAAATTTTCTGACAAAGAAACTTACTGTTGGAATGCATCATCTTCAAGCATTAGACATTTCTATACTATCAGGTAGTATCTTAATCTATGTATTGCTGCTATTTACAAATCTAAGGAAGCCTGTTTAGAGCCAAATCTGGTTCCTTGCAGTCCTGAGATTAACAAGGATGCTTGACTCTTGGCATTAGGAAGCTATCATGGAGGGGCACCTGGGTGGCTCAGTGGGTTAAGCCACGCCTTCGGCTCAGGTCATGATCTCAGGGTCCTGGGATCGAGCCCCGCATCGGGCTCTCTGCTCGGCTGGGAGCCTGCTTCCCTTCCTCTCTCTCTGCCTGCCTCTCTGCCTACTTGTGATCTGTCTGTCAGATAAATAAATAAAATCTAAAAAAAAAAAAAAAAAGTTAAAAAAAAAACTATCATGGAGAAGGAATGAGCATGAAGGAAGGAAAAGATGGATACCTTGGGTGTGAAATAGTCGTTTTCCAAGTAAGAACATGAGGTTTACAGGCGGGAGCTTACATGGTTTCAGCCTTGGTTACATGGCATCAATTCAAATTAAAGAATCACATGGCAAAGCAAAGCTCTGTGTCACGGAACTGTGCTGCTGAGATGTATTGTCAGGGGACAGTCACCAGGAACTGAATTCTGGTGTTCAAAACCGTTCTCATCCATGGTCTGAAAATGAAATGCAGTAAGGTGCTTATATAAGATTGTTTATTCCAAGCCAAATAAGGGAACTTTTGGGTACCAACATTTGTCTTTGAGGTAGGTGCTCTTCCCCAGCATTGTCTAGTAGAACTTTCTGCAATGGTAGCAATGTTCCTGTCAGCACCATTCAGTACAGTAGCTACTAGCTATATGTGAACACATTGAACCCTTGAAATAAGGTTATTATGACTGAAAAACTAAATTTTAATTTCGTGTAATGTAATTGGAAATAGCTGCATGTTATTGGAGGTTGCCATATTAGTGTAGCTGTAGATGTTCAGTGTGATGTTATTTTGCCATTCTCTTGATTTCAGTCAATTGGGTTTTCATATATTTGATCTCATATGTGCATGACTGTGTGATCTTTTTACTTTTTAAATTTTTTTTCAATAGCCTCCACACCCAATGTGTGGCTTGAACTCACAATCCTGAGATTGAGAGTCACACACTCCACTGACCAATCCAGCCAGGTATCCCCAAGTGTGTGATTTTTTAAAAAATAGTTGAAAGAGATTTATACAGTATAATTGGTATGCTGTGTCCTTTAGACCCAGGGATTTTTTTTTTTTAACAAGCTTAAATGTTTACAAAAACCCTACCTGCAGATGTGGGAAACGGTGTGGATGGTATTCTCTGTTGCACAGAGAGCAGTTGATTAGCTGGTGAGGCGGAAGACCATGAGGGCCCAACCTGTCAGAGGCCTGCAACTTGGCCCCCGCAACAATGGATTCATCGTGATAGCATGTCCCAGGCTTGCCCTTTTTGAAAAGCATTTCACAAGCCTTTTCTATCCTTTTTGAGGCAAAAGGTGCCATAGAAGTACAGTCAACATTATTATCCCAATGAGCTCGAAGATTCTCATTGCACACTGTAAAAGTGAGATGATTGACTTGCATCGTGAGCATTGCTAAAATATGTCATCAAAGTCAAGGAAAGTTAAAAATTATTACCTATAAATTGCTTTTAAACAGGTGTATTCCACAGTACAATGAGTGGCATTTCTAAAGCATTGGTTAATATTCATTTGAAAACTTTCAATATGTGGGAGGAGAAACTATCTCTTAAATTACCTTCTCCTCTGCCAAATCGGTCTTTTATATACTGTAGCTTTTTCAGTATAACTTTATTTTTAAGCACGAATATGGAGTATGAGACAGTTTAATTAAAAATATATAAATTGATAAGATGTACAGTCAGCCTTCTGACAACTGGCCTGCATGGTGAATGCAGCGATAACTGGTCTCGTTGGGAATCTCAACAATGTTGGGGCAGCCTGAAGAACTCATCCCCAACTCCCTGCTCCTCTGAAATATAGATAAAATGTATTTTAGTTTCTTCAGGGAAGAGGGTTCAGTAATGTTTTATAGTTACTCATCTCTGGAAACCCTCGTCAAGCACCTCTCCTGACAAGCTGTGATGCATCACGAATAAAATAAAGCATATTACTAAGTTGTCTGCATTTTCCAGAAAGAGGACCCCTTTTCAAGTCTGAAGTGAAACCCTGGTGCACTTCGGGAATTTGTAAGATGTGACTTGATGTACATGTGCGGCTGTGTGTGGGTGCATGCCGAGAGTATGCTTTGCATTTTAGAAGTGGGTTTGGGGGAGAACTAATTATCAGACTTGGCGCATTAAAGACTTAACTTTTGTTTTCTTCAGATTGCCACCATAAATGTTTAACAAGAGGAGTTTGGGCATCTTCTCTTTTTTACCTTATTTTGCACTGGCAAAAAATTTACCAGAATAACCAAAAACTTGAAAAGTGTGCATCTCGTCTGCGTTCTGCATTTGGTGCTGGACTGTTAGGTCAGGTTTAAGGAATCTTGTTGAGGTCATTGCCTAAAAATTATGTTGAAAAAGCTAATCAAGCTAACCAAGTTTTTAAGTAATACTGTATAGTTTTTAAAACTCGAGCTTCTCAAAATGTGACCTTTGGGTAGCACTTTGTGACCTGTGCAGAAGCTGTGAGCTGGCAGCAGATGATTATCCCACAGGTGAGTTTGAAGAGAAAGTTCAAGAAGAACCCAGCAGCTGGAGGGTGTACATCTCACAAGAACAGAGGTACTCATTTCAGCTACAGCTAGTGATTGCCAAGTGGGTCCAGTGATAGGCAGTATGAATTTTTAAAGAAAAGGTAGAAATTATTTTTTTATGTGGAATCTACCAGCTTTAAAAACTGGCTCCGATATCTTTAAAGCACCATACAAGCCCGAACAGAACATCTACAATCCAGGGGATGGTATTCATAGTCTTGATTTTTATTTTCTGTCTTATTGAAGATTTCACAATCATTAGACTGTTAGAGAACCCGAAGAACCATGCCGTTTCACAATATCTGTGACCAACCTCGTGTTCTTTTGAATGTCTTTTTAGGTTTCTGACAATGATCGGTCCTCTCCCCCAACCCCAAAGTGTTGAGCAGGCACATGGCACTTGAAAGTTTAGGGACAGACTCTGTGGGGCGAGTATGCCGCAGCCCTCCCTATGGAATCACGGGAACCTACCGCTGTGGTTCTAGACTGGATTAGACATACAGGTTCCAGGTTGGGACTGCCTGTGACCCCATTCTGATGAGCCTCCATGCTTGAGTTGGGGTGAAGAAAATAGTTGCATGAAATAACATACTCCTTGGGAGTGAGAGAATCAAACAGAATTCAGGAAGAATGCTGGGAAAGCCAGCTAGTACCTGGAGGTCCTCAGACATCCGAGAGATGGTAGAAGCATGTTAACCTTCAAGTAGAGAGAGGGATGGCATCTCTTAAGCAGCACCAAACCAAACAATGAAAAGCAAAACAACAACAAACATTGTCTTGGTAATTAAGCCAAAGAGGCGGCCACTAGGGACTCAGAGTCAGCTAGCATGGATAGTAGGAACTTAGTAAATATTTGTTGAATTGAATTTTTCTTATTGTGCAATAATAACAGCTGCTGTTTATTAAGTCACTAGCACTCCATTAAGCACTTTATATGCTTTTCTGATCCTACAACGACCATGCAAAGACAGATATTCTCCCCAGTTTCTATATGAGGGAACAGAGGCTCAGAGTGGGAAGTAGCTTATCTCAGGACAGGCAGCTCAGAAGTCTGAAGGTCTCTGATTTCCAGAGCCGTAATGATTAGAGAAGAGCCTGGTTAAGGAAACTACCACCTTCCCATCATGTCTTCTAGGAAACGGGCTGACCACATGGTAGCATTAGAGTTGGGTTCGTGGGGACATGTTAGCTTTCAGATCTGCATGTCTGACCTTACCGTAAGTACAGCATTGATTGAGAGCATTGTGTGTTGACTGCATGCTTCTACGTCTTATTCATTGCATGTTCAGAAAAGTTGATTTCATGACCAAGAGTTGTTTTGGTAAGCCAAAAATTAATTGACTAGGCCATCATGCACACCAAAAAAGAGTGCTTAGTTGTTGTGTTGTAATGGAAAGAATTTTTTAACCAGTCTCCTTGTAACTGTAGGTTTAAAAAAACCTATGTGGATGCACATTTTTCTCTCCTTTAAATGGGAAAGAATATTAATATTTCTTTATAATGTAACTCACGTTTTCCATAAAAAAGAAATAGTATTTTCTGGTTTGTTTACTCTATACCCTATAAAGGATTTTTAACAGATGCTATGCATGAAGGACACTTTACACATGAATTGTCATGTGAATAAGGCTAATACTGATTCAAACTATTTTTTTAAACCACCACATGTCAATATTTATTACATTTCAATTTTTTTCTTATCAAGGACAAAATTCTTTTAAGTAGATAACTAAATGAGTTCTATTTTTATTCAAAAACTTAATAAAATTATGGAAAAGACCAGGATTATTGTCAGAACTGTCCTCTTCTCCAGCCCAAGTTCTCAGCTGACATCATCAATCAGGCAACAGCCCTGTGACCCTTGGCCTGACTCTCTCCTGCCCTCCTCACCCAAGGCTGTTCCAGCCAAGCCAGAGAACATGAAGGCCTGGACTACAGATGGGTTGCCATTCATTCTTAATCACTCAACAAATATTCAGTATCTTCTACACTTTGGCCATTGCATGAAGGGCAATACATACATGAGAGAAGGGAAATCATGGGTCCTGTCCTCACAGTGCTTCTAGCGTAGTCCAGGAGCAGAACTGAGCCGACAGCAGTACCATAGAGTGGGATAGCCAGCTGGTAAGGCAGAGGAGGGTACTGCTAGGATCACATGGTGACTTAGCTGTTCCAGTATCCTCAGCCCAGTTGTTTCTCTTTATGGGGTAGTCCTGGGGACTCTGGGAATATATACATAGTGCTTAGAACAGTGTGTGGTACTTAGGAAGTGCTCAATAAATATTAGCTATATATTCTGTATAATGTAATCTTATCAAAAAATTTTAGTGACAAAGTTCTGTGCAGCTATTTTGAATTATTTTCCATGTCCTGAGGTTCAAAACAGATATAATTGACTTTTCACAAAAAAATTTTTTATACTTATTAAAATAGTTTTAGTTAGCTGATAAAAATTTACACATAATTACTTTGATCATACTTAAGGAATAATTAGCCCTGCAAATGGGAGTTATCATTATCTTAATCATCATTATTATCCTAATCTAAAGCATTTCTTAGAAATTAGATTTTGGGGTCACCTGGGTGGTTCTGTCAGTTAAGCACCCAACTCCTGGTTTCAGCTCAGGTCATGATCTCAGGGTCATGAGCTCGAGCCTCGAGTCGTGCTCTGTGCTTAGCGAGGGGTCTGCTTGAGATTCTCTCTCTCCCTCTCCCCTGCCCCCTGCACACATGAACACATACTCTTTCTCTCTCAAGTCTTAAAAATTAGATTTTGCCTTTTAATTAAAGCTAACCCCTCTTCAAAGCAAGTTTGTGGACCTGCCCTCAGCGTATTTACTATCTAAGATAATATCAATTGAGAGGCAGCATTAAATCTATTATTCCTTCACAAGTTACCATCTGTCAGTGTGCTCTGATTTATATGCTTTATTGTAATTGTTCTTGTATCTTTTTTGTGGTTATACAGCCTGCCTCTCCAGCAGATTCGGAGGCTTCATATCAGAAACAGTGTATCTAGAAACTAAGTGATAATTGTATTTGCTCCTAATTATGGCCCCAGAAAAGTACAGAAACTCTCAGATTCCCTACTTACTGGCATTTTACTGCACTTGTTCCATTACCTTCTCTTCTATATTTATATACCCATTATCATCCATCCTTTTCTGAACCTTGAAAACAAGCTGTACTTGCTGTTACTCAAGTTCATGTTGCAGACATTCTCCTCCATCACCTGCCATTGAGGTGATGATTTCCTATAACCTCCCAGTCAAGAAACCAGCATTTGACACAATACTGCCACCTTGTCTACAGGGCCCATTCAGAGTTCACTAGTTGCCCAAACACTTTTTTTTTTCTATTCTGGGATGGCAAACATTTACTAAGTATATCTGATCTGTGCTCCAGGTATTGTGCTAAGGATTGTGCTAGGATACTCAGGAAAAGGAAGAAATATGTTGCTGTGTTATTCCTTCTACATACATGTTACATTTAGTTGTCAGGTCTGTTAAGACACATCAGTCTGGGAGAGCTTGATAGTCTTGTTCTGTCTCTAAATCCTTGACAGTTTTAAAGAGTACAGGCCTTAATTTCTGTAGGGTGACCCTCAACCCACATCCATCTAGTGTTCCCCCGTAACCAGTTCAAGTCATGTACGTTACTACAGAAATGGTGCCATGCTCACGCATCACGTGAGATGGCAGTGCCATGACAGCCCATCCTATCCCAGTGATGTTGACCCCGATCACCTGCTCCTGGTGGTGTCTGCCAACTTTCCCCACCTTCAAGTCACTGTCTTCCCCTTCTTGGTTAGTATTTTGTGGGCATGACTCCCACCTGTGTTAGCCACCTCTGTGGTTGTTACTAGATGATGACCCCTGTATTTCTGTTACCTACTTTACATATATTGGGTAGCTTCCTACTATAAGGAGTACCTTTCCTTTTCTCCCATTTATTTATTTATTCATTCATTCATTCATTCATTCATTTCATTTCTATAAGTTTGAACTCATGAGTTCCCATGCAATTCAGTGGATCGTAATCTGTTATTTACTTTGATGTGAAAATCGTCCAATTTGGCCTGGGGGAACCCTTTCCACTTGCTCTTCAGATGTGTCTCCCTCATTCACTGAGCATCCCTCTACTTTCTGACAAAAAAAACTTCCAGACTTACCTTAAACTTCCCCAGTCCCATTCCTGGAATCAGCCATTTTGCCATTTTGCCAAGGAGCTCTGGTTCTTTTTAGTTGGAGAAGGTATTTAGGAACCAAGATCTGGGTGGCTGAGGTGCTTTATGCTACTGGCATGTTAATGCTTCTAGGTCCTCTCAGTCGAGAAAGCTAGGAGATACATGCGCACACACACTTACATATTATACATGCATATATACTCATATACATGTACATCTAAAAGTATTTATATAGCTCTGTGTGGATATGTCTGTATGTATGTTTAATTATGAGTTCATACCGGTTCCTCAAGTTATAGTCCAACACCTTAGTGTTCTTTCTCACATCCTCCTTCCATGTTTGTAAATATCTCTCCAAAAATAAGCAGCCCATTTTTCTTTTTAGCATACTGATTTCATTGCTCAGTGTACTCACTCATTCCATGTAAATGATTTCCCAACCACACTCATCGTCTCTTCTACCCATCACCTCTTATCTCTCCCTCACCTCCCTATCCTTGGTTGTCCAGACTCTGGTTCACCTGTCTGCAGCCCCTCAACCTTCCCTCTTTTGTCCATTTATTTGGCCTCCAGGCCCACTGGTCTTCATGTCCACGTCGCTTCCTATCCCAGCCTCCATGCTGACTCCTCCATTGAGGGGAAAGGAAAGAGACTCTTAAGTGAATTTTAATGCCTATCCAGAGACAAACTTGAAATGATTGGGATGATTGCTTCTCTGGAAAACCAGAGGCTTGTCCCATAAGGTATTCCATTTTTTCTTTTTTCTCATTTTCTTTTTAATCTTTGTTTTAATGAGTTTGTTTTCATTTTGAATTCAAATCGTATTTTCTAGTTTTATTCCTGCAGAGAACAGAAAAGAGAAACAAACTTTTGAGATAGATTTTAGGGGTCTTGGCAATGTTAAACCCAGGAAGTAAAACAGGGCTAAAACAAAATAAGCAGTGAAGAATATTAGCAAAGCAAGGCTCAGGGAAGAAGATTCACACTAACTGTAGGGAATTCATTAGGGTTTGTTTCAAATTCTTATGTTGGTTTCTGTCTTAAGTCAGCTGATTCATGACTGAGTTCCTTTCATAGAAATATTCAAGATCTCTCTGGACAGCAGTGATCTAGAATTTTTCACACTTTACTCAGTCCTTTTCAGTGGGCCCATTCCACTCAGTTCCTTCAGTGTCTCCTCTTCAGAGGTAAGCAACATTTTTTGGAAGATTTAGTAGCTTGCTTGATATTAGGAAATTTTCACATTCACCTTATCTGTTCTTGGCTCTGTATATGGGTTCCTTTGAAAAGTTCTCTTCATTTCATAAGAGAGGTGTTCTCCCCACAACAGTAGTGTGTGTGTGGGTGTGTATGTGTGTGTACTCTTCAGAATTTAGGGGCACAGACCTGGGTTCAATTTCTAGAAGTCTCATTTGCCTTCTCTGTAAAATGGAGATTTAATGAGGCAATATATGTAAAAACATGCTTGGTATACATTAGGAGTTCAGTAACTATTGAGTATAATTATTTTTACTGCTATTGTCACCAAAATTATTAAAAACGTATTATTCAGGGGTGCCTGGGTGGCTTAGCCGGTTAAGCATCTGCCTTCAGCTTAGGTCATGATCTTAAGGATATGAGATCGAGCCCCACATTGGTGTCCCTGCTCAGCAGGGAGTCTGCTTGTCCCTCTCCCTCTGCCCCTTACCTCCACTCATGCTGTCTCTCAAAAAAATCGATAAATTCTTTTTTTAAAAAGGATTATTTTTTTAAGCAATTAAAAATGGTTCAAGGACCTGACTAGACATTAATGAAGAGAAGATATACAAATAACCCAATAAGCAGATGAAAAAATGCTCAACACCAATAACCACTGAGGACTATGTTTCAAAGGCACAGTGAGATACCACTTCATACCAGGATAACTGCGATAACTTTCCAAAAAAAAAAAAAAAAAGGAAAGAAAGAAAGAAAATGACCAGTGTTGATAAAGATAGGGAGAATTGGAACTCCTATGCACTGTTGCTGGGAATATAAGACGGTGTAGCCACTGTGGAAAGTTTAGCAATTCCTCAAAAAGTTAAATACAGGATTACCATATGACCCAGCAGTTCCACTCCTAGATACATGCCCAAAAGAACAAAAAACAAGGTACTCTGATGTACACCCATGTTCATAGCAACATTATTCACAGTAGCCAAAAAGTGGAAATAACCCAAATGTCCACCAGCAATTGAATGAATAAGTAAAGTATAATGTACATAAACAATGGAATATTATTCATCTTTTAAAAGGGAAGAAATTCTGTGGGGCCTCTGGGTGGCTCAGTCGGTTAAACAACCAACTCTTGATTTTAACTCAATCATGATCTTGGGGTCATGAGATGGAGCCCTGTGTTGGCCTCTGTGCTGGGTGTGGTGCCTGCCCAAGAGTCTCACTCTCCCTCTGCCCCTCCCAACCCCATGCTCACTCACTCTCTCTTTCTCTCCCTCTCTAAAAAAGAATTTTAAGAAAATGGAAAAAATTCTGGTACATACCACAACATGGATGAAACTTGAAGTTATTATGTTAGATAAGCCAGACAAAGGAGGACACATATTGTATGAGTCCCCTTAAATGAGGTACCTAGAATAAGCAAATTCTTAAAGGCAGAAAGTAGACTAGTGGTTACCAGGGACTAGAGGGGGGAAATGGGATTAATAGTTATTGGGTATGCTGTTTAGGATGATGAAAAGTGCTTGGAATGGATAGTGGCAATGGTCATACAACCTTGTAAGTGTACTTAATGCCACTGAATTATATAATCTAAAATGGTTAAAGTAGTAAGTTTTATGTTATATGTATTTTACCACAGATGAAAAAAAGAGATTACTGAGGTGTAAGATGGCATAACATGAAAACGGGCTTATGTGTACTTTTTTCATAGTGTCCACTGGTTAGAGATATATTAATCCCCTCCCCTGACACCCACACACAGTCTGTCCAAAGAAAACTGAAGAATGACTTTCGTTGAGATAAATAGGTCACAGGAAGGGAAAGTTGGGAGGGTGGCAGTCAAAATGAACCTAGAACAGGTGTTGGCCTGTGGGCCAAATCTAGCCTGTAATTTGTAATGGTTCTTATGTTTTTAAAGGGTACAAATTATAAAACAACAAAGATGAATACATGACAAAGACTACATGTGACATCAAAGCCTGAGATATTTGTTACTTAGTCTTTTACAGAAAAAGTTTGTCAACACCTGGTTGGGAACTTTGCTGTGGCCTGAATTGTGCTCCCCCCAAAAATTCATGTGCTGAAGCCCTATCCCGTAGTGTTGCCGTATTTGGGGATGGGGCCTGTGGGAAGTACTTAGATTTAGATGAGGTCGTGAGGGTGGGATCCTCATGAGGAGACTGGTGTCCCTACAAGAAGAGAACCCCAGAGAGCTCTCCCCTCTCGTCCCTGCCTGGGAAAACTTGGTGCTCACATTTCTGTTGTTTAAGCCGCCAGTCTCCGCAGTCTCCATTTTATTTCGGCAGCCAGAGCAGACTTAAGACAAACATACTCTTCAGAGATCTGCCAAGAACCAACTCTACTCCTCAGCTCTTAAATTTTACCAAAATCTCCTCTCTTCACAAATGAAGGGGGTATTAAGAAGAGGAAGGAACACTTACCATAAAGCATGATAAGGGTATTTCTTTGAAATAACCAGAGTGGTGAGCAGTGGGTTCCAGAATGCTAAGAAGAATAGGGGTTCTACAATAGTGATTTTTCTCCATGGCACCATCTGTTTTTCTTTGAGTGTAATAAAAGTGACAGCTTTTCATGTACTGATACTCCCTGAGCCTTTTAAAGTCAAACATATGATGCTATTTGTGTGTAAAGGTTTTTCTCTTGCACCCATTTGTTTCTCCAGCTTGAATTTCTATGTAAACTCCCTTGGCTAAATTACACAAGCCGCCCACACCCAGTGCTGCCTCCCTCGCTGTGGAGCCGGACGGAAATCCGCCTCCTGCAGCCTGGAGGGTCCAGTACTCTGCTCACTGACTGCACCGGGCAGAGGAAGGTTTCCAAACAGGCAGAGCTGCCCCATACCCACTCCATGATGGTGAAATGCACCTTTGAAACAGGGCCTGGGGACACTTTTGGCAACCCTTTGTCCCTCTCTTTTCTTTTGTAAACCTTGATAATCCCCTTTTATTTCTTTCCTCCCCTCCCCCCCACTTTTGCCCCAAATGCCCCCTTTTCTCTTAAAAGGCAATAATATAATTTAAGGTAAACATGGCGGGGGGCGGGGGGCTGGCTGGCTCAGTTGGTAGATTGTGAAACTCTTGATTTCAGGGTCATGACTTTAAGACCCTGTTAGACATAGAGATTAAAGATTTTAAAATAAACATATTCTTTTAAACAACTTTATGGAGGTATAATTTACGCACCATCAAATTCACTCTTTTAGGTGTACAATTCAATGCTGTTTAGTAAATTTACCAAGTTGTGTAACCGTCACACACAAAAAAAACTGTAATCCAGTTTTAGAGCATTTCTGTCACTTCAGTGTGGTCCTCATGCCTTTTAAAGTTCATTCCCACTCCCAGCCCCTGGCAACCAGTAATCTTTCTCTTTCTAGAGTTGCCTTCTCTGGACGTTTGACATGAATGAAATCATTTGCAGTTGGCATCTCTCAGTTGGCATCTTTCAGTATCACGTTTTTGAAGTTCATGTGTGCTGTGGCATGTATCAGTATCTCTTTCCTTTGGTGTGGCCAAATAGTATTGCATTATATGGATTATGTTACTTTTTTTTTGTTTATCCATTTACCCGTTGCAGCACATTTGGTTGGTTTTTACTTTTCGGCTGTTCTGGGTAATGCTGTGTGACCATTTGTCAGCACATCTTTGTGCGGTCATGTTAAACCTTCTAGTCTTGATAATGAAATTCTTTGTTTCTAGTTCCTAATTCAAAAAGTAGCTGGGTTGAACTTTTTTTTTAAGATTTTATTTATCCATCTGAGAGAGAGAGAGAAAACTCACACGGAGAGCGGGGAAAGGGCGAAGGGAGAAACCCGCTTCCTGCTGAGCAGGAAGCTGGAGCAGGAAGCCCTGTGTGAGGGTTTAGCTCGGAGGAGGGGCGTGATCGCAGGACCCTGAGATCATGAGCTGAGCCAAACACTTAACTGTCTGAGCCACCTGGGTGCTCCTGGGTTGATTGAGCTTTTTATAATCTAGGCCTTAGCCCCTCCAAGGCTAAACTGGCTAGTTTTTCTTCATCTTTTTTTTTTTTTTTTTTAAAAAGCCTCATTGATCCTTTTTCTCTGAGTCACTGGCCCTTAATAGAAAGGAAGCTCCCCACTTGTTAGAAAAATGGTTCCGACTCTTGCTTTCAAAAAAATAAAAAGGAAAGAAAGAAAAAGCAAATAGAAGGTATCATTCAAGTTAAGGGGCACAGACCCCGCACTTGCCTTGTGTACAAACCTGTTTCAGGCCAAGAGAGCCAGCCAGCAGGAGCCCAGGAGCCCTGAAGACCTTACGGTCAGGGAGTGAAGCGCCAGGGAACTATGGCTGTGGTATACTGTCAGCAGGCAATAACAAAGGGAGGTCTTAAAGTTATTCTCTCTTCTCTCATCTTCTTTGATAAAGGAAAATTATTTTTAAGAAGTACTATTTAAAGGCTCTACCCATTTTTTTTTCCAACCAAAAAAATTTCCACTTATGCAAGGAAGTTCCTTTCAGCCAGAGTTTCGTGCCTTTCCCACGTACAAGTTATAAGCACACCCGTCTCCAAAGAGCAGCAGCTGAAAGCGCTCGGCAGCCACTGGCCAGGGCAGCCTTCTACCCTTCATAGCACTTTCTCCTGAGCAGTCTCACTTCGGCTGTGTCCAGGGTCTGAGAGCACACGGGTTCATGCAGTGGCCTATTTTGTTAGTCATCTGGTTTGTTGCCGGGTTCTTATTTCGGACCACATATTCTACTCCTGCTAAGTCGGACACATTAGTCTTGTGTCCGTATGCCTCTTGCACACAACATTCATTTACATATTTTGAAATATTTACCCTCTTGTCCATAGTAAGCTTGCTAGTTCAGGGGTTCTTATAACCTGCTTCAGTCCCTGGGTGGGATCTAATCCACTTGGAGTGGAATCATTGGGATGAGACTGTTAATGTGGCCAAATACTGGTAGGTTGCTTGGTCGGTCGGTCGGTCATCTGAACAACCACCTGCACGCTGTTGGCACGGATAAAGTTGTAGTTCACCAGAAACTCATCTCTAGGTGTCATAAGCTAGGTCTTCCCCATTCTTTACCAGAATCGTTTTGTTGTTGCTGAATCATATATAATTTGCAGTTAACCTTGTTAAATTTTATCTTCCTGGTTTTTTTATTGTGGTAAAACACAGATAACAAAATTTACCATTGTAGCCATTTTTAAGTGTATGGTTTAAGGGCAGTAAGTACATTCCCATGGTTGTACAATCATCACCACTCTCTGTCTCCAGAGCATTTTTCATCTTCCCAAAGCAAAAGTCTTTACCCATTAAACACTATTCCCTATTTCCTCCCACCCTCCACCCCCTGGCAACCTTCTGCTTCTGCTTCCTGTCTCCCTGAATTTGACTACTCTGGGTAATGTAGGAGTGATATTGTATAGTATTTATCCTTTTGTGACCAGCTTACTTCACTAAGCAGATTGTGTTCAGGGTTCATCCATGTTGTAGCATGTGTCAGAATTCCTTTACTTTTTAAGGCTAATACTCCTTTGCGCATATATATATATATATACACACACACACACATTTTGTTTACAGATTCATCTGATGATGTGCATTTGGTCTGTTTCCACCTTTAGGCTGTTGTGAATAACACTCCTGTGAACACAGGTGTACAAATATACATTTGAGTCTCATTGATCTTACTAGCTTCAACTCATTACATTCTGCCCCTGTTTTGTGTCATTGGGTAATTATCTGCAAATCAGATGAGCTTGATCTCCAACTGTTACCCAAGTCCCTTGTTTTTGTCGTCGTTGTTGTTGTTGTTTAAGGAGGCTCCACACCCAGTTTGGAACCCAGTGTGGGGCTTGAACTCATGACCCTGAGATTAAGACCTGAGCTGAAATCAAGAGTTGGACACTTAACTGACTGAGCTATCCAGCCGCCTCTTTCCAAGTCCCTTCTTAATAACAGTGTTTTATTTCCTATTGATCTGAAGATACCATTTATAAAATGGCCATTTCCCCCATTCTGTCTTTTTAAAATTGTAACTTGGTCTTCACAGCTGGGCTCTGGAAGCAGCTGCTTTCACAAATTCAGCCTGAGTCTGAGCTTTTATAGTTCTTTTGGTTCAAGTCTAACTTGGGTGTCAGGGGAAATGAGTCCGATTAGGCTGGATCAAAGTGCGAGGTTTGAGGGGGGTTTGTTACTTGTCCTTCTGCAGGCCGCTTAAGACTACACAGAAACTAATATCAGGTATCAAAAGCAGGAACTTAGTCTTGGGGTGCGAATTGAATTTGTTTGTTCCACAAACATTTATTGAGCTCCTACTTGTAAAAAACACAAAGTGCTTTTGGGAATCAGAAGATGAATAAAACACACTCCCTGCTTTCAAGGTGATTAGAATGCAAAATATTGGAAGAACTTTCTATTGCAACCCAGAGATCTGTAAGCAAGGCTTCATCCCATAACTGTAAAACACACCTCCTTAAGATAAAGAGGATTATAAAATACATCAAAAAGCAAAATGTGCTCTGAAATTATGTTTTGATATAGATGGATTTTAAGCAAGGATTTGGGGACAGACTGAAAAATGAAACATAAAAGCTTCAGAGGTGTTTAGGTTTTACTTTGGCTAATATGAGAGCACCAGGAAAGCAAAAAGTACTCTTGCTCTTGACAATGTAAAATTCTTATTATTTTTAGGGATTAGTAACTATGCATTTATGAAATTCTTTGTCAGAGCAATTTAGTTAATAGGTATGTAAATGACTAGTTATTTTATTGTGTAGGTGGATCGCTCCATGTACACTTTCTGAGGAAGAATGTAAGTGTTAAAAACTATTCACGTTGCAAATGCAAAGAAGAAAAGTTAAAGTTAGAATGCTGTATCTTTGTTGTATTAGGCATTAGGAATGAGACAGATCCATCTTGTCAATCTGTTCGGTTCACTCAGTAGAATTTCTCAGTCACATCCGGCTCTCTAACTGCCTGTTTCAGATACAAGAAAACATGAGTGAATTGGTTGCAAGGTAGTTTCTTGTTACTGGTCTTCAAGCCTGGACCCAGGATCATTATAAACCTGGTTGGGGGACTGGTGGAGGCACTGAAAGCATATGCCAGGGCAGCCGAGGTACATTTCCATGTGAGATTTGCAGTCCAAGGCATCTAATGAGAATGGCCCCAAAAAACCACCGGGGGCGGGGGGGTGCTGTTTTAAAGTTCATTGCATTTTCAACATTAAAGTGATTCAGAGGAATTTGGAAAGTCCAGAGCCCTTCTGGCTTTAGCCACCTCTGGTGATCAGCATGGAAGATTCTATAATTTTTAGACTGCCTTTCAGGTGGTCTCTGGCTCTTTGCTCACTTGGAATTCGTCCTGCCTAGTGAATGAGCCTTGTCTTCAGTTGCGTTTCAATCACTACATTCCCCTTCTTTGAAATTTCCTTAGATTCTTAGTTGTCATGCAAATCAAATTAAAATTCTTCTTAATAGACTCCCAGCTTCCTACCAATTTGCCCTTCTACCTTCTTTAACTAGTCTTGGCTCCCACTAACATCAGTCCACATTCTCCACAGGAGGCCCAGAGACAAAACTCACACTCATCTGTGTTTTTTCCTGTGGCCTATAGCTCATGGAATTCCTGTTTCTTCCTCTCTGACTCGTGAGTAAGCTGAGTTCTTCTCACTTGCCCCTAATCACGTGGCTCTACACGATTGCTGTCATAGGCACGTGTTCCTGGCAAGCTCCCCCTGGCCTGTGGCCACAGGTGATCAGACCAGGGCTGTGTCCACTTGCTCAACTGCTCGGCTCTGCAAGGGAGCAGGGGGCTGGCGCTGCACTGGGAGTGCTTCTTTCTTAAAATGTTTTATGTGTTTGCTTTTGCTTTTGTTTTCCTTCTCCTTCAGGTGCAGAGTGAAGACAGTGTCCTTCTGTATGTTATTGCCTGGACAATGACAGAAATTATCCGTTACTCCTTTTATACTTTCAGTCTATTAAACCATCTGCCTTACCTCATCAAATGGGCCAGGTAAAGTACATGGGATGAAGAATAACTTTTGAAATGACCCATCACTGTATTTGTCCTTTATTGCTAAATATTGCCCTCCAAGCTCCTAAAAATAAAGTTGTATGATGTCAAATACATACATACATACATACATATGTATATATATACTTTTTTTTTTTTTAATTGTATGAGATAAGAGTTGGGATTGGTGATATGAGACTGGTCTGTGAATTTCATCAGGATAAGGGATGCTACTTAACTTTGATTAATAGAAACACTGTTTTAAGTTTGATATCCTTGTTATTTTTATTGGATCAATTATTTTCATTTAAATTATTCAGTAGAGATTTGATATAACATTCCTTTTTTGTTCATAGCAAATTTTATTGAGGAGCTCCTGCCATTGTGTTTTTTGGACCAAGTCCAATTCTCCTAATCTCAGTTTTGCCAACAAGCTATGACTCTTAATTTTTAATTAATAACCAATGTTACATGCACTTTTATCTTGTTAGCAATTTTATTTGGCTTTGATAATTTTTACCAGTAATATTCGTTATTAATTGGGAAAAAGACTGACAGTTCATCTCTTTATCTGAGCTAATTCATGAAATAGTTGTGAGCAGTTTTCTGAGTTGGTGTGGACTATAGGGATAGTGACAAAGCAAAAGGATCAGAATTGTCCTTAGGCCCCAAATGTCTCATTTCCTAGAAGGAAAATGGTGGTTCCTAGACAACTTAGGAGTTTGATGATTTAGTTAGAGACATAAACCAATTGCTTCCAACATTTCAAGTGTGTAAACTCCTTTTTTTTTCTTTTCCTAGTGCATAGTTTTATTAGGAAAAGGAAGAATGGGAAGAGATGGCAGTTAGTAACTCACCAACCTGGGCAGGCATTGTGGGAGCTGTCTGCTCTGTTACAGGGAGAGTTTGCTGGCCAATCCCTGATCTTAACAGTGGAGAATGATTCTTTTTCCATGGTTGTCCACAGCCTATGGAAGACCCTTCCTCTTTAGCATAGTTGAAGTTGGCAGCGGGGAACACAGCAAACATGGCTTCCGCTTTTTGTCACTGATTTCTCAGCGCAACTTCTATGCCTAGAAATTTGCTCACTGTCAGCCACAAATAGCCAGAGCCCCTTTAAAATTTGAGCTGATGGTTTCTTCAGCAGTACTTACACCCCAGAATGATAGTTAGTTCCATAGGATGAACTCTTCTCTGCATTCTTTTTAAAACATAGAGAACTCCTTTTTGAAGTGAAAAAAAAAAAAAAATGATTTGGATTCTTCTATGTGATAGTTATTGTAAGGGTTTTTATTATTGAAAAATTACATAATGACCAAAACCTATTGTGAATTTTTTTTTAAAGATTTTATTTATTTATTTGATAGAGAGAAATCACAAGTAGACGGAGAGGCAGACAGAGAGAGATAGGGGAAGCAGGCTCCCTGCTGAGCAGAGAGCCCGATGCGGGACTCGACCCCAGGACCCTGAGATCATGACCCGAGCCGAAGGCAGCGGCTTAACCCACTGAGCCACCCAGGTGCCCCCTATTGTGAATTTTTTAAGGTTTTTAAAATTGGCATGTATTTCCTTTTTTACAATGATATGTATAGACATTTGACTAATGGTAGCTGTAGAAGCACACTCGCTGTGCTCTCCTTCTCAGTCCACAGACCAGACGTGGTGTGCTTTGTAGGGGTTCGTGGACACATGCTTTAACACCTCCCCCACCAACTCCCTGCAAACCCCCCACCCCCACTCCCACCCCTGCCACAGGGCAGGGCCCTTCTATAAACCATGACTCGGTGCCCCTCCTTTACCAATGAATGGCATCTTCTTTATTATCTTAGGGAGTTGTATTGGATGTTGTTTATTTAGTTGGACCAAATTTTGAGGCTGACCAAAGACATTTATTTTATTTTAGAACATTCAGAGACATACCTGCTATAGGCCCTTTTCAAAAACTGGCTTATAAAACCTGAATTTAAACCATGGGTAAACAGGGGCATCTGGCTGGCTCAGTCGGTAGAGCATAGGTCATGAGTTCAAGCCCCATGACATGGAACATGCTTTAAAAAAAAGAAAGAAACAAACAAACAGTGGTTAAACAGTAAAATGTAGCAACAGTAGCTTCCTGAAAGACCAGTACTGATCAGAGAGGTGTGAATGCATCTTTCTACTAATGCTGGCTTCGAGCCTCAGTCATGAATATTTTGTTTTGTTTTAGGTACACACTTTTCATTGTGCTGTACCCAATGGGAGTGTCGGGAGAACTGCTCACAATATATGCCGCTTTGCCCTTTGTCCGACAGGCTGGCCTGTACTCCATCAGTCTACCTAACAAATATAATTTTTCCTTTGACTATTATGCATTCCTAATTCTGATAATGATCTCCTACATTCCAAGTAAGTAAACAGTTACGCATATATTTATTTATGTTTTTTAAAATTGGCGCTACAGTAATTAGAGCCTAATGTCTTTGAATGTTTTTATACCATATCCAAGTGTATATAAATCTAATTTATTAGGAACGCTTTGGTTTTTATTGAATACTGTCAGAGGGAATTTTCTCTAGTAGTAATTGAATAAAGATGAACCCTTCTCAGTACAGCAATGCAGCCCTTCTGCATGTGTGGGTTTGAAAACTGAACACCAGGAAAGGTGAACTATCTACTGGGGGAATGTACTGAGTGACAAACAAAAAAGGCCTTGACTTTTTCTGTCTCTGGAGAACTACTTCTTAGGGTATTTGGAAAACATTGTAAAGAGATTTTTGCATTTTCATTATATCATAATAGATACTTCATTTTTAAGTAATCAGCAGCTAATTAGGAAGAAAGAATAAAAACAGGGTTTTTTTTTTCTATATTTCTTATTTTCTTGTTTGGAAGTAAGCACTAACATCATCTGACCAGGACATATGTTTTCTTCAGAACAGTTTCCAGTTATTTTAATAGTACTGCTAAAAGTTTAAATATGGATAATCAAAAGTGCCTATCAGTATACTCGGTACCAAGGAGAAATGGCCGTGTCTGAGGCTTCTGTGAAGTGAGTCCTATTTGCTGAGGAAGAGCTGTTTAGTCCTTTTCTCGAATTCAGATATTAACTTAAAATCCTAGGATTGATTTTCATGTAAACAAAGGATTTTGTTTTACCCAAGGACGTATGAAGTTAGGGTTTCTTCTCATTTAGCTATTTCTGTAGCCATTGTGACTATGATTCTTATTTTAGTCTCTAAGATGCTATATTCTTCCATAAACCTCAGGTTAAATTCAGACAGGAAGGTTGGATTTTTCTTCAGCCCACAGCATGAGCTGAATGAATCATCCTAACAATCGTAAGCAACATGTTTGTATCCCTCTGTGGAAAATTGCATTTCATGCATTGTGAGAAAAAAACTACATCCAGATTTCATGTGAGCATTTATCTTGGAGAAATTCTTGGACAGCAGTTCTGCTTAATGGTTCATTTTCCACTCTTTATTAATTATCAAGTTCTCCTCTTTGGTGTTGGAACCATGGTGGCCAAAGTCATTTTCTCTTCAAATTGAAGAAGGTAGTTGATTTTCACAGAAAACATAAATAGGGAAGAGTCTAAAAATTTTATAAAGATTAGCTTCCACTTGTTCATCTTTTTAGTTTTGTTCCCTTAGAGTTTCACTTTCTAGTCTCTAGAGCAACAGTTCCTACTTGGAGTTTTGCCAAACCCAGAGTGACACGTATTATCCCAGTGGGCACCACAGGATTTATTAAAAGTCAGCATAAGGGGGTGCCTGGGTGGCTCAGTCGGTTAAGTATCTTGACTTCACCTCAAGGTCATGATCCCTGGCTCCTGGGATCGAATCCCACGGTGGGCTTCACACTCAGCGGGAAGCCTGTTTCTCTCTCTCCCCCTGCCCCCTCAAATAAAATCTTCTATAAAATAAAATAAAATCAGCATAAGATTTGAATGAATAAGAGATGCCAGATTGAGTAACTGGAAAAGGAGCAGGGAGGGTGTGATGAAATCAAACAAGAGCAGGATGCTGCCACGTTGACAGAAATCTGGGGCCCCTACCTCAGAGTTGCTCTAAGATCTTGGTGTGCCAAAGGAGGGTCCTGGAGCAGCTCTCTCAGTCTCTCTGTACTTCCTAGGTTTTTTGTTCTCTGGTGGCTCGCCAGTGCCCAGGCTGTTGTTGCCTCTGCCTTCCTGACCCCTTGATCTAGTTAAGGGGCCTGGTCAAGCACAACAGCCCTCCCTAGTGACAGGATTCCTGAAGAAAAATAAATCCCATTGTCTGGGATTTTCCTTCTGGGCATTCAGATGGAGGAAGGAAAGAAAACTCAGAGTAGGCGGGGCTCTCAACCAAAGTTGGCTTTCTTTACCTTGGTTCCTTCCCGTTCTTTGGTTCCCAGACTCCTTTTGGTAAGAACTTGGCTTAGTTAAAGTCTATATTATTTCTTTCTTAAGGTAGTTTAACTCCTGAGTCCAAGAAAAAAGGTTGATTTCAAGTAAAAATGAACAGATTTTCTCCCAATCCCTGACCCGCACCCAGGCTCAGGATGACCGCTGGGACCATATCTTCTGCTACAAATCGTTTGTGTCTGCTGGCACTCATTATGCCTTCGGCCTGAGCCAGTTGCCCTGCCTGTTTTTAGTTGCTTTGGTTGTTCATATTGAGACCAATTTATACAGTTCATTACAGCCAGCAGCATATTTCCAGCTTTCCAAAACTTTGTATTTGTAAGAAGAAAATGCAGAGTTAAGAGGGGTTGCTTTTGACATCCAGCTTTCTTTACCATATTTGCTTTTCTTTTTACAACTTAAGTTTCTTTTAGTCTTCTATAATGTGAAGTTGGTGATATACTTGTATTATACGAAGTAACACCCTTTCTTTACAGTCCTGACCAGTTGTTGCACTGTTGCACATGTGGCCCAGACTGTGGCCCATGAGCCATGGCCCCGGGAGTTCTCTCATATCAGGGTGCTTTGGGATCCCTGCAAGGCGCTCCTTTCCCACTTTGCTGCAGCTGCAGTGTGTACAGTACCTATAGGACTCGGTAGACCTCTAAGTCCTGTCTACATTTCCTGCCCCCCCCAAACTGGTAAAGGTTGGCTTTTACCACCCAACAGGAGTGGGAATTTTAAAAATAAGTAAATAAAAGCTGAGAAATGAGAAACAGTGGTGGAGGGTGAGGACACTGGGAAGCTGGGCGCTGTCCAGGTTGTCAGTAACCATAACCACACCTCAGATTTTTAGAGAGACCAAGAAAAAACTTGCCCAAGGCAGAGCATTTCCATTTGCTCTCAGCCTCTAAGTTTTCCTCTCCCTAGAGGAAACCCTTTCCCCACCGCAACACTTGCATGCACAGTGACCGTCTCTATTCCATGTGTCCTGGACTAGGAAAGCAGAAGGTAGAATTCAGAATAGCCTGTTGTCAGGTTGAGATTGTCTTGGGGGTTTTCTTCATTATCATCTATGGTTAAAAAGAATAGCCGTGCATTTGGAATTGTTTCAGCCATTACAGTTGAGTCCAGTCTAAATATGTGGATAATTTGGGGCACCTGAGTGGCTCAGTCGTTAAACAACTGCCTTCAGCTCAGGTCAAGATCCCAGGGTTCTGGGATAGAGCCCTGTGTCGGGACTTCCTGCTCTGTAGGAAACCTACCTCTCCCGCTCCCACTCCCCCTGCTTGTGTTTCCTCCCTCGCTGTCTCTGTTAAATAAATAAATAAAATCTTTAAAAAAAAAAAAAAGTGGGTAATTCAGATGGAGATAGTGTCACCCAAGTTCTGGTCACCAAGAAGTCATTAGTAGAACTGTAGAGAGAGAACCTCTGGCCCAACTGCCCCCATTCTCCTGGCCTCCCAAACACACATTCCTTTGCTTGGGCACTGAGAAACCTCTGAAACTGTAAAGAATTGAAAGGGCCAGGACACCTGGGTGGCTCAGTGGGTTAAAGCCTCTGCCTTCGGCTCAGGTCATGATCTCAGGGTCCTGGAATCGAGCCCTGCATCGGGCTCTCTGCTCAGTGGGGAGCCTGCTTCCCCTCCTCTCTCTCTGTCTGCCTCTCTGCCTACTTGTGATCTCTCTCTGTCAAATAAATAAAAATAAAATCTTGGGGGGGCCATATCTGCCCTCCATTTCTGACCTCTGACTAACCAGCAGGCCCATGCCTATGGGGATGAGGATACTCCACCATCTTGCTTTAACTGCCAAAAGGTCTGGTGAATGTTTTCTAGGTCATCCTTCCTCAGACCCTCTGAACTAGCAGGCAAACTTTAGCCACCCTTGCAACCGGTGGAAAAGTCCTTAGTGTATTTGGCCACAAATTTTCCCTTTAGTAAAGAATATCTACAGAAATATGACTGGCCCCATATTTTTAAATGATTGCAATTAGCATTCCTTATGGTTTAATTATATCTTTACTTCCAGTTTTTAGATTATAGAGCTTGTCAAATTTTCTGGCTTTCGTACCAGAATAGTTCTCTCCCCTGTTGAATTATATGCACAAGCTGGGTCTTTTCTCTGAATAACTTCCTGCCTACAGATAGCGAGTGGAGTGGATGGATGGCAGCCCTGTTCAGCGTCAGAGCCTCCCCTGCAGTTTATCAGATCTGTGTGTGCACGCCTACTGATGTCTTGGAGGACTTGGGGAAGATCATTGGAAATTTGGCCAACTTGGAACCCATTGAAAAAGGAAGAAACTGTTGGGGTGTCTGGGGGGCTCAGTCAGTTAGGCATCCAACTTCTGATTTCAGCTTAGTTCTTGATCTCAGGGTCATGGGTTTGGGTTTTTAAAAAAAAAAAAAAAAAAAAGGAAGAAACTGTCAGGGGAATAGTAGAAATTACCTCCCCAGAAATACAGGTTACTTTCTACAAAATGGATATTGGAGCTGTGGAGAAGAGAAGGCAGAATAGTACACATTTAAGACCATCTCACTGGGGTTTTTTCCATGGGTGTTGAACCGCCAGTTCACAGTAACCTTGTGAAGGCCAGGTAGCTTCAGCTGGCATTTCCCAGCAGGAATCCTGTAGGCATTTGGGGTAGGACAGTTCTTAGTTGTGGGAGACTGTCACCCTCCGCAGATTTTGGCATTCCTGCTTCCTGTGCTAAATGCCAGTAACCTCCCTCCTCCAAATCTCCCCTCTCCCTAGCTTCCAAATCCTCCTAGGGAGGTAGTACCACCCCGTTTCTTTGGGAACCAGTACTTTTTAAAGTAACTTATGAAATGACCAAGAACAGGGGCATCTGGATGGCTCAGTCAGTTAAGCGTCTGACTCTTGGTTTTCGTCTCAGGTCCTGAGCTCGGGGTCAAGAAATGGAGTGACACTCAGGACCCATGCTGAAAGTAGAGCCTGCTTCACTTTCTTTCTCCCTCTCTGTTCCCCTTCTCCCCCACTTGCTTGTGCCCACACTTGCTTTTTCTCTCTCTAAGATAAATAAAATCTTTAAGGATGGAAAAAAAGAAATGTTCAAGAACAGGACCTCTAGTGCCTAAGATATTAGCTTACTTTTCATAAGGACTTTCTCCATCCAAACTTGGCTTCTTCATGTTCAGTTAACATGTTATGGCCCTCTAACCCCTCCTCAGTCTTCCCACTCAAAGAGCAACCTTTCTCGGGAGTGCTTTCGGGAGAATCCCCTCAGGTGACAGAAGGGACTGGGGTTCTTAGGAGTGTCAAGAACCCAGAGCCTGGTCCTGATTGTCAGGAATTTGCTGGGAAACCTCGGGCAAGTTACCTTTCCTCTCTGGGGTTTAAATTCCTCCTCTGTAAACAGGAATAGTAAATCTGTCACTAGAATTCACCTACTGGTAAAATCAGAATAAATGTGAAGATACTGTGAGAGAGGGTGGAGTGTTATTGGACAACTCTGTGGCATCTCATTGGATAATGAGAGTGATGGTACTGTGGGTCAGTCCAGTCAGGACCACCCTTCCCCTTCAGCTAAAGCAGCGAAAGGTAAGTCCCTGTGCATTTTTCCTCCCCTTACCCAAGCCCACCGAATTCCCTTCTTTGGTTGCTGGATGAGAAAGTAGAGTCAAAGAAGACCCCAAGTCCATGTGCTTTAAACAGAGCACACAGTTTCAAGTGACCTGTCTCCTTAAACAGTTCTTTCTTTTCTTTCAGTTTTTCCCCAGTTATACTTCCACATGATACATCAGAGAAGAAAGGTCCTTTCTCATACTGAAGAACACAAGAAATTTGACTAGCTCCTGCTTCCTGCGTACCCCCCAAAAACAAACTTTTCAATGACAAAAAATGCTGCAGACTTTTTGAGTTCCCAATACGTTTCATAGAAAATAAGTAAGAACTATTTTTAAAAATACTAAAAAAATAAAACCCAAAATCCAGTGTCACACAGGCCTGGGATTTTATTTAAAACAACAGCGACAGCAACAACAACCACAACAACTCTCACGTAAAACATCCTGACCAGTCCATTCCAGCATGCTCTTTGAACCAGACATTCCCAGTATTTCTGAAGGCGCTGGAAGGGGATCTGGCCATTTTAGAGCTGCCTGTTTCCTCCATGTATGTGATTAGTAAAGATCTGTAACACTAACTCCCTGAGAGTTACAGTCGGAGTAAGGAAGTTGTACCCACCAAATGCCCACCTCACAGTAAAGTTCCGTTCCTGTCTGCAGTGTGTTTCGTATTCCCTTTCCAAAGTGCTTGACTGCATGCTGGAAACCGTATTTTTGAAGCGGCAAACTTTGTTCTCTGGAATGTTATGAAGTTCTGGCTGGGACCTATCCCCTCCTGCCTAGTGAATGAATTATACCACGTATATGTCTGTGAAGCTTTGGGGTAGTACCTGTAAACGGAAAACAACTAGAACACTTTTGTTTTCAGTTGAGTCATTACTGCCTGCCACTGAGGAACGTGCTTGAATTTATTAAGTATGCGTACTTCGTAGAGAACCTATCTTATATCTAGGGCTCAGTCTCGATCATATTTTAACCCAGTGACAGTTCTCAGAAAGGGAAGGCTCACTTGCTGGTAAATGACAAGTACCTTTTACTGTGTCCTTCTCAGAATGCCTCTGAGTAATGTATTTACCCAAAGCTCTTCTTCCTTAGGGACCCGAAGCCAGGCAAGTCACATAAGGGGTAGAGTGTCTGTAATTGAAAGCACATGGAAGGTGTTACTTTAGAAATACAGACCTGAAGAACATTTAGGAATAGGTTTCTACACCCTTATTACTTTATTTTTAGATTTCATTCAACTCTTCTGTTACGATACTTTGCCTAATTATGGTCCTGTGTAATTCCCACCAAACTGTAAGTCCGGAGCGGTGAAGTGTTCCAGTCAGGCAGACATGAGCTAAAAGCAGTATCATCTCCATGTGTAGGAGCTAAGAAATACTTGAGTCATGTGGACCTCGTCTAATTACTGTCATGTTTTCATACCATTGCATTTGCTCAATTGCTCAACTGTGCATTTAAGGCTCTTCAAGAGAGAGCTGATGAAAATGTAAAGCCCAAGTTCAGATGTGCATTAAATTTTAAACACAGAATGTTCTTTGTGGATTCTTTTCTCCCTTTTTCATAAGCCGTTGATCTTCAAATTTTTAAAAACCTAGCTTACTAGCTTACTGAGTAGTTATTTAAAATATAATTGCTAATATCTGAAGAGTGTCATAATGGAAAACTCATTTTTTCAATGTTATTTTCAAGCCTGATAATTAAAAGGAAGATGAGAAGAAAGTATGGAGCCTAAAATTTAATGCAGGCAGATGTGTAATAAAATTATTTCTGAATTGAACATTAAAATTCTGCTTCTTTAAGTCAGCACTCTTAACTTGGGCATGGGGAGATTAGGATCTGTTCATGTACTGCATAAACTAAATATAGAGAAAAGATTATTTTTCATGTTTTTTTCTTTTTCTCTTTCCAGAATGTATTTCTACTGTAAAATAGAAACAATTTGAGTTATATTAATCTTATTGCTTAGTTTGGATAAGATTTTTCTCAGTCATTTCTGGAATAGTTATAGAAGATGGGATGACAAATGTAGCTTTTCCGGGATCATTGGATTGGGGGTTGTATTTGGGCCTCTGTGCTATAAATTGTCACTATTTATGAAGAACAGTGTCGCAGACAGTGGTGTTGCATCAAATTGAACTTGGGCAGCGAGAGCACAGCAAGCAACTCCCTCCTCATGAAGGGTCTCCACCCCTCTGTGTATTTTTGTCCGGCGACATTTAAAATGCTCATGGCAGATAAGTAAGGCATGCACACGGCCGTGTCCTTCATCCACCTCTCTCAGTAACTGGCCGCTTTATCCCTGCCCTGAATTGATTTCTCCTTTGACGTGGTGGTGTTCTTTTACGAACGGAGAACATCTAACCCCACCAACTGTCACATCTTATAAAGTGTGAATGGGGAAGGCGGTGTCTGGTGGGTGTTTTGTCAGACTTGCTGTTTTCATTTCAAGACACGGTCAAAGACGTCCTTGGCCCCACCGCCCACCTTGGTGGGTGTTTCAGATCCCCCCACTTCGGGGACTGCCTTCCAGCAGAGAATTCTTTGAGTTACACAGTCGTGCTTTGTAGACACAAGCCACCAATCTGCATCTCGCTGCGTTCTGTTTGCTCAGGTTGGGATCACTCATTTAACACGTACTCACCATTATCAGAGGCACTGTGGAGAGTTGGTCATGGAGTAAAGCACTGTCCTTCCAGATAAAGTCTGTTCCTTTGGAGCGAACTATCCACAGGAAGGGTTTAGAAGAGGTAGAGATAAAGAGGCCTATGAAGATGGTGCCCTTGTTTCTACTGGTTTGTTTGGATTATTTGTTTATAACAAATGATTGGCACTGATGTGGTACAACCTGCAAATTATTTTCAGTTCTGAGTTTCTAGATAAAACATCAAAACCAGTACATACTGCTCCTTTGAAATTTGGGTAAGAAATTATACAACCATATATATAGTCCATTTTTGTATTTTTTCTATGTTGTGAAAACCAAAATTGTAATTTTATAAGTCTTTGATTCACTAAAATTATATAATTTAAATGTATTTTTTGTATATTTAGAAATAAGGAGTTCAAAGACTATGCCTAACTTTCTATGCATGCATTTGGAAGCTGTTTTTACCTGATAATGTTAAAGTAGTAATAAGTTGTATTCATAAAATACTGATCTGTGTTGCATTTCAAAATAAACTGTGTGCTCTGCCTGGATTTGAAATACTAACCAGTAAGCAGGTCTAGTGATTTTTCACATTAAGTTGGCCTGAATGTGGTATTGGAATATGGGAGAGTTTCAGTTTTGTCATGGATTCCAGTTCTTTCTTTGATAGGTTAAAATTTATCTCTGCTATTTATAATGTACTTACACAGGAGATATAGACAGAATATATTAAGAGGTTTCCAAAAAGTCATTCTTCCTGCCAGTCAGTCTTCAAGCTTACCAAGCCCCTCTCAGCCTGGCCACAGAGGGGACAAGTGGGATTACTCATGGAAGGCACGAGAAAGTCTAAGAAAATCAGTAAACGATTGAGGTCCTTCTCAACAATGTTTTGGGTTGTTGTTTTTTTACAATTTCTTTTAATCTAACTTTTCTAATATAAGTTAAGAAGGAAAATACCATTGCTTGGCAATGTTCATCTCATATTGAAACAAGATGTAGTCAAATACCTCCTGAAAATACCTCCAAATATAAAGCAATTCTAGGAACTGCTTTACTCGCTCTCAAGTTCACAGTAGGCAGTGGTGGAAGGGAGACGGACAGGATACAGCCCACCCAGCCACTTCCGTCCTACGAGGTCTAGACCCCAGATCTCTTCACTTCAAAATGAAAGCACCGATGGGTCCGTGGTGTGGGCATTGTCTAGCGGGTGATCCCTGAGTGATCTTTCTCATGTGCGGCCAGCAGTTAACACGCTTACTGTCAGGTTGGCTGAGGCTTTCTCAGAGCTAACCATCTCTGTTGTCCAAGGCTGTGATCCTCATTCCAAAGGGAGCTTTCTACCTGCTGTCTGATCGCGGCTTAGACATTACCAGCACAGTAATCGTAGAAGCACTCCTCTCATACAGTCTGGTCTGTTTCAGAGCTAAGCAGTTCATTTATGAAAAGAATCATTTCAACTAAAGCTGAGGAACAGATGGTAGAGTTAATAGTAGAGGCTCCCCAGAAAATACAACCTCTACAATTTCAGGGTGGTAGTGGGAAACCAGTGCTTTCTAATTTGTCATTGTCATATTTTGTGGCAATTATGTGTACTATGTTAATAAGCTCTAGCCTGAGGAATTACCATTGGTATAATTAAGAGACCTACTGTTAGACACAATGTTCCAAAAATACCGCTGTGTTGTTCCGTTTCCTTTAACAAGAATGAAAACTAGCTTTGCAATTCTTCATATTATTTAAAAAAAAAAAAAATCCCAGTCTTAGAAATGGACTGGCTCATTGTCATACAGTTTAGTGGTGAAGAAACTGTTCTAAGCAACTCCTACCAAAAATAGCCATACCTATGAACATTCCCCCTGCCTGCAACTGAGAACCAGAGTTACAAGAGAGCTGCATGGGTCTTTGACCAACACTTCCTTTTAAATTTGAGCGACTATTTAGTCTTTTTTGTTTTCAAATTTAGAAAGCTACTCCTTAGTGTTACTGGCACAGGTCTCATTACCAAAAGTCATCTTTTTTTCCCCCAGAAACGGTAGTTCACCCTAAGAAGTCCCATTTGATGAGTAAAAATAAAATGAGAAAGGCTGTGTATCTAAGCACCTAGTATCCATTTCGTAAATCTCTTTATGTATTAAAGTTGTGTTTTCTGTTCACTAGTTCCAGAGCGTAGACTTACTAGCACAGTCGCACTTCCACATCTATCTTTGACCTTCGTGGATGCAGTCCAGATGGCACTTACAGATAACGCCGTTGGCGCAAGGCCTCCCGTTTCTGCGTTGTTGTAGCGTCGCGCCCCCGCTAGAGGGCAGGACCTCACAAGCGATCGGGTCTTTGGAAGCCGGGCATTTGGAACCGGCTTCATCCCCAGGACCGCGAAGGGGTTGAAAGGCACAGGAATGGAAATTAGTCCCGGGTCTCTATTGTCCATATAAAGCAAAGGCAGTCAGACCTTAAGGCATATTCTGGAGGGGTCCAGGAAATAACAGGTTTTTTGGGCAAGGAAGGCTTGGATGTGTGTTTTGAAGCTCCATCTGTTTACTCTCCTCCCACTGCAGAACCCTCCCCAGCATGGACCCCGGAGGGCTTTCTGGAGCTGTTTACAAAGCAGGTGTTAGCGCTCCTGTTTAATGGAGAGCCTGCTTGTTAATCTTTGAAATGTTTGGGGAGGTCCGTTCCCACTCTTCTTCTGTCTCTGGATATTTTTGGAGGGTGGCCTGGGCCATGAGAAAATGTCAGGCCACCTTATAAGGCTGCGTCTGGCCCCGAGAATGCGTGTCTGCACCATGTCTGCACAGAGTACACTCTGTGGGTGTGAGTTAACTTGACTCTTGGACTGTGGGTTTTCTCACAGATGTAAAATGCTTCTATTCATGCCATGGATTATTTTCACTCTTTAATGGGCTTAAAGTCTTCCTCAAGAGAGAGCTATTTAAATGACACCAAGTTTGGACATACCCGCTAGATAACCCAGGGTACATGTAATCCTCAACAACCACCCGGGTTGATTGTGCTGGGTCCATACAGAGAGTCTGCTGCAGGTGGTTTCTTGAGCTGGTGTCATGTCACAGTGAAATACAGAGAATATTCGTTCTGAGTAATGATGGGAGGAGGACTGTGGAGGGGGGTGGATTCTGTGGTTGAAAAAGTTAAAAGAAAATTCAAGTTTCTCCTATGAAACTTTTCAGATCTCTTTGCATGTGAATGCAGTTTGTGAATCTCCAAGAGAGGGGAGTGTTAATGCAGGATTTTCCAAAGCTCCTTTCAACGTTTGTCCTTGAAACATCTTCAAAGCTAAGGCTCCTTGAACACCTTGCAAAATACTAATCTGAGGGCGCCCTGGTGGCTCAGTCAGTTAAGCATCTGCCTTCAGCTCAGGTCATGATCCTGGGGTCCTGGGATTGAGCCCCGAGCAGGGCCCCATGCTCAGCAGGGGGTTTGCTTCTCCCTCTCCCACTCCCCTTGCTCATGCTCATCTCTCTCTCTCAAATAATGTCTTAAAAAAAAAAAAAATACTAATCTCGGGGCACCTGGGTGGCTCAGTGGGGTTAAAGCCTCTGCCTTCGGCTCAGGCCCTGATCCCAGGGTCCTGGGATTGAGTCCCACATTAGGCTCTCTGCTCAGCAGGGAGCCTGCTTCCTCCTCTCTCTGCCTGCTTGTGATCTGTCTGTCAAATAAATAAATAAAAATCTTTTAAAAAATAAAATAAAGAATAAAAAATACTAATCTCTTGGTGGCAGCTTTCCGCATGGGAGAATATTAACCAATGGGGGGCAATAAGAGATGCAGGCTTAGCCAGGGATCTGGGGAGATTTTCCTTGTTTTTGTTGTTAATAATCGACCATCATCAAGTAGATAAATGAATTGATTAAGAACCCAGATGTCAGCAGCCCTGGACGGAGTCTGCCGTTTGCTGCTTTCTAGTGTCTGCCGGTGGCTGTGAACTCATGTGTGGGAGAAGACCTGGCTGGGACCGCCAGACCTGAGAAGACCAGGGCCTCAGGGGCTGAACCCCCTGGCTGGGAGCAGTCCAACTGCCGCTCCTTCTGCGCCTACGCCCCAGTTTCTGAACACAGACTCAAGTGCCTGCTGTCAGAGCCTCTCACTCAAGCTCGTGTCCTCCTTGAGACTCCCAGTGTCAAGAGCCTGTCTTCCACGCTTCACCCACATTCCCAAGTGCTGCCAGGGGGGAGCTGCGCTGTCCTAGAGTGCCCTGTTACCTGACAAGGCCTTAGAGTTCCTTTTGTTCTGTGTTGTATCTTCCCCTGTTAGCTCCCCATGTAGACCCTCATGAGCCAGAGAAGCCAAGCCTTGCACTGCACAGAGGAAGCCAGGCTGTACGGGAAGACAGGCCTGGGACTAGCCCTCAGCGCCCCCCTCTCCCCACACACATACACAGATACATGCATGCACGCTGGGGCACTTCCGGGGCTGTGCCCTGCTCTTTTCTGCCCATACCCCTCCCATGGCTTGGCTGAAGCTTCTAGCTCTCTTACTCAGCCCCGGGTCTCTCTCCCTGCTCCCTGAGCCCCCCCACCATGACTCTTCTACCTTCCCTAGCAGCCCCCTCATGCCAGACTCCATCGTGCTCACCATCATCACGAGCCTCCATGCCCTCCTGCCCTCCCACTGCACCCTCGTGGCAAAACCCCAAGCTGAGATCAGCCCAGCTGCTACTCTTCCCTGTGCCTCTCCTGCCTGAGACTGCCTGCTTGGCACACTGGCCAAGATTCCCTTTAAACTCCATCTTCCTTAAAACTCTGACTCACTCTTAGCCCAGGAAAGCACCCCCAATGTCACAGAGAAAACAGCCATCAGACAGCAACTCCTGCAACTCTCTTTGCCAAATGTATAAACTTGCCTAGATAAGACTTTTCTCATCTTACCGTTAGAATGAAAGGGATGACCCTCTAACCAAAGCTAACCCCTCGCCTGTGCTCTGGGTGTTTCCAACTTCCTCGCCACCCCCCTCAGGGACATGACTCTAGCCCTCTCTGTGTTTCCTCTTTGCCAGAAATTCCCATCAACTGCCTCCCCATCTTGACCCCCGTGCACTCCACTGCTACCCCCCTCTCTCCTCCTGTTCCTTGGAAGGGTTGGCTGCAAACATTTCTCTATTTCTCACCTCCCATTCTCTTCCTTTCTCACTATTGCCTGGTGCTTCCTACCATGCCAGTGGAGCAGCTCTGTTCATGGTCACTCATGACCTTGTTATGAAACCCAATGCACACTTTCTAGTCCTTGTCTTTTCTTTAAAATTGGGGTGCCATCGTGCTGGTGTTAGAAATGATGGTATGGTTTTGGAGAAGACTGGGGGTCCAGGAGTACCAAATCCTGGGCCTGAGCTCATTTCTCCCCCATGCATTCCTAATGAAGGTGTAGGCAAAAGAAACTGTGACAAAACAGCCAGCCAAAAATGTCATGGTTAACTGTGGCATGAGCCCCAGGGGAGCACTCTGGGAAGCTGGGCAAACCTCACAGAACACTCCTCCTTCCTAAACCAGCAAGAGTTGGTAAGTAGCTGGGACAGATGGAATTTATGAGGCCTGCTCAACTCACCTCCCAGCCTGCTCATCTCACTTTTCTCCACCCCAGACTTCCATCTCCTCCCTGGGACAGGCAGAGAAGCTGACCCAACCCCCCACCAGCGCCAGGAAAGAAACGCTCCAAGTTGCGGGCACTTGCCACCACACCCGGCAGCAGGCTGGCTCAGGCTGGTGGAGGTCGAGGCTGGGAAGCACAGCTTCCCACTTAGAGCTTGAGGAGCCAGAGGAAGGACCCAAACCCCCAGGACCCCATCAGTCCCCTAGGCCCACTGACTCATCCACTCTCAGTAGCCAGTGTAGCTTCCCCAGCGTTCGTTGGGGAGGAGCCAAAACGTGCAGGGACAGGGGTGGTAGGGAGAAGGCGTATGGACCTAGGAACCACTTCCAGGAAGCTACCATCATTCTTGAGACCATCTCTGCTCTGGACAGCCTCCTCTTCTGGTTTTCTCCCACACCTGTGAACAGCCTTGCTCTGTCCCTTCTGCTACTCCCTGCTCAGAGGTTCTCAAACTTGAGTGCATGAACAACCGCTCAGGGGGTTGATGAGATCAGATTTCTGGGCTCCTTCAGACCTATCAGCTCTGAATCACTGGAGACAGAGGGTAATGGTCCTCTGTCACACAAGTCCCAAGGGTGATGCACCACTTCATTTGCAGAAGATTGCCTGAAGGGGCTCCCGATCTGGAGGGTTCTACCCTAACTCCTCACTTCAGCCCAAGGCCCGCGGAGCAGATCTGGCCTGGAGCAGATCTGTCTGGCCCACGTTGGTTTTTTTTTTTTTTTTGTTTTGTTTTGTTTTTTAATTGAATCAGTTGTCAGCATCTTAAAATGGATAGATGGCATGTGAGCCATCTACATAAAATTAGAAAATTAGGCACCAGGAGTCCACATTCCCATACATTGGGCATCGCCAAGAAACAGAGAGGACTGCCCCATTGGTTGGAGCTCAGGCCCCAGTGCCCCCTGCCAGACACCAGTTCACCATCCCTGCCTCGCCCTGCCCCACCAGCATGTGAAGCAGGAGCTAGAGAGGAGGTGCCTGGCCGCCATGGTTTCTAGCTCCCTCTGACGTGAGTCTGCACCCATTTCAGGGCCCTCCTGGGCATCTTTACTCCGATAGCCCACAGGACCCTGAGCTCAACCTAGCCAAACAGAACTTATCAGCCTCTGCTCCCCCTGCCACCAGCCTCCTCCTCCTCCTACCTCCCAGTGGGCCCCACCTCTGTGAATGGCACCCCAAGCACCTGTGGCTCAAGCCAAGAACCCGAGAGTTGTCTTTCCTTTTCTGCCCCCTCACTGGCCTTCAGTTAATCGGCAATCAGTTGCTAAGTCCTCCTGATTCTGTCTCCTGAGGACCAGCCGAATCTATCAACTTCCCTTCTCCACCGCCTCGTGTCTTGTTCAAGCCACCAACCCCTCCTCTGGACGGAGGCCTCCTGTGTAGCTCTCCACTCCCACTCTCATCCTCCCCCAAGCCACTCTCCACACAGCAGCCAGAAGAGCCTCTTTAGAACACAAATATTACTATGGTATTCCCTGTTGAGTCCTTCAGGAACCGTCTGTCACTCCTGGTGTGAAGTCCGGACCCCTGAGCATGACCCAGAGACCTTCTAGGACTCATGTCTGCTGATGTGTCCAGCTTCTTCATGTCCCACATTCCTGGAGAGGCAACCAGGCCCTCAGGGCCCTTGGCTCTCACCTCGTGGCCTTTGTGCACCGAGTTCCCTGTGCCTGGCAGACCTTTTCCCTCTCTACATGACTGGTTCCTGCTGGTCCTCCAGGAAGTACCAGGCCCCAAGGTCCTGGCTCTGGGGCTCCTCCTGGCTGCTCCCACAGTGCCAGGGGGCCAGAAGAAAAATTCTAAATTAGAATTTCAGGGGCATCTGGGTGGCTCAGTCAGTTGAGTCTCCAGCTCTTGATTTCAGCTCAGGTCCTGATCTCAGGGTACTGGGATCAAGCCCCAAGTCTGGCTCTGCGCTCAGCAGGGAGTCTGCTTGGGGCTTTCTCTCTCTCTCTCTCTCTCCCTCTGCCCCTCCCCCGAACTTATGCCTGCACTTTCTCCCTCTAAATAAATCTTTAAAAAATAAAACAATAAATTAGAATTCCAGATAACAGTGAAACTCTTATTAGTGTAAGTATGTCTCAGGCGACTTTTTTTTTTTTTTTTTTTTTTTTTGCCAAATCACTGTCATGGGGCCCAGATGTACCCCTCACAGTCTTATTGCCACCTTCTCCCACCTTCTCAAGACTATAAGCTCCACCAGGATAGGGACTCCTCCCAAGCCCATGTACCACCATCCTCTCAGTCCTAGCCTTCCACTGGCATTTAGGACATCATCAGCAGGAACCTTACAAACAAATGTTTGTTTGTTTGTTTAATATTTTATTTATGTATTTGACAGAGATCACAAGTAGGCGGGGGGGGGGGGGGGGGGGGGGGGGGGGGGAGCAGGCTCCCTGCTGAGCAGAGAGCCGGATGCAGGGCTCGATTCCAGGACCCTGAGATCATGACCTGAGCCGAAGGCAGAGGCTTAGCCCACTGAGCCACCCAGGTGCCCACAAACAAAAAATTTTTTTAAGTAAGTGCTGCACCCAGTGTGGTCTTGAACTCAAGACCTGGAGATCAAAGGTCCCACGGTCCACTGACAGGCACCCCACTTACAAACAAGATACTAAGTAGGGCTGTTTCAGAGACTGTTAAGTTTTTGCGCTCCTCCTTGTTTGGGGCGAGAGAACGCAAGTGCACATGCGCGAGTGGAGGGAGGCGGGGCAGAGGGCCAGAGAATCCTACGCAGACTCCAGGCTGAGCTCTGAGTCCAACGCACCTCATGGGCCCTGAGATCACAACCTGAGCCAAAACCAAAAGCAGAACGCTTAACCAGCCGCATCCTCCGGGTCCCCACAGGTAGTTTAAATTCTCTGAAGAAACTTGGAAAGGCAATGTGTAGGCAGAGCTGGACCGGCTGCCCTGTCCGCAGGCATGACCTCTCTGAAGACCAACAGATGCAGGATTTGATCCTGAACCCACAGACCCCTGAAGTCCACAGTGCCGCCTCCCTAGTCCCTGGAACCCAGTGACATTGGTGGGGGGCAGGGCGTTCATCTAAGATGAATGTTATGTGGGGTCCCCAGACACCCAGACAGCTTCTCAAAGGGCGCAGGTGTCCCCTCAGCGCACCCTTGGACCGAGCTCTCTGAGCAGTCCAGTGGGCACACTGGGAAGCTGAGGTCTCAGGAGGGTTCCACCCCCTCAGTGTTGCAGTCAGAGCACTGTTGGTCTGCGCTCAGAACTTTTCCGGAGCCTCAGCCTCTTCCTCAGGCACTTCTCATTAGCAAAGCTGCTGACAGCTGAGAGTCTGGGAACAAGAAATTCCCACAGGCCGGATGGCTGCGGATCTGTAGCGGCCCAGGACCAGAGCCGCTCCCCGGTCTGGTCCAGTCCCGGCCAACACTGCGCCCACGTGTCATGGGCGTCTCTGACCACAGCCTCAAGCCTCCATTTCTTTGGTGGTCTCTGCGTCTTCTCCCCACCCTCAGGACTAATTAAGCCCCAATTCTTGCTGAAAGCTGGGATGCTGATCACAGCCTGCTGGCAGCTTCGGGCCACTCCTCTCCCCATGCAAAGTTAGAAGGAGGTGAGCAGCCCCACCTGCCCCATGGAAGACTCTCAAGCCCACCTCACGCACCTGCGAACTATGACTTCTCAGATCTGCATGGGACCTCAGACCAGCGCTGCAACCTTCAGCCTCCGCTTGTCCAGCACTGGAAACTGGTGCACCTGCGAACTATGACTTCTCAGATCTGCATGGGACCTCAGACCAGCGCTGCAACCTTCAGCTGGTGCCAAGAAGACAAAGGGACATGAGGTGGTCAGTGGCATCCCCTACCCCCCAGCCTGCAGGACAGCCCTGCTGGGTACTTCCAAGAGTGTGATCCATCTGAGGATTTCACACTCCTCCCCCAACCTGAGCTTCCTACCAAGGAAGGCCCACACTGGGATTTCAGGTATCGACTTTCCAAGAGATCAGAGAATAAGGGGAGACTGACCCTACCTGGGGAGGGTGCCCTGGAGACTGCCTGTCCCTGGGAGCTTGTAAGACACAACCAGGTATCTCTGGGCCAGGTGAAGGGGGGAGGGAAGTCTGCAGTGGGGTCAAGTGGCCTCCTCTGGCCACAGAAGCCCTGTGGCTGTATGCCTTAACCTGGGTGGGTGAGGGTTTCCCAGAATCCCTACACGTAGTTACCCGGGAAAGGAAAGGACTCCTTCTGGAAGTCCCAGCTCCCAGCATCAGCCCCTCTCCCCCGCCTTGGAGGAGGACAGCCCGGGATGCAGCCCTAGCGAGTGGAATCCGAGGGCTCACCCAGCTCCTGTCAGGAATCTCAATTCAGAGCCAGGCGGCTGTTGGCTTACACGGTATATTTAGAAAAGTCAGGCTCCAGTTGCTCCCTGTTCCCTTACAAAGTGTGAACTGCACCCATCACATGGAAATGTGATTCACGTCTCAGCAACCAAGCCGAGCTGCTTCCAACGCCTCCAAGCAAGCCTCCCTCCCTGCCCCGCTCAGCCCTCCTGGGCCCATTGCCTCCGCGGCCCCACGTGGAGCTGTGGCTCTGGGGGTGCGGTGACTGGGAGGTCCAGGTGGAAGGCACCTCAGTGGTCACAGGCAGAATGATCCTCGGGTCCTTCACAACAGTGCATTGATCTTCGTCTGTTTATAGTCTTTTTGGAAATCGGGCTGCTTTCTTCCTTGTGACCTCACAGCCCTCAATTCTCAATCCTACCTCCATGGCATGCAGCCCCTCCTATGGTCTTTAGAAGCCCGGAAATTCTCGCAGCCCGGTGGCAAGCCCCTCATGTGGAAAAGCGCCATCAGGCTAGGCTTGTACCCTGGCAGCCCACAAGCCTAGCATGGTTCTGGTTTTGTTTTGGTTTTTTCCCCTTTTCTTTCTTTTTCTAAAATGATATTCTAAATTGTTTTGGTTACTCACATTTTTAAATTAAGAGAGTTCACATTTAAAAAAAAAAAAAATTCTGTTTCTCTTAAAAAAGAGACCTGGAGTTCTGGCAGTCCTGGGCCCCAGTCCTGTAGGGCAGACCCATGGGGAGAGAAAGGGGAGGGGGCTGGCCCTCCAGCTGGAGCCTGGTCAGGGGTTCCTCGGGAAACCAGCAGAGGAGACCAGGGGTGATGGTCAGCACCTCTCCTCCTTCTGGGAGGCACCAGCATGGTGAAAGCGTGGGCTCTGGAACTTCTCAGCCACCCTCTGGCCCTGACGCCCTGTGACTTCATGGAGCAGAGAGGAGGAATGTGATGTTGGAGTGGTGCTCATGTGACAGAGCGGGAGTAGAAGCTGATGGGATGGAATCAAAGTATGACCCAGAAAGTCTGCTCTGAGGCTCTGAGGTGACAAGAAGAGGCCTGGGGCAGAAACTGTTTGGTCCATGCTCACCACGCCTCAGTCTCCCCATGATGTCATCTGCCTTCAGGCAACGCTACCTCAAGGGAGGTGTTTGTGTTTTTTTTAATTTTATTTATTTATTTGACAGAGCGAGATCACAAGTAGGCAGAGAGGCAGGCAGAGAGAGAAGAAGGGAAGCAGGCTCCCCGCTGAGCAGAGAGCCTGATGCGGGACTTGATCCCAGGACCCTGAGATCATGACCTGAGCCGAAGGCAGCGGCTTAACCCACTGAGCCACCCAAGCGCCCCTCAAGGGAGGTTTTTGATGGCATTCGGGGGGGGGACCCAGGGATACGGAACAGGCCCACCCAGGGAACACAGGCCTATCTCCCAATGCAGAGTGACTCACCCACGTGCAAGCCCTTAAGGCAAGGCTGACCCCTGAAGAGTAACAGGAGCCCATAATGTACAGCAATTACTAGGTACCAAGCACTGTTTCTATTTTTTCACATAGATCAACTCATGTATTTCTCCCAACAAGTCTGTGAAGTGCATATTGTTAGAATCCCATTATATGGATGATGAAACTGAGGCGCAGAAAGGCTAAGTAAGTGGCCCAAGGTCACCTGGCAGGTGTTTGATCAGGGCTGCGTATAAACCCAGAGGGCGTTCCAGAACCCACACTCTTTGTGACTACACTCACTATATTACTTTTGCTTTAGCTCCAAGGTCATAGGGGCCCCATGCTGAGCCCCCAGCCACTTGCCATCTGAAATCATGTCCAGCTGCAACCACCCAGCTGGACTTCTGAGCTGGTGACCACGAGCATCGGACGGCACAAGCCAAGAACACCAAAGATAGGCAGGCACCATGAAAAACCCTCTTTCAGGTTCAAGTCCATCTCTGCACCACACAGAGAAAGTAAGGGCCCAACACTGAAATCTCTTCCCTTTGCTGTCATGGCGAAACAAAACGACCCACTCAAGTCCCTATAAACGACATAGTCCCCACAATTCTCTTCCTCTGCTCAGCCCTAGCCAAAAGGATTTCACCCAAATGCCTGAGACAGCCCCATGTGGCCCCTGCAGACTGGGTCCTCTTCCCTGGAGAGTGGCAGGCTCCTTCAGCCCCCATGGGGCACTGACATCATCAGTCCCACACTCACGTAAAGAGCAGTCACAGAACCCGACCAATGGAGCCCCACTGCTTAGACCCTAGTGGAAGTTCACTAGTTTACCAAAGTTGTGCCAGGCAGGAGCTAGTAGCTGGAGGCTATGAACAAAGACAAGAGAAAGTCTGCATGGTTTCTGCCTTGCTAGGAGTCCCACAATCCTCCTGAGTCCTGCAGAGCCCCCGCACTGGCCTGCCTCCTACCGAGGACTAATTCCCGCTGTGAGCTTGGTGGTACTGCCTGGGACACCCAGAGATTGCCTGAGCCCATTGTATCCCTGTGTTATCTCTCAAGCTTTCCCCCTCAGCGGCCCCAAGACAAGCCTCCCAATACCTTGCCCTCCGCTAATATCCCACGGGTTCCCCAGGCCTTGTCCTTTTTTTTTTTTTTTTTAAGATTTTAATTATTTATTTGACAGACAGAAATCACAAGTAGGCAGAGGGCAGGCACAGAGAGAAGGGAAGCAGGCTCCCTGCTGAGCAAAGAGTCCGATGTGGGGCTCAACCCCAGGACCCTGGGATCATGACCTGAGCCGAAGGCAGAGGCTTTAACCCACTGAGCCACCCAGGCAACCCACAAAGTCCCTTTCCTGCTCCAGTAAGACCTTATGCCCAAGAAGCTACTCAATCTGCCAGCCATCTCTGAGAAGCGGGACATAGGAAGGAACAAGAACACAGTGGCACCACAGAGCAACGCCCCTTGCCAGGCTTCCCAGAAGAAATGGCCTGCCCCACTAGAAGCTGTCTCTCTGCATGGCCCAGAGGTCTCCTATTCGCTGATGGTAGGGCCAGGCAAGGCTGCCCAGTGCATCCCCCTTCATCCCCACAGGACAGGCAGTCAGGTTTGCTGCTGTCAAGGAAAGCACCAAGACCCTCACCAAAGCAAGAGCCCAGACTCCACTTAGGGGCTCCGTTGGCCTCTGGGACCCCACACAGTGATCACAGGCCCTGCTCACTCTCAAAGCAAGGCTGTTGCTGGTGGGCTGGGCATACACCAGAGGTGACCAGTTTCCCTGCATAGTTGGCTGACAGCCACACCTTGATGTGGACATGACCACATCCGGGGGCTTCCAGGGGAAGAAAGGGACACCAGCCCCATTGACTAAAGCCAATAGTTCTGCAGCAAAGAGCTTCTTCTAGTACGAGTAGAAACCAAGCCAGAGCCAGAGCCGAGCTCTCTCTGGAGGCCCTAGGAAAGAATCCTTACTTGCCTCTTCCAGCTTCCAGTGGCTCCAGGTTTCCCTGGTTTAAGGCAGCAGAGTTCCAAGCTCTACCTCCGTGTTCCCACGGTCTCCTGCTCTGTGCCCCTGCATCTCAAATCCTTCTCTCTTTTCCTGTCTCATAGGAACACCAGTCACTGGATTTAGGGTCCATCCTAAATCCAAAATGATTTCATCTTGAGATCTTTAATGCCTTAATGGTATTTGTAGGCCCTATTGCCAAATAAGGCCACATTCACAGGTTCTAGACATATCTTTTGGGGAGACATTATTGAAACCACTACACTTTGTTTCCTCCTCTATAAAATAGGGCTAACAGCAGCACCGTGCTCACAATGCTGTCAGGATCGCCTGGGTTAGTACAAATCCAGTGCTCAGAGCAGAGCCTGGCACGCCAGAACTGCTCAGGGAAGGTTAGCTCTTACCATCATTCCTCATCCTCCAAGATGCCACCCCATGAACTTGCCTGAACCAGGCCCATGTCCTTGCCCTCACCCAGACAAAAGCCCTTGCCCGCACAGATGCTTCCTCAGTGTTGGTAGACCCTCCATCTTTATCCCAGGGCTCGGTATGAGTGGGTGGAGGCTGGTTTCCTCTGCCAGCCCATTGGCTTCTTTTATAAAAAGCTGGATCTTATTCAGCTCCTTTAAAAAAAAAAAAACCGTTTTTGAGTCATACGAAAATAGCTTGATCACAAGCAATAATGTGTATATGGAGACATTATAGAGAGAACATATCTCATCACCATAAGCCCAAATGTTTCCCAGTTTCCTCCCGACCATTTGACTGGTCCCCATCTCCTCTGTCTCAGCTGCAGCCAGTACAGAGCTGTCCATGTGGGGCTGGGGCCCTTCTCACAGCTGATAAAATGAGGGACGATGGCAGCCTGAAGTCAGAGCAGAAATGAAGGAGCAACGGAATGTATTACCCAAGGACCCTTTGACTGGGGGGACGCGCGCTGGTTCCCGGGGGTGACAGGAGGTTGGAAGGAAATCCTGGAGCCTAGGGCGCCAGAGTCCTAATGAGAGTCAGCAATTGAGTCTGATGGAATGGTAGCTGGCATCCAGGGAAGCTCAGCCCTGAGAGCGAACCAGGAAAAGAGGCCCACTATGACCACTGGCTCAGCTGTGTGAAAGGCACAGCAGTTACCTTTGCTTTTGTGGACTATTTACTATGGATGACTAATTACCATGTAGCATAATAACAGTTTTGTGTATAATTATGTGGCAGATTAATTTGTTATAAGCCTTATTTAATTATACTGCTAAACTCTGCTAAGTCTCTACTACCCCCAAAACAAAAACAAAACAAAACCAACTTCAAAGCCCCATTGCTCACCTCTGCTTTCTCAGCTGGGACCGGGCCCAACATTCACAACGGAAGCCCATTCCCCAGCAAGAGTTACCCTCGTGGCTGTTGTTAAAACCTACAGTCTTGGGCGCCTGGGTGGCTCAGTTGGTTAAGCAACTGCTTTCGTCTCAGGTCATGATCCTGGAGTCCCGGGTTCAAGTCCCACATCAGGCTCCCTGCTTGCCGGGGAGCCTGAGTCTGCTTCTCCCTCTGACCTCTCATACTCTCTCTCATTTTCTCTCTCTCTCAAATAAACAAACAAAATCTTTAAAAAAGAAAACAAAAACCATGGTCTTGCACTGGGCCATGCTGCCCTCGGCTAAGGGACTCATGCCTAGCATGCATACCTCATGGGTGTCTCTAAAGGTCTAGGATGGGCTCGGTCCCCTCTACTTACCCAGGATGGGAGAGGGGTCTTCAGGCTCCAGCATCGGGGGATGGCTGGAAGGGACTCATGGCTCCTGCTGGGTATGAGTTCACTCCAAGGGGGTCTCTCCTGCCTCCCCCCACAGCCCTGGCTCTGCCTGAGGCTTGGCTATTACCCCACATGTTCTTCACCCTGGCCTACCTCACATTCTCCTGTTCCTTTTCTGTCTCTCCTGTCCCTGGTTTCTACGGTGGTGGTGACAGCACAGAGCACCACAGAAATGCTGACAGACTCCTCAGGTTCTAGCCTTTGAGCTGAGTTGGGAGGAGGCCGGAAGCCACGGAGAAGAGCCAGGCAAGTTGTGCAGCAAACCTAGGACCCTGCCCTTTTCAGGAGACAGTGAAGACATGTGTGAGAGCCCCGCCAGAACTCTGTGGGGTCCGGCCAGCCCTCCAGTCCATTCCCACTAGGGAAGTTCTTTCTCTCACCTAGCTTCATTCTTCTTAGAGGGCAGTTTCCTTGGTCTCTCTCCTCACCACGGGCCAGCCTCCAGTCCTGCCCCCGGCCAGCACACACCAAGACGGCCTGGCCTCAGTCTACAACAATAGTAGGAGAAGGTAATTCCAGCTGACCACAGCAGCCACGGTCTACACTGACACCTTCAGACCTGGTCTCATGTGCTCTTCCAGAAGCCCCATGATGTGGGGGCTGCTGCCACCATCCGTGTTCTGCAGACGAAGAGGATGGGGCTCTGACACCCAGCTGGTAAGTTGAGAGGTGGGATCTGACCAGGTCTGTCCTGCTGGAAATCCCATTCTCCTAACCGCTGCATTAGCATGCCTTCTGTCCTAGTGTTCACTCAACAAATATTACTGACCATCTTTTCAGGCAGAGCATGTGTTGGATGCGGAGGATGAACCCACGCACAGGGTAGAGATGGATGATGGTACCAGGGTTTTGAGAGGCCCGAAGTGGGCCAAGGGGAGGGACCAGTGGGCAGCAGTAGCGCTGACCACATTCCCAGCCCAAGAGGCACATTATTTGGGATGACCTGCGTGTGCGGAACAAACTTCCAGCAAGATGCTGATGCTGGACCTCATGGCTTCCCTGGGGATTCTCCCCTATCCCAGGCTTGCACATCAGCTGGGCCTTCCTCCTGCTGGGCTGGCCCTCCTAGGGGCGCCCTTCTCCCAACATTCTTCTCTTTGGCTCCTTCAAGCAACCGTTCGTTGCTCTAGCTGGAGAACAGGCCTGCAAGCCCAACCAGCTCCCTACCTGATATCATCGAACCGGAGGGAGACTCACTGGTCAACCAGACTGCATCTGTGAGCTAATGAAAGACAGGCAAAAATGCTGGGGGCCCTGGCCAGGCGGCCTGACCTTCACCTCTCCAGAGGAGCGCAGCGGAGTCGGGTGGAGGGAAGGGATGCCACCTCCCTCTGAGAGCCACCTGGTGCATCCTGAATGGCTCCCATGGGAGGGCAGGAGGCTCTCTGCTGACCCCAGGCCTCTGCAGACTCAGCCTGAGGCCTCGCTGAGAAGGCGCGGGGGAAAGAATCACGAGGCTGGACATCCTCCCCCGAGAAGCCCTGACTCAGCCCTGATGAGGACTTAGCTAGAAAGGACTACCTGTCCCAGAGTAACTACTATACATCAAGCCCTTGACCTACCTTGGGAGAAGAGATGTTTTTATTCGGTTGATGAGGAAACTGAATCTCAGAGAGGTAAAGTGATTTTGCTGAGGTCACACAGAGAGCCAACAACAGTTCTGTCTAATAGGTCTAACTCCAAAATCAACACCTTTCTCCACCATGTCAGAGAGCCTCCTTTAGGGGCCACGACTGGAGAGCACAGCTTCTGGAGGCCACCCTACTCCCGAGAGAAAAGGGGGGAAAACACAATAGGTATGGCGAAGCTGCTGTGTGCCTGGTCCCTACACAGCCGCATGCGTCAATCCCGCTGCCCTGCCCCCACCTTCCTCATAAGGATTCTCCTTGCGAGATGGGCTCCCAAACTAGAAGGTGCTGGTTCCTGCGTGGTCCCCACCCTGCATGATGGGGGTGCTGCTTCACTCCCAGGGCAATTCTCCCCCAGACCACAGTCCCAGGATCACAGAGACTTTGGGCCCAACCTCCCAGGCAGGCTACAGCCAGGCTCTGGACGGGAGTTTATCCCCGGAGCAGCCCAGGCTTCCTAAGGACGGCTGGAGGCGGCAGCATCCGCCTCACCACCACTGAATCTGGATCAGGGGCACTAATCCAGTCAGTGGGATAACCAAGAGAGCGAATTCATTAATTAGAACTTGGAAAGGAACTCAAAGCATACACTCACCACGTATGTGCATCAGAGGGAAAAGCTGTCACTGGGGCTCCCTCCCTGGGACGGGGCCCTCACTTGCATAGGCATCCTTCCCAACCCAACTGGTTAATTCTCACCTCTCAGGTTTTCTCTGAAACATCACTTCCCAGGGAAGCCCACCCCAGGAACTCTGGGGTGCCTGTCCCCCATGATCGCTCTTGCTCTGCATTTCTCTCTTGGGGCCCTGGGACTGGTGTCACTGTAAGACCGTGCTGCTCAGAGGTCAGCGTCGGTCTCCACCTGTGGAATGTGGGTTCTGAGAGGGCAGGGAGTGGGGCCTTGTTGGCGCTGTATCCCCAGCACTCGCACTGTGTCTGCCGTGTGGTCGACGCTTGTTGAGGGCACAACCCTGGGTGGAAAGCTGGGAGGAAGAAGCTCAGGTTGAAGGAGAGAAATGGGGAAAAGAGACTTTACTGTGTGACTTGCAGGCCTGTCCCCATGCAGGAATCACGCGGCCCACATAGGAATTTCACAGGGCCGTGGAACCCTCCCACCCCAGCCCTGGGTAATGTGGTTTCTGCCCTCATCGTGGCTCACCCACTATTCTCAGAAAACCTGCAAATGCACGTTCCTTAGCTCTCCTCTCATGTTCCTCATGCCAGTCATGTTAAGCTCTTCTCTGAGTCTGACTCTTGTGTTTCCTCTGCAGTCTTTATCCCCCCCTTTCCCTGTCCTCTTGAACACAGACTCCAATGATATCAGAACTAGACAAGAGCTTAGAGATGATCTAAGAAAATAGCTCTCAAGTCATTTTCTTTTATCTAACAGGAAAATCCCTTTTGTAAAACATCAGAATCTGAGTCTGATTGATATAGAGGGTGGGAACCCTCCTGGGGCACCACAGAAACTCCCCGGAAACTAATTTGAAAACCAACGAGAGATCTAAGCCTGGCACTTTGTGGAAAAGAAACTCCAAAGAAGTGAAATGATCTGTCCCATCCAGGACCACAGCCCAGGTCTTTCCTGCCTGAAGTCCTCAGCCAACGTTGTCAGACCTTAGCAGAAATGGCAACATTCGGGGTACTCTGCAGTTGTGTGTTTTAAAAGTATTTTTCCAGGGGTGCCTGGGGGGCTCAGACAGAGGACAAGGTGACTCTCCATCTCGGGGTTGTGAGTTTGTGCCCCGTGTTGGGGGTAGAGATTACTTAAAAATAAAAGTGAACTTAAAAAAATAAAAATACATAAAAAATTAAAGTATGTTCCAGTATCATTTGGGGGCTTTGATTTTGTGTTTTCTCCTCTATGATATCTGGCACTTAAATATGCCAAAAACTCAACAAGAAATTGGCAAAGGAAGTTATACAAACAAGTCTCACAAATCTCCAAATCTTTGAACAAAGATGGTCATCGTTTTTTTCTCAAGCATTTCCACATAGGGCTGCAGAGTGAAGCCCATCTTTTTTGTATTATTTACTTATTTATTTCTTTTGGAGTGCGTCTTAAGCACAAGCCATGCGATCACAAGCGAGATCCAATTGGAATGAGAATCAGTGGCGTGCTTTGTGCTGGGAATCATTAAGCCTCTCAGCCCCAGGGACCTGGGGATTTTCATGGAACCAATTTCCTTCTTGGGATTGTTAACATAATCCCCTAATTGGAGCACTGAGGGTTCTATTAGTGGCCCGAGAAGTGCTCTAAGGGAGCACATGCCTAAGGACCAGGGGGAAGATCTAGACCTCCTCTTGGATTTCCCCGTGACCCCCGTGCTCTCTACCCCACACTCTCACCCTGCCGTCCCCCTCCAGCTGGCTCCCAGACCCCAGAGCAGGGGAGTGTGAAGTACCTCAAGTGAGTAGGACTAACAGGGACTGGACGGTAACCCCACTTCCTCACCAGACATCTGCCGCGTGCTGCCCTTAAAGCATTAGTCCATATAGTCAAACTGTGGGTGCCATTTGTTAAGCTTCTAGTATGTTCCGGGCACTGTGCTAGTTCGTCTAATTCTGACAACAAGGAATCACGATATTGTTATCTCCATTTTGCAGATGAGAACACTGATTTGTCAGAGGAGCTTGGGCTGAGTCAAATACTAACCACCTCATTCAATATTTGCATTTGTTAGTTACTCTAATACTGATAATGGTTAACTCTTAATGGCTGTTCGCTATTTTTCTAAGAGCTTTACTTGTATAAACTTGCTTAATCCCCAAAACAACCCTGTGAAATTGGGTATTATTATCATCCCCATTTTTTAAAAATATTTCTTAATTTATTTGAGAGAGAGAGTGGGGGAGGGCAGAGAGGGAGGGAGAGGGCCAGAATCTCAAGCAGACTCCCCACTGAGCACAGAGCCCAATTCAGGGCTCAATCCCATGACCCTGAGATCACGACCTGAGCCAAAACCAAGTGTCAGATGCTCAACCAACTGAGCCACCCAGGTGCCCCAATCATCCCCATTTTATATGTGAGAAAACTCAGGCACAGAATGGTTGAGAATCCGGCCCAAGGGTATGCTGCTCTCAGCCTCGTCATCAGCTCCAAGAAATCTCCATTCAGCTCAAGCACAGGCTGTGCTCCCTGCTCAATTCAGGGGAAACAGCACAGGGAGTGGAATCAGATACACACGGGCGTCCAATTCCAGTTCTGTCACAGACAGGCTGTGTGGGCAAGGGCAGGCAGATTAACCATCTATTGCTACGTAACAAATTGGCCCACCACTTGGCTGCTTAAAACAAGAAACATTCGGTATCTCCCATTCTGATATATCTCCCATTCCGGGGGTTCGGGATGTGAGAGCTGCTTCACTGGACGGTTCTGGCCTGGGGTCTCTCATGAAGTTACTCTCAGGATGTCACCTGACATCTCAAGGCTTCTGACATCTGACATCTCGGTCATCTCAAGACCGAGCTGGGGAAGGAGCTGCTTGGAAGTTCACTGCCATGGACATCTGCACACCTCCACACATGTGGGGACTCCCTCGAGGCCCGAACCTGGCTTCCCTAGGATGAGTGCTCCAAGACAGGAGACACCCTACCCCAGATGGAGGCCACAGTTTTTCTGTAACTCAGTCTGAGAAGTGGCTTTTCATTACTTCTATCCTATCTTGTTTATTAGAGATGGGCAGTGAGTGCAGCCTGCACTCAGAGGGTAGGGGATTACACAGGAGCAGGAAGGTGAAGAGGAGAGCAAGACAGGGCCAGTGCAGACGGCCTACCACACAAGTCACTCAGACTTCTGAGCCTCAGTCCCCTCATCCACAAAATGGGAATCCCAGAGTTCCTAGCTCAGAGAATTCTTTGAAGGCCTCAGTGAGACAATGCCCATAGAGACCAGAACAGTGGGGAGCCTGGGAGGCTCAGTGGGTTAAGTGTCTGACTTTTGCTCAGGTCAGGATCTCAGGGTCCTGGAATTGAGCCCCACATCAGGCTCCTGACTTGTGCTCTCTCTCTCTCTCAAAGAAATAAATAAAATCTTTTTAAAAAAGAGAGAGAGAGACACCAGAACAGTGCCCAGCGAATAGGGAGTGCTCCGTAATTATCAGCTGCTGTCACCACCAAGGCTGTAAACTACTTACAGGCGAAGACACTGCATTTTTCTTGATCACATCTGTCCCTTTAATGCCCTCCTAGCTCAGTACCTGGCACTTGCTTTTACTGTACAGACACCTGACGGTCAGCATGGGACGGGGGAAAGATGAGACAGCCCCTGCTCTCAGGGAGCACGCTGTTCACGGCACTCTCAGGGTCTCTGGGACAGAAATCAGGAGGGCATCAGGGGTGGGAATCAGGAGGGCATCAGGAATGTCCCCTGTGAACCAGCCAAGGCGTGAGGTTTGAGAGTCTCCAAGAGCCCTGGCCCCCTAGCTCTCAGCCTACTCTACTCAGAGATGCTTGAGCAATGCAGATTACCATGGGGTAATCGTGCCTGGGCATGAATCTGTCAGCCCTGCTCCTGTGGGCTCTGGCTTGGCCGATGCCCGAACACTGACCAGCCGTTCCTAGGAAGGGCTGGCACAAGGTATAGGACAAGTTCCAGAAAGACCATCCACACGTGGCAACAGTAACTGTTTGTGGCTCCCTTAGGCCTGTCATCAAGGAGTGCCATGTTGCCCTCTGTGTGCTTTGGCAATGGTGACAGCTGCCCACCATAACCGACCCGGGGCTCAGGGAAAACAGCAGATGAGAGAGGACAGTGGGGAGGAAGCCAAATCCTCAGCTAAGGACTGCATGGCCAGCCAGACTGCAGACCCCACAAAGAGGTGGAGCCCCTCAGGGAAGTGGGGCTGTCCTGGGAGGGCGCATGTCATTGAATCATACCCTTGGTTGGTGGCTCTATTGGCTGTCTGCTGGTTGACTCTGGACCAGCTGCTTTGCTCCCCTTCATCTCTGCTCCCCAAGCCACAAAATGATCTTCCACCTTGCACAGAGGCCATGAGAATGTGCAGGGCAGATGAGCCATGCCTGGCATACACTGGGCGCTCCATCAGCGGAGCCATTGTTATTCTCAGGGTGGGATGGGGTTTAGAGAAAGACAAAGGTTGAAAGCTGAGTCTGTTCCGTTTTGTACATTTCCCTGAAGTGTATATATATACACATTAAAAACTGTGGGGTGGGGTGCTTGGCTGGCTCAGCTGATAGAACGTGTGGGTTGTGAGTTCAAGCCCCACGTATCATAAGTGCAGAGCGAGATAGAAATTGATGAAGGGAACACACATGTGTTATCAGCATCCCCATCAAGGAACGAAACATGATGGACACCTCAGAAGCCCGCTTCGCGTTCTTTCCGGATTCCGACCCCCCAGCTGGAAGAAACACTATGCTTGTAACTTCTAAGATCCTGATTTTGCACTTTATTAAATTTTTTCGAAAATTTTACTTACTTGTTTGAGGGAGAGAGAGACAGACCACAAGCAGGGGGAGAGAAGGGCCAAGGCAGAGGGAGAAGCAGGTTCCCACTGAGCAGGGAGCCCGGTGCGGGACTCAGTCCCAGGACCCTGATGCGGAACTCGATCCCAGGACCCTGGAATCATGACCTGAGCTGAAAGCAGGCGCTCAACCAACTGAGTCACCCAAGTGTCCTAGCACTTTATTGAAATAAAAGTAAATAGTGTGTCCTCTTGTGTCGGTCTTCTTTGGCTCCACAGTGTGTGTGTGATACTCACTCGTGTTGTATGTGACTGTAGTTTGTTGGTTCTTGCTGCTCTGTCCTGTTCCAGAGTGTGACTATGCCCCCGTTTATTTATTAATTCCACTGATGATGGACTTTCAGACTGTCTTTGGTTTGCAGCTCTTAAGGACAATGGTGCCATGCTCATTTGACGGGTTTCGGGTGAAATTCCTGGGTCAGACATGCCCCGAACTTAGCACTTCAGTCGGAACTGTTATACAGTCTTCCCAAGTGCACTAGTGTAAACTCCTGGCAGTGAACAAGCTCCCTCCTTGCTCTACATCCCTGTGCACACTTGTATTTTTACTTTCTCATCCTACTGGGTATGTAGCGGTGATTTTAATCACAACTGAACTTGACTGTACTGTGCATTCTCTTGATGGCTAATGGGGAGGGCCACCTCTTCCTACATTTATTGGCTATTTGGGTGTGAATCTACATAGTTTAATTTCAGCCCGTGATGGGGCTGCTCTGGGGACTGACCCCTCATCACTTCTGCAGGGGAATTCGGATTTCCATGGTTCGGCCACTGAATTGCCAATGGAAACAAAACAAGCTGTCATCAGTGACAGGTGTTGCCGATGCTCCAAGCAGGCTCTTCTCCCCTGTAGCAGGCTTTATGGCGTCCGGTCCCTCTATAACCCATCCTCTGCCCGGTAGACATGCTGGCGTGACATTGGGAAGGCAGAAGCGTGGCCGAGCATGTGCTTCCATGGCTGCCACTGTTTCTCCCAGCTACCACAGGGTTGGAGACTGCCAAGGTGGTGGGGTCCTGGAGCTGGCAGATGGGGCCAGTGGCTTCCTACCCCCCACATTCCTGATGGTGACTAGGCTGGCCAAGCTCTTGTCAGGCCAGTTTTTCTGGGAATTCCTCCCAGAAGCCCAGCCTAACCTTGCTCCACCAGCCCTTCCAATGCTTTGTGAAGTCCTAAATCCCTGTATTAAATTTTTTCTGCTTAAAATAGCTACAGTGAGGGGAGTCTGGGTGGCTCAGTCGGTTAAGCATCTGCCTTCTGCTCAGGTCATGATCCCAGGGTCCTGGAATCGAGCCCTGTAGCAGGCTCATTGCTCTGCAGGAAGCCTGCTTCTCCCTCTCTCACTCCTTCTGCTTGTGTTCCCTGTCTTGATGTCTCTCTCTCTGTGTCAAATAAATAAATAAAAACTTCAAAAAAAAATAGCTAAAGTGATTGCTTTACCTGCCATTAAAGTCTGACTGACACATTGTGATATCCTGATACAGCCATTCCTTGAAAGAAAAGACTTTTAAGACCTACATAGTAAGAAGAACCTAATCCTAAAATAAAAGAACAGTTTCTTATATTTCATTAAATCAGTCCCACGAAAAGCCCATTTTCCTTTTCTTGTTTCACTAGTGGGAATTTCAACACTAGTGCACTTCAAAGAAGGAAGTGAGATTAGAAGAGGAATTTAGAGGGAAAACATAAAGAGTGGCCCCTGAAATGGGACATGGGGAAGCTGAGAACTCCCGGGCTGTCATTTATTGATTGCTTACCCATAGCTCCAAGAGTAGCATGACCCTGGTATCAAACTCAATTAGAATGCCGCAAATAGGGGTGCCTGGCTGGCTCCATCAATAAAGCATGCAACTCTTGATCTCAGGGTCGTGAGTTCGAACCCCACAGGCAGGGTAGCATATACTTCAAAAAAATTAATAATAATAAAATAAAGTCACTTATTTTAAAAATGCCATAAATAATATTGTGTCTGTAGGTTCTTCCGCCTTGAACCGGATTTGAGGCTCAAGGAGGGCTTTTGATGAGGGGGTGTGTCCATCAAGCAAGAGCCACGGTAGCTGTGTCCCAGAAAATAATGTGAGTGACCATTAGAAATATTTGAGTAGTTATTTGGTAACTTAAATGTTAATATCAGGATTTAGGGGAAACAACTCTGGAGAGGAGAGGGAGGAGCTGGAGTGAGGAGCCGTCGGCGGTGAGGAGGTTTGCTGGGTATTTGGGATCTGGGAGGATCTGCCTGCCATCCTTGCTCAGCCGCAGCTGTCCACGGCAGCAAAGGCCTCAGGGCCGAAGCCTGGCTGGGGAAGCAAGTCTCAAAGCTGAGAGTCAGCTCAGGCTTTGGCTACAGTAGCAGGAGTTGGAGGTGGGGGAGGGGCAGCTCCTGATGTGGTCCAGTCCACAGAGTGGGGCTCTAGAGACAAGGAGAGGGGTCAATGTCCCCATGCAGGAACTCTAGGGATGGAAGAGTCTCAGTTATCTTTTGCCCCAGCGATGTGCAGTGATGCCTTTGCTCTCTGTTGTTTTTTTCCTTTTCTAATGGTTCACAGTGGAAATTTTCAAAGATACACAAAAGTAGAGAGAATAGTACAATGAACCCCCACGGACTCATCATCCAAAGACAACAGTCATCAACGCATCAATCCAGTGATTTTTAAGCTGTTTTTAGCCCCTGGTTCTCTGCTTTTTTATGTATGTGTAGCTGAATGGAATTATGAACTGTTTACTTACGTGTTTTCCCTATCCATTTCTCCCTTTCAAGCAGATGTTAAGAGAACTAGCAGTACCAAACCAAAAACAACAACAACAAAAACCACCACCACCACACACACACACACACACACACACACACACACACATGAGAGAGAGAGAGAGAGAGAGAGAGAGAGAACTCGAAGTACCTAGGAGAATGTAAAGGGCTCCCAAGGGAGGTAAAAGAGGGGGAAGGAGGGGCACGCCTGGCTGGCTCAGTCGATAGAGCATGGGACTCTTGATCTCTGCAAATCTTGATCTTGGGGTTGTAAGTCCAAGCCCCATGTTGGGTGTTGAGATGACTTAAAAATCAAATATTTGGGGCACCTGGGTGGCTCAGTCAGTTAAGTGTCTGCCTTTGGCTCAGGTCATGATCTCAGGGTGCTGGGATAGGGCCCCACATAGGGCCCCCTGCTCAGTGGGGAGTCTGCTTCTGCCTCTGCACCTTTCCCTCCCCACTAGTGCTGTCTCAAATAAATAAATAAAAATCAAATCTTAGAAAAGAAAGGGAAGGAATCTGCATTCATTTGCTAGGGCTGCTAATGAAATACCCTCCACTGAGCGGCTTGAACAATAAAAGTGTACTTCTCACAGTTCCAGGGCTGGAAGTCTGAGGTCACCGTCGCAGGGATGGTTCTGTCTAAGGGCTGGGTAGGATCTGTCAGTTCCCCGCCTCTTTCCTGGGCTCACAGATGGCCATCTTCTCCATGTGTCTGCCTGTCATCTTCCTTCTAAGCCTGCCTGCTTCCAAATTTCCCCTTCTCCTATTGGATTAGGACATGCCCAAATGACCTAATTTTAACTCAATTACCTTTGTAAAAACGTTATTTGCAAATGAGGTCACATTCTGAGGTTTTGGGGAGTTAGGAACCCAACATATTTTTTTTTGGTGGGGGGGGCACAGTTCAACCTACAACAGGACTCACTGGCATAGACTGAATGTCGTAAAAAACACACACAAAGAGGGAATTCTCTCTAGGCCCCAAAGTGTTTTCCTGGGATGGAGTGTGAGCTAGAGAGAAGGGTCTGTGGGATGAGGATGAGAAAGGCAGACAGGGGACATTGGTCAGCTTCCAAAGGCACCCATGTCCCAGGGATAACACAGAATCAGCAGAGGCAGCTGGACCCACAGGGGACATGGACAGAGATGTGGCTTGTTAGCAGACACCCATGTCCCAGAAGTGAGCCACTGTCTGAGAGGAAAATTCCAAGAATAATTGGGGTGAAAATTTCATCCATTTCATTCCATTCTGGGAATGGGTCCTGGGAGTCAGAGATTAACTTAGAAATTTAGACAATAAAGGAATTGATATTTCCTGCATCTTCTGGGTTGGTCAACTGAGAATTATATCTGCCAAACATAAAACAGATGAAAGACTGTTCTAGGTGGAGCTCACCCCCGATCCTGGTTCCCCTTCTTATACCGATGGCAATCCAAGGAGTCTGAGGGTTCCAGGAAACTCAGTTTGAAAACTCTTAAGGTCCACCCCCATTTCCACCTCCCCAGTAAACACACAAGGGCACAGAAGCTCAGAAGAGGAAAAGGCCCAAGGCAAAAGGCAGATTAGTGGAAGAGCCACACTAGAATTCAAGGCTCTTGATTTCTACCAGCGTACTCTCCTGGCGGTTTCCTCAAAGATTTCTCAGGGGGGCTGATACTGTGTCTCTGCTTCATATGCAGGTGCCCACAGCACAGCAGACAGCTGGGACCCTGAGCCATCCAGGACCAGGCATGGAATCACGTCTCAGGGCCTTGTCAGGTTCTCGTTTTGTTCTAGCCGTCCTAATAGATGTGCAGTGTCCTATGTGCTTTTGACATGGCCCCACTCATCTTGGAGGGCATCTTTGCATTCTAGCCCAAGGAGGCATTCCAGAGTCACCTTGTCCTTTCCCTACCCCACGAAGTTCTCCCTGGAATAAGCCATTTATCCCTGGGTCTAAGTTGAGTTTTGGTAGCAGCTTCACAAGAAAAGGATTCGGGAAATTATGACATGTTGTCGGGGGAACACTGTTCAAAAGCTAGATCTCTGATGTAGATTTCATTATTCTACAGTCCGCTCATTCCCCACACACCAAGAAAACCCAATAGGCAGAAATGGCCGCCAACTTCCTCCTTGAACTTGTTTCCAGCATCTTTGAATACATCCCCTTCTGCTTCAGCGAGTCAGAGTGGATGCCTTCTCTGAGATTAGATATCTGACCCGGTTGGATTCGAAGGGCCACGGTGATCCCATTAACATAAGGAGCTGGCATTTACTATGGCAATACAGTTAACCTCTGTGGTCACCTTTGATGAAGGCAGGGTTTCAGAGACAGCCAGCGCTGAGACAAACCGCTCAGATAAACCACCGTAGTGAGAAGAACGAATATATAACCTGGGGAGCAGACTGGTAACTTCAAACCACACAGAGCGTTTAAAGAAAATAACAACTTCAGGGTTCCCCCCCTTCCTCCTTTAAAAAAAAAGTTGTAAATACACTGTTATATGTAGGTTATACTTCAATTTAAAACATTGCTTTATTTCCTATAAATAGGTAATTTATTAAAGTGGCTATATATATTGACATAGAATAATCTGCATATATTTAAGGTGTACAATTCGATGTTTTGAGATTTACATGTACAAAGACACCCACACACACCCCTGTGAAACCATCACCACCATCAAGACAATTAAAATCCATTACCCCTTCAAGTTTCACCTGTGTCCCTTTGCAATCCATTCCTCCTGCACTTTGCCCCCTTGTCATTTCCTGGCAATCACTGGTTTGCATTCTATCACTATAGATTAGTTTGCATTTTCTAGAATTCTTCGATAAATTTAATAATACAGTATGCACTATTTTTTGTCTGGCTCCTCCCACTCAGGATAATTACAATCATTTTGAGGTTTATTCATGTTTTGGAAGTATCAATAGTTCATTCCTTCTTATTGTTGACTATAGTCCATTGCATGAATATACCAAATTTATCTATTCAGTTGTTGATGGGTTTGGGGTTGTCTCCAGTTATAAATAAACCCGCTATAAATATTAATGTACAGGTCATTGTGCAGACATATGCTTATATGTGTAAGGACCTATTTTATATTTTTATTTTAGCCAGAAGCTTCCATTGAGGTTAAGCAATAACTTTGTTGTTTAACCCTTAAACTGTCCCTGTTCCCCTTCCCCCAGGGGACTTAAAAACAAGTCCCAGAAACCAGCTCCAGGTGTGGAGGCCAAGAAAAACAAGGCTGTACCCACCTCGAGTCTAGAGTCTAGCCCTGACGTAAGTACATCCATCTTGGCAAAGCAGAAGTCGGCACCTTGCACTGTAAGAGTGGGTTAGCATAAGAATGGCCATTCCTGAAGGCCGGGAAGCCATTTTACCGAGCGTCCCTAACCAGCCCACAGGGTGCACGTAACTTGAGATAAGAGAACAACTTAATCATATACCACCAGGGCGGATCCAGATGTTAAAGAAAAACAAATAGTTAACTTGCAGAGATCACAATCCTGCAAGTCAGGAGTCTCCTTTGGTTTGCAAATGTCTTGGTGATTTACAACAAAAAGGCTATCTCTTCAATGGCCCAATTTCCAGAGACAAACGGCTCAGTACCTCGAGGCCTAAGATTGCCCTCCCCACCATAAAACTGAGGGAGGGGAAGGCAGAAGGAAATGTAAATAAAGTTAAATTTCTTCTAAACCTAAATCTCACTTAACCGCCAGGATGGCTCCAGGGTGATGCCGGGGTGGCAAAAAGTTAAACTGTCAAAGTGGGGCGCAAGATATGTATGTAGCTATGAAGAAGTGCCTTGAAAATGCTATATAAACCCTTGGCTTTGAGTGCTCAGGGTCCTTGTTGAAACCCGCTGCACCAGGCAGATACTTGGACCCCAGCTAGCTGGAAATAAACCTCTCTGTGTGACTTGCATTATCGAGAGTGTTCTCTGACTAACTGAGGGGTGGTCGACTCTGTACCCTAACAATATGCTTTCTTTTTTTTTGGGTAAATACCTAGGAATGAAATTGATAATTCTATGGTATGTGTATGCTTAGCTGTTTAAGAAACGGCCAAGAAGTTTCCCAGTAGCTGCACCATTTGACAACTGCACGAGCCTTGTGTGAGGGAGTTCCAGTTGCTCCATATCCTGCCCCACACTTGGAACGGTCCCTCTTGAATTTTAGCCATTCTGATAGATGTGTAGTGTTATCTTGTTGTGATGTTAATTTGCTTTTCCCTGATGACTAAGCATCTTTTCATGTCCTTATGTGTTATCCACATATTTTCATCCATTTTTGGTGAAATATCTGTTCAGATCTTTTGCACATTTTTATTGGGTTGTTTTCTCATTGTTGAATTTAGAGTTCTTTACAAATACTGCATGCAAATTCGTTATCAGAAATGTGGTCTGCAAACAATTACCTGCCCCCTGCATTCATTTAACAATGTTTTTTGAAAGTGCTTTTTTTTTTTTTTTTTTTGGAAGATTTCATTTATTTATTTGACAAAGAGAGAGACACAGGGAGAGAGGGAACACAAGCAGGGGGAGTGGGAGAGGGAGAAACAGGCTTCCTGTGGATCAGGGAGCCCCATTCGAGGCTCAATCCTAGGACCCTAGGATCATGACCTGAGCCGAAGGCAGATGCTTAACAATTGAGCCACCCAGGTGCCCCTGAAAGTTCTTAATTTTAATGAAGTCTAACTTAAGAATACCTTTTTGAATAACATGAAAAAGAATGATCTTGACTTTTGGTATTATAGCAAAGAAATCTTTATAACCCAAAATTACAAATACTTTTTTCCTGTATACTCTTCTTTCAGTTTTAGGTTTTACCTTTAGGTCTATGATAAATGTTGTATGAATTTTTGTGTGTATAGCATAAGATTGAGGTTGGCAAACTTTTTGTGAAAGGACCAAATAGTAAATATTTTAGGCTTTGTGGTCCATCTGATCTCTGTCATAACTACTCAACTCTGTCACATAGTATAAAACCAGGCTGGAACAATAAATACATGAATATGTCTATGTTTCAATAAAACTTTATTTATTTAAGTTTTTTTTGTTTGTTTTGTTTTGTGTTTTTTTTTTTTTTTTGGTTTTTGTTTTGTTTTGTTTTTTGGTAAGTAATCTCTACATTCAAAGTGGGACTCTAACTTCCAGTCCCAAGATCAAGAGTCGCAGCCTCCACAGACTTGACTCAGCCAGGTGCCCTAAGACTGTATTTATAACAACAGGTACTGGCCATATTTGGCCCACTGGCCAGAGTTTGGGGATCCCTCTTCAAACACCACTAAAAGTCCTCGGCTACAGAAGCCGCTCCATCCATCCCTGCCTGTTGGCTCTGGTCCTGCCTTGCTCAACCATCCCCGGGGACCTCACCTCAGGCAAGAGAATGACAATTCTTTTCATGCCCCACCTCTACACTCCTCCGTAGCTTTCTGACCAATAATTAGGGGCATATTCCTGCAAGCCCCCTGAGGACCACGTCCAAAAATCTGACTCAGGAAGTGCTGTCCACATGCCAAACAAAACCAAACGGTAAGGTTATTCAGCTTCCTCGTCTCTGCCTGCTTTGGGTTAACAAAAAACGTCAAGAAGGTTGGGTCAAATTCTGCTCCTACGGCTGTGTGATACTGATCAAGTCCCCCCACTTGTCCTTCCTCTGTATCCCCAATTGTGTGGATTGGGGGTGGGGGAGGTTTCTCTGAACACTTCCAATGTTACTGAGTAGGTAAGAATAAGACAACACATTTCTTACCCACCTGGTTCATTCTTTACCAGACAATTCCAAAGCTGCCTTCTCCTTGAATAGTTTTCAAAGACTGCTTTCAGTCTTTTTAAAAGCACTATACAAATGCAAGGTATTGTTACTATTTTCTCTCTTTAAGTAATTCTAGAAAACCCAACCCCAGGATTTCGCAATCTGTCGCTGTCCCTTGGTGCCTCCGCCTGTTGCCAGGGAGAGAGATTATCCCAGCTTGGGGAAGGTCAGCCAGCCCCAGCAAGATTTCTAACACAGCCTGGTTTGCCATGCCATCCCCAGCCGCAGATGCAGTCGGTGACACCAAAGTCAGTGACACCGAGACTGGGCGAGACCACTCCAAGGCCAAACAGAGCGGCCACGGAGAGGAGAAGAAAGCACTCAGCACCACCAACTCCCCACAGGCCACTGTGATCGCCACCCACGCCTGCAAGAGGGCCCAGCTCTCCAGTCTGCCCGGCAGACAGGCTGCAGTCTGCAGAATCCTGAAAGAGGGAATGTCTTTGAGAACAGAGACCTCATCTGCATGGCCCTGGGGGCCCTGCTTTGAACACAGCAGAGATGAAAGCAGATCTCCCAGACTACTAGAGGAGATGGTACACACGCAGCACAGACATAAAAGTATTTATCACAGTCATCCATAAATGTATGCAAGAGCCCGAGACCTGGAGATGTACCTTACTCCATGCTTACCTCTTAAATGAACATCTGGATTTATTAGGAATCAATTTATTCATTGGCTGTAACTAAGAATGACTCCAATTTTACCTAAGGATGAATCATTTGAGAAGGAATTTCTCATCATTGTCCCCGTCCTCCTAACAAGGGGTCAACGTGGGTAGGAGAGCATTTTCACTCTTCCTGGCTGGGAACTGCTGATCTGAGCGGTGAAGGGACTTGTGGGACACAACACAGCTAGAAGTTAGTCACGCTGGTGTGGGGCCTCTGCGTCTTCTGATTCCAAGCTTAGAGCTCTTCGCTTGTTGAATAGGCTCTGCCCACCAATAGGGAGACAGCTGTTAGGGCAGACTGGGGAGGGGGGTTCCTCCCCAACCACCAGCTCCCCTCTTCTTACCTTGTAACATTGCCCCTGGCTTACAAAACAAACACATTAGGGAGTACTCAGCATAGTTTCTTTACAAAAGGATTTGCCATGTACAGTTTTGACTAGCATTCTCCCCAAGGGCATCTAAAAAAAAAAAAAAGTTCTAACCATAAACATGGTATGTAAACACAGTTTGGGGAGATATCATCATATTGTATAAGGTTCATATACATGGTCAATTACATGTACAGAGAGCCACGGGGGTAATTAAGTCAAGGTGGGACAAAATGACCTCTGTAGCGTATAGATCGGAGTGCTTGATGCTTTCTCTCTTATACTCCGTAAAGTGGTGGCAGACTCGTGTGTGTGTGTGTGTGTGTGTGTGTGTGTGTGTATACTCATAGAAAAGGGTGTATACACAGTGGGGGAAAGCCTGATTTTGAACTACTAAGGCTGAAGTTCAGTGATGCTGCCTTCCAAGAAGGTAGCCCTTGACTTTTCTAATGAAAAATTAATAGGTACTTACTTGCTGCTGCCTTTAATTACATTTGCTAGAGACAAGTGTCTGCCAACCAGCATGGCTCTGACTGTCGTCTTTGCTGGATCTACTCTCAGCAAAGCCCACTGGTTTGGGAGAAGAAAGGGTGCCATTTTGGCTGAGCCCTTGAAGAGGCAGAAACATTATTGGGTGAAGATTGTATCTTATTGATTGATTGATTGATTGCTAATGGGCCTTCACCCATTAACATTCACTGACAGAGAAGTTGGACCAAAAACACCTTGGTAGAGCATGGACCAGAATTCTAAACCTGTGGTCTGAGGACCTCAGATGACTGAGGAAATCTTGAAAGAGGGCCACAGAGCCCTGTCTGTAGGCATAATAATCATGCTTCCCCTCCAGATACAGAACCATTTTTCTAACATGTAGATGCTATTGGGATTAATAAAGTATCAATCAATTGCAACTTCAAATAACCTTTTACCATTATGTATTTTCTTAACTAAAATTGGGGTCCTTGAACATCTTTTACCTTAAAAATGGGCTTTCAGAAGGAAAAAAAGTGACCTTCATACAGGAAAAAACTAGGAACTTAAAACTAGGATATTCTTTCTACAGTTATGAAGCAGGGTTCCTCATAATAGTAGGAATGACCATTGAGGGAATGGTCTTTCTGGACCTCACTTTTTCCCATTTTTTAAACTGCTTTATTGAGATATAATTTGCATTCCATAAGGTTCGTCCATTTAAAGTGTGTAACTTAATGGTTTTTAGTATCTTTACAGTGGAACCATTGCCATGATGTTTAGATAGTTTTCCCCACCCCGTTGTACTCATTAGCCATTGTCCCCACCTCTCCTCCGGCCCCTAGCTCTAGGCAGCCACTGATCTGCTCTCCTGTCCCCATGGATTTGCCTCTTTGGGGCATGTCATATAAATAGGATGGTGCAATAGGTGGTCTTTTGTGACTAGAGGAATGTTTTGGATCCTGGGAACTCCATCTAGTCTTTGTATACCCAATTTCTATGTATCCTTAAGGCCCTCCTGACCCCTCCCAAAGTCTTTCTTGCGCCCCCAGCCTATAGGAATATTTGCCTTCTATTAGTAAGTTGTTTATCGTGTTCAAGACGCACCACATAAGCTGTAGGATCTGCTCTGCTGAGGTGGGACTGCTGGGCAGCCCTTCTTGTGATTTGCTCCCCTGACTTCTTGAGGGGGCCATCTTGCCGACACATTTCTTGAGCTCCACCCCGCCCCCCAACTCAGTGCCCAACATAGTTTTCTGCTTGAAATGGATAATCGGTTTATGTGTGTTGAAAGAATAAATGACTCATGGGGATGCTTCCAGACTTTTAGGATAAAGTGCAAGAAGGCGAGCAAATCAAGGACCGGGGCCAAGACGAAGCATGGACTGCGGGCATTAGAGTCCAAAGGTTTGGCCGCTGCTGATCAGGCGTGATCTTGAATTGACCGGAGGGTATTAAAAGGCCCCCGGGCAGCAAAGGGTCTCTCACTTACCTTCTGTAGCAATTGAAAGAACGTATTAGTCACTCCTTCAGCTGAAGGCATTAACCGCCTCCATTAAAATGCAAATGTCAACACCTGGGAGAGTGGCAGATCGAGCTATTATCAGCCATTTCCACCTAAGCTACAATCTGAGCTCTTTGAATATTTCCTGCTCCCTGAGGCCCAGAGGTTTGGAAGAGTGTAGGTCTGGAAAAATCTAGGGCCCGGTTCCCTATGGCCAACTGCAAACTTCTTATTATCCTCGATTTCCAAGCCAAGGAAGCCAGAGGTCAAGAGTGAGAGGGCTGAGACCCTTGGTTCTTCCTAACTGCCAGTGGGGAAGGGGCTAGAGTGGTGAATGGTTCCTAGAGACAGCAGGGACTTCTGCTGCCCATGCCCAGTGGCTAAGACACTGGGCCCCAAGCCTCCAAGGATGACTCCCTCAGGATACTCCGTGTTCCATCCTCTTAGCCTCTCTCTGATTTGGGGATAACAATGACTTAGGTCTTTGTGGGGAAGGTAAATCACCTAGTTTGCAGGGTGGGGCTTCCTTTCAAAATGCAAACGTCCGGGAGTGAGTGACACATTTTTGGGAATAGGGTGATCTTTAAGATTCTTTCACCCTACCGAGAGCCCTTGGAGTCTTAGCGGTCCTTAATTCCAGGTGAGGAATATATTACAGGGCAGGATAAATCCTTTTTTCACCCTCAAATCCTAACTGGCTTCTATTTCTGCCCTCTTCCTTCCCTATTCCCTGGCACCCGTGCCCTCTTCTGGTTCCATTTTTCTTGGCAAATGCTCAGTGGTCCTAGGCGTTCTCTCCTTCCTCTCCCTCACTTATCTCTGTTCCTAAGCAGCAAGCATCCATTCCCTTATTGGCCCTGCCTTGGTTGGGCAATAATGGGGGAAGCCTGCTGACCAAACTCATTCACATTGACTTGATAACAACCAACAGCCGCGGCATGAATCCTTCAGTCTCCGAGGGGTATCTGCATTCATTTTTATAACCACTTTATTGAAATATAATTTACATACCATAAAGTTCATCTGGTGAGTTAAACTATGCAATCCAATGGTTTTTAGTACATTTCTTGAGTTGAGCAATCATTACCATAATCTAACTTTAGAGCATCTTCATAACCCCCCTGCATAAATCTTGTGCCCATGAGCCATCATCACTACCTATTCCTCCCCATCCCAAGGGCCAGGTAGCCACTACTCTAATCTAGTTTCTGTCTCTAGGTTTGTTGCATTCATTTTTAGGGAATGATTTTCATCCCCAAACATGACTATCTAATGGTGGAATTTTAAGCAGTGTGAAGGAAGGTATTTTTAGGTAGGGGAATAGTACTGATACCTACTTCTACAAATATTTCTAAATGTTCTAAAATATTAATATTTTAATTTCCAAAATAGAACTATTCTTCCAAAAAGGAGCCCGGGAGAGTGCAGAATGAAATCCTAAAGTGTAACTGAGGCACGAGAGGGAAGATGCCTGGGGGAAGAAGGGGGTGTCAGCAGATCTCCCAAAGGACCTTCAGTGCCCTGGGGTGTGTGGTCACCTCACCTCTGCAAACCAAGTACTCATGTCAGCAGGAGGCCTGCTGTGGCGTTGGGTCAACCCCTATCTGATGACAACAGCCAGGTGTGCATTCTGGAGTTGGTCTTCAAAACTTCGGCCTTTCGTTCCTTTCCTTGTCTTCGTCTGACCTTGAGGACTCCTCTTCTTCCCAGAGGTTGACTCCTGGGTTTCAACCTTCCACAGATGTCTGCCAGCCAATGGCATCATCTCCATTGCATCACTCTGGGCTCAGTCACTTGGCAAGAGCTTCCTTACCAGTCCCCTATGCTCTTAGATCTTGTTTTCTCAGTCTTTATATCATTGCCAGAGTTTGCCTCCTAAAACATAATGGGCCAGAAAACTCCTGAACCCAGATTCAGGGGCTTTTTATTTTTTAATTTTTAAAAAAATATCTTATTTATTTGGCAGACAGAGATCACGAGTAGGCAGAAAGCCAGGCAGAGAGAGGGGAAGCAGTCTCCCTGCTGAGCAGAGAGCCCATTCGGGGCTTGATCCCAGAACCCTGGGATTATGACCTGAGCTGAAGGCAGAGGCTTAACCCACAGGTGCCCCTCAGGGGCTTTTCAAACTGAAGCCCACCCTCCCTCTACACCGTGTTCAAGAGTCCACCCCACCTCTCCCTCTCCATCTACTGTTGCCAGTTGCCATGCTCCCCATCCTGCCCCTCCCCCCAGCAGACTCCATTCTGCTCACGATTCCTCAGCTGTACCATTTGTTTACCAACAAACAGTTATCGGGCATCTCCTATGTGCCAGACACAAGGCTGAGCACGGGGCACAAGAATGAGTAAGATACCAACTCTGCCCTCAAGGAGTTCAGCTGACTGTGGAGACAGTTCTGACAAGGTAAGAAAATACAATGTGACAAGTGCTATAATAGAGATTAAAGCAAGGTGTGCTGGAAGCTGAGGAGGAGGGAGCGCCTCACAGCCTGGGTGAGGCATGAGGGAGGGTTTCACAGAGGTGCCACGAATGTCATCTGGGCAGAGTAGGAAAAGTCCTCGGTACAGAGGCTTAAGGGGCAACTCGGGGTGCTTGGGTGACGCGGGGAAGTGATGGACAGTGAAAGCAGGCGAGTAGGAAGAGGCTGTTTTGTGGGCAGTTTTCAGTTAGGGGGTGTTGACCTGCAGGATCAAAGTGGGGCACGAAGTGGAAGACAGATTGAGAGCAAGGAGGATGGAAGAAGGAGAGAGCCGGAGACTGTGCAGGCAAGGAGCGGGGAGGATATGTGGGAAGGCGGCAGCTGGAGAATGTGGAAGAAGACAGATGTGAAAAGTTGAGGGTGTGGCAGCAGGAACCTGTGACCGGGATAGGAGGGGAGGAGGGCTCACAGCTCAAAGATCAGGGAGACTGGGGGACAGTGATTCCACAAGTGGTGAGAAACCAGGGAGGAGCAGGCTTCAAGTAAGTAACCTGAACTTACTTTTAGATAAGCTGAACCTTTCCCTGGTGGGTCCCAAGGAGCATCCGTGGGAAGCTTGCCGGTGGACAGGGCTAACTAAGCTTGGTACTGGGAAGGGAGGCAGGGGCTGAAGATAGACATTTCTGAAATACCTTAAAGAAAAAAAAAAAGTTTATCCTTAGACCCAGCAATTCTCCTCGTAGGAATTTCTTCTAAGGATATAAAGATACATGTGATTTATCTGCAAAAATGTTCATTGTTTATAACAGTAAAAGAGTGGAAACGTTCTATAAAACTGCTATGATAGTAAAAGATGTCCAACCACAGGGGACTGGTTAAATAAATTATGCCATTTTAAAATGCAATGGAATTCTGTTTGGACAATAAGAGGAATATTGTAGATGAATGCTTACTGACATGAAAAAAAATACAATATTTAGCTAAGCAGAAAAATGTAAACTGTAAAATCATTTGCCCAGTAAAAGTCCCATTTTTAAGCCCTATTTTTTGTTAAGAAAAAAATTAAGACGTTAATGGTTTTTTTCTAGGTAGTATGATTATGAATGTGTTTGCTTTTGTCTTTTTTTGGTAGTTTTTCTATATTTGATCATAAATGCCTTTTTTGGGTAAGTTGGTGGTTATTTTATTTTATTTTATTTTTTTAAAAGATTATTTACTTATTGATTTGGGAGAAAGACAGAGGGGCAGAGGGAGTGGGGGAAGCAGGATCCCTGAGGAGCAGGGTGCCTGACATGTGCCTCCATCCCAGGACCCCCTGATCATGACCTGAGCTGAAGGCTGATGCTTAATTGACTGAGCCACTCAGGTCCCCCAAGATGATGGTTATTTTAAACATTTGAATAAGATGAAAAGGAATGAACTAGGGAGAACTTCAGGGAATCAGAGGATCAAGGATGGAACCCAATCACCTTGATACCTTTGGCCATCTGGGTCTGTCCATGCAGTTGCCTATCTGGGGGTCCCTCTCATACCATTTATGCTACAGGCTGTGTGGTAGAGTACAAGGAGCAGGCTGACCTTCGGTTCCATTCTGCTACAAACTACAGGCCTTGATTCTCTAAGTCTCAGTTTTCTATCTTTACAGTGGGGAGAATAACATCTTCCTCAAAATGTTTATATGACAATAGGATATCTACAGATATATATAGTAGTTGCTTACTAAATACTAAATATCAGTCCATTCCTCCTTTCTTCTTTCATCCTTCTCTGTTAACCTGATTTGACCTCTAGTCTTTTTTTTGGCCTTCTCATAATGAGAAGAAATGCCTCCTCCCTAAAATCGCTAAATGACAAAATCGTGGCTCAAAACTGCAGTCAATGGCTAGCTACTCTCCCTCCCTCATGGTAACCAAAGTTGGCTCATCTTTTTATCCCCAGAGCACCTAGCATGGTGCTTGACACATAATGGGTGCTCCAGGAATGTATGTGGGCCAAGTTCAGGGTGCTTTTTTTTTTATGGCTTAGCTAATTATGGATTGATTATTCAAGGGCTGAATTGCTCAAGGGTTTCTTATTCAGATCTCTTGGATTAGTCCTCCCAATTTTTGACTCTGGCAAGGCTTATCTTGCAATCTGCAAAGAGATGATCAACGGAGAGAGAAAGGGAAGCTCACTCAGACTGCAGGCTCCTTCTCAGAAGCTCTACAGAGAGAGCTGGAGGAAGAAGAGTAAACTGAAGGTTGTTTCTCTTTCTCCAGTAGAGGTGTGCTACCCTACCCGTGCCTGCCCCACTGTCTAGACTGCCAGAAACTCCACTAGAGCAGCTTAGGGGCAAGGAGAATTGGGTAGATCATTCCACAGATCAAGGTCCTCATTGATGGGCAGTGAAGTCCTTTTCTCCACTCCTGACTCTTTGTGGCTGGTGCTGTGCAGGAGGAGTGTCTGGTCATCCGAGGTCCAGGGGGGACCGCACTTCGTTCTGGGTTAACAGCTTGCTAGGTGTACAGGGGGCAATTTGGTGCCGAGGAAAGATATTTCCGTTGCAAGTTAGGGGAGTTGTGTGACCATGGCAAGCTAACCACACTCTCGAAGTCTCAGCTTCAATTTATAAAATTGGGAATAGTCACACACGCCCTGTTTGTTCTCTGTCACACCCCAGGGCTATTGAAGGAAGCCAAATGAGATTTAAAAAACGAAGGAACAAAGGAAGGAAAGACGGACGGGAGGAAGGAAAAAGGAAGGAAGGAACGAACGAAAGAACGGGGGAGGGAAGGAGAAAGGGAGGAAGGAAGGAAAAAAGGAGGGAAGGAAGAAGCAGGAAAGACAAGAAGAAAGAAAAAGTGTCAACAGGCAAAAGCTCTCCACAAACGCCAGGTGTTCCTAGTGCTGTCTGCTGGGCTCCCTCTAGGTAACTACCCATCGAAGTGCTCCTGTCCGCCCCGCCCTGGCTGCATCAGCCTCACCCACTGCATCTCCCATCTTTTCCGTCATGCCTTCCTGCGTCTCAGAGATCCTCAATTTCTCCATCTCCCCCGTCCATTTCCGGGTCTGGCTCTCGCGCCCCTCCGGGGACTCTGGTCTTTCGCTCCCTGCTGCAGTCGCTGCCCCGGCGCCCCCAGCCCGGTGCGCCCTCCTTTGGCACGGCCGCCCGGCCAGAGAATCGCCCAATAAGAGCGCGGGGCTCAAGTCTGACAGCTCAGGAAGCGGCCAATCGAGCCGGGCCAGTGAAGGGGGGCGCAGCGCGGGGGCTGAAGTTGGGTTGAATGGGGGGAGGGGGATTAAAGGGGGATACAAAAGAGGGGAGCTTGGACTAGGGGAGCAAGAACCTAAGCAGGGGGCGGGGGAGGAGCGCACGCCACCCAGGTCCAGCGAAGGGACTGCCGGCTGGACGAGGCTCCAGGCGCCTGGGAGGGAGGGGGTGCGGCGAGAAATTTAGGTGAGGAAGGGGAACTGGGGACCCCGCGGCCCCGGGCGCCTCACGGGGCCTGGCCAGATGATGCCCGCGGGGCGCAGAGGCGGGGGCCGCGGCCCGGCCGGGGGCGGAGGCGGCCGCCCGCCTCTCTGAGCCGAGGCCGGAGCGGCGCGGGGGGCGGGGAGGCGGCGGGAGGAGGGGATGCGGAGGGCTCTCCGGCGGCGGCGGCGGCGGCGGCAAGCGGGCGAGAAGGGAGGAGCGGCGCGAGCGGCCGGAGCGGCGCAGGGCCCGAGGCGTGCATGGCGCGCCCTGAGCCCGGCTCCAGCCGGCCTCCTCGGAGCGCCCCCGGGCCGCAGCAGCTCTTGGGCGGACCCCTCTCGGCTGGCTGCATCTGAGTCCTGGCCCTCGATCTCTGGATGCCGCACTGCCCGGGAGAAGCCCGCCTGCTTCGGGGCACAACGGCGGCGGCGCTGCGCCGGATTCCGCCCTCCGCCTAGTCCTTCTGCGCCCGGCGGCGGCGGGCCCGCAGCCGGCGGCGAGGAGCCTGGGGCTTACGGAGTCGGCGCGGCAGCCCTCCTGGGCCAGCGGGTCCGGGCCAGCCCCGCTCGGTTTGGGGGGAAGGGGGAGGCGAGAGGGGAAGGGCCGCGCCACAGGAGCCGGTCCTCGCCCCCGCCCCCTGCGCGGACGCGCTGAAAGCTCGGCTCGGCTTTCGCGGGGGCCTCGCTCCCACTCTCGCTGCGGGAGGTGGGGGATGCGGGCGACGGCCCCCCTGGGCTCCAGGACCCACCCCCCAGGGCCCCGGAGCTGTTGCTCCGCCCGCCGCCCCCTCCCCCGTCCTCTCCACCCCCCATCCCACCTCCCCACCCCTCGTAAGAAAATAATGCTGCCTGGCTCCCGCACCTCCCAGTCGCTCCTAGTCCGCCGCGAGGAAAGGGTACCCGCTCGGTCTCCACGCCGGGACCCCCGCCTCGCCGCCCTAGCCGCCGCCTCGCCGCGTGTGCCTCTGGGCCCCGCTTAGACAGAATCTGCGAGCGCCGCGCCCCGGCATTGCCAGCCCCGGGGAGGCGCCGCCCGCAAGGACACCTCTCCGTCCCGCCTTGTCCGCAACAACTCCGGTCCTCGTCGAGCTCGACGCGAACCAGGAGTCCGGACGTCCCTCTGCGCGCGGCGCAGCCGCTCGAGCAGTCCCAGCTGCCCCAGCTCGGAGCCAACTCCATCTCGGACCTGGGACTCCGGACGCGGATTCTCAGCCACTTCTCACCTCGGGGCTGTGCCTGCCTACCCGCTTGCCCTCCTGCTGCTCTGCTTCTCCGCTCAGGACGGGGGTGCCAAGATGCCCCGCTGCTGCGCAGGGCCCCGGGCCGCCCTCGACGTGTGACCCCAGCCTGGTCCCCCTGCTCGGCCGTCCTCCGTCCCCTTGGAGACCCCCGGCCCGACCCCGGGGGGAAGAGGAAGAAGACGACGAGGCCGAGGGGGGGATGTCCGGCTCCAAAAGCGTGAGCCCCCCGGGCTACGCGGCGCAGACAGCTGCTGCGCCGGCGTCCCGGGGAGGCCCGGAACACCGCTCGGCGTGGGGGGAGGCGGATTCCCGCGCCAATGGCTACCCCCACGCTCCCGGGGGTTCGACCCGCGGCTGCACCAAGAAACCCGGGGGGGCGGTGACCCCGCAGCAGCAGCAGCAGCAGCGCTTGGCTAACCGCTGGCGCAGCGACGACGACGACGATCCTCCGCTGAGCGGCGACGACCCCCTGGCCGGGGGCTTCGGCTTCAGTTTCCGCTCCAAGTCGGCCTGGCAGGAGCGCGGCGGCGACGACTGCGGTCGCGGCAGCCGCCGGCAGCGGCGGGGCGCGGCCGGCGGGGGCAGCACCCGGGCGCCCCCTGCGGGCGGCGGTGGCGGCTCGGCGGCGGCGGCGGCAGCGGCCGGCGGGACGGAGGTGCGCCCTCGCTCGGTGGAGCTGGGCCTGGAGGAGCGGCGGGGCAAGGGCCGCGCGGTGGACGAACTGGAGGCCGGCGCCGTCGAGGGCGACGAAGGGTCTGGGGATGGCGGCAGCTCGGCAGAATCGGGTGCGGGGCCCGGCGCAGTGCTGTCGCTGGGCGCCTGCTGCCTGGCGCTGCTGCAGATATTCCGCTCCAAGAAGTTCCCGTCGGACAAGCTGGAGCGGCTGTACCAGCGCTACTTCTTCCGTCTGAACCAGAGCAGCCTCACTATGCTCATGGCCGTGCTGGTGCTCGTGTGCCTCGTCATGTTGGCCTTCCACGCGGCGCGGCCCCCGCTCCAGCTGCCCTACCTGGCAGTGCTGGCGGCTGCGGTAGGTGTCATCCTCGTCATGGCTGTGCTCTGCAACCGCGCCGCCTTCCACCAGGACCACATGGGCCTGGCCTGCTACGCGCTCATCGCCGTCGTGCTGGCCGTCCAGGTGGTGGGCCTGCTGCTGCCCCAGCCACGCAGCGCCTCGGAGGGCATCTGGTGGACCGTGTTCTTCATCTACACCATCTACACGTTGCTGCCTGTGCGCATGCGTGCCGCGGTACTCAGCGGAGTGCTCCTGTCTGCCCTCCACCTGGCCATAGCCCTGCGCACCAACGCCCAGGACCAGTTCCTGCTCAAGCAGGTAGGAGCCCAACTGGCCGCAGGGCCATGGGTTGTGGGGTGCAGAGGCCTGGGGCTGACTCCAAAGAGAAGCAACCCCATCACCCTTTCTAAAGCAGTGAAAGAGCCAGAGTGACTTGGCTGTGCCAGTCAGTGGTGTCTATAGAGCCACTTAACCCCCTCTGAGCCCCATCATGTCCATTTACAAATGATGCCGTTGCCCCCGGAGAGGACAAGTAGCCACTAGTGTGGGGCTAGGCGTGAGGAAGGAGAGTTGGAGGAGAAAATTCTATGGCGAAGTCCCCCTTCCCTCCCCTGTCCCCGTATATAAAAGGCCCCTCACAAAAGTGTCTGGACCCCATAGCAGCCTCTCCCTCCTCGTTTGTTGAGGTTTCCTGGATAGAGCGTTGGGGAGGGGAGCTCCTGGGAGCCCCTTGCCTGGTTTCAAGGAGGAGAAATGATAACCCTGCCGGTTGTCTGAGGCGGAGGGGGTTTCCATCTCCCGAGCTGGAGAGGTCCCTGAACTTGAGGGAGGACTGACAAGTTTGTTTTGTTTATGAAAGTGCCCCAAATCAAAACCAAAACCAAAATAAAAACAACCTGCCTTTAGCAAAGGTGGGAAGGAACCTCTGAGATGTGTGTGTGTGCGGTACTCCCACTCCTGGGCTGAGCAGAAAGCTAGCGTTGGGTGGTGTGACCCCTTTCCCAGGGTGTTCCTGGCTACTGCTTGTGGTGGGGGCTCTTTCTTTCTGTTGAGACTGATTCCATGCGCTCAGAAGGGTGAGCTCTGGAGGAAATAAAACCTCTGGTTAACTGGTGACTCCACTGAAGGCTTCTGGAAGAAAGGTGCACTTGGTCTCCCCACCTCCGGTGAGACCAGCCCTCTGATAGGCACACCTGCTTCCTTTAGCAGTGGCCTTGTCTGGAGCTGCATGGGCCTCAGGCATTGACCCTGCTTCAGTGCAGCTCAGCTGTGAGACTCAGGTGAGCCCTTGACTAGGCTCGTTTCTTGACCGTGGACCCCACTGCACCCCACCCCTTTCCGGATGTCTGCGTCCTCTGATAGACCCTCTGGTCATATTCCATTGACATTCCCTTCCCCCTTCTCCCTGCTTTTGATGCCTTTTCTCAGACTTTGATCCCGTTGAGTACTGCATATTCTTTGAGGGATTTTTCTGTGCCCCCAGCTTCCTGGGTGTGGTACCCATCTCTCCACAGAGAATAACACCAGTATGGGCTTCAGGGAGCTGGACTCTAGCTGCACCTCCAAAGTACTCCGTGACTGGGAGGGAGAGGATCTGCAGCCTCTCTGGGCCCCAGGTTCTTTTCTCGAGAATGAGAGAATTGTGTATGCTCCTTCCAGTTCCCACCTCTGTGCCAAGCCTCACCCTCTGTGCCAAACCTCACCTCCTACCGGGGGCCCCTCCTTCCAGTCCAACCACACTGGTCTCTCCCTCTTCTGCATGGTTAACAATAGAGTGTGAGCCACACAGCGGAGCACTTACTTATTTTCCAGCGCCCATTGGTTTTGCTCCCCGTCCAATGTAAGCTCCTTGCATGCAGGATTCTTGACGTGTATCGTTTTCCTTCTCCACCCTCTCCCTTGTCTAGCACATTTTCGGGTACTTAGTAGGGATTTAATAACTGCTTGCCAGTTTGGTTGTGTTCCAGTGAGTGGAGTAGGTGGGGCTCTTGAAGCTTCAAGTTTTTCTGATCTGGGATCAGAAAGAAAAAAAATCTTCAGAGATCAGCTTTGAACTTGACAGAGAAACCCATCGAGAGGTGGGGTATAAGAAAAAGTTAACTGGTATTGTTAGTGCTTATATAGGCTGCGAGTATTTCTGACCTGAGGACCCAGGCTCTCACAGGGATATCGTATCTTTGGGCGTTGTTCCTGGCTTGGGTGGGAGGCAGGTTGCTTGGATGGGTGTAGCTTTTCTGCAGAGGGAAGGGCATGTCATCCATATGGAGAAGCAGAAATTTCTAGGATCGTTCAGGGTATTTTCTCTGAACTAGCCCTAAGCCATCCTAGATGTATGGTTTCAAGGGACTGGAGTCAGATCCCAAGAAAGGAGTTCTGGTCCTGGGGTGTTCCAGCCCCATCTTAGCATAAGAATGCTCTGGCCACAGCAGAGGGACTGTCTGAGGGGCTCCCCTTCTTTCTCCGGCAAATCTCCCTTCTCTCCTCTACCTTCACCACCTCCCACCCAGGCTGCTTTTACCTGTTACGGTCTTTAGACTTGGCTGTAGGCTTTTGGGTGGATTTACACTTAACTTCTCACATTCTGCTCCGTTGAGGACAGCAAAGCTTGTTAGCGATGGTCCAGGACGAGGGAATGCAAACATTCTCCTTGCCTTCAGAGAAAACTGTATTTTAGGGGGGTTTGTATTTGGTTATGCCTGGTAGAAAATTTGTGTTTCTTGACCAAACTGTGATGGATGGTAGGGAACCATTAGTGGGACAGTTTAGCATTAACCTCTGCCTCAGAGCAGCCGTTGTTTGAGGCTGGCTTGCATTACATGCCTTGTTCTTTTTTGGGGTAAAGACACACGTCCAGGGAAATGGGGGAGCAGTGCATGGTTTCTAATGTTGGGGCATTGGAAATCCTCCCCACACTTCGCCGCCCCACAGTGCCTTGGACACATAATAGACCCTCAGAAAACCATATTCTTCTCTTCTCCTGCAAGGCCAGCCCCTTTGCTCCCATAGCCCACGTCCGTCCTCAACATCATTATCTGAGCCGGGTATTTTCTTCTCCCCCCCCCCCTTATGTTCAGGGCTCCGTCCTTTGCTCCAGTTAGGAGGAGAAGTACTTGGTTTCTGAACCAGTGCCTCCTGACGATTTTTCCTCAAAAGATGAACGAGATGTAGTCGTCTCTGGGGGACGGTGTTTCTTCCCTTCCTATGTCTTTTGCTCTAGCTCTACCCCCAGCATCCATCACCCTCCCCCTCTGCTTTCTCTCTCACTTCCTCTCTCCTCTCGCCCCCCTTCCAGTTCCCTGTTGCTCTCTGCCCACCTTTCCTCTCTTATCTGCCTGCCGGCTCGTGCTACTTCCCCATCTCTCACTCCCTGTTTGCAGCCTCCCAGCCTCTCCTGTGATCTTGTCTCACCGTTGTCTCCTCTGTGGGGTACAGTAGGAGCGTCACGGGCTTGTTTTTTTTTAATCCTTCTTTGCCTGTTAGAAGTCCCTCTGCTACACCCATACCATAAATAACACTCGAGCATCTGCCAAACACATTCCTCACTTGTGTTAATAGGGCTGCAATGATGCTGGAGCCTGTTGCCATGGCAACCTCATTTTTGTTTGATTGTATCCCACTCTGCTACATAAAGCCTCTGCACGCACTCACACACAAACAAGCACGCTCGCACAACCATCACATATGCTCAGCTATTAAAGATCATTTTGGAGAATATCTCTCTGGGCTCCGTGGGTGCGGGCGGTCATCTACTCGAGGAGATGAACATTCCTACTGTCCGGTGTTACTCCATGAGGTGATGACAGATGGGAGAGGAAAGTAGAGAGTCCTGTTCAGATGTGGGGTATTATTATTATTATTATTTCTGAGAAGATTCTGACCCCGTGCGTGTCCCTGTGAGCTTGGGAGAGTTGCAAGAAGCCGCCCTCGTGGTGTGGGATGACCAGTCCTCCTCCCCCGCCCCCATCACCTCCTTCCTCTCTTCCAGCCATGACCCTTCTGGAGAAACCCCACGATTGCCTGCGTTTCTTCCTCTGTGCCTGTTTGAACCTGTAACCATCAGCAGTTGTCCCAGAGATCAGAGAGGCACAGGCGCTGTGTGGGTGATGTTCTGTGGCTGTGAGCACGTGTGAGTGTCTGTAGCGAGCTGGCTGGTGGGGGGAGGGGCTGCCGAGCACGAACTGACTGCTGTGCATGCGCGGGTGTGTCTGCCGGTGTGCGTGCGCACACACGTGTCTGGTGTGTGTGTGTATGTGTGTTCATCGCATGGGCTGACCCCAGCAATGGAGGTGGGCCTGGGGACGGCTTTGTGTTGACTTCCAAAGGAGATCATTGCAGCTCTGTCCTGTTTCTTCTTGGCTGGTGGCTGGCCTTTCTGATTCTGGGCCTTGACTGCCTTCCGACCTTGACCTCTGGCTCCTTGGGGAAGTATTCTGGGTACACATCCTCTACTATCCCTAATGAAGCTGGGGGCTAGACTCGAGTGGTCAGCTCCTCTGAAATATAGGGCTCCGATCCTTCCCTTTCGAAGATTCTGCCTCCTGCCCACTCACTCAGCTGCCCAGTGAGTCCCATTAAAAGGCTGCCTCCTGGGCGCCTGGGTGGCTCAGTGGGTTAGGCCGCTGCCTTCAGCTCAGGTCATGATCTCAGGGTCCTGAGATCGAGTCCCGCATCGGGCTCTCTGCTCGGCAGGGAGCCTGCTTCCTCCTCTCTCTCTGCCTGCCTCTCTGCCTACTTGTGATCTCTCTCTGTCAAATAAATAAATAAAATCTTTAAAAAAAAAAAAAAGGCTGCCTCCTTGCTCGGGAGCTCGGCGCAGAGGCCTGTGTGGTGGGTGACTGGGGCCACCGGCCGCTCCCTCCTTGCTTGCTGGGGTGCTGTGAAGGAGGACACTCTTCCACCACAGTGCCTGGGAATTTCTGGCCACTAGTTACTGCCCCCATCACCCGCATATCTGGACAGGAGACATCTGGCAGCAGTCTGTCTGGGGTGGGGTGGGGGTGGGCTCTGAGTTTGGAGCCCAGGAGGGTCTGCTTGTCTTAGCTCAAGGCTGATTGTTTTTGCCTATTCTCTTTGCTAATTGTTTTCAGTTATGTTGTCCCCTTCCCGATGCCACCGGTCAGGGGTGTTTGGAGGGGAGCAGAGGCCTGGGGTGGGGGGTCGTCAAGCAGGGCTTCAGGGTAAGGGTTGTCTTCCAGATCCCAGGGGTGCCTTGTTTCCTAGTGGGAGGACTTCAGGCAGGCCAGAGACCCAGCCGAGGAACATGACCAGCTTCTGTATTTGTGGGAATGTTCAGTGTTCATAATTCAATCTAAGTTTTGCTCTGGAGCAAGAGCCTGAAGTATGTGTGCCGTGAACACAGAACAGTGTGCTCATGTCTGTCCGTAAAGAGGACACAGATGCTGTGTTGAGCCTGGTCACGGGAACCTGCCCAATCTCACAGAAAAGTTTCAACAATCAGTATAAAAGTTCTGGACAGACGCTTTTTCATGCAGAAGGGCCCTGGCCATTGGTCACCTGTTCTGAGGGGCAGCTGGCAGCAGAAGCAGGGCTTTGGCCCACGGTGGGCCAGGCCTTTTGTTTTCCTAAGGGTCATGAAAGGTGCAGCCTTGGTCCCAGCCAGAGATGGAGTGGGTGTTGGGCAAGGCCAGATGGGAGACTCCTGTGACTGTACCAGCCTGTCTATGGGAGATGTCCTGTCCATGACGCCTGCCTCAATTAACTGTGTGTATCTTGTCGGGGGTCCAGCTCCTGGTCATTTACTTCCCGGGGGGGGGGGTTGGAAACTCATGCCCATCAATCCTTTGGGTGCCGTGACATAGGTTATGTTTTAGAATCTCCTCCTTTCGACCATGCTTATCAGATGGGGGCAGCTAGCTAACTGAGGGCAGGATCAGCATTAATGTTCTCTGCCAGACCCAAAACTTCATTGAGAGAGTTAGAAAGCCCTATTTCCCATCTCCTCCTCCCAGTTTTTCTCAAGGCATTGTCCAGATGTAGGACAGGGAAGATCTCTCTTTTTATAAGGTTGCAAACAAAGTCTGGGGGTTTCCGGGTAATAGACTGTGTGTTCAAAATGAGCCTGCATTGCAGACTGGCTGTTTGAGAAGACCAGTGGGTTAATGAGCATACCCAGTTCCTGGGAGGATTCAGGCCCCCTTTGAAATACTGTTGTTGATCCTGGAGTTCAGAGGAAGGTGACCAGTTGGGAAGGGGACTGGAGACCTTGACTTCTGAGAGAACATTTGAAAGGCGGGAGAGATTCAGCTGGGAGGAGTGCAGGCTATAGCAGGGTAAGAAAACAGCTGGGCAAGACATCATTGCTGGGACCCTTGTTACCAGACACTAGAAGAGGGACTAAGTTTACTTTTAGTTGCTCTCAAGGGCAGAGTTGGGGTAAGTGGGTGGAAACAGTGGACAGATTTCAGCTCCAGGAAGGAAGTACCTTTCCAGACTTTGGGGCAGCAGCCACTGAACCAGATGTCTCCCAGGGTAGGCAGTGGGGCAGTGGAGGCTTTCAAGTCGAGGCTGGCTGGCCTCAGCTGCACCTGTTCCTGAGAAAGTGGTTCTGCTTTCAGAGGTCTGGCTTGGGCTCCAGAAATGGATCTGTTTTTTTAAACAGCTTGGATCTAGTTTTCAAAGTTCTCCAGGTGATCTTGACCGATGCTTAGGTTTAGGATCATTGACGAAGATGACTTCTTGGGTCACCGTCGACCCTAGGAGTCTGGGGTTTAGTACCCGGCATCAGTGTGACTATCCCCTAAACCCTGTTGGGGTGTTCTATCGTCATGCCCATCTCAGGCTCTGTTTGAAAGAAGCAAGAGCAGGGGAGGGCACCTGGCTGGGTCTGTCAGTGGAGCGTATGACTCTGGATCTCGGGGTTGAGTTCAAGCTCCACATTGGATGTAGAGATTATGTAAATGTAAAAAATTAAATAAAAATTTAAAAAAGAAGCAAAATCATAACAGACCTGATGTGAGACTTTCAGGTGGGGCTGGCCAGGATGTGCTGATGGGAAGATGCAGGTCTGGAAGGCGATGGGTGGTGGTGAGATCGGATGGAAGGGATGCCCCAGACCTGGACTCATATTCTCCTCTCAACTTTTCCCATCCCCTGCCTCTGATTTGGACAAAGCCCTCTGTGGCCCTCTGTGGCGGTGCTGGGGGGCGTTCAGCAGAAAGGTCGACCTCGGTTTGAGTCCTGGTTTATTCATTCCTTTGTCTGGTAGTGGTTATGAAAAATACTGAGGATACCCTGGTCCAGAACAGACGCACAGGATGGGGAGAACAAGGAGTGGGGCAAGAGGTAGGTTTGAAGGAAGAGTAGAGCTTCAGGAAAGCGAGAGGAGATTGCAGCTCTGAGGATGTGGCCAGGCCTGGCCGTGGGGGCAGGGATGCTGTCTGGGAACAATGGGATGTAGTTACCAGAAAAGGGGGAAAGACAAACAAACACGGGGAGACAGTAGTGGCTTTATTCTACAGGCCAGCCTCATGTGTCAGTGTGCGATCCTCCCACCCCCTCCTTGCTTGTAGTGGGTTATGAGCTGTTGCTTTTGGGCTTGAGGCTTCCTAACCTCACACTTGGGTGGTCCCCCTCCCTTCCCCATAGGGGTCCTTGGGCTTTATTGCACAGCTCACTGCAGTCTCAGTTGGCTCTTGGAAGGGGTCCTCGGGGACCCCAGTGCCTGGCACATAGTAGGTGCTCAGTGAGGGTTTGAATGAGTGAATGAATGGGCGGTGGGGTGGGTGGATGGCTGCACACAGACTCTGTTGTGCCGAAGTGCTAGACCAACACCTCCACAGAAGGAAGCGATGCAGCTTGGCTTGGAAGCCTATTTTGGTGGATTGCAATCCGAAACTCAGAGCAGGGCTTCCAGAATCCCTCCTGCTGCAATCTAAAACGTGTGCCTTCTTGGAAACGGAGAGCTGTCGCCTGGCACTGCCGATACTATATCACTTCACAGATCTGAAAACCATTATTAAGTCATTCTTTCAGCCTTCTCCCCGTTCAGTCAGACAGCAGCTGTTTATTAGGCACCTACTGTATACCAGGCACTGTGCTAGGCCATGGCGGGCGGCGGGGTGCGTTACAGAGGCTGGGTCGTGGCACCCAGGACTGCCATTAGTACATACTCTAAGTGTCCTTTGGAGGGATGTTAATAGATGTTTTGCCTACACACATTTGCTTCTGTGTCAGATGAGCTTTGGACATACTGGCTTAAACCGAATTCTTTACCATAGGACTTCAAAGCTTTGAATGTGTTAATGCACACTAAAATTTGTCAAGGGGGATATCATATGAAGCCTTTATCAAGCATATTTGACCCTAGAATCCATTTTTTAAGAAACATAACAGGGGTCAGTAGTGTTTGTTGGGGGGCGCTTGGGTGGCTCAGTGGGTTAAGCATCTGACTTCAGCTCAGGTCATGATCCCAGGGTCCTGGGATCAAGCCCCTGCATCAGGCTTCTTGCTCGGTGGGAGTCTGCTTCTCTCTCTGCCTCTGCAGCTTCCCATGCTTGTCTTCACTCTCATGCTTTCTCTTTCTCTCTGTCCAATAGATGAAAACTCTTAAAAAAAAAAAAATAGTGTTTGTTGGAACTCACTTTAGGACACAACTGCTTCAGGAGCTGGGAGCAGCCTGGAAATTTCTCAGGCATGGGCCTCTGGGATAGGCCTAGGCAAAGTAATCGAGATGGGGGCATTGTCTGGGGGCTTTCCTCCCTCAAGAAGATTTCTCAGCTGGCATTGGCTGGCTGCCCGTTTTAAAGTCTCATTCCTCATCTGGGTCTGAAATCCTTATAAAATAGAGGGTTTTGATGGAAGGGACCACAAAGATGCCTCCTTTAATCTAATTTTAGTTTGTTTTTGGTTTTTTTTCCCTGCCTTTTTTTTTCCTTTTTTTGCTATCATTCGACATTGGAGCAGGTTGGTTGGGTTTCTGTATAATGACCTTTGGTGGGTCTGGGGGCCACTGAATGTCTTTCTAGAACTTTCTTCAGGCTCTGATTATATGGCTGTCTGTAGGGAAGTAAGTGATGGGTGATTCTAGATCATTCTTCTTCCCTAAATTTTGTTTTCTTCCCACCTCAACTTCTTCATCCAAAAGGAAGAAGTCTTGAAAGATTATTGATTATATGGGATGCCTGGGTGAGCCTGGGTGGCTCAGTCGTTAAGCGTCTGCCTTCAGCTCAGGTCATGATCCCAGGGTCCAGGGATAAAACCCTGCATTGGGCTTCCTGGTCAGTGGGAAGCCTGCTTCTCCCTCTCCCACCCCCCCTGCTTGTGTTCTCTCTCTCTGCTGTGTCTCTCTGTCAAATAAATAAAATCTTTAAAACAAAACAAAACAAAAAAACAAAGATTATTGATTATAAACCATGAGTATATACTCAATGTTTACTAGGAGCCAGACATGGAAGGAACTAATCCCCTCCATACATGACCTCATCTAATCACAATATCCCTACGAGAAAGACATTTTTATCCTCATTTTAGGGCTTGGATAATGAAATAAGAGAAGGTAAGTCACACAGCTGGTGACAAGGTCACACAGCCTGTGACAGAGCAGATGGTATGGCGTGCCCCCATATTCCCTGGGCATGTACCTTTCCACTCCTGCCAGCCGTAAGTACCTGAGGGCTTTTTCTGGCCCTGAGCCTCTCTGCTTGCCCGTGGGGCAGGTCAGAGTGCTGGGGGTCTCCAGCCTGAGAGTGGCTCTCAACCAGTGACCATCGTGTGCTGGTGGAGGGATGCCCCAGCTCTCTTGTCCCTGGGGTGCGGGGAGTCTCACTCTGAGACATGTGTTCTACCGGCTCCCCACCCCAAGGAAGTTGTCGGCTCTAGTTGCCCACAGTGGTAGCAGGCTTGATGATGTTCCCTTTTTCCGGGCCTTCTTCCTTTCCTCGTCTCACTCCTCCATTCCCCTTTAGTGTTTCTTGGGGTCACCTCCCAGGTAAGCCACTTGTACTTGAATCCTTGTTGCACGATCTTTTCCTGTGGGGAATCCAAATCGAGAGTTGAGAAATGGGGCTTCTAATCCAGGTCTAACTTAAACACCAGGAAAGGGGAGAGGCTGCTTATGCAGGTAAACATGCATTGGGTGCAAGACTCTGTGGCAGGCTCAGAACTTAGTCTTGGGGTGCCTGGGTGCCTCAGTCATTAAGCATCTGCCTTTGGCTCCGGTCATGATCCCAGGGTCCTGGGATCCAGCCCCGCATCAGGCTCCCTGTTTGCCGGGAAGCCTGCTTCTCCCTCTCCCAATCCCTCTGCTTGTGTTCCCTCTCTCGCTGTGTTTTTCTCTGTCAAATAAATCAAAACAATTAAAAATAAAAAAGAACGGAGTCCTGCCTGGGCCCCTCACTCCTACCTGGTAACCTTTGTCATTAGTAGAGTGGTTGTTGCTGGACAAGAGGAATGAACTGGAGTATAAAAAACAATAAAAATATATATATATATCTCTATAAATATACACTGCCTGGGTGCTGAGTGAGGAGCAAATGCAGGGCTTGATCTCATGACCCGGAGATCCTGACCTGATGCTTAACTAACTGAACCACCCAGGCGCCCACCATCTCTTTTTTAATGACTCACTTTCCCATTTGACTAGCACTTGATTGGTAACAAAGGACTTTACCATGTGTGATCTCCCCTGCTACTCATGAGGGTTCTGAGGCATTGATGGGTTTGGATGGGGCAGTCAGGAGCTCTAAGGCCCAGAGGCCCAGAGAAAACCCTCATTCTGTCCCAAGCTGAGCTGCTTTGCCCCCTCAGTGTTTCCTGTTCACGAGGGATGATAGATTCCTGATTGACAGGATCTGACGTTGCGTGGCCAAAACAAGGTAATGCATTCCCAATTCCAGACCTGTGTTACTGATATTATGTTGGAGAGGGGGAAGTAGGGATTTTGAGGGCTTCAGTGAACTCATTTAGGTCACACAGCTAGCCGTTTTGCTTGGAACCTGCCCCATAAATCCCGATCTCTGACTCTAAATCCTGTGCTCTTTTCACATATGGACTCAGCCTTGCCTCCACTTCATGGTGCATACAGAAGCTAGAGAAGGCACAGCTGTTGTCAGGTTTTGGAATGCGTGGTGTTTTATTTGTGATAGCCTTCCTTCCTTCATGGTGTCTGGCTCAGGTGGGCATTCAGTGAGTTGTCATTTCCTGAGCCTGTTATGTGTCGAGGGAAGGCAGCCTGGAGGTGTTCAGGGGCTTCTTGGGACCAGATGCTTACCGATGAAGAGCTCCTGAGTGGTTTTATGGATGTGCGATAGGGACTGAGACCCAGGGGAGGGGTCAGAAGTGACACTAGGATGGCTTACCTCGGGGGAGGCCACCTCCTATCCACTCTTACGGTGGCATAAGTGGAGTAGCAGAGGGGACGGAGGAGGCTGCTGGGGATGCGTCATGGTACTCCTTGGTAGAGCCTGGAGGTCAGACCCCGGGTCTTTCTGGCAGTACCATCTAGTAGATGTGCGGTTTCGTGCTTATGAGAGTGTTCCTTCGATATGGTCGAAGCCCAGCTCCTCACAACTAGCAACATCCTAAAAAGTACCCTAAACATCCTGCTTCACATCCGCTTCTCTCCCTGTTCCTCTTCTCAAGAAGACGAGAGGAGAACATTAACTCCTACCCAAGTGCCATTTTTTGCTAAGTGGGATTTCAAGATCTTTATTTTCACATTCTCTTTTGGGGATGGGAAAGCTATTTATTTGTTTACTTAGCCTGCCAAGTCCCCAGTCTGTCTCTGGCCAACGCCCTGTTCCTGTCAACATTTTACCCTGTTGCACAGGAGGGAACCATCCGCCACCCTCCCCCATTCCCCAACCGGCTCCCGGTGGGTACCACCAGCAGGCAGTGTCTTGGCCCTACATCTCAGCCGAGGAGTCTGCCAGGGAGCAGTGCGTGAGCTGAACCTTGGCGAGCAGGGCAGCCTTGTGCCCCCCTCCCGGGGCCCTGCCTTTGCAGTTGAACCCTGTAGCTCTAAATTAGAAGGTCCTCTTCTTTTTCCCTGTAGTACTTATACTGGTCTGTAATTTGTCTTGGCTCATTTTTCTATCTTTCTACTTGACAGTCAGCTTTCTGAGGGCAGGGGTCTGTGTCTGCTTTAATACCCGGGTTTTTACAGAATGCTCTTGACTGTCTGGTTCCTACTTGCCCAGCAGTGTGGGAAGACAGCGGACAGTTCCCCTTCTCCGTTTCCGTAGGGATTTCTGACTTGGCAGAGAAGAGTCCCTCGTGGTGCTCCCTCCGTGGACCAGGGCAGGCTCGTCCTCCACTGGCGGGGGACCATGTGTCTAGGGTCATGGCGTTAGAAAACACTTCTTTTCTTCTGTACTCTCTTCTCTCTCTCCGATTTCCTACTGGTCTGGCTGGTGGCGTCAAGAAGGGCCCCTGCCGCTGTTTGCTCCGCCCCTCCCCCCATCCTCAATCCCCTGTCTCTTCTTTTTTTTTTTTTTTTTTTTTTTTAAGGTTTTATTTTATTTATTCATTTGACAGAGAGAGAGAGAGGGAGAGAGCAAGAGAGCACAAGGAGGGGGAGCCGCATAGGGAGAGGGAGAAGCAAACTCCCGGCGGAGCAGGGAGCCTGATGCAGGGCTTCATCCCAGGACCCTGAGATCATGACCTGAGCAGAAGGCAGACCCCAACTGACTGAGCCACCCAGGTGCCCAATCCCCTCTTTTTCTCCTCTTTCCTGCTGCCTGAGTCCTCCCCAGCTCCGCCACTCCTGCTGTAAAGTGTGGGGAAGACCCCCAGAGACTTGCTAGGAGTCAAGTTTAAGCATAAGGACAATAAATATGGGCGCGGATGACTACACAGATGCCAGAAAGTGTTCTTCATGCTTCTGAAAGCAACCCCGTGGAATCGCGGTTCCCGCAGTACATTCTCAGCTTCCTTCGAGCTGGTTGCCGCGTGCTCCCGAGGGCTCCGCTTTTCACCTCCAACTCCCAGGGCCAAGACCTCAGCTCTCTGGGTGGGTTAACCTTAAGAGACCCAACGGAACTTAATGTGTGGGAAGTGAAGACACATCTAGGGGTTCTTATGTAACCCCAGTGCCCAGGCTCATGCGGGGGAAGGGGCCCCGGGGGTGGAGGGGAGCTGGGCGTCTGCAAGTTCTCACGTTCCTGGTGAGTCTGCCGCGCACCGGGGCGGACAACTACCGCCCTGAGCTTCCCTCCCTCCGCCGAGGGACCGGGTAGATGACACTGAGTCTGATTTATGGCTCTACTGAAAGGCGAGTTGTTCCTATCGAAAGGGTTTATTGTGGTGATTCAGGAAAGAGTGATGGCCACTAAAAATTATTGCAGGCATGTAATGGGAAGGAAACTTGGTTGGTGGTCGGTGTATAAAATCTTGTCAGGCGAGGCTGTGGCTTGGTATATTTATGTTGCTCTTATCACCAGCAATTAGCCCCAAACGCAGCTCGATAAATGACTGAGCATGGTGCTGTAATAATGGCAGGAATATTTTTGGAAATGACTGCCGCACCATGTGCTCGCCTGAGCCGCCCTAGCAGGGGCGCAAATCTCCCGCTCCGGGCTGCGGCCCTGGCAGCGACACCCGGGTCCCTTCTGCTCCGCAGGAACTCCGTCCTGTTCTCCGTTCATGGCATCTCCCTTTGGAGTGGGCGGAAAGCGTGCAAACACCCAAGGCCTTCCTCCCCACCCTCAGCAGTGTTTGCGGCCCTCTGTGAGTCCCTCCACCTAGCCTGTAAAGGCGAGCAGCGTCTGTAGTAGATGATCAAAAAATATTTGTGGGATGGATGAATGAATTTGCCCTGAGGGACACAGCAGGTCACTAGCGAGGTTTGCGCTGTTAACTACGGGTACTCCTTGGACTGTTGATTTTTTTGAAAAGCAAGGGGTGATGTCGTTAGTGACTCCCTGTGTGCATTTACTGCTATCAATCAGCCTGTGTGGCGAAGACACCTTCAAATCACTTCTCCAGCACCTTCAGATCAGGGCAGGAAGCACAAGGGCTCTGCTTCAGTCTTCACGCTCTGGGGACACCTAGAGAAGCACAGGAAATGGGGGTCCATCTGAGAACTGGGACGATGGAAACGCATCAGATGTGTGGGGTGGAGGCCTGGAAAACACCCCTATCCAGGACAGAGCGATGTCCTTGGGTTAAATTGTACGCGAATGGCCACATGTGGATTACGCCGTGGTCTTTTTTGGAAAGGGGTTATCTGGGGAGAGTTAATTTTGGATTTTGCTTTACATTTATTTTTAAAGTGGGATATGTCTCCAGCATTGGTGACAATGGCCTAGAAAAGCCAGTTAGTCACCAGCTGACATCTTCCCTGTGTGGGGTGTTTTGCCCCTGCCTGTTTCCCACCTGCCTTCCTTCCGTGGGGTGGGTTTAAACCCTCTCCCTCCGAGGTGTCTGGGGAGATCGCACTGGCAGACAGGTCTCTAGGGAACTCCTGCTGGGTCTGGAGTGGTGTCATTCTCTGCTTTGATCCTGGGGTGTGTGTGTTGGGGGGGCAGGTGAGAGCTTATGGGGTGGCAGGACGGCCTCCAGGGGTGCTCTTTGCTTCTCCTTGGAGGAAGCAGTGGCATCCAGGTGAGGCTGTGTCCAGGTCTGTAAGCAGGTTCCAGCCTGTATTCTCCTGTAGTTTTTTGTTTTGTTTTCGTTTTTCTTTAAATTTGCTTTTTATCTTCTAGAAGTAAAAGGGAAATCACCCTAAACCCAGACATGGCAGGTTTGGAAAAATAGACCTGGTTTCTCTTAAGGAAACAGAGATGTAGGCTGCCCACTCCACTTTCCCTAGGGTCCTCTTTATGTTCCACTGCGGAAGGAAGAGGGTGCCTTGGGCCCCTGGGTGAGGAGGGCCCCCTCCACACCCCCCAGGCTGGCCCTGGAATGACAGGGAGCACTTAACTCATTTACTACAGGCGAGTAAACACTATCTGCTGGAATGAGCCTAATAGGGCTGGCTCAGGCCTGGAGGGAGCAGAGCAGTAGCTGAGAGCAAGTGAGCTTGGGAGGACCTGTTGCAGTCCCGTGCAGGTGTCGGGGTGGGGGCATTCATATCCTCCTTAGAGTGGAGGGGCTGGCAGCCTTGGGTTTCCAGGAAGCTGAGAAGCTACCAGGTTAGCCACACCCTAACTTCTCCCATTTGCTCCCACCACCTTAGCCAACCCCATCTCTGGGGAATGGGGACTCTGGTGGTCTCGGAGGAACCTAGTTCTCTCTGCCATTCCCGTAATTCAGGGGCTATGGGAACAAAGAACGATATAGCCCTTCAGGGACTGAAAGTCATGCAGCAGACACGACAGGGTTCCTGGATGCTTCTTTCCTGCTTTAACCTCCATCACGGGTCCCTGTCCACCAGTCCTCCCGGTCAGTGTCCTTCCACCTCCTGGAACTTAGTATGTCCTAAACCGAAATTCTTCAGCATTCCTAACTTGGCTTTATTTTTGTCAGTGTCATTTCTCTCTCTGCCTGGGTCCTAATGTCCAGGTTGGTGGATTGAGATGTTTAGCAAATATGGCCCATGTGTTAAGCACTGAGAACCGAGATGAATTAGCCACTGACCCTTCCCTTGAGAGGAGACCTGTGAATAGTGTCTCTCACGTCCCAGGCTCTGTTCTAAGTGTTTCAGTTGTGTTAAGTCATTTAAACCCCACAACTGCCCTCTGAGATAAGCACAGATGTTGTCACCCCCATTCTGCAGATGGGCACATTGAGACATGGCAGGGTAGAGCCAGCTGAACTGATGACCCAGGCAGCCTGGCTCCAAGTCTAGTCTCTTACCTCACACACCCCGGGGCTCAGTGGGGCACCCGCAGTGTTGGCACCAGAGACAAAACCCACTGGCTTCTCCCTGGTGGGAATGGGAAGTGCTGCAGCAAAGGGGAGGCTGGCTCGTAGGTGGGACTAGGTTGGGCAGAGTGTAGATTTCTGGACCAAGGCTTGTTTGTTTGGAGGCAAAGAAGATCTCTAGAAGGTTCTTATGGATAGCAAGTGGATGTGGCCCCATGTGTATTTAGAAATGTGGTTTTAGTGTTGGTGTTTGGAGCTGAAGCGGGGAGGGTAGGATGTGAGTGGAGAGACTGCTGACCTTGGCCCTGAGACTGGGTGAGGTGGGGAGGGGGAGGCTGGAGAGTTGAGGGTCGGGCCTTCAGACAAGACAGGGCGGTTCCCAGAGAGCACCTGGGCATTTGCCTATTAGTTTCTTCTTGCCTTGGTTTCCAGCTGCTCCCTCGTGCTCTCTAACCAGGACACCAGTTCTCCAACCTCTGGGCAACTGGATATCACCTCCTTTCTGGGGAGATCTGGGATGGATCCCTCCTTTCCTTTTCTTGGATTTTAACTATCCCGTGTTAGCCTCCCCCACTTTGAATCCCTAGGGCTCTGCCTTTGTCCAGATGTTAAGCCCTCGACATTCAACCTCTGAGTTCTCCCTCTGGAAACTGGGACCCCCTGCCGCAGCCAGCCCAGCCAGATACCCAGAGATCCCATGTCTCTGAGAACATTACCTGCTCTGGGACCTGGTGTCTTGGCCTTGCTGACCCCCAGCAGAGCTCCTTGCACTCCCCGAGTCCCATTATGCAGACTTCTACATATTGTCCTTTCTCAGAGACCCCGGACAAAGTGCGTATAGAACTCACTCATTCATTGCTTGCCTGTGCTCCGTCCCCCACAGGAGTGCCTGCTTCCCCAGGTAGAGCCTCATGCTCAACGACCGTCTTCCCTAGGCCTACACGGTTGGAAACCCCAGGTCTGCCGCACCCCTCTGGGCCTCTTTAGCAGGTCCCTGCCCCTTCTGAGCCTGTTTTGCATAAAATAGGATCTAATACAAATCGTGAGCTTGGAGACTCGTGTCGGACAATATATGTGATGATATATACAAAGGACTTAGCACAGGGCCTGCCCAACTAAAATGCCCTGAATAAATGACCCGTGGTCTGTCCTGGCTGTGTCTAGTTTGTACTTTTAAATTCCCACACATTCTAGGAGAGCCTAGTGTTTGTCTCCAATGTCTGTGAGCATGGATGGTAGTAAAGAGGGTAGAAGAAAATTGCACTATCTCCCAGAAGAAGGCTAAGTGGAGGGAGGTCTAGGTGCTGGGGCGGGGGTTTTGATTTCAGGCTTGCCTCATCCTTATTCTGGCTACCAGACGACTGGCATAGAACCCCTAGGAGTAAGGCAGCTTCCAGAACCGACTGGGACTAGTCTGGGAACTGGGGCAAGACTTTCCTGGGTAAGCATGAAGTGGGGAGTGGGCTGGGCCAGGTCCCTCCCTGAATTTGGTGGTGGCTGTCGCTGAGGAGCCTGTGAGGAGATGAGGCCTGTGACCAGCATCCCCTATCAGGACCTTTCTAGAGAGGCCAGTAAGTAAACTGAGAGTGGTTTTCAAGAGTCGAGGCCCTGGGGGCGAGGGGGACACACATCTGCTTTTCCCAGACGTACTTTCTTCTGTAACTTCATTAAGACATGTACTCAGGCAGCAAAGGACAAAAAAACCCACCCACGGACCACCAGAGGCCTCAGTGTGGAGAGCACTCTGAGCTGGGGAGAAGTCCAGAGAGAGGCCAGACTAGACACTTGAGGGATCTGGTTTGAGGGTGAGGGCAACCAGGCCATTGAGTCACTTGGCTTGCCCCTCAGTGAGTGTCTAGGTGGGACAGGGCCCTTGCCTGGTCAAGGGATCAGTGATGATGTCCAGAACATTCCCCCACCTGGTTAGACCTTGGGGGCTAGAAACAGGGCTGGCCAGCTGGGTGGACTGTTGGAGAACTGCTAGGAAGCGGCCTGCCAGCTTCCTGCCTGTTCCTAACCTCATGTACCCCAGACAGGGCCCCTTCCCTCCAGTGCTGCTACTCTCCTGGTGCACCAGGGGCCCCCTGTGCCTGGGCTGCACTCAGGATGCCTGGGGAGGGGCTAGGCCAGCGCCAGAAACCACAACAGACCCTGACCCTGGCTAATGGAGGCGGTCTCGAAATGGACCTTTTTTCTTTTTGGCTAAATTAACATTTGGCATTTCAGGGTGCTGGCCCCATGCCCAGCTGCTCTGGCCTTCTGCCTGTCAGCTCCTTTGAGGCTATTTTTGCCATTCACTTATTTATTAACTATTATTGCTCCCCAGGACAGATGGGCACACAAACACACACACACACACACACACACACACACACACTCTGACATGCATGTGTGTGCACAAACACACACCCTCAACCCAGAGCCCATTGGAAAAGCTAGCCTGCACCCACCAGGCTGAACACAGGGTGCACAGGGGGATGTCATTAAAAGGATGGTCACTGAGTCGGGGTGGAGGAAGGGCTGATGGAAGGCAGTGGCCTCCCCAAACTCATCATTCCCCAGAAATGCCTCCTACCCCCACAGAGCATCTCTGTTCCTGTTCTCTCGCCCTCAGGGATGTTCAGTCCTAGGAAGGGCTCATGGGGGAGAAGATTGTTAGCCCTGTCTGAACCATCATCCTTCCGGAAAAATAAGCATGGGGCCTAGGAGAACTAAGGGCCCTCTTGATAGGACTTTTCTATCTGGTTCCACCAAGCCCATGTCTTCCAGAGGAGGGAAATGTCACTTCTGCCTTCGGAGAGCTTCCAGCCTGGTGGGAGTAGCTGTGGGCTCTGTCGGGGAGAAGAAGAGTTCTCAATCCGACCCCCTGACAGCCAAGAGCGTGAGAAGGGACAGGCATGAACCGAGGGGAAGTGTGCACACAGCCCTGCCCATCATTTGATCCCCTTGAGAGCAGGTTGCTGGAGCAGAACAGATGCTAAGCCACAGCACATAGACCTGTGAGCCCCTCCTGCGTGCAGGGCACTCTGTGCAGTACAGGGGTGTATGACGTGGACCCTAGAGCGCTGTGTGATGATGCCCACATTTGTTTCCGGTCTCCTTGTTTGGGGGCCAGCCTCTCTGCTCTGAGGCTGGAGCCCTGGCCACGCCCCCCATCCCCCCAGCAGCCCCTGACACTGGGGCTCCCAAAGGCAAGCGTGGAGCCAGTGGGAGAATAGAATGAACAGCAGAGACCTTCCGCCTGAGGCTCTCTGGCCCTTTTCCTGGGTGTGGGCTTGTTCATGTGAGAAATGGGACTGAGACTCTTGCCACCTCCAAGATCAGGGGCTGGGGTGGAAGCTGCCCGGGCCTGAGGGCTCCCTATTTTCTCCCACTCTGCTGGCCAGCCCCACCCTTCCCTTCTTAGGGTGTGTGGCAGCTACTTTCCTCATCCCTGGTGAAATGCCTGCCCCATCCTTCCAGAAAAATAAGCAGGGGGCCTAGGATGGTTCTCTGCCTCGAGGAGACACCGCACTCCTGTCCCTGGATGCTGTCTGTAGAGGGACAGCCAGCTGCTGGGCTCTGTCCTGTGGGGCTTCTGCCTTGGGACCAAGTGCCAGCCCTTCTCAGAATGTCAGAGAACTTCAGAGCAGGGGGCTTGCCCCTTCCATCAGAGTGGGCGCTAGGGCCGGGGCTCCATCTTCCCTATCAAGACCAGGAGCTCCTGAGGACAAGGACCATGTCTCCCCTATCAGACTAGATGCTCCCTGAGGCCAGGGGCTGAGTCTGTCCTCAGCAGATTGGGAACTGTCTGAGGGCAGAGGATGTTACCTCCCCCATCAGACTGGGAGCTCCCTGAGGATGGAATTGGGTCTCTTCTTCCCCACTTTAGGACCCAGTTCCTGGCCTGTGGGACACAAAGGTGCTCAGTCCCGGGAACCTGGAAAACCTGGAAAGTGGGTGGAATGCTCAGGGCTCCACAGTTTATAGCCAGGGATGCTGGCAGAGGAGAAATTTCCCACCTTCCTGCAGGAAGTCAGAGCCAAGAATTAGACCCCCTTCAGCGGGAGTTTCACTTTCCTTTCCCTTCTACCCAGGGGTGGAATGGGCATGGGTTTTACAGTCAGGATGTCACAGTATGATACCAGGGGAGCTCTAAGGGTTTGTACTAAGCCCAGGGCCCGAGTCGGGAGCGGGTGCAGGTGTGGGATGGGTGGGTGGTCAAGGAGGACTGGGTGGCTCTCTGGTGGGCCAGTCTAACTGTCCTCTTGAACTGCTGCCTTACGTGACCCAATTCTGAGCCCAGGGCTGAAGCAGCCCTGGTCACTTGTCCTGTCCCCGCTTTGTCCTCAAGCTTGGCCCTGATGCTTCTCCCCAGGAGGGACATTTGGGAGGACCTCTCTGCTCCATGCATCCAAATTGTGCTAGCCTCCTGTCAGACTGTGATCTGTGTCTGTATCTTTCTCTCCTACTTGAGAGAGGACAGTCTTCCTGATTTGTGTGCTTGTCCCTCTCCTGGAATGGCCATGACCCCCAGATTCTTCTGGAGTAGCACGGCTTCTAAGGGCTCTCAGGGGCATGAGGAGGGGCTCGTTGAGGAGGGGTCTAAGCCAACTGCTGATGGGCCTGGAATGGAAACTAGTGTCATATGGTCTGGTCATTCTGGTGGGGGTTATGGGAGGGGGATTTGCAGCACCTCCAGTCATGAGCTGAGTTAACTGCCCTTGACCTGCAGTCATGACTCAGTTGCTGTCAGGTGCTTGGGCTTTGCAGTCAGGCGGCTCTGGGTTTGAAACCCACCTCTGCCACCTCCCTGCGCACAAGTCACCTCGGATGAGTGCCCACACGTCTGACCTTCAGGGTCCCCATCTGATTACTTAGGGCTGTTTCTGTTTATTCCATAGCACTGTTCTAAGACTTGTGCGCTAATCTGTGTAAAATCATGGAAATGCCCGAGACCGGCCGAGAGGAAGAGTGCGGTCAGTCAATTGTCTAGCTCCTTTGGCTCCTGTGCTCAAACTAGTTTCTCCATGGTCTTAAGTGTTTTAACTTCTGGCTGCTCTAGCTACGCATCTAAATCTTGCCTCAGCTTTGGTGCCACTTTGCCGAGAGAAGGGGAGAAAGTGTGGCCATATTAGGAGCTGAGCAGAACCCCGGGAGGGCCCCTTTCTGCCCAGGAGGAAGCTGGCATTCCCAGTGCCGGCACACTGTTCTGCCTCCTAGGCAAGACTGCATTATTATGAGCTAATGTCTGTGCTGTCCCCAGAGTGGCCAGGGAAGAAACCTCGAGTAATACGATTACTACAACAGTAATAATAACAGCAACAACACCAACAAGGACGCGCAATTATAGAGAAGCCAAGATTTGAGGACCTGGCTCCAGGCCAAGGCTGTGGTTAGTGCATGAGGGATGGCTGTGAGGCTGGAAGGCAGTGGGTTTCTGGCTTTTCATGCTCACCTCTCTCTCTCTCTGTCATTGTCTTCCCCCATTAAATACAAAGCCTCTGGACATGGGTACAACAGGCTTTTGTTGAGTTGTATTTTCCTAAAAGACGTTGAAATTCTAATTCAGAACCTGTGGCCTTATTTGGAAATAGGGTCTTGGCAGATGATCGAGTTAGATGAGGTCATTGGGGGGGGGTGTTAATCCAATATGATTGGTATCTTTATAAAAAAGGGGAAATTTGGATGTAGAGATAGACATGCGTTGAAAGAAGATGGCCTGGAGACAAGGAAAAAGGCCATCTACAAGCCCAGGAATGCCCGAGGCTCCCTGAATCTAGGAGGGAGCCCCGAGACAGATTCTCCCTTCCAGCCCAGAGGAACCAGCCCTGCTCACGCCTTGGTTTTTGGACTTCTGGGCTCCAAGACTGTGAGACAGTAATTTTTGTGGTTGAGCCTTCAGTTTGTGGTGCTCTGTCAGGGCAACCCCCGAAACGAAAGCCAAGTCTGATGGGTGTATGCTCCCTCACCCCAAGCCACCCTGAGCTGCCTTCCACCCTCAGGGGAGAAGAATGGAGTTGGCGTGGAACAGCCATGGTCTGTGGTCTGCTGTCAGGCTTGGGCTGGCCTTGGGCATCTGACATCTGTCTCAGAGGGTCCAGGTCCTTGGCCTGCAGATGAACGAACTGGAGACATTTATAGGGCCTGAGACACAGAGAGCTCACTCCTCACCTTCTGCCCTGCCTTCCTGCCCCTCTCCTCTGCTTCTGAGAACACTTCCCACCTCCTCCCTGCTCCAAGCCAGAGGAAACGGAGAAAGGAGATCCCAAATCCCCAGAGAGGGCAAGCCAAGGTGGGGATTTGGGCCTGAACATTACTGCCCATCCCCTCACTGGTCTCCTGGAACCTTAACTCTGTTCTCTAGGCGGGAAATGGCTCGCCTGTCTGGTGCGTATCTGTGTGCCTGTGATGTGAGTGTGTGTATAGAGAATGTCCCTCATTAAGCTGCTGTAGGCCTCGTGACCATGACTCATAAGCGTACAATCAGGCTGCGCCGGACAGAGGAGACCTGTCCCCGGGGCGGGCGATGCCGGCTCCCGATGCGGCAGCCAGCGCCAAGGCCCTCCCCGGCGCACCTTGGCAGCCCGCCCCTGCCTTCTCCCTCCAGAGAACTGGTTGTTCAGTGTCACTTGAGGCAACAGATAGGTCCCAAGTGCCTCTGTCTGTAGGGCACGGGGATCCAGTGATAAGGAAGGCACAGGGCTCGCCCACTGGGAACGTGTCATCTGTGCAGGATGGAGGAGTGGGTGGCGTCTAAGACGAGCACACGAACGTCTGAGGGGAATAAAATAAGGAGCATGGAGAAGTGCAGACTGAGAGCCAGAAGCGGGCAGAGGGCCTGGAGTGAGGAGGAAGAGCTCAGTAGCCTCTGGGGATGTTGGGGGCAGGGAAGGAGCCCAGGGGGTCTTCATGAGGGAGGTGCTGACAGGCCGCTGACAGAAGCAAAGGGCCAGACACTGGAGGGTTGCAGGGTGTGTCTGGGCACACTGAGTCTTCCTGGTGACCCAAGTGCAGAGTCCTCCCTGGGGTGGCTGGGAGGTGAGGCAGGAAACGTAGCCCAGGGTGGCCTCAGACACGGGCTGTGGAGTGTGTGTGTAACAGAACTGTAGGCAGGGACCCTTCAAAGACAGGAGTGTGTGTTCAGGCTGCACTTTAGAGGGGGGTGGGGGAGGGAGAGTTTGTGGGGTGGGGAGCGTGCAGCCCTGGAAAGAGGCTGAGGCGGTCTGGGAGGTGGGTGGGGAGCTCAGTGGGAGTGGGAAGAAAGGTTGACGGGAGAGACATTTCTCTTGGACAGCTGACAGGATCTGGCAAGGAAGGGAGAGGAGGCACGGAAGATGAGCCAGGGTAAAGGAATAGGGCTGCCATTCAAAGGGAAGCGTGTGGTCTGGGGCTTCTTGGCCTGTGGGCGTTTGGAGGGAAGGGGCTGGTGGCTTGGGGTCAGAACTGGAGCCCCTGATGTGGTGGAGGGCAGGTCTCTGGAGAATCGTGAAGGGGCAAGGGAGATGTAGGGCCAGGGCCCCCTCTGGGGTGCCTGGGATGGTGGGATTCTTGGGTGAACACGTGGCATTTCCCTTTCCAGGATGAGTGAGCGGCGTGGGTCCTGGCTCCCAGGTCCCTGGCTGTTTTAGTAGCTCAGACTTGCCAATGGGCCTGGCGGCCAGGGCTCCCCAGGGAAATGAGCCCACTCTGATTACTGTGGCTGTCTCCTTGCCGCAAAAGAGTTGGTAACCACGGCTGGTTCAGGGTCTTCCTGTACCGGAGGGCCACTCTGGGTCTTCACCCAGCATGTTTCAGGCCTCTCAAACTTACCCTGCAAATCTTCACTTGTATCATTTTCTGCACTTTACTACCTACAATTCTGAAATGTCAGAGGTTGCAAGAACGTTAGCTATCCTATCCAGTTCTTATTTTTAGTGGCATGAATGGAGGCCCAGGAAGGCGAGGTGACCAACCACCGAAAGTCACGGGACTTGTCAGGGCTGATCTAGACCTTTCATAATTGATTGGGATTTAGACCAATTTTCTGAACTGAGATATTCTCCACTTTCCCATGTCACCTTCTTTATGTGTGGGTTTCTGGCCTCTTCAAAGTCAGGAGCTACATGTCCATCTCTGGCATTCAGCTAAGTGGACATTTAATAAAAATTTGTTGCCTGAATAAAAGGACAATGCCTAGCATATGCAAATAGTCATTTAGGGAGTGGCAAGGGCTTAAGGAAACGTCCTCTCTGGGGTCCTGGCTGTTCAGGGCCTGTGAGAGAGGAAGGCTCACTGGCTTTGGCTGGCTTGATGGCAGGGTGATTTTTTTTCCCTCACTGCCTTGTTGAGCCCAGGAAGAGGGCTGAGGAGGAGAAGGGGAGGGCCTCTGGCTGGTGCCAATTCCTATCCTTCCTTGGAAAGGCAGACCCTCTGTGGGCTTTTCTTGCCTCCTGCCCTAGGTCATGGCATGTGTTGGGTGAGGTAGGCCAAGGCACCCTCTACCTCTGAGCGTGCTAGGCAATCAGGTCTGCTGACTGGGTCAGATGGAACTGCAGTGCTCCTCGGCTCTCTGAGGGGAAGAATTAGTCAGTTTGGGCTGCCATAACAAAATACCACAGACTGGGTGGTTTAAACAACAGACATCTATTTTCTCACAGTTCTGGAGGCTGGAAGTCCAAGATCAAGGTGCCAGCAGATTGAGTTTCTGGTGAGAACTGTCTTCCTGCCTTGCAGATGGCCGCCTGGCTGGGTTCTCACATGGCCTTTCCTCTGCGCATGAGCTGTTGAGAGGGAGAGAGGAGACTTGTATTGTAAGGAGACTTATAATACCAGCCCTATTGGATGAGGGCCCCACTCTTATGGCCTCTTTTAATCTCAGTGACCTCCCCAAACCCCATCTGAGTGTCCCATTGTGCCTTAGAGCTTCCTCCCCTCCAGTTAGGTCAGGGCCAGGGATGGCTTTCGGGATGTCAGCGCAGCTGTCCCTCTGCGGGGCAGCGTGGTGTCTTCCTCAAGTCGATTAGACAAAATGTTCTAGTTCTCAAAGTTCCAGAGAAGGAAATTTGTGCTGCTAGCCCCTTTTGGGGAAGAGTCTGGAAATGAGTCCTGAAGAATGAAATCTCAGATAGAGAGCTGCTGGGATGGAGGCGACCTGTTCGTCAAGGCAGCGGGTCCTGGGGGAGAATGCCAACCTCCGTGGGGGCATCATCTTCCCTTCCAAGCCCTCCTGCGCCACCTCGGCCTTCCTCCTGTCCCTCCTTCTTCCTTTTCCCGTGCCTTCCCTGCGCACCTCATCTGGTTTCTGCATTATGACTCCCCTGCCCCTGGGTGGGGCCTTTGTCTCAGATGTTTTAATATGAAACATTTCAAAGTAGAGAGTCATGAACTCCCACATAGGTACCCATCATTCAGATGCAACAACTGTCAGGCTTTTCACCCCATTTATTTCATTTATCCTTTCTTTTCCTTCTTGCTGAAGCATATTAAAGCAAATTCCCAACGTCATGTCAGTTTTATCTCAATGTGTTTAGTATGGATTTTGGAAAAAAGAAAAAATCGGCACCTGAATTTGACTTCTACCCCGTGCCATCCCAAGTCCATCAATGATGCCCTCAGTGCCCAGTTTCCTCACTCTGATTTCTTCCCAAAGGTACGGTGTTGGGGGTAAAATAAAGGAGAGCTGAAAAAGAAAATCCGTGTAGTAAGGTGTATCAGGTTATACCCAGAGGCCTGGGCTTTGTAATTAAACTGCGTTCTCCCTGGTTGGAGCTCCTCCCCGAGGCTGCAGAGGCTCTGTGGGACGTGCTGCCCCCTCTCTCTGGCCACAGGAAAAGTAATCATTTTCTAAACGGTCCCCCAGACGCTGAGGAGAGGCTCATTAGTCCTCCCAGGGGCCCGCTGTCACCCCCGGGAGGACAAATGGCCCAGCTCGGAAAGAATCTGGGTCATTTTATCTTGTACCAGGAAGACCTCCCCGGCGCTCTGGTGAGAAGTGCTCTGACCACGAGACTGGAGGTGTGTGGGCACCTGGCGTGGAGGTGCGGAGTCTGTGGTGGGGTTGGGGGAGAGGCCACTGAGTACCTGTCCAAGGCTGTTTCCACACTGCCTCCCTGGCCCCCGCTGAGCCTGGGGAAGTGTAAGGATTCTGTCTCATTCCTCTCTAACAAATGAATTTCTCTCTCTCTTGGCAACCTCAGCCATGTTTACAGAAAATATCAGAGTCTAGAATAAACAGTTCCTGTCAGACCCCAGGGCCAGTGGGGATTTGGGCAGAACGTGTGGGCCTCCTTCCTGGTCACCGGTAGGGGGCTGCTGGTCCTGCTGGGTTTCACCCCGTGGTTCTTCTCTCTGGGGGTTCTAGATGCTGATGTGGTGGAAGCTTTGAAGTCAGACAGCCCCACATACCTCCTGCCTCCTGCCTTGTCTGCCTGGCAGCCTCAGGCAGGTAACTTGGATTCTAGCACCTAGCTCAGAACTGGTACTCAGAAGTGCTGCTTTCTCTTCCCATTGACTTGCAGCACCTACGTCCCTCGGGCATTCACTTCATGACACAGAGAACCATTGGCAAAACAAATCACTGACTGGGCGCCTAGGTGGCTCAGTGGGCTAAGCATCTCCTTTGGTTCAGGTCCAAAGATCAAGACCCTGATCTCAGGGTCCTGGGATAGAGCCCCTCGGCAGGCTATCTGCTCAGTGGGGAGTCTGCTTCTCATTCTTCCTCTGTCCTTCCCTACCGCTTGTGTGCTCTCTCTCTCAAATAAATAAATAAAATCTTAAAAAGAAAAGAAAAAAATCATTGACTCCTGTCCCCAAATCATTGTTGGTAGAGTTTCTGAGGAGCGTTTCCCATACATTATCCCACTGATGTGTCAGTGAAGTATTTATTATCATCCTCATTTCACAGATTAGAAAAATGATGCTAAGAGAGGGTAAGAGGATTTCATGTAGTTGCACAGTAAGTGTGGCATTGGGGCTGAGGGGAGGCACAGACTAGTGAGTGAGATCCGTGTGGAGTGGCAGTGGGGCTGGGATTGTCCTCCTGGGAGTGGAGGAGGCTGGGGATGGGCTGAGATGTGGTGCAGGCCTTTGAAGAGTCCGTGTACCCCCAAAGTCATTCATCACTCTCCCATCCCAAGGCAGGTTCCCCAGTAGTTTATATGCCTTTGGTTCACAGCATACTGTCTGCACCACCTTTTCATCCTCTCTCTCCTTTCCCCTCTGAGGTCTGAACCAGAGCTGGCTGGGACCCTTGGGGTCACTCCACTTGCCTTGAGGACGAGGCTAAGTGCGCAGAGGTGAAGTAACCTGTCTAGGAGCACACAGTCCATGGTGGGGCTGGGAGGCTACTCGCACATCTTGTGCAATCCATGGCACAGCCCTGCCCCCTATGCGATCTCCCTCAGTCTGGGCTGCTGCACACTCTCCTTCAGGGCGGACGCTGGGGTTTATGTCTCTTTCCCCCAGCACTGTCTGGTTTAATAAGTGCTTGCTGAACAAAGCAAAGGGAAAGTGAACCGCTTCCTCTCTGTCTTTTCTGAAGAGAGAACAAGAAATACCTCCAGATGCAGCTAGAGGTTTTTAGTTTAGACTCACGGTACGGACAGGCAGCCACGCTGCCCCGAGTCTCTGGAGGCTGTGTCCTTGATTGTCCTCTCTGGTGAGAGCCACACTGGTCTAGGATTTTCTGTGGGGGGTGGTGGTGGTGGTGATGGGGAATCCTAGGCAGGTCTGGACCGACTTCAGGCCTCAGGTTTCTGCGGGGAGGCCCTCCCCAAGTGCATTTTTCTATATGGTTCAACTCTAGAAATTCTCCCTCCCTCCTCAGGCTGAGATCAGAAATGGCCATCCTTCCTCTGGCCCCAGTCCACCCATGGGCCTGAGCTCAGAGCCCAGGGACCTCGTCGGGGACAGGAAGTGCTCCTGCCTGCCTGAGATTAGGAATTGGGGAAGTGTTACGTGTTTTAGGCAAACTCCGTGCCTGCCTTCAGAAAGGTCACGACTTAAGAAAACACTGCTTAAGCAAACAGCCTGGCAGGGTCTGTAGCTCCTCTCCCACAAACTGGCAGCCTTTCCAAGATGAAACTGGGAAAACATTGAACAGGGGAGAGAGGCTCTTCGTCTCCGGGATAAGCCTATGTTGTGAAGTCTGTGTCTGTTTCTGCCACTGAGGACGTCTCCGGGGGCTCTGTGACTTCTAACAAATCTCGAGTTCACCTGAAACGAAGTCCAAACTGGCTGTGACTCCTGCTCTTTGAAGCCATCCTGGGTGTCTGGAACCCTGTGAGTGAAGGTCCCTGGCCATCATGACGGGCGTGTTCAGAGACCAGGCTCATTAGAGGGCTCATCAAATAAGCACATAACCATGACTGCCTTTCCTGGTTGTTTGTTTCGTTTTTAGCCCTGAGGACGGATCCAGATGTTTCTGATTCCCCAGATGTTTTTTGTGGTAAAGCTGAAGAGCAGAGATAGGAAATGAGGGGTGTGGGGCAGGTGGGTTCCAGAGGCTTCCACATAACACAGAACTGATTGATCATTTGTCCTCTGTAGGGGTCCAGATTCTTTCTGTGCTGGACTTCTACACGGAGCCCGCCAACATTTCCAACCTCTCTCTTTTCTGAGACTCTCCATCGCCAGCACTGTGATTGCTGTCCTAATACCCTTTACGTGTCACCCAAAGAACCAGCCCTGGCCCCTTTGAGAATCACAGTTTGAGGAGGGCCTGGACTTTTGGAAAACATTATGATTGCACTATTTGGCATTTATTCAGAGCAAGAGAAAGGCAGGTGGGGACAGTGCTATGGGGTTCTTTTTAGCCTTGCTGCTCTGTTCTTATCTCTCCTTTCCCCCCTATTTCCTAGTGGGGAGAATGCCTTCTCTAAGGGCAGTCTGCTGGCAGCAATCTGAACTAAGATGGGTCACCCAGGCTGGGCTCAGGAAAGCCCTTTGGGGGAAGGTGTTTCTCTCCTGCTGTGACATCCCCCCCCCATTTTTTTTTTTAAGATTTTATTTATTTATTTGACAGAGAGACAGAGGTCACAAGTAGGCAGAGAGGCAGGCAGAGAGAGAGAGAGAGGAGGAAGCAGGCTCCCTGCTGAGCAGAGAGCCTGATGTGGGGCTTGATCCCAGGACCCTGAGATCCTGACCTGAGCCGAAGGCAGAGGCTTAACCCGCTGAGCCACACAGGTGCCCCGACATCCCCCTTTTGATCAAGAGGTTTCCCTGAAGGCAAGACTCCTTCCTTCTTGTTGTCTCTTCTGATCCTCCCCTATGTGGAGGAAGATTTTTTGAATAGGGACTTCATTGGCCCCTTCTAGAGAGGAGGGCAGAAGTCTTGAACTCCTGGATGTTAGGGCAGGGACCTGAGACTCTGAAGGTCTGCTCACAAAAGGAGGGCATGGTCTAGAAGGGGGGACATTCTATTTCAGTAGGTTTGGTGAGTGGGTCCATAGGATGTGGGGATAGGAACTGGACTGCGTCTCGAGAAGGATGATGAAGGCTGCAGTCTATTCATGTGGGACTCTGTTGTGTGGTCAACACAGGCAGAACGCTCTGCATGGGCCCACTCACCTGTATTGACATGTCAGCCCAGCTGTCCCCTTAGGTTATGCTGTTCTTAGGTGTTGTGTGCTGGAGCCTGGAAGCCTGGGTCCCCGGGTCCCTGTGCTGCCCTGGCCTCCAGCATGTGAGGTCAGGAACAGCTTTTAAACCCCCCACCCTGCTTTGCTTCTAGGACCTGGGGCTGAGCCTGTAGTGCTGGGCTGGTACTCTGAGAGCCAGGACTTAGAACATGTCTGGATGGTGGGTCTCAGCCCTGGGGGTGGGAAGCAGGCTGAGGACAGCAAGCAGGAGCTGAGATCCTGAGTCAAGCTCAGGCCTTTGTCCTCTGTTCCCTTGGGGCCGGGTCAGCATCTGTTGCCTCTGGAGGTCTCTGTCTCAGGCTGGGAACTCAGAGGACATAGTCTCTCAGAACCTGACCTCCCCCAAGTGCCCAGGACAGGCCCTGATCATGTAGGATGACTAAGACAGTGGTGGGAAAGGGTCAACCAGCACCCATTTGCTCTCTGCTGATTGTAGGATCTGCTTTCTCTTCTGGAACCTGAAAGGATTCCATTCAATTTTCCAAACATTGGTTTTGCTCTTGGCCTTGCTCAGCCCTCTGTGAGAGGACCCCAGGGTGGACGACGGGTGCTCTGCCAAGCAGGCACTCATCTCCTGGAGGCCTGGGCAGGTTGCTGGGACTGGGAGAGGGGAGCACAGTACAGGCAAAGAGAGCTTCTGACAGACAGAATTGGGGCGGTCATGGAGGTCTTCCATGGTCCCAGAGGTTGGGCCTGATAGTTGGAGGGCATAATTGACAAATCAAGAATGTCTTTCTGTTGTTGCTGGTTTGGAGAGGAGTGGGAGCCAGAAAGGCCAGTTCCTAGGTATTTGGGCTTTACCCAGTGGGTGATGATTAGCCGTCGCAGGAGTTTGAATGAAGGATGGGTTCACGTGATGGTGGTGTTGAATCGAGGGGCTTCTGTTGTTGAGCCTTTCCTGTGTGTACTTTGTGTTATGTCCTCTGATTTCATCCTCCACGCAGCCCTCTAAAGAGGGTATTGTTATCCTACTTTTCCAGAAAACCCGAATCTCAAAGGTCACCCCGCTAGCAGGAGGTGGAAGTGTGATTTCAAAGCCAGACCCTGTGCAGGGAGTGGCCGGGGGCTTTGGAATAATAGGGGCTGAGCCTCCCCAAACAGGCGATGGGCCCCTGTGGTCCTCTGACACCTGGGAGGTGGGGGTGCTCCCACCAGGAGGAGGAGGAGGAGGAGGAGAGGAGGTGAAGGGCTCCAGGGGCGGAGCTGCCCTGGAGGGAGTCTTTGTGAGCTGTTTCCTGGAGAGTTCTAGAAAGGAAACTCCTAGTCACTTTGCCGCCCTTAGGAGTGATGAGCTGTGTTCAAGCCTTCATCTCTCCCTCCTTCATCCTCTCAGCTCTGGAGGGTGCCCTGGGGGCAGATGGGGCCTCCTGCTGGGCTGATAGGATGCCAGCTGTGTGGAGAGAGCACAGAGAGGTCCCAGTCACCTCCTCCTGTCCAGGGACCTCAGAGCTCTGGGGCCACTGCCTGGGAGGCACAGGTTTCAGGTCAGGAAAAGCTAGGGTGGAAGCAGCCGCAGGCAGATTGATTTAGGCTCTGTCCCTTTAGGTGTTTGCCTTTTTCAGGCCAGTGGGCTGCTGAGGAGAAAGAAAGGTCATCTGTATTCAAGGGCTAGATGAGCTCCTTGGAGCACAGTACACTTTCTCAGCTCCACCCCCTGGGGCCTGGAGGTGGGTGGGGCTGGAGCAGGTGTCACACTCTTCTTGCTGGGCAGGCCTTGCTGGTGCAGGAACCAGGTAGTCAGGCTGGGCCCCACCCCTGCAGTTTCCAAATCACAAGGTTTAGATGGGGTCCAAGAATTCACATATCTAACCAGGTCTGGTGTGGGTATCCCTCTCTGGGAACTGTAGCGCTAGACAACCAAGTGGGGATATATGGTGCCTCTTCCTTCGCCCAGCCTTGCCTCTCGGACAGGGGTGCTTGCGGTTGGGAACTCATCCTCTCCAACTGAGAAAGCCACGTCCTGTCTTTAGACCCTGGTTCAAAGGACACTTTCCCCTGTGGCCACACAGAGCTGTGTGTGCTGGGCCATCTGTCCTCTCTTTTCGAATTCTGCCTGGGTTTCTAGTGCTGTTGCACACTCCCTGAGGACTGGGGAGATAGTCTCATTAATGGGGGGCCCCGTGGCACCTTGCAGGGCCCTTGGCACATGGAGAGACCAGGGCTTGAGTGTGTCTGTTTCAACTGGGCTGTTGTCATGGTCAAACCATTCTCCAAACCAGGAAATAGAGGTTTAGGCAGGGAGGGATTTCACAGAGGTGTCCCAGGCTTGTTAGGGACAGAGCTGGAAACAGCAACCTGGCTTCTTGGACTCCCATGATGCACTGTCTGTACAGACCATTTTATAGAAAATTCCGTAAGCTGAAAACACCAGCCAGTTCATGAGGTCTTCCCTATCCAAACAGAGACACACATTTATGGATGGAGCTTGCCTAGTTAGATCTTTGTGTCTGCTGGTTTTTTGAAACCTAACATTTTGCGTGCTTATTTTCCTGCTGAGTGTACAAATGAGTGTCTTTTGTGGGATTCCCTACATTATCTCATGTAATTCTCCCAGTGGCACTGAAGGCATGCATTTTGAGAGTATGCCTGCTGTCGGACATCCCACGGAGGTGACGGTCCATGGCTTGCCTCATGGTTCCCCAGCACAGCACACGGAGTTGGGGCTTAGCATGGCCACTGTGGGTCCAGCATTCTCTGTGCTGTCCCAGACCACCTCTTCCATGTGCTGTCCCAGACCACCTCTTCCGTTCCTGTGTGCCCATGGTACAGGACTGATGGATGACCCAATCTGATTCTTTTTTTGTTTGTTTGTTTAAGATTTTTTTATTTGCTTGAGAGAGACAGAGAGTGTTCATGAACAGGGAGAGGGTTAGAGGGGGAAGCAGACTCCTTGCTGAAAATGGAGCCTGACACGGGGCTCGATCCCAGGACCCCGGGATCTTAGCCGAAGACAGATGCTTAACTGGCTGAGCCACCCAGGAACCCCCGATTCTTTTTTTTTTTTAATTGAGGAGCCAGCCAAAGAACATGAAGTCAGGCACTTCAAAGAGCATGAATTCGGTAGCATATAGCACATTCACAGTGCTGTGTGGCCACTGCTTCTGTCTTGTCCCAAACGTTGCTGTCACCCCCAAACCCATTTCCAAATCTGTGAGTAGGCTGTTTTCATCCTCCCCTTCCCCCAGGCGCTGGCAGTCACTAGCCCGGCTCTGCCTCCATGGACTTACCCACTCCTCGGATTTCATGTAAATGCAATCATGTAACACGTGTGTATCTTTGTGTCTGGCTTCTCTCACTCAGTGTCATGTCTCGGAGGCTCATCCCAGGTGTGGCGTTTATCAGGATGTCATTCCTTGGTATGGCTGAATAATAACTCAGTTCGCAGAGAGATCATGTTTTGTTTATCCAGTGCCGTGCTTGTTGGCGACCGGTGAAACCTAAGGGCCAATGTTAGGGGTTATTTTCTGAGAAAGGAGGCGCGCTGAGAGAGCAGTGGGAGGAGTGCGAGGGTGTCTAGTGTTGGTGGTCAGGGTTGGGACTGGGGATGTGGCCCTGAGGGACTGAGGGGGCAGAGCCGACGGAGGGAGCCCGGCAGGGAGGGGCAGCTAAGGGCTGTCACATTCCTAGAAGAGAGGAGCAGGCAGTTCAGGGGAATGTGGCTGAATTCCAAGGATGTCCCCAAGCCTGGATGTGAATGGGTTCACATTGAGGGATTTTGATCCAAAACCAAGGGGTGACCTGGTGCCCTGATGGAAAAGGTCCTGTATTTCCTGAGAAACAGCAGCAGTAGCTGCAGCCTGGCCTGTGGGGTGGGTGTGCAAGTGTCAGGCCGGCTGAGGACAGCTGTGTAGCCCTGAGAGAAGCCAGCGCAGGGCACGGCGGGGAGAGAGGGCCTGGACACTGTCAAGAGCCTTATAAGGAGCCCGGCTGGGTGGAGTGCTGGGAACGTCAGCTTGCTCAACCCCGTGTCACCCGAGTGTCCTTGTCCCTCCCGTCTTTACAACAGTGGGTCCTTGTTAAACCATTGTTTGTGCCATTTGAGTGGTCCTGGGAGAGACAGAAAGGAAACAGCCTTGAGTCTCAAGAGCACGACTTCAGAAGGAAAAATCCCTTTCCTCTCCTCTTTACTGTCTCCAACTCAAATGAAAACACCACTTTGCTGGGCAGTGGGACCTGGAAATTATCTTTGTAACTGACTAAAGAACTCTAGTTCTGAGTGTTTTCAAATGGAGGTATTATTATGATTCAGGTGTGTTGAGCCCAACAGATCAGGGGATGACTTTCACTGAAAAGATCTGTTGTTCCTCACAGTTCCCTGGGAGTGGGTGCCGCTCTGTGGGAACCCACTCCCCCCATGGGGAAGCACTGTGGTGGGTCAGGAGGCATTGCGAGGCAGAATCCTGAACGAGAGATTTTGTTGGACGTTCTATGGGAAGAAATGGGTGAGGCAGGGTGAGAAGGTCTGGGATGGGCTAGTTGGGATCATTTCAGTGGCCTCTGGGATATAGGGACCGTCCTGAGTTTGGTACCCGTCCCTGGGGTGATTAGGGCAGGGGAGTTGTGGTCTGGCCTATAAGAGCTTGATAAAGGAGGTGCTTGGCCCTTTGGGCTCTGGGTTCATTGATTTGCCTGTAAAAGGCTTGTAGGCAGGTAAGAGGCAAGTCATTTGCTATCTCTAGGAACTGACTGGGCTACAAGATGTCAAAGTCTCGAAATACAGAAAAATAAACAGACCTGATGGCTATGGTGGGGAGTGCCAAGGGCCGTGTTTTAAGCCTGGCCCTACTGGTCCTCTGTGCCTCCCCACTCTTGCAGGACCTGAAGCAGAGCCCAGCTGGAGTTCTAGCTTCTCTGCCTGTCTGGACTCTGCCCCTGGAAGGAGGATTTGGAAGGTAGACGTACTGTGAGCCGAGAAGACTCTAGTCTGCGGGTCCCTCTCCATCAGCTCCTGGCTGGTGGTCAGAGTCTCGCAGAGGGGCTGAGGGAGGAGCATGCAGGGGTGGGGCTATTGCGGGCCACAGAGGGCCTAGGTCTCTCGGCTGCAGAATCAAGACCATGGCAGCCAGGCCTGGCGAGCCTGCGCTGTTTGGCCCATAGGCCTTCACTGAGCAACTCTGCTCTTGGGGAGCTGTTCCAGCCAAATGGCAGCAACACTGATAGGAAACACTAACCAGTGGTTCTAGCATGCTTGCTTCCCACTGCCTTCCTTCTGGCATCTCTGTGTTGTCCTAATGACACTCCAGAGGCAGGGAGGGTAGGTCTAGTTCTGTCTGTGCTATGTGGGCACGCTGAGGCTCAGAGGAGGCCAGAGGCAGGGGCTCAAACCCCGAAGTAAACATATTTACCAGACTACTCTGACAGGCGTTCTCTTGGGAGCTGATTGAGGATAGGCTATGAAAAGATAGAACGAGACAGAAATCTGCGTGTCAGTCATCTTCCCTTGCAGCCGGGGGACTTACGCTGACTTGTCTGTGTTCAGCTTGATTCCTCCGAGGATGCCCGGCTAGTGAGCCATGGTTCTGTGACTTTCTCACCATGCTCCCTCTGATTTGAAAATTCCCTAGTGCTGAACTCAGAGTAGCTCTGGGGACACACACATACACACACACAGAGCCCACAGAGCTGCCAGGATCCCTGGTCTGATGGGGGTGGAGGCTCCCCCTTCTTTTCCCTGAGCTGTCTTTCCACCCAGGAGGCCTGTGTGAGTGTTTGTTCTGGGCATAGTGCACATTCTTCTCTCCAGAACACAGCTGGAGAGATGGGACAAGGCAGGAACCAGGCCCCAAACACAGGCAGGGACATGGGCCAACCACCCGCCTTCTGGCCCTATCCCACCGGCTCCGCCAGAGCCGGAAGTCCTGGGCGGGGGCTGGTGAGGCAAGGCTAGAGGTACCAGAGGGCCCTCTGCTTGATGCTCTGAGCTGGCCAGCAGCTCAAGGATAATCCTGTCCATCCCCTGTGTCTGGGACAGTGTTTGTCCAGGGTTGGAATCTATGGGAAGAGGGACTGCGTCTTCGTTTGGGTCTTGTGTTCTCAGCAGTGGCGTGCTTGACTGGTGCCTGTTAACCCAAGTTCCTGCTGCATTTTAAAGTCCCTTTCCAAAGCCTGAAGGTAGCATCTTGGAGGTTGGCCCCGGCAGGGTTGCAACTCAGCTACTTCTGCTGGTACTTTGCCATCGAATGTTCTGTCTCCTCAGTGTTTCCTGGGTGGGCATATCTCTGTTCTTCCTCACTGGATTCCAAGGTCTTTGAGGGAAGAATTCCTTTCTCATAAACTAAGCAGACTCGAAATGTTTGCTTTGTCAACAGGATGGACACCTTCCTGCAGGTGACTGTCATCAGATCAGCATGTGAGAAGGTGGTGGGAGAGATAGGATTCCCTTCTGACTGGTGATGTCAGGGGAGACCTCACAGAGGAGGGATGATGGATGGGCATGGATTCCAAAGAGACGGGATCGAAAACAGAAGAGATAGAAGGAAGGTGGTGACAGGGGCAGAGAGGAAGGAAGGACCCAGGGCTCATGAGGAGTGTGAGCAGAGGCCCTCCGATGGCTGGGAAGGGCTGGCTCACAAATTCATTCTTAATCTCACGGTCAGCAGGAGACCATTGGGAGCTTTTGACTGTTGTGATTGATTCTTGCATCTGGCAGTGGGGTGGGAGTAAAGGGAAGGAGAAGGTGACATCCTTCGGAAGACGGAGGTCAGACCCCATTCCTCCCTGTGCTGAGCTTCCCACAAACACGCCTGAACTCTTCTCCTAGTGATTCTGGTAGGTGGCTCTTCTTACCATCCCCATCTCACAGACGAGGAAACCGGACCCAGGTCCCTCATGCCGTAGGTGGTGGGGCCATGATTCAAATCCAGGTCTTTCTCACTCTAAATCTGTGCTCTTCGTGATGCTCAAGACAAGGCAAGATGTGGAGGTCCTGGTAAAGAAATCCATTGATTTCCTTGTCCATCTTGTTAGTATTGAGAAGTATGTTCATGGTTTCCTTTTCTACTTTTTATTGCCAATCTTTGATTATATAATCAAGGTAACCTAAGTACATTTTCTTTGTCAAGAAGAAAATACGGTAGGCATGACTAGAGTCCTCTCGGAACACCTTTCCCAACCGTGGTCCTCAGAGCCGTTCTGCTTTGGGATGCTCAGTTTGGAACAGACCCTCTCTTACACAACAAGGGTCCCCCTTCCCTTCCACCATCCTGCTGGCATTGTCAGCCACACAGCCGCCCAGCTTCCCGGCAGTCCCGCGCTGTCAGGCAGCCAGTCAGTCCCAAGAATAGTAGCTCTGGGTTGGAGCCATGCTCCGCAGCCCCAGCACTCCACCTCTGGGCCCGGCCCAAGCCAGTGTGTTTGCAGAGTGGAGGGCTGTCCTCCTCGCCATCAACCTTAAAAGGTCCTGCTTGTGGTTCAGGCATCCCTTGTGTCCCTTGATAACCAATCTTAATTTATCTGAACCCTCCCTGTGTCTGTTTTGTCCTCAGCCTATCTCAGCTTGGAGACAGAGTGGGGGTCAGAGGTTCCCGTCCAGTTTAGCAGAAAGCACTTCTCTTTTGTGTCCGAACTGGACTTTCTTTAAGCCCTCAGGGCCACCAGCACTGGTCTTGGCTCATGATTCTGGCTTTTCATGGCCCTTGTCCGTGCCCTCCTCCCATTGCCCCATCCCCCAGCCTGCTTTAGCCTGGCCAGGCTTCATCTGAAGTGTGACCCAAAGTCCCATCACTCTAAGTAACCACTATTGGCAGTATGGTGAATTTCCTTCCAGTTTTGTGAATATATACAGGTGCATATCCATAGGGGCACAATCTGTGCTCTTCGTGAGCACAGATTTTTTTTTTTTTAGATTTTTTATTTATGCATTTGACAGACAGAGATCACAAGTAGGCAGAGAGGCAAGCAGAGAGAGAGAGAGGAGAAAGCAGGCTCCCCGCTGAGCAGAGAGCCCGATGCGGGGCTCCATCCCAGGACCCTGAGATCATGACCTGAGCCGAAGACAGAGGCTCAACCCACTGAGCCACCCAGGTGCCCCAAGAGTTTTCCTTTTTAGAACATAATTATAATTATATAGTACCAGCCTTTCTGTACCCCACATTTTTCACATGGCCCCAAAGCACATTTTTGGTTGATGCTGCATTCTTTTACATAACTGTATAACTTCATTAAGTGGATTTACCATATCGGATTAGCCGTTCTCCTATTATTAGATATTCGCTCACTTCCAGTATTTTAGCGTTTTAAGGAGTGCTGAGATGAAGGTCCTTGCACATAAAGCTTTTTCCTTATTTAGGATTATTTCCTTACGATTCTCAGAAGTGGAATTACTGGGTCAGAGTTTGGACATTTCAATGGCTCTTGACACATATTGCCAAATTGCTGTACAAAAGGACTGCGCTGGCGGGCACTCCCACTGGCTGGGTGAGCGGTGCCCATCCAGCTGCCTCTGGAAGCCTCCAGCTTCTTACGTTTCAGATGAGGAGACTGTAGCACACAATGCAAAAGCAGCGGTGAGCCAAGGATGCACAGTGTCCGGGTAGCAGAGGTGATTCTGGAACCCCAGTCTACAGGCTCCCATTTTAGCTCTATTCACTATCCTTTCCACCTACTCTTTCTTTAATAACATTTCTGCTTTTGGACCTCTGTCCCAGCCTCTCCGTAGAGGCAAGGAGAGCGTAGCTAGAACTCTGCTGCTCCTGAGCTCTGTCCACTGCCCTGCCCGCGCATGTGCTGCAGGGAGCGTCTGTGTGTCAAGCGTTTAGGTCTCATCTTGGCATGGCCTTTGCACACTTTACCCCCTAACCTTCTGTTCTCTTACCTGTTAATATGAATATTCATGACTGGCCTGCTTGCTTCATGGGGTCAGTGTGTGAACTAGCTCGTGCCCAAAGCACCACGGTACAGTAAGGGACAATATAAAAGAAATGTGCTGTCCCCATGGCAGTTATTCCTAAAGCACAACTGGGATGAGCGAGACTCAGCATTAGGGCACCAGAGGTCTAGCTTAAGTAACTAATTTGTAATAGCGTTTTGTTCCAGAGAAAATTTGAGGCATCTGTCAGAGAGGCATGCCTCAAAATAAAAGAAAACTAGAAAAGTGATGGGGTATGCTAATGTGCATAGTTACTAATGCAGTACTGTATACTTAGACATTTGTTAAGAGGGTAGATTTCCTTATATGTTTTTTACTACAATAAGCAATATGGAGAGGGGGAAAAAAGGTGAGTCATGAACATTCTTCCGAAGGGACACTCATTACACCCTTCAGGGGTCAAAGAGAGACTCTTGTAACTGAAAGGTACAAGCCGGTGAACACACCCAAAGCTTTCTAGACAGGTCCATCCAATAGAAACATACATAATGGCAGCTGCATGTATACTTGAAAGTTTTTCTAGTAGTCACATTCAAAACAGTGAAAAGAAATTAGTACATTTATTTTTTTAATTTTTTTATTATTTATTTGACAGAGAGACCATAAGTAGGCAGAGAGGCAGGCAGAGAGAAAGAGGAGGAAGCAGACTCCTCACTGAGCAGACAGCCTGATGCGGGGCTCCATCCCAGGACCCTGGGATCATGACCTGAGTTGAAGGCAGAGGCTTTAACCCACTGAGCCACCCAGGCCCCCCTGATATATTTATTTTTAGCACTGCATTTTATTTAACTCAGAATACATAAGCTACTATCATTTTAACCTGTAACAAATATAAAAAAAATCATCATTGAGATATTTTATCTTTCCTGAGTCTTTGATATCGTTGGAGGCTTACAATAGATCTCATTTTATTAGACCAGTCACATTTCAGGTGCTTGATAGCCCCTTGTCACTTGTGTCGGTATTTTGAACAGCTCAGATACAGAACATTTCCAGTATTGTAGAAAGTTCCAGGGGCTGGCTCTGCCCTGGACTTCCACTGTTCAACTTGCCTTGGAAGCCACAGCTGTGGTGTGGAGAAGCCCATGAGGGGCTGAGGCTCTGGGGGAGGTGTGCAGAGATAGCTCACCCAACTCTGTCCCTGGAGAATTTTCATAGGGAAACTGGGCTGCTGGTCCCTAGGGAGTGCCTGGTCTGATGGAGGAAGCTACATTGTGGGTCCTCTGAGAGTGCCCATTCTAACAGGGGAGTCTCACAGACTAATGAAAGAATACATTTCCTGGTTGAGGAGTTGGCGGTGAAATTAGAAATTGGGAGCCCACAATCAGATGGTCATGTACGGCAACATCATTACAGTGACAGATTACAGCATAGTTTTTGGGGACCTGAACGTGAACCAGAAGGCAAAGACATGCAGGAGGCAGGGTGAGGGGAGGGGGGCATGATGGCATGAGCAGAGAAACATGGTAGAACCGGGAAAATTGGTAGAGAAGACTGGCGTGGCTGGAATGGAGGGGACCTAGTGTTGAATTTGGAGTGTGTGGGGGTGTAAATACCATAAAGGTTTAGATGAGAGCTGATAAGCCAGAGCAATCTATTTTAGGCACTGAAGAGTGATTGGATAAAAATAGTATTTGGAGAAGATTATCCTGGTGGTGGCGGCGACCGTGAGCTTGATGGTTTGGAGTAGGAGAGATTGTTGTGAAATCCAGACCAGAGGTGATGAAGGGCAAGTGGTGTGGTGATGAGAGAGGGGGCATATTCTGACTCATCCTTGCAAAATCTCAAGAAGTGAGTGCCTTCCAGTGTCTCTGTGTCATCTCAGCCCTGGGATCTCTGCAGCAGACCCTTCCAGACCGTGTGATGGCCTGCATGACGGGTCCAAGTCAGGGCGCACACTGGCCTCTCTGTTACTCTGTAGCCAGATGGCGTGTCTCAGTCCAGGGCTTGGCAGAGCCCTTGATTTTGGAGGAAGGAGGCTGTGTCAGAGGTCACCTGGGGGCATCCTTGCTGATGAGACCTGGTCTCCAGGTGCCTGGAGAGCTGGTTGCCATGGCGATGGGCACCTGTTGTCGGTGCTCTGAGGAGGAGGGCAGCCCACACTGGCTTAGGTGTCTGGGCATCCCAGACAAGGGGGTAATGGAAGCCAAACACCTGTGAGCAGCTTTGTCAGTGCCCAGCAGCTGGTTGGCAGGACTTTGTGACAGGAGGGTTAACCCTTAAACTTGCCTTCTTCCTCTTCGTCTGTCCCCTCTTCTGCACTCTACCCAGCAGCCTCTTGCGCTATCTCCCCCACAGGGGCCCCTTCACTGATGCTTTTTTTGTGTGTGTGCTTTTTAAGATTTATTTATTTATTTGAAAGAGAAAGAGGGAGAGACCATGTGTGTGAGTGGGGGAGGGGCAGAGGGCGAGGGAGAGAGAAACTTCAGCAGATTCTGCTGAGCCTGATGGCGGCTCCATTTCACCACCCTGAGATCGTGACCCGAGCAGAAACTGAGAGTCAGTTGCTCAACCGACTGTGCCACATCGGTGCCCCTCACTGTTTTATCCCTAAGATAAGACAGAGCTTAAGCCAGCACTAGGGTAAGCCCTTTTCCTCATCCCTTTTTCACTCTGGTTGGAAAAAGTCCAGTTCACTTAAGCTCCGAGGGGGAAAATGGTTGAGAATGGGACAGAAGATCCTTCAGCCTGAACAGGAGAGATTTCAGCTAGACGTCAGGAAGAACTTATAGATCTGGAAGTGCTGGAATGACCAAGTCTGCCATTCCTCCCCACGGCAGTCTTTGAGGCTGGGGGAGACTGCTGCCTGGTGAGGTGGGAGAAAAGAAGGACTGAGGGGTTCTGGATGTTTCTGCTTCACCCTGCACTGTGCCGTAAACAAAGAATAAGGAAAAAGTCAGCGAGGCAAGATGCCGAGGCAGTTGTTGGCAGGGCCCCTTTCCCTTCCACCTAGCTCCACCCATTCTCAGGAACACCAGTACAGAAACAAATTTAGCCCTTCTATTTTTTAGAGTTTATGGAGAAAAACATTAGCATAAAGTCCTTATTGGGCAAGGGGGAATTCCGTCCCAGCTGGACCTCGTTGCTTCCTTCCTAATTCTGGGAGCACATCGCGTGTGAGTTTCCCCAAAGTGGTGGGGAGGGTGAGGCCTGCATGTGAGGGTGCCCACGGGTGTGCACGCCTTTGTGTGCCCTGGAAAACAGGGCAGTGGAGTGGACGCGGGTTTTCAGATCCAGCAGAAGTTTACCGAAGGCCCGTTAAGTGCTGACTGCCGTGCTGTTCCTGGAGGCAGCCACACAGGCTGGTTCTGTCTGTACCCAGCTTACCATCTATTGGAGTGGGGGAGGCAGGTGTGCGCACAGCTACACTAAGTACAGGATGGGAAAGAGCTCAAGGGAAGCCTCAGGCAGGGCCTGCCAGGTGAAAGGGGTTTCAGCGGGTGGATTAGGGTTTTGGTGGGGGGAGAGCCAGCGGGCCCTGCACTGTGAGGCAGGGACACACTAAGCCAGGCAGCGTGGAGGTGGGTGCGTGTGTTTGCGGGAGAGGAGGCAGATCGGGTTGGGGGATGGGTATGTCCTGGGGACACAGTGGAGACCTGACTCCGGGGACACTGCATGCCTTGGATGGCCCATGTGTCAGCTGTCTGGCCCAGCGGACGCCGGACTGAGGTTTCGGTCTGGATGCTGGGTATGGGTCTGATGGGCCCTGTGAGTGGAGAACAGTCTGTGTCCTTGAGAGTGGGAAGTTCTTCTGCTTATCACACAGGGCCCAGGGAAGGAGGAAAAGTCCAAAGGGCAATGTTCACTTTGAAAAAAACAAAGAAATGAAGTTTACATGGTAACCCCGCTGCTTCCCCGGAAGCCTTAGGGAGGAGGCCATTCTCTGTGGCTTGCTTTTTCTAAATAATTAAGAATTTATGCCAGGATTTATTCTTGTAATTATTTTGAAAGATTTTATTTATTTGTCAGAGAGGGAGAGAGAAAGAGAGCACAAGCAAGGGGAGCGGGAGAAGGAGAAGCAGGCCTCCTGCTGAGCAGGAAGTCCGCCGCTGGGCTCCATCCCAGGACCCTGGAATCATGACCTGAGCCGAAGGCAGACACCCAACCTACTGAGTCCCTCAGGTGCCCCTATTATAACTATTTTTGATAGATGTCTTCTTAAAATATGTACTTCGTCCACCTCCTTAAGTGGTTCCCGGTATAACCTTTTCTGTGCGATTTGGGGAATCCTTGTGTGAGTAAATGAGCATGTTTTGCTACAGAACAAGGCGGGCAGGTGGGCGTGAGGATGTTTGCTCCCATATTAAAAAGCCCCAGCTGCTGGGTCTTTTGGATCACTGAAGCATGCTTTAAAAAAATCATGATCTGTCTTCTTTCTCCTTAATAGACTGTCACTTGTCACTTCTGAAAGTTATCACAGGGCCTGCCCAAGCGGCTCTTCACCTCTCCCTCCCCCACTCCGCCACCTCCACCTCTAATTTGCTATTTCTAAACTGCACGAGCTTGGCAACTATATTATTAGAATCTGCGGAGACTAACAGTTATCAGGTACTTAGGGATAACCCGAGATTATCACTTGTGGGTAAAGTTCATGAATGTGAGTGCATAGTCTTAAGCGACCTCTGTTTTGTCTCATACGGTGCCTTTTTGGTTATTTCTGGGTTCTAAATTGTGCTGTGGAAGGATGAGGTACCACTGTAAATACACATTGTTTTTAATGCAAAAATAATAAGATCCCCCAGAAGGATCTGAAATCAACTAAAAAATGGTTGATTTGTTAAGGTGGGAAAAATTCATTATCTTTGATTTGGGTAAGAAAAAACATTGTTTTAAGTCAAATTCAGCTAAGGAGTTGAAAAAATATTTTTAAAGTTAGAAAAGAATTTAGAATGTCACCATCTTAAAATCTGATGTTGTACGTGGTGGGCCAGAGTTCTCAGCAGCTGGGGAAAGAAGGCAAGAGGGCAGGTAGAATGGGGGTGAGCCGCTGGCATCTGGCACTGGTCTGCAGAGGTCCCTGCTGGTGGCCTCAGTGGCTGCCAGCTAGCGCGCACCTGGCCAGGCCAGCCCAAATGGGCACTGTGCACGTGTTATCTCACTTTCATGTGACACCACACCCCTAGGAGTTAATGTCCTTGTCCTCATTTTGCACGGGAACTTGGAGAAGTGGAATAACATACCCATGGCCGCAGAGCTCAGCTCTGAGTGAACCTGTTGGAACTAAGGCCTGCCCCACTCCTAAACCCTGTGGTTCTTTGCACCTCTGGGGGACAGCGGTGTTGGTACACGTGTGTTGCTGGGGGGAGGTTTTGACGAAGGGGACCTGGGTGTCTGTGCCAGCTCAGACGTATGCCTCGACTGTGTCCTGATGCAGACCCTTCAGTGCCTACAGCCTTCCCCCTGGGTACCATTGTCTAGGCCCAGTGCAATCAGGGTCACATGTCCTTGGAGCCACTTGAGGAGGGGGAGATGGTGGGGACCTCCTTGAGGATGCTGGTATCCTCCCCTCACCAAAAAATAGCTTGTTCCATATGTGTGGGTGGTAGGACACAGAAGGGCAGTGTGTGTGTCCGTGTCCATGTGTGTGTGAGAAAGAGAGAGAGAGAGAGAGAGAAACCGGCACAGAGAGAGATGAAGAGGGGGGAAGTATCAGTGCCCTGTGCCTGTGGTCAAGAAGCTGAGCTCAGGCTCAGGCTCAGCTTTACCAGTACCCCCTGGCTAACAGACTGTAGGTCCGCTTCAGATCCTCCAGGCCTCAGGCCTCCATCCTGGGGTAAGTGGGTTGGAGATGCTTCTTGATCTCTAACTGTGGGGTTTATAAGTGCCTCAAAGGGGCGCTTGAACACATGTCCTCACCTGAACACACCAGCCATCTCCACTTTTTCCTCAGACTTTGTAACACCTGGCAGGTTTCATCCCCGACCTCGAGCTCACGGAGCTTTCCATTCAAGGTTTCTCTGAGGGAAAAAAAAAATCTTTATTGCATTTGTAGTTCTCTCTGTCTGATCATAAAAGCCATACATGTCTCTTGAACACCATCTGGAAAATTTTAAAAAATGTATAAAGGAGAAACTAAAATCACCCTTAATTCTAAGACATTTCTGTATGTCCTTCTAATTGTTTAAAACCAACATAAGGATAATACAGAATGTACTGTTTTGTAACTTGCCTCCCCCACTCTGGTCACTACATAGTGAATTTTTCTTAATTACATGAAGTAAATTTGATGCGAGGAGGAGGCACCTGTCCAGAACCTCCCGAGGCCTGTGTCAGCTGCTTTGCTTCTGTTGGGGCCTCTGGAAAGGGCCCTGCCCTTACTCTCAGAATCCCTGCACGATGGGGAAGCCATGAGGGAGGGGAGCATGGTGGGGACTGCGGGTGCTCCTGGAATCGGAGAGGAGTGGGGGGCTACTTGTCTGGAGGCTTGGGAGCAGGTTGTAGGGACTCCCTGGGCTTGACCACCCATTAGCCCGCCCAGTCTACCCCATGCGGGGCATCCCCTGGGGTTGTACAAGGCCAAGGGTGGTCCAAGGCCCAGGGGACTGCCTGCGCGTCACCACTTGGAGTTAACAGGAGCCCCGGGCCCTGGAGACAGCCCAGCACATTTCATGGGCTGAAGTTATTTTAGTCCTGTTTCCATTCCATGGCATTTGGGCCTTGGGAAGGGGAGATGGTGGGAGCTGGGCTGTAGCAGGGTGTCAGCCCCTGGAGTGTCCCTGTTTCTCGGCCTCCTCAACTGAGTGCGGGCTGCCTCTCAGGAAGGGCAATCCCATTGTCTGCTGTCCATCCTCAGTACCGGGGTTTCTCCCTCCTTCTGGGTGGGAGGTCATAGCTGTAATTTATAGCTGGTCTTTCCCAAGAGATGATCTTTCACTTTTTTTTGTCCGAGCTGCTCTTGCTGTCTCCAGCACGGCCCTCAAGGACATCTGGAAGTGTTTAGACAGTCTGTGGTCATTGGGCAGCAGCGCCACGGACCGGTTAGGAAGGGTGGGCTTGGCCTAGTTTAGTGGCCCAACAGCCTTGGGGATGGCAAGTGTTTTGAGAGTCTCAGAATGTAGCTCGGTTTTTTCATCTCAGACCCGCACACTTTTGCTTCCTTTCCCATCCATCTCCTCCCAACCCACCCGGGAGGGATTAGCATGCCTGCACATTCTTTGAGCTTCCAGGAACCCCTTGGACAGTCTGTTTGGGCAGCTGGGCCTCGTGCGCAGGTGCGCTGGGCGGTCCCCTGAGCTCCAGGAGGGGCAGCTGGGAAGTGTGCTGGCTCCCACCCAAGGCTGAGTCAGCACAGGGTGCTGGTAGTGTTTGCTTCTGGTTTTCTGAAGTCGGCTTTGGCCACCTCATTCCAGGGAGGGGGGAAACCTCAAAGTGCCCACCTTGCCCCCATGAGTCTCTGTTTAAAGTTCTTTTTGAAGTTTGAGTCAATTCTCCCTTCTTATGAGATTTTGGGGGACAGACCGCAGAGATGACCCCGCGGGGGTACAGACCTCAGCCTGCCACTTTGAGCAAGTTAAGGGGAAGAAAGGAGCAGGACGAGGCCATTCTGGGGATGTGACTGGGCAGCCCAGCTGCCAGGTCCAGGATGCCCTGTGGCTTCAGCCACAGCCACCAGAGCCCAGCCCAGCCCTTGTTCCTTACTCTGTGGCACCTCTGAGTCCCTGAAAACAACGTTTTATCCTCCTTTGAGTCTCAGCCCCTCTGCAAATCAAAGGAAAGCTGTAAACCCTCCCTGTAGAGAAGTGCACCTCTGTACACACAAAGAAAGCTCAAAATCTTCTTAGAGGGTCCTGGGCTCCTGAAGACCACCTGTGCATGCCTCAGTTAGAGACCCTGCTAACCAGGTCGCACACAGCAAGGCTGGCCATCTGCGGCCCATTCCACCAGCATGTGCAGGAAGGGTCGGGCTTGAGGGTGCAGGGCGAGGGCGTAGAGGGCGGGGCAAAGCCTGGCATAGCACCCGGTGATCTAGCGGTCCCCGAAGGCTGTCCCACACCTGCCCTACTGCAGGCTTCCAGGCCACCAGCTCCCTCTTCTTTCCCCATTTGGCCATAAGCCATGAAAAATGTCAGGCCCGACTGTGAGTTGTGTCTGCCAGGAAAGGGTAGTGGGGTGAGGGAGTAGGGGCGGGAGGGGGGTCTCTTATCTAAGCTGGTAGCTCCAAGTGTCTGTCCAATTTCCCAGCCTGTGACCAAAGCTGGAATCTTGATGGTTCGGGGACTGGCAGTCACCCGTCATCCAGGGCCACCTGCTCTGCACTTGTGGGCAGCCCTGGCGCAGGAGCATTTCCCTGGCTCTCCCTCTGGCTCAGCCCCCACCGGTACCCCCCGCTGCTCTTGAGAAAGGACAGGACCATTTGCCGTTCCCTACAAGCCAGGCTCCCCAGCATGCTCTGTCCCCTTTGTTTCTTGGGGCTCGGAGGCCTGCTTGGACATCTGTGTCCTCTCCATTAAATTAGGTTTAGGTCATGTTCGCTCTCCTTTGGAGCTGATCCTGCTCAGAGCCTCGGACATGAAGTACTTATTCTGGGACAGTTGATTGACCCTGTGGTCAGCGAGGGGGAAAGTTATAGGTTTTTCTAACCTCTGGGTTAGTGTCCCTCTCATCTGCTTGTCACATGCCTCCCTGCATGCAGTGCTCTGCTGGGGGCATCGCCGAGAGCAAGAAACAGATGTGGACTGTGTTGGACGGGGGGTTTGGCTGTGATGTGCAGGGAGTGTGTGTGTGGGTTCTCTGGGGAGAACTCTCCATGGGCAGAGGCACCCTGCTGGCATCGGGGACAAAGGGATCCAAAGATGTAGGGACAGGACTACAAATCCGAGCCCCGAGGAAACTCTTCCAGCTATGTTCCTGACTCTTCCGAGCCAGTTCCCCTTCTGGGCTGGAATTCCTAGCAAGGATCTTCTAATGAGGTTTGTGGTTTTATTCACATCCTCCTCCCCAGAGTGGCTGGCTGGAGGCGTCTTCACTGTCTCTCTCGCTCCCAGGCCTGTGTCACCCGACCCCTCATTGCTGGCACATGAACTCCATGCCTCACTGAAGACCCTTCAACCTCTGTCCCTCCTTCTCTCAACTGACCTCCTGCGTACCCTTCCTGGCCTCTCAGAGCCAAGCCAGGACTTTCTCCTGCTGTCCTGGCCTCTTTTCTGTCCCTCCAGGCCACCTCCCTCCCCCCATCCCTCCTGGCCTTCACTCAGCCTCCTCCCTCCTCGGCTCCCTCCCTTAGATGTTGAGTGTGGGCACCAGTTCTCCCATGACACACCCATCCTCTTCCTCCCCCAGGCCTGCCTGCATCCTCATGTTCTCTTTCTTCCTTGTCACCACCAGCCTTCCCGACAGGGTGTTCCCAGCCCATGTGTCTCCCTAACTCCCCAATTCTACCCCCTCAGGATGAAAGTGGCTCTTGCTACACATTTTGGGGTCTCCTGGGCTGCCACATGGTTGGGGCTTCTTAGCTTCTGGTCTTCCCCCTCTTGTTAGCCTGGCTCTACCTCCTGCCTGACACTCTCTCCTGCACCATCTCTTTTCTTGGCCTCTGGTCCTCTCCTTCCTCTTTGAGCATTGTTTCCCGGTCCGTAGTGGGCTCTCTTCTAGCTCATCTTGCCCACCTCTGTGAATCACTAATTGTCCCATGTACCTGTCCCTCTGGCCCAGGCCTCACAGATAAATAGCTATCTGTCACTCCCAGGCTGTGTGTCCCTTTGGCTGATGGTTTTTTGTGTTCTTTTTTTAAAAAGATTTTATTTATTTATTTGACAGACAGAGATCACAAGTAGGCAGAGAGGGAGGCAGTGAGAGAGAGGGGGAAGCAGGCTCCATCCCAGGATCCTGAGCAGAAGGCAGAGGCTTAACCTACTGAGCCACTCAGGTACCTAGGCTGATGGTTTTGTTTTTTTTTTTTTAAGATTTTATTTATTTATTTGACAGAGAGAAATCACAAGCAGTTGGAGAGGCAGGCAGAGAGAGAGAGAGAGAGGGAAGCATGCTCCCTGCTGAGCAGAGAGCCCGATGCAGGACTCAATCCCAGGACCCTGAGATCCTGACCTGAGCCGAAGGCAGAGGCTTAACCCACTGAGCCACCCAGGTGCCCAGGGCTGATGGTTTTGGCCCTGAAATGTTCTCGCTGTTCCTCCCCACCCCCACTGCCCTGTTCTGCCCCTCATCTCTCATCCACACCATTGCAGCAGCCCTGACTTGGTCGCCGTGACTCTGCTCTCTCCCTCTTTGGTGCTCTTGCTACACGGCTGTAATGCTACATTTCTGTAGCTCAGGTCTGAGCATACTGCTTCCTGGCCATTCCAGCCCTCCATGCGGGATTCCCCCATCTGCCCTGTATACTTGTTTAGCTGTCTCTCCAAGCCTCCTCAGAATGCTATCTGTCCCTCCTGCTGCCCACTCTGCCACTGCTCCTCTGCATTCCTGAGCTCAAATCAAACATCACCTCCTCCAGGAAGCCTTCCTGGGCCATGTCTCAGTACACTGAGATGGGCTCTTTCCTTCCTTTCTTGGGGCCCTTTGGGGACTACACTCACCTAGCTGTTGTGCTCTCTCTGGTTTTCTTTGTCTCTCTTCCCTTAGACTGGGTGTGTCTCAAGATCCAAGACAGGCGTTATTTATTGCTGATTTCTCTAGCCCTAGCAGAGTGCCTGGCCTGCCACTGGCCTGGGTCCGTTTGTCTAATTAATGTTGTGTTAAGATAAATTCTCTCTTGCATCTGCTAATAGGTCTTTTTAAGGGAGGTTACTCTGTCACTTAGTTAGAAAGTCTTGTGTTCGTGGCTGGGCTGGGCTGAATGTCCTCAGCAAGAGGCAGGTTTCTCTCTGCAGTTTGTTGAATTTGCATATTTTTATTACTCTGACTTCGTGTATTCCCTCTGTGGTTTTCCCCCCAGCTTCTTGTCGTCCTGGTCACATCCTGGGCAATTAATACAAACTCCCAGGTCAATGAATTTGGTTGAATTGATTTTTTTCCCCTGGCTAGCTTCCCCAACCCTTGGTATTTTCTGAGCATGTAGAAGAGGTCTCAGAATCTAGGCTCATTTAAATAACAGTGTAATATCCTTGGGCTGAAACATCACCAATGAGGTAAATGTATTGAACAAAATCATCTAATGCATATTAAAGCCTGATTCCATGGATTGTCACAATATCCCTGGGATAGCTCACAACTCACAAGCACTGGTAACTAAATCTGTATATATGTTGTGTGTGTTTCCACCCTAATTCTCTAGGTTTTCTATATATTTTAATTATGTGAGTTATGGTTTCACTGACTGTAGGACAGAGCCTGAACCTCACGGATGTTCAATCAATTTTTGTGGGATGAATGAATGAAAGGAGCAATGATCGAGCAGACTAGAACTTGAGGGCATTTTCTCTCCTGGAAGATGTGGTGATTTCTCATGGACCTCATGTGGCGGCAGGCCATGTGCGGTGATGCATCTGGCTGCCTCCCTTCTCTATTCTGGAGTGGCCAGTTTCTGCTGGAGTCGCCTTCCACACTGACAGGCTCACGACCTTTGGTCACTTGTGCTGTGTTGAGAAGACCCAGCTGTGCTGCTTCTAGAAGTCACAGGCAGTGGGGGCAGGCAGGCAGCATGGGAAGAAAGTTTCCACAGCCTGGAGAGGAAAGGAGCCTGGTCAGGATTGTTTCTTAAAGGTCATTGGAACTGCCCAAGGAGGGTGGGATGTCCCCTTGGGTAGCAGATTTTGGCCCAGGGTTCAAGAACCCCTGCGGGGGGCGGGGAGGGTGGTGTTGGAGTATGGGGACCATAAAATTGAGCATCAAAACCAAGACAGTTTTGACAGTGAAGGGGAGGGAGCACCATGAATCACTGCTCCGAAATAGCAGGCATAGACCCGGACCCACCCGGACAGATGGAAACATCCGGTGTGGAAGACAGGCCTGTGCTAAGGTAGAGAGCTGGAGCATCGTGGCAGCATTCTGGGAAGTCGGGAAATCGCCAGTGTGGGAGTCAGGGTCCCGGGCTGCTAACATTCTGTGGAAGACCCTCTCTTGGGAACTCAGGGCTCTGGGCACCAAGGGGTGTGAAGTGTCAAGGCTGAGGCACCCAGCCTGGCAGCCAGCCCTGTGCCCCCGCGCCTGCCCCTGCCCCAGGGTCCTGCACACCTGTGTGGCTTCTTTCACTTTCTCTTGGCCTCTTGGGTTCTGACGAGCTGGCTCTTATAAAAGCCTTTGCGTGGGGCCGATGCCTCTATTTCTGACTGTGTCTAGGACAAGCCTCCCCACAACCTCAGGCCAGTCGAGAAGCTTCTCTGAGCCTCTAAGATGGGGATAAGGACAGCTGCCTTGGAGCACTGCCGTGGGATTGAAGGGAGGAAGATGGTGGTGGTGATGATTCTCTGCTGGTCCACAGAAGTAGTCTTTTCGACCATGAAATGGAAGGAAGAAAAATGGACAATGGGATCATCGTCACGATAGCTAATATCTAATTTCCACGACTCTCAGATACAGACCCTGTTACTCTCCATTTTATAGATGGGAAACTGAGGCACAGAGCCCTTAAGAAATCTGTTCAAAGTCACTCAGCAAGTAAGCGGTGCCGTGGGACTCGGACTTGGGCTTTCTAGTCAACTTGGGGATAGATAGGGCTCCTTGTGGGAGTTCTAGGGGTTGGAGGGCACAGGGATAAGCATTCACGAACCTTGCAGGTCCCTCTACCCTGCTGTACACACCTCTGTCTCAACACCCAGGTCTCCAGAAAGCTGGCGAGTCACAATTTCTGGCATTGACACTGCATGTCTGGCTGGGGCTAAGTGGGCTTATTTATAAAAGGTTTTAATAAAGTAAGCATTTTGGCTCTACTGACATTCCTTCCCTCTCCCTTCTCCACCCCCCTCCGCCTCTCTCTCTCCCCCCACCCCTGTCTCACGCACACACAGTTTATAGCACTGGTTGTGTGTGTGTTTGTGTGTCTGCTATGGACATTTTTTGCCCCTAGAAGGACTTGCTCTCTAATGGAGTCTAAGTGAGCAACTCAGGCTCAAGGGTGACCTCTGCAGGGAGGGCAGCTCTCTTGGCTCCAGCCGTGTATTTGTTTATTTGTTTACTGCGAGCGGAGCAGGGCGCCGAGTGGGGAGAGGGGGCCGTGTTCACATTGTTCAGAGACATCTGCTGTTTGCAGCAACTTGCCAGCCAGGCGGAGCTGCGGGGTGGCTGGCTTTTCAGTGTTCCCTGTAAATATTATGACTTCGAGGACCGGGGCGGGGCCCCAGGGACTTCAAGGAGACTGCAGGGATTGTCCTCCGCTTGATCCCTGCATCCCTGAAGTCCTGCTGTCCCCTTCCTCTCCCAGCTGAAGGGTCATAGGCGCAGGGATGGCTCCAGGGACAGCAGGGTGATGCGAGGGGCCTCTGTGCTCTGCAGATTGGAAATGCCGGGCTCCGAGATGGTGCTAGAGCTGAGCTTCAGCATGGGAGTTTGGGAGAAAAGAGGGACACCAAAGCTTAAGGCCAGTTCTTGTGACTTTAATGGGGAGGGGACAAAGAAGGAACAGTGTGTGGTCCCCTGGAGCTTGGTTATGAGGTCAGAGAAAGGATAGGGCATGAGGATAGGCTTTACAAGGACACACCTGCTTTCAGATCCCAGCTCTGTCCCTTACCTGCTATGTGACCTGGGGCAAGACTCTTACCATCTCTGAGCCACTTTTGCAGAAGTGTATATGCAGGAAGTACAAGCAGGTGTTATCAAGGGCTCCGATCAGCCCTGTAAGTGTCCCCCTACCCCCAGTCTGCATGTGGGTCACGCTTGAGCTAGCCCCAAGCCTGGCAGAAGAGGCAGCCTTCTGTGACAGCCATGCTCTGGGAGGAGCTCTGCGGCTCTGTGTTTGAGGTTTCTCTTGGTTGGAAGATTCAGCCTCAAGTTCACCCAAATTCCTTGATAATATGTACTGCTGAGCTTCTCGTTCTGTTCTCAGAGGAGACAGCTGGGCCCATCTGCAGCTGTGAGCTGCAGGCTGTTTATTATTAAATCTCCCTCAGGGTCTCTGCCTGGGGCCTAGCGACCTCAGGCCCTCTGAGCTGGGGAATCACAAGTCACATGGTTCATGACATTCGCTGGGGACTTCCTGGGTCAGAGCTACAGGGAGTGAGGAGCGTTGACCAGTTCCCTCCCTTTCCTAGGGCAGGACAGAGCATTTCCAAGGCCTGCCTGGAGGAAGGGTGCGTGTGCACGCAGGTGGGGGTGCCTGCATGGGCATATTTCCCTCCCCTTCTGCTTGGCCCCAGAGTTTAAGCCTCCTTAGCTGAGTGGTACAGGGAGTTTTGCTCGGGGAGCTGCTGCTACCACCTCCGATGCTGTGAGCCTAAAATTAGCCCAGGAGGCGGGCCCTTCTTCATCTGGAGTTCTCTCCTTGAAGATCTCGGCCTTCTCCAGGAAGGTGGGAGCCAGAGCTCAGCCCTGGCGGCCCTGTCCCGCCCCACCACACCCCGCCCTGGGCTGGGGCTGGTGCAGGGGCAGAGCTGTGAGCATCTCCAGCTCTCCAGGAGGCTGGAAGAGTTTCCCTCTCCCCTCTCAGCCTTGTCAGTTGTGGGGAAGGCCAGGCCTGGAGAGCCCCGAGTCTTGGAGCTTACTCCAAGGGAGAGTCTGTGCGGATCCACTTCACATTCCTGAAGCACTGGCCCTGGGGACAGCTGCCAGGCTGGGCTGCGGAGGACAGAGGCCTCCTCCTGCCCCTCCAAGGGGCTTTCATGCAACTCAGAGCACTGGAGATGGAATACAGAGTTGTCTCGAGGCCTCACCGGAGACTGCTTTTTCCCTTTGAGCTTTCCATCTATTCACAGGGACTGTCTCTTCGTCAGTGGCCTGGGCTGTGCGCGTTTATCTGGGTCTGAGGGTCCCTTACACGTGCTGTCACTAGGGGGTGCGACAGAGCCAGAGCACCCCCTTCCCTCTCCAGCACGGGGCCAAGACTCAGCTACCCATTGTGCAAGGTGGTCACTGTCACCCGAGATCAGAGTCAGACCATGGGGTGGCTGTGGAGGAGGCTGATGAGTCCAGAAGGGAGTCTGGGGCCTAGAGTAGATTCCAGATTTCACAGAATCTTCTACCTTCAGGCTTTTCTCTTGTTCTGGGGAAATATACAGAGCATCAAGTTTGTTATTTTGATCATGTTTGAGTGTCCAGTCCAGTGGCAATCAGCACATTCACTGGGCTGTGCAACCATCACCCCCAGCCATTTCCAGAACTTTTCCATCGTATCAAGCAGAGACTCTGTTCCTATTAAATAACAACTCCCCATTCCTCCCCAGCCCCTGGTAACCACCATTTTAGTTTTTGTCTCAGTGAATTCTGCCTTATGGAAGTTGAATCACACGACGTCTGTCCTTTTGTGTCTGGCTTATTTCACTCGGCGTGATTTCTGTGAAGTTGATCCGTTTTGCTGCATGGGTTCGATTTCATTCCTTTCTAAGGCTGAGTGCTATTCTATTGTGTGCACGTACCACATTTTGTTCACCCGTCTACCTGTGGACATTTGGGTTGTTTCCACATTTTGGCTGTGGTGAGTAACGCTGCTGGGAACATGGGCATACAAACATTTCTTTGAGTCTCTGCTTTCTGTTCTTTGGGGTATATCCCCCAAGCTGAAATTACTGGGTCCCATGGTAATTCTGTGTTTGATTTTTTGAGGAACTGTCCTACTGTTTTCTGCCGCACCATTTTACATCCCCCACCCCCCAAAACTGGTTGTACCAGGGTGCCAATTTCTTCACATTCTTGCCAATGCGCCATACTTTTTTAAAGACCAGATTAAGGGTCAACCAACTTGGGGACAAGGGGATAGAGATGATTTTAGAAGACTTCTCTGGCATTAAAGGGCGGTTTGGTCCTCTGTTTGGAAAGGGTATCTGGGATCGGAGTGTCCCATGCAGAGGGAGCAATCAGAGCAAAGGCCCTCTGGTGGGAATATGGCCGCTGGCATTTTTGCAGAAGAGCAAGGAGGCCAGTATGGCTGGAGCAGGGGAGATGGAGGGAGGACCCAGATAAGAAGTCGGTGAGGCAAGGGAAGGACGCAGGCTGTGAAGGGCCTCAAGGCCTCTGTCAGGACTTGGTCCTGCCTTCTACTCCGAGTGCGATGAGGATTACTAGAGGGTTTGAGCAAGGGTGATAGGATTCGGACTCCTAGTTCCAAAGGATCCTCTGGTTGCTTTGTTGCAAAGAGACTGTAGGGAACAAGGGTCGAAGGTGGAGAGCAGCCTTAGGTATCCAGGGAAGCCCTGACATGGAGGAAGCTCTCAAACATGGAGCCCTGGGTGTGACAGGAGAAGCCACTGGGAGACAGGTGGAGAGGCCTGCTAAACCTGCTACGTAATTCGCGGGGCCCGGTGCAAAATGAAAATGCGGGGCCCTGAGAATTTCGAGATGAATATAGCAGTGTTAAACTCAGCGGTTGCCAGGATCGCACACCAGCCAGCTTCTCCCAGGCCAGCAAGCAGCGCTGCAACGAGGCAACGCTTCCAGCCACGGGGCCGATTCCCCGGCACCTGTGGCGAGAGGCTCCTGGGATGGGTGCTGGAGAACCCGTGGCCCAGGCCCCAGGTTAAGGACTCCCAGGTGCATGGAGATGGTGGTCTCGTGGCTGAAGCAGGTGGTGAGCTCCCATCCCGCCGTTCCGACCCAAGATGATGGAGATCTCAGCTCTGAGAAAAGTCTTGGCATTTTCTAAAAAGGAGAGAGCTGCTGTCCTCCAGTAATGGAAGAGTAGAATAATATACTCTTTTGATAAAAACAAAAAGTGTGTTAGCAGTTTGCATTTACTAGTGCGTATAAAATCCTCAAACCAGCCTACGGGAAAGTACCGTTGTTATCCTTCTGTTGCAGACCAGAACGCTAACACACGCACACAGTTTCAGCAACTTGCCCAAAGTCACACCAGGAGGTAGAGAGGCCAGAAACAGAACCCAGTCTTGCTGTCTCCTGGCAAACTCCTGATCTCTCCCTGATCGTGCTAATTGTGAGCTCCTGCTCCCCTCCCCATCCCAGAGAAGCAAAGGAAGGGGAAAGATGGGGGGAGACATGCCTCTCTGGGCTCTCCACATCTGTCCATCGCTTCCTCAGATTGTAAGAGTGTTGGCAACAGTCTTGATTGGCACAGTTAGTGCTTTTCAGGGTAGCGACTCACTCCTCAGGCCAACCTAGAGGATATCTCTGTTCTACAGAATAGGGGACTGACACCCCATCATGTACTTGCTGTGCACCATGGGGGACACTTGCTGTTTGCACTTCTTGTTAGGAGCAGAGGGTATTTGAGGAAGGTCAGAGGTGGGGACCCCAGGCTCTGGCACTGCAGGAGCATGCCTGCCCTGATCTCAGGCTCCAGGACAGCCAGCCAGCAGAGACTGTGTGCAAAGGGCCGGGTGGTGGGCAGTGTCTAGCCCATGGTTTAGGTTGGTAACTGAAGCTGACAAAGCTCGTCACTCAGGTCCCACACACCTCTTCTCCCCCACTTCCTCCCCCCTAGGAAGCCAGGATCTGCAATCCCCGAATGCTAGTGCTCAGAGCTTGGTTTTGCCAGTAGTGACCAAAACATCCTCTTGAAGGCAGAGGGCATTATCCTCATTTTCTTGCTCACCAGCTTCAACTTCTTGCCCATTTTCATGGCTCCCCATACATGTTTGTGGCTAATAATCATGCTGATGGCGTTGGTCATTGTAACTGGGATCTTTCTGGCTTCTTTATTCCTAGGAGACCAAAGTGTTCAAACCTGGACTCACGGTTTCAGAGCCAGGTGAGGGACGAATGACTTCTAATTAGGGAAGGAGCCCCAGCTAGGAGAGTCTGACCCATTTTCGGGAGAGGCTTCTCAGGCCCCCGGGTGTTTGGCTGTGTTCCTTGGAGTTAAAAGGACCCAGATTTGAATTCTGACTCCATATTTGCTGTTTCTTCTGCATAACCTGGGATTGCAATGGTTTCTCCTTTGAGTCTGTTTCTTCTTTCGCAAGAGTGAGGATAATCAACTAAGGTTACGTAGAAACTCCCGTAGATCCTTAAGTGGAATGACAAGTGCAGGTTCAGAAACTTTTGGAGGTTCAGGCATTCTGGGACCTGGGACCCCGGCTGCATTTCTCACCTTTGCTGTTACCCAGCACCCCCCCGCTGAACTCCCTGCTCCTCAGAGCCCCCGTGAGGCGACCCCACCCTCACCCCACACCCGTCCCACGCTCTGAGCTGTCACACAAGCCTCTTCTGACAGCCTTCATTGTCTGCCTCACCCACTCTCTTCTCACACCTTCTCCTCCCCTTCCTGTCTCTCCCATTTCCGCACCCCCACCCCAAGCAGCAGCAGTTGCTCTCCTAGATTGTCTCAAAGTTCTTGCAAACCCACCTGCTCTGTGGGCCTGATTCCTCTTGCCTCCTGCGCTGTCTGTTCCTTTCTTACCTCATCATGCTCCCCTCCCCAGAATGGAGAGACCCTGTGTTATTTCCAGAGATTGTCTCAAAGTCCTCCTGGAGGGCAGATCTTGGCCCGAGGAAAACTGGCCCAGGCTCAGCCTTGCAGTGGTTGTGAGGTCCTCTCCTCCTGTTCTCCCCACCCCCACTCTGGAGCCCCTGTACCCATGCCACCCCATATCAACCCCACTCTCCAGCTCCAGAACCTCTGCAGGGATAAGACCGGATATGATCCCAGAGCACCTGCGAGTGGTGTGTGTCCCTTGGCTGGACACAGTGAAAACCTGTGTGCTGGACAAGAGCAGTGTTTGCATGGAAAGTTTGTGTCTGACGCCGTGTCCCCTGTGTACTGTAGAAGGAGTGAGCTAGCCAGTACCAGGAATTCACTTCACTTAAAGAATCTCAGCCTGATTTCCTGCAAGCCAGGCTAGGACACTCGGAAAATGAGAGTGTGGGACTGGACATCGGCAGCACAGGCCTGCCATGCAGTCAGAGGAAGGTCAAAGAGGAGCCTCCCTCCCCCCCTGCCGGGGGGGTGCTTTACGTGACTCTCTATATAGTAACTGAGGTTGCTTTAATCGCAGCATTATTTTTTACTTCTCTTCCTTGATCTGCACACTAACCCTGGCCCATAGGGTGGGGTGGGTATTGGGTCTCCTCCTTTTACCTTTCGGGAAACAAAGGCATGAAGATACACAAGTAAAGACATTTGGCCAGTCCGACTAGGGCTGGGAACTGAGTCACAGGTAGCTTTCCTTTGCTGGGGCTCCTTTCCCTGGTACTCCCTTGGCATCTCAGGCTGATGACCAAGATAAGAGCCCCCAGTTTCCACGCAGTGGTGGGGCTTCCCCAGGATAGTGTCAGGCTGCCTGGATGGGATGAGCTGGCCCATCGAGCCTCCAGGAGCGAGGTGGGCATAGTCAGGGCACTAGGCCATGGTCCTCACTATTGCTCAGCCCCCAGCCAGTCTGGAAGACCCTTGCTGGTCTCTGCCTGGGGGCTCTCTGCTCTGGGAAACTGGGCTCCTGGCCAGTCCATCATCACAGGGTAGGAAGCTCTGTCCTCCCACGAGGGACGTGGGGCCCCTGGGCCCACAGAGGCTATGGGTCACTACAGGACTCTGGCGGGAAGTAGACCCAGCAAGGAACAGCAGGTGGTGTTGATGAGTTCTCCACACCATCCCTCTTCACGGGTTCTGCAGCCTCCCTCCCAGAGGGTTGGGGCCCGGTGACTGACTGAGTTGTTGCCTGTGGAACACAGGCAGAAGCCACATACGCCACAATGTGTGCCACATACAGGGCCAGCCTACAAGAGAGAGACATGCCAACAGAGAGACATGTATTTTCTCCCACCTTCCCATGGTGATCCGAGAGGCACATGGGCCAGAGCGAGTAGAGCACTCAGCCTGTATTGTGTCTTTATTGAGCCAGAGCTAAGCTCGTACGGAGGGGTCCCCTGAGATTCTTGGGTGTACTTGTCTCTGTGGCCAGGCCTGGCCCATTCTCACACAGTGGCACATGCAGTTGGGTGGTGGTCCCCACTGTGTGTCTGATCCTGGGCACCGCAAGTGTTTCCTTCTCTGGGAAAGGAAAGCGTCTAGTCCTTTTGGGGCCTGAAACTTGAAGATGAGCGTTGAATGATCCCGCTGGAGGAGGAAGGGTTCCTGGGCAGTGGTGAAGAGTTAGGCAGGTGCCTGTGGTGCCCTGGCTGTTTTTCAGCTTTGCTCCCAGGTGCGATTTGTGAATCTAGCTCCCTCAGACCTGGTAATTCTTACTCATTCATTCATTTAGTGTTTCTTGAGCATTTGTTTATTCTGGGCCAGGCACTGTGCGAGGCATGGGTTTTTCACTGCGAGCAGCTGGGCGGGGAAGTGGTTCTCTGATGAGAAGTCACACAGGCAATGGTAACCTCTCCATTATAGTCAGCACAAAAGGGAGGGAGATGTAGGCCTGTGGTGGCTGTTAGGGAGAGGTCACAGCCACTTTGGGAGGTCGGAAAAGGCTTTTCAGAGGAATTGAATAATTGGCTGCCATCTAAAGGAAGAGTAGACAATACAATGCAGAGAGGGGTGAGGGTGGGAGTTGCGTTTTCTTGTATGAGGGACTAGCACATGCAAAAGCCCTGTGGCATGTTGAAGCAGGGATTGAACTCAAGGGTAGTGACAGCAAGAGGTAGGGTGAGAAGAGGCTGGGGAGGTCAAAGGAGGCAGAGGACACACGTACATGTAGCTGAGTTAAGGAGACTGGGTTTTATTCCAAGAGGCGTGGAAGTTATCAGTTTGAAGTGGGGGAGGAAGCGGAGTTTACATGATCAGATCTGTGTTTTGAAAAGATCATCTTGGCTACTGTGTCAAGCTCCAGCTCTCGTCTGCTCTGCTCTTGTCAACCAGTGGTGGACAGGTGTGTGTGTTTGCCTGGGTGAACATGCACATGATTTTAGAAAGGCCATGGGCTGAGGTTCCCTTCTTCAAGCTGGGGCATGTCTCTCTGTTGGTCTGCGTCAGCACAGATGAAAAGCACTCCATGCTTGAAACACAAGAGGATGAAACTTCCCCAGGGGATGATGGGAATTCGCCAGATGCGAATCCTAATTCTGGGAAGAATGCTGATAGAGAAAGGAGCTATTGTCTAAAATTAGGCTTTGGGAATATTTCAGTGAAACATCTTCTTCCTGTCCTTTTCTTGCTGAGGGCTTGGCGCTGGTTCCTCCCACCTGCCTCCCCAGACTTCTCTTCTCCAGCCTCTCCTTCTGGCCAGTAAATTCTTTTAGCTCACTTGGCCCCGTTGGCTCTGGGGGGCATGTGGGGCTAAGGTTGAGAGCCTCGTTGTTACGTGTCTTAGATCTCACTGGCTACACACATGGTAGGTGGGCTGGCCGTTGGCTGACTATCATTTCTCCTTAGCAGGTTTTGTCCTGAGGCCTCTACTGGAGGAGAGTCCACTAGAAACAAATGTTTCCTCCCCCTAATGAGGCTTTTCTCAAAGGCATATGGCCTGGACTGGGAGGCCCTGGCCTTGGGCAGAGAGAACGTACAATGCTCAGAAGAAATTCGGATTCCTCTTACAGCCGTGCCAGGGCCCTGATCCTGCTTAGCTTTTTAACTGCGACCACCGGAGCTACACTTGGGGTGTCTCCTTGTTCTTTGATCCTGTGGGCCTCCGAACCGAGGACTACCTCAGTCACAATCCTGCTAAAACAGGCAGAACTGCCAAGCGGTCCTTGAGTCCCCCCTGTACCCCACTGCAGTCCCTTGGCCTGGAGAGCAGACAGATCTTCCAAGTCTACTGCACACCCCCACCCCCAAACAGCCACGAGAGAATTCAGCCTTTGAGTTGAGAACTCCCACGTCGCTGTTGCCGCCAGGATTCCCACTCTAACTCTGAAGGCCTGCAGGGAGCCCAGCCATGGAACTCTGCTGGACTTCCTCATGGCAGATGCCTAGGAATCACCAAAAGAGACACCGACGTGGATACATGACCAAGGTGTTCCCTCCTAGCTTTCCACATGTGGTGTGAGTGCCCCGTCCAGCAGCCCCAAAGGCCACATGTCCAGCATGCCATGGGGCCTCAGGAGACACTGAAGGATGAAATCAGCCCTTAGAATGGCTGGCCTGCCAGAGGCCTCTCACCCCTCTGGCACCTCATGCATTCTCGGGACAAACTCTTAATTGCAGACATTCTTTCTCAAGAAAGCAAGATGGTGCCTGCTGAACTTGGGTTGTAAATATCCTTCCTTCTCCAGATTGCTCTGAAAACCGGGACCAGAGGGGCCTGTCTCAGATGGGTGGCTGAGCCCAGAGACGGGAGTGATGTTGGGGTGATGCCTTGACACTTGGCTGTGGGGGCCCAGAGTTTCCAGGAAGGACACCCTGTGGAAAGCCCTCTTGGCTGTGATTTCTGGCAGCGGGACCTAGGAAAGCTCTGCGCCTGGTTTATCTCGTTTGTCGTCCACTGAGGAAAAATGAGTGTGCTTCCTGCTCAGAGGCAGAGCTGTTTATATCTGCAGGATCTTGATACATGCGTGCATGCTTTCACACACACAGACTCGGGTGTAATCAGTCTCCCACTCTGGACTCCATGGCCTTGAATAGACACTAACCAGATCAGGGCCATTTCCCCTGGGAACAGATGCGCTGCCCTGGAGGAGGGACTCTGGTGGGGTAGAGGTATCCCTGGTGGAGGGACCTGCGGGGGTTGGGGGCAGGGAGAGGGTGGGGCTAATTTGAAAATCCCCAGGCTGGAGTTGGGGTTAGGCCAAGTGGGAGAACCAACTCCCCGACAAGGAGAGATGTCCTGGCATCAGCCATGTGGGCAACTCTGCACTCCTCCGCCCTGTAACTGGTGGACGTGTCAACTTTTCTATCTCTGTCACAGGTCTCCTGAATGTTCAAGTCTCTTTGGGCTGATGGGGGTCCATCAGTCCTTTCCTCAGTACTCCCCTCATGGGAGCTCTTGCCTTCGTCTCTCCTTCCCCCGTCGTCCTCATCCTCATTCACCTAAGGCGGCAGTGCTCCCAGTCTGCAGACCTCACTGTGTCTCCCCTTCCTTGCGACTCCAGACAGATGATTCTTCCTTCTTGGTGGTGGCGAGGAGCAGTGTTGCACGATGGATAGTCCTTTCCTAGCTGTGTGGCCTGGAGCCAGTTGCTTAACTTTGCTATGCCTCAGTTGCTTAACTTTGCTGTGCCTCATTTTGTTTGTCCATAAAATGGGAATTCTCACTGCACCCGCCCTTGTCGTGACAGACACGGTATGCAGTCAGTAGAAACGAGCTGTTATTAAATATCATCTCACCGTGAAACTCCTCCCTGCCCCCACCCACAGTGGCTCCTCATTGGCTGTGATACCAAGTTTCCCATCGGGGTAGGCAGTGCCTCATCCGGGCTACTCAGATATGCAGGGCCCTCTCATCACTTCCTGATCCTGCTGGGAAGCCTCTCCACCACACTGGCCATGCCGGAATCTTTTCAAGATTGTCACTTCTGTGTAAAAATTTCCCCTCTCTATCCACATTCTATTCAGCGTCACACATGCAAACCTCGCCCCTCCCTGAAGCCTGTTTTGGCATCTGGGGCCCACAGGTGACCTCTGTGTTCTGAACCGAGCCACCTTGTTCTTCACCATCTATCTGTGTGGTTTCTCTGGGGCTTTCCACCTTAACACAGAGGGCCTTGAGCCAGGGCCATGTCTTGAATGTCCGTAGCATGTCTTGTGGGGCCAGACACACTGATTTGATTCCTTTGACATGGATAGTTGGAGATTGACTGTAACCATTAGTAGAAACCTCTCCATCAGGCTCAGGGAAGTCCTATCCTGATTTTATAGGCACTGAAAGGTCGAGAGATGTGTCCTAAGGTTCCTCAGTGGCTGCAGTCAAAATGGGATTGGACTCCAGCCCAGGGCCTGTGCCCCCTCAGGCCTGATCCTGTGCTACCAGGGGCTCCTGGCCAAATTCCACTGCTCATCGAGTGTCATTGATGCAAGCCGGACCAGCCCTGCAAGTGCGAGGCAGTGGCTGTGTTTTAGTTTAGGTGGCTTGTGGGAGCACTTGAGGTACTGACAAGGACCTCTGTTCAAGCTCCCAGAGCCCCTTAGGACTTGGCAGGGGGTATCGCTGCTGGGAGTCCTGGGGTGGGACAGGGAGAATCTGCCCCTCGCTCAGCCTCCATTCCCCCGGTCCTGTTCTGGCTCCTGGAGTGCTGAGACTTGTAGGCTCCAAGAGAGGTCCCCACCCCTCTGGGTGTCAGTCCAGTTAGCTGCATTAAGCAAGGAGGCCAGTGAGCATGGTTAATACCAAGCAACAGAGAATTTCTAAATGCATTTGATAGCTTGGAATGCACTGGGTGATTTGTAGCAGACTTCCTCTCTTAATTATTTTGAGCTCAGACTGAGGTCAAATCGGTCTGTATTCCTTGTGCATGTACATATTTGCTGCCTGCAAATGGCCGCAGCTAGGATAAGCCCGTCACTCCTTGACATGTTTGCCCATTCTCCTCCTCACCAAACATTTATCAAGTGCCTGCCGCGTGCCAGGCATGGTGTGGCGTTCTGAGGCTCTGTGAGATGTGGTCTTGGCACCCGAAGGGCTACCTGGCCGACCCGGTGGGAATTTGGTGTGGGTACTTCTCAACGTGAAGAACTTAGCTGACCAGAAGAGAACCTGGGGCCAAGTGTTGCAGTGCCCATGTTTCTGAGCATCTGCATCCTTCCCTCTGCTGGTCAGGGCTCAGCTGCTCCAGGATCCAAGGAGGCTTTGCCAGGCTCTGCTTTCTGCTGTAGCCGTGGCCTTCTTTAAGAAAGCCCCGCTGACGGGGCGCCTGGGTGGCTCAGTGGGTTAAAGCCTCTGCCTTCGGCTCAGGTCATGATCCCAGGGTCTTGGGATTGAACCCTGCATCGGGCTCTCTGCTCAGCATGGAGCCTGCTTCCTCCTTTCTCTCTGCCTGCCTCTCTGCCTACTTGTGATCTCTGTCTGTCAAATAAATAAAAAAGATCTTTAAAAAAAAAAAATCCCTGCTGACAAACATTCAGACTCACTGAGCTCATTGACGATGGGAGTGATGGTTTGCTTCAAGACTACAAAGGCTGTGCCCCAGGCTTCCTGCCCATGGCGGCTTCCTCGGTGCAGACCCTGATCCACAGCCCACCATAGGGAGTGGCTGATGCCAGCCATGAGCCTGCTTGGGCTTTCCCACCCTCATTGCTGGTGTGGAGCCAGGCGTTCAGGAGTGGGGGCAGGCTTGGTGGCCAAGCATGGGCTGCTGCAATCCTCTACTTCGAGTTGTCACACTTTGTCATCCCAGGTACAGGCACGTGGTCCGGGGATGAGAGTATCTTGTCTCGCTGGCTTGGGTTCTTCTCCACTCTGCCTTACTGAGGGCTCTAGCTCTTTCTATCCACCTCAGTCCTGGGCAGGACTCTGCTTCCTCCAGATGGGGAGAAGGAAGTGCTCTCTGGGCTCTTCCAATCTGGGTGCTCTCCGGACGGCCATGTCGTTCCAGGGTTGAGAGTCTGCCCCACAGGCCATCATGATGTTTTCCTGGAACCCACCATGTTTCTGGAAAATGCCCATGTTTCGGGGATCAGAGCAGAGTGTGCTGAGTCTTTGGGGAGAGGTGAGGAGCGGGGAGCTTGCCAGAGGTGAGGAGTGCAGTTGGGGCGCGTATAAGCAGCAGGGACTAAGGTCAGCGTGGTAATGTGGAACATGGGGGTGAAGTAAGGGAGAGACAGGGCTTTAGGCTGGCACAGGAGGTCATCTTTAGGAGGAGACAAAGGATCCTGGACATACCCCTTGGCAGAGGGACGCGGCCAGACAGGTTGAGAGCCCAGGGGTCTGTGCGGTGGGCTCATCAGAGTGTGAGGCTGGGGCTCTCAGGGATAGCCTATGGGGCCAGGCAAGGGCTGAGTTTCTGTTCACTTTCTTCCACCAATTCAAATAATTTTGGGAAGAAAGGAAGGAACTAGAAGAGAAAGAGGAAGACAGGCCAAAGGGCAAGAAGGGAACTGTGGGCGGTTCTAGTCCCACTACAGACCTCAGGGACTTTGCTGTCCCAACCTCTGCAAAATCTCTCACTGTCACCCCAGTTCAGTCTGAGCCCAAGGCCTGGCTGTGCCTGAGGCAAGGTACTCAGACAACTTTTGCTTTCCTGCACTGGCTGTATGGAAATGCCGAGGGCCCATCAGACAGATACATGAGGTGTTCAAAAGCCTGTACTGGCCCAGACCTGGCAGCTCACTGAGAGCCTCTGGAGAAGCTTAAATCTTTGCTTTCATTCCTACGTTAGAGACTTTCCAGATGCCTCCCAGCTCCCCGCTTTTAGGTAAAGGACATGTGGACTCTCTAGCAAAGGACTGTTGTCCCCAGGCAAGAGCTTGAAGAGGCCTCTGGATTAAGGAGAGGAGCCCCTTCTCCAGCAGGGGTCATCCCTATCTTTGGGGGCCTCTTCTCCTCGTGGGTGGAGCCCCTGAAGTGCTGCCCCAGAGGCATGGGCACAGCAGTCTTGCCCCCAACCCTTGCCTGTCTCTGAGCCTGGGCTGCAGATGCCCAATGCCATGGGTCCCCAGGCCAGACCCCTCGTAGGTCTGCTCGTGTGTCACCTTCCCTGGTAGATGCTCTGGGAAAAACACCCAGCAGCACTCCCGGTGCTTCAAGACACTTGACAGATACCAACTGATGTCCTTCCCGTCCCTACTCCCCTCAGGGCCCAGGGATAGATTGGTTGGGGTTCTCGGTTTCTTGCTTTCACCGTATCTAAACCCAGATAGGCAGTGGAAGATAATTGCTTTTTGGACATTTTATATTATTGCCCTATTTTTAGTTTATTAACAGGACCTGAGAAGTAGGTAGTACATTCTTATTTTATAGAAGAATCTCGGGCTAACTAGGGGATGTTACTCAGTGAACCCCACTCATCTAGTAAGTAACTGAGCTGAGAGCTGAACCTAGGTCTTCGGACACCAGATCCCACTCCTTTCCCCGTACCATGCTTCACCTCCTTGAGATAATGCAGAGCTGCTCCTTCTCTCCTCTTGGCCTCTGTTTCCCAGCTTGCTGAGTGCAGCCACCGCACCTCCTTCCGCCCTTGAGAACCCAGCCGCTGTCTGCTTTGTCTCTGCTCTGGTGTCTGGGCTCGGGTCCAGCTCTTGTCAGGACCACTACCTCAGAAACCGTCTGCTGTTTTCCAAGTGGCCTTCCCGTGTTCACACGTCCAACCCCATGCTGCCTTCCTTCCTCTTACGCGCCCTGCGTGTCATGCCTTCTCCCTTCTGTACTGGAGCAAGTATTAGGGGAGGAGGAAGAAGGATGGGCTCAGGCTGCTGTTGGATGCTCAGTTCTAGAAACCTCTGCTGTTTGCTGTTTTGTGAGTTGGGGAAAAGGCTCAGCTCTACAACACAGAGGTGCCAAGATACAGTGGCTTTTAGGAAATGGGTTTCTTTCTTTCGCATGTAGTAGGGTCAAAGTGACCTGGTCCTTTTCCCTGGGGTTGTTCTGCTAGCTATAAGGATGTTCTCCCCATCTGTGTGCTCAGAGCTGGGTTTGGAGCCTGTCCCTGTTCCAGTCCAGAAGAAAGTGCAAAAAGGTGCTGGTCCAGGTCTGATGATAGAGGGTCATGTGCATTCTTCTACTTCCAACTCTTTGACCTGAGCACCATCCTATGGCTGGAGGGATGGCCGCTGCACGCCCAGCTACTGTGTGTTGTTTGGGAAGAAGGGGAGAATGAATTTAGGTAGATCATGAACAGTCTCTTCCGTAGCCTTTTAAAAAATGGATTTTCAAAATAAAAAGCTTAATGCTGTACTCTAAGGGAATGTGGTAAGAGGTGGAGTTTGATAATCTAGGGCTCCCCAGGTAGACCTCAAACCGAGATGATGTTTCTGGATGGAGGGGAAGGGTGGGGGGGGGCAATCTGCAAAGGAACGTCTGCCACATTCTTCCTACTGAGTGCTTTTTATAGGCGTGCACCAGGCTTGGTGGTTTAATGACTTGCCCCTCAGCATCCGGGGTATGTTGACCTTGGCCCTGGGGAGGACTTACCTCTAACTCCTCATACCTCATGGCCTCCGTGCCAGCCTCTGTCGCCCTTCCTGTCCCTTGTTAGCGGGATGACTGGGAGTGAGTGGCCACTGGACTGGGACCAGCTCTTGGTTTTTTCTCTGGCACGCTGAGTCACACCACAGAGAAGCCTCCCAGGATGTCAGGGCCCTTGGGAAGCAGGGAGGAGCCATGGGGTCATGTTCTCCTGTTGTACATAAGAAGAAACTTCCCAGGCCCCCCCAGAACTTGCTAAGGTAGCTGAGCCAGGGAGGAGGAGGGCTGGGCCTTTGCTGTTCACCCCACCTCACCAAGAGCACCATTTCCACATTATGCCTCCCTCACTGGCTTGGCCTCTGGGGGTTTCCCTGGGATAGGGACAGGGTCAGCTGGCTAGGCAGGGACTCCCCAACACTACACCCAGATCCAGATCTCCGCCCAACTGAGCTTTCATCTCTCCTCGCAGGGACACACAGACTTGTCTCGCGGCTCATCTCCCTGCTGGAAACCACCTTTAGGCCCTTCGTGTGGCAGTTAGTCTGTGTTCGTTTGTCCGTCTTTTACTGCGCCATCTGTGTTTTGTTTCATTCTGAGTCAGGCCCCAGCGGCCTTGTGAATGGGGGTCCTGTACCCCGCCCCCTCCTGCCTTGGGCTGTATGCTCATGTCTGAAGCAAAGACTGCTGGGGGCCTTTACAGACTCCTCATGGGAGCTGGACTCCTTGAGGCCTTGGACGTGCCCGGCAACCCTCAACTTCCTTTTCACCCGTTTATCCATTTAGCAAAGCATTTATGAGTGCCTGCTGTGTGTCAGCTCCATCCTGGAGCTGGAGGCCTTGCTAGTGAGCAGGGAGGCCTGGCCAGCACTCCCCCTCCCCCCGCAGGGCTTTCTTCCAGCTCTCATGGTCCCAAACCACTCACGGCATGGCCGGCCCAGGTACAGACGTGGGGAGTGTGCCTGCACCAGTATTTTATTAGCAGGTGACCTTCACTCCATTTTAGAGATGAGGGCTTTGAGATTCCTGTAGGTGCTGTGACTTACCCAAAGGCACAGGGCTAGCCCCCGGGTCCCCAGACTTCCAGCACAAGTGCTCTGCCCATTGTCTCTGCCTGCCTTCCTTTGCGGGCAGTCTGTGGGATAGCCTCCGGAGCCCCCAAATCCCTGCTGGCACCTGTCCTGAGCAGTGCCAGGCCACCTCTGCCCTGGGTCCTGCACGGGGTGCCTGGGCCTTCCACACAGTCTGACCCAACCCCATAGCACATTGCGCTAAGTCAAGGTTAGGTATGTGGACTAATGGCAGTTTCACTTTCCCTCGAGCATTCCTGTTTTCCTTCCAAATTCAGCAGACCTGCAATGGGCCCTGGAGGTGAGGTCTGGAAGAGGAAGGGGAGGAGGTTCGTGGGCAGAGAGGCACGAGGAAAGCCCGCGCTTCACCTGTGCAGGGTGGCAAGCAGTGCTCAGGGTTTGGTGGCGCTCCACCCGCACCCCCCACCCCGAATCCGATTCTAGCATTTTGTCAGCCCCTTCCCTCCACCTACACAGCCTGGCATCATCCTTATCTGTCATCGTGGCTCACCTGGAACAATGAAAGCCTGTCTGACTTTCCTGGAAGGGGGAGGAGGAAGCTGAGAGTGGGGGAGCTTGTGGGGCGTGGGGGCTCGATAATTGTTCTCCAAGATGAGATTTTGGAGGAGAGAAATTTCGTTTGCACTGGTTTATAAATAAACTGCTAGCCCCCAGAACTTCTTGCCAGGCCACAAAACAAACTCTTCCTCACCCTGGGGATGAGAGAACTGCACGAGAAGCAGCAGCTTATTGGGTGAGTAGACTCACCACCCAGCTTCTCTAGAAAGGCTTTTGCAGGCACTCCTGCCAGGCCAGCCTCCCTGTCACCCCTGTTCCCTCCACCCCACCCGTGTCCTTGCTTTGGTTTGGGTGGGAATGTATTTGCATTTCCACAGGGCTTTGTACATGTGACCGTGACATGGATGTTGAGGGACTCCAGCTTCCTCTGGGATTCCCCATGGATCCTGCACAGGCCAGAAGGGAGATCTTTGCAGGACTTCCAGCTGTTACCAGCTGTCTACATGCTGCAGTCTGGGGCATTCCATTGCATTTCAGGAGCACTGGGAGCAGAATATTTGAAATATGGGATTTCTCAGAACATCCTGTGAGTGGCCTCTCCATTCCCACTAGTATGATCGGGACGTGTCCTGCCTGAGCAGCCAGACTCAGGCTGTGGCTACTCCATGGATTGTCCCAGGTGGCAGAGACCTTAGCCTTTACCCACTGCCTCTCTCGTTTAATGTATACACACATAATTTTTTTTTTTTCAAATCCAGGATGAGAACTTAGCTTCCTAAGTCCCTAGTCCCTTCTCTACACTCTGCTGTCTATAGACATTCACTCGTCGCTCCTAGGCTGCCCCTTCTCTCCATGGATTCCAATCCATTTGTTTTCCCAGAGTCCCCAGGGTTCATCACATGCTAGAGAAGATGACATGCTAGCTAGTTCTGCTGTCTCAGTCTATACCTGGGCTCCCACCTGAGACTTTCTAGTCCCTTGGGGTCTTATGGGTGCACCTCTGTCCCCACACAACCCTTCCACTTTTTCCTTTACATTTTATGCTCCCCAAAGCCAGAGGGAGAAGCTGCTATGGGGTGCACCATCCAAAGTGAGTTCTGAGCCTGGCAGATGAATGAATCTGAGCCTTGGGAAAATGACCCCCCTAAAGGACAGGGAGGGAGGCCAGTCTCTCTGAGATCCAAAGGTGGTGCTCTAGGTAGAGTTGCCAATCCTTCAGTTTTCCCAAACAACGGTTGAATATTCTGCAAATCAGCCCATGATGACGGCGGGTTCCTGGTCCCTCTTGATTTGCCTTCCCTTTGTTCTACGACCAGCTGTGCTGTTCAACAGAAATATAATGAGAGCCACATACATAATTTTAATTTTTCCAGTAGCCAAAAAATTAAAAAAGAAAAGCACAAAAAACACAGAAGAAACTAATTTTAGCAATATCTTTTTTTTTCATCCAGTATATCCAGAATATCCTACCAACATGTAATTAATATAAAACATTCTTTCAAACTCTGGTGTGCGTTTTACAGCACGTCTCAATTCAGACTAGTGACGTTTCAAGCGCTCATGGTCACAGTGGCCAGTGGTTCCCACCATGGACAGCACAGCCGTGTTGTTGGATGGAGTTCTGTCCTTTGGCTCTTTAGTCCTCCATCCCTCTGTCTTTGGATAAACTGGGTTCTCCTGCCTCTCCTTCTGTTTCATGCTGTACCCCCTCCCACGCTGTAACCCACGCTTTCTCCCAAGTACCCTAAGAAAGAGCCACCTTCACTAGTGTCTTCCTCGCCACCCCTGATGACTTATATCCTTGCAGTCTGGACCCCTCTACCTAATCTCTCTCTGAGGTCACCTGCGGGACCCCTGATCACCTTGGATTCCTCCTTACCTCTTCAGCCTCTCCCGCAGCACCTGACTGTGAGCTCTCCAGTTCTTGCTTGAATCTCTCCCTTCCATTTCGCTTTTATGACGCTGAATAACTCATTCTGCCCACCCTGAAACCATTCCCTCCATGGCTTTCCCCGCATGGATTAGGAACTAAAGCCCCTTCCCTTCCTCCTGAAGACTCACCCCTCTGAGATGCTTCCTTGGGACATCCTGAACACTGCTCCCCTTTCCCTTCACAGGGCCCCTTGCCTCCATCAGGCTCTGGTCATTCTCATCTGTGCCATTTGCCCAGCTCTCTGGCCACTTTTCTTCTAGCACCTTCCTTTTTTTGCCAGCTCCTTGCCAGCCATGAAATTAATATTCCCAAAATGCAGCTCTGATCACATTTTCCTACTGAAATTAGAGGAACATTAGAAGTTGTAATAACGGGGGAATAGACTTATGTTATAACTTTAGGTGAAAAAAGCAGGATATTATAAACAGTAAGATCGCAGCTTCAAGAAAACAAAAAACTGTGAGTAGATTAAAAAAGAAAGAGGAATGAACTGGTTAACCCCAGTTGTGTTGGGCAGTAAATTGAAATTTTCTTTAATGAATGTGCATATTAGAAACTGAAAATTATTCATTAAATTAAACATATTGAGTTTTGGAAATGCAGCCACAAAAGAGTTCTTGTGCTTCCTGCATCATGAGCCGCCTCCTTACCCGGACATGGATATCCTTTGGGATATAGCCCTGAACTCCACCACCTCTCTGGCCACTTCCCCTTACTTGTTCTATTCCAGTCAACATTGACTTCCTGGAGTTCCTCAGGTAGCCTTGCACCCACTGAAGTCCCTCCACCCTTAAATCATGTGGTTTCTGGATGCCTGGATCTTCCTCACACTGTGAGTTCCATCTCCGTAACCTTCTCCATAAAGCCTTCCTGGTTCCCACTGTCTCGAATGACTTTTTTTTTTTTTAAGATTTTATTTACTCATTTGAGAGAGAAAGATAATGAGGAAGAGCACAAGCAGTGGGGGAGGCAGAGGGAGAGGGAGAAGCAGGCTCCCCGCTGAGCAGAGAGCCTGATGCAGAGAGCCTGATGCTGGACTTGATCCCAGGACCCTGGGATCATGACCTGAGCCGAAGGCGGATGCTTGAGGACTGAGCCACCCAGGCGTCCCTCCAATGGCTTCTTTTTCTGATTTGAATCTCTTTTCCCATTTGGCTTTTTCAGCCTGGTTTTGCAGGCATTTGGATTCTCATCTTATCTCCTCAATTAGTTGAGAAGTTTCTGCAGCCTGCCCTGCTCACAGCAAAAGCATGTATTTTTTCCTTTTTAATAGCAATTTATCATTTTTGTATTTTAAGAGTAATTCTTATAATAGAAAAGTTGGAAAGTGTTCAGTAGCCTAAAGAAAGAGGTCTGAAAAAGTACTTAGAATCCCGCTGCCACCTAGAGACATGCTACTGCTGTTGACACATACACATTTTTAGATTGGGATCATGTTGAATATGCAGTTCTGCATTCTCTTTCTCCCCCACTTGACATTGGATTTTGAAAATTTCCCCATGATGTTAAATCTTCTTCAAATGAAACATTGTAGAGGCCTTGACATGTTTCAGGGTACTGAAGCATTGCCATTTTCCTAACTCTTCTCCAGTTCAACATTTCTGTTCCTCGTGTTAAATTTTCTAATTTAAGATTGCATTTAAAGCCCCGTCCGGCCAGTGAGTTTCTGCATAGTAGAGATTCCGGGGAGGGGACGGACTTGTGGGTCAAAGACTGTAAGCATGTTATTTTTTCACGGAGGTGCAGTTGACACAGAATGTTACATTAGTTTCAGGTATACAACAGAGTGACTGGACAGCTCTGTATCTTGCTGTGCTCAGCACAAGGGTGGTTCCTTCTGTCACCGTGTTATTATAATACCATTGACTGTACTGCTCATGCTGTACCCATCATCCCTGTCACTTATTCATTCCGTAACTGGAAGCCCATACCTCCAACTCCCCTGTGCCCATTTTGCCCGACCCTCCTCACTCCCCACTTCCGGCAGTCTTCAGTTTGTTCTCCGTATTTATGGGTCTGTTTCTGCTTAGCTTGTTTGTGTGTTCATTTGGTTTTTAGATTCTGCATCTAAGTGAAATCATATGGTGTTTTTCTTTCTCTGACTTATTGTACGTAGCATCACACACGCCAGACCCAACAAGCTATTGCAAATGGCAAGATTTCATTCTTTTTCTGGCTGAATAATATTCCATCATGTATGTATGCCCCATCTTCTTTATCCATTCTTCTGCCAGTGGACACTTGGACTGCTTCCATATCTGGGCTTTTTTGAATAATGCTATAATAAACATGTGGGCACGTATGTCTTTTCAAAATAGTGTTTTTGTTTTCTTTAGGTAAATGCTCAGAAGTGGAATTACTGTATCATACAACATTTCTATTTTTAATTTTTTGAGGAACCTCTGTACTGTTTTCTGTCGTGGATGCACCAATTTACATTCCCACTGACAAGGCGTGAGGGGAGAGTATGAACATTTTTAAGGCTCTTCGTCCATACTCCCAAATTGGTTTCCAGAAGGGTGGTACCTATTCTCATCCCCACTGATGGATGGAAGGTGTCTGTTCTGCTGCATTCTTGCTGCTAATATTATCACCATGAAAAAAAGTGTTGCTAGTTTAATAGGCAAATACTGTTTTCATTTGTATTTCCTGGTTTGCTAGTGAGGTTTCACCTTTTTTTCATGTCATGCATTTGTCAGTCATTCGGAGTTTACTTCTTTGAATAGCTTGCTCATCTACGTCACCGATTATTCTGTTCTACTTATTTCTTGTTAATTTAGAAAACACTTCATATTAAGACTGTTGTCTCTGCCGCCGTATTTTTTGCAAACTGAGTGTCTAGGAAACTAACTTGGAGTTGAAGTTTGCAAAGCCTGTAGCATGCGCGTCCTCTCAGCTCCTCTGTGCGCGTGCCTAACTCTGTCACGAGACTTGCAGTCCTCGGGGACAGGGGCCAGGTGGCCAGGGCTGAGCTTTCCCAGACCCCTCAGTAGAGTGCTCTGTCCTGGGCTGTTCAGTCAGTGTTTGCTGAGTGCGGTAAGAGGATATCCTCCTCAAGTGAGGACTGTTCTGTGAAAGCTGTCATTTCTCTTTTGAATGAGTCTATAAGGTCTGCGGTCTTCCTAGGGATACGTAACCAAAGATGACAAATATAAAGTGTACGGTAGGACTATCTGTCTCTAAAAGCACGGTTGTTTGAGTTACAGAACAAACCATCTCACTTATTATTGTCACTATTTGCTTTAAAATTTAAGGAAATCCGGGGTGCCTGAGTGGCTTAGTGGGTTAAAGCCTCTGCCTTTGGCTCAGGTCATGATCCCAGGATCCTGGGATCGAGCCCCACATTAGGGTCTCTGCTCAGCAGGGAGCCTGCTTCCTCCTCTCTCTCTGCACCTGCCTCTTTGCCTACTTGTGATCTCTCTGTCAAATAAATAAATAAAATCTTTTAAAAAAAATAAATAAAATTTAAGCAGATCCAAACCACAATGAGATAAACAGCCTTGCTCCCACTAGGATGGCTGTAATAAAAAAGATGCACAGAAACAGGTGTTGGGAGGATGTGAGGAACTGGAACCCCTATATACTTCCGGTTGGAGGAGAAAATGGCGCAGCCACTATGGAAAACAGTCAGGCAGTTCCTCAAAATGTTTTGTGTAGATTTACCACATGACCCGGCTTCTTAGTCCATTCAGGCTGCCATAACAAAATACCATAAGCTGAGGGGCATGGGCAACAGACATTTGTTTCTCACAGTTCTGGATGCTGGCAAGTCCAAAGGTCAAGGCACCAACAGATTCTGTGTCTGCTGAGAACCCATTGCTTGGTTCGTAGATGCATATCTTCTCACTGTGTCCTCATGGGGTGGAAGGGGCATTAGAGGGAGCTCTCTAAGATCTCTCCCTCTCTCTTTTTAAGATTTTATTTATTTATTAGAGAGAGAGAAAGAGCATGAACAGTGGAAGGGACAGAGAGAGGAGCAGACTCCCCGCTGAGCAGGGAGCCCCATGTGGGGCTCTAACCCAGGACCCCGAGATCACGACCTGAGCTGAAGGCAGACACTTAACTGACTGAGCCACCCACAAGCCCTGAGATTTCTTTCTTTTTTTTTTTAATTAAAAGATTTTATTTGTTTATTTGACAGAGATCATAAGCAGGCAGAGAGGCAGGCAGAGAGAGAGAGAGGAGGAAGCAGGCTCCCTGCTGAGCAGAGAGCCCGATGTGGGGCTCGATCCCAGGACCCTGAGATCATGACCTGAGCCGAAGGCAGCGGCTTAACCCACTGAGTCACCCAGGTGCCCCAAGCCCTGGGATTTCTTTTATAAGTCCATGAATCCCATTCACTAATCTTAACCTCATGAACTAATCAGCTCCCCAAAGCCCCACCTCCTAAAGCCATCTCACTGGAGGTGAGGATTTTAACATACAAATTCATATGGGGGCGAGGAGACACAAACATTCAGTCCAGAACATCTAGCAATTCCACTCCTGTGTGTATATACCCAAGAGAATGGAAAACATACGTCTGTGCCAGAGCTCGCCCATGACTGTTCGTAGCAACATGACCCACATGTTGGCTAAAGAAATAAAATGTGGTATATCCATTCTATGGAATGTCCTTTGGCCGTAAAAGAATGTAGAACTGATACCTGTCCCAATGGAGAGGGATCTTAAAAGTATTATGCTAAGTGAAAGTAGTTGGGCAAGAAGGCTCCCTATTATATGCTTCTGTTTCCAAGAAGTGTCTAGCATAGGCAAATTCATCAAGACAGAAAGTAAATTAAGGGCTGATGGGTGCTGGGGGTCAGGGGGCAGATGGGAGATAAGCAGTGATGAATGGATGTGGGATTTCTTTGGGGGATGTTGAAATGCTCTGGAATTAGATCATGGGGAAGGTGGCACAATCTTAAGAGGACATCAAAAACTACTGAATTACGTACTTTAAGAGGGTGAATTGTAAGGCACAGAAATTGTAGGTCAATGCAAAGGTAATTAAGGGAAGCTGTACTAGAGAAAGCGTTGGCCTCCCTGAGGTACGGGGTGCGCCTTTCTCGCCCACAGCGGCCATTCCTTGGAGAGAGCAAGTCTCGGAGGCCGTGGCCGGGAGCAGGTCTCTAATCAGCAGCATTTTATGTGACCAGGATCTATGAGGAAGGCCTGGGGCACCTAGGGCGAGAGTGGAAGAAAGTCGAGTGTTTCTTTATTAAATAGAATAAAGCAAAAGTAGGCCTAAATTAGATTGGGATAAATAACAGCTTAGCCCTGTAGAGTAGGATGAGCTCTGCACTTGGAATGAGAATTTGTGATTTAGGTCTGCTGCCTCTTACGCTGCGTAGCTGCAGACAGTGCTCCTGCCTCGAGCCTCAAAGGCATCCTCATTAGTGAAAGGGGTGATACCACACCAGCTCGCTTATCTCGGCAGGATGAGATAAGGAGGTGGTGAATTGGTGCATGTGAAAACTGTTTTAAAGCTGTAAATTGATGCACCCAGTCGTTCCTAGATTCTTGTCTTTCATCACATTTTAGTCTACTTGGTCCTTGCTAAAAATGTATTAAGCAGATGCTAATTATTGATTTGTGACTATGTCATGCCCTGCATATAGTAACAGTAAAATCGTATTAAATAAACATTATCCTTTTGGATATTTTCCAGAGACAATGGGTAGCCCGTATGTTTGGGGTAAGAGATGAGAAGGGGAATGTGGCCCATAATGAGGCTTGTAGAAACTGAGGCTTTTTCTTCCTGGTGATAGGGAGTCATGGCAGGCTTTGGAGCAGGAGCCATCATGATGTGATGTGGGGATCTCTGACACAGAGCCTTTCAGAGCTGGAGAGATGGACAAGCCCTGAACGACTAGATCCTCACTGGAATGGAGATAGGGGATGCCTCCTGGGCAGGACCCCATGGGAATGAAGACAGCAGAGAGCCTGGTCTTGTCTCCCCAGAGCCACTGAGATAAACCAACTATCTCCACGAAAGGAGATCTCATCACGAAAACCCCCGAGCAGAGATAATGCGGCTTTGATCACCAAAAAAGCATACAGTCTTCTTTAATCTTTGTAAGGGAGACATTTTTAAGAGGCGTCACTATGATTTTTTAAAAAGTTAAAAATATGGAAGATTTTTAAATAGCCATTTAACACCTCATTGAGCACGGTGCAGTATACAAGGAAGCAAGCTGATGTGACTTCCTAGAGTATATAATTTAAGATTATCTTTCCTTGGTTTATTGTATTTTGTATCATAATAGGATTCCACTGAGGTCCCTCGAGCTTCCCACCGCCAACATGCAGAACAAATGAAATCTGGGGCAGGCGGAAGAAACTCCTGTCAGGCTTGTCAGCTCCTTTTATTGGGGACTCATTTGGTTGCCAGCTTTGTGTGTTTGCAAATAAAAAAAGGACTGGAACAGGAGGGGGCTGTGCCTGTCTTTAGGGCTTGGGTCCCAGGAGAGGACTTTTCTTCTCTTCCTAATACCAGAGCAGTGGGGTCCTCAGCCCGCAGGAGCCAGAGGTGGTCTAGAACCTTGTGGCCAGATGGGTGGATTTGGAAAATCAGATCTCAGCTTTGGCGTGCTCTTAATTGAGGGGGAGTCAGACTTTGATATGAAGAGAGAGCACTGTGGTCTGTTTGTGAAAGGTCCGCAGAGGGTGGAGGAGGATCTGGAAGAAGTAGGGTGGAGTAGGAGCTGGGTCATTCCCAGGGTCCTAGGGCCGCCCTGCCTGGGGGGAGAGGGTTGCCAGAGTTGGGGGAGGGCAGGTTTGAAAAGGCTCCCTCCTAGGAATGCCCGGTAAAATACGGTTGCCCAGTTAAATTTCAGTTTCAGATAACAACAAGTAATTTTTTAATGTAAGTATGTTCCAAATATCGTGTGGGACATACTTATACTAAAAAATATTTGCTATTTATCCGAAATTCACATGTAACTGAACATCTCGCCCCCCCATCACTAAATCTGGTTCCCTGGGGTATTCTGATTCCTTATCTCTGCCACCATTGCCACCACCAGAGACATCCTATGGATCACCGTGCAGGAGGCAAGCCAACGTGTCCAGGACAGAAGCCATGCCAGAGAGTGAATTGCGAGAGGGTCTTCTCCAGCTCATTTCCTTCTGTTCCAGACCTGTTCATTCCTCATCCCCCTTTGCCTTCCACCTTTCCCAGCAGTGACAAGTAGTAAGCCCCGGGAGCGGGAGGTCAGAGAGGCGGTGACATTTGCAGTGCACAAGGCCAGCGGCTGGGATCCCTTTGAGCCTCCACGAGGAGGCGCTGTGCACACCGGGCGCTGTGGCTTCCCCCTGGGCCAAGTCAAACCTGCAGCTGGCAGGCAGCGAGAGATGGGGTTTCCTAAAGTGCTGGGATTTTAGAACTGTCACCACCACTGCCGCCACCAGAGTGGTAAATATTCATAGGCATCTCTCCTGCGTTTCCTGGCACAGAGACGAGAATTCCAAACATTCCCCTCTAGCAGGGGGGAGGGGGTGCCTCTCCCAGTGTGGTCCCGAGACCACCTGCCTGGCTCATTTTAAAACAGATGCTGAGGCGAATCCCAGGGCTGAGGTTTGTTGTACTGTTAGGTCTCCTCATTACTCTGCCTGGTGTAGGTGTATGTGCACACGCTTGTGCACATACACGCACGGCTGTGCACATGTTCTGTGTGGTTAGATGTGTCCCTTGAGGTCAATGCGAGGAAAACCAGCAAACCCTTAATTAGGCCTTGTTGCCCTGCTGTTGTGAATGATACCTGTTTTTATTTACTAATTCGGTTTTTTATATATGGACCAGGTTTATATTTTCACTGAGTCTGCACGGGGCTCAGTAATTGAAAATTGTTTTTATTTATTATTATTTATTTTTAAAGATTTTATTTATTTATTTGAGAATGAATGAGAGAGAGAGAGAGAGAGCATGAGAGGGGGAAGGTCCGAGGGAGAAGCAGACTGCCTGCTGAGCAGGGAGCCCCTTGCGGATTGTGGGAATCGATACCCGGACTCCAGGATCATGACGTGAGCCAAAGGCAGTTGCTTAACCAACTGAGCCACCCAGGTGCCCTGAAAATTGTTTTTAGTGGAGATCATAGCCAGTTAGCATTTGGACCTAGTGCTCAAGGTGTGAGATCATTTTTAAGCTACAAACTCCTTTCTAGAAGAAGGCTTTAAACAGAATTCCACCTGATTTTACTGATGCCTCCTCTCCATTCATCATATTAGTGTCTGCATAGGCGTCTTACCATCTATGAGAACTGGGGCACAGATTTCTGTTTTTTGGTGAGTGGTGTGTGTGTGTGTGTGTTGTAACAAACATATTCATCACTTACTTGTTTACTTGCGAGTGAAATTTGCTGAAACCACCCTTCCCAATGAGCTGGCCCGAGACCCCTGTCTCATGACCCAGCACCCTGTAACCAATCACCCTGTTTTGTTTAGTCAATGAGAAAGGGGTTCACGGAGACACACTAAGCTCAGCAAAGCCGTTTGGACCCCTATTGGGTTATGGGGCATCGTTTTACCTGGATTTGCACCGTCTGTTGCTATCAGGCTTCTGGCTGCAGTAGGAGTCAGATTACAGCAGGAGAGGCCCGGAGGATTAGAACTGAGAAGCTCCAGCGAGTTGATAATTACCTTGGGGGTCATGTCCCGAAATAGACTCTGACCCCTCTTTCTGACCTCAGAGAGAGGAAAGGCTGCTCTTTTTCGGCCTGGCCAGCGTTCACGTTCTCTCTTTCAGTCCCTCCTACATCTTACTCCCATTCTTTTTTTTTTTTTAAAGTCTCATCTACAAGCGGTAGAATTCACCCTTTCTGGCATACAGTTCTGTGGGTTGATGGAGGAAAACAGATGTATAACCACGACCACAGTGAAGGTGGGGAATGGGTCTGCCACCCAGAAAGATGTCATCCTGCTGCCCCTTGCAGCCAGCCTGTCCCTCCGGCCTCTGGCAACTCCTGGTCTGTTTGTGGCGCCTCCAGTTTTGCCTTTCCCAGAATGCCGTGTAAATGCAATCGTGTGGCCTTTCAAGGGTGGTTTCTTTCACTCATCCTCATGTATTCATGACTTGTCCATGCTGTTGTGTGTTATCCCTAGGTCGCTCCATTTTATAGATCAGTCATACTCCGTAAACATTCCTGCACAGAGTTTAGAGCGAACACAACTTTTCATTTGGGCAAATACCTGGGAGTGAGGTGGCCGGTCATATGGCAAGTATGTGTTTAGCTTTAGGAGAAGTTGCCAAGCTGTCTTCTTAGGTGGCTGGGCCATTCTTCATCTCTCATAGCAAGGTGTGAGGGTTCCAGTTGGTCTACCTTGCAACCGGTCCTTGTGTTGGTCGTTCTTTTTTCTTTTCGTCATTTTATTTTAGCTGTCCTAACAGTGTTGAGTAGTACTGCATTGTTTTTAAAAATTTGCATTTCCCTAATGGCTAATGATTTTGAGCATCTTTCTATTTGTCATGTTTACATCTTTGATGAATTATCTATTCAGATCTTTTGCTCTTTTATTTTTTTTTAAAGATTTTATTTTTTCATTTGAGAGGGAGAGAGAGAGCACAAGCGGGGGAGAAGCAGAGGCAGGGGGGGAAGGAAAAGCAGGCTCCCTGCTGAGCCGGGAGCCTGACATGGGGCTCGATTCCAGGACCTTGGAGGTCGTGACCTGAGCTGAAGGCAGATGCTTAACCATGTGAGCCACCCAGGCCCTCCTCTTTTGCTCTTTTAAAAAGTGGGTTGTTTTCTATTGTTGGCTTTTGAGAGATCTTTATGAATTCTAGGCATAAGTCTTTTTATCAGGTATGTGATTTATGAATAATTTTCTCCCATTCTGTGGCTTGTCTTTTCATTATTTTAACAGTGTCTTTGGAAGACAAATGTTCTTATTTTTCATGATGTCTCATTTATCAGTTTATCATTTCTTTTCTGGGTCATGATTTTGCTGTTGTATATGAGAAGTTTTTGCTTAACCCAAAGTCCTATGTTTTCCTGAAACATACAGTGAAATCTTAACAGTGTCAGGTTTTGCATTTGGGCATATAAACCATTTTGAGTAAATTTTATGTCTTTTGTGAGGTTTGAGTTAGTCATATGCATGACCAATTTTTCTATCACCATTTGTTGAAAAGATAGTCCTTTTTTTTTTTAGTTGCCTTTATTTATTTGCAAAAAAATAAGAGTATAATCTATGATTTGCAGGTATTTTTCTCCCATTCAGTAGGTTGTCTTTTTACTTTCTTGGTGCCTTTTAAAGAGTAAAAGTTTTTAATTTTGGTGAAATGTAACTTATCTTTTTTTTTTTTTTTTTGTCATTTGTGCTTTTAGCATTCTAACTAAGAAATCATTGCCTAATAACAGATCATGAAGATTTACTTTTTGTTTTCTTCTGAGTTTTATAGCTATAGCTATTATATTGAGGTCTCTGATCCACTTTCAGTTAATTTTATATATGGTGTGAGGTTAAGAGACCCAACTTCATTATTTTACATGTAGATATCAAGTTATCCTAGCATCACTTGCTGAAAATATTCTTTTCTCATTCAATTGTCTTGGTACACTTGGCAAATTATCAACTAACCATAAGTGGAAGGGTTTATTTCTGGACTCTCAACTTTATTCTGTTGATCTGTAGTTCTATCTTTATGCCAGTACTTAATTACCGTAGCTTTATAGTAAGTCTTGAAATTGAGTAGGAGTCTTCCAATTGGTTCATCTTTTTCAAAATCATTCTGGCTATTCTAGTTGTTTTGTTTTTCCATATAAATTATAGACTCAACTTGCTAATATCTTTTAAAATATCCTGCTTGGGTTTTGATCATGATTGTGTTGCATCTATACATCTATTTGGGGAGAATTAACATTTGAACAATATTGAGTTATCCAAATATGTGAATATGGTATACCCATTTGTTCAGGTCTTTTTTTTTTTTTTCTTTCATCAGTGTTTTATAGCTTTCAGTGACCAGGTTTGCATGTTTTTTGTTAGTTTATACACAAATATTTCATAGTTTTGGTAATAATTTAAATGGTACTTTAAAAGATTTCATGTCACATTATTTATTGCTTACATATAGAAATAGAGTTGCTTTTTATATTTTGAACTAGTATCCTGTGGTCTTATATTCTTATATTTTTAAACTTGCTTATTAATTCTGGTAGCTGTTTTGTAGAATTTGAAGGGGATTTTCTGCGTGTCATCTGCAAATATAGACAGTTTTATTTTTTTCTTTAAATCTGTATGCCTCTTATTTCTTTTTATTGTCTTACTGCATAGTTGAAAACCCCTATTACCATGCTGAGTAAGAGTGAGAAAGGGGTCAACCTTGCTTTCTTCCTGGTCTTAGCAGGAAACATTCAGTCTTTCACTATTAAGTACAATGTTCACTGTATTTTTCTGTATATGCCATTGATCAGATTGAGGCATGTCCCTTCCATTCCTAATTTGTTAAGTTTTTCTTTTATATCTTGCCTTGATGTTGAATTTTTTTCATATACTTTTTCAGTACTATTGAAATAACCATATAGTTTTTCTATTCAGTCTGTTAATATGGTGAATTACCTTGATTTTTCAAAGTCGAACCAGCCTTCCATTCCTGGGACAAACCCCATTTGGCCATGTTGCATTATCATGATAACTTATCCTATCTGAGGGTAGCTTCTCATCTTTTCCTTCCCAGTTTTTCCTGTTTTTAGTCATCTGGCACCTTCCTCTCCTTTCAAAAGATATCTCCTAACTAGAACGTTCTCCAGCATTCTCTGGAGATTGTTCCTTCAGCCTTCTCCTCCATTTCATTCTCTCTCCTTCCTTCTCTCTCAGTGGGCCCCGCTGGCTTCTGGAGGCTTGTCTCATTGGTCACTTGTGTTGGTAACACTGTAAGCCATAGTCTGTTTCTTCCTGAACCTTATCCCCCTCGTCTTCGGGGCTCTTCCTTCTGAGTTAGCTCTGCCTGTCCTGGCCCCCAGCCTCACATAGGTCTTTGGGCTTCTGTGGCAGCCTCCTGACTGGTCTCCTACTCCCTACACTACTCTTGCCCCCGATGAGACTTTCTGAAGCTGTGTGCTCATCCCTGCTATTCTTTCCAGGTGAAGAAAGAATTCTTCCTTCAATAGTCCTTCATTTCCTATTGTATAAGGGATAAGGGCTGTGTCAGGCCTCCTCAGCCTGACATTCAGATGCCCCTTCAGTGTGGTCTGGTCTGCCTTTCCAGCTCTATCTTCTCTCTGTGGACTTCCCCTCAGGATCATACAGCCTGAGTTATTTATTCAAGGACCTTGAGTACCTCACAAACTGAGCATCATGGATACTCTTTCCAGGGTATAACCTTTCCCATGCCAGACTTGCTAGCTATGCCCCCAACCCCAGGGCTAATGTGCCCTGGCCTGCCCTGGTTCTCCTCTTGCCTCCCCATGATCTTCTCCTTTTTTTCTTCCTTGGTGTGAGGCTGTTTCTGCTGCTTGTTGCCAGTTTTTTGTCAGTCTTGACCACTTATCTCTTCACCTGGATTGTAAGCTTCGTAGAGCAGGGGTTTTCTTTCCTTGTGCTGAGTAGGTTATGTTTTCCTCTGCCATGTTTTTACATGAAAGGAAGTTCTGAGGTGGGTGGGTTGGGGTGGAGTCTGGGGGAGTTATGAGTCATCATCAGGGTTGGTGGAGCTGGTAATCAGTTTGCCCCTTCCTCGAAGACACATCCAGGAAGTGTCTGGAGGTGCTCAAGGGGACCTTACAGTGTCCTTCAGCTAGGAAACGGGATTTATTGTGCAACCAAGGAGAGAACAAGACTTTGGGACGGGAAAGACAAAGTCTCTCTCTCTCTCTCTCTTTTTTAAAGATTTTATTTATTTATTTGACAGAGATCAGAAGTAGGCAAAGAGGCAGGCAGAGAGAGAGGGGGAAGCAGGCTCCCTGCTGAGCAGAGAGCCCGATGCGGGGCTCGATCCCAGGACCCTGGGATCATTAACCGAGCTGAAGGCAGAGGCCTTAACCCAGGTGCCCCCAAAGTCTCTTTTTATTGACGGATTGGGACAGTTATGGTATAGGATATTTCCAAGGAAATGTGGCACCACATCCAGCACGGGGCCCACATGGCCTCCAGGCCTAGGCTGGCCAAGGACCCTGGGCAGAGTCAGCATACATCAAAGCTGGGCTGGAGAAAACCTTCAGGTGAAACACAGACCTGAGTGCAGGACAGGACTTCTAGGTTCCAGAGACAAAGAGGCCCCTGGAAGAAGGGTGTGGGGAGGCTGTCTACCAGGTCACAGTCAGGCGCTGAACTCCCAGAAAGCTTCAGGAGCTATAGCAGAAGGTGCCAGGGGCCAATTGGGGTTCTCTTCTGTCGTGGAGACTAAGAATTAAGTTTTGGGAGGGAGTGATGGGTCTGGGGAAGCCTGAACATCTTTGCGTGGCTTCTGTCCTGTGTGGCCTGAGGCAAGGGCAGGACCAGCGTAAGTTTACCCAGATGCCCCAGGAGCTACACCTGCCAAGAAGAAGTTTGTCTCAACAGCATCTTTGCCAGGATCTGAAATGTGCTATGTAAATTTGCTTTTGTGGGGTGTGTAGTGTTGTGTTCTGTTTTCCCTTAGCTTTTCAGTAAATACTTCTTTCCAAAGAATTCCAACCTTGTCTCTGCGACCTGAGGGGCAGTAGTATTTTTCCACACACACATCTCCGTCAGCACAGAGAAGGGCATGAGTGCGGAGCAGAGGGCGATGGTGGCTGCTCGCCAGCTGGTGCAGAGAAGGAATGGAAGCCCAGGAAGAGGAGAGGGGACCAGCCATTGACACTGACCCCTCCTGGCCAGGGATCCTCTCCTTCCTCAGTCCCCAGAGGAGTCAGCGCAATGCTGGGTATCTCATGGGTAGCCAGCACTGCTTGCTTCTCTGCAGTTGATCCTAGGGAATAATAAGCTAATATAAAAATAACCATCTCAGGCTTCTCTACAAATTGGCAGCCCTTTGTCCTATGCTGGACTCTATCACACTTTCAAAACATGAAATCCCATGACCCTTATGGAACCTTCTTTGCAATGCCCCTGCCAGCCCCAGTGTATACACAGCTCCCTCATATCATTACCGATATGCTGAACTTTTCATCACTGGGGCTATGGGCATGTACAGTATGATTATTCAGAGACTTAGTTCCTTAGGGCCACAGCCTGTCACCTGTCACAGGCCAGCCAAGCTTTGGGCTTCAGGGAAGTCAGAGAGCCTGACCTATGATGCATGCCTACTCCCTGTGGCCAGCCATGACTGGGTGTCCTTGGCGTTGGTTAACTCACAGGTAGGTAGGGGTGTGTGTGTGTGTGTGTGTGTGTGTGTGTGTGTACGTGTGCACTAATGTGGAAGCTGGGAGCTCCACGCTTTGGGGCTGGAGGATTAGGGTTGGGGCTCCCATGACTGGTGCCTGCTCTGGGCCTGAGCTCCGTGTCTTCATCTCTCCCTCTGCAGCTTGTCTCCAATGTCCTCATTTTCTCCTGCACCAACATCGTGGGTGTCTGCACCCACTACCCGGCTGAGGTCTCCCAGAGACAGGCCTTCCAGGAGACCCGGGAGTGCATCCAGGCACGACTCCACTCACAACGGGAGAACCAGCAACAGGTGAGGCCCTCCTGTCCTTGCATGGCTACAGGGAGCAGAGGCCCCAGACCTGCCTCAGCCCAGCTGCCTGTCTCCCCACCAACCGTGCTCCTTGGAGGTGCCCAGCCCCACCTCCCTGGGCAGGGACCCAGCCAGAAGGGAATGTTTTCCCTGGAGGGAGCCTAGAATTTCTGGCTCTGTGGGAATGCTTTATGGAGACTTTGGAGAAAACTCTACCTCAGAGTTTGCCTATTGCCTCCTCAGTGTCCACCTGTGGGCTGCAAACAAGCCAAATCACCCAGGCCCTGGGCACCAGAGTGAGCTCTGCCCCCTCCCCAGTGCTGATTAGTGGGAGCACTGAGAGCTGTAGTGTTCCCATCTGGGATTAAGGTGCTCCCTGAGAGAGAGGAGAGGAGGTGGCTCAGTCAGCCCCTGGGACACCCCCACTAGGCACTTTCTCTGCGCCGAGTTCTGGGGTTTAGTTGGTTCAGAGAAAGGACGGTGGACCTTGTCTCACCCTAAACCTGACTCTCAGGGAAGCCATTCACACAGGCCACAGACTCAGAGGGCTGGGGCTGAGGGAGCTGGCCCTATGTGCTCTCTTGGGTGGGAGCCGGGCAAGGACTGAGGGTTGTGTCAGGGTGCCCCCTACAGCTGCCCGGCATCCTCTTTGGGGCTCCAGACCATTGTGCCCTCTCCTGCATGTGAACCACATGTGGTCTGGGGACTCTGGGACATGATGGAGCTGAAGAGCTCACAGGAGCCCCTGAGGTGGGGCTGTGTGACCCCAGGGAGAATAAGGGCAGGTCAGCAGGGTGACGGGGTCGCGACTGGACTCGGACTAGGTGTGGCTCTGAGAGATGAATTCTCCAAAGCAAGTTCTCCTCTCTCCTTATATTCATGTCTACCTAACAGATGTGAGTGGAATCCCACTGCCTTTGAGCTTGGGGACAAGGGAGACAAAAGCCTAGACAGCAGTGGTCCCCTGCACCCTCCTCGCTTGCCCAGAGGGCATGCTGGGGACACCCCAAGTGCACAGCAGTCTGACCCCAGTGTGAGAGGGTCTCTGACTCCGTCTGGATGCCTCCCGAGGAGTTATGTGACATGGGCTGGCCAAGTCCGAATGGCTGAGCAAAGGCGTGAGGCTCTGTGGTGTCTCTCCAGCACGGCACCCCTCCCCCACCTTGCCCCAGCAGCCGCCTGGCCTGTCCCTGTTTCCCGTCCAGCCCTGCTGCTCTGGCCGTTGAGTCTTGCCAGTCCCCAGCTCATGCTGTCCAGTCGGAGGCCTGCCTCGCCCCAGGCATTCTTTCAGCCCTCTCTGAACTCCTGGTCTGGCTCTTGAATGAACCCCATGCTTGGCGGTGTCCCTGTCTTTCTCTGACAAGCTTGTTGCCCTTCTGCCCCCTACCCTGAGCTCCTGCATGCCTCAGGAGCCACCTCTTGTCCCAGTTCAGGCCCTGGCATTGCTCATCTGAGATCGGGGTGCCTTTCTTCCCTTTTTGTGTCAGGGAGTGTCCCCTGTCATGTCCCCTGTCACTCCTGAGCCTTGTTCTTTCTCCAGTAAAATGTGTATTTTACAGCTCCTCACAGCTGATTTGCACTGGCCCTGGACAGGCTGGACGTTCCAGCAAACCCACAGGGATTTGGAGGAGAAAATCCATTTGCTTTACCATGTTCTGAGCCAAGAGAACAGGGAGGGGAGGAGTGCTTCCTGGGGACAGGCACTCCTCACCCAGCCAGAGCCCAGCAGCTCTGGGGCCTCCCCCACCCTCTGCAGAAGGTGCTGCTCTTTGGGTCCTTGGGGTGGCACTCCGAGGTGTCCCCTCATGGTGGGACTCCAAACTGTTGTCCAGCCATCCGCACCCATACCCCAACCCTCAGCCCCAGAAGTGGTTAGAAATGTGGGAAGGTCTCTCCCAGATATAACTATAGAGAGCACCCCTTCCCCCAGCTGTAATATATTTCCACAGAATTCTCCTTTAGTTTGTATGTCTGTCACCAGGAACTGCTTACTGAGAGTTCAGTAAATAACCTTTGAAGGCCATGTCCACTGATGCTCAGGGAGACCGAGAACATCAGTGAGCACCTTCAATGCATTACCAGTGTTTTCCAGGCCCAAGGCTGTCACTTGTGGAGCTGAGCGCGACGCAGCTCCGTCCTTGGGGCTGTCTCACTGCATGCGCTGCAGGGAGACCCCATTAACAGATCAGGGACTTGGAAGGAAGACCCTGAGTGGTGGGGGATGCCTCTGCCAGAGCCAGGACCCTCCCCACAGGAAACAGAGCCAGGAAGGAGGGTCCCAGCATATGTGAGGATGGTGATTCTAGATGAGCTTGTGTGCAAAGGCAAGGACACACTGCCAGGAGCTTGGGAAGCAGCTCATGGTTCACTGTGTCTGGAACAGAGCTCTGTGTGCTGGGCCCAGGGAGGGGTAGAGGGGAGCCAGATCATGGAAAGCTTGAGGCCAGGCTGGGCTTATGGGCTAGTTCTGGAAGCTTCGGGAAGCACAGGAGGGTTTTACGCAGGGCAGTGATGGGGTCAGGTGTATGTTTTAGAAAGATCACTTACTGGCTTGCAGTGTGGATGGTGGATCAGAGGCAGCAAGCTGGGACGCAGAAGCTGCTGCAGGGACTGCCCTGGTCACCTGGGAGGGACTTGAAGCTTGCCGAGACCTGTGAGAGCCAGGCTGGGATGGTAGAGGGCTTCAGAAGGATGAGAATGGCAGCCAGGCCTGGGTTGATGGGAGCAGGCCAGGCACGGGAAAGGGGGCAGGTAGAATGAGGTTGTAGTGGAAAATAAAGAGGCGTGGGTTCTTTGGGTCCAGAAGAATGCACATTTGATGCGGCTGGTGGAACCCAGGGAAGCTTTGGAGGCTTTGAGCTGGGGAGTGGCATGACAAAGGCAGTGTGCTGGAGAGACTGGGGCCATACAGGAAGGGAGGAGGGCTACAGCGGGGCCGGGGTCATCTGTCTGGGATGGGGTAGCCAGAATCCCACAGTTGGGTGAGAGAACTACGTGCAGGCAGTGGAGGGGGCCGTGGAACAGGAAGGCCGAGAGCCCACATCCACAGGACTTGGTCAGAGCTGGACAGCGCCTGGGGCCAAAGGGACAGGCAAGAATCTCAGAGGGAAAGTTCTGAAGAGTTAAAGCAGTTACTTGGGTGGGGTATTGACCTCTGACCAGGAGGATGGGGGCTGGCACGGGCAAAGACAAGAACTTGAAGAGCCACTGGGGAATAGAAACCTGGGAAGGGGAGGTGGTTTTGGGTGCGGCGTCAAGGTTGTAGTAGCCAGTCATCGAGCAGGCAGCTGGAGACACGGAGCCTGGACAAGGTCTAGGGGGCAGAGAGTGGTGGGCAGAGTTGCTGGTGGAAACCGTGCTCGGAGGGGTGAGAGTGAGCAGAAAGAGGAGAGAGGCGCGGATGTGCTGTGTGGCGGGCAGGAGGAGGGAGAGAAACCAGAAAGATGTGGGAACAGGAGCGGAGTCTTAGGGCCATACAAGGCGGGGGGCCCAGCATCCAGGGGCGAGTGATGGGAGAATGAGGAGGCCTGGGCCAGCCGGGCTGAAGGGCCCCAGGTGGGAGAAGTCCGTGAGCTAGGCTAGCAGAGCACCTGGCATGAGTAGTGGGCTGTCGGGGCGCAAGGCGAGGTCGCCCATTCCTGAGGCCGCTGGACCTCTGACCCCAGGCAGGACTGGGAGGAGAACGTGGAAGGGAGGCAAAGTCGGGCCCCTCTCCTCCACAGCGTGCTCCTGGCCCCTCTCCCTGCTGCTCTCCCACCTCCTCTTCCATAGGTCTTAGCTTCTCTCAGGTTCTCAGAGTCTGTGTGCTTTCCTCCTCCCCTGGTGCTATCCCTGACGTGGAAAGGGAGCACCCCAACCTCATCCTTCTGGTCCCCATGAAGCCCTCTCTGGCCACCCCATTCCCCCAAGCCTGGGTCAGTTACCCCTGTGCAGTGCCCCGTAGTACTGTGTAATCCCACAAGACTGGGAGCTTTGTGGAGGAGAAACCTTGCCCCTCCCACAGTCGTAACTCGGGGACAGCAGCACGGTGCCCGGAACGTGGTTGGAGCTCAGTATGTGTTTGATGACTAATTGAGTGAATCTCATGTCGTGCTCTCAGCAGCCCCCTCCCTATTTATAGATGGGAAAGCTGAGGCTCAGAGAGGATCAGCCATTTGCCTGAATGGTTACACATGGTCTCAGGTGACATGGGGGCTCAGTACTGGTTCACCAGGTGTGCTCTTCTCCAAGTACCCACACAGAAAACCCGGGTGGTCTCCCAGGGAGAAGAGTCCAAGTAGCCCTGAGGCATCACGCTGGCCTCACCCCCACATGAGTGTTCGCTCCTTGAATTTCAGGCCAGCCTGAGGGGTTCTCCAGGACTCTGTGGGTGGGGGGGCCCAGGCGCTGAGGAGTTGGCCCGGGGAAGGAAGGGGACTGCCAGGCAGGCGGAGGGAGCTGTGATGAAAGCATGTGCTTCCCTCCCCAGGAGCGGCTCCTGCTGTCTGTCCTGCCCCGTCATGTTGCCATGGAGATGAAAGCAGACATCAATGCCAAGCAGGAGGATATGATGTTCCATAAGATTTACATCCAGAAACATGACAACGTGAGGTAGGAGAGGCTGGGGGGCGAGGGCAGGGTGGGAGGACTGATCCCCAGGGAGGCAACATCCCCACTTTCTGCCCTTCCAAGGGAGGTCTGTGGCTGATCTGACTGCGTGGTCTGTGGCTTTGGGGTGTATTATCTGGGGTGCCCCAGCCACGAGGCACCCTCGAGGTTGGTGAAGTGAATTGTTAAGGGGAGGCCCCAGGGAGAAGCTAGGGAAGGAAGGAGGAGAAAAGAGAAAGCAGTAGCACCAGCTGTTGGGGAAACTCCTGGCCTAACAAGGGTGACAGAAAGCCAACTTGGGACCTGCATGTTGCTATTATCATCTCCATTTTCATCATTATCTAGCAGCTTCCATTCCTTCTGAGCCAGTGTGTGACAGGCATTACGTACCTCATTGCCAGTCCTCCTGACCATGCTGCAAGGTGGGCTCCCTTATCAACATTCCTCGTTTAGAGATTGAGCTCAGAACAGCTAAGACCCTTGCCCAGGGTCACTCAGCCAGGAATGGTAAAGGGCGGTGCATTCTGGTCAGCCTGCCCCGGAGCCCATGCCCCTTTTACTGCACATTTGCTGCTTCTCTAGAGGGAAGCTGCTGACGGCAGGCCCGTGCAAACAGATGTAGCCTAATGGAGTGCACAGTCGGCTTTGGAGTTCCGTGGGGACGGGGAGCGGCTCAGTGGCCTTACTGCAGCATGGCTTCCTGGAGAGCCCGGGAATCATCCCACAGGCCCAGAAAAGGAGCTGCTGAGGCTGCCTTTAAGAGAATGACTCTCTTCCTGGGCAGGTTTTCCTTGGACCCACAAATATTCCAAGGCTGGTGTAGAGGGAACCCTCTGGAGGCTTGGGCTGAATTTTCATAAAGGGATTAAATGGAATAAAATGAATAATGGTGCACACACCTACACGCACACGCTGATAAATGTGCACTCAAGGCAAGGCTGATGGCTGCAGGGGTGGGGAGGACACAGTTTTCATGTAGAAATCATCAGAATTTCAGGCGCAATTGCCCAGTTGCCAGGCATACCCTGGAATCCAAGACTGTTGTTTGCCCTTGTGTCCTGTATCCATCTTCCAAAAGAGATGCTAAGCCTTTGGGAGAAAGAGGTTACCTGAACAACACTTGTGTCCTCAGTTTTTGGGATACCCTGATCCCTCTGGAGCCCACGCATGTTCACTGTCAGGCAGGGAGAGCATCGCCAGCGGTGGGAAGAAGGCTGCTGCAGGCCGAGTCCCCACGCCTGCCCAGGAGGCGTTCCGAGGGGCCGTGGGCTCCGCTGAGCCGAGCTCAAGAGACGAGAGTAGGGCCTGGGATTAGGCAGGTCATGCTGACATGTGGGTTCCCCACTTCTTCTCACACCCCTCTCTGCCCCCACAAGGTAGAAAAATTACTCACAACAACAGTCATACTCGTCTAGTGCCTCCTTTAACCCAGCACTCTTCTGAATACTTTCAAACATTTGCCGAGTCCACAGCGTACATATAAGAAGTCAGTGCTGCTATTATCTCTATTTTGCAGGAAACTGGGGCATAGGGGTTAATTTGTCTAAGATCCTAGAGCTGGTTAAGTGGGACAGCTGCCCCCAGGAAACTTTTCGGTATCAGAATTCTTACTTAGCCTTACTAGGTGTTTTTTACATGCCCAGGAGGAAGGAGTGTGTATGAGGATTTGTGGGAAGGAATCTCGGGGAGTCCCCAGCCAAGGGGAGACTTTGGAGAGAAGTTTGGCTTCTAGAGAGAAAGAGAGAGACAGACACTATGGACCCACCAGAGGCCTTTCCTGTTTAGCAATCCCTGAAGTCTGGGGGACTCTAAGACATTTAAAGAAATAGCCTTCCCTGTTAGAACACATCCTGGAGGCCCAAAGTTCAGGTGGGAGCCAACATACCGGAACCCCTGTTACCCGCTTCTGGGATACTCTCTCTCAGTCCCGTCTTCACGGCCTCACGGGCCCTGGCATTGTTCCAAGCACAGCACGGACAAAGGTGCTTTTCTTGATTGTTCTCAGCTCGGCAGAGCATCTGGCTGACTCCGTTAAAGTATGATGTCGAACACGTAGGGAATGCAGAAAATTCCCAGCTCAGAAACAGTGTGGCAGGCAAGGTGTAGGTTCTCCCTGGCTGGGCTAGCACATCTGCCCACTTCTGCATCTCTGCCCCGCACCTGGCCCTCTCACCCCTCCGTCTCCTGCCCCTCTGTTGCTTTGGGCCTCCAGCTCTCCAGCAAGGTGGTTGGGGCAAAGGGGCTGACTCGGGCCTCTTCTGCCACCATAAGGAGTCATCCGCTCCTGGGGAGACATGCCCTCATCTTTCCACTCCCAGGGAGGCTGTGACTTTGGGTAAAGAAAAGAACAACACCCTAATCACAGAGTGGCCCGAGTGTCCATGTGGCAAGAACCAGAACCCCTCCCCCCACAACAGGCTTCCAGGGGGGTATTTCTGTTTTTAGACGAGCTAAGGATCAATGCAGCTATCAGATAGAAGGGGAGAAAAATCAAGACGCTGCCCTTTTCATAGGGACAGACATAATTCTGACTCTGAAATTGCCAGGCTGGTTGTGGTTGGTACACACCATAGCCCAGCCATGAGCAGTCAGGTGCAAATAGCCTGTGGGGGCCCTTCCTGTTCTGTGAGCAGCTGTGGCCGCAGGTCTTGATGGAAACACATCGTGCACTTAGTCTCTGGACTTGGGTGTGGGGCTGGGTAGTGGGTGGAGGGGTGACATCAAGGTATAGAAATGCACCCTGGGGCTGGGCTTGAGGTGTGGTGATTAGGTCTGGGGCCTGGGGTTAGTCGGGCTCCACTGTCCTCTGGCCATGTGAGCAGGGCAAGTGATGGGCCTGGATACTCTGACCTTCAGTCTCCTCCTCTGTATGGGACAGGAAGGATACCAACTTAGCAGCGTTGTGGAGAGCGGATGAAAGGGTGTGAGGGAAGCGCTTAGCGCCGTGTCTGGCCCTGGCCACGTGTTCAGTAATGGGGAGCAGTGATTGTTGTCGTTACTGCTATTATTGTGATGATTATCACACTCCTATCAACAAAGCAAGGCCTGGGGATTCTCTAGCTCACGCGTGGAAGGGTGATGAGTCACGTTTGTCAATTCTCTGCGGAGTTATAATATTTAGAGAGGGTGATGACATGCTGCTCTCTAGCCTCCACTGAGAACAAGGCCGCAAGAAAAATAAATCAGCCCTGCAGTGTGACAGACTGGGCTTGGATCTGCGGAAGGGCAGGAGACGAATGGGTGGGGAGAGTCTGGCCTGGGCAGGGAGGGGTGACAGCAGACCCCCACTGCCCTCTGTGGCCTCCCCCTTTCCTGGTGCCCGATAGAAAACTGCCCCTGGGACCTGCCGGGAACCTGTCAGATGCTTTGGTGCTGAGCCACCACTGGCAATGCACTGAGGTGGGCCAGGGGCCCAGGAACCTTTGGAGACACCACCACCCTCCCCCCCCACCCCCCGTCTGACATGTAGTGTGACAGGTAGAGCTGTTTTAGCCCTTCTGGCTGGACAGGGCAGCTGGGACCAGGTGGCTAGGGTGTCAGACCTGTGGCTTGAGGGCCCTCCTCCCAGACACCTGCCTCCCCTGCAGCCAGGGCAGTATGAAGGTCAGAGGGAGGCTGCGCTGTCCTCCCCGCATTCCTGGGACAAAGGCCTCCAGCATGCCAGAGGCCTCCTCCTCTGTCTGGGAGGAGGGCACTGAGGTGGGAGGAAGGGGCTGGCCCTAGAAGCACGTAGCACATTCCCATGGGTCACAGTAAACTTACAGATGCTGCCAGAACCCAGCTGTCACCAGGGGACCCTTGCCAAGATGTCACTATTGTGGAGCAAGATGAATGTCTTGTGTGGAGCAGCCTGGGTCACACCCTTCTCTGCCACGTATTGGCTGTGGGAACTCAGGCAAGTCATCTAACCCGAGCCTCAGGTGCCTCATCTATGACATGGAGATGGTGATGTCCCCTCACTCATCCATTCAGTGGCTGCTTTCCTCTGCTTCCACTGGTGGGACACTTAGCTACAGAGGCAGGGATTGAGATGGGAATTAAGAGGGACACTGTCTCTGATGTTGGGAAGCTTGCTTTCTCTTGAGGAAGACATACAGTAAACAGCAGGTCAATCAGTAAATTGGGATTGAATCACATAAGGAATGGGGGTTAGGGCTTTGCATTCTTACGAGCATATATAGATGTTACAAAACTTACCACTTAATTTTTCTGTTAGGATAGAAGCCACAAAGGAACAGAGCCCCTAAGAGAGGGCCCCAGGACTTACTCCTCACGGGGTGCTGGAAGGGGAGACGAGGTAGAGTATGGAAAGCCACTGCCAGGCCCCCCACTTGGGAGGTAGCTGCAGACTGTCTGCCCTCTGGAGGCAGAGCAGGGTATGCGGTGAGAGTCAAGGTCAGGAGACCAATACCCCAAAGGTTTCAGGGGGCAGGGAACGTTCAAGCCAGCCCGGAGAGGCTACTGAAGGATACGCTACTGCCCTATGGGTCCCAACTGAGAGAGACAGCTTGGCACCTGAATGACATGTTCTCACGGGGGAGCCCTGTGGTTTTAGAGGTTGTAGATGGTGGGGCGGGCTGGAGAGCTGGCTCCTCCAGGGGGCGCTGGTCCTCACTTGGCTTCCTCTGTTTGGACCCCCGGAGAAGTTCTTGATGGAGTACAGGTCTTGGCTCATTGGCTGGAATCACAGCCTCATTCTCAGGGGGCCTGGCTGAAGAGCTGCAAACTCAGGGGGTGGAAATGAGGTAACAGCCAAACCCGAACTGGGGGGGGGGTACGTGTGGAGGGGGCTGGGGAGCGCTCCCTCTCCTCCCTCCTCCCCCTTTCTTTCCTTCTCTCCCCAGCCTCTCCTGAACCTCCCCCTTTTAAGGTTATCATCTCCTCTCCCGTCTCCTTCAAGGACTTGGCTGTGTTCCCCAGGTCGTTCTGGAGTCTGGCTCAGCTGCGGCGCGGCTCTGAATTATAATGGCCTCACGACAGCGTCCCTGATGCTCAGATACCTGTGGGTGGATTGTGCACCCTGGGGGCAGAGAGGAAAAAATATTTACCTCCAGTCATATTCCTGGGAACCGACCACATAAGGGATGATCCGTAAGCCTAGCATTCCTGTCTCCAACCTGACACTAAGAAAAGTATTCTGAGCTCTACGCTATACCAATTATAGACACAAGTGGTCTTTATATTATTATCTCATTCATCCCACATTTATTGTGCTGCCCCTCTTTGCCACGTGTGACTAGATACGGTGCTTGCCTCTCAGGGACTGTCCAGCTCTCAGCAGTGAGGTCGGGCCATGCCCACTGCGGTGGGATCAGCGGCCTCATAACCCATCTGGTCCCACTGGGGAAGCCCCTGGGGGCAGGGCTTTCCTCTTAAACAACCAGCTAATTCATTATCTTACTTGTGATTAAATAGACATGATATAAAACAGGCCATTTTGACCTTTCCCATCATTGTGCAGCCACCATCACCATCTGTCTCCAGATGTTTTTCACCTTGCAAGACTGCGATCCTGTCCCTGTGAAACGACTCCGCATTCCTCTCCTTTCACCCCCCCGGCCCCAGGCAACCACCCTTCCGCACTATGCCTGTGACTTTGACTACTCCGGGTACCTCCTGGCCGTGGACTCCTACAGTACATGTTCTTTTGCGGCGGGCTTATTTCAGTCAGCATAACGTGGCCAAGGCTCGTCCATGTGGTGCTGTGGGCCGGGATTTCCTTCCTTTTCCAGGCCGCCTAGTACTCCGTGGTGTGTGTACGCCACAGCTTGTTTATCCATTCCTCTGCCAAATTGGGCTATTGTGAATGATCCTGCTGTGAACGTGGGTGCCCAGGTCCCTCCTTTCGTCCCTCCTTTCAGTTCTTTTGGGTGTATACCTAGAAGAGAAATTGCTACATTCTAATTTTTTAAGGGAGTCCACTGTGTTTTCCATAGTGACTGGCCATTTTCGCCTCTCCACCTTGCCCGAGGTGGTTTCTTCATTTCCTTGCATGGACGTGGGTCTTCACAAGAGACCCGAGTTTGTCCTTGGACACGGAATGGGGATCAGTGGGGGAATGGAGCTGGCAGCCAGCTAGGACTTGTTATTTTAGCTCTTTGGATTCAAAACTGGGGGCCTTGGGGGTAGAGGGGAAGGCAGAGAAGTTAAGGTGAAGAGACACCGACCCACTGAATGTGTCAGGCTAGGCCTTGGAAATTCTGATCCTAATAAGAATTCAGAATAAGAAGAATTATCCTGGGTTGGGTAGGTCAGAAAAGACATCATGAAGATAGAAGGGTTAGAATCAGATCTTAGAAGAACATAATTAGTTTTCAACCTTTCTCGTTCTACAAAGGATGTGTTTTCTTTGTAGAAAATTAAGAACTAATAATACACTAATAATATTCTACAGACAGTAGAAATCACCACGAGCTCATCACTGAAAGGTCACTGACTACTGCTCAGTCTTGGTGCAACCCTTTACCTTTTGTGGGCTTCTCCTGTGGGCCACATTCCCCCAGCTCTTGCAAGGCTTTCTGAACACAAAGTCTGTAAGTGCGATGGGAGGTCCACTCTCTGGCGGTGAGAGTAGGATGTGGTGGACAGAAACAGGACCAGGGGATCAGGGGTTGAAATAGGGTCTGCAGGAGGCCCTGAGGCTGGTAAGAAGGATTCCAGGACATCTGTGGACCCCAGACCCACTGGATCCAATCCCGAGAGTCAAGCCAGTCACAGGGCCCTTCAGCTTTCAGAAGGAAGGTGGCCCGTTGCCAAGAGAGTGGAGGGGGCATGGCTGTCCAGGGTGGAACGGATACCCATATCCAGTGTGTTCAGCATTCTCTCAGTGGCCTCTCCCCTCTGCCTCTCCCAGCCTGTCCCTCAGAAGGTTCTCTGGCTGCTCCTTGTCCAGACGCCCTGCTCTAATTATTTTGCACCCCCCCTTGGAAAATGCCCAGTCATCTGGTGTCTGTCGTCAGCCAGATGTTGGTGTGAGCAGCCTGACTGCACCGTTCGCCAAGCGCGTGCAGTGACCCACTGCTCCTCCTTTATCGTACTGGGGGCCTGGACCCAGGTGGTATGGCCTGGAGCACACAGAGGGCAAGCTGCAGGGGTAGACCCCTCCCCAGCCTATGCTGCTAGGGCCTCCCAGGCATATCTTGCCCTGCTTCCCTAAAACTTTCAGCTCCTGCTAGGCCCAGATCCTGAGAGTTGGGCTGAGACCTTGCCATATTCCCTTCCTGCCCTTGCCCGATGACCTCTGTTTCCCCAGACCCCCATGCCCCCTGGGCTGGCCTCGACAGACGGTTTGCCTCCCAGCATTCCCTGAGTCCCCTCCGTGTACAGTGCCGAGAAATGCAGGTCCAAGAAGCAGGTCCTTGGTGCAGCCTTCCGCCCAGACTGTGAGGAGAAGTCTGTGTCTGGGTGCCCCAGGGGCTGCTGGGTGTGGCTTCTGTTCAGGCGCAGAGTCAGACCCCAACATCTTTGTCAGGTCACAGCACCTGCAGGTGCGAGAGGGAAAAACTGCAGGGAGAGGTGCGTCCCCAAGAACGCGTGTGGAGAAGCTGGGCCGAATGCGGCGGAATGGTGAAAGGCCTGTTGTGGTCACTGGGCCACCACGGGGCCTGGCCACTCTGGCCTGCAGAGGAGATGGCGGGCGGCCGCAAGGGATGGATGGCTGGGCTCAGGGAGGAGTGCGCCACCACGGTGGGCCGGCCCAGCTTCCACATGCCCTCTGCCCCCGCTGCCCCCACTGCCAGGGCCTAAGCGCGTTGCCAAGCTGAGCTCTGAAGTGAGCTGATGGATGGAAGAGGACCTCGATGCCTCTCTGGGCCCAGCATGCTTGGAAGATGGCCTTCAGGGTCACCCAAGAGCCGATCAGGAAATCTTGCTGGGGGAACAGACTGCAGCTGGGCAGACCTCAAAAACACAGGCGCTTCCTGAGTGACAGCCATGGAGGGGAACCCTGCACCGAGGCGATAGCAGAGGCGTGTGACTTCCCTCTGACAGGAGGTGGGGGGATGTAGAGGAGGCAGAATTTTCATGAATGTGTAGGACAGGCCGCAGGGCAGCAGAGCTGAGACCTTAGAGACCCTGTCCAAGCCTCTGCGCAAGGGAGCAACCCGCGCTGGGCCCTGCTCGGAGCCACTCCTCTCTAGTGGGCTGGTGGCTCCGTCTCGCCCCAGCTCATCTGCCCGCAGCCTGTGCCCCCAGACTCCTCCCCCCGAGGAGGGGCTGTGAAGAGCAGACCCCAGCAGGCTGGAGGGGTCTCCGGCTCTCTCGGCCCCCAGAGGCCTTTCACACACCACCGTTGTTTCCCACGCCTCCTGGCATGGACTGGGAAGCCACTCACGGCCTCTGTAACTGTTCTGCCGTTCATCCCATGGACCTAGGCCCTGGGCCCCACAGACTCCTGTCTCAGGTGACGTAGCTTGGGACTCCAAGAGGCCCCATGGGGTTGAAGGAAGAGCTGCTGAGGTGACCGGTCTTGCCTCTTGCTTGCTTTGAAAGGGTGACTATTCTCTTCCATTCAACAAACATACATTAGAACATTGGGTTGAACTGGGTTCCCCTAAAACGTATGTTGGAAGCCCTGACCCTTGGTCCCTGTGAATGTGGAAATAGAGTCCTTGCAGATGAAATCAGGTTCAGATGCTAGAGTAGGGTGGGGCCCTAATCCAATATAAGGGGGCACCTCCTAAGAAGAGGAAAATGCTGTATGAAGACCTGGATACGCAGGGACAGTGCCGCGGGAGGTCAGAGACCGAGTTGGGAATAACACAGCCGCCAGCCCCACAATGCCATGCGTGGACACCCCCCACTGGCAACTAGGGAGAGGCAAGGAAGGCTTCTGCCCAGAGCCTCAGAGGCAGGACGGCCCGCTGACAGCTGGCCGCGGATGCTGTGTAGCGTTGGACTTAGCATGGAGTAGCGACGGGTGTGGTATCTGCTGGCTTTGCATTCAAGACACTGCTCCAGCCCGGGGAATGTTTCTTAACTCTGGAGCCATGGATCTTGACCCCAACCTGAACTAGCTCTGGATTCTTGAGACCTAAAGAAGAATTTCCAGAACATCTATGTGATGGCGCTTTTCCACAGACTGGGAGAGACCTTTCTCTTGTTCCTGAGTGGAACGGGCCAGTTGCCTGCAAGACCGGTGGAGAAGCGGCAGCTGGTTGAAGAGGGGGCTCTAGTTAGTTAGGGGGCTGAAATCAGCATCGGGGGCATGGCAGCCTTCCCTCCCCTGCTCCTCTTACCACGCATGCTGACGCAAGGCATTCCCTGTCTACTCCCCTTGGAGGGGGTTGCTGAGCCCATGTGCCTGGTCAGACCCCAGGCATTGAAGGCTGCTGGAGACTCCCGACCACCTCGCACCATCTGTGCCCCCGCCCCCCTAGCTGCCTGCTGAGGAACAGCTTGTCTGCTTTCCCGAGCTCTGTGGCCAGCCGGGGCAGTGTCTCTCCTTTCCATTCCTCCTCCTCAACTTTTCTTCTTTCCCCTCATTTGGCCTGTCTGTCTGAACCTTCCCTCGTGTGGGCTGGCAGACAGCCACCGAGGGTGCCCCCCTCCTGATGGAGTCCCGGACGCCATGTGTGGTGACCCGTACCAGCCCCTCCGGCTCCCTCTGCCCCTTTCACAATGCCGGATCCCTGAATTACGCTCATATTTACTTAAGATGGCTCTGGGGCCAACAGCTTCATATTTATGGGTTCAGCTCCTGGGCTGTGAAGCCAGGTTGCCTGTGTAGCCTTGGGCACAGGACGCATCCTCTCTGTTTTCCTTCATTTTCTCGCCTGTAAAGGGGGGATATTGACCTCATAGGGTGGTTGTGGTGTTCAAGTGAGTTCATACACATAAGGGCACAGGACAGTGTCCAGTTGTTTTAAAAGGCAGGTTTTATTACCAGCCAGATGTGCGAAGGCGAAGAGGTGAGGAGACAACTGCCGTTGGAAAGATTGTTACTCATCCTGGGAGAAGTGAGCAGGTCGCCCCCAAGCCGTGGGGGCCCCTGGGGAAGTGCTGCAGTGGCGGGTCAGGAGGCAGAGCGAGAGGGGTTTGAGGATGGGACTTTGTTGGGGTTTCTGCAGGAAGGAATGGATAAGTAGGCTTGGGATAGGCTAGTTGGAACCATTTCAGTGGGCTCTGTGCTGCAGGGACCGTCCCGAGTCTGGTACCCATCCCTGGGGTGATTAGGGCAGGAGAGCCATGGCCTGAGCGTGAGAGCCTAGCTGGGCTATGGGGCACTGGACGCTAAGGCAAGCTGTTGGACAATCTCTGAGACCCGACCGGCCTGGGACTGACAGGCTCCCCAGGGTCAGTGAAGTCCCAGGTATCAAACATCAGAATAGAAAGACAGGCTTAATGCACCAATGCATATTTTTCAGATAGAATGACAAAATATGCTTGTTCTACATTCCTCATTTAAAAAAGGAAGGCTGTCTGGGGCTTCAGGAGCCTTGTGGTGTAGTGGGAAGAACACGGACCTCGGAGAAGGAGCCCACCATGCTGCTGTCGGCAGCTTCTTCCCGGGGGCTCAGCCGCCTCCTCCGTGAGATGGAGACCCCAAGCCTCTGCTGCAGGGCTGCATGGAGGACTCAGTGAGAAGACAGTCTGCAGGCTCCCAGCCCTGAGCCAGCCCATCTCAGTACATGAGGGTTATTACGTTTCTGTGTCTACTTAAAGAAAAAACTCCATTAGCCCTTCTACACTCCCGCCCTGGGGCCTCACCTCTAGTGGTGTACTGTGAGCAAAGGAAGATGGCTTCGGTCTCCAGAACATAAACCACAGACACAGACAGAAGACCCACAATAACCACCGTGGGGACCGGCTGCTGCATTTGACTCCGTGCCTGGGGATGAGGCTGCCGTTGCTGGCAGGGACGTGTTGGAGGCTTCCGGACATGTTTGCTGTCTGTGTCTTCCTCTCTCTCTCTCCTTCCCGAGCCTCTTTAGTCTGTCCCTTCTAGAGACTCCCTAGGGATGGAGGGCTTGGGCCCGAAACCCTGTCTGTGGGGCTGGGAAGTGAGACCTTAGTGGGATTGACACTGGGGCCTGGAACACTTTCTAAGCCCATGAATCAAAGGCCACAGCTACCTTGAAGGGGCTGTTCAGGAGTCACATAGGGCAGGCCCAAGAGGGCACAGAACTGGGGGTGGGGGTGCGCAGGGCCCTGTCTTCGGTAACTCAGGCAGATGCACACTCCCAGGCCTCATATGCCTCTGCCCCAGCCCCACCCCCACCGCCATCCTGGGTGGGAGTGAGGGCACATTGAGAGCATAGAGTTGTCTCCTGGGCAGCATGGAGAGGCCAGCTCCCTCAACTCTCCAGGGCCAGGGACCTTGATGCTCTCCCCAGCAGCCATTTGGAGCCTCCCCGTCCCCAGGACTCTTGCTGGCCAGCAGTTGCGTCCCCTGTCCTTCCTCCCTCACAGGGGTCTTCCTCCACCTGTCTCCCCAGCATCCTGTTTGCCGACATCGAGGGCTTCACCAGCCTGGCATCCCAGTGCACTGCCCAGGAGCTGGTCATGACCCTCAACGAGCTCTTCGCCCGCTTTGACAAGCTGGCTGCGGTGAGTCACTCTCCCTGCCATCCCCGGCACCCGGGGCCCGTGCCAGAGCCAGAAGGTTGGCTCCATCTGGGCCGCCCAAGGGAGAGCGCTATGGCCAAGGCCCTGTGAGCCCCAGGGACAGGCCCTGGGCCAGCATGTGCCCTGCTGGGCAGGGGGGATGCACGCACTGTGGCTGTGTTTCCTCACACCTCACACAGTTGGATGTGTCTTTGTATGTCGGTGATCATGAGGGAGCAAGGGAGTGAGCCTTCCACCTGAGGAAGGGCGTGGGAAAGCCTGCGGGTGAGGCTGCCCAGGCCCCTGAGGAATTTCTGTTTGGTGGGGCAGATTCAGTGCCCGTAGAGCCATTTTCTTGGGGAGCTCGGCCAGAGTGGTAAGAGAATGAGTCTGAATCCCAAATGGCCTGCCGACAGCTATGTGCCACCCCCCAGAGGCTTCCAGAAAGAGGACTCTGTGCTGTTCAGACAAATTGGAAGTAGCATCCCAGGCCAGGGAGCGGTAAATGACATATTTGTTCATTCAGTCCCTGTTTATACTGCCATCCTCTCCAGCTTTTGTGTCTTTAAGTGATGTTCAGGACCTCTGTTGAGTCATTTTATGTCAGGGCTGCCCACTGCAATGTCCACCGGCAGGCGGACACGTTTCCTTTTGCCATCAAACCATTGATGAGAGGCTGGTGCTGGTCAGAGGGGTGCCAGGGCCTCCAAGGGCATTAGATGGCGGATCTCACACTGGCTTGGTGGTTTTTATCCCCTGACCATGGATGAGGGGAACTGGATATATGCTGGGCCGTCAGGCATTGGACGGGCCTTAAATGAGAATCCAGGCCACTCGGACATTTGAGTCCCAGTGTCCTACTTCATGAAGTAATCTCTGGTGGCCAGACTTGGAGAGCTGAGAATTGGTGACTAGTGACATCCCATCCGAGTCCGAGTTCTGGCTCAGTTGTGACCTGCTGGGCGACCCCCGTTGTGCCCGGTTACTCTCCTCAGGAGCAGCAGTGGGCAGGACTTCAGCTCTGCGAGGTGGGGAGGTCTTAGTCCTCACATGCTTGCTGGTTAGCAGCGTGCTGTTTGGTCACATCTCAGACAGGCTGAGGGGCAGGCAAGCTTTGGTTAAGTCTCATTCCTGCTTCAGTCTTTTTATAAAAGAAGGAGAATCAGAAAACTTCTCATAGAGCCTTAGGCCAAGGGCCAGAGCATTCTCAGGGCCTGGGAGTCGAAGCAAGGACACCGACTCTCAACCTGGGACCTTCGTGAATTGAGAAGTCTGCCCTCTTTGCTCCCACATCGGACTGCACTCTTCTTGGGTCTCAGCAGTGACCCAAAAGTGAGTTCCTGAGCCTGGGGAGGCTGGAATGCCTGAGAGCTGCTCAGCTGGGCCTCCATCCCCCTCTCAGCTCCTGATAAGCCTGTCCTGGGGCTGGGGCCATGCATCTGTCTGTGCTTGCTGCCCTAAAAGGCAAGTTATTCCAGGCATGGGGTGAATCTGTTTGCTTCCCGTTTCTTTCCCTCCCACTTCTCTTTCCTACTATTTTTAATTTTTAAAATTAATTTGCTTTCCAGGAGAATCACTGTTTACGTATTAAGATCCTGGGGGATTGCTATTACTGTGTCTCTGGGCTGCCGGAAGCGAGGGCTGACCATGCCCACTGCTGCGTGGAGATGGGCATGGACATGATTGAGGCCATCTCGTAAGTGCCTGTCTGGGAGGGGACCATCCCACAGCCTGAGGACCTGATGTTGGAGAGTTGATTAGTGCCTCCCGGCTTAGAACCTTCTCCTAGGCTGCTTCTGCCCACAGCAGCCCGGGAAGCTTTTCCCAGAGGAGCGTGTCCTAGGAAGGGAGAGCTCTGCAGACTCCGGGGCAGTGGGAGGTGTGGCCCCAGCTCTGCAGGCGAGGAGGACAAGCTGGCCATCGTGCCGTGCCCTGTGCCTCCCTCCCTCACCTCTCAGGGCCCATGGCCACCCAGCCCCATTTCTTCCCAGGTGAGAGAGGTTGGATGCACAGAGGGTAAACATCTCCCCAGGGTAATACAACATGCCAGGTGGATGCAAATGCAGGTGTCCCCATTTAAGAAAATCCATCCTTCGTGGGAGCAATAGCAAGAAGGATCTTTGGCCAATTCTCGATCACTGCCGGCCAGAGAAGGAGCCCTGGTTATTAAAAGATGTGGAGATAATCCAAACTTGGGCTCAGTAACTTGGAGCTTCAGAAGCAGCCTGGGTAGGAGCAAAGGAAGAGCCACCGTGGACAAGGTCAGGGGCAGAGCAGCTGTCCAGGAAGGTGGCCGGGTCCCTTCGGTTTGGTGGAGCCCCTTTGGGCAGTGTTTGCTGAGTGCCCTTGTATGCCGCCCAGTCATGCAGAGCGGATGGCATCAGGTGAAGAGGGCAGACTGAGATGGGGGCAGGAGGGGCATTTGTTTCCATCGGGAGGACCAGGAGAGGCTTCATGCAGGATGTAGTCCGGGAGTTAAGCCAGAAAGGTGGAATGAGATACTAGCAACCCAAGCAAGGGTCCTGAGGCACTGGGGATGGAAGGCACATTCCAGCAGGGACAAGAGAAATGATGAATGACATAACTCTTCCCTGCATTGGTGTTCACCACTCGCTGGCTGGCGGGGAGGAGGGCAAGCCTCCAGGGCTGGTCCAAGTCAAGCTGCCGGCCCGCCACTGGCTGAGTGGGCCTATACCAGGGTATCTGAGAGCATGCAGGTCCCCAAAGAGTACATACCGTGTAACCCCCTGCCCTGCCCCGAGCTCCTGCACCCTCTTCTGCAGACCTCGGGCCTCAGACGTATGCCCAGAGCAGTATAGCTCCTGTCACAACCTGCAGCCCACGGAGGGGTCCCCCATGTCCCAGGGACGCTCTCAGCCCTGGGTGTGGTGCCTGTGGTGGGAAGTGGTGCTGCTTTGAGCACATGGAACCTCCCCAGTCAGTTAACCACCTTGCTCAGCACGCCATTAATATCCAAGAAGCAGCAATGGGGACAACTCTGAGCATTACACAAACGGGGTTCGCAGCGGCTCTAACTTCCCTGTTTGGCTCAAGTGGACACTAACAGCATTTGCATCCTCAGAGTACAGTTGAATTGACTGAGGGTAGCGAAGGCCCAAGGTGCCTTCCTGGGGAAGCAGTGGGGTCCTGATGGGAGTGTGAGGCACTGTGCCCCCTTGTGGCCACACCGGGAAGCGATGCCTCCCTGCTTGGAGCCGCAGAGTACCAGGGCCCAGCCCCTGCCCACCTCAGTGAAACAGTCTCAGACTCTGGGTTTGGACTGGACCAGAGAGAAGTGACTCTTTGACCCCTGCACCTTCTGTCACACCCCCGATCCCGTGCCTTCCAGCCTCGCCCCCACTCTGTGCGCCTGGTCCCTGACCCTCTCCTAGCCTTACCCCTGCTCCATCCCCAGGTTGGTCCGGGAGGTGACAGGGGTGAACGTGAACATGCGCGTGGGAATTCACAGCGGGCGAGTACACTGCGGTGTCCTTGGTCTCAGGAAGTGGCAGTTCGACGTCTGGTCTAATGACGTCACGCTGGCCAACCACATGGAAGCTGGAGGCAAGGCAGGGTGAGTGAGGGTCCAGACTTAACTTCCCCAGCCCACCCCCATCTGGGGGTCTGGGGGTCTGGGGGTCTGCCCATCCTGGGGTGGGCAGGATGGGGTAACTTGCAACTCTGGGTTGGCAGAATTTAAGTAAAAATTCTGCTCCTTAACAAATGACTTGCTTCACACCAGGGCAAGTTGTAGGGACCATCCTCTCAACCTTTGCCCAGAACTTCGCCCAGAAGATATTTGCATAAAACAGGGCCGCTTGTTGTGCGATGGGATAGGTGGGGTAGAGTTCTGGAGGCCGGAGGAACCATGGGTAATTTCAGAGTAGCCAGGACAGAAAGGAAGTGGGACATGGGTTGGCCTGGATGGCTGAGCAGGATTCTGACAGGTGAGGAAGATGAGGTGGGGAGAGAGCCAGTCCGAGGGACTGAGGTGAGGACAGGCACAGGTATAGGAAACAGGGTGTTTCCAAGGAATGGAAGTAGAGCTGGTGACATATTAGGGACCTGCAGGAGAAACAGTGCCTGTAATAAAAGGACCTCTGTGTGTGGTTGGGGGATCTGGGCTCAGGCCTCTTCTCAGCTGGGGCCACTGCCAGCTTCAGAGCAGGTTAGCAAAGTTTGTGGGACCGAGGCTGTGTCCTTCTCATGAGCCAGTGATGTCTTCCGCTATGACAATGCTACAACTTAAGTGGGATATGATATGCTCAGGGTGGACACGAGCTCAGAAGGGGCCTTCCGGAGCCACCGTGACGATGACAGTGGAGGGATACAGCACACTGAGATCGAGGTCGGGATCTAGGCTGGGGTTACCGTTTGAGCCAAAGTGCTGGGCTCTGGGATCTGATCTGTGACAGAGTCGGTCACAGAGTGATTCTGCGTGGGGGCTAGAGGTCTGAAGTCACGTTCTCTGCCCTCCTCTCCCCACGTCCCTCCCCACCTGCAGGCGTATCCATATCACCAAGGCCACACTCAACTACCTGAATGGGGACTACGAGGTGGAGCCGGGCTGTGGGGGCGAGCGCAACGCCTACCTCAAGGAGCACAGTATCGAGACCTTCCTCATCCTGCGCTGTACCCAGAAGCGGGTAGGCTGGGGAGGGGGCTGAGGGCTGGGGGGCCCGGGGTGGGGCGGAGAGAACCCGGGGGCGGGGGCGGGGGCTGTGGGGACTTGTTCTTCTAGGGAGGATTGTTTCACAGCATCCCCTCCCTTCTCTTCTCGCTCTCTCCTTGAGTCCGGGCATGAACTCCTCACGCACTGTGATTCCTGTGTCGGGGAAGCTCATGAGCATTACAGAGGGCTTGCAAAGGCCAACAGCAAAGCAACGGTGTTTTAATTTTGCCTCCCGTTGCAGAAATGCAACAGGCCTCAAATCAGTTAGCCAAAGCACAGCCGCAGGCCAGGCATGGAAATGAAACAGCAGGGACTCTGTCCACCATCTACTCTCTGTCCAACCATTGGTTTCGTGTCCATCCTGCTCCTTGTCTGTTGCCCGGACCAGGTGGATATTGGGCCATTTTCTGCCTCTATGTGTCCTGACTGTCTCTGCCGTCTGTCCCGACACATCTTCGTTTCTCTGGAGGATCTCCATCCTTTCCAGGGTTTCACCTTCTAGTCCGTTTCGCCTCCCTCCCTTTGTCCCAGCCCACACTTGCCCAAATATAAAACTGAATTATTAGCAGACTTCGGCATTCTATTTTTAATAGTGTCATGTTCCATGTTCTTAATTTTTAAGAAGCGAACAAAGAGAACATTTTCTATTTCTCCCTAGATTAAAAAACCTTTTACCAATGAATCTTTCCATTGCATTGACCTGTTGGTCAGTGACCTTTGGTAGAGAAAAGTTTCCCTCTTTCTTTTGTAAGAAGTTAAATGAAAGATAAAACTAAGCTGGGAGAAAAGTCCAGAGAAAGTCTTGGGTGACCCCAAAGGTACATTTGGGGGCTCCTTGGGGGCAGGTGTCCACCCTGACAAGGACACCACCGGGGGGGACCTCACTTCCCACAGCAGGACAGGAGCTGCGTCGGGTGCCCCATAGAACGCAGAGAAGGATGGGAGGACTTTTGAACATTTGCTCGCTCTTTGATTAGAGTATAAGTGAACTGACTTCCTCCCGGCCCCTCCACACCCTCCCCTCTGTCCGGGTGACAAGGTCTTCAGCCCCAGCTTCCTGCCCCGCTCAGGCTCAGGCCTCACCTGCTACTCTGGGTTCCCTGGGTCATGTTCTTCTGACAGGGGGTCCAGAAAGATGAAATGGAGACAGGGAGTGATACCTCATACCCCACCCCACCCGGAGCCGTGTCAGCTGTGTCCCTGGTCCAACGGACTCCCTTCCAGGCTCAGAGAGGGAGCTGAGGGGAAGGCTGCCTCTGGTCTCCCCAGGGCCTCTCCAACCATCCGCCTGGAGCCCATTCGGATGGGTGGACGAGCAGACAGAGATCGTGGCTGGCATATGGGGAGACGGCTGAGGCCCCACTTGTGTATTTTTACAACGTATGTTGGCCTTTGCCTCTCAGGCTCTAGTGATCCGAACCTCCAGAAGCTGCCTCTCCGGTAGAACATGCCTGTTTGGGATAAGTCGAGTGGAGACTAGAATCCTTGGTTTCCTCTCTCTTCCTCTCTTGGACCCAGGCTCTGCCCACCCCCTGAGAATTCCGTGCCAATGACAGTCTCCCCCACACCCTTTTGCTTTCTCACGAGACTAGCCTCCCACCTAGGCCAGCCAGGGCTACCCTGGGGAGTGGGAAGGCATTTAGGAGACTTTCTACACTGAGCTCCGGGATCCCAGACTAGGCTCCGGCTGTGCACCAAAGGAAAGGCCACCTTCCTTAATTCCTACGTGGCCAGGCACCCAGGAGGGATGAGAAACGCCCCACTCGGGTTCACCTGGTAGGCTCTGCCCACAGGCTGATGTTGTCTGTTTTACTTTCGCAGAAAGAAGAAAAGGCCATGATTGCCAAGATGAATCGCCAGAGAACCAACTCCATCGGGCACAACCCACCCCACTGGGGGGCCGAGCGTCCCTTCTACAACCACCTGGGGGGCAACCAGGTGTCCAAGGAGATGAAGCGGATGGTAAGTACAGGTGGGGCAGCGTGCGGGCTGAAGCTGCTCCGGCACTGGGGCCTTCCATGGGTGTGAGGACTGGGCCAAGCCCCTCAGGTTGCCTGACAGAACCTTGGAGAGTCACAGAAGCAACACTGGGCTAGGACCCAGAGTGCCTGCCTACTCGCCCTGGGTTCTCTCTCTGAGTCCCAAAGGCTGGAAGCAGACCCCGAGTCCAGGCAGAGCCTTCAGTCCTCCCATGACACCATCTGGTGGGGCAGCAACTCCTCAGATGTCCTTCCAGCACCTTCCGCCTTTCCCAGGCAGCTGAAACACATCCTCGGGCTCAGAAACCATCTCAGTACTTTCTGGCAAGCACCAGGCGATGGTCCCCTTAGCCCTCTGTGCTGAGAAGTGCCCGTGCTAACCGCAGGTGTCTGGGGTGGGGCAGGCAGATTGGATGGGCAGAGGCCATGGTAAGGATGCTACGTCCCTTTCAAGTGACCCTGCCTGCCTGGAGGGACAGACAGCCCCGGCCCTCCCTGAGTACACCAGGGGCCGCCTAATTTGGGATGTACTGTCTGGGTTCTGCCGGGGATGACAGAAATAATTCAGACAGTGGGACGAAGAAGAAGAGGGATGACAGATCAGGTAAGGGTACAGCAGCAGTGTTTTCTTTCTTTTCCTCTGAGAGCTTGGCTTCCACATCCACGCGCGCTCCTTAGCTCTAGGGCAGCCTGGTTCCCAGGCAGGAGGCGCCCACACTGGGGAGAGGGATGAGTGAGGCCGGAGGGTGCAGGGAGCTGTGTGTGTGTCTGGGGGGCACTTTGCTCCCTCGGAGCCAGAGTACTGGAGCAAGATGGGGCATGCTGGCACTGTGATCACAAATTTGGGGTCTGTGGGTTTGACCACATTTTAGCTATAGCAATAGGGACTGCAGGTAAATTCTATGAAAATCCCACAGAGGCAGCAGACTGAGCCAGGGACAGGCTGGGAACCCGGCCACTCTGCTCCTTGCTAGCTGGCAACTAACAGATGACAAGGGTTTAAGGAAAACCTATAGGATCAAAAAATGAATTGAGTCAAGACCTTCGTTTCAATTTTTGATGGTAAAGAAGCAACTCATAGGACACCAAGTTTATGAGGGGGCAGAGTGGAGGAAGGGTGCCTGCCTTCCTCCAGGGCTTTGAATTTGGACTTCTACAGATCTCCAGCCACCACTTCCCCTCCTGGCGGGGGGGGGGGGCTCCCCAAAGCAAAGAGCAATTGGTGATTCCTCTCTCTGTTCTCGCCCCAGCCCTTTCATAATCTCCTGTGGACCGTGTATCCGTGTGACCAGGACCAGAGAGGGGGTGGGCAGAGGTAGGGGGCGGAAATCACAGAGAGCCTGGGGCAGAGAGGGAGGCTGTCTTTCAGGGGGCAGGGAAGGGGGAACAGGAAGATAGGAGGGAGAGGACAGAGGAGAGAAGGAGACTGTGGGAGCGGGGAGTGGAAGAGCCACAAGCAGGCAGGAAAGGCACCCGGTGGGCTTTCTCTGTTTAGAATCATGGGGAAGCTTTTTTCCTGGTGATATTTGGTGTAAGTGCAGTCTTCAGTTCTTTCAGAGTCTCAAAGGAGGCAGCTGGGAGTGTGAGCACTGGTTTAGCAGACACATTAATCATTGTTAGGACCAGGAGCCTTGGAAGAGAAGGGGTGTCGTGGGGAAGACGGGCTACAGGATTTCTCCGTGGTGTTGGCTGCCTCGCCAGCAGGGAGGGACAGGAAAGTGTGTGGACAAAGAGTGCTGGGAACACCTCTGCCGCAGCCTTTGGGAGAAGAGACTCCCCGGCTCTCATCCTGGCTGGGCAGAGTCACCAGAGGCCAGCGTCGAAGGACACACGCCACGCCCCCTCCATGCAGTCAGAATGTCCAGGCTGAGGATGGCGTGGGTCCAGAAGCTGCCTGGCACACCGTCAGCATTTGGTGGTACGCTTGCCTGAGATCTTTGAGAAGGATACACAGAGGAAGAGCTTCTCCCCTGACTTCGGCCAGTGACCGGGGTGGGGGTTAGATAAAGCATGACTGGGAGTGCTAAGAAAGGTACCAACTCGTAGGCATCAGTTAACGTCTTTAAATTTTGTTCCAACTTGGACTCAGCTTTTAAAGTGTAGTGGCGAGCTGCTCTGGTTTGTGCTTAGGCCTGTCTCCCTAAGGGTACTGAGGAATAAGAAGGTGGACAGCAAGGGCCCAGAGGGGCCTCTGCTCATCTAGCCAGGGAGGCCTTCCGTTCTCCAGGGGGCAGTGGGCAGGGCCGGAGTGCTCAGGGAAGATACAGCTCGCCTGCCCGGCGGGCAAACCAGAGCCTGTGCTTCCCCGTGGGTGAGTGGAGGGGCCACAGCCCCTGCTCCTGCTTTTAGGCCCAAAGGGACAGGAATTGGGAATGAAACAGAATCAGAGCTGCTCCCCGGAAGTGGTGTGTTACAAACTACAGGAACCTGTCTGGGGGTCCTCCTAGCCGGGTGGAGGACTGCTGTCCTGGAACTAGTAAGCAGGCTGGGGAACTTGAACCCTGTCTACTGGACTGGGTTACTTTTTTTTTTCTTAAGATTTTATTTATGTATTAGAGAAATTATGAGCAGGGGGAGGGGTAGAGGGAGAGGGAGATGCAGACTCCCTGCTGAATGTGGGCCTGACATGGAGCTCGATTCCAGGACCCTGGGTGAATGACCTGAGCCGAAAGCAGACACTTAACTGACTGAGCCACCCAGGTGCCCCATGGACTGTGTTCTTAATGACCGTCTGCCGTGGTCAGTCTGCCAACACACCAGCCCAGTGCTCAGCTCTCCACACTAACAAGGCACACGGAGCAGACCTGCTCCCCACCCCCAGCCCCAGCAGATGACCAAAAGAGCATAGGAGAAAGTCAGAAACAGGTGTGTTAAAAAGTCTCAGGTCTACTTCTGAGCAGCAGAAGCCAGCGCTGGCTTCATAGTAGCTCTGTTGTCCTTGGTCCCAGAGTAAAATCATGGCCGGCCCCTGTGATGGAATTCAGGGCCAGCCCCCCCACCATATTCTGTGGAGAGCTGGCTGTCTGGCTTCCCTTAAGCTCATGCCTGACGGATCCGGGGAGCACCCAGCACAGGCCTGCCCCCCAGTGGAGCACTCACGTGAGTCCCCCCACCCCCGCCAACTCCTCCTGCCGAGGCTGGGTGGTGTCATGGGCCAGGTCTTGTGGCCTGGGCCTGATGATGGTAGGAGGGCAAGAAGGCCTGGCTGGTCCAGGGAGGACCACTGCCAGGCAGCCTGGGAGGAGCTCAGAGTCCGAGGTCAGACACTTGGATTTGCCATTAGAGGCTGCCAAGGCCCTCGGAAGCCCTCCCCTCGGGGACAGAATGGAGACACCGGGGCAGTGTGGGCCCCAATCTCTTTTAGCATCTGGCAGCTCTGGTTCATGGAGAGCAACATAAATCCTGATTTTTGCATTTTCAAAACATGTCTGCGGTGTTTTAGGATTTGGGTTCACCTGGCACTTGCTGACCCCCGTGTTTGCCCAGCAATAAGCTCCATACTGGGCCGCTAGAAACCACTTCTGTCCTTGTCCTGGCAACCTGAGCCTTATCTGAAACGGCCCTGGGGCTGTTTGCCGATGCCTCCGCCTCCTAGATTCTATGCCCTTCCCATTTCAGGGAACCCACCCTCCATTCTGCCAAACCTGGTCACACCCTGAGACACATTTTCATGGATGGCGTAGATTAACTGTAAATAGGGCTTTGAGGTTGGCAACCAGTAAGGGACTGTCACACTCAACCCTGCCCAGGGTATGTGAGCAGTAGTCACTCCCGTGGCAGGCAGGTTTCTCACCCCCCGGGTGCCCACCCAGTTCTGGCCTTGGAAGAACACACTGGTTCTCAGATACCGTGAAGGCTGCTGCAGGTCACTGGCGTTTAACTCTCTTAAGCTCACAGAGGGGGGAACTTTGTGTGTTCAGTGGGGGTGAGGGGTGTGCACACATGTGGGAACTGATCACGCAGTGATTTCTCTTGTTCCAAGCTTATTTCAAGGCAGGATTGAGAGGGACCTACCCTGCCTGGGTCCAGGAAGAAGGGGAGATTGGGGAATTGGGTGTGGGGATAGGATTTGCTTAGACACCAGGGTTTTGCTAGTGGATGACATGAAATTGCAGTGCCGGCCTCCTGCAGTGTCTAGCACAGCTCCCGTCCCATAGGAAGACCCTGGCTGTATTCGCTGAAGGAAAGAAGAAAAATCTCCTGAGTGACAGGCCTCCCTCAGGGCAGGCTCCTTGGTGAGCTAGACTGCCTTCCCACAGTCCCTTCTGGAAGCGTCCTCTCTGTTCTCATACACCTTTCCTTCCCTCTCTATCCCTCTCTTTTAGGGCTTCGAAGACCCCAAGGACAAGTGAGTAATATGCCTTTCTTTATTCCTGCTCTCTTGGCCTGAGGGATAGCCCCAAGTTTGCCTTATAGTTCATTTGCCCTGTGCTGTGTGGGCAGAGGCGCCCTCATGGTCTTGGCTGAGAGTGACTGGAGCCCCTGCTGCTGACAGAGGGGCCGCTGGGCAGACAGGCTGGGCACGAGGGCCGCCCGTGTGTCCTCACCCCACAGACGTGTGCACACACAACTACAGACATGCATACTCTGTTCATGGCTGTGCACACACACACACACACACACACACACACAGGAACCGCAGCTCTCAGGAAAATGCAGACCCAGCACATTGGTCACTGGCCCTGGTCACATCCTAATGCCCTGAGGGAATGTCTTCTATCTCTTCTACTTCCCCGCTCTGGGGCGCTAGCTACCCTACCCCACTGACGACTGGGTGTCACCTTGAGGAATAAGGCTTTTTGTGCAGCAGCCTGATCATGAAACCCGCTTCCCAGAGGGTGTCCGGGATGATGGTGCAGCTGGGCAGTGAAGAGCAGAGACTGTCACCTGTGGGGAAAAGCAGTTAGACCTTCTATGATAAGTCATATTATTATTACACTACAATAATGTATCAGTAGTTCAGAAAAGCCTATTGTCAGCGAGGCCCTTCAGCCAGAGGGTCAGACATGGGCAGTTTTCTGTGCACGTGTGCAGTTAAGAGGGGGGACTTGGCCTTCAGGCCATCCTGGTCTCAGTCCCAGAGTCCCCGCCCCTTATTAGGACTTTTCTGATGGGCCTGGGTCCAGGGCGCCGGGTGGGCCCTCTAGCGGCGCCCCCTGGTGGTCAGCCTGTCCTGCATCTGCTCCTCTTGCTCCCCAGGAATGCCCAAGAAAGTGCAAACCCTGAGGATGAAGTGGACGAGTTTCTGGGCCGCGCCATTGACGCCAGGAGCATCGACAGGCTGCGGTCTGAGCATGTCCGCAAGTTCCTCTTGACCTTCAGGGAGCCTGACTTAGAGAAGAAGGTAGGGCACCCTGGGTGGGAAGGAGGCCCTGGGCAGGACCAGGACTAGGGGGAGGAGGACAGGGCGACAGTTCCCTGTTGTCCCCACCACCATAGAAAGTGCCCTTTCTTGTCAGTGTCGCCTGTTCCAATGCCACAGTGCTCAGGAGATGGAGATTTCGGGGAGACATTTCGTGGTCAGCAGGGCTAAGTCGTAACTTCCTCATGCCTCCGTTTTCTGACCTTCTTCAGAGGGCATAGTGAGGGTTAAACAAGTCTATATGTGTAAAACACACAAAATCGTATCTGCCACGGATGTTCAGTGATGTTAGTTGGTATTTATTTTATTTTTATTGCTGTTACCATTATGAACATCATCACCAGAGGACCTCCCTTCTGCCTTTGGCACACTGACAAAAAGTCGGAAGGAACAGTCAAGATCTCTCTGTCCCATCTCCTTAAGTTGTGACTGAGGTGTTGGGCAACTTGCTGTAGGCAACCAGTGAAGTCGTGACAGAGCCAGACCCAACCTTGGCCCTGTGAGGCCGACCTGTGAGCACATGCTGCTGGCCCTGGGGAAAGGGACCCGAGCCGCGAGCGCCATCTCTGGTGCCGTTGTGCCAGCACAGCCTCAGTGGGTGCAGCTGGCTGCTGTCGCAGGAGGAATTGGCCCCTGGGAGATGAGCTCTGTGATTTGCAGCAGGCCTCCTGTTGGCTTCTCTGCGAAGTGGCAGCTACACAGGTCCTGTTCCTGGGGCTCTTGCGAGGGTGTGCCGAGGACACCACAGACGGGCGCGTGTCCTAGCCGGTAGCTGGTGCTCCGTGATTGGAGCCAGGATCATTATGAAGGACTCTCATGGTGACCCGACCCGCAGAAAGTGTCCGGTTTGACACAGTCCAGCTGCTGTCCCCACAGGCATTGCGTTAAACGTTGCTTCGGACGAGTTTCTTCAGCACAAGGGCTAGGGCAGTTTTCTCCCAGGTGTTGGGAGTGGGCTGCCCACGTGTCTGGGCTGGGCGGGGCTGGAGCAGACCGGGTCCCCCTCACCCTGCACCCTCCTCTCAGTACTCCAAGCAGGTGGATGACCGATTCGGTGCCTACGTGGCCTGTGCCTCGCTTGTCTTCCTCTTCATCTGCTTTGTCCAAATCACCATCGTGCCCCAGTGAGTACTGTCCCTGGCTGCAGGGCTCTGAGGGTGGAAACAAGGGTCATGGAGGAGAGCAGGGAGGGGGTCAGGGGGTCGGGGGGTGGGCTTGTTCAGACAAGGAGAGCCTTCCGCTTGTGTCTTTGGAGGGACTGGGAAGCCGGGAGTCTGACTCCCCGGTGACAGGGTGGGAAGCCCTCCGGGCCTGCCTTGCTGCATGAGAGACTCCTTTTTGACACTTTATCCTTTATCATCTCGCCCCGTTGTCACCCACACCACGGTTGCCCTTAAATCACCCAAAGTATTCGCCAGGTTTGCTTCTATGTGACCTTTGGTTTTTGCAAAAACGTTAACACATCTTCAAAAGATAAAGGTTTTCTGCTCCTCTGGGTATTTCAAAGAATGGATTTCTGGTTCTGATGGCTTTTCTCACAGATAAGCCAGAACACTTCCAAGGACTGGCTGTGTCCCTGAGGGAGACCTGTGGCCCCTGAGGGGACCACCCTGTTGTGGGCAGTGGGCTCTCGGAAATGCAGTCACAGAGTCACATGGAGACAAGGAAGAGAATTGCTTGTGTTATCTCTGCATGTGTGTGTGTACACTGGTATGTGCATGTATGCACGTAGCTACATGTTTGTGACATTTTATTATGCAACATTGCAAACATACAGAAAAGCAAGGTAATTAATATCCTCAGCACCTACCCCCTGGATATAATTATTGATGATGTTTTGCCATTGTTTCATCTGGTTTTTTTCTGATTATTTAAATTTTAGATGAAAGGACATTTTCCCCCTAAAAGCCCTTACCATACACCTATTTTCAGGGCATTTTCCTTCTTCACCACAATGCCCCCCACACCAAACAAAATTAACCCCAGTTCTGCAATCATGTAACACCAAGTTCATGTTCACATATCCAAAGTCATCTCCAAACAGCTCCTGCCCTGAGTTCCTCATAGCTGGGATCTACTCGAGATCCACTGGTTGTGTTTAGTTATGTCTCCTAAGTCCAGCCAAATCTAGGAGAGTCCCCTCACCCCAGCACCTTCTACTTTTCATTTTGAAATAACTGTAGACTTACAGAAGGGCTATAGAGACAGAGTCTCCAGACATCCTTCATCTAGTTTTCCCTAACACGGACACTTCCGTGACAGCAGCCCAGGGTCAATGGCGAGAGATGAACCCGGAATGACGCTATTATCTGACTGACTATAATCTAATTCCGTTGCTGTTGCCCCTAGTGGCCTTTTTGTGTCCCAGCAGCTGGGTAGGATCCCACACTGCGTTTAGCTCTTCGTTCTCCACAGTCGCATCTAATCTGTGACGCTTCCTCAGCCTTTGCTTATTTTTTTGTGACCTTGGAGCTTCTAATGGGAGATGGTTGATTAATTTGTAGACTGTCTCCATGTGGGTTTGTCTGATGTGTTTTCACAATTCGGTTGAGGTTATGCAGTTTGGGTGAGGATCCCACAGAAGCGCTATGTCCTCCTTAGTGCATGTTATCAGGAGGTACACAAGGCCTCCATACGTCTTTTATTTGTGATGAGACACTGTTGCAGGGATAGCCCTTACATGTGTGTCTGCTGGGACTCTGTCCGGACCCCACAGACACCAGCACCCAGCTCCACTCTGGTGGGTGCCGCTCATGCCCATTGCCGCCCACGCTGAGCTGCTGCAGAGCTGGTGTGACTGTGGGTCCTTATTGACACAGGACCCCATTTTTTTCTATATGGAAATGGAGCTACAGGTATAAAGAAGCGACCCAGTCTTTCTGTCCCATTGCTGCTCCCGATAGTCCAGTTAGCCCAGGTCCCTGTAACCCTGCCTCTGTGCCACTCGCTCTTTTGTTCCTGCAGTGTGGCTCATGGGCTGGGTTTCCCTTGGTCCCTGCTCTGCCTGCCGTGGCTTCCTTCCCTGCCGGCTACAGCTCCGAGCTGCCAAGGCGTTGATGGAAGTTTTGCTCCAGCAGTCCTCTCTCTACAGAAGCATTAAAAGCTACTTTAAAGATCTTTCTTTCCCTCTGAAGAGCGTTCTCTACCCTCATTCTATTTGTTTAAGGCATCTAAGTGCTGGCTTCTGGGGGAGCCTGGAACAAAGATGCCCTTTGAATGCCTCTCTAGAGGTATTCGCCTGCCTTGTCAAGCCCTCCGTTTGCCTTTAACCTGCTAATAGTGCCTGGCACCTCCAGGCCACTCTTGCTCCCCGCAAGGGAAAAGGGATTTCTGTGGCCTCCTGATATGACGGGGTGTACCTTAGCCAGCCCCTGCCCCAGGAGGGCCAGATGGAAAGGCACTGGCAGCTCTCCTGTCTGAGGATTCTGGCCCATGGTGAACAGTAAGGTCACCTGTGATCCGCCTCTGCACGGATGGGGTAGGAGGGTCCTTGCATTTCCATGTTGAACCGGCAAGCTGAGTAGGACTTGTCATGGGGCCTGGCAGGATACAGGGTTTAGGCACTCTGTCCCCCAAAAGGAACCATCACTGCTGTTTCTCAGAGTGTCTGCTTAGGCTGCTGACAAATGTGTGTTAAAAAGTGACGGTCGTCTATCCCATTTTCAGCCTTCATGGTTACTTACCTAGCCCTCAGTAACTGCCTGGGGGGAATAACCAGGTGACTTTTAAAATGGGTCCTTCCCAGCCCAATGAAGTGAGTCTCTGGATGGCTAAGATTTAGGCAAAATATGGAGCAGGTGACACTCGCTTCTCCATTCAGCCCCCTTCGGGCTTCTGTGCCATGCAGGGAGATGACAAGAACGGGAGCCAGGTGATCGTGGAGGGGGTCCTGAGTCAGTGCACAGGGCTGTGTAAGCCCCTTTCTCAGTGAGTCAGGGGCCGGAAGAGACTGGGCAGTGGGTTCAGGGAGATGGAGCCATCTCTCCCGCCTTCCAGAGGCTTTCAGAGCCCCCAGAATTCCCCACCTCCTCTCTTCTTCCAGCTCCGTGTTCATGTTGAGTTTCTACCTGACCTGTTTCCTGCTGCTGACGTTGGTGGTATTTGTGTCCGTGATCTACTCCTGCGTGAAGGTGAGTCTGGCTGGCACTTGAGCCCTCTGTCGCCTTCTCCCCTCCCTTCCCGGCCCGCTGATAGGAGCTCCTCCCAGGAGCCCAGGAGTTGCATTTGGCGTCGGGGTACATGATGCTGGGGCACCCCTCTGGCTTGGCATCGGCAGTGACCTAGACCACAGGGAGTGCGTTATTCGTGGTGACCGTGGTGGTAGTTATTCTCATTTGCCTTTGTCAACCTTGGCGATAAGAAGGTCGTGCCACTGTCCCTCCTGTCCGTCTGCTTGGTGTCAGGACAAAGGCGTCTAGCACAAAGCAGTGGTCAGTAAATATTTGCTGGAAGAGTGAGTATGGAAGAGACCTCTCGCAACACCCTCTTCAGTGCCCCCCATGTGCCTGGAATTGGCCTTGGAGGGGACCATAGGGATGATGGCTTTTGAGCCAGTCATCACAGAGAGTGGCCCAGAGTGGTTCAGTGTTTCTGACAGAGCCACACAGTCAAGAACGTGGGCATGAGACCCTGTTCTGTTTTTCTCCCATATTTCCTCTTTCTCTTAGGCATGCTGTGACCCCCCTCACCCCCGTCCCAAGGCTATATCCTTCCTTCGGACCTGGCCACAAGCTATTCTGGTCTGTGGTGGAAGCCATTCATGTTCCCCTTTGCCCTGTCCACCAAGCCTTTCCCTCATTTCCTTCCCTAGTGATTGAAGACTTCCCTCACAGGGGCGCCTGGGTGGCTCAGTGGGTTAAGCCGCTGCCTTCAGCTCAGGTCATGATCTCGGGGTCCTGGGATTGAGCCCCGCATTAGGCTCTCTGCTCAGCGGTGAGCCTGCTTCCCCCTCTCTCTGCCTGCCTCTCTGCCTACTTGTGATCTCTCTCTCTCTCTCTCTCTGTGTGTCAAATAAAGAAATAAAATCTTAAAAAAAAAAAAAAAAAAAAAAAAAGACTTCCCTCACAGGCCAGCCTAGTCCCAGAAAGCGCTCTGTCCCTAGGCAGGTACAAGCCCTTCCAGCTTCTGTGGAAATCATTTCTCTGCTCCTCTTTGATGCTCACTTGGAGCCAAGCCCCAGGAAAAGTGGGGGGCCGTCTCCGCCATCATTCTCTACCTACACCGCCGTGGCCACCGAGTTCTTCTTCTGGAGGGATTAGACCTTGATTGCCTCCAAATTCCCCTTTCTCTCTCCACCCTCCAGGCAGGGTATTTCATTATAATTATAATTGTTTAATTATCTAATGGTCAAGGTCTTGATGGACCAATGATCAGAACTGGAAGGCCCCCCGGGAATCATCTGAAGCAGTGTAGGATTTAATCCTGATTTCCAGCCTTTCACCCGCTCCTTCCTCAAGGCTCTCTGTTCAGTCACACCTTGCCTTTTGGTCTTGCTGTTCTCATGCCTCCCTCCCCCACACCCCCACCCCCCACCCGCTTTGTCCCAGGAGCCAGTTCCACTTTCTCCATCTCGGGGCTGTAGAAGCATGTGGTACATTCGCAACTGCCAAAAGGTAGAAACGACGCAACTATCCATGGACAGGTGAATAAACAAAAATGGCATTTCTGTGAGGGAATGTTATCTACCCACGGAAGGTTGTGAAGCTCTGACACACCCTACAACATGGACGCACCTTGAAAACATGCTGAGTGGAAGAGGCCAGACCTGAAAGGACATAGACTATAGGATTCCACTTATGGAATCTCTGGAATAGGCAAACTCACAGAGACAGGAAATAGACTAGATGGTCCTGGGGTTGAAGGAGCAGGGATGGGGAGCTACGGCTTCATGCATGCAGACTTTCTGTATGGAGTGATGGAAGGGTCTGGAACTAGAGCATTCCCGGAATGGAACTGTGACAGTTGCTCGACTGTGTGCAGAGAGTTAATGCCACTAAATCGTATGCTTAAAAATGGTGAAAATGCTAACCTGATGAAATATATGTTTTACCACAGTAAGTCACCACAACCGGACAAAAACAAAAACAGTACACCACAGCTAAAAAGGGCCTTTTAAACATTCTGTTTTGAATGTCCAGAAGAATCTATTTTCTTTTTAAGTTATAATCTGAGGCAAAGTCCTTGTCTGTTTGAGGTACCTAATTAGCTTATTCCATTCAGAATCAAAGCTGTATGTGGTCTCTGATTTTAAAACTAGAACCTAGATTTCCCTCTTTCCTGTTAGCTGCTTTGGTAAGCCTGAGCTACCCTGATTTCACTTGGTTTGGGTTTCCTGACCCACACGTATATCTGGGCATAGGGGAGGAGACGGGGAGGAAGGCTCATCTCCCACTTGCCCTGGCCATTTTGAGTTCATACTTTGGTCCGGTGAATTCTTTTTGCTACTCTTCACGATTATTTATGAAAATCATTCCTGCCTCCTTGTGTCTCATTGAATCTATTTTGTAATCGGTGTCACATTCAATAAGTTTATTCTCAGTTCCTTTGTCCAGCCCACTGATTTTTCTGACAGCTCTGAGGAGGCCAGGGTCCCCTCAGGGGAGGCTGAGGAAGGAAGTGCCTTCCTCCCGGCCCCACTTCATCCCTCGCCCCTCCACACACAGCCCCTCCTCAACCCGGGGAGGCTGCTGCTTCCATCCTACAGTATAGATCCTCTAAACAATTTATTTAGGAAAGAAGTGCTCCCTGACTTATCAAGTCTTGCCCCCACTGATTTGGGCCAAGAGTCAAGTAGACTTGAACACCCGCCTTCAGGTCCTGCTGGGTCCTTTCCCCTCCACCCTCGCCCCGCCCCCTCTCTGATGCATCATCTCAGCATTTCTCCACTTTCTGGGAAGCAGACCCCAACCTGAGAAGTTGTTTGCAGTATGAATTCCTCTCCCATTTCGTTATCCTTTCCTCCTTCGTGCTGTGGACGAACTGTTGGCACACTAAGATGTGAAGGGTAATTCTCCTTTGGCCTCTGTGTCCCCATGGTGTGTGGCCCGTGGTGGAGCCCCGACTGAGAGTTGATTTTATCCCACATTCTCAGGTATGGCCCCGACACTGACTAGACTGGAAATTTCCATGTCCTTCTGTTTTCCCTTTGAAAACATTTGCCCTTTGCTAGACCCCAGACATCTCTCATCTTCGTTCCACAGTTTTTCAGGAGTCACGGGTGGTGGCTTCGTGATGAGATACGACAGTTCCTAAATTACCCGCGGCCTGGGCTCAGCAGATCTATACCGGGCGGCTCTGTCAGCCACGGTGGCTTTCTCTGTTCCCTTTGTTCTCCCATGTCCCTAGCACAGCAGGGGCTTACTTGCTCAAATGTCCCTAGTTTACCCTTTTTGATGAGAGAACTCTGAAGAAAGTGTGGGCTGAGTTAGTTGAAACCAGCCCACTTTGTTGTCTTAGCTGTGTGTCGGGGAGCGCTGCCTGGGACCTTCCTGGGTGAAGGGGTCTGACGTTCACCACCCAGGGCTCTGATGGCCTTTTCGTCCTGAGCTTGTTTGATCTCCTGACAAGCGAGGCCCAGATCACACTCACACCTAGATGTGGGGCTAACCTGGGGCCTTGGTCTCCTGGTCTTGTTGCCCCATTAGCTGCCTGCCCTTCAGGACCCTGCTGTCTCCGGGCTGCTTTGCCCTAAGGTTCCTCCCTCAAGCACTTCTTTTCTTCTGGGGTCAGTCTGGACATCCGACATGTCACTCCTCCCTTCCCTCGGCATCCATGCTGATCTGGGCACCAGAGCTGCTCATCCTAGAAAAAGCCATGCTAAATCCCTCCTTGTCATCACACGGGGCCCGCAGGCTAGGAATCTCAAATTGGAAATGGCTGGAATAGTGAAGCATCCCAGACACCCACCTGAGGTTGGAATCCCATTATGACAAGCATGCAAGGATGGGTTAGCCTCTTCTTGGTTACCTCCAGGGATGGTGAGCTCACTCATGTCTCCTGAGTATAGCCTTTTCCTTCTTTGGGCACCACTAACTGTTCCATTAACCTCCCTGTGGCTTCTGCCCCATCATCCAGTGAAGCAGCCCAGGCCTATGTTGGTTTTGTTTTTGTTTTCATTTTGTTTTTAAGATGTTATTTATTTATTTTGAGAGAGAGCATGAGCAGAGAGAGAGGACTTGATCCCAGAACCCTGGGATTATGACCTGAGCCAAAAGGCACATGCTTAACTGACCGAGCCACCCAGGCACCCCTAGACCTACTTCTGAGAGTGCCAGCATTTTTGCCACCACCGCTCAGATAGGTAGAAAGGGGTGGCTCCCTCCTTTCCCCACATTCTGGCCTGGACTCCCTGTCTTCACTGTGGCTCTTTAGCACTTCCTTAATAGAAAGGCCAGACTCCTCTCCTGCATTTTGGGGCTGGGAGTAGATAGGCACAGAAGGAAGACTCAGTGCCATAGTTCTTGCAGTGTGTGTGTGTGTGTGTGTGTACACATGGGTACATACATGTGTGTATTTAAATCTCCTCCTCTTCCAGGCTGCTGGCTCTCTTTTAGCTTGCCCCCCATGGACTTCTGGGGCCCAGCTGTCTGAGCTCCTGGGAACTGTGAGCAGAGCTGCATCTAGGCTCTGTGCAGTCTCCAGAAACCTCTTCTCCCTCCCTGCAGCCTGACTGTCCTCACCAGGTCCCTCGCTGTGCCGGCTCTCCTTTCAACCCCTGCAGCCTGACCGCTGTCCCCGGTTTCTGAAATAGGGTCTGACTACTCAGCAGTACTATTACCTCTTAGGTATCTTCTATCCTGGGAGGACTGGAGAATGCCCCCACTTGCCTCCCACCAGCATGCTCAGGGTCCCACTCTGTTAAGGGGAGGTTGTCATTGTGAGACTTGTGTTCCTTTGGGGTTAGAGAACTCTTCACTTCAGGAGGCATGTCTCAGGTTCCTCCCACAGCTTCTGAGTCCGGCAGTATAGGGTCTGGATCCCAGCTCTGCCCCTTTGAGCTGTGTTTCCTAAGCCTCTAAGGTGGCTTTTATTACATCTGTCCTGCAGATGAGGACGAGGAGGCTCTGAGGTGAGGCAGTCTTCCCGAAGCCTTGAGGCTAGGAAGTGGTAGAGCTGGGGTTTAAACCCCAGTGGTTCGTGACTCCCGAGCCCATAGTCCTTCTTAAAGATACTGTTAATGTGTCTGTTTAATCCCTGGGAGAGCAGTGGTATGGAGCTTGGTCAGCTTCTGCCTGCCTTGGTTGGCCTCTGAAGTTTCCATATATTTTAAATAAAATTTTGTGAAGTAGAAGCTACTGCTTTTTAAAATTGGTTTCTTGTCAGAAAGACAGTTTTCTTAAGATTTTTTCCATCAGATTTTTAAAAAAAGATTTCATTTATTAGAGAGACAGCACAGGTGGGGCCGGGGCCAGAGAGTGAGGGACAAGCACACTCCCTGCTGAGCACAGAGGACGACACACCTGAGACCCTGAGATCATGACCTGAGCCAAAGGCAGATGCTTAACTGACTGAGCCACCCAGGCATCCCCTCTCCCATCAGATTTCATCATTTTTTCCACTATACTACCCTGACCCCACATCACAGACAGGGAACCAGGGCCCCAGGCTTGCCATTGATTTGCCTGGAGGCTTTATGAAAGGCCAGGATCAAAACTGCCCTTCACCCAGTGATGATTTATTAATTATGTCCCCACTCCTGTTTTTTATGTTGAATTGATTTGAACTAATCAGACAAGGAAAGTACTAGTTTGGAATTTTTAAAAAATCAATCCTTTTTCTGAGCTGTAATTGCGAGTGAGCAGGCATTGAACAATTGGTTTGCATGGGCACAATTATCCTGCTGTAAAGAAATGGTCTCCAGGGTCTTTGTGCAGCCGTGGTGCATCCCTGTGAGAAGACGTGCCCTGGGTGAAGACTTTCACCATCCACACTGGGATTAGTAAAGACAGGATTTAGGGCAAACATACGGATGAATTCTCTGATCACAGGAGATGAGATACTCTATAAACCATTACCAGAGCAGGATGTCGAATCTTCTGGAGATTTCAAGACACCAATTCCTGGGTTCCTGCCTGAGGTATTAAAGTTAAGAGCAGTTCTTTTTAAAGGGTGACAAGAAGGGTGCCTGGGTTGCTCGGTCAGTTAAGTACCTGCCTTTGGCTCCAGACATGACCTAGGGTGCTGAGATCGAGCTCCATGTCAGGCTCCCTGCTCAGCAAAGAGCCTGCTTCTCCCTCTGCTTGCCACTCTCCCTGCTTGTGCTGTCTTTCTCTGACAAATAAATAAAATCTTTAAAAATAAATAAATTTTTTCGGGCGCCTGGGTGGCTCAGTGGGTTAAGCCGCTGCCTTCGGCTCAGGTCATGATCTCAGGGTCCTGGGATTGAGTCCCGCATCGGGCTCTCTGCTCAGCAGGGGGCCTGCTTCCCTTCCTCTCTCTGTGATCTCTTCCCTTCCTCTCTCCTACTGTGATCTCTCTCTGTCAAATAAATAAATAAAATCTTTAAAAAAAAATAAAATAAATAAAAATAAATAAATTTTTAAAAAAGGGTGATGAGAATTTGGCTTGTAACAACTCAATGCATGAAGTTAAAAGCGAACTACTGCATGACCCAGCAATTGTACTGCTAGGTATTTATCCAAAAAATATGAACGTAGTGATTCAAAGGGGAACCTGTATCCCAGTGTTTATCACAGCAATGTCCACAAGAACCAAGCTATGGAAAGAGCCCAGATGCCCATCGACTAATGAATGGATAAGGAAGATGTGGTATATACATACAATGGAATATTACTTGGCCATCAAAAAGAATGAAATCTTGCCATTTGCAATGGTGTAGGTGAAACTAGAGGTTATTATGCTAAGTGAAATATGTCAGAGAAAAGACAAATACCATATTTCACTGATTTGTGGCATTTAAACAAAAGAGATGAACATAGGGGAAGGGAAGGAAGAACAAGATGAAAATAGAGAGGGAGGCAAAGCATAAGAGATGCTGAACTCTAGGAAACAAATTGAAGGTTGCTGGAGGGGAGGGGGGTGGGGGGAAAGGGATAATTGGGTGATGGGTATTAAGGAGGGCACTTGATGGAAGGACACCAGATGTTACATGAAGCTGATGAATCACTAAATTCTACCTCTGAAACTAATAAAAATTAATTTTAATATATATATATAAACACCCCCCAGCTCCCCCCCACCCATCAACCGTTCATTAGATGTTAGAACTACATTCTGGATTCAATGTAAAAAATAGCCTGAAGTTCTTCTCTTGACCCCTAGGTGGCTCCTGTGGGCTCCTGGTCCCACCATCCCCAGGAAGCCCATGCGCCTAGCCTGTCCCTCCAGCCACCTTCGGCTAGCATCTACTTGTACCCTTCGATTGATGGGTAGGATGATCAGAACTGAAACAATTTAAGTAACATGGGTTAAGAGGAGTACGATGGAATGGCAACATTTGAAGCAGACACAAACGGGGAACCATCTGTCGTACTTCAGGCTAGTGCCAGGACACTTTCCCCAAATGTGAAACAACAAAAAAAATTCCTTTACTAGGAAACAAGGACTTTCATTCCTATTGGCAACAGAGCTCTTTTAAAAAAAAATGCAAATATTAACTAAATTTTCTGTTGAATTTCGCAGCTTACAAAGCACTTTAAAATGGATCATTTCATTGAGTCTTATAGCCCTCTTGGGAGAGAGATATCTCTCAGGTATCGATAAGAGAACTTGTGCTCAGAGCCCTTGATGCCTTCCCCAGGGTCCGACAGCTAGTCAGAGCTTGTGCAGGGTTTTTAAGAAGTGCTTTACTGAGCTACAATTCACATACAGAAGATTCACCTTGATAAAGGCAGATGAAGTTGTAATTGTTTTTAGTACATTCATGTAGCGATGCAAGGGAACCCCAGACATCTTAGCGGTCCCTCTTCCTTCCCTGCTTCGCACAGCCCCTGGCAGCCTCAAACTCTTTCTGTATGCATTTGCCTGAAATCATACAATATGGCGCCTTTTGTTTCTTTCCCTTAGCATAATACTTTCAGGGTTCACCCATGTTGTACCATGTGACAGCATTTCACTCTGTTTTACGGCCAAATGATGTCACATTGTGTGGCTGTGTCCCACTTTGTTCATCCCTGAGGGGATGGACCTTGGAGTGGTTTCCACTTTCAGGCTATGATGAATAGTACTGCTATGAACTTTTGTATCCAAGCTCTTACGGGCCCTTAGGTTTTCAGTTCTCTTGGGTAAATACCTAGGCGTAGAGTTGTTGGGTCATCTGGTAACTGTGCTTATCATTTTGAGACACTGCCCACCTGTTTTCCAAAGCGGCTGCCCTGTTTTGCATTCCACCCAGCTTTTCTACATCCTCACCAACACTGGCACCAACACCTGACTCTTGTGTATAGCCTTCTAGGGAGTGTGAAGTGGTATCTCCTCTTTTGGATTGCATTTCCCTGATGATTAATGACAAACATCCTTTGTGTGCTTCTTGGCCATTTATATAGATTTTTTTGAGAATCAGCTATTCAAATCATTGTTCCATTTTTAATTGGGTTATTTGTCTTATTGTCAAGTCATAAGAGCTCTTTGTATACAGTAAACCTTATCTAGGGTTTCACTTTCTGTGGTTTTAGTTCCTGGGGTCAGCTATGGTCTGGAAGCAGTAGACCTGTGGTCAGAAGGCCAGTGGGAACCTAACTCTATGTCACAGTGCTGATGTCATTCCCCTCACCACATCCCATCATGCGGCACTTTACCTCACATTACCAGCAGAAGAAGGGTGAATCCGGCAAAATATTTTGAGAGAGAGAGACCACAGTCACATAACTTTTATCACACTACATTGTTATAATTGTCCCATTTTATCAGTAGTTACTGTTATTAAGCTCTTACTGTGCCTAATTTATAAATTAATCTTTATCCTAAGTGTGTATGTAGAGGAAAAAGCATAGTATATATAATTTTAGGACTGTCTGCAATTTCAGGCATCTAGTGGGGAGGTCTTGGAATAAGATGGATAAGAGGAGACCCTTGTATTCTGGTTACAAGACCCTCATTAGATATATGGTTTGCAACAATTCTCTCCCATTTTCTGGGTTTCACTTTCTTTTTAAAACGCACATAATACAGAATTTTCCATGGTAACCTTTTCCAAATGTACAGTTGAGCAGCGTGAAATGCATTCACATCGCTGTGCAAAGGTCAGCACCAGCCATCTCCAGAACTTCAACTTCCCAGACCAAAACTTTAAACGCATTAAACCGTACCTCCCCATTCTGCCCTCACCCCTGGCAGCCACCATGCCACTGCAGTTCTATGACTTAGAGTACTCTCGGTATCTCATACAAGTGGAATCCTACAGCAGGACGCCTGTGTGGTACCATCAGGGAAGCATCCGACTTTTGGTTTCAGCTCAGGTGGTGATCTCAGGGTCAAGGGATCCAGCCCCGCATTGGGATCTGTGCTCAGTGCAGAATCTGCTTGAGATTTTCTCTCTCCCTCTCCCTCTGCCCCTTCCACTCGTGCTCGCTCAATCTCTCCCTCTCAAATACACACATAAATCTTTTTGTAAAAAGTGGAATCCTATACTACTTATCCTTTTGTGACTTCTTTCACTCCACCTGCTGTCTTCAAGGTGACGTCCACACTGTAGCAGGGCCCAGCATTCCATTCCTTGAGGCTGAATGATACTCCATTACATGTATATTCCCCATTCGGTTTATCCATTCATCCATAGGTGGACACTTAGGTCTTCCGCCTTTTGGCCATTGTGAGTTGTGAACACAAGTCCGCAAATAGGTGTACAAGCCTCTGCTTTCTATTCTTCTGGGTATACTTCTGGAAGTGGAATTGCGGGATCATACAGGAACTCAATGTGTCGTTGGTTGAGCAACTGTCATACTGTTTTCCACATCAGCTGCCTCGTTTTTTGTGCCCACCAGCAAATGCATAGAGGTTCCAATTTTTCTACAGCCTCGCCTTTTTTTTCACTTTCTTGTGGTGTTATTTGAAGCACAAAAATTTTTAAATGTTGATGACATCCAACGAATCGATTTTTTCTTTCTTTTTTCTTTTCCTTCCTTTCCCTTCTCTCCTCCCTTCCTCCCTCCATTCGTTCTTTCTTTCTTTGCTGTTGGTGCTCTAAGAAACCATTGCTCAACCCAAAGTCCCAAGGATTGGCTTGCATATTTTCTTCCACAAGTCCTGTGTTTTATTCCTTGCATTTATGTCTCTGATCCATTTCAAGGCAATTTTTATATGTGGTGAGAAGGAGGGGCCCAGCACTATTCTTCTGCCTGTGGATATCCAGGTGCCTCCGCAACATTTGTTTAAAGGCTATTCTTCCCGCATCATGTTGGCAACCTTGTCAAAATAAACCGATCAGAAATGTCAGGCATTGTTTCTGGATTCACTCTGTTCCTTTGAGTGGAATATTCTGTTCTCTGTGTCATTAAGCAGGATGTTCATTGAAGCTTATACTCTCCAAATCACACATGGCTTTCCTTCTACCACAGAAGTGGCTTTAACCAGAGTGTCTTCTTTCTTACTCCAAAAGGAAGTGTATTTTCAGAATAATGCCACAGACTTGATGATATGTGAATATGGATGGGGGGGGGAGCCCCTGTTAGAATCCAAAGTGGAGCGTGAGGCTGTGAGACCTCTACCATTGCTGCGTGTGCCATTCCCTGTGGTCCTCTCTCTCCTGCTGAATAGGAGGTGGCCTTGTTGGAAGGCTGGAAGGACATTTGGGTGGAAAAGATATACTGCTTCCCAACATGCATACCCAGCTTGAAGCCCAACACTGAGGGGTGAGCAGGGCACTTACTTAATGGCAAGAACTGTAAAGGGTCTGAGATTCAGGTTCACCTTACTGGTAAGCTAGGAAGTGAACCTTACTATGTCATGGATTCTGGCAGGGGACACAAGACTTCTGGGTCAGAGATGAAGGACTGTGACTGCCAGCACAGCGGGCAGCAGGCACATCAGCATGTAACTGCCAGCTCCCCAAAGCCCTGTGGGGCGGGTGTGATGGGCCCATGTGGGTGCTCTGCATATAATGAGGGGGGTTGCAGCTGGGGAGCAGTAGACCAAGGTCCCCATACTGGCCAGCAGCAAACACCGTAGCACACAAGCCAGTCTCTCGCACAGTAGGAATGAGCAGTCACCTCGTGGTTACAGGGTGTCCTCTTGCCTGTTTAGTTGTCTGTGTGACTGTCCTGTCCATATCAGAGGAGGGATGAGCCTTGTAGTCTGGCCTCCTCAGCCAGAATGTGCACACATGCTCAGGGCCCTGAGAGTCCTACCGATGGGGAGCCTGCAGAGAAGGAATGTGACTTGCTAAGGGCCGCACAGGAAGATCCATGTCTAGGGGCACCTGGGTGGCTCAGTGGGTTAAGCCGCTGCCTTCGGCTCAGGTCATGATCTCAGGGTCCTGGGATCGAGTCCCACATCGGGCTCTCTGCTCAGCAGGAAGCCTGCTTCCCTCTCTCTCTGCCTGCCTCTCTGCCTACTTGTGATCTCTGTCTGTCAAATAAATAAATAAAATCTTTAAAAAAAAAAAAAAGATCCATGTCTAGAACCCTCCAGACTCCTGGTCCAGTACTTTTTCCACCCTCCTCTGCCCTTCCGGGTTTCCATAGGACACCTGGACTTCATGTAGCAGACCAGCCTCACCAGGAGGCACTGAGGTGGGAGGGGTAGGGGAAGCCCAAGTCCACCCCTTTGTTTCTCTGTGTCTGCCAACATCTTTTTAAATCTAGGTTTCTTTGGAGATGAAGAGGGCATGGTTGGACAAAGCCACCAATGTCAGATCTGGCGGAGTGGGTCATTTTATTACCAGAGCCACTGAGGGGCTTTGGACATGCAGTTTGTCTAGTTGAAGGAAATGTAGGAAGGGTTAGGTGAGGCAACAGGAGATCAGTGAGAGTCCTGGAAAAAAGTTTCACTAAATTCTCTTGTCCAGGGCCCCGCCCTCCTGCTCACACCGTACTTTGTCCCCATCTCACAAGCCCGTCCCTTCCTCCAGACCCCAGGTCCTCTCCAAATCCTCAGACCCATGCTTCCTCCTGCCACCAAGCCTTCTGACCCTCCCTGGGAAAGTTCTGGGCCCCTTCAAGGCCCCCCAGCTGCCACCTCCTGCCCCTCCCTGACTGTAATCCTGACCAGCTCAGCTCACATGCCGCATTCCCGTGCTTTTTCCTGCACGCTGTTGGGGTTAAGATGGCATCCTTCCTTCCATCAGGAAGCCCCCTGGGGTGAGGGTGGGGGTGGGGAGGACGGTGGGTTTCACCAACTCCCCTGTGGCAGTTTGCTGCCTCCCGCTGACTCCTGTTCTCTCGCTCTCTTCCCCGGGGCAGCTCTTCCCAACCCCACTGCAGACCCTCTCCAGGAAGATCGTGAGGTCCAAGATGAACAGCACTCTGGTCGGCGTGTTCACCATCACCCTCGTGTTCCTGTCGGCTTTCGTCAACATGGTAGGCGGCTCCACCTCCCAGAACCTTCCCCCACTCTGTTGTTCTCCCGCCCCCAGATTTCTTACTAGGGCTTCACCCAGGTCCAGAATCAGATCTGACTCTGGAGCCTCTCACACAGGCTCTTGGTCCCTTGCCTGCGAGGCTGGCAGAACCAGAAGGACCCAGAGGCGTTCCCCAGGGAAGTTGACGAGCCCCAGTCCGGCAGAAGGGCAGACCTTGTCCGCTCCTCGGCCTCTTCCAGGCTGCTCTCCCATCCCTGGTCTGCGGCAGGCTGCCCCTGAGTCCGTGGGGGGACGGGCCGCCCCGTAGGAGGTGAGTCTTACTATGTCATGGACTCCCGCGGCTCACCCGCCCCTCCCCTGCCCCCAGTTCACGTGTAACTCAGAGAACCTGCTGGGCTGCCTGGCAGACGAGCACAACATCAGCACCGGCCAGGTCAACGCGTGCCATGTGGTGGCGTCGGCCTCCAACTACAGCCTGGGGGCCGAGCAGGGCTTCTGCCGCAGCCCGTGGCCCAGCTGCAACTTCCCTGAGGTACGTGGGGTGGGAGAGTGGGGGGGTGGGGGGTTCTTGGGGCAGTCAGACACCCTCCCACCCCATCCCTCCCTGCCTTCTGCTGCTCCAAGGGAGGCAGGGCTCTCAAGCTCGAAGCCCTCCCAGAGACCTCCCTTCCCTAGGCTCTCGCTACCTGTGTTGGACCCCAGGGAGCAAGGCCCACCTTCTCAACCCAGTACTAGAACAGGAGGGCTGTCGTTTCCATAGTGTGCCAGGCACTGTGCCAAGTCCCCGACACGGCATCACTCATTCAGTCCTCACAGCAACCCCATAACACAGACATGATGAATATCTTTTTTATACAGATGAAACTGAGGCCCAGAGAGGGTAAGTAAGTTGCCCAGGGTCACACAGCTAATCCGTGATACATAGAGCCAGAGCTTTCACCCAGATCATCTGCTGGCTGTAGAATTCTTGGTCTCAACCTGAGGGCAGAGCTGTTTCTGGATCCTCGGCTGTGGCAGCAGGCCTGCCTCAGGAGAAACGGCCTGAGCTCCTCTGCTGTGGGCCAGAGCCAGGAGGGAAGCCAAGGAACCCCTTCTTCTGTCAAGGTCACCCAGTCTGAGTCTGTGGTTCAGTAATTATTAGTGTATTCACACGTGTGCAGTCATCAACAGCATCAGCTAATTAGAATAATTTCATCGCCCCCAAGAAAATCATACCCCTAGGTTACTGGCTTTAAAAACCAGTGCTGAGAGTCCTTAGAGGGCAGCATGCATTAAGTGCCTGTGGTATGCGAGGTACTTTGTTCACCCTTCTCTTGGGGAGTGGTTTTGAGTGAGCAGCCGGGCCAGGCTTCCTGCCCAGGTTGTCCACTCCATGCACGGGGCCATGCCCACACCCCAGCTGCGTGTGGCTTCCACACAACCTGTGAGTTATTGCCCTTTCCTGGGCAAGGTCCAACCTTCTATCCTATTCCAGAAGGGCCCAGGACTGACAGAAATGTCCAGAACTGCAGTGAGGGCCCCCTGGGCTCTCATGGTGCTAGCTTACCCCATCCCCCACCCCCCGCCCCAGAAAGGGGTCAAGGGGAATTCAGAGGGGCAGGACTCTTCCAGTGTTCACCTAGATGGGCTCTCCTCTCCCTCCTGCCCTGGGGTCTAGGCCAAGTCCTCCTCCTCCCCCCATGGAGCCCAGGCTCCACTCCTGCCTCTGTCTGCCACCCCCCCCAACCCCGCTGAGTTCCCCCCCCAACCCCGCCCCCGCAGCTGCCTGAGCCCATAGGAGCCGCTGCTTGAGGGCTGTCTGCGGAGGAGCAGAGGCTGTGTTTGATCTTGTACTTGCCCCTTGGTGGTTGTTTCATGGAAGAAGCTGAGCAATGGGGGAAGGGGGTGGTGGCAGGTTTTTCTAGCTCCTTCTTTCTGGGAGATGCTTGGTGCCTGCCTCCAGGCCTCACTAGTCCCACCAGTTTCACTCACACTGATCCCAGGCCTTGCTGACTACAGAGCTCTCCGGCTCCCCAGACCCCACAGTGTTCCAACTCAGCAGCTCCTCACAGACTCTGAGGCCCTTCAGGACACCTATTTTAAACCTTGGCCTCCTGGTTGTCTGGCTCAGCGTCTGCATGGGAATCCAGGCTGGCCCTGAACGATCCCTCCCCTGCTCCCAAGGACCGGATTATGATCCTTGGGGCTGGATTATCTGATCGAGCCTCCCTGCTCCTTCCTCTGCCCCTGTTCCAGGTAGTGGCTTGAGGCTGCTCCCTCACGTTGCCAGTCACCAGGGGCCCTTCACAGCCCCTCTCTGGGTTCCAGAAGGCCTGGGGAGGAAAAGGTCTGACCTGGGAGTGCCCTCCACTGCCATTTGGCCTCCAGCCCATGATGGGCAGAGGAAGCAAACAGTGACACCCAAAGTCTGATTCAGAAGTAATGATGCTAAATTTAAAAGAAATAACAAGGGATGCCTGGGTGGCCCACTCAGTTAAGCATCTGCCTTTGGTCAGGTCATGATCCCGGAGTCCTGGGATCGTGCCCCGTGTCGGGTTCCCTGCTCAGTGGGGAGCCTGCTTCTCCCCCTCCATCTGCCTCTCTCCCTTGCTAATAATAATGATGCCGACATGTCTAGGATTAGCCTCAGGGGATGACAGCAGGAGGGAACCACTGAATCCATGGTTCAGCTCCTCTGCTATCTGAGAAAGAAACTGAAGCGCAAAGGACCTCCCTAAAGTAAATCGTATTGGGCCACGGTCCCTCATCTGAAGGCTTCCAGATGAAATACGTTTTGAATTTCAGAATTTTTCGGAGTTCAAAAGGGTATGTCACACCCCTGGTGTAGTCTGGGCAGCCCCTACCAATGACATACAGTAATACTTATGCAGCAAGATGTGTGCCTCGTCGGAGGAGGCAGGATGAAGATGTTAATTAGCAGCACACCCGCTGGAGTGGTTTTCCCACCAGATAAGGCCAGCTTAGTGTTGCCGCCCTATCAGTCCTAGAAACACTTTCCGTTTTCAGAATTTTGGGTTTAAAGTTGCAGATCAGGAGCTGGGGCGCCTGGGCTCCCTATAGTTACTGAGGGCACCAGGCATAAGCCACCAGGTGGTTCCAACTCATGGAACCATCTCAGTGAGCCCATGACACATGAACTTTTGCAGATGGGGAAACTGAGGCTTTGAAAGGTTGAATAATAAATGGCCCAAGTCACACAGACAGTCCATAATAAATCAGGGGTAAGACTCAGGTCTGTGGGAGCCTGGAGCCTCGCTCTAACTTCGGGGCTCTACTGCCTAACCCTAGCCACACAGGCTAGGCTGGAGCCCCAGCTCCTGGTTCCTAACCTGGGCCCTTTCTCTGCCTCCCAAATTTGCAGCAGCAGAAATACCCTCAGAACAGGCTTGGCCTGTGGCCAGCTCAGACTGGGGGGGATTTTGGAGGGTGGGTGGGCCGGGGGAGGTGGGGCCAGGGTGCTGAAGCTAGCTGCCCTCTCTCCGCAGTACTTCACCTACAGCGTGCTGCTCAGCCTGCTGGCCTGCTCCGTGTTCCTGCAGATCAGCTGCATCGGGAAGCTGGTGCTCATGCTGGCCATTGAGCTCACATACGTGCTCATCGTTGAGGTGCCCCGTGTCACACTCTTTGACAATGCTGACCTGCTGGTCACCGCCAATGCCATGTAGGTGGCACCCCTCTCCTCATGCCTGGCTGGGTCTGGAGCATTGTGGAGAGGCCAGAAGAGTGGGTGGCTGGGAGCTTGGTGTGCAGGGGCCTTGCAAGGGCAGTGTTCTGTTCCTCCCCAGCGGACTGCCTGGGCAAAGCACCTCAGTGTCTTGTTTCCCTCCTTCCCTTCCCAGGTATGGGGGGTGGCCTCAGGATGACTGGGTACTGCTGTCCTTCTGCTTCCAGTTTGCTACTCAGTCCTGCCCTCCAGACTCAGTGAATTGTTCCTCATTTGTTCAGGGCAGCCTCTGATGAGCTGTCTTCACTTAACTCCATCTGCCTGTGGCACCTCAGGCCCAGGGAGGGGTCAAGATTCAACAGAGCTGAATAGCAAGGTCTGTGGGAGCAGAAAAACAGCCTTTGTTGTTCTTGGGCTCTGTGTCCTGCCTCGAGCTAGGCACTGGGGCTTCCATGGACGGGTTGGGTAATTTGTGCACTGCTCAAAGGCTCCTAGTTATGACGGTGAGTCATTAGGTCTCACATCTAGGTAGCAGGCTTGAGAGTTGTAACCCAGGCTGTCTAGCTCCCAGTAAAATGGGAATCATATCCCTAGTAGTAAAACGTTCATTAAGTGCCTGATGTCAATACGCTTCTGTTCCCATCACCCCATTACACACACACACACACACACACACACACTAGGAAGTGCAAAAAATTTTGTGTCCCCTGAGAAAATGCAGCAAACTGTGTTTTCTCCAAGTTATAGAAAGGGATCCATTCATCCTTCTATCCATTCATCCAAAGGTATTTCTTGAGGGCCTCCCATATTCCAGGCACTGAGCCTGGCAGAACAGTCATGGATAAAACAGGCCATAACTCCAGTGTCAGAAATGTCACTTTCTAGTGAAGAGATTGTCACCTGAGCAGAGGAAGGTATAATGAAGGGTCTAAGATCCAAGGACGCCCTTCTCAGTGGCTGTGTGGAGCTGTGGGCAGCCAGCCAGGAGACACAGTAGCTCCAGGAACGGGGCAGCCTGTGGTCCTGTGAGGACCAGGGGAGGGAGGAGGTCCAGGCTTTTCTACTCTCCAATCAGGGTAGGAGCTGGAAGTTTGGCCTCCTCTTTCTTATGTGCTCCTTCCCCCACCCCAGCCTCTCCTCTCCTCCTGCTGGAGCAGAGGTCCTTTCTGGTTTGGGAGACACTGGCTTGGCTCTAGGGCAGCTCTGTCCAATAGATTAATCATGCAAGCCACGTACATCATTTAAAGTTTTCTAGTAGCGCTATTAAAAAAGCAAAACATGCAATTTTAATCTTTGTATTTAACCAATATATTCAAAATATTATTTTAATATGTAGTCAATATAAAATTATGAATGAAACTTACTAGATTTTTTCCCTCACTAATTCTTCAATACCTAGTAGCTCTTTTACACTTCCAGAACTTTGTAACTTTAGCCACGTGGGAAGGCTCAAGAGCCACATGTGGCTGTGGTAGCCACACCGAACAGCACAGGGACATGTTTCTCTTCCTCTGGATGCGGCAAAGTGCTGGGGTGGGAGGGGGGCTGGCTTCTGCCCAGGTCGATGTGCTTGGGGGCCCCAAGTAAGGGCTGGAGATTTGTGGTCATGGTGACCAGATACTGGCTGGGGTTGGGCTTTCGGCAAGACTCCCATCCTGAAAGTATCCTTGGATCCAGAGAAGCGCTGGGGGCGGGGGGGAGGAAGGAGCAACAGTAGTAGCAGTGGGCATGGGGTAGCAGAGCTAGGAGCAGGGGCATGGCAGTGTGAGGGGTTGAGCAGGGTAGGGGAGCACAGTGGGCGTGGAGACTGCCGATGCAGAAGAACAGCCCCAAACGGCCCTCCCCACTTCCTGTTCACAGAGACTTCAACAACAACGGGACCTCCCAGTGGTGAGTGGATCCGTTCCTCCAAGTTCTATACAGCCCCTCCCTGCCCTTGGTGCCGAGCAGCTAGAGTCCAACTGCCCAGGGCCCAGGAGAGAAGGCAGTGGTGCCCCGCGGGGATGGGACCTTGGCGGCAAAGTGCGCAGTGGAGGAGGAGGCTGGAGGGGGCCAGGAAACCCTTTCCTCACAGGGTACCAAGGGGGCCTCCTGGGTAGATGCCCTTCTTGGATGATTCCTACCACCCCAAGGTGGTCTGCAGACTCAGTAGCTAGGTCATCTGGAGCCAGAGACCATCCCACATTCCATCAAGCTCTTCCCCAGGAGCATGTGAGATCCCAGGCACAAGAGAATGGGAGCTGGTGACCTCACCCCCCGCCCCCGTCCCTGCCCCCGCTCCCGCTCTGGAAGAACGGAGCCAAGGCAAGGCCTGTGGGGTTTGTAGGGTAAGCCCTGCCCTGGGGCGGCTGCTGGGTAGGGAGTCTGTGGCATTCAAGGTTTGGGCTCTTTGCTGGGACAGGGAGCAGGGTTTGGGAGAGCTGCTTGGTTTTGTGGGGAAGGGTTGTTTGTTTGGGGTGTTTTTGAGAGAGAGCATGTGCACATGCCTGTGGGAGGGGAGGGGGAGGGGGAGAGGGAGAGAGAGAGTCTTAAGCAGAGACTCCACACCCAGCATGGAGCCTGACGCCGGGCTCAGTGTCACCACCCTGAGACCAAGACCTAAGCTGAAATCAAGAGTCAGCCATTTGACTGAGCCAGCCTGGTGCCCTGGGATAGCTGCTTTTATTAAGAGTACTTACTAATAATATTAACAGGAATGTAATTAGCCATTGTTAGCTACCAGTTTTGGAGTTCCTACTGTTTGTCAGGTGCTACACAAGGAATTTTTTATGCAGTATCTTTAATTCTTAGATGTGGGTGTCGTTATCCCATTTTACAGATTAGGAAACTAAAGTTCAGAGAGGTTAAGAGACTTGCCCAGAGCTGGTCAGTATGGCCTGCCTGGCTCCCTTGTTACTGTGCCCACGGGCCCTATCTTATCCACTGGGTGAGACCAGGGATGTACATACTGCCTTTTACCAGGGCCTCACTGATCCCCTCATGTGACCAGAGAAGTTTCCCAGCCTGGGGCAGAGGGGGGCATCAGGAAAGGAGTCACGACTGCTGAGCTTCTGGTGGGAGCAGGGGCTGAGATGGGGCTGCCAGCCAAGAAGGTGTCCTGGAAGAGGCCCTACGTCAGGAAAAACTTGAGCAGGAGGGTGAGGAGAAGGGGGCATAGTGGGAGGAAGAGAAAAGCAGGGGCCTTGGAGCCCACCATGAAGCGCTGGGGCATCTCCCTCGGCCTGCAGCCCCGAGCATGCGACCAAGGTGGCGCTGAAGGTGGTGACGCCCATCATCATCTCGGTGTTCGTGCTGGCCCTGTACCTGCATGCCCAGCAAGTGGAGTCCACCGCCCGCCTGGACTTCCTCTGGAAACTGCAGGTGGGTGACCCTGGGGCTGGGCTGGGGAAGCATCCACACCTCGCAGCACTTTGTGAGTGAACGGGCTCATCACTTGGGCTGGCTGGGCCTTAGCTCTGCACTGCTGGGGTGTCCTGCTGAGGCCTCACCACCCCCCCAACTAGTGCCCCAGGTCCCGGCAGCTCTGTTCCCTTCTTTCAGGAGCCCAGGGGCAGAACCCCAGCGCTTATTCCAAACACACCCCCCTTGATAATGCTGGGAATTTGATGGGTCACAAATCCTGAGCAGGCCCCACTGTGTGCATCCAGGGGCAGGGACAGGGCATGGCCGGCTCCAGTCTGCTGTGTGGGTGGCAAGGTCTCAGGAGGGGGTAGGAAGGAGTAGCAGGAGGTGAGTATGGGGAGGCTGCTGAGCAGGGCTTGAATGACCAGAACTGGCATGAAGGCCCTTCCAGGGAAGGGGCATCAAAGACCATCCATAGGAAGCTTAGGCAGGTGGCTGTGCCCTCGCCCTGGAGAGAGGTGGCCCAGGCAGGGAGAGAGGCAGTGGGGTGTTAGGTGTCCTGCATTTTACCCTCCAGGCTTTGTGCCTGCGCCCTGATGGTGTCCATGTGCAGGAGGGGATGCCACTGGGCCACATGCAGGATAAGGCTCCAGGTGCTCGCAGGAGACCCAGTTGCTGTCATCACCTGCTAGGTGGCCTCAGAAGTTCCAGGGAGGGCACCCAAGGGCATTCATGGTGAGAAAGCCATCTTCCCGTGGGCAGCCTCAGACCTGTTTTCCCAGCCCAGTCTCTGCCTCCCCTGGCCTGGTCTCCATTCCAGACCCCTTCTCCGGCTCACCTGCAAACCACTTAGGCTTCCTCATCCTCAGCTTCTTACTAACGCTGAGACTCAAGTCTTCAGGCTGCAGCAGAGGTCCTGGGTTTTTGTTAAAGATGGGGAATCCAGTTGCCCCTGCCGTTGGATGTGTTGCACGAGGTTGGCTGAGGTCCCTGCTGAGCAGATGTCCTGAGGTTGGAGGGAACCTGTTTTGCATGTGGCATGCCCCTGGGCAGCCCTGGGTTGGGAGGGACCTGGAACACCTCCAGGGTGAGGCTCTGCCTTCTTGGGTCACATTGCTGCCTCCCTGCCTTCTTTTGGCTCCCAGCCCTCTTCTTCGGGGAATCTCCCCGGAGGTTGCAGCTCTCTCCTAGGGGCTGACAAAACTCCAGGGTACCTAGGGCTGATGTCCGTCCACGTCTCCGCACACACACACCCAACCTCCTGCATGAGCCCCAAGGAAGCCCCCTGCCCCCAAGATGGTTGCTATTGTGCAGCTCAGTTGTGCTGTAGAGACCTCGAGAAAGGGGTGGAAGCAAGGGAAGGGTGATCCTGCCATTCAGCCCGCCTGTGCCCTTCTGCCCTGTCAGCCTCACCCCATGTCTGTCCGACTCCTGAGTGCATAGGGTCAAGGTACAGCTGCCTGCCAGGGATGAGCAGAGCAGCCTGAGGCTTCCTCACAAACCCACCCCAGAGCTCAGGCAACCGTAGCTCCTCTCCCACTTTGAGAACAATTAAGGCCTGTGCACAGATGTATGGGGGTGGGGGGGGAGTGAGCGTGTCTCCACCTGCCAGGGGTGTTGGCCTTTCTCCACTGAACCCCTGCAACAGGCTCAGGATGCTTACACATCCCTCCATCTCCTGTCCCCCTCCAGGACTTTTGGGAGGGGGAACAACATGCCAATAAGCAAAAACTTGAACACAGGCTCTTGGGATGGGTGAGTGATAATCCATTGCCCCATCCCTAGTCTAATCCAGAAGCCAGTTTTGCTATTGCATCTTTGGCCCTGGTGGGTGGGTGTGGCGCTGACAGGAAGATGGGGAAGCCTGCGGTCCTTAGCTTCCCTGAAAGATCTGCAGGAGGCATCAAGCCTGCTCCTGGGCGGACCACTGGGTCTCAGTTCTTGGGAGAGCCCAGTCTTGTCCTTCTCCCACAGCACTGACCTTATTAATAAGCCTCAGCAAGGGGTGGATGGTCTGTGGGGCCCTGAGTCTTCCTTCCCAGCCAGAGCCCCATCCTAGAAGCAGCTGGCTATGTTGGGAGCTGTCTCAGAGCAAAGTTGTCCGGATGTGGCAGGAGTCCCTGGTCGGGACTTGGCCTCTGTTCCCAGCGGTCGCTATGCTCCCAGTGTCCCAAGCCCAGGCTCCACCACCACCTGCCTGATACCAGGCAGATGTACGAGGGAAGGGTGCGTGTTGTGTTTCTGCCACCTGCGGGGCTGATCAAAGGATCTGTGTTCTCAGCAGGCAGTAGGGCTGGAGGCAGGCTGAGCATTTGCAGGGGCAGATGGAGCAGCTGGACCTCCTCCATGAGAATTACAGCGATCCCCACTTCGCCCTGTTCCCTCTGGCACACAGGTTTCAGGGCTAGGAGCAGGTGGCCCCGTTTATGAGGATAGGGGCAGTCAAAGTATCTCACCTCACAGGAGCAAAGGTCGCATGGGTTAGAAGAGAGCTTATGCCCACTGGGCCCATCGGGCATCTCAGGGTCCAGTAACTTCCTTAGGCATGGCCCCCATTCTCAAGGCCATGTTTCCAGGGACTCTGGGTGTGATGGGTCCTCTCACCTAAGGCATAGGGTGATGTCAGGCCTCTGAGCCTCAGGGCCCCTAAGCTTTCTGCCACAGCTGCCGGATGCAGGTCCTGTGCCTTTGGCTGGGTGTGCCAGCTGTTTCCCCACAAGTAGCCACCACCCACCGGGAGAGTCACGGAAATTGTCCTGGCTCTTGTGGAGATTCTTGTTGCTGCCAAATAGGCCTCCACATGTAGTTAGGGAAGGCCCAAGCAAGCTGCCTAGATCTTTTCAGTGGCCCTGTTACTTATCCTTTACCTGCCTATTTTACCGACATGGTGACTCCCAGTTAAAGGGGCCATTTTGTTTGCTATCGAGGGGGAGGAAGGCAGGAGACTACACTCGTACCTCCTGTGTCATATGGCTCCTTGCACACCTTGCTGCATGACTGTCTCTGCGTTTCAGCTTGTGGGCCACCGTGGGCCTCTTGACTCGAGGGCTCTGCACTCTCCCTCTAACCTGGAGGGTGAATGACCACAGATCCCAGTTTCCCAGACCCAGGATCCAAACTGGGGAGGAATCCAAGTCAATGGTGATGTCCTCATCCCACCCCGGGGGGCACTTTGGGGCACCCCCACCGTGTGGCCCCGGGGCAAGTCTGCTGTTGTGGGAGCCCCGGAGAAGGGGCAGGGCTTTAGGCCATCCTCTGTGGGGCCAGGCTGTTAAAGTGATCTTATCAAACCGCAGTTCCTGCTACGAAGAGGAACATGGACGGTTGAGGAGCGGTTGGTAGCTGGAGGGCCTTCGGGGGTGTGCGTGGTTTGGGATCAGCCCCGTAACGCCCTGCCTCGGTCTAGCTTTGGCCAGACAGGATGCATTCGGCCTCTGCTCAGGATGTTTCCAGTCTGGGGATCCCTCCTTCAGGGCCAGCACCCTCCCTCGTGCCACGTTCTGAGGGGCAGGCAGGGCCCAGGCTGGGGCAAACACGTCTCTCCCCTTCCTGATGGCCAGAGCACCAGTCGCTCCCTGTGGAGAGCCTGGCAGGGGGGTGGGGTGGGGGGGGGGAGGCAGGGAGGACAAAAGCCAGGACCCCGTGGAGGCGTCGGGTGCACGGCCCTCCCTCTGAGCGGCTGCCGGGTCCTAGGCCACCGAGGAGAAGGAGGAGATGGAGGAGCTGCAGGCCTACAACAGGCGGCTGCTGCACAACATCCTGCCCAAGGACGTGGCCGCCCACTTCCTGGCCCGCGAGCGGCGCAACGACGAGCTCTACTACCAGTCGTGCGAGTGTGTGGCCGTCATGTTCGCCTCCATCGCCAACTTCTCTGAGTTCTACGTGGAGCTGGAGGCCAACAATGAGGGCGTTGAGTGCCTGCGGCTGCTCAATGAGATCATTGCTGACTTTGACGAGGTACGACTGCGGGGAGCTTGGGTTCCTGGAGTGGGAGGAATACTGGGGCACCTGAGGACATGCACCTTGCCTCCATTTCTTCCCCGAGCCTGTCACAGAGGAGGAAACAGGTTCACTGATGCAGCATGGCTTCCAGATTGGGTGTTCCAGCCCTGGTTACTGGGGTTTGAAGTCTCAGCACCCTGGCTGTGCCCCACTGAGACCCTGCCCGGCTATCTCGCTGACCCTGCCTGGCTATCTCGCCAGTCCTCCCTGTTCGCTGCTGCTTCTCTCATGCCACCTAAGGCTGGGCAGGCCCCAGGCCAGGGCCCAGCTTTTGAGAGAGTCCAAGGAAGAAGGGACTCCCAGGCTAAAGGAGGAGGAAGGACAAAGATGCAAAGCCCTGAATAGTAGGGACAGAAACACAAGCATGCACCCTCGCCAAGTCCTCTCCAAGTCCCCCAGTGCCAAGTGCTGGGTACACCGTGCCAATAGGGCATTTTGGGCATTTTGACCCTGGGAGCTCATTGAGTGTTGAGTGTGAGGGGGCCAACCCCAGTGGGAATATAGTGCCTGGGGTGAAGGATGGTGGAGCTGGGACGGGACTGTGCTGGAAGCAGCCTATGAAGGTCCTGGGGCAGGGGGAAACTAAAGGTGGGTGAAATGGGTCTGGGCAGGCTCCTGGCTGGCAGGGCCTGGAGTTGGAAGAAGGGGATCTCTCTGGACAAAGACGAGGATGTATCCCTGGGAGGGATGGGGATGTGAGCCCGAGAAGGGGGGAGATGGCCAGCAGCCCCTGTTCGGGGCAAGAGGCTCTGGAATGACAGGGAGCTGGCTTGGGGCTCCTGGTACGGGGCGGATGGTAGCACCCGGCCACCGCACATGGGTGAATACTGGAGGAGGCCTGCTCTGTCGGTCTTGCACCGAGTTGGTGTGGAGATTGGCCCCCTGTGTGAACTCGGGGGTTGTGGGGGGGCCATGCTGCTCCCTTCCCTGTAGACCTCAGTGCCCCAGCCTTGGTGGTGACCCAGGTTTGACCTCCTTCCATCCAGATCATCAGCGAGGATCGGTTCAGGCAGCTGGAAAAGATCAAGACCATTGGCAGCACCTACATGGCCGCCTCAGGCCTCAATGACTCTACATACGACAAGGTGGGCAAGAGCCACATCAAAGCCCTGGCCGACTTTGCCATGAAGCTCATGGACCAAATGAAGTACATCAATGAACACTCCTTCAACAACTTCCAGATGAAGATTGGTGAGCTTGGCTTCTGGCCATTTGGGCCTGGGAAGAGCAGGTGGGGTGAAAAGCTCCATGTGGTGTGGCAGGACTGAAGAGGAGGGCTGTGGTGGGCAGTATCTTATGGACGGATGACATTGTTGTTTAGGAGCTTCTGCTGTGTTTGCAGTCCTGCGTCTCACACAACAGTGAGGCTTCATGCAACCCCCTGGTGACAGAGACCATTTCTGTGATAAGAGGGAGTCCCCAGGGACATGGAGACATGGCAGGAAATGTCTAGATAATGTCAGTTGAGTCAGATGTGTTGGGAAAGGCTCTTGCCTGCAGAGGAGGGAGGACACTTCATGGGGGGAACCAGCACAGCCAAAGTGGAGTAGCAGGGTGATCAGGGTTGGGGTGGATAAGACTGGGAGGGTGGAAAGACTAGAGCAGACATGCCAGAAGCGAGACAGCGAGCCCAGGCGGAGGGCAGTGGCTTTGCCTCCTGGTGCTGGGTCATGGCGACATCCCTGCCCTAGCCTAGATACCCAGAGGGAGGATCACTTGGACAGAGAGGAGACTGTGGGTTAGGAGCTAGGTTCTAAGAACTGCAGTGCCCCTGAAAGAAACAGGAGGTGAGGAGTAAGAAAAGGGGGAGTTATAGTACGTAGAGTCTGAACTGACGTGAAAACTTAAGTGCCACTGAGAGGGATGATTAAAGAAGGGCAGCTGGGTGGTGCAGGTCACTGGGCACGTGAAGTGACCTGGTGATGGGCTTACAGGAGCTGCTGGCTGGCTGAGTGGCCAGTATGTAGGAGCAGTGCTGTGTGAGCAGACCTCTGTGGTTGGGGTTAGCAGGCCCTTAGTGGAAGCAGTGGAGTGGGAGCCGCAGGGCCAAGCAGGGCCAAGCATGGCCTCAGGCCCAAAGGACCCTGAGTATCTAAGGGGAATGACAGTGAGTGTGAGCTCTGGTCTTGAGTCCTGATGAACATGCTGACTTCGGTCCCCTGCAGGGCTCAACATCGGCCCTGTGGTGGCTGGGGTGATCGGGGCTCGCAAGCCTCAGTACGACATCTGGGGCAATACGGTGAACGTGGCCAGCCGCATGGACAGCACCGGTGTGCCTGACCGCATCCAGGTGAGTGCTGGAACATCCGCCACCCACCTCACCCACGTGGGGGGCCTCTGTCTGATGCTGCGTGGGCTTTGGGCAGGCTGCCCACAGTTCCTACTCAGAATTTCTGCAGCCAAACTTGAAGGTAGTTAGGGCTGTGTCTTGGGAGCTTGAAAAACACAATTGTGTTTCAAGCCCTCAGGACCTTGGACAGATCTTCACGCCTGTGCAAAGCCCTCTACTGGCCACAGGAGGAATTGGGGGGTATAGGCGGGAGCCACGGCCCATATCAAGCCAGGAGTGCTACTGTCACAATCCACGCATACAAGGGGACACAGAGATGACTGCAGGGAGCAAGGTCTTGCCGAATGGAGCTGCCAGCACTCACGGCCTGGTTCAGTAGAACGAGGCAAGGCCACTCGTCCCCCTGGGATGATGCTCCCAACAGCTAAGGGGGCTGGCCAGAGACACAGAGACTTGCGCTCCTTTCTCTCTTTTGCAAGCTGGTGCTTGTCATGCCCAGGTCTGCCTCTCTTCAGCTGCTGTTGTTTTTCTCAGGCCTTCCTTGATTCCCTCTGCTTCAGTCCGACAACAGTGAGGCCCTAGACCAGGCTCTCTTCCTGTACCCTCCATCCCCAGTGCCCCGTAAGCCTGTGGGCAGGTTACTTAGCTTCCCTGGTCTTTTTCCCATTTGACCTGTGCTCTCTTCAAGGCCCTTTGCTCACACTGACACTGCTTAAGTGTCCCTTAAATTCTCTCTCCTGTAGGACCTCTGAACAAAGGGTCAGCCCTTTGTTCAGGCAGCAAAGCTCTGGCCAGATCAACCAGGCCTGGCTGGTGTTTAGGGCCTGGCTGGTGTGTAGGGATTGGGGTGATGGAGGGACTGGGCCAAATGGCTCTCTCTCCCCTCCAACCCTGTGCCAAGAGGAGAAAGGACAACAAGATGGAAGATGGAGAGAGAGGCACACGTGTATAGAAATTTTGACCCCACCCATAGATGAGTGAAGGACTCTGCAATGACACAGTGGCCTGGCACCTCACCTTTGCATAGGGCATTTCCATTCTTGGAATACATGTGATCACACAGCAGGTCTCCTTCCAGCAGCCCAGCCAGGCGTGATAGCCAGGCGGGGCCAGGATCCTCAGCAGGGGTGTCGTAGGGTGTGTTCACATAGCTGTCAGGTCACCTTGCAAGACACAAGTTTGCATTGCTGCTCCAGTCAGCCTTTCTCCTTTGCCCAGCAATAGTGCAGTGATGACTGAAGCCACTGGGGAGTTCCCCTCTCTGTTCCAAAAGCTAAAGCAGATGGGCAGTAGGACATACAGCTGAATCCAGGCTCTGCATTTGCTAGCGGTGGAACCTCAGGGAAGGAACTTAGGTTGTCTGAGCCTGAGATAAAAGTGCTTTCCTTATGGCGCCTGGGTGGCTCGGTGGGTTAAGCCTTTGCCTTCGGCTCAGGTCATGATCTCAGGGTTCTGGGATCAAGTCCTACATCAGGCTCTCTGCTTCCTCCTCTCTCTCTCCCTGCCTGCCTCTCTGCCTACTTGTGGTCTCTGTCAAATAAATAAAATCTTAAAAAAAAAAAAAAAGTGTTTTCCTTAGATTAAATGAGATAAGCAGTGGCTTTCCACCTGCCTGTGGTGGAGTGAGACGTGAGTGAGCACACTGGTCTTAAGCTCGCTCTCGAGGCGGCAGGGTCAGAACGCTATGGACATGCCCACTTCTGCTCACCTTCTGCACTTCTCACTGTGGACAGTGACAGGCAGTTCAGGGACCACAGGCCACGCTCTGAGAAGCACTGAAAGAGCACAGGTGAGCTCTTGGCCACACTGCCTGGAACGGAGTAGGTGCTGCTGTTCTGGTTTCTAACAGGCAGTTCCAAGGATGAGCAGCTGTCAGTCCTCAGGAGCCCCTGCCTGGGAGGTGCTGCCCGCCCTCTGTGTTGGGGACAGTAAGGCAGAGCCACCAGACAACAGACTCACAGCTTAGCTTAACCACAGCCTATCCTGTCTCCTCCATTGCCTCCTCAGGTCACCACGGACATGTACCAGGTACTGGCTGCCAACACTTACCAGCTGGAGTGCAGGGGTGTGGTCAAGGTCAAGGGCAAAGGCGAGATGATGACCTACTTCCTCAACGGGGGGCCCCCGCTCAGTTAGCAGCTGCCACCTGGTGATGCCAGGCAGCCTGGCCTCCAGAGAAACAGAAATGGCTTCTTTGTGCACCGGTGGGCAGGTGGAAGCCTGCGCTCTAGCCCACGTGGCCGCGCCGGTGATATTTTCCACTTTGACTCCAGAAGCAGCTTCTGCCTTTGTGGGTAGGCAGCAGCCTCCGTCCCAGGCCCCACGGTGCCAGCGTCCTGCGAGCACCAAGCTGACCAAAGATGTTTCCTCCGTAGAAGACTCCACTAGGCGTGATCTGAATCTCGAGTTTTCTAACGGGTGCCGCTGCTGCACGGGTGGAGCGGAGCTGCTGGAGCTCTTACGGTGTGGGGCAGCCCGGCGTGTGACAACAGGGCTGAGGGGGAGGCCTCGGCCGAGTGGGTCGGCGGTGCGACTCTGGCCCCAGGAACCTAGGGGCCCCAGGGGTCCGGTTTTCTGTGTGAGCCTTTCAACTTCCGACAGAGGCCACGGCCCCTGCCCCATGGAGGGGTTTTCTGGCAGGAGCGTGGGCTGTGGCTGGACTGCGGCCTTCTCCGCAGTCCTCCTCCCACACCTACACACGTAGCCAAGGCCTCTTCAAGGGGAACAGAGCGAATTGTGCGGGGGAGGTGAGAGGACTTGAGGCAAGGAGGGGTGGTTCTGAGAAAAAGAATATTTATTAAATAAAACAACTTTCTGTGCCCTTCTTTAGACTACGCTAGTTGTATGCGTATAAGACCCACAAGCAAACAAAGATGCCACTGAGGTGGGAGGGTGGGGATCCCAACTTGTCTTTTTTGTATTTTTGATTTTGTATTCTTGAAATCCTTGGAGATCTAACAAATATACCAAATTCTATATTTTGTAAATGATACTAGATAACAGCTGTGCACAGCATTTGTACCATACGTACGTCCATGTGTGTACTGGTGTAGGTGTGTGTGTTTGTGCTGTTGACCTGGTCACGTACAGGATGCCTGCTGCCCTCACTGCAGATGCAGCAGTTGTGGGGGTTTTCCAGGTCCACCCAGAACAGGGAACGTGTGTGCTTTTGGGGTGCCCTGCGCGCAGATGAAGTGGGAAGATGCATGCAAACATCACATTCAACACAGCACTTCCCTTAAGTTAAATGCAAATGGTAACAAGACAAAAAGCTGTTTTCCCATCTCAGGCCCAGCTGGAACGAAGGGAAACAGCCCCAAGCCGCTGCACACCACTGTCTTGTCTCCTCTCCGTTCCCTGAGCTGTCAGCCATTTGCTGCCTGGGGAGAGGCAGCTCTGAGAGCTCAGGGACAGCCACGGGCGCTCCGCTGGTGTGCGGGCTGTAGGAAGCCTTACCTGCCTGACCTTCTCAGTTGGCTATTGTGCAGGGGGCTCTCCCAGAAAGAACGCCGCAGACTCGGGGGTAACTTACATGCAGCCCTCGGGTGTAGGTAGGGTGGTGGCTTTGCTCTCCATCTGCAGACCAGACAGAGAAAAGGGGAGAGCCCAGCTTCAGCGTCCAAGGGGCAAAGTTAGCAGAAATTTTTTGTCTGGTTTATGTTTTTTTTTTTTGGGGGGGGGGGGCAGTTAAATATATAGAAAAAAATTTTTTTTATACCCTACCAGGGTATAAAATGGATATGGGCATGAAAGTGAAAAATGATCTATTATCATAGAGATCTATTCAAACAGAACCCTTGGGTTCTGTGCCCAGATCTTTTTGTTGCTTCTCAGGGCAGAATTCTTCTCCCCTCCAACACGAGCTTGCAGGAGGTGGGGTGCAGCTATATGCTAGCTGTGAAACATGACTTTGACCCCCAGCCGCACCACATCTCGCTGGGCCCTAGCACTGGCCTCCCCTTTCCGCATACCATCCCTCGCCCCAGTGTGAACTCTGCTCTGAGAAGCAAAGCTTACAGACCCGAAACTGCCAGCCCAAGTTTGTCGATGCTTTTGCCGCTCCATCCTTGAGTTCTGCATTGCCACCCCCCAACCCCCCGCATCTGTTGGGTGGGCTGGCTTTCTCCACGGTGGTGGTCTCAAGTCCCCTTCCCCTCCATAGTGCCCGCCAGTGGTGCCAGGTATTAATTTTGCTTCCAACCTTAGTGACGTGTGTGTGCTGAGCTCCTCTGGTGGTTCCCCTCTGCCCCCCCGCCGTTGGTTATGGTCTCCTTGGCCTCTTGGGGGCCCACCCCTCCTATCTCAGCAGTGACTGTGACACCGTGCAGTGCTAGCTCTTCATTCCCTCCAAGGGTGTGCACTCTTTTTATTCCTGCTCTTGCAAAAACAGATACGATTATGATTTCCCATGGAAATTTAAAAGTCTATTTAAATAATTTAACTATTAAACACTTTCACTGGTAATGTGTGCTGGTCTGATTTGTGGCTTGGGCCATGGGCCTGGTTCCAGTCTGAAGAACAGTGCACTCAGCCCTTGATGGGGCACTGGGGAGGGAGCCCCAGAGGGCAAAGACCTACCCTGAGTGGGGAATGGTTTGCTGCTACAGAGAGAATGTTGGCTAAGGGCCACAGTCCTCATGGCAATCAGGGGAGAGAACATTTGTGTTCTTGGCAAGCGGTAGTTCACTGGACTGCAGAGCAGATCCCAGGGTGCTGGAGGCTGAGGAATGAGGAAAGACACTAGGAGTGAAGGGGACAAGGGACCAAGGATGGGTACCAGAAAAGATGCAGGGTTGAGCAGAGGATGTTTTAAAACCCGTGAGCCAACCTTGTTTCTATGCTAAGGGAAAGAAAGTTGCAAATACAAGAACACTGATCACAGAAAGGACCCAAGTAGCAGGGAGAGGAGGAGATGCTGGCCGGAGGCATACTGACTTGGCCTGGACAGCTAGTAGCCATGGCTACCATTTACTGGACCATGTGTGTGCCGAGCACGGGGACAAGCACCATACAAACTCCATTTGTTCCTCCTGGCCACCTCACGTCACTGACAGACAGAAGTTGAATTATTTGCCTAAACTCACACAACTGGCAATTAAGATGAGATTCAAAGCAGGCCTGTCTGTTAAGCTCATGCAGGTAACTTCAAGCATGCCCAGCACGACTCTTCCCTCGAGAGGAAAGGGAAGGTGGTAGAAAGGCAGTGGCTGCCTGCCACACCCATCAAATGCAGGGTTCTATTTGGGTTCAGGAAATAAGGGCGGGGACTTGGTCAAGCAAAAATGAAGGAGCCAGTGAAAAAGACCTCACTGGGCTCACTGCAACAATGGCCACCCACGGCACAGATGTGGCTGTCCTGCTCATAGGCAGGCCCCCTGCTCCGAGGAATCAGGACAGCATTGGCAAGGATTCCACTGTCCATGGTGTGGGATGCAACTGTATAGAACTCATGTTCGACTCGGAGAGCTTTTCAGGCGAGGGTCCACCAATTAGAAAAGGAAACCAAATGAAAAGGCCAACCTGTGGGGGCTGATTAGACTAAGTTAGCAGGCCAGCTCCTGAAGAACCCCCATCCTGCTGGGATGAGTGCAGTCAGGCAGGCCCAGCAAACCGCAGGCACACCCAGCGCACATCAGGGCAGCCAGGGAAAGCAACTCAGAACTCCCAAGAGCCCTTCCGCTTCCATCTCCACTGAGCTCGTTCCAGAGAACACATTTGTTTCTCCCTTATAGATTTCACTTTTTGGCAAAAGTATATCCATACCTGCAATGTTAATTAGCAAAACTTACTAGCAAAGACACCACTGATACATGTATCAGTGATACGCTTTAACATCCACTGACCGCAAAGGCCGTTAAAACCAAGACTGGACCTCAGCCAACATGGTGATGATTTGATTGTAGAGCGGGGTGAGCAACGTTTGTGGGAAGACATGGTGAAGCTTGGTGCACCAAGAAAGCTGGAGCTACGTACTCACCGGGTAGTCATGTTAATTTAACACTTTCAAAAATACAAATGCATTCACAGAACTTTTCCAAAAGTAAGCATCCCGAGTGGCATGTAGTCAAATGATGCCCAGAGCTGTGGTTTTTACATAATAAAAATTATTTTCCATAATGTTGCAACCTCGCCACGAGTTGCTGATTAGCAGAAAGTGAGCCTCTAGAGCTTGGAAAAGATGCTGAGCCCATATCATTACAGGCCAGGAAAGCATTTTTGGGCACGGCATGGCCAATACTCAGAAGTAGTGCTGAGCACATTCTTGCTGCCGCCTGAACACAAGTGCAGGGACACACACTGAAAACCCACAGCTTCTGAGCTTGCCTAAACCCAAATAATCGCTCACTGAAGACAATGAATGCTGTACACGTTGTCTCCCGAGAGAAGGGACAGTGTGTGCCATGTTGGCCATGAAAAGGCACCACTTAGCACAGGGATCAGGAGGAGAGTTGGAAGGGCCGGTGTTACCTGTGGAGATGGGGTTGGGGAGGGCACAACAGACCAGGGAATACCATGCCCCTCATACCCTGCCTTTGGATGAACTTCATCCAAAGTGTATAAAGAGCTTTCCCATACATGTTCTCACTTGTGCTTGCCCCCAGGCCCAGGAGACGGTGGGAGAGAGGACTGGCGCATCTCCTGGGCTGCTCTGATCTTCCAGGGCGAAAACTATCGCTCTAGCCCACAGCCACTTCTGTCCACTGTGCCCATCTGGCTGGGCACTGATGACCTTACAGGGACAGAGGGCCTGCCACTTCTCAAGGTTGACAACAGATGAGCTGAGGCCCTTTTACTGTAATACTATAGCTTTCCTTTGCCTTTCCGATTTTCAAAAAAGCCCTTCAGTGGGTGCCCCCCCCCCCGTCTTGGAACAAGAAATATGGTATTTGCTGTCCTCGTCTTGCCTCTTTCCTTCCCACCTGTAAGGGTCACTGCTTCTCACGATAGACACAAAAACAAAGCCAAGTCAGGCCATTGGAATGGCTGACCTCCAAGGCTCCTTTCTCCTCTGGCATTCTCAGATTCTAAATATTTGTGTGACCCTGTCCAATCTTCAAGCGCCAGACCCCAAGTATGACACGGACATAGACACAATCAAATCAGGATTTTAAGATTTTAAAGCCGAAGACAGACAAATGAGATGAAAAGCATCACACCAAGGGGGGTCTGTGGGAAGATCACCTTCAAACCAAAGTTGCCAAAGCCTTTGCTTGGACCTCCTCCGGATACGCCAGCAGCAGCAGCAGCAGCAACAGTAGCCGAGCACCTCGGCGGAGTGGCCGGAGTCCTTTCCTACCAAGGGCTCTGCTCCATGCAGTGCAGAGGGTTAGGTGACCAGTCTCAGTTCACAGACCCAGCAGAAAGTCCAGCAGATGGGATGAAGGGGAAAGACAGTAAGGAGAAGGAAGAGGATTGTCTAGGGCTGAGGGTAAAGTAGGTACCCTGTTCCAACTGGCTTGCCAGCCCTAAACCTCACCCACCCGTCAGTTTCTAGTGAACGGAATGGAGCCACCCCATCATTGGCTGACTGCATCCGAATCCTCAAGGCCCGCTCCCTATTGCTGGTCTGTTAGGCTGGGGAATTAAAGAGTTCTCACTGGAGTCCATGAGGGACCTCATCACTTTTTCTCCCCCTCAGCCAATTTCTAATTTAGACCTCCCTGAAATCTCTGGTTTGTCAGCATCTCTATTTTCCAAGTTTGCAAAATTTGCTTCTGTGCTTTGACTTTGTCAGTTAGCTGGAGTGGCACTTCTTGGCTCATGTGGGATTTTTTGGGGGGTGGGGGGGGGAGTTGCATTCTGCATCAGACTAATCTTTTAAAATCCATGTCACATTTTCACTTTTTAAGAGTGCCTTGAGCTTCACATCCCCAGCATCTATATGTTATTTCTGTATTGTGGGTTGGAGGCTGCTGGCTTCATTCTGTCACCCTTTGCTTCCTTATCAGAGACCACACACACATGCACATTCAGGAAGGCCCTTACATAGTGGACACTAGGGCAGCCACCATTCAAGAGTACCCACTAGATCAGATCAAACAATGATGGTGCCACAGTGCTAGGGCCACAATGAACAAGTGAGGATCCCAGAGGCACCTTCCCCTTTTGACAGCACGCCAGCACCTGGGAGAATGTGGGGTCCTGGAGAGCACAGTCTGCCACTGCTGGACTGGGTGACACCAGACGACATAATCTTGCTCACTGACCTCAGATGGATTTTGTTACGCTCACAGAACCTGTACAGAAACAAGCACAAGTCTCTACAAACCCTTCTCCTCTCTTTGAATGCACCCTCACGACCCTGCCCAGAAGTCTGTACCCAAGAGCTTGCCAGGGCAGATTTCAATAGGATCCTCACTTAGCGGGTGATCTCTGGAAAACTTTGTACAATGACTTATATTTAGAGGCATTTACAATGCAAGAGACTTATTACCTTGAAAGGAATAGTAACACTAAGACCATAATGCTGTGGCCCATGCTGTCCTAGCACTCACTGTGCCAGGCTCTAAGTACTCTGTGTTTGTTGACTCATTAAATGCTCTTGAAAACACTTTGCCCTGGGTACTATTATTATCCTGACTTTACAGGTGAGGAAATGGAGGCAGAGACGTTACATGGCTTGCTGAGGTCACCATGCCAGAACAAGTGAGAGCCAGGGAGTCTGACTCCAAATTCATAATCACTATTCAAAATTGCAAATAGTTCTATTTTTCATTTAGTGTTTTCAAATACATCTGGGACCACTTACTGCAGACTTTCCATAATACTACTTTATATCAAAGAAGCAATTGATTCTGTCCTTCAATTAGAAAAAGTAAATGTTTGAGAGGTGCCTGGGTAGCTCAGTCAGTTAAGTGTCTGACTCTTGGTTTTGGCTGGGGTCATGGTCTTGGAGTCATGGGACTAAGCCCCATGTTGGGCTCTGCACTCAGTGGGGAGTCTGCTTGGGATTCTCTCTTGCCTTTCTCCCCACCCCAGCTCATGCACTAAATAAATGATTCATAAAATAAATGGATCTTTAAAAAAAATAAGAGAAAGCAAATGTTTGTAATAAATGAATCACTAGTGAAACTTTAACATTCTACATCAAGAATCATTAATTCATGAGTTAGTCTCACTACAAACAGCAGACTGTATTGCTTCTTGCCCTAAAATCTAAGGCTCACTTACATTTCACCATACCTCCTGCAGCCACATGTCTTGATGTACCATTATAGGCACAGGAATTTTAGGAAATCATCTTCCTCAGTCTAGAATATCCACAGTGCAGGAGTTAGCACTGACCAATTTCTTATTTAAAAAGTAATGTAGACTACTTATATATACATTCCAATATATATTCCTTATACACTTCAACATGTTGTCTAACTTAGTATTACATGATGGTTAAGAACATGAGCTCTGGGTAAGTCTGATCTGGATTAAAATCTTGGTGCCACCACATGAGCTAGATTTTTTGACTTAGGTCAAGCCCCTTAACCCCTGTATCCCACTGCTGTGCTGTGGAATACAGGAGAAAAGGGCCAATGGAACTGTGGGTGAGGTGGGGCAGAAAATACTGTTTGTTATCAAGGATGTAGCAGGAACAATTTGTAAGACTAGGCTATTGATTTCAGGAACTCCTTGAGAACTAAGTCTGTTTTCTTCTCGAATTTCCTACGGTCTCCAACTGTGCTATTCATTATACACTGTGTATTCATTATACACTGGTACTGCCAACGCAGAAGAAAACACATACACATGTGTCAATGGCAATCACTGTTCATGAGCAAGGTTGTTACTGGCCACATGACTTGCAATCACACAGTGCCTCCACACTGTGACTCCACCTGTGAAATAAAGTAATCTAGAAAGCTTGGCCACTCGGGGAAGAAGTTTCGATAGTGGCAGCCACAGGCACGGTTTCTCTTTGAAAAGCTCACTGTTCCCACAGGAAGCTACAATAACGTCAGCGTTCAGCAGCAGTCCCAGAGCACTAATGAAGATGATCGGACACCTCCAGCCCTAATCAACAGAACGACTTGAGTTACCTTCTCAGGCAACACAGCCTTTACACACACTCATCCATCACGCTTGGAGCTGGAGGGACTTCTTTCATTAACTTTTAGGGAGCATATTACTAAAGCCAACTAGAACTGAAAATCAGGTTTGATTTTATTGCAGCATTTCCTTAGAGATGATAAAGCAGAAAAACACAAAGAAGGCTTGCCCGTAGAAAAAGACAACAGCCCTGAGGAGTCACCTATAATTGGTGGTAAGGCTGAGTGTTCAATTCGATCCGAGTGCTGGCTGCTTTCGAAGTACAGCCGATCCTTGAACAACACAGGTCTGAGCTGTGCATGGCCACTTACATGGGACCTTTCTACAATTAAAGTACTATAAATGCATTTTCTCTTAAGATTTTTTAAAATGAAAAAAAAAAAAGATTTTCTTAAAATGTTCTCTTATCTTCAGACAAAATGTGTTAATTCACTATGTTATCAGTAAGGCTTCCAGTAAGCTGTAGGTATTACTAGTTAAGTAGTTATACATGGATTTTTGACTGCACAAGAAGGGGTTGGTGCCCCTAACCCCTGCACTTGATGTTTGAGGTCAACTGGAATTTATTCATCCTTTTACTACATACTCCAGATAGCTCTTTTAAACTGAACAAAAAATTTCTTAAAATAAATCTCTCTCTCTCTCTCTCTCTCTCTCACACACACACACACACACACACACACACACACACACACACACACGTTTCACTGTATCTCTTAGAAATCCAACAGCTCAGAGTGGGGTCCCCAGGTTACATAGTAAAACTTTTAGATTAAAGGCTAAGCAACTCCCTTTTAGGTTGGCAGCTAAGAAGCTGAAGCAAGAAGCACTTCTATGACCTAGAAGTTAAGGCTCATACGACAAATCAGTGGAGCCCTGACAAATCAAGTCTAATGAGATTCTAGATGTGGCTTAACAGGAATGGAGCCAGACATTTCTCCAGACTAGATTCCACTGTGAAAAAGACCACATTTAATACAAAATAAATGTGCTAATACAGGGACAGCACATTCACTTGATATAAATCATAAAATTACAAAATTAGGTAAAGATTCTCCATGTCTCCATTTGTCTCAAAGGGATTTTCAAGCCAATTTTAGCTTAGGATAAGAATTTTTCCTAATGGGAACAAAATCCTCTATTAACCACACCAAACATTCTTAAATGCATTCTGAAAGCTGTTACAAGCTGAGGATTTAAGGCACAATCACAATATGCAAATATCTAAAACAGTTGAGGGTTCTGTTCATTTTAGGATTTCACAGGAGCCCTAAGTGCCAACATTTTTTATCAGAATCCCTCAGGAAGAAGTCCCTGGCTTCTGAGGAAGTGGCGTACTATGACTTACAGACAGAGCTAGAGTAGTGCAAAACATGTTTCCCTTCTTCTAAGCCATGACCTCCAGGAAGTTCAAGAGTCACGTTTTATACCTGATAACAGCATCATGTTCCCTCTTCCTTCATTTTCACTGATCTTGTTTTTCTCCCTTTCTGTTCATATTTTATTGCCATTGCTGTGTAAGTCTTATTTGGTATCATGCTTCAAGTTCTTTTGGGAAGGAGGCCAGGTATAAATACATTACAAAAACAGATCAAAAAAAAACCCAAACAAACAAACAAAAAAAAAAACCAACCAACAAACAAAAAAAACCCCAAAACCCCAAGCAAAAAAAAAAAAAAAAAAAAAAAGGAATTATTTTTAGGATATAAAAGAGAGCATCTATGCCTTCACGGCATACTTTAATAAAAAAGCAGTATTTCAGAATTACCCTAATTTCAAGCCAATTTTAGCTTAGGATAAGAATTTACCACACCACGCCTGAGCTCATTAAGTCCCCAATTCCCTGATTTCACCAAGAGCAGACCTATTTCCCGAGTACCACCTTAGTTATTTATCATCATCAGTCCCCACTCTGGTGGGGAAGCGCCCCAAGGCTAAGGGATTAGAAGTTGTATGTGCTTAGCTCTGTGACCCTAGATAAGTCATTAACATTTGATTACCTTAGTTTCCTCCTTCTTAACAAGAAGGCAAGTAATTCTCCTACACTACAAAACTCATTATAATTAGGTAAACAGAAACTTGTTCTTTAAAGTACAGTACAATCGGAAGATATTACTATCATACACATTAGAAGTCTAATGAGCTTAAGAACTTTACATTCATGGCAAAAATTTTTCATTCCAAATTCATAATAGTTTCTTTGGCAACATCACAGAGACAGAGAAGTTACATAAACACTCAGCAATGCAGACACCAAATAATGAAAGAAAGCATTTCTATACATAAACATTATTTATGCCTATTTTCATTTTTTTACATTAAGATGTAAACATCCCATTATCCAAAAGAGCAGTGAAAACAAAACAAAACAAAAACAAAAAACAAATTAAGCCTTTAAAGACAGCTGGTGAATTTTAAAATGTCTCTGCTGAATGCTCCAAACACCAAACACTATAATTCAATAATTCAATAAGAAGAACCAAACTGAACCAAACTGGTAAGCGAGCCATAAAGTGGCAATATATATAGTAAAATCGCAGAATGCTCCATCTTCTTGGTTAGCTGGCTATTTACAAGAGAACTCTTCTTGTTTCAACCATTAGTTCAGAAAAAGCTTTCTAAACTGAACTACTTCCCTTTCCTGGCTCAGTAAAAAAGTACAAAATAACAAACATACATCAACTTGATTTTGCTGATTTAATATCATGTTGTATATCTTGGCGTAGCTCTAGAATATACATAATTTCTGTGCAGTTTTGCTAGAGGCAGAAAACTGAAATGGAATTTCCCGTTTTAAATAAATCCCTGATATTACAAACTTATTGTCTTCCTTTTGCCTCATTCTCCTAAAAGGGGAGTGCAACAAAGACTTCTAGCTAAGCAAGGTTTTACAGTCGCAGATATACCTACATAATATGGGTTCAGGCAAACATGGTAGTTCAACAACTTTACCCCTCTGGACTATTCTGCTTAATAAATACACCCAGTAACATGAATTATACGTAATGTGTCCATTATTTTCTGGATATCAAATTTTAGTACCTTATATATATACTTTTATAATCTTTTCTTTAAAAAACAAAAGAAAATCATTAATGAAGGTACCTTCTAAAACCAGAGAGTTGGCAGATTTTGCTAGTGGAATCAAACTGTGCTTCCTATATTATTAATTCATAACTGCTTGAACGTTTATTATTATCAAAAAGCAAACAAATTCTCTAACATACTAGGTGCTGAACTCTTTGAAGCCACAAAATAGAAAGAGCTGCTGGGAGAAGTCACCTTCTGATTCTTAGCACAGGTCACTGTTTCCAGAGAGCACGACCCACAACACTGGCAGCACACAAGGGGATTTTAGGCGGTATACAACACAGAAGTGAATAATGCAGAATCACAGTGAAAATGTCATTCCCTTTACAGTTTTACCCTTCTGATAATTCCACAGAGAGAGCCCCATTTTCATACTGGGTAAGATCTCTCTCACTGCAACAAAGAGCAGGCTTCAGAGATTCAGAGCCTTGGTGGTGGTGGTGGGGGGTGGCATTAGTATCTAGTTAGAATTTAATAACAGTTTTTGTTTTATTTTGTAGTTAACTCATGGTAAATTGATGCTGGTTTTTCTCTTGGAGTAGAGATTAGTTTGTCTTTAAACTATTTTAAGATTTAAAAGATAAATACTAAAAATAATAGTATATGTTAATACTCAAGTGATTGAAGTCTGGGGAATGATAGCTATAATCTAACAAATTCCATGTTTAAGAAGTGATTTCAAAAGAAACTACAGACATGGTCTAGGAAGGAAACATATGTTACTATGTTCTCAATACTTGTGATGTTCTAGAGATAAGCTCATAAGAAGCCTTTTCCTATATCAAGTGATTTCCAGAGTTAGGATTCAAGCAAAAAATATAAAAGGAAAAAGAACCAATTCCACACCATCCTGGACTTCATAAACTCAGGGTACTGTAAGTGTGCAAATAATGTGATATTTAGCAAGTTGTTTTAAACACAAACTCCACGGCATGTTTTTATTTGGGCTATACTCATGCCTCACAAAGGCGAACCCAGACTGTAGAGTTCCCGCTTGGTCCTCAGAGCATGTACCACACACATTTTTTGATTGAACTCTTCAGAAGGAGTAAAGACCGCTGGCCAAGTCTCCAAATGGCTTCTGACTGTTCTTCCACGATCGTGGCCCTGGAGAGAGAAGCCGCCTCCTCCTCTGAATAATAATCCCACGACTAACATGAGGAGTTTGCCTAGCGGGTGCTGCATGCTCTCAGGCATGCCATGCGGACTTAAAACAAAAAGGATAGCTGGCGAGAAAGAAAGCAGAGCTCCTCGAGTGTGGTGAACAGTTTCTTCATCACAGTGGCAGTTAAGATACGCTCCCTCCTTTTCCCCCGGAGGCCAGGGCAGTATATCTGAAAGATGGGGTCAGACATCGTAATCAGGAGCCTTGCTCTGGGCTTGCCTTAGCCAGATCTGCAGTGTAACAAACGCTCCCACAGTCACGTGAAAGAAAAGCTGCCACAGGTTGCGCAGTTCATAGAGATACATGTTGCACAGACAGATTAAACCAAAAGTCAAAAAAGATTTGACATTCCGCCAGCCGGTGTAGTAGACAAGTAAATAACACTGTTCAAAATATAAAATGAAAGATGATTAGGGTTACAAGAAAAGAAATAGATGCTTCTATTATAAAATTTTAACAGGCCACAGAGTAAAATGTAAGAGTGGAATAAGAGGATTTTTCACCTACAGATAATAACGTAACCTCTTTAAGACATTCAGCTACGAAAGCGCTGCAGCTTGAAAGGAAAACAGATTTTTCCTTTTATGCTTGTCACTGTCAAAAGATACATTTTATATCATATTTTAAAACAGAGTTGCAACTTGATGACTCCCTTGCAAAGAGGCTGAGCACATCACATATTCCTCCAAGGTGTCAGGCAACTATGAAACACTCAGGGCCTGAGGGGATTCCATCTCTCATTCTTAGCCCAGAAAAGTACAAAATACCTCAAACAAACCACAGCAAAATGGACTCTTACACAACCTGAATCTGCATATTAACGAAATCCACAAATATTTACTGCTCTCCCATTAAGCGCCAGGAACTAGTAAGGTAGAGCATCTGAGTGAACATTTGAGGTAGAATTCATTCAACAGATGTTTATTGAGGGCCAGCTACAAGTTAAGCATTGTTCTTTAGTTTCAAGTTATGAAATAAAGCCCTTGCTCACATAGAACTTAAATTCTAATGGAGGGAGAAAGATTATATATACAAAAGATCATATTATGTATATAAAATACCAAATAGTTATGTCTTAAAAGATGGAACAGGGGGACAGAGAATGTAATAACTGCTATTTTAGAAAACAGAATAAAGAAATTACCCCTCATAAGCCCCAAATTGTGGCAGTCACCTTTTCCTGCTTTATTTTTCTCTACAAGATAAACACACTTTACAAATGTGCTTGTTTTGTCTGTCATATATATTCTTCCAATAGGATCTAAGCTTCATGAGAGAAGAGATTTTTGATTTGTTATCCAGTGGGCACTTTATCCAGTGCCCAGAATAGTGCCTGGCACATAGTAAGTAAGTACTCAATAAAAATTTGTTGAATGAATTGTTTTCTAGACAATGCCTAAATTCACAATCTGTTAAATATAGGAATTATATGTGATTACAAAGTCTTAAGAAAGACGCAGAAATTGTGAAATTCTATCCAGGCATCAGGAGAGGAAGGACTTTAAGGTGTTTACAACAATGTAGAAAGAATGTGGAAATGTTCTATTAAATCTTTTTATTTCTTTAAAAAAAATTTTTTTTAAAGATTTTATTTATTTATTTGACAGACAGAGATCACAAGTAGGCAGAAAGAGAGGAAGGGAGGCAGGCTCCCCATCCAGCAAAGAGCCCGACATGGGGATCAATCCCAGGACCCTGGGATCATGACTGGAGCCAAAGGCAGAGGCTTTAACCCACTGAGCCACCCAGCCACCCCAAATCTTTTTATTTCTTATACAAATTAGGACTTTGCTCTCTTAAAAAGAAGACTACTATCCAAGCAAAATGAACTGTAAGTACTTATTTTATTTGAGTGGTTTTCACTGTGTAAAAAAAAGTTGAAAAAGTAATTTTTCCTCTTGAAATAATTCTAGACCTAGGGAAGAGTTGTAAAAATCACAGTTCTTGTACATCATTCACCCTGCTCCCCCTAATGTTATCTTGTCGCATAACCACAGTATAATCATCAAACCACAAAATTAACATTGATAAAATACTGTAGACTAATCTACAGACTTTATTGGAATTTTGCCAGTTGTCCCATTAAGGCCCTTCTTCTGGTCCTGAATCCAATCCCAGATTGCCTCTTGCATTTAGCTGTCATATCTCTTCAAATCTGTTATAGCTCCTCAAGTCTCTTTTTCATGACCTTGACAGTCTAAAGAGTATCAATCAGTTATTTTGTAGAACGTCCTTTAATTTTGGTTTGCCTGACATGGTCTCAAGACTGAAGTGAGGACATGCACTTTGGGCTAAAATACCACAGAGGTGATGCGCAGTATATCTTAAAATTGGTGGTGTTAACTTTGATCTCTTGGTAAGGTAGTGTCTGACAGGTTTCTCCACTGTGAAGTTACTATTTTTCCCTTTGTAGTTAGTAAGTTCTCTTGTGGGAGGAGAAATAAAGACATTCTCAGGTGAAAGACTAACAGAATTTGACACCTACAGAAGTACCCTAAAAGAATGGCTAAAGGAAAATACCTAAGCAGAAAGGAAACAATAAAAGAAATCCTGGAACACTGAGAATACAAAAAGAACAGTTAGCAAAATAACATAATAGTTCTCCTCCTCTTGAGATTTCTAAATTGATGACTGAAGTAAACATTTGTAATACTGTCTGATGTGGTTCTAAATATAGGTAGAGGAAATATTTAAGACAATTTTATTATAAACAGAGGGGGGCAAAGGGACATAAAAGGAAATACAATTTCTATGTTTCATTTGAACTAGTAAAATGACACCAAAAAATTGAAAAGTGTATAACGCAATACTTAGAGCATTTAAAAACCATACAAAGAGGGGAGAGGGATACATGGGTGGCTCAGTCTGTTAAGCGTTCCACTCTTGCTTTTGGCTCAGGTCATGATCTCAGGGTCATGAGATCAAGCCCACATCCTTGCTTGGGATTCTTTCTCCCTCTCCCTTTGCCCCTTCTCCCAATCCTGCATGCATGTGCATTTTCTCTCTCTCTCTCAAAAAAAAAAAAAAAAAAAAAAACCAAAACAAACAAACAAACAAAAAACTATGCTAGGAAATAAACTCAAAAACACTGCAGATAAATCAAAATGGAGTTTTAGAAAATGTACGAGTAACCCACAGAAAGATAGGAAAAAGAAAACATAAAAATGAAAACCAGCAAACAAAAAATAAGATGGCAAACTTAAGCCCTAATGTATCGATTCTACAGTAAATGTAATAGCCTAAACACAATAATTAAAAGACAGAGACTGGCAGAGTGGATTAAAAACAGCTTTTAAATCTACCAGAAACTCACTTCAAATGATATAAGCAAGGTGAAAGTGAAAAGATGGAGAATATATTATGCAAACATTAATCAGAAGAAAGCAGAAATGGCTATATTAATATCAGATAAATATAAAAATATTTCCAAAAAAAGAGAAATGGCTAGAGAGGGTTATCATTATATAGGATATTATATAATGATATATTATTATAAATGGATCAGTCCACCAAGAGGGCAATAATCCTAAATGTGAATGAACCAAACAACAGAGCTAAATGTGCAAAGCAAAATATGCAAAGCAAAAACTGATAAAACTGAAATAAGAAATATACCAAACCACAATTAGAGTTAAAAACTTCAATACTTTTTCAACTGATAGAACTAGACAAAATCAACAAGGATACAGAAAAACTGAGACCCATCAACCATCGTGATCTCACTGACATTTATAGAGCACAAAATCAGCTACAGTAGAATATACATTCTGTTTAAGTGCTCATGGAATACGTACCAAGACAGCCCATATTCTGAGCCACAGAATAAATTTCAACAAATTTAAAAGAACTGAAATCACAGAGTGTTTTCCAACCACAATGGAATCAAACTAGATATCAATAATGGAAAGAAAACTGGAAAATTTCCAGACTCTTGGAAGCAAAGCACAATTCCAAATAATCCATAATCCATAGGTCAAAGAGGAAACCACGAGTATGAAAATTTTTAAATACACTGATATAAATGAAAATAAAAATGCAACATATCAGCCAATGGAAAGAGCCCAAATATCCACTGACTGATGACTGGATAAAGATGACATGGTGTGTGTTCGTGTGTGTGTGTATGTGTGTGTGTAAACTATTATATAAACATATATATAATGGAATATTAATCATCCACAAAAAAGAACGAAATCTTACCATTTAGAACAACATGGATGGAGCCAGAAAGTACTATGCTAAGCAAAATAAGTCAGAGAAAGACAACCACCATATGATCTCACTCATATGTAGAATTTAAGAAAGAAAACAGAAGAAATGTGGAGGGGGGTTAGAGAGGCAAATCAGGAAACAGACTCTTAATCACAGAGAACAAACTGAGGGCTGCTGGAAGGGAGGTGGGCAGAGGGATGGGTGAAGTAGGTGATGGGTATTAAGGAGGGCACTTGTGATGAGCACTGGGTGTTGTATTTAAGTGACGAATCACTAAATTCTACACCTGAAACTAATATTACACTATGTTAACTAACAGAAATTTAATGAAAACTTAAAAAATAAAAATTTTAATAAAAAGTAAGGTGAAGGGACACCTGGGTGGCTCAGTCAGTTAAGTAGCTGCATTTGGCTCAGGTCATGATCCCAGTGTCCTGGGATAGAATCCCACATCCGGCTCCTTGCTCCGTGGGGAACATGCTTCTCCCTCTGCCTCTGCCTGCCACTCTGCCTGCCTGTATCTGTCTCCCTCACTCTAAGAAATAAATAAATAAAATATTTAAAAAAAAATAAGATGAAAAAATGCATCATATCAAAATCTATGGGACACATAATAAAATGCTCAAAGAGAGAAAGGTATATCACTAAAAGTATATATTACAAAAGAGAAAATTCTCAATAATCAAAGCTCCCATCTCAAGAACCTAGAAAAAGAGAGGGGAGGAGTCAAGATGGCGGAGAAGTAGCAAGCTGAGACTGCTTCAGCTAGCCGGAGATCAGCTAGATAGCTTATCTAAAGATTGCAAACACCTGAAAATCCATCGGCAGATCGAAGAGAAGAAGAACAGCAATTCTGGAAACAGAAAAACAACCACTTTCTGAAAGGTAGGACCAGCAGAGAAGTGAATCCAAAGCGACGGGAAGATAGACCCCGGGGGGGAGGGGCCGGCTCCCGGCAAGCGGCGGAGCAACCGCGCACAAAATCAGGACTTTTAAAAGTCTGTTCCGCTGAGGGACATCGCTCCAGAGGCTAAACCGGGGCGAAGCCCACGCGGGGTCAGCGTGGCCTCAGGTCCCGCAGGGTCACAGAAGGATCGGGGGTGTCTGAGTGTCGCAGAGCTTGCGGGTATTGGAACGGGAAAGCCGGCTACAGAGACAGAGCCGACAGTAAGCTCACAGCTCCGTGTTACCTTGAACCGGTCGCAGGCTCGGTGAGCTCGGAGCGCGGCCGGAGGTCAGGCAGACGGGAGTAACTGGGCGCGGTTCTCTGAGCACGCACTGAGGAGTGCGGCCCTGGGCTCTCGGCTCCTCCGGGCCGGAGACCAGGAGGCCGCCATTTGTATTCCCGTCCTCTGGAACTCTACGGGAAAGCGCTCAGGGAACAAAAGCTCCTGAAAGCAAACCCGAGCGGAGCGGATTACTCACCCCGGCCCCGGGTAAGGGCGGTGTAATTCCGCCTGGGGCAAAGACACTTGAGAATCACTAAAAAACAGGCCCCTCCCCCAGAAGATCAACAAGAAATCCAGCCAAGACCAAGTTCACCTACCAAGGAGTGCGGTTTCAATACCAAGGAGAGCAGCAGAATTCCAGAGGAGGAGAAAGCCAAGCACGGAACTCATGGCTTTTTTCCTGTGATTTTTTTTAGTCTTGCAGTTAATTTAATTTTTTTCTTTTTCATTTTTTTTTTTTTTCTCGCCTTCGAGTAAAATTTTTTTTTTAACTGTTACCTTTTTCTTTTTTAACGATTTTATACTAGTTTATCTAATATATATATTTTTCTTTTTTACATTTTTCTTAGGTGTTTTCTTTTTTAAAAAATTCTTTTCTTTTCTTTTTTTTTTTTTTTTTTTTTTTTTTTTTTTTTTTTTTTTTTTTTTTTTTTCTTTCTTCCTTTTTGAACCTCTTTTTATCCCCTTCTTTTCCCCACTCACGATTTTGGATCTCCTCTAATTTGGTTAAAGCATATTTTCCTGGGGTTGTTGCCACCCTTTTAGTATTTTACTTGCCCCTTCATTTACTCTTATCTGGACAAAATGACAAGACGTAAAAATTCAACACAAAAAAAAGAACAAGAGGCAGTACCGAAGGCTAGGGACCTAATCAATACAGACATCGGTAATATGTCAGATCTAGAGTTCAGAATGACAATTCTCAAGCTTCTAGCCGGGCTCGAAAAAGGCATGGAAGATATTAGAGAAACCCTCTCGAGAGATATAAAAGCCCTTTCTGGAGAAATAAAAGAACTAAAATCTAACCAAGGTGAAATCAAAAAAGCTATTAATGAGGTGCAATCAAAAATGGAGGCTCTAACTGCTAGGATAAGTGAGGCAGAAGAAAGAATTAGTGATATAGAAGACCAAATGACAGAGAATAAAGAAGCTGAGCAAAAGAGGGACAAACAGCTACTGGACCACGAGGGGAGAATTCGAGAGATAAGTGACACCATAAGACGAAACAACATTAGAATAATTGGGATTCCAGAAGAAGAAGAAAGTGAGAGGGGAGCAGAAGGTATACTGGAGAGAATTATTGGGGAGAATTTCCCCAATATGGCAAAGGGAACGAGCATCAAAATTCAGGAGGTTCAGAGAATGCCCCTCAAAATCAATAAGAATAGGACCACACCCCGTCACCTAATAGTAAAATTTACAAAGTCTCAATGACAAAGAGAAAATCCTGAAAGCAGCCCGGGAAAAAGAAGTCTGTAACATACAATGGTAAAAATATTAGATTGGCAGCTGACTTATCCACAGAGACCTGGCAGGCCAGAAAGAGCTGGCATGATATTTTCAGAGCACTAAACGAGAAAAACATGCAGCCAAGAATACTATATCCAGCTAGGCTATCATTGAAAATAGAAGGAGAGATTAAAAGCTTCCAGGACAAACAACAACTGAAAGAATTTGCAAATACCAAACCAGCTCTACAGGAAATATTGAAAGGGGTCCTCTAAGCAAAGAGAGAGCCTACAAGTGGTAGATCAGAAAGGAACAGAGACCATATACAGTAACAGTCACCTTACAGGCAATACAATGGCACTAAATTCATATCTCTCAATAGTTACCCTGAATGTGAATGGGCTAAATGCCCCTGTCAAAAGACACAGGGTATCAGAATGGATAAAAAAACAAAACCCATCTATATGTTGCCTCCAAGAAACACATTTTAAGCCCGAAGACACCTCCAGATTTAAAGTGAGGGTGTGGAAAAGAATTTACCATGCTAATGGACATCAGAAGAAAGCAGGAGTGGCAATCCTTATATCAGATCAATTAGATTTTAAGCCAAAGACTATAATAAGAGATGAGGAAGGACACTATATCATACTCAAAGGGTCTGTCCAACAAGAAGATTTAACAATTTTAAATATCTATGCCCCCAATGTGGGAGCAGCCAACTATATAAACCAATTAATAACAAAATCAAAGAAACACATCAACAATAATACAATGATAGTAGGGGACTTTAACACTCCCCTCACTGAAATGGACAGGTCATCCAAGCAAAAGATCAGCAAGGAAATAAAGGCCTTAAATGACACACTGGACCAGATGGACATCACAGATATATTCAGAATATTTCATCCCAAAGCAACAGAATACACATTCTTCTCTAGTGCACATGGAACATTCTCCAGAATAGATCACATCCTCGGTCCTAAATCAGGACTCAACCGGTATCAAAAGATTGGGATCATTCCCTGCATATTTTCAGACCACAATGCTCTAAAGCTAGAACTCAACCACAAAAGGAAGTTTGGAAAGAACCCAAATACATGGAGACTAAACAGTATCCTTCTAAAGAATGAATGGGTCAACCGGGAAATTAAAGAAGAATTGAAAAAAAATCATGGAAACAAATGATAATGAAAATACAACGGTTCAAAATCTGTGGGACACAACAAAGGCAGTCCTGAGAGGAAAATATATAGCGGTACAAGCCTTTCTCAAGAAACAAGAAAGGTCTCAGGTACACAACCTAACCCTACACCTAAAGGAGCTGGAGAAAGAACAAGAAAGAAACCCTAAGCCCAGCAGGAGAAGAGAAATCATAAAGATCAGAGCAGAAATCAATGAAATAGAAACCAAAAAAAACAATAGAACAAATCAACAACGAAACTAGGAGCTGGTTCTTTGAAAGAATTAATAAGATTGATAAACCCCTGGCCCGACTTATCAAAAAGAAAAGAGAAAGGACCCAAATAAATAAAATCATGAATGAAAGAGGAGAGATCACAACTAACACCAAAGAAATACAAACTATTATAAGAACATACTATGAGCAACTCTACGGCAATAAATTTGACAATCTGGAAGAAATGGATGCATTCCTAGAAACATATAAACTACCGCAACTGAACCAGAAAGAAATAGAAAGCCTGAACAGACCCATAACCAGTAAGGAGATAGAAACAGTCATTAAAAATCTCCAAACAAACAAAAGCCCAGGGCCAGACGGCTTCCCGGGGGAATTCTACCAAACATTTAAAGAAGAACTAATTCCTATTCTCCTGAAACTGTTCCAAAAAATAGAAATGGAAGGAAAACTTCCAAACTCATTTTATGAGGCCAGCATCACCTTGATCCCCAAAACCAGACAAGGATCCCACCCAAAAAAAGAGAGCTATAGACCGATATCCTTGATGAACACAGATGCGAAAATACTCAACAAAATACTAGCCAATAGGATTCAACAGTACATTAAAAAGATTATTCACCACGACCAAGTGGGATTTATTCCAGGGCTGCAAGGTTGGTTCAACATCCGCAAATCAGTCAATGTGATACAACACATCAATAAAAGAAAGAACAAGAACCATATGATACTCTCAATAGATGCTGAAAAAGCATTTGACAAAGTACAACATCCCTTCCTGATCAAAACTCTTCAAAGTGTAGGGATAGAGGGCACATACCTCAATATCATCAAAGCCATCTATGAAAAACCCACCGCAAATATCATTCTCAATGGAGAAAAACTGAAAGCTTTTCCGCTAAGGTCAGGAACACGGCAGGGATGTCCATTATCACCACTGCTATTCAACATAGTACTAGAGGTCCTAGCCTCAGCAATCAGACAACAAAAGGAAATTAAAGGCATCCAAATCGGCAAAGAAGAAGTCAAATTATCACTCTTCGCAGATGATATGATACTATATGTGGAAAACCCAAAAGACTCCACTCCAAAACTGCTAGAACTTATACAGGAATTCAGTAAAGTGTCAGGATATAAAATCAATGCACAGAAATCAGTTGCATTTCTCTACACCAACAGCAAGACAGAAGAAAGAGATATTAAGGAGTCAATCCCATTTACAATTGCATCCAAAACCATAAGATACCTAGGAATAAACCTAACCAAAGAGACACAGAATCTATACTCAGAAAACTATAAAGTACTCATGAAAGAAATTGAGGAAGACACAAAGAAATGGAAAAATGTTCCATGCTCCTGGATTGGAAGAATAAATATTGTGAAAATGTCTATGCTACCTAAAGCAATCTACACATTTAATGCAATTCCTATCAAAGTACCATCCATCTTTTTCAAAGAAATGGAACAAATAATGCTAAAATTTATATGGAACCAGAAAAGACCTCGAATAGCCAAAGGGATATTGAAAAAGAAAGCCAACGTTGGTGGCATCACAATTCCGGACTTCAAGCTCTATTACAAAGCTGTCATCATCAAGACAGCATGGTACTGGCACAAAAACAGACACATAGATCAATGGAACAGAATAGAGAGCCCAGAAATAGACCCTCAAATCTATGGTCAACTAATCTTCGACAAAGCAGGAAAGAATGTCCAATGGAAAAAAGACAGCCTTTTCAATAAATGGTGCTGGGAAAATTGGACAGCCACATGCAGGAAAATGAAATTGGACCATTTCCTTACACCACACACAAAAATAGACTCAAAATGGATGAAGGACCTCAATGTACGAAAGGAATCCATCAAAATCCTTGAGGAGAACACGGGCAGCAACCTCTTCGACCTCTGCCGCAGCAACATCTTCCTAGGAACAACGCAAAAGGCAAGGGAAGCAAGGGAAAAAATGAACTACTGGGATTTCATCAAGATCAAAAGCTTTTGCACAGCAAAGGAAACAGTTAACAAAATCAAAAGACAACTGACAGAATGGGAGAAGATATTTGCAAACGACATATCAGATAAAGGACTAGTGTCCAGAATCTATAAAGAACTTAGCAAACTCAATACCCAAAGAACAAATAATCCAATCAAGAAATGGGCAGAAGACATGAACAGACATTTCTGCAAAGAAGACATCCAGATGGCGAACAGACACATGAAAAAGTGCTCCATATCACTCGGCATCAGGGAAATACAAATCAAAACCACAATGAGATATCACCTCACACCAGTCAGAATGGCTAAAATCAACAAGTCAGGAAATGACAGATGCTGGCGAGGATGCGGAGAAAGGGGAACCCTCCTACACTGTTGGTGGGAATGCAAGCTGGTGCAGCCACTCTGGAAAACAGCATGGAGGTTCCTCAAAATGTTGAAAATAGAACTGCCCTATGATCCAGCAATTGCACTATTGGGTATTTACCCTAAAGATACAAATGTAGTGATCCAAAGGGACACATGCACCCGAATGTTTATAGCAGCAATGTCCACAATAGCCAAACTATGGAAAGAACCTAGATGTCCATCAACAGATGAATGGATCAAGAAGATGTGGTATATATACACAATGGAATACTATGCAGCCATCAAAAGAAATGAAATCTTGCCATTTGCAACAACATGGATGGAACTAGAGCGTATCATGCTTAGCGAAATAAGTCAAGCAGAGAAAGACAACTATCATATGATCTCCCTGATATGAGGAAGTGGTGATGCAACATGGAGGCTTAAGTGGGTAGAAGAATAAATGAAACAAGATGGGATTGGGAGGGAGACAAACCATAAGTGACTCTTAATCTCACAAAACAAACTGAGGGTTGCCGGGGGGAGGGGGTTTGGGAGAAGGGGGTGGGATTATGGACATTGGGGAGGGTATGTGATTTGGTGAGTGCTGTGAAGTGTGTAAACCTGGTGATTCACAGACCTGTACCCCTGGGGATAAAAATATATGTTTATAAAAAATAAAAAATTAAAAAAAAAAAAAAAAAAAAAAAAAAAAAAGAACCTAGAAAAAGAAGAGCCAAATTAACCCAAAGCAAGCATGAAAAAGGAAATAATAAGGAGAAATCAATAAAACTGAATATACGAAAAAAAACACAAAACAAAGAGCAGGTTCTTTGAAAAGACTGATGAAATTAACAAGTAAGTCTGACCAGTATGAAGAATGAAATAGAGAATATCATTACAGATCATACAGACAGCAAAGAGATAGTAAGAGGATGCTACAATCAACTCTACACATGTAAAGTTGGTAAGATGAAATAGATCACTCCCTTATAAAATACAAACTATCATAATCATGAGAAAGAGAATTTGAATAAATGTGTAACTCTTAAGAAAATGGAACTTAATACAGATTATACGGTCACCGGTAATCAATACTACGTGGTACTGGCAGAGAGACTGACACAGATCAATAAAACAGAATAGAAAACTCAGACTCTCACAAATATGTCCAACTGATAATTGACAAAGATGTAAAAGTAATTCAGGAGAGACAAAAAAGGCTTTTCAAAAAATGGAGCAATTGGCTATTCATCCACAAGCAAACAAAACACAACACAAAACCAAAAACACAAAAACAAACCCTCCAATCTAATCATCTAAGTCTCACATTTCATACAATCTTATACAAAATTTAATTAAAAATGGATCATGAACTTAAATGTAAAACATAAAACCAAAACTTTTAGAAGAAAACAAAGAATCTTCAGGGTCCAGGATTAGGCAAAGAGTATTAGACTTGAATCAATGGAATTATAATATTGGATGGTGACAGATGGTAGCTACATGGTGGTGAGCACAGCCTAGAGTATAAATTTGTGGAATCACTATGTTGTACACCTCAAACTAGTTAATACTATGTGTCAACTATACTTCAATTAAAAAAAAAGTTCTTAGACCTGATACCATAAATATTTTTCCATAAAAGAAAGAGCTGATAAAATGAACTTTATCAAAATTAAAAAAAACTTTTGCTCTGCAAAAGACCTGGTTAAGAGGATGAAAAGACAAACTACTGACTGGAATAAGACACTTGCAAATTACATTTCTGACACAGGACTGATGGCTAGAACTCTCAAATCTGACAGTAAAAACCAAATGATCCAAGTAGAAAATAGGCAAAGACATGAAAAGATATTTCATCCAAGAGGACACATCGATAACAAAAAAGTACCTGAAACAATGTTCAACATCATTAGCCAGTACAGAAATGCAAATTAAAATCAATATGAGGGATCACTACACATCTGTCAGAATGGCTAAAATAAAAAACAACAAATGCTGGAGAGGATGTGGAGAAATAGGATCACTCATAACAATGCTGATGTGAGTGATGTAAAATGTAAAAATATAAATGTAAAATGGAATGCCACTCTGGAGAACTGTGTCAGTCTCAATAAAACTAAGCATGCAACTACTATAAGACCTAGCAATTGTACTCCTAAGCATTTATCTTAGAGAAATGAAGACTTATGTTCTCACAGACTCCTATACAGAATGTTTATAGCAGTTTTATTTATAATAGCCCCAAACTGGAAACCCAGATGTCCTTCAGTGGGTGAATAATTAAACAAACTGTGGTACATCCATACCCTGGAATACCATTCAGCAGCAAAAAGGAACAAACATTGATATATGCGACAACCCAGAAAATTCTCCAGAGAATTGTACTGAGCAAAGTACAATTGTACTGAGCAAAATTGTACTGAGCAAAAATGCCTTCATTAAGGCATACCTGAGCAAAATAACGCCAATCACTAAAGATTCATACTATATATGGTTCCCTTTATATAACATTACTTAAAATGAGGAAATTATAGAAATGGAGAACACATTAGTGGTTGCCAGAGATGAAGGGGCAGGAGAGAAGTGGATGTGGCTCTAAAAGGGTAACCAAAGGGGTGTTTGTGGTGATATGAATGCTCTGTATCTGCCCACACTGACATCAACATCCTCGCTGAGATAATGTATCATAGTCGTACAAGATGGTACTACTGGGGGAAACTCAGGTAAAGGATATATATCTCTCTCACAGCTATTACAATTAAATCAAATAAAAAGTTTAATAGGAAAAACAACTTTATACTCATGTACATATCTGCAACTTACTTTATAGAAAACTAATATACACACTATGCACATACACATACAAAAGAGAATGGGATATAGAAAGTGTTGCAGAATGTTAATAATTTGGTGGCTCTAAGTGTACTAGTCTTTCAACTTTTCTGGAAGTCTGAGAGTTTTCAAAATAAAGCACTGAGAGGAAAAAAGAAAAGTTTCTGGTTTCTACATCTTTTGATTTCCTCTTTCAAATGTTCCATAGCAAGATTATTCCTATCTGGCTGAGTTCTGTGGGTCCATAAGTACCCCCAGCCTGGAGAAAAAGCCAAGAAACTACGTAGTCATAGCTTTTGAGGTCTGATCTAAAGGGGATTAAAAAACATCCTCACAACTGGAGATGGAGCATGTTATAGGGTAAAATATAATCATGCAAGTTTTACTGTAGAAAAAAACAGCGTTATTATCACTGTGCTCAGCATATTTGGGAAGTGTGCAGTTTCATGCCTGTCAAAAAGAAAACTGGCTTTCTGCTATTCTTTCTTAAAGCACGAATCCATTTAACTTCTCTCAAGTAAAAGAACACCTGGGTGACAGTCTCCTCTGAGAACGATTTTCAGCTGTTCCAGGTAATGTAACAGAGGTGTGCCTTTTAGAGAGCCTCTCTAAAGGCAACAGCAGGGCTCTGGAGTCGTGCAGACTGGGGTTGGAGGCAATGACGATAAGACCTGGCTAGCCCTCAGTGAAAAATGACAGTGAACACAAGATTAGCACGGGACTTTCTGTAGGATTTAATGGGTACAAGGAATATAAAGAACTTGGCACACAGTAAGAACTCAATACATTTTGCTATTATTAGTAGTATTTAAAAATATAAACAATGAATCTTGGAACACTGAAAAAATAAAATTAAAAAAATTTCATTAAGTCTCTTTGATAAGAAGTGATTTTTAAAAATATAAATTAATGAATGAATAAAATTATTTCATTAAGGCAAAACAGCCAAAAGTATATTTTGCAAGAATTACTCGTTAAATTATTTTAAAGTTAACATTTACCTAACATCGCTTTAGAATCATATGAAATAATGCATATGTAATAAAATTTTAACTGAATAACCTTATAGAAATTATACAAATATAGGAATTTTGCTTACAGACAGCATAATATAGCGGAATGAATACAATATTTAAAATCAGAAGACCCAGAGTTAAGTCCTGACTCTACCACTTACTGGGCTATATGATTTCTGGATAGTACCCAAACTACCTCAAATTTCTCATTTTTAAAAATGAGATAATATCCTCTGTGTGACAGAATTGTAGACATTAAAGTTTTTTAAAAATCTACACAAGAATATTTCATAAAATTAAAGCATTTGTGACATTAACAAATACAAGTTTTCACATTTCCTGCATGAAATGTCATTCATTGTAGTTCAATCTGTCAAACTGTATAGAAAATTTCTAAATACAAATGATTAAGAAAAACTAGGGGCTTTAAAAAAACATGAAACTAAAATCTTTAATCTATCTTTACATAAAGTCAAATGTATATATTCAAAGTATTTCACTAGAGACTTCTGAGTTGTAGGTAGCCCTATGTTTGCAGTCCTCAATCTTTCTGACATTCTTCCTATGCAAGCCAGAGAAATGTGTTACTTATAAGTTAGGTCAAAAGGTCTTGCCTGCTGTACCACATTTTAGCAAAGACATTCCTCAGCTTGAGTGACTGGCATGGTCACCTCTCCCTTTCCTACAAATCTGTGCTTCCTCTCTTCTCAGGAATGCCAGTACCCATTTTCCTATCACCAGGTGCAAAGCCTCCTGGCTCTGTAAGTCTAGGTCCTAGGAGTCTTCCTCCTCAGTGTCATTCCCTCACCCCTGATCCCTACTGCCATTATCAGAGTTCACTCTCTCACCGCCTCCTGCCATAAGTAATGGAATCGCCTCCCAACTAATTTCCTTTCTTCCAATTTCTCTGCTCTGGCAATCCACCCCATTCCTCACTATTAAATTAAATATCCTAAAATCCGCTTTGGCTGTTTCCTGTTCAGACTTGCCCAAAAGTACAAAATCCTCATGCTCAAGTATAAGCAGAGCCCTGAGGCTCAATAATCCATCACCAAAAAATCTAGAAGTAGCCTTTACCGCCACAGGCAGATGACATACTGCCACTGAAACCTAACACAGAAGAGTGTTAACATTAAGTACACTGGGATCCAGGTCCATTCAAAATGGAGATGTAGATCATAAAGTTAACAGAGGCTCTAAAGTGAGGTAAAGAACTCAGACATTTTATTTATTTAAAGTGTACAAATAAGACAATACCTAAAACAAACAATAATAGGAAAGTGTTTCTCAAAAGTTGGAGAGAACCTACCTGGTAAAGGCAGGCTGCTGTTCCAAGGAAAAATGCAACAATGTAATTAAAATCTTCACCATCACTCTGCAAAAACAAAATTAAAAATTACTTTTTTCCTGGTGGAAGCCCATTTCCAAAAACAATCCATCAGGATAGGATACAGCAATGTTTAAGCACAAATGGTTCAAATCTTCATCAAAACGTGGTATGTAAAAATTCTCAAGAGTCCTGAAAGTTCCAAGGAGTGTGAGGTACAGAAAGACTACCAGTGTTCCTTTATGTTTAGACCCATCAATTTCACCTTACCCATGTGTGCAAGATGAAATGAAATGAAATCACTTTTGTCAAGGAGTTTTAAAATGGTGCTAGAGGCCATTAAGGAGATGGACCTTTATGTACATCCTCACCAGATGAAGCTATGAACTTTATCTGGGCCAAACTACAAATATTCCTAAGACTGCAATTGCTGTAGTAAGAGAATTTGCTTAGGGACAACCTTAGCAGCCAATTCTATTCAGCCAAGATTGGTGTTCTGCTGCCAACATCAAACAAAATTTGTTGTAAATGACACATACAAACATTCCTTTTTGTCTTAAGCTCTTGACTTTTTGTAACCTAAAGGGACACAATCTGGGTTGTTACCAAATCTGTGCTCTTCAAGCTGCAATTCTGAGACCCCAAATAATTGCTCTTATTTTATTTCAGCTCTACCTCTTTTCTTAGTCAACCCAAGAAAAGATGAAAGCCAATGGGAAAGTTTCCACATAAGATAAAAAAACCTCTCTTCTCTACTGAAAACAAAAAACAAAAACAACAATAACAAAAAACCCATAAAACATACAACACCCCAGTGGCCTATAAGTCCATCCCACTCACTAGGATTACTACTTGACTCAAATAGATATTGACAAACCTTACTATCAGGTAAGCACATCACTGAAATGTCCAATAAAGTAATTTGACATGATTAAAAAAAAATTGAAAAGTTACTGTCCACTAGAGTGTGCTAAATCCCAATGAGAACAGCCACACATGCTGTGTGAGAAAAACAGCCACCTAGAAGATACATCACACACAGAGTGTTTTTCAAACTGATGCAAAACTAAGAGAAAACCCAAGTGTTTTTCTATTCTCTTTTGAGTCCTCTTAAATATTAAATTTCTTTCAGTGTTTTTATAAAGTGAAACATAAATCCCAGACAGGAGCCTTACTTACATTTGGCCCTTATTTTAGAAAAAATACCTTTAAACAACGAAAATTTTCACAAGATATGGGAGTGTCTCTCATGCCCATGTCTTCATGAAAAAATACACAGAGAAAACTCCTTTCCCACTTGCTACTGGGCAACAGAACTGACCATAAAGCAGAAGGAGAGTTGCTTATCTTAGTGAGATGATCTTAAAATAGGAACCATTAATCTGTCTGGGATGCTTAGGCCTGTTCCACCTCAGAGCCAAGGAAGGTCATGAAACATTTCTTTTTTTTTTTTTTTTAAAGATTTAATTTATTTATTTGACAGAGAAAGATCACAAGTAAGCAGAGAGAGGAGGAAGCAGGGTCCCTGCCAAGCAGAGAGCCCAGTACAGGGTTTGATCCCAGGACCCTGAGACCATGACCCAAGCCAAAGGCAGAGGCTTTAACCCACTGAGCCACCCAGGCGCCCGGGTCATGAAACATTTCTGACTTTAATAATTGTAAGACTAAATCCTGCTTGCTTTTTCTTAGTCCTTTATTTTTTTTTAAAGATTTTATTTATTTATTTGACAGACAGAGATCACAAGTAGGCAGAGAGGCAGGCAGAGAGAGAGGAGGAAGCAGGCTCCCTGATGAGCAGAAAGCCCGATGTGGGGCTCGATCCTAGGACCCTGGGATCATGACCTGTGTAGAAGGCAGAGGCTTTAACCCACTGAGCCATCCAGGTGCCCCCAAAAAATGGAGTCATACTTTTATATACTGCTTTTTAGTACTTTATATTCTATCATAAATACTTTCTCAAGATAATGAGTATTTCTCAACTACATGATTTGTAGCGATTATACAACCTTTCATTGGGGGGCTATACCACTGATTTAATTACCCTATAATTATACCCTATAATTGGATATTATTTTTTCCCTTGAAAAAGAGTCACTTTATGACTCTCTTAATTGCCTTTGGAACACTTAATGGCATGTTTGTGGAGTTAGTCAGACCTGGGTTCAAATCTTTACTTACTATCTGTATAGTATTGGACTATTTAACTTCAATTTCCTTTTTAAAAAAATATAAAAGTTGTACAAATTAAATAACACTTGCAAACAGAGAACAGTAACTGGCACACAGTAAATACTCAAAATCATTCACCAACTCCTCTCTCCTTGAGGCTACCATCTGCATCATTTATCGAATAATTAGATTACCTTCTAAGTATACTGGTCTTAGCCTCAAGTAGACTCCGACCTGTCTTTTTTTTAATTGAGGTATAACTGACATACCACATTATATCAGTTTCAGGTGCACACACCATAACAATTCTTTATTTGTGTATGTTGCAAAATGATCACAATAAATCTAGTTATCATCTGTCACTGTACAAAGTTAGAAACTTTTTCTTGTGATGAGAACTTAAGTTCTCTTATCTCCTTTCAATATACAATGCAATATTACTGACTATAGTCACCATGCTGATGTTACATCCCCATCCATAACTTATTTAGTTTATAACTGGAAGTCTGTACCCTTTAACCCCCCCTTCACCCATTTTGTCCATCCCCCTAACCTTCCTTCAAGGCAGAAAATCAATCTTACTACTTGCATCAAACTGCATATAGCAGGAATTCAATAAATGCATGCCAGGTTGAGCTGAGCTTAAAAAAATCTATTTCTACTTGCCAAAGATTGTCTATGTATTTTCCATTCAATAAATATTAATTAAACACCTACAGGCCAGGTCTTATATTACTAGACCTAGAACAGAAGACAACTAAATCCATATGAACTCAAGGAGCTTACTTTCTGATTAAGAAGGCAGATACATTAGCCAACAATTCCCACTTAAAGTGGTAACTGATGGGACAGGTGTGTGTACAGAGTATAAAAGGAGACTACTGGAGACATATCTAAACATGCATGGAGAAACAAAAAGTCAAGGAAGTAAAGCTTAATCTGGGTCTTGAAGAATGATCTAGTAGAAAGGTAGACAAAGTAGGGAGAGAATTGCAGGCTAAGGGAATAGCACATATGGTCTCAAAGAGGGAAGAGCCTAGGATGACTCCAGCCTTCTTTTTTTTTTAAAGATTTTTAAAATTTATTTGACAGATAGAGATCACAAGTAAGCAGAGAGGCAAGCAGAGAGAGAGAGGAGGAAGCAGGCTCCCTGCTGAGCAGAGAGCCCGATGCAGGGCTCGATCGCAGAACCCTGGGATCATGACCTGAGCCGAAGGCAGAGGCTTTAACCCACTGAGCCACCCAGGCACCCTCAGCCTTCTTTTAAGGCAACATTTGAATTATAGCATGCACTAAGTTGGGAATATAGGAGGAAGAGTAGTTTGAGAACAAAAAAACTGAGTTCATTTTGGACATGTGATTTGGGAGGGGCCAATGTCACATCCAAATAATTATATTTCATAGATTTAAGTCAGCTTCAGGAAAGAGTTGGCTCTAGAGATCCTACTTCAGTCATCTATTTAAACAGTTGTCAAGTGAAGGCCTAGGACAATCAAATGTAAGTCTTAATTCTTGATTGGCTCCTAGAATGGAGAGAGAGAGAAAAAACTATAAAGGATATTTAGTCAACTGTAGAAATTTGAATATGAATTTTATATTAGATAATACTGCATTGATCTTAAAAACCTTTGGTGTAATAAAGGTATTGTGATTATGCAGAATTCCTAGTCCTTAAGGCATACATACTGAAAAACTTTCAAATAAACTGTCATGATACCTACTATTTTATTTTCACATGATTCAGGAAAGAAAGAATAAAAAAAGTGTAAGTAGGTATACAGATGGGTGCTAATTGCATTGTTTTTTAAATCTTTCTGTAAGTTTGAATTCTTCTAAAACAAGAGGCAGTGGGAGGAAAGAGGAATACAAAAAAATTTTTAACACTATGCTACCACTAAAATGAATGTAATAGATCTCTATACACTGATATAAAATGACCTCCTATATAGTGTTAGGTGGAAAAGATGCAAATAAGCATGGAGTATACTGCCATTTATACAGAAACACTCTGAAAACAATTATATAAGTAAATATATAAATTCATATGTACTAGCATACATACATTCTGTCTCTAGAAGTATAACCCAGTGGTTGATTCTAGGAAAGAGAAATGGGAAAAGAATGACTTATTGTGACATCAGGCTTTGGAATTATAGGCTTGGAAACTATAGGCACATGTACATTTTACTGTGTGAGGATGTGTGGGTATGTGCACAAATTAACGTCTTTTTTAAAAAGCCATCATGAAAATACCCAAAGAGAAGGTGAAAGTTAAGAAGAATATTAAATGGCTCAGTTGGTTGAGCGACTGCTTTCAGCTCAGGTCATGATCCTGGAGTCCCGGGATCGAGTCCCACATCGAGCTCCCAGCTCCATGGGGAGTCTGCTTCTCTCTCTGACCTTCTCCTCGCTCATACTCTCTCTCAAATAAATAAATAAAATATTAAAAAAAAGAATATTAAAGTCAAGGGCAGAACATTGGAGAATGCCACTATTTAAAGCACAGGTGAAGGAAGGAAGTTTACCAAATAACTGAGGAACAGGAAGACAATGAAAAAAGATACAATAGGAGAAAATGGTTTCATGAAAATGAAGGGATAAGAGAATGTCAAGAAGAACAATGTAGCAAACCATTAATAGTGATTTATCTGCTTCTAAGTTTTTGAAAATAAATACTATTTCTGAAATTAAATAGAGTTACTTTTCAAAGGAAAACCTGAATAGTATGTAAGGTGAGGCAGAGAGGCCACAGAAGACAAGGCCTCAAGAGTGGCTGCAGCATTTGGCAACTGGAAGGATTCTAGAGAGCTTAATGGCCAGTATTTGAAAGAATTGAGGACAGAGAAGAGATCACAAGAGACTAAGAGAATAGAGGGAAGGGAGTGGGAACAACAAACACAGTTTATCCTTTCAAAAACAAGAAGGGTCTCTTCATCAAGAAGTTTGTTTATTTTTAAAGGCCGGCAAGCTAGGGCATGTTTATGAGCTAAGAGCGTCCTCTCCAGTAGAGAGGAAAACGAAATGCACGGGAGGGAACAGCTAGTAGTCGAGGGAAGGTGGGACAGAGGCTCAGAGTGGGACAGAAGTGTGTGTATCTGGGGAAAGACAACAGAGGGTTGAAGGCAAGAGCAAAGTGGGGCAGATGTAAGGAGTTCAAATAAAAAAAAAATTTTAAATGTCACTTTCACCTTTAGGGGAATGCTAGGATACCAATACACTGCTTTGAAAACTAACAGAGGAAAAGAGTATCTTTTTTTTTGAAGCTGAGGATGAAGAGATAAACAGAGGCTTTATATAACAGTCACACAATGTTTTCAGATGATACCATTGAACTGTTTGTAATAATTGGGAAATATTCCCTTTTTAATCTTAAGTAGAAAAAAAGGGCACAAACTTACATAATGGATATGATATTATACAAGTCTATGTATATATGTATATGTTTGTATGTATGTGCATATGTATATAAATACAGAGAAAATTTGGAGATGATTTTTATCTTTATACTTTTCCCCCCTCTATTCTTTAACAATGAGCACAGAATCAGGAAAAATACTTTTAGTTCTTTTGAAAGCCAGTAAGTAAGCACTGCATCTTGGCATAGATATTATGCCACTAAGTAAGGCAAAAACTTTTGTTGAGCTTTAATAGGCAGAAAACAATCTATGGGAAATAACTCAAGGAATAAAAGTTGATTATTTCCTGCTTTGTAGTAGCCATTAGAAAGAATTTCAGAATCAGAGAGTCTTAGAATGCTAGTACTGAAGTGGTCCTTGAGCCTCTTCAAAATCTGCATCTTGCAGAACAAGAAAATGAGATCCAAGAAGGTAAAATAACCCATTCAAGGTCACTGGTTACTGGCAGATGTAACCAGGTAAACTGAATTCCAGGCCAGCATTTCTACTGCTGTATCAGAATCCTCAGTTTTTTCCTAATGCACCACATGCAAATTATTTCTAGGTTGGTACCAGCTTAATTAATATCATTGTCTCAAGGTTGATCGTTAAAGGAACACAAGCAGTATAAACCTAGTGTGATAAAAGCTTATATATTCACAAGATGCCAATTCACAATAAACTTATTAACATCTCTAAACTCAGAACAAAGTTAGGAAATAGGTGAAAATAATCTAATTTACACATTACTTGAACACCAAATCAAATTTACCAGTTTATTTATTTATTTATTTTAATTTTATTTATTTGACAGAGAGAGAGAGAGATCTCAAGTAGGCAGAGAGGCAGGCAGAGAGAGAGGAGGAAATGGGCTCCCTGCTGAGCAGAGAACCCGATGCAGGCCTCCATCCAGGACCCTGGGACCATGACCTGAGCTGAAGGCTTTAACCCACTAAGCCACCCAGGTGCCCTCAAATTTACCAGTTTAAAATAAAACTGTACTCATTCTACACCTCTCCAGTTTGAACTTACATTCCAAAGAAATGTTTCAGTGCTATATTTTTAAATAAATTCCTTATTATCATAAAAGGCAGTTATTAATTTAGAAGAAACATACACACTGAATCTTCAAACAATGTTAACAACATAGGAATGTTGATTCACATGGGTTCTCAAATTGAAATGCGCCTCAGGCACCAACTTACATACTAGCAGATAAATGTGGCAATCATTTTCCACATTCAGAGAGAGGAGTTAAAATTCACAGCCTTAAGAAGGTAAACTTTAATATCAATGTACTGCTCACACTCAGGAAATAGAATACATATTTTCAGCTAGATCTAAAAATATCCCCAAATAAATACTTGGCTTTTCAATCAAGTATTAAAGAAATGCTGAGGCGACTTACTCTGTATATGCCTTCCTGCCTCCTCTATGACCACCATGATTTCAGTAACTCCCCCACAGTCAACCTCAAAACAAGTAAGTTTAAGTCCCATGTCCTGGAATTTGCACTTGAGTCTACATACCACACCATCTCAAAAAGATCTTTTACTCACCAAAATTATCTACAATGACTCTAGGGATTATTTCTAACACAAAATACATGATGAACCACAGAGAAGGCTGAGAGTATGTCTTAAATTCAGTGGCTCTAGTGACATTAAAAAGGACCCTTTTGATCGAGCCCCACATCAGGCTCTCTGCTCAGTGGAGAGCCTGCTTCCTCCTCTCTGCCTGCCTCTCTGCCTACTTGTGATCTCTGTCAAATAAAACAAATAAAATCTTAAAAAAAAAAAAGAGGATCCTTTTACCCAATACAAGTCATGAATAATAATAAAATAGACTCCAATGAGGGAAAATGAAAAGCAAGAGACCTCAGGCCCCCAATTCTGTATGTGTTTTTAGGTTAACTTGGGATGAAAGGATGTACTTGTTGAAGTTAACATAGTTTGTACCCCTAATCCTACTCTGGTTAACCTCTAAATTTATCACAGTGCCCTCTGCAATCTAGCATTCCTTTCTCTCCTTCTCTTTGCCTACTGTCCATTCCATCCTTTAGGACACAGAATCCTTAGAAGGTAGAGATTTCCAATTCTACACTGCTCCTTCATTATTCTTCTAACAAGACATGGAAAAGTATTGCCAAGCACCAGTCACTTACCAAAACATTTTCCTCTATACTGATATAAAATCCCCAATAATTCAAATAATATGAATCTCTACTTTTAGTCCAATGAATTTCCAAAAAGCAATGATTCTCATTCAGATGAGGAGATCAGAATTTGCTAGAAAATCTTAAACTACCTATGAGTGACAAACTACCTGTGGACAATATTCCCCCAAACTTTGTATTCTGTTTACTCATTCCCTTCTCTGAGCATCCCTGTTTTAGAAACCTCAATTATTGATGAGTATATGTGGAATATGTCAGATGCCTATGACAGAACAAAAATTTAAAACAACCCTAAAGGAACCAAGTAACCAGGTGTCCACAGTTTCCAGTCAGCTAAAAATCCCATATGGACCAATTTACAGTTCCTTGGATCAGATGAGAAGGAAACACTGTTGGAATAAATTTAGTCTAGGACAACAGTGAAAAAGAGAATTCTGTATCAAGCATTAGAAAGACAGATCTCAAAGATACAAGCATCCATTGAGTTCCCAAATGATAAATGACCTATGAATAGAAAGCCCCTTTTTCCCTACTTGTAATTCACCCCATGTGTCCTTCACACTCTAGCACCACAGTTTTAAGGAACCATTTAAAACAATCAAAAAACCTTGAAGCTTCTAGGGAAACTGTGGATTCTAAGACATTGGCAGTAAGAAACTATAAAAACTCAGGAAAATTGCTCAGGCTCCCTTTAACCCCCACAAAAATATTTACCTTTACTCTACTGAAATGTGACTTGAAAATCTACTTACTAGGTTGGGTTAACTGAAGTTTTGTTTTGTTTCATGCTTAAATAATAGGTGCTGATAAACACTCATTTTTATTACTTAAAATCTGAATAGTATATTCATATGGTTCAAAGAGTAAAAATAATACATAAGGCATATACTATGAAGAGTGTCATTCCTACCCTGCTTCTCATCTGCCCAGTTCCTACTGCATGTTTTAGTCTCTCATTGTTCCAGACTTTCTTTATACAAATTAAAGGATATTATTTTCCTTGTCCATCTTTGGCAGGGGTATTTGGGGCTGAGCTGGGAGGGGTGAGTGAGTATAGGGTCGGGGGGCTCTCCATTGCCTTTCTCAAAATGGCCACTATTCTCAGAGGGCACAAAACTGTACATCTGACCTAAAACATGAATCACATTTCTAGACCCAGGTCCCACCCTGGCTGGGACACTGACATCCCGTCCTGGTCTGTGTGAACGGGAAGGCTCAGCCCCTTCATGAGAAGAGAAAGCCAATCCACCATTTTCTAAGAGGCAGCTAGGTACAACAGGCTATACTTTAACTGTTAAGTGGAGCCACAAGTAATGAAAAATCAAAGCCCAAAGACTGCTCCTCCCTTCCTGTTCTTTGTTTTAATGGTGCTGTGTGGTATGTGTGTGTGTTGAAATAGGTTTTTATCTTTAGAACAGGCTGACGGAAAATTAAGCAGTATGTGTACTACAAAGAGTTCCCATATAACTGGCTCTTTCCCTGTTCACAGTTTCCTCATTATTAACATCTTACATTAATGTGGTACATTTGTTACAACAAATGAGCCAACAGTGACACATTATCATTAACTAAAGCCCATAGTTTACATTAGGGTTCACTCTTTGTGTTGTACATCCTTCGGGTTTTGACAAATGTATAATGACATAACCACCATTACAGTAACTAGTGAAGAGTTTCACTACCCTAAAAATCCCATAACCCAGCTACTCTTCCCTTCCTACCTCCCTCCAAACCCCTGGCAACTACTGATCTTTTTACTTATTGTCTACACTTAGTTTTGCCTTTCCTAGGATGTCATACAGTTGCAGTCATGTAAGTATGTGGGTTTCTCAGACTTCTTTCATTAAGTAATGTGCATTTAAGGTTTAGCCATGCCTTTTTGTGGCTTGAGAATTCATTTCTTTTTATTACTGAGTAATACCCCATTGTACAGACTGCCACAGTTTATTCTTTCACCTTTTGAAGGATATCTTAGTTTCTTCTAGTTTTTTGAAATTGTAAGTAAAGCAGATATAAACATTCATATGCAGGTTTTTATGTGGACACAAGCTTTCTATTCTTTTGGGTTAATAGACCTCAGAGCATGATGGTTGGATCATACAGTAAGGCTATGTTTAGCCTTGTGAGACAGCCACACTATCTTCTAATGTGACTGTGCCATTTTGCACTTCCACCAGCATTGAATGAAAAGTTTGTATTGTTGCATATCCTAATATTTGGTTTTTGCCAATCTAGGAGTTTAGTGCTATCTTATTGTTTTAATCTGCAACATATGATGTTTAATCTAGTGACATATGATGTTAGACATCTTTTCATGTGTTTATTTGCCATCTGTATATCTATTTTGGTGGGGTGTCTGTTCCATTCTTTTGCCCAATTTTTAATTGCATTATTTGGTTTCTTGAGTTTTAAGAATTCTTTGCATGTTTCGGACACACGCCCTTTGTCAGATGTATTCTGCAAATATTTTCTCCTAGTCTGTGGCTTATCATTCTCTTAATGTCCCTCACAGACCAAAAGTTTTTTACACTTTCATGGATCATATTTTTGGTATTATATCTAAAAAGTCATCACCATATCCAAGGTCATCTTGGTTGTCTCCTGCTATCTTTTCTAAGTTTTATATCTTACATTTAGGTCTGAAATCCATTTTGAGTTAAGTTTTTTTTTTTAATTAAAGGTATAAAATCTGTGTCTAAAATTACTTTTTTGCTTGTGGATGTCTAGCTATTCCAGCACCATTTGCTGAAAAAACTTTTCTTCCTCCACTGAATTGTTTTTGTTCCTTCATCAAAAATCAATTGACTATACTTGTATGGGTGTATTTCTGGGCTCTCTAGTCTGTTCTACTGATCCATCTGTCTATTATTTTGCCAATGCCACACTGTCTTAATTGTGATAGCTTAAGAATAAGTCTTGAAGGAGAGCCTGGGTGGCTCAGCCGGTTAAGCATCTATCTTTGGTTCAGGTTGTGATCCCAGGGTCCTGGGATGGAGCCCTGCACTGGACTCCTTGCTCAGTGGGGAGTCTGCTTCTCCCTACCCCTCTGCCTACAGCTCCTTCTGCTTGTGTATGCACTTTCTGTCAAATAAGTAAATAAAATCTTTAAAAAAAATAGTAAGTGTTAAAGTTGGGTAGTGTCAGTGCTTTGATTTCATTTTCCTCAGGATTGTGTTGGCTATTCCGAGTCTTTTGCCTTTCCACATAGGATCATTTAGTCAATATCTATAAAATATTGATTTTGCCTGGTGTTGTGTTGAATCTACAGATCAAGCTGGGAAGAACTAACAACTTAACAATATTGAATCCTCCCACTCGTGAACATGGAATGTCTCTCCATTTATTTAAATCTTCTTTTTCTTGGGGCACTTGGATGGCTCAGTGGGTTAAAGTCTCTGCCTTTGGCTCAGGTTATGATCCCAGGGTCCTGGGATCGAGCCCCACATCGGGCTCTCTGCTCAGCAGGGAGCCTGCTTCCCTTCCTCTCTCTCTGCCTGCCTCTCTGTCTACTTGTGATCTCTGTCTGTCAAATAAATAAATAAAATCTTTTAAAAAATAATAAATAAATAAATAAATAAATGAATCTTCTTTTTCTTATTAGAGTTTTAGTTTTTCTCATATAGATCTTGTATATGTTTTGTTAGACTTATACTTGAGTGCCTCATTTTTGGTATGCCAATATAAATAATATACTGTTTTTTAAATTTCAAATTTCAATTGTTCCTTACTGATATAAAGTAATCGATTTATATATATATATATATATATTTTTTTTAAGATTTTATTTATTTATTTGACAGAGAGAGATCACAAGTAGGCAGAGAGGCAGGCAGAGAGAGAGAGGGGAAGCAGGCTCCCGGCTGAGCAGAGAGCCTGATGCGGGGCTCAATCCCAGGACTCTGGGATCATGACCTGAGCTGAAGGCAGAGGCTTAACCTACTGAGCCACTCAGGCGCCCATGATTTTTATATATTAACTTTGGATCCTGCAACTCTAGTATAATCATTCATGAGTTCCAAGAATTTGTCAATTCTTTGCGATTTTCTACATAGACAATCGAAACATCTGTGAATAAAGACAGTATCATATTCCTTCTTTCCCAATCTTTATGCCTTCTGTTTTCTTGTCTTACTGCATTAACTAGGTTTCCCAGTACAGTGTTGAATGTGAATGGTTAGAGGGGACATCCTTGTCTTGTTCCTGATCTTAGGGAAGAACCTTCTAGTTTTTCATCAAGTATGGTAAAAACTGTAGGATTTCTGCAGATGTTCTTTATCAAACTGAGGAAGCTCCCCTTTATTCTTAGTTTATGGTGAGTTCATGAACAGGTACTGGATTTTGAGTCAAACGCTTTTTCTGAATCCACAGACACGATCATATGATTTTTCTTCTTTAGCCTACTGATACGATGGATTACATTAACTGTTAAATGTTGCACCAGCCTTGCATACCTGGAATAAATCCCATTTGTCTGTGGCATGTAATTCTTTTTATATACAATTGGATTCAATCTGCTAATATCTTGCTGAGGAGTTTTCCATCTGTGTTCATGAGTTACATTGGTCTGTAATGTCTTTTTTATATGTCGACAGGCTGAGAAATCTCAGAGCCATCAGTCAGTTACATGTAAGTGGTCATCAGTTTAATCAGATTATTGTTCTTTGGAAAGCTAAACAACAACTGCAGGGGGCAAAGATATTACCGCACAAAGGGAAAACATAAAACATTCAGGGATCAAGGCAGTCATCAGCCAGCTGCAGCAGCTCAAGAGCATGAAAACCTTAGTTTATACTATTTTCCTTAGTTCTGAAGTTGTGAATCAGAGGAGGGAGAAGGAAAGAATCAGTCCAGGAAGATGAGGGATAAGATATCTTCTGAGTGCCTGAAAGAAACTATTTTTCTTTTCTTTTCTTTTTTTTGTGAGATATAATAGCCTTGTCTGACTTTTAACTTAAAAATAATGGGGGTCTAAGTCCCCAGTTCCATACTGTCTTCTGGGTCAAGAATGATAAGTCTCTGTAGCACAAAACTTTTCTCTACCCAGATCTGCTCCCTCCCCTTCTTTATCAATTTGACAATTTCAAACAACCCAAGAATTTTAACCACAGAAAACTATCTTCACAATTTTTGCCAACTCTAAATTATACCATTATTTACTTAATAAATTCCATAAAATTATGAAAATTAATCTTAAAAGGAAAATTTTATCTCCAACATTAATCTCTTTTTAAAATATTTTATTTATTTATTTATCAGAGAGAGAAAGAGAGCACACACAAGGAGGCAGAGTGGCAGAGAGAGAAACAGGCTCCCTGTCGAGCAAAGAGCCTGATGTGGGACTTGATCCCAGGACCCTGGGATCACAACCTGAGCCGAAGGCAGCGGCTTAACCGACTGAGCCACCCAGGCGTCCCTCTCCATTGTTAATCTTACCAAATACAGATGCTACACATTGACATACACTAAAAACATGACTCCGAAAGTTAAAAATATTTATCCCTCTACCACCTAAAGTCATCTACTGTGCGACTAGTGCTAAATATGCCCCATACTTTGAGAAATACTCATGAGATCTTTGTTTCATAAGTAATGAAGGTGAGGAGCAGAAAGTAAAGTGAGCTATTTAAGGTCACAGAGCTAATCAGGAGCTGAGCTGTAGCCAACCCTTTCTCTCTTTCCTCCACAAACAAAAATCAACTCTTCACCCACCTATACTACTAGTCTTTCCACTACATCAACTATTAAAAAAAAAAAAAAAAAAGGAAGAGGGTATCTTATTTATTAACTTTTTAGTCAGTGTTCTCCAAATTGCCTTTTTTTCTTTTTGGCAGGTTGTCTTACTGGCTCAAAACTGAACTCCCACTGGAATAAAACTGACCTGGCTACGAAGCAAGGACAGGAACACCAAGGGAGAGTAGCCATCTGTCCTGTGCCTGATAGGGAAGAGGGGCTTTACCTGAGGGTTCATGACGGTTGAAAAAAGAATTGAAAAGTCATGAGAAGCACCCCCTTCTCACTCAAGGGACAGCTCAGCTGCCTGGAACCTCTGATGTCCTCTGCTACTGGCTCCATACAGCAGAGGACATTCGGATGGTACTCAGAATGGTACTCTGAGTGTTCCCCAAATTAAGAAGCAATTTTTAAAAAGAATATAAGGTGTATTAAGTGTTTTTTTACGAATAGTATTCTGAGCTTAATGCTGACCAAAAACAGAGAACTAATTCACATGTGGAAGTGTCAAAAGAAAAAAAAAATCTTTAGAGAAGTGAGTAGAAACAAAGGCACAGAAAACTGTCCAGTCTGAAATGTGCTAAACTTAAAGAAAGAAGTTTCAAAAAGTTTATAAAAAGAGAAAAAGTTAATATATTCTGATAGCCATAGTCTCTGGAAAAACTCCACTGGAAAACAAAGTAGTTGCAATATCTGAAAAAAATAGTGGTTTCAGGTAGCCACCAACAAAAAGGAAAAAGAACAGATAACAAAGTTGAAATACATAGAAGTAGGACAAAAACCTGCCCATAAACACCCCCTTATTCTTCCATTCCTCTCTATCCACTCAGATCCTTCTAGGTCCAGCTCATTCCTCCTCCACAAAGCCCCTTTCTCCTATCCTGACTTAAAATAACTGCTCCTCCTCCGAACTCTCTGTACTTGACAATCATTTATGTGCTGTTTTCCCCCTCCCAATTCAACCCTAGGCTCCGAGACAGCAGCACTCATGTCAGACATACCTTGGTGTCCCAAGAGTACCTATAAATAGTGCCTCCTATGAAGTAAATAATTAATACGCACTGAGTCAAGGAAGCCAATTAGAAATCACTGTTCTTAGAGGAAGGGGAGACTAGGGCAGGCGTAAAGAATACAGAATCTGAGCATGTACCATAAATTGTACTATACTCAAATCAATTCAAATCGAGTTACAAGTAGAATCAACAGGCAAAGTTACCTGAAATTGCAAAAACAGTACAGTACCTGCAAAAGACTCTCTATGGCATGAAAACCTCGAATTAAATTCAGAGCTCCACATAAAAGACTGAGAATAAATGCCACAATCCCTGACAGAGTCGCTGGTTCCAGTCGCTGGTGAGCTGGAAAATAAAAGTAATGGTTAGAAATGAACACCATTATTCTATGCCAATACCTAAACTTACGTAAAATGAAATTCACTGCTCAATTTAAATGGGTCAAACATGAATTAATCTTCATAAATTTATTTATTAACATATTAGTAGTTAAATTTTTTTAATGCAAAATGTCTGACAACATGATAGCTTCACTGCCCTGAACTCAAAGTCAATTAACTTCTTTTTCTCTCTATTTTTTTTTTAAGATTTTTATTTATTTATTTATTTGAGAGAGAGTGAGAGAGAGAGTGAGCATGAGAGGGGAGAAGGTCAGAGGGACAAGCAGACTCCCCATGGAGCTGGGAGCCCGATGCGGGACTCGATCCCAGGACTCTGGGATCATGACCTGAGCTGAAGGCAGTCGCCCAACCAAGTGAGCCACCCAGGCGCCCCTCTCTATATTTTTAACAGACATCTAACGTGCACTTGGGGTATATAGGCTAAGGAGTGCTCACATCTGGCAGTGTATCATGTAAAAAACAAAAACAAAACCAAAAACCTTACTGCCTAAATAGGTCTACCATTTGCAAAGAGTTGCAAGTATTTGCAAAGGTGACTTCACCTGAAAGATCATTGCGTAATTCCTACTTTTTCTGAAAATGCTTAGATAACATTTTTAAGAACAAACACAGCTTGCTTTTTTAAAGCAAAAGTCTCCCTTATTTGGGTTCCAGGTCTATAAATATCACAGGATATAGGTGAAAGCTCCTATATAATTACCAATCTGAACTTCACAATAGAAAGTCTTATGGCTATGAAGTTCTTGATCCCCGAGGACCACTTGAAGACCATTACAAATGATAAAACACTAGTTGAAAAAGCAAGTGACCACTTCAACTTCACAAATGTATCCCCTAGATAAGGGTTTCAGCAATGTAAGAAATTTAGTTATACAACAGTTTTACTTTATCATCATCTTGGGCTTAATAAACAACTGAGTCTAAAGGAAAATACAAAACTAAATACATAATCATCTAGACCTCAAAAAGGAGACAGAGGGAAAGACAGACAGGACAGGGAAAGACAGGACAACAGAACTACAGTTAGGTCATTTATCTAAATCACTGAAGTGTAAAAGCCCTAACAATGAAGTTAATGGGATGGAACTTTAATATAAAAAAAGGTTTAAATCTTTGCAACTTATATTCAGCCATTACAGCAGAAAAGCTTCCTTAAACAGTTCACAGAAACACAAAACCCCACATATCACAGAAATTATTTGTTCCTCAAGTTCAGCAGAAAATGCTAAGATGGGAAAAAGTTCCTGAAGTTTCTTCTGTGCCCAAGCTGATTGCTGGGTCTCTCAATCAATTTCCTTGAGATTTTAATATGAAAATAAAAAATTAAATATCTCTGTAAAGTATTAATACCAAGTTTATAGTAGTAGAGGAAAAAACCCCTCACAATTTAAAAAAATCTTTCCAACTAGTCTACCAATTAGTCATGTTTTGTACTCCTGGTCCATCCTTCCCCAAAGGATGTAAGGGGAAGCTCAGCAGTAAGGGAAAGCTGGCTTCTAATAAAAAAAAAAAAAAGAAATCCTTAATATGGGCCTCAAGCATAATACCTGACAACTAAACAGATTATATAAATCATACTTCTAAAATACACAAGTTTACCTTACGAAAAAACCCAAATAATATTCTGTATTATAACTAAAAAATATTAGCTGTTTATGGTCAAGTAAAGTATAGCCATTCTTGAATGGGAAAATATTACCATTTTAATGTGTTGATCAATGTTTAAGAAATAAAAAATAGGACTATATAAATTTTCTAATATTTATCTCTTGACCTTCCAGCACTCTCTTTATAATTATAATATACCATTTGTTATTATTAAAATTATTTCAAAATGAACAGAAATATTTTTTAAAAGCATAAAAGCAAATGACAATTCTCTTTTAATAAAGGCAACACATGTATTATGCTGCAGGAGAGGCTGGAGCTGTGCGCAATCACTGTGGAAAAGAAATTCTCAAGTGGAGATTCACCCACTCCCACCCTATTTCTTTCCCTAGGACCTGTGGAAATGGTTACCAAGAGAAAACTCCATCCGCATACAACATGAGGGTGATACTCCCTAAGGATAATTTGTCATGTCAACAACTGAACAAGATATTTAATCACATTTTAATGTATTATGCGATATCTGCTACTTTCTATTTCAGTAAAACAAATTTTAGATTCATTGTTATCCACAAATGCTTACTTGACACTTCAGTCTGGCACCATGATAGGTACTATTAGGTTAAAGTGGATTTGGAACAGTAACAAATGAGAGGCAATGTGGAAAAAAAGTTACTGAATCCAAAATAGTGTTACCTGGTCAATTTCTGTTTTGTTTTTGCTATTATTATCTTTTGCTACAACACCATTTCTTTACTTAGCCTCTTTGAGCCCAATAATGGCATTTTCATAAAATTAAATTTTTTATGAACCAGTAATTATTGAAGTCTAGACAAGTTCCTAAAGAAGTAAATCTTTTGGGACCAGAGGGCTATTGCTTATAGGGAATTAAGTATTTACTCAGCAAATACTTTTTAGCATAATTCTGTGTAAGATGTTGTGCTTTAGAAAATACAATTAATGATTTGCATAACCTGCCCTCAAGATACTTCTAGTCTTTGGAAGGGAAGAAAAACAGATAAGCCTGTGAAAGTAATAAGCATTCTAAACTAAAAGAGTTAAGATTCTGAGAGGAGGAGAGCTGGGTGGCTCAGTCTGTTAAGCATCTGTCTTTGGCTCAGATCATGATACCAGGTTCCTGAGATCAGGTCCCGCACTGGGCTCCCTGCTCAATGAGGAGTATGCTTCGCCCTGCCTTGCTCCTTGTGCTCTCTCTGTCAAATAAATAAATCTTTTTTTTTTTAAATAAAGAAAAGAAAAAAGGAATTCTGAAGAGGAAAGATAACTAGGGGGAAGGTGGTGATACAGCAATGGTAAGAAAACCAAGGAAGATCTTTAAAGATGGTTAAAATTTAGACAGGCACGAACGGGAAAAACTGCACTTCTGCAGAAGAGAATGTGAGCATGGAGGTGGAAATGAGATGCAAATAAGAGCATGAACAACAACAACTACAACCACTTCTGCCAATCCTACTAATAGTGTCTGTTCTCAATGTACCAGGCACAAGTGCTTATATACATGATCTCATGTCACCCCTCTAGGAACCCACTGCAGTAGGTACTAGAATTATCCTTATTTTTTTAGACGAAACTAAGGTTTGGGGAGATTAGGTAATTTGCCCAAAGTAAGTAAATGAATGGGGGATTTAAACCCAGATAGACTGACACGAGACCTCATGTTCTTAACCACTCTGCCACTGGGCACTATTACTGGTTCTGTTTGGCTTAAAATGATATTTATGAAGAGAGGAAGAAAGAAGGTAAAAAAGGGGGGTTGAAGCAAATTAATAGATAGTTGTAAATACTAGACTAAAAATTATGAACAAGTTAGACAATGGGGAAACACTGAAGATCAAGAGACCAATATGGTTAAGGCTATGCTTAAGGAATATTAATCTATCAATGGGCTGTAAGGAGATTAAAAGCAGGAAGACAATATTTTCTCAGTGCTTTCTTAGTAGGTATACTTTGTCCCACTTATCCTTCAAAATGAGGTACTTCATAAGGCAGGAATGACTAACTTCTCAGTTTCTGAATTTTTTCATCTGTCAATGGAGGCTAAATAATTTGCTGTAAGTCAGACAGCTAGTAAGTGCCATCTTCACAATTAGCACTTGGGTCTGTAAGACTGCAAAGCCCATGCTATTTCCACAAATATACCTTAGGGATTCATTGCAAAAGACTGGCTGATAAGAGGGCCTGAATTTGGATAGTGACAGCAGGAATAAAGAAGAAAGAGGTGAGTGATATCACAGGGGTTCAAACTACTAGACATGGCAACTAGTTAGATATGGGAAACAAAAGGGAAAAAAGTTTTTTTAAATGTCAAGATTTTAAGTGTGGGTAATTAGAAAGTTAATGGTGCTACCAACAAAGATGCTGGAAGAAACTCAGGTCTGATCAAGAATGGAGATTTTTTTTTTCACCATTTTAATTTATTTTTTTATAAACATATATTTTTATCCCCAGGGGTACAGGTCTGTGAATTGCCAGGTTTACACACTTCACAGCACTCACCAAAGCACATACCCTCCCCAATGTCCATAGCCCCAACCCCTTTTCCCAACCCCCCTCCCCCCAGCAACCCTCAGTTTGTTTTGTGAGATTAAGAGTCACTTATGGTTTGTCTCCCTCCCAATCCCATCTTGTTTCATTTATTCTTCTCCTACCCACTTAAGCCCCCATGTTGCATCACCACTTCCTCATATCAGGGAGATCATATGATAGTTGTCTTTCGGAGATTTTTTTTTTTTTTAAGATTTTATTTATTTATTTGACCAAGAGAGACACAGCAAGAGAAGGAACACAAGCAGGGGGAATGGAAGAGGGAGAAGCAGGCTTCCTGCTGAGCAGGGAGCCTGATGCGGGCTTGATCCCAGAAGCTTGAGATCATGACCTGAGCTGAAGGCAGACGCTAAATGATTGAGCCACCCAGGTGCCCCGAGAATGGAGACATTTTAAACATATCAAACTTGTAGTGATAATGAGACATGTTTAATAAGCAATGAAAGAGTAGCAGAGCTGAAGAAACAAGATGTGGCTTGTATCTGAAGGGAAGGGCTGGGATGAGATTACTAGGGAAAGAAGTAGCCCAAGAGCAAATCCTGGGCAAATCTTTGGCAAACAGTACCTTTGCAGGGAGGAGGAAGAGTCAGGAAGACAGATTTAGGAGAACAAAAGGAGGAAAGAGCCTCAGAAGCCTAGAAAGGGGAGGCCATCCAGAAGAAAGATATGGATAACAATGCCTGTGGACAAGCCAAAGACAGTTTGAACTCAAAATGAAAAAAAAATTTAGATTTATTGACTAAAAGATGGTTGTTGACCCTTTATAAAAACAATTTCACAAGAGTGAAGGCAAAATTTAGACTGCAAGAGGCTATATAACTATTGATGGTAAGAGAGAGAAGCAGTAAGTGAATACTACTGCCTCTAAAGAAAACCAAGATGACAGCGTGACAGATAGAGTAGGACTGAGAAATAATAATTTTTCCCCTGTAATGTGGTGGAGGAGGGAGATTTAAATACATTTATAGGTAGAATGAAAAAATTCAGTGTAGAAGAATCAGAAGAGTCAAAAGAAAGGGAAAATGATGAAAAGAATACCAGAAGAAGCATTATGAAGATTCAAAATGATGGTACTATTCTAACCTTCAAACCTCCTCATAATACCACAGTGCCTACGCTTTGAGCAAAAACGAAATTCAAGAGGTACAGTCATTCAATGATGCCCTAAATATCTGGAGAAACAGATTTTAGAACATATGAGAGAAATTTCAGGTCCATTCCATCTAAGTGAGTATAACTGATTACTAAATTATGACTGAAATTAATTGTATGGTATTAAAAACACACCATTCTTTTCACCAGTGAGGCCCTTTCTTACATCATTACCTGTCAAAACCCTGTATGTTGTTCAAGGCCCTGGGGACTGAAAGTGGTACTTCCATTTATCTCTGTTTATCTCTTTGGGAACATGTATCACATTCTATCTTGTATCTTACTTATTGGCATGTGTGTGTGGGAGAGAGGGAGAGAGAGAATGAGAGATTAGGAAATTTTATTTGCCTCATGGGGCAACTGCTGAATAGAGTACCATTCTCAGCCAACTGACAAATTGTCTATAAAATCACATAGGTGGAAAAAGGCTGATTAATCTAGTGTTTATCCTAAAAATAAAGGTGTTAAAGAGACAGAAAAATGTACTGAATTTAACGTTTTGTGAAGTTTTTTTCTGTGAAGCTGAATAATAAAATTAAAAAGATTAGCAACAGTAAATGTTGATGAGAATGTAGGGCAACTGAAACTCTCATACACTGCTTATGAAAATGTAAAATGGTACAACTACTTCAGAAAACCGGCCATTTCTCAAAGTGTCAAACATGTACCTCACGTTTGATTTGGCAAATTCCACTGCTAGAAATGAAATGAAAATGTTGGGGCACCTGGGTGGCTCAGTGGGTTAAAGCCTCTGCCTTTGGCTCAGGTCATGATCCCAGGGTCCTGGGATCAAAAGAAATGAAAATGTTGGGGCACCTGGGTGGCTCAGTGGGTTAAAGCCTCTGCCTTTGGCTCAGGTCATGATCCCAGGGTCCTGGGATTGAGCCCCACATCGGGATCTCTGCTCAGTGGGGAGCCTACTTCCCCCTCTCTCTCTGCCTGCCTCTCTGCCTACTTATGATCTCTGTCAAATAAGTAAATAAAATCTTAAAAAAAAAAAAAAAGAAATGAAAACGTGTTAACAAAAGACAAATATCTATAGAAGCTTTATAACCCCAAACTGGAAATAAGCTAATGTCCATCAGTAGGAGAATGGGCAGAATGTGGCATGTTATTCAGTGACTACTACTCAGCAATAAGAAGGATCAAATTACAGAGACCTACAACATATGATGTAGTACTAAAAAAGGATGAACACAAGAGTACACTATATAATCCTGTTTCTATAAATTTCTACAACAAACAAAATTAAAAATAACTAGAGTGTAAAAGATTAGAACAATGGTTGTCTGGAGGTGGGATGGAGATTCGGAAGAGACATGAAAGGATTTCCCAGGGAGATAGAAATATTCTATATCGTGATAGGGATATGTATTCGTTGTTTTTTCTTATATTTGTATTTTGATGCTTTGATATCTTGGAGCCTTGCCGACCCTAGAGGAAAGCCCTTAGGGCTATCTAATTCCCAGAGGTAGCAAACAACTCACCTGCAAGAGTGCTTTTCAAAATCAAATCCCCTAACCCAAAGTCCACACACACTATCGCCTCTGTGGGGCTCTCACACTCAGGGCCACTATCCCCTTGCCCAAATCACCCCAGGGTCTGGTATCAGACAACAAAGGACAGCCCTCTATCCCAGAGCTGCCATAAGTACTCAAGCTAGCCAATCTAAACCTGCTTAGCCTGCTTCTCCAGTTCCTTCCTAGGGAAAGCACAATAAAGGCTCTTGCTCATATTTTCCTCCCACTCCCTCACCTCTGGACCAATACCTATACTTCCCCACGTGGGCGTGGGTGGAGTAGCGTGAACCCTTCTCTTGGGATCTGAGTATAACAAACTACCTTTTCAGTGGCAGCTGTCTCCTGATCTGTTGGCCTTACCATACCTGAAGAGTAATAAAATCTATACTTTAAAAAAGAGTGGTTTATAAAAATGTATCCATGTGTCTAAACCATATAGCAAAGATATGTGCATGTTAATATGTGCAAATTTTCCTTAAAAAAGAAAGAATCATGGGTGTGCCTGGGTGGCTTAGTCAGTTAAGTGTCTGCCTTTGTCTCAAGTCACAATCCTTGGTCCTGGGACTGAGCCCCAAGTCAGGTTCCCTGCTCCATGGGGAACCTGCTTCTCCCTCTCCTCCCCATTTGTGCTCTCTCTTGCTACCTTGGTCTCTCTAGGAAATAAAATCTTAAAAAAAAAAAAAAAAAGAAAGAAAGAAAGAAAAGAAAACCACAGAAGTAAATTATCAACTAGATGAGTGGATAGTGGCTGGGGATACAGAAAAAATAAGAATGGCAAAATGCTGATATAGTTATTATAACTGGGTGACAGGTACATGAAAGTTCATTACACTATTCCGTTTACTTTGTAGCTGTTTGAAATTTCTCTATAATAAAATGTTTTAAAAAGAAAAGAAAAAAGGTAAAATTAGGACCTAGTGTTTAACTTAACATATTGACCCATGATGGACAGCAGAACATCTGTAGACTTCAGAAAATTAGAGAAAATATTCATGCTAGACTGTGCAGAGAGGGGTCAAAAGGTCAGAAAGAGAAAAAGTCAAGAAACCAAATGTAAGGTAGTCTAACAGTCTTTCTCTCTAACAGAGAAAAAGGCCTGAAGAGTAATGTCTGTCAAATAACTATTAACCAAATTCCAAAATAAAGTAAATAACTTTATTCAGGAAAGAAAATAGGAAAACATATTTAAACTCAGAGATTATAGGAAGTATTACCCAGGTTTCATCTGGATTAAAAGAAAATTTTCTGTTAATATTAAAATAAGTTCTAACTGTGAATTACTTTAAAAACTTCTCTTTCTTAAAACAATTATCAAATCCCAGATGTCCCTCCATCTTCCAGTGTCTGCTGTCTGGTGATCCAAGATACCACTGCAGAATACAGGTCAGAGTGGGGACTTACAGAAGTCAAACAATACATGAACTTTCTAAAAGAATTTCTCTCTTGGTAGGTCAAGTTGGATGGACCCCTACCCCAAATTAAAGACTAATTTTCTAGATCCTGAGTGTGTACAGTAATGGACAGATACTCTGGCAGCAACACTGACTGACAGATCTATGGAATTAGAACTATTAGAAAAGGAAAGGCCATGGAAGCCATGGAGCTTCCCCCACCCAAACATCATCAAAATATCAATCCCTAAGGTAAATGCAGCAATCAGTGTCATCATCCAAGGCTTATTAAAATATGCACAGACAGTGATTCCTACTACACACCCATTTAACTCTCCAGTTTAAGGCTCCAAAATGAGAGTGTCTTAGAGGAAGACAACAGATTACTGTGGGTTCCAACTGCACACACTTTTCCATATGGAACAATCAACTAATTCCATGACATGTAGGTGCTAATTTGCTAACAATTTCTTCTCTACCTAATAAACAGAGAAAATCAGAAGCATTTTGCTTTTACCTGATAAAGATAGCAGGGCACAGGAGCACCTGGGGGGCACAGTCAGTTAAGCATCCAACTCTTGATTTTGGCTCAGGTCATGATCTCTGGGTTGTGAGACTGAGCCCCATGTCAGGCGCCACACTGAGCATCAGTCTGCTTGGGATTCTCTCTCCCTCACCCCCTTCCCCTAGTACTCCCTTGAGCTCTTGCTCAGAAAAGAGAGAGAGAGAGAGAAGCACATTTAGTACATTTACTATATTGCCACCAAGTTATATCAACTCTAAGCCAGAGATTAGTATGTAGCAGGGGTTGGCAAACTATGACCCACAGGTCAAATCCAGCCCACCACCTGTTTTTGTAAACAGAGCTTCACTGCAAAACAGCTTTACCTATTCTTTCACACATTGTCTATGTTTGTTTTTATATTATACCAGCAGAGTAAAGTAATTTCAACAGAGACCATTTAGCCTATAAAATCTAAAATATTTGCAATCTGGCCATATATAGAAAACGTCTGCTGACCCTTGGCCTTTAAGGACCCAACATCTTAACACCTCCTGGAACATTATACTGATTCATTTTGTTGATAACCTCATGCTGCCAGGATCTGAAGAACAGACAGCAGATACCCTGAGATGATACGTGTATGGAAGAGTATGGAAAATAATAACAAAATTATAGGAGCCTCCCACCTCAGTCAAATTTCTGGAGGTTAATGGTCTCAAGTATACTAAATGTAAAAATCAAGATGCTCATTGCAACCCATACCACTAAGAAAAAATATGCTGCTGAGTATGCCTTTCTAGATTTCAAAAGCAACGTTACAAGACTTGGGTAAACTGCTTCAACATGTTTACTGAATAACAATGGCTGAAGAGAGCCAAAACAACTGAAAGATCTAGACTGCGTTACAGAACATTTTGCCACTCAGCCCTTATGACTCACGGATCTAATGGTGTTCAAAATATCTGCAGAACATAATGATAATGTTTTGAGTCTGTAGCAAATTCGGAAAGAAGAATCATAAAAGAGGCTCCTGGGTTTTGAAGCAATGACATGGCCCTTAGGCAAAAAGAAAAATGTTTTCATTTCAAGAACTAGTTCCTGTTTTCCTTTTTGGCCACGGCAGAAACTAGTGGCCCTACCATGAACTATCAGGTATATACTATAAACCCTAAGGCGCCTGCTAAAACAAACAAAGAAATGAAGAGGTATAGTAAGTCAACCAAGAACAGAAAAGGATCAAAAAATAATTTAAAGGAAGGAAGAAAAATAGAAAAAGGTGACTAAAAGCAGATGGGATAAAAAGAAAACAAATAATCATGATGGTAGGTTTGAACCCCACTGTATGGGGGCACCTAGCTGGCTAGTCACTGGAGCATATGACACTTGATCTTGTGGTTGTGGGTTCGAGCCCCATGAGGGGTGTAAAGCTTACTTAAAAATAAAATCTTAGGGACGTCTGGGTGGCTCAGTTGGTTAAGCAGCTGCCTTCGGCTCAGGTCATGATCCCAGCGTCCTGGGATCAAGTCCCACATCGGGCTCCTTGCTCTGCAGGGAGCCTGCTTCTCGCTCTGACTCTGCCTGCCTCTCTCTGTCTGCTTGTGCTCGCGCTCGCTCTACCTCTCTCTCTGACAAATAAATAAATAAATAATTTAAAAATAAAATAAAATCTTAAAAAAAAAAAAAAAAAAGCCTGGGACGCCTGGGTGGCTCAGTTGGTTAAGCGGCTGCCTTCGGCTCAGGTCATGATCCCAGCATCTTGGGATTGAGTCCCACATTGGGCTCCTTGCTTGGCAGGGAAGCCTGCTTCTCCCTCTGCCTGTGCCTGCCATTCTGCCTGCCTGTGCTCACTCTTTACTCTCTCGCTCTCTCTCACAAATAAATAATAAAATCTTTAAAAAAAAAAAAAAAGCCCAACCACATTAATAAACACATTAAATGTAAGTGGCCTAACTGCCTAAACACCTAAATGAAAAGGCAGATACTGTCAAACTGGATTTTTTTCCCCAACAGACTCAACTAAATAATACCTAAAAAGCAACCACTATAAATAGAAAGACACAGAAATATTAAAAGAAAAAAGACAGAAAAAGACACACTATTACAATACTACTTGAAAAAGTTAGAGTGACTGCATTAATAAAGTAGATTGCAGAACTACGAATATTATTAGGTATAAAGAAGGTCATTTCAAAATGAAAAGGAGTCCATGCATCAAGAGAACAAAACAATCCTAAATATTTAACAAGCTTTAAAATATTTAAAACAAAAACTGACAGAGACATAAAAGGAGAAAGATACAAATTCACAAATACAGTCAGAGTTCACCACTACCTTCTCAATAACTGAGAGTCTACAGAAAATCAGAAAGGATATGAAAGATTTGAACATTATCAACCAACTTGATCTAAATGACATTTATAGAGGTCCACCCTACAATAATAGAATACACATTCTTTTCAACACAGAACACAGAAAAATGGCCAAGATAGAACATATTCTGGGAGAGTAAAACAAGTCTCAATAAACTTAAAAGAATTAGAATCATACAAAATTTGGTATCACACAAATGGGTTAAGTTATAAATCAAGAAATGAAGGATATCTAGAAAAATCTCTAAATTCTTAAAACTATTTAACACATTTCTAAACAATCCATGGATCATAAAAGAAACTAAAAGGGAAATTAAAAAGCATTTTAAATAGTATGAAAGTGAAAATACAATATATTAAACTTTATGAATGTAGCTAATGCAATATTTATAGGAAAATATATACTATTAAATGCCCATTTAAAAAGAAGATCTCAAATAAAAAAATAACCTCCACTTTTTTAAAAAAATAACCTCAACTTCTGCCTCAAGAACCTAGAAAAAGAAGAATAAATTAAACCATAAGTGAGCAGAAGACAAGAAGTAGTACAAATCAGATCACAAATCAATAAAATTTAAAAAAGAAACCACAAAAAAAGGTCAATGAAACCAAAAGCTGGTTCTAAGAAAATCAATAAAAACGCTAAGCTCTAATAAAAATGATCAGGAGAAAGAAGCAAAAGACAAAAATTTCCAATATCAGAAATGAGAATGATTGTATCACTGCAATTCTACAGATATTACAGGGATAAGAGAGTATTAACTTATGCCTCAAAATTCATTAACTTAGGCAAGATGATCAGATTCCTTAAAAAAATCAAACTACTAAAACTCATTCAAGAAACAGATAACTTGAACATTCATCAAAGGAATTGGTTTGTAGTTAAAAGCCTTTCCACAAAGAAAACCAGATGCTCAAAAAGCTTCAAAATACTGAACAAAGAAGAAATAAAAATTCTACAAAAACATTTTCAAAAAAATGGAAGAAAAGGAAATATATCTCCCAATCTACTCTGAGACCAATGTTAATCTGATAGCAAAACCAGACAAAAACATTACAAAAAAGGAAAACTATAAACAAACTATAAACCAATTCCCACATGAAAACATATTAAATTTTTAAATTTTTAAATGTTAGCAAATTGAATTTCACAATAAAAAAAAAGGATATTATAACCAACTGGGGTTTATCACAGAAATGCAAGGTTGGTTTAACATTTGGAAAGCAATTAATTTACCTAATAATGACTTTAAAAAGAAAAATCATACAATCATTTCAATAAATAAATTTAGACAAAGTGATACAATATCATTTCTGATACAAACCATATATCAAACTGGGAATATAAAGGCATTTTATCAACTGGATTAAAAAAAGCATTTACATAAACCCTAAGTTAACATCATATTTAACCGTGAAAGACTGAATGCTTTCCCTGCTAAGATAAGGAACACCACAAGGATAGCCACTCTTGCCATTTCATTTTTTCAGTATATTTTTGTTAAGCACAGAATCCACATTTGTAGTTATTTTCTTTTAACCGTCAGAAGATACCTAAATGGTCTTCTGGCTTCCATGACTCCTAGGAGACCAGGGGTGTGTGTGTGTGTGTGTGTTTTCTGGCTTCCATGACTCCTAGGAGACCAGGGGTGTGTGTGTGTGTGTGTGTGTGTGTTTTCTGGCTTCCATGACTCCTAGGAGACCAGGTGTGTGTGTGTGTGTGTGTGTGTGTGTGTGTGTGTGTGTGTGTGTGTTTTCTGGCTTCCATGACTCCTAGGAGACCAGGGTGTGTGAGTGTGTGTGTGTGTGTGTGTGTGTGTGTGTTTTTTCATGACTCCTAGGAGACCAGGTGTGTTTGTGTGTGTGTAACCAGGGGTGTGTGTGTGTGTGTGTGTGAGTGTGTGTGTGTGCGCGCGTGTGTAATGGTTTGTGTTCATGTAATCCAAGTGCCTGGTGATTTATGCCTGGTTACTTCACTGTTTACCAAACATTCTATTTTCAAAATATTGTTGTAGATATAATTTGAAGCTTATGTGACTATTTCCTCTAGGAAACACGTTTGTTTGCTTCTGCCAGTATATTTGGAGCATAGCACCATGGAATTCACTTAATCCAATTTTAGAAACCAATATGATTCAAAACTAAGCTGCAGTCCTCCTAAAAGATTGTCTACTTCATACTCCTGCCTACATATATTCCTAGAGTGCCAACATCTAAAGCCCAAACCCAAAGCTGGGGTAGGGGCCTGGTGGACCCTACTTTCTAAGCCCTGTTTCCCTAGTCTTGAGTGGCTGTCACAACTGTTCCCTCCAGTATGGTAAAAGCCCCAAAAGAAAAAATAGCTCCAAACATTAAGCTCATCTCCATAGGCCTCCATCCTTTTCTAGATCCCAGTAATTCTTAATCTTGTTGGATATCCAAAGACTTCAGGAAGATTATATTTTAAATTCTGTATCAGGCCCTGTACTGAGCATGGAGCCCGCTTAAGATTCTCTCTCTCCCTCTGCCCTGCTCTTACTTGCAAACACACAGGCACATTCTCTAAAAATATAAGTATATAATTAAAAAGATTTTTAATATTTATAGAATTGTGCAATCATTATCTAATTCCACAATCTTCATCACCTCAAAAAGAAATCTCATAAATATTAGTAGTCACTGCCTAGTTCCCTGTACCTCTCCAGCTCCTGTCAACCATTAGGCTACTTTCGGTTTCTATGGGTTTGCCTATTCTGAACACTTTGTATAAATAAAACTGTAAATATATGGCCTTTTGTATCTGGCTTCTCTCATTTAGCATAATGTTTTTAAGGTTCATCCATGTTGTATCATGCATCAATACTTCATTCCTTTTTAACTCCTTAATATTCAGTTGCATGTATACACCATATTTTGTTAATTCATTCATCAGATGATGGATGTTTGCATTATTTCAACTTGGCTTCTATGAATCATAGTGCTATAAATATTCACGTACAGATTTTTATTCAGACTTACATTTTCAACTCACAATTTTCAAGGATGAGAATTGTGAGGTCACGTGGTAACTATATTTACCTTTTTAAAGAACTTCCACGGTATTTTCCAAAGCAGCTCACCATTTTGCAACACTATCAGCATTATAGGAGGGTTCCAATTTCTCCATATCTTTGCTAATACTTTACTATTTTTTTAAACTACAGCCATCCTAGTGGGTGAAGTGCTATCTCCTTATCATTTTGCTTTCCATTCCATGATGACTAATAACGTGGAGCATCTTTTCATGTGTTAATTAGCCAGTTGCACATTTTCTTCATAGAAGTATCTATTCAAATTCTTTTCTCATTTAAAAACTGATTATCTTTTTATTGTTATTGTTGTTACTTACATATTCTGGATACAAATCCCTTAGGAAATACATGATTTTCTCAATTATCTTCAATTTATTGATAGTGTCTGTTAAAGAACAAAATTTTTAACTTTGGGAGAGTTTGGATGGTTCAGTCAGTTAAGCATTAAGTGTCTGACTCTTGGTCTCAGGGTTGTGAGTTCAAGCCCTGCACTGGGCTCCACACTGACCATGAAGTCTACTTTAAAAAAAAAAAAAAAATTTTTTTAAGATTTTATTTATTTATTTGACAGAGATCACAAGTAGGCAGAGAGGCAGGCAGAGAAAGAGAGGGGGAAGCAGGCTCCCCATGAGCAGAGAGCCTGATGCAGGACTCGATCCCAGGACCCTGGGATCATGACCTGAGCCGAAGGCAGAGACTTTAACCCACTGAGCCACCCAGGCACTCCTCAACCCAAGACGGGGCTCATTCCCAGAACCCTGGGATCATGACCTGAGCTGAAAGCAGATGCTTTAACCCACTGAGCCACCCAGGCGCCCCACCTAAAAAAATTTTTAACTTTGATGAAGTCCACTTTAATTTATTTTCTTCATTGTGTTTTTGCTGTCAAGTCTAAAAAACCACTGTCTAATACAAAGTCACAAAGATTTACACTTATGTTTTCTTCTAAAAGTCATATAGTTTTAGTGGTTAAATTTAAGTCTTTGATCCATTTTTAGTTTTTTAAATTTTTAAGGTAGGGGTCCAACTTCATTCTTTTGCATGTGGATATCCACTTGTCCCATCATCTTTTGTTGAAAAATCCATTCTTCCACCACTCTCTTGGCATCCCTATTAAAAATTAACTGACTATAAAGAGGAGAGTAAGGGGGCGCCCGGGTGGCTCAGTTGGTTAAGTCTCTGCCTCCAGCTCAGGTCCTGATCTCAGGGTCCTGGGACTGAAACTTGAGTTGGGGTTTCCTGTTCAGTGGGGAGTCTGCTTCTCCCTATGCCCCTCCCCCATCCAAGTAAATAAATAAAATCTTAAAAAAAAAAAATAAACTGACTATAAAGTAAGGGTTCATTTCTGCTTAGAAGTGTGAATCCTTCATTTTTATTATTTTTCAAGATTATTTTGACTATTTTGGCTTGTGGTATTTCCAAATAAATGTTAGGATCAGCTTGTCAATTTCTGCCAAAAAGACAGCTGAAATTTTCAGAGATTTTGCTGAATCTATATGTAAGTTGGAGAAGTACAGCCAGTTTTAACAATATTGTCTTCTATGAACATTGAACGACTTGCCATTAATTTAGGTTTTATAAATTTCTTTCTATGTTTTGTAGTTTTCATTGTAAGGAATTTTTTTTCTTTTAAATTGCAAACAATACAAAGTATAATCTGTCTTGTTTCATCCAGTAGTTGCTAGGATTTTCTTAATTTCATTTTCAGATTGTCATTACTGGTATATAGAACATAAATGATTTTTGTATATTGATCTTGTATCCTACAACCTTGTTAAAGACATTGGTTTTAATAGTTTTTTAGTGGAATCTTTAGGATTTTCTATATATTTTTTTAAAGATTTTATTTATTTCTTTGACAGGGAGAGATCACAAGTAGACAGAGAGGCAGGCAGAGAGAGAGAGAGGGAAGCAGGCTCCCTGCTGAGCAGAGAGCCTGATGCGGGACTCGATCCCAGGACTCTGGGATCATGACCTGAGCCGAAGGCAGTGGCTTAACCCACTGAACCACCCAGGCGCCCTAGGATTTTCTATATTTAAGATCATATTATATATGAAGTTATTTTACTTCTCCCTTTGCAATCAGATGCTTTTTTTTTTCCCTTTTCCTTGCTTAACTGCCCTATCTAGAACCTCAGATACCATGTTGAATAGAACTAACAAGGAGTGCCTGGGTGATGCAGTCAGTTAAGCATTTGACTCTTGGTTTCAGCTTGGGTCTGATCTCAGAGTCATAAGTATCAAGCCCAGTTTTGGGATTCACACTCATCAGGAGTCTGCTTGAGTTTCTCTCTCCCTCTGCCCCCAACTACACTGGCTTTTGCTCTCTCAAATAAATACATCTTAAAAAACAACAACAACAACAACAACAAACAACTAAGAGCAGACATTGTTGTCTTGTTCCTGATCTTAGGAGAAAGCATCACTCTTTCACCACTACATCTGAGTATAGCTTGGGTTTTCTGCAGATGATCACATCGAACAAGTTTCTATTCCTAGTTTGCTGCTTTTACTTAATATTGAAAGACTGCTGGGACTTTTTAAAAATGCTTTTTCTTTATCTACTGAGATAACCATGAGATTTTGTTTTTTAATTCTGTTGATTTTGTATATATTAATTGATTTTCAGATGTTAAACCAACCCTGCATTCCTGGATTAATCCCACTTGGTGACAGTATATAGTAATTTTTATGTGGCTGGATTTGGCCTGCTGGCTTTTTGAGGACTGTGGTCCATATTCATATGATATATTATTAGTCTGTAGTTTTCTTTTCTTTGGATGTCTTTATCTAGTTTTGTATTAGGATAATACTGGCCTCAAAGAATGGGTTGAAAAGTTTTCTCTCTCTTCCATTTTTGGGGAAGAGTTTCTAAAGAATTGGTTAATTCTTAAACTGGTAAAATTCTCCAGTGAAGCCATTTCAAACTAGGGTTTTCTTTGTCAATGGTTTCTTTTTTTCTCCTTTTTCTTTTTTAAAAGATTTTTATTTTTAAGTAATCTCTACACCCAAAAGAGTCCCATTCACCCATTTAGCCAGCCAGGAACCCCTGTCAGTAGTTTCTCTCTTTCTCCCCATTCCTCCCTTTTTTGTTTTTTACTATTTCCTTTCTGGAATTTTTTTTTTTTTTTAATTTGACAGAGAAGAGTGGGCACACACAAGTAAGGGAAAAAGCAGAGGGAGATGGAGAAGCAGGCTCTTGTCTGTGCATGGAGCCCAATGCAGGGCTTGATCCCAAGAACCCAGATATTGTCCTGAGCCGAAGGCAGATTTTTAACTGTCTGAACCACTCAAGCAACCTCATAGTTTCTTATTAGTAATTTAATCCCTATTCTTGGATACAGCTTATTTATTTCTTCTTGAATCCATTTTAGTAATTAGTGTATCTCTAAGAATATGCCCATTTCATCAAAGTTGTTTAATTCATTAGCACACAACTGTTCAGTGTTCCTTTAAAATCCTTTATTTTGTATTGTAAGATCAGTAGAAATGTCCTTTCATTTCTGACTCAAGTAATTTTTTTTTCTTGGTCAATCTAGCTAAAGGATTGTTAATTTTATCTTTTCAAAGAACCAGTTTTTGGTTTTATTGATTTTTCTCTATTTTTCTATTTTCTATTTAATTTTCATTTCATAATCTTAATTATTTCCTTCCTCCTCTTTATTTTAGGTTTAATTTGCTTTTTTTTTCTATTATCTTTAGGCAGATCATTATTCATTTGAGATCTTCTTTAAAAAAAAAAAAAAGGTATTCCTAGCAATAAAATTTCCTCTAAGTACAACTTCAGCTGCATCTCAGATTTTGTTATATTGTGTCTTCATCTTCATTCATCTCCCAGTATAAATTCTCCTTTGATTTCTTCTTTGACCCATTTATTATTTAGGAGTGTATTGTTTAATTTCCACATATTTGAGTCTCGCAAATTCTTTTGTTATTAACATCTAATTTCATTTCACTGCAGTTACAGAATATATTTTGTATTATTGTTAGCCTATTAAATTTATGAAGGTTTTGTATTTTAATGGCTTAGCATAAAGTCTACCCTACAGGAGAATGTTCCACATATGCTTAAGAATATATTTTCTAATGTTAACTGGAGCATTCCATAGCTATTAGATTTAGTTGGTTTATGGCATTGTTCAAATCTTCTGTTCCCTTGTTTATCCTTTGCCTATTCTATCCATCATTGAAAGTTGGGTATTCAGTCTTCAACCATTACTGTTTAAGTGTCTATGTCTCCCGTCATTTCTGGTAGATTTTGTTTCATGTATTTGAGAGCTTTGTTGTCAAATGCACCTATATTTTTATAATTGTTACATGTTAATCAATTATAAAATGTCCTTCTTTGTCTCTAGTAGCAAATTTTGTCCTAAAACCCATTTTGCCTAGTATCAAAAAGCCACTCCACCTCTCTTTCAGTTACTATTTGCATTATATGTTTTTTTCCCTTTAACTTTCAATCTATTTCTACCTTTTGATTTTTTTAATCCACTTTTATAATTTTCAACTTTTGATTGGAATGTTTCATCCACTCACATTTTTAAATCCAATCTCATTAATTATTGACAGTGATCTACATATACCATTTTACTTATTTTCTTATGTGTTATGCCCCTTTTTGCTCTATTTCTCCTTTAGTCTATCATTGCATTAAATGTTTTATACTGTAGCACTTTAATTTCTTTAATGATTTTCACCATTTTTTAAGTGATTTACTTAGTGGCTACTCTAGGACTTCACATATACGTCTTACCAGAAATATCTTCATATTTATACTAACTTAATTCCAAAGAGCTACAGGAACATTACTCCTATAAAGTGCTATTCCTTTTCTTCCCTTTTTGTGGTATTGTTGTATACAAATTACATTTATAAACATTACAAACCCCAAAATACATTGTTAACAATCATTACTTCACATAATTTTATGTCTTTTAGAGCAGCTAAGAGGACAGCAATTTTTGTAAGTTTTATTAATATAAATTCTTATCACTTCTAGCTTTCTTCATTTGTTCCTGTGGATTCAAATTATCATCTAGAGTCATTTCTTTAGCCCAGTGAAGTTTTGCTCCCATCCACCTCCTGTGTGCTGTTATGAAAAATATGTATTACATTTCTATACATTATAGGCCAACAATACATTAGTTTTATATACTTACTTTTTATATCAGTCAACAAAACAAAGAAGAAAAAAATGACTGTCTTATAATTACCTTTACTGTTGTTCTTTGATTTTGTTGGTGTGGATTTAAATTACTGTCTAGATCACTTGTCAGCCTAAAGAATTTCCTTTAGTAATTCTTGTAATATGAGTCTGCCAGCAACAATTCTCTCAGCTTCTGCTAACTGCAAATGTCTTTATTTCACCTTATTTTTGAACGATAGCTGTGCTGGATATAGGATTCTTGACTGATACTTTTTTCTTTCTTTGAGCATTTTGAACATGTTGTCCCACTGCTTCCTGATTGCCACTGTTTCTGTTGAGAAGTCAGCTGTTAATCTTACTGGGGTTCCCTGATAAGTGACAAGTTGTTTTTTTCTCTCACTTGTTTCAAGATTTTCTCATTCTCTTGATCTTCCAGATTTTTAATATGATTCATCTATTTGTGGACCTCTTGCATGGTTATTTGGAACTCAATAAGCTTCCTGGAGGAGTAATATTGTTGAGTAAATCCAGAAACTTTTTACCCATTATTGCTGCAAATACTTTTTCTGCTCCTTTCCTTCTCTCCTCTCCTTCTGGTTTTCCCATCATGCATAAGTGTGCTTATGTGCCCCACATTTTTGTGAGGTGCCCCACATTTTTGTGAGGTTCTGTTCATTCTTCTTCCTTCGTTTTCCTCTGTTCTTTGGATTGCAAGATCTCTTCAAATCTGTTAACTTTTTCTACTGTCAGTTCAATTCTACTTCTGAGCCTACTAGTAAATTTTTTATTTCAAGTATATTGGTTTAATTCCAGAAGTTCCAGCTGGTTCTTTTTCTTTATAATTTCTATCTCTTTATTGATATTGTCTATTTGATACAACATCACCATACCTTCATTACTTCTTTAATCATGGTTTTGTTTAGTTCTCTGAACATAGTTACAATGGCTACTTCAAAGTCTTTGTTAAATCTGATATCTGATCACTCTCAAAGGCAGTTTCTATTGCCTGCTTTTTTCCCCCCTCATATATTCGTATATGGATTATACTTTCCCCTTCCTCTACACGTCTTGTATTTTTTGTTGGAAATTGGACATTTTAGAAAACATATTATAACAACTATGAGTACTGATCCACCTCCTCTCTCCTGGGGCTTGTTACTGGTATTTGCCTGTTTTCGTGTTTGTTTCCTGATTGACTGGATTATTTTACTAAAATTTGCATCTCCCTTTCTCCTATAATTTGAATTAATCAACTGAAGAAATGTGTTCAGTCCTGAATGCCACATTTGAAGAATACTAACAAACTAAAGCACACACAGAAGCAGCTTCCAGGATGGGGAGGGTTTCAAAATGTCACAGAACAAAAGGCTAAGGAAACTGATTATATCTGCAATTGATCAGAGTAATAGGATAGAAAGAACACAGAGCTGCTGATTTCAAAGTTCTGAAGTGCTATTCTGGCATAGCTGACAAGCAGAGAAAAAGTCAGAGAACAAACAAGTTGGAATTACATGGAATTTTTTAAACAAGCAATTCAACAATGGCATATGCTACCTTATACAATAATGAGGTTTCCATTTTTAAACAGAAGTTCTCTATTGTCACAACTGTTGAGTATGGTATTTCTTGTTTGGGAGGGTAGGTTTGGGTAGATAATCCCATTTTCTGTGATAATCAAGAAACCTGGCCTTGAATGTAGCCATTCTGATATAATGCAAAACACTTACATGTACATAAATATATATTACAAATTAACTATTATTCACTTCTTGAAAACACATTATACAGAAATATTTAAGAAACAATTAAGAAAAATTCTTAACCATGTCCCTAGCAGAGTTCCTCTCAGAGTACTATTTAAAGGATTTTCCTGATTAGTCACATATCTGGTAGATTACCATATAAATTACTGGGAGAATTACTTTAAATTTCTACATTCTCTCATGTACTTGCTTTAAAATATTAGAATAAAGTAATTAATTTACAAGAGTTACTCAGTTCTTACAAAAGTTTTTTTTAATGAAATAGTTTGTAACTGAGATCCATAACTCACCAGAAGAAATCTTACCACCACCTTTATAGTCAATAGCAAATGCAGATGTGACTCCATTGGCCGACCCCAGTTCACACATGGAAATTTGATAAGGGGGCCTCAGCTTGATTTCCATCTGCATGTCAGACAGATTTATCTTTGTTGAAAGAGACCTGGGATTATTATATCGCTGCTTGGTCCTCTGAATGAAGTTATCTATGCAAAATAAAAATAAATTTCCTTGCAGTCATTTGTTAATTAATTTGAGAGTGTGATGTTTATAGAATAAATTCTGCAGATCAACAGTTTTATTTTTTGTCCAAAATTACTAAATCTGGGGCGCCTGGGTGGCTCAGTTGGTTAAGCAACTGCCTTCAGCTCAGGTCACAATCCTGGAGTCCCAGGATCGAGTCCCATATGGGGCTCCCATCTCCACAGGCAGTGTGCTTCCCCCTCTGACCTTCTCGCCTCTCATGTTCTCTCTCACTATCTCTCTCTCTCAAATAAATAAAATCTTAAAAAAAAAAAAAAAAAGCTACTCAATGTGTCATGCAATGTGTCATGGAATATTCAAATATTATTTGTGTTTAATAGTTTATATATCATGGAGTCATCAGTGTTTTACTCCAGAAATTATATTCTAGAAATAATTATAAATAAAATACGGATTTAACACTTCATGGCTGTGAGACTTTCTACTATAATATTCCCTTCAAGGAATTACTTTAAATAAAAAAACAAACCAAATAAAGCAGCTTTAATTTTAAACCAAAGTCTTAATTTTTATACGGTTTCATCTCTCATAAAATATTGTCTTGTAAATACATAAGAACATATGCTGTAAGTTGCATATTCTTATAAACCTGTTATATTTATTGCTTTCACCATTAGAATGTATGTTTTAAACAATGAATTTAGTGGAATCAATAAAAGACATTTTCTAAATATCTTCCGATTTTCCTTTCATTATTTACAACTCGGTTTTACGTTTTTCTCCTCATACACCAGGAGTCAAGCAAACTAATGCCCAGAAGCCAAAGTGAGCCTGCTGACTGCTTATGTAAATAAAGTTTTATTGGACTATAACTATACTCATTCATTTATATATTGCCTATGGCTGCTTTCAAGCCACAGTGGCAGGGCTGAGTAGTTGTGACAGAGACCATATGGTCCCTAAAGCTTAAAATATGTACTAACTGGTACTTTCCAGCAAATGTTTGCCAACCTTCGTTCTACATTAAGCAGACTATAAAAGATTATCACATAAACACAGAACTCTGAATCTCTGGCTTATAAATTTCTCATTGAGAGACTGTCCTCTCGGATTAATTCTTTGTGCCAATAATCACAATCCCCTCCACAGCCCAAACACAATTTTTTTCAAATGGGCCAAAAGAAGTTGCCATAATTTACTGACCATTTGTCAAGTTATTCTATCAAAAGCAAGGTAGCAGAATTTTCTGAGTTTTTCCCCTAGCCCCCAGTATTATATGAAAAATCATTTACGATTGGATAGAGACAGGATAATGAAAAGGAAAAAAATCAGGCCCTTACCAAATTCAATGAAACAGTATGGTCTGACAGCAGTATTTGTCTTCATCATGTTATAAGTAGTAATGAACTCCTTCTGAAGCTCATCCAGGAAAGAGAAGGCCAGAACATTTGGGTAATTTTCAGTGCACAACATCATGTAGCTCACTCCCAAAGAGCTAATAAAACTACAGTGTAAAAAACATTCATGTTAAAGTTTCAAATTAAATCAAGGTAATTTATTGCTTCAAAAGACTGGTTCTATACACCATAAATTGCTGCTACAGTGGAAATGAAGATATTAACATTTATTATATATTCCAGCAAAAAAAATAAGGAAACCAAAATATAATACTACTTTCAGTTGCAGTTAAAAACAGCAGATAAAAAATTGGAATGTACCGACAGAAGGACACATACTACCACTCTAACACTTCAGTTATTTATCACTTGGGGTAGAAAACCGGCAAAGAATATACAAACATACCCCTGGGGCAAATAATATATGTTAATAAAAATAATAAATTTTTAAAAAGGAATACACAATATATAAGAATTACAGAGAGCTTAACATTTAACTATTCAACCTAGTGGGACTTAATCCTGTTTGAATCAAGAACTCTTGGGGCACCTGGGTGGTTCAGTGGGTTAAAGTCTCTGCCTTCAGCTCAGGTCATGATCCCAGGGTCCTGGGATCGAGTCCTGCATCAGGCTCTATGCTCGTGGGGAGCCTGCTTCCTCCTCTCTCTCTGCCTGCCTCTCTGCCTATTTGCTACCTCTGTCTGTCAAATAAATAAATAAAATCTTAAAAAACAAAAACAAAAACAAAACTCTTTAGAGATTCTGGTTAAAATTATGGACACCCTCCTCAGAAAACTGTCCACACACACAACCTGCCACACAATTTCAGGTTGGTCACTGACCTCCTGACGTCATCCACTAATTCCAGAAATAAATCCTCTATTTCACAGAATAAGGAAGTATGAACCACTGGTTAAATACGAGTAATTGAGGAGTTTATAAGAACAAGTAAGTGGAATAGAAAGGAGAACTCTTGCTTACAAAAGAATGCTGAGTTCCAACTGGTAAATGTATAGGTAGTGCTTAACTGGAAAAATCAGCACTTTTGCAACCAACACAGTAAAGACTGGATCAAGCAAGGACAATCAATGAATGGTAAATCCAGGTGGAAATTTTGGTGAGGAGCAGGAAATTTTGCATGGTTTTAAGAATGTCTTCCCATGCATTACTTATTTGTTACAAAGGGAAAATATTTATTATACAGCAGAAACTAGATAACATCTTGACTACTGAGTATTCTAACATTAATGAGGGGTAGATGGAATTCCTGTGCCTTCAGTTGTGATATCCTCAGAAAGACATATCAGCTATATAGTGTGTGTGTATATATATTATAGCCAAGAATGCATAATCTGTATATATAAATATATATATATATATATATTATATAGTATTCTAGCCAAGAATGCATAATCTGATTCTAATCCTAAAAGAATATCAAAATGATCAACATTCTATTTTTTAAAAGTGTGGGGGGGCTATATTAAAAAAATCTTAATGCTGTAAAGAAGAAATAAAGGTTGTAAAATGTTTCTGATCAAAGGAAGCTAAAGAGACAAAACTAAATGCAATACCTAAACCTGATTTGGATCCTGAGCCAGAGAAGGGGAAAATGCTATTAAAGGACATCTCTGGGTCAACTGACAAAAATGGAAAACAGGCAGCAGATTCAAGTAGGATATCAATATTACTAGAGCTGGTATCTGTTCCATTGTTAAGAGAATACCCTTAATCTTAGAAAATACACCTCAAAGTTGTAAGGAATAAAGGGGCATGGTATTTTAAGCTTCTCTCAAATGATTCAGACAAAAATAAATCAGATAGGCAGGAAGATAAAAATGATAAACTAAATGGGGTAAAATGTTAACAAAAGGTGTGACTCTGGGAATAGGTATTATGTATTATCATTCTTATTTACATAATTTTTCTCTAAGTTTGAAATTATTTCTAAATAACAAGTTAAAAAAATTTTTAAACTTCTAATTAAGCACTGAACTGTTCAAATTAGCCATGTTCTCTTGAAAAAAAAAAATTCTAAAGTGTATAACCCCTTAAAATAAGCAGGGAATGGGACCAAATTAACCCTTCTTAGTGAATCCTCTAAACATTCTTTTATAGAACTGTCAATGTAGATCATCTAGATCAGGGGCAGCAAACAGAGGACAAAAGTTATTATCTCTCACTCCTGTGAAAGACACTGCTAATCTAGCACAGCAATCTTTACTGAACAAACCCAGATCCAAAATGGATTCCCCTGCCTTCTTTTTTCTCTAATAATGTAGACGTAGAATTTATTATTTTAAATATGTAGAATATATTCACATGGTTCAAATTTTAAAAACAACGAAAATCACTACCTCCACCCAAAGCTACTCAATTCTCTGTCCCTCAAGCAACTCATGTTGTTGTTTTTGTTTTTTTTTTTCAAATGATCTCCACATCCAACATGACAACCCCAAGATTAAGAACCATATACTCCACTGACCAAGCCAGCCATGCACCCCAACTCATGTTATTATTAAATTCTTATGTATCCTTCAGTGAGAGTTCATGGATGCCTCCCTTCCTTTCTTTTTTCTCTCTTTCCTGGGTGGCTCAGTTGGTTGAGCGGCTGCCTTCGGCTCGGGTCATGATCCCAGCATCCTGGGATCGAGTCCCACGTCGGGCTCCTTGCTCAGCAGGGAGCCTGCTTCTCCCTCTGCCTCTGCCTGCCATTCTGTCTGCCTGTGCTTGCTCTCTCCCCCTCTCTCTCTCTGATGAATAAATAAAATCTTTAAAAAAAAAAAAAAAAAGACCATCCAATGCAGCCAAATGATATGGGGTTGGCACCTATTGATCACCTATTATTAATGGTGTGGAATATACTACCAGAAAAATTGTGCTGGTTTTACGGCTGCTGGAATAACCTGGAATTCTTTCTGAAGTTCACTTAATACAGTCATTTGATGCAATGTTTTTCAAATTGCAACTTGTGACCTATTAGGTCATAAGATTAGTATAAACTACATAAAGCATTTTCTTAAAAATTGAAATAGAACATAAAATATTAGAATGTATATCGTTTCATAAAACTTTTTAGTTTCCTAGTTGTATAATAATGTTTACAAACTAAAATGTATCTCTTGGGAAGCCTTGGTGGCTCAGTTGGAGTCCTGGGATCGAGTCCCATGTCAGACTCCTTGCTTAGCGGGGAACCGCTTCTCCTTCTGCCTGCAGCTCCCCCTGCTTATTCTCTCTCTCTCTCTCTGAAAAATAAATAAAATCTTTTTTAAAAATTTAAAAAATATATATATCTCTTCTTATGAATCACAGTCAAAAAAGTTTAGCCATACATATTGCATTTTTCTATGAAATTAATAACTAAATCAAAGGGCAAAGTATGTTTGTTTTTCTCAGGCAATTTTCTCTTCCCAAAAAATCTTCACTATTATTACAAAAATTCTTTGACATGTCATTAGCATTCAAACATACCCCCCGAGTAACCTGGGGGATAAAACAATTGGTGACTGCTTACCTTACACTCCAAACACCCAAGTAGCTACCTAGGAATTGTTTTATTATCCTCTAAAAATATGACAGAAGCTTTTGAACTCGGACAAGTTTTTGTGTTATTTGTATTTCCATATTAATATAAAGTGAACCACAGACACATACACGACAGTTTATCCCAGTTTCTCTTGCTTGCACTTAGTTAACTAGAGAATTATTTGTGAAATAAAGAGAAGCCTGTGTTTTTAAGATTATATGTCAGCATTTTCAGAGAGTCTTTCTTTCAAAGACTTTAGTTTACTATAATTATGTGATATTCTCTGAAAAGGCCATAAAGTACTCTATAATATTATGGCTTTTCATAGTGAATTTAGTCTTATGCTATTGTCTTTCTTTGAAATGCAAAGCCAGTTTTCCACAGTACATACAAGCCTTCTGTTATCAAAAAACTTCTGGCTTTCAACTATCACAAGAACAAACTCAAAGACTCCCATCCTTTCACGGAGAATTCCTCATATGAAATAGTCTAAAGTCACTACAGGCATGCCGGTTTGTGCATGCATTATTAGCCTGTCCATTAGATTCATTTAGCTCACCTTTCACAGACAATCTGGCTGCTGTCCTTCTGCCTTGACGAGGAGGAGGAGTAACAGCAGCAGGTACAGTTTACTGACCATTTAGTTTGAATGAAACCCTCTGCTAAGTGCTTTGTGTATATATTTTATTTAATTTCATTCTCACGATAAAAGGGCACTACTATCTCCATTTTACAGATGACAGAAGGGAGGCTCAGGGATGTTCAGTAGCTTACCAGGGCCACAAACACCATTACGAAGCAGAGCAGGGTCAAACTTAGTTCTAACTTCAAAGCCCACATTCTTTCCCAACATAACACTCAACTTCCCCATGATCTAGATAAACCAATTATGTGCTAATTCATCAACAGTTTCCCCCCACTTTTTCAAGCCACAAATCAGTCTCTATATTTTCCTTCTAATTAACAGTAATGAAGCCTCAGGATTTGGGACCTTGTATCAGGATATTCAAGAAGCTCTGCCAACTCCTCTACTTCTTGTGCAACTCTACTCCTCCCTCTCTGCATTCTAGCCACACTAGTGTTATTTCAGATCCGAAGGATACCAATGTACTCCCAGTCCTCCAACTTCCAATCTGAGAAACTTCACGAATTCAGTCTTCCTCACTTGCAATGCTCCAACCCAAACCCATCTCTACCATGCTCTAATTCTGATCTGGCTAATCCTATTCATCCTTCTTGGAGTTAAAGTTCCTCCCAGAGCACACAATCTAAATGGATCCCGCTCCGGGGCACCTGGGTGGCTCAGTACACTGAGCATCAGACTCATGACTTTGGCTCAGGTTATGATCTCAAGGGCTGCAGAACTGAGCCCTGCGTCAGGCTCCATGACCAGTGGGGAGTCTGCTTGAGATTCAATCCTTCTCCCTTTGCCCCACCCCCTACTTGCTCATACTTTCTCTAAAATAAATAAATAAATAAATAAATAGTAAAAGAAATAAAATAAAAATTGATCCCACCCTTATGGTTGTTATATCACAGTGGTTGCTATTTTTCTTCATATAATTAAGCCAATTTGTAATTATATATTTATGTTTATTTGTTCTAATGTCTTTCACTAATACCTATAGGCTCCATTGGAGCAGAGATAATTTCTACACAGCTTACCACTGTATTCTTAGCAACCAGAATAGTTGGTGTCTAGTATAAAATAAACGCTCAATAAATTAGTGAATAAATGAGTACAAAGATTACATCATTCCTTCACCTATTTATATACTAATTTGTTGAGTATATTGTGTACATATAATTATACAGCCCAGCAGTATCTACACAAAAGTACCTACATAAAGCAGAAGCTCAATAAATACTTGACTAAATTTTACAGAACAGAATACAACTTTATCTCCTCTTCCAGAAGGCTTTAGGGTTGAAGTCAGTGAGTTTTCAACATTCCCCTACCTTAAAGACAGAGATGATCTCAGATGCCATGCAGAATTACTCAGCTACAGATGGCTATATATATATGTTAGGTATGTCTATTGTCCTTTTATCACGGACAGTAGTAATCCTCACACATCTTTTCTCATAGGACACAACTTAATTTCATATGGTTCATAAATATTGCTTTAGTCATCATTGTTTCCTAAGCTCTGACATGTTTATATATTAAACATTTATGACAATTTAAGGAAAGTATTCTTCAACTTATGAAACAGATAAATTCCTTAAAGCTTTACCTAGAGAGAACTGTACCATCACTATGACAGTTGACCCTTAAACAATAATGTGGTTAGGGATGTGAGTATCCTGCACAGTCAAAAATCAGCATAACTTTTGACTTCCCAAAAACTTGACTAATAGCCTACTGTTGACTGAAAGCCTTACCAATAACACAATCAACAATTATTTTGTATATTATATACTGTATTCATACAACTAAGTAAGCTAAGGAAAAGAAAATGTTATTTAAAAAATCATAAGGAGAAAATACACTTATAGTATTACACTATATTTACTGAAAAGAATTATCTTATAAATGGACCCATGTGGTTTAAACCCATGTTGTTCAAGGATTCAAGTATAAGAAGAGAAGAAATCACAAAACTAGATTATGCACCCCCCAAACACCCAAACTGAAAATGAAGACGTAACTCCATGCTACTCTGAACACTACCATACTCCCAAAACAGCCATCCCTCATTTAGCAGTTAGTATCTTCTGTGCAAGGCATTGTGCCAGCCTAAGCTCCACAGAATGGGCTCCATTAGCCAAATTCAAGTATTCAGCCACTACAATCTGATGAAGTACATCAACACATGTGGGGGCTGGGGGGATTAAACTAATTTTCCCAATTTTATTTTTCTAGTTTTCTAAAAATATTTTTTTAAAGATTTATTTATTTGAGAGAGATAGTAAGAGTGTGCATGCAGGAGCAGGGGGAAGAGCAGAGGAAGAGAATCTCAAACAGACTGCCTGCTGAGCACAAAGCCTGATGTGGGGCTCAATCCCACAACTGGCGAGATCATGACCTGAGCTGGAACCAAGATCTAGACACTTTAACCAACTGAGCCACCCAGGCACCCCAGAGTTTTCTTAATTTTAAAACATTATTCCAATTTTTTTTCTCAAACTCTACCTATTCAACTAGAATCCACTGTGAGGTACCATCTGATTTAGCATATAACTACACACCTAGCTACTCTGTTTTGGTTCTCAGGGGTATTCTGCAAAGAACACCTGAATTTTTACAGAAATTTGAAATCCACAAAGTTAAGAGATGAGGAATCATTTATAAGCCAGAACAGATCAAGTATCTCAGTGACTTAACTATAGAGAAAGGATACAAAAATTTAAAATTAAATGTAAAATAAGAAAAATATAAATGATAAAACAAAAAACAAGTTCTATAGGCAATCTGTGTAAGGAGTGTGATCATAAGAGAAATGAAACAGTAATAGCAAGGAAGAAGGTGACTCAAAAGAAGGAGGCTCTAAGCCAGGCTTCAACAAGGCAGACAGGCAGCCTGGTGCCAGTTCCAGACTGTGCTATGATGCTACGCCTGCAAATCTGTGAGTTTTATCTGGCAAGCATATGGACAGCTAGAAAAATAGGTGTCACAAGAGAACTTTAAATAACTCAGGTAACATATAAACTCCCAATTTTATGGTGACTTTATAATTCAGTCTAAATGTATTGTCAAACAACATGAAAACCTCAATAAAATAGGAAACAATCAACAAGTCCTCTAATCAATGATAGTAAACAAATAAAGTCCAGGTTCTTGTCCGGAACTAGAACTGAAACTTCTCTTGTTCAAACCTTTTTAAAAACTTCGTTACAAAAATAACATCCATAGAGGCTTTTCTATGTGTGGTTCCAAAGGCCATGTAATCTATTTATTCCTTTAGACATTTCTAAATTGTATTCTTAGATCAGGCTAGATCAAACCACTGCTGATTCATCACACTCCTAAACTTGTCTCATAAAATTGCTTTTTTGTATCATGTCATTTGCTTATACTAGGGAATATTATAAGAAAAATAATAAAAAGCTCATTGTTATGGCTGTTGGAAGAATGCTACCCAAATGCTGTCCCTCTTTAAGTATATCAGGTCTCAAGAACATGAAGAGCAAAGTTTGTATCCAATGAACACCGAGTCCTGGTGAATGATTCATTATCTTCCTTTGTTTTGGCCATGAAGATGCTCAGAGCAACACTGCCAAGTCCTTTTCCAACAAATGAATGTGGACTATGTAGTCTGTATATCCAGAAGGAAATGTTACTTCAGTTTATTATTCTCCTATCTCTATCTCTACTTTCATTTGATTCTCTTTCCTGTGCTCTTTTTTTTTTTCTAATTGCCTCACATCATTTGTGGAATAAGATGGGGTATAAAGAAATAATACATAATCTAGAATTAAAACCAATTAAACAGAATTGGAAGTGTGTTAAAATCTTACTACATGATACTCTTAAGAAAATAAGAGAGAGGAAGAAAAATATTTGCAAAAAAATTTGTTCTTTCAAGTCCAGAATATCCATCAGAATTAATATATGTTTAAACAATCTTCTGTAATGTTGACATAAAGGTCTACAGTACCATACAATAGCAACTGATACTCAGAATAATGACCAAGGGTTCTAAAAGTGCCTATTAAATGGAATATTAAAATTTACAAGTTTTTCTCCATAAAACAGAAATAGGTTAGACATTATTTTAGATATATTTTAACCATCATACCCCTACATATCCCAGTTAAACCCTTTAAGAGCCCAGTTTAAGATAAAAGCTCACTACCTTACCATTACCTCGCTGATCTAAGTAATTATGGACATTTCCCTAAGGTTCTATTTGGGCCTCTCAGAAACTCAGTGGGCATTTCTACTCTCAGAGCTTCAACTTCTATGTGAATGATTCCAAAATCTCTAACCCAGCTCAAGTGGGCTGCCTAGTCACAAGCTCAAGTAAAATACTCAAAATAGTGCTTAGTTATCTATCTCTTCTTCCTCACTCCCATAAGCAACCCTTCCCAAAAAGCTCATTCTGTCCAATTCCAAGGCTTCAGTCATCTCCGGTATTCCATCTCTTCATCTCTGGCATTCCATCTTACCAGGCTTACCTACTCCTTCTTTTGACGTGTCTTTGTGACCGGCATTTTCTTTTGCATCTTATTAGGTCAGGCCCTAATTATAAGTTAATCTCTCTCAGACTTTCCATTCCATCTTACATTTCACTGCCTCAGCATTGTTTTTTAGCAAGTCACTTCTCTCAAACCTGCAGTAACAGCTTCTTATAACCTATTACATCATAGTGACATCACTAAGTCGGAACTTGCCGAGAAACCCAGGATCAGGCCCCACACTATTTATCTCACATTTCCATAACTATCCCTAAATCACCATTCACTATACCAGGCCAAACAGGTGAATACACCCCCAAGGCCAAGTCATTCTTTAATAATTCTGCCTCTCCTCTCTAAAATTGGAATGCTCTCTCCTCTGTCTTAGCCAAATCTTATGAATTCTTCAGGACATGGCTCATGTATCATCCCAATAACGAAGCCCTTCTCCTAATTATATCCCTTCTGAATCTTGTCCTCATATATCCTTCTGTATGCAAAATCTATGTCAAACTGCTCAAAAGTTAATTGTTTTATGCATATGCTCTCCAGGGGAGGGGGAGTCCTTATCTTTTCCCATAGTTTCAATTATAAACTATAAGGCTGACCCCCAAATCTATATCTCAGTATTGGTCCTTTTCCACTAGTCTCCAGACTTACACATCCAGCTGCCCACCTGACTGTGCCTCCTAAATGTCTAATGTGCATCTCAGACTTAACATGTTCAAACAGAACTCTTGATTTTTATCAATGAAACACATATCTCCAACCTTACTCATTTCAACCCCATTAGCCAAGTAATTATGAACATTCTCTAGGCCAAAAATCTAGAGGTAACTCGATTATTCTCTTTCCCTCACATGCCACTACTATCCGTTAAGAAGATTTGTTGGTGTTATTCCCCAAATCCAAACACCTTTCATCATTCTCACTTTCATTCAAGTTCTCAGCATCACCTCTACCTGAACTTCTTTAAGAGTCTACTAAATGATCTCTCTGCTTCTACTCTTTTTCCCATAGGGCCCATTCTTCACACAGCAGCCAGGATGATCTGCTCAAAGCCAAAATCACACTATGTAACTCTCCAGTTTAAAACTCTCCAATGGGGGGCGCCTGGGTGGCTCAGTGGGTTAAAGCTTCTGCTTTCGGCTCAGGTCATGATCCCAGGGTCCTGGGATCGAGCCCCACATCGGGCTCTCTGCTCAGCAGGGAGCCTGCTTCCACTTCTCTCTCTGCCTGCCTCTCTGCCTACTTGTGATCTCTGTCTGTCAAATAAATAAATAAAATATTTAAAAAAAAAAATTTTTAAAAAAAAATAAATAAATAAAACTCTCCAATGGTTTCCTATACATTAGACTCAATCCAAACTCTGTATCACAGCTTAGAAGGCTCTACATAACCTGTCCCATTCTTAGCTTTCTGACCTCCCCTTCTGCCACTCTATTAATCATCCAAAATGCTCTAGCATCTCTGGTTTTCTTTCCATCCCTTCATCAGTATCAAAGATCTTCTGCACTGGCTGTTACTCTGCCCTGCTCTTCATCCACAGCATCCTTCACCTGAATACCTGTCCCCCCATCTTTTAGGGTCTCTGCTCAAATATCACCCTTTTAGAGAGTCCCTGAACTATTATAAAGTCACTCTACCCCATCACCCAGTGTTACTTTATATACAATAAATAGAGATGTGCTAGCCTCTCTCACTATATGTAAACTTAAATTCTTTGAGGGCAGGTATCATGTACAATTTTTATATTTCCCAAGACAGTTTGCCTGGGTATGTAAGAACACCAATAACTACCTAGTGACCAACTTAAAAGATAAAATACCTGCGATCTCCAAAACTATAAAAATTTCTAAAGCAGATATAAACACAGAGAAAATGCAAAAAGGGCAATGACAGGATGACTACTGTTTAGTTTAAGTTCAGAACCACATGATTCTTGACTTGAACACTTTTCTAAACTAAGCAATCACTACGTTTTACAGCAACCACTTAAATTTCATGCAACTGGCAACCACTACGCAAATGATTCTAATGGAGCAAAATGAAGTCTTACTTAATGTTATAATGTCCAGTTTTCAGTGTACATCTATCAGGAAGCTGAGCAAGTTTCTTTGAGAGCATTTTAAAATACTTTCTGCACTCCTGCACACCTGTGCCTTGTTCATAGTCAGTAGAAGCAGAAAGTGGCAGCCCATCTCTGACACGAATGACTGATGCAGATAAAATCATGGACATTTCAACCAGCAGAGGAGACCTAAAACAAAACAAATAATTGGGTTAGATAAAAAAAAAAAATGAAAGCCCAATCTGATAAATGGTGCAAAAATGTTCAACTCACTAATAACCAAAGATTCACTAATTAAAACAACGACATACTACACTTTGCTTAACAAATTGGCCTTTAAAAAATAGTAACTGTTGGGGCACCTGGATGGCTCAGTCGGTTGAGTTACCTGCTCTTGATTTCAACTTAGGTCATGATCTTAGGGTCCTGATATCCAGCCCGACGTCAGCCTCTGCATTCAGGGTGGGGTTTGCTTGTCCCTTTCCTTCCCCCTCTGCCTCTCCTCCAGTGTGCCCATACCCCTCTCTCTCTAAAGTAAATAAATATTTTTTTTAAAAACTTTTAAAAATAATACTTGCTTTTTTCTGGCATTTTTGTAAGTATTTGCAGAAGTAAATATTGGAATAAACACCATTCTCAAAATAATTTGGCAATATTCAACAGAGTTTAAAAATATTGATGCCCTTCAACCACGATAGCAATATAAATATATAACCCTACCCTAAGGGAAGTAATCAGATTCAGACAAAATGTTAAACAGAAAGGCATTCTTTCACAGAAATATCCAAAAACGATCTAGACATCCAACAACAGGAGAATGGTTAAATAAATCATAGTATACTATGATTGAATATAATGAAGAACAGTTATGTTTATGAAAAAGTTCAATAATGTAGTAAAATGCTTACATATAAATCAGAAAAAAAGCAGGATAAAAACTGCAAATGTTTACTGTAAAGCCAAAGAGAAGAAAGGGGAGATAAATGGAGAAATAGATATCAAAAGGAAATATGCCACAATTATAATAATGCTTATCTCTAGAAAGTAGTATTAGGGTGATTATTATTTTTTAATTTCCTAAATTTTCATAATATTCCACAGTGGGCATATATTACTTTTGTAAACAGAAAAAAAGTTTAATTGGGGTGCCCATGCCGCTCTGTTAGTTGGGGCTCCAACTCTGATTTTCACTCAGGTCATGATCTCAGGGTCTTGAAATTGAGCCCCGTGTCAGGCTTCCCACTGAGCAGGGAGGAAGCTGCTTGGGATTCTCTCTCTACCCCTCTCCCCACTGATGCACACACTCTAAAATAAATAAATACATCTTCAAAAAACAAAAAAATTACTTTTAGTAAGTCTTTATTTATTTGACAGAGATCACAAGTAGGCAGAGAAGCAGGCAGAGAGAGAGGAGGAAGCAGGCTCCCTGCTGAGCAGAGAGCCCGATGCAGGGCTCGATCCCAGGACCCTGAGATCATGACCTGAGCCTAAGGCAGAGGCTTTAACTCACTGAGCCACCCAGGTGCCCCTACTTTTAATAAGTCTTAAAGCTAAAGGAATACTGGTTTAAGTACTGTTCCCAGTACTGCTTATTACCAAAAAATAAACCATAATGCTTCTTTTATTATATTCTGATCAAGCTTCACAAAAATAGATAAAAGGACTTCATAGGCTAGGTCTGAAAGAAATCAGGTAATCAGAAACTTCACTAAAAACTATACAATGTTGCTCAAATTTTAGCTTGTATAAAAACCATTGGAAGTTTGGTTAGATATGCAGATTTCTGAACCTCCCCCTCCCCCAAATTCTGATCCACTGACTATAAGGTAGAGCTTGAGATACTTCCATTTTTAACAAATTCCCAGTAATTCCTATGCAAAATGTCTACGGACACTTTGAAAAACACTAACTTAAAACATGTTCACGGTCTGAAACTAAGTGATAACTCTTTCTTGCCAGGTCTTAGAGAAGAATGTCACTAAATACTGCCTCACTAGCAGTAGGGAAAATGGTGAAAATTGAAAATTTTCAAAACAATTTCATAGGCTTTTTTCAAGATATTGTATCTCAAAGACTAAATCTTCACCTGTCCTGTTCAGATAGCTCAATAGTATCGCATTCCAAATGTAAAAAACTGAGTTTATTATATATCAAAAAATGCCAAAGAAAAACAACTGGTACCAACTTTGGAAATCAGTACTATAGTTTGTTGTTTTCATTGCCGTGTAAAGTTGCAATCTGTCTACTCATGATGGTAACTGACATGAAAAATTAACCCAAACAACAAAGTTAATGCATTAAATATACTCTCCCTTTTCCTTTTGTCATGAGGAAATTAAAGGAATAGTTAGGTATTAACAGGTCAATACTATTTTTCTCCTCCGTTCATTTAAAAAAAGAAAAAAAAACCCAACAGGAATTAATTTATTCTTTACCATAATGGGATCTTCTAAAGAAAACCAACATGACATATTCAAATCACTTTTTTTTTTCTATTCAATCAGTTTCTTTTCTCTTCCAAAAGCAATAGCAAGAGAAAGCTGGGAATCTTCAAGGGACAATATCCAAACAACAAACCCCTTTTAAAAACTATTACTATGGTTTATTTAATTATTAAACCATAATTATGAGATTTAGCCTAAGTATAAGAAAGTAGGAAAATGTCTTTGAACCCTTAGGCATTCATTATTTAAATATAAAATTTTTTCTTCCTGAAGTTTACTGCAACACAATGACTACTCTGGGAATTACCATGAGGGCAAGAGTTGTGACCTATAGTTTCCAAGCACCCACATTCTTAGAATTTAGAAGTAGGCTGCATTCTTTCATGCCTGATCTTTCTAGGGTAGCAACAGAAATATTAGGAATAATCTTTATTACAGAGTGCCAATTTTCATGTAATCTTCAGTTACTCTTTTTTTATGAATTAAAAACTGAAAAATATGATTCATATTTCCTATAACATATACGGAGAAACAAATCCCAAACTGTAAGTTCCATTCATTTAACAAACATCTACTGAGTAGGTACTATACGCCAGGGACTATGGGAGACATCAGGATTACACAGTTCCTACCCTCAAGAACCATCAATCCAGAATTAAAGAAATTCAGATGAAAAGAGCAAACACAAGTTGTGTCACCCACCAATTAACTGGAAAACTATAGTTAGACAAACTCGCATTTCAGATATTCCTAATACATTTAGGCTTGTAACCAAAAGCACAACAAAGCACTGACAATCCTTGTCAAGATTCTTAAAAAGTTGTTGGAAAATTGCCTCTGTCAGTAGATAAAACTCCTCGGAGAAAAAGTTAAATTTCCTCCTCCCAGAGTCATTGGACCTAATATCCAAACCAGTGAGCTAGCAAACAAAACTGTTATGACTGCCCAGTGAACACTGCCAGGCTTGAATAAGTTGTAGATGGACTTGAGTCACTTTAGGATAAGCAATCTCTCCTCTAACAACTACTACCACCTTTCTTTTCTGTTTCTACCTTGGATTCTTAATGCAGTTTCTTAAACACACACACACTCTCTCTCTCTCACTCCAATATCATCTGGACTATGCCAGTAGAAAAAGGCATCTGTCCCCATAAAGGCCAAGCTAGGGTTAGAATACCCTTAGAGTCTAGGCACGGTGGTGGTTGGGAAAACCAAGAAAGACGTGATGGGAACTGAGGAAATCAAGAGGTTAACATTTGCATGGAAAGATTCAGGAGCAATAGTAGTTTTATCAGGGCCACAGATACATTTTTAGGCCATGATTCATTTTCCCTCACCTTTAACACTGAAAAAAAAAAAAAAAATTATGTCTTTTGACGGCAGAAAACTCACAGGGAATCTGAGTACTGACCTGTATATTCTTTCCTCAATAGCAACTGCTAAAGGAACTGCTAAATTAAAATCCGGGTAAGTCTGGGAAAACATTTATGTAGAGCCTGAGGAAAATAAACTCCCACTATGCCAATGGTTTAGCAACTATTTAGTCCCAGGATAACGGGATGCTGACCTCTGCTTCATAACCTTGTCAGGTACTGACTGTGGGCCCCAGGAAGGCACTTTCTCAAAAAGTAATTAATAAAACCCAACACTTAAGTACACTTTATATCTACTTTCCAGCAAGATGTTTTCATAAAAGATAAAAACACTTCATATTGGGTTAACCACTCATATCTTATTTTAGTTGTTTCCCAAACCTAAATCATCCAAGTACCATTTTCAGAATTCTTTATTTTTTTTTAAGATTTTATTTTAAACAAGCAAGGGGAGAGAGAGAGAGAATCTCAAGCAGACTCCATGCTGAGCTTAGAGAGTGATGCAGGACTCAATCTCCTGACCCTGAGATCATAACCTGAGCCCAAATCAAGAGTCAGCTGATTAACCTAATTCAGCCACCCAGATGCCCCCATTTTCAGCAGTCTTACCATATCTACATCTCACCTGTACTATTATTTACCTAATATAGGTCTTTCAATTGACTTTTTTTTGCCCTATCCTTAACAATAATATCTGTGAAATCAGTTTTTTTTAAAAGATTTTTATTTATTTATTCATTTGAGAGAAAGCACGTGAGCAAGAGAGAGAAGAAGCAGAGGGAGTGGCAGAGGGAGAAGGAAAAGGCGGTTCCCCCTGAGCAGGGAGCCTACAGGGGGCTTAATCCTAGGACCCTGAGATCATGACCTGGGCAGAAGGCAGACACTTAACTGACTGAGCCACCCAGGCGCCCCATGTGAAATCAGTTTTGAGATGCTAGAAGTTTTTCTCCTAATTAGAGATTTTTTATGTTGTTGTTTCATCCAAATGTATGTGTGAAAATTCTTTGAAAATTATTTTTTTAAATGTTCACCTACATATCACTCAAATTACCTTGCATGGGAAACACTACAGTGGTGCACACTTGATTGAAAATGCTAGCTGAGGGGCACCTGGGTGGCTCAGTGGGTTAAGCCTCTGCCTTCGGCTCAGGTCATGATCCCAGGGTCCTGGGATCAAGCCCCGCATCGGGCTCTCTGCTCAGTGGGGAGCCTGCTTCCCTTCCTCTCTCTCTGACTGCCTCTCTGCCTACTTGTGATCTCTGTCTGTCAAATAAATAAATAAAATCTTTAAAAAAAAAAAATGCTAGCTGAGATCTCTAGGAATTGGAAACGGAGGTTACTGGGGGAGAAGGCTACATTAATTGTGATTATAGGGTGGGAGCAAGATTGAGAGAAAAAGGAAGGACTTTGCACAACCATATGTTAACAGAAAGACACTTGAAAACCAGTTTGAAGAGGAAAAGGGGAAGGGTACCAAAGAAAATCAGAATTTATTTAGCAGCTTTGCCTATGCCCCCCACCTTACCAATAGCCTTCAAGTTGCTTGTACTACACAGTATGTGTAAGACCTCAGGCTCTGGAGTAATTATACACACAACTAGGAACAGGGCCCCCAACACATGCACAAATGTGTCAATCCCCAACAGTTATGTAGCACCTCACAGTTTACAAACAGTGAGATAGGTATTAACTCCATTTTAATGATGAGGAAATTGAAGGTCCTTTCCTCAATGTCATACTGCAAATACACAGCAGAACCAGCACTTAATCCTAAGTTTCTTGTACCACATCACCGCTGTGCTAAAAGCAACAATGGGTAAGAACCCAGTAATAGAGAAACTATCTATCTACTAATTTTGAAATTATAAAAGACCACCTTACATTTTAAGAGACAGTAAAATAGTTAACAGGATGGACTCTGGAACAAATGGCCTGTGTTCAAAAACTGGCTAACTGTAAACTTGAGCACCTGTAAATTGTGGTCACTAACAGTATATATCTCATAGGATTGTTTTAACAATACTAATAGTGGGGCGCCTGGGTGGCTCAGTGGGTTAAAGCCTCTGCCTTCAGTTCAGGTTATGATCTCAGGGCCCTGGGATCGAGTCCCACATAAGGCTCTCCGCTCAGCGTGGAGCCTGCTTCCACGTCTCTCTCTGCCTGCCTCTCTGCCTACTTGTGATCTCACTCTCTGGCAAATAAATAAGTAAAATCTTTAAAAATAAATAAATAAGTAAATAAAAATAGTGATAGTGTCTACCTGATAGGGATACATAAAGAACCTGAAACATCACCTTGAATACCAAAAATACAATACTGTTTTTTATTAATATTATCATTAATTGGCTGCCCTCTATTTTCTAGGCACTTTATATACTACTTCATTTAAGTCTTCTGATAACCAGTGAGAGAGGTATTATCAGTTCTATTTTATCTTTGAGGACATTAAAGCTCAGAAAAGCAATTTATTCAATTTCTAAGTTCAAAAGTGACAGATTTAAATACAGGCCTAATTCTAACCACCCAATAAGACACTGCCTTACAACATTTCCAAGCTTCCTACTCAAGTATACAGAAAGTCACATGCACCCCTTTGATAAGACCTGTGCTTCTTTTAAACATAAATATATAGATTTTAAAAAATCAGTTCATACACACACACACACACACACACACACAAATCACTAAACTGATATCATGATTCTTAACATAGGAAATGCCCAGATGTCCCACTAATTTACCGCATAGACATATGTCAAATTCAAATACTGAACTACCTTCAATAATGGAAAGTATAGGTACTATTTCAAGTACTGCCCAACTCCTTATAATGTCAGCATGTGAGCAAGTTCAGAGTTTATAAAAATGACTGCTCCACCTGTTAGCTGGGATCACATCTCGCCCCTCTGACACTCTAGCCCTGGACTTTGCCTTGGCTGTACACGCATAGGAGAGACTGGTTCTCAAGCTCTCCAACAGCCCCAGCGGATGATCCAGGAAACTAAGGCGGAGAAAAGTCCAAAGCTGCTTTCCCTGGCAGAGAGAGATTCAAGTATGCTGGAGCTCGGCCTCCAATTCCGGAGCCCTCTTCCACCTGTCGAGCCAATTGCTCAGGTCTCCTTTAAGCCATATCGCTCTCAAAGTGTCATTAACAGGACCTTAAAAGGTTTCTGATGGCGAACGCGGCCAAATCACTGGGTTCAATGTCCATTAAATCCCCACAAAACGCAAAGTAAGCCACTAGTTCAAATCCCACCCTGCCTTTAAAAAAACAGTAAATGCCACGTCAAGCTCTCTGGGCCACCTAAATAGCCTAGGTGGATTACCGTGTTTCTAACAACTGGGCTCCAGGGAATGCCCCCCCGCTGCTGGCAGCCCACAGAGACTGCCCCTTCCCCGGACCCCTCTGCTTGGGCTGCCCCATACCCAAGACAGGTCAACCACGGGGCAACCGCCGCTCGCGCGCACTCACAGTACTCCTCAAGTCGAAGGGGACCAAGCCCCCGCAATCCCACCTCCCCAGAGCTCGGCGGCTCCAACCACCGGGCTCCCGCCCCGAGGGCACGCGCTGGGTTCCTGCCCAGGGGGAGGTCTGCAGTCGCGAGGGTAAGGGCCGTGACGGCTGGCAGGGAGAGCAATGGGAACGCCTGCTAGGGGTTCGAACGACCCTAAGAAGGGAAGAATAAGAACTGCGAGAGGTCAGGTCGTACCTGTCGAGCCGGGACCCGCCGCTCCGAGTGACGCGACCCGCAGTGCATTGTGGGGCCAGGGAGTGGCCTTTCTGCGGGGCAGCCCCGCGTCTAACGTGGCTGGCGCCAGACAGGATCAAGCTCCGCCCCCGTCCCTCGGCTCTCCCGGACCAATCAAGTTCTGTGCGAAGGACACGCTGACCCGCCCCCTCCTGGGGCCCGATGTAGTCCCGCCCCCATCCAAGAAAGATTGGCAGCTTTTCACGCACCTGCGCCGAGATGTTACCAAGTCCTCTGTTGACCGTTACTGATAATGTTGTCTCTCACAAATAAAGCTAATCTCTCCTGCCTGTCGCCTCTATCCAGAGGCACTTTGTCTCTCACGCGGCCCTACAGCAAACACTTATCCGAGCAGCAGGGGAAATGCCCCCTCTGAGTGAGTAAGAAAAGGACTTGCCCCATCTATCACCGCAAAAGAGGAAGCACCTAACCTTGGCAGAGAAATGCCAGATGCAGACCCTGCGGCCCTTTCCAACCTTTGCAGAGGTCGTGCATTGTTAAATAAGCACTCAGTGACTGTTTACCACGTGCAAAGCACGGTGTTAGGCATTGGGTTACAAGAACGAACGTAACACTGGACGAAATCTAAAGGGCAATAGAAGCAAGAGACGGTAAAGCATAAATCATTATATAATTATCAACTGTCGTTAGTACTATGAAGGAAAATTAGTAGGTATGATGATGGATTAATTCTGGACTATCGGGGAAAATGTCTTTGAAGAAGTGTCTTTTAAATTCCAAGCATGTGAAAGAGCCTTAAAAAATGTTTCGAGCCAAGATAACATTAAGTGTTAGATCCTTGGGGGCATGAAAGAACTTGGAGGGTTCTAGGAACTGAAAGGAAGTCAGTGTGGTTGAAAGGTAGGGAGCAAGCCTGGGCAGAGATGACATAGAGGCCAGACCATGCAGGATCTTACTGGCCACATAATAGATTTCAGACTATATTTTGGAATGCATCCTAAGGTTAATGGGCAGTTAATAGAGAATGTTAAATAGAATCTGATTTACATATTTAAAAGCTCACTCTGGCTATTTGTGGGAAGTAGTTTGGAAGAGGGCAGGAAGGGTTGCTGAAAAGCCAGGTTGGAGGCAGTTACATTAGTCAAGGGCAGAGATGATGGTGGCTTGAACTGGGATAATGGTAGTAGAGACAGTGAGAGTTGGATAATTTCAGGACATGCATAAATGAGAGATGGAATCCAAGAGGCTTAATAATGTATTGGTTTTCTGGGAAGAGTTAAGAAAAAAGGAGCATTAAGAATGACTCCTTAAGTAACTAGACGGATTAAGAAGCCATTTACTGATTCAGGGAACATAAAAAGAGGAGCAAATGGTTTTGGATATGAGTTTGAGATGCTTACAAACAAAAATGCCAAACAGTTTTGGACATGTAAGTCTGGAGAGCAGAAGAAATGTCTGGACTAATTATATAAATTTGGTGGTAATTGAAGTGCGTTAACCCAGCAGTTCCATTCCTAAGCATATATGCAACAGAAATGTATTCATGTATTCACCAAAAGACATATATAAGAATGTTAATAGGATGAATAAATTTTAAAATATTCACATAGTGGAATAGCATACAGGAAAGAGAATGAACAATTTACTGGTACACACAAACACAGATGAATTTCACAGTTGTCAAACTGAGTGAACTAAGCCAGACACAAAAATTGTATATTATATTATTTTACTTTTATAATATTCAAAAATAGACAAAAATAATGCATGGTAATACAAGTTGGGATATTGGCTATCCTTAAGCGGTAATAATATTTAAAAAGGGCCACTAGGGGGCTCCTGGAGTTCTAATACTGTTGTTCTTGATCTGTGTGTTGATTACACCAATATATTCAATTAATGAAAATTCATCAAGCTGTACACTTAAAGTTTATGAAATTTTCAAGTACACATTTTATTGTTCAATAGAAAGTTTACATTTTTTAAATGTTATGCATGATCCGGCCATGAACAAGTTACTGGTACCAGACTAAACTTCCTATAACAAACAGTAGAAAACTAGATCAAATCTATGAAAGAAGGGTTTTCAGACATTGGACAATAGGTACACTAGGAAAAAGGAAAACAAATAAAATGAACCCAAAGTTTCCCCAGATTTCTTTCTGGATGTATTTACCTAAGCACAGGATAGGAAAAAACTAAACAGGTTATATTACTCCTGCTAAATGAGGAGAGAGAAATTAGAATTAGGAGACATTGAGACAAATTAAATTTGCAGGGCAGAATACCAGAGAAAGAGCTCCAGAAACATGCATAAGGGTCTCCATGAAACTTTGGTGTAAGTTTAAGGATAAACTTCTTAAACTAGTTAAATTACAGCTATTGGGGGAAATATAAGCCGAACAATAAAGTTCGGAAACATTCAAATCCTGACCAATTGGAATGAAGACACCTTATAAACACCTGGGGCGTTTGGTAGGGAGACCTCAAAAAAGCCACACTTTAAAAATAAGGCTAACCCAAGAGTTTTAAAAATAAAACTAACCCAAGAGTAAAGCCTATTCTATCCACTGAGAAAAGCTTATTTGTAAGTAATCAACTGCTTGCTTGAATGAAACTTAACAATCTTTAAATAAAGATGATATCCAGGCATCAAACCAGGAATACCCACGATGTCTATTATCCAATTAAAAAAAAAAGTTATTGTATATGTGAAGAAGTAGGAAAATGAGAACCATGAACAGGAGAGAAATCAGTCAGTAGAAGCAGACCCAGAAATGGTGAAGATGATGAAATTAACAGATAGGAACTTTATTTTTTTAAATATTTATTTATTTTACAGAGAGAGACAAGAGAACATGGCAGGGAGGAGCAGAGAGAGAAGGAAAGAGAGAACCTCAAGGTGATTCCACAGAGAACAGAGCCCCACATGAAGCATCATGCAGGGCTCAACATGGGGCTCAACCCATGACCTGGAGATTGCAACCTGAGCAGTCAGACATTCAGTCAACTGAGGCACCAGGGACCCCAGGAGATAGTAACTTTAAAGCAGTTATAATAAATTTAAAGAAAAACATAAATGTAATTAAAGAAATCATAAAAAGAAACTATAAAAAGAAACAGATAAAACTTCTAAAGTAGTAAAATAAAATATCCCAAATGAAAATTTCATTGGATGGCTTTAAATGCACCTTAGACATTGCACAAGAAAAGATCTGTGAATGAAGAAACCATACCAAAAAATGAACTATGGGAAACCTGGGTGGTTCCGTTGTTAAGCATCTAACTTCAGTTCAGGTCATGAACTCAGGGTCCTGGAATTAAACCCTGCTTAGGGTTACCCACTGAGTAGGGAGTCTGCTTGCCTCTCTGCCTCTGCTCTTCCCCCTGCTCCTGTGCACGCTCTCTCTCAAGTAAATAAATAAATAAAATCTTTGAAAAAGAAGAAGAAGAAGAACAAACTACACAAAAGTGCAGGAAGAAGTAAAGTTAAAAATAAAATGAACAGAGCCTTGGTAATCAGTCTGACAATATCTAACACATGCATGTAACCAAAAGATCCAGGAAGACAGGAGAGGAGATTTTTAAAAATATATGAAGAAATAATAGCCAAAAGGTTTCTAAGTTTAATAAAAAGTATAAACAGATAGGTCAAAGAAAGAAAACCAACCCTCAAAAAAGATAAATATGAAGAAATCCTTACTGAGGCATACCCCACTCAAACTGCTAAAAATATTAGAAATGGTCAGAGAAAAAGCCACATAGTATTCAGTGAACAAAGATACATATTACTACTGACTTAATATCAGAAAGAATGGGGCACCTGGGTGGCTCAGTGGGTTAAGCCGCTGCCTTCCGCTCAGGTCATGATCTCAGGGTCCTAGGATCAAGTCCCGCATCGGGCTCTCTGCTCAGCAGGGAGCCTGCTTCCCTCTCTCTCTCTGCCTGCCTCTCCATCTACTTATGATTTCTCTCTCTGTCAAATAAATAAATAAAATCTTAAAAAAAGAAAGAAAGAAAGAAAGAAAGAATGTAAGCCAGAATATGATAGTATACAATCTTTAAAGTCCTAAAAGAAAAAGCTCTGGAACTTTATACCCAGCAAAAATTCTTCCAAAGAATAAAGGTGAAATAAAAGCATTTTCAAACAAACAAAAGATGAGAGAATTTGTTACTAGCATATCTGTATTATAATAAATGCTAAGAAAAGTTCTTCAGATTAAACAAAAATGATTTTAGATGGAAATATGAATTCACACAAAAGAAACAAAAACTGTCAGAAAAGGCAAATATGTAAGACTTTTTTTTTACAATTTTCTCTAAAATATAAATAACCATTTACATCAAAAACAGTAACAATGTTTTGTGAGGTTTAAAGAAAATGAAGAAGTAAAATATACATTAACAATATAAGGAAAGGGTGATAAACTTATAACTAGAGGTAAACTGCTATAAGATTCATATACCAAGCTTGAAGTGGTATAATATGAAGATAGAATGTGATAAGTTAAAGATATGTTTGGTAAGACAAATGACTAAAAGTGAAAAAAAGGCATTTAAAATCTAAATAACCAATAGAAGAATTAAAATCAGAACACTATAAAATACTCAATCCAAAAAGAAAAAGGGAACAAAGAACAGGGAGACAAATTAAAACCAAATATCCTGCATGACAGATGTACACAAAACATATTATTGATAATTACATTAAATGCAAATTGTCTAAATTCTGCTTTAAAAGGTAAATTGTCTTACTGGATTTGAAAAATTACTCAAGACCCAACTATAGACTATCTATAAGAAGTTCACTTTAAATAAATGACATTGGTAAGCTAAAAGTGAAAAGATGAAAAAAGAAAAACCCAATCACTAACCCAAAAAAAGGGGAAGTAGTTGTATTAATATCAGACAAAGTGAACTTCAGAACAGGGAATATTATCAAGGCTAAATAAGGATATAATATAAAGACAAAAAAACTATTTCATCAAAACAGGCATATATTCTTCTTCTTCTTTTTTATTATTTTTATTTATTTTTTAATTTTTTTGACAGAGAGAAAGATCACAAGTAGGCAGAGAGGCAGGCAGAGAGAGAAGGAGAAACAGGCTCTCTGCTGAGCAGAGAGCCCAATGCAGGGCTCCATCTGAGGACCCTGAGATCATGACCTGAGCCCAGGGCAAAAGGCTTAACCCACTGAGCCACTCAGGTGTCCCTGGAACAGGCATATATTCTAACAGAAATATATCTAATAACAGAGTTTCCAACTACACAAAGCAAAAATAGGTAGAACTGAAAGGAGAAATAGACAAATCCACTATTATAGTTGGAGATTTCAACACTTTTCTCAGGAAATGATAGAACAAGTAGACAAAAAAGTCAGTAAGGTAATCGAAGACATGAACTAGCAACCATCTTGACACAACTGACATTTATAGACCATTCCACCGAACAGCAGCAGAATACACATTCTTTCCTAGTGTACATGCAATATTCATCAAGACAGACCATATGTTGGCCCATAAAAATAGTTTTTAAAAAACTATTATGTAAAACAAAAGAAACCATACATGAAAAAGTACTTTCTGTATTTTTCCATTTAAATGAATTTCTAAACAAATCCAACAAATCTGTAATGAAAAGAAAATCATAAAATGGTTGCCTCTAGTGGTTAGGTTGACTAGAAAAGGGCATGAGGGAATTTCTGGAATTGGTGATAATGTTCTGTATCTTGATAAGGGTTTGGGTTGCACAGGTGTGTGCATTTTTCAGAACTCATTAAATGGTACACTTGAGATTTTTGCATTTCATTGTATGTAAATTTTACCTCAAAAGTGACAAATAGCATATAAATATTGAAGTCTAATTAGCAATTCTGAAACTACTTTCTGTATTTTCTAGGCTTAAGCAAATGAGTAACTACATAGAGGATAATGGAAGCCAGTTTCTCCTGACAGGGAAGGTAGTTAAAAATAAAAGGAGTTATCTAAAAATAAGGGAGTTACTTTAAAAAAAAAAAAAAGGAGTTACTTGAAAATAAGGAAGTTACCTAAAAATAATGAACATAACGCCATTTCCACTGAAAGAAACCAGACATCTTGGTGGGGGGAGTTGACCTCTAGCCTGGGACACTGAAAGAATAATATGAGCCTAGACCATCTTGTGTCAGAAAGCAAATAAGTACCAAAGAGTGACAGGACATAGGAGCCAGCTTGAAGGAATTCCCATGGATTCCATCTGGGACAACATGAACATTAACTCAAACAATGATTGTAATGTTTTATAACCCATTGACTGGAATAAAAGTAATGACTAAAACAAATAATCCATAGTCCATACACATAAATTTAAATAATAAGTAAATAAATTAAAAAATAAGGAGAGTTTTTCCTTATAGTAGAATGCCAACTAGTAAATACAAAAGGAATGATGGAATTAGAAAACCATTAATAGATGCCAATGCCAACATCAGTAGTCAAGAGTTTAATGAGGAAGAGGACTTTTAAAAATAATTTAAAAATTTTTTTTAATTTTTAAATTAAAAAAAATGTTTTTAATTTTATTTTATACAATACATTATATAAACATATAAGGTATTATTAGCCCCAGGGGTATAGGTTTGTGAATTGCCAGGTTTACACACTTCACAGCACTCACCATAGCACATACCTTCCCCTGCCCTGGCCAGGGTGGCCTCCGCCATTAAAAGATGGCGCCTGGCTAGTTGCCAGGTTAGGATTGCCTCGTGAGACTAAGCGGAACGCCCAAAGAGGAAGTAAACAGCATTGGTTGCTAGCGAAGTTTCGTTTAGATGCACAACCTGATTCGCTCCCTCCTGTACCCTGCTCACTGATTGGCCATGTAAGCGTATATAAGTGTGTAGACTTGCAGAAATAAAGAGAGAGAAGATGCATCCGAACTGAGGCGTCTTGTTGTCCTTGCGCGTTGAGGGCTATAAATGGCGCCGGCACCCGGGAACTAAATAAAGGAATCTTGCAAGGTAATCCGCAGGAAAGGGGGGAGTAAAGGTCCGCGGGTAAGCAGGGATGTTAGCCACGTTCAAAAGTGGGAATTCCGCGGTAAAGCGGGGAGTAAAGGCCACGTTCAAAAGTGGGAATTCCGCGGTAAAGCTGGGAGTAAAAATAGAAAAACCTTGCAAGAGAGAAGTCCGCAGGCAAGCGGGGTAAAACCACGACAGAGGTGGTGGGAAACTTGTACAAGACCGCAACAAGAAGCGGAGCGGCTATAGAGCTGGGATTTTCTTATCGAAACCACAGGTAAGCGGGGAAGGGACCACGATCAAAGTGGTGGGAATCTTGTACAAGTCCGCAATAAGAAGCGGGGCGGCCTTAGAGCTGGAATTTAGCGGCGAGTCTTTAACGTCCGCGTCTGTTGTCTGTGTGTTCATAATGGGATCTGAAGTATCTAAAGTGCGGTTGGAAGGGTCTTTAGAAGACCTGCTGAAAGCCAATGGAACTCCACTAAAAGCAAAAACTGCTCGGGCCTTTTTGAATACAGTGGAAAAGGCAGCTCCATGGTTCCTAGATGAAGGCTTGCTAAACATACCTCAATGGGACCACTTAGGGGAGGATTTGAAGAAACAGGACAATAAAACGCCTTTGCCACCCAGGACCCTGGCAATATGGACCTTAGTCCGGGGATGCCTGGTGGGGCCTAAACCCAAATGTGAATCAGCTCTACAAGAGGGAGCAGAGGCATTGGAGGAAGTGAAAGAGGAGCGGTCTTCTCGTGCCTTAGAGGGGGGTAGTTCTAGTGAAGAGGAAGAAGAAATGTCAGGGGAGGAGTTAGACCGTAAAATGCACTCCCAAGTTTGAACAGTTGAAACTGTCGACTCCAGCGACGCCTAGTGCCCCTCCGCCGTATAATCCTATGGCGTGCCAAGGAGCTTGTAGCTGCTGCACCACATGTGGTAGTGGCAGGATTTCGAGCTGGAGAGATCATGACCTGGCCTCTGCCTTTCTGGTTTTAGAGGACCAAAACAACCAGCGGTATAATCCTGATAGTCAACCAGAGAGTGGATTTGGTTCAAGAACAAGTGGACATATGGGGGGCCCTATTGGGACTGGGATGCATAGTACCCTTCCTGGCAATTTGTGTAACTCCCATAGCCTATACTAATATGAGTGACCTACAGAATGTCTCCCGACAGCTCTCCCAATACTTGCAGGGGAATTAGTCCGCAGAATTCCAAAACTATACTCAGCACCTGCTACTAGGCATAACAAGGATAAATAACACCAGAGTTGAGCTTGCAACCCTCCCAGAGATAATCAAAACATTGCAAGATGTGTTAACCTTTACGAAACAATGGGCTAGCGTAATTGGTCTGATGATAATCCTCGTAGTGGGCTTGATTCTGCTAGTAAGGAATCTGCAAATTTGGAGGCGACAGCAACATTGGCAACAGCAAGCCATGGTGCAGGCCTTGTTAGCCATCGAGGCTGGAACATCCCCACAAGTGTGGCTAAGTATGCTGGATCGGTAGTCAACGACGGGTAAGATTGGTGGGGAAAATATACCAACCTAAGACAGGACGCAGATCATTGATATCTGCCATCTCATGACGGGTAAGGATATCCCCCGCCACTGACAACCTAAGACAGGCACGATCCCTGCCATAAAAGAAAAAAGGGGGAGATGTCGGAGGCAGGCCCCTGGCCAGGGCGGCCTCCGCCATTAAAAGATGGCACCTGGCTAGTTGCCAGGTTAGGATTGCCTCGTGAGACTAAGCGGAACGCCCAAAGAGGAAGTAAACAGCATTGGTTGCTAGCGAAGTTGTTCGTTTAGGTGCACAGCCTGATTCGCTCCCTCCTATACCCTGCTCGCTGATTGGTCATGTAAGCGTATATAAGTGTGTAGACTTGCGGAAATAAAGAGAGAAGATGCATCCGAACTGGGGCGTCTTGTCGTCCTTGCGCGTCGAGGGCGATATTCCCCAATGTCCATAACCCCACCATGCTCTCCCTATCCCCTTCCCCTCTGGCAACCCTCAGTTTGTTTTGTGAGATTAAGAGTCTCTTATGATTTGTCTCCCTCCCGATCCCATCTTGTTTCATTTATTCTTTTCCTACCCCCCAAACTCCCCATGTTGCATCTCTACTTCCTCATATCAGGGAGATCATATGATAGATGTCTTTCTCCGATTAACTTACTTCACTAAGCATAATACCCTCTAGTTCCATCCACGTTGTCGCAAATGACAAGATTTCATTTCTTTTGATAGCTGCATAGTATTCCATTGTATATATATAACATATATAACACATATTCTTTATCCATTCATCTGTTAATGGCCATCTAGGTTCTTTCCAGAGTTTGGCTATTGTGGACATTGCTGCTATAAACATTCAAGTACACGTGCTCCTTCAGATCACTAGATTTGTATCTTTACAGTAGTGCAATTGCTGGGTTGTAGGGTAACTCTATTTTCAACTTTCTGAGGAACCTCCATGCTGTTTTCCAGAGTGGCTGCACCAACTTGTATTCCCACCAACAGTGTAGGAGGGTTCCCCTTTCTCCGCATCCTCACCAGCATCCGTCATTTCCTGACTTGTTCATTTTAGCCATTGTGACTGGTGTAAGGTGGTGCCTCATTGTGGTTTTGATTTGTATTTCCCTGATGCTGAGTAATGTGGAGCACTTTTTCATGAGTCTGTTGGCCATCTGGATGTCTTCTTTGCAGAAATGTCTGTTCATGTCCTCTGCCCATTTTTTGATTGGATTATTTGTTCTTTGGGTATTGGGTTTGCTAAGTTCTTTATAGATTTTGGACACTAGCCCTTTATCTGATATGTCGTTTGCAAATATCTTCTCCCATTCTGTCAGTTGTCTTTTGGTTTTGTTGACTGTTACCTTTGCTGTGCAAAAGCTTTTGATCTTGATGAAATCCCAGTAGTTCATTTTTGCCCTTGCTTCCCTCGCCTTTGTTGATGTTTCTAGGAAGAAATTGCTGTGGCTGAGGTTGAAGAGGTTGCTGCCTGTGTTCTCCTCAAGGATTTTGATGGGTTCCTTTCTCACATTGAAGTCCTTCATCCATTTTGAGTCTATTTTTGTGGGTGGCATAAGGAAATGGTCCAGTTTCATTTTTCTGCATGTGGCCATCCAGTTTTCCCAACACCATTTGTTGAAGAGGCTGTCTTTTTTCCATTGGACATTCTTGAGGAAGATGATATTTACCTAGTCTCAAAACATCTCCCTAAATTGCCTCTTGAACAAAGGGAACACCAGGAACTTTACAGTGAAGAAGATTGGCAGAAAATGGTCATGACAATGCTAATGCAATGAGCTAAAAGTCAATACAAATCTAACCAAAGGACCTGGGAGGACCTTTGGGTGTACCCAAAGGGGTGACAAACTGAGCTGGAGAAAAACAAAATATCACACAAAAGGAGGTTCCTTTCTTACAGGAAGAAGAAGTTTATCAGGCAAACTGTGGTAGAGCATGGAAAAGGGAATCTATATTTATAAAGATATAAGTGTAAGGGCCTATTTAGCCAGAGCGATTTCATCTGGGTTAAACAGTGTTTTTGTTGTTTATGCAGTAAAACTTAAACTGACCCTGACCCCCCGCCCCAGGGGAGCTTACTTAAAAGCAAGTCCAGGAAACTAGTAAAATATGGTTGACCAGTCCCTGATAACAGAGCCCAAATACAAGGGCGGGTCAGGTCAGGTGGAGATAACAGCCCGAATGCAGGGATCAGGTGGAGACATCCAATCAGTGGAGCATGCATACTCTCTCCCTAGCTATCAAGGAGTGTGGGACCCGCCTTTTGGGTGCCAATTCTGACCAAGGTGATAGGCTAGTTCAAGTAGCTACTATGGGGTGAATTGTAATTCAATTGGCCACCCATGTGTGACCTAGCATGACTGTGCAGCTTTCTCTGTGTGTTACAATCTCATTGGCCATCTGTGTATGGCCAGGCTCAACCACATGGCCTTTGCTCTATAAAAGTTAGTCTGTGAGGCTGGGAGCGGCTCACTCTCTCTGTAAGGGGCGGCCCCGAATGGTTGGTTTGATTCTCAATGCTTGGCACGAAATAAAGCTTTGCTTGACCTTTGCTTTGTATCAGTCTTGCTCCTTTGATCACGGACCTAACAAGAAACAGCATTATAAAGATATGGAACAGCATTAACAATTCAGGGAACTGCAAGTTGTCTACTAGTGCTAAAGTGTGGATGGAAATGAGGTGCCAAGGAAGGCCAAATTCAAAAGAGCTGAAATGCCAAACTACCAAGTCTGACTTTTATCATGCATTCAATAGGAAGGTAGGGAAGGATTTTACATAGAGGAATAGTAAATATGCATATTCAAGGAAGGAAGGAAAGGAAGGAAGGAAGGAAGGAAGAAAAAAAACCTTAGTGTTTTTTTTTTTTTTTTTTTTTAAAGATTTTATTTATTTATTTGACAGAGAGAAATCACAAGTACACTGAGAGGCAGGCAGAGAGAGAGAGAGAAGGAAGCAGGCTCCCTGCTGAGCAGAGAGCCCGATGCGGGACTCGATCCCAGGACCCTGAGATCATGACCTGAGCCAAAGGCAGCGGCTTAACCCACTGAGCCACCCAGGCGCCCAACCTTAGTGTTTTTAAAACAAATGTGTTCTTGGGGTGCCTGGGTGGCCCCATTGGTTAAGCACCTACCTTCTGCTCGGTCATGGCTCAGGTCATGATCCCAGAGTCCGGGGATGGAGCCCCATGTTGGAATTCCTGTTCAGCAGGGTGCCTGTGTCTCCTCCCTCTGCCATGCCCTCCACCTCTGCTTGTGCTCTTTGGCTCTCTCTCTCTGCCAAATACATAAATAAAATCTTTAAAAATAAATAAATAAATGTATTCTCTAATTATAAAAATATTCAACAATAAAATAGCTGTAAGAAAATAAAGATGGATTTGGCTTTGGGATAAAGAAGCATTTCTGTGCATAAAAGTAATGAGGAAACCACAAAGAGAAAGATTAGTAGACCACACTAAAATATAAAGTGTCTGTACATGAAACAAATAAATGAAAAGTCAGACAACAAACTGACATATACACCACATATGTCAAAGAATGCCAACATATCAGTAAGAGAAATAGGAACATACCCATTGCAAACAGGCAAGGGCACTTAAAAGATAATTCACAAAGAACTATCAGTGGCCAACAAACATTTAAATGGTGATTAAATCCTACTTTTCTAGGAGGAGCTGTATTTCAGAGTAAGCAAATAGTTCCAGTCAATGAGAGAAAGCTCTACTTAATGGAATAATGAAAATTGATATAACAGAAGGGATGATAGAATTAAAAAATCATTTTCAACTCAAATGAAAATACTAATTTAGGCAGAAAACTTGGTGGTAAAGTCAGTAGGTGAATGGTGGATGGACAGAGGACTCTTCTGATACCAACACACTCCACACAGATAACTGTTCAGTTGCAAAGGGGAAAACCCACCTGTAGGATGAAGGTGAAGTGTTGCTACCACTCTCCTCCAGGGGGCAATCTCAACTTCCCTGACTGACTAAGATGTTATGGCTCTGCCCCCTGATATGATGCAGTAAGAAGTACACATCGCCTGTGATGGATTCTTTCCAGAAGATGTTTAGCTTGAATCTATCGTATCTTTAGAACTAATTCCCCATCTACAAAAAACACATAAATTTTTAATTTTTTAGACATATATCAAGTAAAAAAGGAAAAGTCATCACTTCACCTTTCAAAATTAATCTTCCTCTTATTATTTTAATGGGTATCTTCCACATGAACTTTTTTAAATGAGATCATTTTCTAGGTATTGTTCTGCAACTTGTCTTTATGACAGTATTTCATGGACAATCCTTCTTCATACCCGATCTGTCAGTATCTGTGGATTTGCTTCATTCCTTTTCATAGTGGCAGATGGTAATATGGTTGTATGGTAAATTATTGAATCACTTTCTATTAATGGATGATCAGGTTCCCCTTTCATGCCATTACAAACATTGCTGTCACAAACACCGTCATATGTACATCTTTGTACAGTGTGTGTATTTAAGGAGGACAGATCCTTCAAAGTGGAATTTCCTTGTCCAAGGGCATGCAGGTTTAAAATTTTTAGAGCTATTACCAGATTGCTCTAAAAAAAGTCCTTTGCTATCTTATACTACCATCAACATGTGCATTTCCCCACACCCTCAACCAAAGCTGGATTCATATCATCAGACTGTTTAATTTTTTTTCCAATTTGAATAGCGGGGGGGAAAAGTTATCTCATTGTTAAGCTTGCAATGCTGAGATGATTAGTGAGGATGGCAACTGTTTTATATGTTCCTTGGACAAACGTGTTTCATCTTTTATAAACTGCCCATTCATCCGTCTCTTTGCTGAAACAATGTATATGTAACTATTATTTTGATGAAACACTAGATATAATATAGCTTCTTCAAATATTACAAACTCTGTTAACCAGGGATAAAATGTTTCCTAGACTCTTGTTTTTAATGTTTGCCCATTTGGATCCAAAAGTCCAAAAAATCTTTCTGATGTTCTCCCTTTAAAAAAAAAAATAGACTCTCGTGCCATACTTTCCAGATAGTTATATTCTCATAATCTTCCAGGTGGAGAGCTCAAAGCCCAAACGTGTCCTACTTATTTAGAGTCACAAAGTGATTCCGTGGCAGACATGCACCTCAAATCCATCATTCCATCTTATTTTTCAATTATGTGCCCCACACTTTCTTCTCCAATTCACTCCCTTACCTGTCTCATTTACTGGAATAAAGAGCCAGTTAGTATTCATAGGTTTTATTCAACACATAAATATGTGAGTTCATGAAAGAATGCAATGATCATATATAAGCTATAAATTATTTTTTGTTCCTGTTTACAAATAATGTTTTAATTACTGTATACTTCTTAGCTATAGGAAAAATGACTTAGAAATAATTTTCCCTCCAACCAAAATTCCATAAGATATATGTTTTAGTATGGTGGTGCTTGCACAGAGAAACCTCAATGTGACATTGACAAAAAATATATATAAGGTAAGCTGCAAGGAAAGGACTTTAAACTTTTATTACAGGAGAGGGTTTTAGGTGGGGGAAGTTCTCCAAATCCAAAATACAGTTTCCTTAACTGCTATAAATACATCCGTCATTTCTTCACCGCCCCCATACAGCAATGACCTTGTAGGATAGATGGAGTAAAGAGGAAAGCCTATTTCAGAAATGAGGGGTTGACTGTGTGGCATAACAATACCTCCTTTTTAACCATTTCCTGGGGACTAGGAGATGTTGCTATTAACACTGATAAAAATGATTTAAAATAACTATTACCATTTGTTTCTTATGTGCTAATTACTTTGCACTCGTCTCATTTAGTTTTTCTAGCAACTCTGCACCTTAACTATTATAATGATTATTGTGTTATAGGACTAAGCCTCGGAAAACTTGGCCATGTTCCCACAGTTAGTGAATATAAGAGCCAGTATTCAAACCCAGGCCTGCTGACTCACATGCTGGTTCTTCTCACCGTGAAGCTTGGCTGCTGCTTGCCATTGGTGGTACTGTAGGGCGCTGGCGGTCTGGCTGTTTTAGGCTTGCCCTCTCGGGACATATCACATGCCACAGGGATCCAGCCTCTAGTCTGGGTTTTCCTCTCAGCTGTGCAAGTTCAGGAAGCCAACATTATGCGTTGGTTCATGCTGGAGTGGAGTGAAGTACTGATCCATGAGCATCGTGAGCGAGAAGATCCAGTGAGACAGTAGGAGAATATGAATAGGGACAAAATCCACAGGTCCAAGGAGGGAGGAGGAGAGAGACACCAGGGAGGCCACTGAGACTGGAGACAGGGATCCAAAAGCAAGACAAGAGGAGATGTCTGGTCCATGCCATAGATCAGAGTGGTCTTTGAGAACCACATAAGGGTGTGGTCAAAGTTCTCCCCGGCTGGACAAAGGGCAGCCAGGGGCAGAAAGGCCTGTAGGAGCTTTGGCTTCTCTGATTTGAGGAGAAGCCAGATGGTGCAAATCTGGGAGCTAGCTGAGTGAAAAGGTAAGCTGTGGGACTGCAGGAGCATAGGGCAGGTACAGGTTTCTGAGGTGCGTCAGTGGACCCAGTGAGGCAGCCATATTGGAAACTAAGTTGTAGGTTACTTTGCCCGGCATACCCAACCTACCTTTCCAGGCTAAGTTTCTGACTTATATTCCTGGAAGGATTAGTCTTTCAATGACACGATCCATTCCCACTTAGCCACAGCCAATGAACCATCCGACCAGCAACCAATCCAACTATCTTGAATTTGATCTCTGAAACACAGTGAGTTGGTCAGATGCCATGTGCAGAGAGCTGCAAGGCCATATAAAGAGCAGGACAGCAAAACTATGAACTGTCACATGTGGCCCAAAATTATAGGGGAGAAAATATTTAGAATATAGCAAGGAAAGCCCAAGAGAAATGAACAAGACTGTGTAGTCCCAGTCTAGAGATGGAGGCAGGGAATTCATTTTATGGTTTCCAATGAGGATAGGCGATTTCCCATAATTGAATCTCTATGAGTTCTCCTCGATTAAAAATAACAATAACAACAACAACCTCTTTTTATGAGTTTCTTAGAGCAGATTTCTTACGAACAATTTCTGACTCAGACATTGATTTATGAATAAGAATAACATTGTGGTACAGCATAGGGAATACCATCAGTGGTATTGTAATAGTGTTGTATGGTGACAGATGGTAGCTACACTTGTGGGGAGCATAGCATAGCATAAACCAATCAAATAGCTATGTTGTACACCTGAAAACAACGTAACACTGTGTGTTAGATTTTCTTAATGAAGAAAATGGCTACACACACACACACACACACACACACACACATACTGCATGCATGGAGGACAAAATTCTATTTTTTTAAGATTAGAGACTTATTTATTTAAATGAGAGAAAGCACAAACAGGGAGAGGGACAAAGGGAGAGGGAGAATCCTCAAGCAGACTCGCTACTGAGCACGAAGCCCAAGATGGGGTTCAATACCCTGAGATTATTATGACCTAAGCTGAAATCAAGTCGGCCACTTAACCAACTGAGCCACCCAGGCACCCTGACATAATTCTATTTTTTTTTTAAAGGAATGCCATTGCCTTCATGAACAATAGGACAATCTTTTCTGACAAGAATTTATATGTTCACATACATGGAAAATGGAATTAGTAATCAGAACGTGGCCGGAGCCCAGAGTGTTGTTTCATCTCATAAGGAGTATGGCTTGGACTGAGGTAGCAGGTGGAGAATGCTTCCTCCTGGAGAAGCAGGGGGGATATGAGCAATCTTAGAGCACATATGAAGGGACCCTTGGATGATACACAGAATTATATCATTGAATTCTCACAACCTTATTATTTCGTTATAGAATCTGAAGCTCCCAGAGGTTAACTAAACTGCTCAAGGCCACAAAACTAAAAGGAAATACAGTTGGGAATCAAAGTCAGGCCACTTTTCATTGTAGGTACCCTGTCTTCTAAGGACTAAAATACCAGCAGCCACCCGTCACAATCCCATCCTCCTTGGACAGTGTACTGGCTAATATTATGTGTCAACTTGGTTGGGCCACAGTGTTTGGTGGTGGGTCCAACATTATTCTGGATGTTTCTGAATTGGTGTTTTTTAGATGAGATTTCATTTGAATTTGAATCTGTGGATTTGGGGTGTCTGGGTGGCTCAGTCAGTTAAGCATCTGCCTTCAGCTCATGTCCTGATCTCAGGGTTCTGGGATCAAGCCCAGGGCAGGATCCCTGCTCAGCAGGGAGTCTGCTTCTCTCTCTCCTTCTACACCTCCCTTCCCCTGCCCTCCCCGCTTGTGCATTCTCTCTTGTTCACGCTCTCTCGCAAATAAAGCAATAAAATCTTTAAAAATAAATAAATAAATCTGTGGACTTTGAGAAAAGCAGCTTGTCCTGCATAATGTGAGACTTATCCAGATAGTGCAAGGTCTAAATAGAGCAAACACACACACACATACACACACCCCATTGGTTCTACATCTCTGATCACCCCTGACTAATACAGGCGGTGACACATAGCTAATATTAGATTCTCTTTTTACTCTGGATAAGTCAGGGCCATTACTTCTAACATCTTGGGTGCCTAGGAAAGCACACAAAACAGAATATGGTATAAAAACTCCACTCCCTTGTATATTAAATCCCATTAGATTCCATTTTAGAGGGTGACTTTCCTGACCTTGTCCTCAGATTCCAGCTTAGCTCAGTGTTTCAAATAGTGGGAATATATAAATTCACCAGGATATTACTTGTCACTCTTTAATACTAGCAATAATAAGTACTGATTCTGGACCTATATTCTTCGGCGCAATCACAAATCTCTGTGACCTCTATCCACACACAAGTGTCATTGACACCTGCAAGTGCCAGAGAGATGTTAATTTGAAAACTTTTATTGGCCGTAATTTGTTTGAAGATGGTGAACTGAATCACAAATCAAGCTCAAGGTGTGCTTCAATACTCTCCATTAGTATACAGAATTGTTGGAAAGGTGCAGGGACAGCGAGTCAAAACTGAAACCTTAGATCATACAGTCAATGACACATGTTCTATTTTGAAACACTTTCCTCATTTCAGGCAACCAATAACTGTTTTGGTGTGAAGAGTGAAGAGCAGATGAACAGTATTTATTGAAATTGTATTATGAACCTTTGTGCCAAATAGCAGTGATATCATTTAGACTATAAGAATGTATGTATTTTGATAAAATAAATATCATCATAATAAAAGTTATAGTTAAAAATTATACAATTCCTGTTAAATTATATATTTTCTAAATGAATTATATTTTAAAATTATATAAAAATATATTCCGTATGTTTTGAAATAAAAGGCACACTTAAAAATAACCCACGGATTAAAAGAAAAGTTATAACAGAAATTATGACCGTTAAAATTGTACAATGAAAATACTATATATGACAACGTAAGTGATATAAATAGAACTAGAAACAATAACTCTGCCCTGCTTACAGTATAAACAAAAAGGGCGAGAAATCCATGAGCATGGTGTTCAATCCAAGAAGCTAGAAAAAGAGCCATAGAATGAACACACAAAAAAAGAAGGAAGAAAATGTGAAGTTAAACCAGAAATGATTGAAAATAGAAAAAGAATGACTAACAAAACCAAAGCAGATTCTTTGAAAGGCTAATAAAAAGACAAACCCCTGGCAGTCCCAATCAAAGGGGAAAACAGCAAGAAAACGCACAAGTAAATAATAGCTTTAATGAAAAAGGGGTTATGGCTGTAAACCCAGCAAAGATTTCAAAACATATTGGAGAATAATATAAATTAATATCATGCCAATGATTCTGAAAGCAGAGTTGAAATGGAAAGCTTTAGAGAAAGATTTACAGAGTTGTCTAGAGAAGGACTAGAAAACCTAGATGAACCAATAGTTAATGAAGAAACTGACTCAATGGTCAAAAATTGCCCCCCATCAAAAGGTGTCAGGCAGGGTTTTTTTTTTTAATCTTTCTAGTTTGAAATAATGTTAGACTTAAAGAAAAGTTGCAAAAATAGTGCAGAGTTCCTGTTTAATTCCCCCACTGTTAACAGTTTACATCGTTACAGTACAAGAATCAAAACACAGAAATTGGTGTTATGACTAAAATCTGCAGACTTGCAGAATTTTATTAGTTCTCCCACAAATGTCTTTGGGGTTCAGTCCAGAATCTCCCCTTTCCCCAAGGCATTGATTTATCATAACTCCTTATTATCCTTCAATTTGTGACATTTCCTCCATCTTGTTTTTCATGAACTCGATGCTTTTGAAAAGTACTGGTAACTTATTTTATGAAATGTCCCTAAATTTGATTTTGACTGATATTTTCTTGATTAGATTGAGCTTATGAACTTCTGGCAAGAATATCCCAGAAGTTGGGGTGCCTGGGTGGCTCAGTAGTTAGGAGTCTGCCTTCGGCTCAGATCATGATCTCAGGGTCCTGGGATCGAGCCTCACATTGGGCTCCCTGCTCAGTGGGGAGCCTGCTTCTCTCTCTCCCACTCTCCCTGCTTGTGTTCCCTCTCTCACTGTGTCTCTCTCTGTCAAATAAATAAAATCTTAAAAAAAAAAAAAAAAAAAAGAATATCCCAGAAGTCGTGTTGTATCTTTTTCCATGTACCATCACACTGAGCGTTATGTGATAGGGACATACTTTATTACTGGTGACTTACTACTTACTGCTGCTGGGACAGCTCTGGCCCTTACAGTCTGCTTCGTTGCTACAGGATGTGGTGCTTTTCATTTTCTTTTGCTCCGGGAAAAAGGGAACCTTGTGGTTGCAGGCATGCCCATCTCTAGGATCTTCCAGGGTCAATCTTCTGTCTTGTCCTAACCCTCTTCCCATGTGTGAAGTCCATTCCTAAGCCCCAGTTTCCTCTCCAGCATCAGACCCATGACTGTCTTGCATTCCTGAACCCCTGAGCATCCCTATTGCCCTTAAAGACAGCTTTAGTTTCTACTGGGCCTGACCCTATGCAGAACTGACGCTGAGTTGGCCTTTGGAAAGACGTCTTCTTGACCCTTGTCTTTTTTTCTTGGAAAAGCCACTGTGAAAAGTGCCTTATCTTTTTTCCCAATTTATATTCTGCAGTAGCCTGCCCATTCTGTGCCATCAGCTGGTGTGTGTGGGGGGGTGGGGGGTCTTGTTTACAAGAGTCTCTGTTCTTACCCAAGCAGCTTGGATCTTCCCTGGCTTGGGAAGGCCCTAATTCTGCCTGTTCTCCTTGCTCTCCTCCATTAGATCTTTTTTTTTTGTTTGTTTTTTGTTTTTTGTTTTTAAGACTTTATTTATTTATTTGACAGAGAGAGAGTTATCACAAGTAAGCAGAGAGAGAAGGGGAAGCAGGATCCCCGCTGAGCAGAGAACCCGATGTGGGGCTCGATCCCAGGACCCTGAGATCATGACCCGAGCCGAAGACAGAGGCTTTAACCCACTGAGCCACCCAGATGCCCCTCCATTAGATCTTTTAGCAGCCTCTCTCTTCCACCGGGGGAAAATACTTAACCTGGCTCTTTATTGGGGACAACAGCTCAGAGACCAGTGTTCCCACCATCCCAGGCAGCACCCTCTGGCCTCCATAAGGATAAACAGCCCCTGGGAAACTGCTCTGTCTCCACTGGGCACATTCTGGCCAGTGAGACCTGAGAAGCCAAAGTGCCTCACCAAAGGGCAGACCTAACACTGGTTCTATGGCTTCATTTCGAATATGAGCTCCAAATCACCAGCAAGCCACTCTTAAGACATGGTAACTAACATTCCTTGGTGGAGGGCATTTCTGGGTCACTGGAACCTTGAGACTGCATAGACATCCATTTTACTTTGGGGAGTTTCCCAGGTCACGGTATCTAGGAGCGTTTCTTGATTGCAGCTGAGGAGCTCAGCCTTGGCTCTCTCCTGGGATTCTCTGACCCTCGAAGGAATTCCTAAATCAATCTTCCACATCACTTCTCTAATGTGGAAATCAGCATAGAGGAGGAGCCCACCTTCTTAAGCAGGCTCAAGGGATCAATGCCTGAGATTGTTGGGACAGCAGAGGCCAACCAACAGGGAGTCTGTGGAGATGAGCTCTGTAGGACAATATTCCATGGGATTGGGTTAAAGTGATGTATATTGGGTGTCAGATGACAGGGAAGGGCCCAGTGACAGAAAGTAAGTTCTTGGTGGTGAAGTTTCAGATCTGAGTGTGGTCTGGGGGAGAGAAGAAAAGGCAACTGTTAGTGGTAAAGACTGTCCATTAGGGGTGTTAAGTCTAAATTTTTTTCTAGGTATTTCTCCTCAGGCAAGGGAAATAAAAGCAAAAATAAGCTATTGGGACTACACCAAAATAAAAAGCCCTTTCCCAGTGAAAGGACCCATCAACAAAACAAATAGGCAACCCACTGAATGGGAGAAGATTTTCACAAATGATATATCCAACAAAGGGTTAATACCCAAAATAGTTAAAGAACTTCTATAACTCAACACCCAAAACACAAATAATCCAATTATAAAAACTGGGCAGAGAACCTGAAGACATTTTTTCCCAAAAAAGACGTACAGTTGGCCAACACACATGAAAAGATGCTCAACATCACTAATTATCAGGAAAATGCAAATCAAAACCACGATGAGATATCACCTCCCACAGTCAGGATGGCTAGTATCAAAAAGACAAGAAATAACAAGAGCTGGCTAGGATGTGGAGGAAAAGGAACCCTCGTGCACTGCTGGGGGGAATGTAAATTAGGGTAGTCACTGGTAGGCACTGGAACCCAATGTAAATTGGGGTAGAAACAATATAAAGTTTCCTCAAAAAATTAAACATATGATCCATATGATCCAGGAATTGACTGCTGGATATTTTCCCAAAGAAAATGAAAACATTAATTTGAAAAGATCCGTGCCCCTCTATGCTTACTGCAGCATTATTTACAATTGCCAAGACATGGAAACAGCCCAAGTGTCCGTTGACAGATGAATAAAAGAAGATGTCACACACACGTGCGCGCCCACACATACACACACAGAGTAATATTACTCAACTATAAAAAAGAATGAGATCTAGCTATTTGCAACGAGGATGGAGCTAGAGGGTAATACGTTAAGTACAATAAGTCAAAGAAAGACAATACTACATCATTTCCCTTATGTGCAGAATCTAAAAAAAACCAAAACAAATGAATAAATAAACAAAAAGCAGAAACAGACCCATAAATACAGAGAATGAAAGATGGTTGCCAGAGGGAAGGGGGGAGGGGTATTGGGTAAAACAGGTGCAGGGGAGAGGGAGATACAGGCTTCCAGTTCTGGAATGAACAGGTCAGAGGATTGAAAAGCAGAGCCTTAGGAATAGAGTCCGTGGCATTATAATAGCATTATACGGTGACAGAAGTTAGCTACACTGCAGTGAGCAGACTCTAACATCCCGAGTTGTCCCATTACTATGTTGCACACCGGAAACTAATGTAACATTGTGTGTCAACTATACTTCAATTAAAAAAAAGTATGTGGCTTAATGGAATTAAGTGATTTGGTGGTAGAGAGATGCCCAGTGGTGAGGGTGAACAAAATGGGGTCACTGGTGACAAAGAGAACTTTGGTGGGAGGTGGGTCTGGCAGGAGAGAGGATCTTGGTGGCCAAGATGAGAAAGCTGGGGACCGGGGTGAAAAATACAATGAGTCCAATGGCGAGGAGGGCTTTGAGGCAGAGGCAATAGGGATGGGCCCCAAGCTGATGACAAGCCAGCGTTTGGAGGGGTTCCTCCAAACCCCTGACTGCTCTCCAGGAGAGTCCATTGAGAGCCTGGGTGCCAGAAACAGAGAGAGGACAGTCACGACAACTGTGGAAGCCAAAGAGGATCAGAGGGAGCACCACCTTCCAAGCACTCAGCCACAGACAGGAGGCTGTACTCAGCAGAAAATTTGCCCGGCTGGCTGCAAGACCCGGAGGAGAGAGCTACACCAGAAGCAGGACAGGCAGGAGCGCCAGGCAGGGGAAGGAGCACCAGAAGCCATCAGCTCCTCACTTCCAAGCATCCACTCTGAGAAATTCGCTCATGTACCAAAGAGAACATGCTCAAGAATGTTCACGTTAGCATTGCTTGTCATAGCAAAAATGAACCCTAGTAATGCAACAAAACAGGTGGCAATGGAATTTAAATGAATCAGAATCACACATATTAACCAGGAAAAAAAAAAACCTCCCAAAAAAAGTTAAATAAAAAAGTAAGTTACAGGGCCGCCTGGGTGGCTCAGTGGGTTGGGCCTCTGCCTTCAGCTCGGGTCATGATCTCGGGATCCTGGGATCGAGTCCCGCATGGGGCTCTCTGCTCAGACCTCTCTGCCTGCTGCTCTACTTGTGATCTTTCTCTCTCTGTCAAATAAATAAATAAATAAATAAATAAAAAGTCAGTTACAAAAGGTTACTAAGAGTATGATATCATTTATATAAAGTTTCCAATCTACAAAATAATATTACTGTTTTGAATGCATATAGGATGAGTAAAAGCATAAAGTCTTACATGGGAATGACAAACAAAAGTCAAGATAATGGTGATTTTAGGGGTGGAAGGATAGTTGGGAATTGGATCAGGAAAGTGCCTTCAACTCTATTTGTAAGATCTAAAGTGGAGGAATGGACACAGTGATTCTCTTTATATTCCTTTAGTGTCTTTTTATGTATCTGAAATAAATTATTTTTTAAAGAAGAAATTCAGAGGTATATGGTTTATTATTCTCCCTACTTTTCTAGAATTTAAAGGTTTTTTCCCAAATTAATAAAATATATTTCAATAATACTCTACACACACCTCCTCTTCTGTCACCTGTGTTTTACCACTTAAATGAATTAAGGAGAAGATGAAATGAGGTAGTGATATTATTTGGAAGGTGGTGAGCCAAGGCCTCCTCTACCGAGACTCGGAACTTGAAATAAATTAGGTCTTGTTCAGTCTGGAGTATTAATAGGATTTAATTATTCATAAGCTAAGTGTCAAAAGGGTCCCCAATCCTTAAAAGAACTAATCACATTTCAAAGGGCACTGAAAACCATATAAATGTAATAAAGTTGCATAGTCCAATCATCAGCTTGTTACCTGAAAGACTGTGGAGGAAGTGGCTTACTTATGTACATTCTAGAAACCAGCCCAGACATTTGCATCAGACTGTGTAACAATGTCACTTAATATCCATGGAAAGGAAGCAAAGATTTTAAACACACACACACACACACACACACACACACACACCCCAACCCATATCTTATAAGGATACATACATATTTAACAACACATATCAGATACATTGGTGGATGATTATTAGGGTAAATGGGTAAAAATAAAATAAAATTATATAAAACTAGAAAGGGGCTTTATATGGACTGATAATGATAATTTGCTATGAATCAAGGAGCAAGACTAACCCAACTCTCAGCATGTAAGATTAAAAAAAAATAAACAAAAACCAACAAACAAAAAAACCCACCTGCTCCCTTGACCTTGAGGTGCCTATGAATTAGAAGGGGAAAAAATTGTAATATAAATGTGATGGCTTCTAAAATGCTAAGAATTTCTGGATTCTTAGCAAGAAAGACAGTACGATAATCTCTCTAATGAATTAGTAATTTGGTTACCAAACAATTTTTTGTTTCCAAAAGGGGCAAAAGACTACCATCCTGTGTTCGGAGGAAGGCATTTCATAGAGTATGCCCTTTTCCAAGTACTCAACTCCTTTGAATTGTTGCACTTGGCTTCAAGTGAAGGACCGATGAGTGCAGTTTGCAAGGAGAAGCCCATCGAGAGAAAAGAGAGCTCTGGCGAAGGATGGTGCGTCCCTGGCGTGGGTAAGCACAAGCCCTCTCCCATGTGGGACTGAAAAGAACATAAAGGCAAATATCCAAGTGATGCCACATGCAACATGGAAAGATACAGGCTTCCTGAACATCCGATCCTACTTACGCTCCTAAAAGCAGAACCAAATATATACCAAAATGACTCCCAGTTAACACGATGTGACACCAGCTCTGTGATGGGAGAATATGGGGGATTCTTCGTTAAAATGCAATTTGTTTTAGGCCAGACAGAGAATAGGCTTAAAATAATAAAGCTTTTATTTTTCATTTATGTCACAGTCTGGTGTCAGGCCGCTCCCTTGGCAGCTCCTCTCCAAAGAGGGACCCAGGAATCTTCATCTAGAACACATGGCAAGTCGGGAAGAGAGAGCTGAAGGATCACACAGGACGTTTAAGAGCCAAACTGAAGGCGGCTTACTTCGCTCCCCTACATTACACGGATAAAAGCCAAAGACACCCACACCTGCAAGGGAGGCTGGAAACGAAGTCATCCCGGGGACCCAAGAAGAGCAAACAGGGCGAGGAATGCATTGTACCATCTCTACCAGAATCGGGTAGAGATGGTATTGGGAAAACTTATTGACAAAATCAAAACTCGCTAACTTGTGATGAGTGGGACAATAGGCAGCATGTGGCCACTTACAGAAGCAACTAATCCTGACTTTTCACATACAACTGCTGATCTCAACAGCAAATCTAAGTCTAAAAAGAGCAAAAGTCCAGCCCTATTTCTCCCTAGTTGTGTAAACCTCAGTAAAATTGTAGAATTTATGCTGACAATTCAGATCTGCTAGTGACAAATAAACCTTTCATCCCTTTAAGGTCTATTTCTTTATGTCTCTCAAAGTGTTGTTGTTGTTGTTTTTTTTTTTTTTTAAGATTTTATTTATTTATTTGACAGAGAACACAAGTAGCAGAGAGGCAGGCAGAGAGAGGGAGAGAGAAGCAGGGTCTGCACTGAGTAGACAGCCCGATGCGGTGCTCGATCCCAGGGTCCTGGGATCATGACCTGGGCCAAAGGCAGAGGCTTTAACCCGCTGAGCCACCCAGGCGCCCCTCAAAGTGTTGTTTTTGAACCCCAGGTAAATTCACGTGATTGAAAAAGAAACTCAAATTCAACCATTTACTTGGATGTGAGTTCCAAAAAGAAGAAAGAAAGGGAACAAATTAATGGTGCAAAAGAGCAAAACTAAAAAAAAAAAAAAAAATCTGGCTCTGCCTGGCTTCCCTCTGGGCTCCACAAAACTCAGAGGGAAAAAAAAAAATACTAACCAGTATTAAGAATTCAAAATGTCCAGAAACCTAAAAGAAGGTTTCTCTCAACATTTTCTACAAAAGCCCTGGGAACTGGAGAGGTGCTCTCCTTGCCCTCCTCACTCACAACAACTGGCTGACCTGCGGCGAGAGGGCCTGGCAACTGAGAGTGCTCTTAACTACTTTTTGGCGGTACAGGTCTCTTACCACTACACCCCTGGCCTTCGACCATCTCTGTTAGCCCACTGTGACTCCTATCACTAACCTGCATTTCCTGAATCTGCTGTAGGCCATGTACCGTGCTCTGTGCTAACACGAACTTTCTATGTTTTTGCTTAAAACAACCCAGATCTGTGCTATGGTGAGCACTGTGAATTGTGGAAGACTGATGAATCACACACCTGTACCCCTGAAACAAATAATATAGTATATGTTAATTAAACAACAACAACAACAAAAAACCAACCAACCCAGGATCGAGAAATCATTATGATGTCTTTTGTGCAGAAGAAACAACTAAGGTACAGAGAGGTTGGGTGACTTGTCCAATGTCGCACAAGATCATAGCAGCCTTGAGCAAGGACTGTGACCTAGGCCCTAGCTGAAGTGTGGAGCGGTTTTTCCTCACCAGACCCCTGATAATACATAACAGGAATTCTTGACATGAATACTGGTTAACACCAAACAGAGGAAAAAATGAAAATCATCTGTCCTTCTAGAGGTTACAAGAGGCAACCATTATTAATTTATTGCTGTGTTTCCTTTCACCTTTTTTTCTTCCCACACCCTTGGGTCAAAATAGAGGTGACATTATTTTTTTAACTGCCTTGTTGAAGTAAAATTCACATACTACATAAGTGGCTCATTTAAAGTATATGGATTCAATTCAATTCAATTCAATTAGTCCTGCAAAGAGGTGTGCCGTCACAGCTATCTAATTTTAGATTATTTCATTGCTCCAAAAAGAAGCTCCATATCCACTCCCCTACACTCTTACCTCTCATCTCTGGGGAACCGCTTTCTGTCCCTGTAGATTTGCCTACCCTGGACACTTCATATAAGTGGAATCATACAATATGTGGTCTTTTGTGATGGCTGACTATCACTTAGCATGAAACTTTCAGAGTTCATCCATGTTGTAGCACTTATCAGAACTTTATTCCATTGAATTTTATACCATGATATGTGTACACCACATTTTCTTTATCGATTCATCTGTTGATGAACATTTGGGCTCTTTGCACTTTTTAGCTATTACATATGGCTGTTTTAAAGATGGACGTAGAAGTTTCTGTGTGGACATACATTTTCATTTTTCCTAGGAGTGGAATTGTTGGTTCACATGATAACTGTATGCTTAATTTTTTGAGGACCTTCCAAACTGTTTTCCAAAGCAGGTGCAGCATGTCACCTTCCCACCACAGTGAACGAGGGTCTCCCTTGCTCTGAGCCTTGCCAACACTAGCTGTCTTGCCTTTTTGGCTAGAGCCGTCCTACTGGGTGTGAAGTTGTATCTCACTATGCTTTCAATTGGCATTTCCCTAATGATTAGTATCATTAGGGATGCAGGTGAGCATCTTTCATGTGCTTCTTGGCCATTTGTATATCTTTGGAGAAATGTCTACTTAAATCTTTTGTCTCTTTGAAAAATTGGCTGACTTCTCTTTTTATTGTTATGAATTCCTTGCATATTTTGGTTACAAATCCCTTATATCTGATTTGCAAATATTTTCTCCCACTCTGCAGGTTGCCTTTTTACTTTCTTCTTCTTTTTTTCTTAAAGATTTAATCAATTTATGACAGAGAGAGAGAGCAAGCATGAGCAGAGGAAGGAACAGAAGGAGAAAAACAAGAGGACACAGAGCTCAATGCGGGGCCTGATGTGGGGCAAATCTCATGACCCTGAGATCATGACCTAAGCTGAAACCAAGAATCTGTCACTCAACCAATTGAACCACCTACGTGCCCCAATCTTTTCACTTTCTCAACAATATCCTTTGAAGAACAAGTTTTCAATTTTGATGAAATCCAATATATCTATTTTTCCTTTGTTGCTTTTGATTTTTATATCATAAAGAGGAAGGTCAAGGCTTTTTAAGATTTATTTATTTATTTTAGAGAGAGAGAGAGAGAAAGAGAGGGGAGGGGCAGGGGGAGAGGGAGAGAGAGAATCCTAAGCAGATTCCAAGCCAAGCGTGAAACCCACTTAGCACTTGATTCCAGGATCCCAAAATCACAACCTGAGCCAAAGCCAAGAGACTGATGCTCAACTGACTGAGCTACCCAGGTGTCTTGGTCAAGGCTTATTTTTAATAAAAAATACTTTTCAAAAGTATTTGAATTGTGTATAGGAATTGTGTATAGGAATTGTGTATAGGAATTGTGTGACATAAAACATTTTTTTCTCCATACATTTTTTCACATATTTTATCATAAGCCTTCCACCTGTAATTTACCTAAAATTTTCTGCAAAATTTTACTTTAAGTTCCTACTATCTAGCCTATCAAGCCTTCAGAAATATACTAGAATTGAAAATGCTGGAAAAACCTTGCCAAAAATAAAAAAAAATCCCACACTAGCAAACCCTTGGTCCAAAACTTTAGTAACACATTGATTTTTTTAAATAATATAATCAAATCAGGAAAATACAGAAAGTAGAGAAAAGGGATAAAAGTGTCCTCACTCTGATCACCCTAGTAGCCCCATCATTATCATCTTTGTGTGCTTAGTTCTGGTACTTTTTTAAGCATATCTTTGAAGAATTGCAATCATATAGTATATATAAATTTGTGTTCTGCTGTTAAATTTAGCATGCCATAAGATTCTTTCCATGTTTCTCCCTAGTTTTCATAACTAGCATTTTTACCAGCTGTAGAATATGCCAAATGAATGTACTATAGTTTACATAACTATTCTTTTATTAAATACTTGGCATCTTTCCAGGAAAATCTCCCTCTTCTTGTTTTTGTTGTTGTTGTTTTTAAAGATTGTATGTATGGACACATTTATTTATTTATTTGACACAGAGAGAGAGAGAGATCACAAGTAGGCAGAGAGGCAGAAGAGAGAGAGAAGGGGGAAGCAGGCTCCCTGCTGAGCAGAGAGCCTGATTCGGGGCTCGATCCCAGAACTTTGGGATCATGACCAGAGCCGAAGGCAGAGGCTTAACCCACTGAGCCACCCAGGCACCTTTCCTTTTTTTTTTTTTTTTTTTTTAATCTATTACGAGTAATGCGTAGATCAATATTTTCTTTGCTTATAGTTTTTCCCCTGCTTAGGATTATTTCCTTGGGATACATTCCTAGAACTAGAACTGCTAAATTGAGAGTTATAATTTTGTGTATCTCTCAATATATATTGCCAGATTACTTTACAAAAGATTTGATTCACTTCAAAATGCTGTTGATGGTGATTAATGATCATGTTTTGGGTACCATCATTTAAAAAAATACTTCATAATTTAGGTGAAAATAAAAGCTCCTTTTTAAATTTATATTTCAGTTTTTTAGTACTTAAATTCAACATCCTCCATAGGTATGGCATTCTAGTTTTATTTCCTTTAATTATTATTGTGAGAAACATGGTCAAATCTGTCATATATTAAATATATAGCTATCTATAGCTATAGATATGTGAATTTGAATATATAGTTCCAGGGATCTATTACTTTCAAATTTTATTTCAACAGTAAATTTATGTTTATGACTTTGTCATAGAGATACAACTCCAGTAAATTTCTTCTGCACTTGCTGAACCAGGGTCCATACATAAGAAAAGTTTTGGGGGTTTTTTCCAAGGCAGAAAGAAAGGCAAGTGAGGTGAATAGATAGATTAATTTTAAAAATGCATTTAGATAAGGTATTATTATGACTTGATATTGCTCATATTAAAATTTTATAGCCAAGTTCCCATCATTTTGTAGACATCTTTCAGTATGTAATTATTTTAAATATAGCCTATTATTTTAATTATCTCTAATTAAAAGCACTTTCACATATCAATGTGTATTCTATTAAAAAGGAACTCTGAATTCTTTCCATTTTATTATACAGTCCCCTATTTCTCTCTTTAAAGTAATTTTATATGTAGGCAGTAAGTCCCAGGGAATTCCTTTAGATAAGCTATGAATTTTAAAACTAATCCACATTTTTATTTTATTGTGCTACAAAAATAGTGTTAAAGGACTTTTCACCAAGTGTTTTTGTACCTTCACTAAGTACTTTTCTTTTATCTGATTATTCACATGCTGCTTTCAATGAATACTAACTACTTCTATTTGGGATTTTATTTCACAGTGAGAAGGTAGATTCACCATGTCCTAATTATTATTATTATTCCATCACCCAGGTAAGAGACTTAAGAGACCACAAGAATGTGTCCTGTTATTTGTAGTTATGATTCCAATCATCACCATTGGAATTAATACACAATTAGGTCCAGTCATGAATATCCCGACTCAGATGCCTCTTCTGAAAAACTGAAGTTAAGGCTTTGCCGGCAATTTCAAAATGTAATTTTTGTTCAAAGCCTTTTAAAAGACCCCATCAGAAGTTTACAAAATAATATCCATTTACTTACCACCTAGCTTTGGGTTTTTCCAAAATTTAGGAAGCTCCAAGGGTGGGCATTTATTTGAGTCAAATGAAGGAAAGTTCAACTTACTTCATTTGAAAGTCTTTGCTCCAATTCTTTTTCTCCATTATTATGTTTGTCCCTCCCTGTAGTTGGCTTCTTCTTTCTTTCCTTATTACTATTTTATTGTAATCTCATTAAGGTCTGCATTCCCAGGTTACTCCCTCCTTCTGGGTGCCCTTCTTTTTGTCATCTCCTGCCCTTTCTTTGAAAACCACCAAATATCTAGCTGTATTTCTAGTTAAGGGGACTTCATTTTTATTTTTTTTAATAATTTATGTGTTTTTTTCTTACTATTTCTTAAGACATTTTCTTAGTATTTGTCTTAATTTTTGTAGGTCATCAAAGTAATTCATGCCTATTACAACAACTTCAAAAACACAAAAAAGTAAGAAATGAAAACTTCCTGTTATTCCAACTTCCAAGGATAACCACTATTAATTTATTGCTGTATTTTCTTCAAGTTTTCTTTTTTTTTTTTTTAGATTTTATGTACTTATTTGACAGAGAGACACAGTGAGAGAGGGAACACAAGCACGGGGAAGAGGGAGAGGGAGATGGAGAAGAAGGCTTCCTGCTGAGCAAGGAGCCTCACGCGGGACTTGATCCCAGGACCCCCGGACCATGACCTGAGCGGAAGGCAGATGCCCAATGACTGAGCCAAACAGGTGCCCAAGTCTTTTTTTTTTTTTTTTTAATAAACTAAAAAACAGAACAAAACACAACTGAACAAATCAGGATCAGGATCTTATTAGACACATTTTTTTTTTTAAGATTTTTAAAATTTATGTGAGAGAGAGAACGAGAGAGAGCATACAAGCACATGAGTTGCGGAGAGGGGCAGAGGGAGGCTTCCCACTGAGCAGGGAGTCTAATGCGGGACTCGATCCCAGGACCCCGAGAACTCTTAATCAACTGAGCCACCCGAGTGCCCCTTTATTAAATACATTAGATTTTTAAATTTACCTTTTCTTACTTCACATTTCATCATGAGCACCTTGCCTTTAATTTATCTAAAATTTGTAATACCTCATTGAAAAGAAATTGGAATAGCTAGGAAAGCAGGATAAAGGAAATGAAAATCACCCAAAGTTTTATCATCCAGAGATAATCACTTTTAATATTTTGACCTATTTATTTCTGGTCTTCTTTCCTATGTGTATTCCTGTGCATATTATTATAAAAACTAGATTGTTGGGGTCCGTTATCAAAGGAACAAGACTGATACAAATTGAAAGTAAGGCAAGGCTTTATTTCTATGCCAAGCATCAGAAGTCAGACTGACCCGCCAGGGCCGCCTCCGAAGAGGGCGACCCCGTCCAGGTCTCACAGGCTGGTTTTATAGGGCATAACAGCAGACCCAAGTTACGTGGCTTCTATTGTTAAGGCGTCTACTCCCAGAATTGACACCCAGAACCAATACCAGGAACTACTGGGGCGTTTATCCCTGGAATGAAGTCTTTAGATGTAAACAACAATATGGCTACCCAGGTAATATGGAGTTGCTCTGGCTAAGCAGGCCCTAATAGTTAAACAGGTTTTAACATTAAATTGGCCCTAACATAGATAATACTCTAAATATAGTTTGTAATACTCTAAATATAGTTTGTAGAATATTGAATTCTGTATGAAAATTTCCAAAATACTCTACAAACATGCATCAGGCACTTATCACATGCTGCGTGTTGGGGCAATATGGGAAAGTAGACAGAAAATGTCTTTGCCTTCCCAGACTTTACATTCTAGTGAGGAAGAAAGACAATAAGCAAACAAATAATAATAGACATGACATTCCAAGAGACATGTGCTAGGGAAATAAAGGAAAGCAAGGTAAGGGGTGGAGGTGACGGGGAAGGGAGCTGGTCCCTTTGCATGGGGAGGTGAGAGAGGAAGTTTCCCTGGGAGATGACAGTTGAGCAGATCCCAGAAAGAAAGAAAGAAAGAAAGAAAGAAGTATTATTTTTCTGGAATTGGTGTTATTTCTGGTATATTTCAGGTTAAGTGTTTCACTTGTGATTTCTTTTCATCCTGAATAAATATTTGCCTTTGTCCCTAATTTTGTATTCTTTTCCTTAAAGAGGGTCCCTAAACTGTATAGGCTTCAGTCCCCACCCATGGTGAACTCAGGACTTGAGGCACTCTCTGTAAGGGAGGCTGAGAGATGTACCTCTTAACAATGGTTTTGGGCATCCATCCTTCATCTGTCAGTGGTGTGGTCACTGGCTTGGTGGACCAGACGCCCAGCCCGGCAGGGGAAGAGCCCGGAAGCAGATTTATATCATAGAACCCCGGGCAGGTTTAGGATTAGGGGGCCCCAAGTACACCCAAAAGTGAGGCTGCAAACAAGAGGACAAGTGGGATACACGCAGATCTAAAGGTGTACTCCCAGGTTCCACTCTCCCTGGTGCAGTGGAACAGCCCCCAGCCCACCCTGGCTGATGCAACCTGGTTTACTTCGTCCATCCTCTGAGTTACTGCTATCAGCAATTTACCTTCCTCGGACATCTCTTTTCTTTCCCAGCATGTCAAAGACTTCTGAAACCCCGTCTGCTTGCATTCAGATAAGCCCCCCATGCTTTCACGTGTTAGTTTATTTCTTGATAGAAGAGTTTTGAAACCCAGACCAATTTCTTTCCATGCAGAAAGTGGAAGGTTTGAAAGCAGTCAGATGATGACAGGAATTAAAGTCTTAGTCTGCTGAGGCTTTAACATCCTGTTAGAGGAGACATTTGTTTGGCAGACTCCCAGCCTTGTTGCCAGGCTGATCACCCAGTGATGTGGCCGCATTTGAAGTGTCATGTTCTGCCTGTCCTGCTCCCTCGCTAGTCTGCACAGATACAGTGGTGCTGTTACCGTCACTTGCTCGGCTGCCTTTGAGTCGTGGAGCCAAGATATTTTAGCTGCATGGACCCTGCATTGCATTGATAACGTGGACAGATTTACATATATCACTTCATACTGAATGTTTTTTAGAAATAAATTTTAGGAGACTTAAAGGTAGCGGTAGATCACAAGCAACTTAATTACTTAATCATAATGAAAACTTTCCAACTTTGAAGAATAGCATTGGAAAAACGTCCTTCCCTTCATTTTTTCCAAATTCCCCTAGCATTGCTTCCATATGTGTACGTAAGCTCAGCGGTGCACCCCGGTGAGGCCTGCAGGACTCAACCAACCAGTTCTGAACTTCAGCTGCACATTAGAACAACCTGGAGATCTTTCAACACGTGTCAATGCCAGGGACCCATTCCCAGAGATTCTGATTCGGTGGTTTTGGGGTGGGACCCTGATAGTTTTTCAAGGTCCCCAAGTGGTTAATCATGGAGCCAGGATTGGGCACCACTGCACCTGGGGGGAAAAATGGGCAAGAATGTCAATCTATCCTTTTCCCAAGGAGTGAAGAGGCAGAAAATTCTGGTGATTGCAGGAAACTCACCCCTTGGGGTTACTGATTTCCAATGACAAAATGCTGATGGCATCTCTTCCTTCCTTTTCCTCATTGTGGGGGACTTGGAGCTTGAGGGGGGAAGGCATCTGGGACCCATGGGGCATAGTCCTCAGCTCAGTCTGTGGAGTGCTCTCATGGAAAGAATGCCTTTCCTCTAAGCTGAAATACTTGGAGCAGGAGATGTGGCTGGAGAGGATGAAGACATTCCTGGAAATGTTTTCTGACTTTACAATCAGAAGTGATCTCAGTGAAAAGAAAAGGAACACAAGGGGAAGAATCCAGTGGGGGTTGCACTGGGAGGCTGGCTTATATCAGAAAGCAACAGGGAATAAGGAGGGCATATAAGGAGAGCCAGAGGGGGTTCCTGGGAAGCCCAGTGGACTGAGGCTTGCAACAAGGAGCTACGGACAAGACAAAAGGGCTGCTGTAATGAAGTCAAAAGTGAGGGGTTAGGGGAAGGAGACCTGGGCTCACTGCTCAGAACCAACCGCCTCATGTTGATGGACCAGGTAAAAGAGTGAACCCTACAATGATTATTTCTGTTTACTCCATCAAAAAGAACCATTACTGTACTGAAAAGTATAGGATGATCTTGGATGATAAGGAACTGAGATCCAAGACAAAAAGTTTAACTGAAAAAAATGTGCAAAAACAGCCAGGGAAATTCTGAAAATAAAAAAGTAATTAGAATGGGATATTATTTTATTTTATTTTTTAAAGATTTTATTTATTTATTTGTCAGAGAGATAGAGAGAGTACAGACAGGCAGAGTGGCAGAGGGAGAAGCAGGCTCCCTGTGGAGCAAGGAACCCAATGTGGGACTCAATCCCAGGGTGCTGGGATCATGACCTGAGCTGAAAGCAGCCACTTAACCGACCGAGTGACCCAGGCATCCCTAGAATGGGACTTAAAAAACAAACGAAATGAAAATGGACAAAGTAATGGAACAGGGCATGATGGATGGCATCCAAATAGATTTTGAAATTTACAATGAGGTGAAGTGGCATTTCAGTGGGGACAAGACAAACTCTTCAAAATGGTGTTGGGGGCAAGTGGCTAGCCATTTTGAAAAAAACTGAAATTGAAATGAATTTGAGATGTACTTTAAAATACCAGGAAGAACACAAATGAATTTATACAGTTGACCCCTGAACAACACAGGTTTGACCTGTGCAAATCCACTTCAAGGTGGACTTTTTTGACACAGTACAGTACTATAAATGTGTTTTCTCTTCCTTATGATTTTTATTTTATTTTTTTTTAAAGATTTTATTTATTTATCAGAGAGAGAGAGGGGGAGAGAGCAAGCACAGGCAGACAGAATGGCAGGCAGAGGCAGAGGGAGAAGCAGGCTCCCCGCCGAGCAAGGAGCCCGATGTGGGACTCGATCCCAGGACGCTGGGATCATGACCTGAGCCGAAGGCAGCTGCTTAACCAACTGAGCCACCCAGGCGTCCCTCTTCCTTATGATTTTTAAATGACACTTTTTCTCTAGCTTTATTATAGGAATACAGTATATAATGTATATAACCTACCAGGTATTTGTTAGTTGACTTTATATGTTTTCAGTAAAGCTTCCGGTCAACAGTAGGCTATTAGCAGTTAAGTTTTGGGGGAGGAAAAAGTTATATGTAATGTTTTGGTTGCATGGGGAAGTTGGTGCCTCTAATCCCCACGTTACTCAAGGGTCAAATGTAATGTGATCTTGGTGGAAAAGAATTTTCTGGATCTGTGTATCTACATATGCATACATATACATACACATATACGTGTACACACATACATACACACACATAAAAAGCATACTGTATGTTTGTGAGCCTCAAAAAGAAAACAAAACAATTCTTGGCCAGATACACATCAAACTTGACAGCAATTATTTCTGGGACATGAAACTGGAGGACACTAAAGACAGTTTCTCAGGCAATTATCATATGATTTCATTGATATGATGAATTTGAGAAATAAGACAGAGGATCATAGGGGAAGGGAAGGAAAAATGAAACAAGATGAAACCAGAGAGGGAGACAAAGCATAAGAGACTCTTAATCTTAGGAAACAAAGTAAGGATTGCTGGAGGGTAGGGCGGTGTGAGGGATGGGGTGGCTGGGTGGTGGACACCAGGGAGGGTCTGTACTATGGTTAGTGCTGTGTATTGTGTAAGACTGATGATTCACAGGCCTGTACCCCGAAACAAATAATACATTATATGTTAAATTAAAAAGTATTTACTGATAGTGCTATTAGATTTGAATAACCTATAAATCATAAAAAAATAAAAACATTTCTCTCCCTCTCTCTCTCTATATATACAATTACATATATGTATATAATTTGATTAACTTAGTGTACATAAATATTATATATTTCTATATATAAATATACATATATGTATACATACATATCGAAAAATATATGCACACTAAGTTAATAACTAAATACATATTTTGTGTATAATATAACTATATTATATATTTCATATATATTTAAGTATTAGGTGTTAGTTGATTTTGTTTTGCAGAGAAGATATATAAAACAAAGACAGATTTGTAAGAAATCAACTTTGGTTGAGAGTTTGAAGAAAAGCACTTGCTTGCTCTAAGTATAATTTCAAATTGTTTGGCCCGGAAGGATCTCTCCACTGGGGTCTGAAAGAATGTGAGACTGGTGACGTCTCGGTTCAGGAAGGGGAAGTGGCACTGAGCAGCATTGTGCTGGTTAGTTCAGCAATCACTAGTGGGTGTTGGAAAGGAGGCAACTGAAAGTTCTGTTGGTTATGGGGGAGAGAAAGGGCCCCTGAGTTGCATGCGAGCTCTGCCACCCACTTAGACAAGTTGCTTAACCTCATCTGGCCTCCCAGAGCCTCTGCCTCTCCATCACAACACCATGGAGGGGTATAAGCCCTGGACAAAACGGGGCTGCTAAAGATGCTTCCAAGCGGCAGGGGTTGTGCACAGGTGAAGGCTTATTATTCTTTCACGGGGTTATTAGATTGAGCACAGAAATGTGGTAGCCAAAATACCCAGACCTGAACAAAATATCTGACGTCACTTTTCACTGTATTTTTCAGGAAAGGCTGGAAGATAGGAGCTGGTGGCTGGGACACCTGACTGGGTTAGGAACTTGGGGATGACTCTTGCCTACGGATGCGGAACTAATGGATTGAAAGAAAGTTTCTATTGGCCTGTGACAAAGTTCCAGGCTATCCTCTGTCTTTCATATTTTAATTCTTATCAAATTTGCAAGTGACATGAAGTTAAAGATAGAAAGCTTGTCAGAGACAAAAAGAGAATCTAAAGCATCCTGGTAGGCTAAAACAAAGATGGATTTTTGAGATAAATGTAACTAGAATAATTTTGTCTTACAATTATATCAAAAATATAATTTGCAAAGATCTTGAAAAATTCTAATTCCCAGAACTAGCCAGAGTTAAAAAAACAACAACCACCACCCCAGGTAATCTCATATACTCTTGGTAAGAATATAAATAGGCACACCACGGAAAGAAAATTCACAGTATATATCAGAGGTGTTAAAAATAAGTATATTCTTTGACCCAAAAAGTCACATCTGAAAATGTGTAAAATAACAAAACCAGAGATGTCCATCCCAGCATTATGTATGACAGAGAATAACTATAAATAACATATACATCTGATGACACAGATTTGTAAGGAAAGGATGGTATTTACATAGGCTGAAATGATACATAGTGGCAGTTCTCAACTGGGGGGTGATTTTGGCCAAGTCTGGAGTCTCTTGGTTATCACCACCTGTTGGGAAGGGGAGTGCTACTGGCATTTAGGGGAAAGAGGCCAGAGATACCGCTAAGAATTCTCCAATGCACATGAAAGCTCCCCACAACAAAGAATTATGTTCCAAAATGTCAATACTGCCAAGAAATAATGTTGAGACCCTCTACTATACAGTCTTTAAAAATTGCGGAAGAATACCTAAGGATACAGAAAAATTTCTACATACTCTGTAAAATGATTTTCAAGTCATGAAATACTAAGAGATTTCATTTGTATGTGATTAAAAAAAAATTGGAAGACGGGGTGCCTGGGTGGCTCGGTCAGTTGAGCATCCTACTCCTGATTTCCACTTGGGTTGTGATCTTGGTGTCGTGGGATCCAGCCCCGTGTGGGGCTGTGCTAGGAGCTGAGTCTGTATGTCCCTCTTCCTCTGCCCCTCCCCCAACCTGTGCGCGTGCGTTCTCTCTCTCTCAAATAAACAAACGAATAAAATCTTTATTAAAAAATTAAAAGTTAGTACACCAACCTATTGAATAACTGATGAGTAGCAAGGCTATGAGTGATTTAAGTTTTCTTTTGCATGCTTTTCTGCATTTTTCCAAGTTTCTTACAACACATGTGTTACCTTGAAGATTAGCGAAGAAAACAATTTAATGAAAATGAACTATCAAGGGTTGGTCTTTCTGTAAACAGTACAAAAAGTTTTGATGGCTTTTGTTGAGAGCAAGCTGGTAAGCTTGGACTAGATCAGCCAAGGTACATCTTATAGCATTTGGAATGAGGGATTCATGGTCTTTTCCCACTATGCTGGTCAGTTCTCAGCTGGACTCTTGTGCTCAGTACTGGGCACTACATTTTATCAGAAATGTAGGAGTTGTGTATTTACACAGTGCTTATTTATGCAGAAAAAATTGGAAGTGGGTGTGTTTTCCTACTAATTGATTTAGTAGAAGTCGTGATCTCTGTCTGATCCAATAAACTGAAAATTCTCTTCAGGTAGCTATAGGATGACTCCCTAGGTAAATGCCCAGTCTTTTTTTTTTTTTTCTTTTTTTAAAGATTTTATTTATTTATTTGACAGACAGAGATCACAAGTAGGCAGAGAGGCAGGCAGAGAGAGAGGGGAGGAAGCAGGCTCCCTGCCGAGCAGAGAGCCTGATGCGGGACTTGATCCCAGGACCCTGAGATCACGACCTGAGCCGAAGGCAGCGGCTTAACCCACTGAGCCACCCAGGCGCCCCGTAAATGCCCAGTCTTTCAGAGGCGCCTTCTCCTACAAGGTGCAGACAAACTTTCACTTTACCCTTGAGACAGCCAAGTAGGGACTTAGACCCACAGCGGGTCCTGCAGATCCTTGCATGCCCTAGTAGTCAACACTGCACCTGGAGTGGTAGTTGCTGAGGGCCAACTGGCCCTGCTCTGGGGTACTCTGGGGTTCATTAGTCGTCTTTCCTTCTCTAGTCCTGGCTGGGCACCACCTCATACCTGCTGGTGGCGTGCTCCCCTAACCCCAGAGGCTGGCCTGTGATGTCACTGAGGGGACATCCTCTAGCCAACTCAGCCAGACTCTGCCAATTTCTGCAGTCTTCTGTGGGAGCACAGGGGAACTCTGGGTCCTGGCCACACAGGACGCATAGCTGCCTAGAGACAGTTAAACTCAGGCCCTCCCTGTTAAACTGGGTTGCCGAGTTTATGTATTGAGGGCAGGCTTTTTTTTTTTTTCCATGTGTAATTTCTCTGTGTGTGGCTTTGGGGGGAAGAGGGCGGGTAAGAGAAGCACTTTTTACTTTGATGTAATTTCAAACGTATAAAAAGTCATATATACCCTTTGCCTAAGATTCACCAGTTATTTATATTTTGTGTCTTTGGCTTTATCTTTCTCTGTGTTTGTATATACGTATGTATGTATGTGTACACAGACACATTTCTGTACATATACACACACACATATATACATATATACTTTTTTCCTGAATCACCGGAAAGGAAAAAATCCCAGAAAAAGTTTTGATATAGACAAGATTCTCTAAAATTTATACGGAAGGGGCGCCTGGTTGGATCAGTCAGTTAGGCGTCTGACTCTAGGTTTTGGTTCAGTTCAGGATCTCATGGATTGTGGGATGGAGCCCCATGAGGGGCTCCACGCTCAGCGGGGAGTCTGCTTGAAGATTTGCTCCCTCTGCCCCTCCCTCCATGCATGCTTACTATCTTAAAATAGATACAAAAATATTAAAAATAAAATAAATAAATTTTATGTGGAAAAAGAACTGCAACAGCTAAAACAATTTTGAAAAAGGGAGAAATCAGTCTACTTGATATTGAGACTTACTATATAACAAGTACATTATATAAGCATAATCTTATATATTATAAATATCATATATGATATATGCTATATATCATATATAATCAACAGAGAATTCAGAAGTAGACTTCTGTAAGTACAGCCAACTGTTTTCTGACAAAGTTGCCAAAGCAACGTAGTAGAGGATAGTCTACAAAAACTGGTGCTGAAATAATTGGACACCACAGACCTAATCTAAGTCTCATACCTTGTACAGAAATTAACTCAGAATGGATCATATATTTAAATGTAAAACTTGAGAAAAAAACATAGAAGGAAAACTTTAGGAGCTAGGGCTTGGTGATGAGTTCTTAGATATGACACCAAAAACATGATCCACAAAATAAATTAATTTTGTTAAAATTAAAAACTTTTGCTCTCTGAAAGACACCGTTAAGATTAAAAACATGGGGCGCCTGTGTGGCTCAGTGGGTTAAAGCCTCTGCCTTCGGCTCAGGTTGTGATCCCAGGGTCCTGGGATTGAGCCCTGTATCGGGCTCTCTGCTCAGTGGGGAGTCTGCTTCCTCCTCTCTCTCTGCCTGCTTCTCTGCCTACTCGTGATCTCTGTCTGTCAAATAAATAAATAAAATCTTAAAAAAAAAAAGATTAAAAAACACACTACAGATAAAATATTTACAAGCCACATACCTGGCAAAGGATTAGTATCTAGAATATATAAAGAACTTCCAAATTCAACAGTAAAAAAATAACAGTCCAATTAGAAAATGGGCAAAAGACAAGAGGCATCTCACTGAAGAGGATATACAGATGGCAAATAAGCACATTAAAAAATAGTCAACATTGCTAATCATTAGGGAAATGTACAATGAGACCATGATATATTACTAATACCTATTAGAACAGCTAAAAATTTTTTAAATGACAAATGTTGGGCAGGATATGGAGAAATTGTATCGCTCATACATTGTTGGTAAGAAAGTAAATGGTACAATCACTCTGGAAATTTTGGCAATTTCTTTAAAAGCTAAACATACCCTTAACATATGACCCAGCCATCATATTCCTGATATTTATCCCAGAGAGATGAAAATTTACCTCTAGACAAAAGGCAGCTTCATTTGTAATGGTCCCAAACTGGGAACAACAAAAATGTTCCCTATTGGGTAAATAGTTAAACTGTGGTACATCCCTCCGTACCATGGAATACTGCTCAGCAATAAAAAGAAACAAGATACTGATACAATCTAGATGGATCTCGAGGACCTTATGCAGAGTGAAAAAAGTCCATCTTAATAGATTACTTATTGTTGGATTCCATTTATATCACATTCCCCAAAGGAGCAAAGGCTAGAGATGGAAAACAAGTTAGTGGTTGCCAATGTTTGTGAGGAGGAGGGGAGAACAGGAGTAAACATAAAGGAGCGCAGCAAAAATCTCTACAGTGGTGGACAGTTTTGCATTTTGATTGCAGTGTTGGTTTTACAAATTACACACATGATTAATGGCACAGACATGTGGAATTTCAAGGGACCCTGAACAGCTAAAATCGCCTTGAAAAAGAATGGAGTTGGAGGAATTTCCCTCCCTAATTTCAAAGCTTACTACAAATCTACAGTAACCCAAACTGGTACTGGCGTAAAGACAGACGTCTAGAAAAATGCAATAGAATAGGAAGCCCAGAAATAAAACTTCACATATATGGTCTAATGATTTTTGACGAGGGTGCCAAGATTCGATTCGGAAATGATGGTCTTTTCTACACATGGTGGTGGGGAAAATGGATAGCCATATGTGAAACAATGAAGCTGGTCCCTTACTTTACATTTAACTCAAAATGAATCAAGGTCCTAAACATGAGACCTAAAACTATAAAACTCTTAGAGGGAAACATAGGAGAAAAGTTTTGGACACTGGATTTGGTAATGATTTCTTGGATACTAAACAAAAGCACAGACAACAAAAGAAAAAATAGATAAACTGGACTTTATCAAAATTAAAAACTTGTGTGCATCAAAGGGCATTATTAAGAAAGTGAAAAGGTGACCCACAGAATGGCCGAAGATATTTGCATATCAGATCAGATAAGGGATTCATACCTAGAAAATATATAGAACTTCTGTAAGACAGCAATGATAAAAAAATAAACAACACATGTGGCAAATGGGCAAAATACGTTTTTCCAAAGAAGATCTATAAATGGCCAAAAAGTACTGAAAATATGCTCAACAGGGAAATGCGAATCAAAACCATAATAAGATGCTACACACACACACACACACACTCTCTCTCTCTCTCTCTCTCTCTCTCTCTCTCTCTCACACACACACACACACACACACACACACACACGTATCACTTCTTAAACCCAGATCATCACCTCCTTAAGTTTCTGGAAGCCAAGCACTTCTAGAAAGGGAGGTAGTAGTATGGAGAAGATGAGAAGTGCTGGGGGGCCAGCTCTGAAAGCTCCAGTTAGGCAGTGATGGGGAATCACTGGTGTGGGCGAGAAGCATGGGGGATGCAGAGGAAGGCGGGAAGCTAAGGCAAACCAGCGGGGAGGGGAAACAGAAGCAGCAACCCAAAGGATAGAAATTGAGGCGAAGGTTATGTCAAAGCCCAGAAAGAAGATTGGGAATCAGTTCTCCCCTAAGCCACAGACACTTCCGGCAGAGAAATCTGCCTGCAAATGCAGGGTCCGGGGGAACCAAGGCGGGTGAGATGACAGCAGGTCCTCGAGGAGTAGGGAGGGGTCTGCACTGAAGATCAATGAACTTCACATGGAACAAGCGTGGGCATGAGGAACGGGACTAACTAGATGCCCCAGTACTGACACCGTCTGCGCAGAGCTCCCGAACGGGGGAATGGAGGTGAAGGGTGGGAGAGAGGGTATAGATGAGGGTGGGGTGGGGAGTGGAGGTAGGGTGCACTGTCCATAGAGGCCACTGCATGGAGCTGGGGTGAACTTGCTCAGGTCATGCCCAAAGTCATGGTAATCACTAGACATTCTGACAATGCCTTATAAGGATCAAATCCTGCAGAAGAGGATGCCATTTCCCAGTGCTTTCAAGCCCACACCAAGAAGCCAGGCCAGGCAAGCCTGACCTTGAGGCTCAGAATAGACAAAAAGAAAGCCCCACACCTTGAAGGTGAGCACCAGTTGTCCTCAGTCAGGAAGTGGTTTTTGTCAGGTATTGTTCTAAAGATGCAGTTAAAAACATTTTTTTTTTTTTTTTGAACACACAAGCAAATACATTCCTCCCACAAAGCCTCCAAGTCAGCATTAGGGAAAAAGCATGTCTGCGCACACAAATGCTTTCGGGAGCCCCTTGTAGGAATGGGTGCACACTACACAGCGTCAGGATTACGTGCCTCCTTGTATGGCCGCCTCCAGTACCCAGCAGGAGCGCAGGACGTGTGTTTAAATGCATGCTTCTTTCTTTCATGCCCATTCACCTGAGGCAAGACCAGGGCCACTGCTGAGAAAGTGCGTGCTTAGGAGAAAAGAAGCAAGGCTGAAGCGGCAGGGGGTGGACTGCGGAGCTGGGAACCTCCAATTTCACCTGACAGAGCCGTGGCACCTGTCAGCACAGCCATGAGGAGCTCTGCGGCTCTGTGCTCTTGGTCCCTTCTCAGCAGAAGGTCCCTTCTTAGCAGGAAGGCCGGAGGCCACTGGGAGGAAACCAGGCTAGGAAACAGGGCTGTTCCTGAAAGCCAAGTTGCCAACAGAAACACGCAAGTGAGAAGCAAAGCACTACAGCTTGGGCAACCCATCTTCTGAACGGCCCAAATCCAAGGCTTGGATGGCAGCTTATAAGTCAAGTCAAGGCAGAGGGAGCAGGAGCCATTCTACCCCCTGAGCAGACAAGACACAGGACAGGGTTCTCCAGCTCCAAGGGCTAGTGTTAAGTCACCCAGCGATGCAGGAAGCATGACTGGTGTAAAAGCCAGTTGGGAAAGAGATGGAATGGAGGAAGGAAGCAGAGTGAGACACTGGGGTAGACCAGGCGCCTGGGTGGCATCCCTCCACAGAGAACATGGGAGTAATGTCTGGAGGTTACTGTGGCAGGGTGAGGGGGCGCTGACCCAGCATCTGCATGCCTATGGAGAATATGCCACCCACGTCTGCCCCTTCCAGTGTGCAAAGCAAGCAGCGGCACAAAGACCCCTCTCCTACTCCATTCTTGGAAGCCCGTTTGAGCCTGGGCTTGACCACTACACTCAACTCTAGATTGGAGACTCAGCTTTTTTGTGAAGGGAGAGCAGGGAGGACTGGAGAGAGGAAAAGAGAAGACAAGAAATGGTTGAAGAAAGAGAAACATGTAAATGAAGTCCAGGAAGACACACCCAAGCTGAAACTGAAATGATCCAGAAAAAGCTAGTACTTCGTGACCGTTAGCTTCAGCAGCCCATTTTCTGATTATCTTAACATACTTCCTCCCCAAACCAGTCATTTCTAATGGGATATGCTGTGGTCCGATCTCCCTGTCTTGGTTTCCAATGGTTGAGAGGGGCAGTGTCCCACGCCATCCTCCTTCTGCCCACTCTGCCCTCACGTGCCTTTCCCCAGGCGGATGGGACGCTGGCGTGCAGCTAGCTCCCCACCTTCCAGGAGAGGACGTGGCACGAGGGACAGCACGAGTATCCACCTCTTCATCTCTGTTAGTACAGGCTCTGTGGAAACAACCCATACCACCAAACAATCGGTTTAATTTTATTTCAAAAATTGTACAAAATGGCCATAAGCGGCTATAAAAAATTTTGTCTTTTGAACACGTGGAAATTCAGAAAGAACAACAAAACAGGTATCATTCACAGTGTAATGGAAAAGCTTTCTCTGAGGCAGAAATTACAACTCTTCCTTCTTCTTCCCTAGTCTCTCATGGTCTCCTTCCCGGAGCGTTCGAATAAAAGTGGTAAACCCCAATTCCTGTAGGGAAGGGGAAGAGAAAGAGAAAAGAGCCTTTAACCCCTGAGGCAGATGTGCACCCTCTCCCCCTCTCCCCTTTCCCTGACCCTCCAGGTGCTCACTCCTCTGGACACAGAGAAGTGGCCAGTAGAGGCAGCTGGCCATGTCGGGAGGGCTTGCCTGGCTACAGAGGAGTCCTTGCCACTCCACCTCTGGAACCCACCCAGGCTCTGGGAGCCGGACTCCAGAACAATCTCTGGGGGCACTCTCCCAGCCAGACCCAGAGCCCTTGCCTTCCCAGCAGCACGCACATGGCTAACTTCTGTGGTGTCTGGGAAGTGTCCCTTTGCTGCCCTTCTCAGTGGCTATCTCCCTGCCCGACAGAAAGAGCTCAGAGCAGATGCCTCGCCCCAGCTTACCGTCCGATCGCTGTCATACTTCTCTGCAAACTTCCCATAGTGGTAGTAGTGAAATGTGGGGTAGGCCTTGACGGCTTCCTGCTGACACAGGTCCTGGTTCTTCTCTTTGACGCAGTCCACAGCAGCACAGGCAATCTGTGGGCCCGGAGAAAGGCTGGGTCAGTGCAGGCAGCCTCCTGTTTGAGACCCGAGGCCTGGACCCTCTGCATATGGACAGCACTTTAGGCCCACACCGTGTGCTTTCTCTGATTTCTCTCAATAGCGACGAAGAGCTGAACCAGAGCCTCCCCAGCTCAGAGCTCCACTGAGACCGCCACGGCTTGCTTCCAGTTCTCAAGGCAGATAGGTAAGGTTAGGGGACTCAGTTTGCAGGGGCCTCAGACCACCCTTTAAAATCAAGAGCATAATGGCCATCAAGGAAATGATGACCTGAGAGCATTTTTAAACACTGCAGGTTCTGTGATGCTTTCTGTGAACCATGGTGGGACTCATTCATTTATCAACCAACACTTTCCGAACATCTGTTTGGGAGGCAGTAGAGGACCAAGGTTAAGAACAAGTGCTTTGAAGGCGAGCTTCCGAAGTGCAAATCTGGGCTTGGTAGCATAGGAAGACTTTCGGAAAATGACCTAGTCTATTGGAACCTCAGTTTCTTCATCTATAAAATGGGGGTAATAACAATACTTAAGTGATCAGGCTATTAGGAGGACTGAGCAAGAGAATCCAGGGGCGGTGACTTGGCACAGGACCCGGCACGTGGTTAGTAGTCAGTAAGTGTTCACTGCTCTCTTAACCACCTCTACGGCCCCCAGACACGAGCTCTGCCCCTAGTAGGGACTCAGCGTCTGGTCAGGGGGGTCAGAGAGAAACAATTCCAAGGCACGAAAGGAGGTATGAGGTGATGGAGGAGGTCCAGGGTGCCAAGAGGAGGGGCACAGAGGTGCTCTGCACGTTTGCCATCTGAGCAGTGGCCTGAAGGAGGAGAAAGAAGTTCTAGCTGGGGGAGCACATTCCAGGGACCGGAAGAGCTCGGCATGACCAAAGCAAATGGAATTTTCAGTCAGAAGGAGGTTCCCAAATTGGCCACTGGCCTCTTCCTGCCTGTCTAAGAAATTCCACAGACTGGTAGTTTTCCCTTATTTTTTACTGTTTTTTTTTTTTTTTTTTTTTTTTTTAAATAAAAGGGTATAAAGCAGACCGGGGGAACCTTCTGTCTGTTGAGGGTCAGAGAGCAGGGAAGGAGGAAAGAAGGTCACTTTATGCAACACACCAAACACAAGCATTGCAGAAGCAGGGCGGGCAGCTTCTGATGAGTGAGCACGTACCCAAGGGCTGCTACGTGCTAGTGGTACACGGGTGACCTTGAAGAAGTCCGGCCATTTAGTGACCGCCACTCTTACCGAAGGAAAGCAGTTAATAGATACATAACAAGTGAGATCATTTTAGAGCCTGGTGAATGCTCTGAAGAAATTAAAAGAGGGTGATTCAAGACAATAGCCAGAGGGGCTGCTTTATGGCCAAGGAGGCCTTTCCCAGGAGACAGGATTTGATCTACAGCCCGAGTCAGGACTAGGCAGCAGGTGCAAGAAGGGGGACCCGCTCACACCAGGCCTGGAGGGGACTGGGCACGCAGTCTCCGGGAACCAGAGCCCATGAAGGCATTCCGACTGAACTCTCACCATGCTTGAAATTTCAAGTGATTACATAGTCACAGCTCACATGGTTCTATGGCTACGGGTTCTTCCCATGGGGACGGAGGCCCCCTTTCAAAGTAGAAGAACCCTGCAGGCCACCAACGGTCCTGGCTGGCTCACTGACCTGGTGCCCAGGTAAGCAGGAACCCCTCTCTGCAGGCAGTGGGGCGACAGAGTGCAGAGCGAGGGGCAGCCTCTCCTCCTGTCACCCGTGGGCCACCAGTGCAACTCCTCGGCCCCCCGCTCTGCTGCTTCCCTCCCACCTCAGCTACAGAACGTCTGTACGATAAGACTTCTTAGAGCCGAGTTTGCAAACTCGCCACACACGATCCGTATCTGGCTCTCAGTCCTGTTCTATTTGGCCCACATAGAATTTAACAACAACAAAAAAAATAAACCTGAATTAGCTGCCAACCTAGAAAAAGAGCCAGAAGATTTTATATAAAAGTTTGGCTCTCCAGCTTCTGTGTGAAAGCCAGATTGGACAGCATTCGCCCTGCATTCCCGCAGGCAGCCACTGGCTGGATCGGAGGGCAGCTGTCTCTGTCGGGCAGGTTCAACGAGCCGCTGGCTGGCGTCCGCCCCCAAGCCCAATTCACTGGGCCGGCAGACGGGCCCCTGCAGGCTTCTGAGAACCCCAGCTCACCCTCTAAAGTGCTCTCTGAATTATTTAGAAACATAAGGCAGATGCTCCTCTGGCTGTCCTCAGCATTCCAGCTCTTAGGGCCCAGCCCGGGGGAGGTGGCTCACCCCAGGCAGCCCTCTGTGTCTGCCCCCCGGCGAGGGGCCAAGGCTCTCCGCTAGGCTGAGGAAGTGTTTGATGAGGGTTGCTCCGGGTGGCTGCTCTCCCTGCATCTGCTCTAAATTATGAATTTAATTTGTATACATGCCCCGAAGCTGTGGGAAATGCAGTGTACAGTTTTATAAATCGACTAAATTAAAAATGTGTACTTATTTCGAATCCCCTAAACTAGCTGCCAGCCACATACACATGGAGTGCTACTCCTGGCCCCAAAGGCTCCTCCACACTCCCTCCCTACGGGAGGAGAGGAGTCGAGTGTGGCTCTTTCTCACGGAAGCAGCTTAGACTCTGGAAAGGAGTCAGACAATAAACCTCTTCTCACCTATCCCAATTTCTCCTGTCTGGATGCCTGCCCCCCCCCCACCCACTCTAGGTTTACACGGACTGAACTGTCAATGAAGGTACACGATCATTTCTAGATTTGTTCTGCCATAGTTGGTATCTTGCCATGACCCCTTAGCCAAACTTGCCACTGGCACCCATAATTCTTGGCTGCAGGGAGCCCCAAGGAAGGCCAGTGTTGGCTGGAACTTGAGGACAGGTCCCCCTGCTTCCTTGACCTTTGGGCGATTCTGTCCCTGGTGACGCCTCTAGGGCTGAACCCAATTACGCATGAACTAATCTGTTCATTAATACACCTGTTCTGGCTCCTGTCCTGACTGTCCCCTCTTCCTCCATCCCTGAGGCTGTGGCCTGAGACCACTTCCCAAATAAACCCCTTATACACGAGTCCCAGAACCTGAGTCTGCTTCTGGGAGAGACCTCCGACAAAGCCTGTTTATCTGGTTCTGAGCTGCCCCTTCCCAGCTGAACAACTTTGGGAGAGCTTTGAACCTCTCGAAGATTCAATCTCTTCTTGTGTAAAATGGGAGACAGAGAATACTTCGTTGCTTATGCTACAGTGACTACTACAAGGACATGACATAACCCTCTTAAGCATCAGAGGAAGAGGAGTTTTCTGAAAATATCAAATGCTACTGTGTGGTCATTCAGTCAACATTTACAGAGGTTTCAGGCATCATGGCTGGAGGGAATTCAAGGACCAATGAGGTCTCTATGCTCAGGGAGCTTTCCTTTCTGATGGACAGACAGCTTTGTCAACGCAAGGGAGTACACACACCATGGCCAAAGTTACAGCAGCCCCCTCTGCCTTGGGTCGCCTGTCCTGGGATGACCTTCCCACTTCGCTGGCCAGCCTGATCCAGGCTGGGGACACCTGGATCTGCCATGAGAGATGAGCCCCACCTTGCTGGCCCAGTGGAACCCTGCCCCTGCCTGTATCGGCCAGCCTTCCACCTCTGGCCCGTGTCCTCTGCGGCCCCTTCTCTACGGCCTTCGGTGCCAACATGAGCAGCACGCAGCCCTCTCTCCAGCCAGTGTATCAACTGCTCAAGTTCCCTAGTATGCTCCTGGGAGGGGGGGAGGCTCCCCACCTAAGATATGAGCTGCCTCATGCGGCTTTATTGATTCAGTAAAATAAATCTCTGCAGGAGCTAATATTGACTCTGGCTATGAAAATGGAAGTGAACAACCAACAGCATATTGATTGGGGAAGGAACAGGGACTGGCTTCTGGGTGTGTTGGGGGGTGGAATACAATTCTAGCTAAGAGGTAGCAGCACAGGGTGTCTGGAAGAAGTGGGGGTCAAGAGACTCTGTTCTGGTTGTCAGCGACTGGCGGCTGGCTGTCCCTGGGCAAGGGACACAGCGCCTCTCTGGGCCGTGACCCCCATGAGCAGGAGAGAGCTGGATGGGCCACTGGACCCCAAACAGCAGCCACTGGCCAGTACGAGAGGCAGCTCTTAAAAATTACAAATTCCTGGGGTGGCTAGGTGGCTCAGTCGGTTAAGCACCCAACTCTTGATTTTGGCTCAGGTCATGATCTCAGGGTCGTGAGACTGAGCCCCACGTTGGGCTCTGCACTGAGTATGGAGTTTGCTTAGGATTCTCCCCCTCCCTCTCTAAAAAGAAAGGAGGGAAGGAAGGAAGGAAGGAAGAGGAAGAGAGAGACAGAGAGAGAGAGAGAGAGAAAGATAGATAAATATTACAAATTTCTAGAACCATCCCTAGACCTCTGATGGGACAGTTCTAGGATGGCACCCAGCACTTGTGACACAGGTAACTCTAGTCCCCCGGGGCCGAGAGCGAATGCTTCCCTTGTGTTACCGAGAGCCTTGGAACCAGGAACCCCAGGCCTGCCAACTGCCTGGCAGAGAGGACACGAGATTAAAGCGAGTGAGGGTGATCTCTGGCTTGGGATAAAGGGAGCTGGAAGGAGAGAAGGAATACCAACAGGGAATGACCCCAGGAAAAGGCCAGTAACATTACTGTCCCAAGCTGAGACAATTAAGCAAAGGCATTTCAGTGTCTTGGAGAAGGAAGTCTCCCTGTGGAAACGGAGTCCCTGTGCATTAGCAGAGGGGAGAGAGGAAGAAGAGGATTGGCCGTTGGCTACTCACTAGTGGGCACAGACAGCCTGGCCCCACCTGGACTGAGGTGATCCCTTCACAGACCCTGGAGCCATAGAGACCTTAGCAGCCAGGGACAGGGAGACCCCACACCTCAGTCACTTTCCTGTCTGTCCAGAGTTTTCCAGGTGAGGGGTGATGGGGGTCAGTGTGGACTGACTGCCAGTCCCATGCTGGCTGCAGGGAGCAAAGTTTTCCCCACACCAACTAACACCCAGACTGTGACGGAGTCGTGCTGGAACTGAACCTGGGTGGGGAGGGAGATGGAAGACAGGAAGCCCCTTCTTGCCACGCCCCTCTTGATACAGGCCAAGGGGCAGGCAAAGGAGAAAAGATTTCTGGTCCTTATATTCCCTCCTGATGTGATGAAGGGAGCCTCAAGGCATAGCCAGACTTTGTGGGTGACAACAGGACATCCTGAATCCAGGGAAGGGTCCAGGGATCTGAGTCCCAAGTTTGCCATCCCCCCACCACACACATGTCCCTGTGCCCTAGCCTGGCTCCCTCTGACCTTCTGTCCCTGTACAGAGCTTACATGCCGTCACTGTCACCCCACCCAGGGCCAACTCCAGCGTGTCCTGGTGTGTGTGTCCAGCCTGCTCTAGCTGCCCCTAAGGACCCCACCCAGTGCACATGCATGCAGCTTTGGGTTGGGTGTGTTTCAGCACGCTTCTGTGGCCTGGTGGGGGACAGATTCCCACAACAGAGTCCCAGGCTAGGCAGAGTCTTCATGATCATCTACAGCAGGATGCCAACCTTGGTGAGAGGAGAACTCAAGGCCTGGAGAGTTGACAGGACTTATCCAAGCCACATGGTTCAACAGCAGTCAAGCTGTACCGTGCCTGAGCTCCAGGTCTGCCCCTGCCACGCCACCCCTCGGCCCCAGAGTCACACATTGCCCTCACCTGGTGGCAGCCCATGCTGCCCTGGCTGCTGGAGCTGCCTGGGGAGGTGCCTGGGGGTGCCCTCTCCCCACACTTTAATCCAATCTGCAGTTCTAGCTTGTTAATTTTATGCTTCATCAGTCGGCAGCTGTAGGAGCCTTTTACTTTGGCGGTACGAGGCTCTGCAGACAGCCTTGCCCTCCTCCACCTTGACTGCCTCCAGTTCATTTTTGTTGGGTATTTTTTATTTGTATTTTCAATTACGTAAGTAATGCATGACTACAAATCCTACTGTAAAAAGATTCAAATGCTAAAAATAAGCAGGTGACCCCTTTTCCAATCCCCTCTTCCCATAAGAGGCTGAAACAGTTCAGGGTACCCATTTCTGCTAGCTGATTCTTCAGCAGAAACTCAGCCTGCCCGATCCTGCCTTATGAAAAGAATGTCCTGGTTCCCAGGAATTCCCTGATGTCAGCAGAGTCTATTCAGGAAAGGGAGCTGAAGTGGAAGGGAGGGAAGTAGAGGAACCGAGGGCTGAGCAAAGTCAGGGGCAGGACAAGAAATGAGGAAGGGTATCCTTACCTTTCGGTCCTCTTTGAAGACGTTGGCAGTGGCGGTAAAGTGTGGGATGACCTTCTTACAGTGCGGGCACCCTGCGGGGGAGGGGAAAGATCAAGTGTTGCACGTGAGGGAGGCTGCAGGGCCAGGGGTCCTTCCTGGCACTGAAGAGAAGCCTTTCCAGGGGCTTCCCTCCACCCAACAGCAGGTGAGGGTTCATCCGACTCCCACCCCTTACACACCAGACTGTCAGGGTCCACGTGTCAACCCAGCCACTCAAACACTGCCCTGTGTGTCTGCTGTCAGCACAAGGACTTTGGGGAGAGGTCTGCTCTTGCCCGGGACCTACCACCCCATCCTCCTGTCACACACTGGGGCTGGAGAGGCTGGGGGTGGGGGAGACAGTTGCTGCAGTCTTGCTCTGCAAGCTCCTTCCACAGAGGGCTGCCCTCGGAGCCAGCGTAGAGCGGGGAGCTCTGGGCTCGGAAAAGGAGGATGTGTGCTCAGGATTCTCTGAGCCTGTCACAGAGTCCCCTTCTTCTTCCCTAGGGACTGCGGTATATACGGTCCACTTCATGGCTGAGAGAACGGGCTGGGAAAGGTGTGGGGAGGAGGAACTACTTCACCTGAGCCCCCACTGCTCAATCCCCACCCCGGACCACATGGCCAAACCAAGCCCCTGGTCCTCAGGCTAGCCTTCCGCCCTTCGCTCCACAGTCCACCGGAACCTGTGATTCAGGGGCGGGAGATCCAAGGTCAGGCTGAAAGGAAGATAAGCTACAGTGAGTCCCCAACGCTTCTCAGGGCCTGGGTTCCTGACTAAGGGAAGAGGCTGATCACAATGGACAAGGACCCATAACTCCAGAGGCCCTGGGTGTGACAGTGGTGCAAGTGTCACCTGACATGACAGACCCCCTTTCCTGGCAACCTCCCTCAGCATTAGCCGATCCAAACCCAAGCCCCCTTCCTGTAACCATTCTCCAGATGCTGCACCCGACTGCACCGGGAGAGCAGAACTGCTCTGAGGGAGGAGTTCCCTGACACTGGTAATTAATTCTGATCAAAACACAGGTGGGAGAGGCCAAATGCCCCACAGGGAGAGCTGGCAAACAGTCGGGCCAGCCAAGGCGGGGAACAGAAATGGCTTTGCTCATCTGCTTTCTCTCTTTTTAAAATAAGATAATAATGACTGGCATTTCAAAGAGTTTTGTGAAACCAAATTAAGGCTAGGCTACAACTTTAATATGAATTTAACACGTGAGCCAATTCCTGAGAGGGGCGGGGGGCCCCCCATACGGCCGGCTGGCGGAGCAGCCAGCTGGCCCCAGAGCAGTGGGGACAGTGATGAGGAGGGGCAGTCAAGGGATTCTGCCCACATCCACTGCAGGTGTGGGGAAGAGAGCTGGGCTGCCTGTGGGTTCTAGCAGCACCGGATGCGACAGAGTGCCTAGCACAGCCTCGCTTGTGGCAGATCTAACAGATGATTGTTTAACTGGCTCAATGGCAATTATATATGAACACTTTACTAATTTGACCCAGCAGAGGGAAAAATAGCTCATATTCATAAAAATGTTACACTCAAAAGGAACGATGGTTTATACGTTCCAAAACATTCAGAGGGCACAGTGTGCTGGCTGACAAGGTCTGTCAGAGCACCAGCCCTGTGGCCCCTAGAAGTCCCTCGAGAGTGGCACATGGATGCCCCACTAACAGCGTTAGGCTGGCCAGAAATAAGCCGTCCCCTCCCCCCAAATCTGGTATCACTATTAATTTTTCCTTTTAAGCTCTTTGCTTACTGAAAGTATAAAGGCAACTGTCAGCTTAGTGCAAATTCCTATTACCATCAATTTAAAGTATCTAGGTCTCAGATTAATCACCTGGTGGATCTAATTTTATCATTATCCAAAAGAAAAGGCAAGGCAAATGGGTAACTGGAGGGGAGGTTGTTTTAGAAAGGGCATGCACACGTTTCCCAGGGGTCTCAGGTGGGCCAGAAGAGACGTGATTTTTTAATTGGGGCTCTTGAAAAAGGCACCACCTTTGTGTAGCAGGAAACCAAAGATTTCCAGAGCAGGGAGTCAGAAACAAAGACCGAGGACAGGATAGAAAATTCCATAGCTAGAGACTCAGCAAGCCGGCCTAAGAAGGGCAGTCACCGGGACCAGACCACTGAGAGCGAAGTGTGTGTGTGTGTGTGTGTGTGTGTGTGTGTGTTGGGGGGTGGAAATGTTGGAACAGGAGAGAACAATGAAACAGCTGGAGGAAGATCTGTGTAGAAACTAGGGAAGCCGGAGGTAGAGGGAGGCGGGAGGCTGGGTACCTGGAGCTGGGAAGCAAGGGACATGGTGGGGAGGTGGGAAGTGGGGCAGGGAGGCAGGAGGTGGGAGGGGCACTGGGGAAGGCTATGGCGGTTGGTTTTTGCTTTCACTTTTTACCTACTTTTAGCAGGGGTGTGACCTTCCTATAGTATTGGTTCTTTATATGTAAATAAGCATCAAGAGGTATTACATAATACATAAATATGTATTATTTTTGTAATTGAAAAAATTTTTGAAAGACTTGTCTTTGGATAGATCCACTTTCCTGATGTACACGTCTCAGGAATCTGGAGTAGAGTTCAGGGACAGGAACATGCAGTGGAGGAAAAGGGAACCTCTAGGTGTGAGGCCCTTTGACAGAAGCTGAGTCACAGGGTGGACCGGCCCTGAATGGGGTTGTTTCTTGCTGGAGTGGACTAGGAAGCCCTTGAGGCCAAGCAGGGACCACACCTCCTTCCCTTGTATCCTGGGCCCCAGATACCACCCAGCACCCAGTGGTTCTGTGAGGGGGGTCATCAGCAGCCCAGAGGGTAGGAGTCCTGACCCCAGAGGCCTGGGGTAAGAGGGGAGCATTTCTGGGGGGAACGTATTTAGTCTGGACATACAAAAGCCCACCCAGTATCCGATCAAGGACCTTGACTTGTGCGGCCAGGCCTTCACTGCTGCAGAGGAAGCTCCTCCTCTCAGAACGAGATCTGGGACAGCAAGAGCCCCTCTGTCACATGCTACTCTGAGGCCTCGGGACGGTCACATGCCCTCTGCTGTCTGTCCTGCACACCCCATTCTGCCCAGACAGAAGACAGCTTCTTAAACCCCATTCAGCCTTCCAGGCATGCCCTAAGGACAGATGAGGACAGCAAGAAGCTCAGCAAGAAAGAACCCAAAGTCCCACTCCCACTTAGAGAAGAAAAGGCAAAAACAGAGCGACGGGCAGCCCGAGGGTGGAGGTCTGAGGCTGGGAAAGGTAGGCGGAGGCAGCCCCTCCCAGAAAGTGAGAGGGAGGAGAGGCATTAAGGTACTACTGACACTGGAAAAGTGGGGCAGGAGGGGAGCCAACAGGAGGGCTGGCTACAAGCAAGCAGGTTTATGACTAGATTGAGTTGCCTGGCTTCTCCGCGGCGCAGAGCTTTATTATCCCCACTCCATTAAGCAGAGCTGTAACCCGGGGGAGAGAGACAAGGGCAGCGGAAGAGTGGGAAATTCAAGAGCGTTCCCTGTTAAGTATCAATTAACTTCAAAATTTTATGCACAAAATCCAAAGGTCACAAACACACGTGTCACTTCCTCAACTTAAACTCTGATGAAAATGGGGATCAAGGGGAAGCTAGCTCAGAACAATGTAGTATGCTTTTCCCATAGCCTCAAACCCGATGGCGTCAAAGCCATGTGGGGAGGTCAGGGAGGTCAGGGAGGGGGCTGGGCTGGGGATGCTCAGGAAGACAAGGAAAGCAGAGGCCAAAATGGGTCAGCTAAATTCCAAGGTTTGAAGGTGAAGTCAGTGCCTAGTGGGGGATACCAGGAGAGTCAAGGGGTGGAAGGAAGGGGCAAGTGGGAGGCAGGCAACCTAGAAGATTCCAGGGACCAGAGGAGACTGAGCGACTTTATGGCGTCCCTGCCACAAACAGAAGTGGATGGCTTTAGCACCGATGTGAGAAAGGCTCCCCAGAAAGAGGGAGAGACCCTGACAGAACTGACAGAAGGAGGCCCTGGATTTTGAAGGATATCAGCCTGCAATGAGACAGCATAGAGGAGCCCAGAGTCCCCCTGTGGCTGCCCTGGTCCCTGGGAGGGGTCTTCTTGGTCTGGTCTGGCCCGCCCCTCTGGCTCACACCATGGTGAGCACCCCCAGCTACTTACAAGGGGCATAGAACATGACCAAAGTGTGCTTCTTCTTCTTCAGGGTCTCCCGGAAGTTGTCCCCGGCCAGGTGCAACACGCTGGTCTGCTGCTCTTCCCAGGTGGGCTCTGGGGGTGGCGGGGCCTCAGGGCTGCAGGAATGGGGGGGAGGGTGGGGGAGAGAGTCATAAGGAGAGGCTTGGGTGAGGGCAAACACTTCCACCCCCACCCAGAGGAGCACTCAAGAAGAAATCACTTCACATCCTTTCTAAAATGTAATTCACAAGCTGAGTTTAAACTGAAAAACTCTGTACCGTCCATGGAGATACTCTGATTCCCTCTGAGGAGCCTATCAGGAAGCCATTTTGTGAAGATGTGGGAGACCTGAGCCCCTTGCAGGGCGGGACACCTCTCCAGGTACCAGCTATCCTCTTGCATGGGGATAAAAGCTCCTTTGCCCAGGATCCTGTGTCCCCAGGCCAGCCTGCTGGTGAGCACGTCATAGTCACTCACAGCATGCCCCTTGTGCACAGTCTGGAAACACTACCGGACTCACCAGTGCCCACCCTGCTCCTGGGTGACAGATCTCAGTCCTGCCTGAGGATGCTCAATCCTCAGCTCTGCCTGAGGATGCTTTCTGAGCTCCCAAAAGAACCGCTATTTGTGTCTAGACAAGGCCCCTATCCTCTCTCTGAACTTTAGTCCCTTCGTCAAGGAAACAGGAATAAAAACTCTGACCTGGGCACGCTTGCATGGCTCAGTCGGTTGAGCTTCTGCCTCTTGGTTTCGGGTCAGGTCATGATCTCGCGTGGGATCGAGCCCTGTGTCATGCAGGGCTCCGTGCTCAGTGGGATTCCCCCCGCCCCCCCGCCCCCACCCCGATGCACATGTGTGCATGCTTTCTCTCTCAAATAAACAAATCTTAAAAAAACAAAAACTAAAACCCTTGACCTCACAGGATTTGAGCATGAAATGGGCAGCAGATAAAAAGGCACTTGGCAAAGGCTGGGAGGGAATTACCACTTACATAGAGATACGGTCAGTGACAGCTCCAAATAGCAGCTGACATCAGTAATAAAAACAGCTTCCTCCCTCTGAGCACTGCCACACCACACACCTTGCTAAGCACAGGAGTCTAATTTAATTCCCTAGACAAGTCTTTGGGAAAGTGTTGTCTTCATTTTCCAGACGGGAAGCTGGGGCATAGTGGGGTCAAGCAAATGGTCTGGGGTCACCATCGGAGTGCAGGGCTCTCAGAATCCAAAACCCCTGCTTTCTCTCAAGTGCTTTTCAGGTGCTCAGCAGCAGGGACAAAGCACAAAAGGGACAAAGATCCTCGGGGCTCCCTACCTGCGTCCAGGCCACTCCAGATTCCCTGGGCTCTCTAACCACAAGTGCAAGTCCCAAGGACTTGCCTGAACCCCCACCCGGCTAATGCTCTCTGGGTACCAGCATCGGCCCCTGATGCAGGCTAGCGAGGTAGGTGTGAAGAGCAACCTGCTTCTGACACCGAGAGGCCCAAAAGGGTAAGTACCTCGTCTCTTCTAGAAGTGAACCACTGAAACCTGCTCCCAGTGATGAGCAGGACAGAGCGGGAGGAGCTGAGACCAGGAGCTTGCTAGCACTCTCACCTCCTCCCAGGAGCCTCTCCTGAATCTAGTGGTAACTTTGCTCCCAATCTTATTAAGCAGGTATTTCTTAAAACAATGGCTAAGGGTTCCAATTCCCAGCTCCCGAATCAAAGCCTCAGGGACAGCAGGCCCAGAATCTGTACTTTAAAGGAGCACCTCAAAACCAGGTGGCACATGCGTACACCCAAGTTTGAGCACAAACATCCTAATAAAGGAATTCGATTTGGACACTGCTATTTTGGACAGTTCTCATGTCACATTCTGATTCTAAAGTCTTGGTTGTCACTTGGGCACCCTGATGCTGGGTACCAGGAACCTCCGCAAAGGCTGGAATATGTCTTCTTTTACGTTATCTTCCCCACCCCGTGCTAAAATGAGGAAATATTCTCAAATATTCAAGCTCTATGTGAGTGAGAGAGAGAGAGAGAGAGAAAGTGTGTGTGTGTGTGTGTGTGTGTGTGTGTGTGTCTTGGGGGAAGAGCGTAGACAGGAGAAAGTCTTCTTAACTACAACTTAACAATTTCTGGCTCTCTAGCAAGGCCTGGGGCTTCTTCCACACAGGACAACTGTGTGATGCTTCCTCTCCCTCACAGGAGAAGGAAATGCTCAGAACTGCAGGTTCCAAAGACCTTGGGGAAGTGGGAGGTCTTTGGGCTAGTAATTACCAGGCTACTTAGGTTCTCTGGACTTGTAGGCAGTTATAGGCTGAGCTGTGCCCTGCTCCCCATTCACATGTTAAAGTCCCAGCCCCCAAGTACCTTGGAATGTGACTGTCTTTGGAGATGGGGGGGGTGTCTTTAGAGAGATGATTAAGTTAAGATGACGTCACTGGGGTGGGCCCTACCCTAATCTTACTGGTGTCCTTCAAGAAGAAATTAGGACTCAGACACAGAGGGAAGATCCTGTGAAGACATGGAGTGGAAGACAGCCAAGGAGAGAGACCAACCCTGCCGACATCTCATCTTGAACTTGTGGTCTGTGGAACTGTGAGAGAGTAAACTCCTGCCATTGAGCCGTAAGTCTGTGTTTCCTGTTGTGGTAAATCAGCAAACTCCTACACAGACCGAGGGAGCACTTGACCATCTATGTTCTCAACCCCAAACCACCACAGGCTGACTCGTGGATACTCCCAGAGGTCCAGTCAACCACTAGCAGACCTAGGCCTGAACGAGTCCAGCTCTGAATGTCAAGAGCTGTGTATGTCCTTCAGCCATTTCAAACAGATGGAGTAAGATGCCATGATGAAGCCTGGGGCTAGGACATAGGGAAAGGGGGGGTCCCTCAAGAAGAGAAACATGCCACCCACTGCCCCCGGTACCAGTGAAACATGCTGGGTGAGGACAAATGGCCTCCACACCAGAGATGGCTCTGGAACTGGGGAAGTCAAGTCCACCTTGGCTCCTGTGGCCCTGAGGAGCTCCTCAGGGTTCCTCTGTGTCCATGGGGCCAGCTCCAGGGGCCAGCGGCCAAGAGTTGGATGTGCTGCTGAGCCCGCCACACTTACTTTCGCATCCAGTCAATAAAGTTCTTCTTTGTTCTGAGCGCAGGCACTGCGGATTTCTCTCCGTTCTTAAAATACTTCAGTGTGGGAAACTCGGAGATGTGGAATCTCTCTGCCAAGGCCTTGTTGACGGTGGCATCGACAGCTGCAAGGACACCAGAGCTCTGGGATGGGGGAGAGGCCAACCATGCATCACAGCCTCAGACACGGTGCCAGCAGAAGAGGAGCCCAGATGCCAGCCCCCAACCCCCGCAGGACCTGCCAGCACTTCTCTGGGGTGGCTGGCCCCCAGGGCTCATACATCCCCAGGATACGTCCACGGGTGTCCACGGTTTATTTGTGGGCTGAAGGGAGACTTTTAAATCTGTCCTACCAGCTGGGCTGTGTAGACCCTGGCTGTTCCCAAGAGCCAAGGTCCCAGAGAAAAGAGGGTGAACTCTGGGGCTTCACCCCAGGGCCACAATCTGGCAGAGGCCACATGGACAGGGCGGGAACAGGACCTTAGAGTCACTCTGCGCCCCTCCATCCCAGGTAGGGGCCCCTCCGACCTAAGACATGTGTATTTGGGGCAATGAAGTGCTGTAGACCTCCGGGAGCTTGCAGGGGAAGTCCCTGCAGGGATCCGTGTCACTGAGTCTTCAGAGAAAAATGGTGGGGGGAGGTTCAGGAAAGGAAGCTTACGTCCGCTTCTCCGTGGAGGACTTCTGCTGCGCTCTCAAACTCTGGCTTCATTTTCTTACAGTGTCCACACCCTGTGGGAAGCAGAGAAACCACTCCCATGGCACGGAGGCTCCAGTGAGGTCCTCTGCCTCTGTAAGACAGCGGCGCCCTATTCCCAGACACCAGGGGCACCTGAGAGAAAAGCAGCACCAGTGCAGAGGACAGAAACCTTTCCCCAATCCACTCAGTGCGGGAGTGGGAGGGCGTGCCAGAGGCAAAACCAAAGCAACTACATAAAAAATACTGGCAACATACACACATATATATATAGGTCCTGAGGGCCAGGCACTGCTCTAAGTGCTTCAGAGCCTCACAACAGCCCTACAAAGGTATAAGCTGATATTATCTCCATTTTACAGATGAGAAAACTAAGGCACTAAGAAGGTAGGCAACTGGCCAAGGCTACAGACACAGCCACCGGCAGTGTGTGCCTCCCAGCCCCATGCCGCTACCCCTGTCATCCCCCCCACCCAAAGGCAGAAGGGGGTCTGCACCTTGAATTGGGAATAAGCATTCCCAGAAGCAAGAATACATTCCAACTGTTCCCACGTGGGAGGACGTATGATAGGACAGGCGCAGGGATCTGGATCATCGTCTCCGAATGCCTCCTTCTGGGTACGAACACTGCTCTACCTTCTCCTTACCACCACGCAAACTCAGTAATGTCACGAATAATCAAACATGATACATTAACAAGTAAATGATCACTTTGATAGGTGACGTCAAGACATTTGCAAATAACTTTTGTTTGCATAAAGAGTACTTTCTGGCTTTTAATGCTGCAGGGGCTGTTTAGCGAGGTGGTCCAGACTGGCTCAGGCCCCCACACAGCCAGCTTCGGGATCTTTCCAGACAGGAAGCAGGCTAAGCAGCAGACGGGGCAAACCACCACCTTCTCATGACGGGGGCTGCTGTGTGGCAGCCGACAGCACCGCGATTCTCATAACTGTCCTGAGAAAGAGGGAGACAGACAAACCTCCAGGATTAGCCGAGGACACCTCTGACAGCCTCTAGAAGCCACTGAGCCATAGAACGGGCATTCCTGCTTTCACTGGAGCAGGGGACTGGGACAAAAGTGCCTTTCTCTTCCAGGTCATTCCCGCAGAGCCCAGCTGTAGGTGGCACTGGGACACAAACCTGTCCCCTCCGCTGCTGCCCATCCCCACCTTCCTCAGTCCCTGCATATCTGTCCCTTGCAGGGACAAGGGGTCCACAGTGGCTATGCTGCACCCACCAGGCACACTGACAGTAGAAACTGTAAATGATCATCCAGCTCCCCGGCTGGAGAGCTGCCGAGCTCCTCGCCTGGACAGAACACTCGGGAGCCAAGACATGACCCGTGGACCGAACAGTCCCCGATGGCATCCAGCCCAGGGAGCAGCTACGATTCTCAGCTACAACAACATTTTGACCCTTCTCAAATGCGCCAAAAAATGAGGGATACCTATGGGCCTGTGCTCTGACTACAGCCCACTCAGGACTTTATGAACCATAGGGGTGACATGGTTGTCATGAAATTGAAACACAAGAATGTTGTTTTCCAGCTAGAAACATCTCATGCTATCACAACCCATTTGTTACATTCTAAGCCACCAGGTTACAAAGGTTTTTTGTTTTGTTTTGTTTTAGTAAGGGGGTTGTTCGGAACTGAAAATGTGCTTTCCCCAAAGAAACAATTTAGAACAAAGATTCCTTGCAGATTTTCAGGAACAGCCACAAAACCCCATTTAACAGAATGTGCCTGAAGCACACAGAGCACGCACTGCTACTTCTACTCCACTGAACCATCGCCCAGATGGAAAACAGGCAGCCACCGTCCGCCAACCCGGCCTCTCACCACACTCGCTGTAGGCAATGGCTACCCACAGTGGTGAATGGAGAATGTCTCTTTTGGCTCAGCTTGGGGCTCTGGGCCTTCCTGGGTCACTGACACGCTTAAGAATGTAATAAGGCTTCTTTTTCCCTCCTCCAATACTGATGCCAATATAGTCCAAATTTATGTATCACTTCACAGGGATCCAATCCCCTGACTGACTCCCAGATCCCAGCTGGCAGACAAGGCCCAGCTCTGAGGCATTTACTTTCCCGTGGTGGGGGTGGGCAGAAGAGCACAGAGTTGCCCCATGGGAGTTCAGGCTTGGGTTCCCTCTCACACCCATCCAGGTAATGAGATGTTCTCAAGAAGACTCCACTGACATAACATGGAATATGTAAAAATGAACTTTTTTTTTTTCTGGTTCTCACTAAAACAAAAGGAATAAGTCATTTTGGGGGGGGTTATGGTGGGAATGAAGGGATTCTAGACTCTTAATGGGGATCCCCCTGCCTACCTACCTCCAGGCGGACAGCTCCCTGCAACCCACTCCAAGGTACCAAGCACCCCACTGGCCTCTGCTAGGCTGGCGTTCCCTGTCTGGGGTGCTGGAGGCTCACCTAACATGAAGACAAGTCGAGAAAAGGAAGCTCACGCCTGGTGCTGATCTGTCACCCAAGAATTCAGCCTGCCCCGGAAAGGAGGAAGTGAGTGGCTTAAGTCAGACCCACTCAGCCCAGGAGGCACAAGGGAGAACATCAGGGCAGACCTAAAAACACCTGGGCTCAAGACTCCAGCTGGCCTCCAAAGAAGGCAGGAGAGGCAGAAGATGTACCCCTCATCACCTTCTCCCCTAAACAGGAGATAAGTGCTGCAGTCAAGGTGGGCAGTGGGATGGAGTGGGGAGGGTAGACGAAGAAAAGCCGGCCATTGCCCCTGACAGAAAAACCGTGCTTTCTTCCCAAAATATCCCAGTCAATATGGCAGGACCCGTGAAGATGAGAAAATTCACCTTCAAACCTTTATGAGATTCTGGCCCTTTGATGTCACTGCCCAGATGAGGTGGCAAATAGACTCCATATCACTGGCCAGCTTCTCTCAGTGGTGGGCCAGAGATACAATCTGAGCTTGAGAACTCGCTCACTGGGACAAAGGGTCTGTCAGACATAGGAGGGAGAGGTAGAAGATATGCCAGGAAACGTCCAGACTCTCTAGCTTGCACTCACGCCTCTCTCCTGAACTTCCAGCTCAGTCTCCCAGGACTCTCCTTAAAATAATGAAAGTACTTGCCCTCTGTCCTGGGCTTCCACACACTTTCTTTGGCAGCACAGTGTGACAGACAAGACAAAGCTCCTTAGAGCCAGAAGTGGTGGCTCTGGGAGATGAAGTGACAAATGTGGGGCCTCCATACGGGATGAAGGTGGAATTTCCGGCTGGAGTTCCCATCACCATGTCCACATGAGCCCACCTTTTCTCCAAAGTTCTCCTGGCCCCCAGAACCCGCTCCTCATCACCACAACCACTGCCCCCATGGACCAGGCATCTCCACACAGTGCCTACCAAGCTCCGGGCCCTGCTCTGAGTCTTCAGTTCATTCCACCCCACCAAACCGCCCACTCCTCTTCCACTCACAAAGTCCTTCTTATGCATACATTTCCACGCCATTTAATTTTGGCTGGCCTTGTGACTGTTCCATTGCTGTCTTCTGATACTTAGGAGCAGCCAGGACATCTTTTCAAGACAAATCAGGTTATACTCCCTCGGCTGTAACTCTGCAATGGCTTCCCGTCACAGGCAGATCAAAATCCAGACCCTACGATGGCCACAGGCCACGCACCATCGGTCTCTCCTACCCACCAGCTGCAGCTCCGGTCTCCTCCCTCCTGTCCTCTGCTCCGCAGCCCGTGGCCTTCTTTCTGTTCTATCAGACCAAGCTCCTTTCCACCTCAGGGCTCATCACGTATAGTTACCTGGAACACGATCTTTCCCCCAGGTCTGTGCATGGCTGATCACTTCACATCATTCAGGCTTCAGCTCAAATTTCACTTCCACAGAGAATCCTCTGACCAGCTAACCCCAAGGAGCCTCACACATCACGTCTCTTCCAATATCCTGTTCATCTTCTCAACGGTACTCAGAACAGTTGGAGTAACCTGCTTATCTGAACCAGTCCATCCCAAGAGTGGAAGCTCCCCACAGGCTTTGCCATCTGTCCGCTCACCGTCACATCCCTGGTACTGAGGATGACAGTCTGCACGCTTTTTGGATGAATTAACCTCATGGCTGGATGATTCAGGTTTACACCTGTGTACACAAGGTTTAACTGGGTGAAATTCTTTTGGGGCAAGAGTCCTGCCTGGACATGAACAGTTGCTGATTTGACTAAACACCTCTATCTAGCATCGCTGGCAGCCAAGCCCGTCACTAGGCATGTCCCCTCCCTCCCCACCACCACGTGTACACTTCTCCTGCTTCTTACAAGGTCTAGAAAACAGCTCTGGAAATCCATCTATGGATGTTGTTCTACAGCTTCTCATTCATACCCTAAACTAGCCGTGGCTTGTGCTTCCACCATGAATTCCCTCAGCAATCTGAACAAGATAGGAAGGCCAAGCAATAAGCTTCTGTAAAGAAAGTTTATGAGAAGCAGACTGGTCAGGCCCCAAAGAGGAGAAAGGTCTGGCTGCGCAAACATGTCCTCTGCTGGCACCCACCTATTCTGGAGACCCATGGGTCTTGGGTCATGCCAGCCTTGACCCCAGCCCCCAAATCCTGGGCCTGGCCTTCAGGACATCCTGGCAGCGTGGGCTGCGGGATAGCCAGAAGGGGAGGTAAGAAAGCAGGAGCAGGACTCCAGCCCACTGCGTTTTAGTGTTCTGATTGTGATTTGATAGGCCATTAAGTTTTACTGCCGAAGTTCCTTGTTAGGTTTTTATCATCTGTGTAAGTGTGCGGACGCTGATTTTCATGGCCTGGCACAGAGGCTGCACATCAACTCTTTGAGCACACTCCTTTCTGGCTATGGGAATGCTGCCTCCTGTCAACCCCAAGCTTTCCAATTCCCCTGGATTACATTAACTTTAGATACATCTACAATTTTATTACAGACCAGCTATGGAGACTTTCCTGGATCCTGGAACAGGAATTTTCTAGGGAACCAAGATTAATCTGGAAAGCTCTCTTATAGCTGAGCCTCTACAGGAGCCTGGATTTTCCTATCCACATTCCTGCTGCCTTGCCTGGAACCTGGCTGAGGGCCTGTGAGGGAAGTGGGGCTCCTACAGATGCCAGCAGAAACACTCATGTTCTAACATTGTGATGAGCACCCCCAGAGACCTCAGGGCTCTTCTAAGGCTTCCAGCTGTCTACACAACAAAGCTGACTCGTAGATACTCACAGATACTCTGGGGCAGACTCACACACTGACGGATGTTTCCATCCATCATGTGGCCCTCTTCGTGTGCAAAAACAGAGTGGGGTTTTTTTTCTTCCTTTGTATTAGTGGAAAATATAGATAACAGGCTTTTAAATTTTTTCATCTAGGCTTCTATCCTAAGGAAATAATCTGACATGTGGACAAATATTTATGCATAAAACTGTTCTCTGCTGTGTGATTTATAATGCAGAAATACGGTAAACAACTCGAACCTTCAACATTATGGAGCTGGTTAAGTAATTTATGGTGCCATTATACAATGGAATATTATGTGACCACAAAAAGCATGTACAGAAAAGCATTTTTAATAACATAAGAAAATATAAGCTAATCTTAAGAAAAATGTAAGAGAAAAACATGCATGGGGAAAAAAAGGACTTAGAGAAATAAAATTAAATCCTTTCCTCCCATCTGGCACAACAGAATGAAGAATCCAGATGAATTAAAGAATGAGACAAAAAAAATATTATAACAAAACACAGGGCACTAGTTTTATATCTGAGGGGTGGATTTCCCAAGCAAGCCATGAATCCCAGAGGTCAGGGTGGAGAAAGGCAGTCTTGCAGAAGGCACAAGGGTGCAGGTTTTAACCCTAGTTCTACCTTCTTAGCTAAGCGAACTTTGGCCAGTTTCTCAACATTCGGATGCCTTTCTTTCCTAACCTGTAAACTGGGGATAATCATAATACCTACTTCATAAGATTTGTTATGAATGTTAAATGAGTTAGTATACGGAAAGTGCTTAGAAGGAATGCCTGACCCATAGTAAGTATCCCATAAATATTCTACTTATTCTTTATCACACAAAAGGTAAAACTTTTGTGCAATGAAAGATACTACCACGAAAGTAAAAACTGGCCATAGACTACAAAGAGAACATCTGGAACACAGAAAAGAGATAAATATTACTACCCATAAGTACAGAGTTCTAGGTCAAGAAGAAAAAGACAACCGAGTAGAAAAATGGGCAAAGAATACAAATAGGTGGTTTGCAGAAATACAGAAGGCTGACCAGCACATGAAAGGACACTTGATTTCCTGGAGGCCGTGGAGCTGTGCACAAGTTGCCCTTTTGCCCAGTTTGGCAGGAAGATGAGAGGCTGACAGTGTCCACAGCTGGCAAGGATGCAGGCTCTGTCACACACAGCTGGGGCATGGCCTCTGTGCAGCTCTGTCATACACGGCCAGGGTGCAGGCTCTGTCACAGACAGCCAGTGCACAGGCTCTGTCACACACAGCCAGGCGCAGGCTCTGTCACACAAAGCCAGGCACAGGCTCTGTCACACACATGGCCAGGGTGCAGGCTCTGTCACACACACGGCTGGGGCGCAGGCTCTGTCACATGCGGCCGGGGAGCAGGCTCTGTCACATACAGCTGGGGAGCAGGCTCTGTCACACACACGGCTGGGGTGCAGGCTCTGTCACACACGGCCAGGGCACACTCTGTCACACACACATCTGGGCACAGGCTCTGTCACACACATGGCCAGGGCGCAGACTCTGTCACACACGGCCGGGGGTGGTGGAACCTTTCTGGAGGGAAGCTAGCAGTTATGTATCGAAGCTCAAGCATACATCCTGCAGCCCAGAACTGTGGTTTCAGGAGTTAGTCATAAATATTTAGAAGTGTTCCCAAATACATATGTTTACAAATGTTCATGGCATTGTTTGAATAATCAAAGGCTGTCGACAAATGTCTATCAACAGGAAATGATTTAAAATCTGTATCTCAATGGTTAAATGCTATTCAAAGATTAAAAAGACTGAGGTAGATTTATACACCAACATCTACATGTATACAAAACAATCTTCACGGCCCACTGCTAAGTGAAAAGAAGCGACAGAACAGGAAGACAGGAAATGATCCTATTTACATAAAGAATAAAAACAAAAACACTGTTATTTAGGTAGAAGCACAGAAGGAGAAGGTCGTACTGACTGGTAGCAGTGGTCTGCTCTGGTCAGGGAGAAGGGTGAGCAGCAAGGGCTTTCACTGTTTGCCCTACAGTCTATGTCTCCCTTGGACTTTGGATGGTCAGTAACAAAAATGCCATTATTATCCTTACGTTATTGGTACAATTAAAAATTAAAGTGATAGCATGAAGGAGTTTATGGCATGATGGTTATACAAATCTACACATCAGAAAAATAAGTCAGTTAACTATATGCTAATTGAAAAGCCTTAAAAAATGGGGGAAAAGAAACTAGAAACCAAGTGAAAAATGGTTGCTTCTGGATAATAGGATTATAGCTAGGTTTTGGTTTTTCTTTTCCGATATCATTTATACTTCTCTGTACTTTCTAGATTTTCTACAAAAGTCATATTACTTGAGAATAAGAAGGAAACTAAGAAGCAGAAAATCTGGAGTCTGACAGCAATCTGCCACCAAATCTAAAGGGAAAGCCCAGCAGCCTCCAGCACACATTTCTAAGAAAACATCTGCGGGGGGAGGATGGCATCTGGGTGGCTCAGTTGGTTGAGCATCTGCCTTCGGCTTGGGTCATGATCTTGTGGTCCTGGGATTGAGCCCTACATCAGGCTCCCTGTTCAGCGAGGAGTCTGCCTTTTCCTCTTCCTTTGCTCTCCCCTTGCTCATGCGCTCTCTCTCTCTCTCTCTCAAATAAATAAATAAATAAAACCCTAGAAAGAAGACAGGCTGCTCCTCAGGGACACCCTCCCCAGAAGCCCCCTACGTTCCTTCTGCTGTCCCCACATGAGTGATGCTCGCTCAGGCGGTGTTATTTCAACACTGCAACCTGCTGTGGCCCAACGGAGGTTCTTGGAGAAGGAGGAGCAGGTGGATGTTAGTGCAGCAAAGTAAGCAGGACAAGAAGAGGAGTGAACACGCGTAGTCTGACTTTTCTCCTTCAGGATGCTGCAAAAAGAAACAAAAGGCCCGGGGAGCGGCAGAAGTCTGTGTCCTGCTGCCACACCCTTTGTGGACACTGTGTCCTCTGGGGGATTGCAGAGCTGGGCCTAGTGCTGCAGTCTCCTGCACCCATGCCAGGCTCCACACTGAGGGCCAGATAAAAGAAAGGGGGAAGTGCAGAGTGACGGCGGGCTGCCCCCAGGGCTCTACGTGAGGCCCCGGCTCTGTCCTTGCCCTGTGCAGTGCACACCCTCCTCTCAGAGCCCGCTACTCATAGACTGTCCTCCCCACGAGGCTCAGCCTGATACTGGAAAGCAAGGTCCATGGGGCAAACCCGTTTGTAAATCTCAGCTCCCATCACTCCCACGGTGTGACCTAGGTCAGGACTGGAGCTCATGTGCGTGGAGGGGCCCACCCTGTGCTGGGCCTGTGCTTATTTGCTCAGTGACCACTCAGACATCAGGATGTAGAGGAAGCAGAAGGATCTGTGTGATTTCTAACCTACTCCAGTCAGAATCAGAGGGGAAAGGAGAGAAGGTGATGAGGCTGAGGGGGCAAGTGGCAGGAAAGCTGGAAAAGGGAAAGAAGCAGACCACTGGACTGCTGATGATATCCAACAATGAGGGGCCCGTGTGCCTCTCCTCAAGAACCCAGGAGAGTAGTTCCATAGGTCCCCCATGAAGGTTCTAGGCACGGAACAAAGTAATTTGCCTCTGGAACCTACACATGCCAGGGAGCAGCCACCCGAGGCAGGCAACAGTCAGGTGGAAAGCTGAAGGCCCTTTCTCTTAGCTTAGAACCCAGGAAGAAAGAGACACTGAGCATATACTCTGTGCATAGAAATAACAGTGTAAAGAGGGACTGCGGCTCTCTCTGGGAGTTAGTATCACGAGTGTGAATTTTCTTCTCTATATTTTCCCGTATTATCCTGTTATAATATGTACATGCATTCCTCTTTAATTACCAGAAAGTCCTAAGAATAAATTCAGCTTTTCGGTTTGGGCCCTACTATTTCAGTCTGTTGGCATCTTCAAAAATCTTACATGCAATTGTTCAATATTTTAGCTAGTTATCCTTTTTCCAGCTCTAACCTTTGGAGATTTAGAAGTGCCTTTTTTTTTTTACATATATAGTTTTAACGAAACTGCTGAATAAAAAACAAGTACCACCCTGCAGCTAGAACGAAGCTAGACTCACAGTCATTCAGCACCAAGAAGGTGGGCCACTCCACCCCTTTTCCCCCATGATAGTCAGGAAAGCACAGACTCGCTTTTGATGAAACAAGGACATGCTAGGAGCCTGGTGGTAGGTATTAGGGAGGGCACATATTGCATGGAGCACTGGGTATGGTGCACAAACAATGAATTTTGGTTGGATCACTGAAAAAAAATGAAATTAAAAAACAAAACAGAACAAAGACATGCTAATTCATCAACCCAGTAGGCCTGTCACAAGAAACAAACCAGCGATCCTTTATATAAACTATGGTCTTTTCTGTTGACAGACCCCAGCTTGTTTTTCTAACTCTCCAGCATGGTCTGTTTCTAAACCACTCCTTGTTTGGTCTGAGATGGAAATGTGTCATACTGCTGTGATTTCCAGAATTCACCTTTTATGCACTCGGGAAGCTTAGGACAGCATGGCCAGTCTCTGGCCTCCTGATGTCTGTCCTTTTCTCCTGGTTACCCAAACCCCACAAAAGTGGTTCACAACTGCTCTGGATTCCCTGGAGCTCCAGCATGAGCTGCACTGGTAGGCAGCCAAGAGTTCTCTGCTCCCAGCTATCTCCTCCTGGGTTCCGAATTCTCTCGAAAACCACACACAGTCCATCCTTTGCCAGATGACATCCTTTGCGTGCTCTTGGATACGGAGGGACTGTGCAGAGCTAGGACTTAATGGAAGCTTTAACAGGAAGCTTCACTGCATGCTTGTGTCCTGATCCCTGTCCCTGTCAGTCCAGCAGAAATAAACCCACATAGGTGTGTGCACGCATGCACACACACACACACGGGGCTAGCCTCCTCAGAGGGTTCCTCCCGAGCAAACACCCACCAACAGAAGCCTCAGACGTCTCTGTTTGCTAAGTTTGAAATCAGAGTCCCCTCAACAGGGCTCTGTAAGGAGTGTGGTGGGTTTCAAAATATTTATTAATAACAATGACTGATGGGGAAAACAAAAGCTGCCATTTGGTTCCCCGTTCTCTTTCTCTAACTTAGCTCTAAACAACTTCACTGGTTTGTTTCTTGTCCATTAAGCCCTCACTGTGCCCACAAAGGCCCTTGGGTGGGGGAGGGGGGAGCGATGAACAAGATCCTTCTGGTTCAGGGAGGGAAGAGCATGAGTCATGAGGGGAAGAGAAAGGGAGGGACACTACAGACAAGCTCCAGCCCCCAGACCCTGGAGGCATTAGCTCCTACAGTGAGTTGCTCACCACCTAAGACTATAAGAAAGAACACAGACAAAAAATTCCAGTCTATGTGGTACATACTGTTTTTGGATACCACACAGGATTCATCAAAGGGGATACACACTCTTCATGCTCAGATGCATCAACCATGAACCCCTGCTCAAACCACTCGGTACTGTCGGGCTGCAAAGGACAAAGCTCCGAGGGAGGAAGTGAAAACGGCCAGTCACTACCAACCTGCTCTGTGGGGACAGGGACGCAGGTGGGCTGATCCCAACTCCACGTACCACATGACTTCCCGCCGGCCTGGCTTCTGCCCCAGCTCTGAGATGGGCCCGAAAACATGTGTCAGCCACGAGCATACTGTGCTGTGCTCATTAAGGCCTGGGCAGAGCTGGGGGTGAAGTGCTCTTAAGGCCCCATAGTTGCCCTTAATCAGGAGGCTCTCCGAAACTTAGCTTTTGGGGGCAATTTGTCAGTTTTCTAAAAATTCAGAAGGGTCATAAGAAGACTTTACCTCTGGATCTGTTCAAGAATTTGGTACTTCTCAGAAAGAAGGAGCTGGGGAAATCCTGAGCAGGGAGCGATCTGCTTTCGAATAGCTCCTGACTAACCAAACCCACATGCTACCCCAAGGCAGGGGCGCGCGGAGGGGGTCAGCAGTACTGCACTTGGGGAGCCATGAACAATTTGGGCCATTTCTGTGTGACAGTCTCCTTATCTGTAAAATGGGGCTCATCCTTCTGGCCTTGAGGCACTGTGGGTAAGATGAAAGAAGGGGACCCTGCGGGGAGCTGCTTTATCGCCGCAGGCTGAAACACTACTGTTAGCACACAGATCCTCACCCCCGTGCTGATGACCACTACACTCCCCGCTGAAGATGCCTCCGTGGACTGGATGGTTATGGCACTGGTCTACAAAGCAGTTATTTCTTGCTCGTTCTTCTTCTTCATAATCCTTCCCTACCATCACTGGGCCAAAGAGCCAGCAAGAAGCTCTGAGAGAAGAGCACACCGCCCTGCCCCCCACCATATACGCACCTGTCCCAGGGTTCTGAGGACCCACCTTGCTCACCCAGGGGGTGGGGGATGGGCCCACCTTTCCCAGGAACTCTGCATCCCTGGGCTGGCATCCCTTTGCTCACCTCCATAGGAGCAATCTGCTCCTGCTTAGTAACAAATTACAATCAATTTTCCATTCTCCGTGGGAATGGGGAAGACACTGGCCTAGGAAATTCCTGGACTGCAGGCTTTCCAGTTATTACTGCAAACGCCTTCTACAGCATTTGCACATTTCCCTTCCTTGATCCACTGTGGCTGCTTCAGGCTACGAAACTCTCAGGTTGAAGCGGAAGGAAGGCATTCCAGATGCTGGGGGATCTGAGGCTCTGGCCCTAGCCTCACCAGGCCCTCTTAGCTATTTGGCAAGATTCAGGGCCTGCTGGGGGCTTCAATTTCCCCACCTAGATTCGGGAGGTGATTACTATTCCAGCTGGTATCTCAGGGCCCTTCCAGTCCTAATTCCTCCAATTCTGGGCAATTTGTTTGTATTTCCCAATTTGTGCTGACCTAGAGGAAGCCGCTCAGGCCCTCCAGGTTGAGGCAAGGAGCCCTGTGGCCTGATCAGGGTGCCGGAGCTATTCCGATGGTGACGTGGGGTGGGCTGTGTGAGCTGTGGGGGTGGGGACCTCGCTTGGCACCAGGGCATCCGCACAGGGGAGGCATCCAACAGGCAAGTGCTCACTGGACACACGTCCCAGAGCAGTGCCCGCCCTATGCTCAGGGAGGAGAAGACGTGGCGGGAGGAGCAAGGTTCCACTCACATGGGGCGTGGAACATGACGAGGACAGAGGAGTGTTCCTTCACAAACTGGTCAAAGTCTTCATCGGTCAGGTGATAAACGGAGCCGCCCTCATCTGCCCAGGGAGTCTCGGGGACCTGGGGCTGTGGCGGCTGCGGACTGGAAGACCAAAAACAGGCAGAGCTCAGAGCAAGCCCGGGGCCTGGGCAGCCCTTCCGAAATCCAGCCCCCTGGCCGTAGCCCCCACAGCTCGCATTGCCTGTGGCCGGGGCTCACTGGAAACCCCTCAGGGGAGGAGCAGGGGCTGAGCGATCTGGCCCTGCGCACCTCGCTGTCCCCCCAGAGCCACACGGGGGCTTAGCCGAATGTCTTCTTACAAACAGTGGCTTTTAGCTAGAGCTTCCCAGGCAGTTCAAGAAATCCCCCTGCCTCCCAGGAATCTGGGGGTTTGACAGCATCTCAAGCTCTTTCAAACTTCCAGCAAACCCGAAGAGAATAAATAACAACAAAGAGTGACCTTTGGCAAGGCTCACTGTTGTGTTTGGTTTGGTAGCTCCCCACAGGCAAGGGCGGAGAGTGGGGAGAGGAAAGAACGGGTTGCGGGGGGCAGTGGTACGTGCAGTGGTAAGGAGGAAAGAGAGGCCAAGTGTCTGAGAAGGACCAAACCTGGGTCCCGGGTTCTGGGCTGGGAAAGGAGCGGGCTGTCACATGAGTGCTGCAACCTGTTCCCTGACCAGCGTGGGAGAATGGTTATGAGGAGGAAGAGTGGGGGGCCAAGGGGAAGCAAGTTGGGGGCACCCTAGCCTTGACAGCATCTACACCACATCACTAGTCCTTCCCAGAGACCAGGAACAAAGCTATCCAGCTCCCCCAGAGGCAGAGAGCTAGAGCAGGAGGAGCCGGGCTTGGAGGTCAGATGCCCACTCTCCACCTGCTGGCCGAAAACCTTGGCAGGGTGCAAGCCGCTAGCTGCATCACCAGCTGCTCCAAGGAGAGGCTTGAAGGGGCCCTCTACTGCTCCAGAGTGGGGGACAAGGCTGCCGGAGGCCACAAGCTCCAGCTACTTTGCTGCCACGGGCACCTTTGCCAGAGCCCCTTAACTGCCGTGCTGAAAAAGCCCTTTAGGATGACAAATGTGAAAAGACAACCATTGTTTTCTGTCTTTGAGAGCTTACTGTAGAAAAATGTGTACAGTGTCAGCAGCCAGGGTAGAGATCATGAGAACATGGCTGACACAACAGGATGGGCTGCCCCCACTGAGAGCCCAGGTTCAATGTCACCTTCAGAAGCCCTCCCTGCTGGAGGCCTCAGCAGGGCCTCCTAGGCCCAGGCAGAGAGACCCAGTGGGAAGGGGGCAAACCATTTCCAGCCTGTGTACATACAGTGTCACGGTGCTGGTGGCAAAATCATGCCTTAGGATGAGTCCCTAGCCAGACAACAGTCCCAGACCAGCACACAGAGACCCAGGCTCCTGTACTTGGGCTCCAAACATCACCAATTCCACTTCAGGGAATTTATCGTTCCAGTACAAATGCACACGTGCAACACTATGTATGTTTGAAGCATTCACTGCAGACGGTGGGCTGTGCCAAAGACTAGAACAACCCAGTGCTCACTGGGAGGAAAGGGTTACGTAAGCTGCAGTCCAGCCACACAACGGGGGTTGAGCATGATAAGGAGGAACAAAAAAAGCTCTCGAGGCACTGACGTGGATAGACACAGAACAGGCCACAGTGTACTAATTTTTGCATAAAGGAGGGAGAGATAAAACATAGTCATCCGTATTTGCTTGCATCTGCATAAAGAAACTAATCAAAGTTGTTGCCTCAAGGGGGGGGGAGATAGAACAGGATGAAGAAAAGCGGTGAAAGCGAGACTTTTCAATGTATAATTTTCAAGTATCTTTTAAAGAATTATTTTAATTAAGTGAATGGAATCTATTCAGAAATTAAAATAACTTTTAAACATCCTATGAGAGCACAGAATGGAGAAGCCACGGCTAAGATGCGGTACAAGCATATATGAAAGCACCTGAGAAACTTCTAGTTAAACACAGAGAACGAGAACACACTCTAAGACCACTAAAATAACAGAACAGGACTTAAAAAACCCAAGAACCCACAGGAACAAAAGGAACAGGAAAGAAGATGATGGTGAAGAGAGGAAAAGAGGTCTGTGCAATTTTAGAAGCAAGGAAAGTGACCCAGCAAAACAGAGGGCAGAGACCTGAGGTGCAGGTGCGGACAGCGGTCCGGGGCCCGACAACCACACCAGGAACAAAGGCGAAGGCTCTGAAGGACCCCAGGGCAACACCCCTGGAAGCGGGGCCACGGCAGAGGCTGGAAGCAAGGGCATATACCAGAAACCTGAGCAGCTCGGCCCTCAGATCCTTGCCCTCAGGCTACCAGCCAGGTGAACACCCCTCTCCCACCCAGCAGACAACAGCTGAACTTTCTAGAGAAGATTGCAAACCTAGGCATGGTGGTAAGGCAGCTCACTGCAAAGAGAAGGACTGAGTAGATGTCTGAAGCCAAACACTATTCCTGACTTAGACCTTTCACAATCTGTCTCCTTGAAGACCGGGGCAACCTCTGACCGCTCCTCACCCAACAGGCAGCACACACCCAGTGAATGCTTTCTGAGTAAATGATGGAATGAGAGAAGAATAGTTGAAGGAACCTGGAGAAGAGAAGACGCAGGCAACACAATAGCGATCTTCAAATATTTCAGACTGCATCAGAAAGAGAAATTAACTTCTCTGTGGCTCTGAAGAAGAGAAGCAAAGCCAACAAGTGGAAGCTCCAGAGAAGGAAACCAGTCACTGGAAGTAAGACTCTTCCCTCTAGAGCGGACTCGAGGAACGCTGGGAGTCAGACGAGCTGGGTTTGAGCCCGCTTTCCTCCATTCACCAGCTCCAGGGCTTAGGCAACAAACCTGACTTCAAACATCTATAAGGCAGTGTATCTGGAGGCCTTTCTTTCCCTCTTTGCTACATCTGGACAGACCATGCTCCAGAGTAAGATACTTTAGGAATGGGTAAAGTCCTACCTGCATGTTCCTAGAGATCATTTATATGAAATGCAGAAATTGTTCCAGCAGGAGCAGATGACCCCCAACATGAGTGAAGCCCTTGTTCTCTGAGATGTCTGAGTGGGGCTGGGGTAACAACGAGTGTTCTGAGGTCATGCAAACATGACAAGGCAAACCGCTAGGGGCAGAGTCACGGATGTTTCTATTTCCTTCCAACCCCGCGACTCCGATTTCCTGGGCTCTCCAGACTGGGGAGTTCCTACAGATCAGACCCTTATCTGAGGCCAGTGCCCATGCGGTAGATAAGAAGATGCAGTAAGCATTATAAGTCAAGCAAACTTTGTGCTCAGTACGCTTCTGGCTGAAATAAAAATACACAGGCAGAAACATGGGCTCAGTCAAAATAGACTACCGCGCATACACCCTCTAGGTGCCAAGCCCAACACAGCAGCATCAAGCCTGTGGAGAGAATGAGAAATGCAGCCAGTGGGAGCACAAGGGAGCAAAACTGCCATGATCAACCCACCCACTCCAGCGTCCTTGCACACTCAGACCCCGAAGTCTCCACCTGGCCCCACACAGTGCCCAGTGGCCAGCCAATCATAGCGGGGGTGGGGTTGGGGCAGGAGGTGAGATCTGGGTTCCTCTCTCCTGGGCTACTGAAAGTCACGCAGAGTGTCAATAAGGCCAGATCCACGCTCATTCTTTCATACTTGGCCACACGGAAGCCCTGAGCAGCCAACAGAAAGACCAGGGGAAGAGGTGCCAGAAAGCAGGAAAGGTGGGAACACTGCCAACCACCAGGATGTGGGTCAAAACCGGTAAAGACTTAAAACACCTGCCACAGGGAAAAATCACATACACGTAGGGGGGAAACTGAAGGATATTCACCAAAATATTACAACACATTATCTTTGGGTGGGGAAGAATGAAGGGCTTTTCCTTTTGTTTAAATATATTTTTAGGAGCACATGGGTGGCTCAGTCAGTTAAGCCACTACCTTTGGCTAAGGTCATGATGCCTCTGCCTTTGGCTCAGGTCATGATGCCAGGGTCCTGGGGATGGAGTCCTGCATTGGGCTCCCCGCTCAGCAGAGTCTGCTTCTCCCTCTCCCTCTGCTGCTCCCCCTGCTTATGCTCTCCCTGTCTCTCTGTCAAATAAATAAATAAAATCTTAAATAAATAAATATATAGATAAATATTTATATGTATAAATATATATTTTATATAATATATATAATATATCTTTCAAGTTTCTCTATAACAACATATCACACTTGAAGGGCCTTGAAAGCAAAAAATATTTCCTTAAAAATTAAGGCAGCTGGCAGCACAGACAGATCCTAGCTCTTGCTGGGGTGTGAGATGAGGGGGCTCACTGGGGGTCCTTTAGGAGGTGGTCCACTACCCTTGCTGTGTTGGGGTGGTGGGCTATGGTTATGCCTTCAGAGGAGCTGCCCCCATGAGTGCCCCTGACACAGCGATCACTGGTGGTCAGACAGCTGGACAGGGCTGCCAAGGGAGACCCAGAAGCTGTGCCCCACTCCTTTAAGTCACTCCACCAAACTTCTCAGCCTAGAGACCAGCAATGAACCAGGAACTGCTAACATTTCCTCCCCACATGGATGAGAGGAGGGAGAAAAGAAGAGGTCGGAAGTGGGGGAGGGGGCACCAGCCCTGGGCTGCTCCCGGGTCTCCATCCAGAGCAGAGTCTGAAGGAGGAGCTGGGGTGGCTGTGGGCAGAGCGGAGGGGACAGGACAGAGTGCTAGGCTCCACTACAGAGACAATTACCTGTCTCAGAAACTCCCCTGACATGCTCCCCTTGTGTAGGGTTAGCAAGCAATTCTCAACACTTAAACAAAACAAAACAAAACAAAAAACCTAAACCTTATCCGTCCAAAAGATAGGAGTATATTTTGAAACCAGAAAAGGTCAGAGAAGGGGGAGGGAGGCAGACAGATTTTATGCTCCAGTGACAAATGAGACTGCTATTTGTTGAAACCTTTTCCCGAAGCAGAGTAAGAGGTGTCTGGCTGGAGGCAAGGACATGCTTATTATCAAATGAAAAAGGAAAACAGGGGAGTGAAGGCCCAGGTTAAAACCATGCATACATGAGAAAAGGGGGCCACCTTCCCGGGCAGAGGTGGGAAACAAAGAGGGAAAGGAGGGATGGGGACAGAGACATGAAAATGCTTCCGAGGAACAAAAGATGCTGTGCACCCACGGGGTTAACGTTGGATCTTATCTCCCAGGGACCCACAGGACAGAAGGCTGAGAGTTTCAACCTTTAGAATCTGCCAGTTTGTTTGAGGTGGGGGTAGGTACAAAATTCACCCTCCTTCCCATTCTGAAAATACACATTTTCAACTTTCGTATCTTTGCATAACTAATTCTTTTTAACCTTGTGCTGCTCAGGGAACGATGTCAGTGAAATCCACCATGCCAGCAATTGGGGCGGGAAAGGGGGCTCCGACCAGAACCCCGGGGAGCTGCCGCCCAGAACAAGCCCTGCGCTGCTACCTGTCCACGGCAAAAGCCTGGAGAAGCTCCTTATCACTGTGCTCCACTACTCATTCATTAAATAAAGCTGAGAATAATGTCTTCCTTACCGGGCTGTTCTGAGGATTCCATGAGAATCCATATATGGTGTTTAGAATAGGCTCAGCCATGAAGTGGAGCCCCAAAAAATGTGAGCTGGTATTATTCCAAGAATTACACACAAATAGCCACACACTGGCAGGGGCCGGTGAGTGCCAAACTGATGACAGGCAGAGCTCAAAGCAGGCAGGTCAAGTGCTTGGGATGGCCCGAGGAGGCTGCCAGGAGAGGTGGCCCCTCCCCAGCTCCCACAGTGGGGGACACAGACTCCCCATCCAACATACCAGTCAAGGACATGCCAGTCACGTGCCTAGCATGGTGGGGGTCCAGTACGGGATACTCTGCATTATGAAGTTCTAATCACATTACAAACAAGGATCCCAAGGTTGCCATGAGGCAGCATCTGTGGGGAGTGCTCATGAATGGCAAAGCACTCCACAAATCTAAGGTATCAGAGTATTTCTTAGAAGCTTCACAGCACCTAATACAGTACAGCATTTGAAGTAAGCGTTCAATTGACAGTGCAATTTTCAGAAGGGCCTGCAGGGGAGCTTCTCTCAAAACTGACATCCTAGATGAGAAATACCCCTATCACAGGATAGACATTAAGGGGAAAAGAACTATTTGACATGCAATCACCATGGCCAGAGTCATACCAAATCCTCCTAATTCCCACATCCTAAACCCACAAAGACTCCATCTTCTCCTAGAGCTAACCCAGAAACCATCATTTGGGCAGCACAGTGGGACCTTTCCCTTCCAGGTTCTCCTTCCCAACCCTAGCCACAGCCCCAGCCCGGAGACTGGAGGCCAGCCTGAGGTCTAGCTGAGGCCCCTCCCTCTAGGCACAACCCTGCCCACCGCCGCCCCCCCCCCCCCAGGCAACTCTCCCACTTACTTCTTCAGCCACTCCACAATGTCCTCAGCTGTGGACCCATAGTTGTCATACTGGAACAGAAACCGTCCTTTCCTGTGAAATGCGGACAGACAACATGGACTCAGCCAGGGAAAAAGCTATCCAGGAGGCAAGTGAGCATCGGAAGGGAAGCAGGGGACTTACTCGAAATAGCAGATGGTGGGGTAGCCTCGCACATTATACTCCTCCTTGATGTTTTCAAATTCCGAGGGGTAGACGTTCATCCCAGCCAGCACCTAGGAGCAAGGGGAGAACAGGCCTATCCACACTCTGCCCTGCAGACACCCCCGCCTTGTCCACCTATCCCACCGCAAAGAGACCAAGGGGACAGAGCCTCACAGACTGACATGTAGCCCTGGGCAGTGGGGGAGTAAGGCAAGCCAACCCAGCTCTGGAAGACAACAGGGTCTGGGTCAGGAGCTGCCCTGTGGAGAGGCATTCTTTTTATTTGCCCTGCAGGGGGAGCTCACCCAGAGCAAAAACAAAATTCCAAGGGCTGAGGACACCTGGCCTTGCTACCAAGTTCAAACAGTTCCTACTGCCATCCAAGTATGCTTTAGCTTTCTCCTTGCCGATGTGAACTCGGACTTAACTCCTCTCCTAGGTTATAGCCACCACTCAGCCGCTCCACAACGTCCTCGCGGCCTGCCCCCCATCTGCCCACCTTGGCTTTGTGTGCAACATCCTCACACCTCACAGCTCCTGTGCAGCAATCTACCCGCTGACTCTCCTCCCTCCAGACTGTTAGAGCCCTCGCCTCTCTACTACTGTTTGTAACCATCCCCGACAGCCCAGTGGAACCACCTCCAAAGTCTGAACTTGTTCTGGCTGCAGGGTCCCCATATCCAATAGCCCTAGGTGGGAAAGGAGAATTGTAGTAGTTGAGTTACTAAATACTAAGAACAACTCAGAGTCCCTGGAGAGAAAGAAGACGGAGTGGCCAGACACGGGAGGACTGTTCCACAAAGCAAGGCAGCATAGAGGGGAGGGGAAAGGGAGTTCAGAACCACCAAGTTCTTGATTTCCCACCAAATTCTCCCAGTGACAGAAGTCACCTGAGCCTTGGGCAGTGCCATCCCTAGAGGCACCTAAACACATCTTCCCAACTATTTTAGGTATCTAGCACAATGCCTGGCATACAGAAGGCACACAATTAATGCTTACTAAATTACTGATTTTGCCCCATCTGTGGGATGCTGCAATGAGAATAAGCCTGAAATAGAACTTACTAGAAGCCCTGGGACCCTCTCATGGCCATTCTGCTCATTTCCCCAGACTGATTCAGCAACCTGTTCCAGTAATAATCGTCTACTTTATTTTTTTTTTAAAGATTTTATTTATTTATTTGACAGAGAGAAATCACAAGTAGATGGAGAGGGAGGCAGAGAGAGAGAGAGGGAATCAGGCTCTCTGCTGAGCAGAGAGCCCGATGCGGGACTCGATCCCAGGACTCTGAGATCATGACCTGAGCTGAAGGCAGCGGCTTAACCCACTGAGCCACCCAGGCGCCCAATCGTCTACTTTAAAGTTCTGTTTTTATTCTAATTGATCTCCCTAGTGTGGGCACACATCCACCACGAGATTAATCTTCCATGTCTTCCGTGTTTGTGATATCACTTTCCCGCACAAAACCTTTCAATCCCACAGAATACAGGCTAGCATCTAACTCCACACTCAGAGACCATAGGGTCCCTATCTCATTTTTGAGTTGTTCTTTCCTACAAAACCCTTAACTGTGCACCTGCTAGGATCCCGGGAATGGGACAGTCTGACACGGCTGCACAGGGAGGAAGCTGGACTGCCAGTAGTCTAAGGGACGCGGCAGATAGGGGTATACCATCGTGACTAGGATGCTGGGGCACAGGCATCAGGGTGTTGCATTTGGGTCCTAACTCCCCACTCAGTAGATGCATTTCCTTGAATAAGTCGGCTGCCTGTGTGCCTTAGTTTCCTCAGCAGCAGCCACGTTCTGTGATTGCTGGGAGATGGTAAAGGGAAGAGATCTTCAACACTCAAGGTATCTACAGCTCTCAAAATGTGTTAGCTGTTAATGTCCACAGTAGCTGAACTATGAAACAGCCCAGATGCCCATCGATAGATGAATGGGTAAAGATGTGGTACATATATACAATGGAAATCTTGTCATTTCCAATGACGTGGATGGAACTAGAGGGTATTATGCTAAGTGAAATAAGTTGATCAAAGAAAGACGATTATCATATGATCTCACTGATATGAGGAATTTAAGAAACAAAACAGGATCAGAGGGGAAGGGAGGGAAAAATAAAACAAGACGAAATCATAGGAAACCAACTAAGGGTTGCTGGAGCAGAGGGAGGGAGATGGGGTAACTGGGTGACGGGCATTAAGGAGGGCATGTGATATAATGAGGACTGGGTATTGTATAAGACTGATGAATCACTGACCTCTATCTCTATACCTAACATATCACTATGTTAGTTAATTGAATTTAAATTTTAAAAAACAAATTAATAAAAAAAGAAACGTTACCTATTTTCATTAATACTACTGAGAAGCTCTGTGATTCTGCCCAAATTTGTTGAACACATGCTGTGTTCCCCTGGCCCTTACTTTGTGTCTTCTAGTCCTATTGCTTAGGATGGCCACTCTGACCTCTCAATTTCTACCAAAAATTGATTCATCCTTGAAGGTAAATCAAATTCCACCTTCCTGTGCAGCCTTTCCAAACCACCTTTGCTTGTGATGAATTTTTAATTCTCTGAGGTTTTTTTTTTAGTACTCTTGTGCCTCTTGGGGATACTTATTAACTAGGTAAATGTTTCTTAATGATTTTATCTATGTATTTGACAGAGAGAGAGAGACAGCACACAAAGCAGGGAGAGTGGCAGGCAGAGGGAGAAGCAGACTCCCTGCTGAGCAAGGAGCCTGATTCAGGGCTCCGATCCCTGTACCCCGAGATTATGAATTAAGCTGAAGTCAGATGCTTACCTGATTGTACCACCCAGGTGCCCCGAGACAAATATTTTTTGAAAAACTATGTACAAACACTTTCTGGAGTCCATAAAGCCAAATGAGGCAAAAGCTGGTCTCAGCTTAAAAATTAAGGTCACAAGTCCTGACCTAGAACCACACGAGCTTGTGCCTCACAATCCGATAGGAACAAGATGGAAGCTTCATGGAGCTGGTGCTCAGGGAAGGGTAAGACTTCCACAGACATGGAAGTGAGACAAAACAAGACGCAGGCCAAGAAACAGGGAATATGCTGGTTTAACAGGACTGTAAGACACAGAAGGGGGCAGAAAGAGAAGGGTGACAGGTTCACTGCTGAGCTCACTCTGGAAAAGGCTTTAATGCCTAAGAAACCAGGACTTTATTCAGGGGGTGCTGGAGGCTTTTCCAGCTGCATTTTGTTTTTTTTCTAAGATTTAATTTATTTTGAGAGAGAGAGACAGAGAGAGCACAAGTGGGGGGAGGGGCAGAGGAGAGGGAACAGCAGACTCCCCACTGAGCAGGGCTCGATCCCAGGACCCTGGGATCACGACCTGAGCCGAAACCAAGAGCTGGATGCTCAACTGACTGCGCCACCGAGGAACCCACTGCCCCCATTTTCTTTTTTAAATATAAACAGGTCACGGTGTAAGGGGCAAGTCACGGGTCAGAGAGAGAAATCAGCAGTCCCTGGCAATCACCCTGTGTGAGCTAACCAAGCCTGACCCAGGCTGGTGGGCAGAGAGAGGACAGAGGACATGAGGGAGAGAGATGCATGAAGAGGCCCCAGCAAAAAAGCATGTTGGCAGAGGAGCCTGGGGTACTTGAGAAGAGTCATGAAAGCAAGCTGGCGGTCTGCTGGGTGGGAAGACATGGAATTTTGTTTTAGACATCCTGCATTTGGGACATAAAGGAGAAAAATTCAGACCAAGATGTCAAGCAGGGAGTCTGATACACAGTCGTGGAACTTAGGGACTCGGGCTCCATGGAGCTACATTTTGTTGAAACTGTGAACGTAGATAAAATCACTGAGGGAGAGGCCATCACAACAAGGAACACAATGCTGAGCCCTTGCTCCACCATGCTAAAAAGAAAAGAGGCTGAAAAGAGGAAGCTTGGGAGCACCCTCATTTATTGAGTGGGAGGAACGGTAAGCATAGGGCAGTGGAGGGAGTCAGTCGTGTGCATCTGTGAATTATCTGTAGGTTACAGAACTGTTTCCACATGCCAGCCATTCGCTCTTCACAACAGCCTAGTGAGGTAGACGGGGTTTGCATCATTATCCCCATTTTACAGATGGGGAAACAGAGACTCCAAGGCTATTTGCCCAAGATCTCCTAGCTGGGTAGTAAGAGCAAGCACCAGAGTCTGATCTGCCCCAGTCTGTCACCATGACGACGCCTGTCATGGTGTTTGTACCTAGACAGCCCTCACAGCCAAGGTTAACCAAAGATTCAGTGTGGACCTCAGTAACTAGCAAAGCTGGGAAGATGAGGCAGATGGGGAGAGGCTCTGAAAGTTGCTCAGAGGGGGAGCATCAACGGCTGCTGACGAGGATGTCAATTAGCAGCAGTACACAGGACAGACACCAATGAGTCAGCAGATGTTAATGACAGCCAAAGAGAGGCAGATCTGAGTCTGGAAAATGGCAATGGCTGATGAGCATCGCTGACCTGGCCTGGCTTCCATCTTAAAGACATCATCAAGTTGAATATGCCCCAAGAAATCTGTAGAGGAGGAAGGTTTCTGACCCTTGCCACAGACACGGCTTGCCGGAAAGGGTTCACAGATGAAGGAGACAAAGAGGAGATTGGAGGTGCTAGTCCAGCTTGCTTGCAGCAGTGGTGAGGGGGCAAGTGTTTGATTTCAGGGGCCTACCATCCATCTCTGCCCTTATGTGAGGACACTAAGGCATCATGCTTCTGGTCGCCCTCTTTCTGGGGAGCTATGGCTGTACCATGAGCCCCTGCCTCCAGGAGCTTCCTGCAGTAGGCTGTGTGTGTGCGGCCACATCTTTCCCCAGTTATGGAGCTGGGAAAGGCCGAGAATTTTCTGAAGGTGCTCTCCTGAGAAATGTTTTGTATAAACGTACCCCAAGCACGAAGACACAGAAGCGAGGCAATGAATGAGCTCACACAACACAGATGCCTTAGGCCAATGTAACTAACACCTGGCCAAAGCTGGGCTTGATCAGTCAGGCTCTCCAGGCACCCGGACAATCCCACTGGATTTTCTGTAATGTTGTCTAGGGAACTGGAAGGGTCACTTTCATGTTTCTGGACCTGGGCCCAGGCAGGAGAAGCATACACTGCTTGTTTGGGTTTTTTTGTTTGTTTGTTTCATTTTTTTGGAAGCAAATACCCTTAAAACAAGTAATCTTCAAGGCTAATCTTAAGAAAGAGCCTCATATGAGCCCAAGGCTAATGGGAAAGCCCTCATCCCACAAACATTCGTCCCATTTTGTCTCTGTCCTTAATAACTGATGCTCTGAATTCCCTTAAAAAGGAGGAACATCAGGGCACTTGGATGGCTCAGTCGGTTGAACATCCAAATCTTAGTTTCAGATCAAATTATGACCTCAGGGTCGTGGGACCACGTGCAGGGTCTGCTTGAGAGTCTCTCTCCCTATGCCTCTCCCTCCACTCTCTCTCTCAAATAAATAAGTAAATAAAATATTAGAAAAGGGGAACATCAGTTTTTATGTAAATGCAGAGCTTAAAATACAATGTCCCTAGGGGTGATAAGCCACACACTCATTCATTCATTCATCAACACATACGGGGCACCACTCTGAGCTTGGCCCTGTGCTTGTGCTGAAGAACTAGACACAAACCAAACAGAGCCCTAGTGTTCAAGAAGCTCACACTACATTGAGAAAATCATAATTAGTATCAACGGGTGAATGTGATCTGGAATAAAAGCGAAGATGAGCAGACCCAGCCATGCATGGCAGGGACAAGCTCTGTGGGAGCACAGGAGGGGTTGGGAAGAACACTGAGCTCAGCAGGGAGATGCACCATCAGCTGAGAATCTTCCAGATGTTGCATAAGACTGGCCCCAGGACCTCACCTGCTCTGATGGAGCTGGCAAGGCATTTGTTATTTGACTGGGGCTAGAGTTGTTTGACTTCCCCAACACCATAGAGCCAAGAAGTAGAGTCAAGGACTTTTCTAAGGGTATGTGTGGGCAGGCAGAACACTAGGTAATTAAGTCTTTTCCCCAGGCGAAATAATCGTGAAATATGCTATCTACTAAGGTCCCAAAATGCAAAGTGAAACTTCCCCCCAAGTGATGTATCTGTGCCCCAAGGCCAAACATCTCTACGCGAGTTGCTAAAAATTCATTAGTGAGAAACAAGCAGGACCTTGGTGTCGCCCCAAAATGAGGTCAAGAGAGAAAGCACCAGTTCTCTGCAACCCAATCCTGTAGCCAGACTGGCTGGCAGGGCTGTCACTATGCCCAGGTGCTGCCATGTCAACTTTTTAAATTGACTTTGAACTAATCACCAACTTAATTTGATCTGTAAATATCATGATTCAGATTTAAGACCTCAGAACTCCCTTCATGGGACTCTGGCTGGCTCCGTGAATTTTTCCATGCTCCTTGGAGGAGCCAGCAGCTCTTTCTGCTGCCACTAACAAAACAAAACCCCAAATCTCTGTGGCTCAGGATATATGCAAAACTGACCAGACCATATGGTAGAAAAGAGACAAGGTCAGCAGGTGGGGGCCACACAGAGATGACCAGGACCATCAGTGAGGGGTCCTCAGCTTGGTGAGCTCTGACTGTCCGGCTTCCCTGCCCTTCCTGCACCATCCTGGCTGCTCTTCCTTCTTGAGGACCGTTTCCTCAGTGACTCCTCTTCCCCATCCTATTCCTGAAAGGTGGGCAACCCCAAGACAACCCTGCCTCCTGTCGGATTCCCATCCCTTCACATTCTGCACCCTCTCCTTCAGAGAGCGCCCGTAAGCTTAGGTCTCCAGCTTCCTGTCTGGACTATTTCTTCCTGCTATCAGTTCCATGGTCATCCCACAGCATGGGAGCCAGAGCCTTGGCAAGCCTGGCAGGGAACTGCCCCTGAACCCGCTTGTACTTTGGGCCCACCACCCTTTACCACTGGGCTACCCAGCACCAAGAGCCTCAGCCCACCGTGGCACCTAGCCCCCATCATTCTGGAGCCCTGATGGTCTGCTAATGGCCCCTAGTCACCCAGCAATTCCACCTGTGCTTCTTGCTGGTTTCCTGGCTATTGTGTTACTGGTCTTGGTAGGACAGGCACCAGATTCTCCCGGTCTCAGCAACTCTGCAGAGTTCTTACCATCCATCAAGGACAGGTCTGGGTCACAGGCTCAGGGAACAGGGGCAGTAGCAGGAGGGGGTGGGCTCACAATTTTCAACCCCCCCCCCTGCCCTGAAGCCCTCCTCCCACAACTTTCCGGGTGAGCCAGTCAGCCCTGCCAGGCCCATGGGCCTCACTTACAAAGTGGCCTCGCAGCTGGGTGGCAGCCTTCTGGAAATGTGGCATCATCCTCTTGCACATGCTGCACCCTGGTCACGGGTGGGAGAGAAAGCAGATGCCGTTACACCAGGTACCAGGCCCCTGTCCCCTGCCCTCCCCCTGCTCCCCCTCACCCCAGGCTGACCTCCGGCTGCAAACATTTACCCAGCCTGCAGAAGGGCAGGGTCACCCCAGGGCCTGGGAACACAGAAAGAACGGGAGGCAGAGGCCCGGCTCTCCAAAGAGCTTACAGTCTCGATGGCATAAAATAGGATACATCCCAGCAGTCCCTCATCAAACATGGGCCTAAGCAAAAATAACATGGCTGGAGAAGGGCAAAGCAGGGAATAATTTAGGGCTGATCAGGAGTTCACCAGGAATTCTAGGAACCAGAATGGAGACAGGAAAGCTCAGCTAACAGCCTCCCTTCACTGCCCAGTCAGGGGCTAGGAATCAACATGAACCACATGCCATCAGGAAGAAAGTGGTCCAGCCACCGAGACGATAAGCTTTGGATTTCCACATCCCTTTTCCTTCCATCCACAAGAATAGCTGGACAGTGAGTGGAGCACCAGGCCAGGATTGGTGCACCTGAGTGCCCATCTTCCCATCATGCACTGCATGGCCCTGGACAGGTCACCTGTCCTCTCTGGCCGATGCCTCCTTCTGGCAAATGAGGAGGGTTGAAGCACACAACCTCAGGGCCTCTCCAGCTCTGACATCGGACAATCCTATGAGGTCAGCTCAGTCTTCTGTGGGGTTCTGTGGTCTACCATGGCCACACTCTTCTCCCAGGACACTGAAGGTCCCCCAAGACTTGGGGGACACAGGGCCCAGAGAGTCAGGCTCCAAAATCCACGACTACTTCCGAGTGACCTTGATTTAGAAGCTCACCCCACCCTGCATCAGTCGGAGCAGTCCACATTTCGGCACTGAGTCCCACAGGACATGAGCGCAGGTTTCTTCAGACATAAGGAATTCTGACATGACAGGCTGTTCCTCTTTCTGACAGCCGCTCTGCTGCAAAAAGGCTTTGAGATGCAACCTAAAGGCCGCAGACACCAAAGCTGCCTAGAACCCCATGTCAGGCTAGATCTCATCTCAACATGACACTGTAGGGACAGGGCCATGCGGCAGCAGGCCGACAAGCTCTAATCCATGTTAGCTAATACGCGGCAGACCTCAGGCAGAGTGATACTGATCAGAGAGGTGCTCTTCCCCACTGGACCACACACAGACACTGCAGAACTGTGAGCAGATCCAAGCTACCCCCAGGGCCTCAGGAACCTCCTCAGCACCAATTCTACTGGACCACATGTAACGCAGGCTATTCTGACATGGAGTCCCCCAAGTGCCCACAGTCTCTCCCTGACATGCCGGCCTGGCAGACCGATGGACACACACTGGACACATGCCAGCATATGAAGCGTGGGCTCAGGCTCATGCCATTAGTTCAGGGAGACTCAGGAGAGCAGGAGCTGTTGCCAGGCCAGCACGCAGCACAAGCCCACCGCTTCTGCCCTTAGGAGACATGAGAGGTACCTCTCTCCAGCAGCCTACACAGCACCACCCCCACAAGTGTCATGAAGAAAGGAACATGACATTTGCAGGGGACACTGTTCCCACTGTGGGACAGCACAGAGGCTGGACACAGGGACAACAAGGGCGCCTCAGCCAGGTGCCCGTGCTCCATGCTGGATGCCACACAGTAGGGACAACAGGCCACACAGTAGGGACAACAGGCCACACAGAAGAGTAAGAAGCTCGGCTCTGAGAGAGCAGGAGACCCAGGCCTGTGCCTCCCCTTGGCCATTTGCTGCCTCTGAAAGGCTGGCCATGTGGTCTGAGCCTTAGCTTTGCCATCTGTGGAGTGGGGACAGTACCTGTCCTGCAGGCTTAAGGATAGTGCCTGACACTCAGCAGGGGCAGCACTGTGAACACAAGACCTAAATGTATGTTCCCGCTACATCTGTGGGGGGCAGGGAAGCAGAGTAATTTCAGAGGGTGAGGGGACACTCCTCCACAGTGGACAGAGGCTGTCACTCTCGGGAGGGAAAACGAATGGGGGTGGGGGGCACTTGCTTTCACCCACTCTTTACCTGGTGACTGGATGAGGGGGTGAGAGTCAGACACCCCCTGGGCCATGTTCATCTGTCAGGAGCCTAATTTATGAACTGTCCCCAGAGGGGTGGTGTCTCTCGTCCAGCTCTGACCCTCTGCAGCGGCAGTGACCTTACCCTCTGCCATGCCCTCCCAACTCCACACCCTCCCAACTCCCTGTGGGTGGAGCTCTCGGCAGTTCTGGAAGAAGAAGTTAGTGAGGTGAAGAGGTGATAGGAAGAGTAATAGGAAGCTCCAAGCCAGCCAGTTTCCAATTTAACCTCACCAAAAATAGAGATGGGACTGTGATCCCTATCTGAATTTATCTCTCAATGGATTCAACTGAGAGGCAGGGGAAGAAATAAGACTAACTGTCACTCTCAAATCCCCAAAGTTATAGTAGTCACTCTTTTATTTGCTCACTAATTCAGTCAACAAACATTCACTGAATAAGCAGTAGGTCCTGAGGACCTGGATTCCTTGTCACAAGTAGAGCCTCCCAATGCCTTAAGGTTCATTCACCCCAAACATGATCAAAGGATCAGAGTCCTAAAAGTCTTCCCACTTAGGGAACTGGTGTTTCCAGCAATAAGCTGAATTATGAAGCCATGAAGGCTTGAGTGGACTAGTATAATAAAAGCACAAGTTTGTTTCGATCAAAACAACCACAAAAAAGAGTCCTGGGGTTACCTGAGACCCAGGAGGCTGTCCAATCTGAACCCTCCAAGAACCGAACTTAACAGCTCCCAGTTTTCTCCCTCCTTCCCCAAATGCTGATTGCTCTGTGACCCCAACAAGGGGTCTAACTTCTCCTACCCCAGCTTTCCATTCCATAATAACTATGCTTGCTTCTCTGCCTGCTGTGGTGAGAAGGATGGGCCCACTGCCAGACAGCCTGGGGAAGGGCTAGGGAGAGATGGCTCGCATATTCTAATACAAACTGCTAGGGAGCTACTCTTTTAAGTGGTCTACTACTATCATTATCCTGAAACCCACACAACTGTACCATGTTCCTGCCTTGTGACACGTACTATGTACCGATATGCACTCAGCTTTAGTCTCATTTAACCAATGCCTTGAGCTCTGAAGTGTTCTGAGATGAACCATAAGAGGCCCTGTCCCCAAGGGCTGGGTAGGCAGGACAATTCCTGGGGCAACTGGCAGCTGGACCATTAATAATGTCCCTCCAAGGAGAAACAAAACGGGGGTAAGCCAACCAGTGAACATTAATGAAGAGAATGACCCAGGGTTAAAGTGCAGATCATTCTGAGCAGAGACAGCTCTAACAAGACACCAGGATCTCCCTTCTATAGGCAAGCAAGGTTTCTGAGAAGAGGATGGGTTAGAGGGATACCTGGCAATCAACAGAGGTAGCAGAAAGGCTATTGTCATGGTGAATAAACCATAGGTCCAAGTCAGGGAGAACCACCAGATCCTCCTAGAAGGACAGCCATCCAGAGAGGCATGATCACTCAGGTGGAAATGGGAGGAGTCTCTGCTCAAAGAACTTCTCAAGAAGGGGGATTTAAGACAGGCTTTCAAGAGTAAACAGACCTGAAATGAGAAGTTACGACTCACATCACAGAAATACAAAGGATCATAAGAGACTAGTATGGATGATTGGTCACCAACAAACTGGACAATCTAGAAGAAATACATAAATTCTTAGAAACATACAATCTTCAGGGCACCTGGGTGGCTCAGTGGGTTAAGCCTGTGCCTTCAGCTCAGGTCATGATCCCAGGGTCCTGGGATCAAGCCCCGCATCAGGCTCTCTGGTCAGCAGGGAGCCTGCTTCCCCCCTCTCTCTCTCTGCCAGCTACTCTGCCTTCTTGTGATCTCTCTCTCTGTCAAATAAATAAATAAAATATTTTTAAAAAAGAAACATAAAATCTTGTAAGACTAAATCAGTAAGAAACAGAAAACCAACCTGAATAGACCAATTACTAGCAATGAGACTGAATCAGTAATCAAAAACCTGTCAACAAACAAAAGTCCAGGACCAGATGGCTTCACTAATGAATCTTCCAAACATTTAAAGATTTAATACCTATTCTTCTCAAACTCTTCCAAAAAAATTAAAGAGGAGGGGAATACCAAACACATTTTATGAAGCCAAAATTATTCTGATACCAAAACCAGAGAAGGACACCAGAAAAAAGGGAAAATTATAGGCTGATATCCTTGATGAACACAGATGTAAAAATCCTCAACAAAATATTAGCAAACCAAATTCAACATTAAAAAGATCACACAACACAATCAAGTGAGATTTACTCCAGGGATGCAAGGATAGTTCAATACCTGCAAATCAATCAACATGATACACCATGTCAACAAAATGAAGGATAAAAATCATAAGATCATCCCAACAGATAAAGAAAAAGCACTCAGTAAAATTCAACTTCTGTTTATGATAAAAACCTTCAACAAAGTGGGTATAAAGAAAACATATCTCAACATAATAAAGGCTATATACAACAAACCCATAGCTAACATCATACTCAACAGGAAAAAGCTAAAAGCTATTCCTCAAAGATCAAGAACAAGACAAGTATGCCCACTCTTGCCACTTTTATTCAACACATTATTGGAAATCTTAGCCACAGTAATTCGGCAAGAAAAAGAAATGAAAGGCATCCAAATCAGAAAGGAAGAAGTAAAACTGTCACTATTTGCAGATGATATGATACTATATATAGAATACCCTAAAAACTCCACCCAAAACTGTTAGAAGTAATAAGTAAATTCAGTAAAGTCACAGGATACAAAATCAATCTACAGAAATCTGTGGCATTTCCATACACTAATAACAGACTATCAGAAAGAGAAATAAAGAAAACAATCACATTTAAAATTGCATCAAAAAGAATAATATATCTAAGAATAAACTTAACCAAGGAGGTAAAAGACCTGTACATATACTGAAGACTATAAGACATTGACAAAAGAAAGTGAAGATGGCACAAATAAATGAAAAGATATTCCACACTCATAGATTAGAAGAATTAATATTGTTAACATGTCTATACTACCCAAAGCAAACTATAGATTTCAATACCAACCCTATCAGAATTCCAATGGCATATTTCACAGAACTAGAACAAATAATTCTCAAATATTTATGAGCTGCAAAAGATCCCAAATAGTCAAAACATACGAAAGAACAACAAAGCTGGCAGGATCATGCTCCCTGATTTCAAACTATACTGCAAAGCCATAATAATCAAAACAATATGGTACTGGGATAAAAACAGATACACAGATCAAAGGAAAAGAATTGAGAGTTCAGAGGTAAACCCACACATACATAGGTAATTAATTGATAATGAAGGAGTCAAGATCATATAAAAGAGAAACAACAGGCCCTTTAATAAATGGTGTTGAGAAAACTGGACAGCCACATGCAAAAGAATGAAACTATTAGACCACTATCTTACCCCATACACAAAATTAACTCCAGGTGGATTAGATACTTGAACACAAGACCTGAAACTATAAAATTCTCAGAAGAAAATGTAGGCAGTAAACTCCCTGACATGAATCTTAGCTACGTGTTTGTGGCACAGACTCCAAAGGTTAGGAAAATAAAAGCAAAAATATACAAATGGGACTACTTCAAACTAAAAAGCTTCTGTACACTGAAGGAAACCATCATCAAAATGAAAAGGCAGGGGCGCCTGGGTGGCTCAGTGGGTTAAAGCCTCTGCCTTCAGCTCAGGTCATGATCCCAGGGTCCTGGGATCGAGCCCCACATCAGGCTCTCTGCTCAGCAGGGAGCCTGCTTCTCCCTCTCTCTTTCTGCCTGCCTCTCAGCCTACTTGAGATCTGTCCATCCAATAAATAAGTAAAATCTTAAAAAAAAAAAAAAAAAAAGATAAGAAATAACAAGTGTTGGCAAAGATGTGGAGAAAAAAGAAGACTTGTACAGTGTTGGTGGGAACGTAAATTGGTGCAGCCACTATGAAAAACAGTATGGAGATCCCTCCAAAAATTAAGACTAGAACTACCATATGACCCAGCTGTTTCACTACTGGGTATTTACCTGAAGAATACAGAAACATTAATTTGAAAAGCTATATGGACCTCCACATTCAGTTCAGCATTATTTACAATAGCCAAGATATGGAAACAACTTATATAACCATCAATGGATGAATGGATAAAGAAATCTGGGATATATGTACAACAGAATACTACTCAGCTATGAAGAAGAATGAACTCTTGCCCCCTGCAACAACATGGATAGACTTTGAGGGCATTATGCTAAATGAAATAAATCAGAGGGAAAAGAAGAAAAAACTTAACTTTACTTCCATGTGGAATCTAAAAAGAAAATAAAAGTAGGGGCACCTGGATGGCTCAGTCGGTTAAAGCGGCTGCCTTCGGCTCATGTCATGATCTCAGGGTCCTGGGATCCAGCCCTGCATCGGGCTCCCTGCTCAGCAGAGAGCCTGCTTCTCCCCATCCCTCTGCCTGCCACTCTGCCTACTTGTGTTCTCTCTCTGCAAATAAATAAAAATCTTAAAAAAAAAAAGGCAAAAAAAAGCAAACTCCTAGGTACAGAGAACAGTTCAGTGGTTACCAGAGGGGAAAGGGGCTTGGGTGTGGGTGAAGGGGGTCCACTGTGGGGTGATGGATGGTAGCTAGCCTTTTGGGGGTGATCACTTTGCTGTATATGCAGAAGTCAAATTATAACTGGTATGCCTGAAACTTACATAATTAAAAAAAAAAAGAGGGGGGAGAAAGAAAATGAAAATGTGCTGTATGCCATATGTCTTCTAGGCAGAAATCCAGTCTAGGCAGGGTGATATATAATTGATTTGAGCACCTACACTGTGTCTTATGCATACTATTGAAATAGACATAGTAGTTCCAAAGTGGAAAAAACAAACCAACCAACCAAAAAACTAAACAGAACTCTAATGCCATAGCCTCTGAGCCTCATCCAAGCCACAGACAGGCTATGGCACACTGCCCTCCCACCACACATGGCCCCAGCCTTCGGGCTGTTGGTTTCCTGAAGGGCATATGTTGAACACAGAGTCACTAGGGGACTCCCATAGGCTATAATCTGAGGATTTTCAGTTAGTGGGTTGGGACCTATCAGATCACAGGGGTGGCCCAGGCGCAGTATTTGAGGCTTTGCAGAACATACTGTCAAGGACTCAATTCTGCTTGGCCTGAAAGCAGCCATAGACAAGGCATAAACAAATGAACGTGTCTATGTTCCAACAAAAGTTAACTTACCAAAAAGGTGGACAGTCCATGGGCCACAGTTTGTGGACACTTTATTAGAGGGTTATGAAATAGTAGGAAAAACCAATAACTTCTAAATGAAACAAAACAGAAAAAGAAAATAGTGTGTACTGCATCTGGCAGAGTGGATGGCAAGTAGTGAGAGTTTAAGTATGGTTTTGTAAAACTTGTTTCAGCTTATGTACTATAAGTGTACACAAATTCTGTAATTTATATATATGTATCATTTGTGCATAAATATTATATATGTGTATAGATATATAATTTGTGTATACTTATAGTGCTAGGCTACAATGAAAAATATTTCTTTTTTTATGGCTTTTAAAAAATTTTATTCATTTATTTGTCAGAAAGAGAGCATAAGCAGGGGGAGCAGCAGTCAGAGGTGGTAGCAAGGCTCCCTCCTGAGCAGGGAGCCCGATGTGGGACTCGATCCCAGGACCCGGGATCATGACCAGAACTGAAGGCAGACACTTCACTGACTGAGCCGAACAGGTGTCCCGAAAAATATTTTTACATGAATACTATGAAATACAGTCACAAATTCTGAAAGCCATTGCTCTGATCCAACCTTCTTTCTTTCTTTTTTTTTAAGATTTTATTTACTTATTTGACAGAGAGAGATCACAAGTAGGCAGAGAGGCAGGCAGAGAGAGAGAGAGAGAGAGGGGAGAAAGCAGGCTCCCTGCCAAGCAGAGAGCCCGATGCGGGACTCGATCCCAGGACCCTGAGATCATGACCTGAGCCGAAGGCAGAGGCTTAACCCACTGAGCCACCCAGGCGCTCCCAACCCTCTTTCTTATAGAAATAGCAACTGGGGGGCAGAGAAGTGAAGGATTTGACCAAGGTCACCCGGCTCGCTGGTGGCATAGCTGGGATTAGAACCTAGGTCTTCTGGTTGTCATCTCAACAGTCTTCCTGCTATTCCTGTGGCCTCCTGTCTCATCTAGAGACTGAACCGGAATTTGGGGCCCTTTCTTCCGTGGTCCCCATCCCCCCACGCCTCATAGGCAGTCCCAGCAGCTCTGCTGGGCGAACAGCTGCCCCGAACAGCTGCCCCAGGAGGCCAGCCAGCCTCAGCAGGGTGAGCAGCAGCAGCAGCACCTTGGAGAGGACACAGGAGGCAGGGCTCCAGGAGCACATGGCTCCGCCAGGCAGACAGCTGGGGGGGAAAAGGCTTCGGGCCCCCTGGGTGCAGGGGGGCGGGAAGGGGAGCCAGCGGGAGGATCTGGAGAGGAGACCTGTGCTGTTGCTGGATGGAGCTCAGGGCAAGGAGGGCAGAAGAATGGATTCTAGTGAGAGACAAACTGATGCGGACAGCAGGAAGGGAGGGGCCAGGTGAAAAGGCAAAGAAGCAGAGACAGAGCAGGGTGAGGGACACACTTTGCACTTTCAGGAAGCTGAGGCGAGTTCCCAGTCCCCTGCCTCCCACCCCCAAGCTGTCCCTCCACAAGTCTGAAGGGGAGGAGAAAGATCACTCACAGGGAGCATAAAACATCATGAGGAGTGGCTTGTCTTCCTTTTTCAGGAGCCGTCTGAAGTCCTGAGGCACAAACAGAGAACACGGCAGGTCAGGCACGTCAGACACGAAAGAACACAATGGGGAATCAGCATCCGCTGGGTGGGGGAGCACCTCGGCTGGAGAGGGTGGATGGGCACTTCAGAAGCCCCACGGGCTGACCTGAGCTGAGGGACATGTAGTCAGAGCTACAGCCGGTCAGGAGCTGGAGGACTGCGACAATCTGTACCATGTCACCACATGTGACAGATGGGGAAACAGAGGCCCCATGGGGGCACACAGCTTTCCCAAGGCCACTTAGTGGGAGGAAGTAGTCAGCATCAGGCCAACAGCTTCACTTTTAGCTCTGCCTGAACCATTCAAAGACTGCAAGGAGCTAATCTTGTCCCACGTGGCTGAATGAGGCTGCCCCTTCATGGGATTTATGGAGTGGTTTGGTCTTGGGGGTGGTTGTGGTTGCTTACTCATAGCCCAGCTTGGCCAGATGGGGATCTAGCTGCTTATTAGGATAACACAGGGTTAACCCACACCCGCTAATCTCTTTCCCCAGCCCTGCTGCTGTCCTAGCGCCCAGGAGTCCACTTTGGGCACAGAAGCATACAGAGAAAGCGAGCCCCAAAGCCCCAGGAGGTTACAAGCTAAACAGATCATCTGTATTTGTAAAACCCTAAGAATAGCACCTGGCATGTTATTAGGCAATATATAACTATTTCTTAAATAAATACAATAAATGTACAAAGACAAACGGTCACAACAGTGCTAATGCAGAGACTTGGTGTAAAGCAGGGCTGGAGACCTTTCTTCCAATGAGAGTCAACGATGTTCCAGAAAAAGCAAATCTTTGAGGGACTGCAGAGAAGCGCAATGACAGAGCATATTTTGATTAAAATGATTTGCTTCTCTAACCAGTCTCCATAGAAGAAAATTAGAGGTTTTTCTCTTTTGAATAATAAAGAAAATAAAAGGAGATTACAAAATGCCGCTTTCTGGCAACAACAAGGCATTAGGTAAATAGATGAGGGTTCATCCCGCACAATGGAATACTAGTGCATCATTAAAAACGATGAAGAGGAATATTTAACGTCACAATAAGATATGCATGTTACATTAAGTTGGGGCGGGGAGCAAGTTACGAAGCAGCATATAAAATGCAACGACACTTTTGTGAGTAAAAATGTTTATGCATGCGTTATGTTGAAAGCCTGGAAGGCCAGAGAAAATACCAGCAGCGGGTATCTCTCAATGGGAAGGGAAAGGGTAACTTTTTTTCTTTTAAGCTTCCGCTGTATTTTCCAAATTTTCAACAATGCATATGTATTACTCATAATTTTTCAGTTAGATAAAAAACATTACAAAGATTTTGTAGGAATTCAAAACATTTTATAATAAATTCTGAAAATGTTCACTCTTGTTTAAGTAACTAGAAATATGTAATTCTACTCACTGTAAGGAAGAATTACTAAGATCTTTGACCCTGACAATGGGTAGAAAATGCAAACGCTTTGAAAATGATCTTCTGAAATCCCTGGAGATAAAACCTCATAAAGATCTGAGACAAAAAGGTTTTTCTGGGCCTGTAACAATGTGGTTTCATACCCTGGGCAGAAACAAATATTACATTACATTCAAAGATCCTTAACTGCCTTCAATGTGGAATAATAAGCTCACACATACGGATCGGCAATTCAAACCTGAATTTGGAACTTTTTGTTATTTTATGTGGGGACTCAATCAGGAGAAAGGCAGCTGTACCTTAGACTTCTAAAAGAGAGCAAACAGCACAAAGTGTAACAAGAGTATTGCCTATAGGTATGAAAAAAAATTTTCTGCTTAATATTTCTAGTTACAGAAGAACGATCTTTGGACTTTCAGGACATAAACATTTTAGGAGAAATATGAATATTAGGAGAATACAGACCGGTGCAGCCACTATGGAAAGAGTAGGGAGGTTCATCCAAAAATTAAAATAGAAATTCCATATGATCTAGTAATTCCACTACTGGGTATTTACCCAAAGAATATGAAAACACTAATTTGGTAAGATACATGCACCCCTATGTTTACTTCATTATATACAGTAGCCAAGATATGAAAGCAACCCAAGTGTCTGTCGACAGATGAATGGATAAAGAAGATGTGGTGTGTGTACACAATGGAATATTACTCCGCCATAAAGTCATAAAGAGATCTTACCATTTGCAACAACATGGATGGATCTAGAGAGTATAATGCTAAGTGTAATAAGCCAGTCAGAGAAAGACAAATACCATATATTTGTCACTTATATATCTTAAAAACAAACAAACAAACAAGCAAAACCAACCAACCAACCAGAAACAGACTGATAAATTCAGACAACAAATTGGTGGTCGCCAGAGGGGAAGGGAGTGGGGGGATGGGTGAACCAGGTGAAGGGGGTTAAGAGGTATAACTTCCAGTTATAGAAAAATAAGTGACAGGGAAGAAAAGTACAGCATAGGGAATAGAGACAATAACACGAATAACTTTGTATTGTGACAGATGGCAACCACACTTTTCATGGTGAGCACTATGTAATATACAGAACTGTCAAATCATTGTCAATATATCTGAAACTAATACACCACTGTGTGTCAACAGTATTTCATATTTAAAAAAAAAAAAAAGGACATTCTCCTTCCATCTACAACACAGCACTGCCTGCCTCACTGTTAGAGTCCCTGTTAATACAACAAAGAAGCTCTTGCCCATCCTATATGAAGGTACCCATGGGTAAAGATGCACATTCAGGACAGGTGGGACAGGTTTAGAAAGAAGGAGGGTCACAGTTGTCTGAAGATTATCATTCAACCACCATTCCACCCCAACCCCCCATTCTAGCCAAACCCAGAATTGAAAGCTTAAAAGGATAATTTGTTCAAATTTATATTACTTAAAATTGTAGAGACCTGACCCAAGTCTCTGGAAATCCAACCCAAACCTCTGAGGTTATTCTTAAAGAAAAGGAAAAACAAAACAAAAAAAACCACGCTTTTAAAAACACACACGCACAAAGCCAAACCCAGCAACAACTGAGTTACATTAGGAAAGGACGTTTAAATGGATATTCCTATGAGGAAATCTAAACCCATTAAAATACATTAAATAAGGCGGTGAAGAAGGGAAGAAGCTCTCAGGCAGCAAGCCTGTGATCTCCTGTGGGTTCCATCAAGGAGCTGGGAAGGAGAACAAATATTAGGGGCCTGGCAGTCCAGCTATCTCGGAGGAAAGCACAACTCGTCCTCGAAGACTCCCCTTTCTCATTTCCTTGGGCATCGCTCCTAGGGAGCGCCTGGTTGGGGGAGGCTTCAAGAATTGATGGGGAATAAATTACCTTTTCACTGTCAATGTGGACAACATCTTTGGCTCCAGGATCTTCCTCCCACAGTGGGGGCCCTTTTGGATCCTTCAGAAAGGCCACTATAGACTGAGGAAAGGAACAGAAAAGGGAAAACTCATTTTAGCCAGGTAAAGAGGGAGGTGGGGAAATCAGGAACCTGCCCCATCTCCCTACCCGGAGACCCATGCACCTGTGGAAAGAGTCTACGTGTGGCATGTGGCCAAACACATGGGGGGCAGGGGTGCAATTCCATTGCCCACGGACATCCCTGCTGAGAGCCCTAAAAAACGCACCCCCACCACCTCCACCAAAATTTTTCAGCCATGTGACACCTGACTCTAGTCAGCTGATCCACACCTCTGTGCTTCTTCATACACAGAAATGAGATTTGAGACAATTCACTGGTTTACTAAAATCAGAGACACACTCATGCTTCGGCTAGGTTTCATCTCCAGGAAGCTCTCTGATCAATTTGACTAAAGGCCTCCAGTCCTGTCCAAGTGCTCCACATTCAGGCACCAAAACTGTCAGTTGTATCAGGAGGTAAGCACACCTACTTGTCACCTGCCCAACACTGTGTAATCTAAACTGGCTAGGGAGCAGGTTAAATCCTGCATCCTCTGTGGGGCTTAGGCAGGGTGCTCAACCCCAGGCCTGCCTGGTTGGTGCACTTCTCTCCCTGAAGACTACTGCCCCCTTCTAGATGCCCAGGATGAAGATCTGACAAAGACCTGCAGGTTGAAGGGCTTATTTAGCCTTTGTCATGTGGACAACTGCCTCAAATCTTACCCCACTCTGCGGAAGACACACATGGGACAGGAAATAGGGGCCACGTCCCTCCACTGCCCTCCAGCCTTGCCATACTTCACTGGTCCGGGACAGGAGTGGCATTTCCTTCCCTCAGACAGCCACTCTGGGAACCGGTGCTCAAAGTCTGTGAGAGCCAGGAATGAGTACCAGAAACCAGCCAACCTCCATCTCTCCATCCCCAGAGGGGAGCTGCTGGTCTCCGTGTCAACACAGAGCCTGCAGTGTCCCCAGTTTGATGCAAGATTTTGAGACTTTTTTCCACTTTGATCAAGTTCCAAAAAGCAGGTGACAAGTTGGGCGTGTCCACAAGTGTGGTGGGAAGGAGGTGGGCTTGGGCGAGAAAAGGAAACACCCTCTTAGCAAGGCGGTTCATTTGGCCCAGGCACTGGTCACAGACACAGGACCTCAGGGAGGCCGACTAGTTCTGGAAACTCCTATTTGGAAAGAGCTACCAAGGAACACTGGGAGACAGCTAAGATTTCGCAGAATTTCATTCAGGTAATGCTCCTTATTTGTCCAAATGGAGCTGTGAAACAACTCCTGGCAAGAAAAGAGGGGCCGTTTGCACCATGGCAAAGGCAGGTCTGTCCTTGCAAAAGCTTCGCCGCGACAAGACAAGCCAAAATGGAAATGGCGGGGCCTCCTGAAACCCATGCTCACCCACAGCTGCAGAGGCACCTGCCGCCCAGGCCATGTGAGAGAGATGCTTCTAGGCACCCACCTGTTTCAGAAACACCTAGGGCAGGGGTTCCCAACGCAGGGCATGTGGCAGCCTTCGGGAGCCAGTGAGACCTCAGACTCCCAAGAGAGCCCTCCTTTATACACTACTTTACTTAGCATTTCCATTTGCTCGCACGCCCACATTTTACATTTACTTTATGCGAACATACTGTTTCTAGGGAGAAGATCTATGCCTTCCAGTAGATTCTCAGTGGGATGAGGAACCCAAAATAGGTTAGGAACTCCTGCTCCCAGGGGGCTCCTGTCCACACGGCGAGATGAGCTGAGTTGGAGAGTGAGCCCTGGCTCCCATCCCCCCTATGCCAGCCCCAGCCCCGCCTCAGCGTCAGGGAGAGAAGACATGGGGACACCAAAGGGAAGGGGTCACCTCTGCTGATGTAGTAACTGAAATCCTCATACTTGCTTTTCAGGTGGAGATTACTCTTGTTTAACTGAAGATGACTAACCCCATTCAAAGGTTCTCTCTAAGTCCATCTGCTGACAACATCGGAAGTGGAGGTCTGCACCTGGAATGCCTCCCTCTCCCAGTCCTCTTGTTCTCTGTGCCCTGAATCCTGGGGAAATGGCCCCAGGACTCACACCTGGTTCTCAGAACATCTTGGTGTCTGAGAAAACACACAGCCACACAGCCTTGGGAGGTCATCAGAGGCTCATCTGAGTTTTGGCTTCCAGGCACCTCCGGGCCTCACTGCTTACACACAGTAAGGATTCTGCTGGACAGAATGCTGACCAGCAGAAGGCCACTTACACAGGAAGGTCCCCTCTTTCCCCTCCCTTGTCTGGCCTCTGGCTTCTGCAGGGGCCACTGCACAGTGCCGGCGGCCAGGTCCCTGCCGAACCATCCAGCAGGACAGTGACAGCAGCCAGAGCAGGGGCCTGCACAGGCCCCCAGCCGGGCTTGGACTCCTCTAGCTCTCTGCACATTGAGGCCCAGGAAACTCCCTGAGAGGAACACCAACCTGTGACCAAGGAGGGCTTTGGTCTTGACCACTCCTGCTGGATGAAGAGCAGAAGCCCTCAGGCAGTCATGGGAAACACTATGCCACTTCCTCTTAGCTCTGGAGAGCTCCAGGGGCTCTACCCTAGGCCCTGATAGCCCTGGGGTCTTTAGAGACCCTGGGACTAAGGATGCTTTCTCTCTACTGAAGACCCTGATCCTGTCCAACACTTAGACCTCTTCTCCAAGTGGAAGTCACAGAAAGGATGGAGAGTGAGCAGATGCCGCACACCTTGTCTTGGTAAAGGGGTGGACAAAGACCAGGCCTCAGCCTCCCCTACCTAGGCCAGCTCCAAGTGCTCAGGCTCCCTGCTCCTTCCCCACCCCCACAGCTCTGAGCAGCTGCTATCTCCTGCTCCACGACCCCAGGACAGCCAGCTCGGAGGGAGCCACGAAACATAAATTGGACACAGCCTCAGATATGAAAACGAAGAGCCCCCAGCACCCCTTCCATCCCTGCATGGCACTTCCCCACCTTGTTCCCGGGGAGCACATGTTCTCTCCCAGGGCTTTAGCTGACGTCTTAACAACACAGAATAAGAGTCTTAAGCAACCCTAGTTGGGAGAACTTTCTCTAAGTGTCTAAGTGGGTGTTAAGATAAGTAATCAGGGCGAGTCTGTAGAAGGTAAAATCTGTAGACTTAAAAAAGAAGGAAAGTTGGTAGGCAAACAGGAAGTGACCGGGGAGCTGAGGATGAATGGCAGAGGAGAGGGGTCCTGGCGGCTGCACAGACAGACGGATGGACAAGAAAGAATGGAAGGAGATGGAGAGAGACAGAGAGAGAGGAGCATGGGGTTCAAGCCAGTGAGATAAGCAGGAGAGTCTGAAAAAGTAAGTTCTGCCTGTGTTGGGAAGAGAGGAAATACATGGCCTCAGGTATTTCTGGGGCAGGGGGATTCCACCTGGACCAGACACAGAAGGGGACAGGCTTGATGGAGAGGATGGGTATGCTGGAGGAGGAGAATCCAAGGGCAACAGAAGGTCTTGGGGTCTTGGGGTGACAGCACCTGCGGGTCACAGCCCCTCCACACTTATTTTCATTGATGGTTTTCTCCACTGACTTCCCAACTGGCTCTGTAGCAGGAAGCAACTCGGTGACATGGGGATGTCATCTGAACCGAGCTGCAACCGCTGATGGGGCCTACCTGCCTATGTCCCACCCCCTGTGCTCACCTGGGCACAGGGAGTCCCCCCCACCCCCAAGCCTCTGGAGAGCCAGCACGGACATTGCCGTGGAGACGAGGCGAGGTTCACACCACAGCAAAGGGAGACCCAGGCCTCTGGAGGAGAGAGGCAGATGGTGGCTTGCCTCCTGCGATGACTGCTGATAGATTTGCACACTTATCTACGAGGCCAGTCCCCCTTGTGTTAACAGTTACAAACTTCTCCAGATATTCTGCTGACATGTGCTCCAGAGATAAGAATCCCTCAGGTCATTTGGAAGAGCTATCTGTGCAATCTGCCCTTCCTTCTCTCAGAGGGAACCTGCCAGGCCTTTGGCATCTGTTCAGACGCTATCTCTGCTGAGAATGAGGGAAGTAAATTTACCTTAAATGTCACAGCTCGGTTATATTCAGTATGAAATGCACCATCCCTGTCAAATGAGGAGAAAAAGGTGTTAACTTTAAGAATGGTTGTGAAGATACATACCTTTGGTTTCCTGCAGCATCTCAGTAACATTCAGCTATTGAACACGGTTCAAGATTTAAAGAAAGAAAAGAAAGAAAGAAAGAAAGAAAGAAAGAAAGAAAGAAAGAAGAAAGAATGAACTGTAAACACAGGGAAAAAATATCATTCTGAAATAAAATTAACCTAACTAAAAACCACCATTCCCTGAGAATACCAATGAAAGCTTTCAGCACTTACTTGGAAATTGGAAATGCCCACAGGTACTTACTGGTAATGGAATAATTCAACCTTTTTGTCCTTTGGGCTCAGGTCAACTTTCATCTTCTTGCACAATTTTCTACTCTCGGCATCACTGAAAGACACAAATGTCGGAAGCCATTTGTTACTGAAGGTCCTCACAAAGGTGTTGTCAGAGTAAAATTTGCTGTTGGTCTAAGAAAAGCCTGGTACCTTAGAATTCTCAACAGCAGGTAAGGCCCTGATGGCAGATGCATATTCCAAGGACTGGAAAAGGAGGGTAGCCAACGGGAGAGAGGCTCAATCAGGAAAGAGACAAGCAGATGTGGAGAGTGTCTCCCTACATGTGAGGGGATAGCGTGGACAGCTCTCGACAAAGCCAGGGCCCAGCAGCACAGAGGGTGGGCAGCCCATTCTAAGAAGAAAACAAACTATGGTATACATATGTGGTCCCCATCTCGGTTGCTCATCAGAATCATCTGGGGAAGTTTAAAAAAAAGACGGATTAGCCCAGCCCTCCCCAGATCATTACTTCAGACTCTCTGCCTCAGGGCCATGCCAGTTTTTGTTTTTAAAGCACCAATGTGTGCCATATGCCACCTGCTAGACACCATCTGACCAGGGTAAGAGGAAGACGTTCTACAATGCTGACGAAGATATGAAATTGGACCAGGTTTGACCAAAGCCACCGGGAGAGAGGAGCGAGCTTCTGCCAAGTGCAGCATCTGCAGTATCTACACTCTAGCAATTCTCCTACGAAACATCGATGGCATCCGTCCCATGCCATCAGTCCCCTGCCATTGATGGCTTACAGAGTGCTCATGCCTGATCTCACCTGACCTGGCTTTCTTCCTGGAAGATCAATGGATTTCAAAATGGGGTCCCTGGACCAGCAGCATCAGCACCGCCCAGGAATCTGTTAGAAATGCAAATTCTTAGCCCCATCCCAAACCTACTGAATCAAAACTCTGTGGGGACTTGAGCGAGTGTGTTTTAAAGAGCCTGCAAGGTGATTCTGATGTAGGCCCCTGTCCTGTTTGGGCTCTTCCTCCTCTCCCCAATCTCTCCAAGGTCTGGTGTCCCCTGTGGCCTCCACCAGCTGCTCAGCCGCCTCATCTGACTCAGGGCTTTCCCCATAACCTCACCATACTCAGCCAAGTCTGCCCAGCCAGAGGCAGCCAGCTGCCCCACCCCCGCAGGGCCATCTCCCCAGATCAGCATCGGCTCGGCAAGGGTATGTCAGCCACAGGTCTCCACTGGTTCCCCTTGGCTACACTGCATGAACCACTCTGTTCTGCCGGGAGTGACAGCCACTTGAGAGAAGTCCCTTCATCTCCCACCTGTGCATACATCCCACCATCTTCTACAGCCACTGGCTCCACAGAACTGTGTGCTGGCCTCAGAACAGGCAGATTAAACCATTCAGCTCAGCTCTAAAAGCAACTCCCATCAATGGACAAGTGACATTGTGGCATCTCATTTTCAGTGTGAATAAGCACTATGCAATTCAAGAAGCCTGTCTGACTGGAGAGATGTGTGGGGATGAGAGAGGGGACCACTCTCCCGGCCCGAGCCTAACTCAGGCCCAGGCTTTTCCCTCCCTATCTAGTCTTACCTGGGGCAGGCACCCCTGCAGCCACTGTGGCTTCCAGCCCCAGGCCTGGCAAACAGCGGGGACTCAAACGAAATGCATGATGAACTCCAGAATGAAAGGCTAATTCACATGACAGTGGTTGCTCCCCCAAGGAGGCAAGGACACTCAGAGACAGGGAATCCCCAGAGAAGGAATCAGCAGGGGCAGGGAGGAGATGCAGATAGGCCAGGATGCAGCAGAAGGCATGGGGAAGGGCAGCCCCCGGAATCCAGGAGCTAGAAAGCCATACCCAGAAGCCCTGTGGGGATGCCATACACACCTCCACTGACAGGAGCCATTACAGCCTGGGCATGTGCTGGCTGCAGAGGCTCTGTAGTGAAGTCAGGCTGAAGGGGTGGGGAGGTCTGTTTCCAGACGACTGCATGTAAGGTGCCCTTTCCCTGCCTGAGCTCACTCCCCACAAGAGAGGACTCCACTCTGGGTGTTTACAACCATTCACGTGGCCCTTGCCTGGTCCAGCTTTGTTCTGCTGCACTCAATTGTTCTCCTGGGTGACCACCTGCCGTTTACCCAACCACAACAAGAAACAGCGGCCAGGTCAGGAAGGGATCTTGAGCGCTCAGGCCTCCCTCAGCCCCATCCCGGCACCCAGCAGGGGCAACCAACCAGCTTGCTTCCACTGCCACACCTGAGGGGGTCGCTCAGACTGCACAAGGCAGCCAATGGAGGGGTGATGTGCCACCCCACGCTGGCTCTCCTCCAGGAGCCCAGCTGGCACCCTCTTCGATGTGACTTTCACAAAGCAGAGTTTAGGTGGAACAGGGCTCAGAGTCATTCGAACCCCAATCCCTGCCTTGATCTGCCAGAACCTGCTCCAAAGAAAAGTCTGGCTGCCACAGCTCTAGGTCCTTGGTGAGCTCAGGACAGGCTCAGGGGCTGATGCTCCAATGCAACCTGCTGGGCTGAGTGGAGCCAGGAGGGTACAGAGGGTCCCCCGCCGGTTCCTCAGCATGGACCCCCAAGCTGCAGCCCCCGCCCCGGTAAAGCAAGTCACAGCTGCCTCTGCCACAGGATTCCTTGTTGCAGACTCCGTGCAATGCGCTTCCCTCTGGGTTGTGATACTCCCCAAGGATCTCCTCCTCTTCCCTGCTCCCTACACTCACAAACGCACATACACAACTGTGAATGCATACGTGCTCAGAGTGGACTGTGGGGAGGTGGCCTCCTGGCCTGTCCGAGCACCTCTGGCCCAGACCCCAGAGCCTCAGCCGAGCACCTTCCTCAGGCCCGCATGCCCTTCCCTATGGTCTTCTGTCTACAGCAGTGTGGCTCCACATCTGACCGTGTCCACTGTCACCCCTGTCTGCTCCGGGAAGGCGAGGGCTTTGCTTGGCTCAGAGACAACTCTGCAGCTGGCCCATAGCGGGCACTCTCCGAAGCCTGAGTGAGCAAGGGAGTGAACGAGGGTGTCTTGTCACTCCTGGGGTAAGGCTCTACACTTCTGGCTCTCTGGGCTCGTCTCCTTAGCGCCAGGAATCCTGCCAGGTGACAATTCCTCATAGTACTTCCTCCGACTGGCGCCCCGTCCTCCTGTTTCTCAGAGTCCGTGTGTATGCGTGTGCGCACACATGCACATGCTAATCATTCAGTACACACAATAAACGTCTTCAAGAGTTCAAGAAAGGCAGAGAAATTACCCAAGCTCAGGACCTTAAAAGGATCTGAGCTGATAGATGAAGCACAACTAATTGATTTATTGGCTAGCTCCCTTTCTGCTTCCCTCCCCCAGCCAGTGAGTGAGGCTCTGGGGGAAAAAACGCAGGGAGACAAAGGCAGCAATCAGGGAAATGAGAGACTTTGTTGGGATAAGGAGGGAGGGAAGCCCAGCACGGATCAGAGAGCGGACTGCTGTGCAAAGGCCCTCACCTGCCATTCCCCACAGTCCTGCAAGAACAGACTGTCAGCAGGTCTGTCTGCCAGGGAGGCTGGAGCCCTGCCTCCCTCTGCTGTTTACTCACCCAGACCCGCTGTGTCCTGTCCCACCCCACCCCCCTTGGCCCTCCTCTCCACAGAATGTGAGGGAAAGATTCCAGAGGCTGCCAGGCCAGAGGGACAAAGACACACACACATGTATTTGTAGGTGTTGTGGGCTGGCGGGCTAGGAGCCCGGTGTGGCCCCCGTGGGGCATGCTGCCGTGTTTACTAGATCTTCCTGTGGGGCACGGTTGTCCAAGAGGCTGGCCACTCTTGCTCCAGGGAATCAGACCCAGGAATGTAAGGTTGGGGGAGGCAGCAGAAAGGAAGAGAAGAAACAAGGTGCTGGAAGCTCAGAGAAGGGAGGCATGCCCTTCCCAAATCACAGCCTATGGAACCACGCCCTCCCTGGAGGAAGGTCTAGCTACCGGTGGGAGGGACTGACAGCTTCTAGATCCCGCCCAGCCATCAGCCAGCCTGTGACCTCTGGTGGGGCCTGTGGTGTCCCGAGCTGCAAAATGTTGGAGCTGCCCACACAAGGCAAATAGAGCTCTTAATTCCTCTGTAGGATCCAATACTACTAACACATAAAGTGGGCTCCCTGTATCCTGACAGGTGCATCAGGAGCCAGACCCCAGGACAGAAGGTAGAGACTCAGAGAAAGCTGAACCTCAGGCTTCTCCCTCCAGCCCCTCAACCGTGTCCTGGCTCAACAAGTCGGCATTCTTAGAGCCACATGGGCAGGATGTGGAACACGCTGTCCCAGCCATGGCGTGCCCGCTGGCTAACCCAGACTTTCCAGGTTCTATAGCCCCCTCAAAGCAGAATAAACCTCTTTCTGCCGGGTCCAACATGGGGGATTCTGAGCAGATGGACCTGGGACTTCCTACAGGAAATGTAAGAAGGGTCTCACGCCCAAGACATGAAGAAAATGGGAGAGGACTAGGAGTGAGTGAGCAAGAAAACGCTGTCAGAGTGACCGCTAGGTGCCACGTACCCAGGACAACCTGAAAGAACGCTGCTGGAGGGCTTGCGGAAGGAGACAGAACAGCCTGGAAGGGCTGGATCTTAAACCTGGACCAGCCTTGGTGGTCACATAGCACCTTCTGATGAGGGACTTGCAAAAACAGGGATCATCCCAGGTTGGCCGTTCTGTATGGCACCTACCTCCAGACGGCACAGGGTGTAAGAAGATCTCCACAGTCCTCTCCTCCCCCTCACCACCCCCCACCAGCCCAGAGATTCTCAGGCTGTGCTCCTCAGCAGGGAGCATGGCCCCCCTCTCCACTAGCATGGGGCGATGTGCCGGAAGGCATCTGAAGCCACAACATAAACACAGCACTTCTCCTGGGAGTCCCCTTTATCCCCTGTTAAGTAGTGTTAAACATGCTTACATATGAAGAAGCAAAAGCTAAATGCAAAGAATTTTTAGAAGAAAACAGAAGACTTCAAAATATGTGATCCCTGCCCTGGAAGACCCCACGGCTTGGATCTGGGAAGCCAGCACCACTCAGGGGGAAGGAGAGCAGATGGGAGAAAGAGAGCAGGGAAGACGGAAACTGCAGCTAGGTAATGGCCTTACACCCTCAGGAAGAGCCGAGAAGTGAGCTCCAGATAGATGCGCAGTCTCGGCCCAGTGAGAATCAGCCTGAGGAATTAGCATACCAGGCTCAGCTCCCTCCTCCTGGCTCCAGCTCAGCTGCCCCCGACAGCAGCTCTCCGCGCCAAGGCCGAGCGCGATGCCAGGCTGCGGGGCACGAGGGGAATACCAACGCCCTCACACACAACCCACTTCACAGCCGGACAACCGTCGCCAGCCAACCCGAGCGTGGCTGCTGAGCTCTGAGCCAGGAGGTGGACTGAGGGGAAGGGAGAGCTGACAAATCCCTGGACAGAAGCCAGACACCCCACAGACACCTCACAGCGACAAGCTTACAGGGTCTGGAACCTGGAAGAAAACCGAAAGAGGGGCACGTGTGACTGCAGCCACACGTGCAAGGGTAGGGAGGGAAGAGCCTGAAAATCAAGAAAAAGGGAGAAAGAAACACCCAGAGAGAAAACAGAGGAGAAGAAAGACCAAAAACCTAGGGGAGGCAGGGACCCAGAGATGGGGAAGAGGCGGTAGAAACTAGCAAGGAAAAGGGAACAAAGCAAGAGAGAGGCCAGCAGCTCCAAGGGAAGGACAGGAGAAACATAGGAGAAGACACCCAGAATGGGGGGAGACACAGAGGAAGACACCCCCCCTCCCCAAGACTGCCACATATTCACGTGCATACACACACAACAAACCTGGCAGTTTCCAGGATTTTCTGAGCCATGCTATTCAGGGATGAGAGCAAACCGGAAAGCCGAACTCCACAGTCCACACAAGATTATCCTGAAGCCCAGAGAGGGGCAGCGACTTGCCAAAGGTCCCACAGCTATTAGCTGTCCATCTAGACTCAAGGCCAGGTCCCATAACCTACAGTCCTATACGTCCCACTGTACCCCAAACTTTTTAAAGGTCAGAGCAAAACAGCCTGTGCACTGGGGCTGACTCTCATGCTCAGAACTTTCTTCAGGGGCATCCTCTCAACACCCAAGGGACCCTCCTCCAAGAAAGCCGTTGAAGAAGGCACGCATGGTTTCTCCCCTCGGCTTCTTCCGGGAAAGCTCAAAACAATCCTGCCCAGATGAAAAGTAACAGGAAAAATGGGATCTCACACTTAAATTACATTCTAGAAAGAATCTGCATTTACGGGCTCCTCACCACGGACCTGGAAAGGCAGCAGCATATATACTATTGTTGCACTTACAGATGAGGAAACAGATTTGTCCAAGGTCATAGGGCTCATAAGTAGCAGAGCTGACCCTTCTACCCAGGCCTCTGCCATTATTCCGCACACATTCAAAGACACTTCACGCCATAGCACTGCCTTCTCTTGCCCTAGGAGGCCTTCTATCCCCATCACCTGCCCTCAGAGGGAGAAAAGCAGAGTGGGCTCTTCACTCAAGACTTTCCTGTCACCCCCTTCCAAGCCCTGGCATCCTCAGTCTAGCCTCCCCCTCTGCTGGCAAGCCATAAGGCACAGTTGGAAAGGAGGAGAGAAGGGGAACCTCAGGAGGGCCCATGCGAGGGGAGGCATGCTCGGGCTGACCACCTGCCATTTAGTAGCTGCTAGGATGAAAAGTGAGCAGACGTTGGCTCCATTCCCCCTGCACACTCCACTGCAGATAATAAGAGGAAGTCCTCCCGCGAGCGCTTCTGCCCATCTCTGATCCTCTCATACAGACTCAAAAACATACACTGAACACATTTAGGACACAATGAGAGCTGTCATCACCGGGCCCTCGGGTCAACGTGGCGGGTTCCCATAATGGTTTATAGGGCATGTTGAGAAGTCTATGACCTGGAGCAGCCGAGCAGGAGGGCAGAACCAGCTCACGCCCCTGGGGAACTCCCTGTGTCATGGCTGTCCCTGAGAACTGCCACCCCCAATGGCCTGCATGGACTAGAGCCCTGGGTTCTGTCTCTTGGGCTGCTCTAAGAAGATCTCACTGCACCCTGCCTCTGACTTCAGATTTGGACCCAGATCCTCCTCCTCCTGCTTCCAACACAACCTATTAGAGCTCCATAACCCATCTACTTATCTCAGCTATTTTAAGAGCCATCTAACATTTCAGTTCATACTTCCTCTTGGAGGGATGAACTGAGTGGCAACTATGTGACACAGTGTGTCCTACTGTCTTAAGGTCACCCCTTTAAGCTCTAAGGTGTCCCCCTAGATTTTCATCTTAGCACATAAGAAGTCACAGGGTTATTTCTCCCACTGGTACTCTTATTGACTCCAGATGTCGTGTCTCCAAGCAAGCACTGGATTCTGATGTTCTAACCTGGTCCCCTTTAGTCCTGCCCCTGCAGCGAGCAGGCAGACTGCTGCCTCCTCGCCCAGCTGCAGAGGGCCCCAGGCCATTCTCGGGGCCCATACCACAGGGAGCTGCCTGCAGGGAAAGCCGGGGCACTTTTAAAGACCGGGTACTCAAAGGTCTTTGCCCCAAACTGTAACTCTGCTTTCACCGTGAAGCTTTTCTCAACCTTTCCAGGCAGAATAAAGGGATACCCCTCACACCCAGAGCCTCTGCTGACTGCACTTCTCACAAGAATTATAATCACTGGGTTCAGTGTCTGCTTCCGCCTCACACGCTGAGGACACTATTATCTATCTGTGTACCTTAAGGCATAAAGGAAGTGCTTAGGAATGTTCCAGGAGAAGGCAGCAACTACATCAAAGCTCTCCTTCCCATTTCTGCCACCTGCAAGACTATGAACTCTCTGGGATAGGCTCTCCTGGTTGGCAGGCCAGTGTCATCTCCAGATACAGAGACTCCACAGTGCCCTGTCCCCTCAAAGAGGCTCTGTCGCTTTGCCAGTCACACAGTGCACTCCTGGGAGAATGCAGGAGACTCAGACACACCTAGGACACAAGAACACTCTTGCACCAACTATGAATTAGAATTAACCAGTGGCCAAGATCTCCCCAAATGTCTGGTGAGCAGTCTCTTCCACTAAAACAACGTTTGAGTAAATCAGGAGGGGTGAGGCTGGAGACAGGAGCGTGCACGCACACAGATACCCCTACGGCAAACAGCACTCAGCTAAGACTTCTCCTCCGGGTCTCATCCAGTGCTTTGTCAGAATAAAATCCCCCTTCAATTTTCACCAATCATGCGGAAGACAAACTTGAGGCCATCAGCTTAGAAATCAGTGTGTCCCAGAAGTTCATGCCCAAAACAGCCGTTTCGAGTTCCAAATGGAGTGGGAGAAGACTGGACTGGAGCGAAGTCTGCAAAGCCCAGTTAACCCATGGTTCGTAGCTGGGCTGTGGCCCGGGCAAGAACAGCTACAAGAAAGGTTAGGAAAGGTTAGGATGGCCTTTGCAGGCCATCCAGGAAAAGAACTGCCTCTTTTCCCAGCAGAGCCCCGCCTCTTCCTCATACTAACAACAGTGCAATATCCTCCTTTCCCTCCTCTTCCCAAGCCCATACCCCTGAGGGACCCGAAGTCCAGGTGACATGTGGCTAGACACAGGGGCTCTGGAAACACCTCCCATCCTCAGTCAGAAGCAGATGTCCGCTGGCATCTACCAAGGGCAACACAGAGCCTTGCATACAGTAGGTGCTCCAAACATACAAAGGACAAACCTGCTCCCGGTTAGTTTTCCCTACGTTCATTCACTCTCTATGTGCCTTTTCTGTACTTAGGCCAATCTATACCAAATTGGGAGCTAATTATATAACGAGGGGGTGTGTGTATGTGCACACACACACACACACACACACACACACAAAGCACAGACAGATGTGGAAATTATTCCTGATGATTGAAAGGAAAGGGAAGCTGAGCACACCCTAGACTCAAACTCCCACACTCGGAAGAATCCGAGGAATTCCATCAAGAAAATTCCATCAAGAAACCCCAGACTCCTACCTGTGGGCTGGTGTCTGATCCTGCCACCTTAACACTGACAAGAAAGTCTCTGGGTAGAGGGAGGTCAGGAAGGAGGAAAAGGAGGAGGAGGAACGGGCAGTGCTGGCACGGGGACAGATAGGGGTGGGCAGGGAGACATGGGTCAGAAGAGAGCACTGGAAGGACAAAGCCACCTATCCGGGCCTGATCTAATGGAGCTACCTCAGAAGGCAAGGCAGCCGTCCCTCAGACCAGCTGATTCCACCACTTTCATGCTGTGGGCATCGGAGAGCTCTATGAATGACCTGGGCTGGGGGTAAAGCCCCTGGTTCTTGCCACAGACCCCTTCTAGGCAAGCCTGCCGGGTGACCCTGAAAATAACGTTGCTCTCAGGAAATCAAGTCCCCCTCTCCCACCCACTGGGAAGAAAAAAATCACATCATACGTGGCACTATGCAAAAAGGGAAGAAGAGTGGTGGGGCTGGAAAGAAAAGGTGGGAAGCCAGAACTGCCCCTTCTCCAGAAAACAGGTGACCCTGCGGTAAGGTGAGAAAGGCTTTCCTACCCCAGTCTCTCCATCACATCCTCTCTCCCAGAGCCTTCATCAGGAACCATTCCCTACCCCACCCAAAGGTGGGGTAAAATCCCCAAGGAGGCCCTGCCCTTCAGCCCCCGTGCCCCATGTCCCCGGACATACCCACAGTCTACCCAGCAGATGGTGCCTTGTCCTTTCACTGCCTGGGCCGCAGTGGATAATAACCTGAGATGACTTTCAGCTGCAGCCTCTGTAAAAAAACAAAAAAAAATTAAACATTTGTGCCCGAGCACACCAGCCATCTTCCCTCAGGAGCAAGGAAGGATGGAGACCTGTCCCAGGGAGGAGGTCTAGAGCACCGGTTACAACACTGACCCTGGGATTAATAGTTCGGTGAGAATTCTTCTCAGAAACCCCTGCTTCCGCCAGCCTCCGGAGCCCTCCTCAAGACACAGAGCCCCCAGCTCACCCCTCCTTTCCACCACACCTCACACCCCATTCTTCTAAGAATCTCTCAGCCAGATGCTCAACTCTCAGTAGAATCTCTGACTCATTACTCTTCTGGGACAAACTGTGAAAATCCTGTAACCAAACGATTACAACTCTATAACTAACACTGGGAACAAGTCTGCCCATTCCACACTCCTCTGTCCTGAAGCCCATGCTGGGAGCTCACAAGAGCAAGGATCAGACTCTTCCTTTACTTGTGCGTCACATCCTCGCCTCAACAGGGGCTCAGGACAGCCTGGTGGTTAAAGGAGGTTTATATGTGACACTAGTCTCTGATGGACCAATGTCAAGTAGATCCGGGTCACAATTCACAGTCCATTTCCCCAGCAGTGACAATAGGGCCATCCCTGGCAGTACCTGGAGGGTCACCTGCAAAAACAGGCACTATGCCTTGGGGACAGGGTGGAGTGAGCATGAGAAAGTAAGTTTGTCACTGGGCCTCTGGGCCAAGTGTCGCAGGCATCTGGGCAAAGCCCTGGAACCTATGGTGGGAGGGCAGGTGCTTGGGGACAGAGCCTCACAGCCAGGATTCCAACATGGCCAGCTTGTGAGGGTCTGTGGCCGGCACCTCGCCTTTCCCCATCACACCTGGGAGCTCACTTGAAGGGCTACCGTGCAGACATCAGGAGCGAGAACAGGTCCGCTGTCCCGCCCTACCGCCCCAAACCATAAGATACATTCCAAAGCCGAGCAGAAAAGATGTCTGAATTATTTGCTTCCACAGATTCCCTTTTCTAGCAGGCATAATGGTAGCTGTTTGTGAATACAAAGCACGCTGAGTCTTTCACAGAAGTGAACAAAAAGGATCTTTCTAGAGAACTGCATGAAGCCACCCGAAGGAGGCACTCCTGGGAACCCCCACAAACCCAACCGGAGGAGGGGGTGCAGCAGAGGGGGGAAAGCCATCGCCCCAACACGCACCGGGGCTCAGATGGGGCTCCCTGGGGCAGCAGGGGAGCTCAACTTGAGCTATATGAAGCACCCCTCTCTGAACCACATCTTTCAGCCGGGGAAAGGAAGATGCTGCTTGAGAGGAGAGAAGTGGAGAAAATCCAGTTACTGCACTGCTCCACAGCCCACTGTGCTCGTCACAGCTCAGGCAGCCCGGGTAAGGGGGCAGGAAGGTAAAATTTTCACATGGGTCCTACTGCCCGGCAGTCCAAGGCGGAGAAGCGCCCAGGAAGCACTGGAACCCCACTGCCAATGAGTGAGCCAGAGGCTGGGTAAGGGGCAGAAGAGAAAGTAAGAGTGGTCAAGGCCCTGCGTCCTGCCCCACAGCTACCCTAATCATCTCCTGATCTCAGAGCCCTACCCCCCCCCCCACCATTGCAGGATTCACACATTTCTTCCTAGGCTCCAGCAGAGGAAATGAGGTGGGGGAAGCACAGAGGGCCAGCTGTATCATCCACCAGCCAGTGGAGCTCAGACGAGTCAGCTAGTCTCCCCCTGCCTCAGTTTCCCCACCAGAAAACCAGACGCTCTCTGACAACCTGCAGTGCCTCCCTCATGGCAAAGGAGCAGATGGGAATGTGTCCCACAAGTTCCCTGTGGAGCCCGTGTAAGGTGATGAGCTCCTGTGATGGGACGGACCCAGAGAAGGGACGGAGCATGTTTTTGCACTGGCAGCCGCATAAGCATCCCAGGAGGTAAACCAGGCTTATTCAGAGCCCTGCACCCCAGGCTTCAGGAGCAGCTCTGCTTCTCCTTTGCCTCAATTTCCCCCTACTCCTGACAATGGAGAAATGCTAGACACGGGCCAGGCTCCCAACAACAGCTCAGGAAGGGTGTGCCAAGCCCTCCAAAGGGCAAGAAGTAGCAAGTGACAGGGTGCTTAGCGGATGCAGGCTTCAGGAGAGACACACGTCCAAAACATCCATCAGCCCCCAGTGCCAATGAGTGTCGAGGATGAACTGCCAAGGAGGACTGGGCCCGGAACTGGCCCAGCCTCTGGCTGCTGCTTCTCCAGGGCACAGAAAACTTGGCATCCTGAGGAGCAGTGAAAACACTTAACTCTGCTGGAACAACATCAACAGTCAGATGTTCGGATATTCGTGGCCAAGAGCTAAGCAAACCTCTCTCCAGCCACTATGCCCTGGCCAGCCTCAAGGTCAGAGGAGGCAAGCCACAGCTCCTACCCCCGCCCCCTAAAACTACTCTGTCCTGCTCCTGGAGCCCACTGCCAACTCCATTCTGTGTTCTGACCCCAGAGTGGGACAGATGGGGACCGGGCAGGACCAGGGCTGCCAACCTGGTGTGTGCTCCCAAACCTGGGACCAAGTCAGCTGACGACAGCCCAGCCCCATCACTGAATCAACACCTCTGGTGAAACATAGCCCGTCGTGGCCAGCCTGCACCTGTCCAGGAAGCCAGAACATCCGTGCCCAGCGACTACCATCCTCCATTCCCCTTCACACACACCCTCTCCCTCCTGATGTAGTGAGGGCTCCAGAGGCTCTACCTAAGAACAACTGATTACAGGGAATGGAAACAGCATCTCAGGAATCCAAAAAGACAGGAACAAACACCCCTCTGTGCCTTTGCTTCATTTTCTGGGGAAAGCTGACAAGCCTGATGACCCTCGGGCCCTCCCTGAATGCTTTCTGGTCCTGAGGTCTCTGCCTCCCACCTGTGCCCCGAACTCAAACCGTCCCATTCCCGATGGATGACCCCCAAAACTAGGTTGGGCACTCACCAGATTTGGAGTAAAGCACCAGCACATTATTCCGGGTCCTGAGAAGTTTTTTCAAGTCCTTGGGGTCAGAAATTCTCTCGATGAGCGAGGAGACCTTTGTGGAGGACAGCCACATTGGCAGGACCACCTGGGGATCGAGAGACCAAGGACCGTGAGCCCCAGCTTCCTGCCAAGCCCAAGGAAGGATGGGTGCCTGCAGACACACTGCCTAGAACCCACTTTATTTCAGAGGGATAAGAACACACCAACCCCTCTCGGGACACTGCATCAACCTTTCCACCTTATTGCTTTGCCAAACCACCAACAGCTCTCCCCCAGGACACTGCCCAGCTCACTCCCAGTCTCCACCTCAGCATTCCTCTTCAGGCCCTTATACAAAGCTATAAGAGCTGCATTCTACACAAGCAGGCTGCCGGATGTACCAGCCACCTACTCAATCCAGACCTCTCTGGAAAGTCTGTATCTGTACCCCACACCGCACTCCAACACCACACACCAGAGCAATGTGCAAACTCCATCCCACCTAGAAGCACTGAAGCACAAATCCACAGAGAAGTAAGATCACTTCTCATATTTAGGATGGGAATGGAAGGTTTTCTGCTTTTCCCACTCAGCCAGTGATCTCAGGAAGCCAGCCAACAAGAAACGAGCAATTCTTCCCAGAGAACCCGGAGAACAACCTTGGGTACTGGAGGCCCCAAGCACCTCTGCAGGCACGAGGAGTGGGCTGGAAGCAGGCTGGGGAGGAAATGTGTTAAAAGTCTGAATAAGGAACAGTCACACAGCAGATCCCCTTACCCAGCCCACAGAGCTGGCCAGCAGCCCCTTGCCTCGTTGAGGGAAAACACGGGGTTACTATATGGAGAGACTGAATAAGAAAAGCTCTGCTGGGAGACACCAGGCAAACAGAAGAAGTATGGTCCTGAGAGAAAACAAGGGGATTAAGGGAAAGTCTGCAAACTGAACCTGGAAATCACCCATCCCCGTGAGCCCCCACTCCCCTGACATCTCCCTTCCCTCTTCCAGAATGCTGCCAGTCTTATTCCCCCAGGCAGGAGATTAGAGAATTTTTCTCTGTGGAAACTGAGGAGCACAAGTAAAACAGCCTAAAGATGGTGTTTTGGAGAGCCTCCAGTCAAACACCTGAGTTCCCACTGAAATGCCCACTGTGAGGCCCTCTCAGTAAACAAGTGCCCTCTACCTCCTCCTCACACTCACAGTCTCCAGTGCATGTGCCAGTGACTTGCTATTCAAGACAGATAACCCAAGTTCTCCAGATATTTGAGGAAAGCCCTCAATACAAAAGACAGGGATGAAAACAAAGTAGAAGAAAGAGGATACTTAGAAGAAAAGAAAAAGAACAGAAAACAGAAAAACTATGATTATTATTCTCAGAGAAATGAAATGCCGCATCCATAAAACAAGAATAGAATGCAGGGCGCCTGGATGGCTCAGTCGGTTAAGTGTCTGCCTTCAGGTCAGGTCATGATGCCAGGGGTCCTGGGATCAAGTCCCACATTAGGCTTCTGCTCAGCTGGGAGCCTGCTTCTCCCTCTCCCTCTGCTGCTCTCCCCTCTTGTGCTCTTCCTCGTACTCTCTGTCAAATAAATTTTAAAAATTAAAAAAATAAAAAAAGAATAGAATGCCACGAGTAATGAACAGTCAAAGAGGATCAGGAAAAACTCTTGGAAAGTAAAACTCTCAAAGAACTAAAAAAATTCCAATAGAGTTGAAAGTAAAATTTTAAAAAAACTCCTAGAAAATAAAATATAAAATTAAGAAATACAAAATAGAAGAAAAAGTTAAGGAAAATAAGAAAATGGATCCATTGAGTGCAAGAGCCAAATTAAAGTAACTCGAGGAAAAGAAACTTAAAAAAGAAAAGAAAAAAAAAAAAACTTCAAGAAAATACCCCAGACTTCAAGAATATAAGTCTCAGTTGAGAAGGTCCCACACAATGAATAAAAAAAGACTCTCACCAAAGAACATCACTGAAAACTTTCAGAACACTGCTGACAAAGAAGAGATTCTGAAAGTTTCAAAGAAAAAAAAACCTACCACACACAAAAAGATCAGGAGTCAAAACTGGCCTAAGACTGCTCATCAGCACACAAGATGACAATGAAGCATTGCCTCCATGATTCTCATGCAACACTATCTCCAACTGGAATTCTATATCCAGCCAAATTATCTGTCAATTATAAGTACAGATTTACTTAGGCTTAAGAGCTCAGATGTGAAAAACTTACCACCAATATACCCTTTCAAAGGAAAATACTGGAAGTCATGCTCTATTAAAACAAATTAGTAAAAAAAGAGAAAGACAGGGAATCTAGGAAACAAAGGATCCCACAAAGGGAGGCAAGAATTACTATGCTGATGGTGAACAGGAGTCCAGGATATATATCCTGTAGACTACACAGCAACCAGCCCGTAATGGAGCAAGGACAAAGAGTTATGGATGAATGTGGCCAATAAAAGGAGGCAACTGATTATCTGATTATCTGATAAGCTTAACTGTATTGATCAGTTAAATAATCTGACCAAAGTTACACAGCTAATAAGTAACAGGGCCAGAACCTGAGCCCTAGTCTCTCTACTGGACCCAATGCCCTCTTAGTCCATTGCCTCTTTGCAGCCAGAAGTCTTGGGCTGCATCTGAGCTCTACCAGCCAGTAGCTAAGATGCCTAGTCCACATCACCTGACCTTTTACAGCCTAGTGCCTTGCATCTGACATGGAAATAATGATACCTCCCTAGTGGGATGGCTGTGAGGATGAAATGGGTAACTTCTCAAACATGCTTTATAAATCATAAAGCACCCCAATGGTATCAGTTACCATAGTATATAATACAATGTCCCATTTCTGCAGAGTAGAAGACCAAAATGTGGCCATATTATAGCATTTCTAAATCTGATCTGCCATTGGAATTCAAACGTTCCTTCTGCCCAGGGTCAAACCATCAAAGAGGAAGAGTTGAGGAACTGTGTCCCTCATTCTGCCCTGCCAGAGCCGGGCAACCCACCTTGAGAGCCCACCAAAAAGTTCATTCCTTATGTTATTACCTGTTATTCTACTGCTCTCAGGTTGCTAATGGACTTTAGACTAAAAACTCCATAGCTCAATACACATGACTGTAGGAAAAAAAGAAAAGAATCTGTTGGAAAAACACACTGATGTTGCTGTGGTTTTAATCCTCAGATAATACGGTAACTTGAGAAAAACAAACTGCCCTTGCCCAGTGCCTCAGTACTTTGCCCTGTAGACCAGCCCTCCTGAGACTGGCAGGCACCTACCCTTGTGGAACAGGGAAGAAGGGGAGGGAAAGGAGCCAGGCCAGGCCCAGTGCCCACCTGTCCAGGCAGTGCAGTGGCACACCGCTGGGCCACTGATAGCAAAGGGTCTACAGCAGAAACCTCAAGAGTCAAGTCCAATGGCATACCCACAGCTTCCTTTCTCTAAAACCCAATCAGTCCCTCCAATCATCTAACCAATAGCCCCCCTCATAGTAAACAAACCACTCTCCAGCCAGCCATCAAAGCCTCTGACCCAACATTTACCCTCACACAGCAGAGAACTTAAGTTCACCCTAAGAAATGCACTGAGCTAACGGAATACTTGAACACTATCACCCAGTATGATGCTAGGGTTTAAACTGGGCACTGCCCGTGGCCAGCCTGGTTTAGAACTCCCTATGGAAGTGTCTCCTTCCCCCTCTCCCTCCATCCCTACCACACCCCTAGACTAAGAACTCTGGAGGGTGGAGCCCAGCATGGTGCCTGGCCCCTTGAAAGCCCTCAGGAAGTGTCTGCTCAGCATCATAACCATGAAGAATCAATGGTCACCACACTCCTGACCTCTACAGAGGAGGTCATAAAGTGAGTCCGTGGCAGCTCCTGCGAGACCCAGGATGGACCACCGAAAGCAGACAGACCACAGGGCAGTCATCATCTGGACTGGAGAATCGTGGGAGAGCATGGGTGGGACCAACTGGGGGGTCTGGAAAGCCTGGCTCAAGAGCCTCATCCGGCCATGACCTTAGACTGGGCAGCCACCAGGGAGGCTGGAGGTGGGAGGACCAGCTGGGCAGCTGCCCAAGGGGATAGAAATGGGTCTACCCAAGAGCCTCAGGGGGAAACAAGAGAACTCAGCAATTATTCCTATGTAAGCAAGGAAGGAAGGGAGAAGAGGCCAAAATGATTCAAAGGGTTCTGGGCTAGGCGTGCACAACGACAGCCAAAATGGAAGAACTAAGCAGTGGTGGCAGGAAAGGCTGTGGTCTTCTGTTGAGAAAGTTGGTAGGTAATACACTCAGGTGTGGACATGTGGCCAGTACAGACATCCTCCAGGCTGGAGAGTGAGCCCTGAGGCCAGTGAAGGCTCCAGGGCCAGGTTCAGAGGGAGACAACAAGGGAACACCTCAGCTGAGGGGAGGAAGAGGACTGAGAGGAAAGTCGGGAAGGAGAAGGTGAGAAGTGCTGCATCAACACAGACCAGGGAGGAGACCCACAGAAAAGGGGGTGATGACCCTGCAGGCAAGGCCATGGCGAAGTCCCCTGGGACATCATGAGTGAACCCCAGCAGTAAGCAGGGAGGGTGGCCAGAAGCCAGCTTGCACACCCAGCCTGCAGTGACTGACAACGGGAAGCCGCACAGGTGACCCAGCCAGTCAGGAGAAGGGTGGGCGGTCTCTCCTGTGGAGGGATGCATGCATGTGGGCACAGGGGAGCAGGACTGCCTAGAGAGGCAGGAGGGGAGGAGATTCAGGAGCAAGAGAGAAAACACAGTCAGCAGAGCCAGATCCAGGGGAAACAGATGGCGCGGTGTGCTAGGAGCAAAGGTGGCAGGCTTAACATCACTGAGAGGGGGAAGGATGAAAGGCCCCCTGGTGCCTGGCCCCAGAGGGACCACCCCCTTAGCTCACAACCAGGGGGCGGCCAGGAGAGGCTCCCTCCCCTAAGCCTCTCCTCCAGCCACTTAACATTCTCCCTTCTCCTCCACTTCCATTCTTTAACCTTTGCAGAGTGCACGCTAACTTCCCTTCCTTGAGACCCCGCTCCAGTGAGCCTTGGATCGCCTTGCCAAGCACCTTCCCACAGACTTCCTAAGTCACAACCCACAAATAACAGCAATAACAACCATGTTAATGGTGCACACACGCTCAGGTTGTCAAGCCTTTGGGGGAGAGGGCAGTATCTGAGAAGCCAGCCACCTGCCCAGCCAGCCACGGAACTGTCCCCGGGTGCCGCAGGCTCTTTACATTCTAAGTCACTAGCTTTGGTGTTAGAGGAGAGCGAAAAAAAAAAAAAAAATCCCCTTTGTCCACCATGCAAACTCCTTCTGACCTTTCCCCATGATTGCTTTCTTTCTGCTCATCATCCCTCAGCTTCAGCAGTGTTTACAGCAAGGCTGGGCTGCCCATCATGGGCTGGGCTGAGGCTCGTAAAACTGCCCCCCACCCACCCACCCAACGCAGGGCAGGCCATGGCTGGAAAGGACAGCTGCCCTCTTTCTGCTGCCCGGGAATCCAGGCCCCCAGTGCCACCCCCGACCCCGTCGCAGTGCACATCCCCTCAGAACACCAGGCACCTCCATCAGAGTAACAGCCACCTCCGCCCTCGGGCCTCCATCCACTGCCTCAGGCCCTCTTCAGCCAGGCAATGGGTCCTCTCATCTTCCAGACGCCCTGAGCGTGCTCCTGCCCGTATCACGGCCAGCCTAGTATCACGGCCAGCCTAGAACCCCACCCTCGTCAGAGTCCCACCCCTCAGACACCAGGGAGAGTGCACTGCTTCTGGAGCCATACAGACCTGGGGTCAGACCCAGGGGCCATCATTTACAGCAACATGACCTCAGATGTCAGTAGCCCTCTCAGGGGGGCATCTCCCCACCCATAAAGAGGGGAGGACAGTACTGATACTCCCTTGTGGGGCTGGCTGAGGTTAAATGAGGGGGAGAAAAGTACATAGAGAACCTAACATAATGCTTGGCACACAGAAGTACATAATAATCATAATTATCTCTATTAGTACTATTAGTGAGACAAATCAGAGATAGAGCAAGAACAACAGTGAAATGGGCACCACCTCTTCCTCTCCAGGGCCTTGGCTGCAATCAGGCAAAACAGCAAGTCCAGGCAGGAAAGGAGCATGCACGTACACACACTCAGGATGTAAAACCTGAAATCATCACCCATCCACATGGCAACCCAGACCAGGAGCCCACGCAGCACAGGCAGAGTGCTCCTTCCAGATTTCATGCCCATTTGCCCCTCACCAAACCCAATAACTGGGGACTAGCTTCAGCCCACGAAAAGGAAACAGGCTCAGCAAGGTTCTATCACTTCCCAAGGTCATACAGTAGGTAAGCAGCAGAGCAGGGACTACACCTCGGGTCTCCCAGCTCCTGGCCAGAGGAAGTTTATTTCTCTCAACCCTATGAGCTCCCTGGACCCATGCAGAAAAGGAGCACCTCTTTCCCAAGCAGGGCCTTTTGGAGAAAAGCCCCCAACTTCCAGAATCCCACAGCAAGAAGGGATTTCTAAACTTCTGCTTCCTGCAAGCCCACAGTGCACAGTTGTCTGTCCTGGTTCTCAGTTTGCTGGGGCAACTAGTCCAGATCCGCTGCTCATCAGAGGTCATGTGCAGGAGTTTGTGCCCCTTTCCAGCTCCCTCTCTCCCTGACCCACAGCACGCATAAGCTCATCTCTCTTCACTTAACCTCACCCATGATCCCTACCAGACTAACGAGATAAAGAGCGATACAATTCTTGAAAATAACAGGGAGAACACTCCTTGCCACATCACACCCTCAGCTTTAAAAAGCTCCAGCTCTCTGGGGTGCATGCCGGTACCCTCATGTTCCCTCCAGCCAGGGAGGCTGGTGTTACAGATTCACTCCTCAATGCTGACCACGAAGCTGGAGGTATTCCGTTATGTAAAAGCAGTTTGCTGAAGAAGGAGGATTTGAAGACAGAAGTTTAGCATTTAGGAAAAAGGGTGGAGGTGGGACTTGACCTTTTTCACTCTGTCACCTGAAAAAAGATACCCTTCTTATGTTGGGAGCTGTGAAGAAACCAGTTTAATTTAGTGTAACCCACATTTGGCTCAAAATAGTTTTCAAATGTCAGAATCTGAAAGTCTAGACTCTTAAGAAGCTGGTGGTAAAGGAATCCAGGAAAAAAATGTTAAAAACAGATGACCTGAACCCAAGATCAGAGAACTTGAGGTGGCTGAGAATTTAGAGGGGAAGGTTCGGTGGAAACAGCTAGAAACCCAAGTTTTGCACTAGCTTTATTTACTGATTGTGTGACCTTGGACAAGTCCTCTCTATTCTCTAAGTTCCTGTAAAAGGAAGGGGCCAAAAGTGATTTTTCCAAAGCTCTTTGCAACTGTGACATTGTGGTAAATCCATCCTCATGACCACTACCAGAGAGTACCTCAAAGTAATTATACCTTGTGAAAAAAACCTGCCAAATTTCTCTGAATATATGTCCACCCACATTAAAAGCCACTCCTCTCAGTCTCCCTTGCAGCAAGTGTAGCTATGTAACTAAATTCCAGCCCTTGGAATGTAAGCAGAGGAGTCATGTGCAAATTTTAGGAGCTGTTCCTAATAGACATCTATGTCTTAGTCCCCTCCTCCCCCTGCCAGATGGAATCTGGACAAGATGGCTGGAACTCAGGCAGCCACCTTGAGACAATGAGGAGAATGGATCTATTAAAGATGTATAGTAGTACGATAGAAGTACCTGGGTCTCTGACTTCCACGGGTATATACTGGCCTTAGAACACTGCTTTCTAGGCTTTGACATGAGTGAAATATATGATCTTTGTAAGGTACTATCATTCTGGGTGTTCCGGCACACACACAAATAGATCTTGAGGATCTATTGTGGAACAAAAGCTTAAACTAGAAAGAAATATTAACACCTGCTCCAGTTGGGATATTTCAAAGTGTCTAAGGCATTAAATCATGTATTATACTTCAGATAAATTGCTATAAGGAAGGAGACAGAGAAAGTACCAAAGGCTTGATCTACTGTGATCTACTTGATCTACTGTGTGCTTCATTATGTCTGTTCCAATCATGTGTATTGGTCAGTTAGTGACAACTACCCACAAATGAAAGGAAAATTAGCTAGTAGCTCTTCAGTTTCCTAGCAACCTCGGGCTTTTACTACTAAGAAGTGGGGTCACTGCAGGAGACCAAAAGGCCTTGCACTTCCCAGACTAGAGTAGGGCTGATCAGTTTCCCCGATACAGGACTCCTCTCCACATTCCTCACATGCCATATGCAGCCTCCAGGTAACCCTCCAGACCAACGACTCAAAGCTGGATGCTGTTCAACGTAGTGGGTCCCCAAGGCTTTGGGAACTAAATATTCATACGTCCATGCCCTCCACACTACCATCTCGTCCCAGATAGCTTTGGTTATTAGAAAGCAAAAATGGCCCCCTCTCCCAGGCCACTCTATCAGCCCATCACACTCTGAAGATGGCAAACGCATTCCTTCTTAGGATTCTGTAGGCAAAATACCTCAGTTTTTTCCTCACCTATGCCTTCACGCCCTTCACCGTTCTGAATGACGTAACTCAGACAGGACAATGCTCATGGCTCTCAGAGCTATCCCACGCCAGCAGCCGAGTTTTAGAGCTTGGAAAGAACAACGTGCTATATTCCTAGAATTTATTCTGGGAAATAAATACCTCTGCTTTCATAATTCAAAATATAGGAAATTAATCTCAACACAAATCTTGACCAGTGGGTCACAGTGAGAAAGAAAAAAAAAAGCTGAGACACATCATTAACGAATCTCTTAAGTTATGGCACCCAAATGTCATACAGCACTGGCAAAAGTACAGTTCTTTTGGAAAGCTACTTGGCACAATTGGTCAAGTATCTTAAAAGTATTTATGCTCCTTGACTTCGTAATTCCACTTTTGGGAATCTGTCCTGAGGAAACGAGCAAAGGTTCTGACAGATGACTCACAGGGTCCCACTTGTAAGAGTCAAAAATTGTAAACAACCTCAATATTCAAGAGCAGGGGAATGGTTATTTCGAGGAAACCACTCAATGGAATAACACAGCCATTTAAGTGATGTTTTCAAAAACTGCACAATGAAAAAAATATTTGCTTTAATATTAAGTGTTACAAAATAAAATCCAGGGAGGCGCCTGGGTGGCTCAGTCAGTTAAAGGTCTGCCTTCAGCTCAGGTCATGATCTCAAGGTCCTGGGATCAAGTAGCATATTGGGCTCCCTGCTCAGCATGCAGCCTGCTTCTCTCTTTTCCTCTGCTCCCGCCCACACCTCGTGTGTGGGCCCTTGCTCTTTCTCTCTCTCAAATACAGAAATAAATTTTTTTAAATAAAAATTAAATAAAAAACAATTCAAATGTACATAGTATGATTACAACTATACACAAAATTATGCTCAGAAAAAGACTGGATGAAAAAATGCACCAAAGTAAAACTCTGTCCTTGGATAGATTTTATTCTTCTTCCCCTTTGTCTATTTTTCCATCACCACAATATGCATGTCCAACTTAAAACTTAAAAAAAAGAAGGAATTATCACCATTTGGACACCATCATGGAAATAATTAACAATCTCACACTATCACCCCATAAGCAAATATAACTTCAGAGGGGAGAAGCCTGGCAGAAACGTCCTTAACTAAGGGACCAGTGCTAGCAACACAGATAATGAGTAAAATTGACATCATATGCCTCCAGACAGAATGCACTGAATGAAAACATCATCAAAAACCCAGCTGAGGGGCGCCTGCGTGGCTTGGTCGGTTAAGTGGCTCAGGCGGTTAAATGTCTGCCTTTAGCTCCGGTCATGATCCCAGGGTCCTGGGACTGAGCCTGCATCGGGCTCTCTGCTCAGTGGGGATGTCTCCCTCTCTGTCTGTATATGGCTCTGCCTACTTGTGCTTTCTCTGTCAAATAAATAAATAAAATAAAAAAAAAAAAAAAAAAAAAAAAAGGTGAAGGACATTCTTAAAAATTATCAAGGTCACGAAAGACAAAGACTAAAAAACTAGTCCAGATTAAAGGAGACTAAAGAGATATGACAAACAAATTCAACGTGTGATTCTGAACTGCGTTCTGAGCCAAATGCCACAATCCTGACTGCGATCATTGTACTGTGGCTGTGTAAGAGAATAGCCTTGCCTTTTAGGAAATACTGAAGGGGGCAAAGGAGCATCATGTCTCTGAACTTTATAAACGCTGGAGGAGAATGTGATAAAACAAATGTGATAAAATGTTAATATGTGTGGAATCTGGGTAAAGAGCAGATGGGAATCCTTTGTATTCTTCTTGCAACTCTTCTGTAAGTCTGAAATTAGTTAAAAAAAAAAAAAAACTTCCCTAAAAAAAGACAGGGAAGAGAGAAAAAAAAAAAAAAGATGCCCAGAACACAAGCAAATACTGTCCCCACCTCTTCCTGAAACCCTGTGCCAGCCAGCACACACTGGTGGCACCTTCCAAGGTAGGAGGAGTGCTTATCTGCCTTCTTCCCTTCCAGCTGACTCTCTGCTCCTCTGCTCACCTGACACTGTAGTTTTTTATAGGATCTATTATATGAAATCTGCAAAGCACTCTGCATGCAGCACAAACCTAGAACGGCTTTGATGAGAGAGAGAGAAAAAGAAATACAAAAGAACATTCCTTTTTAAATATGGGTAATTTATGCCCTTTAATAAGGCAAATTTTAAGCATCTGTCACCAACTACCACGGCTAAACAGCACTCTTTGCCAGGATGAAGGCCTCACCAGAAACCAAGTTTGGGAATTTCACCACTGATCCTTCCCAATGTGCAAATGTCTACCCAGCAGCCTTTGAAATGAAAACAAGTACCGTGAGTCCCTAAACGGGGTGTGTGCGTGAGTGTGTGTGTACGTGTGTGTGTGTGTATGTGTGTGTCAGACAGACAGAGAGGGCCTGGCTCTGAGTGGTGGAGCCCTGACTAGCTGCAGCTTAGGAGCTAAATGTGCTTATTAAGAAAGAGAGATAGAGGGGCGCCTGGGTGGCTCAGTGGGTTAAAGCCTCTGCTTTCAGCTCAGGTCATGATCCCAGGGTCCTAGGATCGAGCCCCGATGTCAGCAGAGAGCCTGCTTCCCCCTCTGCCTGCCTCTCTGCCTACTTGTGATCTCTGTCTGTCAAATAAATAAATAAAATCTTTTAGAAAGAAAGAAAGAAAGAGAGAGAGAGAGAGATAGGAAAGCACTTGGCACAGAACAGACCAAATTCTCCAGTCCCTAAATCCAGGGCCTAGGGATGAGCCCCCAGTCATGACAACAGCTCCAAGTGCGGAGTGCTTCCTGCGGGACCAGGAGCAGCTAAGAAATCCACAGGCCCGTCTCACTTAATCATCTTGACAAGAGAACTCTGCAGGTCCTTTTGGTATCACTATTTTATAGATAAGGAAACTGAGACGAGGAGGAGCTAAGAAACTTGCTCAACATCACACAGCGAGTAGATAGGTGCATAGTGACCCAGAGCCCCATCTCACATGCTCGGATGCCCCGGCCGGAGCATGGAGACCACAGACCCCTGGAGCCACACACATGTTCCTGCTGGGTCGTCTAAACACCAAACTAGGTGCACTTCCTCTATGTTGCTTCCTTTAAACGCCACACCGCACATGTGGGCCACGCAATACAGGGTTCCTCCCTAGTGCTCCCCACAGCATGCGGCGGTCAACAAGGGACAATTCAGGGGCAGGACAACTGATCCGAGAGCTTAAGAAAACAGGTTTTCTTATCCTGAAATTGCAACTGCAGTGCATTTAACCAGGACTTAAGTCCCTACAGCTTTTAATGTTTTGAAAAACCTCTCCTAGCGCCAAGAGGGCTTTGGGCCGCTGCCAGCCTGGTGTGCCAGGCCTGCTAACAAGGAAGAGGGGGTAGAGGGAGCAGTGAATCAGGCAGCAGGGAGGGAGGGAGAGCAGGTAAATTCCCACTCCGGAAATCCAACTCTGCCTCGAAGCTTCGTTAATTGAGAAGAAGGTAACAATTCAGGCGCTCACGACCCATGGTGTATATCCATGCTTTTACACACATTCTCTCTCTCTGTCCCTTAAGGTTCAGGGTTTAAACCAGTGTTTTCTCCCCTTCAGGCTTCAACTCATGAGCCGAGTCACAAAATCAATTCAGTGCATTACCACCAGCATTTTAAAAATGACGCTAACTAGAAAACATCAGTATGTACCATAAACAGCAAGACTAAGTGTTCTGTAAAACCTTTATATCTGTTGTAGTTATGTACATATACACTTGGCAATGATGTAAAATGTAGAGTTGCGTTTGCAGCAGTTGCAGTAAAAATACTCAAAAAACTGTCATAAACAATCTGGGCGGGAGGTTGTGTTATCCCCACTTTAGAGATGTGAAAACTGAGGCTCACAGAAGCGAAGGGAGAGCCCTCAGGTGAAGCCGAAGACTTGCCTGACTTCTGAAAACAGCGAGTCCACACAAACACTTCCCAGATATCCCTCAAGCCCGCTGGGCTCCCTAGAGCTCCACCCAAAACAAGACCAGGGAGGCCACCAGGACCGCCTGCCCCTCTGGGGCAGCCATTAAAGGACACCAAGTCAAGGAGATGCAGCGACAACCTGACCCATCTTCCCTGCTACCTGCTCCCTGCAGTTTCCTGCACGCCTTCAGAGGAAAGCAAAGCAATGTAGGCTCGAGCCAAGGGCCACCTTGCAGCGTCCCATGGATCATGACACAGGAGAGCGTGTTCCACGCCACTCAGCCCAGAGTAACGGCCTAGGCGGGCAAAACACTATGCACAAAACTGGTAAATCTTCCTGCTTTGTAGGCACAATAGCTCTAAGTATAGGTTTTTTAGAAATAGATTCTTGGGCCTTATCCTTGAAGAGCATCAGCCCACAGATCCGGGGAGGCCGGGAATCCAACCATACACGTATCCCCTTCTAGGGGATTTGGATCCACAGCCAGGTTGGGAAACCTCTGCCACCCACCCATGTTTGGACTCCATGCCACTCCGTTCTCCTTCACAGCCAGAATCCCCCATCTCCAGTCACCCCCTATCCATTCCTCAGCCCCCTCATACGCTCCCCTACCACCACCACCAAGAAGACGCTGATTGAGGAGGACCCGCAATGACTTCCACACAGATAGCCCCACAGACATCTCCAGTTCTGTGCCTCAACCTGTGAGCCCCAGCGGGTCACTCCTGGCCTCCCTCTACCTCTCCAGTCATGCTTCCCATCTTCTTTGCAATCCCTTGTCCCCCCAGCCTTTCAATGTGGAAGCTCCTCGGGGCTCACTTGCCTCCACCTTCTCTCCCCTCTCTACACTCGCCATGGGGGCCTCACCCACCTCTGGAGCAGCACCCCTGAGTTAACATGTCCAGCCCAGACCTCCCTCCTCGGTGCCACGTCCTCACATCTTACCTACTCAGTGGCTCTTAAATGGGGGTCACATAGAATTCTCAAGTGTTAAAAACCTAAATCTCAAACAAAGAGATACAGAGCCTCTTCCAAAGTGTTACTGAGCTCTTAATAAGGGACATCAAAAAAAGATATAAGGAAAAAAAGACTTAAAAATATTTCAAAAAAAGAAGTTACAAGAAACTAATATGCATATAGGTCATAGGGAGGAAAAGGCATCCTGTTAGAAGGCTGCTAAATCCCTATCAAACTGGTTAATGTCCTGCAGGGAAACCACCTCGTCTCTCTTCTCTACCAAAGAGAAATCATTTGCATCTCATCTACCTGTAGAGTATGGGTCCTAAAGAATGATAATCAAAGTTATATTCCCTAGAGCACCAGATGGCCCTTAGCCATCCTTCTTAGACAATGCTCTAGTATGACATTATAAAGACACTAAATCAGCTTTTCTTTCCAAGTTTTGGGATAATTCTTCCTTACAATGAGGTCTATGAACTTGGGTGGGGAAAAATTCTATCTTTATTTTCACTAACCTCTAAATGAAATTTGGCCTTACCTTTATTACAAAGGTAGGTAACAAACTACAGAAGCACTAGCAGGTGTCTGTGACGCAGAAATCATACAAATTTTTTTACTCTCGTCCCCCAGAAACTACATTTTTCTCATAACAAAAGGTGCAGAGATCTTGAAACATCATTGATGCTCATCACTAAATAGTACAGAAAATACGAAACCTGCCATCAGTTCTTCTTAAATGATGCATTTATGAATATAAATATTTTTATTACGTACTTGTTGTAGTATTTTGGTAACTGTACTTCAGTACCATTGGTTTGCTCTGTAATCTTGTGCATTGTTTTATACATTTAAAAACGTTATTCTAAGAAAGGGCCCATAAGTCCTCAGAGAAGCCTTTCCTGCCTCCCTGCATTAAGGTTAGGGACCCATGTTATACATTCGTTTATCACCTTATATTTCCTCTTTCCAGCACTTCCTGCCCGAATTAATAAATTAGTGGCTCCCCCACCAGACAAGGGGAGGAAGGGATGATGTCCATCTTATTTACCATTATGTCCCTAATGCCTCAGCATGATATATCTAACTCATAAGACCATCAAGAAATATCTGTTTAAAAAGAAAGAAAAAAGAAAGACCTGGGGGATGAATGAACACCGTGACACAAGTAGCAAGCAGATGTCTGTCCACATGCCTTAGAGATACAGAGCATGTACCGTACTCCGTCCAGGGCCTAGCAAAGTCAGACCCCTCGACAAAAGCAGACCCACTTAGTGTTTGCAAGCCAGCTCTACTCGACCCAACAACAGAACTTTCCAGGCAACCCCACTTCTCAACTCAGATACTAGATCACCTCCATGTTTCAGCCCCAGCATAGAGCCCTCGACTTATGTCTCCATCAACACCTTCCAAAGCAAGGATTAAAGCATCTGCTCATGAGTTAAAGACATCTGCTCAAGCCAAAGGGTTGGGAGAATGGTAAAATGGGGGGGGCGGGGGGGGCGGGGCAGAGGGTGGCCACCTCTACCCTGACCCCAGCCAGCTGCCATGAAGTCAGCCACAGGCTTGCCATCAGGCCATCTGGCAAAATGCACATCTACCTGGGGGCTCAGGATGACCCTGGAGAATAAAAAGACATCAGAAGGATATTCTAAACCTACAGTCCATCTGAGTGTATTTAACCCCCCCACCCCATGATGGCAAAGCTAGTATTTAGAAGCGGTTTCACCAGCATAAAATACATGGAGATGCTTTGCAAACTCTAACATCGTCTACAAATGTGCCAAGTGTCATATAATCCTCGACAACAGATCAACTGGGTAGCCAGAAGCTCCAGTCAGCGCTGCAAGATACGCCAGGCAGTCTAGCGACGGACAAGCATCACTGCTCCTCCCTTCCCCGCTGGGACCTAAGATGCTAGGTATGGGGTGGGTGGGAGTCAAAGAAACCACGAAGTCCTCGGAACACAAGAGAACTTGGGCTCCTTACACCCCATGCATCACTCTCTGACCCACTGTCACTAAGCCTCCAAAACCTGCCACCACCACTAAATGACACACAAGAGCCCCAGGGAACAAAACCACACAGCTGGAGCAAACCCTCTGGGGAGATGGTGTGGTTACTCTCCTCATTCTCAAGAGAGGACCCACATTCAGAAGAAACGGGACAGAAACCCAGAGCGCCTAAATCTTTAGCTCCTCGGCAGCCTCTCCCACTCATCCAGGGCCTCTTGTGGGGGCCCACCCACTGAGAGGGACAGAGAGTCCAGAGCCCAGCTCAGAGGACCTGTGACGGGAGAATCCCAGCACCAGAGCCCCCCAACTCCCAGCCTGAAGCCTCTGCCTACACCCCCTCTGGCCCTCCACAGCCACAGCCTCCTGGCTTCCTGAGTACCTCTCCTCTCCAACTTGAGATAACTGCCATGGCTCCCATTTACTGCCCCCCCCCGCCCACCATGTGCTGGCACTGTGCTGGCTGCTTCCTGTGTTATTTCTGATGCTTTCAACTCTGCAAAAGGGTATCATCACCACGACTAACAGAAAGAAGACGGAGGCAGGGCCCAAGGTCTCACAGCTCCTGAGTGTCAGGCTGGCTAAAAACCCATGTTCTGTCCACAGCATCACATTTGACTTTATCTTGTAGATAACAGATAAGAAAGTGTTGTTCTGGGAAAATTCATCGAGTCTCTTCCACTCCAACCCAAGCCTACACTGTGCACTGACTGCTCTTGTTATTAAAAGGGCAGCTTTCATCACATCTCTCCACTACCTACAGAATCAAATCCCCAAAGCTTTGCCAGTCATGTAATCTTCTTCACAATCCACTTTCCCACTCTTATCCCCCCTCGCCAGACTCAAATCTTTCCTTCCATTCAGCCTGGACCATAACTCCTCATTGCCTGTATTTCTGTCTCAGACAGTTTCCTTTCTCTGCCTATGACAATGGTTCCCTCAGCTAACTATGGACTAGGGAATGACTGTATGCTGGGTCCTGGGCTAGGTGTTGGGGACACAACGGGCAGAACCAGGAGGATCCCCACTGGCACAGAGCTCAAGAGTCAGCTCTCGTTGTAAGGCGTGAGCTGGGACCCTTCTCGTGACAAGATGCCCCATGGTCCCACCCCAGTCCCACCACAGCACTCAATGACAAGGTGCCCCGTGGCCCCACCCTGGCCCAGATCCACAGTGCTCAGTGTCTCCCTTCCATATGGCTCTCAGCTGTTCCTCCAACTCATGTGCCGGTTGTGTTTTAAAACTTCCTCTGTAATGTGTTTATTTCTGTGGGAAAAGTGCACTCCAGTTTCCAAACAGCATTATAAATGGCAATTAGGTCCCCAGGCCAGCCCACAAAAGCCTATTAAATATATAATGGTGTAGAACCTAAATACGTGTACATTGAAAGCTCTGCAGGAAAGACTGGAGACAGACATCTGCTTCCTGCAGCCCCGCCCACCGTCCCACCAGGTGCTGAGCGTCAAGCCACTGTCAAGGGCAGAGACCAGAGCAGGGACTGGAAAAGAGGGAAGCAGGTGGAAGGTAGGGGGCTGGGATGGCAGTGATGGAGCAGTAAGAAACCTGATTTATAATTCAGGAGCCTGGCACCAATCCCAGCTCTGCTTTTACAAACATGGTGGCCTTGAGACCCTTCCCTCTCAAAGCCTCGCTTTTCTAAAATGAAAGAGCTGAGTTACGTTGGTATTTCTCAGACTTCTGAATCTCAGAGATTGTCAGGATATATTTTTTTAAATATATTTCATATATTTTAAAAATACTTTACATACATATGTTTTAAATATAATACATAATGTATATTAAATATTTAAAAGAATTTTATCAATACCTTCTAAAAAGCACACAATATATGATTCCTACTTTAATTTTTCAAAAGGACACTGAAAGCCACCCCCCCCAACATGACATCATGTCAAAAAAAAAAAAAAAAAGGCAGACAAGTTTTTAAACTGAAAATATCTTCATTGATTCATGGAAAAACCATTCACTGTTGTTACTTTTCTTTTTTTTTTTTTTTTTTTTTTAAAGATTTTATTTATTTATTTGACAGAGAGAAATCACAAGTAGGCAGAGAGGCAGGCAGAGAGAGAGAGAGGAGGAAGCAGGCTCCCTGCTGAGCAGAGAGCCCGATGCGGGACTCGATCCCAGGACCCTGAGATCATGACCTGAGCCGAAGGCAGCGGCTTAACCACTGAGCCACCCAGGCGCCCTGTTGTTACTTTTCCAATGTGTCTATTATCCTATGAAAACTGTCAGAGCCCAGCTTCGGTCCTTGGCCTAACTTTGTAACCAGCTGAGCTGGGTGACTTAGCCTTAGCATCCTCTCCAGCTGCAACAAGTCTCCATCCTGAGGACTGGAAAAAGACTACACCACAGTCAGCGTGGATGGTCTGGGGAAGGGGCAGCCGCAGAGGGGAGCTGAGCTGGGCAGCAGGAAGGGACAGTCAGCCCCAGGAGCATGGGCAGGACAGCACAGCCTCCTCAGGCCTAGGGCAGAGACACCCAGCCAGGAGGGAGGGGCTGGAACTAACTGGTCCAAAGAATTAACTGTGACTCTCTTCATCCCCATATTCTTGTGCAAGGCTGAAAGGCCGGACCCAAAGGAACATTTTTTTCCTTTATTAACTTTTCTGATCAAAAACTAATACATATTCATAGAGAAAACTTGGGGGAACAGAAAAAAAAGCATAAGCAAAGAAGTAAACAAACATCACCCACAACTGTGCCTTCCTAAACAATCACTATGGGCGTTCCAGTGCAGGGCTAATTCCTCAACCACTTACGCAGCTACCATCAGCCACCCTGGGACTCATGCTGTACCCTGCTTCTCCCCTAATTATCACACTCGAGCACTTTGCCACGTCCCTAAATATTCCTCATAAGCATCATAAAATATTTTGATAATCATGGCATTCTAGTAAATACAAACATTCTTTATAAACATCACTTTCCACGGCATGGACAGGACCAAAAGTCATTTAAACCATGCTGTTATTGTTGAGCATTTAAGCCATTTCCAAATTTTTGTTGTTGTAAAAAATGTGGTAGGTATGGATCACTGTCCATGAATCTCTGTAGACCCCTTTATACTGCTTCATGTTCCTTGGGTCACAGCCTACTGCTCTGCACATATCAGCTCTCGGTAAATATTGAGTGAACAAGGAAACCCAGTACACTCCCAGGACCTGGGAGCCCTTATCAGATGGACATAGAGTTTAAATTTACAGAGGCCCACCCTGGTATCCACAAGCCGCTCGACAATGAAACTGCACCAATGACACCTGCTGAGCCGAGCTGGGGCATGGGGAAAGGATAATGTCTATTTCATTCTGCAGATTACCCATTCTAGTGCTCCTGGCAAACCTACTCACCACCCTTCTGTACCTCAATGCAGGAGCAGACCTCAAAGGCTGGTCTTTGCACTTTGCACTCTCCCCACACTCCCTCCAGACTGTACAACCCACTGCCTCAAGAAAGCTGGGGCTGACCTTCCCACCAAATTAATGTGTGGCCCCCCTCTTCAATGGAGGCTCTCAGCCTTTCGGGTATTAGAGTTCACTGTCCTGTCTTTATTTGCTCACAGGACTCACTCCCCTGCCCAAACCAGCACAGCACTGGGGAGGGTAGGGACAGTCTGTGCTTTGCTCTCCATCCAAAATCCAATCCAACCCCAAACAATGTGGTTGACAAATAAATGTTTGCTGAATGAAACTTCTTCCCAGTCAGGTTCCCAAGCCCTCTACTTTTACAGAAGGGTGGGGGGAGGGAAGCAGGACCCGCTAAAACAGCCCAAGTGCAAAGACCTGCTAGGGGCTCCCACTGGAGCTGCCCCCTCTGCCCAGTCCTGCAGCACCACCTGGCCTAGAGACCAGCCCTGGCCAGCTGGCTCCAGAAAATAGAATGCAAAACAGATCTTACACACACAGATGCAAGTGAAGGGACACTGTCCCACTCCACACTCTCTCCCAGAACGAGAAAGGCCAGATCCAGGAGGCAGGGAGCTTCCTTTCCCACCCACTTCCAGATAACCGGAAGAGACAGGGCCACTCCTCACTGGTGAACCCCAAAAGGCAGGGTATCTGGAGATGGAAGTGTTTCAAGTAACTAAATCCACACTCCAGTTTTCTTCATGTTGCCCTGCATCCTTGCCACACCCAAAAGAAAAAAAAAACTGAAAAATCTGGGCTGGAGAGGGTGCTAGCAGCAGAAAGTTTTCCACTGGAACTTCGGGGAATAAAGAAAAAAAGGAACCAAGATTGCCCTAAAACAAGGGAGACCAGGAGTTATGGAGATAAGTGAAAACAGGCCAGATTATCCCATCACACCCCCACAGTAACACCAAGGCCAAACCCAGAGAGTCCAGGGCATGGTGGCCACACCCATTCTGGCCTCTTCTAGGGATGCCCCGGGACAGCTACCACCCCCAACCCCAAGTGTAGCAAACTCCTCTCAGAGAGTCCACCACTCCCAGCACACCGACCCGACCACCCCTCTTTCACTCTCCTCCGATTTTGCAATTCCCAGAACTTCCTTCATCCGACCCCCTTGACGGTCTTGTGAGCCGGGTGCCTTTACCGTCCCCATTTCATGGATGAGAAGACTAAGTCAGATATATTAAGTGATAGTCTGCGTCACAAGCTAGAAAGTGGCTGGGGTTCGAGCGGGAGGCCGTTGGGTGTATGAGCAGAACTCCTCCGCGGACCCCACCCAGCCCGCCCGGCAGTGCCTGCAGGCGGGGGCCCAGGCGGTGACAGGCAGTTTCCCCGCTGCTCAGGGTGGAAAACCCCGGCTGCTCAGGGTGAAAACCGAGAGCGAGGTGGCCCTAAAGCGAGGTTTCCGGCAGTGCAGGTATAAAGCACCCCCATGCCACCCGGCACTCACACAGGTGCAGGGCCCAGAGCCCGGGCGCGGCGCACCCCCCAATCTGCCGGAGTCCCGCCCTAGGCGGCGGCTGCCCCTTGACTTGCACCCCCGCAAAGTTGTGCCTGCGGCGCAAGCATCCAGCGCGGCTCCCTCCAACCCTTGCGCCCTGGAGCGCTCCGTGAGGAAGGCGCAGGGGCCGCCCCGCCGCCTCCGCCCACAGCCACTGGGTCCCTGCCTGCCCAGCACGCACGCCTCCACCCCGGAACTTGGGGGCTTTCTCCCCGTTTGTCCCACGAGGGCCGGGAGCAGGGGGCGCGGACCCCAACGCCGGGCGCACGTGCCGCCCCCGCCCGGACCCCAGCTCCGCAGCCTCACCGAGATCGCCAGCAGCAGCAGCCATGCCCGCCCGACCCGCGCCATCCCTGCCGCCGCTGCCTACGGAGGGCTCCGCTCTCCACTCAGGCTCCCGCTCCCGCAGCTCCGTAGGGTCCAACAGCCACGGCCACTTCCCAGCCGCTCCCCGCCTCCGAGTTCCCGGTGCCACGTCTGCCAAAGCATGCGCACCAGGGTGGGAGAGGCGGCCGGGAAGAGGTGCTTGCTGGGAGTCGTAGTTTGCAGCAAGGCTGGGCTGGGGGCCTCTAGCGTGGACTTGGCCCTAAGCGCACAGAGGGGCCTGAGTGGAGTGCGAAATCGCAAGGTCAGCCTGTAAGGGAAGACAATTAATTTGCAGGGCTAAGTCTGTGCCTGAAGTTTCAGAAACGGAGGTAAGTTTTATTTTCCCCACTCTGAGGATGAAGAGGCAGCCCAGAGAAGTTAAGTAATTTGACTCAAATCACATAATTTGCAAAAGGTGCAAAAGCAGCAAAACGTGCTGCTTGTGGAGGGTAGAAAAATCTCACACTTACCTTGTCTTTTGTTCATTCAGAAAAACTTTACTGAGCTATTGGAAAACACTATGGCAGTTCCTCAAAAAAAGTTGAACATGGATTATCACATGACCTAAAAATCCACTTCTAAGCATATACGCAAAAGAATTGGATATAGGTATTCAAACAAATGTTTGAACATAGATGTGCCTGGCACCATTATTCACAATAGCCAAGAGTTTTCCGACTCAAGTGTTCATTGAGGGGTTAATGGTTAACAAAATATAGTACACCCGTACAGTGGTATATCACTCAGGCATATAAAGGAAGTATTGATGCGTGCTATAATGTGGATGAACCTAGAAAATATTATCTATTGAAATATTATGATGAGAAAGAAGTCAGACACAGAAGATTGCATATTGTATGATTAAATTTAAATGAAATATCCAGAAATAGGTAAATCCATCAGGATAGAAAGCAACTAGTGGTTGCCTGGGGCTGGCAGGGAGGAGGGTTTGTGGAGTGAATGCTCAGTGGGTACAGGACCTCCTTTGAGGGTGGTAAAAATATTTTAGAAAGAGGTAATGATTGGACAAAATTGGAGTGTACTAAATGCCACTGAATTGTCCGTTTTAAAATGGTTACTTTAATGTTATGTGAATTTTACATCAGCAAAAAATTAAAAAAAAAAAACCCACAAAACTCTACTGGGATGCCTGGATGGCTCAGGAGGTTAAGTGTCTGCTTTTGGCTCAGGTCGTGATCCCAGGGTCCTGCGATCGAGTCCCACATCGGGCTCCTTGCTCAGTGGGGGCCTGCTCTCCCTTTGCCTGCCTCTTCCCCTGTTTGTGCCCTTTCTATCAAATAAATAAATAAAATCTTTTAAAAAAAAACTCTATTGAACTCATTTCATGCTAAAACATTCTTGCATGCAGTTATTCATTCAAAAATGTTTATTGAACACCTACTAAATCTTGAGGTTCAAGATACACACTAGTAAGATGAACAAGGGAATGCACAGACTGAATGCACTACAATGCTTAGTAGGTTATAGGTGAAAGATCCTTGCCCACTGTCTAGAGGTTCAAAGCTCAAAACCTAGAAGTCATCCTTGACTCACTGTCGGTTCTCAACTGACAGTGAGTTTATCCAACCCATCACCATGTCCCATCATTTCTACCCCCACAATCTATCTCTTCTGCCACTTCCTGAGTTGAAGTCACTGACATGTCTCACCTGAGCAAGGGTAAAATCTCCTGGTGTACTTCCTGCTTCTTTCTCCTCATACCCCCCATAATGCCAGTTAGAGGTTAATGTCAGTTAGAGGTTGCCTGTCACTTCCTTGAAACCCTCTAGGGGCTTGCTGTTGCCTTTAGAATGAAATTCAGACCCTCCACAGGACCTGTAAGCCCTGCATACTCTGGGCCCAGCCCTCTAGACCTCATCTCCTGCCTCTCCCCTACCCTGTGCACTTGTCTCCAGTTATACAGACCATCATTTTTCTGCCCATCTCCCACCTGAGAGCTGTTACTACTTCTGGGACAATACTCCTCCTATATCCCTTGCCTTGACATTTTCCCTTGCCCTTGGTCTGACTGGCTCCTTCAAATCCTTCATGACTCTCCCCTCAGATAGGCCCTTGGAGCCACCCATCTCCAGGAGATTTTACCCTCCCCACTCCCAAGCCCATTATGCTCTAGCTCAGGGTCTGTTCATCTCTTGCCTAGCACTTACCACAATCTGCAATATACAGTTAGTCGCATTGTCTATTGCTACAAACGAAATGTAAGTTTCACCTCTCTCTTGTTTGCCACCCACCTTCTGAGCCTAGCACAGGACCAGAGCCTCTGGTGTTTCTCAGAGTTCTTGATGAGTGACTGGATGATTAGGTAAGGGGATATGTTTGGGACTTTCAAGAACTCCTAATGCAGGTTGGGAACAGGACTTTCTCTGTATGTTCTGCTCTGAACTTCAAGTTCGTGATCTATATTGGGGAAAGTGGGCCTTTCAGCTCTGTGGGTCTCCATTTCTCATCTATACGATGAAGGGGCTGGTGAGGATGTTAGGACAACTGTGCTCTCATACTTACTAATAGGAGTAAAAACTGGCTCAACCACTTTGGGCAACAGTACAAGGTATGTACCAAAATGTTCATAGCAGTTATATTCATAGTAGCTATTGTGGGCTAAGTTGTGTCCCCCAAAGTTCATATATTGAAATCTTAACCCCCAGTACCTTGGAATTTGACTGTTTGGAGAGAAGGCCTTTAAAGAATTAATTAAGGTTAAGTGGATTCATTGGGTGGACGCTCTTATCCAGTATGACTTGTGTCCTTACAAAAAGGGACAGTAGGGAAGACAGAGGGAAGACTATGTGAAGACAGAGATAGACAGCCATCTACAAACCGAGAAGAGAAGTCCTCAGGAGAAACCAGTCCTGTGGAGGAGAGTGAATCCTCGTGCACTGTTGGTGGGAATGTAAATTGGTGCAGCCACTGTGGAAAACAGTATGGAGGGTCCTTTAAAAAAATTAAAATGGAACTACCACACAATCCCAGTAATTCTGTTGCTGGGTATTTACCCAAAGAAAATGAAAACACCAATTTGAGAAGATATATGTGCCCCTTTGTTTAGTTCAGCGTTATTTATAATAGCCAAGATGTGGAAGCAATCTAAATGCCCATTGATAGATGAACTGATAAAGAAGATGTCGTATATATATACACACATAATAAACAATGGAGTATTACTTAGCCATTAAAAAGAATGAGATCTTAGGATACCTGGGCAACTCAGTCATTTAAGTATCTGTCTTTGGCTCAGATCATGATCCTGGAGTCCTGGGATCAAGTCCCGCATCAGGCTTGTTGCTCAGCGGGGAGCCTGCTTTTCCCTCTCCCTCTGCCCTTCCCTCCATGCCCACTTGTGCTCTCTCTCTCTCACTCTCTCTTGTTTTCTCTCTTTCAAATAAATAAATTAACTCTTTAAAAAATAAGAATGAGATCTTGCTATTTGTGACAACATGAATGGACCTACAGAGTATTACGTTAAGTGAAATAAGCCAGGCAAAAACCAAATACCATATGATCTCACTTATATGTGGAAACTTAATAAGAAAACAAGCAAACAAACAAACAAACAAACCCCCATAAATACAGAAACAATCGAGTGGTTGCCAGAGGAAAGACGGTGGGTGAAATAGGTGAAGGGGATTAAGAGGTACAAACTTCCAGTTAAGTCACAAGGACAAAAAGTACAACATAGAGAATACAGGCAAAACAGATGAAGGGGATGAAGGGGCACAAACTTCCAGCTATAAAATAAGTAAGACATGAGGATGAACAACACAACATAGAAATATATAGCTAATAATATCGTGATAACTTATGGTGACAGATGGTAAGTACACTTATAATGGTGAGCGTTACATAATGTGTAGAATTGTGAAACCACCTGAAACTAGCATAACATTGTATATCAACTATACTTCAATAAAGAAATTAAAAAATTAAAAAAGATTCTTCTCCCACTAAAAAAAAAAAAAAAAAAAAAAAAAAAAAAAAGGCAGCTATCCCTGCTGATGCCTTGATCTTGGACTTCTAGCTTCCAGAATTGTGAAAGAGTAAATTTCTCTTGTTTAAGCAACCCTGTCTGTGGCACTTTGTTAGGGTAGCTCTAACAAACTGATGTAGTAGCCAAGACTGGAAACAGTCCAAATGCCCTTGAAAAATAGTTAAATAAATGATAGCATATTGCGCGATCAAAGAGAACAATGTAGAGATATACAACATGAATGAATGTCAAAACCATAATGTTGAATGAAAGTAACCAGAAAAAAGCACATACTGTATCATTCCATTTATCAGAAGTTCGAGAACAGGCTAGCATGATCTATTGTGTTAGAAGAGAAATAGGAATTACCAATGCAGGGTGATGTGGAGTGGGGCGAGATGGCAAGGAGAAATCAACTGGGAAAAAACATGAGCAAATCTTGGTGCTAGAAATGTTCTGTATTTTGATTAAATAATAGTTACATAACAGCCTGCATATGTAAAAATGACTTATTAATTGAACTAAATTATAATGAGCTGTACTCTAAGATCCATGCACTTTATGTAAATCATGCTCAATTTTTTAAAGTAAAAAAAAAGCAGGGTCGAGTGAATCCACTCATCTTTATCATCCCTTGTAACTCTTGTATCTCCAGAGTCCAGGGCTGTCTAAAAGCTCCTGGGTTGGGAGGAGGGCTGGACTCTGCAGAAATTTAAGTGCCAAAAGGGAAAGAGTCCGGGAGAGGAAGGAAGGAAGTCATGAGCCTGTGAGCCAGAGAACCAGAGGGCAAGGGACTGAGAGGGGAAAATAAAAATTGCCAAGAAAACAGGCCATTTCATTCTGCAATTGAAACTAACTAAAATGAGATTTATGGCCCTTCTGGGAATGTTTAACAATTCTAAGCTCCATTCTCCTTGAAATATTGGGAGACTAGCACAGGGCAAGTGCTGTCCCTCCTCCATTACAGCCCTCCGTGGGAGCCATCCGTTTCCCAGCAGTGGCCCCAGGGGTCAGGCCAGAGAAACCTCTTGTCCTGCCGTTTATTGTGAATTGTGTCGCCACCTTATATTTGTGTTATATATTGTGTAGCTCTTCTCCATCCTCTCAGCTCGGATGAGGTCTAGCACAATGACCATTTTCACAACATTCAAGCACAGATGAGAATTGGCCAGAACAAAACAGGAGGAATGATGAGCCAAAAAGCCAGACACAGAGAGTATATTCCATATGATGCCACATATATTTAAGGTACAAAAAGGCAAAAGTTACCTATTTTGTGAGAAGTCAAGGTAGTGGTTCCCTTTGAGGGAAGGGTGTGGGGAATGGCCAGAAGGGGTCTCTTGGAGTGCTGGTGTTCTGTGACTCTGAGCACAGAGCACCTGGGGAGGCCGGCTTGGTGAAAATTCATCACCCATATTCACAGGGGAAGCTGAACATATGTTACATTTCATTAAGTTTACAATTACAATTTACAATTAAGAACAAAAAAGAAGAGGAAGGAGATGGAGGGAAAGAAAAGTCAACTCTGAAAAGGAAAGGTGAAAAGAAGGGAACTTGTAAAGAAGAGGTAGCTGGGAAATCATTCTGTAATCCCTACACCGGGGTGAGCCTCTAGTCCCAACAAAGAGAGAGTGAACACGAGGACTCCTAGTGCCCAGAGTTCCTGGTGCTGTTCACCAGCCTTTGCCTCGGCTCTTCATGTCAGCGGGTGTGCTACTCCCCCAGCCCTCCCCTGCTCGGCTGGTTCACACCGAGGTGGGGCACCCTCCCCACTCTGCTCCAAACACCTCTTGGGACACTCATCAGCCTCCCACCGATACCCCCACCCATCTGGGTCTAAGTGTCCCTTCTCAGGGCTCCCACACAGCATGGAGCTCTTAGTTCCATCCTGTTGGAATGTGGTCCTTAAGAGCAGGGATTGTGACAGATTCCTAGACCAAAAAAGTAGAACAGTGATTTCCAGGAGCTGAGGGGAGAGGGGAATGACAAGTTTTTGTTTATTGGGTAGAGAATTTCAGTCGGATGATGAAAAGTTCTGGAGATGGAAAGTGATGATGTTTGCCCCACAATGTGAAAGTGCTTACTACGACTGAACGGTATGCTTTAAAATGGTTAAAAGTGGAGGATAGTTTTTTCAACAAATGGTGCTGGGAAAACTGGATACCTGTACCCAAAAGTATGATGCTGGAACCTTACTTATACCATATACAAAAATTAACTCAAAATGGATCAAAGACCTAAACGTAAGAACTGAAACCATAAGACTCTTAGAAGAAAACACGTGGGGAAAGCTTCATGGCATTGGATTTAGCAACAATTTGTTAAATATGAAACCAAAAGCACATGTAACACAAGTAAAAATAAACAAATTGGACAACATCAAAATTTTACAAAAACTTTACATCAAAGGACACCATTAACAGAGTGAAAAGGTAACCTGCAGAATGGAAGAAAATATTTGCAAATCATATATTCAAGGATGCATTAAAGAAAAACCAAAAACACAGGCCACAGTTTGAATATACCCCTGGACCCATCATTCATAGTCACATAACCAGAATGTAGACTCGTCTGATGTTCCTCAAATGCTGACTTGGAGCTTCAACTTAAGCTTTCTTCAGATCTTCTAGCTTCCAAGCCAGTCAGCTACAAATAAGCAAGTTTATGCCATGAGAAGGAATATAAGATTCTAATAATCAATCACAATAGAGAAGAAGGTGTTGCCTCATTCATCCTTTAGAAACTGAGCTGTCATTGCTGAAAACAAGCTTCTAACCATTTTGGGTTTGAAGCCCTTGTTTTTGAACAGTTTGTTTCTTGCTCAATAAAATATTCATACTAAATAAAACTTTCCGAATGTTTCTTTTGAGAGGATTAAATATCCAGAATATATAAAGAATACCTACAACTCAATAACAACAACAACAACATTAAAAACAAGCAAAGAAGTTGAATAAATATTTCTCCAAGGAAGATATACAAATGACCAACAAGCCCATGAAAACATGCTCAACATCACTAATCATCAGGGGAAACGCAAAGCAAAACTACAACAAACTACTATCTCACACCCATTAGGATGTTACTATTTAAAAAAAAAAAAACAGCAAAAAATAACAGGCGTTGGCAAGGATGTGGAGAATTTGGAATCCTAACACACAGTTGGTAGGAATATAAAATGTTGCAGCAGCTATATAAAATCATATGGTGATTCCTCAAAAATTAAAAATAGAATTGCCAAATGATCCAGCGATTCCACTTCTGGGTATATACCCAAAAGAATTGAAAGTAGGATCTCAGAGATATTTGTATATAGGTGTTCATAGCAGCACAATAGCCAAAAGGTGGAAGCAACCCAAGTATCCATCAACAAATGAATGGATAAATAAGATGTGGAATATACAGTTGATCCTTGAACTATATGGGTTTGAACTGCGACGGTCCACTCACAAGCAAATTGTTTACAGGACAGTACTATAAATGTGTTTTTTATTCTCTATGATTTTCTTTTTTTTTTAAAGGTTTTATTTAGTTATTTGAGAGAGAGAAAGAGAACACGAGTGGTGGGGAGAAACAGAGGGAGAGAGAGAAGCAGACTCCCTGCTGAGCAAGGAGTCCAACCTGGGGCTTGATCCCAGGACCCAGAGATCATGACCCTAGCCAAAGGCAGATGCTTAATCACATGAGTCACCCAGGCACCCCCATATGTGAATGTTTGACTGTGCAGAAGAGCCTCTGTGTTGTTCAAGACACGGAGTATGATCCACATTAAAAAGGAAGGAGGGGTGCCTGGGTGGCTCAGTGGGTTAAAGCCTCTGCCTTCGGCTTGGGTCATGATCCCAGGGTCCTAGGATAGAGCCCCATATCGGGCTCTCCTCTCAGCAGGGAACCTGCTTTCCTCTCTCTCTCTCTCTGCCTGCCTCTCTGCCTACTTGTGATCTCTGTCTGTCAAATAAATAAATAAATAAATAAAACTTAAAAAAAAAAAAAGGGAAGGAAATCAGAGCACCTGGGTGGCTCAGTGGGTCATGATCTTAGGGTCCTGGGATCAAGCCCTGCATGGGGCTCTTGCTCAGCAGGGGGCCTGCTTCCTCCCCTCTCTCTGCCTGCCTCTCTGCCTCTCTGCCTACCTGTGATCTCTATCTGTCAAATAAATAAATAAAATCTTAAAAAAAAATAGGAAGGAAATCCCAACATGTGAACAACACGGATGAATCTTAAGGCTATTGTGCTAAGTGAAATAAGTCAGTCACAAAAAAGACAAATATTATGAGCTGATTTATAGGAGGTACCTAGAGTAGTCAGACTCATAGACACAGAAAGCAGAATGGTGGTTGTCAGGGGTTGGTGGAGGAGGGAAATGGGCAGTTGTCTCATAGGCATACAGTTTTAGTTTTGGGAAGTGAAAAGAGTTCTGGAGATTGGTTGCACAATAGTGTAAGTATACTGAACACTACAGAATGTATACCTAAGAGTGGTTAAGATGGTAAATTTTATGTTATGTATATTTTACCACAATTTTTTAAAAACTTAAAGTATAGGGGTGCCTGCATGGCTCAGCTGTTAAGCATCTGCCTTCGGCTCCGGTCATGATCCCAGGGTCCTGGCTCAGCAGGAAGTCTGCTTCTCCCTCTCCCACTCCCCCTGCTTGTGTTCCCTCTCTCACTGTGTCTCGCACTGTCAAATAAATACAATCTTAAAAAAAAAAAAAACGTAAAAAAATTGAAAGTATAAAAAATGAAATGTCAAAATGTCAAAATAAGTTAAAGAATAAGACTCCAGGGGCGCCTGGGTGGCTCAGTGGTTTGGGCTGCTGCCTTCGGCTCGGGTCATGATCTCAGGGTCCTGGGATCGAGCCCCGCATCGGGCTCCCTGCTCCGCAGGAAGCCTGCTTCCCTCTCTCTCTCTCTCTCTCTCTCTGCCTGCCTCTCTGCCTACTTGTGATCTCTGTCTGTCAAATAAATAAATAAAATCTTTAAAAAAAAAAAAGAATAAGACTCCAGTTTTTTTGTAAGAGGCGATTAAAACGGTAAATTCTATGTTGTGTCTATTTTACCACAATTTTAAAAAAATGAAATGTGACCTTACAAAGGTCACATTTGAGTCCTGTCTCTGCCACTCACTAGCTGTGTGACCTTGGAGAGGTCATGTGATTTCAGATCCCCATTCTGTAAAATGGGACAGGAGGAGTACTTTCCTCCCAGGGCAGTATTGAGGATTACTTGGGATTATATGTGCAAAATATCTAGGTAGCATTTCTACTGTATGAATGTTTATTTCTTATCTGACAACCCTCTTTACAAAGCATTATAATTTCCTACAGCTTCCCATTTCTCAACCACCATAACTGCCTACACCCCGGGCACACACATGCGCATTAGATGCAAACCCTTGAGGACAAAGACTACCTCTGTTTTACCTTGTTTGCCTTTGTTCCCAGTGGTCAGCCAGTGCCTGGCACATAGCAGGAGCTCATTAAATGTTTGAAGTGAAGTTTAGCAAAAGGGTTTGACAACACAGAAAAGGAAACCTTCTCAACATTAATCCAGACAAACGGCAGAACAGGCTGATCAAGTAATTTGAAGACCCAAAATAATCCTCACAGGTCTGGGTTAGAGCATGTCCTTCCCAAAACCAGGGTGTGGAGGTGACGCTTTCAGGGTCTCTGTCAGCCCCCGTTTCCATGGCAGGCCTGGAAAGAGTATGCTTGTTCATTGAACAATAATTAGTAATTCATTATTGGACATCGATTGAACATCCATCCTAGGCTCGTTTGCAGGGTCTCCCTCTGACATTTCATTAAAAAAAAAATCACATTAAAAAGCCCAGTTCTTAAGTCAGTGAGAGCACTCTTCTGCTGTCCTCTCGGAGACAGACCCCTCTCTTCCAACTGCCTCACCCTCCTTCCCACCGGCCTCTCTTACCTATGGTTAGCAGGCTACTGCCTAAACCTGAGGCCCCTCGAGCTGACCCTTTGTCCTTTGGCTGGAACCGTCATCCTTTCCATGTGACTGTCCTCTGGCCTGAGCTTTTAGGTCTTTTTAGAGGTGAGACCATAGCACCCTGAAATTGTGCACCCCGACTCCTTTGTCATGGTCAGAAGATGTCCGAGAGAGTTATGTCCCTGACCTCTTTTTCACTTTCTCCTTTCTTCTTAGAACTTAGCTAGCTCTCTATCTGACTTCACCTACACGGCCTCAGGCTCTAGCTCATTAAAAAAAAAAAAAAAAAAAATCTTTGGCTTGCTCCAACTAAATCCTGAATTGACCTTAGATGATACCATTTTCTTCCTTAACAATGGTATTCACATTATGGAAGACTTCGAGTTGACATTTAAAGCCCAGTGTCAAAAGCCAGGATGTCCTCATATCTTCTGCCTTGTGGGGTCACCCTTCTGTTAATAGTTACATGTAAATGGCTCAAAACCTCATCCCACATAGGGTGGAAAACCCAAGACCCTCCCCCACCAACTACCTCTAGAGGTTTTGGGAATAATCAAGGATGGGGTTCTGAGAAGTCTCAGGACTGAGAACGCAAATCTGGTTTCCACTGAAGCTTTTGAATCTCACTGGCACTTTGATTTCTCTCCGTCCTGTGCTGGCACAAACATGATGCAGCCCACTTTCCTCCCATTCTTGGAGGCAAGCATTAATACAAGGATCCAACAGAGTTTTATTGAAAGCTTTACTGATCAGGGAGGAGAGTTGCAATATGTGACTAACAGGCAAATACCACAAATGGCAAATGGCCTAAATGGAATAAAAAATAAATAATAAAAGCCTGTGGCATCTGCCCCAAGGAACTCCTCGCTGGCTGGGGTTTCTTCTCAGACCTCCTCCTTCCCCCATCACCATGCTACTACATCCCCTCTCTCTGGAACTACGGTATAACCAAAATATATTTTGGGGTGCCTGGGTGGCTCAGTCAGTTAAGCATCTGACTCTTTATTTTTATTTAATTATTTTTATTAACATACAATATATTATTTGCCCCAGGATACAGGTCTGTGAATCGTCAGGCTTACACATTTCACAACACTCACCATAGCACATACCCTCCCCCATGTCCATAACCCCAACCACCCTCTCCCTAACCTCCCCCACCTCTCAGCAACCCTCAGTTTGTTTCTTGAGATTAAGAGTCTCTTATGTTTGTCTCCCTCTTGATCCCATCTTGTTTATTTTTTCCTTCCTTACCCCCCAAACCCCCTGCCCTGCCTCTCAAATTCCTCATATCAGAGAGATCATATGATAATTCTTATTTCACTCAGTGAAATTGACTTATTTCACTCAGCATCTACGTCATTGCAAATGGCAAGATTTCATTTCTTTTGATGGCTGCATAGTATTCCATGGTATATATACGCTACATCTTCTTTATCCCTTCATCTGTTGATGGACATCTAGGTTCTTTCCATAGTTTGGCTATTGTGCACATTGCTGCTATAAACACTGGGGTGCACGTGCCCCTTTGGATCACTACATGTGTATCTTTAGGGTAAATACCCAGTAGTATGATTGCTGGGTCGTAGAGTAGCTCTATTTTCAACTTTTTGAGGAACCTCCATGCTGTTTTCCAGAGTGGCTGCACCAGCTTGTATTCCCACCAACGGTGCAAGAGGGTTTCCCTTTCTCTGCATCCTTGCCAACATCTGTTGTTTCCTGACTTGTTCATTTTAGCCATTCTGACTGGTGTGAGGTGGTATCTCATTGTGGTTTTGATTTGTATCCCCCTGAGTATCTGACTCTTGATCTCAGCTGAGGTCTTGATCTCAGGGTCTGGATTCAAGCCCCACCCAAAATATTCATATTTATATTCATGTTCATATTTGGTCTCTGTCCCCAGGTCCTGGCACAGAGCTTCTGAAACCTTTGGGATTTCCCAAGGGGTGACAGGAGTGTCTTTTGTTATTCATAAAAAGCCTCTTTTGACTGTATCTGCGTTTTTGCTAAGGAGCATAAATCTAGAGGGCTTCTGGATGGACCTGTCACCAAAAACACCTGATTAGGGGGGTGGGAACTTAACAGCCACCACCCTAACCTCCAGGGAGGCATAGGAAGCTGGAGATTGAGATATAATAAACACTCCTGAAAAAAGAACATTGGGAAGGGCTTCTGGGTTGGTGAACACACTGATGTTCTGGGAAGATGGTGTCCCCGGAGAAGGCGTGGTAGCTCTGTGTGCCCTCTCCGCCATGTACTGTGTTGTTTGGCTATTTCTGAGGAATATCCTCTGTAACAAGCCAGTAAACATAAGTACAGTGTTTTCCTGGGTTCGTGTGTCATTTTAGTGAGTTATCAAACCTGAGAGGAATTGTGGGAAACCCCAAGTTTATAGTCAGGCAGGCAAAAGTGGGGGTCATCTGAGGACTCCATTTGTGGTACCTCTTCCAGCCTGCTTTTCAAGTCTAGTTCTCCCACTTTCCTGGAATGGTTTTCACTCAAAAATATGCCGACAAATTCTTTGATATTCTTCTCTCCGGGAGCTGGGCCTTCCTTCCCCTCCCATCAGGGATAGGCTCGATTTTGTGACTCACCTCTCATGAATGGAATATGGTAGAAGTGACAACGTGTGACTCGCAAGACTGGGTCATAAAAGGCATGGCAGCTCCCTCCTTATACTCTCCTAGATCACTCCCGCTGGAAGAGGCTGGCTACCATGTCATAAGGACACTCAGGCAGCCTTATGGAGAGACCCATATGCAAGGGAAAAGGGCCTCCTGCCAATAGCCAATGAAGTACTGGGGTTTCCTGCCAACATTCAAGTGAGCGAGCCAACTTGGAAGCAGTTTCTCCAGCTTTAGTCAAACTTCAGATGACTGAACCCCCCCTGGCCCCCACATCTTGACTACAACCTATTGAGAGACTCCAAACCTGAACCACCACCACTAAGCTGCTCCGAATACCTGACTCCAGAAACCACGAAATAATAAATGTACAGTGTTTTTAGCCTCTAACTTTTGAAATAATTTTGTGATGTAGCACGAACCGTGAAGGCCCTTATGGATTCTGTAGGCCACCCAAAAACCTTCCAATAAATTCTTTTTCTGTGGAAGTTAGCTAGAGTCCATTTGTGCTGTTGGCAACCGAGAGCGCTGGCTAGTACCACCTCTTCACACCTTCCCCCTCGTCCCCCAGCCTGCTGCCTCAGGCTCTCAGCCCTCCCCCTTTCTCAGGCAGGGGAGTTCAGTCTCAGGTTTCTCTTGCTCTCCCAGGCATAGCCCGGATTTGTCCTGAAGTCTTCACCTTTCTCCCTCAGGCAGACCGTCCAGATATTTTCCCAGTTGTGAGATCATCCCTGCCACTCCCTGAGAAGGCAAAAGCAGCTGCAGACTGCTGTGGCATTCAATTCCATAGGGCCCGCCTCTCCCTGACTCCCTGAACATTTATCTTCCACCCTCATCATCACCTCACACCTCCCTGGGAGTTCCCATGCTCTCCTCCCTGCGGAGTTAGAGCGCCTGGTCTCTGGCCCCTGAGGACCACTTCTGAAACTGTCACCTTCCTCCGTCTCTCCTACGCTGTCCGTGCCATAGGCCTGCCCCATCTTTCAGTTACTCTGTTTTTTTTATTCTCTGGCTTCCTGAGCAAGGTGCCTCAGGAAAAGCAAGATGTCTTTTCTTCGGAAGGTTCTCCTTCAGTTGCCTTGGCCTCTCAGCTGAGGGTGACCCCCAGGTCTCTACTCTTACTGCTGACCCCTCTCCCGAATGCCAGGACACACTTCTTTCTGTTCAGTGGATCACTTAGTTCTGTCCCTGGGAGCTCAGCTCATCAGTGTGTGAAAGCCTGCTCATTTCTTGCCTGCCTCCCTCTTTCTATTAATGCATCATCCTTCGTCCTGGAAACCAGGCTCCAATTCCCTGTCCTCTTTGACATTCCTGGTTCTTTACCCTCACATCTCATGTCCTTTCTCTTGGCATCCCCCATGTCTCTCCAGCCACGGAGGCCCAGCCCCTCTCTCACACTGGCTTCTGTAGGCACCTCTCCAAGGCTCCCCCAAGGAGTCTCTCCCACACACAGGTTCTAGAGTGAGATTCCTAAGGAACAGTCCCCATCCTACTCAGCCCTTCCCTTAAAAACCTTCAATTATAGTTGAAGCATTGTGTTCCTACTGCGTGTGTATTATTTATGATTCTTTGCACGCAGCCTGCAGAAACCATCGTGCCACAGCTTAAATTGAGAACAGGAGTTGATTACTCGGATAAGGGGAGACCTCCTAGAACCCAAGGGCAGGAATGTAACCAAGCCTCACAACTGGAAAACTCTCGGGACTCCGCGGGGTTCTCTCCCATCCCCTCTCTGCCTTTCTCAGCCTCTGCTTCTCCATGCACCGGGCTCTCTCTGGTACTCAGCCCCTGGCACAAGGGTGCTGCCTCACTAGAGCCAAGGTTGATTTTTATCCCCACCACTCAAGCAACTCCCCAGTGGAAACGGAGTCTCTCAGTCCCGGGTTCCAATCTGCAGGTGTGCCCGTCAGGAATCTTCTCCTTGCAAGTGATGGACAACCAACATAACTAGCTTGGACAAAAACATGATTTATGGCTCTGATAAACAAGCTTCAGGATGGGTAGGGCGGACGTGAGGCCCCCTGGACAGAGGGTAACAGGGACTGGACGTCATTCATCTCTCCGCTTCTCATCTCTGCCTGCGAGTGTCCTTTTCTTAACGTACGCCTACTCCTTCCACATGGTAAAGGACACTAATGGCACCCGATAAATCTTGGCTCCTGAGAAGGTTGGCTCTTCTCCACAAAATCCAATTTAAGAAAATCCTTAGAGTGTGCTTGCATTGATCCAGTTCGGGGCACGTCTTGTCACTCCGGGGCCAGGTGGGAGGGGTGCCAGACCAGCGCAGAGGATCGAACACAGATGCCAGAGCCAGACTGCCCGCGTTTTAACCCCGCCGCTGGGATTAATTAGCAGTGTGACACTTGGCACTTATGGTCGCTACGCCTCAGTTTCCTTGTCTGTAAAATAGGGATGACAAGAGGCCCCACCTCACAGATTATTACTAAGATTGCATTTAGAGTGCTTGGAGTGGTGCCTACCATGAAGGACCTTCGGCTGGCTCTGTGTTATCAGCACAGCCATGGTCCTGAGGAGGGAGCAGGAGCAGAAGCCAGAAGAGTAAACCATGGGCTTGCAAGGGGAGGAGACCTTTACCAAAAGCAGTGTGTATATGAGTTTCCCGTGACTGCCATAAAAAAGTACCACAAACTGGGTGTCTTGAGCAGAAATTCACTGTCTCAGTTCTAGAGGTTGGAAATCTGAAGCAAAGATGTCAGCAGGGTGTCCTCCTGAGGGCTGTGAAGGAGAATCGGGTCCAGGCCTCCCTCTGAGCTTTGGTGGCCGCTGGCATCCTGCCACCCGGTTCCCAGCACTCCAGCCCCCAGCACTCGAGATGTCTTGAGGAGAGGTGAAAAGATACAGCACAGAAGGCAGCTACACAGATGACCTTTAAAAGATAATCTCTGTAGGTGTGGTGTTTTATGGGGCTCTGACAGTGTTGGAGGTGTTTTCTGTGTGTCTGTCTGTCTCTCTCTCTCTCTCTCTCTCCTCTGTCGTCTTTCCCTCGCTACCTCTCTTTCTCTGTGTGTGTCTCTCTGTCTCTGTCTTCCCTCTTTCCTCTCTCTGGTTCTCTCTCTCCTCTCTCTCTCTGTCTCACTCAGTCTCTCTCTCCTGCTCTGGAGGGCTCTGCCCCAGACCTGGGGGAATTCAGGCCCAGACTCAGGTGGTGATTGATGGTTAACCGTTTCTGGCCAGGTTTGACAGGGTTGGGCTGGGAGCCAGGTCTTGACTGCTTAAAGAGCTGCCGGTAAGCTTCGTGCCATGTGTTGCATTTTCAGTTGTCCATGATTGTATTTCCTCCTCTCCCCCAAAACCCTTCCAGCCAGCTCACCCTCAGACTGCCATTCTCCTCTGTTCAACCCACAGGCTGGGAGGCAGAGACCTATCACCGTAGACCCTCCGGGAAGGGGGTCCTGCTTGCCTCTTGGGTCTCATCTCTGCCATTGAGGTCCTGGAAGGTGAGCTACCTAGCTCTTCTTCACCTCCCATCTCCTCTGGGCTCCTCTGATACTACCTGAGGCCTCACCATGTATGGGGCAGGGTCAGGAGAAGCTAGGACAAATGAAAATAAGTGTTTTCTGCGTCCTCCGAACCCTGTTCCCCTGGAATTTGCTTCTGAAGTATGGGATTATGGAAAGGATGCTGGGGTCCGAAGCTGGAAGTCTGGAGCCTTGAACTCTACTTCTTAGTAGTCCCAATGCTCTTTACTTCTTTGAGCTTTGGTTTGTCTTTAAAACAGGAAAAATACTGACACAACTCATCTCATAAGAGATAGTAGTAGTGCTTTTAGAACGCTAAGGTACTGAAGGACGTACAAGTTTATTATTGCTATGGTTGTCTTTCTTTCCTGCCCCTCGTTACTGGGAAACCTTGTAATTATTTTCTTATACCTACAATTAAAAGTAACACATGCTTGAGACACACAGTAAAGCAGGAGAGAACGGCCTGAGGTGAAGAGATCAACTTCCCCTCATTCATCCCATGCCTCCACCCCACGCCACGATAACCACTCCTATTCATTTCCTCTTTTTTTTAACGATTTTATTTATTTGAAAGAGAGAATGCAGGTGGAGGGGCAAAGGAAAAGGGAGAGAGAGAGAAGTTGATGCAGACTTCAAATTCAGTGTGCAGCCTGACATGGGGCTTGATCCCATGACCCCAGGATCACAACCTGAGCAGAAATCAAGAGTCAGTGGCCCAAACGATGGAGCACCCAGGCGCCCCTCCTTTTCTTTTCTTATGTAGCTCTCAGATACCTTCCGTGTGTATGCAAGTGAACTTGCTATCAATAGGTTCTTTTTATCTCCAAATCAGAACATTCTGTACTTCCCTTCTGTACCTTGCTTTTTTCATTCAGTATCTTGAAGAACATTTCATTGTAGCACAAATAAATTCTGTAATGTTCGAATGACACTCCACGAAGTGAATGGAGGTACTCGGGGTTGGACATTCCCATCCTTTTAAGTCCCCTAAGGCTGACAACTCAGAGTTTCCCCAGTTGTCCCTGACATTGTACTCTTCCACATGTCTTTTTTTTTTTTTCCCCCTAAAGATTTTATTTATTTATTTGACAGACAGAGATCACAAGTAGACGGAGAGGCAGGCAGGGGGGGTGGGGAGCAGGCTCCCTGCCGAGCAGAGAGCCCCATGCGGGACTCGATTCCAGGACCCTGAGATCATGACCTGAGCCGAAGGCAATGGCTTAACCCACTGAGCCACCCAGGCGCCCCTCTTCCACATGTCTTAATCGCTGGACTCCCTGGGCCTCTAAAGTCAGGGCGTGAGAGCTGGATGCAGCAGACACATCCGGCCTCAGGATGGGAGGAGCAGTGGGAGACTTTTTGGCACCCATGGGCTGCAGCCTCGCTGGGGCACAGGAAACAGAGAAGGAAGTATGTCTGGAGACATCACTCAGGGTCTTTGCTTCTGTTGACCTCTTCTGCCTCCCTGCCTGCCTCTGAGTCTGTGCAGGGGAGCTCGCTTGCCCATTAGAATCACCTGGAAAACTTCTGCAATCTCAGAGCTGGACCACACCCCAGGCCAATTAAACCAGAATCACTGGGGACCCGCCCAGGACATTAGCAGTTTGGGAAGTATTTCAGGTGATTCAGGAGATGATAACAACGTGACAAGCCTGAGGGTCTTTACTCTCATCCTCTCTTTCAACCCTGTGAGAGAGGGTTATCCCACAACAGACAAGTCAGAGTGCACTGACCTGGGGTGCATACATGGTGCATACATGAAGGGGTTCTTAATTCCGTGCTAAGTTTTTATTTGGTCACCTTTTTGACTCTTCTTCAAAATTGTTCATGTAAATTGGTAAGAAGCTTTTAGCGGTCAATTTGGCAATATGTGTCAAGAGCCGTAAAACTATTTAGAATCGTTGGCCTAGTTATTTCACTTTTGGAAACTATCCTAGAGAAATAACATAAATAAGGGGAGGAGGTGGGGTGCTCTATGCGAAGACGCTCATTGAGGCATTATTTGTATTGATGGGAAACCGGAGCGACCTGAATGTCCAATGATACAAGAATGGGCAAGTGAGTGGTGGCACATCTATTTGGTAAAATATTAAGTAATCCTGAAAATTACAGTCATGGAGACGAAGCAATAATATGGAAAGTGCTTGTGCCATAAAGTTAAATGAAAATTTGTTTCCATTTGTTCAAATGAAGATTGTGCAGATACACGCTCTTCACAACTGCATGCAGGCAAGACTAAATGTAAAGGAAAAATAATTAGAGAGGAAAAGAACAAAATGCTAACATAGATTGTGTGATGATGACGACGATGATGATTGGATTTTTTTTCTCTTCCCTACTCCCCAAGATTTTATCACGTGATTGCGTCACTATTTCAGTGGAAACAAATGCCTTGTGCGTATTTTCAGATGTCTGTCTGAGACTGGGAGCACCTTAATGAGGAAGTCACTACACACCTTGCGGAGGCCCCTGAATAGCTCCCAGTGCTTCACCTTGCCCAAGAGTCCTGATAATTGTCAAAGGGTCTGCTTTGCAGTCCCGCCTGCATTTTACAGGATGACCATGAGCAAATCGGTCCCCATTCTGAGCCTCAGTTTTTTCATCTGTGAAACAATGGGTTCAATGAGGAGGATGCCCAAGAAATGTCCGGTTCTGAAATGTGACAATGCAGATGATGTTAACGGGCGACAGGTGCATTCGGAGTCGTTGAATGGGAGACTAAGGAGGCAGAAAAATATCTTCCTTAAAATGTCTGCAGACCGGTGCCTTCGCTCCTTCTTTCTACATTCAGAATCGCTCTGGCTCCCCAGCCTGTGTTGAAATCCTTAAAAGCATAACTGAATATGTGTAAGGCAAATCACACAGCTCTGTTCAATATTTGGTAATTTCTCTCCCCATCACTCACACGCAGTCCTGATGACTTGTAGCTCTAAGTGCTTCTGGAATATGCAGGAGAGTGCGCGGAGCCAAACAGGAAACCTCGCTCCACCCCCACCCCTGACTTTTCATCTTGATAAAGTGATTTCCCTCAACAGGCAGAGGACAGGGAGTCATAAATCAGTGACAACACAGCTCCTTGGGGTCTGTGCAACCCTCCGCTTGGGAGAGATGGCTCTCTTATAGGATGTGATGCGCCAGCCTGGGGCTATAGAATAACAGGGAGAAAGGTCTGGGGTTGTTAAAAGCAGAGTCATTCTGATGGGAAGGGAAATTGAAACCCCAGGATTTAAAGAGAGCAATAAAGGTGATGATGGGAAACGGGATGCCTCACTCATCTGGCAGGAGGGGATAAGCTGTTAGGATTAGGACATTTTCCACAGGACTGATGTTTAACTGTTGAAGTGCCAGGACTTGACCTTTAACCCCACTAAGATGCTCCTCCATCTTATCAGGGTCTGTATGGGGCATAATTTAGCCTTTTTCTAACAAAGCGAGGGAAAAGCACCAAGAGTATATCATATATCTATTTGGGTGATTATCTGTGTGAATGCCCGTGTTCCCCAAGGAACTGGGAGTTCCATGAAGTTTGGGACCATATACCCCATCCCCAAAGATGTGCCCGGCACAGAGCAGGCACAGAGACATAGTTGTTGAATGCGTGAGAACCCACTCTTGTATAATACACTGTATTACGGAGGACTCCGTCGCTACTCTCAGAAAATGACTGTTGCTAAGGTAGGCAAAAATGGAGATGATCAGAGCGATTTATGGGGTCGCTAATTGCAGTCTGAGCACCAGGAAATGACTGGGACCAGGCTGGAGCCTTGCCTTGGCGGGAGGGGGCGGGGAAAGGTTGGGGAAAGCAGGGGAAATCCCCTCTTCTCATCTCTACTTATCTTTGGGCTTCTCCTTCCTTTTTTTCTCTCTTTGCTGACTATGTTTTTCTGCTCTACAATATAAGGCTACCTTCTTCTCAGTTTATTGGTTCTCAGTTTCAGAATGAGACTAGCCTTTCTTTCTGGGTTGTTTCAGTTCCTACACTTCAGTTAGGTCCGCGTGTGTGTCTCGGGCCCATCAACTGTGGCCATGAGGCAAGGGTCTTGGTTCCAATTAGATGAACACTCTGAAAATCTTATAGGTAGAGAGAAGTATTCTAAGACAAAGGGGTATGGATCCACAAAGCAGTAAGCATCCATTGTATTCATATTATCTCCTTTAGTCTTTATAATAAGGCAGGTGAGCCTGTTATCTGTACTTTATAAGAGGAAAAAATAAGTTTTAAAAGAAGATCAAGAATTTGCCAGAGGTCGCAGAACTGGGGATGGGTGAAGACTGAAGGCAGGAGTAGTAGGAGGTAGGTGGAATCAAAGCCTGGGATGTCCCCCCCCACCCCCCGTGCCATGCAGTCTCCCGTCAGCCTCTCAAACACTGGCCATCACTTTGCACTGTAGTAATTGCGGCAGACAGGATGGCCATGGGGCTAAATGATCATTGACCCCAGGAAACCCTGCACACTGCTCTCCTGGAAAATCCCAGAGTCAGCTTGCTTTTTGGCTATTTGCTTCTCTCTCATAAAGCTAGGGGAAGGTTGTATCCTGCCTGCTCTTGGGGGCAATGTACTATAACTTGGCTTTCTGCAAAATTAATTAGCCAATCAAAGGTCAGAGCTGCCTCCTCCCCAGTGATTGGTTGGTCCTCCAGAAGAGCTTTTCCCTTTCACCGTGGCCATCCTCTCTACCTGGTAGATTGTACTGGGTCCTACTATGCCTTCACGTGTGTGGGAGGTTTGTGTTGGGATGTGAAGGAAGATTATATTTTGCCATGGCCAAGAAGTTGTGCAAGAGTGTTTGGACACCAATTTATTCAAAATATCATTGATATTATCATCCTCTTTTTCATCAGGTGACACTTTTCTCCAAATATGCCACTGATCATGATTTCCTCAAGTTGTTTTTTTTTTTTTTAAATGTTTGACTTTTGACAGACTCCCAGGCACAAGCAATATGAAAGCCATATCTTTAATATTGTCACAAGACGGAAGAAATCCTCTGTAGTGTCTACATGATAAAGCAGCTTGCTCCTGACATTTGTTTTGTAATAATATTTCATATTCAGCGTATCCCCTGGTCCATGGGCCAGATCGGGAAAGTAACACGGAGTGGGGAGGGTGATGGGGGATGGCAGGAAGCTGGTAAAAATATTATCAGGCCGTAACCTTAGGGAACATTTTATAATTATCTAGTAATAGGATAGCTTTGCTTACCCAGGGAATTCTGTGGTTCTCAAGTAACCTTTCATATAAAGTTCAAACGATGTTAGTACCAGTTAGGAAAAATATCTTTGTCTGACAGCAACTGCAAACATTTTAAAAGAGAATGTAAAATCCTCAAGGAACAAGCCTTCCAAATATGGAAAACAACTCCAAATGACTGAAAAAATAAAAAGATTCACCATTAATTTGCAGAAGTCTAAAGGTAAGACAGTTTTAGAGTTGGTCAATTAATTGACTTAACATTACTGGTGATCCAAGTTCTGCCTGCCTTTCCTGTTATCCAAGTATATTAGCTGGCTTTCCTCATAGGCACAAGGTAGCTGCACTATCTCTAGCACCACATCCTCAAACACCACCATCCAGAGGTAGAAGAAGGGAAACCTCTTTCCGGTGTTTTTGTTTAAGACTCAGCAGTCTCTCTTGAAATGTTCTGCTCAGCAAAGAGATACTAATATCCCAGTGGACAGAATTCAGTCACATGTCCTTTTCAAAGCTGCTTCCTAGAAAAATAAATAGAATTATTTTAAAGGACTAAGGTAACCCGTTGGACTGGTGCTGGGGTGACATACCCTCAAACTACATGACGGCTTGACATCTGAACAGCACACATATTCTATTAACAAAGAAGTGATGGTGGGAGAATGGCTCTGAGCAGGGCACTGACAACGTCTGCTGCAGGGCTCAACACATTTCTTAATTTTAATCTATTTTATTCCACTTAAACCTCAGGACATTTGATTCACTGACACCTACTGGGATAGAGATCATTAAGCCTCACGTAATAACAAACCAGTTTCAGAAACACTATAAAACTGCTCAAGAGAGACAGTAGTCAGGAAACAGTTTCCTGAAAAAGCCACAAAATTGGTCTATAGCTTCGTAACGAAGTGATTACTTTTCACTAATTTGGTATAACCTTCTAATTATGTGCCTCATTTTGAAATGCCAAAGCAGCTCTTCAGAAAATACGTGATTCCGTCAGCCACACTTGCTCGTTCACAGCCATATGTCATTTCCATACTGGGCTAGAGAGATGGCTGTACAATATATGAAATAAACATTTTATCCATATCTGCATATACATCTGGCTCCCTCCCTCCCTCCCTACCTGCCACCTAGCATAACTGTCCACATTCCACAAAAGCTGAGATGTGCTCTGTGACATTTTCATTAGAGGAACTTAGGAATCCCCCTCATAGGAGGATACTCGTCACGTGGCCAGCTCTGTTCTGTCACATACGGTTTCTCTCTGGTTTAACACTTAGGATCTTTCCGCTACAAGCAGTAGAAACTGGCAATGACGCATATATGTGTAAAAGAAATTTATTTAGGGACACTTGCGTGGCTCAGTCATTAAGTGTCTACCTTCGGCTCTGGTCGTGATCCTGGGGTCCTGGGATCGAGCCCTGCATCGGGCTTCCTGTGCAGTGGGAAGCCTTCTCTTTCCAATCCCACTCCCCCTTCTTCGGTTCCCTCTCTTGCTATGTCTCTCTGTCAAAAATAACAAAAACAAAAACAACAACAACAAAAAAAACCAAAAATAACCAAAAAGAAAAAAACTTAAAATAAAAGGTATTTATTTGAAGGACATGGGGTGGCCCATGGAGTGAGGGACGGAAAATTCCAGAGTTCCTATCCTGGGTAGAGGATCTAATCAGAGGGGCAGGAATGAAGTAATTCCAGCATACCAGTCTTGCTTTCAAGGTCCAAGACTCCGGAGACAAAGTCCAACAGACTCAGCTTGGGTATGTGCCCTTCTTAGCCAGAGTGAAGGTCTGTCTGGATTAACATGTCCCCAAACTAGCACCTGGAGGAAGGCATTTCCCCCACCCACACATACCCAGGGAAATCCGGGGGATGCTACTGGGGCAGGTGGGTGCTGGACAGGCAAATACAGCCATCCATAGCAACAGCAGACCACCGCCTGAAAACAATACACAATCAGTAAAAAGGAATCGTAGGATGCAAAAATAAAACATTTTTCCTGCTGCCCATGTCTCTTTAATCCCGCTTAGCGAACAAAATTGACTTTCTGTCCCTGAATGTATAAACTTTACTCATTTTTAAAGAGCGAAACAGCCTGTGATCACTCCAAGATGCAAACGCGGTGTTAAATTCAGTAATAGAATGTTAATTCTATTAGCTCTTTAATCTTCATTCAAAGATAGGTCTTCTCCCCCATTCCCCAACTGGGATCAGCTGCGGGCAAGCTGTCTGCCTTTGGCAGTGTGAGTGGTCAGCCTATTTTCTTTCCTTTTCACTACCTAGTATTTCTCATCCCTCCATGGTCACAGCAGGGGAAGAGGGAATGGAAAGGAGGAAAAGAAAGTATTTAACTGGTGCTATCATGAAATGGCCTTGTGCTCCTTCATAGCACAGCAAGTATTTAAAGCTGACTCTCTTATGGGAACTTTCATGTATCTGTTTGAGGCTACCCTGCTGTGTCTCTTTGCTTGCAGCTCTCCTGCTCTCAGCCTCCCAAGGGGTCCATTGGCTTCACTTGCCCTCTAGGTTCATGGGAACAGATACCAACCTCCTGCACTCCCCTCCTGCAACTGTAGGGGTCACATATCTAGTTTTCTGAGCCCTCCTGTTGAAATCCCCTTCACCAGGCTTGGGTTGATGGGTAGGCACTGGGATCCTACCTTGACGGTGTGTGTGTGTGTGTGTGTGTGTGTGTGTGTGTGATTCTCAGCACAACACTCTCCAAGAAATCCTCTTAAAATAATTCTTTCCTCCCCAATCGCCATCCCCTGTACTTCATTTATATCTTCATAGAATGTGAAGGATTCAAGAATTATACTTTTTAAAAATAATCTTTGCCAACAGGTGAAAATGGTATTTTGTTTTCATTTGTGTTTCTTTAATTATTAATAAGTACCCATTTTTCATATGCCCTGTGGATATGTCTAATAATCAAAATAATTAGCAGAACTCTTACTATATGCCAGTTACTTTGCTTTTGCTAACTCATGTAATCTTCACAGGGATCCTATGCAGTAGGTACTAATGTTTTTTTTTTTTTTTTTTAAGATTTTATTTTCCTTTTTTTTAAAGAGAGAGAGAGAGAGAGAGAGAGAGAGAGTGTGTGTGTGTGTGTGTGTGATCAGGGAGAAAGGACAGGGGGAGAGGAAGAGGGGAAGAAGACTCCCACGAGCAGGGAGCCCTACCTGGGGCTGGATCTCCTGACCCTGAGATCGTGACCTGAGCCCAAACCAAGAGACGCTTAACCGACTGAGCCACCCAGGTGCCACCACCCCTTTTTAAAAGATTTTATTTTATTTTAGTAAGTACTATTATTACTCCCGTTTGGCAAACGAGGTTCAGCACGATGAGCTAACTTGGCCACACAGGTCACACAGCTAGTGGGTCTGGCTCTGGAGTGCTCCTGCCTGACTTTTCCACTGTTTCTTGCTCTGTGAATTCTGCTCTGTTCCCTGCCCTTTTTCTTCTTCCTTCTCTCCTTATCCCTCTTCTTATATTCTTCATTTTCCCAAGGAGCATTCTGACCTTACTAGCTGTGGTCAACCTGTTCAGCTTAGTTCAAGTCACATACAGTGAGCAGTTAGCCCTGCTGAGCACTGGATCAGGGGCTGAGAGGCAAACCCAAAGTCATGGTCTGATAGGGAAAGTCTGCATTGCACGTGTGTAGCTCGCTGAGGTTTCCCAAGTGTGCCCACACATCTCCCACTGCAGTTCTTGGTCTCTGAGAGGTTAGATGACTTATCCAAGGTCACACAAATAAGATGTGGTGGAAGACAAACGAGACTATAAAGACTTCTGGCATACAAATCAACCATCTCAGCGTGAGCTCTTCAGACCTTTCCTGCTTTTACCATTTCATTGTCATTCCACATCCGGGGACATTTGTCATTAGAAATTGCTTTAGTCTCCACTTTGGGGCTATGCCTGAAGTTTAAAGCCTGGAATGCTGCTCTCTGGTTAACTGAAGTGTTACTATAGCAACAGAGACAATAAAAACCAAAATAGGAAGTACAAATTTCACATCCACAGATTAGGGTGTGCGAACATCAAACCTCATTTCCTTATAATTCAGGTTAATTCCTGTTCTCATTCTGCTTGATGCAAGAAATAAATTTTAGTCACTTTCAAGAAAACTCTATAAAATTCAGATTTCTTGGCCATTTTTCACTTAACATTTAGTCAGTTTAAGATGATTTCCCCTTTCCCCCTGGGGATGGGACGGAGTTCCTGAAGGAAGATGGAATTCTGCAAATGCTCCCCCTACATTGGGGTTGGGAGGTGGATGGTGGTGTCCTTCTGTAGCTTCTTTAGACCCTGATATTTGAGGCTGGCTGGGGTAACGTTTGGTCCTCCTTTGAATGGAGACTGCACGGTCCTGGTGCTGATGCTCCCTGACTTGTGGTCACGCCCTCATCAGATTCGCTGTGGGGACTGTCCACATAATATCCCCTGACGGCTGTCTCCTGATCCTGAGACACTCCACGCAGGGTTCCAGTTTTCTCAGAAAAGTGGAGGGCTCTCCAGTGGTCTCTCAGTTAACGCTCTTGCCCCATTCACAGGAGCTAGAGGTGCCCTTTCATGCCACTCCCAAGGTCTAAAAAATCCAGGGATCTTTCTCTTCTCTTGCTTTGAGGCCAGAATGAGATGGAGAAGCGGAAAATGAGGTGAAGAAAAGAACACAGTGGTTAACATCTCAAAAGTCATTCTGTTGCATCACACGAATTGTCTTCTTCCAAGCATTACTATTTTTCATTTCCAAGTTTAAATCGATCAACATACCTTTTTTGTTGCCTTTTCCTTTAAAAAAAATATTTTATTTATTTATTTGGAAGAGAGAGATAGAGCACAAGCAGGGGAAGTAGCAAACAGAGGGAGGAACAGGGAGCCTGATGCGGGGCTTCATCCCAGGAATCTGGGATCATGACCCGAGCTGAAAGGCAGAAACTGGGATCATGACCTGAGCCAGACAGATGCTTAACTGACTGAGCCATTCGGGGGCCCCTTTTCTCTGCCTTTTAACCAGATCTACTTTATTCTTAGATTGACCAGGAAACACTGAGCACTTTCCCCTCATCCAAGAGCTCCCACAGATGTACCCCTATAGCACAAGCACACTCACCTGTGAGTGCTGCTGATGACCATCTCTGCCCTCCCCAGCCACCGGGCCCTGCACCTTGGACGTGTCATTCTGTCCCCAGCCTTACTCTCTCCATACTTTCATCACATATGCCTACCACTCTGGTTGACATATTTATTCTTCTTTTCCTTCTTTTATTATATATGTGTTTGTTTTCCAACCTTTTTACTTGCCTTCAATCCTGTCTGGAAGTAGATGAGCATCTAAAGTAAAATTGTAATAAATAAAATCCACATAGTCTTTTTAAGGTTCAGTGAGTAGAACTACCCACATTATGTCATACGTAGCTGCACCATAATTTTCCTGTTTCCAAATGGCTTTCATTTTGAGTCAATTTCTTTGTGTGAAGCCTTTGATGTTTTTTCCCCCTTCTGAGTCAGTGATCCTAGTTAGGCAAAAGAAAGAAAAGGGATAACAATGCTGAGTTATCTATGATATCCCAGGCTCTATGCTGGACACGTTTATCTACATTAGCTCACTGCACGCACCTCAATTTATAAGATCCTAGCTGAAGCCTAAGCCATGTTTACCCTAAGCTTCAGACAAGCCCATCTGGAATCTGAAGAAAGAATGAGGCGAACAAGTATTCAGGGGCTGGTTTGAACCTCCTGGGAAAAAAATTAATTTCCTAAGTTTAAAGAGAGAATCCACTGTAAGAGAAATTTGCACACTAATTCACTGGACAAATATTTGTTGAGTCCTTACAATGTGCTGGGCACCACGGATACAATTGTGAGAAACTGAAGGGCAATGAGCCAGTTTTGGAGAGGAGGGTGAATTCTGAGAGCCGCAGGCAGTGAACCACTCAGACTGTCCTGTGACCCAAACCCCACTCCCAAGGTATGACAGCTGAAGTACAAAGTGTACCAACACCAAGAATCATTATGGTTCCGTTTTTTAAAAAAAAAATACAAAAGGGCAGTGGGAGGAAAACAGGGCTTTCTGCGTCCTGTGGGACAATGTTCTGTGTGCCAGCATCAAGACAGGCCTTGTAGGTACTCTTGGCCACCAAGATAGGACATCAGTACGGGTTGAGGACATTAACCCCATCAACCAAAGCAAAGAGGAAGAATAAAGCAAGAGCAGCCAATATGTCTTGAGCCCAGAACTTGACTGAGATCTCTGCTGGAGTGTGCAAGGACTAACCGGGAGGGAATTGGGGGAAAGCTACAATTCCACAAGCTGAAGGGGGCTGAGTCCGAGAAATACAACTTTTTGACTTCTGCCAAGTCTCTGCTTTTACCCCCAGGCTAATGTGGCCTGGGGAGGGTTATGTTATTTCTCAGAGGCTCGGAGGAGGTTAAGACACTTGTTAAAGGTTATTGATTTAGTAATGATCTTTCTCCAAAGTCCTTCCCAGACCCAGACCACCGTGTGGTTTAATAGAAAAGCCTCAGGATTCTTGTCTCTGCTCTGCTGTTAACACATTGTGGGATCCTGGGCAAGTGAATTCATCTCTTTGTGCTTAAGTTTTCCATCCTAAAGAGGAAAGGGATGGACTGGAAGAGCTACAACATTCTGTGGTTCTTGAACTAATTTTAGCCCCTCGGCTCCACTCTGGGCACTCTTGATAATCTAATCCAGTCTTGCATATCCAGACCAAACCCCCTCACTTCCTAACACGGCCCTTTTACTCTAGCCAAACCAGTTTTCTCACTGTCGCTGAACGTAGCACATTCATATTGATTCTTGACCCTTTGCCAAATCCTTCCATAGGGACACTAAGAAAATTGCAATATACATCCTGGTCAGACCGCAGTCTCCACAGCCATTGTTGGAAAGGACAAGCTCATTGCCTTCCCCAACCCCGACCTTCAAAGTGGGCATATGTCAGCTCCCCTGGGCATCCGTTTACATTCTGACATTAATTTGTCCAGATCCTTTGTGAATTCATTTATATCTCCCTCATGAGCTCCATCTTGGAGTTTATTATCCATTTCCTTTTTTTGTCCTAACTGTTCCTCACTCATCTTCCCCTCCAGCGAGTGTTTGAGTTGAATAACTCTTGGTTCATCTTCTCCTGGTTATTGATGAGTTTACTGATTTCCATCGTGTCCTTTTCCAGGCTGGAGAATTCTAACCTTTATGGCCTGTCTGCCCTCCTCAGACCTCAATTGTTCTATCTCCTTTCCTTCTCCAGGGTCAGAATATCCCTTCGGAGGTTTGCTGACTAGAACTCACCACGAGAATCAATGAGGGGAGGATGTATGGTGTTTAGAGAAATGCAAGGGTGTAAACTCATTCTCAGTCTCCGCCCCCACCCCTTGTGGATGCCTGTTCTCTTGGCCTGGAACAAAGCAGCCCTCCAATTCGTGTCTTCCAAAGACACAAGCTCTTTCCTGGCTTTTGACAGAGGTGTTAGTCACAAAGTTTGGATTTGCTTATTTTTAAACATATTTGCACATGCATGTTAAATTCATCTGTCCCTTCCCCACCAATTTACACGCGGTCGGTCAATAACAATAGTAATTAACACTTAGTAAACTCTGAAAATGCCCCAGGCACCGTGCTAAATGCTCAGTATCTTTCTTAATCCTCTCTGCAACGCTCTGAGGTAGGGATTATTATCACCCAGTTTTGAAGACGAGAATACTGACAAGCAAACTATTGACAATATTGAGAAATTAGAGTATTAAGAAATATTGAGAAAAAGTAACTTGATCATTGCACAGCTGGTAAATGGCAGAGCTTAGACTCAACCCCCGAGAGGCTGAGATTTTTCAATCTGAATGTTCTATGCAGTAGATTAGAATCATCCGGGAGTTTTTGAAAAAAACACCAATTTCCCAGCCCTCACCTCACAGGACAGTGGAGTCAGACTCTCTGGGGACTGAGGTCCAGGATACAAATAGCCATAAAAACGCCCCCAGGCAATTCCATCCTCAATCCAGGATTGAGGACCATTGCTCTGGTGCCTCCTACTGTCAGAGCCTGTTAGTTTATTTCTACCGTATCCAGATTACATGTAGTCATTTGCTAGGTGGAGGTCTGTCTTGTGACTTTCCCTCCCTCCAGAACATGCATACACATGTTAAATCTGGTCAGTCTTGGCATAGATTCTTTTGTTGTGGTGGTGTTGGTGTTGGTGATAAAGTATACATAATGTAACATTTAGCATGTTGACTAATTTTTTTTTTAATTTCCTTTTTAGGGGAGCCTGGCTGGCTCAGTAGGTGGAGTACGCGACTGGTTCTCGGGCTGTGAGGTCGAGCTCTGCGTATGGTGTAGAGATTGCTTAAGTCAATATAAACTTCAAAAAATGAAAAAAATACAATCTTTAAAAAATATGTATTTCCTTTTAAACATATAAACTGGATTATCCTATCTATATTGGGTTCCCCTGCATTTTTAATTGTGGTGAAATACACATGACATAAAATTCACCATCTTCATGATTTTTTAAATGCACAGTGGGGTGGCATCAAGTACATTCCCACTGTTGTACAACCTTCACCACTATCCATCTCCAGAACTCTTTCATCATTCCAAACTGAAACTCTACACCATTAAGTACCAACTCCCCATTTCCCCATCACCCCAGTCCCTGGCAACGACCATTCTAGCTCTACTCTTCTAGGTATCTCTTATGATTGGAACCAGACAATCTTTGTCCTTCTGTGTCTGGTTTATTTCACTTCGCAGAATATCTTCAAGGTTCACCCATGTTGTAGGGTGTGACGGAATTTCCTTCCTTCTTAGAGCTGAATACTATTCCATTGTACGTCTTACCCCATTTTATCTCTCCACGCATTGCGTCCATACTTGGAGAGGGAGTCTGAACAGGGCATCATCTGGAGAGACCAAAATTTGCTCCTAATTTTGTTCACTAATCTTAAGAAAAGAGACTTCATTCCCTCCTGTAGCCACAGGGCAACTTAAACTTTTAAAAGAGCCTTTCTTAGAGAACTTAGTCAAAAGTTTTGAAAAAGTCTCAGTAGATTATAGTTATTTCTCCTTTCTATTTATTTATATATATTTTTTACTGTCTCAAAGAACTCCGTTAAGTGGGTCTCTTCCCTCCCCAGTGTCTGTCTGCTCCTCCATTTTCTGTGTGGTCCAGGCAATTCCCATCATCAAGAAGCCTTCCCAGACGCAGCTCCACGGGCTCCTTCTCCCTTGAGCCTGTCTGCTGTTGACTGCCTGCAGCAGCCAATCTGGCATTTACCTGCTATTTACTTCTTGCATGCACCTCACATTCCCAATAACACGATCATCCCCTAAGAATTGCTCATCCTCTGTTGTCTTCTCCGGCCTCACTGCAGAACTGAGCAAATAACAGAGGGGGGAAATTCTTATTTAATTGAAATGAAGGAGTCTGCTGCTCCTCCCTGAGAATTGGTGCCTCTCAGCCAATGTCTGAGATCTGAGCTGCGCCCCCCCCCCACCCAGCATCACCAGGTTGCCTTAAGGGCACAGATCATGCCCCTGCATTTCCCCGACTTGGTGAAGAGTCAAGGCTAAGCCATACTGGAGGTGGGGTTGCGGTGGCAAAGTTCTCGTTCTCAGGCCTTCCCCATTATTCACTTGGCTCCTGCTCCCAGCTCTCCTGGGCACGCGTATTCCTGCTTCTATTCATTCCACCCCACTCTGTCTCCATTCTCCATCCCGCACTCCAATCCCTTAGATTCCTACTTCATGCTGCAAAGGTAGACATGGTTTTTCATGACTTTTTGTCATCTCTGCCCTGGTCAAAGTCTCAGCGGCTTGTAAGGGCTGTCCTAACAGTCTCTTAGCTGGCCTCCCTCCCCCATCCACCCACTGCCACCCAGCTGAACCCATCAAATTCCTGCTCCAAACCTCAGATGATACTCCTTACCTGGCCGGTAGGATTAAATCCAGCCCCCTTCCATGGCATTCAAGGCCTTTCCAATCTGGCCTTGCTCACAGGCCAGACAGGCATCACTCCCTACTATATATCTCCTAGTGTTCAATGAATAACAATGTATGGAATGATTCTTCTCTTCGGGCTAGTGTTCTGGGACCATTTTGAGTAAATAATAAGAAAGTGTGCTCAGTAAACAAATTGAAAGGAATGATTGTTTATCCCCACTCCTGCAAAAGTGCTGTTAGTTTATGGGTTACTTGTCTAGATAAGGCATTATGCCAACCTATTGTTCTCCCAGTGGGAGGATTTCTGAGGTCACTGAACATCAGAGGAGAGATGTTTTAGTCAGGGCAAAGGAAACTTTCTATAACCTCTCAACCAGGTTAGTGGTTTTCCATGCCCACTCAGGCAGCAGGTCTCCTTCCCATTCCTCCTTGTTTCCTGTCCAGAGGTCTGACCCTGCTCAGGTCCTCTTAGGGCCAGGCCTGGGTCTCTTCTTGGTTACAACTTGGGATCCTCATTTTAATAGGATTCAGGTCCTCCTTCTGGGAACACTGCCTTATGTTTCCTTGGCCAACATCCATCCTGTCCTGATCAGTATGGGACCTCTGTGGCTTCACCCTGATCTTGGGAGAAAATCACAGACCCAGATCTTATGTTTTCAAATGTCTTTGAGAAGAGTGACCACACTTTATGTTCTTCCTTGAATCCAAATGTCCTGACAGTGACCCCTGCTTGCTGGCTTAGAGTTGAGTCCTTGACTCGTCCATGTAGCTCATGCACTGGGAAGTCTGGTGTCATCTGTTGGGCCAACTGTGCCTCTGTCCTTTCTTCTGCTCTTCACACCCCTCCCATACCTCACTTCCTCCCAACTCATCCGCAGGCCAGACCTGACAGTATTTGCTGGGACAACAGGAAAGAGGAAGGTGGAGAGGCCCTCTTGAGTGCCTGGGGACAGACATGTGATTCTTCTTCGGTGTTGGTCCCAGAGCCAGCTACGCAGGGAGCCTTCCTCCTCTCTCACCACACCGTTGATTTAGGAGACATGAAAATGGTGTGTGTGTGGGGGGGGGGGGGTGCAAGCATGCATGCACACACTCACTTATACATGTTGCCAGAGACAATGCGTGAGGATAAATATGTGATGGCCTGGAAGGGGATTTACTTTTTCAGGAGTTGAGAAGAAAAACCAGAACTGTAACACAAGAAACAAAAATGATGCCAGGATGAGGGGCGCCAGGGTGGCTCAGTGGGTTAAAACCTCTGCCTTCAGCTCAGGTTATGATCCCAGGGTCCTGGGATTGAGCCCTGCATGGGGCTCTGTGCTCAGTGGGGAACCTGCTTCTCTTCCTCTCTCTCTGCCTGCCTCTCTGCCCACTTGTGATCTCTGTCTGTCAAATAAAGAAATAAAATCTTTTTAACAAAAGGATGCCAGGATGAGTATGTGCATGTGGGATTAGTGACACTAGAGGTTCTGGGTTTTCAGAGCTAACTCTACTCTGTCTTAACTGTGTAGGTCAATAGACCTGTGTGGTTAAGTGGGTGGAAAACAATTAATATATTTTCCCCTCTTATATGCATTTTCCATTAAAAAGTTTTAAGCGCAAATATGGATGTTAATTAATAACCAGTTGGAGAGCACAGTTTAATATGGGAAAACCCAAGCTCAAATCCCTACTTTGAAAATGGCCAATTTTGCTATCGTGCCTCAGTTCTCCTACCTGTAAAATGGGGATAATAATAATTCACACAAATAATTGTCATTGCACAGTTCTGTTTACCAAGCACCATTCTGTGGGCTGGGATGATAGTAATGAACAGATCAGGCAATGTCTCTACTTCCGTGGAATTCATCTTCTGGTCAGGGAAGACTGACAATAAATAGGTATGAACAATGTTGGGTGATGATAGAGAGTGAAAGGGGTTTGCTATTTTTGAAAGGATAACAATGTATCTCTAATGAACTGATATTTGAGTGCAGACTGAAGGAAGCGAGGGAATGACCCAGATGGGTATCTGATGGAAGAGCTTCCAGGTAGAGAGAACATCAAGTGCAAAGGCCCTGAGGTGACAGTCTTAGGTATTTTGGAAATAGTGGAGAGGCTGGTGGGGCTGAAGAGAAGTGAAGGAGGGGAGAGTGGTAGGAGATGGTGTCAGCAAGCCCTTGTGTGCTTGTTAAGGATGGAACATTTCATCTGGCAAGCTGGGGAGCCATGGGGGGTGTTTGAGCAGAAGAGTGACAGCATCTGATTTAGAATGGCTTCTATGTAGAGAATAGACAGTAAGTACAAAGGTGAAAGCAGGAAGAGCAAACAACCAGGTGAGAGAAGACAGTGTTTTGAATCGAGGTGTTTGAGGTGTTAGTGGAGGAGGGGGTGAGAAGCTGTTTGTTTCTAAAAGCATTTCAAAGGTCGAGACCATGGAATTTATGATAGCTTGGGTGTGGGTGTGAGATGACTTCAAGATTTTGGCCTTGAGGAATTCTAAGAACAGAGTTTTTATTTACTAGATTAGAGAAGTTGGGAGGAAGATCTGGCTTTGGAAAAGAAAATTGGAAGTTAGGCTCGGGGAATATTAAGTTCGAAATGTCTATTAGATGTTCACATAGAGGAGAGCAGCAGATAGTCAGGTCTGTACATCTGGGTCTTAAGAGAAAGGTCAGAGCCTCGGATAAAACCTTGGATGTGATCAGCACAGAGGTGGTGTTTACCACCATGGAGCTGAGCAAAATCATCTAGAGTGTCAGTGGAGCTATCCCCTTCGCAGGAGTGTGAAGGTCAAAAGATATCAAATGGAAAATTCTTCTGTAAGCTGGAAGTGCTCTACACATGGAAAAGGCAAAGTGCATAAATACGGTAAAGAACGTAATTGTACAGAGTGTCTGCAGAAGGGTGAGAATCATAGCAAGGGGACCTTGGAAAGCAGCTGACCCACCCCTCACTTACCCTCTGTTACCCTCGAGGACCTGAGGTCAGAGAGGTTAAGAGGCCTGCCCAAGGACAGTCAGCTCATCAGTGGCTGAGCCGGTCCTACAACTGAGAAGCCCTAACTGCTGGTGCAGTGCTCTTTCCAAACACCACGCACCTGCTCACATTTACTGCTTCAGCTCTCTGAATCTGTTAACCGGGGCCAAGTAATTCTTCCAAAACAGAAATCTAATTATATCGCCTGGTGCTTTCATACATGCTATTTCCTCTGCCTGGAATACTCTGCATCCTCCTGCTTCTCTGTCTGGCGAATCCCAGCCCTGTCTCCATTCCCAGCCCTGTGCCATGAAGACTTCCTTGCCCTGCCGAGTGGAGCTGGTCCCTGGCCCTCCACGGGCCTGCGGTCCTCTGGCCCTGAGGCAGTCCTCAGATTTGCTGTGATCCTGCCTGCTTCTCCCGCCTGCTGGTGCGGCTCAGACTCTCTCCTCTTCCTAAGACCTCTCCACCCAGCCTTAGTGAATGGTGCTTAAATGTTTGGAGAGGAAGGAAGGAAGGAAGGAAGGAAGGTCTTTTCTCTTGCATTAGCTCAGGACAATGGCAAAGCTGCCATTTAGTGACACTTCAGTTCCTCTGACCTAAGTGTGCTCTTGGTTCACAAACTGACAATGACTGGTGGGGTGGGGAATGTCTTTTTTCTTTTCTTTCCCCAGGCGCAATAAGCAGGTGACTGGGGACCAGGAAACTATTCAGACATTCTAAGTGATGGGTGACTTCTTTTCAATTCTCTCCTATCAATATATGTGTGGCTGTTGTTTGTTTCCCTTTTGCTACAAGGGCAGATTTGTGCTTGTGTCTGGGCCGTGTAACAGGTGTGTATACATACATACACACACCTCTACAAGCCTTCCTGAGAGAGGCTGCACTCTAGTTTTCCAGAGGGACCGAAGATCTCCCAGAGAAATGCCCTCAGGTGGGAGGCAGGAGGCGGTGTTGTGCTCAGACTTGTCATCCTCGAGCAGAAAATTTGGACTTACTTCTTAACCTCTTGGCAACTTAGTTCAAGGTTAAGTTTGGAATTTCTAGGTCAAGTGTGAATTCTAAGAACTCCTTTCCACCTGCTCTTTAGCATGTTTGTTTTGGATAATTCTGTATTAATTACTGTATTTGCATTCTACTTAATTAAGTACCGTTCCGGTAGGTAGAGAATTACTTCTAATAGAAGTCATTACTGTACAGGTTATTGCCAAGTTTTAAGGAAGGGGACGGAAGGTGATGGGCATGCTGTGGTGATGGGGTCAAAGCCCCAGGTTTTGTTCCCAGTAAATGGTCAGAGATCCTGATAGGTTGGATTTGTCCAACTCAGGAGCTGCCTGAGGCCTGTGATGAGCCAGGCTAGAAAAGCAACTGTCCTTTCCTGAGGTTCGGACTTCTGAAGCTCTCTTTTATTGAGAGCTCTTGAGTAATCACTGTTAATCAATACAATACTGTAGGACACAATTAGGATTAATTAGCCCAGCATCCCAAGCAGCTCTGTTCCTCTGTGTGTGTCTCCTTGGTGTCTCCCCTTCTTGGCTCCTCCTTCCCCTAGAAAGAAAGAGTCTGACCAGTGTCCCCCATCTCCTTGCTTCCCATACTGCATCAAGTCCCCTGTCATTCATTTACTCATTCATAGTGTGGAGAGGGAGAACCAGGAAGCGGCATGAAGTGATGTGGGAAAGGCAGAAAGATAAAGCAATCAGAACATGGTAGAGAAAGAGAGGGAGGGTGAGAGAACATGGTGAAGGATGGAGATGATTTTTATTAGCTTTCAAGAGAGAGCTGCTGCCACAGAAACACTCAGAAGGCATTTTGTCTACTCTCCCAGCAGACAAATGGGAAACTCTCCGGCTCACCCCTTACCCCTGCAATACATGGAATATTTTCCTCTTCCTGTATTCATTAAAGGGTGTCTATCTATTGTACACATTTATGTTTTTGCAATGACAACAGTTTCATGATTCTGTAGGGAATGAGAATGGGGAGGTGGGTGTGGGGGAAGCAGATCTCACAGTGGTAGAAGGGTCTCAGGGGATCAGGAGACCTCCTCCCCGCCCCCAGCCTGGAACTCTGGGAGAATTGCTTTCCTTCTCTAGATCTCATTGTCCTTACCTATAATATAATAGATTTGGATTCAATGCCTTGTATTTCCCCCTTCCAACTTGATTTCGACCCCTAATTAAATGGATCGCTACCAGACTGGTATGCCCTGACACACAACTTCCTTTTCTTCTCTTGTCTGTGTCTCTCTCCTCTTGTCCAGAGTGTGTCTTACTTTTGCAAGTTCCTCTCCATTCTACACTTTATGAGTTCTGGCATTTCTGTTGCCCTAGAAAGTCTTTATTTCTGAGATTGTGCACTGTTTCCCTTTTTACAGCATCCCATAAACTCCCTTCTTGGATTCTTTCTTTCTTTCCCCTCATCCTGGCCAAATTGCTTCTCATCTTAGTTAAGGGGTGTGTGTGTGTGTGTGTGTGTGTGTGTGTGTGTAGGGAAATGCTTCTCTGGGGCTCTGCTTTATCTGGGATTTCCTTTACCCAGAATTTCGTTCTATAAAGTGATTCACTCTAATTCTTCCATTTCCGGCATATTCCAGAAAATATTTTAATGTTTTTCTTCTTCTGGCTTATCCAGTTTTATTTCACAGTTCTCTTTGGTTATCTCTTAAAATCACACTTCTCCATGTTTAATTTTTCTGGTCTTTTGTCTTTATCCTTCATTCTTTCGTTCTAAATCTTAGGTCACCTCTTCAAATTTTTAAAATACCTTTTTTTGTTCAGCAGAGGGCTCCCTTCCCATCTCTCGCGCAGCCCGGGCAGATAGAATCTGAAGCCCCCCGCCCGCCTCCCCGTCTCTCCCTCCCGCTTTCTAGCCATCAGACGCTAGATACTTAAACTTGTAAACAATCAGCCCTGATGCGTGATCTCGGTAAACCTTCGCTCTTAACCGAGAACACCCCTCTGCCTCCCAGGATCGCTAATCTCCGGGATGCCCTCCCCATGTTCCTGAGGTTATTTCATTCACTGCAGCTCCTACTGTTCCTCCAATCGTTCCGTAGGGTAGGTGTTGCTAACCCTAATTCACAGTTGAGGAAACTGAGGCTTGGAGAGGTTCACTCAAGGTCGTGTCCAGTGTAAAGTTAACCCTGATCCAGCCAGTTCTGGCTTTCCAGTCCAGCCCCACAGCCTCGCCTCACTCCCTTCGACTGCAGTTTATTCTAGATTTCCCCTGTTTCGTACGAGATTCTTTCTTTCCCACTTTCAATCCACAGGCAGGAAGATCGTCTTTAGCTAACAGGGCTGGAGAATTTGGGAGTCGGGTGGCGGGGGTGGCGGGGTGGAGGTGGGGGTGGGGTTCCTCAGGCTCCAAGGGTTGGGTGGGCAGGGTTCGGGTGAGCTGACACCCCGGAGAAGTCATGTTAGAGATGGGGGATGTCACCGAGGACAATAAGGCAGGATGTAGCAAAAGGTAGCAAGTGCTCAGGCGGACCTGGGTCTCGCCGTTCGAACGCCGGCTGCGGAGCGGGACTTGTGTCCACCCCCCGTGCGGCACACACTCGGCAGGCCAGGGGCGGGAGTCGGGCTGAGCCTGGGGACGTTGCGATGCAGGGCGCCCCCTCGCGCTGCTCCGCGCGCCTCGGGGCTGGCGGGTGAAGCGCCGGCCGCGGCAGGTCCTCGCCAACCCCCTCCTCCTTTTCGCTCCCGCTCCCTCCTTCTCTCCCTTCGCTCCCAACTCCTCCCCCACAGCCTCTCCCCCCCCCGCCCCCCCCGCTCCTTCAGCTCCCTCGGTCTCCTCCTCCCTGCTCGCACCCGCGCTCCGGGTCGGGAGCTAGTTGGAGCGCGGGGACTGCTGCCAGAGCCCAGCTCCGCGGAGCCGGGCGGGTCGGCCGCGCGTCCAGCGGCTGCGGGAGCAGCCGGAGCGCAGCGGGCGCGGGCCCGGGTCCGGACTGCACGGGGAGCACCGAACCCAGAGCCGGGGCCGTTCCGGCGCCGCCGCCCCATTCCCAGACGGGCCGCCAGCCTTCCTGGTTCGCCTCCGCCGCTTCGTGCCACCGGGAGCCGGGAGCCGCAGAGAGCCGGGCACCTGTGCTCGCAGCCTGGAGGTGAGTCCCGGGAGCCCCGGGCGTTTCCCCTGCGCGGGCTGGGGCTGCGAGTTGCAAACTTCAGCAACTCGGGTGGGCGGAGGGGTAGGGGCCCCGAGGCTCCAGCAAGTTGGAACCAGGTGGGAGAGGCCGCGGGCGGGAGGAGAAGGGGGTCCCTGTGCTCCCTCGCCCTCAGAGCTGCCGCTTTCCCGCCGCCCGCCTGCTCCGGGTCCGGGCGGCGCGGGGCCCTCGTGGGGCCGCGGCCAGGGCGTCTGGGTTGCAGCCCTGATGAGGACCCGCGGCCCGGGCCTGGAGAAGGGGACGGACGAATGAAAAGCTGAGAGAGCGCCGGGCGAAGGCGCTGAGACTGGCGCCGAGATGGAGGCTCACGGAGGGCCGACGAGTAAACCGGGTGGAAGGAGAGTGCAGGCGGCAGCGCGCGTGGGAACGCGTGGCCCGCTCGGAGTGTGAAATCTCACGCTCGCCGGCGTCCCCGCTCCGCCGCCGCCTGCGGGGCCCCCACCCGGGCTCTTCTCAGACCCCCTGCCCCGCCAGGGCCCCGCAGAGCCCAAACTCTGCCCTGCCAGGCCCCACACGCCGCGGCCCGGGAGCCCCGCGCTCCCGCCTCGGCCGGTGGAGAGAGGGGTGCGGTGGCGGGAAAGGGGGACGCGAACGGCGATTTCCTGATTTATTTTTCTCATGGTAATTTGTCTTTGTGGTTGGGGCTGCTCATTCACTTTCTGCTCACGTCGTGCGGGAGATCCAGCGCGGAGGGAGGGAGCGGGGGGCGCTCGGCCACAGGGAGGGATGGAGACAGGAGAGGGGATCCGGGACCCGCGCGGGGCGGGAGCCGAGAGGCAAGTGGCGGTAGGACGCGCGGAGGAAGAAGGCGAGGCTGAGGCGACCCGGCCGAGCCGAGCAGCGAGCCCGCGGCCCGGGCCGTGGGGGAGGTTGGGGGGTGGACAGAGCCGGCTCCTTCGCCTGCCGCAAACTTTAAACAACGAGGAGGAGCCACCTGAAGCGCGGTTCCTGCCTCCTCCCCATCTCCCGGTGTCCAATCCCCGGGTCATCCCGCCCGCCCAGCCGCCTCGAGCTGGAGTGGGCCCCGAGTTGGATGGGGACGGGTAGCCGCTGGTCTCTGCCCCCACCTCTGCGATCCCCTCCAGGCTTTCTGCGGTGGGGATGGGAGCAGCTGGAGCTGGGAAGGGCAGCTCACCCTCGGGATGCGCTCCTTCCCAGCCCTAAGCCTGAACAAACGCAACTGGCCTTGGAGGCTTGGAAGCTCGCCTGTGTCTCGACCCCACCACGATCTTACCTTTTCTGCCTCCAACCCCCATCTTTTTCCTTCAGCCCCTAGCAATTCCAATCTCCTCGCACATTTTTCAGGCACCCCGCTTCCCATTCTCCCCATCCTCCCACTTTGGCCTCATTTTGCTCTGAAGGCAGCAGCGCCTCTCTCCCAAGCGCCCTCCATGCCCGCCTCTCCGTCCTCCCCACCCCCACTTTCCCTCATCTTTTAGTCTATTCTTTCCCATCACTTCTCACCCCCCCCTTCTTGTTGACATTTAAAAGTGACCTCTCACCCTTTCTGAGACTGGATAGGTGACCTTGAGGGTGGGGCAGGGTGAAATCTTGAGCCTGAGAACTGGACCTCACAACTAGGAAAAGGGGAGCAGGTTAAGAAGCTGACTGGGAAAAACGGTCAGTATCCTGCCCCAAAAGTCGACCCCCAACCGAGGAGAAAATGGGAGACTATATCAAAGAGAGAGGGGGGTGTGCCACTTGGTCCACCAGAAGACAGTTTTGGGAGACCTGCTCAGCAGGAAAGGCTGCCTCTCTCCGAGCCAGGAAAAGTGTGTGTGTGGTGGGGGAGGGGTATCAACAACTACCAACACCAGTTTGGGAGGGGGGTGACAGATATTCCGTCTCTTTTCTGTTTCCAGGGAGTAAGTTCAAGAGCTGACAGCAGTTAGCATTATCATCACTTGGACATCAAACACTTTTTAAGTACCTACTGTGCTGGCTGCACCAGACTCGGTGACTAGAGATACAGAGCGGTCCAGGGCTGAGCTCATAACCAGAGAGGCTGCTAAATTCACCAGTTTGATTCAAAGAAGACATGTGTGTATTTGTTTGAGGAGGGGAATGTGAAAGGGGAAATCCATAGGCAATACAAAACATCAAGGACTTGGTGCCAAATGGTGACCTAGGGCATAAGAGAGTACTGTTTGAAGAAAGCTCTGGGACTCAGGGGGGACCAAGAGCTGGGCTTGTTGACTCTGCCTCCCTCCCCAGCAGCTGTCTATATCTGGAGGGTGGGAGAGAAAAGGGAAGGTCAGGAAGGGGCTCCCTTTCCACTTCTAGAGCCAGACCAGGAAGACAGAGAAGCTGAGAGGTCCACCCTGGTTCTGTGGCTTGATCTCCCATTCAGAACTGGTGGATTGACAGAAGTTTTCTTTTCTTTTTTTCTTTTCTTTCTTTCTTTTTTTTGCGGAAGCATTTTTGTTTTGGTGTACCCTTCTTGGCTTGTTTGAAAGCCCTTCAGTTTGTTACTTCTTGTTGAGGCTCAAATCTGGAAGAGGGCTTGGAGATTGTCCATATCGGGGGGTCACAAACTGTGATGCCTACAGAGGGCAGGCAGGGAACAATGTGCTGATCAGGCAGTTAGAAAGGCTGGACAACTGGATGCAAAAAGTCAAATTGTCCAAATAATGGTCTAAACAAAACCAATGTGTTGCCCTTGGGCAGACATATCGCCTATATTTATAGATCAAGAAATCAAGATCCTGAGAAGCATTATCTCTTTGTGTGTGTGTGTGTGTTATCGTGTCTCCCAGCACCTTGGGGATTGGTTGGAACAGCCCACAGTCTCTTCCCATTTCTGACCTGTTGGACTCCCAGCTCGCTCTCATCTTCAGGACCCATTAGGATTCTTCTATGATGACTTCTCTAGATGATGAGTTCCTTAAGGGCAGGGAGTCGTCTGTCTTCTCTAAATCTGAGCATTTCACATCCACTGATGCAAGATTCCAGATGCAGAGCCAGGATTGGAACACCTCTGCCAGTCCCTACTTCCCCCTCCCTTCCCAGCACCCTAGGAGCCCAGTGAATGTAAGCCAGCTTTGTTCTTTCCAAAGGAAGAAAATCCAACCATGACTTTTTGCTTCCCCTAATGCAGTAAACCTTATTCAGGGTTTAGATAAGAAAAATCTAGAACCTCACCTAGGGGATGTTCAGGGATCCCAAGAAATATCCAGAAAGTCTTGAGCCTTGAGTGTGGGTCTAAAAAAGGGAAGAGGAACCCCAGCAATGGGGAGAGGGGTGGCAGACATTTACAGATTAGCTTGGCAAGGCTGAGGATTAGTAGGTAGAGTATGTGCCCTTGGGAGGAAGATGCTGTTGAGTCCAATTATTTTGAACATTGATCATGACATTCTTGTTCTTAATCTTGGTAACTCTCTTACATCCCACTGGGAAATTTAACAAGGTAGCAACTCAGATCACTACCGTATAATCAACCAGTTTACTACTTTCTTTGAGGATGGAGGTGATAGAATGGGCACAGAGGGCAAAGGAAGTTACCTGATTAGAAGTGCCTGCCACCATGTAAACCTTAAATGACACTGGGCTGAGCCCCATGCCTCCAGCCTCCAGATGTTCCCTAAGATCCTCAAGTGTTAGCATTGTTATTGCCTAGGTGCAAGGTAGATGAGAACAATAGTGGCAGTAAACTCACATGTTCACCGTTTACTAAGCACCTCCTATACGCCAGGCACTGTGCTAAAAGCTGTGGATATTAGTAAACAAGACATATCTTTGATCTGAATGGAGGTAAACCGATATGACTAGGAGGACATAATGACTAGCCTTGCCTCGACTTCTGTGATGGAATTTACTGTGAGGGTTTTTTTTCCCCCTCTTTTCCCTGTAGGTTTGTCTGGGTGATCTGACAGCTAAGGTGGAGTTGTCCAAATGACCTGTCATCCAGGGTTTGTGGCTGGCAGCTCTAGGATGCCACCACCTCAGATCGTCCCTCGGTTCCTCAAATTTCTCATTCATCAAGGGCGCTGAATACCTACCTTGTACCTGTGGTGTACACAGAGGCATAGCCAGGCACCTGGAGATGTGGAGATGAGAACTGTTGGGAGGGAGTGTTGGTTAATCTTCAGAGTCTGAGCCCCACTGAGACCTGAGACCATCCTTCGCCTCACCCAGGCACCTAGATCATTAGTCTGTCTTCACTGACTGGTGACTCCGTGTGTGTGTGTGTGTTGGAAATAGGTACCTCTAATGAATGAGTTCTCTTCATGTTCAGATCTTTGCATATTAGTTTAGCCACCGCAGAGCTGGTCTTAAATCTACGACAAAGCTTAACTAGCTTGGTGTTAAATACAGGAAAAGAAGCCAAAGCAAGTGGCTTAACTAATGGAGTTTCATTGAATTGCCGAATGGAGCCCTTCTTTTCCAGCTTGTGTGGGCAACACCTGAATTTCACAGTGCTCTACCTTTGTGAACCTCCCTCTCTCCAACTTTCCATTTGATAACACGTGCCTTAGCTAAAGAGATGGCTCAACAATGGGTAATCTGGAAGGGGATCTTTGCCTATGCCATTCTCTGTCTTAGATGGAGGACTCTCCCCCAAGGCTTTCTTTTCGGGGGGAAAAAAATTCCCTTATAACTGGCTTGAATGCTAGAAAGTAGCAGGGAAAAATTCCAGCTGGGAGCAGAGTTCTGACAAGGAAGCAGGGTGCTGAATGTTCTGTGGCTCTGCCGTGTCACTTTCCTTTCCTTCTGCTGTAGTGCTTTGCTTTAGTGAGCATGAGAGATGAAAACCAAACCTTTGCAGAATGCACTCTTTAATCCTGACATTAGTCAGGGACTCACCAGTGAGAAATTACTACACTTGATGGCTTCTAAATGGAAGGGGGAAAAAATGAAGAAGAAGGTGGTTTCCTGTCTAATTTGCTGCTAGGCACAGGGAGGAAAGCAGGAGGAGAGACCCCTGGGATGGAGACCAGGCTTGGGAGAGTTTGACCTTGAGCACACCTCCCAACAGTTGGGCTGTTCAGCCTCCTCCAGTCTGACTTGAAACAGGAGGACAAGGATTCTGTTGGGCTGTTCCTGAGCAAATGGAAGCTTTAAAGGCAATGCTGTATGTGCTGAGTTGTGCCATGACACTGCCCTCATTGATCTGCGTTTAATAAGGATGACTTAATCAGACTTGCACCTGGAACTCGTTTGAATTTGAAGCCTTGTCAATATTATCAGAATATCTTTGCATTTGAACCAAGAATGTCTCTGGCTGGCCTCTTCTGTGATAAGAAAGGGTTGGTACGAGAGGATGGCTGGTGACCATCTGCTCTGTCAGTCCACTGCGAATCATATCGGAGCAGATCAACAGTTTAAATTCCCAAAGGAGGAGGCCTAGAAATGAGGGAGTCTGCCCCATTTGAGCACCTCTGCTAGACCTCGATTCCCCATCTGTGAAAACGAGGAGGTCAAATGGACCCTAAGACTTTCTGGCCCTCCAGTTCAGCCATCTTGAATGGAGACTCCAGTTACTACTAGATTTTCCAGGAAAATCTTTTTTTGTGGCTCACTTGTGGAGAATATTTAGTCTAAGACCAGTTTCTAGTTCCCTCCAGCCCCACTGCTGGTGAGACACCTGACTGCCGGTGCCTTCAGAGGGTACATGGTCCTTTTAGCCTCTGCCTGAGCCAACACCATTTGCAAGGTAAATCTGCTGCATATTAGGTATATGCATGTGTGCGTGTGTGTGTAAACATATGCATACACGTCCATGTATAAACATAGATGCGATGCATTGCAAAGCGGTGTTATCATTTGGCCATCTGCGATTTTGGATTATCCACAGCTCCGTTCACCTGCTAGAGTTGATGTAAGGCTGCCCCTAGAGAGACAATTTCAGGGAAAGGGCTGGTGGGGTAGCAATTTAGATCCATCCCTACTTGCTAACCCCATTTTTCCTCCTGAACCCCAACTCCCTCCATACTGCCCTTATCATTGTCCTGAAGGGCCCTCAGGAGCTCCCCTTTAAGGAGTACGAAAGAGCTTGCAGTTGGCTCTTAATTATTCAGGGATGGATGGATTCAGTGTGTAAAGCACCCGACCCAAGTCTGTTCTTTCCCTTCTTTTGGTGCCTGGGGTAACCTTATACCTGTAGTTTGAAGCTGGGGGAGATCTTATCATTTAATACAAACTTTTGTTTCTTGCAGCTTGTTCCTTCTGCTCCTCTTCCCTCAAGGTGCCCGGAGGGAACCAGGAGCCTCTGAGAGCCCTCCTCCACCTAGAACAGACTGCCTTTAAGGTCTGCACATTGCTCTGTTGACCAGGGTGTGTTTCTGCCCCAAAGCAGGACAGAAGAGGAAAATACCACCAGACTAAGTCTAGCTTGTACAGGGTCAGGTCCCTGTAGGTTTCCTGGGATTCTGGTTTTCTTCCCTTCTCCTGTTCATAGAGCTAGCTGGGCCCCCTCAGGAGTCTCCGTGGAGAGTAGGATCCTTGTGGTGAAAACTCCCAAAGGGACCAGCTCCAAGGAGTACTTCTGGGAATGCCCTTCCTGGCTGAGGGGGCATTTTCCTGCATAGACCAGGTACCTTGGGGCCACCTGCTCCCTTTCTCCCTTTCCTCTAACTTACGGAGCAAGTCTCTCGGCATACGGGGCCCAGCCTGGAGAGCAAGGCTCCACTGACCTCTGTATTCAAGTAACAGTAGCCTGGCCCAGTTCAGCTCTAACTCACTGGTTTCTATTAGAATCACCTGGAGAGCTTTGAAAACCTATAGATGACCAGCCCCATCCTAGACCTTTTAATTAAGTCAGAGTCCCTGAGCAATTGATATTTTTTTGAGCTTCCGATAATGCAGCCATGGGTGAGAGCCACTGACCTAAATCTTCGTTCCTAGGCTCTCCCTGGACTCACGCCAATGGCATGCAGAATCTCTTTGCCCTCAGCCCTTCAGAACAGCCAGGTCCTTTCTAGTAGTTACCAGCACAGCTCCTGGCATTCGGTTCATGGCTACTGTTTGTGTTCCTGTGTTCTGAATTTAATGACTTTCTATTATAAGCTGATTGTGGGAGCACCCTTCCAGGGTAATTTCTCTGTGGTCATTTCTTCTTAAAAAGCATTTATAAAAGCAATGCATATTCCTTCAACATCATTGCTTATTTCCTTCTAGATATGTAGATAACAAAATTGTGATTGTACCCTGCGGTGCTCTGTAACCAGCCTTTTCCATTTCATAACATACTGAGAGAATTTTCCCGTGTCTTAAGTATTCTTCTCAAATGGGCTTTCTAATGGCCTCCAGTATTCCATCATATGGATATGCTATAATTTATTTAATGAACCCTCTGTGAGTTGGACATCTAGGCTGTAAACCATTTTTTTACTGGTTTAAATAATGCTGCAGTGAACATCCTTGTACGTAAATCTTTGTGCCCATTGATGACTATTTCCGCAGAACAGATTTCTAGAAGTGGGGATATTTATGCTTCCTTTTAACATGGACCTTCTAGACATTTTTGACTCACTTCCGATCACAATAAAATTTTTTCATATTCAGAGCTGAAAAAACAAACTGTTTTCACTGAACTCCTCTGAGCCCGCAAGCTGGCTGTTTCACCCCCACTTGACCTGAAGGTCAGAATCCATGCCCTCGCCTGGTGCCTCAGCTCTACCTCCAGGTCTGTTCCACAAATTACTGCTACCCCTCTCCAGGTGAGTTCCAAGTCTCTCCTGCTCCTAACACCCACCCCACCCTGCCCACATATTTAGTTTCTTCTTTCACCTGCTTGGCTTTTTCTTCTTTGAATTTCCAGCCCAGGAACTATCTACATTTTCTGCCTTCAAGCTATTGTTCCATAATAACAGCTATTATTTATTGAGTTGTTACTATGCACCAGGCAGTCTCTTACACTTTGTATACCCATTCTCTCTTTTAATACTCATGGGTCTCTGTGTGTGTATTCTGCACAAAGTAACTGAAACCTTGAGAGAGAAAACAATTTGCCCAAGGTCACCCAGTTAAAACATAGCTGAGCTGGGATTTAAACCCAGACTGCCTGATTTCAGAGCCTAGCCTCTTAACTATGTATACTTTGTATACTTTGAATGTCTGTATATGTGTGTATACTTTGTTTCATCCTTGGCTTATGGTATCAATACATTGTTCACAAAGGCTCCATCAGCATCCTATGGACACAGACTGTGCCTTTCTCTAGCAGAAGAGCAGTTCTCTCCTACGAGTGGCAGGAGAGTGGCTATTTGTTAGGAACCCCTTTCCCTTTTTCACTTCCTTGATTCTGTCCTCATCCCTTCCTCCAGGTACCCCATGCCAGAAAACATTTCTTGCTTCCTCACTGACCAGCTGCCAAGATCCCAGCATGCCTTGCAGCTGAGCAGGCCCAAGTTTGACATATCCATCCCTATTGCAGCTTCCCTACCCAGTCAGAAGAATTTGGATGCTACTTGCCCAGTATGGCTTATAAAGCTGTCAGGGAGGCATGCTACAGCAATGATGAGGGGATAGGCAGTCTGACTTCTGTTGGATGTCAAATACTGTTTAAAGTGGAGGAGTGGATACATTTTTGTATTCTTGCCTCTTTAACGTCGTCCTTGCCCAACAGATAGAGAAATAGCAACTGAAACTATCCTTCTGATTTGATTCTGACCAAGAGCTAGGTGGTGATGTCATGGTGCTTGGATGAAAGACACATCAGCCTAGTGTTAATAACAGCCAGAGAAAGAAATGACATGCCCACAGACCTTCCCTAGAATCTAGGAATTCTGATTTTAGGAAGTCGGATCTTGTGATTAGGGATTCCAAAAGGGAAGATGGCTTATGGCAGGTGAGATTCTGAAAAATGAGGCTTCACATTTTTATCCATGAGTTGGATGAAACTGGAGTAAGCGAGCTTATCAAATTTGTTGATGACAAGACTGTGATGGGCAGCTCCTATAAAAGACAGAATAAATATTCAAAATGATCTCAACAGACTGGAATGCTGGGTTTAAACCAACAAGATGAAATTTAACAGGGGCAGATGGAAAGTCACATTTAGATTGCACAAATTAATTGCTCAAGTTCATGAGGGGATGGGGGCGGGAGCAGACTTGGCTTGGCTGCGGATCCTCAGGAAGAGATCTGAGGGGTTTAATTGTGCACAGGCTTTATAGGAACCAGCAGGGCGAGGGGCTTGCTCAAAACAACACCGTCTTCAGTGGTACGAAGAGACGTGCAGGGACTAGATTGGGTTCTTCCTGGTCATTATGTCCTCATCTCTGGACACGGATTTTAGAGGGGAGCCGACCAAGTCCAGTGTGCTACACGGAGGGCAGCCAGCAACAGGAGGGGTTAGGGAAACCCAGCTACAGAAGGTCTGGTGAAGGGAACTTGTCCACTTAGAGGGGGAGAAAACCCTGGGGTCCTGGATGCTGACTGCCAAAGAGGCAGGACTTCCGGTAGGAGAGAACATAGCTCATCTACCTGGGAGAAGCGGGAGACTCCAGAGTGGGAAGTACAGGAAGCTGGATTTTTTTCAGAATGAGCATTTTCCCAACCAGATGGGTTGTGGTGAAGCAGCACCAGCTGTCAGTCTTGCTGTCCAGGATGCTGCTGGGGGACTCCCGTCCTGGAGACAGATGATCGACCCGGAAGTGAACCTCTATCTCTGTGTGGCTCTGAGTCTGGAGGACACCTGCTTCCTTTCCTGATTGCTCTGGAGCAGTTGTTCTCAAAGCCACATCCCTGACCAGCAGCATCAGCTCCGCCTGGCACCTGCTGGGAATGTGAGAGTTCTTGGGCTAAACCCCAGACCTACTGACTCAGCAATTCTCAGGCCAGCACCCGGCAACCTGCCCTCTGACAAGCTCTCTAGGCCATCTGGATGCTCGCTGAAGTTTGAGAGACACGACTTTAGACCACACTAAGCTCTTCTTTCCGTTGCTGGGTGCTTGTGGCATTTCTACAACCCATAACACTTTCCTGGGGACGTAGTGTGGAAACTTGGAAGGAACATGGGTTTCAGGATGAAACAGACTTGAGTTCAAACCCAGCGTGACTGGTTTGTGTTTGCGGGTCTTGTATGAAATCCATTCCCTCCCTGAGCCTGCTTTTTGCACTATAAAGTGAGGAGGGAGGACTAGTTTAAGGGAAGATTACCTGAAGTAGAGGAACTCCTGTATATAGCTTACATTCACTGTTACTATCATGTCATCCTGGGAAGGGTCTTGTTTGCATAGCCATTGCTCAAAGGGAGGCCTGGGTGAAGCCTCCTCCGTTTCCCCTTAGCACCCACCAGCAGAGCGCTCCCTCAAGGCAGAGGCTGGTTGACTCTGGGTCTGCCAGTTTACTCCCCTTCTGGACAATGGAGAGCCAGGACCATTTTCCTTCCCACCCCTATTCCCGACCTCATCCTCGTGAGCATGAGCAAGTCCATCCTTCCGGTGGCCTGGGTCTTGCCAGACCTGATCTTCTAAGGTGTATGAGTCTAGCATGCAATTTGACTCACGAGAGCCTAGATGAAAGGACTTGGGCCCCAATAGTCCTCAGGAGCCTCTAAATTTACGTGAATAAGGAACTTGAGTTGCTGGTGTCAGCCAAGCTGGGCAATTGGAGTGGGTCCCTTGGAGCTGGAAGGTGCCAAGATCACCTCTGCAAGTCCCTACTGAGTCGTCAGTGGGTAAAGTCTCCAGTTCTTCTTGCCCACAAGGTGCCCATTCTATTTTTGGACAACAATATCTAATAGAAAGTTCTTCTATTTCTCTGAAGTCCGTGTCTCTCACTGAGGGTTCCATCCTTTCTCATGTGGCTGTTTCAGGTGAACCCAGCCACTTCCATGCCCCAGCTTTTCAAGCTTTGGAGACCAACTGCCTTCCCCACTCCTGTTAGTGCTCCTCTGACTTGTCTCTTCATCCCTAGGCACAGAACTCTGCAAGTCCTCCCACTTGTCTTAAATTGCGGTCACCAGGACCAAATCTAGTCTTCCAGGTGAGGGCCTGGCCAGCATACCCACATCAGTCCAGGCACCACAGCTTCTCTTCCTGCAGCCTCAGTTCTGCCCTGGCTATTTTTGGCAGCCGCGTGTCCCTGCTGACTTTTACTGAGCTAGCAGCCAACCATTCCCCTCAGGTTTCTTTATCATAATCTGCAACTCAGTCCCATCTTCCAGTCGTGTCTTTGTGTTGCACCAGTTTGCTAGGACTGCTATAACAAAGGACCACACACTGGTGACTCCAACAATAGAAGTGTACTATCTCACGGTCCTGGAGACTAGAAGCTCGAGATCAAGGCGTTGACAGGGTTGGTTCTTTCTGAGGGCTATAAGGGAGAGTGTTCCCCTAGCTTCTTGTGGTTTCTGGACAGTCCTTGCCATGCCTTGGTTTATAGAAGCTTCCCCCTCATCTTTACCTTTATCGTTGCATGGCATTCTCCCTCTATACCTGTCTGCCTCCAAAGTCCCCCTTTTGTAAGGACACCAGTCATATTGGTTTAGAGACACACCTTACTCCGGTATGACCTCATCTTAACCAATTACATCTGTAACGACCCTCTTTCCAAATAAGATCACATTTGGAGGTGATGGGGATTGAAACTTGAATGCGTGAGTTTTAGAGGGACACAGTTCAACCCATAACAGCACTGTAGCCTTTTTGGTCTTGTGTTTGGGACTCTATATTTTTCCTTAATTCATTTCATCTTGTCTAAGTTCAGTCCATCTCCCTAGCTGATTAAAATATTTCAGATTCTGGGGATGTCTGGCTGGCTCAGTCGGTGGAGCGCACGACTCCTGATCTCAGGGTCGTGAGTTTGAGCCCCATGTTGAGTGTAGAGATTGCTAAAAATATAAAATCTTAAAAAGATTTCAGATTCTGTCTCTGGCATCCAATATATCTGCCAGTAGCTTCCACCTTCAAATGCTTCCCATCTATTGATCCAAGGAACTGCTAAGATCTTGAATGCAGTGGGATAATTCAGAGCCCTACCTGCCCCTGGACAGTTCTGTCCCAGGGGACTTGATCCATGGGCAAGCACCCTTGGGCATGATGCTGTGGGCCGGCTCTGTCCTACTCGTTTTCCCACCCTATAGCTTCCTTTCTTTAGCTTACATGCAACATTTCATGACGAGGTTGTCAGATGGTTTCAAGATCAGCTCTCCCGGCAAGCCCCATTTCCCTCGTCTACCAGCCTGGTGACCCTGTCAACAGAGAAGATGAGCTTTGCCTGACAGGACTTTATTACTGAACACACACTGCCTGCTCGCGATCTCAACCGCCTTTCCCCAGTGCCCACCACCCCTCGTTTATAGTCTTTGCAGGAATTTTTCTCGGGCAGCACATTGAGTTTCCCTCTGTGTGGTTTGCAAAACCCACCCCAGACCCCTTTCTGGAAATGAGGGCTGTGTAGCCTGCCTGAGGCCTCCCAGCGCCTCTCATGCTTGCCAGGATCCTGTCAGGATTCCTGCGAGATCCCCACAGCTGCTCTCCGCCTCATCTGCCTGTACCCCGGGTGTGCGGCTGGGTCAAGTGGCTGGCTCTCGCCCTGGCTGCAGAGCAGCTGGAGTTCTTACAGTCTGCGCACCATCCTCCAGCTTGGGCCTCCTGCACCCGACGCTCAGCTCCCCTTTTCCTTTCCGCGGAATCCCAGGTCCTGATGGGGAAAACAGAAGCAAAGCTGGAGGAAGAGCTGACGGCCCACTGGAGAAGTCCTCAAACCTTTGGATGCCGGATCCGTTCCCTTCGGCCTTCTTTCCCCTTCCGGCTCTTCTCTCCTTCCCCAATTCCTGTCCTGTCCTATAGTCTCTCCTCTCTTTTTCTAATTGGACTCTTTGACTCCTTGAGGATAAGACAGAAGTGAAGGTGAGGTGGGTGTATCAGAAGCTGGGCGAGCACGGGGCTCCACTGGGACAGCGGAGGGGGGCGGGGAGCGGAAGGTCTCAGATGCTCTGCTGAGGAGTCCCATGTGGAAGGCAGCCTGATCCCCACGGTAGGGCTTGAATTCTGGCTCTGCCATTTACTGGTGAGTGACTTTGGGCAGATGATTTCTCCTCCCTGAGGCTCAGTGTCCTCATCTGTAAGGTGGCCATAACACCTGTTTCCGAGGGTGAGCGTGAGGACTGAATTAAATGAGCTTCTTTTTAGTAGAGCGGGACGTCTGGAAAAGTACCTGGGGACTGAGGGTACCAAGCACATCTGCCCTTCTGCAGAGTGGACTGGGGAGCTGGAGGTGGATGTGGTGGGGGCGGGGGAGGCCCTTGGGGAGGCCCGTGGGGAGGCTGGGGAGGAGGTGAGGTCACAGGCTGGGATGAGGGCCATGACTGCCTGAGGCCGTGGCAATGGGGAAGAAGAAGTTAGTGTGAGAGAAAAGGAGAGGGAAGAAGCTCTAGGATTCTGAGCAATTTGTGGACAAGGATGCGGTGTTAAGAGGATTTCCCAGAGTTTACTGAGAGCTTAAGTTGTGCCAGGCCATTTAAAAAGCTGTTTTCTGTATTTTAGCTCACAAAGGTCCCAAGAGTAAGTTTGACTTTATTATCTCCATTTTATAGGTGGCTTGACTGAGCTACGGAGCTAGTAGATAACTGTTAAGCCAATCCAGGCCTCCAGTTCCCAGCTCGTGCTCTCCTCCTTCCGACCGACAGGCTTCTCCCTTCCCCATTCCCTTCCAACTGTCACATCGCCCCCACCCCTGGCTGGATCCTGTCGGATCCTTGCCCCCCATCTCCTCTTCATGGTTGTGGGGTGGGTCACAAGGCCCTGCCCTTCACTAAGGACCCTTCTCAGGGCACCTTCCATGAAGCCCTAACTCACATCCACGTCTGTTCTTCCCATTCCCACCGTCAGTCTGTAGAAGGACGGATTTAAGTCAGAGCACAGGGAGCCCTTGTGAAGTACGAACTGCAGGAGATACTAAAACAGCTCGTTGAAGGCAACGCTGGCATGACTTAGCTGGAGACCTTTAGGGCTGAGGTGGAGGAGCGCAAGAGGGAGAGGATGTGGAGAGGTGGTATGACTCCCGCGTCTGGACCTCTGGGAGGATGGCTTTGGATGCAGGAGGAGCAGCAGTGAGGTGCTCCTCTGAACAAGATGGCTGCCGCTCGTAATTAACCCGTGGCTTTAATTACACTTCACAGGCTGGTCCTGCTGAGAGAGAGGATTGCTCTGAGATTGTCACACAGGGCTAAATGTTGGAAGAAGTTTCCACTTCACAAACTCCTCTCCTGGAGTGGGCAGAGCCTGGGAGGATGGCTTTGCCTGGGTCTGGGCCTGGGGGTTAGGAAAGGGGGGCATGCCTGTGACTGTGGCTTGCCCTGTCCTGCGCTGGTCACCTCTCTGGGGAAACCTCCCTGACTGTGACTTAGACTTCTGCTGGCAGTTCGGTGCTGTGGCCTCATTCAGGGGTTCTGATAGCAGGAAACAGGGAGCTGGGCAGAAAGGAGCACAGGGGGGAAGGCACAGCTAGCCCTAGGGGTGGGTGAATGCCTCCAGCCCCAGGGATCAATCATGGAGGCATTTACTTTGTAGTCACAAGTAACAACCACTAATGGGGGTCAGTCTCTCATTAAGCTCCCGAGGTTCTGAAGGAGGGATTTAGCTCTTGGTTTACACCGGATGGAAAGACCTCAGTGAGGTGAAGAAATTTATCTAGCATGGCACAACTATATAGAAGTAAGGTGGAAGGATTTGAACCCAGGCCCCAGTCAACCCAGAACAAGTGCTCTTTCCTCCTGACGGTAGGGCTCTCCCAGTAGCTGTTTGCCCCTCCCAGTAGCAATCTCCTGTAGGTGGGGAGTGCCAGACAGAACCAGGGAAATGCACGTTGAGCTGGAGGGGGATAGGAAACTAGGGGATTCCGGCATTTGGGGTAGGCAGTGTTTTCTGCCACAATATTGTGTGTGAGTGCTGTCACTGCTAGGAACCCCGAGGCTCTGGGTTTCTCTGGGTCTTTCTGGGTCCTGAGAAGGTAATGGGGAAGGAAGCTTTACAGGAAGCCATCCTGCTCTCCCATCCTGCTCAGCCGTGGTCTCCCTCCCCCTGACATTCTCTCTCTTTCTGTCTCTCCCCAACCCCCACCCCCAGCCCTGTCCTGGTTCTCAGGCTGTCCCTCTCCTGTGACCTCCCTGGGGCAGCTACCTCTGTGCCATCCTGAGCCCTCTAGTGACCACTCCCTGGCCTGCACCTCTGCCAAGATCCAATGTCCTGGGCACTTTCTGAGCCTTCAGGAGAGAACCGTTGGCTCTGACTTAGAAGCGTGTATGTGTCCTTCTATTGAGGCAGGGAAGTCTTTTCACAGAAGCCTGAGGGAGAGTCTGCTGCCCTGTGGAGGCCCCATATCTCATCCCCAGTCAGAGTTCATATTCCCATTGCTCTGGGGCAGAACTCCAGACTCCATCTCCTGTCATCCCAGATGTCCCACAGTGCTCTGTGTTGGACCTGAGCTTGCTCATGTGTGACAAGGAAGGCTAGACCAGGGGGACCATGTCTTGGGTGCTCAATATGCCTGGCATTCTGCTCTCCAAGTAATTACCAGGGAACCATCCCAAGAGTTGTTCCCTCATTTTGGTAATGGGGAAACTGAGGCTCTGGTAGCTAGGTAACTGGTCCCAGGCCATACTGACTGATACCCTCTGTTTCCTTGCAGCCCTTGAGAGGGCTTGCAAGAGAAAGGGGCTCAGCAGCTCAGAGAGGGGCTTACTACCTCCCACCCACTTTCATTCAACAATGGCTTTTGGGCCTCCCCACCAGAGGCTGGGCTCCCAGGACCGGGCACCATGGCTTTGCATTCAGACATTTAGCCCAAACCGCACCCCATATCTGTCTTAGAGATTTCGGGTGGTGAGGCTGAGATGGAGAGCCTCTCATCTCAGAAGCACTGGTAAAAATCAAGCTCCACTCACTGCGGGTCTGAGATGATCTTTCCATGGTAAGAAAACCTGTTTTGTGGGCCTGACACAAGCTGGTGCCCTTTGTGAGGGCGTGAAGGTCAGTGGGAGGGAGACGGGGCTTCAGACGCTGGGTGGTCTGTGTGCTTGGACCATCCATCCTTGCAGGCACTAAGGAAACTGAGGTTTTTCCTGTTGGGTTGGCTCTGATGGGACTGTGCCAAAATTCTTCCTGGTTCTAAACTCAAAACCTTGTGCAGTGTTTACACTGTGGATAAAAATGTTTGCAGTGAACGGGAGAACCACAGGGCTTGGAAAGATCTGGGATAACATCTAGTGTAGACAGCAAGAGCTGGGATATGGAGGTTGTAGTGGGTCTGGAATTTCAGCCATGGCAGTCTGTGAACTTGGCTTCACAGCCGAGCCAGTCCTCCTCATTGAGTGACATTGATGAGAGATGGGCTCTTCTGAGTGTGGGTCACAGTTGTTCTCAGGGTTTGGGTTTTCTTTTTAAGATTATTTATTTATTTATTTGAGAGGGAGAGAACAAAAGGCAGGGGAGAGGGGCAGAGAGAGAGGACCCCATTGAACAGGGGTCCTGATGTGGGGCTTGATCCCAGGACCCCAGATCATGACCTGAGCTGAAGGCAGACACTCAACTGACCTGAGCCACTCAGGTGCCCTGTTCTCAGGGCTTTGAAGGGACAAACTTCTGGAGCTCTCATTATCTGTTGATGATACTCACATTTCAGAGTGAGAGGTGGACCCAGGGATACCTGGTCTCCATCAGGTGGGGAGGCTGAGATGTGAGGAAATGGCAGCATCTGTGTGTCAGGATTCCCACAGCCTCGCCACCCCACGTAGGCGCCCACATGCGGCAGAGAAGAGCCAGGGCAGAAAAGAGAAGGTGGAGGCGACAACAGTACCAGGATTGAGCTGGGCACCCCCGAGTTTCCTCCTCTCCCCGCAGCACAGTATGTATATATACATTTTTTAGAAATGAAGAGGGGCCTCTGGATGGCACAGTCGGTTAAGCATCTCACTCTTGGTTTCGGCTCAGGTCACGATCTCAGGGTCATGGGATCGAGCCCCGTGTCATGCTCTGAGCTTATCATGGAGTCTGTTTGGGATTCTTTCTCTCCCTCTGCCACTCTGGCTTGCTCTCTTTCTCTCTCTCTCTCTCTCTCTAAAATAAATATATAAATATTGAAAAGGAAGGAAGGAAGGAGGGAGGGAGGAAGGAAGGAAAGAAAGAAGGAAGGAAAGAGATTCTCCAGAAAGAATATGTCTCAGTCATACATGTAGTAAGAGGCAGTTTGAGATCCTTGTTTCCAATCCCAAACTCCATGCTGTGTCCGAACATACCACATAGTATCTGCTCTCAGGGTGAGTATCTGGGGGGACTCTGTTGCCAGGCTCTCATAAGCCCTGGTGTTCTGGACTTTCTGAGGCCTCCCTGCCCTGCACCCCGCAGAGCTAGCCATCTTGGCTACCTGCTCCATTTCCTTAAGGGTAAACCCTGACTGCTCCTCTCTAGATCTGTTCAGAATTGGACTTGAAGGTGCCCACCCATAGTGCTTGTAGTTATCAGCAGTGCCTCTCCCTTCCCTGGGCATCTAGGACACTCAGCAGGGGTGCTGTTCCTTTTCATTCCTCCAGCATGCTGGAGTGCTTAAAAAAGGCAACAATAAGACTCAGAATGAGTTTCAGAAAGAGAGGGACAGGATGCTTCTGGGCTCCATGTCAACAAAACCTCTTGGTTTTTTTCTACCTTTGAGGTCAAAGTTGGGGGGAAAAGAGCCCAAAGCATTCCCTTTCTTGCTCTGGGCTGTCCTGGAACTGGCCAGAGTGGCCATTTGAGGAGGGGAGACTGTTATGCCACTTGCCATGCCATGCTTTGGTGGGGAAGGGCGAATTTGAGCTGGTAGCATTTCCCTGGGGCCCTGACTCCTTATCCTTTTTCATGTCTGTTTTGAAAAGGAACATATGCTTTAACAGTTCTCTAACCTGGCAGCACAGTAGAATCATGGGGGTGGTAGGGAATGATGGGTGTGGGTTGGCTTAAAACTACTGAAGCTCAGGTCCCACCATCAAAGAGAGTTTCCACTGGCCCAGGGGTGGGGGAAGGGTGCTGGACAATTGTCTAATTTTCAGGGCTCCCCAGCTGAATCTCAGGAACAGTCAGGGTAAGAAACCCTGGGGCACATCTTTCTGCCTTGCCCTCAGCCTTACCACTGTCTGTACTGTTTGAGAACCGGTGATGGTGTCCCTGACATGAGCTCCGTCACCCAGGGCAGGGAGAGAGCCCCATTTGTTTTCATGTCCCTTTGCCCAGCCCAATGCCTGGCACCGAAGCCTCAGTCGATGTGTGTTGAGTTGTTAATGAAAGCTGAAGCAGAAAACATCCTGGCCACCCCCTCCCTTTCTCTTTCTTTCAAAGCATGGACCAGCATGTTCTCGAAAACAGGGTCCTTGATTTTATATCTCCAGTGTAGGGTGAGGAGAAGGGTCCTGAACCCCTCCAGGAGTTCAGGGTCACTGGTGAGTGTCTGTGGCTGGAAACAGGGCGGGGGACATGGGCAGGGTCCTTTATAGGGTCACCATGAAGCTGCACACTCTCATGTTTTCTGTCTCTGTCTCTCTCTCATACATGGTTTGAATTGTGAATGGAGGTGCTAAATCTCGAAACACGGGGGTGGGGGAGCCGACAGGCAAGGGCTGAGGGGACACCTTTTGTGTCTGTGTTTTTACCTGATGTATACATGGCACCCTCCCTCATCCCACAGGGGAAGCTTGTTGAAACCTGCACAGATAAGGAAGACCCTTCTCTCAATCCCCAGTCTCTCTCGTTACAGACACCCCACTGGGTGATCTTCTCCTCAGTGAAGTGAGGACATGGAAGAGAGAGTAGCAGCCTGCTCCCCACACTGAGAACCCCTCCCAGAGGGAGAGAATGGAGCTTGGGTGTGTTGGTAGGAGTCTGGGTACAAACTCCCTTTCATCTCCTGCTGAAATGTTGTGCCTTGATTTCCTGCCAACCCCGCTACGTGCCCACATCTTCTGCGACCCCATTGAAGACTGGGTGGCATTGATGCAGGGGGCCACGCTGGGAAGCTCGGGTTTCCTCTGCCCCACAGCCTGAGCCACATCAAAGGCGCACGTGCAGTGGGGGGTGGCTGCCTCCTTGGGTAGCTGCAGGCTCTCCCCCTCCCGCTGGAGGCCCCGCCTCCTGCCACGCCCCCTGAGCCCAGGACCCCTGGGAGAGCCCCTTCCAATAGGTCTGCAGCCTACCTGCTGCTTGGACAGTCCTGCCTCTCTCCTCCCATCTCCAAATGGGCCCAGTCTGGCCCTTCTCCACAGACCTGCCCCTAGCTTGGCTGCTCCCCGGACTGCCTCTGCTTTACCTCTGCTCTATCAGGTTTTCCCATGTGCCGTCTCTGCCTGCGACCTCCGACCTCCGTGCCGTCCCTTCCCCCCATTCCCACCTTAGCCTCCCACACTCCGGTGGCCACTATCCCTTTCCCTGAGTGATCTTCTCGGAGGGCTTCCAGGGACTCAGCCCAGGGGCCACTTCTTAGGGCTCGGCCCCTGGGATCCCCCACCTTTAACGCTCTGCACAAAACCCTGTTTTTCCCGGGGCTTCTTTCTGGCCAGCCTGCACCCCTTGTCCTCCTGCTCTGCTCCCTGACAGCTCTCCTCCCCTCCCGTGCTGATCCCACCCACCCCCTTAGGGCCGGGACCAGGCCCCCAGAGCGGTGGAGGGTCTCAAAGAATCCTTTCACAAGTACCTACTGTGCGCACAGCTGCTGCTGGCCTTCCGCTGCTTGCGGCATGAAAGCACTGATGAGAAGCCCTCCCCACCGAGTTTCTCTTCTAAGCAGGAAACACTGAGAAAAACGACAGTAAACCATGTAGTGTGTGAGAAGATCATAGACATGGGATAGGATGTGGTCTGAACTGTGAGCAGGACAACAGCTTGAATAAATTCCCAAATATATGGGTTACATGCATTCCTTACTTTGCCTCAACAGTTGACAATACTTAAGCCCATTTTGTTTCACCTATTCCACGTGACCACTCCGCCCCATCCCCCGCCCCCTTCCCCCGTCCAAACTTTTATTTGTCCCAGCATATCAATCAATCAATCAATCCCAGGTTTCTTGAAATCTTATCTATGGAGAATTCAATGTACATCACAACTGGTTAAGATGTATTTACATTGTACGTAAACACTGCCTTTGTCAGGTAGAACAGAGTTAAACAGTTTAACTCTGTTGTGTCTGACAGTCTTACTTTGCCAGGTGTTGGAAGCCTTTTGAAAGCAAGGACCAGGGTGTCAAAAAAAAGCATCCAAAGCTTGGAGACAAGGCAAAAGGCTGATTGCTTGTCTTAGCAACCTCATACTGTTGCCTAACAGGTGCACCCAAAGGTTATATAATTCTCTAGGGGGATGTACTTTTGCTTGACTTTCAATGTATTATTGATTGGGGGCCAGACTTTATGAAGTTAAATGTTAACATATAGGTTGATAAAACACAGATCTTTACCCAGCAGAGATGCAAATGATTTCTGTTCAGTGGAAGAGATAACTGCAAAGTTATGGGTTTTTTGCCCTGTAGGTCATTAACCAGTTTTGTCTGGGCTTTGCAAACTCATTTCTGCGTGCCTTCCCTGACTGATTATACAAACCCCCATTTTCAAATTCTCTTTGGAGCTAGCTTCACCATCCCTCATGAATGAGTTAAATCATAAATTACATTTACATGAGAGCATTGGAAAACCATCCTTTGACAGGGGCTTGTCCATTTTCTTCATCTGTCCTTGTTTAGGCTCCTGCTTGGCGTGGACTAGATTTTAAGGAATTGGATTTATACTTGACTCAGTCTCCTATTAAAAAGGGAAGATTTGAGGTTTCAGGTTGGGATGTGCTTAGCAGATGTCAGGGAGCTGGGGGGTGAGGGTGGAGGTGGCTGAAGGGGGTCCCCTGGCTCTGGCTCCCTGTGCTCTACCCTGGAGAGAGAGAGGATGGTCGGGTTCTGTGGATGTGGGACTCTCCAGAAAGCCCTTGTCCGCCCTCTGCTCCTGGGAGCAAGGCCCTGTCCAGCTCTAACACGGTGTGGGGAGGAAGGAGGGGTCAAGAACAAGATGCGTGTGTATATGTGTGTGGCAAGGATGTACCAAGAGGGTGTGCTGGTTTGCTCCCACATTCAGAGGGCGAGGGTCACGTAGCGGGCATATTCTTTTGTGTCCCCAGATTACCACCTTCTGATTCCTCATGCTTTTCTGAGTTGGGAGGGGGTTCTCCTTCACAGTGTATCCCAATTATGCTATTACAGTTTAGGCCTGGGGATGCAACGGAGGCAGAAATGTTGACAATGAAGCGGAGATTGTAGTAGGAGGGATTGTGTGTGGTGAAAAGCAGCTGTACTTTTCATCTCCTAAGGGGTCATGTTTCTGTTCTGAGAGCAGGGGTGGTGGTGGTGGAAGGGTAGGTGCGGGGAGCAGAGCTGATGGTGGCGGACGGTAGGAATTGCCTGTGAGTTCCCAGGACCGGAGCTGCTCCATGTGTAGAAATAGTTCCTACCTTGACTTAAATTACCCAATGGCTATCCTGGCTCCCTCAGCCTCTGGAGGGCCTGTTTCTCCAGAAAACCAGAGCAACATGGAGTTAGGGGAAAGCTGTGCCCTCCAGGGCCCCACCCCAAGCTCTCAAGTCCCGCAGTTCCCAATCTCAGGGTTCCCTGCGGCACCAGCCAAGGCAAGCAAGCAACCTTGGAAGGTTGTTAACAAAAAGGGTCTTTCCATTTAGCTTAAAGGTTGGATATGTTTGCTATTTATTTAAATTGGCATGGAAAAGCCTTAATAACATCTTTTTCTATTTCTATTTGGAGCTAGAGTAGCTTTTCAAAACTACCTCTTTAATCAGTGGTAGGGGAGAAGCATTTGGCAGACATTGTTGCTCCTGGAGACTGGAGGGTGATAGGAAAGAGGAGGCATTTCTTCTCTCCCCAACTTTCTTCGTTTTCACTGTCCTGGCTTGGCAGGCACGCCCATTCTGCTTTATTGTCCTCTCCTCATTCAGTTCATGTACCACCCAAGGCCCTTCCTCAGGAGACATTTGCCAACTCCAGACACTGGAGACACAAAGATGAATGAGACACTTTCCCCAGCTGGAGATGCTCTGAGCCCAGTGGACAGTGATCCTTCGTGAGTGAACAGTGCTTTCGGGTTGACGGAGCACTTTCACATTTGTTGTGTGTTTTCAGCCTCATGAGAGTTGGGGAGATGAGCCAAGACAAGCATTATCCGTCCCAGAAGAGGGAACGAAGGCTCAGAGAGGTTGCATACCCTCTCCGAGGTCACACAGGTGGTGCTAAGTGGGGCCAGAACTGGAAGAGCCTTAAGGCCTTGGCCAACTCCGTAATCTCTGGCTGCACAGAGGCTGATAACTAAAGGCCACGGGAGTTGGGGAGGTGGAGGCAGAGTGTCCGAGAAGCTGAAGGCCGGCCTGCAGAACATGGTGACTTCTGTCTGGCCTGAGACCCGTGTCTCCCTAGCTGGAGTGTTTGAGGTCAGGATATCACGCTCTCCCTTGTTCGAGAAAGGTAAACGGGAGTACATGTCTCCCGTTCAGGCTAATCGCCCTTTGGTCCCTCGGAGCACGGTCTGGTGATCTTGGAGTCGTGAGTCCCAATTCCACCCCATGCTCAGCCAATTGTGATGAGAGGGACTGGATATAACATGAATAAGGCCTTGAAGAGTGAGATGGGATGGAGAGGGAGTTGAGGGTAGGGTGGGGTGGTCGATTGCAAAGAGAACCTGTGGAGTAGAAACTGGTTGTGGTGCCATGTGACAGGTGACAAAGAACATCCTTCCTGGCTGGGAGCTATCGAGCTGTGGGGCTGGGGACTGGCTGGGGAAGACTGGGGACCGAAAGAGGTGGAGGAGGGGAGCAGCTGGGTCTAGGAGGTGGACTGGCGGTGATTCTTGAGCAAGAGACTTAACCTGATGGTGGTGTGTGTCGCGTACTGTTGAGACATTCCTGTTGGGGTTGGGGCAGAGTGGTGCCCGTCCCCAGAGGGCTAAGTACCCAGAACACCTGTGGTTTCTGACATTTCATGCTGGCCTTCCTATTGCAAGACTCTTGGAGTCCATGAGGCCTGGCTCTGTCCTTTGTAGGGCTTTTCCCCTTTGCAGAGCTTTCTGGATTCTCAGCAAGGTAGCATGAGGTTTGGTGTGGCTGAGGATCAGGTTTTTTTAGGGGGACTGTTAAGGAAAGAAGAGTGTGGGCCACACCTGTGAGACTCTGCTGTGATAAATCTAGGTGGGGCTGGCAGTCTGAATATTTGTTCTAGAAGAGCAACACCATAATACAAATACCTACTATTTGTTTGGCATTGGTAATCAGCCACCCCGTCTGGAGATGAGCGGCAATCAATTTCCATCAGTGCGAAGGAGTCTGGGAGGAGGCCAGCCGTGACATCTTGCGGCCTGCCGGGGATCCTCTTTACACTCTGCACACTAAAGCCCCGCTCTCCAGGGAGGCTGAGCTGGGTCATTCCAAATTTCAAAGTTTTCTAACTCGTTTAAGGTTTGTCCACTTAAACAACAACACTTAAGAAAAATTGTCAGCCACTGCATTTGCGATTCTCTGTAAAATGTATTACATGCACCCCTGCCTTTTTAAACAGTCACACAAGCATAAATGTAACCTTTTCTTGATGTCCCACGGGTGTGTTAGGGACCTTAATTAATGTATGGGGCTGTAATTCAGTGGGGTTTACAGGACTCTTGGCTTATACCAAATGGCCCCCTGAGGTTCTGCATTTTTGTGTCAGCTTTTTAATTTTTCCAGCTGTGGTTCTTGCTGAGTGATGTCCCTTCTTGCTAGACACAATGTACCTGCCTAAAGCAAATGTCTCTTCACTTCCAATTTGCATTTATTATATAGGTTTGGGAAATGGACAACTAAGGTCCTTGTAATTGGGTAGGATATCTTGTGGTTAACTTCCCATTTTTCATTCCACACCCTCTCCCCGAGTAGCAGCAAGGACATCTGGGATCGACCTCCGCCTAAGGAGGTGGCCTGATTGATTGGTATAAGGAGACACTCTTTTCTTTCATTAGTGGTTGGGTCATAAATGGGCACATGATGGAATTTTGACTAACGGGATTTGAAGAGAGGTTCTCCACTGATTTCTGAGAAAGTTCTTCCTCACTAGCAATGGAGGGCCATGGGAATTCATTTCCCAAGTAGATAGAAATGAGACACACAGCCCTGATTGCTTTTGGCAGCCAAATTGTAACTTTCAGAACTTTCTTCAGGGAAAAACACCTCCTGGGGATGGCAGAGCGGAACATGGAAATGTGACAGAGGCTGCCGTAGTGGAGAAATCGGAAAGAACCACAAGCTGGGTGGGTTTTTGGAATGTCTACACCTCCTCTCGTGTGAATTATTATATTTGCTTTGGTTTCAGCCCCTTGGAATTGAATAGGGTTTTGGGTTACTTATAACGAAAAGCATAACAATGTTTAAATATCAAATGTACAAAATAAAAGCGAGTGGGCTCCAGGTGAAGCCCGGAGATTGTAGTATGTGTACTTGTCACTCTATTCTGGTTTTTGTGTTTTGATTTTGGAGGCTTATTTCTTCCTGCATTCATCCAGGGAGCTGGTGACTGCTTCTTGTTCACCGTTGTATCCCCAGTACTCTTCACAGGGCCTTGCCCTTACTAGGCATTCAAAAAAATGTCAGATTGACTCAAACTGCGTGTTTCTTCTCCTTCCTGCGGGCACTCACCTACCAAGTCTATTATGATGTTAAAGACAGACCACAAAGTCTTAACACTAGTAAGTTTTTCATAGCGCCTTCCAGCCCGTAAAATAGTGCCTCAGCCTTATCTCAGGAAATAGGTAGGGCCTGGATCATGGTCCTTTTCCAGATAAGAAAACCAAAGGTCAGTGGACTTACACAAAGCTTAATTTTATAATTAGTTCTTAACAAATTTAATTTTGAAGTGGCATCCAAAGCACTTCCTTTGAGAACAAATAACCCTGGGCTTAAAAAGGATCCTGTCTTACAAGACTTCTCCTAAATGGGTGCTCTTCTGGTCGCTAAGAGACATAAATCACGTAATGATCAGCCACTGCGGGTCGGGTCTTGAGGATGGCACTGTCTCTACCTCCCACTGTCACCCGAAGAATTGCAATTTGCCATCAGCTTAAAGCTCTTTAAGATTCACAGTTTGAGCTTCTCACCTAGCTAATTGGTGCTTACTCTTCAAATTGGGCTGCTCTCCCCCGTGGAAGAGAAGCAGGAGTTTGCCTCTGTCTGCTCTTGTAAGTTTCGCAGCTAAAAACAGCAATCGTGAAGCTTGAGGGTTTCCTGCTCTGGACCTGCGTCATGATGGTGGTCCACACAATGGCCTTTGGGAGCTCTGAAGTGGGTCTGCTGCCGAGGGAATGCATTCCCCTCTGTATAGCAAAGCTGTGAAGGGCTCCTTCGGTTTACATGGCCCAAGGTTCATTGGAGAGTTAAAAGTGATCTCTACCGCATCCCCTGCACGGCCTGAACCAGCCCAGAGCCCCCAAATGATCCTATCATAGGGCATCTTCCCTTCTCACTTCCTATCGCCCCATGGGCCTAACCCATTTTTGTTTCCCTGCTTGAACTTCTGCCAGGGCCTCTCTGACGATGCTTGCCACGCTGGGGGTGCACGGCCTGTTCTGATTCCTGTTCCTTTGGATATGGCGAGCTGATCTCTGCTGCATTTCCAAACAGCAATAGAAATTATTGTGTAGAACGCCTATTTTGACATTATTTCAGAAATGACATTGTGTGTATGCCTTGTTTCCCACAGGGTGAGGATCATGATTTGAATTGCTCTTCAATGACACACCGCATCTAGCATTTACCTTATCCTATAGAATTTTTAGAGTTTTCAAATGCATTACCCAGTAAATACCTAAGAAATGTCCTCGCCTCCTAGAGTTCGACTTTATGGATTATCGGTGCTTCCTTCCTCTGCTGAGTACCTTGCCTGGCCACTCACTGTGAGACTGAATTCGGGACTCACGAAGCCTAGGCTTTTAAGGGGATGAGTGGGCGTGGATGTAGTTTATAATGTCTGAGTGCATTCCTCAGGACCTTACAGGTACGTTCTGGGTGTCTGGTCTGCAGGAGTCTGAAGGGGAGAGCGGTGGGAAATGCAGAGATACATGCCATGCGGTTAGTGTATTGAATACTAGGAGAGAGAGGTTTGAAGGTCCCGGGCTCTGCTCTGATGTCACATCTGTTGATGAAGTGGAAGGGTCCCTGATGACGGGGACACAGGGCTCTCCCAGACCATTTGGGGCTTGTACAGCTCTTCTTGAATTTTCTGCTGCCACCAGCCATGTTTTTAAAAATGGCAATGGGGGGGGCAGGGGCCAGGGGGGCCTGTGTGGCTCGGTCAGTTAGGTGTCCAACTCTTGATTTCGGCTCAGGTCAAGATCTCAGGGTCATGACCTCAGGGTTGTGAGATCAAGCCCCGCACTTTGTCAAGCCCCTAGGAGAGCCGGGCATTGAGCCCCACATGGGGCTCCACATGGAGCTCCCAGCTCAGCGAGAAGCCTCCTGGAGATTCTTTCCCTCTCCCTCTGTCCCGCTCCACCCCCTCAAATAAATAAATAAATCTTTTAAAAAATGGTGGTAGAGGGATAGTTCCTTCTCTAAAGTCAGTGGCTTGGGTTCTCAGACTTGTTTCTCTTTTTCTGCCTGATACTCTCGCTGCTACCCTGGCCTCCGTGGGAAAGGTCACCCTCTGAGATTCGGAGGACTGCGGCCGCTCTGGCCAACCGTATGAGAGAATGAGATGCTGGGGTTAAGGGAAGACAATTGAGGGAATCCCAGACTCACCTGGGGTTTCCCCTTCAAGCGTCTGTGTCTGGCTTTATGGCTTCTTCTTCTTCTCTCCCTTTTCAGGCCAGCATCACCCTTGCCTACACCTCCTGCAGCAGCCCAGTTCCCTGCTCCTCCCAGGCACCCCTCCTGTGGTTTGGCCAGCTCCTTTGTCACCCCACCCCCCCACCCCAGAGGGAGCCCAGCCTCTGGGAGTCAGGGCATCTCCCCACTGCCTCCTTCATTTCCCACTACAGCGGGTGCCCCCATTTCACAGAGTTGAAGTAGAATTTGATGTGTTGATAGACATAGAGACTTAGGACTGCCCATGTATCACAAGGGCCAGAGAACATTCCCTCTTCCTGATGGGCCTCCAGGACCACCCCTCAGCCTAAGGTCGAAGCTGTGGTCCTAGCAGACATTTGCCTCATAAACAGCTGGGCCCCCAGCCACCAGGACTGAGAAACTTGGCCCCAGGCACTTACCCAGGGTCCTGGACCCGAGCCCCCCAGCCCGGGACGCTGTGCTTCCTTGACTCTGGCCCCTGTCCAGCTCCTCCCTCTTGCCCTCATTCCATTCGATCATTCTGGAGGGCGGCTTCTCGGATCCTCTCGTTAGAAGTCTATTTCTATGGTATTTCTCTTTTTCTCTCTCCATAGTATTTCTTTATGTTTGTTCCTGTTTCTTTTTTAGAACCTCTTTTAGGCTGTGGTACTCAAATTGCAGGTTCTTGGGCCCCACTCCAGAGCTTTTGAGTAGGATATCCAGCTGGGGACCAAGACTCCGCATCTGGCTTGCTGCTGGTGGCATCCACAGAGCAGCCTCTAGCTCCAGAGGTCCAGTGTCTGTGTCTGCTCTTGTCCAGTAAGGGGAGGACCACTGCTGCCCCCACTCCCAGGAAACATGAGGCCCATTGACATGTTAGAGCTGATCACTCCTAGGCTCAGGTACATATATCATCATTTAAAAATATCTACTTAAAATTCCACATTTATATTTTCTTCCAGCTAGGGTCATACCTCAATCTAGAATCGCTCCTTTGAGAAAAGGATAGAGGAGACAGGTAAGGGGTGACATTACTTTGCTTTAGAAGAGTGATGTAGTGGGAAGGAGGGTCTTTGGGCTAGAAGTCAATGGCTTGGGGGGCACCTGGGTGGCTCAGTGATTAAAGCCTCTGCCTTTGGCTCAGGTCATGATCCCAGGGTTCTGGGATCAAGTCCCAAGTCGGGCTCTCTGCTTAGCGGGGAGCCTGCTTCCTCCTCTCTCTCTCTCTCTGCCTGCCTCCCTGCCTACTTGTGAGCTCTGTCAAATAAATAAATAAAATATTAAAAAAAAAAAGTCAATGGCTTGGGTTTCGAGCTCTGATTCTATCACTAGCCTGTTGTGTGAACTTGGTTGAGTCATTTAACCTCTCTGGGCCTCACCTTCTTCATTGCTAGCCTAAGTGTGTTAAACAGGTTGGAGTTGCCAAAGTTCTCTTCCAACTCTAAAAGTTTGTAAGTTTACAAGTCTATTTAAATGTGCTGACAGCTTCAGAATGGCTAATTAATGAGTTTTTAGTGGGAACACAATTAGGTGATAATGAAGGCCTCAGAAGTAAATCTCTCCACTTCTTGTAATGAGTTGAGTGGATGAGACTCGGATTGTGTTTTCTCCTAATGGAGCCCTTGGGAAGAGGGAGCCTAGAGCCACCCACCAGCTCCTACCTGGGGACTCTGGGAGGCCAGGAGTCAGGATCAAAGCCACACATAGAGAAAGCTAGGTGGCACTGTCCTAAAACAAAATGAGCCACCTCTCAGGGTAGGCTTGGAGCCATGTGGATAGAGTGGAATATTGGCAGACTTGCAGATCTGGGGAATTGTACTTCTGCCTTACATCCATTTCCAGAACACGTTCACCTGCATTGTCTTGTTTAATCCTCCTACACCTGGTGAAATAGATAAGCTTGGAACTTTTATCTCCCCCATTTAACGGATGAGAAATGGAGGCTCAAAGGGGTGGCTCACTCAAGGTAAGGTTAAGTTGCTAATAAGTGATCATCAGGATTCAGCTCAAAGCCTCTTGATTCCAAAGCCCATGTCCCTTCTACCTTACTAGGGCTAGCTTGTCCTGCCTGGCAGGCTACCTCTACTGGCCTCCCTATGGAGGGTCTGCAAACTACCCAAGATACATTGTTGTGGGCTGGCCCTGGGCATGGGAAAGATCAGGAGGGTATGGGCAGTGAAGTCATCCAATCTGCGATCAGAGGGCTCCTAGGGGGCTCCTAGGGAGGCTCCATGGTTCTTGACCAGCTGTGCCCTTGTGGCTGAGAGTGGGACACAGCCACGCCTGCCACCGAGCCCAGCATGGCAGTCCCCAGCACGGTGGCGCTCAGTGTTTTCTGGCCCCCTGAGGTTGCATCTCAGGGAGGGATGCCCTAAAACGGGGGTGTGAGGACAAGAAATCGTGATCCACAGGAGTGGGGAGGATCTCTGTCCCAGGGAGACAAACAGTAAGGAGACCAAAGAACAATAAGAACCACCCCCAGCTGTGTGATATGGGGAGGGGCAGGGTCTCCTGGCCTGGGACTGGGGGCAGAGAGCAAGCAGGAGAACTTCTCCAAGTCCTGGACTGATGACATTGACTGCAGAGACAGAAGACCTTGACCTTTCCCTTCTGAGTGAAATAGGGTGCAAACATTATGCAGAGATGCAGTCTTTGCTGCAGAGGGAGGGAGGGAGCACGCCAGCAAGCATTTGTCTGTGTCCTGCCCTAGAAATGCTTCAAGTAATAAAATCAGGTTGACTTAAGAAATCCATCACCCCTCTTGGCCTCCCACAGGCACCCACGTGCCTTGGTGGAGCTAAGGGAAGAAGCCTGGGGACCCAGCCACATAACGTGGCCTCAGTCTCTTCATCTGTGCACCAGGGGATGGGACTGAGAAGAGATACCAGAAAGAAAGGGGCGGGGAGAGGAGGGTAGGGATAGAGGTGAGGAGAAAAAAACCACGGTAAAATGAGAAACACACAGAGCTCAGAGGTTTAGTCTCTGGTGAGTCAGGGCCTCTGGGCCGTGCCTTCCACACCTAAAATGCAAGACTGGGGCCCTGGGGTAAAACAAGCAGGTTATAAACCATAAAGTACCACCCAAATTCACACGCGGAATTCGCAATAAAAAGCACTGAGAAGAGAGGCAGGGAAGGCTGGGGGCAGGGAGCCAGGGGAGATCCTGTTAGGAACCTTTCACGTCTGGGGACGTGGCTAGACGAGAGGCAGAGGGATGGGGAGTGGGAAAGAAATGACCAAAGATGGACCAAGGGACACATAAAACCTTCCCTTGGTGAGGGAGTTTGTGTTCCCTCTGGGAGACAGAGAATGCGGGCGGCTGTCAGTCGTGGGCTGTGTCTGCATCTCCAGCTGAGGAGCCTGTGCCTGGGTGAGAACAGCTGAGGCGGGGCTGGGCCAGGAGGAAGGTTCCAGGAAGGGAGAAGGCAGACTCGGGCTTCGAGGTGTTGTGGAACTCCCCGATTTCCCGTAACTCTCGACTGAGGAGGCTGGTGTGAGGGGGGCGTGGTAAAAGCCCGAGGCAGTGATTCGAGAGGCAAAAAGAGAAAAGTCTGGATGAAGGAGTTCTGGAACGCCAAGCCAAGCTGGGACCTTCGGTCCATGTGGCCCAGCTCCACCCACGATCCCTCCTTCTGCTGCTTGTGTCTGGATCGCCATCTTGGCATGAGGCAAGGCCGAGACGGGGGAAGCACAGGGCCGGGGTCAGGGCAGCCAGCTCCCCTGGCAGGCTAGATTTATGATTTGGCTGAATTGGGGAGAGCGGGAGTCTGCAACAATCCAGGGTATGAAAAGCGGCCCAGTGTTTCCTGGAGGAGCCGCTGTGCCAAAGCCAGGGGCATCCATCTGGCCTCTCTGTGTAGTACATTTATCACCCTGGAGCCTGGAAGAGGGCTGGCCTCCCCTCTGCCATCTGTGGCCACAGCTCCCAGCCCCAGCAGGTGCTCCGAGGCGGGTAGCCTGCTCCCTTTCTTAGGACCCCCTCACACTAGGCTCTCTAACTGGTGCCCATCCTAGCTGGTAGCTTCTTCGCTTCCCCTGGGGATAGAAAGCCTTGGTGTCAGAGAGGTGAAAGGACTCCAGAGACAGCTAGTGCTGTAGTTTTAGACTTTGTTCTTGGAGGAGCTCTGGGGTTTCCCTGAGCCTCCTCGAGAGTTGCTGAGAGAGGCAGAGCATCCAGGGCCCCGTCCCCGCCCATCTGTGTAACTCTGCTTTTATCTGATTTAGATAAAGATATTCTAGAGAAGTTTGCATTTGAAGAATGGTTTCGGCTGCTAGAAACAAAGTTTGAAGGCCACAGATCTGGTCTCATTTCAGAGAGGAAGATACAGAGGGCCAGAGAAGGTCAGTACCCTGGCCAGTTACCGGCAGAGTGGGGACTGGAGCCCAAACCCCTCGGTTCCCCTATTGCTCCAGGGTACTGGGCTGCCTCGAAGCACTCTCTGTTTCCCCTCCCTGTCCAACAGAGTCAGGCCCACCTCTTGAGTCTGGGTACGAGGCTTTCTTAGCCTTTCCTCTGCCAGAAAGGGCTTCAGAATGTGCGCCAGTTGCAGCCTAGACAAACCCATTGCAGCTGTGAAGTGAGACCTTCATGGGCAGCCCCTGCTTACCACCTCTTTAGCCCTGGAGCTGTCTCCAGGCCCAGATCCTTTGGTTGGGGGCCCCACATCATCCCTGTTGGCACTGATGATTATCGAGGGTTTTCTGGAAGAATCTGGTAAAGTTGGCTCTCTTCTATTTAGGCTTCAGTTTGTCCATTTTGGCTTTATCTTCTTCTTCTTTTTTAAGATTCATTTATTTATTTAAGTAATCTCTACACCCAACGTGGGGCTCAAACTCACAACCCTAAGATCAAGAGTCACATGCTCCACTGACTAAGCCAGCCAGACGCCCCTGTCCATTCTGGCTTCTGATTATTGGTGCTGATCCAGCCACTCTCTGCCTCAGTCTCTGGATTCTTTTCCAGAAAACCCCAAACTAACATTTCGTTCTGGGTGGGCGGCTCTCTCTGCCACCAGTACCAGCAACCGTGCCCATTTCTCTCCTACGGTTCCTATGGGTCCTGTTCTCCAGCACAGTTGCTCCGTTTCTGTTCTGCCTCCTCTGCTGGGCTCCATTTCCCAACACTCCGCCCTTCAGCCTCTCCCCTCCAGCTCTACACACTGGCCCTGCTCCTTCTCCACTGCTCTCTGTGTCTCAGAGCCGAGCCCTTCTCTGCTCAGCCCACCTGGAGACCTTCCCGTTGTAAGGACCCGCCTCAACCATCTCGGCATTCCACAGATGAAGAAAAGTAGGGACCAGGCTTTCCTGAGGGCCTGATATGGGCCAGGCATGGGGGAGGCACCTTACATATTTTATCTCTTTGACTCCTCACAGCAGTCCCATAAAGTAGATGTTAACATTCCCAGTTTTTGTGCAGGGACACAGAATGTCAGAGGTTTGGCACTTTGCTCAGGATGCCACGGTTAGTGAGTTTCAAAGTCCTAGTTGGGCATAACTCCTGAGCCCAAGCCATTACCTACAATATCAAGCTACCTGGGTGGTCAGCTAGTGTGGTCAAGCTCATGACCTTTAGGTCTTGGGCGGGACCCTGGTGGTCTTTCTCCAAAGCACTCATCCTGTTCCAGGTCCTTCACCCAGCTGGCGGCTTCTCCATTTTCCCTGACGGGAAGTTCCATGATGGCTGGCTTCTCCTTCTCCTCTAGCCCAGGACCCCTGCGGAAGATAGAGAAGAGGGATGTGGGTCTGTGATGGGAAGAAGATGGGGGAGGTATTTGGGCTCTCTTCGGGAGCATGGGCCTTGGGAGGGGCGCAGGGAGGCGAGTGACCAAAATGGGGACAGAAAAGGACACGGGCTGGGAACAGGAGAGATGGTGCCGCTGACTTTTGTGAAACACTGCTTCCTCCGAAGTTGTTCCCCGAGAGTGTGAGGGAGAGGAAGCTGACTGCTGACAGCAGCAGCTGTGGAGGCGGCAGGAGCTGGAGGGGTGGCGTTATCACCCTGCGGGGCGGGAAGGGGGATGGCGTCTCCTGCCTGTTCTGGAATCTGTGTCTGTCACCACCCATCCCTCCCCCCACACACCCTCAGGCTCAAAACCCAGGAGGAGAGAGAGAGGGACAGACACCCCAGGAAGATACACACACCCTGCCTCTCACACTCCTGCTCACATGCACACCCACACACAGACACGCACACACACACACACACACACGAACTCTCGCAGGTCTCTTTTTCTCTGTCTCCGTAAGCATTGCCCTGCTGCTCTCTGGTCCAGCCAAAGTTGAAGTATTTCTGGGATGAGCAGTCTACTGCGTGAGGATAAATCATCCTAAACCATCCTTAGGCGCCTTTGAAGAAACTCAGGAGGCAGAGCCAGCCCTTGGTGGGGTGGCTGGGAGGACAGCCTGGGAACTGGCGATTGGTGTGCCACCGGCTGGGGCTGGGGCAGCGAGCTGTTTCCAGTGCTTTTGTCTTGGTGCTGGGAGCAAGGCTCAGCAGAGGGAGGGACAATCGGAGCCACTCAGGCGGGCCGCTGTCTTGTGTCCTGCCTTTCTGGTGGCCGGACCGGGCTGCCAGAGCCCCCAGGCTGGACCGAGAGCTTTCCTTGCTAACCTGAGCGCAGAAGCCTGGGTTGATTTTACCAGCAAATGTTTCTGAAAGCAGTGGCAGCAGCAGCCTTGGTCCCCTGGACTGAGAGACACTAGCAGGGACTCAAGCCCTGGCCCTTCATCATCCTAAGGAAGCCCTCAGTCCATTTCAGAGACCTGGGAACTGGGCTCCCCTGTGACCCGGGCTCTGCCCCCAGGCTGCGACTAGGGTCCTCAGCGCTAGTGCTGGGGGTGAGGAGCAGGTGTGCGGCAGCTTGCCTGGGCTCTGACAGACAGCTGGGCTGCCAGGCTCAAGGAGCTGGTTTCCTCGGGATCGCTTCTCCTGCCTGTGCTGTGTTTGGGTCTTGCGTATCCACGGTTGAGCTGCTAGTGGTGAGTACTTGGACAGATGTGCCTTTTTGTGTTCACTGGCCATGCCCACATGAGTCACCGTGGCTAGCTCTGCCACGTGGCTATCTCTGCCATTTATTTTCAGAGAATAGATATGAATTTGCCTCACCTCATGCCAGCTGGGTGGGGTGGAAAATCTAGGGAGCAGGGCCAACTCAGGCTAAGGAGGTGAGCTTTCACGCACCTGGGGCCGCAAGTGTTTTTTCAGAGGACTGAGGGAACCTTGGAAGAAGAAGCCTGTCTCACTGAGTCCCCATCCTGGTTGGGGGGGGATGTGTCTAGGGCTGTGTGGAGGAATGGCCGCCCCTGAATGCCCGCTCCTCATGGGTGTTTCAGGCTTTGGGGCCAACTTGCCCTCTTGCTGCCCAGCCCCTGTGGGTCGAAGGGCTGAGTGAGGTTCCCCTCTTGTTTTCTGCCCTGTGGCCATCAGAGAGGGCCCTTCGGTTCTTCTCCTTGCTCGCGTGCACACTGGGCTGCTGAGGGCTAGATTGTGCCTGGCACTACCAGCACAAGACATTGGGACGGGGGCAGGTCTCCGTCTCCAGGCCGGGGAGACGCAGCCTTGGGACCCAGGGGCTCTCTGTCATCACTCCATTCCCTACCTACCCCTCTAAAGCGTGGGCCTTGCTGGTTACAGACATGTTTTCAGCGTGGGCCGCCTCTGGGAACAAGGAGGTCTGGGAGGCCGCCCCATGCTGCATGAAGTCATACTTCTTATATTCCTTTTTTTCCCCCCAAGATTTTGTTAATTTATCTGACACAGAGAGAGATCACAAGTAGACAGAGGAGCAGGCAGAAGGAGAGGGAGAAGCAGGGTCCCCACTGAGCAAGGAGCCTAATGTGGGGCTCGATCCCAGGACCCCAGGATCATGACCCGGGCCGAAGGCAGGTGCTTAACGACTGGGCCACCCAGGCTCCCTGATACCTCTTATATTCCTACATGGGCCCTCCACTGTCTCTTTGGACTCCATGGTCAAAGGCCCACTTTCTAGCGTTTCAGATGTGTCGATGATCGTGTTTTCTGCTCCCTTACGATGGCACAGTCTTTGCTTATATCTGCATGAATTTCATACAGGGAATGTGTTTGGACATGATGAGATCTGAAGTCCTTTTGGGGAACATCTCCAGCTTTCTGGAGATCGTGGGGGGGGGGACAACTCTGTACCCCCATGTCCTATTACACCCCAATCCTTTGGGGCCCATCTGAAATCTAACGCATAGGTGGAAAACTGGGATTCTGACTCATTTGAGAATTTCGATCTTATGATTCCAAAATCACAGCAGGGGGCTGGGGCGGCAGTGTGTGGTTAGGGTGGGTTTTCTCAATGGTGGCGCCATTGACATTTAAGGCTGGATAATTCTTGGTGGGGTGGAGGGACTGTCCTGTGCCTTGTAGGATGTTTAGCAGCATCCTTGGGTTCTACCCACCAGTAGCACCCTTTTTTGTGACAGCCAAAATCATCTCCAGACATTATCAAATGTTGTCCCAGAGACAAAATTATACTCGTTGAGAATTACTGGTTCAGGTTAGTGCTCCTCTTGCTATGTTCTCTTCTTCGGCCTCATGGGTGTGCGCCCAGTGTGGCCAAGTGAAGTGTAGCCATCTCTGGTCCTGGAATGCAGACACCTGGGTTCTGGGCCTGAGTGATCTCACATTCCCACCCAGTCTGGCCTGAGAATCACTTCTAGTCCTCCCCTGACTCCGCCAACTTCCAGATCTCCTAGTGGAAACATCGTGGTGAGGCTCAGAGGAGCTGGGTAGGAGTCCCCAGGAGAGATGGGGCCTGGGAAAGAAAATCCCACTGCAGGATACCACCATTTCTTCCTGACATTTGCCCTAAAGCCAAAAGCAGCATGGAAGCCAGGATGGGTCCAGTCCCCAGGGCCAAGTGTAAATGCACACATATGTGTACATGTATATACACACATACTTGCTTGCAGCTTTCGGACCCTGTCCTGAATGAATGATGTGGAAGCGAGCCCTGCCTTGGGAAACTTGCAGAGTGAGGTGGACATCCTATTATGTACCAATAAAGAAATAAACCAATCCAAAGGATTCTGTGCCTTGCCTAGATTAAGTTTCATTCTTCTAGGCAAATTATTTCTGAGGAAGACTAGACAAGGGGAGAAGAAAGTTCTTGAGTTTTTTGCTTATCAGAACCTCTGTGGGGTCACAGTGGTCTTGCTCTTTATCAATTCAAGAGGACTTCCTGAAGGTGGAGATATTTTAGAACCTATAATGCGGGTGGGAGGCAACATGGTCTGTGTGTGTGAGAGAGAGAGAGAGAGAAAGCATTGGACCTTTTTGCTGACAGTGACTTTGCGGGGGCACGTAGAGAAGTTGGCTAAGGAGTGTCTATCCTTCCTCCTTGAGTAACCAAGGTGCCAGCACTTTTTTTCCATGCCTCCCACGTACTCTGCTGAAACTTGTCTTCTGAGCTGGACGGTAGACTCTTTTACCCCCAGCACAGAGGAGGGACTTACAGAGAGCCCCATGCTGCAGAGAAATTATGGCCACGTTCTAATTTGTGGATAGAACAGAGAGGTGCTTCAGGTGCACAAGCCGGCAAATCATCGCCTAATCGGCCTGCTGGGCTTTGAAATGCCTTGTGTGGTCCAGTTGCAGCAGATTATGTCTCCTAGTGAGCCTTGATTCTGGTGGGTAAGTTTACAGGCTCCCACCAAACAGCATCTCGATGGCAGGGATGTGGAGGTGGCTGGGCGGTGGCCCCTGGCATCTCTAGTCACCCCCGATGAGCCACAGTGCAGCGTCCTTCCACCCGACTCTCCACGGTCTCACCCGACTACGTGGACTCTTTGCCCCAGCAACTCTTTGGGGGCCTTTGACCTTCCCTTTCTACCCCCCATGTCCCTCAGTGAGCCAGTTTTCCCTGAAAAGCTTGATGGGCCACGGAGAAGGGGAGAGAAATCTCATTACACGGAGAGTTTGGGGGCAACACAGAACTCTGTGACCTGCAGCTTTTGAACCCATAGTGTTGTGGTAAGGCTCTGAGGTTTGCGGTGTCGTGGTCCTAAGACAGAGCTGGGTCCTCACCTATTATTCTGTTCTGTTCTGAGCTGGTGGGTCTTAGAGGAGCCCAGGGCCTGCAGGCAGGGCCAGGCCTGGATTTATGAAACTTCCAGGACTTCCATGAAGTTCATCCACCCTGGAACAGGGACAGAGAGGTCACTCAGAGGCACAGAGGCCCTTGTTTCTTCCAGAGAGAGAGCTCATCAGTGAGCCCTGGCAACATTAGGCAGCAACCCTAGCCCAGCCCCCTCTGGCCCACCGCTGCTTCTGTGTGGCCTCTGGGAAACAGCAGGGCTCTGAGCCCAGGAACTGGTAGGGTGGCCATGAGAAGCTTCTGAGAGCGTCACAGATTCCCAGCCCAGTCCCCTGAGTAGTGGTCAGACTGTCAGCGCATGTGCTCTGTGCTGGGCAGAGGCAAAAAGAATTTTTTCCCATCAGGATCAAGGAGAGAAAGATGTGGAGAGGGCATGTAGAAGGGCGCTTCTGCCCATCCCATGCCAGTGAGCAGCAGGAGCGCTGCTGGCCAGCCCCGCCCTGGGACTGAGCCTGAAATCTGAAGCAGATGTGATTCCTCTTGAGGAAGTATACGAGGACAGAGCCCACCCCTCCGGGAGCCGGAGGCCACATTCATTATGGCGTCCGTTTTGTCATCCAGCTTTTACAGAGTGCTTGCTAGCCCTGTGCCCGGTGACCCCATCCCTGGCTTCCCGGAGCTCACAGCCAGGGGGAGGATGGAGGCTGGTGGAGACAAGGTGGCCCGCACACATCTGTGGGAGTCCACTTGAGGTCCAGATTAATTGGTTTTTTGGCTCTTCTCCCAGCAGAGCTTTCCAGGCTCCACCCCAAGGCTTTTGGGGAGATAACTGAGATGCGGGGTCAAGTCACAGCGGGTCGCAGTAGAGCTGTTCCCAAACTGCCAAGTCCTAAAGGGGCTTGTTAAACTCTGCTCCCCCGGGGCTGGCGGAAGGCTCCTCAATGCCCCTCAATTCTCTGCACTCAGTTAATTGCTTTCCACGATCTGTTCTGTTCGCTCCCTCCCGGGCCTTTCCTCCCCCTGCTGGGTCTGCCTGTTCAGGCTCTGGGACTGTCCCTTCCTCCCCACTGGCCCATTCAGACCCTCCAGGGGGAGCCACGTGGCTGGTGTTTCTGTAGAGCCTACCTGAACGCACGGAGTATAGAGAGGGACTGTGTTGGATTTTCACTGCGTCTGGTGTTTTTCCTCTCCTTCAGCTCACCTCCACGTTCCCCTGTTCCCATTCCCCTGTTCCACGGGAGTAGGGGGGTGGGGGGGGGCTCTGGAAAAGGGGCTGTTGGGTACCTGGTTCTACATTAAAGCCCCGATGCTTTCTCTTGTCCCTCACATCTAAAGTGAAGGGGAGTTCTAGATAGAATGGGGGTCCTCATCGTGAGGTCCTCAGACCAGCAGCATCAGCAGCACCTGAGAGCTTGGTAGGAGTGAAGACGCTCAGCCCTGCCCCCCAAAAGACCACCGAAACAGAAAGGCGGCAGGGTTGGGGCCCAGCAACCTGTGTTGGACATGCCCTCTAGGTGATGCTGGTTCAGCCCACGTTTGGGGACCACAGCTGGAACCCAGTCAGGCCCCTCTCCAACTGCAATACTAAGGCTGGGCTCATCATGTTCCACCTGGCAATAACTAGTGACTTGCAAAAATACAGCAGCCACACTCAGGAGCATGGCCAGTTATCCCGAGGGCGTCATTAAATTCTCAAAATTAAAAAAAAAAAAAAAAAAACAAACCAAAAAACCCCAACTCAAATCAAGTAGAAACAAAGCCCACTATTTATACCCTTCATTTTTTCCAGAAAGGACTTAAGGTGGTTTGCATCCCAGGGGCTTTAGGGAGGACCCGCGGAGCTGGGCCACAGTCTAGTGAACAATAACAGGGCATCTGCTATGGGCGCTGCGGCCCTGAGAACCGCCGGCCAGCTGCAAGCTGCTCCCCTCTTTTCCACAGGCCCCCCACAGCAGTGCACAGAGGCCTGTGCCGGTGACTTTAATAACGCCTCCCTCCCCGGAGGAGCAGAATGCCCTAACATCTCTCTCCTGCTGCTGGCATTTAGCCCATTGCTGAGTTAATTCAAGCAATACTAATAACCGGCTTGCCGGTGAGGAGACCTCTCGCAGACCCCTAAACCCTACTGGCGGGGTGCTGATAACAGCTTAGGAAGCCTGTCTGGCCCCCTGCAGTCATTCACAAAAGCAGCGCTAGACTGGATTCTGTGATGATCCCAAAGGAAATGGAACTTTTGTCCCTGCCCTCTGTGAACCAGTGGTCTAGCAGGGGGGCGGGGGGGGGGGGGCATGCCGCCGTCCTCAGCATTTGCTTCGGGCTCCCTCCATTCCCCTGCAGGCCTTTCCCCTGGCCCAAAGCCGCTCTCCTTCCGTGGTGCAGACAGCTGGCATCAGTTTCCTGGAGGTCCTCAAACCCCTGCTGGTCGGGCTCCATCGGGTCACACCCAGCATCCCACTTTGCGCTGGTTCTGTGAGCAGCCGGCCCCAGCTGAGACCTTTCCCGGCCTTTCTCTGGTCTCCAAGGAGCCTGCAAGAAATGCAGCCTGAGAAAACGGCCTCCCTTCCCTTCCCCCACTGCTCTGTTCTCCTTGCCCACTCCTCCCCCCAACCCCCAGCTCCCCAAGGCTCCCCCAGGCCGGCAGCTCCTGCCCTCCCACACTCATGTTTTATGCAGAAACATCCCCATTCTCATGGAAAGTGCAGCAAAGTTGGGGAAGGAATTCCAAATCTCTTTTAAAGGGGGCAGAGAGAATGAAGGCTTATGGAGGTTAACCTCTGCTGAGAGTGTTTTCCTGGCTGAGTGGATGCCCGTGTGTGTGTGTGTGTGTGTGTGTGTGTGTGTGTGTGTCCCTTGTTTCCCTTGTGTCCACCGTTTGCAGGGGAGGGGCGGGGTAAGGAGTGAGGGAGGGGACAAACACACACAGACACCCACGCATGCACACTTGCGCCTGGAGCCGGCCTCACCTCCCAGTGCTCCACCCTGCCTCTCCTCCTTTCCGGGGAGCACCAGAAGAGTCTTATTTTGGATGTAAGCATTCTCATAAATTTGGGAGACACAGGGAAAAGAGATGGTATGTTTTTTCAAATAATAGAAAATGAACATACATACAAAACTTTCCTTTTTTAAGTTTTTTTGTTTGTTTATTTATTTGACAGAGAAAGATACAGCGAGAGAGGGAACACAAGTAGGGGGAGTGAGAGAGGGAGAAGCAGGCTTCCTGCTGAGCAGGGAGCCCATGGGGGGCTCAATTCCTGGACCCTGGGATCACGACCTGTGCCGAAGGCAGTCACCTAATGACTGAGCCACCCAGGCACCCCTGTATAAAACTTCCTTTTGGTGATTTCACAAAATCGGATGCTTCTTTGTTTTGAAACATCAGAATGATTGTAGATGATTGATTTTTTTTTTTTAAATAAAATGAGTTTGTTGGGTATGTCAAATTTCTAGTCTATCCTGCTAATTCTAAGTTTCCGGTGGTAAAAGCACCTGCCCATTCAGAAGCCTGGCATCTCTTCTCTTCTGATCGTTTTTTTTTAAGAAGTAGTAAAACCTTGAACAGAAGACTCCATCTGCAGTACACTTAGAACAAGACAAAGGACAGCGTTATGGTTTCTGGACTTGCTGCTGGGAGAGACAGAAAAGCACTTATTTTCAGGAAGGAAATTGTGCAAAGAGAGAGACGTTCCCAATCTCACCGGACACAATTTGCTCCGCAGAATGTTCTCCAACCAGCCAGATTCTCGGAGCCCCGACCTTGAGTCATTCTGGATTCTTCCAGCGCTGCATTTTTAGGGCCTTCCCAGAGTCTTGGAAACTGAGGATTCACCTAGATTGAGATAATCTGCTCTCCTTTTTTACCTGTTAACTTATCTCTTGATCTGCGTGCGTCACGTTTTTCCAAATACGGCTCCATGGCAGCCACGTGCAGTGAGAGTTGGGGACAGATGGGAGCATGTTGGGGACATTAGCTTTGGACACCCCCTCCCCCAGCTTTCCCTAGATCCAGGCCCCCCAGCAATGCCCACTGTCTGCAGCACTGAGCAGCTGAGGCATGTTTTCGTGGCTTGGTCAGGCGCTGTGGCCGTTTCCCTCTCACCTGTGCACAGATCTGCCTCTGAATCCTGGACCCAGGGCTTTCACAACAATTTGAGCTGCTGAGGACAAAATTTTTTCCCATACTTGATTAAAGCAATTTGTTTTACTTTCCTCTGTACTTATAAGTGGAAATGTATTTGGATTCCCAGGAACAATTGATTTTTCTGGAGGTCGTTTCGAAAGGAATGTCAAACATGGTGCACCATTATATCCAGACAAAAAGATAGATGTAGTTTGTTTAACATAAAATCTTACTGCATAATTTTTAGAAACAGCATAAAAACACTCCATCCTCAACACTTTATTCATTCTGAAAAAGTTTCAGAATCCAGAGATATATTTGAAATAATCTGTTTCAAAGAAGTCCTTGGGACCAAACCAGGGTGGGGGGAATTTTTTTTTTTCCCCTTATGTGTTTCTTCTAGGCCTTCACATTTTCAGTCTTATCCCTTGGGAATCTTCTGTGTTGAGCAAATTTAGGATGAAGTCTTCCTTCTTCGTTCCTCCTCTGTAGGTTCCTTTGTCATTCTTAAAGAAAACCATCTAAGGTGATTTCAGAATTCTACTATGGCTTTTGGTTGGAGCAGAGGAGGCCGAGAGTGTCAGAGAGCGAGAAAGCAAAGAGATGAAGACACAGGCCCAAACCGAAGACCACAGATGGGTATAAAGAGACATGGACGTGGGGTGCCTGGGTGGCTCGGTCGGTTAGGCATCTGCCTTGGGCTCAGGTCCTGATCTCAGGGTCCTGGGATGGAACCCTGCATCAGGCTCCTTGCTGGGCAGCGAATCTGCTTCTCCCTCTTCTTCTGCCTCCACCCCTCCCCCCACTTGCGCTCGCATGTACTCTCTCTCTCTCAGGTAAATAAATAAAATTTTTCAAAAAAAAAATAAAAGACATGGATTGTCAGATTGGCATCGCCAACTGACAAGTGACAAATAAAGAGGACTCTAGTGTCAAACCCAGACGCCTGTCCGCTGGCCACGATGGGAGTGAGGATCTCCCAAGCACTTTGCCAGGCATCCTCCTTAGCTCTGGGTGTGGGGAGGTTGGCCGGGCAGATGGCAGAGGGGGGCTCACTCTGAGCACTTGGACCGGCTTTCACAGCTTCTGATACCTGGAGGCTGGCCCTACGTGAATGAGCCTCTGGGGTGCCCTGAGGGGAGGCAGCCAATGAGAAGGGCATGGGGAAGGTTAGCAGGAAAACTGTGGGCAGATCCTCCGAAGCAGAGCACTGCAGGATGGCAGGGGTGGCTTTTCTCCGCCCTGCCAGCTGTTTCTCAATTTACCCCCCTTCATGGCAGGGCCGCTTAGGAGGCTGAGGGATTAATGTCTTTCTAGGGCCAAACCCTGAGGGTGACCTGCCCTTGCCTCTCTGCCCTCCTTTCTCTTTTCCCTTCGTGTGCCATGACCATGGCACACCCTCCCCTTCTTCACAGCGGTGGTGATGGGGGGAGTCACAATAGCCACCTTTTACTGAGCAGTTACTAGATGCTGGGCTGAGATGAACTGCCTGGGTCTTAGGTTCTTTTTGGTCAATTTGAGTACTTCCAACCTTGAAGGGTCAGTGAGGGCTATGGGCCCCACCTCACACTTCACTACCAGGTTGCCAGGAAAGGCAGTCTCAGGCCACATTCTATCTCCCTGTATTGATTAGTGAACCAGCACGAAACAGTCTTACCTGTTCTGGAAGTTTGGGGAAGGGCCCACTCTGTCCTCTTCAGTGGGCCAGCAGCACCTCAGTTGAAAGGTTGCCTTAAGACAGATGTCACAGGATTTGGCTAACCATCTGGTGCAGGGGCTCTGAACCTTGGAGGAGATGATAATGAAATTGGGTTTTTTTACCCCCAAAGAAGAGCTCATAGGGAGGGGGGCCTGAAGAATGACTCAAATGACTGGTTATTTTTAACACCACAATGATTTATTTTTTCCTTTTACCTTTAATTGAGATATTATAAAACAAATATAACAAACCACAACATAGGTGTTTTAGTAGTGGGCTATATTAAGGTTCGTGCCTCACACCCACCCAGGTGCGGAAAGAGAACGCTGGCAGCCATTCCAGAATCTTCTCTGCATTCCAATCTCCATCTCCATGAAAAGGTAGATTGACTGCCTGTGTGTCTCTATGGGGTTTATTGTTTGTTAGTTTCCCTGATGATATATTATACAAAAAAGCCGAGGCCTCAGCTTCCTGAACCCAGAACAACCCAGAATTCATTGGACCTACAGCAGGAAAGATTAAAGTGAGACCGCACAAAGAATTTAGAATACTAGAAATCAGTGACACGGAGCTACAAAAAGGAAGACAATCCGTGTGATGACTGGGATGTGGTTCTCGTCAGGGATGGGGCAATAGAGATCACCCCAGTCCTAGGGCTGCCCTCAAAGGGTTAGGCAGGCCGGGTACCCCACTACTGCCAATAATGACAACAAGCCAGTAACAAAAGCACTCATGTCTGCAGGACACTGCCAAGGCTTCATGGTGGGGGAGATGGAGACAGGTGGCAATTCTGCCCACAGCCCGCGGGCTGGTCTCAGAGGTTGCCTGGTGTCGTGACCCCTTCTTCTGTGATCTGAGGCATGGTCTTCCTCCTGAAGCCTTCTAATCCTGCCATAGCCCATCAGAGAGAGTGACTCTTGAAAGAAAGAGTGACCAGCTGGGGGACAGGCCTGGGATCTGAGCCCACCCCATTCCCGGGTGACCAGGGCAGCCGAAAAAAATACACTCTGGCTCCAGGCCCAAGGGACACCAGGCAAGGTGCCTGGAGGAAATGGGGCAGTGGAATAAGAGGAGAGTGAATGGCCTCCCTGCTTTCCCTCCATTCAGTGTGTGGTTTCCATGGGGCCCCAAGTGTGTTTACAGGCAGCAGACCTGAGCGGTGGGGGCCCCCGGGGTCTGGGGCTGCAAGGCTGCGGGGAAGAAAGGGAGGACTACGGGGTGGGCAGGGATGGTGGGGGCACTTGGAAAACCAAATGAAAAGTTGGCTGTCGAATGCTTTTTGCCAACCATAGTCAATTCTTAATTATCCCCGTAATGGGAGGGAGCGGTGGTAAGAATGATTCAAAGCAGCAAATAATCCCAAACCATTTAAGCTACATGATTTTTAAAAGAGAGAGGAGATTTCCCTTCCTAATGATGTCTGGCTCAGGCTGATGTTAAATGAGGGAAGTATTAACAGCGAGCTCCCCAGGGATCAAGGCTAGAAGCAGTCTTATTTAACATGTTTATAAATTATTTAGAGTTCACATTTCATGATTTTGTGAACGGGTGCTGGGAGGGGGCTGTAAGTCCTCCCAGAAGCCAGAGGAAACCCTCTTCCAGGGATTATGCACTCATGGGCGGGAATCCCCAAAGTGGGAAATGAAGATGAGATTGGAGGTATTAGGCTAACCAGGCCCATCGCACAAGAGGGCCCTGCTCAAGAGGGACACCTTCCCCACTCCCCCTCCCTCCCACCCCCACCAAGCCAATAGCTAAAAAAAGAGGAGTATGAGTCTCTTCTCTAGAACATTGAATGGCTCCCAGCTTCTCCCTGAATTAAGTGCACCTAAGGCCTTCCGTAGCAAGGTTCTAACCTCCTCTCCCATCATTCCAGCCATGCCCCTGACATTAGGAAAAACAGCCTGCAGGGCCTGGCAACTTGCCACAGTCACGTGGTTAGATGCAAAGCACTTGGAATTGTACCCAGAATTCTGACTCAGAGTCTTCCCATCCATCCATAGCACGCTGGATCCTGGCTAACTCCCAAAGCCGCACCTCAGTTCCTGCCTCTTCTCTCTCTGCTGTCAGGATTCTGTTGATCCGAGGTGCCACCTCTTCTGAGGACCTGTCCCTGTTCCAAAAGTGCTCACTCTCTCCCTCTCTCTCCCTCTGCTCAGAAAACCGGTGGCAGATGTGCCTCTCTTATGGTTCATGTCAAGCTTTACCTATGTGACAGCCTTGGCGTTCTTGTCTCTTTCCACCCAGACACCCTGAAATTTCTTGCATAGTCTGTCCTCCCTGCGGAAAGCACGGAACCCTGCCTTGCCATCAACGTGTGCTGTCCAGGGGTTCCTTGAGTAGAGAAAATGGGATCCTCCCCTGGAACGGGTGTAGCGAGTTAGAGCTGAGTTTCATAGGACCGGCCTGCTCTCCAAAACATGGTGCTGTCATCTCCCAACAGAGCCTTCGCCTTCCGTTTTTCCACAAAGCCATCCAAAGCTGACTGTCTACACATGAGCTCGGTCTGGGGTGAAGGCCACCATTTGTTGCACATGGAGCGGTTCCTGTGACTATATGCCTCCCAAAGTGTGGTGCCCGGTCCCCTGCCTCAGCATCACCTGATGTCCCTGGGCCACTAGGAAGCCCTGCAGAGCCTGGAACTGGCATTGCGACCAGATTGTCATGTGTGTCTAATGACAAGGAGGACTGAGAACAGCTCCCAAAGGGCAGGAGGGCAGCCCTCTGGGATTTGTGAAGGTCATGTGGGAAAGAGTGTGCAAGCACACGTGCATTTGCATGCTTAGACCCATAGGAGTCAAGTGTGTGCTCATGTCCATATTTATGGGTGCCACTCTGGGAACTGGGCCCCTTCTTACATCACCATGCCTCCAAAGTGCCAGCTGCCGGCATGCCTTAAAAATATTTTGGTGAGGGGAACCTGGCTGGCTCAGTTGGCAGAGTATGTGACTCTTGATCTTGGGTTATGAGTTCAAGCCCCACCCACCTGGGTGGCTCAGTTGGTTAAGCATCTGCCTTTGGCTCAGGTCATGATCCAGGCATCCTGGGATTGAATCTCACATCAGGCTCCCTGCTCAGCGGGGAACCTGCTTCTCCCTTTCCCTCTGCTGCTCCCCCTGCTTGTGCTCTCATGCTGTCTGTCAAATACATAAATAAAATCATTAAGAAAAATGAAAAGAAAAAAAAATTGGTGAGATGTTGATGTTCCACAGTATGGATGAATCTTGAGGACATGGTGCTGAGTGAAATAAACCAGTACTCTATGATTCCACTAATATAAAGTTCCTAGAGTAGTTACATTCATACAGATAGAAAATAGGATAATGGTGATGAGGGGTGGTGAAAGAGGAGGAAGCGGAGCGCCTCCGTTAGAGAAGATGAAGAAAGTTCTGGAGATGGATGGAGGTGATAGTATCAATGTGAACGAACTTAATGCCACTGTAGATTTAAAAACGGTTGAAGTGGTAAACTTGTGTTATGTGTATTTCATCACGATAAAAAACTTTTTAATAATTTGAGCCATTGCCCTGCCCCTGGGAAGAGCGCTGCTAGCTAGAATGCTCCGCCTTGCCCTGGCCTTGCAACTCTCCAGAGACGGGGGGTCTGTGTCCAGCACGGCCCTGCCCAGCGTCCCACACCCTGGAGACGGGGTCCTTCTTTGGGTCCTTGGGTCCTTCAGATCCACCCCACAGTAAGTCATGCTGGGACAGGAGGGGTTTGTGTCATGCAAGAGTCAGAGACTGGCCTAATAAAATGGAAGGAAATGATACTTTTTCGAATGGGGGAAGCCAAATGCAGAGTCTCCAAGAAAATGTGGATGCCATCAGAAGCTTCCAAGTGATGAAATGTTGGGTCAGCTGGTGTGCATGGCTCTAACCAGAGTCAGCTTCCCTTTACCCCAGATGTGTAAGGCTATACATTTAGGAAAAAATAAGTAATGTCATGTCCTCGATCTAGCCGATACAGCCCAGCCAATCTAAAAAGCTGTTGGAAACATTCTCCCAAAGACTTTTTAGACTCATGTGCTGCTTTGGACAAAAAGACCAGCCAAACAGCCAGGCCTTATAGTGAGAGTGCTGGAAACAGCAAGGCATTTGGGTCTGACCTCGGCAAAAGTTGGACATGTAGCCTGTTGCTTCTTCTTGAAGGGATTGTCTTTCTGAGGTGAGACTAAATCTACCAGGACTCCAGGACGGGAGGGCAGTCATGAGGCAGGGGCCATCCCCCACCGTGAATGCCCTCTCCTTAACGTTTTGGCTGAGGTGACATATGAACTTGATCTCCAAGTCCCCCAAATCAGAACGAGGGCCTGGCAAAAGGCAGCTTTAGCACAACCATGAGCAAGTGTTATTTACATGGCGGGTAACAAGCATCTTTGGAACTTATAGCCCCCAGAGGTGGCGTAAACTAAACACAGGACTAGACTCAGGGAGAGTGCGGAAATGTTCATAGATGACAATCCATAGTGGGTGGTCAGGGGGTTCTGGACTGGGAGGCCAGCTTCTGAGTTCTGTGTCACGTGGAGTGACATTTCCCCCTGGGGACACTCCTGAGTGCCCTCAGAGAGCTGGATCTGCCCCACGGCTCCAATTCTGATTCTGATTTTCCTTATACTCTCTTTGCCTTGTTTTGTTGGCTGTCTCTGGTCATCCCCTCTAGGTGATAGCCTTTCAGAGACCTGAAGATTTTGACTCTCTCCCCCCACCTCCTGTTCCATTGATATCTTGTTCCTGTTCCAATTTGTAGAGTTCCAGCCCATTATCTTTTTTTCAAGGTGTTCGTTGAAAAATGTCTCATTAAATGTCTCTTCCACTTCTCCCTCTGAACCCCCATTCCTAGGCACTATGCAATGGCAGGGCAAGCTGAAGAAGTTAAAAGCATGGGGGGAGAGGCAGGGTGACTGGGGGTGAGGGATCATGGTGGCTTTGAGATCATGGGAAAAGGGCAGACAGAGCAGCCCAGAGCCATAGGACATAGAGACAGGAGCCCAAGAAGGGGCCTGGGAGGAGGAACCATCATCAGCCTCCCCTCCTGCCCTGTTCTCTCCCTTACCATTTGCCCAGGTAAGCTGATCATGCATTTATGGAGGACCTACACACTCCGTGGAGGCTGAGGGTGAGCGAGTCTTCCAGAAAGGACCCCCTGTCCTTCCTCTGTACCCCTGCAGAGCTTCACTCTGGGCTGCATGGCCAAGACCTCCATTCGCCTAACTCCTGTTACTCTGCGAAGCTGGTCCTGGAAGACAGGCTCATCAACCACCGAGTTTCTGTCTGCCTAACTCCCTCCACTCCCAGGCTGTTTCCTATTTAGCTGTTAGGTTTTCAGGGACATAACTTTGACCCATGGTTTATGGGAGTCCATTAAAAAACAAGCTGTGTTATAATGGGCTTCTACTGTCCTGGATCGATTTTCCTCCTTTCTGCAGGAAAGGAAGAATGCTGGCTGGCTGGTGTTTGGGATGCTGTGATCCTGCAGCCAGGCAGCCCGCCTCCCCCCCACCCCAGCCTGTGAGCATTCAGCTGCTCACTTCCCCAGCTGAGTGAGAGGTTCTTTTCAGGGCCAACCAACTGCACACGGATTCCTGAGCCATGATCTCATCGGCTCATGAGAGGCTGAGCACGTACACCAACTCCCACTGGAGAGAGAGGGGGTTTCTAGGGTCCAAGTGGGGTGAGGGGAGGTTCAGGGCTTCACCCTTTAGCTTAGGGCCAGGGCTGGTGTAGGCACAAGTCTTGCCATCTATCTCCCATGGCTGTCTGCCCACGCTGCTGTGCATCCCCACCTGGGCTAGGACTGGCTGGCAAGGCTCCTCTTCTGCCACGGCTGTCTCCACACCAGAGCTCCAGGACACAGTCTTGCAGGGGTGATCTGGCCCTGGCTCGGACATCTTCCTGCCCACACTGTTGACTTCGACATTCCTTTAGTTGGCAAATATTTATTGAGCTCGAACTGTAGTGCTTCCCGAAGTGGGAACATGGAGCTTTTGGATAGGAACCATCTGGAATGATGGTTAAAATGCTGGCTCCTGGGCACTATGCCAGACCTAATGCATCAGAATCTCTGGGTGGAGCCTGGGGATCTGCATTTTAATCAGTTCCCCAAAGTGATATTTTTGTGCCCTAATGTTTGAGACTTGCTGGCTGTGATGGTTAATTTTGTGTCAATGTGGCTGGGCCATGGGGCCCAGATATTTGTTCAAAAATTATTCTGGATGTTTCTGTGAGGATATTTTTGGATGAGGTTAACATTTAAATTGGTGGACTTTGAATAAAGCAGATTGCTCACTGTAATGTGGGTGGGCCTGGTCCAATCAGTTGAAGGCCTGAATAAAACAAAGACTAACCTCTTCTCAGTGAAAGGGGATTCTTCCAGCCCACCCTGCAGATTTTGGGCTTGCCAGCCTCTATAATCACAGGAGCCAATTCCTTGAAATAAACCTCCCTTTCTGACACACACACACACACACACACACACACACACACCCTTTTGGTTCTGTTTACTGAAAGAACCTCTACTAATACACTGGCTTGCTATGTGTAAGACCCTGGCCCTCACATCACAGTCACACCTGGGCAGATGTCAGCTTAAAGCAGTCCACTGTCTGCCTCTGCCCACCAGTTCTGGCTTTGTAAGCATGTGTTCTAAAGCACCTGAGAGAGGCTGGCTAAGCATAGCAGTACTGCTGTTGCCCAGCCCTGACTCTTCTCTGGGCGGAGGGTCCTGACCTGCTGCCCTCCCCAGGACAGAGCCTCGATTTTATTGTCAGATTCAGCAAATAAAAATACAGGATGCCCAGTAAAATTTGAATTTTAGATAAGCATTGAAACTTATTTTAGTAGAAGTGTGTCTCATGCAATGTTTGGGGCATACTTATACTAAAAGACTTCATCTGCAATTCAGATCTCACTGGGCATCCTGCATTTCAGGATGTGACAGCTCTGCACACTTTTCTCTTGAGCCTGGAGTCCGTGATTGGTTCTTGTTAATTGTATTCCTTTACAAAGGGCTTTCTCTGATGTGATCTCTTTCCACCCTTGCAACGATGGGGAGGCAGAGCTGGCATTATAGCCATTATCCCCATTTCACAGTGGGAACTGAGGGTAGGAGGCTGTCAGAAGTTCCCAGCTGAGATCAGAGCAGCCCCTGCTACACAGTAGAACCACCTGGAGGGATTTTAAATCACTCCCCTGTGTTTGGGTGATGTGTATGATGTCTGCAACTTACTTTGAAATGCATCAGAAAATAAAATGGATGAATGCATGGGCAGAGGGATGATGGATAAATATGTGATAAAGCAAATATAGCGAAACATTGATGACAGAATCTAGACGGTGGGTATACAGGTGTTCACTGTTCAATCGTTTAACTGCTTTGTATATTTGAAAGTATTCCTTAAAAGTTGGGAGGAAAAAACCCTGGATGCTTAGGTCCCACCCCAGAGCAATTAAATCAGAATCTATGCAGGTGAGGCCCAGGCAGCAGTCTTGTTTCAACGCTACCCAGGTGATCTGAGCTCACCCATCCCACCTCCCTGTGTACCAGGCACCCCCTGCAGGCTACAGGTATCCTGCATCAGTGGTTGCCCGGCTCCCAGTGCATCCGAGTGTGGAGGGCTGGGTAAAACAAATGACTGGGCCTCTTCCCCAGACTTTCTCATCCAGTAGGTCTGGGTAGGGGGCTGAGAATTTGCACTTTGTAGAAGTTCCCGGGGGTTGCAGATGTTGCTGGTGCCAGGACCACACTTTGAGAAGCACCTCGCACAGAAACACAGCCAGACACAGGGTGGATGCATGCTAAGCCATAGTATCAACCACACGCCGATCTGTCAGCCAAGGAAGCCATTAGCTGTGGGAGGGTCAGAAGAGGCTTTGTGGAAGAGCCTGCATTTGTGCGAGCTTTAGAAGATGGGAAGGTTTTCATGATGGGGAGGTTTTCAGAGGAGGAGAGTGCCTTCTGTGCAGCGGAACAGTAGAAGCAAAGACAGGGAGGTGGGCAAGTGCAGGAGGGGTAGCTGGATCTGGGGATGGACCGAGGGGGTGGTGGGGGATGGAGAGGGAACGGCCAGAGGGGAGGCAGGAAGGGTAGCTTGTGCCAGATGGCAAGAGCTCTTGGATTTGATCATGTGGGCAGTGGGAAGCCAGCGAAGGTTTATTAGCAGCAAAATGATGTGACCAAATCATCGCCGTGGACTGTTCATTCTGGCAGCTCTGTGTGGGACAGATTGGGGAGGAGAGATGAAAGATAGGCAGCGTTCTTAGGAGACTATTGTGAGCATCCGCGGTGAGTCGTGTGGAGGGTCCACATAATCACAACACGGATAATGATGATAAAATAGTGGCTGACATTTATCCAGTGCTTTCTGGGGGCTAGCCAGTGCCGTGCTTTTGCAAACGTTCCTTTTTAATCTTTGCAACTGCACTGCTTGGTCTTCCCGGTGAGGAAACCTACTCGGAGTGCCCGGGTTGGGATTCGAACCCAGGGCTGTGCGTTTTGTGTGGGTGCTCCCACAAAGGTGAGGAGAGTGGTGGGGAGGAGGAGGAGGCTGGCAGGTCCCTGCCTGGGTCCTCACATCCCCAGGGAGTCATCATCAGTCCCTAGCTCGGGGTCTTGTGCACGTCCCTGCTGAGGCTGGGCCCGAGCTGGGAGAGGTGCAGCTGGACGGGGGGAAGCCATCGCTCTTCCTCTGCCACCAGCCACGCGTGGTTTTCCTGGCAAGCAGAGGCTCAGCTGTGCCTCCCTCTACCCTGCCCCGGGCCTAGCACCCACTCTCTGTCCCTCCATGTGCAGTGCTCCCTACGGCTGCTTGTACACCACACCTGTAGTCACTTAACTAAAGCTTTTAGGAGAAAAGTGACCTTGCTTCCCACTCCCTTCGAGGTCCCTACTGTCCTTGGGCCTGAGGAAAGGACACTTCCAGGTACTTCCCCAGAATTCTCGCATTTCGGGCATTCCTCTAACCCTACCATGGCCACTGTATACCCAGGCAGTTCCATTACTGAAAAGGGAATGGGTGTGGGGGCAGGACCTGTAGGGTAAGTAACAGTCCTTACAGAAACATGCCTGCAAATAGTAAGCCTGTTAGCTGTTGTTCTTTTTATAACTGGGCTCCATGAATGCAGAGCTTGGGGACTTTGGCACCAATGACCAGGTTTAAAGAGAGACATTCATTAAGCACTGGAAGGGCTTTGTCAGATCTTGACCATCTTTCTGTCTCTAAGAAGGGCTGCTTTTATACCAGGTCAGAAAGAGCTCACTGTACTTCTCTTAAAGAACCCCCTCCTCTCTTCCCATCCCCTGGCCCAGGGCTGAAGCTCTCTGCCCTGTCCTCCACCAAGCCCCAAGGCTTGCTCAGCTCCTGGACACTCTCCACCTGGGAGGTCTTTGAGCACGTGCCCTGCCCCGCCACCTCCCCCTCCCACCAACCAGAAGGACCCGCCTCATAGATGCCTGGGGCTAGGGCAGCAGTGAGGTTCTTACTGTACCTGCAGAAGCCTTGTAGGCATCTGTGTGCGTGTGTGTGCATGCAGCTGAATGTGCACCCATGTGCGTATTCCCATATGGAGGGTGTGTGTTTGGGGCAGTGGTGGTGGTGCAGTCCCAGACCTGCTCTTCATTCAAATCTGTTTTTTACCTGTTTGTGCAGGAGGAATGGGGCTCACCTGGCAGGGGAGGATGATGGAAGCATTTTCTGGAAAGGCTTCTTGCAAGGGCTGGACAGTGGGGCTGTGTGCGCCCTGTCTCTGTCCCAGCCTCCCCTCGCCATCAGCCAACCACCTGTAAGCCTTCTTCCTCCCTGGGCTGAAGTGTGTAGCATGTGTGGGGAGCAGCTGGGGTGTGGTGTCCCTGGGCTTTTTCTCCCAGCTTCCCTCAGCCAACCAACCACGTGCTGCCAGATGGATCTGGGTGCCGATGGGGTATGCGCAGGGAATGGCAACCAGCTCCCAGCCCGTGGCCTTGCCCGATGAGTTGGAACACAGTTAAGTTCTGGAAGTTCGGGGATCTGAGCTGGCAAGACCCAGATCAACAGGAACTAAGCCTGGTGGAGAAAACTCTCGGCCCTCCAGGAGGAAACCCTCCTGGAGTGGCTCCCTGCCACTCTCCGCCCCCAACCTGGGCTCTACACTCGCTGCCCTCCCTGGGAATCTTCAGGCCACCGACTCTCCTTGAGCACGAACTCCAGTCTCTTAGCCCTCCGCTGTTTTATTTATTGCACAAACACCACCATAACAGCAATAACATAAACCAAAGAAAAAGTCTCCCTCCATTTCATGACCTTAACAGATGAGCTGTTCAATTTTCTTTGTTCCCTTCTAGTCCCTGTCCATATTATATCCCTCCTTCTTTTCTCCTCCACCCTCCCCCCAACTCCTTTCCTTCCTTCCTTTCTGTAAGAGGAAAGGGGGCAGATTTCAGCACCTCCTGCAGCCTGCCAGGCCCTGCCCAGGTCACCGAGGGTAGGGGAGAAGACTCGCCTGCAGGATAGAGGTGTGGGTGCTGTCCTTGGCTGCTGGCATCTCAGAAGCTGAGCTGGACCAGCATGTGCACCCTGGGCTTGATGACTAGCTGTTGTTTCTCTCTTTTGCCATGGTCTCAATACTGCTCACTCCCCAAAGCGGGTATTAAGAGTGATTTTTCTGGAGATGGTGGGATTCAGTCATTTGCAGCTTCCAGATTTCTGAATCAAGGTATGTGAGCCCTCAGAATTACCTGTCATCAATGAGGACAGGCTCTCAGTTTCAGGCTCCCAGGCCCACGTTGCTCAGAGCCTTATCCAGTGTGGGCGGCCATCAAGGCTTGACTTGGGGAGAAGATTGCATTCAAGATCTGGAGAGGGTACAGCAGGGGAGGGCCGGGGTAGGTTAACTTCGCACTCCGAACATTCGGATCTGTGGCCCTTCTTAGGGCCTGCAGACTTCATAGGGGATCTGACGGGGTCCTCAAAGGGCGGGAGGTGTGTGTCCTCCCTGACCCCAGCCTTTCCATGGAGCCATTTCATCTGCATCCAAGCCAGCATCCTAACCACCCTCACTAACTCCCGGGGAAGTCTCTCCCCAGGGCTGGACCTCTTAGCCCAGGAGCAGGAGTGAAGCCAGTGGGTTAATGAAGAGCCTGAAAAAAGTCAAACCGTAGCCCAAGGCACAGATAGTGCAAAACAGCGTGCAAACTGTGAATAACTTGTATTTGATTCACGTTCTGAGGATGACAGGTCTAGACTGAGTTTTGCGCCTCTGCAACTGGGGGAGGGGAGAGATCCGGGGAGTGCTGGATGGCAGGGGAAAGAGCTGGCACCCTTCCCTCGGGGCAGCAGAACGATACCTGTTGCTGTGTGGTCTGAAGTTGTGTTCATTTGAACACATCACACGTTCAACGCATACTCCCCGCGACATCAGTGCGCGACTCCCAAAAAGTGTGTTACTGCCGGTTTCCTAGAAATACTGAAGAACTAGTTTTGTGGAGAGGTCTCACCAGCTGCCACTAGGGACATGATTGGGCCCCCGTGGGTCTGGTTGAGAGGCCTTCGTTGAACATTTATTTACTCGACTCGTGGTGCCACCACCTCCCCGGCATTTCATCTTCCTGCAGAGTCTATGAAGTAGCTGTCATTACCACTAGTGTTGTTGTAGTCATGATCCCTCTTTTGTTTTATTTTTTTAAGATTTTATTTATTTATTTGACAGAGAGATCACAAGTGGGCAGAGAGTCAGGCCAGAGAGAGAGAGAAGGGGAAGCAGGCTCGCTGCTGAGCAGAGAGACCGATGCGGGGCTTGATCCCAGGACCCTGAGACCATGACCTGAGCCGAAGGCAGAGACTTTAACACATTGGGCTACCGAGGTGCCCCATGATCCCTCTTTTAAAGAGAAAGGGGCCAGCGGGGCCCCATGATTTTGAGCACAACGTCTGACCCTGCCCCACCTGGGACAGTGCCCTTTGACTAGCTAGGGAGAGAGGCAGTGCCGGCACAGCACATACACTTGTCCCCACACCCCACCTGGCTGCCCGAAAGCCTCAGGGAAGGCTTCCTCCGCAGAAGCCTGGCACCACCCATGCAGCCGTGTGTGGAGACCCTCCTCATTGGGCATTCAGGATGGGGCCTCCTATTCATTCATTCAACAGACATCGGGGCTGGGGAATCCAGAGAGGAATATGACATTATTCTTGTCACCTCTTAGCAGACCTGTTAATATATTTGCTTCTCAGCCCACACCAGATTCCAAAAACATTTCCTATCAATTACCTTGAGCAGAATTCTCACCTGCCACGTTTTCCTTCTCCAAGCTGGCTGCTTTATGAGTATCTAAACTTTCAACCACGAGTGGGCACGTTATCTAACCTCCCTTTGGCTAAGAGCAAGGATCCCCTACCTTTTGTTCCACCGTTCAGTCATCCCCCTCAGTGAACAAATAACTCTGGGTCTGCATGTCAGGTACTGTGTTAGGAGCTGGGGATACAGTGCCGAGCAGAAAAGACAGGATTCCTGCCCATGGGAGTTTACAGACATTAACCGGATGATTCCCTCGTCGTGCTCTGATGCATTCCCAAGAACTGAGGTGTTTTGTTCAGGAGTGGCTCCCTCAGGCATGGCGTTCCTAGGGTCCTCGACTGCCCCACACTCAGCCTGTCCTGTCTGCTGTGGCAGTGCCCGAGGACCAGGTGTTGGTGGATCCTTCCCTTTGGAATGAGGCAGAGGACACATGCTCACTCTCTTGGTCTCTGGCTCTTGATCCAGCCCTTCTTATGAGAGCTGCCTGCAGTGGACAAGCTTAGCAGGGCCTCTGAAAAGAGGAGGCCATTCTGCTCCACCCCCAGAAAGAGGGCAAAAGAGAGGCCTTGTTTCTCTATGGAGTTTGGTGGCTCGGCAAAGGCGACGCTGCAGTTAGGCAGATGTGGATTCCAGTCCCAGAACTGTCACCTACCTAGCTATGGGGTTGAGCGAGTTGTGAATGTCTGTGCACCTCAGCTCCCTAGCATGACATGGGGGCAGTAATCTCGCTGCAGTAATTAAATGTGATACGATACATGAAAGCTTCTGGACTGTTTGTCATTTAATAGAGGGGTGACCACTCTTCCTTCAGTGTCCAAATGACTTTCAGCTTCTTAAGGGCATGATTGCCTCTGGAGTTGACACTTCCCAAGAAAAAGTGAGCAAATGCTAGAAAATAAGGAATAATTAAGCCCCCTAGCGTAGGCCCACGAGGATAGGACAGTGGTTCCCAGAATGTGGCCCTGGACTCAGCAGCACCTGGGAACTTACTAGAAAGGCAAAGTCTCGAGCCCCACCTCAGAACTACTAAACCAGAAATCCTGGGGGAGGGACCCCAATCATCGATTTTCACAAGTCTCCAGGCGATTGTGATCGAGGCTAAAATGTGAGGAACCTCTGGGCTGGAGATTGCGAACCCGCTGTCAGGGGGCCAAGTTCTTGCACAGATGTGTTTTGTTTGCCTTCTGTCATCAGCTGGAGCTGAGCAGCAGCTGCCTCTGAAGAGTGGCTGTGCCCTTCTGAAGGGGTTACAGTCTTCGCTCTGCCGCTCCCTCCTGTGTCCCACCAGCTGGCCTCCCTCCCTTGGCTGCCCAGCCCCTGGCAGCGGGCATCTGAGTTTGCAGCCAGGGCTCTAGGTCAGGGTCTGACTCACAGAGGGAGCTGCTCTGTTTCACCAGATCCTGAGTGTCGCGGGGTTGGGAGAACGTCCTGGGACGCTGAGCTCCCGGGCCCAGCAGGCAACAGGAACAAGGAAGCCCGTACTCTAATTCCCAAAGCCAGCCATCAGGTCCTACTGGTTTCACTTCGGGATTTGGTCTGAAGTGTTGTGAATTCCCAGCACATCACACACACCCACATTCCACTGTAAGTCCAAAAATACCTTCCACAGCCAAATTGAGATGATTTTTACATTCCCCACTACCTTGGATTATCTGCCTGGCTGCTCTGTGCCACCCTCGCCACTGGCCCAGCTGATGGCTAACGTGGAGAGACAGAAGGGCCAGCAGTGGGCAGCTCAGCTGGGGGCGGGACTTTGCCTGCCCCAGAAGTCTACATCCAAGTGGGATCCAGGAAGGCTGGGAGGACCGGGGGCTGTGGTGTCTGGGGGATGGAGCAGGGGAGTGTGGAGCTGGGAGCTCTCAATGCTGAGGCTGGAACAGATAATCATGACTGAAAATGGACCCAGACCTCAGTATGAAGAGAGATGGAATGGGATGTGAGGAGCAAACTGTGGGCAGTGGGAGAGGGACCGAGTTGGGCTCAACCTTGGACACAGGGGTGTGGAGGAGACTCAGGAAGCTTCCCTGCTTTGTACCCCACCCCACCCCACCCCCGGGGCCAGACCAATGCTTCCTCCCTTCTGGAGAGAATACACCTCAATAGCAGCTCGATCTGGACATAGGAAACAGGCTAAGAGTACAGGCTTTGACATCCAACGGATCTGAGGTCAGATCCTAGCTCAGCCACCTCCTGTGTCTCTGGACAAGGGACCCAACCTCCCTGTTTACTCACCTATCAAAAGTCTGGAAAGCCTATTTCATAGGCATATGGTGAGGATGAAATGCGATAACATTTGTGAAACCATTAGCATACTGTCATAGAATAAAGAACATAATAAGCTTAGTTATACTTATAATTATCAGACAGCAGAAACCATGTCTTTTCACCGGAAACCCGGGTATTGAATTTGGCAAAATGGCGTCATTGGTGAGGAAAATGGATTCAGATGTAAGCATTAATCAATGAGCAGAAGATCATGTAATTCTTAAAAGAGAGGTACTGCAAAGAAAGAGACAGTGTCCCTAATATTTGGGGCTCGTGGCATTTATTAGGGCCCTTGATAAGTATTGGTTTGTGTAGCAAAAGAGATGCAAGAATGTCCTGTTAGTGGTGGGTGCCAGACACGGATGAAGTCACTAAGAGATGTTCATGTGACATGACTCCTCCTCCCCTCCTTGAAGCCAGCCTCAATGGAGTGGGGAGGATCTGTGTTGCCTAGACCTGGTGGTGATGGACAGATTTACCTCAGGTGTCCGCACAAACATTATTAACCTCAGGAAGATCCAAATTTGCCTGATTTCCCCCTGCCCTTTCTCACAAAAAAATGGTATGTCCCATTGTGTTTTGGCTTGGGGTTTGGGATGCAAACAGCTCCTCTCTCTTCTAATCTAAAAGGGATAGTACTGGGGCACCTGGGTGGCTCAGTTGGTTAAGCATCTGACTCTTGATTTCAGCTCAGGTCATGATTTTAGAGTCCTGGGATCAGGCCCCGTGTTGGGTTCTGTGCTCAGCTGAGTCTTCTTGTCCTTCCCCCTCTGCTCCTTCCACCCAACCCCCTGCTCGCTCTCTCACGCTCTCTATCTCTAAGGTAAATAATCAAATAAAATATGTCAAAAGAAGTAAATAAAAGGGACAGCACTGGGAGGGCTGGACCCCTCCAGCCACCCAGGCCACCACTAGATCACCCCCAGGATCACTATTCCTTCTGACTCAGGTTCTTGCTTCTGAGGAGACCATCCCTGAAAGAAAGGCCTGGAGTGGGGGATTAGCATCCATGCATTTCTGATTCTGTCCAGCTGTGTAAATGGCTTAGTGAAGACTAAAGCAGCCCGTAATTATAACAATTATAATGAGCAGGGAGAGCATGGATGCAGAAGTATAATCCAAATTAAACGGCAAAGGGGAGTTACACTATTCCCCCAAGGCTCTTTCTGCCCGAGGACTGTGTGAGTCTGTGAGCCTAAACGTTCCTGGGGGCCCATCCTGATAATCGGGTGACATGGAGACCAATTGATGTTTGGATTTTTAGCTTTCCAGGAAAACATCCTGGAGCCTTGGAGAGGATTCACGAATTTCCTTGGAGGGAGGGAGGAATGGAGGAGAGAAAGACAGGTTAGAGGAAGAAGGTGCCCACACCGGCTCTGGTCAAGGTTCCAGCCCTGGAAGGGGTTGAGGGCTGGGCCTGGCCCACACTTTGTCATACCAACAGGGTGAAGGGAAGAGCCCCCAACCAAAGTTTCATGCAGTTTGGTCTTGACAACAGCGCGCTCCTTCCCCCAGCTCCTGTCAGCCCTCCTCTTCAAAGCCTCCTAAGGACTTGTTTTTGGGCAGATTCCCGAGAAGCAGAGTCTGAGCTGGTTGGGATTCCCGTGCAAGTGGTCAAAGGGCCCTTTTGAAGCACCTGCCAGGGTGTGAGGGAAGTTGGACAGAGCAGAGGACAAGGCCAGCTGAAGACGTGCTATCCGGGGAAGCCTGCCGATCTCCGGGGGAGCTCTGGGGCATGAATTACAGACCAGAAGCTGGTGCACCCAGGACTGGGGGCTGGGTTTTCTACTTCGGTGATTGCCCACTCGTCTCCCAGACATAACTCCAGGAGGAGCCCGCCCTGGGCTCAGGGCCAGCCTCTCAAGAAGGTTGCTGGGGGTGGGGGATGGGTACTCTGGCTGCGGAATGGGGGTCTGGGCAGGACGCCAGCAGCACCTGCTACACAGCTATTCCAACCCCACACTCGTCCTCTCCTCTTTCTCTCCTGTGAAAAGCCACATTAATTAAACTCAAGAAGTTCCTCATGTATTTCTGAAAACCATATAGAGGTCATTTGTGGGGTGATTGGAAAGGGGGGTAGTCTAAGGTTCTTCTCTATCCTAAAGTCTATAAGATTACACTCCACAGTGAGTAATTATTGGGGTAATTCTTCCAAGACCAATCATATGTAAAGGCTTATTCTAATAAATATTCTTATGATGAAATTTCACACTGACTCGCTTCTCAAAAGGGCACTGGGAAGCAGCTTTTTTATTATTGTTGTTGTTGTTATTCCCGCTGCACAAACTGCTGCTCAGAATGGCGAAGCACGTTACTTGAGGTGACTCAGCTAGGCAAAATAGTTCATTTCTAACAGTAAAATTGCAGGTAACACTACAGACATCTGGGGACTCTTCTTTTTAGGAGAGCTCATTCTTTAAAGGAACTCTTTAAATCATCAACCTCTCAGTCCCACCCCACCCCCAAAGCATCAACCTCAAATGAAAATATTTATCAATGGTCTTCAGTGTTCAAGACACTGGTAGTGTCTGGGGACTTTGAAAAGATTGTGTTATCTGCCTAATGGGCTTTTGGTCTAACCAGGGAGCCTGATACGTAACAAACAGGCAGGTTGGAGCAAATGCCAAGTAAGAGGATAGGTGCGCATTGTAGGAACTGGATGGGTCGGGGTGGGGGGGTGGTTTTCTGAAGGGGAGTGGTGTTCCAGGCTGGCCTTAGAGAAGCATGGGTCTTGAATGAGCTAGATTCAAGCTAGCTGCTAAATATTCCCTTCCTGCCAGCTGGTTGTCACTGGGAGACCTCTGCCAAGCAGTGGCACATCCATCCGTTCCTCCATTCATTCGCAGAACACGTGCATGTCAGCTGAGTTCTCACTACATGGCAGGCTCTGTGCTTGGCTCTGGGGAGGCAGGGAGGAGAGGGCTCCGCCTGAAGCTCACCATCTAATGCAGACACGGCCCACCCTGCTGTCATCTTTCCAGTCCCTAATCTCCGGTCCTGAGCCATCCAGGCTGTGAAATGCTCTGAACAGCAGTGTGTGTTCTTGACGTCACTCACCTCTAAATAAGCAAGGGATCAGTTTGTGACCTCCCTGAATACTTTTGGTGCAGGTAACAAAAGCACCACCAAAATAACTTTAAACATAAGGACATAAGATTAGAGGTGACTGCAGCTGCTGGCCTTTGTCTCCTGGCTCAGCATCATCAGGGTGTGCTGTCATTCTCTCAGCCTGTCTCTCATAGTGTCAAAATGGCTGCCATAGCTCAAGACATCACATTCAAGGAAGTCACCAAGGAGGGTGTCAGGACAGAAGGGGTTGGTGCCAGCTTACTCTATTCTCTTATAAGGAAAGCAGCACTTTTCCAAAATCTGTAGCTGACTTCTGCTTATTTCTCATTGGCTGCAATGATACACAGAGCCATCCCTAACTGCATGAAAGTTGGGAAAGCATCTTACCTGGGGCTGGGAGCATTGCCACTCTGCAACATGGGGATGTTACTGAGAGTGGTGGGGGAATGAATGTCATCCAGTGGGGAGGCAATCATAGGACGAGCTGTGAACTTCCTTGTACGATCCTAGGCACTGAGCTTCCGCCCCTGCTCCTGCCAAAGAAATTTGTGGACTGATCTGAGTCCCACCTGCTGAATCGTAAACCTGCTTCTCCCTAGCCTGTCCTCTTTCCCTTCTGCACACATGGACTTCACTTCTCCACCCTTCCCCCTGCCCCACTGCCAGCCACGACTTCCCATCCCATTCCCCACATCTGCCTTCTGCCCTCCTGCTTTCTGATTTGCTTTTTACCCACCATGAAGCCCCCTTGGGAAAGGAAAATGGGAAGGAGGATGAAAGAGGAGGGAAAGTGTTAATTAAACACCAGATGTTTAACTCTGTTAATTAATGGCTCTGTTACCCTGAGTGGCATCAGCCTTCTCTTATCTGTCTCCTTCACCCTCACTACCCTCTGTACCTGGAAAGCCCAGATTGGTGCAGGGGGCCTGAGACCAGCAGAGGGAAGTTGGGGAAAGTGGCCCAGGGTGACCCTGAGGGGGTGGTGCTCTTGTCCAGGAGGGGAGCATGGGCATGCTGGAGTAGTGACACTGGGAACAGAGAGAAGGAATAATAGGAGAGACTGAAGCCCTGAGGTCACAAACAGACATGTTTTGATTAACGCACCTAGGGATTTCAAAAAATGCAAGTAATTGCCAGCATTTAAACAATAAGGGAATTTCGCATGAATCCAGATGGATAGACTTTCTTTAGAAATGGACAGATGAGTCTACAGCCATACCACCCTGAATGTGCCTGATCTCGTCTGATCTTGGAAGCTAAGCAGGGTCGGGCCTGGTTAGTAACTTGGTGGGAGAAATGGACAGATCAAGGACCGTGTCCTGAGAAGGCAACAGTCAGCTGGAGAAGAGGGATCTGAGTCCCAGCTGTCCTGTCCATATGGGGTCCATGCCTTTCTGTCCTCTGCTGTCCCCTCCCCATCCACCTAACTCATGTGCCCCTGCTGCCCCTGAGGACTTCTGGGTTTGGGATCTGCAGCAGAGTACAAGGGCCAGGATTTGACAGTGGACCAGACAGGGGAGGCAGGGGAGGTCTGGAAATACTGAGATGTGAGTCAGGATACCTGGGGACATCATAGTTCCATTGACAGAAATGGGGGACATGGGAGGAGCAGGTGAAGAGAGAAAGGTGACAAGTGAATTTGGGACAGTCTGCTGTAGACATGTCTGTGTGACTTGATGTGGAGATGGCCATGTGGTCTGGAGTTCAAAGAGAGGGGGTGAGATCTGGGGCACTCACGGAGCTGGGGTACAAGTGAGAGCCCTGGCAGGAGCGAGTGGGGGCTGAGACCACCCTGGGAGCAGTCAGAGTGAGAGGAGAGGGAACGGGGAATAGAAACCTGGAGAAGCACACGTCTGGGAGAAAGAGCTAGAAATGAAAGTTAGGGCCAACATAAAGGTTGAGGAGGAACGTGGACAGTGTAATGACAGAGAAGTAGGAAGTGTCCAAGATTTTGATGACCCTTCTTCTATGTTCTTTGCTTTAAAGACCAAGGGCTATTTCCAGCAAGTTCTATGGCCCCAGGGAGGGAAATGGAACTAATGCCCTTATTCCTTCGAAGACATGTGAAATCATCCATTTACATCGTGGCAGTTTTGCCCTTTTGAGGCCATCCAGCGTCTTTAATAACTTTAGAAGGAAAGGCTTTTGTCCCTCATGGAAAGTTTCAGTGTCATCCCAGAAATGACCCCGTAGGCAACCAGCAGCCCCTTGTGCCTGTGCACCTAAGAGGGATGCAAGCTTCTCTAACCAACACCGATGCACAACTCCTTGCCACCCTGAAAAAGTCTCTCATCTCTAAGGCAAGGCAGAAGGCGCGGGGCTGTGGAGTCCTCGAGGCATGGAGCCCTTCCCCAGCCTGTGGCCTGCCTCCCTCTCACCTCTCTACTGTCGGTGTGTTTGTACGTGTGTGGAAGGGTGGCAGCTGGGCATGAGCACAAGGTGGGTGGCTTTCGTGGGGGCCCAGGCTGGAGTCTGAGCCCCACCCTGTCCGGCAGAGGTTCCCTCCCGCTCCCTCTGATACTCCCACCCCCCACCCAGCACAGAAGGCAGCAGATGTTACTGGTCTCACTTCATTTCAATAGATTTACAAGCATGCCTTTATGTGTTACTGAAAAATTGGGTGTAAATCCTATTTTAAGAACACAGTGGAACTCATTACTTGAAGAACACATTGGAAAATCCTTGTGGGAAGTGAATAATAATCACCCTTTGGTACAACTTTTGCGCCAGTGTCTGAAGCGCAGTTCATGGAAGGTCTTTCCCATGATCTCCTCTTAGAATTTTGGGACCGTCTTCCTTCCCACGGGACACGCTGTTCCCCCTCCCTGTACGTCCTGTCCCCCATCTGTAGTACTCTCTCCCCACTGCCCCCCTCAGGCTCTCACGTCATGCCCCCTGACCCTTCCCTCAGCAGTAGCCTCTTCCCCCCACGCCCCCACCCCCAGACTGTGTGACCATGACCTGCTGGTGATCCTTTACTGCTCTTCCTTCTTCCACAGATGTGTCTGGGGGGAGGGGAGGGGGTATCAGAAATGCTTGCCAGGTGTGAACAATTGGGTAGAATACATTGGATGAGTGTGGTAGGCAGAAAAACGACCACCGAAGATATGCATGTCCTTATCCCTGGAACCCGTGAGTGTTACCAGAATGGCCATTGCGTCTGTGATTCGGCTAAGGACCTTGAGGTGGGGAGATGGTCCTGGATTACCCGGCAGGGCCCATTGTAATCACGAGGGTCCTTCAACGCGGAGACTTTTTCCCAGGTGTGATAGAGGGGGAGGTAAATATGGGAGAATGCTGGAGGGAGGCGGTGCTGCTGGCTCTGAAGATGGAAGGAATGTGGGCAGCCTCTAGAAGCCAGAAAAGGAAGGCAGTGGCTTCTCCCGTAGAGCCTCTGGAAGGGAATCCAGTCCTGACGACACCTTGATTTTAGCCCATTGAAACAGATGTCTGACTTCTAACCCATAGAACTGGAAGAGAATGGACGTGTTGTCTGAGGCCGCTCGGTTACAGCAGCAACAGGAAGCGGGTATGGTGACAACCCCACAGTCTGTCGGGAAATCTGGCCACACACTGAACCTCGTCTCTTTGGCCTCGCTCACCGCATGTTCATGGACTCACCCGAAATTCTCCCCTTTCACTGAGTGATTTCAGCTCGTTCCAGGGTCTGTCCCTTTGGATGCTCTGTGGCTCCCCTCCCTCTCCTGCTGCCCACACCTCATCCCTGAACTTCCCAACGTCCCATACACACAGCCAAGGTGCGGATGAACAGGAGGGGGCTCACTTGGCCCTGGTCAGGGATCAGGGTTCCCTGCAGGAGGAAGAGGGAGGGGCTGGCAGGGGCCCACGCTGAGGGAAGAGCAGAGAGAAGACCTGATCATTTGGGGGGCCTGTAGCCCACCTCCTGAGATCTCCTGGTCCTCCTCAGCCCAGCGGATTTTAGGAGCTCTTTTTTTGTTTTTTAAATTGGGGCCACATACAAGAAGATAAAATGTACCATCTTAGCCACTTTGAAGCGTACGGCTCAGTAGTACCAGTATACTCACATTCCTGGGCAACCCGGACCGCCAACAGTCTCCAGAACTCTTTCCTCTTGCAAACTGAAATTCTGTACCCAGGAAATAACAACCCCAGTACCCCGTCTTCCCGGCTCCTGGCAACCCCCCCTCTACTTTCTATGGCTATGAATTTGGTCATTCCAGGTACCTCATGTAAGGGAAATCATACGGTATTGGTCCTTTTGTGTCTGGCTTATTGTAATTCAGGGTCAGGCCCCCAGAGTTTATCCATGGGGCAGCAGGTGGCCAAATTTCCTTCCTTTTTAGGCTGAATCATAGTCCATTGTATTTAGTTTACCATTCGTCTGCCAGTGGACACTTAGGTTGCTTCCCCCTTTTGACTGATGTGGGTAAGGCTGCTGTGAACACGGGGGCACGAATACCTTTTGGAGTTCCTGCTTTCAGCTTTTTTGGGGGGGCGTATCCGAAGTGGAACGGCTGGATCAGATGGTGATTCTACTTTTAATTAATTGAGGGGGCGTCATACCTTTTTTCATAGCGGCTGCTCCATTCTGCATTCCCGCCAGCCCGTTTCAGCCGGTTTTCACTGCGCAGGCCAGTGCAGGCCATCAAGTACTCACACAGCTGTGCAGCCACCTGCACCCCCCATCTTTTTAGGAGCACTGGCTTTCTGGGTGTCAAACCTCGCTCGGGAGCGGGAACAGAAATGGGCCCTCCTTTGCAAAGGTTTATGTGGAGCCAGTGAATCTGTCATTGAAACCCCAAGGAAACCTGGGCCCTTCCCGGATTTGCTATTTTTGAGTTGTAGGCATGTTTTCAAATGCAGTTTTCATTTTATACAGCAACTGAATATCTGATAGCAAAATGTTTCCACGGAGAGAGCTTGCCCATGGGGAGGAGAGAAAGGCGGCTGTTCTAATGAATAGATAAGCTTGATTTGTGTTTGGCAACATCCTTAGCATTTAATTTCAGCAATTAAAGTAGGCAAGTCTGTTTTCCTTTTCTTTGCAAAAACAATAAAATATTACAGAATGTTTGGGGGGGAAAGTCCCTATTCGTCATCATACTACCTTCGTGGGACCGCCATCGCCATTCCTAATACTGATCTGTGCCAGGCATGAACCGAACATTTGTTCCCCTTCACTTGAGCTGCTCTGCAAATATGAGGCAGCGTCCTGGGTCTAACCTGTGCAGCCCCCTCCCACACCGGTTCTCTCCTCATGCGTTTGGCCCATCTGCCATCACACATGTGCCCTCTCCTACGGAGCTCGCTTGCTTTCCCAAGTGATGTGAACATTCCCTTTGTATTTTTGTTTTCAATTCTTACCTTGGGTGGACATCCTTTGTTCCCTGGAGCAAGCCAGGGATCCATGATTATAAAGACAGAATGGCCGTGGGCTTGTGCGTTAGAGGGCTCTCATTTGCAAAAGATCACCGGAGCCGCCTGAGCCCTGGTGAGAAGCTCACGAGGCTATGTCAAATAATGCCATTTTCCAGCATGATGTGCACTAAGACTGTGCAAAGGGCAGGCTCTGGAGCCCGACGGCCTGGGTTCTGATCTGGCTGACAGTTTGACCTTATGCAAGCTAGTTAATTGCTCTGTGCCTCAGTTTCCCCATCCACGAAATGGATATGATAATAGTATGTGCCTCCCGGGGGTTATTGTGTGGATTAAATGGCAAAACGAGCATAGAATACCACCTCATATATGGTAACACGGTCTCTGTTGTTGCTATTTATTTAGTCTTGGTTCCCCCACCACCTCCCTGCCCAGTCTTGAGCTAGACACTCTCCCTAAAGCCTCAGTCTTCTCATCTGTAAAATATGGGGTTGAACTAAATGATCTTCAAGTTTCTGTGCTTGCCTTTTTCCTTTGATCTTCCATCTGGGTTTGACTGCAGCTGGGGGGATATGGGTGGGACCGCAAGAAGGAGTACCCCTCGCTGATGGGGCAAATGCATTGCCTGGAGTTCGTGAGAAATAGACAGGGGAGAGGAGAACCCAACCAGGACCTGTCCTGGTCAAAGAGCCGAGAGCACCTTGCAAAGGCAGGGAATGAACTTGGTCCTGGAAAAGTGGGTGGGGGTGCTCACTCCCAGGTTCCAGAGCTGAAAAGTGCTGGGAAGTCTTTCTGAGCCTCTGTCCCTCCCCCACCTGGTCCCAACCTTCCCTCTGGGCCCCAGTTGTCCAGATGGTCTAAATGGGAAGAAAAGAGGAAAATCCGTATCCAATCTGCTCTATTCAGAGCAATGGGAAGGAATCTGCATCTCAATTTTATCTTTGTGCTGAGCTTGGCTAAGCTTTGCCCCCCAAGTGGTGAGTGATGGGTGGGTGGGAAGATGGCATTGGTGGCCCCGGTGGGGGAGTGAGGGGCGCCCCCACGCCTTCCCCTCCTTACCAAACCGCAGACAGAATGCATTCTTTCCTGCTCTTGGTATCCCCCTGTTTCCTCTTCTTTTCTTTCCTTCTCTTTCTCTCCCTTTTCCCCAGGCAGGCAGCCAAGTGGAGATTTTGAATGGTGGCAAGAAGGGAGGGGCTGGGAAGGAGGACCAACCGTGCCCCCTTCCTGAAAGATCCTCAAGGGCTCCCGGGCTGAGCAGGAGGTGGGCACAAAAAGAAGAGTCTCGTTCTCTCCCACCCAGCCTGGCCCCTGGCAGTCCTGCAGTGCTGGGGGCTGGGGTGTGGCTGTTAGCAACGAGGCTGAGGTCTGGACTCAGCCCTGTCTGTCAGCTCTGGAATTTCCTTTTCTGTAGCTGCTCAGGACCTGGAAAACTGGGTCCCACAGCCCCAACTCACAGGAGACTGATTTGCAGCAGGAAGTCAGTTTAATAATTTATAGCCAGAAAGTGCTCTCCCTGGTTGGGAAGCCAACTCCGGAAACCAAATGAAACTCTGAAGGCTGCCTGGAGAGAATGTGGAGTTAGGGCTCTGGAAGGTGCCAGGAGGGCTGGGATCCCATCTCCTCAAGGTAGGATGGCGTGTGTGGGGTGGTCCAGACTTGGGCTTCTGCAGCAGACCGTCTTGAGTTCAAATCCCTCCTCTCTTATCCACTGGCACTGGGACCTTGGGCATGGTCCTCAGCCTTGCCAACCTCCACTTCCTTCTATCAGCTGTGAAGGGTAATCCTTGAATGATAGCAAAGGCATCTCTCAGCGATCTTGCCAAATGGCCATGAAGTCTTGCAGGGAAAGAACTTAGCACTGTACCTGGCATTTCTCAGTACATAGCAGCTTTGTTTATGTAAGCCCTCATCATCAGGGTCATAGGTTGTCTTTTCCTTTCTGATTCCACCCTTTTTACCAATCAAAAGAAAAGGGTCCCCGGTCTCTCTGGAGAGGACCCCCGGCAACAGCAACATGAGTGGTCTCCATTGCTGCCTTGATTCTGCTCTGGGACACAGAGCCTTTCCCACCTCATCCCCCAGTCCCTCCCTGCTTCTGTCCAGGACCATCACTTGCATTTGAGCTGGGGTGTCCTCTGCAGGGTGCAGATGAGGCCTGAGATCCACCGTGCTCTGGGTGTGGGGCTGGGGTCTCTTGGAGCAAGAGGTGCCCACTTCCATTCTCTGAGCTGCCCAGCAGGCCAGCGGCCAGCTCTGACCCATTGCTCTTGCTGCCACCGCCACCCAATTTCCCAAAGCACAGATCTGACCACATCCTTCCGCTGCCCCAACCACCAACTAGTCCTCCTTTCAGCAGAAGGAACCCTCCTGATGTTGTAGGTTTTTGCGAAAGTTCGCCATGATTTGGCCTCGGTCTTTCTCTCCAGACTCAGTGCGCCCTGCCCGGTTCTCCAGCCTCTGTAGCTCATGTGAGGATGGTCCAGGGCTGAGTGCTGTTTGCCATTCCGTCCTTCTGGAATGCTCTTTGCCCCTGATGTCCCGGGAAGCTCCCCACTTCTCTCCTTCAAAGAGTGCTCCCTTCCACAGGAGGCATCTTAGACCTCCAGCCCCTGGCCTTCCTCTCTCTTCCCTTTCTCAGGACACCTTGCACCTCTCTGCAGACCCCCCTCATAACCTCCCTTCCTGCTCATTCTCCACTCAGGCCTCCCTCTCCTTTGTTGGACTGTCACCTGCAAGACACTGGGACGGACCCCCTTGTCTGTCCCCGTACTGAATGGCTTGGTAAATGAAGATGGTCTCCCGTGTGACGTTCAGCTTCTCGCCACCGCAAGAAGGCCTGGGGAGTTAGTCATGCAGCAAACAGTGGGGGCCACTTTGGGTTCTATGGGAGGGTGGGATTCGTGTGCCCTCTCTTTGTCTCTCTCTCTCACCCACACACACACTCCGCCCCTGCCTCCCTCATCCTTTGCCCCAGAGAGAAGAGCAAAGCTCCTTTTGTCACTGGGCCTCCCAACAGCTCTGGCCCTGGTCCTCTGCCCTTCCCTTGCTTTCCTGCCCTCGCACTCAGCAATTCCACGCTCCCGCCCCACCCCCCCAGCCCGGGTTGCTACTAATCCTCCTCCCACTGTCTGTGCTGGGAAAATGAGCCCGGGAGAAGTCCCATGGAAGGCGAGGAGTCCTCAAGAGGGTGCCTGTGTGGGTGTTTGTTCTCTCTCACACACAAGCACATGCATCACATGCCTCCCAGCATCATTAGAGTGACCCCATATCGAGGACCGCAGGGAATTGGGGCAGCAGCAGGAGAGAAGGCTGTAGAAGCTCTGGCCCATGATTCGGGAAAATGCTTTCCTTATCACTGGCGGTTTCCCAAAATAGCAAGAGTCGGCTGGTGCTACAGTCCTCTCTTCCCCACTCCTCGAGAACCCTGCCACAGTGCCAGTGACATGTGGCTCTGGGGCAGGACGGAGTGCAGGGTTTCTGGGTCCCCTTACCTGTCCGAGCCCGGGGCCCGGGCTGCTGTGTCTGTCTAGTGATATATTGGCCCTGGGAAAATGGTCTACTCTCCTTGATTGTACTCTGAGCTCCTTGCAGACAGGGACCATGCTTTTGTCCGTCCCTTGCTTCCCCTGTCTGTCCAGACACCTGCATATAGCAGGTGTTCAACTAATGCCCAGGCAAGTGTGGTATAAGTGAACGAATGGCTATACGTGGGAAGACACTTCAGTAACTAGTGAGGGTTTTATGTGTATGAATACACTCATACAAGGGGATTTCATAAAGGGCCTACGCTGTGCCAGACTTAGTTCTCAGGCAGGGAACTATAAGCCCCATTTTACAGGTGACAAAACCGCCAATCTCCACAGGCCCGGTGGCCTCCTGAGCTCAGGACTACAGCCCTCCAGAAGATGGCGGGGAGTGGGGGGAGACCTCTGTTATGCACTGCCTGCGGAGAAATTCCCAGATTATTTTAATGTCAGATCAGACAAATGTACTAGAAATAGAAATTCCTGTTTGTCTGAGGCATATCTGGTTACAGGAATGAAAACCTGAACTGTATGAGATAGGAACTGTATGGGATAGGTGATCCCCGAGACCTGAAGAACAAGGGCTTCAATGGATGGGGAGTGAGTTATTCAACAACAACAACAACAACAACAATAATAATAGCCAACCCCCGTGCTCTGTACTTTAGGGCAGGTGTGGTTCTAGGGAGGGGCAGAGAGAATTTTCAGCAGGCTTCATGCCCAGCGCCAAGCGAGATGCGGGGCGCAATCCCACAACCCTGAGATCAGGACATGGGCCAAAATCAGGAGTCAGACACTTAACCCACTGAGCCACCCAGGTGACCGGAGCCATTTTTTTTTTTTAAAGATTTTATTTATTTGACAGACAGAGATCACAAGTAGACAGAGAGGCAGGAAGAGAGAGAGAGAGAAGCAGGCTCCCCGCTGAGCAGAGAGCCCAATGCGGGACTCGATCCCAGGACCCTGGGATCATGACCTGAGCCGAAGGCAGCGGCTTAAACCACTGAGCCACCCAGGTGCCCACTGGAGCCGTTTTAAGCCTCATCCAATCTTCACAACCCCTTTCCGAGTCAAGTGCCACGAGTCTCCCCATGTCACAGACAAGGGAACAAGCACAGAATTGTGATGGGCAAACATCACAGAAAAGGTTTGGATGGGGGCAGACCAAAGCCGACTGATTCTGTCACCCTCCCAGGTCCCACCTACCCTCCTGCACCACCATCCGTATCATGCGGCTCAGGGAAGTCAATGTGGCACCTTACATCCCGGCTGTAGGCCAAGTGGGGAGAAGGAAACCCTCCTCTCATGGTTCCGCAGAGGCCCCACTGATGGCTTCCTCACGCATCGCCCCGGCCATCCCTGTCTGGTTTGGTCCGCTGGCAGAGGCTTTGAGCAGGGCACCTTGCCCGCAATGCCCACCAGTGCAGAGGCTCCTTTAGGAAGGAGGAGGAAAGCATGCACATGCAGAGTTGATAGTGTGAGGCAACTCCAGGTTTGACATGACTCTGGCTGACTTAAGCAAACATGGAAGATTCTATTACAGGGATTGGGAAGTAGGCTTATGCCTCCTGGAAGTAGGAAGTATCAGACTTCAGGAAATCTATTAGCATTCCAGAGAGTCTCTGTTGTCTGTCTCCCGCCAGGGCTGGCCATCTTTAGATGGCCATCTCCTCGGCTACCCCACTTATCTCATGTGACAGGGGGAAGGCAGACCCCCCACAGGGCCCATGTTGCTCTTCTCTGTTTCCTCCACAAAGACTGACTTGACCCCTGGGGTGGGATGGGGGTCATACTCCCAAATCGCCACGGGAGAGCATCTGATTGGTCTGTTTTGACCACATGACTATCCTCCGTGCTTTGGGCTATGGTGGGTGGGGATGGGTGTATGCAAGACTGGCCGGACTACCCCCTTGACCTGTGGATGGAGGGGAGGTAATTTCCAAAGAGGGACCCTCAGGGGTTGGAAATCCACCCCCTCAACACACACACACACAAGTGTCTTACACTCTGCTCACGAAGACCAGTCTTGTAGGGCTCAGTGATGTGGGGATGGACCACCTTTCTCCTTTATTCGGGATGGCATCCTCGACTTCGGCGGACATTCACAAGGCTGCAAACCCTGGCTTATCAGGCTCTCTGCCGTGACCAGCAGCACTCCACACTCCAGCCCCATTCCTCGCTGTCTTGCTCATTCTGTCCCTCTTTTGCACCCCTCTTGGGGTCTGCTGGCTTTCTTACCAAGGGCGAAGGTGATGCCAAGGAGGTGCATGTGTCCCCACGGGATCCCTGAAGTCAGCTCCTTGGCCCGAACTTGCATTCCTAAGACTCGGAACGTTCATCAGAATAAAGGCTTTTCCTGTCTCCTCCCTGATTAGCGTTCAGTCTGTCTCCCTCTGGGGGCTTGTCTGGTCTATGTGCAGTGTGCATGGCTCTCTCTTCCCCTCTTCCTCCTCCCTCATTTGAGTGGAGCTGATCTGAAATAAGGGTCCTGCCCCCCACCCACCCTTCCCGCCCACATTTCTGTGCGCCATTCCCTTCCCGTCTCAAACAGCGCAGTGCAGGGCGCCCAAGGTGGACCAGGTTGATATTAATCTAGTAATTATTGATTCAGGAGGGACTTGGAGGACATATTTACATAAAAGCCATGATGTGACTGGAACTTCTGCTGTGGAAATTGGGTACTTTAAGGCCTGTGGCCTGGAGGAAAGATGGGGCCAAGGGACCATGGGGAACAATGAGGGGAGGGCCGTTGCCATAGCATCTCCAGGGAGGGGCCGAGAGAGGCAAAGCCCCAGCTAAGGTCTGAAAAGATGGTATTTGCCTCTGTGTCGAGTATCACCCTGTGAGATGTTGTTATCAGTCAGTATCCCCCCAGGAAACAGATGGCACACTTAGGTCGGGATATGGGAGGGCAGCTTAATAAAGGAACTATCTATGAAGGTCTGGGAAGGGGTTGGGAGCCTTATGGGACTGCTCATCGGGCTCTACCCTGCAGCTGGTTATCAGGAAATAGCCCTAGCCCCAGGCCAAGGGAGGAAGGGTGAGCCAGGTAATTGTTGAAACCAGGGGGCTTAACCCTGACATTCTGGGGGGAAGGGGTGCAGCCACTCACCCTGCTCCCTTCTCCCTCCTTCCTCCCATCTCTTCCAGTGCCTCCATTGACCAAACAGAGGGAAGGAGTCCCCTGTCGCAGTCCAGGCACAGTGGGGAGGAGGGGACGGAGTAGAGGGACAAATAGAAAGCATCTAGCACAAGTGTCAAAGGGCAAGAGGAAATTCTGTAGCAGTGCCCAGCCCTGTGCAGCAGGAAAGACTCCGTTCAGCTCTCAGGAATGATGCCATGCCAGTGGCCATGTGAAAATCACTCGAGGGGGTATGCCTGGACCAAACCTCCCACCCGGTGGGTTTCCTCAAAGAGGGATGGCCAGCTCTCCTGGGGAGGAACAGAGAGTCCCACGTTTGCCACTGAGGCTCAGGGGACCAAGGAGGTGCTCTAGGGACCTCTGCCCCGTGGGCTGTGCGGGATGGGCCAGGGTAAAGGAGAAGGGGGCTCTGCTGAGTGCAGAGTCCACAGAGTCACCAGTGGATTTCCTACAAAACTCGAAGCAATACAATGTCAGGTGTTAGCCCATCTCACACGTGTGTGCCGGAACAGGCAGGAAGAAAATCACCCTGCTCTCATTTTCTAGACCTAGCGTAAAGCAACGTCAATAGGAAGGGAAGAAATAGGAGGGGTTGGGAGCAAAGGGTCTTAGAGTGGGAAGGACCCCCAGGGATCTCTAGTCCCTGCAGAAGTTGGTCGGAATCCCCTTTGGGATCACTCACCTGCTGGACCCAGGACCCCACCCCCACTGCAGGTGATTCTGATTTGCTCCCACCTCCAGCCAGAAATCTCTGGACTGCTGCAACCTTGTATTTCCCAGGTAAGGATGTGACTCCAAAGAGGGGTCACAGGTGAGGGATGTGCTGTCACCTAGGTTTGGTGATGGGGAAGGAGAAAGGTGGGAGCTGATTCAGAGATTCTGAGTCAGACTCCAGAGGAACTGCTGTGCTCCCCCATATTAGACATTTTAGGGACCTAAACTAGATTTAAACGGTCTTTAAATTTTTTATGGAATGGGTAATATTAAACATATTTAATAATCAAAAGCGAAAATAACATAAACAGGTGTATGTTGAGAAGCCTCTATCATGATTTTTCTGCTTATAGTTAACCAGTTTTACAATTAGTTTGGATTTATTTATGTTAATGCTAATACAAGCATATATAAATATATAGTCTCATTTCTACCTTCTTTTTTTTTGCATGCAAAGTTGCATACTATTACACTGTTCTGGTTTGTGGGTTTTGTTTTGTTTTGTTTTCTTCACTTAATATACCTGGAGATTTTTCCCAACCAAAATCTAGAGAAAAATCACCATTCTTTTCTAGAGCTGCATAATATTCCATCACAAATATATGCTGTATCTTATTTAAGTGGTGTCCAGTGGCTAGATAGTTGGTCGTGTCCCCATCTTCTGTTCTTTCGAAGAATGCCCCATGGGATCATCTTGTACATGAATCACTTCGCATATGTACAGGTGCCTCTTTAGTCTATTTCTGCCTCTCCATGATCTCTGGTGAAGGAGCAGGTTTTACATTTCAATTTATAATCTGTCGCAGATGGGTACTTATATAAAATTCAATAAAAGTGAATTACTGGAGAAGTGAATTGACAAAAAAAATAATAAAACTAGGAAAGATACAAGCCCCCAAATTTTATTAGATCCAACGGACATAAAAATCACTGTGTCGCATTACCATAAAGTTTTTTCACCACTCCCTCTCAAGTTTCTGCGTTTATCTTACTCCAAAGTCATTGCAGGTTGTGGGTGGTCACTGCTCCATGGACCACACTTTGAGTTGCACGGGTTAAGACTCCCAGAAATCAGGTCGAAGAGTTCACACCTCTGCCGTTTGGCCAGACTTCTGTCCCTGGTAGTTGTACTGTTCTGCACCATGGTTTCTACGAGCACCCCCTTTCCCACAGCCTCGCCGAAAGTGCCGTCTCACTTGGATTTTTTCTAAAGTGATAGGTGAACAGTGCTTACCTCTGCTAAGTCTTAATTTGCTTTGCTCTCATTTTTTTAAAGATTTTATCCATTCATTTGAGAGAGAAAGAAGGACAAAGAGGGCACAAGCAAGGGGAGAGGCAGAGGGAGAAACAGACTCCCCGCTGAGCAGGGAGCCCAGCATGGGGCTCGATCCCAGGACCCTGGGATCATGACCTGAGCGGAAGGCAGATGCTTAACCATCTGAGCCACCCAGACACCCCTGCATCGCTCTTATTATGAGTGAAAATAGGGTCATGCATATTTTTAAGCCCTGTTTGTATTTATATTCTTGGCCCATTTTTCTAAATGATTGTTGATCTTTTCCCTCTGGATCCCCAGGAATTATTTATGTATTAGGAATATTAGCCCTTTGTTTGTATTGCAAATAGTTTTTCCTGTTTGTCACTTGCCTTTTTGATTTTGCTTGTTGTTCACTTTTGGGGGAAGGGGGCCATGCAGAAGTTTGGGGTTTTATGTAGTTAAATTTGTCGATCTTTTCTTTAACAGCTTTTGGATTTTGAGTCATGGTTCTCTATTCCAAAGTTATAAAGAATTCTGCCCACATTTTCTTCTAGTATTTTTATGATTTTATTCTTAACGACTAAATCTTGTATCCAGTTGGAATCTTTCCTAGTACAAGGTGTGGATTATGGATCCCAATTTATCTTTTTATGAATGGTTACCCTCTTGTCCCAGCTCCACTTATTAAAACCCCTAGATACCACCTTTATCATGAAAACTAATTTTAAGCCGTTGGGGATCATAATAGAAAAAGCTCAGTAATTTGTCAGTTTTATCCAGAATACCATTACAAGGGAAATTAGCTCTCAAGATATGATCTATTAACTTTGTGTTACAAGGGCGAGGTAAACTGTAAGTCACATAAGTAAAATATAAATTTATTTACACCGACAAACAAACAGAGCCTGGGGGGACGGCTCACAACCTTGGAGAAAGCGGGAAGACGTGGGTGCTGCTGAGGAAGCGCGTGGTGAGATTCAGTGTATTTGCCTTGCAGATCTTCCCCACCTGCTTCCGGGAGCTAGGACTGCGGAGGGGCCCACCATGGTGTTCCCGGGACCCCTGGCTATTACCCTGTTGCCGCCTAGCCTCACACTGCTGGTGTTCCACCTGTCCAGCTCCCAGGATGTTGCCCCTGAGCCCAGCAGTGAGCCGCAGCTCTGCAGCCTGAGGGAACACCCCACTGTGGCCTTTGCAGGTGAGAACCCCTTCCCACTAGTTCCTGTTTCGAGATGCCTGGTTCTAGAAGGACTTAGGTCTGGACTCGGCAGGGTCTCCAGCTCTCAGAAGTCCCAGATGTCCCCCCTTGAGGATAGATATAAGAAGGATGGGCAGCCATGGGCTGGAGGGCTCTGCTTTGAGTATCCAGACTATTTACTGAAGCTTTCATCCATGTTCACCAGGAGGAGGAGGGCCCTGGTTGGAGTGGGCAAGGGTTCTTTGGCCATCTCAGTTCTAGCTCTTCTGGAAGCATGAGCTCTGTTTCGTAGTTCCCCTGGGAGGCAGAATGAAGATAACTCACTGCTTAGGAAGTGCTGGAGCTCTCCGGAAGCTTCCTGCTGCTCTAAGACAGTTGCAGGGACTCCTGTCTTCGGGGCCCTGGGAACCCACAGGGACAGGGGGCTTGATGACTAATAACTCCCTTTGTCTGTCAAGGGAGGGCATAAGATGTCCTATTAAAGTGTTTCACAGACTGGGATTTGTGAATCGCTGGACATTTTCTGAGGAGTCTATAAATTCTCAGTAAAAGTTTCTAAAATGAATATACATGTATTCAATGATAATCTAAATCCCAAACAAAACACAAATACCAGAACATCTCGGATGTCCTCCCATAACCTGGTGGCCAGTGTGGGGCTCCCCGGTGGGGCCACGATCACATCGACCCTTCCAGAACCATCACCTGCATGGCAGCTCATGCTGGAATCTGCGGATGTAGCTTGAAGGGGTCCCCAGGTTCATAAGTCTAATAAACAAACACCCGCCCTATTTCCACATCACAATGACCCTAACAGGGAGGCAGGGCAAAGATGGTCGATCTCCTTTAATAACTTGGAACACTGAAAAAAATAAAATAAAAATAAAAATAAAATTAAGATGTTAAAAAAAGAAACCATTTCAATCTTTTCCAACTTAAAAAACAACAACAACAACAAATGGGAGGGCTGAGGTATAGTGCTTTGGAGAGCTTTGTCTGAGGCAGGACTTAAGGGCGGGCATCCAAGGGCTCTTCCAGCTCCCTTCACGGCCCCTCGGCAGGAGGATGAGAAGCCGTCCTCTGGGATTCCACACAGCTAGTCAAGGGGGCCAAGATGGAAACTGGAGCGGAAAAATAAATGCAAGAGTCTGAGGCTGGCATGGGATTTGGAGGGTGGGACAGGTGGGGGGGGGTGGCAAAGTCGGGGAGGCTGGGGTGGTTTAGAAGTGCGGGATTCCCAGCTGTGGGCTGGCTCCCGTCTGGGGGAGGAGAATCTGCAGCTGTCTCCTCCGTGCTGTCTTGTTTGAGCTGGGATCCAAGGCTTTGAAGGCTTAAGTGGATTAAAGTAAATTAGCAGTGTCTTTAAGCCTACAAAACACGCGTACACTCTCAGACTTCTGATGGCTCCGAGTTCTGGTACCCGTCACGGAAGGGAAGGACCAAGTAGGGGACAGAGAAGGTGGGATTCTGAGGGCTGTCCTCTTGTTGGATGCCCTGTGACAGCTCCTGATGGACCATTTCCTCTCAGGGGGCCTTGCTGGGGGAAATAGTTGGCCTGACTAATTCTGGCAGCAGGGACAGTGGAAGGAGAGCATGGGAATTCCTGCCCACCCCCCCCCAACCCCCACCAGGCTGGTCTATACCTGTACTGGAGCCAACTGGGGAGGGAGTGGTAGAAGATGTGTTCCTCGAGTGCCTGGCTTCCTTGTCACCCTTTTTTTTTTCCTTGACACCATTTTTAATCTGCAGGTGTATATCACTTGAATGAAACTAACTTTCCGCCTACCCTCTTTCTGAATGGAGAAATGAGGCTCCAGCTGACGTAGAGTAACTAAGAAATCCCCTTCCCCCCAGCAAGCAGAGATGGTCCATCATCTAGACTGACAGCCCAGGAGAGAAGCATCATGTCTGCTTCTCCCCGCCCACCCCCACCCCCCCACCCCGCTTCCCCCAGCCTTCCTGGCCTGCCCTCCACCCACTCAGTTCTCTACTCTGACGACTTTGTTTTCCATTCACCAAATTTTTTATTGAGCCTTACTTGACACCAGGGGCAGAGCTCTGGGTGCTGTGGGACATCAGGGGAGTGAGAGTCCCCTTTGGGTACTCGAATACCTCTTGTTCCTTACAGGTCACTCCCTTTGGTTCCCTAGAGCTATTGGTCCTGGACCAGGACTGGATCTTTCATCTCCTCACATCTTTTAGTACCGCTGAGCACACACAAGGGACTCAACTCATGTTGGGTGACTGACTGTTCTGGGTGATGCCATGTTCCAGAGAAGTTGCCACACGACCAAGCCCAGTGCCAACCCCCAGCTCCCAGGATCCCCTCAGATGTTACATTTTATTTCTGACTGATCAGTAGGCTTCCAGCCCTGTAGCTGTGAGTTCCCTTCTCCCCGACACCTGGCTGATCTGTGAGTAACCCCTAAATGCCCTAGAGGAACTGCCAGTTGCAGAACCTGACAGGCATTTTTCCATTTCGTAAGGTTAAATTTTCTCCTACGGGTTTCTTTTAAGGGGGGCCCACCTGTGTTTGTCTTTGGCCTGCACATCCTTCCTTCTGCCAGAGCATGGAATTTCTAGGAGGCAGGGAGAAGCCAGTATGGAGTTAACACTGACAGTGGTTAATCCACAAAGTGGGTAATTGAATTGACTATAATTAAAATCACAGGCGCGTCATGGAGAATGTCATTTTTCTCTTAAAGTCACCGTCCAAAGCCTTCTCTGCACACGGAGCTCAGAACGTGCTTGGTGTTTTAAAGACAGCCTTCCCTCTGGTCCTGTTTGCCTGTTTAATAAGAGGAAGCTGGCTCCCTTCCCGAGACAGCTCCCCCAGGATCATCGTGCTGCACCCGCTGCATATCTCTCCCCTCGCCTCTTTCCCCTTGCCCTTGTCAGGGGGTCCCTCTGGGGCTGGGGGAGAGGGACAGAAACTGGAAGGGGCTGCCACACTCCACTCCTATCGCTGCCCCTTCCTCCCGTTGCCAGCCACCCCCCTCCTGCTCTGTATTGTCTTCCCCTCCCCGCCCCCCACCCCAGGAAAGGACCTGAGTGGAGACCAGGCTGAGAAGTCCCCAGACAGAGTTCTTCTGGCTTGCTGCACACCAATCACACTACCTCCTCCCCTGTTCAGCTGCCCACACCTGGAAGATCCCCATCGGAGGGGGAGAGGAGAACTGAATGAAGTGTGACCCAGTTGCTACTGTTGGGGAGCATGCAGTCTGATGGGGACAGGCAAGCCCCTCGTATTCCACCCCTGCACACACAGAAAACAGACTTGAGCACATTTAGAGCAACAAAAACATACAGTGTGAGTAAACCAGACAAGGTAGAGAGAATATGGAACAAAATAAACTCAGGGTGGGGAGATTACAATCCAGGAAGTCTTCCTGGAAGAGGAGGACCCTTGGCTTAGTCTCTAATGTAGTATACTATCTGCCAGGATTTTTGAGAGTGGCCCTGAGTTCTACTCAAAACCCAGCCCACCGGACTCCCAATCTACTCCTTACACCGGTATTGCTCAGATGGCGTTTCAAATTCATGACGATCCTGGCTAACCTGCAGTCACCTGCTGAGGGCTGAGGCAGACCCAAGGGGTTTGCTACATTTTGCTGCAGAGTTTCTTCCTCTTTTTTTTTTTTTTTTTTTTAATCGTGCATATCACAGTTTTCTGAAAAACATCCAGCTCACAAAACCTCGAGTTCTCCAGGGAGCGATTAAGTGTTTGCCTATCGTGCAGAAATGAAGGGCTGCTTTTACTCTGTAGTGGAGGATAATGAGCAATGATTTATTTCCCCTGGATTACACACACACACACACACACACACACACACACTCCTCTGGACCTTCTGTGAGCCAGTTGCTAATGCACTGCGGGGAGACAGCACAGGGTCTCACATTTCCCCCCTCATCTTCATCCCCACTGACATAAAAGTTCTCTGCCCCATGGCTTGCTCATTGTTGGCCAGGTCCCTCCCCCCACCCCATGAGGCCAGGGCTGAGGGAAGCTGTTAAGGGACTGTGGACCTGGATAGGAGAAGGGGCTCTCCAGTGGGAGGGTAATATGGAAGAGCTAGGCACTGTGCCCCAGGCACTGTGCCCCTCCTCAGACGACTGCCCATCCATCCATAGGGCTATGAAGTCTCTGCCCAACCCCCAATCCCCTGGTGGGCTTTGGCCTTCCTTGGAGACAGGACTCAAGACTGACCACACATGTCCCTGTTATTCCCACTTCCGTGGAGTCTTGTCCGAAAACTCGATTCTTCGTATACAGAAGGGAGTGAATTACTCATGCATTCACTAGACTCCTTTCAGGCGCTGGGCAGAGCCTACAGATCTAAGAAGCAAGATCCTCCCTACCTCCCAGAGAAAACAACGGGACTAGACCCCAACAAGATGGGGGTTTTGATGGCAGTAAAGTAGAGACCTTACTCTGGCTTGGAGGAGTCAGGGAAGGCTTCTCGGAGGAGGTGCAATAGCGTTGGGGGTGAATAGGACCGTTCCATTGAGGAAGCACAGAGGGGCAAAGAGAGATCTGCGCAGTGTTCTAGTTTAGTGTGGCTGGGGTGGTTGTTTGAGGGGGATGTAAAAGATGAAGCATCATTCTCTCGGTGGGTCACTAAATAGTTAATGTACCTGGCATTCAAACCGGGAAGGAAGACAGTGAGTGCAGAACCCAAAGGCCTTCCCAGGAATTGCAACTTTTCCTTAGGGCAACTGGGAGTAAAGGGTTAAAAAGGAGTCAACTGGCACGAGTGGAAGCCAGGCTAGAGAGGATGCTCTTGGCACCAGTCCAGGCAAGAGACCCTAGTAGCTTGGAATGGGAGTGGCGTACGGAGGGCAAGAGGGATGGATTTCTCAGAGGTGGAACAGTCGGGATTTGCGAGTGTTTTTAAGTGCTGGGGAGGGTCTAACGGGAGTCAAGGATAATTATAGTTTTCCCTTTGGATGGCTAGGGGTTAGGGGGAGCCCTTCTCCAAACTAGGGAACACAGCAGGAACAGTGACAACACCCCCACTCCCTGTCCCCCAGCTGGCTGCTCACAGAGGGGGCAGGTGGAACCGAGGTCTCGGTGGTGCCCCTGCTTCGTTGCTCCCTGACCTCATGCTGACTTTAGCTCTTCCATTCTGGGGGTGGATGCTGGTAGAGCAGTAACCAGAATGGTTGCCTCTCCCTCCACCAGATCTGAAGCCGTGGGTCTTTAACTTCACCTACCCTGGAGCCCGGGATTTCTCCCAGCTTGCCCTGGATCCCTCCAGGAACCAGCTCATCGTGGGAGCCAGGTAAGGGGGTGTAGGAGGGCTGGTGCCACCAGTGGCGGTGTGCTTAGACCTGGGTAGAGGGAATATTATTTGGGATGAGCCCACTATGGGCAGACTCTCTCTTGGGCCCAGGTTCCTTTTCTGTAACTGAATGTCTGTCTCCCACAAAAGGAAGCATTAGTTGAAGCAAGGTGTGGGGGGAGCAGAGGTGGGAGGTGACCTCTAGATCTCCAGATCTCAGCAAGCCATATTCCTTCATGGTTGGTAGTTACCAAGAGCAGAATACCTGCCGGCCACCTTCTACCCCCTGTCCCTACCCTGCTGCCAGGACCGCCCTGTCCACGTCCTCCCTGGGAGCTCCCTGCAGAAAAGGTGCCCAGGAGCCCCCTGCTGGCTGGCCGGCTGCCTGCACCTGGGATGCTGGACTTGGGCCGCGGGCGTCTCCTGTGAAGCCCTTCACTTCCCTCTGTGCTGCTCATCTTGCTGAACTGTTCCAGCTCCACGGAGGACTTGGGGACGCAGTATGGAGTAGAACAGAAGGACAGTTCTCACAAAAGCATGGACCATCGACTCTAGAAGGGAAGGGAGCTTAGAGACGTTCACTCCAGTGGGTCTCAAAGTGTGGTCCCTGGAGGGCAGGAGCAGCAGTCCCTGGGAACTCGTTAGAAATGTAAATTCTTGGGCTCCACCCAAACCTGCTGAATCCAAAGTTTGGGGCTGGGGGCTCAACAATGTGTTTTAGGCAGCCCTCCAGGTGAGTTTGATGACTCTCAGGTTTGAAAGCCACTAGTCTAATCCAACTGCCCTTGATTTAAACATGAAGAGGCAAGGGGCAGGAGAGGGGGAGGGGAGCTTCCCAAGATCACATGATAAGATGACAAGAGGGTACCACACATGCAGGAGAGCAGCCACAGCATGTAGTAAATGACACATGTCATAAGTCACCTCATCTTCACATTTGCCTCAGGCAGGGTGTTCTGTGATTATCCCCATTGTATGGACTGGCACGCTGAGGCTTGGAAGGGTTGGGCCACCCACCTGTGTTCATTCGGCTCTTTCTCACCCACTCTAGGGCTTTCCCACTCCGTGAGCCTGCCTGTGCCCTCAGAGACAGGGAAAGTCAGGCCTGGACTTGGTCCCTCGCAGCCCTCACAGCAAATCAAGTGGGTCCTCAGTTTCTTCTCCCCCTTTCTCTAGGTCACTTTCCTTCCTCCTTTTCTTCTGCTAGACATTTCCCCCATTCTTTCTGAGCCCCTGGGTCTCTGGCATTCAGGCTGGGATATTTTTCACTCATGGATACCCTGTCTTATTCCATAAGGGATTCAGGGGCCGGTCAGCCTGCAGAGATCTCTCTCTGTTCTCATCTCCCAGAAGAGCAGACTGCAAGCAATGCTGTGATGAATGATTTTTGATGGGATAATAATTAATAAAGTGATGCAATGCTTCCCCTAATTTTTTAAAGTTGTGAGCAGATGCTGGTGTTCCCTGAGAGCAGAGCCGGAGCCCATCTGTCCTTAGGCCAGGACGGAGGGGGCGGGGAAGCTCTGCAGAGCAGGGGCTAGGGAGGTCCAGCAGAGGTCTGGAGCCAAGGTCACGGGGAAGGCCTGCTCAGCCCCAGCACAGCGAAAAAGTTAAGTGGAGGCTGGGCCTGGAGCCACAGCTGGGGAAGAGAAGTCCCTAGGCTGAGGTCTCCTTCAGGTCCCCGGATTCCTACAGCAAGGCCTTCCCTTCTCCTGCTGGCCCACGCCACAGACTTCTCCTCAATTCTCTTCTCAGTACAGCTGAGGTACGCCAGAAAGTTCTAAAGCAATTATTCCCAAACACTTCAGTAACCAAAAGACGAACGGCCAAAAGAAGACATTAGAAGGAAATAAAGAAAATTCTTAGGGAAAACCAAGACTTTACATCTGCTTGATATTAATAAAGCTTCTTAGCACACATCACACCATTCCCTTGTCTCACAGCACTGTGAAATGAGAAAGGCAGGTGTTTGTTTCTCCATTTCCCAGATGCAGACACTGAGGCTCCCAGAGGGCGCCCAGCAGATAGCCGAGCCAGAATTCTCCCTGCCTCTGCCGAGGGGTCTGCTTAGTGAGCCTGCCGTCACTTTTGTGTGGCACGCTGACCAGTGGTCCTGCCGCCCTCCATGTCCATGATGAGTCATTGCTCCAAAGTCCATGCAAAGCGATGTCCCCGGTGCCCACCGCTCACTTCTTTTTTGCTCTGTGGAATGTTCTAGTATCTGGATACACCACAGTGTATTGACCCGTTCACCCACTGAAAGGCCTCTTGGTTGCTTCCAAGTGTGGGCAATTGTGAATCAAGGTGTGAAAAACATCCATGTGCAGGCTTTTGTGTGGACACGTTTCCTTATTTAAGGTTTTCAAGCAGCAGGCCAATGGGATGAAAACAGTGTTTGGGGTCAATGAGGCTGTGGTGTGGGTTGGGTGGTGTGGGACAGGAATCGGGAGGGGACGGACGTGGTGATCTGGGCAAGAGGAGACACGGTGGTCCAGGGAGGTGGCCGTGGGAAGGTCAGATCCAGAGTCCCTGCAGGAGGGACGGCAGGAGATGACGAGGCAGACGGGACTTGGAGGGGCCCAAGGCCCCACACTGGGAGAGAGGGCTGGCCTGTCTGAGGAGCGGAGTGCATCGGGCTGGAAGGAAGGAGATGGCTCATTAGCAGGAGGTCCATGAGGCTCCCAGTTTCACAGAAGTAGGCTCCCTGGCTGGGAAGATGGTGGTGGGGCTGCTCCCTGAGCCTGCCAGCACCACCAGGGGGCAGGAAGTCTGGGTTTTAATCCCAGCTCCTTTGCTTGATCCAACAACCTGTTTCCTTGTCTGTAAATCAAGTTTTCTCTCTCTACTCCCGGGGTTGCTGGAAAGTCAAAAGAGCCAGTGGGGGTGAAGCTATCCCTGGGGTTGGCCTACCATAGGCCCTCCGCACTCTGCACCCAGCCCCGCATGAAACAGGAGCCCAGAAGCTGCTTCCTGGGGACCTATCAGCAGAGCCAGCTTGACTTACGATTTCTGTCTCTGTTTTCACAGGAACTACCTCTTCAGACTCAGCCTTGCCAATGTTTCTCTCCTTCAGGTACATTTGCCTCCTTTTTCTTCCCTTCCCTTCCCTTCCCTTCCCTGTGATTTCCCTGGGGTTTGGGAGCTGGGGCTGGGGTAGCAGAGGGAGCAAGATTCAAAATTCAGCCCTTGGGGGCAAAAACAGGAGCCCCATGGGCATGGACTCAGACTGGCTTCCAGGTAACTGGGGGAAGGTAGCTGCAGGTGGGGACATGGCCACATAAACACGGAGACACCCCGGGGCTCCTGCATCATGGAGAGGGGCTGCTGCCGCCGGAGAGAAGGAGCACGTGGGTGGGGATGACCAGCTGGCCCTGTTTGCCTGGGAACAAGGGGTCCCAGGATGCAGGAATTATGGTGCGAAATCTGGGACATTATTGGGCAAACTGGAATGGTTGGTCCTTCGTAGTCCTACAGGAAGGTCTGAATTTTGGCCTCGAGAGAAAGGCTGTCCCTGGTTCCTTTCTTAGCTTGGCCTGAGTGATCCCATTCTAACACAGCGTTTTCACTGAGCTGTGATTGATTTATTATCTGCTGCCAAGAAGGACTCCCCAAGCATAATTCCCTAAGTGCTCTGGGAGGCATTTTAATGGGACTCCTTGATCCAGAACATTTATCCCAGATTGAGAAACAGATGCCAAACCACCTCTGCAGAGGCAGAACATTCTAGAAAAAAGTCCATCTCTTCCTCAGTGAAGGAAAAGACTCAGTTCTTGTGTCTGGGAGGCTTGAGTGTTTATTTCATCAGAACTGGGGTGGGGGCGGGCAGGGGCTCTAAGACAAGCAGACTCTGACCTCTAGAGCTCACAGTGTAGCCGAGACAAGATGATAAGTGCCGCCTCGGACCTTATTATGGAACGGTTATAGGAGGTGGTCAAGTGCTGGGCTGTTTGGTACAGGATTTCACAGCAAAGGGCATTTGGGGAAGGGGCACCTCCTTGGTGAGCTGTTGTGACATTCTGGTCTGGTTTCTTCCAGCTGTGCCTGGGTGTCTACCCACAAGGGCCACATTGCAACTGGTTGCCAGAGGGGCGGGGAAATAGAGCAGGAAAGGTGCAACCATCAGAAGGGAAGGGCCCAGAGGACCTAGGACAAATTGAAAGGAAAATGCCATTCGTGCATTTATGGGTCCATCTATCCTTCAGTCCTTACCTTAAGCAGCCAAGCCGCCCTCCATTCATCCACCAACCCATCCAATAAACATTTATTGAGTACCTACTGAAAGCCGAGTCTGGTCTCAGGCATGGTACTAGGCATTTGAGATCCAAAGGCTCAGTCACTGGCCTCAGGAATAAGCAGGTGAGATCACAAATGATTCCCTGTCCTGGATGGGGTATCTGTAGCATGGTCCTGGGTCTGGGCTTTGGCCTTCCAGTGGCCTGCCAGCTTGGTAAACAAGTGCCCGTCCAGAACTTAGTCACCAATTGACAGCCACAGAAAATGAAGCCAAGATGCTAAGCCCAGCAGGTCAGGGCCTGGGGAAAGTTGGTGCTGAGGTGGTTTGAAGTGGGTGGAAGGAAGTGGATCCTGGGGCCCTGCCCTGAGCTCAGGTAGTTGGCTTTTTGTTAGGTCCCCAAGGTCTGCAAATGAAGGTCTTCTAGGAGCAGTACTAGAGCAGTAAAGCAGTCAAAGAGAGGAGAAACGGATGCACAGAAATAAAAACAATGCAGTGGGAAGCATGCGAGGCGGGGTGAATGCTGGGTTCAACCACGGCCCAGAGGCATGAGGAACCCATCAGGCTCCGCATGGTCTGCAAAGCTTTCTCGGAAAGCTTCCCTTGGGCTGGAGCTTGAAGGATGGGGGTTTGCCAAGCAACTGAGGGGGGTACACAGAGGTGTGAGATAGCATGGGGTGCTGAGGGGCCCAGTGCTCGGGATCATGGGGTGTGCCTGGGAGAGGGGTGGCAAGTGAGGCCTGGGGAAAGAGAGGGGCCACACTGGAGGGTCTTCACTGCTGAGCTGAGGAGTCTATATGTTAAATTGGATGCAATGGGGCTCACCAAAGTGTTTTAAGCAGAGAAGTGGCATGACCAGTTTTGGTGTTTAGATCACTTGGCCTGGTGCAGGGAATGGATTAGTGGAAGAGCCAGTTAGGAGGCAACTGCCAGAACCCAAGTGTGTAGTGGGGAAAATGGAACTAAGGCAGTGGAATGGGGATGGAGAGAAGAGAAAGATCTTCAGGGGACAGAAACACAGGGTCACAACATCAAACGTACCCAGCACAGTCTTCCCCGTGAAGGTGACCCCTGGAGTTGGGGAAGTTAGCAGCCCCGGAGGGCTTAGCCAAAGGCTTAAGCCCCTGTGGTGCCATCTAGGTTTCTAGCTTCCAGAGCTGGGTAGCATAGATCAGGTTGGGAATGGAGCTAGCCTGGCTCGTTGCTAGTGGCTAGTGGCTAGTGGCTAGCCAGTGGCTAGAGGTTCACCCTTCACTGCCCACTAGAGTCATCAGGAGAGATTTAAAAAACACTGATGCCTGGGTGCCACCCTCAGAAATTCAGACTTGATTGGTTGAGGTACAGCTGGGCACTGGGATTTTTTTTTTTTAATTGCAGGTGATTCCAGTGTGCAGCCAAAATTAGTATCTTTTCTGTAGGAGCTACCCAGCTGTTTTGGCCTCCCCAGGTGTCCTTGACAGCAGATCCCAGGTCCCACACCTGATCAGATGTTAGGACTCTCTGGCTTGCTGATGAGGCCTGGCATTGGGTTCATCCTTTTCTGTGAGGACCTGGCCTCAGCCCTAGGAAGAGACCTTATGCTGGCCCCATAGGCACACTGGGGACTCACACTAGGGGCAGGGCTCAGCTTCAGCGGTGGCAAATCAGCCACAGGTGCACCAGGAATTGGTTTTACCACCTTACCAGGGAGTCTCTTTGGGGCCTGATCTCAGGAGTCCAGAGTGGATTCCCCATGACAGAACTCAGGAGAAGAATAAATACTTTTCTTTTTTTTTTTTTTTTTTTTAAAGATTTTTATTTGATCTCAGAGAGAGAGATCCAGAGCAGAGAGGCAGGCAGAGAGAGAGAGGAGGAAACAGGCTCCCTGCTGAGCAGAGAGCCCGACGCGGGACTCGATCCCAGGACCCTGAGATCATGACCCGAGCCGAAGGCAGCGGCTCAACCCACTGAGCCACCCAGGCGCCCCAAGAATAAATACTTTTCATGCCCACATCCACCCCCCATAGTGAGTACCTTCTAGCCACAAAGTGGAGAGAGGGAGAGAAGTTGGAGTGAGCTGCGTAGCATTCCCTGGAGAGGCTGGGGGGGGGGGGAGCCCCAGCCTCCAGTCCCCTCGTCTGTCATCTGGCCTGGTGAACAAGCCCTGACTTTTGACCACAGAAGCCTGACCTCAACAAGTGCCCTTCCATTGCCCTCTCTGGGGCTTTGGGTTCCTGCTTATAAGCTTTCAGTCTGAAGCATTTGCTATCCAAAGTGGAGCAGACCACTGCCCACAGTAGAGAGGAAGGGCCCAGCAACCCCCCTCCTGCCCGGCTTCCTCTACTCCCCATATGCCCCGGGAGTCCCCATGGCTCTACCTCTCCTTGCAGCCAAATGATCACCCCACTGGCCCCAAGGTAGGATTTAACCAAACTTAAAGCTCCATGCTTTATTGATAGTTTAAATAATTAAAGAAAATCTAATCACAAACAGTTTATGCAAACCAGCGTCCATTAAAAGGACTTCTAAGTACCCGACCCCTATTAAACAATTTATGTAAATGACTATTTCTTCAGGAAAATCGAAATGCTGAGCATGCTAAAGGGAGGGGAGATGCGTGAAGCAGCACAGAAGGCGTGTGTGCGCGTGCAGGCGTGTTTGTGTGTGTGTGTGTGTGCATGTGCGCGTGTGTGTGTGTGTGTGTGTGTGTACTCATGCTTGTGGACAGGAAGGGGAAGTCAAATCGCCTCATCTGTGGAGGTTATTTATTAGTGTAACTTAAAGTGGTTTGGGGAAAGAAAAGGTGACCAGTCGTCCACAGTGACAGGGGCTACAGTGTGATGAGCTAACTTGGATTTGTCAATTTTCTGCCCTTTGCTGGAGGGGTTCCAGGGGATGAGTTGACTGGCGGCCTAATTGCAATGGATTTATGACCTTGGGCTGCCAGATGTCTCGAAAGTGCAGAAACGCAGTCTGTTCTGCACATACGTGTCAGCACGCATATGGGGCTTTGTTCGGCCTTGGCAGTGAAGCTGATTTTGAGCTCTCTTCTAGTTATCGCTACATTCTCCAGCCTCGTCTGGCAGCGATCAAGTTCTTTGAAATCTAACCTCTGCTGAATAGTGGACTTAATGCTCAGAGGATATTTTAATGTTGAGCCATTGTCACTGGTGTCCAAGGGAGGTGCTGAGTCTCTGCAAAGAGTTCTCCAGTTCCTGACCAACTCGTCCATTCTCTCCCATAGCAAAAAACCATGTAGTTACCAGAGATTAACATACTGGAATTTCTGGGACACGGTCCTAGTTTAAAACTTTATGCATGGCACATTGCTTGATCATACATATCTATCTCCACGTCTTCACAAAAACCCATTAAAAGGACAGTGAAGAATTTTTAATTGTTTGGATCCACGATGACAGAGAGATGTCAATGGAGAAGAGATTAAACATATTTCAGGGAGATGGGACATGGATGGACAGTCATAACTGATTCAGCAGAGCAGAACAGTTTACAGAAGAAAATATGGCACAGAAGTAAGCTGCACCCCCTGCACCCGAAGGGTTCAGAAATTGGGTTGCTAGGTATTGTGGAATGTGAGGATGAGGTATAACGATAAGACGGGGAACTAGTTGAAATTGTCTAAACTGAGAGGTTAGAATCCAGGGTTCCTATCCCATCCCACATAGCAGTCCCATCATCCATTTTACCCCTCCCCCAACAAAGGGAGACTAAGACCCTTTCTCTAAAGAGCTAACTGGCGAGTCTCCAAAATTTAAGACTCCAAGAAGGCTAAAGACACTAATGGGGTATGCAGCTAAAACAGTGTTTCTCTCCTTTCTCTCTTTGTGCAATTATTTATTGAAGAAACTTGGTCATTTGCCCTATAGAGTTCTCCACAGTCTGGATTTTGCTGATTGCCATGCAAGTGGTACATTGTAACACGTTCCTCTATTCTCTGTATCATCTGTAAATTGATTGCTAGATCTAAAGACTTCATTCAGTTTAGATCATTGCAAGATTGCTTACTTTGTAGATATTATTGTGTGCTTTTTTTAGGACACACAGAGTATTCTGTTTTTATCAATGTTAGCAGCCATTGATGATTGTTTCCCAGATCCATTAATTCTGCAGATGTTACAGTGTATGAGCTGGATTCTACAAAGAAAAACTTTTCATCTCCTATTTGGTTACTCAACCATAGAGTCCTATAGGAAGCGCAGGATAAATTTTGATATTCTTTATTTACCACTTTTCAAAGAATATGCTAGTGTCTGTCAATGATCAGTCTGTCAATGATGATCAGTTAATTTTATTCTTTTCTTATTATTACAAACTCAAAATGGCTTTAAACATTATTGAAGTGTTTCAGTCCATTGGAGTTATCTTTCATGACTATCCCTTCTCTGCAAGTAGGTTGCCTCTTCATTTTAGTTCCTGGGTCTTCTGACATCATGACCCTGGTTGCCTTTGGTTGCATCCTTGCTGTTTGATGTGAGGAGATGTTCCAAACTTGCCTTGTTGTACATTTCCTAACCCCAGACCTGGAATCAGCCATTACTCTAAGAGGCCAGTTCCTTTCAGTGGGAAATAGCTAGTGGATTTATTTTTAAATATTAAAAAATAGCCCCAAATCACCAGACCTATCAGGAAAGCCTCTAAAGGGAAGGAGAAAGACCAAAACAAACAAACAAATAGAATTAAGAAAGCTGTAAGAAAACAGGGACAATAAGAAAAATATAAGAAAACATTTTTTAAAAGGAATTAGAAAAAATGAATTGAATCTTCTGAGATATAAAAATGTTTTGTAAAACAATAAATAAAAATATGGAAATTTAAAATGAGATTGGGGAAATAAAAGTTGAATCAAAGCAATAAAAGAGGAGGGTGAAGAAAAATCTCCCACAAATTAGAACAACAACAACAAAAATAAGTAATGAAGAACAGGAGAGAAATAACAGAAAATCAGAGGATCAACGGACAAAGGCCAACAGTTGACTGCATTAATGAACTACAAAAAAGGGAACCAAGGAAAAGGTGAGGAAGAAATTAAAGATGAAATTGCATAAGAATATCTGCCAATGTGGAGGACCAGTCTTCACATTGAAAGGGCTGAATGAGTCCCCAAAAGGGACATGCACTAAAGCACGTCAGTGTGAAATTTAGGATATTGTTATGAAAGAGAAGACCGAAAAACCTAGAGTCTAAAGAAAAAGAAAATGGTCACTACAAAAGTTGGGGAGTAAGAATTACATCAAACTTTGGGGTGCTTGGGTGGTTCAGTTGGTTAAGCATCTGACTCTTGATTTTGGCTCAAGTCATGATCTCAGGGTCGTGAGATCCACACCCACGTCTGACTCTGTGCTGAGCATGGAGCCTGCTCAAGATTGTCTCCCTCCCTCTCTGTCCCCATCTCCTCAAAAAAAAAAAAAAAAAAAAAGAATTACATCAGACTTCTCATAGCAACACTGGAATCTAAAAGACAATGGAAGAACAAATGTCTTTAAAATTTTGAGTGAAGATTATTTCCAACCTAGAACTCTGTATCATAGCTACCGATCAAGTATGAAAATAGATGAATCAGACACGCAAGAATTTAAAAAAATTAATCTGCCATGGGGAACCTGGCTGGCTCAGCCAGAAGAGCATGGGACTCTTGATCTTGGGCTTGTGAGTTTGAGCCCCATGTTGGGTGTGGAGATTACTTAAATAAATGAATAGATTAAAACTTTTAAAAAATTGATCTACTATGTTCCTTTTCTTAGGAAGATACTGGAAATGTATTTCACCAAAATAAGCAAGTAAATCAAAAAAATGGGAAAAATGGGATTTAGCAAAAAGGAAAGGAGAGAAGGTAAGTCCCGGGATAACAACCAAATAGGAGACCCCAGGAACAACCAGGGCACACTGGGGCAGGAGGCCGGAGGCTGGGGCAGGAGGCCGGAGGCTGGGGCAGGAGGGGAGGACAGGAATGAATGGATGATCAGAACCATTTGTATTTACATGATACAAGTGATATTGAGAGGGATTTGTAACATCTGTTGAACACTCGGGAAGAAATTAATGGTAAGTACATCGCAAAACAAGCAAATGAAGAAAACCAAGGCAATTATTCAGTTCAGGAAAATAAAAAGTTGGTCAAGAAGGAAACCTCATCAGAATAGACATGATTGCATTGACTCTCAGATGCACATTTTCACATTTTAATGAGTCTGAAATCAGGCCATGTCTTTCTGTGGCGTCTTACCATCCCCGACAGCCAGACTGTCGTCCTGATTGAGTTGTCCTCGCCTATGCAGGCGTGAACTTGGTCATTAGTCTGATAACAGCAACCCATTAACATTTCAGGCCACAAACCATTTTAGGATCATATGAGGAGGGAATATGAATCCTGATTTTTTGGAAAACTTTCTGTGGACACCTTCTCATAAGACCAAGAAAGTACCAGCATCCCAACTTCCAGAATGGGATCCATAGCTTGGAAGAAAATTCTGGAGACCAGAGTGGAATACCCTTTAAGAATTGCTGCATCCCTGAAGCCCCAGGCAATTCAAAAACATGATCCTCGAAAACAAGCAAACAAAACAAATGAGCACCGACCACTGTAAAGTGACTCAGAAGAGGCAAACTCTGAATTCAAAGAAGGTTTAAGAATACTTAATTAATCTTGTTTCTGTTTTTCTTTTTTGTACACACAAGATTGATAGATGATAACACTTGTAAATCTAAATAAGAGTACTTTCAATAAGTTTACATTAAAATTTTAAGTAATAAAGATTTGATTGGCGATATATTTCCTTTCTTGGTATTTCATATTGCAATCAACGGTGTTTTATATTCAGCGAAATCCAGGGCACTGGTTGGTAGTAGTGAACAATTTGTATATATTCATAATAATGCAAATACCAATGTTGATTTTAATTTAAAAACAAATAACTGTTTTAACATTTTAAATACTATTATATAATTACAATGAGAGGATGGGGAAAAGAGAAATGTATGTGTGCTTTGGGGTGGGGGAGAATGGGATGGGTGATTGGGAAAAATCTTTACCTCCATAACAGGAAGTCAGAAGAGAAAGTCTGAGACTGATACATATTTCTGAGAAATTGGATTAAAAAATTAAGTTAAAAGAAATTCTATTAAAACATACACATACACAGAAATAGCTAAAAGCATTGGAAGTAGTTGTCTTTAGGAAATAGGAGGAGTTGGAGGAGGAGTGGGTTGTCGGGGTTTTTTTTTTATTAATTTTTTCATATCATTTGACTTTTTCAACTCTGTACATCATTACTTGGACATAAATAAGTTTTAAAATAAAATAAAAATTTTCAAAATGACTCAAACAAGTCTGTTCTGTGCTGTTATCATTATAAATATACATATCCTTTTCGGGCCATATGTTCTAACTTTGGGCTTGAGAAATGTATTCACTGTGAGTGAGAAGCTGCAGGATATAACAGAGAGGGCTCAGCTCTAGTGCTAACTGTCCGGGTTTGTATCTTAGGTTTGTTGCTAACTGGCTTTGTGACCTTGGGCAAACTGCTCAACCGCTCTGAGCTTCATTATCCTCGCCTATAAAATGAGCAAAAGTCTACATGTTTCACTGGCAGTGAGGATCCAAGAGGGAGGTATTGTCAAGTCCGTGGCATAGTGCCTGTCTGGGTGTTCAGCCCGGGGTAACTTGAACTGCTTTTGATGGTGCACAACTGTCCTCCCTACCCACCCAGTGGAACTCCCACCCCCTTATGAGCAAGGCCCCTTTGCCCACCAGCTCCCAGCCCCTCCTTCCCACGCAGTTTCCCACTGTCTGGAGCTTCAGGCCCAAACCTCTGCAGTGTCTGTGGGCCATTGCTCTTGTCGGGTCCCTGGGGCCCCCTGAGTTGCTTATTTATGTCCCTCTTTCCTCTCACATCAGGCTCAGCCAGGGAGCTGATGGAGGTCTGAGGATGACAATGGTTCCATTGTCCCTGTCCAGATAAACCCTATGGCTCTGAGGTCAGATGCCAGGGGTCCTTTGCCCTCCAAGGTCTGGGAGCAGAGGTCAGCCTGTGCTCCAGGCCTGGCGTGGCAGAAGGAGCCCAGTCTGCTCATAGCGCTGACGGAGGCATGACCAACTTGTCTCCCCCCACTCCCCACCTCCTGATTCCAGGCTCTGCAGGAGTCAGCCCTCCCTCTGCCCCACAAAGCAGCCGCCTGGGGAGCTGTGGGTGGACAGCAGCCTGCTGCTTCCTCTCCCAGCCCCCTTCCCCTCCCACACCCTGGCCCTGGAGCTCTGCAGGCAAGAAGGAGCTTTGTGAGAAATTAAAAGCAGGTTGGCTTTGTTGTTTTTGTTGTTTCCTGTTTGGATAGAAGGACTGCTTGCTCCAGGCTCCCTCTCCCAGGGCAGATAGGCAGTTCAAGTTTATCCATGTGACCCAGAAATCTATAAGGAGCCCCACTCCAGGGCTGGTGGCATTGCCGGGACATGGAGGGTAGCGTTCCTCCTGCCCCTGCTCTTCAGAGGCTGGGAGGGATGTGAGAGAGTAGAGACAGAATGGGTGAAGAGGAAGGGGCGGGTTCCTAGGTGGAACCGCCCTCTCCTAATGCCAAGAATACTGGGGAACATAAGTCCCTGAGCGGAAAGCCCCATCCCCAAGCACCCCATGGTGCACCCCACGACAGAGCAAGGGTCATGCTACAAGGGAAGCTGGCAGCACAGAGTCGGGGAAGGGGGAGCAATTAGGAAACAGGAAGACTGAGGTTCTGAGACAGTGGGATGAAGAGAAAAAACACACAGAGCCTCTGAATCAAGAACCTGGGTTCCAATCCCTGCTCTACCACATGGCAGCAGCAAGTCACACAGAATCAAGAGTTTCTTTACCTGTTAAGGAAAAACAAAACTAAACAAAACACTTTGCAAGATAATAGTGGGAAAATGAAATATGTCTGTCTCTAAGGTTTGCAAATCTAGCCTTTCCTCCCTCCCCGCCTCCTACCCATTTGAGGGCCATCTGGCCCATAAGGGAGGCACATTTTCCATCTCCCACTCTGGGTCTGGGGTGGTCCTAAAGGTCCTCCTTGGCCACTTCCAGCTCCCCGGCTGGCCTGGGGGAGGAAAAAAGGGGAGGTCCTAGGACAGAGCTGCCTGGGGATGGTTCAACATGGAGACATTGTTACTGCAGACCTCCCTGACCCAAGTGGGGGCATTGTTGGACTGAGGGGACGACCTCCTTAAGGTCTCTGTGTAAGGAGATCTGGCAGCCCTCTGAGTTCACATGGATGCAGTGAGGGGGACACTTACCCCACTGGCTGTCATTGACCCTTTCCCAACTCTGGTCCTCTCCCAACCCTGCCTGCTGCCTGCCACGACGGTGAGCAGCACAGCCGTGTGATGTCTGTGTGCTCCTCCCACAGGCCACAGAGTGGGCCTCCAACGAGGACTCGCGCCGCTCCTGCCAAAGCAAAGGGAAGACCGAGGTAAGTGGCTCTGGGGGTCCAGGGGACTGACTTAGAGCTGGCGGGAGGCTTGACAGAGGGGCACCATGTGGGGACAGGGGCCGCCTGCAGAGAGGCCCAGCCTGGAGAGTGTGTGTGTGTGTGTGTGGGGGGGTGTTCTGGGGGCAGTTAAAGAGGCAGCACTGAGCATGGGAGCAGGCACTGGTGGAGCGGGCTGACCTGGGGGCAGAGGTGTGAGAGGAGAGGAGGTCCACAGAGGCAACCTGAACTTCGGAGCAGGGTGCATCAGGGGCAGAGGGGAGTGTTCTCAGATGTCTGTGGTGCAGTGGCGTGAAGGAAGGACAGCTAGGCCCACACGGGGTGCACGGGTCCCTCTCTTACTTCTCTATCCCGGTTGCTTTAGGAGGAGTGTCAGAACTACCTGCGAGTCCTGATTGTCACTGGCCGGAAAGTGTTCATGTGCGGGACCAATGCCTTTTCCCCCGTGTGCTCCAGCAGACAGGTGGGGCCCCCTCAGGGTAAGGCAGACTCAAGAGGGTGGCTCAGTCATTTGGCTCGGGATCGTGGTCCTGAGCTCATGGGCTTAAGCCCTGCTTCAGGCTCCCTGCTCAGCAGGGAGCCTGCTTCTCCCTTTTCTTCTGCCTGCCACTCCCCCCTGCTTATGCTTGCGCGCGCGCTCTCTCTCTCTCTGTCAAATAAATGAATTAAATATTTAAAAAATAAAAACAGTAAAGGGCATGGAGAGAATCTCTCACCCAGACACCACAAAGAGTGAGGTTGCCAAATTTAGTAAGAACAAAAAACCCCAAAACAAAAAAAGAATGCCCACTTAAATTTAATTTCAGATAAACAGCAAATTATATTTTAGCTTAAGTATATCCCATGAAAACTTTGGGACATACTTATGCTAAACAGTAATTCATCAAAATTCCAGTTTAACTGGGTCTACTCTATTTTGTCAGTCAACCTCACCGTGGAGGGTCCTGACTTGGGGGTGGGGCAGGGAACAGAGGCCGAAGGAGCTCCTGGCACAAGCTCCTCCCTCCACGATGGCGGCTCTCTCAGAGGGACGATGGTGGTGGTGGGGAGTAAGGAAGAGGTTGGAGACAGGGAGACCAGGGGCCCAGGAAGAAGCAAAGTCTGGGGCTCGGTGGGGAGGGGAGAACATGCAGCCCCTGGGTCTCAGGGAAAAGTGCCCCTATCTCCCCATCATCCCCAGGTGGGGAACCTCAGCCGGACCATAGAGAAGATCAATGGTGTGGCCCGCTGCCCCTACGATCCGCGCCACAACTCCACAGCTGTCATCTCCTCTCAGGGGGAGCTCTATGCGGCCACCGTCATTGACTTCTCAGGTCGGGACCCCGCCATCTACCGCAGCCTGGGCAGCAGGCCACCACTTCGCACGGCCCAGTATAATTCCAAGTGGCTCAATGGTAAGGGGGCCCAGGCCCAGGGGTGGGGGGATCTCCTGCCAGCCGGCCTGCCCTGACCCCTTTCGATCCTCGTCCCTGCCCGCCTCTGAAAGGGATCACACCGCCTCCCTTGAGATGCCCAGAATTGGGCCAATGTTTCACCAAGGACAGTAGTACACTGGAGATGGACTTCAAATGAAATCACAGGTGTACCCAGAACAAATGGAGGGGAGGATATGAGGGCTGAAGAGGAGTTGGGAATTCATTAGGAGAAAGGGTTACAGGAAAGAACAGATTAGGAGAGGGCAGTAGGAGTTTCTTTTCCCTTGGAGTTGAATTCCTGCTTCTCCACTGACTGGCTGTGTGGCCTTGAGCACGTACTTGACCTCTCTCTGCCATAATGTTCTCATCCGTAATCAGAGGATAATTACAGCACTTACCTCATAGGTTGTTAAGAGGATCATATAAAGTACTTATAATAATGTCTGGTGTGCAGTGAGGGCTCAGTAGCTCATAGTAACTATTATTATAACTTCATAGTGGAGGTGGGAACAGGGTTAGCTAGAGCCCCCAGGTCCGCCAACTGTCCAGGAGTGTCAGGATGCCCATCTGGGAAAACAGAAGTCACCTCTCCCCTTCCTCCCCACTGGCCTGACCCACCCCTTTGTTCCTCTTCTGCCCCGCAGAGCCAAACTTCGTGGCAGCCTATGATATAGGGCTGTTTGCATACTTTTTCCTGCGGGAAAACGCGGTGGAGCACGATTGTGGACGCACTGTGTACTCCCGCGTGGCCCGAGTGTGCAAGAACGACGTGGGGGGCCGCTTCCTGCTGGAGGACACGTGGACCACGTTCATGAAGGCCCGGCTCAACTGCTCCCGCCCAGGCGAGGTCCCCTTCTATTACAACGAGCTGCAGAGTGCCTTCCACCTTCCTGAGCAGGACCTTATCTATGGGGTCTTCACCACCAACGTGTGAGTCCCTGGCCCGCTGCCATCCCTTCTCCGCCTCGCAGACCAGTGGGGTTGGGCACGTCCCTCTCTCTGGGCCTCTGTTTCTCCTTCTGTAAAGTGGGGAGTGCAATAGCGCTCCAGCCGGTCTTTGGGGTAAACTTGCTCCCAGATCCTACATTCCTCCCTTGCTCTGGCTTGCTGCCTTTGGAGGGGGGAGCACTTTTTCTGAATTGTTGAAGGGCAGGCTGAGGCCAGATCTGAAGAAAGTAAGTGGAGTTGGATTATGGCTCCGTGCAGGAAGAAATTGCTGGGGGAGGAAGGAAAATGGCCTGCCTTGGATGAGGGGATAGCAGCCCTGGGAGGGTCCAGGAGCAGCCACCCTATGGGCAAACTCAGAGAGAATTCTTTCTGGTCCCTTCCGACCTCAGGACTCCACCATCCTGCTAAACCTAAGCAGCAGAGTCTTCTGGCAGTCCTGCCAGCACTGGGAGACACAGGCTGGGATTCGGAGCCCCTTTTGTTTCCTGGGTGTAAGGAAGAGTAGCCCTCATGGAGATCACGAGGCCCTCCTCGCCTCATCCCCTTCTGTGTAAAGGCTGACCCTGTCAGGTGACTGTCACGTACAGAGTGCTGAACAGGCAGCAGAGACCGAGGAACTCGTTTGTCTTACACAACTCTGTGCGGGATTCTTGGTGAGGACCTCGGAAACATGTGAGCGTAGAGTGCCGTGTGCTTACCCTGGGCCCCCAGTAGCAGGGACTGGAGGAGGGCCAGGCTAGCTACAGGAAGCACAGTCTGAGGGGATGGACAAGGATGAGGGTAAAACTGGGAAACAGGAGCAGAGAGACCATCCAAGACAGAGGGACACCCAGGCATCACAGTCCATGCACGCCATGAGCCAACAACCAGGAATTAGTGACCAGTCCGGCAGTTGGCACCAGAAAGGGGACAGTCATGAGGCAGGGGCAGGAGCTGCTGTAGAGGCATGGGGAGAAAGTGATGACATTGGCATGGATTGGAAATAGTTTCTGTATTGTGTACCTTCTCCATGTCAGGTGCCTGTTGTGGTGGTGCCTGTCACAAGCAGGGATACCAGTGAGCAAAAGCAAAGCTGGCTCTGCCCTTAAGGGACTTACCTTCTAGAAATGGGAGTTATTAAACATCCAGTTTTAACTGTGTTGAATGCTACAAAGGGAAAGGGCAGTGCTCAGGGAAGTCTCTGCCAGTGTGGAGGGAGGGATGGTGATCAGGGAGGGCTTCCTGGAGGAAGTGCCATTTACAGGATGAATGGGAGTTAACTAGGGGAGAGGACCATTTCAGCCCAAGGGAACAACATACTCAGAGCTTTGGAGTGGGAAGAGAGAAATGTCAGGAACTTAGTCGGACCAGTGTGGCAGGACCCTGGGGGGTGAGGAAGAGGAGAAGCAGGAGAGGAGGCTGAGGGGCTGGGACAGGAAGAATTATGTCCTTAGAGACTGCTTCAGGGTTTTGATCTTTATTCTAAGAGCAAGGAGAAATTATTGAAGGGCTTGAAGCCAGCCAGAGACTAGCTTGGATGCGTATTTTGAAATGTTCACCGTGGCTGCTGTGTGGAGAATGGATTCCACGAGACTGGACAGGCTGTAGTAAGGGCAGCCATGAGATCAGCACAGCAACCATGGAGGTGATGGAGGTGCTGAGGCAAGGCAGAAAGGGTAGGGAGGGTAATGGACACCTTTGGGAGAGGGAATAAATGCAGAGAACAGAACTAGAAACATTTGTTGGCATGTTATGGGTTCTGTGACCTGTTCACATCGGACTCCCAGAAACGCCTGATCCTGGGACTGAACAGGTCTCACGAGGCTGTCCGGCCCAGGCTGGGGTGGGCAGCAGCAGGAATCAGTGGTTTGATAACCAGCTTGAAACGTCAAGTAAAATGAAAAAAGCAGAATAAAATGGAATCAAAAGAGTGGAGTACAATGCATTTGGTAAGGGTATTGTTTCATGAAAATGCTTTACAGATGTGTGTGCTCGGGTGCATGTTGTCATGGGACATATTTCTGACAGTGGGCTCCAGATTAAATGTCTGAAAAACCCTAACTTTATCTGACCCTCCCACTGGAGAAGGGAAAGGGGTGAGGAGCTAGCACAGAATTCTCCCAGAGGGCTTCTCCTCAGGGGGCCTTTCCCAGGGTTTCCAGAGTGCGAAGACTGCATGCCCTCCTTCTGTGACACCGCTGGTGTGCAGAGCACTGGTCTTGCGCTAGGTCCTCAGCAGGCCTCGGAGCTGTGCCACGTCATGCCTGGACGGCCACCAGTGGGGTTTAAGGCACCAATGCCCACAGGGAGGGCAGTATCCCACCACCTCTTGCCTTTCAGAAACAGCATTGCGGCTTCTGCTGTCTGCGCCTTCAACCTCAGCGCCATCTCCCAGGCTTTTAATGGCCCATTTCGCTACCAGGAGAACCCCAGGGCTGCCTGGCTCCCCATCGCTAACCCCATCCCCAACTTCCAGGTACAGCTTCTCCTCCCCTTTCCCTCTCCTCACAGAGCAGCTTTTCCTAGATAACCAGCCCCCAGCTGATTCCCAGCTGCTTGGTGCAAACACCGACCCATCCGTGCTGGTCTGCACCCATCTGTGGGGTCTGCGAAGATTCCCTAGCACAGTGGAGTGAGAGCGGGAAAGTGGGTGGCATGCAGAGCAAGGGAGCACGCTCTGAGCGATCTCTAAATGTGACCTCACACCTCCAGGGAGACTCAATGTAGGGAACTAGGGGAGCACTTACAAGCTGTCTGGTCAGAACTGGGGGATTTTTAGCTGGAATTTGCTTGCAGTCTACCCAGCCTGGGTACTATTTCCTGGAGGGTCTGAGTGCCAGGAGTGGTCAGGGTCCAGCCATGGGTGATGGGAACATCCCTAGTGCTGTGATGGAGAAGGGGAAAGAGCCATGAGGCAAAAGAAGCTACTGATGGTTAACTTTGGAATCCATCCAACTTCCTGCCCACCGGGCAGTATGGAGTATGGGAAGACCTCAAGTTTTGCAGTGGGATCATGCTGATGGATGGGTCAAGTCACCGAACCTCCCAGAATCTCTTTACCCTTATCTGGTACTAGGGATAACACTCTCAACCTCAAAGATAAGTGCAGGGGGGGGGGGGGGGCGCCTGGGTGGCTCAGTGGGTTAAAGCCTCTGCCTTTGGCTCAGGTCATGATCCCAGGGTCCTGGGATCGAGTCCCACATCGGGCTCTCTGCTCTGCAGGGAACCTGCTTCCTCCTCTCTCTCTGCCTGCCTCTCTACCTACTTGTGATCTCTCTCTGTCAAATAAAGAAATAAAAATATATATTAAAAAAAAAAGATAAGTGCAAGGGTTAAACACGCACCTGACAGGATGCTGCATAAATGGTAGCTGCCCTCCAGCTCCGCTTTAGAAGGCACAAGAACTTGGAGCTGGTAGGAACACAGGATCAGGAAGGCAGGTTGTGGCCCAGCATGGGGGAGAAGCACCTACAGAAACAGTAGAAAATCTCAGGACACTTGATATCCACACTCAAAGGATTCATTTTTCGATAACCCAGCCCCTTTTTCATCCCCCGCCCCCCCCTTCACTGTCCCTCGCAGGTCCCTCCTCTGCATCTTCCCAGCCTCATTTTCCCTTAGTTCTCAAGGAAGAGGCATCTCTCCTCCCAGGAAGGGGTTGCAGGGAACGGAGAGAGGATATCAGGGTGGGGGTGGCGGGGCTGGGATCGAGTAATCACGACCTGCCCGCGGGCGCCTGGGTTATGATAAGGAAGGACAGGGGACGGGGCGGCCCATCGGCTGGGCCTGCGTGACCCCCACGCCCTCCCCTCTGTAGTGCGGCACCCTGCCAGAGGTGGGCCCCAACGAGAACCTGACGGAGCGCAGTCTGCAGGACGCGCAGCGCCTGTTCCTGATGAGCGAGGCTGTGCAGCCAGTGACCCCCGAGCCCTGTGTCACCCAGGACAGCGTGCGCTTCTCACACCTCGTGGTGGACCTGGTGCAGGCTAAGGACACGCTCTACCACGTGCTCTACATCGGCACCGGTGAGCCCTCGGCGCGCGGCCCTGTCCCGGGTCGGGAGGTGGTTGAGGGGCGAGGCCGGGGCTGGGCCTTCAAGGCCCCCCTCTTCTGGCCCCTCCAGAGTCGGGCACCATCCTGAAGGCCCTGTCCACCGCGAGCCGCAGCCTCCGTGGCTGCTACCTGGAAGAGCTGCACGTCCTTCCTCCGGGGCGCCGCGAGCCCCTGCGCAGCCTGCGCATCCTGCACAGCGCACGCGCGCTCTTCGTGGGGCTGAGCGACGGCGTGCTGCGGGTCCCCCTGGAGAGGTGCGCCACCTACCGCAGCCAGGGGTAAGCCGGGGCTGGGGAGTGGGGGAGGTGTTGCAGGGCGGGTGGGCGGGCTGGCCCTGGTCCTGGTCCTGGCCCTGGCCCTGGCCCTGGCCCTCTCCAGGCTTAGGCCCTGCCAGTCACACCTCGGAGGTGGCTCTAGAGAGGCAGAGCTCTGAAGCCGCCTGGGGTGGCTTCCTGACCCAGTCTCCAGTTGTTTGCTTTTGGACAAGTCACTTAACCTCAATTCCGGGGTCATAAAATATCCGCAGGCTTTTTGTAAAGGTTAATTGGGCTAGTCTGCATATACCACTTATCACTGCCCGGGGAAGGTGTGTGCTTTCCCAAATGAGGGTGGCCGCTCTATTCCTTGTGTCAACCCCGCAGCTCAGGCCTGTCAGCCGTCTCTAGCTTACTTGATTTATTCTCAACCCCTTTAATCCAGAGAAAGGTCTTTATCTTTGAAACCACAGGACTTACTACCCAGATGTGTGGGGAGATCAGAGAGGACTCTCTCTCTGAGTCAGCATCAGAATTTTGCTTTTCTTCCTTCAGGACTTAGAAGAGACAGAGAGACCTGGCTTGGGTGGGGTGGGGATCAGGAACCATGTGGAGCTGTTGGTTGTATTTGCTTCCCAACTGCTTTTGGGACCTCAGCTTCAAGTGGATTCATGAATTTGGCAATGATGGCACTGGCATTTCAGGGGAAAAACAAAAACCTATTCTGAAGCCAAATGGAAATGTATCTCTGATTCCTACCATGTGAAGCGCCCCCCGAGCGGTGCCCCTTCATTTTCGAGATAAATCAAAAGCTGCCTTAGCTGGCACAGCCGCAGCCATGTGGGCTCCCGTGGTCTTTGCAACCCAGAAGCTTCCTGGCCACGCCCATCTGTCCTTGAGATCTGAGAGACACATGGTACCCCTGCTGCCAAGGGTCATTCTCCAGTCCCTGTGGGATGTGCCAGGAGCTGAGCAGAGGGCCGGACGCCCGGGGAGGAGGCTGGATGGTCACGGGGTGGCAACCAGGGAAGAAGAAAGGGAGAGCAGACACTTAGGCTCCCCTCGGCCCCAACCCCTGGCTCCAGCCACAAAACACCTGACATTTACCAAGCTCTAGTGCTCAAAGCACTTTGCAGGACTGTGGATGTGGGAGGAGGGAGACAAGATGAAATGGGCCCAGGACACTCATTTCCCCCAGCGCTGTGGATGTCTGGTAGTGGACATGTGGGGAGGGACAGTGGGGCATCGTAAGCGGGGCTCCCATGGCAGAATTGGGCTTCTCCTTCAGCTCCGTCATCTCCTAGCTACACAATCCTGAGCAAGCTACTTCAACTTTCGAAGTTTCTTCTCAGGGGAAAATAGGAGGAAACTGTGATGGAGCAAATGATAGTTCATTCTGGCAGAGATATTGTAAGGACTGGGAATTCCATTCAGGAAGTGCTCGCGCATGGTAGCTGGCGTCCTTATTCCCTTCTTATCTCCACAAATGCATGGCGGGGCCCTGCAGCCGCCTGGGTTCTCGGGGGCTTCAGCACCTGTCACGCTGAGTTCAGGCAGCACTGCTTGGCACGAATCGCAGGCTCTCTGCTGACGGCCTTTCCCCCGTACCTTGTGTTCTGCTTCAACTCTTGTGTTGTTATTAAACTTTTCATGTGTGTCTTGTTGCTTAGGAGCTGGTAAATCTTTGAAGGCAAACCCACTACTATCCCAGTAGTTTTTAGACTTCACCAGGGGGCCACGTCCAGCCCAAGGCACAAAGTGGCCTTGCACACATGACTGATCCTTCAGCTCATTGATCATATGGCCTGAGAGGAGGTCGGTGCAGGAGAGGAGTGGGGAAGGGGACTCGGGCCAGCTGGGAACGCCAAGGGAAGATGGGATCTGAACCTTCGCCTGTGGGCACTGAAGTGGTCTTTGAGCCGGGGAGGGGAGTGATAGGCAGCATGAATAGGTGTTTGACAAAGATCAATCAGACAGTGGGGACAAGACGGTTGGCCAGCGTGAGCTAGCGTGGCTCCGGGCCAGATACGAGGGTCTGCAGGGGAACCAGGGGAAGGAAAACGCCAGGACATTGCCCCACTCACGTGACGCTGCGGAGAAGGGACAGGGAGGTTGCGTCCCGTGGCCGGGTGGAACCGCAAGGTAGAACAAGGTCAGTTTGGAATCTGATACTTTCACCCTCTCTGGATTCCTGAATTTGAGATAAGAGTGCTTGACATGTACAGTGAGACGCTGCTGTAAGGCTCTAGGTGGATCTAAAAATGTGAGGTCTCATGATCGCGACGGTAATAAAATGACCAGAGTGAGGCCCTGTAGTCACCAACCTTGTGCACCCCAGAGTCTGGAAGCCAACTGTCACACTATATCTGAATTTGTGCTGTTGGGGGCAGGTTGTCACAGGGTTTTAGGTTTTACCGTGTCCTAGCATAGACATTTCATGCTTTTTTACCTCATTCCTTCCAAAGCTGGCAGGAGGATGAGGGTGGATTGGCAGAGGCCTTTTCAGGCCCCTCCACTGCCCAGAATCCAGGGGCTTGTCTCCATCCCCCTCCTTTGGCTCAGGCAAATCACAGCCCCATGGGGCATACCCAGGACCCTGGGCTGGCCAGAGAGAGATCGAGGCCCACAAGAGGTGGGGCAGAGGGAATGAGCTGTTGACAGGCTCTGCAAAGCAAGTGTTTTATGTGTGAACCGCCTCCTCCCTCCCTTCAGCATGCCTTTCATGCTGCACTGGAGGGGGTGTGGGGGTGTCTATACCGGTTGGCTCAGGAAGGTGCCTCACTCCCTATAGGAAATCTGGGTTTTCCTCCTTGGCCATCTGAAATGATGGCCACTTGCTCCCAATCTCCACCTTGGACAGCTCCCGCTGTGAGACTAGTGCTACCCCGTGCTGGAATCTGCCCACTCTTCAACTTACACCATCCGTCTCTGTCCTGCTTCCCAGCCCACGGAATGAACCTGTTCCCTTTTGTAATGGCTGCCTGAGACACTGCAGTAAAGAAGACATGGTGATATCTTATTGGTCTAATGGCCGCTTTTATGAAAGGAATAATCAACTGATACCCATTTTTTGCAGGCAGACACGCTTTAATTCTCTCCTTGGAGCTTTAATTTTGTTAAAAACATTCCCTGCTCTATAAGCTTTGGAGTGGTCTTGGGCCAAAAGCAGCAAATGTGGCCAGGAAAAGAGCTTGAATATTGGCTCTGGGGGAGTCGTGTAAGCCCCATCAGGCGCCCAGGAGTGGGGAACGGCAGAGCAGGCATGTTTGTGGGCAATCTGGTCTCTTTCTTGTCTGGGAGAACTGAGAGCCGGCTGAGAGAGTAAGGGACCCCAAGTCAGGGTTCTGGGGCCAGTCTGAGCTTTTCTTCCCTCCCTTCTTATTCTGTCATGGATTGGAAAGACAAGGCATTTGGTCTCTTGGCTTGGGAGCCCTGAACAACATGGCCCCGGAACAACAATTCTCCACCATGCTGTTCCTGAGAATCACCTGGGGAGTGTTTAAAAGCTTCCAGTGGCTGAGCCAACTTTGGTCCCTAATGCCCAGAGATAGGGGGGGGGTATTTTGTTTGCTGAAGCTTTTTAAAAGATCCCTAGGAGTTTCCAATTTGACGTCAAAAGTCTAGTCTACTGGCTAGACCATAGATGAAAGAAGTAGCATGAGGCAAAATTGCATTCCTCAAGAATCATCTGCTTTTATCTTGTACAAACTGATTCAAATTTTCTGCTCTTCTCCATTTTCTCTACTGACAGACATTAGTTTCTGATGAGTAGAATTTTATTTATTATTATTATTCATCCCTAGTCATGGCTCTCTTTTATTTAATTTGTGTTGCTTCTGAAGCGCCCTGTCAGTTGGTTCTGGAGTTTGATTCTGCCTTCTGAGACCTGATGGAAATACCCTCAGAAGTGTGGACTTTAGTGAGTTCTGATGGGCTGGATTTGCTAGCGGCAAGTTTGGCCCATGCATCAGCCAGAGAGCAGAATCTCGAAACCACATGTTGCTGGGACTACTTTGCCTATGTACTGTATCTAGTCCCATGGTGTCTAGTTTGATGCATTCTGCTGGTGAAACACCCCCCGCATCAAACCAGTGGCCCCAAATGAAAATACGAACACACTTATATTGTACAATTTACACAAATTGTCCTTGAGTCAATAAAATGAAAACAGATTTTTGAGTAACAGATGAGCATTCTGGATTCCCGGGCAGGCGATGGTGTGCTTGCTAGGGTCCAGCATGGGCCTCACCCACTGAAGCCCCAGGCATCACCCCCCTTAAATGAGGTCATGGGCTGCCTGAGCAAGGGGCAGCATCTTCAGCTGCTTCTGGCAACAAGGGGAAGCCCCACCCCCCGCTTGGTGAGCTCTCTCATATAACCTTATTTCTCTTTGGAACCTGACATGGTCCATTGAACTCCACTGAAAATAAAGAACTCACCTGATGGGAGACTCTCCCTGAAGCTTTGAGAGGAAAGAAAGATTCTACCCTGGAGACACCAAAAGGAGAAAACCGTTGACTCCTTCATAGATTCCTTTCACCTTTGACATCCTTGGCCTCTTTGGCCCATCAAAAATCCCTCTGCAGAGTCACGTCATGGTGTGGACTCCCCCCACCTCCCTTTACCTGAAGCGTATTCTGCTTCCTGGCCTCCAGTTTCTGCCCCCACTCCCAGTGCTCTCTCTAGACCCTGTCTTGCAGGCCCACTGCTGGGGAGCAGCCATGTCTGGTAAAAGGGGTGGAAGTTGGGAAGGGGAGGCAGAAGGGACCCAGAATCCCCTGGGGTTGGCAGTGGGTTCATCCCAGCAAAGGGTACTTCCTTCAGGCTCCAGAATCTGTTACTCCATTTACTTAGCAATGAATAGCCAATTCTGATTCCATAACTTCCATACTCTTTTTCTCCTCCTTGAAATCTTACTATTAGAGATTTGTTTTATAAAAGTTTTATGTGTTTATTTAGTTTAAGTAATCTCCACACCTGAGGTAGTGCTCAAACTCATGACCATGAGATCAAGCATAACACACCCTTCTGACTGAACCAGCCAGGGACCCCCAACATTAACTTGTTGCTGTTGTTGTTGTTAAAAACTGCAAAGGATATTCTCTCTCTCTCTCTCTCTCTGTGTGTGTGTGTGTCAAATAAATAAATAAATAAATCTTTGGGGGAAAAAATTGCAAAGGATGGGATGCCTGGGTGGCTCAGTTGATTAAATGTCTGTCTTCAGCTAAGGTCATGATCCCAGGGTCCTGGGATCAAGCCCCACCTCAGGGTCCTTGCTCAGCAGGGAGTCTGCTTCTCCCTCTTTTGGCTTCTCTCCTTGCTTGTGTGCTGCCTCTCTCTCTCTCCCTTTCTCTCTGACAAATAAATAAATAAAATCTTTAAAAGAAAAACTATAAAGGATACAATGAATACATCTGAAGGAGAAAGGGAAGAGAGGAGCCCTAGAACGTGAGAAGTAGAGGCATCTGGGACATTCATTGCTGTGTGAACCATTACCTTCTCTAGGTCATTGCAGATAGACCAGCCCTGAGAGCCCGGGAAAGGGGATGTGAGCCACGTGATTCCCTCTCTTGGCAGCCTGCACTCATTTTCATGATGCTGACGCACTAGACTCTGGTTCCTGCCGCTGAGCAGCACAGGCATGTGGGTGCCCAAGAGGGGACCATGCCTTGGTGTTCCCTGACCCTATGCCTGTGGCTTGAGGCATGGGGCTAGGTTCCCTCAGTGGGTGAAGTCAGACACAGCCTCCAGCTGGGAGGAAAGAACATGGTGGAAGAATCATGGTCAAGAAGTCTAGGCTCCTAGAAAGAAGAATTCTAGTCTCTAGCCCCAGCTTTGCCATGTGTAATTCATGTGATCTAGGTGACACTCCTCTTCCCTCTCTGTGACTGTCTCTTCCTTTATACAATAAAAATGTGGTGTTGTGGATCCCAGTAATTCTCACCTTGGCTTCCATTAGAATCACATAGGAGCTTTTAAAACCTCCTCCTTCCTCCCTGGACATTTTTGTATGGAAGGGGCAGGTATTGGTGTTTTCTAAAAGCTTCTTTCGTGATTCTAGTGTGCAACCAGGGCTGAGAACCCTGAGCCGGACTGTCCCTCATTCATCACTCGTGTTTTATGGAGTTATCTTCATAGTGTCTGGCAGAGAGGCACAGCACTGCTGTCTTGGATTTCTGTTCCCCTTATCTTCTCCTGTGGGGCCTAGATGGGGAACACGGGACACCCAGGCTTGGGGAAGGCAAGGTTAAGTGTGTGGGCCCTGGAAGGCAAAGGTTTGAGTCCTTGTTCAGCTCTCTGGGTTTCCTCTATATAACATGGGGATAATAACAGTACCTCCTGCATTGGGTTGTTGTGTTAAATTAACTCATGCTCATAAGGTGTTTAAAATTATTCCTGGCACAGAAGGTGTTCAGTGAGCTTGGTTATTACTTTGGAGGGCAACTGGATGGATCAGGGCACCCAGAGGGGAGTGGCGAGGTGTGCTCATGGGTTACAGGTGAGGCTGGGAGGCCAGCAGGCTTGAGTCTCAGGACCTCTGTCTGGCAGGGCGTGCCTGGGGGCACGGGACCCATACTGCGGCTGGGACGGGAAGCAGCAACGGTGCAGCACACTTGAGGACAGCTCCAACATGAGCCTCTGGACCCAGAACATAACAGCGTGTCCTGTGAGAACCCTCTCATGCTCCCCACCTGGGACCTCTCCCCCCAATTCATGCGATGACTCTCCATCAGTATCCGCGTGTCCCCTGGGACCTGGTATCTTCCCTCTCCCTGCCTCCTTTGACCCACTGATGTGTATCTGCAGGTTCGAAACGTGACTCGGGATGGGGGCTTCGGCCAGTGGTCACCATGGCAACCATGCGAGCACTTGGATGGGGACAATTCAGGCTCTTGCCTTTGTCGGGCTCGAGCCTGTGACTCCCCCCGACCCCGCTGTGGGGGACGAGACTGCCTGGGGCCAGCCATCCACATTGCCAACTGTTCCAGGTATGTGAAGATACCTGGATGGTGGCTGCTTTGGACTGGAAAAGGGGCTGGGGTAGAATAGAGGAAATGGGGCATCCCCAGACAGGTGTTCCCACAAAGGGACAGAAGCCACTTCAGAACTGTGCAGGGAACTGGAGAGGTGGCTAAAATATGAGCCCTCCACTCTAGTGGGAAAGAAGTCTCTGCCTTGTGGGGGCTCTTGATACAAACAGGAAGGCTGGACAGGCCCAGAGTCACAGATCATGGCCTCAATAAGCCTTGCTGTTCCAAACACGAGGGATAGCATAGGATGGTGGTACAGTAGGCAGAGCTGGTGCCCATCCTGGATTGCCATCCCCTCTAAGTATGACCCTGGATTCTCTTAAAATAACTCAATTCTCTACACATGTATTGACTGAACTGTCAAAACAACCTCATGGGGTAGGAATACAATCATTATCCTCACTTTAAAGATAAGAGTTTTATGAGGCACAGACATTTTCAGTAACTTGCCTAGGCTCATACAGCCAGTAAGTGATACAGCCAAAACTTGAAAATTGGAGTCAAAGTAGACAATAGTGAGTGGTGTCTGAGATTGGATCAAAGCGTGGGATGTTGGAGAACAGGGGAGAGAGCATGGCATTGAGTGCGAGTGCAAGGGTTGGGCAACCCAGAAAGATGAAACCAAGTTTGCATATTGAAAAGGCAAATGGAGACTTTTCTAGAGAATGTGTCCTTTGGCCCCACTAGTATCTCCAGGCCCTGGGTCCTATCTCTATGCCCTTAGCCCTGGAAAAAGGCCCTCAACACATGTTTGAGGAATGAATGAATACAGGAACGAATAAATAAGTCTGCCTGAGCCGACCTGGCTAGGAGCTGCCATTTCCCAGAATCACTGTCTAATAACAATATAAAACCCACCCGCCCAGATATAGATAGATCTGAGTAGCTAGAAGTCGGAGGGTCACCTGTTTCTGTCCCCTCTGACCCCACCAGGAATGGGGCGTGGACCCCGTGGTCCTCGTGGGCCCTATGCAGCACGTCCTGTGGGATCGGATTCCAGGTCCGCCAGCGAAGTTGCAGCAACCCCGCGCCCCGCCACGGCGGCCGCATCTGCGTGGGCAAGAGCCGGGAGGAGCGGTGAGCGAGCGTGTGGCCAGAGGTTTTGGAGGCAAGCTAGCCCTGCAGTCCCAGACTTGCCCGGCCCCCTAGGAAGTGGCCTGGATTCTACGAGTGAGCCAGTGGACTCTTGTCCTTCTCAGGCTTGCACTCCCAGTGACCTCTTGTTAGGGAAAGGGGTGCCTGCTCCCTAGTGCGTTGACTGCTACCCCCCCCCCCAACACTCTTCCCCTCAGGTTCTGTAACGAAAACACGCCTTGCCCGGTGCCCATCTTCTGGGCGTCATGGGGCTCCTGGAACAAGTGCAGCAGCAACTGTGGGGGCGGCGTGCAATCGCGGCGGCGGTCCTGTGAGAACGGCAACTCCTGCCCTGGCTGTGGTGTGGTGAGGCCCTGCCGAGGACCTGCCCCCAGGGAAGGGTGGGGGGAGGCGGGGCCGCAGGGCAGGCCTGGGGCTGCAGGTCCACCAGACAGCACCCGGTCCCATCCCAAGGAATTCAAGACCTGCAATCCGGAGGGCTGCCCAGAAGTGAGGCGCAACACGCCGTGGACACCGTGGCTGCCGGTGAACGTGACTCAGGGTGGGGCGCGGCAGGAGCAGCGTTTCCGCTTCACGTGCCGCGCGCCCCTGCCCGACCCCCACGGCCTGCAGTTTGGCAGGAGGAGGACAGAGACCAGAACCTGCCCAGCGGACGGCTCGGGAGCCTGCGACACCGACGGTACAGCGCCGCGCCCCACACCCTCCCAGGCCCAGAGCGCTGGCGCGGGACTGGGGGAGGCCAGAGTCGGACAGAGAGCAGGGAGGTGGATCACGTGGCTTGGAAGGAGCCGGGAGGCCTGTGGGGCAGGAGTGGGGCCGTGGGATGTGCTCCTCACTGAGACCAGTCTCCCCACCCGTGCCCCACCCAGCCCTGGTGGAGGATCTCCTGCGCAGCGGGGGCACCTCCCCGCACTCGGTGAGTGGTGGCTGGGCCGCGTGGGGCCCGTGGTCGTCCTGCTCCCGAGACTGCGAGCTGGGCTTCCGCGTCCGCAAGAGAACGTGCACGAACCCGGAGCCCCGCAATGGAGGCCTGCCGTGTGTAGGCGACGCAGCCGAGTACCAGGACTGTAACCCCCAGGCTTGTCCAGGTGACCCTGGGCTCAGGGAGCCCCCATTTGGGAGACCCACTAGGCCATACTTCGTAACCAGATGACCTCTTCTTTTTGCCAACTCTGTAGACTGGGCCCTAGAGCAAGTCTGTGGCCTGACCACAGACACCACCTACTCCCGCAGAGGGGGGGGTCCTTTCCTCATCTTCCCTGTCACTTTTTTCTCTCCCCTAACGGGTTAGCCAGATTAGAGGTTTGATTTGCAGTGGGGTTGGTTTTTGATGTCTCCTCTGCATCCTGCATTTCCCCCTGGACCCCTGAGGAGGAAGGGGCAGTCCCTAAAAATGGGCTGGGGGTGGGGGTGCAGGTGATGGGGGCAGAGTGGCCTAACTTGGGATAGGGTAGAAGTCTGTCTTGGGTCACACCTGCCCCTGCAGCCCCCTTCACACACCCCATCCCCTTGTAGTGCGTGGTGCCTGGTCCTGCTGGACCTCGTGGTCCCCATGCTCAGCTTCCTGTGGTGGAGGCCACTATCAACGCACAAGGTCCTGCACCAGTCCCGCGCCCTCCCCAGGAGAGGACATCTGTCTTGGTCTGCACACAGAGGAGGCACTGTGTGCGACACAGGCTTGCCCAGGTATTAAGAACATTGGGCCAGGGCTGGATCCCTCTGATCAACCTCATGGGGGCCCAGGTCAGTTAAACTCAAGCCAGCCTGCAACCCACAGAAGGCTGGTCCCCGTGGTCTGAGTGGAGCGCGTGCACTGAGGATGGAGCCCAGAGCCGCAGTCGGCACTGTGAAGAGCTGGTCCCAGGGCCCAGCACCTGTGCCGGAAACAGCAGCCAGAGCCGTCCCTGCCCCTACAGCGAGATTCCTGGTAGGCCCTGAAGCCAAAGGCTTCACCTCAGCCCTTCCCACCCTGAGCTCCCAGCCTCCTTCCCCTTCTAAAGAACCTTAGTAAGTCTCAAATGGAACACCAGGGTGGGCGGTACGCCTGTTTGGGGCTGTTGCCCCTTCTCTAGTGAATGGGCTGACCCCTCTTAGAGACAGAGTCTGAGTGGGGACAGAGTGTAATGAAGGCCTCCGACCATGTCCCATGGCTCTGTGCTGACCCAGGGGTCCTCCTAGAGATATCCCTCACCCCAGAGGGAACCTTCTCTCCTACCTACACCAAGTCCCTCTCCGCTTGTCTTCCCACAGTGATCCTGCCTGCCTCCAGCACGGAGGAGTCTGCCGGCTGTGGAGGTAAAGGGAACCTGCCCCACCTCATGACACTGTCTTTCCACCTCTCCTCCCCAAAGAGGAGACCAGCTCTGCTCTGAAATCTGGAGTCTCTCCACTTCCTGCTCCAGAGAGACAAACCTTGTGGAGGTCCTGGCTGCTCTGGACCGTGTATGGGGGGTCCAAGAGGTTCCATCTCTGCCCCCCAACTAGGAGGCAGTTACCAAACCTGTATTCAGGAAAAGTCACCCAGCTCCACCCCCTCTGGTGGCCTCCTCTTACTCAACCACAGGTGTCCTGTGAGAGAGGCCCCTGGCAGACTGCCCAGCTTTCCTGTTTTCAGTGGCTCTGGCCTCAAAACCCTTCCCTTTATGTCTCAGAGCCTCTTCTTGGGAGGCTATCAGAACTGGAGTCTCTCCTCTTCACAGTGGGCCTATCCTTACCACTTCCTTCTTCCTCTCCCAGGGTTCAGTCTCATCCACCTGGTAGCCACAGGTGTCTCCTGCTTCCTGGGCTCCGGGCTGCTGACCTTGGCAGTGTACCTGTCCTGCCAGCACTGCCAACGTCAGTCCCAGGAATCCACACTCGTCCACCCCGCCACCCCCAACCACCTGCACTACAAGGGTGGGGGCACCCCCAAGAATGAGAAGTACACGCCCATGGAGTTCAAGGTGGGAGCCTTCATACAGAGACTGTGGGGTGAAGGGTGTCTGGGTTCTGGCCCTGAGTTGGGCTGAACTGGGCTGGGCACTGGGGAGGGCGCCCTAGTGGTGTGAACTGTGTCAGCGGCCAGAATGTTTTTTCACTGCCTGGTGCCTGATCCCCTTGCCCTGGCCCGTCCCTTTTCCCATCTCTCCCTTACCCTTTCCTCTCTGGTTCCTTCCTTCTCCCACAGACCCTGAACAAGAATAACCTGATCCCCGATGACAGAGCCAATTTCTACCCATTGCAGCAGACCAATGTGTACACAACCACCTACTATCCCAGCCCGCTGAACAAACACAGCTTCCGGCCCGAGGCCTCGCCTGGACAACGGTGCTTCCCCAACAGCTGATAACACTGTTCTGGGGACCTGGGCTCCTTGCCTTCTTGAGACACAGAGCAGATGGAAATGGGACGGCGGAGCCAGTTTGGTTTTCTCCTTCTGCACTAGGCCAAGAACTTGCTGCCTTGCCTTCGGGGGTCCCATCCAACTTCAAAGAGCTCTGGCTGGCGGTGACCATGGGGGAGAGGGCTGGCACATGGCTGCACTTCCAGCTCAGCCCAGGTCTCTCATGGCCTCCTTGTGACCCACTACCGTGCTGATCTCCCCTGCCGTGTGTGGGCTGTGGACCTACTGGGCATGAGAGGAGCTGGAGAGTGGAGATGGCAGGACAGCAGACTTTTAGGTTTGGGCTGGAAATGAGGCTCACATGGCCCCCATGGGCTGAAGCTGTCCCTCTCTGGCTGGCCCCAGGAAGGGCCAGCCTCCACCCTGATTATCTCTGAGAGGAACTAAGCAAATGGTCCCAGAAGCTGCGGATTCTCTGCCCAGGGCTGGGCCACTGTGGTGCTGCCCCTGTGTGACCTGGCGACCAAGGCTGGCCCAGGTTGTCCACTTTTGCCTAGCAGTCTGTGCTTTGCCCAGGAGACATCCCTCCTCTGGTCAGAGGCAGTGAGGGCTGGGGACTGAAGATCGATCTTTGCTAAGAAGCCCTTTAATCTGGGCTGGTGCAGGCCTCAGCTTTGCCCTCAGAATGCAGGAATTGTGGTCCAAGAGAAAGGGAGGCAGGAGTCCACCCTCCGTGCCACTATGGAGACTGTCTTCGATTGTTGTTCGGTAGAGCTGTTGGCTGAGACCTGCTTGGGAGTCTCTGCTGGCCCTTCGTCTGTTCAGGAACACACACACACACACACACACACACACACATATGCACACACTTTCTCACACACACACGTATATACACACTCAACATGCTACAGCAACAAGAAGGATGTTGGACTGTGGCATTATTAATTAAAGATGATATCCAGTCTCCAAATAGAATTCTGTCTTCGTGCCTATGTGTGTGGGCTCCTCTCAGCGCGGGCTCGTCAAGCCGAGCAGTGCACTGGGGTAATAGGTGGTCTTCTCAGGGCTCGGGGAGTGATCCACAGAGAATTTGACTTTCATAGAGGGTATCTTTCCAAAGTGACAATATGTACATACACACTTGCTGCTCTAAACCCTTTTTGGGAAAGAGATGAGGGACAAATCCATAAGTAGGAACACAAAGTCCACCAAAGGCAACACAACTGGAGATTTTTCTGCCTGTTCCCTTAGTAGCTCTTCTGGACAACAGCTCCAGAATGGAAATGCATGAGTGCAGCAACAGAGTATTGATGGGGGTTAATTTATGACGTATTTATAAGGCTAAGTTTAATAAAAAACCAAAGCTGACTGAAACAATGAATAAACCAGTGAAGTAGGAGAAGCCCAATATAGTTTTTGCTGGATTAAGTAAAAATAACCTCAAAGCCTCAGCCCACCAAGTCAGAAAGAGAGATAAATGGATGGATATGTTCAATTCAGAGCAAAATTTCCCAACTTAATTGGCTGGATCAATTCTCCCAGGACTCCCAACGAATTCCACTTGTAGGTCAGACTTTAAGGCCTATGATCCTAGGAGTAAGGAGGAGGAAAAGCGCATTCCTGGGCCCCAGTCCTACAATCCCTTGTCCTTTCTGGGACAAATTAAGTAGTGGTGTCCTCAGGGCAGGGTGGAGCCCAATCAGAGAGAGCTCAGGGGACAAAGGAGTATTTCTGCTTTGGGGTTTCTCACCAGGTTCCTGTTAACATGAGCGCAGAGCTTGTGGGAACCAAGGGTGTGTTAGATCTTGAGGTCTCTGATTCTCTTGGACCTGGTAGAAGCAAGTGAAGCTTAAGAGTGTCCAAGGGCCCAGGGCCTACTTCTCAAGGGCCACTTGTATGTTCAAGTGGAGGGACTGGATAGGTCTGTAGGAACCCCCTATTGACTGGAATGGCACTGGTGGGAATGAAAAACCTATGGGTGCAGTGGAAAAACACCATACGCACACACACACACTGAATTCACTTTTTATTAATAAAAACAAAACAAAACTGTTGTGTCTGGACGCATGACCACCAGAATGCATTAAAGGGATCCACACTGCCTGCAAATGAGCTTGCGTGGTTGGCAAAAGCTGCTCTGTAGCCAGCCCTGACCCACAGATGAGGAAGCCAAGAATGTTCTTCCTGGAGGCTGTGTTCTCTGGCAGGTGTTTGAGGCCACCTGGATGACTGTGTAGTGTCAGGAAGCTGAGGTATGAAGAAGAGGTGCTTCTTAGGCTCAGCTGGCTCAGCCAAAGGGGAAGGGAAATGTGGGGTTGGGCGCTCTAGGCCTTCTTGGGCCATCTTGTTTTTGGATAACCCTGTATGTATGTTTTCTTGTCTTTAAAGTAATACATGTTTATTGTAGACAATTTGAAGTTTACAAAAAACAAAAAATATAAACACAGTTATAGGTAAAAACCAAGGCAGAGACTTAGGGATTTTTAAATGGCGATATGAGACATTTCTTTTCTCAACATCACTCTAAAAGCCAAGAGGACAAAAAGCAAAAGCTGTCACTATTTTCAATAAAACTAGGATATAGCTATAATCCCAAATCATAGTACATGAATACAGAAAGCAGATAGAGGAACAGAAATCATCTGGAGGAGTGGGCATGGGTCAAACCTAAGCACCTAAGCAATTTCAGAATCAGCAAATTGGAAGACCTGGTATCAGGAAGGTGGGGTTAAGGTGGGAGCCTAAAAATGAGGTGTTTGTTGAAAAACTGTGTTTAAGCTTCATCTAGACCCTCAAGATGACATCATTCTCTAGTGTTAAACCTAAGTCACTACTCCTTTCTCTCCACAGAGGGCAATAAGTATATTCCCTTGAGACTGAACTAGACTGGACATGGAGATATCAGGCGCAAAGTGGGTGTGTGGGAGTCTGGACAACTAGAGGGTTAAGAAACACACTATGATTATTGGTGGGATACAGCAGTTTCCTTTTTGACTAACTCCAAGATTCTGGCAACCAAGCTTCTCCCTATCCCCTCCTCTAGGCAGGAGATTGGAAGATAATTCTTTGAAGAAGCATGCTAAGTCTACAGAATTTGAAGAAATAAGTCAGCTGGTCATCTGTGCAACTGTCTTAGAGTGAAGACACAAGCAGTGTCCGAGTACACAGAACGTGAGTCAGTTTTTAGCACCTGACTCATAAACAAGAACACACAGATAAGGGTCACAAACATCAGAAAAAAGTGCCAACATGAAGGGGAGACCAAGAGGAACTCAATGAAAACAGAGATGGTAAATATAGAGAACATTTCAAAGACACCATAATTCTTCAGGATAAGATACTGCAGGATACTTATTATCCTGAAATAATAAGATAAAATAAAAGGGACAAATTAAACCTCTTAGAACTTAAAAAAAAATGACAACAGAAAAAATAAAAAGGATTTAACGATAAAAGGAGTTCCCCAAAAAGTTGAATAAAAAGATAAAGTAATGGAAAATAGGAGAGAAAAGAAAATTAGAGGACCGAGGGCACCTGGCTGGCTCAGTTGGTGGAGCATGTGACTCTTGATCTCGGGGTTGTAAGTTTGAGCCCAATGTTGGGTACAAAGATGACTTAAAAGAATCAAATCTTAGTGACCTGGGTGACTCAGTCAGTTAAGCATCTGCCTTCTGCTCAGGTCATGATTGAGTTCCACATGGGGCTCCCTGCTCAATAGGGAGTCTGCCTCTCCCTCTATCCTTCTCCCCTGCTTGTGATCTCTTTCTCACTCTTTCTCTCAAATAAATAAATAAAATCTTTAAAAAAATTAAAGGATCAATACAGGAGGTCTAACAGCACACTGAAAAACTCACAGGAGGAAATTATCAAAGAAAGACTATGGGAAAATTTGCCAGAACCAAAAGACAAGGTCTTCAGATCAGCACCTAGGACCAAGAGACAGACATGTGACATTTCAAAACAACAGCCTTGAACAGAAGATTCTAACAGACAAAAAAATTCAGGAATATGAATAGTATAAACCTTTTACTAACAAGATTTAAAGTTAGAATGCAGTGGAAATTATCCTCAAGATTCTAAAGTAAAAATAATATTTGGTTGTAAATTTTATACCCAGCCAAACTATGAGTCATAAGAGTAGAATAAAGGCATTTTTAGACATGAAGAATCTCAAAAAAAACATACATCACATGTACTCTTATTTTGGTGAAACAAGAGAAAACAAAGAAAATGTGGATCCAAGGGAAAGGGGACGTAACACAGAAAGGGGAGGAGGACAGATATCAGGCTGACAGTGATGCGACAGGCCCAGAGAGCAACAATCTAGGTTAGTGTAGGAGGAGAGCATGCATCCAGGGAGAGCCAGGAAAAATAACAGGCAGATTACCTTGCAGATTTGTATGAAAAATTATATGAAGATTTATTTTATAAAACCATTATTTTAGGGACACCTGGGTGGCTCAATCGGTTAAGTATCCAACTCTTGATTCTGACTTAGTTCATGATCTCAGGGTTGTGGGGTCGAGGCCCCTGTCAGGCTCCATGCTTAGTGGAGTCTGCTTGGGATTCTCTCGCCCTTTCCCTATGTCCTTCCCCACTCCACCCTATGTATGCACACTGTCTCTAAAATAAATAAGTTAATCTTTTAAAAAAAACTGTTATTTTATAAAACTGTGTACGGAAAGACTTAAGCTTGGGTCCAAAGAAAACTAAGGACAAAAAGCATTTTTTTGGTTCTTAAACGATTTATTTAAAATAAAATACAGGTGCAGAAAATCCACACAGGACTAAAGTATAGCTTACTGTGTATAGGGTTAATATCTTTGTAATGACCATCCAGGTCAAGAGATAGAATTTTCACAAATACTCTAGATCCCCTTCTTCTGTGCCATCCTTGTTACAACCCCTTCCTTCCAAATATGAGATAATTGTTAACACTTGTCACTTGGTGCATTGCTTGTCACTTGGTGCAACCATGATATTTATATAATTGTAGTAATTAAAACACTATAGGTCGACTTAAGCATAGCTTGTAATACAGATATAGCACACTTTTTATTTTTTTAATCATGGGGAGGCACCAAACGGACAAGCCCTAACTCTTGTTGCCAACTGAATGTTGGGTAGATATTGGGAAAGAAAGGAATAAAACTTTTCTTTAAAAGATTTTATTTATTTATTTATTTATTTATTTATTTGACAGAGATCACAAGTAGGCAGAGAGGCAGGCAGAGAACAAGGGAAGCAGGCTCCCCTCTGAGCAGAGAGCCCGATGCGGGGCTCCAGCCCAGGAACCCAAGATCATGAACTGAGCCGAAGGCCCAGGCCCAACCCACTGAGCCACCCAGGCGCCCCAGGAATAAAACATTTTAAATGATTTTTTTTCCTGATTATAACTATGGTACATGTTCATTAAAGAAATTTTGGGACAAGCACCTGGGTGGCTCCGTGAGTTCAGCATCGGACTCTTGATTTTGGCTCAGGTCAATGACGTCTCCATCATGAGATCGAGCCCTGCCAGGCTCAGAGCTCAACGGGGAGTCTGCTGGAGATTCTCTCTCTCCCTCTCCCTCTGCCCCTCCCCTATAAAATAACTAAATAATTTTTTTAAAAAATTGGGTGTGAAAAAACCCAAAAATCTTATAAAAAGAAAATACAAATTCTCCAAATCCAACCAAGAAATAGCCATCTTTATTTCATTATGTTCTCTTCCAGGCTTTTTTTTTTTTTTTAATAGCTGTGTGTGAGTTTGATAAAATTAAGATACATACATGGTTTTTATTCTGATTTTTAAAATGTATTTATTTTTTTATCTAAATTCAGTTAACATATAATGTGTTATTGGTTTCAGAGGTATTGTTCTGATTTTGATATGTAACGTTATGTCCCTATTTCCCCACATTATTAAAAATTCTGGGAGCCTCAGACCCCTTTCAGGGGCTGCCCTAGGAAGGGGTCAGGGAGTGGAGAGAGGACTTGTTTGCAGAGCCCCACAGGTACCAATGTATCCCCACCTTTCCCCCCTTGAAAGAGAGAGTTCAGTTTTTATATATTTCATTTGTTTACACCATGGAGGAAGATTTACTTTGAAAAGTTTGCATAATATTTGAAAAATACTGGCCTAAAACACTCTGTTATATAAATTCTATTTCTGTTACATAGACTTATTCTATTACATACATTTTTTTACTCTATTATAGACATATACTACTCTATTACATAAATTTATCATAATTTATTGAAACCATTCATTTGTTTCAAAATTTTCTAGGGAACTTCTTATCCATATCTCTGACTATATTTCCTTAGGATAAATTCCCAGGAGTGAAGGGTCTCAATGTCTCTGGCCAGGTCTTTTGCTGATGAGAACACACTCCCTCCAGCAGTGTATTCCCATTTTCCAATTTCTAACCGTAGTAGCCAACACTGATAAGTCTTATCCCCTCTAAACACTGGATCAGGGGGTGAGCACTGACACCTGCTTCCGTTCTCACAGCAATCCTTAGACAAATGTCCTATTCGCAGGCCAACTCTCAGATGAGGAAACTGACGTTTAATAAATTTAAGTAACTTGCCCAAAGTCACATTGCTAGTCAGTGAGGGTCCCAGAATTTCAACCCAGAGAATCCATGTGTTTGTTATCAAGCTTTTTAAGTGCAATTGCTTAAATTTTCATTTAAACATATTTAGTGAGGGACCATTTCCCCTATACACATATTGGTCATTTGCATGTTTATGTTTTAAGGGAGGTGTTCTGTACTTTCTGTACTTTTCTCTTAGGTGGTGATCTTTTCCCTACTGCTTTGCATATAAAGTATAAAAAGGAATTCTTGTGTATATAAGTATATTAATCCTTGGTCAGAAAGATTGAAATATTTCTCGAACTGATCATATGCCTGCTTGGACACACAAATGTTTGGATTTTTTACATAGAGCTACAGATTTTTTTTAAATGAAAATTGCTCTGATTTTGCATGAATGACCCTGAAGTAATGAGTCTTGTCACGGTTAGCAACATGAAGCTCAAAAACATAGAGCCTGGGGACATATTTCTTTCCTGTACACCTTACATGGTGTCAGTGACCCTAACCAAGTAAAGCCCTGAACAAGCTGTTACCTTAGAGAAGAAAAGATAGTTCCAGGCTGGGGAACTATTTATTTTGGATTTGACTTAAGGGAGCTCACATCCTATGCTCTTCAAAGGAAGAGGAATGCCTAAGAGTGAGACCAACCACAGGGTGTGAGGTGAGAGGTTCATTTCTCTGGGAGAAGGAAATATAGACGGGCCCCTGCTGTCTGTCAGGGCAAATGAGGTTTTTTGGGTTTTTTGTTACTGTTGTTTTGATTTTTATTTGACACACACACACACACACACACACACACACATACACAGAGATCACAAGTAGGAAGAGAGGCAGGCAGAGAGAGAGGGAAGCAGGCTCCGTGCTGAGCAGAGAGCCCGATGTGGGGCTCGATCCCGGAACCCTAGTATTATGACCTAAGCTGAAGGCAGAGGCTTTATCCCACTGAGCCACCCAGGTGACCTGCAAATGAGGTTTTGATGAAAAACAAAACCCAGGGGTTCTTTCTTAGGTGGCAGAGACGGGCCACAGTGGGGGATGGCTATGCTCAGAGTACAGGGGCCCCTGGATCACAGCTGTGTCTCTGAGCAGGTCAATCATAACCCTCATGCATTCACGGTGAAGAGTCCATTGATCTTGCAAGGAGATGATCTCCCTACAGAGCCAGGGAGGTGCTGTTGACAAGAGGCAGTACCCCCGGGTGAGGGTCAGATCTTCTCCAACGAGGTGCTGGCTTCCAGGTCTTGATTCCAAAGTCATACAGCACAATTCAAGCCTCCATATTCAAAATGAAAATATAGGGATGCCTGGGTGGCTCAGTCCATTAAGCATCTGCTTTCAGCTCAGGTCATGATTCCAGGGTCCTGGGATGGAGTCCCACATGGGGTTCCTTGCTCAGCAGGGAGCCTGCTTTTCCCTCTGCCTCTGCCTGCTGCTCCCCCTGCTTGTGCACTCACTCTCTCTCCCTCTCTCTGACATATAAATAAATAAAATCTTTAAAAAGAAAGAAAGAAAATGTAGTCTCACTTGGTACGTGTCATCTGGGGACAGAAGATATTGACCCAAACTTGCTTTGGCAGCTGGCAATGGACAGACACCTGTCCCATAGTAGCCATTCTGGGTATTTGTTGTGGGGGAGATGCTGGACAGACAGACAGCTGAGAGCTCAGAGTTTCCAGCTTTATCACTCACCAGCTGTGTGGCCTCAGCAAATCTCTTCCTCATTGTGGGTCACAGTTTTCTGGCCGATAAAATGGAAGGGTTGGGCCCAGGATCCCTGCCAAATTCTATGATCCGAGAGCTTTTGAAAAAATCTTGTACATAGTATTTTTTCTGTCTTTTCTTTGCTAGCCAAGTGCTGTGGTGTCACCCTGGCGCTGGGCCTTTTCTCTGCCACCTATAACGTGTCTCAGACTCTGCTGGGCTACTCAGGGCTGGGTCATCTGCTGGAGAAATCAGCCTCCTGAACTCACTGCCCTCACACAGAACTGGGGAAAATGTCTTTCTCGGAGAGCCAACTGGACGAATGTTGTTTCCTAAGATGGCAGCATTCTAAAGCTTTAATTAATTAATTAATTAATTTAAGAGAGCTCATGCATGCAAGCAGGGGGAGGAGCAAGGGGGGAGAAAGAGGGAGAGAATCTCAAGCAGACTCCCCTGTGAGCATGGAGCCCACTGTGGGGCTCGATCCCATCACCCTGAGATCATGACCTGAGCTGAAACCAAGAGTCAGACCCTCACCCAAAGAAGACATCCTGGCACCCCAGAATGGCAACATTCTAAAAGAGGAGCTTCTGTTAGGTAAGAGACAGCCGGCTGTTAGTACCAAGCAGTGGGTTCTTATCTTGGTCTGCGGCCCTGTGAGTTCCTAAGGCCTGATTCCGTCCCTCAGGAGAGTCTTTCAAATGGCCGTGTCTGTGGCCCTAGGACTTCTCCTAGGGCCCAGCTGCTCTAGTCCTAGCTAACCTTCTGCTCAGGTCCTCCTGTGCCTCCAGTTACACTACTAGGTCACCCCAGATGATTCACTGGAGAACGCTTGGCCAGTCTGACACGGACTCAGGCAAGGCCTTTCTCCTCATCCCAAGCTGCCAACAGGATGACCAATGCTTAAGGAGCGGGGGCTCTAATTCCATGACTATGGTGACCATGCTGGTGACTATGGGGGGCTGGGGGTGGTTCAGGCCTCAGGCTCTGGAGTCCTATCTCTGAAGTTATTGGAAAATTCATCCCTACTCATGAGGTCCTTCCAAACATTCTAAAAGAGACAGTTTGGAGTGTCTGGGGAACTCAGTCAGTTAAGCCTCTGCCTTTGGCTCAGGTCATGATCCCAGGGTCCTGGGATTGAGCCCCAGGTCAGGTTCTCTGCTCAGCAGAGAGTCTGTTTCTCCCTCTCCCCCTGCCTTTGCTCATGCTGCGCACACGTGTGTGTGCTCTCTCTCTCTCTCTGAAATAAATAAAATCTTTAAAAAACATTAATAAAAGAGACAGTTTTCCCTAGGACTGTACCCAGTGTCCAGGGGCTGATGGGACATAGCACCCCTCCCCCATATACCCGGGACATTAAGCACTCGCAAACACAAGGCTCTACTTCCCCCACCCCACCAAGTCTCCCTGATTTCCCAGAGGAGTAGGCCCCAAATAGCTTGTGTCATGAAACTCTCCTGGATATAACCAGGGATAATCAAGATAGAGCCAAATTCCCACTTGACCATCTGCAGTCTTTCTTTACTTGAAGGTAAGCTCACAATTTCCCTTAAGTGTGTGTGTGTATTCTTTATTTCTTAAAAAAAAATTTTTATTAACGTATTTTTAAATTAATTTTAAAAATTAATTTTTTTAATTTCTTTAATGAATATAGCAGGTGTTTAAAAGGAGTACATGCATGGAGTAAAACAAAACAAAACAGAAAACAGTACTAAAAGATACTCAGTGAACACTGGATATCCTATTCTTGATTCCTGGGCCCCAAGTTCCCCTTCCCTAAGCTAGATAGAGGCTGACAACAAGACACGTGCAAATAGGTACATTTTTGTGTGTGCCCATAAAATGTGCCAGTCTGCCTTTACCCTTGATAGTCAGCCAAAACTTGGCCTTCGGCTTCAGCTTTTGGAAGTCTAAGTGCTGACTGTGTACTTCATCGTCATTTACAGTGGCCCTGAGTTTGAGCCTGGTCTACAGTCACAGGTACACAGGTTGCTGCTGGACCAAATCAGTATTTCGACTCCCACAGTAGGCACAGGCATGCCTCTCAGATTTACTGCTAATACATGATACTCACTGTAAATGTCTAGATAAATTTTTAAGTGAAACTCAATGTTTCATACGTTCAAATCCTGACAGTGGGATGATATATGTATGTTTAGTATTGTAAAAAGTAAAATGCCAGATAACTAATGATTGTGAAAGCTGGTAATTTTATGTTCAAACATACTTAAGCACTTTAAAATAGCAAATAAATATGAAAAAGACTGAGAGTTAAAAAGAATACTGCAAGAGGGGTGCCTGGGGGGCTCAGTTGGCTCAGCATCTGCCTTCGGCTCAGGTCGTGATCCTGGGGTCCTAGGATGGAGTCCCGTGTCGGACTCCCTGCTCTGTGGGGAGTCTGCTTTTCCTCCTCCCTCTGCCTCTCCCAGCACTGGTGCGTGAGTCCTTTCTCTCTCTCTCAAATAAACAAACAAAATCTTTTAAAAAAGTAATGCAAGAAAATGTGAGCAGGAGAACTTTAGGAAGAACATTATGGGTTTTGTGAACCAACATATGTTAAGCAATTTTAAAATATTACAGGGCATAATAATAGAGATTTGTTTAAATAATAATTCTAATATTTGTCAGCTGGGTTGGCATCTTTCTTTGGCATTCGTTATGTTAAACAAAATAACCTTGAAGCAGTCTGTTTAATTCTGGGTATTTAACTCCATTTCAGTTATGAGTCTTTCAAGAATAAATTCTACTTGGGAATTTTTACATCTTAAGAAATTGGATTTTAAGGGGTACCTGGGTGGATCAGTGGGTTAAAGCCTCTGCTTTCCGCTCAGGTCATGATCCCAGGGTCCTTGAGTTGAGCCCCGCATCGGGCTCTCTGCTCAGTAGGAAGCCTGCTTCCCTTCCTCTCTCTCTGCCTTCTTCTCTGCCTACTTGTGATCTCTGTCAAATAAATAAATAAATCTTAAAAAAGAAAAGAAAAAGAAGATGGATTTTAAAAAAAGAACATCAGCTTTTCTACTTCAACATCTCATAAGCAGAAAAAATTACCAATACGTGTACAATATCTATGATAAATCCCCTTTGATCTAAACCGAAAAGAGAACATAAAGGAAATAGAGAAGAGAAAGAAACCCAGGAAAATTTATTTTCCAAAAAATATCTGGCTTCTCTGCTGTTTCCAGTGACGTGAGCATCGAGTCTGTGTCACAAAACCGTGGGTGACCGTCCTGAGCCACCTTGGCTCCTGCACCGTCATGTGAAATTTAAAATGTGACGGATAGCAACTTTAATAGCAAAACCGTTAAGAATCATTTCATTCTTTGGGATGAAATTGCAGATGAATTCTTGCATCCCCCTGGTTTTGGCCTCAACTCGAACCCCACATTGATAAATGTGTTTGCTCTGGTCTGTGTGGTGGGTGGCCTGGAAGCCTGCCTGCACGTGGCTCAGCGTCACCTTGTCCCTCTGCCTCTTTCCCTGCAGAGTGCTCGATAGTTCTTTTTTTTCCTGACAGCTACACCCCATTTATTTAACGAAACCCCAGTGATGGGACTTGCTGGCTGCGTTTTGGTCTTTTGTTATCGACAGTGCTACAAGGTCGATCCTTGGATGTGTACAGCTGGAAAAGAAGAGTGAATTCCTAAAAAAGGCATTACTCAAAGACTATTCACATTTGATACATTGTCCAACTTACTGGAACATGGCATCGCACTTTCTAGTTTTTTCTGTCTCTTTTAGAGTTAATTCTCTAGTTTTAGTGGTAGGGCTCATTCCTGGGGGGGAAAGACAATCAGGCAAGGTGATTTCTATGGCCCTTCGTCTCCAAGGAGCTCCCTTCTTGCCTACAGAGCCCTGATCACCTAGGGCACCTGGTCAAAACTCCCTTGAGGGCTCCATCACACCCCTTCTTCCTGAGCCATCAAAGACTGACTGCCAGAAGTTCCAGGTTTCCTGGGTCCCTGTTCTTTAAAATAGAAATTGGATAAGCCCTGTCTGTCAAAGCTCCCTGGGATACTATGACCCCACCCCCACCACCCACACACTTCCACCCGTTTCTTTATTTCAGGAGTTAGGAAAAGGCCTGAGTTTCCTTGAATTCCTCCAGGCCTCCTTCCTGACTCTCTACTTTTAGTACTTTGATCTGAGCAAGAAGCAGTTTCCCTTCTGCTGCTTAGGGCATCTTTGTGGACTTCCAAGTTCCTGTGTTTTTTTTTTTAATCTTTATTTTAATGTCTATATAGGACCATGTTCCTACAATAATGATATTAAGGCCATTTCTTCAACTTAATTTGTGGGAATGGCTTGGGACAAACAAGCATAGAGAACACTGGACTTCCATCCCAACCCCAGAGAATGACATTCAAATGGATGCTCCAGTCATGGTCCTTCCTCTCAAGGCTATTGGTCCCAAATTTCTGAAACAACCCCCACCCCTACCCCAGTCTTCCTCCCATTAGGCTGGTGTTTGCATTAAGGATGACTAGTGATTGACTCTATCTGCCACAGGGTGGCCTGGCATGAAGGACTCTGCCCAAAATCCCAGAGGGAAATCACCTAAACCAATCCAAAGATTGGCTCTCTATGGGATTTGGGCTAAAAGAATGAAGATTAGTAACAATAGAGTAGACACACAGGGATTCCATGGAGAGACCAGGCTGGCTGGGGGATAGAGGCTTGGCTGCGCCCTCTCTAGGCTCCAGCCCATATATCCAGTCACACCATCTTGCTAAGATGGCTGAAGTAACCCACTCTTGTAACCACAGGAGTACACTAGCTCATGGATAACCATGGTGCTCCTCAGAACTCTCTCCGGGCCCAAGTCTTCCATCTCCTCCTTCCACCCAGATGCCCCACCACGGGGATTCTCCACTCACAGGGTAAAAGATTGGTTTGGCTTCTGATCTTTATCTTTAAACTCCTTTTCAGAGAAAAGAGGAATTTGACACATTCACATTTGCCTGCCTGGGGTTTATACAGAAACAGTCTTCGTGCTGAGGTAAATCCAGTTCCCTGAACATATCTCCCTCCTCTGAGGAGTGTGCCTTGCACTCAGCCAGTGCCACGCATACACCTCTTTTATACGAGGTACAGTGGGGTAGAGCAATGGTTCATAATTATTCCTTTTTTTTTTTAACCACACAGTTTCTGAAAGAATTTTAAAGAATTTAGTTACACACTTACAATTTTTACATTGACATCTAGTATTTTCCATCCAAGTTTAAAGATCCACAAAGAATGTAATTGCCAGCATATTGTAAATACTGACATTTAAAAATAAAACCGTTCTTTTAACTGCAACTAATAGAATCTAAAAGGTACTGCATTTTTAAAAATACAGGAAGGGTTCCACTTTAAGAACTGAAAAATTTACATTGTTCCTTTTACCCTTTAAAGGTGTGTATCATTCCACTTCCCCCAGAGAGTTTTATCCTAATGTAATGTATTTTTAAGCTTGAAAGTCTTTTATTGTTCACACTATCTTACTTTTCTGCAACTAAAATATATATGTGAATTATAATGTTAATTTTTAAAATTTCCTGTGAAGATGAGATCTAAGTTAAAAATGATTTGGGATTGAGATACCACGATTATTACTAACATCAAACATTTTAGAGTTCCCTGAATTTTGACAGTTATTAAATGTCAAGTAAAATTTTAGAGAGCAGTGGTGTAGAATAGATGTTACTTATCACTAGAATGAAAAAGATTAACAGCAGAGAGAGAAGAGTGAGAGTCTGAAGGCTTACGAAACATGTTTTTACACTTGTTGCCAAGTGCATCATTTCCAGAAGGCTCCACAAAGCACTCCTGCTAGAGTGGGCACACTGAAATCTACAGTAGGAATTAAAAATGATAGAGAGAGGGATGCCTGGGTGGCTCAGTCGATTAAACCTCTGCCTTCAGCTCAGGTTGTGATCCCAGGGTCCTGGGATTGAGTCCTGCATTGAGCTCCCTGCTCAGCGAGAAGCTTGCTTCTTCCTCTGCCTGCTACTCCCCCTGATTGTGCTCTCTCTCTCTGATAAATACATACATACATACATGTCTGTTAAAAAAATAAAAATATAAAAATGATAGAGAGTTGGCCATGATGATGAGGGGACTTGTATCCAAGTAAAGGATGTATTTGGGACTCTTTGGATGAAATTTATGAAAAATGATAAACCTTTTAGGAGAAAATCTTTAGGAGCTAGGGTTAAGTAGGGATCTGATATGACATCCAAAGCACAATCTACAAAAGAAAATATTAATAAAGTGTACTTCATGAAAATTAAGAACCTTGTTAAAAACAATTAAAAGATAAACAGGTTAGGAGAAACTACTGACAAATCTAGAATATATAAAGAACCGAAGTTCAATAACAAGAAAACAAACCACCCCATAACAAATGGGCAAAAAGTTTAAAGACACCCTTCACCAGAGATTTCTGGATGACAAATAAATATGTGAAAAGATGACCAACATCATTAATTGTTGGGAAAATACAAAATAAAGCCAAGATAAATATCCCAACACACTATTAAAATGGCAAAATTAAAAAGGCTGATCACAATAAGAGTTGGGGGACACCTGGAACTCTCCTACACTGCTGGTGAGAATGTAAAATGGAATAACCACTTTGGAAAACAGTTGGGCCGTTTCTTAACTAGTTAAGCATACATTTACTATATGATCCAGTCATTCCATGCCTAGCTACTTACCCAAAGGAAAAGAATATATGTGTCCACACAAAGACTTATACACAAATGTTCGTACCAGTTTTATTTGTAAGGGCCCCAGACCAGACACAACCCAACTATCCATCATCAGGTGAATGGATAAACACCTTGTGGTAGATCCATACAATGGACATAAACAGCAATATAAAGGAATGAATTACTGATACTCACAGCAACATCAATGAATATCAAAATAATGACTGTGGGTAAAAGAAGCCAGGCAAAGGTAGAGTACATACTGTATTGCTCCACTGACACACAGTTCTAAAGATTTTATTTATTTTGACAGACAGAAATCACAGGGAGGCAGAGAGGCAGAAAGAGAGGAAAGGAAGCAGGCTCCCTGCTGAGCAGAGAGCCCGATGCGATGCGGGGCTCCATGCGGGGCTTGATCCCCGAACCCCGGGATCATGACCTGAGCCGAAGGCAGAGGCTTTAACCCACTGAGCCACCCAGGTGCCCCGACACACAGTTCTAGAAAACGGAACCTATGGTGACAGAAGGCAGACCGATGATTACCTAGGGATGGGTTAGGTGGATCATTGGGGTGACGGGAAAAAGGGATCTTAAAGGGAGTGAGAGAGATGTTCCCTTACCTTGATGGTGGTGACAGTTTTGTGGGTGTATACATGGATCAAAACAGACAATGTACACTTTAAATATGTGAGGCTAACTGCATGGCAATTACATCTCAACAAGCCATTTAGAAAATGTGAATAAATGTCCAAGAAAACAGTACTAACTGGCTCTTACCATGTGTGTCTTACTTGAAGGCTTACTATTCATCTGTCTGAAGTACATGGGGAACTTCTTATCCTCTTCCCCTCTTCTCGAGTCCTGCCCTGGGGTGGAGAAGAGGCACAGGTGGGTGGCTGGGGTGGGGGTGGCCAGAGAGGACTCTCAAAGCTGTTCCTCAAGACTGAATGGGGACCAGGCAGGGAGGCTGGGCTTCAAAAGCATCATGTTTTATTCCAATCTTAAGTATTCTTTTTTACTTAAAGATTTATTTATTAAATAAATAAATAAGAGAGAGAGCAGGAGGGAGGGTGAGAGAGAGAGTGCAGTGCTTGCAGCGGTGGGGGAGGGGTGCGGGTAGAGGGACCGAGAGTCTCAGGCAGACTTCCCCGCTGAGCACAGAGATGTGAGGCTATGGGGCTCCGATCCCATGACCCTGAGATCACAACCTGAGCTGAAACTGAGAGTCGGAAGCTTAACTGACTCTGCCACCCAGGCGCCCCTCAATCTTGAATATTCCAGGAAAGATACAATTAGAAAAGGGATGCAGCCTTGCCATACTTGCGTCACAGCGGAGATAAGGGCCTGCCTCTTTCACTGTTTCTCACACTCTCTCTGCTTTGCTTTCCTGGGACTCCCTCAGGAGCTTGGCAATCTTTGACAATATTTAGGGGATGAAAAAGTGATTAAATGACCAAGGTTTTTCGTGTTGTTGTTTTTTTTTAAGAGTTTGTTTGTTTGTTTGTTTGAGGGAGGGCGTGCGCTTGCACAAGTGGTGGTGGAAGCGGAGGGGGAGGGAGAGAATCTTGGGCAGAGTCCACACTGAGTGCGGAGCCCAATGGCATGGGGCTCCATCTCAACAACTAGAGATCGCTGTCTGAGCCAAAACCAAGAGTCAGTTGCTTCACCGACTGAGCCACCCAGGACCCCCATGACCAAGGTTATTAAATGACAGCTGTCATCCTTTTGCTCGCCCACTCTGTAATACGTCCAAAGGTTGAGCATCTCAACATGAGTCAAAGCCTCACTTACAATGCCACGTCGTCTGTGACAGAAACTGTGTGAGAGAGGGAGAGCGCTGAGGCCCCACCGTGGGCGCAGAACAACTGGTTAGAAGAGGTATTGTGGACACGTGCATTCCCACTTTTTTGCGGGGGGGGGGGGCGCAGTCAGAGTGCAAGTGTGAGAGACCTACTTTTCATTTGCAAAGTGGGAGAAAGACAAACTTGAAAGGGGAGTGGGAAAGGGGAACCCAGCTCTGACCTCAAGTTAGCGGGAGGGTCTCAGATCTCAGACCCGGTGTTAGGAAAGGCAGTGTTTGGTTTTCCTTAAATCCAGGGCACGTGAGTGCCCTGATCTGAAGGCCCCAGACACAGAGGGATGACGTTGGACTTTCGAATTCTAGACCCTGCCGTCCCCACTGCCCAGCTATGTGATGTGTGAGGTGGGCGTGTAGTGGCACCTCCCTTGTAGGACTTTGTGAAGAGTAAATGGAGTCTAGAACGGGCCTCCAACAAAGTCTGGCAATACCAATACACTGCTCTTGGAAAAAAAACTCCTTTGTGAGCCCGTGCTAGATAGAGAATGGTGGGGAGGAGGCGTTACCCAGGGCCTACGTCCACGGAGTTGAGGGCTGGAGTTCTGCAGCCACACAATCTGGGCTCAAACCCAGCCCCACCGCTCACCAGCTATTTGACCTCGGGCAATTTGTTCTTCTAATGAAAAACGGAGCTAATAATAGAACCTGCTCTGGGTTTGCTGGGAGGGCTGAAGCACGGAGAGTGCTTAGAACAGTATCCAGCACGCACCCCAAATTATTCCCATTGTTACTGAGCCGAGCATGGGAGGGTGAAGGGTCGATCCTGCAATCCGCGTCGCTAGTATGTCAAAGTAACACGGAAAATGTGGTCTTGAGTTGCACAAAAATTGCTTCACAGACAAAATTCCAAAATGTGACCTAGCTTCCTTTGGGGGAACAAATGATACCCGTCTGGTAAATTATGCATCAATCAGCTCGTGCAGGACATCGCTAGTGAAAAACTAGTCTCCCACATAAGGCCTTCCCACCTTCATTTATCTACTTGAGAATTTCCCTTCTTCCTTCCATCCCTTAATATGCTGCCTCCTTTCTGCCTCCTACTTGCTGGAATTGAGAATTGAACAGAATCTTCAAGATCATTAGGTCCAGGATTTTAATGTAAGAAAGGACTAAAGGGCTGACTCAGGGCCCACCTCAGTGCCAGGGAGTGCGGTTTATGAGAAGTGAAGAAAAGAGCAGGAAGAGGAAGGAGAGACCCTTCTGTCACCCCTCTTTGTCACCTTTCCCAGCTGAGGAGACTCCCTGAAAAATTCATTTGCTGGTGGACCCTAATGGGGATTGTGACACCATAAGAAACAAACCTTTGGTCTCTGACCCCACTTCTAAGCACATAGCTCCCGAAGCCCTCAGAATCTCTGATGTGATGTGCCTTTTGTCTGCTATTGAATGACTGGCGGCTGGAGGCTCCTGGACAGCCTCTAGATGGGGGATGGTTACCAGGGGAACCAACCACGTGATTAGAAGGTGGACACTTCAGACCTCCCCTCAACAGCCTAGGACGGCCAAGGGACTGGAGATTGAGTTTATCACTAATGACTAATGAGTTAATCAGTCATGCCCACCTAACGAATCCTCCATTAAAAACCTTGACTGAAGGGCATTTGGAGCTGGGATCCTGGGTTGATGATCACGTGGTGGTGCCAGGAGGTGGTGCCAAGCCTAGAGAAGGCCTGGAAGGTCCTTGCCTCTTCCCCCACACCCTGCCCTGTTCATCTCCTGCATCTGGCTGTTCCGAGTTGTAATACATTGGTCATCTAGTATACACACCGTTTTCCTGAGTTTTGTGAGCCCTTCTAGTGAATTATCAAACCTGAGGATGGGGTCAGGGGAATGGCTGATTGATAGCTTTTTATTGATCAGAAGCAGAGGTGACAGGCAATTTGGACTTGCAGTTGGGGGTCTGAAGTAGGAAACAGGGAAGCACTCCTGTGAGACTGAGCCTTTAACCTGGGAGGATCTACCTTAACTCAGGCAGTTACTGTCACAATTGAGTTAAACTGTTAGAGTCTGGGGGTGCCTGGCTGGCTCAGTCAGTAGAAATACGACTCGTGATCTCAGGATCGTGAGATCGAACCCCACATTGGGGGTAGAATTTACTTTAAAAAGTAAAATTAAGAATTAAAAATTTGAAAATTAAAAAAAAAATACCGTTGGTATCTGATGAGATTCACAGAATTGCTTGGTGTGAAAAAAACCTACACGTTTGGTGTCAGAAGTGAGTGTAGAGAAGTAAAACTTTTTTTTTTCCATTAAGCCGGATAAATAATTAAGTTATTGTGGGGATACTTGTCAGAAGTTAAAAGTCTTCATACCTGAATCAAGTAATTCCCCTTCTAGGTATCTTTTCTAAGAAAAGAATCAGAAACTAGGTCGAGGACAAATATACAACATGTATTCCCCAGAATAAAACTCCCCAGAAACAGCCTTAATGTCCAATAATAAAACTAGATACTTTAAAGTATAAATTTTTCCATGGTCATGGGAAAACATTCATGATATAATGTTAAGGAGAGAAAATAAAAATACAGCTGCAATTTGTTCTAAATTAAAATTGTTTACAGTAAAAAGTAAAGACAGCAGTACACTTTTCTCTATTTTTAAAAATGAAGACTTTAGAACCTTAGAGGGGAGAACAGGACTGTTTGGAAACTAATCCAGAAAGTGTGAAGATAAACATGCCTCCAAAAGGTTGAAGGCCATTCATCATTCCGAGTCTTTCCAAGCCCAGGCTCTCCACCACTTCACCATGGATGTCCTTGCTTTGGAACTGAAAAAGAAGGTTCTTCCATGTTTTCTTGACAGAACTGGACCTACCTCAATAATTATTGCTGCTGGTTCTTTTGTTTCAAATTCCACAAAGGCAAATCCCTTTGGATCTCCAGCATACTAATAGTCTGGCATACTTAGATCAACAACATTGTCACATTTCCCAAAGACTCTTTCAATCCAGCTGTGATCAACCTTTCTGGGAATTAACACCTATGATAAGTCAGAGGTAGTATTAAATCTTTACAGATTTAATAACGATTGCCTTACTTAAATGGTCAACAAGTTTAACCTCGAATGTTTTAAAAAATTAAGTGAAAATTAAAATGAAGACTTTGGGAGGCATACAAGAGAAAAGGAAAGAAGGCGGCAAACAAAGCTTATCAGGCAACCAAGATGCCCGGGGCTTTATGACCGTTATGTTCGCTGCTCTGTTCCGTCGTCACAAAATCCATGTGAGGCAAGTATGATTATCCCCCTCTTTCATGTTAATTATACTTTTTTTTTTTTTTAAGATTTTATTTATTTGTCAGAGAGAAAGAGAGCACAAGCAGGAGGAGCGGCGGGCAGAGGGAGAAGCAGGCTCCCAGATGAGCAGAGAGCCCAATGCCAAACTCCATCCCAGCACTCTGGAATCATGACCGGAGCCAAAGGCAGATGCCCAACTGACTGAGCCACCCAGGCACCCCTGATTATACCTTTTTTAATGGAGGAGAGCGCAGGATCACCAAGAGTTGAAAGAATTCCCAGGGCTCAGGGCTTATTGGTGAAGGAGCCGAATTCAGCCCAGCCTGTCCCGCTCCCAAGCTCACATCTTCCTACTGTATCTCGCTGCCCAAACACTCGTGGAGCTTTGGCTTTACTTCTACTGCCATTTGGAGTTTGATTAAAAACAAAATACGGGGCGCCTGGGTGGCTCAGTGGGTTAAGCCGCTGCCTTCGGCTCAGGTCATGATCTCAGGGTCCTGGGATCGAGTCCCGCATCGGGATCTCTGCTCAGCAGGGAGCCTGCTTCCTCCTCTCTCTCTCTGCCTGCCTCTCTGCCTACTTGTGATCTCTCTCTGTCAAATAAATAAATAAAATCTTAAAAAAAATTAAAAAAAAAAAAAAAACAAAAAAAAAACAAAATACGGACCACTTTATCACGAGTGCTTTCAGTACACATTTATTGCAAAACCACAGCACAGTAGTAACTGTAACGTCAACATAACAGTATTTCCGAACGGAACAGGAGATCGCCATTCCAATGTGCATTCTCCAAAGGCGCGGAGGCTTATATGGAAGCTCCCGCAAGGTGAGTAATGACTAGAACCCCATTCTGAACTGGAGTTCTAAACCATTAAACATTTAATTACCACTTTGGCAAAGCAATGCACATTACCATTTTCACAATGTAACAGCACAGAGATTTTAAATGCATCTTTATTTTTCAAAATCTTCAGTCTTCACAATGTGAAGTGAAGCAGAGTTTGAAATAAAGCGCTTTGCCAAAACATAAGTTTCTTAAAAAGACCTGATGGAAAGGAGGGAAAACTGCATATGAATACTATTTTTCAGTGCTTACAGTTGACATTAACTATAAAATAAAAATACTCAAGACTTCAACATTTCCTTACAAAAGTATACTTGGCCATAAAATAAAAGTCTATAAAACCCCAAATATTAAAAAAGTAAAATGCAAAAAAAATTTTTTTTATTAAAATGTAATACAATCTTTACATGGTAAGAATTGTTTAAAAACGCACAGAACACTTCCTAAATTGTGATGAGTGTCAGAGGGCATTTATCACACGCTCTCATGCTTTGACAGTTGCATAGACCCACTGGGTCACAGAGCCAGGCGGGCAGATATGCACACAACCGCCCCCTCTCCCCCAACATCGAGTCTCCGGCTGGGCAGGGTCTATGCTCCCTCCGCACCTGTTCATATTTACACCATGTCTTGTGCTGGGAAGAGGAAGTTTGCCCAGGCACATGGGGTGTCATAGGAGGTGGGCCCCCGCTGCCAGAGAGTCTGCCTCTTTGTGTTGCCTAGATCTTAGCGTTGCCATGTGAAAAATCAGTTCCTGGAGCTGGAAGGAATCACAAGAGATCATCTGGTTTATCCTCAGTCCTCTGGCCCAGCCCTGACCCATGCTCCTCCTTAAGTGGAGCTTAAGGCTCTGCCCCCGAAGTGCGGGGCCGGCTGCAACCTGATGGAACGTTATTTCACTCTGGCAATCAGAACTTTTTGTGTTTAACTGTAGCATTTTCAGCCAAAAACCATTCTCAGGGTGGACCCAGATCCTGGCAGGAAAGGACTTTGCTTTTCTGTAGACTGAATGAAAGGAATCAGGGGAGTCACTTCACTGCAGCCTGGGACTAACCAGAGAGAATGGGGGGCATGAATGGTAATGAGACTCAAGGCCAAGAGGGAGGCTGAAGGCAGGGTGATCTATAGGAACCTCCGGGAATGGGAATTGGAAGCCTATTTAGTACGTTAGCCCCCGGGCGCCTCTCCCCCTTCCCCCACCCAGTGTGGATGGTGGTGGCCATGGGACTGTTGCAGGCTCTTGCTCCATGAGCTGCCTTTGCTGTTTCAGCAGCCGTTTGACCTGCCACCTGCTTCCCCGGCCTCTGCCTGCCTTCCTGCTCTGTCAGATAGCGCACAGCCACGTAAGCCAGAGAACTATGAATGGTATAAAATTAGTCCAAATCCATGGTGGCTTAGGAGCAGAAGGAGAACAGCAAAGTGTTCGGGCTTTGGGATAGTGATTTTGGTTGGACAGGCTTTCTGGCTTGCTTCTAGGAGAGTGACCCAGAGGATGGAGATGGACAGAAAAGTCCAAATGGGAACTTTACTTGGATCTAAGTCCACTTGGACTACTCAAGATTTCTTTGCATCCAAAAATTGGCATGAAAAGCCACTATTCTGGCAGAGTGCAGGAAATACAATAGGTACTGAAGGCATGCCTTCAATTACAGAACATTCCTTGGAGGATGGAAGGGAAGGGGATTGTTAAAGTTACAGCATTTCGAGTAAAACACAGCTCCTCTTGGGAGGCGCTGGATGTCTCCATTCCCACTGCTTTCTCGGAGCAGAACAGGAGACCCCCTATGCCAGACAGGGCATCTGTGGGGGCGGGGTTTCCAGATGGTTGGTTCCCACTTCAAGTGCTCCTACAGGCTTGCACTAACTCGAAGTGGGAAATGTGGGGACTCTTTCCTCACCACTACAATTCCTCTTCACCTGGGTCCTCTGCCTTGACTGTTCTGCCAGTCCCCCTCTGCCTCTCTTTTTCTTGAGCATCCCGCTCTGGCCTCCATTCCTTGAAAGCAAGAGGTTCTCAATGCAAACGGGGAGTGGCTCTGGAACAGATGACTGGGAAGCTGTAGCATCTCCAGCCCTCTTGAGCTGAGAAAGCAGTTGGCCAGACGTGCCACAGGCGGGATGTACTTGGAGGCAGGAGGCTGGGCCAGATGACTCAGTGAGAATAAGCCAGTTTTGGGGCTGTTTTCCAGAACCTGCTTCTACCACAACTCTGCCTCCAAACCTCCTTCTCCACTTTTGCTCAGCAGATATGTTAACACATGCCTCCTAGGCCTGGCTTCTGTCTCACTGACTCTTTCACGGTGGTCTCCTGGGCCTCCTTACATAGCCTTGTCTCCTCCTTGCTAAAAGGCTCTTCCCTCTGCCCAATCCTGTGCTTGAAAGAGCACGAATAGGTCAGAAATCTTTGGAAGCTTGTTAGCTTTCCCTAAAACCTTTCCCCCTCTTCTCAAGTCATCAAAATGCATTTCCCTGCCTTTCCCTTCAAAAGCTTCCCAGGAGTATGGTATAGTCTGTGAAGGTTACATGTATCCATGTGTTGGAATCCACTGTGTTGTTTCTACATCCTCAGTGCCTAGCCCAGTGCTCAGCAGGCAGTAAGAGCGCTGCATTGGATTAGGAGAGCCAGCCTCCTTCATCCCAGATCTTCTCTCTTTTTTTAAATATGATCTGCCTCTCCCGGCATTTAATATTGGCTATGATGAAATCCCTGCCTGACTTTATTTTAGAATGTTCCATTATGTTCAAATTGTCTTATAAAGTACGCAGAAGGAAAAAGATCATAGTCTGCTCTAAGATAAAAGAAGCAATTTTGTAGGAAAAAATTAAAGTTTAAAAAAACAGGAAATAAATTCCAGGACCTAGCCAGCGAAGAACTTATTGGTAGAGCAATATTGATAAAAGACTGGATGGGAAGGGGATCAGTAGCTGGTTCTTAGAAAAATCTTTCTCCCAGTTAGGTAGAAGGATGATTACAGGCAACAGGAGGGCAGCACGGAGTCGCCCTGCATGGGGGTCGACACTAAGCTTGAGTGAAAAAGACAACAAATATGGAAGGACTTCTCTATTCTAGATAAAAGAGGGTGAGGTGTCAGGGCTACGATATCAACTGATGTTTTTTCCACGGAAAGAACAAGGGTTACTACTTTCCTTGGAACATGGAACAAGGATTCTAGGGCACAAACCAAAAGGATAGTGGGATTACGGAGAAGAGGGATGGCTGCGTCTGAGACATTTCTAGCACTTTCTGAAACAATTTCTCAGCAATAACATACTGATCAGGAAGAGCAAAACAATGTGAACTGGCGAGTTCAAGAAAGAACGATGAAGAAAGGGGCCACCCCGACACACCCCCTCCATCTTGGCTAAATTCCACTGGGCAGGCCCCTCCTGCCTCGGCAGGTGATGTGGGACCAATCACTCCTCCTGACTTCTGCCTGTTCTCTGAGTCACAACAAAACAGAAATAGCATGTTATGAGTGTAGGTCAAGGACGCGATTTTGTTTTGGACTTGTAGATGCAATCTAGTAGAAGGGAGGCAGGATTTTCCCAAAATTTAATTTTTATAAGCCTCCAAAATGATACATTTCTCGTGGGCAGGGAGATAAATTTGAGATTGGGGACATTTGTAGTCAATAAAATTATCTGCAGGACTAAAACCTGCCCCCACCCCTCCACCCCCGCCTTTAAAGCATTCTTTGGGTTTCTGCAAAAAACCCAAAGGTCTTCAGAGGCCAGGGCTTCACTAGTGCTGCTCAAGTGCACTTAGGTTCACTCACAGGTGGGGAGACCTGAAAGGCTGCCGGAAAGTCTCCAGTGTTCAGACTAACCCTTCTCTATCTATCTGACAGGCTGAAATCCCAAGTCCTATCATCAAAAATCCTTCCTTTTGGTGTTTAGTCTTTGTTGTTTTTAAAATTCAAATTTCCCTTAGAAAGGAGACTCACCAGGCCTTATGAAATCTTTGGAAGATTTCATGCTTTTGTTAAATTTGTCTTCAGAGGAAGACAGAGGTGCCACCAATCTCCCCAACTTCCAGAAGGACTAGTAACTGACCCGGCCGTGATGGTGAGTGTTGGGATTCCTAATGCCAAAATTGATGCTATGCGCCCAGAGAGATGAAGCTTCTGTCTGTGATGAAAATTTCAATGGAACCAAATATCCTTTCCTTGAAATCAGTTATGGTTAATGATGGTATGAGAAAGATACTTAGGTTCCTGCTGTGCATAATTAAGGATTTGGGAAACTGTCATTCCTTCTTTTAATCGTTAGTTCAGGAGAGTATTTTGGTTTTTAAAATACATCTAAAAGGTCCTGAGGATGGAAACATCTTTGGTTTTTCTGATTCTCTTTCACAGGCAGACACTGCATACATAATGTTAGTCTGTATCCAGAATAAATAGAAGGATGACTGAAGAAATGAGTGGGTATATTGACAGACTGAGTTTCTCCCACTGCCCAGATCCTGGTAACACATCACTAACAGCTAAGAGGGCCTTGTAGAATTCCTCATTTATCTGGGGTGATAATGCACAACTGGAAACATTGGGAGATAGGTTTTGCACTCTACTGTGGTCTTCTACTTTTGGTGACATGTGACCACTAAGTGTAAAAAACTTTTCAGCCAAAAAGGAACATATACTCTAACCCTCTTAATTTAGAGGTGTGGAAGCTGAAGTCCAAGAGGACGGGTGGTTTGCCAAAGGCCCTGAGGGTGCTCAGCAGCTGCCCTGGAGACAGAGACGGGAGACCCAGGCCTCTAAACTCCCAGCCTGGTCCCTTCTTTCAGTTTCTTTCTCCACCAGCTGTTGTGCTCACATCAGGGCCTCAATGAAGCCTTGCTTACGAACACCTGTGTATAGATCTGGCCTTGACAAGGTGAGCCTCTGCTCTCACTCTGTAATCTGCAGAGCTCTCCTGACAGAATGTGGCCTCGTCCAGGATGACAGAGTGGCAAAACAACTTACAATCAATCCTTGATTGTGCCATGACTCTAGAAATATAAGTCTGAGGATGGGCTTTACCATCTGATCTGACAGTTTGATTTCTACAGGTGCAAACCCATCACTGACTCACAATGAATCAAACCAAGCCAAAGGATAGGTTCCTGGTTTGGCTTGATTCCAGACAGCAAATGCAGTGCTCTGACCTGGCTTCTGGAATGCCGCTGTCTCAACATAAGATGGCAGATTTCTCTCTTATTGCATTTGATACATTTAATAAGCCCCGCATAATAAGCCCCGCATTTCATATACAAAGTCCTTTGGGGGAAATAAACAGCACCTGCAGCTTATCTCCTCCCACAGACAATGAAAAAGCCAATTCTTCTGGTCAAATGTGTTCAGTGGAATAGTCCATGTGTTCACAGGAGGAGGGCCACTGTGCAAATGGAAACAGGAAAGTGCTGGGAAGCTTTGCAATTTTAGAGACAGCTTCCATCATTTCTTCCTACTTAAATAAAAACGGACCTGAGTTTTTTAACTGGAAGAGATCTTAGGGATATCTTTGTTTGCTGCCTTAATTCAGAAATGTGTTAAGTGGGAAATGAAGTGACTTGCTCAAGGTCAAACAGCTGAAGACACTAGGCCTGGGACCCCTGCCAGGCCTAGGGGCTCCTGGGTGTCTCTAGTCTAGTTCATTAAGGAACTGGCCTGCTTTCCTCCCTAAAGCTGGTAACTCGGAAAATCTGATGCAATCAGAAAGGGGAAAGCCGGGTGGAGAGGAGGGCAGAGAAGGAAGAGGTGACAAAACCAAGCTTCGCTCTTGCCCACTACAATGCATCCATTTTATGGGTAGTGTGAGTCAGGATAGCTAAGGAAAGCGACCAGGAAAATAGGATCACCGGGATCTTCATTAGTTAGTGTTTTTTTTTTTTTTTAAATGGAATCACAGAGTTTACTTTCTTGAGTCTTTGCTTTCTACACTGTTGTGTGTCTTTGCTGAGACAGAGCTGAAGAAGCCCTGTCAAGAAAATCGATTTGGGGGCACCTCGGTGGCTCAGTGGGTTAAGCCGCTGCCTTCGGCTCAGGTCATGATCTCAGGGTCCTGGGATCGAGTCCCGCATCGGGCTCTCTGCTCAGCAGGGAGCCTGCTTCCTCTTCTCTCTCTGCCTGCCTCTCTGCCTACTTGTGATCTCTCTCTGTCAAATAAATAAATAAAATCTTTAAAAAAAAAAAAAAGAAAAGAAAATCGATTTGGATTTCGGGCATGGGTCATTCACTTTCTTCTCTCACAGCACATGGGCCCTAGTTGACATCAAAAGAGAAAGTCCATTTCCAATAAGAAAAAAGGAATATTGCATATTAGAATTCACTTTTAAACTTCTGGATGTGATAAGAGTCTGATGGTCTGCAACCATGTTTGTGAGATGTCTCTATTAACTACTCCTCCATTTGGTACAGACGCATCTGGGAGAGAAACAAGGATCTCAGAAACTCCTACTTCTGCCCAAAAAAAGCTAATGCCAACATGGTGGAAGAAATAATTACCTAGATGACTTAATTTTAAATCCCCAAGTTTCTATAAATATGTATGAAAATGCATAGAAGAATTTCTGAAAGGATTAGTAAGGAATACTTTGGAAAAGGGGCATGGATAGTCAGCACGTGTTTGTATAGAGATAGACCACTCTATTTCTGTACTGGGTATTTTAAAATGGCTATGCATTCATGCATTCCTTGTTTCATTTTCAAAAACTTAAAAGAAATGAAAAAATTACTTAATTTTATTTCTGGTTACTGCATTGACCACTTATGGAAAGAATGCTGGTCTAGGACTTAGGTTACCTGCTAAAGCTTTGCTTGGCATTGAACCTCAAAGATTCTCTGTGAATTTGTAAAATGAGGTAGTTGGATTAGATCACCTCTTTGATTCCAAGGGAAAAAAATCAATTGGAATTAGAAAAAGCCTAAACTAAGTGGTAGGAAGTAGAAGTTTTACTTTTTAATATTTAGGTAAATGAAAAGTGTCTCCCAAGTCCTGCTTGCCATTCTGGTCAAGACTGTGGAAGCCTCCCTCGCAGATGGGAAGAGCCAAGAGGGAGCTCGAGAGCACTGTGATGTGTGCTTCAGAGCTCAAATGGTTTGATGCGTTTCTACATCTTATCAAGCTGCTGAAATGAATTTCAGCTTTCATTTTTTAGTCATTTAAGAGAAAAAAGTGTAATTCTCCCTTGTTGAACGAACAGAACAGCTAGGGCAGAGCAACCTTTGCTCTCACTTTTTGAGCATGGGTTGAGATGGAAAGCTATCATCAGAGGCCTTCCAGATTTCCAAGGCACAAAAGAAAGACTCCAGAAGGCTATCGAATCAGTCCATATTCTAAAAAGCAAGAAGGAATAACTAGAGAAGCCTGTTAGAGAGACCTTTGTCATTTCCACATCAGGGGATATTCTAACTTATGAAACTTGCTATGGGAAGAACTGTTAGAGCTCTCTGGACTGACCCGTGCTAGCGTCCCGCTCAGGAGACGGAAGCCCAGGCATGTGGCCTTGGTCGTAGTTAAGCGTGAGGCTGGGCTTCAGGGTGAAGCCTGTGCCAGGAAGTCAGGGCAAGGAAGAGACCTAGAGAGTCTCAGACACCTGAGAGGACACGTGTGCTCAGGGTAGTCAAGGTGTCCCTTCCTGAGCGCACAGCTACCTCCACCGAGTACAAAGTACCCATGGGCGCTGTTAAGAGTGCCCCAAAATCCTTCCATCAACTTTTGTTCTTCTGGGATGGTCTAACACTACCTATCCCCAGAATATTGCTTATATTTTCCTAACAGACTAGTGAACTGTTTGATAGTATGGAAATAAACTTTAATTTGTCCCTTCCTGTACAATTCTAAATTAAAGGGGGATTCCTAGATTCACAAAATAGGTGTCATCAAATTTCCTCATAGTTTTCTTTTGCACTTGCTATATAAAATGGTATAATCACCGTGATTCCCGTATTTACTATTTTAGGCACAGGTGTGGAATTAATGTGATTTTTAACATTAGTTTAAAGCAAGTTTACTATGCATTTGTATTTGATCTTCAGTTTAAAACGTAGCTTCCACTTACGCAAATAGCAAGATGAATGCCTAGATTTTAGTAAAAATAATATGAAAAAAACCCCAATTTAAAGTAGATAGGAATTTAATCTCTTCAATTTAAAATCTCTTAGCTTGAATCCCTCATTAAAAGGGCTTCATAAAAACAAGCTGTAAACATTCTCAATAATGAAGCATAAATATATGATCTATGATAAAGCTTGGCCCTGAAGCCATATATGTTTAAATATACAAAATCCTACTTTAACTTGATTCCCTCTTGTTATTTTATTAGCATCATCCTCCAGTGAAATGCATTTGTGTGCGTAATTATCTTGTGCCTATACCTCGACCACAGACCATATTAAAAAATGTATCTTCCCATAAACTGTGAAGTATTCATTGATAAGCCACAGGGAACTTACACTATACATGTTCTTACCAATTAATGCTGTTGACTTGGTTTATGAGGATTGAATTATTCATCAGAATCTTTTTATATCCTGTCCCTGCAGGCTAAGACTCCGAGATGTTAGAGCACCAACAGGATGAAGAAAACAGAATGATCTTACTTAAAAACCAGTCACCTCTGTTAGATCCCTGTACTTTCCATACTCCAAATGATGATTTGTTCCAAGCCCCACCATGTACAAACACGGAGGAGTAGTTATGACCCCCCCAAAATGTCCCAATTAAACTGCGGTTTTGTGAGGTAGGGAAAAACCCTGCTTTGGGAGTCACAAGGTGTGGGTTTCAGTTGGTTCTACTTTTGTTACTAACTAGGACTGTGACCGTCAGCAAGATCCTTAGCCTCTGTGGCATTGCTCCTATAAATTCTAAAATGAGGGGCTTGGCTTAGTGGAGGGTTCACACTTCTTTGGTTATAAAATTTCATTAGGACTCTGTAGTGTTTGTTTAGAAAGTACAAAGACAACAGCTGGTCTATTTTGATGCACGCTAGAAATAACAAGTAAAAAAGGCATATGACTTGAAATATTCAGGGAAATGAATAATGTGCAATCCTCTCTCCCCACCTCCAAAGCCCTTTGGTTCTATCAGGTTTGGTATATGAAATTTTGATCACTTAAAACAGTTGCAGTTTGGGATTAGAACAAGCATCTGCCAGAGGGGTAAGCAGATAGAATAAATGAGATGGAAGCATTTCACGTGTGCTTTTTAAAAACATGGTTGGCGTCTGGTAAGATGTAGGAATTTTCATCACTACCCACTTGGGATGTCATGAAATTCGTCATTTAGGTAATATTTTTAAAGTGTTTTTCTTTACTTCGTATTAAAAGTAGAATTAACTATAATTAGAATGTTCTATATCATGTCTTATTATAGAAAAATTTCATATACAGTGTCCTCAAACACTGTTCTGACTAAAACTGCGTACTTCCTAACTCCTCCCTCTCCTATCTGTCTTCTAAGAGGAAGGGGTGGGGGTTACCTGAGCACCGCTCAGGGACCGCTCATATCCACAGTGGCTGACTTTCAATTACCTTCAAGAATTTTGCTTTCCTTTACTGAGGAATGACAGAGGTAACTGGAACTAAGCCTAGCCTTCATGGGTTTTTTTCTTCTCTTAGCAAGTTCCTTAGTTCCCTCGGTTCTTGATTCTAAGTCAGCAGGGTGGTTATAAGGGCGGTGATTTAAGGTGACGGAAGACAGAGGCTGAATTCCTTACTTTTCAAGAAGCATGATTTAGGATCTCAGAAGAAGGCTTAGATCCTCCTCTGAGCCCGGGGTGAGTTCCCACATGACCCTGGACCTAGGAAGAGGGGGCGGGCTTTGGGACCGTGTGTGAGGATGTGTGCACACATGATGAGATGAGCAGAGTGGAGGACTAAGCAGCCCCTCTTTAACCCCATTCTACCACCATGGCTAAGAGAAGGAGTCGGCTTGCACTCTGTTCAGAGAAAGACAAGTAAAATATATATTTAGCTGACAATCAAGATATAATTTCAAGGGAGAAAAAAAAAGAGAGGTGGTTGAAGAAAGCTGAGAATAATGAAGGCAAAGAAAGTATTGTTCTTGTCTTTCTGGGAAAACATTTGGTTTTCCTATGTAAGGGGAATGATGTAAATGTCAACAGTGATAATACCATAATCCCACCGGAGCACATCTTATGTCACAGTGAAATATATGTCTGAGAGCTGTCCAATGAGTAACTATCATTTTTAAGAAAGCTATCATCCACACAAAGAAAACAGGCACTGACAAAAGATTGCCTTCTCAAACATGCGGACTCCATAGAGAATGGAGTATTTTACAACCTGAATTGAAATACAAGAATGTAATCCAGAAATCACTCAACAGGTTTGGAAGTTTCAATGTTATAAATGGTTATTTTCAAACAAGGGTCATTTAATAAAATGCAGCCCAAGTAAATAATAGCTGGTGCTGGGCTTTACACCCCCTGCCACCATCTCTCTCTCTCTACAGCCTGACGACACAGAATGTTCCATGGGATTTGTCAGTTCACTTTTAACAAAGTGCTCAATCAGAATGGAATTACAGTTTTCATACAATATTTAATGGGACTATACTAAACATTTAGTCACCTTTAATATAATTATTTAAGAGCCTAGTAGATGAAATTGCATTTCACAGAAACAAGGATAAGTTGAGATCGAGACACAAGTATGTGTTCTGAAGCAGTGGGAAGCACTTGCTCACTGTAATAAAGATGGCCCAAGGTTTCCGACCTGGTTAAAAATAAGGACTCATATAAGAAATGGCTTTATTAGAAAAAACGTAGTGTACACGTGGCTAATTTTTATCATCAACAGACCTCGTGGCTACTTTATAATTAAAATCTGATCGAGGGTTTAAACTTCTTTAGAAGTTAGTGGCATTTCTTCCTATTCTGATATGTGACTTAGGTAAGGTATGTGACAGATACCCTTTATTTCTTTCCATAATTACAATTAATCAATCAGTAGTTTAGCACTGGCACAAAACATAGAGGACATCATTCGGGTAGTGCTTTATGTGTAAGCTACCCACACTTCCAGTCCCAGAACCAGGCACGGGTGTGCCGTTTTATAGTCTTTCGATCCCCTGCAATCCCTCCGGTCCCGCGTTATTATTACCTAGTAGTCATGAAATGAACGCGATCATCTGTAACCTAACAACACCGCTGAGTGAAGTTTCTCTCTTCTCCTTTTTTCCTCCTGTTAGGTGTGCAACTCCAAGCAAATGTGCGGTACGACTGCCAGTCCCTCTTTCAACTCCTTCATGTCTGCGCTATTACACCGAGACAACCACATCAAGATAGAGTCTGTCATATGATTCCCTGAAGCACAGAATGAGGAGGAGACTGAGCAAACACGACCCAGGAAGGCACCAGTTGAACCAAGACAACTCTGGAAGACAAAAACATGCAACTGTAAGCATTCAGATGTCAGCAGCAGAACCACCTGTAAAAATCTATTCCTCCAAAGGTGGAGGCGGGGGGAATCAATCATCTTTAGATGTTTGTTCGCTATTTTTAAATGCCCTCTATCACTATCACTCTTGTCTCTGTTTAGAAATATCTGACAGTTTAGAAAGACAAGTAAGAAAAGCACCTGAATTTGGAGACAACACTTTTAGATTTTCTTGGATAGAAATATCTAGTTCTCAGCAAGCAGTCATCATTGTAAAACATGTTAGAAAATACATTTAAAAAACCGAAGTGAAATATAACAAATTAATCCTAATTCTACCCTCAGAGAAACTGCTGTGAATATTTTGGTTTATTTCTTTCTAGTTGTCTTTTCTTCCCCCACTAGCATAAATGTACGTATGATGCCAATTATCCAAAAACCTACAGGAATTATCTAAACAGGCAATTCTGTCATTACTCAGTTTAATGGTATCAAGAACATGCTTTTTCAAAAATGCTGGCTCATGAACTCAGGGCTGGCCCACAGGCCAGCCCCAGCCTCATGCTACCAAGACACGTCAGTTTCCTGTGGCCACCTGCCTCCAGGGGCCCTGGGGCCGTGCATCTCTTCTACCTCCTTCGACCAGTCCTCCTTGCCAGGCAATCCTGAAGCTCTGGGTGCAAAGTGAGCAGCATCTTAGCATGAAGGGATTGTGTTGTTGGGAGGAGGGGATAATTTCCCTAGTTTAATATCCATTAAGCAATTTCCATTAAACAAACAACGGGATGCCTGGGTGGCTCAATCAGTTAAGCGTCTGCCTCTAGCTGGGGTCATGATCCCAGGGTCCTGGGATCAAGCCCTGTGGCGGGCTCCCTGCTCATCAAGGAGTCTGCTTCTCCCTCTGCCCACCGCAACCCCAGCCCCATGACTTGTGCTGTCTCTCAAATTAACAAATAAAATCTTAAAAAAACAAACGAGGGAGAAAAAATGAGGGGGAAAAGCTCCCTTGTACATTTTCTTTCCTTTGGGCACCGCTATAGGTTTATATTTTCTTTTTGTACTCCTATAGAATACTAATACTGGCTTAATCTTCAAAAATCATCCTAAAGATTTCTACACTGCTGCTTTAGTTCAATCCATAATTCATATGGTTAAAAGAGCAATTTATGGTCTGAAATGGAAATCAGAAAACCAAGTGGTAAGAAAAGGTGCTGAAAGATCTTTTTTCTGTAATATGCTTACAAAAGCAGCCTCCCCACATCTCAATTTTTACATTTTAGAAGTCAGACATGCTATTCTATAGCATATAACAAAGACATATATTTCAGTGGTATTTCTCTGCAAAGCTGTTTTCTGTGCTTTACTTGGATTGACTATAATCTAAACACCCAGGAAGGCTGTGCCCCTAGAAGCTTGTCTTCATTCCGACATTCCCTGAAATGACACACCAGAATTGTCAGCTTTTGTATTAACCATACAGCTTCTGGATTTCAGATAATAATTTAACCAGGCAAAAAGAAGCAATAAAATAAAATAAAATAAATAAGCAGAGAAAAGACAGTAAAATAGAACAGCATACTATTTGTATTTAAAGTGAGCATTTTGACTTTAAGGTCAAATTTTAAGCAATAGCTAAAAAAAAGTATGGCTTGACAAAGTGCTCTACAAGAAGGACATTTTCTAAATCTCAAAGAGATTGTATTTTATGGGGGATTAGAGCAACATACATGTAGCAACATCCAACTTGTCCTTGCTCCCCTGAAACCCAGAAATTTACCAAACATTGCCAAAGAGACCTTTTATTTCATCAGAGTTATAAAATCATTCCTTCTCCCTGGGTTCAGATGAAAAGGGTTATGGTTTACAGGCTGGTTTTTACTATTGTGCCCCACTCTGAGAAGTCAAATTCACCTTTCAGTTAAGTTCACTTGGCTCAAGCAACTACAACTGTTCTTTGAAATTACTGGCCTTTTCAGAGGGCAAAAAGATACACATCTCTACATTTTCCCACTGCAAACCATTCACATCATTCACAGCTTAGGTGCTCTAATAAGCAGGAAATGGCTTGCTTAAACATTTCATATGACTTTGCAGTAGCAAAGTCACCTGCTGTCCTTTATGAGCCTGGTGTCCTATGACATAATTGAACCAACAGGGTTCTGACTCAATGAAACTTTCTTATTCTTAACCATTATACGCTTTTCTTTTTTTTAAGATTTTATTTCTTTATTTGGGAGAGAGAGAGCGAGTGAGTGTGCGGCCCCTGAATCTTTTGAGCCACCATGCAGCCTCAAATTCATGGTCAGCTACTTAAAAGTGAAAGGCCTGAGGTGTAAAAAACCTTTAGTGCATTTAGCCAAAACCTTGTAGAACAAAAAATAGCGAACAATACAAACTTCAGAACAAGTTACAAACAGAAAAGAGAACATTAGAATATATTTCACAAGCAGAGGGAGTGTCAGGCAAGAGGGAGAAGTAGGACTCCCACTCAGCAGGGAGTCCAACATGGGACTCGATCCCAGGAGCCCGGGATCATGACCCTAGCCAAAAGCAGATGCTTAACTGACTGAGCCACCCAGGTGCCCCAACCGTTATAACTTTTTAAAGAGAGCATGGTTTTCTAATATTCCTTTTTTTTTTTTGGTCTTCCACTAGAGAAATTACAAATCCATACTTTAAATCTGCCCCTCTCTCTACTTCTACTGGTTCTTTGTCATTTATTATATATAGTGCATCCAGAATAGTCTTTGCTAATTTGGACAAGCACTGTGTCTTACTTGGTGAAGCAGACTCTGCACCAAATGGTGCTCCTTTGGGTCTTTTGGGACTGAACTAATCAGGATTTGACTCATCCTCTTACCTTTTTCTTCTAGAAGTACTCTTACACGTTTTAACCACATCTTTCTCTTTAATGATGCCATGCTTTCAGTTTCTACCATCTTCAAGTACTTGTCTGGTCTCAGATACCACCCTCCAGAACCAACCTTCTACCTTCTTTGGGGATTTAACCAGAATTAGGATGATTTAACAAAACTGTCTCCATTTTCATTCAAAAGGAGCTGCATGACCTCATGATTTCATGGTGTAATGCCCTGCTTCCTTCACTCCCATTAACTACCCAACAGATCTGACCATAACATTGTGTAATTAATTATTCCCTACTTACAAAATTACTCCTTACTAGTCCACATCTGGGGAACATGTTCTGGTAACCAACAGACAAAGCCTTACTCTTCAGCCAGGCCCCTGAATCTTTTGAGCCACCATGCAGCCTCAAATTCATGGTCAGCTACTTAAAAGTGAAAGGCCTGAGGTGTAAAAAACCTTTAGTGCATTTAGCCAAAACCTTCTAGAACAAAAAATAGCGAACAATACAAACTTCAGAACAAGTTACAAACAAAAAAGAGAACATTAGAATATATTTCAGAGCATATAAAGAAAATAACAGCATCTTCAAACTGATTTTATATGTGAAATTATTAGGATAGAGTATCACTGTACTGCCTAGAATAACTCAGAGATTCTCCAAGCAAACATTACTGGAAGCAACTCAGTTTTACAAACAAGCTTGTATTAGGGAGCAAGTAACAGTTTGTGTGTGTGTGTATGTGTGTGTGTGTTTTAAAGTAACCTTGAAAAACCCAAGACAGAAAAACTCTAAGAAACTTCTGATACTGTTCCAAGTACTCCAAACAGAAAGAGAACAGGACATGGGGGATCCTGCGTCCAAGAAGCCAGCAGCACTGGCATCGAAGCCGGTGTGATGTCTACCATCCATGATGGCAATGGCCATAATCTGCAAGCAAATCACCAGTGGAGGCTTTCTTGCTAGGCAAGTCCTTCTAATGGGGTCATTTTGGGGCTAGTCTGTACAGCCCTGAGAAATTATCTCTTGACAGTCACCCACTAAGAAGCACACTGTGGGGAAATAAATGCTAGTCCGGAAGATTAGTACTTTTTTGAGAAGTGACCCATGAAACCACAGATCTTCATGATGATTAAAAAGCAGACCTTCTAATCATGTAACTGACAGAATTGAATCCTGGCACATAACTAACTTCTGGGTGAGTTTTTCAAGTTCTAACATGACCAAATTATGGTGTTTGAATACTGGCTGTAATGGAAGGGAATTCCATTTATCCCAAGACATGTTTAGGGTACTAGGTCATGGAGCTAAAAGTTATTTTTAGGAAATAAGTTTGCAGAATTTTCAGATGTCGCCTGTCCTCAAACCTCAGTCACAAGGTGTGAGGGCTTCTGCTGAAGGACTTTTGAGGCAGGATCATTGGGGCAAGGGTAAATCATTTCTACATGAAAGAGCCTCAACAAGGTTGTCATTGTTCTGATAATCTTGGCCTTAGAGAGATGTGGGCATAGTTGTGTGCAATTTATTACACACATTCACACATAAACAGGTAAAAGCATCCCCTTAAAGTAGAAGCCTAGATATTTAAATTCCTACTAGAAGGAGCAAATTATCTAGAAGGAAACAAGACAAACATTTTGTGAGTGCCAGGGACGACCTGGCCTCGGCTCTTTCACACAAACCTTCTGATTAACTCTCTAAAATGTCAAAATGTACTGGGATATATTTTTTTTCCTGAAAATCGCCTTGCTGGATTAAAATTAATTATTAAAGCTTCATTTTCCACAATAATCATGGAGATAAGGCAAAAGCCTTTAACATGGACACAGACATGTATATATACAAACACGTGATCGGAATCCAACAAAAAAGAGGGAAGCTTTTTTTCCCCCAGCTAGATAGATCCTTGATTATATCAGTGAGATAGGAATTAGCAAAAATACTGCCACGTGTTTGTTCTGCTACCTATGCCAGAGAAACAAAAACATCTGCTTGTATCTGGTCACTAGGAACCTGCAAAATTGGCGGGGGGAGGTGGTGAACACTGATTGATGCTTCACCCCAGACTCATCTCTGTTGAACAGATTGAAAGCTGCGGGTGGACCAGCAGAGGGACACAGACACTCTACTGGCCAAGCAAAATGATTAGGAGTACACTGGGCTCTTCAACACTCAGACAGTGGAGGGGTACTCTCTGCCTTAAATGGATTAATAAATATATGATATATTTTAGAGACCACATGCAAGAGGTTTATTTATTGGGGAATAACATTATCTGGCCTCTACTGCTTTTATATACTGGGAAAACAAAAATCTATTTCCAGCAGACAGAAAAAAACACACTCTAGCCAGGGTGCAGGGATCACTTAGCAAAGCTGTGCCCATGAGCTGGAAAATTGTTTCTACCACCTGAAGGGGCAACACTGCCATCCGCACACTTTACCATGCAAAAATAGAGAGGCACTGAGCCTCTTAATTTCAAATGTGACATATAGAAGTGGATTAAAGCTCATGTGTAGTAACTGTTTATTCTATTTAGAGTTATTTGTTCTGTTTTAGAAAACACATTGGAAGCAAGACCTTATTCCAACACCTCTTGATGGCATTTTCCCTGATGGGAACACATGTTTTCAGGAGGACTGTAACCGTGGGCTGACTTCATTAATCTCTGTCCTTCCTATGTAAAAAACTCAACTCAGACCAGGTTTAGGAAGGTTAGAACCTACAATACCTGCATTACTGATTGATGGAAATAATCTAGTCTGTTGTTAGATTGTTAAGAAGTTAATACATCATTCAGATCCTTTTTGCTGTTAGGTGAAAATGCTATGTCTGAAGTTGTTCAAAACCTAGGCCAGACTGTTTTATCAGCTTTGGAAAGTTTCAAAAATTTACTTTCCAGTCAAGGTAGTTATCATGGCTATTATTTCTATTATAAAACCTGTCGGAAAGTTTCCTATAAACTTAGATTGTCACATTTTAGAATGTTTCTTACATTTGAATCTTATAAATTAGATTCTTCCAGGTACAAATTATCTGAATTTACTGGTATTTTGATAAGCAGTTAAGAGAACAGCAAACAGGAAAAAAAGGTAGTAATAATGAATTAAGATGAGGAAATAAAATAGGATCCAAGCCTAGTAGAAATTAATAAAAGCTTTACATTCAAGAATCCCAAGTATAAGTACTTATTTTAATATGCAAAAAAAGAATACCAGAAAATTATACTCAAATTTTCCAAAACAGTAAGACAGATTTTGGGCAGGAGAAGAAAGAATATCAGAGAAAACCAAACAACCATGCAAAACGGAGTCACTACAAACCCAGGGACCCAAGCATGAGACAGGCCTGCCTTCAACCTGCCCAGCAACTTTTCCAGCTGTTCCCATAGCATCTCTTTCTACTCCTCAAAGATAATTTTAATGCTCCATTCTCTCTGTAAGCCCTTTCTCCACTATCTTCCCACCAGCTCTTAACAGATTAGCTTGTAAGCAGAAGTTGGTGCCATCAAAGAGCTCCTTCATTGATCTTCCTGGGAAATGTGTCTGCTTTTCTGCCCACGCACGCTGCTTCCTCTCCTAATTCCTTTTGTCCAAGGCTAACTCCTCCAGCTGAGTTCGGGACCCCATCCTCTCTCTTGCCCCTTTTCTTCACATGTGTACTCTTGGGTTCTCACTTCAACCTTCTCTTACTCTCCCCATGCTACTAATTCACTAGCCACTAGCCACATGTAGCTATTTAAACTTAATTAAAATGAAATTTGAAAAATCCAATTCCTTATTTGCACTAGTTTCATGTGGCTAGCAAAACTGTATTGGATAGTACAGATAAAGAGCACTGCCATCATCATAAAAAGTTTCATTGGACAGAGCTGTTCTATACATTCTACACACTCCTTAGGCGACCTCACTCATCTTTAAGGCTTTACACTACAAATATACCCTAGACATTAATTTATATCTTATGTTAAGACAGTAGATTCTAAGCACCTTTTAAAAAGCAACAGCCCAGTGGTTCTGAAGGAAACTGCATATTAGAATCACCTGAGGGACTTTTAAAAATACAAATGCAGGGCCCAGTCTAGGTTAATGAAACCAGAACCTCTAGGGAGCGAGGGTGCACTAGACAAGGCTCAGAATGCATTTCAAGAAAAACAACTGAGGATTTTTTTTTTTTTTTAAACCAGCACGTGAAAGCTCAAAGTAATTTGCTTTGCTGAGAATTCTCCATATAAATTCCCTATACATCAGCACCACAAACCTCTCTCATAACACATTTAGCTAGGAGATAAAAAGTCAAATTTCTTACCTGTGTGATAAAATGTGAGAAAAAATAAAAGTACTCCCATGAACATATTACTTAGGAAAGTGACAACTCCACAAGTAATTCCTTCTGGAACTGGGTAGACAGTTTCCACAAAAAGCTCAAAAAATATAGGTATACTGCTATTCAGGAACACTCCCAGGAGAATGCAGGAGGCATACAATGTCACTAAAATAAAAACACAAACATTTTAGTTTCATGGCAGCAGCAGGGAGTCCTAGCGGATAGATCTTCTGGGTATTCTCTTTCATAAGTAGTAACTCTGGAATTTCACATATTTTCAATGGCAGCTGATAAAGTTTGACAAAGTATCATTATCTGTCAGCTCTTTGCTCAGGTTTTGTGGAGTGATAGGAGAAAGTTCTGTTGATGGATGATAGATAACCAGTTTATTTGCTTTGTCTTTTTGGTATGGATTATTCCAAAGCATGGAAAAAATTTTGCCACTATAATAATAATTAAAAGGATTCTTCTCCCTTAGTCACACTCCTGGCTGATAGATGCTTAGATAAAATATAGGAACTTAATTTGAAATCTAAACTCATTCTACAATTTTAAAGAGAACTTAAAATCTAAGAGTAAGTGTAAGATACATTAAGTGTTATGGAAAATTACATACTTAAAAGGAATCTCCCTCAACTAAAAAATAAAAATATCTAGTATGTAATTCCGGGAGACGCACTTAAAATAGAGTTAATCTTCATTTTGGAGCGAATTTTATGTCAACAGTTTAAAAAATATATATATTAAGTTTCTTGGAACACAAAAAAATTTCACCCAGAGATGTAATCAATAGTGGTTAGGATCTCAGGTTAGCAATAAAAAGCCCATTAACTGGATTCTATAGTGAAATCTTCGAATAAGGACATTATTCTTATTCTTAGAAGAATGTCTAGGGAAATGTACCCCACTCCAAATAGCTATGTCACAGCTACTGCCTGCATCAAACCTTCATTACCTTAAATTTAAGGTGAAAAAAAACCAATGAGGGAAAAAAATGATATCCTACAGAAAATTAAAACACATCCCTTATAGACTAATACGTATATCATATCCACAGATATAATAAAGAGTAGAATTTATTCTAAGCCTAAGGTTATTGAGAAAATGTTTATTTTTTGTTTTTAAAAATTCTGAAGATCTAAGGTTATTGAGAAAATATTTATTTTTTATTTTTAAAAATTCTGAAAATCCAATCAGCTTTATTTAACGGTTCAGGAACTGAGCAGCATCTCATCTAGCAAGTAGAGGGAAATTCCCAGGAAAATACTTATTTTTTATTTTTTTCTCAGAAGAATATTTTAAATAAAAATATCTGTTAAGGAAAAAAGTTTCTGTATAGTAACCTCAACTCCCATTTCTTTTTCCAAATATACTATTCTTCCAGGATTATAAAATATTTAATAATTCTATAACACAAATGGTGGTGATCATATTTTTTCTTTGACTAGAAAACACACATGAAGAGAGAGAACAAAAGGATGACAGAGAATAGAGAACACACAGCAGGCTAAAGCAGTGACCCAACTATTCACAGAATTAAATGGGAAGTATCTGCTAGTTAAAGTAAGTACCACTTACAATATGTAGTAATTTTCAAGATTCTTAAAAACAGAACCCCTCATGCTCACTATGTACTTGCCAGACATAGATCCCATAAATCAGTCAACACACTCCCCTTTACACGTGACTCATCAGTGGCACATGAGGAAATGGAGGGATGGAATGTCTCTGGCAGCTTTGATAGCATAATCTCCCTACAAAACACTTGATAATAATTTATCAGTCAGTCAGTGGTGGCTACTGACCCAAACACGGATGGGTCCAGGAATCTGAAATATGAAAATATTGAAAAAAATAACAGCAAAAATCAAACTCTTAAGAACCGGGACATGCTACTTCTAAGGATTCACAACCCACAAACAGAATGAATGAGCTGTTTTTAGGGAACATGTCTGGAAAGAATCCTTTTGACATTTTTCTTTCTGAAAGAGATGAACTCTCACATGTAATTTGTAAGCAGGCAAGTTAAAATAACTGAAAAATTACCATAATCTGTATGGTATATTTGCATGTGGTAAAAGAAGGAAGAATGATACTATAATGATGAGGACATACAGAAAGAGGACTATCAGTCTGAAGACTTGAAAGGAGAGGTTTGGTTTTACTGTTTTTTAATCAAGCATGGTACTGAGACAGAGAGCGAGCGAGCGAGCGCAAGAGACAGGATGTCTCAGAAAAGTAGAGCCTGGTGAGACAGGCGGCCCTGTCTGAAAACCCCTAACACCACTCCACTCCCTTGGCTTCACTGCATGCTCATTAAAAATCTTCTGATTTTGGTCTCCTAGGTATCTGATTTCAGGGAAGGGAAGAGGAAATCTTTATCATGGGAAAGACACAATTTCTGTTGTAAATTAAACCTTGTTGATGGAACTGTAAAGAGCTGATCTTCTGACAGGTCATTTGAAAATGCCTATCAAAATAAATAATGCACTTACTCTTCAACCCAGCAATTCCACTTCCAGGTATTTACCCTATAGCCATTAAGGTATAAGAATATAGAGAACACTCACTGCAATATTGTTTGTAGTATGAAACGATAAAAAACAAGTTAAATGTCCACCAATAGGGGGGTTGGTCATTTGAAAATTTATCAAACACCCAAAGGTGTATTATTGCAACCATTCAAATTGGCAGTAACTCTGTTTATAGTGATATTAATGACATCTAAGGTACGTAAGTGAGAAAGGTGTGGGACAGTGTGTTATTTCTTTATAAAGGACAGACACATGGACACACACACACAAACACACACAAACACCCATTTGTAAATTTATAGAATTCTCTGGGAAAATACCCATGAAACGGACATTCAGGGTTACACCTAAAGAGAAAAACTGGAAGCCACAGGAGGGTAGACATTTTTTATCGTATACCTTTTCACTACTAATTGAATTTGGATTATTTATTTTGTGCACATCTTACCTATTTAACAACAAAGAGAATTTGATTGTAAGCTAATGATACAGCGGTTGATCCAACTCCCCTCATGCAAATTTCTTAGCTCACAGATTCAAAAATGGTTATCACTGGGTGGTCTGACCCACAGACTTCCCCCCAACCCCCTGGGAGCCACGTAATCCAGCCCCTGCGCAGAAACCTTGACACAAATATTCCCACTTCATTTTGTATTAAACATAAGATAAATGAGCTGAGATGCATGAAATAACTTCACAGGCTAGTAAACAAAAAAGCTTGTATTTTCATTCAATTCATTCAATTCTCTCACTCTTGGGGTTTGTTTTTTGTATTATATAGAAATGATGACCAAGACGGTGTTTTACACTGGATGAACGTACTGCAATCACCTGTTATTCCATAAAGAATCAAAATCATTTATACAGGAAAGGGTTAAATTAGGATCATAATCAGAATGGGAAAAGCAGCTGTGTTAGGACTGATTTCATAGGCTCTGCGGAGCTCTGGGACACGCATACATAAAGCAGAGGCTGATTTGAATTTCACTTCCATTTGAGTTTTCAGTTTAGAGGCTGATATAGTATCTTTATACACTGGTTTGGCAGATCCAGTGGGTGAATGTCATCTATTAAAAGTCAGGCAGACAAGATAATTTCCTGCTCATCAGAGAGGGTTCAAACTACATGATTGTTAAATATTTCTTTGGCTTTTCTATAGTGCTGATACTAAAATTATAATAAACTGCCTTTCAATTAAAAAGTCAAGGTAATTTAGCAGAACAAACACAATGCTGATGCAGGGTTTTTTTCAGAGAAGTTAATAAAATTTCATGGGCCCACAATTCAAACTGTGAAAAATAAAGTCTTGTGTAGTACAAAATGCAGTTACAATGGATATATTTCAAGAACATGAATTGGGTCATAACCCTGAAAGTACTACTTATCCCATTCTTGCTCCCAATGATGAACTAAATTAGTAAACTTTAGGGAAATAAACTAAGTTTAAAATACATTTTTATTAACCCAAACACTTGAACCTTAGATGTTACAAAACAAATGACAAAATTTCAAATTAAGAACTATTTCATTCAGGGGCACCTGGGTGGCTCAGTCGGTGAAGTCTCCGCCTTTGGCTTACTCAGGCCACGATCTCTGGGTCCTAGCATCAAGCCCTGCGATGGTCTCCTTGCTCCCTAGGGAGTCTGCTTCTCCCTCTGCCCCTCTCCCCACTCATGTTCAAACTCTCTCTCTTTCAAATAAATAAATAAATAAATAAATAAGATCTTAAAAAAAAAAAACCTATTTCATTCAGCATTTAATGAGATTCTCAATATATCATTAATAACAAAACAACTTCAAACCTTGGATGTATATAATTTTTAAAACACTTAAAAAACTGCTTTCACATATATTTTCATATTTGATCATCCTACTGACTCTTTGAAGCAGGTAAGGCATTTTATAGATGAAGTGACCAAAGTTCTGAAAGTCAAAATGACTTATTTAAAAACAATGTAAATTAGCGTTGCTAAAAACAATATATTTGGGGCACCTGGGTGGCTCAGTGGGTTAAGCTTGCCTTCGGCTCAGGTCATGATCTCAGGGTCATGGGATCGAGCCCCACATTGGGCTCTCTGCTCAGCAGGGAGCCTGCTTCCTCCTCTCTCTCTCTGCCTGCCTCTCTGCCTACTTGTGATCTCTCTCTGTCAAATAAATAAATAAAATCTTAAAAATAAAAATAAAAACAATATATTTAAAGTTTACAGAATCTAGTGGGTTTTCAGCCACTGTGTCAGATTGAAAAAAAAAAAAAAACAACAAGACTTGATATTTCTTTTATTCATTGGTATTGACACAAAAGGCACACTTCCCAAATCTGTCTTGAGCACAAAAGCTGGAAGTCATTGCACATTAAGAAAGATGACAAAATAAAAAAATAGAGCACAAAAAGTTACAAACAAGATGATGAACTTTAGTCACGATAAATGTAAAGTGGGTTCAAAAATTAGTGTTTAGGTACGTGATAGGGAAAACATAAGCTTTTCTTCAAAATCATTTATCAGGCACCTACTATACATAAGCTGCTATGCTGGAACCATAAATAGGACATATTACTCCTCATCAGTTTATCTCTGTGGATAAACTTTATATGCTCTTGCATACCTAAAAGCTCTTGCTCATCTAAAAGAATATGATCCACATCTATGGTTTAGCAGCCATCTACCTGCACAGTGCTAAGAAGATAATTAGACTTCATTCTTTTTTTTTTTTTTTAAATCTATGTCTAGTCAAGAGCAATAATAGCCTCCAGTATCAGGTACTGAGTACAGCAGGAAAAGTATGCTAAATTCTAACAGAAACAGGTTTTCAGGAAATCCCCAACAAGCTATAGTAGGTTTGAAGAGGCTGACTTGGGGCACCTGGATGGCTCAGTTGGTTAAGCATCTCCCTTTAGCTCAGGTCATGATCCCGGGATCTTGGAATCAAGTCCTACATCTGGCTCCTTGCTCAGCGGTGAGCCTGCTTCTCCCTCTCCCTCTCCTGCTGCCATTCCCTGTGCTTGTGTGCATGCTTTCTCTCACTCTACCCCCGTGACCAATAAAGAAATAAAATCTTTAAAAAAAAAAAATAGAAGAGGCTGACTGTGCTGGCCAGTGCTGGGAATCCATGTCTGATGAGGACAGCTTGTGAGAACCGACGGATGCTGAGATTAAGGCAAAGGACAGATATGACAGGACTAATATTTTGAGGATGTCAGTGGAAGAGGGAGGGAGCTGACTTGCCCTGTAAGCTGTGTTGCTCCAAATCCATTATCTCAATAGGAGGAAGAATTTCCCAGGACCCAGAACCGACAAACAATGGGACAGGGAATAGCTTCCTCTCTGAGGCAGTATTCCAGTTGCAGTCAGATGGACATACATCTGGATTGTAATGGAAGAGATTCATTTACTGAAGAGATAAGTATCAGATGATAACTAAGGTTCATTCAAAGATCAATAACAAATACATTTAGGTAGAGACTTTAACTAGGATATTTTAAGATTTTATTTTTATTTATTTGCCAGAGAGAGAGAGAGCACAAGTAGGTAGAGCAGCAGGCAGAGGAAGAGGCAGAGGGGGGAAGCAGGCTCCCCACTGAGCAGAGAGCCAGATGTGGGACTTGATCTCAGGACCCTGAGACCATGATCGGAGTCGAACGCAGTCATTTAACCAAGTGAGCCACCCAGGTGCCCTTAACTAGGATATTAAAAACAAAAATTTTAAAGGTGTCTCTAGGTAGTCTCTAGGTTTCTTTCTGTATGTTAAGACTTACAGAGAATTTATTTACAGTTTTATTAAGACGTATGACACGTAAGAAATAAGGATTATAAAATAGTACAATAAATGTTTACCATGAAAAGTTTAAAGGATTAGAATCGAGTTGGTTTATAATATTAATATACTTTATTGGATAAATTTTATTATTATGCATGCTGGCTGAATTTTATTTTATGATAAAGTGAGGAAAGATAACTAGGAATTATTAGATTAGACCTTTATTAAAAAATATTTCTACAATCTGAGTTAAACTTGATATTGCAAATGAAAATGCTCCTTCAGGAAATAAAGACACATGTAAAAAGAGAAACTGTAAACATTCACAGTGTTTGTTAACAGCAGTTTTTTCCATCGGTTCTGGGTGTGCCAAATATATGGGATACAATTCTATACTTCTGAGCTGTGCTTCTCCTCTCAGCCTCACATTTTCTCCTTAAAAATATTTGCTGTGGCCTTCATGATCTGCTGCTGATTAAAATATGCTACTGCATATTTCATGTACTCATAAAATATGAGCTCCAAAAGAGGATAGGGTGTATTTTGCTGCAATAATCATTAATGGTGCTGATTTTCTTTCTGTATGTTATTATTTTGCAGATATCCTTTGTTTAGCTGCTTTGTTGGCTCAGTTTAGTCCTATAAAGGCTGACAGTTAGGTTCAGAGTCTCTTCCGGCTAGAAGGCCAAGTGGTTGTATCTCACAGAAATTTGAAATGTTGGGCCCAGAGTTGAGATGGGTTGTGCTATCAGATATCACAGATATAGGTTTATCAGTGACTTTTAAGTTCCCAAAAAATTACTCATGGTTCTGTATAAGGCAATACATGGTTATATCATAGAACACTGACTGATCACCTGGTCAAACCCTCCATCTTCCAGAACCAGGGTCTGCTTAGAGACTTGTTCCTCTTCTTGAAAATCTCTGTGGATAAACTTGATATGCTCTTGCCCAATAGGCCCTATCAACATTTCAGGATTCTTACATTTAAGATTTTTCACAAATCCATTCCCTTCTTTTAATCCACATTCTATTTTTAACTTCTTGATCTGACAGTCACGAATGTAAATAACAGTCATGTCCATTCATAAAGGTGGAAAGAATAATGAAGTCATTTAGCTTTCTTTCCTTAAATCCCTTTTTTCCTTAAAAGTGTGCACATCTTTGGGGTGGCTAGGTGGCTCAGTCAGTTAAGCATCTGACTCGATCTCAGCTCAGGTCTTGATCTCAGGGTTGTGAGTTCAAGCCCCACGCTGGGCTCCATGCTGGGCATGGAGTCCACTTAAAAAAAAAAAAAAGTGTGCATATCTTTAATCATGCCTATCATCTCCTTCTGGATTTTCTCATTCCTATTAAGAGGATCACCCTCTAGCTTATACATGTCACATGCCTCTCAATACAACCGAATATGTTTTCTTCCCTCAAATGCCTCTTGACATCAGCTTGTAGTCACCTATCACTCTCATGGGGCTCAAGTCTAGCTTATCTGCCCCCCCCTTACTCCCCACTCACTATCTGTTTCTGACCTTGCTGCTGTGGTCTTCCAGTAACTTGAGTTAGATGAAGAACCTCCCAAGGCAACTTCCGCTAAAACCCAAATTATATTGTTTCAGCAAACTCAACACCAAAGTGCTAACATTTTTCAAAATGTCATTTTCAAAGCGTTTTTATCTGTTCAGTGAAAAATGACTGTGTGAGTTGTGGCTAACAGGACTAGATACCTACTTTTCAGATAAGGTGAAAAATGTCTTTTCATAATTTTGTATATAGAATAAGCTTCAAGATTTTGAAACTCACATTATCTAGTCATGAATTAATTTATCTGCCATATTGAAGACACCTGAATTAATAAAGACATAATGCAATTTTAAATGCTGAGTTTCCTCAAAGAAATAAAAGCATACTACTGATATCCTCCAAGGGGATGTATATAGGCAAGTACGTGTATCAAAACAGTCCACCTCTAGATAGAATGGAATGATCCTGTTTTTTTTTTCCATAGAGATGGCAACAATAATATCAAGATCAGCAGATCACAAAAAATACTGCAACAGATGGTTTTAATAGTACCAGCACTTATAACACATGGTTAACAAAATTAACTAGCTTTTACTTTATTATGTCAACAATTATAATTAATGCATATATTTTCACATTCTTCATGTAGATTCTTCCGCTATTTAAAAGTAACAACAGGAATACTAAATTTACTAGAAATGGGAAAAAGACTAGATATTTTCTTCCTTAAAAAAAGAAGAATGACTCTGGTAAAAAAGAAATACGAATCTGCCGTTACTGGCTTTAAATATCAGTCTAAAGGTCTAGATTTGTCTATAATTAGATTTTGTTGTAAATTCCCTTTCATGAAACCTCTTTTACTTAAAAGGAATTAGGTCAGATTTTTATAAAGGCAGTAAGAGTATCTGTGACAGATTTATTCAAATTCTCCATTGGTTCCATTAAAATGTGCCGTTTTGCCTGCATACAGCTAGTGCTGAGTAACAGAGTGACCACGGTTGCTATTACTGGCAATAAGTCCTATCTACTGAGATTCAAAATGGAGATAATATACACTTCGTTCATTCATTATTCACAGATTGTGCTAAGTAGTAGGGTGAGAGCTGGGGTCAGAACTGATAAGGCACAAGTCCATGCTCCAGATTTTCAGATTGGCAGGGGAAATAAGATGCACTCGAGTAAGAGTTAGGTGGTAAGTATCAGGAAAGAGAAAAAAAATACCCACCATGATCATTCAGGAAAGAAATGTGAAAATCTAGTTTTTAAAGCAGTATAAGTTAAAAAAGTATCTACCAGGAGTTTCTTTTTTTTTCTTTCTTTCAGGAGTTTCTAAGTGACATTCAAAAACTGACCTGCAATTGGAAAGAACAGTAGAATTATAAATTCAGTGGTAGTGAAGATGGCTACATCAGATTCAACCTTTCTGTTCTGACCTTAATTTAATTTAGAATCCTGCTTTCCTTTCTGTCCAACATAATTATTTTCAAGGACAGACTGGAAAAACATAGTCCTGACCAGGGTCACCTATATCAATTTTCCTTTAAGATTTAAAAAGATGTATACTCAAACATAGTGATCCGAAGGGGCATGTGCACCCGAATGTTTATAGCAGCAATGTCCACAATAGCCAAACTATGGAAAGAACCTAGATGTCCATCAACAGATGAATGGATAAAGAAGATGTGGTATATACACACACACACACACACACACACACACACACACACACACACACAATGGAATATTATGCAGCCATCAAAAGAAATGAAATCTTGCCATTTGCGATGACATGGATGGAACTAGAGGGTATTATGCTTAGCGAAGTAAGTCAATTGGAGAAAGACAACTATCATATGATCTCTCTGATATGAGGAAGTAGAGATGCAACGTGTGGGGTTTGAGGGGTAGGAAAAGAATAAATGGAACAAGATGGGATCGGGAGAGAGACAAACCAGAAGAGACTCTGAATCTCACTAAACAAACTGAGGGTTGCCAGGGGGAGGAGGGGAGGGAAAGGGGGGTGGGGTTATGGACATTGGGGAGGGTATGTGCTATGGTGAGTGCTGTGAAGTGTGTAAACCTGGCAATTCACAGACATGTACCCCTGGGGCTAATAATACATTATATGTTTATTAAAAAATTTAAAAAATTATTAAAAAAATAAATAAAAAAGATGTATACTTTTCAACACATTTTTTTCTGATTATACAAGTAAAACATAAAAGAAACAAGTAAAAGTAACACACTCATTATTACAGATCTAGATAAAAAAGGAGGTAAAAAATAAATTTTCTTGATGCCCCCAACCAGAGGATAAAACTGTTACTTTTCTCATAGCAAATAGAAAACACATAAAATTTCATGAACGTAATGTCATGAACATAATTTCATGAACGTAATTCAAGGGCAAATATATGTTCATTATGTACTCACAACTTTATTCTTGTAGAATCTAACAGATATGTACTTGACATACAGTATAGAATCTAACAGATATGTACTTGACATACAGTAACACACACACACACACACACACACACATACACACACATCCGAGTGTAACGCACTCAAAGGGTTGCAAACTAAAACTATTCCAACAGAATGTTGTTCAACTGCTAAATTATGAAATCATACCCGAATAAAAATAAAATAAAACAAAAAATTCTGGCTCAGAATACTTGCCAAAATTGTTCCAAAACCGTAATGTAGGAATGTTAGAATATAAAAAGTACACATTATCCAAAAGCTATTACTCTGGACGACTGGGCTTTACAGGCAAAGCAATAAAAATTAAAGAGAGGGATTCCTGGCAGGATGGTACAGGGTAGAAATTTCCAAACCTGCCTTTATAGCACACTTAGTGCCTCAGTATGTCCAAGGCCAAGAGAAATAAGTAACCATTCTGTTAATTACATAGTTGGGGCCAAACCATTTAATAAATGTGTATGTCCCAACAATTTAGTGGCCATTTAAAAAATAATACCCATATATTGAAAGAAATATATTTTTATTGCATTCTCAAATAACCACAATCACTTACTAATGAGATATGGGCAATCTGATGGGCACTGCATGACTTCTCAAATCTTGGAATCAAACCTGAGAATCAGACTGACACCCACCCTTATATCCTGTTCCTGATTTTTGTGCAGTATTTACTTTTTATCACAGCCACTGCAGGAAACCAAACTTTTCAAAGATATGATGTTATCAAAAAGAATGCAGCAGGGATCTAATGAGGAGACTGGACACTCTCTCGAACTAGAGGTTCACAAAGGGTCTGACAGATAGGGAATATCCCTGTGTTTCCTTCAGAAATTTAAAATAAGCCATGATGCCCTTGTGAATTTGCTGTGGTATTCCAGGGCAGATGGATATCTAAAATAAAGGTTATCTTTGAAAAATTTGATACATAAATTGATATATAAACTGATATATAAATTGCTGGTCATTTTATTACAGAGCACATATATGCAAATTGGGATACTATGACAGATCATTTTATAGACCAAGAGAGCTCTGTTATTGCTTTTCCCTTTCCTTTCCTTTAACAAAAGGAATTCTGCTAAAGATGCTGATTTTTTAATCCATCTGCAAGTAATAGCCACCTATGGGATTATGTGTTTAATTATGGCTTTATTTGTTATAAGGGTAGACTGGAGGACTGTAGGATTATTTGTTGTAACAAGCACTTGCATGGATAAGAGTACACGAGAGTCTGAAAGTAGCTCTACAGGGACCAACTGCCCAGTGGCATGTATGTTTTATGGGGACTCCATAGGAGGAAGGTCCCTTTAGTCTATGTATGAGTAAGACCGCAGATGGAATTAAGGTTGCTAGTCACTTGACCTTAAAATGTGGAGATTATCTGGGATTATCTGGGTGCACTCAAGGTAATCACATGGATCCTTAAAAGTGGAAGGCAGGGCAGAAGATGAGAGCTCAGAGGAAGATGTGACTTGGAGGAAAGGTGCTGGTATGTTGTATGAGAAGAACTTGACCCACGGCTGACTTTACAGATGGAGGAATGGTGCCACGAACTCAGGAATGTCGGCAGCCTCTGGAATTTAGAAAAGGCAAGGACGTGGATTCTTCCCTGGAGGTTGACTCTTGCCTAGTGAGACCCAGGTTGGACTTCTAACCGACAAATGTAAGACAATAAATTTGTGTCATTTTAGGCCACTATATTTGTGGTAACTTGTTGCAGCAGCCATAGAAAGCTAATGCAGACTCCCAAAATGATACTATTAATAACAGTACAATAGCAGCTATAAATATTTCAGGTCAATCAGATGAGCTAAGTAAGCTGCCTATAATATACTTCTAATAGGTATTTGCCAGTAAGTTTTGTTTTATATTAATGATATAAGAAGACTGAATAACCTATAGGTGTTGGTGGAAGAAATTTTACTGGTATATACTTCAAACATCAAAGCTTTATGCCTTTACTCATTTTCCTTATTTCTTAACAATGATGTAATGGCTATAAAGAAGATAAAAATCTCTGTATTATGCTCTGATATGAATTTTAAAAGAATATAGGCTTTTCTATGCTATATATAAGTTTAAAGATTATACTTCTTTTCCATAGGTAAAATACCAATGAAAGTATTTTTCATTATTTCTTGAACTCTTTTTATTTTTAAGATTTTATTTATTTATTTGACAGAGAGAGATCACAAGTAGGCAGAGAGGCAGGCAGAGAGAGGAGGAAGCAGGCTCTCTGCTGAGCAGAAAGCCTGACGTGGGGATCGATCCCAGGACCCTGAGACCATGACCTGAGCCGAAGGCAGAGGCTTAAGCCACTGAGTCACCTAGGTGGTCCTTGAACTCTTTTTAGTTAGGAAGATAGTTTGATGCCTGGACTTGGGAAATATTTTTTTACATTTATTAGTTTTATAATTTTTATAGTTTTATAACTATAATTACTTATTCTATTTCTATAGAATAGAAAACAAGAAAAATTCCTACTGAAAATATCTATTCAAAGTTCAAAATAGTCTCTGTTTACCTGTGGTTAAAGGCAGGTGAGTAATGCTGTTCAAACAGGTCAGGGTGAACCACGTGGATGAGAGGGTAGCCCCAGAAAACAGGAGGAGAAGAATTAGTTTCAGCATACCCCTGATAAAATCTGCAAACCTGAAAAGAAACAACATTCTATTATAAGCCTACCCAGATTTTGAAGATACTATTTAAATTAATGACACACTTTCATTAAACAATGCTTTCTTGAAAAAAATTTCCATGAGTTCTTTTTAAAGCAAGTAACAAAACTTTTTTTAACTAGTACCTTTTATTTTGTATGTATGTGATAAATGTTACTTTGTGGCAGGTATTTTTTTCCTCTTACAAAACACACAAAATGTGATCTCTGCTCAAGATCTGTAACTGACAGGATGGATTCTGTGTTTTCATTATTTATTTATTTATTTATTTATTTATTTAAAGATTTATTTATTTATTTATTTGCCAAAGAGAGAGATCACAAGTAGGCAGAGAGGCAGGCAGAGAGGGGCGGGAAGCAGGCTCCCTGCTGAGCAGAGAGCCTGATGCAGGCTCAATCCTAGGACTCTGAGATCATGACCTGAGTTGAAGGCAGAGGCTTAACCCACTAAGCCACCCAGGTACCCCTGGATTCTGTGTTTTTAAATGCTACTTTTACTTTCCTCAAATATTTTTCTATACTTCCCAAAATTCTATAACGAGCACCTACTATTCTAGTTTTAGAAAACAGTCTAACCTGTTGACACAAACTGGCAAAGATGGCTCTCCCCAAATTCAAACTCAGAGAATACAAATGCTTACACCTAGAGCCCCTTGGGCTCCTATATAATCTGGTCTCTGCCTCCATTCTCCCTCCGCCTAACTATTCTCCAGTTGGACAGCCCTGTTTCTGTTTCTTGTACAAGCGAGGGTTGTTTCCCACAGCAAGATGTAGCTTTTGCCTTTGTCCTGTTTGCCTGGAATGCTGTTTCCTCCCATTCCTGATGTGACTCACTCCAGCTTACTCCACAGGTCGTTCAGGTCTCAGTAAGTTCAATAAGACTCTCCATGCTCATGGAAGAAGTCCTCACCATTCATCCCATCTCCATACCCTGTTTCTTCACAGCATTTATCTCTATTGGCATTTCTCTTGTTTTGGCATGTGTATATTTTTTGTCTTCTGATGAGACTGTAAGCTTTTGAAAGCAAGAATGTAGCTCTGGAGTAACAAATACTATCCTATAAAGGTTGTAACTTATGTTTCATAGCATTTTAAGTTTTCAAAATTCCTGCTTTTCTCTGAATTAACATGAAATAAAAAGGCAAACGGTAGAGATGCTTATTATTTAGTTAAGACCCACAACTTTTCTATTTGCCGACCACTTTTCCTCACCTATAGTTGTTGGCTGTACAGGCACAATTCTCTGGCTGTGCCAACATACAACTTACTCTGTCCTTGAGAATTGTTTCTATTGTAGAAAAAGCGATTCTATCCCAAATATAACACCTACCATGTTTCCTCTACTTTGAAGCTTTAAAATTGATCTTAATTTTTATTGTAATTACATTAGTGTCCCTCTTAGAATTTTCAATACTATCTTTTGTGTTTCATGCTTATTTGATGTGACAAGGTTAATCATGTTTGTAAGCCTTATCTAGGCTAAAATAGCTTCCTATGACAGCTGATGCCATCTTTTGGTGGAAAAAATTGATGCATCTTTGCCCAATGACTTAGGTTTGTTCTCGACTATGAAAGTTCACTAGCAGAAAATTCTTAAGTACTCTGAAAAAGGTTCTACAGCGTGGTAGAAATTTCCCTAAAGAAAATCCAAAAACTGTTATAATTTCACGCCCACCAAACACTTTTTTGATTTATGTTTTGGTATGCTGCAAGAATGTACTTGTCTCACAGGCAGATGGCGAGGTATGAGAGAATAAAATAGTTTTCTGGTACAATCAGAACTGAAAAAAGTTGAGCAGTGAGGACATTGACAGGGCCAGATCACACAAGAATAAGCTAAGCACTGTGATCTTATCTATTTTTGTAAACCTAGTCCTTTCTTTTTTTTTGTTTTGTTTTAACTTTAAAATTTTTTATTTTTTATAAACATATATTTTTATCCCCAGGGGTATAGGTCCGTGAATCGCCAGGTCCACACACCCCACAGCACACCCCCCACAATGTCCATAACCCCACTCCCCTTCTCCCAACCTAGTCCTTTCAAATGGGTTAATACCATTTGAACAGTGTAACTATTAGGACATTTGCTAGTGGCCTTTAGTACCATAATTACAAAAAAAATCACCTAAGCACTAATGTCTTTAAGGAGATTCTGTTCTAGGGATCCCCCAAATGGTGTTATGAACATAACTTTAAAATTGATTCTAGGCCTAGCAAATAGCTACAATTGATTTCAGATCCCAAAGTAAGGGTAGTATTTTTTAAAGAACTTCCATTTCAACAAATTAAAAACAGAAATGTCCTCACTCTCAGTTTCTCCTCTAGCTCTATTTCTATATAGATAAAATAAAGGGTTTACAGAAAAAATATAAAGTGAAAGGTACACGTGAGATGTCATTTTTGATACATCTTAGTTCCCTCTTTGACCTATGTGGTGCTCAGAATAGGATTTGGTTAATGATGACTCACTATAATTGGCTTGGAGATTTAATTAGAAAAATTAGATAAGATTCTGTCAAATGTGACAGGTCAATGTATTTCAGTATCCATGTAGTGATTTCCCACAAATGCTCCCTGCCTATTCCTCTTCTTTAGCTTTTAGATTTTATTCTTATATTTCCCTAACTTGTAAAAACCTTAGAGTGATTTAGAAATTACAGTGTCAATTTATTCTTTCATTATCCCAGAAACACTATGTAAACTGTAAGGTCTAGCTATAATATTATCCTGTGTCAATTATGTTTAAGTATTTAGAAATTGAGGTGATTTACATATCTTATTTGATCTCCCCCAATATGTAATTAGATTCTTCTCTTTCTGGTAAAGTTGATTGCCTAATTTTGTTTTTGATGAAACAAGGTAAATGATTTGGGAAGTGAATGAGTATTATCTCCTTGGAAACACCAAGAATAGTTTTACAGGCAGTCATCTGGATAAGTGATATTTCCATTCTTTTTTTTTTTTTTTAGAAAGAAATGAGACTTTTTCCTTCTTCTGACTCATTCTAAAAATGTGTTGTCATAATGGGTTAAGATCAAAGGGAGTTTGGTGAAACCGGAAGTCTTTATGTGCATTTTTCAGCAAAAGGGAATAAACAGGGATGTACCTGCCAAAAAAGACTGAAAATAAATTTCTGCTAATCAGATCCTCCCTTTTCATGGAAAGTTCTAGAGATGCTCTTACAAATAGTTCATTTCAATTCTTCTCTATTCTCAATTAAGTAATCAATTTGTCGTTATTATTGTAATGCTTTTCTCTGGGTTCCACTTGTAGATCCTGTTCTCCAATAATAGGGGAGTGAGGCAGCTTACACTGGAAATACATCTCCATCCTCCAAAAACATTTTAGGACAGATTACTCCTGAGAAAGGTTTCTTGTAGCAGGAAAATTCTTACTGCATATGAATTTTCTTATAGTCTGAACAAGTGCCCTTCTCGGACCTTTGCCTGTTTTATTTTTCCCTGAATCTTAACATTTATCAAAAGCAGTCATTTTTCTGGTTTTTGGTTTTGGTTCAGCCCACTCACAGGGTTAACGTAAAATATTCTCACCTTGCCATAGCTATTCCAACAACACAGCCTCCAACTATGGACCAAAATCCAATCCAGCCAGCATCTACCTGTGGAGAAAGTGGCAGACACATTTAATATAAGACTATAAGGCTGCAATTAAGAAAGCATGAAAAAAAGATCTTCTCTAATCAATACATAATTCAATATATATGTATGCATTTCTATATACATGCATAATTCAATATTTTATCAATAACTAAATGGCAACAAATCTTGGAAATACTATTTAAGAAAATGAATAAAATAAAAGGATTCATGTGTGACTAATCCAATTTATTTAAGTAAGTATATTCTTGATTAACTTTTATCGGAATATTTAAATCAACAAAATAATCAGTTTCACAAATAAATGTTTTCAAGTATGTACTACTTTGTACTAGAACCCTTAAGAAAACAGGAAAAGGACAGAAGACAGTCACTGACCCAAGAGTTTTAAATATAACCAACATACAGGAAACTACTGGGAAATAATCAGGTGCTCAAACATCTGGCAACAATTAAAGATGTATCAAGAGTCACAGAAGAGAGAACTCACAGAAGAGAAAGCAAGTGAGAGCCTGAGAAATGGGGGTTAAGCACCTAGGGAGACTACTGAAAGACAATCTGAGGTGATTTCAAATATATAGCTCATTGCACTCGTGAGAAAACATTTCCAACCCTGCCATTTAGCAGCTTTATGACCCTGGACAAATTATGTCTTCTTACCCATAGAATGGACTAAATGAGATAATTTGTGTACAGGACTTAAATCAGTGGTCAGTGTACAGGAAGTGCTCAGTAAAGGCTGTTACTACCACCTGATGATGATTCTCCATCTATCTAATAATGTCTTTAAGTCTTTCCTCCGCTCATGGCCAAACTTTCTCGAGCAATCTACAAATACTGCCTAGATTCACCCATCACTCACGTATTTTTAACTCCTCCTATGACTTGGCTTCTGTCCCAATTCATACTCTTAAGTCTCAGTTTCCTCATTATTACAATGAGGATAACAATGGTTTTTTTTTTTTTTTTGAGACTTAAATAAGCTAACATGTTCAATACATGTTACTGGTTACCATTGGAATTCCACGTATCCCTAAGAGTATCAGTGCATTTTGTCTCCTCTTTCCCTTCCCATGGCCACCATGCTTGCTTATTACCTTATTTCTTACTTCTAGATTCCTGTAATAGCTTCTTAAATGGTCTCCACAATCTATTCTGCCCACTATTGCCAGAATAATTATCCCAATCATTCCACTTTCCTGCTCAGAAATAGTTACTGGCTTTCATTGTGGTTACAGGGCCAAGTCCAAACTTGACCTGTCAATTGAGAGCTGCCCAAACTAAATTCTACCATTTATTATTTTCCTAGTCATATTTCTCATTACACCTCTTCACCAAAATGTTCCCTAGGTAGAACCTAGGCACTCAGGTGGACTGTATGTCTTAGCGGTCATTCAAACACATGGGACTATGCGCACAAGTTCTCAATGGAAGTGGGCAGAATGAAAGTGTGCCACCACCAAGCAAGAGCCTGGAAGATGGCTGTAAGCTCCTCCGGGCTTCCTTTCCCTTTCCAACCACTAGAATCGGGATGTAGTCACCAGCCTAAACCATGCATACAATGACAGGGTCATAGGCGACAGGATTGTTGCAGAGTGGAAGCAGCCTGGGTCTCTAAATCAGTGGGAGGAAAAGAGCTATCCGAACTGTGGACAAATGTCCTAGATTGTTATGCAAACCGTCCTAGATTATGATGTAAATGAGAACTAAATTCCTTAAGCCTCAGAATTCTGGGATTCTACTTCTCATAGCAGCTTAGCCTACTCTAAGTAATACAATTACTTAACAGTGTTTGGTGCCAGAACAAAGATAAGTACTCTCTGGAGAAAGAGAACAGCCTGAAGCTTAATTTAGCTCCACATTTTTTTTTTCATCATTGGCATTTGGGGCCAGAGAATTCTCTGTTCTGCAGAACTGCCCCCTCTCCCTGCAGAGCATTTAGTATCCATTGTCTAAGGCCCACTTAATGCTATTAGGCCCTCCCAAACATTTCCATCTATCCCCTGGGTGAGTGGGGCCCTGTGTCAGGCGAAGAACCACTGTGCAGCCAACTGTAGTAATCCTGGTCCTTTTAGGCCAGTGGTGCTTTTCTGCTTCCTTTGTTCATGACATTTGCTTTAATTAATAATATTCTACCCACTAATTTATTAAAATTTTTCTTTAATTCTTAAAAAGATGTATTTTAGAGAGAGTGAGTGCAGAGGTGGGGGGCAAGGGAAAGGGAGAGACAGAATCTTAAGCAGACTCCCTACTGAGTGCAGAGCCTTTCTCAGGGCTCGATCCCATGACTCCAGGAACATGACCCTCAGCTGAAACTGAGAGTTGGTCTCTTAACTGATTCATCCAAGTGCTTCATTCTTCCTCATTTAATTTTAAATTTCACTTTATTTAATACCTGGTGTGACTCTTCATGTCTCTCTGAGTGTTTATACAGAGAAAGACACTTGAAAGGGTGTCTCGAGATTTATAATGAGAAGCATAAAATCTGCAAAATCAGAATTTTTAAATGGGTGCTACAATAGGGAACATAGCCAAGGGTACTATAATAGTGTGGTATGGTGACAGACGGGAGCTACGCTTGTGGTGAGCAGAGCATCATGTACAGACTTGTTGAATCACTATGTTGTACACCTGAAGCTAATGTAACATTGTGTGTCAACTATACTTCCCAAAAAATGGATAAATAATAAAATTTTTAAACAGAGGGCTGAATAAATATATAATAAATGAAAAAAATAAATAAATGAGTGCTACACTCTTCTTTCTTGGAACTGAGCATGCTTGGAATACCTGCCTCGGAAGGAAAAAAAAAAAAATTGACTTTAGGGCCTATTGTAGGATGGGTGGCCTTGTAAAAAAAAAACCCAACCTTTATTTTTATTTTTTTAAGATTTATTTATTTATTTACTTGACAGAGAGAGTGCATGAGAGCACAAGCAGTGGGAGCAGCAGAGAGAGAGGGTGAAGCAGGCTCCCCGCTCTGCAGGGAGCCTGACGTGGATGTGGGATCATGACCTGAGGCAAAGGCAGACACTTAACCGACTGGGCCACCCAGGTGCCCCAAAACCTCAGCCTTTAGATGGTGACTTTGAAGGGCTATTACCTAAGATACCACACACTCAAAATAGAATAGTATTTTGTGGGACTGAAATGCAGTTACCTCAATTCCTAAAACTGGATTCCTGGATTCCTGTAAGAAAAAACCTAGTTCTTTCTCAGGTTAAATAACATCATCTTGATGCTTAAGTGAGCTCTACAATTTTTTATATACGATGTCTGGCACTCAGTCAAAAATAAAGGCATACCTCATAAAGCGATAAGAAAACATAAATGGATACCACAAATATAAAGAGACCCACAGGGGATCCAGATCAAGAAATTATGAGACTTTAAGCAACTATTTTTAATAATTCAAAAAAGTTAAAGATTGAGTACTTCTATAGAAATTTGTAAACTATGAAAAAGATTCAAATAAAAATGTTATAACTTCAGAATACAAGTGAAATTAACAACTTAGAATGAGTTTAACAAAAATATTAGAGCTGAAAACTGAAACAGTGAGTTGAAAGAAAGGCTAGATGAAACAGCGAGTCTGAACCAGAGAAAGGCAAAAGGACAGAAAATTCAGAAAAGGGATTAAGAGACATAGGGCATATATAAAGTGAAAGTATAACATACAGAGTCTCCAAAGGAAATTAGAGAAAATAGAACCTAAGAAAGTTAATTTTTATTTTATTTCATCAACTAATTGAAATTTCTTTTTTTAAAAAAGATTTTATTTATTTATTTGAGAGAGAGAGAGAGAGAGAGCACAAGCAGGGGGAGGGGCAGAGGGAGAAGCAGATTCCCCACTGAGCAGGGACCACAACATGGGGCTCGATTCTAGGACCCTGGGATCATGACCTGAGCTGAAGGCAGATGCTTAACTGATTGAGCCAGCCAGGTGCCCCACAACTAATTTAAATTTCAAATTAAATAGACACAAGTTGGCCAGTAGCCATTTTACTAGACAATGTAGTTGTAGAAGTTAACATAGGGGAATTTATTAATAAATGTAGTATATGGCTCACAAAGAAATTAATTACAAAGAAGTTAATTCTTGAACTGATTTTGGAGATTCAAAAATTTCTAGCCAAAATCTCAATAAAGGGGTATATTTATTCTATAAAATACCGGTTTACTATAACACTAAAATACTTGAGACATATGGGTAGATAAAAGTGATAAAAGATAGGCAAATAGACTGGAGGGAAAAAAGTTGTTTAAAAACACATCTGTGGGGCGCCTGGGTGGCTCAGTGGGTTAAAGCCTCTGCCTTCCGCTCAGGTCACGATCCCTCGAGCCCTGCATCAGGCTCTCTGCTTGGCAGGGAGCCTGCTTCGCTTCCTCTCTTTCTCTGCCTGCCTCTCTGCCTACTTGTAACCTCTGTCTATCAAATAAATAAATAAAATATTAAAAATAAACGCATCTGTGCATATAAGGGCACTTCAATATGACAAAGATGACACTAGAGAGCAAAGAGAAAAGCACGATCTTTTAAAACTGATACCAGGTTAATGGATACCTATATGGGGAAAAAAAGAAACTGAACTCCTACCTTATAACAAGCACAAAATTCAATTCTAGGTTTAAATGTGAAAGGAATAATGATAAACCCATCCAATGGTGCGTTCTATGATGACAGAAATGTTCTGATCTGCACTGTCCAATATGGTATGTATGGTATATTTATTATATATATATTAATAAACTTCAAGCAAGCAAAGATTTCTCTTTCCTGCATTTCTGTGCTATATTCAACATGTACCTCTGAGTTGGTTTCTATTCAGTACTTGCTCTTTATAAATTCGGGTCACATTTTCCTGTTTGTCTAATTTTTTTTTTTTTCTTTTAACAGTAGGGTACATGCTGTGGATGACATAATATAAAGATTCTGGATCCTTTTATCTTTCTCTAAAATGGTTCATTTTGGCATTTTGTATTAGTCTGCAGTTCAATTAATAACTGATCACCTTGAACTTGTACAGGCTTAATTTTGTGTTTTATTAAGGTATGTAAGTAGAAACCACAGTGTTTGCCGAGCTCCCCTCACTTGGTAGGACTCAATCTCCAAATTGTCTCCTCAGCCGATTTTTTTCAGGGCTTGCGTACTGTGGGTCTAAGTAGAACAGGCCTTATTTTATCTAGAGTATGGTTCTTGATTCTAAATTCTGGCCTAGATTCTTGTGTCTCAGAAGAAGCCCAAATATATTAACAAGGTATTAATGAGGACTTACCATTCCAGCGGAGCAAGAATCTAAGAGCCCAGCACTGCTTGCCCTCTACTCTATTCGCTCTGCTTTACACCTCCTGGCCATCTTTCCGTTAAGCCTCTGGGAGCTCTACCCTTTATATGTGCAGTCCATCTCTCAGCCAAGGCTTGCTGAGGACCCCACATAGTCATAGCCTTCTGGGGAGGCCCCTTCTGCACAGCTCTCTTCTTTATAATCAGTAAGAAAAAGGCAGCCCAAGAGTGGGCAAGAGACTTGAACAAGTGTGTCACAAGAAAGGATATTCAAATGTTCAACACTTAAAAAGATACCACTACAATGGCATTTAACTGCAGAGCCATTAGCATTTCTAACTTTAAAAAAGACTAACACTGCCAAGGGTTGGTGAAGATGTGGAGCAATGAGAAACTTCACGTAGGACTATAAACTGATACAGCCACTTTGGGGAAGTTTGGCATCATCTATTAAACTGGGCATATACCATCACCAGTAATTCTATTCCTAGCTAGATATCCAAACAGAAATATATATAGAGGTGCCTCAAGAGCGTATGAGAATATTCCTACACCTTGTTTGTGACAGTCAAAAATCATACACAATCCAAATGTTCATCATAAGCAGAATGAGCAGATCATTTCTCATTCATACAGTGGGACGGCATGCCCGTGTGCTGGACTTCTTCCATTTGCCCCTTCGAAGCCCTCTGTGCCCTTCTACCATGCTACCTAGAAATGAGGAGAAGGAATATATGGCCTGAAGCATATAGGTGAAATGATTTTAAAGAAATGAGATTACTTTTAAAGAACTGAGATTCTGAGACTAGAGAGATAGTGAGAAATTAAAAAGACAAAGTAGCCATATATATGACAATGGGATCGTGAATCTTTATAAACTGTGAAGCAAGATTAGGATGCAGTCAACAAATGAAGTTTTCCTCCTCTATTCTTCTGTTTATTAACATCATTAACAACAGCCAATAAATGTAGATAAAGTTCATGGCTGTTAACAAAATCCAGGAAGAAAATCAGTATTATTTTTAACTATCTCCTAAGGATTTTGCTTTTGCAAAAATGGTATCAGATAATGTTTTACCCAGGTCTTGAAGTTTAAACCAAGACATACAGACAATATTTATAATTTAAATGAACTAAAAATACCTACAACATATAAAGAAATAAAATGTTTACCTGGCTGACATGCACTGGTGTTAAAATTAAGTCCAGAACTCCAGACCAACCAGCAAATACACCAAGTGGTATGGCATACGCTAAAGCAATCATCAAAAATCTCATGTTGCTGTAAGAGAAGTAAAAGAAAATATTATTACAGATTCAAAATCTTGATTTTAAATTCTTAACTCATGAAAAATGTAAGTCCTTTGGAAACTAGAATACCAGAATCACAAATAGAAAATATTTGTCAATTTCTTAATAAATTTAAAGTTCTTTAAATTTTTTTTACAAAAATCCTTTTCATTTATATTGTTTAAAGTTGTCAGTATTTATTATATAAATGAATTACCAACATTATTTCATAGAGTAAATAGGTAGGTATAGTTAAAAAAAGCTTTTACTTGAAAGGATAAATTATTCTCCTTTGAATAAGGTGGAGGGGAAAAAAAATCAAAGCTTAAAAGAAATACATAATTTGCTAGTTTTATTATTTTCAGAGAGCAGTTTTAATTTTTATTTTATTGCTATTAAAGTCTGAATTAGTCAATGATTTTTAATAGGCAATACACTGCAAATGGCTCAAAACCAAAAAGTATAAAAATATGGGGAAAACATGTCCCTCTTACCCCATTCCTCTCTTCCCACAATTACCAGCATTAGCACTTTCTTGGGTAACTCCCAGAAACAGAAATATACAAGCTTATATATATACACAAATGTGTATATTATATATTATATAAATTTATATATTATATTCTTTTTTTTAAAGATTTTATTTATTTACCTGACAGACAGAGATCACAAGTAGGCAGAGAGGTAGGTAGAGGGAGAGGAGGAAGCAGGCTCCCACTGAGCAGAGAGCCCAATGTGGGGCTCGATCCCAGGACCCTAACGTCATGACCTAAGCCGAAGGCAGAGGCCCCAACCCACTGAGCCACCCAGGCGCCCCTATATATTATATTCTTATATAAGAGTTTATATATTATCATAAATTTGTACTTACATATAATTTATTATATATAAAATTTTGTATACTCTTTATATAAATTCGTATATATATTATAGATACGTACATATTAATATATATATTCTCAACTGTGTGTGTGTGTATATATATTCTTTCCCCAATCTTTCTATATAAATGGTAGCATATTGCAACCATTTGCTGAATTTTACTTTTTTAAAAAATTTTTGTTTTTTCAGTGTTCCAAGATTCATTGTTTCTGCACCACACCCACTGCTCCATGCAATACATGCCCTCCTTAATAGCCACCACCAGGCTCACCCAACCCCCACCCGCACCCCTCCAAAACCCTCAGTTTAACTTAATAAGTCTTAGAACTCTTCCATAGTCAATAAAGAGTTTCCTTCTCTTTCAGAGCTGCGTAGTCCTCTACTATGTTGCTAAATCACAATTTATTTAACCAGCACTCACTGAGAGATCTGTATTTTATTACACATATAATATATAAAGATATTACACACACACACATATAATTTTATTCCTTTGCTCTTAACAGTCATTTCACATGTGCACTAGTACATATGGGCAACTGCCACATCAGAAGAATATGCGTATTTGTAACTTCAATAGATAATGCCAACTGCCCTCTACAGAGACTGTACTTTTCTACATAACTATCAAAATGGTTAAAACAAAAACCAAGTGATAACACTAAAGTCTGGTAAAGATGCACAGAAACTAGATGACTTGTGTATTGCTTACAGTAATGAAAAATGATATAGCTGTTCTGGAAAATAGGCTGGCGGGCTTTAAAAAAAAAACCAAAAAACTAAATATGCAACCACCACATAATCCAGCAATTGCACTCCTGGGCATTTGTCCCAGAGAAATGAAAACCTATGTCCCCACAAAAAACCGCATATGAATGTTTATTTGTAATTGCCAAAACATCCCTAGAATCAACACAGATGTCCTTCAACAGGTGAACAGTTAAACTGTACATCCACACCATAGTATTAGGCAAGAAAAAGGAGTAACACAAAACAACCTAGTTGACTCTCCAGAGAAACAGGCTTTTTAAAAAGTTTTTACTTAAATTCCAGTTAGTTAACAGTGTAATATTAGTTTCCGATGTAGAATTTAGTGATTCATCACTTACACACAACACTCAGCGCTCATCACTAAAAGTGCCCTCCTTAACCCATCACCCATTTTACCCATTCCCTGCATGCTTCCCTTCCAGCAACCCTCAGTTTGTTCTCTGCAGTTAAGAGTCAGTTTTCTGGTTTGCCTCTCTCTCTCTCTCTCTCTCTCTCGTTTTAAAAGCCAATTCCCAAATTTATGTACTATATTATTCCATTTATATAACATTCTTTTTCCTTTGTTCAAGATTTTATCTATTTATTCATAAGAGACAGAGAGAGAGAGGCAGAGGGAGACACAGGCTCCCCACTGAGCAACAAGCCTGATGTGGGACTTGATCCCAGGACTCCGGGACCATAACCTGAGCCCAAGGCAGATGTTTAACCATCTGAGCCACCCAGGCGCCCATATATAACGTTCTTGAAGCAACATATAGTAATGGAGAACAAATCCGTGTTTGCCTGTAGAGCGGAAGGGATGTAGACGTGGCTACAAAAGGACAAAAAACGGGATCCTTGTGATGATGGAAATGTTCTTTATTGTGACTACCGATGTTAATTTTCTAACTGTGATACTGTACAACAGTTTTTAAAGTTGTTATCACTGGAGGAAACAGCAAAAAGAGCCCATATCATCTGTATTATTTCCTACAACTGCATGTGAATCTACAATTATTCAGGCATCCTTTGAAGGGCCAGAGAAAATTACATTGATAGGCTCGGGCGGGGAGCATGGCAGGTCCAAAGAACTCCCCTAGAGAGGCTTCCCCTAGGGGCAATTCTGAAGACAAATAATGGAAGAAATGAAGGAAAGTTAGGCATTGGTGAAAAGGGTGTTTTATAGAGAGGAAAGATCTTATACTCTATGGTTTTAACAGAGAATAGTGATCTTGACTCTAGAGTAATTAGAAGCAAACACAGGGCATTTACTGTGGTCAGAGTGATAATTTTATGTTGTTTTTCCTTGTCAGAACAATTTTTTACAGAACTCGTTCTTCAGTGACTTCTCATTTTCCACAGACTAGTCCAAATTACTAGCCTGGCATAGTATGACCTAATCTACCTTTCCTGATTGCTATCTAAACTCTGGTGCTGTGCAGGGAAGAACTTAAATAGCATTAAATAAAAAAAAAAAAAACTATCATTTTGAACAATCACATGTATGTGCCACTGGTCACCATCCAATTTAACAAACATTTTTATTTGCCTATTATGTGGAAGGCAATATTCTACATGCTACAGAGATGTGATTTTTAAAACCTTTTTTTTTTTTTAAGATTTTTATTTATTTATTTGACAGACAGAGATCACAACCAGGCAGAGAGGCAGGCAGAGAGAGAGAGGAAGGGAAGCAGGCTCCCTGCCGAGCAGAGAGCCCGACGCAGGGCTCGATCCCAGCACCCTGAGATCATGACCTGAGCCAAAAGCAGAGGCTTTAACCCACCGAGCCACCCAGGTGCCCCAGATTTTTAAAAACTTTTTGCTGTATTCCAAAGTAGTATATTTTTACATTGTGATCTCCCCACATATACATAAATACATACATTCTGAAACAAAAACTATGTACCCTTACTACATGTGATACAATATTTCCATTCTAGATTATTTCATTCTACCCTTTTTTTATTTTTTAAGATGGTCTACCTACTAAATTAGGTGGCTGTGAACCAAAGTTTCAAAAATAGTGTTACCTAGCTATGCTAACTTGGTAGGCACCAGCCACATGTGGCTTTTGAACATTTGAAATGTGGCTAGTACAATGGAGAAACTGAATTTTTCATTTTATTTCATTGTAATTAATTTAAACCAAATTTTAAAACAGAAGCGGTGAAAAGTACTTCCCTATTAACCACAACTTTATTTTTTTGTAGGACTACATTTCACTTTAACTGCTGTATCAGGTAAGATTTTATTGTAATGTGCCGGCTGTAGCATGTGTTGTTTCACTGATCTTGATGTCAATGAACTGACTCAGTTCTCATTACTTTTTTTCTACACAGATATAACTTTGTAATTTGCTTATTTGAATATTTATGAAGAAAAAATTAGGGAGTAGAAGAAAATACATTGCAAATTTTACAATGAATGGCAACTGCATTTGTTGCAGCAGAGCAAAATGAACGCTGTGTAAAAAAATTTTTTTAGACAATTAAGTGGACAATATTAAGGGATATGTTCAACAAATACATAGTAAATTTTATAGGAGGTTTCTTCTTATCAGTCAAAAAAGGAATAAAAGAACTAGTTAGCCAAAATCAGAATTAAATGTCCAATAAACATTAAAAATTTTTTTTTTCCCACAGATCTGAGTTATCACTTTGGCCAGCAATGAAGTGGTTTGGATTCCTCTACAAAAAGAAAACAATTTTTTTATTAAAAAAATTTTTTTTTAGTTTTTATTTATTAATTTGAGAGAGAGTGTAAGCATGAGCAGGGTGGGGGCAGAAGGAGAGGGAGAAGCAGACTCCCCACTGAGCAAAGAGCCCAAAGCAAGGTGGGGCTCGATCCCAGGAGCCTGGGATCATGACCCGAACCAAAGGCAGATGCTTAACTGACTGAGCCACCCAGACGCCCTTGTTATTGGTGATTTTTAAAAATAGATATCTGATAGGGGTGCCTGAGTGGCTCAATCAGTTAAGCATCTGACTCTTGATTTTGGCTCAGGTCATGATCTCATGGGTCTTGAGATCTAGCCCCACAGTGGGCTCCACATTCTGCCTGGAGTTGGCTTGGGAATTCTTTCTCTCCCTCTCCCTCCACCCCACCCCCACCATGCACGCGTGTGTGCTTTCTCTCTCTCTCAAATAAATAAATATTAAAAATAGATTTCTGATAGGAAACCCCTCTAAAATATTTAATCAGTATTTTATCAGTTATTTGTAACCTGATTAATGGGTTGCTGAAAAATTATCACTCTAAATTATCTTAAATAAATGTGAAATTATCTTGAAGGTAGTAGTCAAAACCACTCAGCAATTCAAAGTATAGTTACCTTAATAATCTACAAAAGCTCCGCCGATAACTCAGCCGCTGGCTAGCTGCAGCAACACTGGGAGGAAGTGGAGGCCGGGGTGGGAAATAAGCTAGTGTTGCAGAAAATAGTAAGCAGACAACTCCAAATTCTGGGGACAGGGGAGGGGAAAAAAAAAAAAAGAATAAAATGTTAACCAGACAACATAAAAGTTCAATGTTTCAAGTATTTATTTATCTAACAAATTGTTACCCAAGATGTAGGCACAAAAAGATAAGCAAAATATAGTACCTAGCAAAATTAGTTGTCTTGTGAAAAAAAAATAGATATTTAAAGATATAAATTTCAGCAGGTCACAGGCAAGAAGTTATACTACGCTACATTACGTAGACGAGAAGTTCGAGGAAGAAACAAATGTTATTTCTCTGGAAAAAAAACCATGAGAAACCAACAAAATTGTAGTATCAGATTTTGAAATGGATCTAAGATGATTGTCTAGTAAGTATGGTACTCAGAAAGAAAGTATGATACAGAAACTATAGTAACAGGATAGGAGAAGGTTTATTTAATCAATGACTGGATATTCCAAAACATATTTCCAAAGATAATCCATCAAAAAAATGGGATATTCCAAAACACAGTGCAGGACAGACTCAATTTACAGGCTATATGGGGAATTTGAACACAACAGGAAAGCATCCAAAAACAAGAAACCAAGAAGCAGAAAGCAAAATTTAATGAATAAAAAGACTAACTATTGTAAAATACTAAACAATTACAAGTAAAATGAACATCCACAACCTTAATTTGGTACCATTAATAAGAAAAAGATCCTAGGAATCCTGATCATTCCCTCCAGAGTTCTGACACTTCTCAGTCCCAGCTTCTGTTGTATCTAATTTAATAGAAAAGTGTGACTCCCAAAAGAAAAGTTAGGAAACTTGGAGTGAAGACTGCCTATGCCATTAATTAACTTTTAATTTGAATGAATCTTTTATTCTTTGCTGTCAACAAAGGGATTAGACTGAGTGATTTCTTGAGTCTGCTCAGTTGGATAATATTAATTATAATTCTAGGTCTATATTCTTAACAAAAGGTATAATATTCCTATAAGACACTTAACCATAGATAATGTCTTTGTTCTTTGTCAGTCTGAGGAGCAATAAGAAGTTAATGAACTGTTTTAATTTACAGATCTTCTAATTAACAACAATGAATGAGCACCTTCCATATACTTAACAGCCATTTGTATCTCTTCTTCTGGGATTGCCTTGTCTGTACTCTCTCTACTGGCACTTTTGTAAACAGCTTCAGAGAGATAATTTGCACAACCCAGTACTCACACACTTAAAGTGCACAATTCAGTGATTTTAGTATATTCACAGAATTGTGCAACCATCACCACAATAAATTTTAGGACTTTCTCATCCTCTCCAAAAAACCCTCTGTACCTATTACCCACCCCCCCCCATCCCAAATTCTCCCAACCCCAAGCAACCATGCCTTCGTCTTTCAGTCTCCCTGGACTGGAGTATAATGGACATCTCACATAAATGAAATCACACGTGGTCTTTTTGACCTGCATCTTTCATTTAACATGTTTTCAAGGTTCAACCATGTTGGAGCATGTATCAATACTTTTATTCTTTTCTGTTGCCAAATGATATTCCATGTAATGGATAAAGCACATTTTTTATCCACTTAAATTGATAGATATTTGGATTATTTCTACTTTTTGGCTATTATGAATGATGCTACTATGGACATTTGCATAGAAATTTTTGCATGGATGTGTTTTTACTGCATTTGGGTATATACCTAGAAATGCAGTTGCTAGGTCATATGATAATATATGTTTTAACACTTTGAAGAACCAAAGTGGTTATGCCATTTTATTTTCCTACCAGCAATATATGAAGATTCCAAGTTCTCCACTTGTTCACCAACATTTATTTCCCATTTTTTAAAAAAGATTTTTACTTTTTAAAAATTTATGTACTTGAAAGAGAGAGAGAGGAGAGAGAGAGAGAGAGAGCATGAGTAGGGGGAGGGGAAGAGGAAGACAGAAAGGAAGAGAGAATCTCCAGCAGACTCTGCTCCCGTGCAGAACCCAGTGTAGGGCTCAATCGTATAACCCAGCAATCATGAACTGAGCTGAAACTAAGAGTCAGACACTTAACTGACTGAGCCACCCAGGTGCCCCCTGAAAGATTTTATTTTCTTAAGTAATCTCTATATCCAGTGTGGGGCTTGAACTCATGACCAAGTTCAAGAGTCACATGTTCTACCAACCAAGCCAGCCAGGCAACTCATCCTGTTTTATTGATGACAGCCATCCTACTGGATGTGAACTGTATAGCATTATGGTTTTAATTTGTATTTCCCTAATGACTAATGATGACAAGCATCTTTCATGGGCTTCTCGGCCATACGTATATCTTCTATGGAAAAATTTGAGTCCCTTGCCCATTTTCTAATATGGTTATCTTTTTGTTGAGCTATGAGAGTTCTTTATATATTCTAGGTATAAGTCCTTTATCAGATAATGATTTGCAACTATTTTCTCCCATTCCCAAAGTGGGTTGTCTTTTCCCTTTGTTGATGGGTATCCTTTGATACACAAAAGTTTTTCATTTTGATGAAATCCAGTTTATCTGTTTTTTTTTTCTTTTGCCCCTTGTGCTTTTAAGATTTCAGACCTAATCCAAGGTCACAAAGATTTACTCTTATGCTTTCTTCTAAGAGTTTTTAGTTTTTGCTCTTATGTTAGGATTATAATCCATTTTGCATTCATTTTTATGTATGATGTAAGGAAGGGGTTCAAAAGGATTCTTTTATATATGGACATCTAGTTATTCCAACGACATTTGTTGAAAATACTATTCTTTCCCCATTGAATTGTCTTCTTACTCATTTTTTTTTAAGTTTATTTCTACATCCCATATGGGGCTTGAACTCATGACACCAGGATCAAGATTTGCATGCTCTTCTAAGAGCCAGCCAGGTGCCCTGAATTGTCTTGGTACTCTTATGAAAAGTTAGTTGACCATAAACGTAATGGTTCATTTTTTGGAATCTCACTTCTGTTCCATTGACTTATGTCTATCCTTATGCCAATACCCTGCTGTCTTAATCAGTGAAGCTGAGTTTGTAGTAAGTTCTAAAATTGGGAAGTGTGAGTTCTCCTGCTCTGTTCTTTTTCAAGACTGTTCTGGCTATTCTGAGTCCCTTGCATTTCCATATAAATTTTGGGATCAGCTTTATTAATTTCTGCAACAAAGGTAGATGGATTATACTGAATGTAAAGATCAATTTGGGGAATAGTACCATATTCACAATATTAAACTTCTCCACTCACGAATATGGGATGTCTCCATTTCTTAAGTCTTTCTGTAATTTCTTTCAACAGTGTTTCACAGTCTTCAGAAAGCAAGTTTTATATTTATTTTGTTAAAGTTATTCCTAAATATTGTATTCTTTTTGAGGCTATTGTAAATTGAATTGTCTTCCTAATTTCATGTTCGGATTGCTCACTGCTAATGTATAGAAAGAAATACAAACACATTTTCTTGCACCTAAAATCTGTGTTTTTAGGATGAACTTGTTCATTCTTGCTGAACTTGTTAGATCTGGTAGTTTTATAGTGGATTTCAGAGGATTTTCTATTATGATCAAGCTGTTTTCTTTTTCTTTTTTTTTTAAAAGATTTTATTTTTATTTTATTTGACACAGAGAGATCACAAGTAGGCAGAGAGGCAGGCAGAGACAGAGGGGGAAGCAGGCTCCCCGCCGAGCAGAGAGCCCGATGCGGGGCTCGATCCCAGGACACTGAGATCATGACCTGAGCCGAAGGCAGCGGCCTAATCCACTGAGCCACCCAGGCGCCCCGATCAAGCTGTTTTCAACAGAAATCATCTTACTTCTTCTTTTGGAATCTATAGGCTTCTTCTTTCTTTTTCTTACTTAGTGACCCTGATTAATACCTCCAGCATAATGTTTACACAGGGCAAGAGTAGATATACTTGTCTTATTCCTGATCTCAGGGGAAATGCCTACAGTCTTTGACCACTAAATATGCTCTTCTCTGTGGGTTTTTCATAGATCCCATCTGTTAGGTTGAGGGAGCTCCTACTGACTAATTTGTTGAATGTTTTTATCTTGAGAGGGTATTGGATTTGTCAAATGCTTCCCCCTCCCCCTATTTTTTCCTCCTTTATTCTACTGATATATACGTTAGTTGAATCTTAAATGTTAAACCAACCTTGCATTCTAGGAATAAATCTCGTTTGGCCATAGTATATAATCCTTTTTAAATATGTTATTAGAATTGGTTTGCCAGCATTTTGCTCAGGAGCTGTGGGTCTGTAGTTTACTTTTCTTATGATGCCTTCTAAATAATTTAGAGTCATTAATCTTTTAATGTGGCAATTCTAGCAAAATGTTTTTAATGGAATGAAGGGTCATGGGACAATATCTCAGGAAAACAGGTTGGCAAATATGAAAGCACTAAAGCAATAATTGGGAAGCTCTGAGTAGAGGCTTCGGCTTCACTGGAACCATGAACCAGAAGGATGTACAGCATTAATACCTGCCCAATAATGCCTAAAATCCAGTCATTTAAGACACTATTATTGTATAAGTTTTCAATAAAAAGAACAATGTAACCAAAATAAAGTTTAAAATTTATGTGACACTGCTTTCAGTTTTACTTATTTACATTTAAATTTCATTTTTTCTTTATTTTTTAAACAAAGAAAAACTTGTTTATTTTATATTTTTAAGTATTTTATTTTTAAGTAATCTCTACATCCCATGTGGGGCTTCAACTCACAACACCAAGATCAAGAGTTGCACGCTCCACCAACTGAGTTCAGCGAGGTGTCCCTCAATTTTTTCTCTTTAAAAGGAGTTGTTTGGTGGGCGCAGTGCGGTTTAAAGGCTTTATATATGCCACAGCCTCTGCTTTTGCTTCATTCCCTCTAAAACATATTCTGAAATGTAAATCTCATTGTATAATTCTCTGGTGTAAAATTCTTCAGAGTATGGCCTTTGCCTGCAATCTAATCAATTTCAAACCCATCAGCTCAAACCCATCATACAAGAATGCTTGTATGGTCTGGCTTACCTCTCTAGCTAATTATCTTTCATGACTCTCACCAAGCTGAAGCCACTGTGGGCTCTGAATTGCTTGAATATGCCAAGCTCTCATCCCTTACAAGGCTTCTTCTCCTCCATGGCTCCCTCTCTTTCCAGTATGTTCTGTATTTGGCTAACTTCCTCTCATCCCTCAGGCTCCACCATAGATGCTGCATCTCCAGGAAGTTCTACTTGGCCTCCAAAATCTAAGTGAGCTTCCTCCTCCTGAGGTCTCAGAGCAACTGTCAGCCTTTGGCTACAGCAATTACCACCCTGTTTTATAACTATTTTCCTGTCTGCTGTTTTACAACTATTTTCCTATAAGTTCTGTGAGAGCAGGAACCATGTCTATCTCGGTGCCTTGCACGGGGACAGATACACAGGAGGTCAAAATATATGTGTTCGATGAATAAGTGAATAAATTAATACAAAGTTCATCGTAATATGGTCCCGTTTCTCTCCAGCCTCATTTTCAGCCACTTGTCACCTACACCCAAGCACACATATTTACACTACTTCAGCCATATGAAATTGTGTACAGTTCTTTGGACATACTGAGCTCTCTCATACCGTATCCGCCCCTGAAGTGGCTATTCCTTCTATACAGAATGCCCTATCTCATTTGAACACTTGCTGAAGTCCTATGAAATTCTTAACTTTAATGATCACATCCTTGATGAAGCCTTCCACACCTCCTCAACTTTTCTCCAAACTCAGGCAAATTAGGTCTCTCAAACTCTGTATATCCATTTGTATTGCAATGGTCTTCTCAGTGATCTCACCAACTCCCAGTGCTTAGCACAGTGCTTAGTATATATATAAACTTACAAAGAGTTTTCTGAATGCAGAAGGAAATAACAAACAGGCATAGAGGGTCAGGGAGTGTGTAAGAGACTGTAATGTAAGTGCGGAGTAGGGCTTAACCCTAGAAATAAAGGGAAAGGACCAAGAAAATGTTTTGGAAGGGTCTATCCCTTATTAATAGGCTAAACATAGAGAGGATAAGAAATGAAGAAAAGAGTAAACTGTGCATGACCAGGGTTTACCAGGTCAGAGAGGAGTGGGGAAATTGCAAGGGTGAAAATGGATTTAACGGCTACCAATAGATGGTTGACAAATATTTACTGTGAACCATGATATTTAGTTTTCTGTTCTCATAAGATATCTACAAAAGACACTAGACATTGTGTTCTACAGACATTAGTTGTAAACGGATGGGAAGAGTAAAATTAAGAAATAAACTTCCATGCAGCGATGATACATTTTAAACTTAATAACTTCCTGAAAAGGGTAAGTTTTAAAAAGGCATCTTCATATTCCATCACAAGAAAAGCACACACGTGCATATGTACCCGTTGGTCCTCGTAAGTATTTCATAAGAAGGGATCTGGCATATAGGGTTGAGTAAAGAGGACTGGGATAAAGACAAAGTAGAGCAGGAAGAAAATAAACTGCAAAATACCTGCATACAATACAGTCTCTATGAGATCTTTAATGTGGGTCCTGCTCGTCTCCGAAGCAAGAAGAGGTGACGTCCCATTGGGGGCTGGAACAACAAGGGGCCCCACTAAAAACGCGCATGCTCCACCAAGATAGCTGAGCATGGATGCGATGGCTGTGGCAGTGGCCCGTTCGTCGGCAGAAAACCACGTCGTAGAGAGGAACGGAGCTGCATTCATCACCGTTGGGCCTGCCAATCCATTCAACAACTGTCCTCCGTGGATTAGCCTGGAATTTAAAAAATTGGAAGGCTGTGAAGCGGCTGAAGCAGACATTTCTATACAAGAAGAAGCTAGCCAAACTGCAGTTTAACTCTGGCATTAAGGACACATATCTGTAAAAAACAGGACACGTCTGCAGGTGAAGCATGTCGACTCCCCATGAGGGAGACCAAACACAGTAATAGTTACCCCTTATTCATTTCACAAATATTTACTGAAACCTCTGGCTTATGTCACGCTCCAAACCAAACACGCCAAATAACCTTGTTTCATTTGTTACAACTACCCTATGTGGTAGCTATTATTAGCTTTATTTGTTGAGATGTTAAAGTCTCTGTTTAGAAAAATTAAGGTACTTGCCCAAGTGCTACTGGGCAAAGTGGAGATTTGGACCCAGGTTGACTCCAATATCCGTATTCTTTCTACTAGACTGCCACTCATAAACAGACCTAGTAAGTGCCACCAGCCACTCACATAAATAATAAGGTTGAGCTCAAAATGTCTTAAAATAAAATGGTATTTTAAAAAGTACAATGAAACAGCATTCAGCCATAAAAGGAATGAATGAAATATTATCATTTGCAATGACATGGGTAGAGTTAGACAGTATTATGCTAAGTGAAATAAGTTAAGTCAGTCAGAGAAAGACAAATACCATATGATAACACTCATATGTGGAAACAAATGAGCAAAGGGAGGGGTAAAAAAAGAGAGACAAACCAAGAAACAGACTTTTAGCTATAGAGAACAAACTGATGATTACCAGAGGGGAGAAGAACAGAGGGTGGGGGAAATATGTGATGGGGATTAAGGAGTGCAATCGTCAGGATGAAACAAATAATAATAAAATGAGATAAAACATTTCATGCCTACTCTGTGCCAGGTGATGGGAATTTTAAAAAGAATTAAAAAAAGAAAACCATCATTATTGTATCTTCTAGTAGAAAAGGAAGTGGTTGAGAAATTGGAGTACTTGGGCTCTGGTCCAGTTCTGTAACTAACTAGTTGAATGGTTCTGGGCACTAGATCTTTGTGGGATTCAATTTCTTCTCCTGCAAAATGGGGTATGTCTACATTCAATACCCACTTATTGAGTATCTGTTAGGTTAAACTACTATAATTACAGGAGCACTGCATTCCTTCCAGTCCTAATACTTTGTGGCTTTAATGGCAATGGTTAGTGAAGAGTAGTTTCTTGCTTCTATTCCAGTAGTTCTCTTGCTCATCTCTTCTCAGTATCCTGTTTAGTGCTCTATCCTGTTCCTTGCCAACCAAACCCTCTTCTCCCCTTGCTCCCTCTACCTCCAACATACACATTCTCACTCAAGAGAACCCCGAAGGGGAAGAGAAACCAGAAGTCCAAAAATCATATCCAAGAAAGGGAGGCAAGTCAACCTCTCCTGCTCGGAGGCAGAGGGAAGGAACGGTGTATGTGACACATATGTGACACTACTTTTTCCCCCATTTTGCTATTCAATTACCATGAGGTCAACCCCCCCCCCACCTTTTAAATAATTGCCACCTTAAGAGACTCAGAAAAAGTTTTTTAGGCATATGAGGAGAGGTATGGCCTTACTACAGAGGCATAAGTGAGTGGGAAGTGAAATATGTGAATTAGGGCCGCTCAAATCTTTGTAAATGTTGGAAAACTTATTGTGAAGGCAAAAAGAGCTCCAAGAATCATTACTACTACTAAATTAAGACTGAAGACATTTCAAAATCTTGTGAAAGGGGAACTATTTTCTAGATGACAAAAACAATTTAAACTGTTTATGAAACCAAATTCCTACTCCAAATCCCAGTAGAGCCCAAGCTGTAACAGAGTGTTTCATCACAGAAATACTCTTCCATTTTCACTGAGGGGTTTTACTCATGATTTGTGATGGCACAACAGACTGCATGATGGCATGTAGAGTAACTGCTTTGATATTTAATACCTTTAGTGAGGTGTTCCTGAAAGACTCATCTCATCTAGGAGGAGAAGCACTGGAATCAGTAAATTTTATTATGCCTAAAAATGTTAAGAGTAGAGAGTGAACACAGAAGAAACAAACTATCAACAAAACAAAACACGATAAAACATTATGAATCCTGAGAGGATTGAGGCATAAAACTCAACTGTTGCTGTGGCTTAACTATGTGTTACCTCTCAGTGGAATCACGAGTAGATTTTTTTTTTTAAGATTTTTTTTATTTATTAGAGAGAGAGAGAGAGAGAGAGAGCAAGAGAGCACCAGCAGGGGGACTGGCAAGCAGAGGGAGAAGCAGGCTCCACGCTGAGCAAGGAGCCTCATGAGGTAGTACTCGATCCCAGAACCCTGGGATCATGACCTGAGGGGAAGGCAGACGCTCAACCAACTGAGCCACCCATGCACCCCGAAGAGACTGCTTTTTAAGCAGCAAATGTGAGTTACAGAATGTGTGAGATTATGATAAAAATAGTATCTGAAGTAGGTATATAAGCACTAGAGACATTTCAGGTGGGTTCTAAGTCCACAAGATCACTGAACTTGGGCGGCCAACCTAAAACATGAATTACCATAGTGAAGTCAGCTAGTGAATTAAAACATGCTGATTTGGTATTTAAAATTATTCTAATGATTGTGTGTATTTTATATTAAAAGTCATCATGCACAAACACAATGCTCACAAATGAACTCAGTAGTGCAACTGGACTCATAGGATCTTGGGGTTCCCCTCTGAATTCATGGGAAACCTGGCAGGGAAACCCAGTCCCTGCTCTTCCCAGCATCTCTACATTTTCCAGATAGCCTTGCTCTTTGTCATACTTGTATTCCAGAGTCCCTCAGGATGTGGCAGTTATTTTATCTTATTTTTAAAAAGATTTTATTTATTTATTTGTCAGAGAGAGTGAGCACAGGCAGACAGAGAGGCAGGCAGAGGCAGAGGGAGAAGCAGGCTCCCTGATGAGAAAGGAGCCCGATATGGGACTCGATCTCAGGGCCCTGGGATCATGACCTGAGCTGAAGGCAGCCGCTTAACCAACTGAGCCACCCAGGCATCCCAGGATGTGGCAGTTATTAATATAACTAGTTATAAGAACTACTGTCCTGCTATATCAAGATTTTCATGTTTGCCTGACCCTGTTTTCTGTGACCTACCGTTAACTTACCCTATTTTATGAAATTAGTTTGTAAAAATATATTTAAAAATAAAATTCAGTTTTATATCTAAAATCTAGTTTTCCCATTTAATGATAATACAAAATTAGAGGGTTTTTTTTTTTCTGGAAAAAAAAAGGGCAGTCATGAGACTAAAATCATATAAATATTACAATAAACTATAATGACAATAAAGGAAATGGAATAGTTATAAATGGTTCAATACAAGCTGTGTTATTTAACTTATTTGACAAACATGTACTAAGTATGTGTATTGGGTAGGCATTGTGATAGGCGTAAGCATATGGAAATATAAAATTAAAGCCCTTGCCCTTAAAGTCCTTACGGGTAGTTGAACCATCGCCTATCAGCATGTACCAGGAATATAAAGAAAAATAAGGTAACAATTAGTCCTGCCCTTAATGCTTGTGGAGCCAGTGATAAGAGTAGTAATGGAGGACCTTGCATATCCTCCTTCTCTTCTGACTTCTGGCTCTGGTCTACAACACTGTCGCATATATGCATGGGGACCTGAAGGTCTGACAGCAAGCTTTCCTTTCTTCCAAACAGCTGCCCCTTGGTGACTCCTTGAGCCTGGGGAGTACACACCAGGAATGAGGTCTACTCATAGAAGAGATTTAGAAAAAGGCCTGTTGCAGGGACATCCAAAGTCCTGTGTAGCTAGAACATGATGAGCAGGCTGGGCATATCTCCTTGGCCCTACACATTCCTCAGCACATAGGAAACAGTAAAGCTGAAGGAAAGCCAGAGTGGGATACTCTCAGGCATGAGTCCAGGACAAAGACCCTATGGCAGTATTGGCAAGAGCAATAGTGGAGATATGGAACAAGGGATGGTTTGGAAGACTGTTCTTAGCCATACAATAGATATGGCTAGGTGAATGACTGCATATTGGGAAGGCATCCATTACTCCGTAAAAAAGTAAAGTAAGTAGTTGAATATAGATCAGAAGCTAAACAAAGAGGTCTGAACTAAGCAACATATTGGGGATGGGGAAAAAAAACCACTGGAAAATAACACTATTTTTTAAATAGAGGAAGAGGAGTTTAGAAAGACAGCTGAGAAGGAGCAATTACAGAGGCAAAAATGAATGAATGAATGAGCAAAGACTGGAACCACAGCAGAGAGAAGCGTTTTGAGGAGAGGAGAGTGAATGGCTGATAGTGTCAAGTCATATAGAAAGATCATCTGGGGGGCGCCTGGGTGGGTCAGTGGGTTAAAGCCTCTGCCTTCAGCTCAGGTCATGATCCCAGGGTCCTGGGATCGAGTCCCGCATCGGGCTCTCTGCTCAGCAGGGAGCCTGCTTCCTCCTCTCTCTCTTCCTGCCTCTCTGCCTACTTGTGATCTCTCTCTGTCAAATAAATAAATAAAATATTTAAAAAAAAAAAAAGAAAGATCATCTGGTAACTAAAATGTAACCACCGGATTCGGCAACAAGGAGGGTCATTCCTGATTTGAGTAGAAGTAGTTTCAGCAGAATTCTGAAGATGAAGTTAAGACTCGTGAGGAAATGGAAATTGGGATTTAGACTATATTAGTAGTTAGAAACAGATGCTAGAACAAAAATTAGGTATATAAGCTTGGCAGTGTGACAAGAAAAAACACCCAGCCTAAACGAATTGTCTGGATGGAAAAGTGTTGCCTTCGCATACTGAAAGTTAAATGCCACTCATTGTGATTGTCCTAATGCTTTCTTAGCACTGGAAAGAAGCTGGCTTTCAAAAATTAACACCTATTGATCTGGGCTGACTGTCAAGAAGAGTGATTCACATTTTCAGTAAAGAGAAGTAGATCCCATAACTTAATGTCAAATTTTCTGCATCATCATTATATGTTTCAATTTTGTTTTGCAAGTAAAAGTTCATTGCAGATAGGGAAATGGCTTCTAAATTCTCCAGTGTCTCACGAAGTGTGGATGCTCTCTAGTGCCCAGAACACAGACTGATTCAAGCAAAGCGGTGTTGCTGAAATACACAACTAACACTATAAAACTCTCAGTTACCAACAAAACAAAACAACTCTCAGTTATCTAAACACATACATCAGCTTCATTTACAAATTTTATTTTATTTATTTTTAAAAAGATTTTCTTTGAGAGAGAAAGTGAGAGAACGAGCAGTGGGGAGGAACTAAGGTGGGAGGGATGCAGACTCCCTGCCCAGCAAGAAGTCCAACACAGGGCTCGATCCCAGGACCCTGGGATCAAGACTGGAGCTGAAGGGAGACGTTTAACTGAGTCACCCAGGTGCCCCATTTATAAATTTTAAAAGCCTAAATTCAGTGATACAAAAACCAACGTCATTAATAAATATTCCAGAAATAAAGCTTTTAAAACAAGCAAACAAACAAGTCAACATTGAGGGTGGTCCAAGCATGGCCAGAGCTTTATTCACTTTATTCCCATCTTGAGCCAGTGGCCCCGGGAAGGGTGGGCAGTAGTTAGGAACAAAGGCAGCCCCTGCGCAGTAAGCCCTGCAGCAGAAAGGAGGCTCTCTGGAAAGTGGACTTGTTAACTCCAGGGCTCTAACTCCTGCTTCAAACGCCTGATGATGTCCAGTACATGTTCACAGTAAGGGGACTGTAAATCTCCAGCTTTGCAGGCCAAGCTGTGACAGATCTGCCAGGGGCCGCTGTGCTGCCCTCTTCCTTCATCCCAGTCTCCTCTCCTTGCGTCCTTGATTGACTCCCTCTCTCCTTCGCCCTCTGGTCTTTTCCCCTTTTCATTTTTAACTCCTACCTACCTCCTCCCTACTTCTGTGTTTGTACCATCCCCACAGGCCAGGTGGGAAAATGGGCAAGAGGGTAATTTCCCGAGCTGGCTGAGAAGATAGTAAAGACCCGGAGCTTCTCCGTAGCCGAGATGGGAGAGCCGAAGACCCGGTGCTGCCCACTAGCACTGTGGGGTGGGGTGTGGGGTTGTTAGCCTTCTGCAGGCCTGGCAGGAGGAGGGGAGAGGGGGGATGGGGACTGGACATGACGGACTGATGGAAGCTTCATGAAGTCCTGCCCTCCCTGTGCCCCTTCACCTTCAGCCCTCAGTTAGTACCCCGCCTCTCGCCCCCACCCCAATGGCTGAGGCCTCAGCGGCATGTGGTATGGCATTTGGGCACAGCTGCATTCCATTTCATATCACTCCATATACTATCGCTTTTCAAACAAATGCCAATAGCTAAAGTTCACACTGAAGATCTACAGTTCATGGTTTTCTAATGTACTTGACATTTTAGTTTGTATTTAATCATATTCCAGTATCCTAACCTTTTGCTTTCTGACATCCTGGAACAAATACCCAGGATTCCTCAACTATTTTCTACTTGGAATAGGTTTTAGAATTAGAATTTTTATAGCTGGAAGAGACGTCAAACCTCACCTAGATAACCCACCTCTGCATTTTACAGATATGAAAATTGAGTTCCAGAAAGGCCAATATTACATTTAAAATCACACTTATAATTTTATAACTTTCTTTTCTCCAAAAAGTAAGGGCGGAGCGGGGGGAGCTCCAAAGTCATATAATTTAGCTGATGTCTACACCAGGACTGGAAATCAAAATCAGGGCTTGTTTAATTGGTTTACAAATCTCTCTACTCTTCCAACATGGTCTCATTCTGAAGGTTCTCTGTTGATAGTATAAATAAAAATCATTGACTGTTAAGATAACTCAAGGTTCACAGATCCAGAGGCATGCAAGTAGCTGGAATATTGTGATTCCCTTTAGAAACCTTTAGTTTATTATGACTAGCATTGGTGACAACATTAGAAAACTGGTTTAGAAACTGAGCAGATACTTCCTCACTGTAAGTTCAGCATTCTTTTTTTAATGATTTTATTTATTTATTTGACAGACAGAGATCACAAGTAGGCAGAGAGGCAGGCAGAGAGAGAGGGGAGGAAGCAGGCTCCCTGCGGAGCAGAGAGCCAGATGCAGGGCTCGATCCCAGGACTCTGGGATCATGACCTGAGCCGAAGGCAGAGGCTTTAACCTACTGAGCCACCCAGGCACCCCAAGTCCAGCATTCTTAACTTAAATTCTATGTATTTTTAATATGATGTAATTTGGAATCCAAAAAAAATACTTATCTCTAATATTCAATATGCCAATGGTTCACAAACATTTCCCAATTCCTAATTATCCTGCATCAGAATAAACTGGTATGTTACACCATTTCCTGGGTATTGAAAATGGCAGAGTGTTAAAAATAGTTTTCCTTTATTTAGTCCAAGAAAATATAGGGCAAAAAAAGGGTCAGAGATACTATGAATTAATTATAGGAAAAAGAAAGTTAGGAAGGAAGAAACAGAGATAGTAGTAGAAAGGAAGAAGCCTTTTAGGGACTGTTGCTATAGTCTGTTTTTTTTTTAAGAAACTCGATTTCACTTCTTTATCCTTTAATAATCTGGGCTAATTATGATTTGACTAGAAATATCTGTTCAATGTCTACTATGGTCAAGGAAACTATAGCTAGACACTAAAGGGAATATAAAGATGAATATTATAGTTTTGGCACTAAATAAACTCATAATAACATCAAGTACCAGTTATAGAGAACACATAAAAAAACACAGTGAAGAGTATTAGATTAGGTATCAGAAAACTCAGTTTCTAGTCTGAGCTAAATTTATTAACTGTGTAATCTTTGGTGAATCGTTTATTCTCTTGCTGTTTCAATTTCTCCAAAGGTACTTTATGTCACAGGGTTTTTATTAAGGCCAAATGCAATCATCTCTTGGCCAGGAAGAGGGGAAAAAATAGATGTCTGCCTCACCCCATTTTGTCTCATAGGTTTTTTTGTCTTATAACTTTTATTTTGTTCTTTTAGTTTAAAAATATATATACTAGAAAAATGCATACAGAAAATAGCCATAAATTCAATAATTCAATTAAATAACCCAACCACTACTACTGTATTTTTTAGCTTTTTTTCCAATGCATATTGAGAGATGCATGTTTGCCTGTTTTATGATTATTTTCCTAAACATAGGTAACTAGATACCATATTGAATATAGTTTTATGCACTAAATTATTTTAACTTTATAGCCTGTCATAAGCATTTTTCTCATTAAAGATTCTTTATAATCATAATTGTTATGGCTCTGTGACAGTCTACTGTATAAATGTATAAAAACTTATTTAACCATTTTCCTAATGTTTGCTATTTATTTGCTAATATAATAATCCTGCTGTGATAATCTTTCTAACATAAATATTTGCTATTTTCCAGGTTACTTCTTTAGGGTCAAAGGATACTAACATTTTAGGCTTTAGGAAACCTACTCTCACATTGTTTTCAGAAGGATTTGTAGTAATTTCTATTCCTGTCAGTGATCGACAGTGCCTGTCTCACCAGTACTGTCATTATTTTTAAAAATACTCAAACACATGCACTCAAAAACTTGGCATTTAGTTTTCTATTGCTTTTATAATGAATTATCACAGAACTAATGGCTTTAAAACAACACAAATTTATTATCTTACAGTTCTGTAAACCAGAAGTCCCTGGGTCTCAATGAGCCAAAATCAAAGTGTCAGCATGGCTATGCTCCTTTCTAGAGGCTCTAGAAGAATCCACGTCCTTGCCTTTTTCTAATTTCTAGGGGCCACCTGCAAACCTTGCTCATCATCCCCTTCCTCCCCTTCCTGTCTTCAAAGTTGGTAAGAGATGAGAGTCCTAGCATGCCACATCTCTCTGATTTCCTTTTCTGTTTCTCTTTTAAGGACTTTTGTGATTACACTGGGACCACCTGGATAAACCAGGATAATCTCCTTATGGTCAGCTGATTAGCAAGTTTAATTCCACCTGCAACCAAAGTTTTCCCTCACCATGTAATGTAACAAATTTACAGGTTCCAGAGATTAAGACATGGATATCCTTTGGTGATGGGAGCATTCTTATTTCTCCTTTGGTTACTGGTCTTTCTTATTGGTGTACTGCAATTTTTCTCTTTTTGAATGAATGCTTTATATATTTGTCTACATTATCTATCTGAGTTTTAATTGGGTACATGGCTGCTGAGCTACATTTCCAGCCTCTTACAGACAGCATGGCCACGTGACTACGTCTGCACAGGTGGATCTGAGGACAGATGACATATACAACCTCTTAGTCATCACTGAACGATGTAGTCATTGCCCTACACATTCACCTTCCCCTTCCTGTGGGCTAGAATGAGAGTAGGATTATGAGCCAGCTTTGACCACTTGGACAAGGAATCACCCTACGAGATCTTAAAGCAACAGAAAAGAAACTTGGGTCCTTGGAGGGCCTTGTGAAACAGAGCTGCCTATAAGCAATCCACTATCTTCTAGGCTTTTTTCAGAGAAAAATAAACTTCTTTCTCATTGAGCCCACGTATCTTTGTATCTTCATTACATAGCTTAACCTATACCTTACTAATACATGGGCTGTCAAATCAATGTTGACCGTTGAATTATGAATTTAAAGGATGAAATCTGGGAACCAACATTTGTTATTTATGTCTACTATACCCAGTTTTCCATTCACTTTCCTAAATTCCTTATATAGTTTTATATTATTTTATCCATTATCTATCATACATGCAACACATTTTTCCCAGTTCATGTTTTGACTTTGACTTGTTTTGAAGCCTAAAGGTTCAAATGTTTATGGAGTCAAACCTATCAGCTTTTCCCTCGGTGATGTCTTTCATTATTTTTATGCTGGGAAAAAAGTAATCTCTTTAAGGATAAGAATAATTTTCTCTTATATGGTCTCATTTTTTAAATGCACAGCTCATCAATCCATCTGGAATATATTTTGATGCATGTAAAGCAACCAAATAGCTAAATGATTTTCCCAAACACATATTAGATAAACCTATTTAATAAAATATGATTTAATAGTCCTACTAACCTAAGTGTTTTTCATTACATTAAATTATTATCAACATCTACTTCTAGCCTATTTTGTATGATGATTTTGATGCAGATAAAATAAGGTTTTAATTGTTTCTTCTTTTTGGTATTAAGAGAAAAAAAATCTAGAGTAAATCTTTATTCGGGAGAAAAAGAGATTTACGATAGACTTTGAATGTATTCTTCCTAACTTCCTAACTTTCCTAACTTCCTAACTTTCAACTCCATCTACTTCGAAAACCCTATCAACATGTGTGATTATAATTATGTACAGTAGGGAAGGAGAGGACTATGATGAGGGAAGGACCCATGGGGAGTTCTAGAATTCTAAATTGGGTAATGGGTACATGTTTGCCTGCTTTATGACTATTTTCCTAAAGTATATGTATATGTTATGTACTTTCTATATGAATATAATATTTAATCTAAACAATGTAAATAAAAACATTCATATAGCTACTGCATGGGCCCTTGGAAGAAATGTCTCAGAAATAACTATATCCTAAGGACAACCAAAAAGGGAAAAAAGTATTTTCTATACCTCTCTACTCCCTTTTTTCACTCTGTTTAATGCTAATCAAGATGAGTTATCCCCCCTACCAATCTTTCTCATGTGAAGCCCATATTACCACCATGCAGAAATAGTTGTGAAACTTGACCCCTGACATTTAAGAGTCAAATTAGGGCAAATAAAATTATTGAATAAAGGCTAAATCTTAATCTTGCTTTAAGACATTAAGTATATTATATGATTATACCGTAGGATGGGCAAGCACAATGCAATTTGCTTAATCAGTTACCATTTAAAGTTAGGATGCTAGTACTTAGGACAGTAGTTCTCCAACTTAAACAAGCATAAAATTAACTAAAGGAGCTTGTTAAGATTGTTGATTCTGGGGATTCATTCCAGAGACTACATGAGTGGAACTGTGGGGGGGGGGGAAGGAGGGGTGCCTGGGATCTGTATTTTTAATAAGTAGGTAGTGTGCAGACCATACTTTAAAAAAACATTGACCTAGGAAAATCTGAATCTTAATGTATTTTACAAAGAAGAGTCTTGGTTTTGAAATCTACCAATTGTTCACTTTTACATCATAAGCTTTCTATTTCTACACTGGGGAAATCTGCGTATAACCCTTGCCTTTCCTTCTCTTGTTCTCATTACTGAAACTCTCACATGATCATTTTAGTTTCACTTAACTAATGTCTTCAGTAAAAAAGGTAATATATGCACACGGTAAAAATATTCCCAAGAGTAGGAAAGAGCACAAAATAAAAAGTAAATCTCCTTCCCACCCCAGACTTCTAGTTCCCCAGACCTCAGAAACAACTAATGGTAATGGTTTCTTTGAGAAACAGTCCTTACCATATACTGGAACATACATAGATCCCTCCTACTTTTTCTTTGAATAGGAACATTTTAAATATAACATGTTACATTATATGTAAACTACCTTCTAATAAAACCAGACAATATCCTGGAGATATTTCCATTCAGCATGTACAGAACTTTTACTTCCTTTTCATAGCTGCATACTATTTCACTAACATTCTGTCATGACCAGTCCACTGAAGACACTGGCCTTCTTCCTTTGTTTTTTTTTTTTTTAAGTTTATTTATTTATTTGAGAGAAAGAAAGAAAGAGAGAATGAGAATGGGGGGGAAGGGTAGAGGGAGAAGGAGACAGAATCTTCAAGCAGACTCCCCACTGAATGCAGAGTCTGCCAGAGGGCTCCATCTCAGGACCCATAGGATCACGACCTGAGCCGAAATCAAGAGTCAGATGCTGGGACGCCTGGGTGGCTCAGTTGGTTAAGCAGCTGCCTTTGGCTCAGGTCATGATCCCAGCGTCCTGGGATCGAGTCCCACATCGGGCTCCTTGCTCGGCAGGGAGTCTGCTTCTCCCTCTGCCTCTGCCTGCCATTCTGTCTGCCTGTGTTCACGCTCTCTCTCTCTCTCTCTCTGACAGATAAATAAAAAAATCTTAAAAAAAAAAAAAAAGAGTCAGATGCTTAACCAACTGAGCCATCCAGACGTCCCAAAGACACTGGCCTTCTGACAATAGCCTTCTACTATTACAAGCAAGGCTGCACAAACATGGTTATCCCTGCAAACTGGTAGAACTTCACATATGGGCTAATTTACTGGGTTAAAGCAACTGCATTTTGAATCTAATAAATACTGCCAAAATGTCCTCCAATAGGAATGCCCCAAACTACTCACACATCAGCGGACCTATTTTCCTACCCCAAGCAACATATGTTATCACACTTTCTTATCTTTGCCAATAAAGACAGCTACATACTATTTTCATTTTCATTTCTTTAATTATGACAGAGTTGAGCAACTTTCCCTAAGCTTATGACATATGTATTTTAATTTCTGTAATTACTTGCTCATATCTGTCACTCATTTTCCTACTAAGTTGCTTTTTTAATTGATTTGAAGAAATTCTTTTCAACTAAGGAAATTACCCATTTGTTTTATTGCTGCAAATATTTCCCAGCTTTTAACTTGTCTTTTGACTTTGTTTTATAGTATATTTAATCATGCAGATATTCTAAATTTTTATTTACTTAAATGTATGAAGCCTTTCTTTAATAGCTTCTGGGACTTGTCTTTTAGTAGGAAGATTTTAGTAGGAATCTTTTCTGGTATTGTCATTTTTTAAATTAACTAATTAATTTAAAAAGATTTTATTTCAGGAGTTCTACACCCAACATGAGGCTCAAACCCACAACCATGAGATGAAGAGTTGCATGTTCCATTGACTGCACTAGCCAGGCCCCCCTGGTATGGTTGGTCATTTTAAATGTAATTTTGTCAGCTGCAAGCTTTTCAAAGTGGAATTTATCTCTTAAAAAAAAACGATGTTTACTAGAACCATCCTATTTAACTATATAGCACATTAGTAAATGTTACCTATTACTTATATTAATGAAAATTACACCTAATTAAAAGATAACATGACATGTGTTACAGGGATCACTGACTACATCTACAATTAAAAGCAGATAAAACTTACTGCAAGTTCACCTTCCAGAAATCTTTAAATGGTTTGTTTACTGGACATGCAATATCATACTTCATGCTACAGAGCCATGTCATCCAGTGCTATATACAGCAATGCCATCTGAAATACTTTTGGTATGATTTGTTTCTTGATCATAGAAGAAATGCCTTATGGTGCATTAGTCTAAGTTCCTGATTCATCCATGATGTCACTAGAAGTAGAAAATAATTTTCCTGGGGCGCCTGGGTGGCTCAGTTGGTTAAGCGGCTGACTTTGGCTCAGGTCATGATCCCAGGGTCCTGGGATCAAGTCCTGCATCGGCCTCCCTGCTCAGTGGGAACCCTGCTTTTCCCTCTCCCTCTGCCTGCTGCCCCCACTATTTGTGGGCTCTCTCTCTCTCTTTCAAATAAATAAAAATATGAAAAGAAAAGAAAAGAACTGAATTTTCCTGAATCTTTACTGGTACTATGCAGGTAAAAGAAATACTGATACCATGCAGTGATAGAACCATTAAGAGGTGGTGAAAAGAGTCTTGGTTGAGGAAAGAAGCCATCAGAAGCTGCTTTTCTCACGTCTGGAGACCTACTGAAGCTAAAATACAGGAAGCCAAGGGTGCAGGGACACTATTCTAGAAGCTGGGTCTGAGGCTCAAAAAGTGCCAAGCAAAACGGGGGCACAAAAACGCAGATTGCCAAATACTTTTCAGTGCTGGCCAAATGGATGTTACAGGTCTTTACCCCTTCCCGCTGAGTATCAGATGGAGATGGAAGCTTAAAAGTGGTGATCTACTAAACCTACTAGTCAAAAACATAGATTTTAATTGTAGCATTTTCATTTTAACAGCTGCATATGCATTGTTAATACTACTGCTTAAAAGAGATACTGCATGGACATAAAACGAAGCCTCATTTTAAAGGGCTAATATTCCTACATTCTTTATAGCTGAACATGCAATGACTGAAAATTCAATTTATACTCTCTTTTTATCAAAGATCCAATCTCTCTGAACTCTTTATTTTAGCAATTCTCTTTCATCTCCTCTATCTTTGTTTACATTTCTTTATGAGCTCTATTTCTTTTCCATATCACCTCTTCACTAAGATGGAGACTCAATTCTTTAGTACTGTTGGAGTTTTATATCTGGAAAGGATATAAAGGGAAATAAGACTAGAGAGAAGAGTATGGATGGCTCAAAACAGAAGAAGAGCTAATAAAAACATTAATGGGCTTTTTAAAGGAATGCATTATTAAAGTTAAGCTTACTGAAATTTGTATTTTAAAACTGGTTGCCATATGTTTGAAAAATTAAGAACATCTCAAACACAATAATGAAACTTACCTGTTAAAACCTCACTCAAAAGGATAGGAGATGAAGACTAGCTTTCCAGAAACCATCATCTCTTACTTGATTTATTGCAATAGCTCCCCAACTGGTCTTCTTACTCCTGCCCTTGACCTCCAGCTTCAATCTGTTCTCCACAAAGCAGCTTGTGACAGGGTTCTCCTCAGCTCAAAATCACCAGTGGTTTCCTAGCTCAGAAATAGCTAAGGTCTTCAAGGATCTTGTCTCACACTCCCACCACCACCCTATAACTGTGCTGATCTCATTTCCTATCACCCTTCCCACGAAGCCTCTCATGTCTCACTTGGCTCCAGGCGCACCAGCCTGCCTGCCAGGAGAGCTCTTTCCTTCTAGCACTTTACATTTGCTGTTCTGCCGGAATGCTTGGCCCCCAGATAATGCATGGTCCACTCCTCTGGGTTCTTACCCCCGAAAGTTATCTTCCAAGTAAGGTGTTTTTTGTTTTGGTTGGTTTGTTCATTTTTGGCCATTCTTTCTGAAATTTCACCCTCCTTCCCCTGACAGTTCAGATCTTTCTTTCTTATTTTATTTTTTCCTCCATTACACAGTACATATTTTATTTATTTATCTAGTTTAGTGCCAGTCTCCCCAGGCAGAATGGAAACTCCAAGAGGCAAGGATCTGTCTTTGGTATTCTCTGCTGTGTTCCCCATGTCCAGAAGAGAGCTTAGCACACAATAGGAGCTCAGTGAATTTCGTTGAGCAAGTGAACTGATAAATGAATAAACAGAAAATGATTCCAGTCTGGGCTCTCACTTCTTTCCTGGTCTCCTCCCAGCTACCTCCAGCTTCTGTAATCAATCCCACATACCTCAAATCAGTAATTTACCCAACACAGGTTAGATCCTATTGCTGCTGTGAGCCACTTAAAAATTAATTTTAATTAAAAATTTTAATAAAAATTTTATTAAAATAAAAATTTTAATAAAAATTTTATTAAAATAAAAATTTTAATAAAAATTTTATTAAAATAAAAATTTTAATAAAAATTTTATTAAAATAAAAATTTTAATAAATAATTAATTTTAATTTTTAAGTGGCTCATAACTACCCTGTGAGGAAAACACAATTCTACATCAAGATAGACGCAGAATCACAATTCTACATCTTTTTTTTTAAAGATTTTTTTTTAATTTATTTATTTGACAGACAGAGAGAGATCACAAACAGGCAGAGAGGCAGGCAGAGAGAGAGAGGAGGAAGCAGGCTCCCCGCTGAGCAGAGAGCCTGATGCGGAACTCGATCCCAGGACCCTGAGATCATGACCTGAGCCGAAGGCAGCGGCTTAACCCACTGAGCCACCCAGGCGCCCCACAATTCTACATCTTAATGGCATCAAGATCCCTCATAATCTGGATAACCTTTTCTAAACTCATCTATTTACATCCCATTTTTATACCTTAACCTATAGATGAGTGTCTCCCAAACTTGAATAATTTATGGGTCCTTTTAAAAGAGGAAAAACTTTTCAATGACCTTCAAGATCACATCCAAGGACCCCAGTTTGAGAAACACTAATGTAAGAAAATGACATTCTGGTCAAGAAAAGTATCTTTTAATTACAGATTATTAGTGGTAAAATGATTTTTAATATTCTAACCGAAAGGAAAACAAAACTTTAAAATCTTTGTATACCTCGTAGCCTCTGAGAATAAATCCACAGACCCAGGAGCAGACATGCTGCTGTACACAATTGCAGCTAGCAAACCATCCCGAAGAGACCTATGCTTACCCGGCTCCATGTCTTTGTTCCTGTTATTCCTCTACTCTGCAATATTCTTTCCCTATCGTTATCAAATTCCAGGTCTATTCTTCCTTCAATGCCTACTTTAATTATCACCTCCTTCATGAACTCTTTCTGATACCCTCCGCCAAAACTTCTCTCAGTCTCTCGGGACAATTTTATACCTCTTCTGCTGCATTAGCTACATCATTCTTCCTTATGTTATACATTAATTTCCTGTGGTTATTACAGCTCCTATATAGCATAAAGATTAACTTGCTCATTTTTTATTTACACAAAAACCAATGCAGTCATCTTCCATATGACAGTTAAGAAATGTCCACTGAACTAATCATGTAGGGAAAAAATAAATGCTAATATAACTATGACCCTCTACTGATCCTCTTAAAAATGGAACCACTTAGGGGCACCTGGGTGGCTCAGTCAGCTGAGCATCTGCCTTTGGCTCAGATCATGGTCCCAGGGTCCCAGGATCCAGCACCGTGTCAGACTCCCTGCTCAGCCGGGAGCCTGCTCTCCCCTCTCCTGTTTGTGTGCTCTCTTTCTCTTTCTCAAATAAATAAAATCTTTAAAAATATTATTTAAAAAATAGAACCGTTTACTAAAAGCTTATAACCAAACATATATTTTCATAACAAAAGAAGAAAAATGTGGGGAAAAATGTAAGTTATTTATAGGATTTACCTTCTTTTAAGCATTAAGTCTGATACAGGTATGCATCTTAGACCAGTTCCCAAAACCATAAGGAAGGATGTCAGAAGCACAGTTACCCGAAGACCTAGAGGGAAACAAAAAAATATCTGGGTAATTTTTATATTCTTTTCATGTGAAGTCCAGTGTTAAGAGCAAAGATTTTTTACTCAATTACAGATATGTTGTATTCTAATATTTTAACTTTTTGCTAAAAATCCACACATAGGGAAAAAAATTCTCCATGCTGAAAATGAAATGATTCTAACATTAATAGAAAACTTGAATGATCACATCAAGGAAGAAGCTCCATTAGGTACAGTTTTTCAAATGAAAGGCTACAATGTTTTGTTCACATATAACAGTAAAAAATACAAAAATAATTTTAAAGGACTAGGTATTTTAGTTTAATACTTCCAATATGAAATTTCCAATTTTCAAATGCAAGCTGTAAAAACTCTAAACTGCCCCTAAATAGTTTAAGGTAGAAAGGTCACGGCTTTAAATTTTCTTGAAAAATGACAATTGGCCAATTTTGTATTTTATTTAATAAACAGGACAAGCTAATGCTTGTTATATGAGGTGGTCCTTTAGAAACCTTTGATTATGAATACAACAATGGTCTTTTAATTTTTCTTGACTTACCAGATGGCTTTCAATTTATAGAATGATACTGTTAAAAAAAAAAAAAGGCTTGGCTTAGGACTGTATAATATGGATCAAGTAGCATTCCCCTTCTGTCCCAAATATAATCAATTATTTTAAAAATGTGTGCCAGTGGAATTGCATGGAGCACTGGGTGTGGTGCAAAAACAATGAATACTGTTATGCTGAAAATAAATTTAAAAAATGTGTGCCAGGGGTTGGTCACATAGATAACAAGGTAAAAAGCAATATTAAAATAAGGTAATCAAAAATAGACACAATATTCTAGCTATGGCAGAGTAATACAATGGGATTATATACTCCTACTTGCTGGAAAGCCACACTCTGTCTCTACTACACTAATGCCATCTATTTGCAGCAGTCACATCACACAGGTGGCTCATGCTGAGCATGTGGGGAAAGCGCCAACATTTCTTCCAGTTTCTCCCAAATTCAATGCCTCCTTGAAACCATTTCATAGTGAATAGACTGATGCAAATTTTTATTTTTATTTTTTTTAAAAGATTTTATTTATTTATTTGACAGAGAGAAATCACAAGTAGATGGAGAGGCAGGCAGAGAGAGAGAGAGGAAAGCAGGCTCCCTGCTGAGCAGAGAGCCCGATGCGGGACTCGATCTCAGGACCCTGAGATCATGACCTGAGCCGAAGGCAGCGGCTTAACCCACTGAGCCACCCAGGCGCCCCAGAATGCAAATTTTTAAATCTAAATTATTCTTTTTTTCCCCAGGGCTCTTTTTGACAGAGGGGAGATAGTTAAGCATTTGGTTTTCAAAGGGCTTTTTTATTTGAAGGTGTTAAAATGAGACAACAGACCCAAAATGGAGTTGCTCATGCTAAGCTTCATGCCACCAAACTGCCTTGACTTAATGACAGGTTTGGTTCTCCCAGAAATGGAACACTATTCTAATCAATCAGTGCTAGTGAGGCGATCTGCTTGATAGACCCCCTCCAAGCCCCTAAAGGAAAATGACTTTGCCACAACAGTCTACTTTTTGATAGTTTAACATGCTTGTTCCCTGTCCCTTCTGCTTGTAAAAGTCTTTCATTTTGTATAGCCCTTGGAACTCCTTTCTTTTTCTTTTTCTTTTTTTTTTTTAAGATTTAATTTATTTATTTGACAGAGATGACAAGCAGGAACAGAGGCAGGCGGGGGCGAGGGGAGAGGGAAGCAGGCTCCCTGCGGAGCAGAGAGCCCGATGTGGGGCTCAATCCCAGGACCCCAGGATCATGACCTGAGCCGAAGGCAGAGGCTTTAACCCACTGAGCCACCCAGGTGCCCCAGAACTCCTTTCTTTATGCTAGAGGAGATCCTGCCTGATTTGTGAACCATTGAATAAAGCCAGTAAGTTCTTCAAATTCACTCAGCTGAATTCTGTTTCTTAACCAAGGAAACTGAAAGTCAACAAAACTGTAATTATGCAGATTAAACATAGCAAGGAAAATAAACTCGAGATCTGGATCAGGCACACACATGCCACATTGAGGGTAATTTGTGATATGAACTGAGTTAGCTTTATAATATTCTTATATGATTTGAATATGATTAATAGAATTTGGCAGAAGGAATATCACAGAAAATTGTGCTTCCCAGTAAGAAGTAATGCATACATACTGCTCATTTACTGCCTCTACTAACAGAATACAAATTGTAAACCCACATTATAGCCATGGGAAATAGAGTATAATTAATAAAAAGTATACTCCATGGTCATAAATATGCTAAACTTGCAAAATGTTATTCTTATAAGGGTGTATGGGGCGTCTTATGAGATACTGATTAAAATGTTACAGATTTGGGACTATAAGGCTTTACCTTCTACATGGTATTTATTTTTTTCCTAAGTATTTGTTTTATAATTAAGGTAAGCAATCACCCAGTAAGCAGTGAGGCATTGTTTATGGCCATATAGTCCAAATAACCCAGTTTCCTATTATTACTGCTTAAGGCTGGCACACTTTTCTATGCAATTATAGTTTTTATCAAATAAATGGTAATATAACAGCTAAATATATACATTTCATTATAAAGAAGTTCTGAAAAGCTGATTATTAAAGCACCTCACAGTTAGAGCTTGTGGCTTTCTTGCTTATTTTTAATTGTTGCCAATTATTACTTAACCCACCCCAGATGATGCTCAATTCTAAATAAAATGTTTTATCTCATTTGAATCTCAACAAGGCAGGACTCTCTAATTTCATGTAATCAAAATAACATCAACTGACTTTAGGAAGGAGGTGTAGGAGGACTCCAGGAAAATAAGCCTATGAGACATCTAGTACTTTTACGTAAATAAATAGATCCCAAGTGATTACAGTATTAGGATGTGAGTGCAAGAAAACATCTAATGAAAGGTATTAGAACAATTTCAGAAAACCAAACATATTGAAAATAAAAATAAATTCTATTCAAATAAGGCACAGACACTGCAGGAAGCTTCCTTCCCGTGGATGAAATAATTCCTTTTGCTGGGAACTGATTTGGCACAGGAATGGCATCTCTACAACAGGTTTGTCTAAAAAATCAGGATACAATGTTAACTGGAACACACACACACAGAGACAGACAGACACACACACACACACACACACACACAAATCCATACTGGATGTATAGGAAATTAATTATAGCTGTAAAGTTCATCTGGTAAGACTGTTCTCAGACTCTATACTTCCATCAACCGGAGAGAAGACGAGCTCTTATTTGTTTTTGGTGAGGAGAGCTCTAGTCTCCATTTCCCCAAAAGCCACAGCCCTGCCACCCCAAACTGCTTTGGAAACCATCAGAGGGGCGCCTGGGTGGCTCAGTGGGTTAAGCCGCTGCCTTTGGCTCAGGTCATGATCTCAGGGTCCTGGGATCGAGACCCGCATTGGGCTCTCTGCTCAGCAGGGAGCCTGCTTCCTCCTCTCTCTCTGCCTGCCACTCTGCCTGCTTGTCATCTCTCTCTGTCAAATAAATAAATGAAATCTTAAAAAAAAAAAAAAAAAGAAAGAAAAAAGAAAAGAAACCATCAGAAACAATAACATTGTGCCTGTTTTTCCCGTCTACATCAGTCCTGGGAGACCCAAGATTCACAGGTCATCCCTGCACAAATGTGGCTTCATATGTTCCCTAATCTGAACTCATCTCTACAGCTTCCCCAACTCCTGAAACCTTGCCACTGTGCCTTCTGGAAGGCTCACAATCAGTGAATCAGTGGAATCCCTACATTCTCAAGCCCTTCTCCAAAAGTTCTCTTCACCTTCTTAATCCCACCAAAACCTCTCCCCCCATGACCCTGCTTCCCCAGCATTTTCGGATCACTATTGCTCTCTGCTCCCTTGGTCTCTTTTCTCAGCACTTTTAAGATTTTCTCCGGTTTTAAGCAATATGGTTATGATGTGCTTCAGTGTAGTTTTCTTCTTGTTTCTTCTGCTAGAATTCTTGTATTTCTTAAAGTTGTGGGTTTATAGATACAGATTTTTTTTTGCCATTATTTCTCCAATTTGAGGAACCCACCCTCATCTTACTCTATGCCCTTCCCTTTTCTCTTCTCTTCTAGATTCCTAATTACATGTATATTAGGTCACTTAAAACGGTCCCACAGCTCACTGATGCTGGTGGAGTTTTTGTTTATCTTTGTAGTCTTTTTTACCCACTCGCCTCCATTCTGGATAGTATTTATTGCTGTCTTCAAGTTCACTAATCTCTTCTTCTGCAATGTCTGATCTGCTATTAAATCCTGTCCAGTACACTTTTTTTTCTTTTGTCATATTGCATTTCCATCTATAGAAACGTAATGTTGGTCTTTTAATGTTTGTCTTTTTATGTTTCCTGTGTCTCTCCTTAACATGTTCATGCTTTCATCTATCTTCTTGAACATACATAGAATATCTAAAGTAGTTGTTTTCATGTTCCTGTCTACTAACTTATCATTTGTGTCATTTTGGGATCTGTTTCTATTCATTGTTTTTTATCCTCTTTATAAGTTGTATTTACCTGCTTCTTTGCATGCTTGGTAAATTTTTATTTCAATGTCAGGAATTCTGAATTTTACCTCTTTGGATGATGGGTTCTTTTTTTTTTTTTTTGCACTTTTTCAAATGTTTGTGAATGATATTGTGAGATATAGCTGAGTTACTTTTGATCTTTCTGAGGCATAGTTTCACACTTTACTAGGTGAAACCAGAGCATTCTTTAGTTTAGGGTTCTTTTGTCTTTACTACTGAGGCAATGCCCCTATGAGTATTCAACCCAACCTCTTATGCATTTTGAGGTTTCTCCCTTCCTGGTCTTGGGATTGTGAACTATTCCAAGCCTTGTGTGAACTTTGGGAATTGTTCCACCTGTTCTTTTTTGCTCACAAGTATCTGCCGACCAGTTATCGGCTGAACACTCAAGAGAAACTCTGTATAGACCCAGAGCTTTCTGTAAAGCTTTTTTCCCTCTCTGATATTCCACCCTAAGTATTCTAGTTAAGTTGGTCTCTTGCAATTCTTAAAATGTCTCCTCAACTTACCTGCAATACTCAGTCTAGGCTTCCCATCTCTACATTGATACCTGGAAATTCTCTCCAGGTAGTTGGCTGAAACATTCATAGGGATCACCAACCTATCCTGCCTGTTGTCCAATGTCTGAAAACTTTGTTTCATATACTTTCATATACTTTAATTTTTTGTTTTTAGTTGAAAATTACACTGAAACCCAGTTCCCAATATTCCATCATGGCCAGAACAGCCATTGATCTAATTATATTTAATTTTCATACTCGAAAGTCCTTGCTGCAGCTGTCTAGAAACTACCACACACCTGTCTCCAGGGTATTCACCCTCACCATTTGCAAATGCCGTGGCTCGTTATTCCACCCTATGACACTACTTTTTCATAAACCTGGTGATTTTGATATCCACTAGATGATCAGTTCAACATCCCTACCTTCCAGTCCTGACTTCTTGTTCTATAATCATGTCCTCTACTCTATACCTCAGTAGTCTGTTCTCTTGTTTATAGTCTGACCTTGTCTTTACTATGATGGCATCCATGACAATCTCAATTTCAAGAATGCCATTCTTCAATCATGACCTCCTCTCTTTCGCTCTTGCCTTGTTTTATAGTCCTACATAGTATTTATCACCATCTGACATACTAAATATTTAATTTTGTTTGTTGCCTAGATCTCCTCATTAGTATATAGGTTCTGTGAAATCTATCTTCCCAGTACTTAGTACACATTTAGGTACTATTTCCCTGAAACTTTCTTCACTTGGCTTCTAGGGCTCACTTGCTCTTGGCTCTCCTATTATCTCACTGGTTTTTTTTTTTCCTTTTTTTTTTAATCTCTGCTGAAAATTTTTTTTTTCAGTGTTTTTTTTTTTTTTTAATCTCTGCTGAAAAATGAAAATGGGTAAGAGGGCACAAAACCCATCTTAGGAAAATAACCAGTCTTTTATGCTAAGCTGGCTGGGACCCATGACAGCAGGAAGACCAGACAACGATCTACCCTCTGGGGAGCAAGATCTTTTAGAATGTTGGAACTTACTTTCTATGTATGCAGACAGGACATCTGCAGCAGGACAGTCAATATATGAAAGTATATTAGCTTTCTCCTACTAAAAAGGAAAACCACTTCTTAAAAGAGAATTTTAAAATTTCTTTTCCTTTGCTTCAACCAATGGTGAATATAAAATTGAATTCTCTATCTGGTTAAGGAGCTATTGAAGGACTCCTAAAGTAACTTATTTAATAAAGTGAACAGGTAGTCTCTAATTTAGCCAAACAATTATACAATTATAATAAAAAAGGTAAAAATTAACATTCTTCTACCATAAAAACAAGGTTGGTTAAATTTAGAAAATAATATTGGAAAATGCTCCTGGCAAAAATGTAAATAAAAAGAAAGAACAAAATAACATTTTCCCCTAAATTTAGCCAACTTTGTAAGGAATGACAGAGGAACTGTCACAGACTGGAGATTAAGTAGAAATCATGGTAGAAATCATAACTAAATGCAGTTTGGAACCCTAGACTGAATCCTGGAATGGGGGAGGGGGGAAGATGTTAGTGGAAAAACTGGTGAAATCCAAATATCATCTATAATTCAGCTTAAAAGCAAACAAAAAACCTCCAATCTGGGGGCTTCTGGGTGGCTCAGACAGTTAACCAGTTGCCTTCGGCTCAGGTCATGATCCCTGGTTTCTGGGATGGAGCCAGCACAGAGTCTGCTTCACCCTCTCCCTCTGCCTCTACCCCTGCCTTTCCCTCTGTTCATGCTCTCTCTCTTGCTCTGTCTCAACTAAATAAATAAATAAATAAATAAATAAAGTTTAAAAAATTGAAGAAAAAAAAAGAAAGAAAAGAAAACTTCCATTCAGTACAAGAAAACTTTCCTCAGCATCTAGCACACATCTTCTGCAAAAGTACTTACTCTATCTGGAAGTTCTATGCCAGTCGAGACATACCTCCACCGCCGACACCTTTTTGTTCTTAGAAGGTTCTTCCTTTATTGCTTTGAGTTACATCCTTTTGTAGCTTCACTCAATTTAGTTCTTCCTTCTAGAACTACACACAGTAAGTCTAATTCCTCTTTTACTCGACCTTCGCATATTTCATATTCTGCCTCAAGTCTCTTTGTGAAGGTTGACACACCATTTCCCTTAATCTTATACATTATGATTTTTACATCATTATTCCTGTCACACAACTTTTAATGTGTTCTGGCTCATCAATGGTTTTAAAATTGATGCTCAGACTAAACACTAGAGTATATCAAACTCTTTCTGGTTGATGCTGTACTTCTATGCCTCAGACCGTCCTCCTTTTTCAGCAGCTACATCACAGTGATCATGAATCATTTACCCATACCTGTGTGATACACTTCAATGCCTTATCATTTAGTTGTGTGACCTCTTTTTTTTCTCCTAACAGAATCGCACTGGCAAGTGGTAAAGTGAGAAACGTCTGCCCACATTATTCCTCAGAGAGTCTTCATTCACCTGGCATGCTTTATCTGAGAGTCATAAATCTCAACGGACACAACGTCCTAGTCACAAACACACACTCTAAAGCTGCCATGCACCATTTTAGAGAAATTAAATCACTCAGATGTAGTTTCCCCGAAAGCCCTGGGCTGGAGTCATCTATTATGCAAAGCCAACTCAATACTTCCTCATATCTGGGCATCATCAGTCTATTTTCTGACCTTTCACCCTCAACACCTCCAAATCCCTCTAAAGTCAAAGCATCAGTCATTTTGGTCAGGTGTAGAAATCATAAATAGCACGTGCACGGGAATGCTCTCACGTCCACATCGTGCAAAAACATGAGCATTTAGAGATCACTTAATCTCTGCTGTTGCATAATGGGTAACAGTGATGTAAACATAAGTACAGTATCTGCAAAGAAGCCTCCCCATGTCTGTCGCTTTGGGGACGGAGGGTTCCTGGTCTGGAATGGGATACCAGCAACACTCGGTCACCTCACATAACCCTTAAGACGAAGCCGAGGGCGGCGGCTGGCGGGCTCTGGCTCGCCCGGGGAGTGACCGCACCGGCCGGCACTGCCCGGAGCCTCTCACCTCTCTTGTCCAGGAGCCACATGAACGCGAAGCACGGCAGGAAGCCGATGGGTCCCCACAGCACGAGTAGCGCGATGTCCCAGCTGGAGAAGCCATAGGCCTGGCGCGCCGAGTTCTGGATGGGGCCCCAGGTGTTCCAGACCAGGCCCTGCGCAAAACCCAGCAACGAAAAGAGCAGCAGCACCAGCCAGCGGCGCCCGTACACCCGCCCGGGACCCGGGGCCGCCGCGGGCAGCGCCGCCGCCGCCGCCTCCCGGCTTCTCCAGACAGCTCCCGGCGCAGGCCCGAGTCCGGGCCCCAGCAGGGGCTGCCGCTCCTCCTCGCTGCTCCAGCCCGCGCCCATGGCGACGCGCGGCCCGCGGGGCCTCTGCCCAGCGCGGTCTCGGTGACCGCCGACTAGCCCCGCGCGGATACGGTCGCAGGAGGCGGAGGCAGAAGCTGCTGAGGTCTGGCTCGGCCTCAGGGCCGCGGCCGGTGCGCCTGCGCCGCGCGAGCCGGCCGGGGGGCTGGAAGGCGGGGCAGGTGCCGCGAGCTGGGAGGAGGCTGGGGTACCGCACTGGGGCACCCACCTCGCGGGTAATGGGGAGGAAACTGAGGCAGGAGACCCCCCCGTCTCTGAGGGAGGACGAAGAGGAACCAAAAAGGAGGGAGGAGCGCGACTAAGCCCTGGAAAAGGAAACTCCCAAAAGGGCTGTGCTAAGAGGAGGTTGGGATTGCTGGAGGAAGTGCCTAAGTTTACATCACGTGTCCATCCAATAAACAACTCGGATACCTCTGGTCACTTGAGCTGTTCCTTGCTTCTATATTGCATTTATTATTTTTGTTGGGTTGATAACTTTAGAAACTAAAGGGGGTGATAGGATAAGATTGAGTTGTTGGATTTGCCCCTTGAAAATAATTTATTTTTCACAGACAGTACTGCCTAGTTTTATTAGCTATCTTTTGTCTTAAATACCCAATGAGATTATAAACTAGTCAATGACATTCGTATGTATATAAAAAAAGATATAGCTATCTTTCTACCCCCTGCCTGTCATTAATAGGCATATGTTAATATATTAATACGTTAAGGCTAAAAGATTTCTGCCCCTAACGACTTAGATCCATCTCCGGTCATTACAATTTTGACCAGACGAAAAGTGAGAAGGTGGGGGCTGTTGGCCTCTTGATCAGGCAGCCGGTTGTTTATTTCATTATATAAATCCAGACGCCTGACAGCTGTCGGTTACTGTCCTTGAAACCATAGGTCAAAAGATTTGGCTGTGTGGGTCGCGAAATGAGTCACAGAGAACGCAGTTAAAGGACGTTTGCTTGAAGTTCGTATTCCCCAGAAGCCACAAAAAGCAGATGGAGTCAGGTTGCTGTCAGAAGGGCAAGAAGGGTGGAAGAGAAGCCCGAGCTCTCCTTGTAAGCGCGGCTGCAGAGTTAGCAGAGGCAGAGCCCCATTCCACAGCCCCGCAGAATGCAAACCATCCCCTAAAACTCCAATATTGTTGGGTGTAGGAAAGTGGCAAGACAGAGAAGAACGACCTGCCTGCAAAAAGACGGGGAGCAGAAACTAATCCTAGAAAAGACCACGATGAAAGAAGGTTAAAGTCTGGGGGAGATACAAAGCACTACAGCCGACACCACGTGCTGACAGTTCAACAACCGGGGAATCAAAACAAACCTGCGTGGCCCCGCCCGGCGTCCGTCACGTGACCGCCGGGCGCGTGGCGCTTCCGGGGGAGAGCCGGCGTTGCTACCGCGGCTGCTTCCTGCCCTGCGACTCCAAAGTCGGGGTTTTGGCGGTCCTCTGAACCCACTCCCACTCCACTCCCCTTTGGGGTTGGGGCGGAGCTAGGCATGGCAGCCACCCGGGGGGCGACCACTGAAACGGCCCCTGCGGCTGGAGCTGGAGAGGTGGAAGGTAGGCGCCAGGCTGAAGTCAGACCACGAGTACAACCTTGTGCTAGTTCATTCCTGGCAACTTTCCTGAGGCCATTTGGTCTAGCTCTTATTTCACGTCTTTCCTGCACTGCATAAAACTGTGAGGAAAATTGTTATTATTTAGTGAACGTGGCTTTTCTCAAATTGGGGCAGCCAGGCTTCCAGTCATCGTTCAGGCCCTGTAACCTCCCATCCTACCGGGGCTGATTAACGCAAGAGGGTGGTTTGAATGGGTTGAAATTAAATTTGTGAAGGTGGAGCCCACTCTTGAGGTAAATGGAAGTATCTGGAGCTTTTATGAACGGAGATTATGAGCGTTTGTTAGATTCTGGTGGAATCCTGCCTTACGTGACCAGTGAGGTTGGGTGGCCCAGGTACGAGAGACCTCAGCATTTATTGAGTGATTGCTCCATGCCTGGCACAGTTTTCTGGGTACTGCTGCCAGAGATCTAGAGACTTTTGAGTGTTTACAGTAATGCCTTTTTCCAGTTGCGCAAAGGGGCCTAGAAAGGAAAAGAATGGTTAATACCTGGTAGCATGAATAATACCATCAGTACAGGTTGAGTGAGGGCTGTCACCAGGAGATCCGATCCCCCTGGGGAAAACATAAATGCTTCAAAGAAGGAGTAGTTGGCGGTGAGCCTTTAAGACTGAATGAGTCCCTAAGGAACTTAGGTGATAGTGCTGGGAGGTTATGAGAAGACAAGGAGCAGAAAAACAGGATGGCTGTGGTTGGAGATCAAATAGTCATGTTTGTCTAGAGCAGGAAGTGACCAATCCCAATTGAAGAAACAATTATAACTTGGTCCTGTCTTACCACAGTCTCTCATCTTTATAAACTCCCTTATGAACCCCAAGGATACAATTCTTGAACTTCATCTAACTTCATCTATACCTCCCATCCGTGGAGTCTTACATTTTCTGTCCATCTGTACCCTCTTGTCCAGTTTATAATGCATGTTCTATTTTATGGTCTCTCCCTTGAAGATGCACCATTTCCTTGTCCCTCCCTGCCTTTTATTCTTCTGGCAGAACTCATACTCTTGATGGACCCAACCTTTTGTTCCCTTTGCACCTGCACTTATATGGCTGAATTTTGCTGGAAAAAGTCCTGGGCAAGTTGATGACAGTATAAAATGAAAATGATCAACCTCTTGAATATTCAGTCAGCATGGGCTTGAGATCCTCTGAATCTGTTTCCTTGGTAAGCTTACTTCCTTCAGTGACAGTTCCCTAAACTCTGTATATCCTCTCTTCATCTCTTTCTCACTTTCAGTGGATGACTTGCAAGTCCGCTCAATTCTGCATCTAATTTGTCTACTTTTTCCCTCCTTAACTATCAGGCCCTTGTCCAAATCATCCACATTTCTCAGCTAAACCACTGCTATATCTTTAGGCCATGCAATCCTGCTTTTATCTTGTGGCCCTCCAATCCCTTCTCTATTAGCAAAAATTGACACTCCCTTACTTAAAATGCTTCAGTGAATTCCATTGCACTTAGTATAAAATCCAAACTCTTAACCATAGCCTGTAGAAATCCTTGGGCTCTGCTGATGTCCCCAGGAGCATCTGTTGTCACTCACTTCCCTCTCCTCTTATCTATTTTTAGCATACTTGGTTTCTTAATCTTCAGCTTTCACAGTATGTCCCCACCTCAGTTCTTACCAGACCAACAACTAGAACTCATTTTAGTTTTCCCCTGACTCCTTACCAGGGATATTCCTGCTTCCTTCATTTCACTTATTGCAAAATCTGAAATTACTTGTTTATTTTTGTTTCCTCCACTTGAACTTAAGTACTGTGAGGGCAGGACTTATATCTGTTTTGTTCACCACATGTGCCCAAGCAGCAAGTAGAATGCCCAGGCACAACGTGGACACTTAATACAAATTTTTGAGTGAATGAATAAGGGAATTCTGCCAATTCAAAGGCAGGAGGAGAAAGAGCATGGCATCGTCCAGGGACCCAAAAAAGCTGGTGTTAGAAGTGGTGAGGGAAGTGGGATTGTGAAGGGGACTTTATACCAAGCTAAGGAGTCTGGGCTTTATGACAGTAGGAGGCCTTTAAAGAGCTTTAGGTACGGGAGTAATATGATCAGATTTATTTTAGGAGGATCACTGCCTGAAGGGTAGAGGATAGATGGGAGGGAGAAAGACTAAAGAACAGGTACCCTTTAAGCTTCGCTTTTTGTCCTCTGTAAAATGTATGATGATTGTGAGAGTTAAAGGTAATTGTGGAACATCTAGCATAGTGTCTGGAACGAATTACATGTTCATTAGTGGAAACCATTTTTATTATGAATACAAAGGCGTGGCATTGGTGACCGATGGATATTGAAACTGAGAGAAAAAAAAATTAGAAAGAACTTTGGAATTTTCCAGCCTGAGAAACTACATGTAAATTAGGAACCTAAAAAAAAGGAGGTGGTTCAGAGTAATATATGAATGCGTAAAGTTTAGGTAGGGAAATACGATGCAAAAGATATCAAGCATGCAGTTGGGTAAGAGGAGGGTTTTTTAGATTTAGTATTCACTTTCCATAAATTCAGCCTTTTAATGAATACAATTCATTGGTTTTTAGTATGTTCACAGAATTGTGTAGCCATTACCACTATAAATCCAGAGCATTTTCATCACACTGAGAAACCTGGTATCTATGAGTAGTCACTCCCAATTAGACCCTCTCCCCAGCCTCTGGCAGTCACTAATCTACTCTCTGTCTCTGTGGATATTTGCCTACTCTGGATGTTCCACATAAATGGAATCATATGATATGGGGCTTTTTATGTCTGGCTTCTTTCAAGCTGCATAATATTTCCTTCCTCCTTTTCTTCCTTCCTTCCTTCCTTCCAACAGAAGGAGACACAGTGAGGGAACACAAGCAGTGGGAGTGGGAGAGGGAGAAGCAGGCTCCCCCCTGAGCAGGAAGCCCGCTGTGGGTCTCAGTCCCAGGACCCTGGGATCATGACCTGAGCCGAAGGCAGATGCTTGATGACTGAGCCGCCCAGGCTCTCCTGCATAACACTTTTCAAGGTTCATCTGTGTTTTAGCATGTATCAGTACTTCAATCCTTCTTATGACCTAGTGCTATCCCATGGTATAGTAATACCACATTTGTTTATCCATTTATCAGTTGATGGCATTTGAGTTGTTTGTACTTTTTGGCTATAATGCTGCTGTGAATATTCATATGCACATTTCTGTGTTAGCATGTTTTCAGTTTTCTTGGGCATGTATCTAAAATTGGAATTTCTAGGTCGTAAGATAATTCTCTAACTTTTTGAAGAAACTGGTGAATTTTTTTTTTTTTTAAAGAGAACACAAGCATGGGTGAGGTAGGTAGAGAGGGAGAGAGAAAGAATCTTAAGCAGGCTCCTTGCCCAACACAGAGCCCCATGCAGGGCTCAAGCTCATGACCCAATCCAAAATCAAGAGTTGGGCACTTAACCTGACTGAAGCCACCCAGGGGCCCCAGGGGAAACTGGTGATTCTTAATCTTGAAGTCCTAAGGAGGGAAAAAAATCTGATGAAAATGTGGATTTGCTCCCCTGAAAAATTCAGCATGCATATACATTTTTGCAGGTGACTTTGTATTTTTCTATTAGATTCTCAGTATCCTATCTGTGGAACTTTCAATCACATTTTAAGCTGTCATCCTCCCCAGAATCACCAGTTTGGGGTGACTGTTTATTACCATTACAAAGTAAGTTAAATAGAGAAAATCCTACCAGAAGAGAAGGCTTTGCTTTAAATTACATAAGACTTATGTGAACAAAGGGTAGAAAAAAAAAGTGCGTACATTAAATACATGATGTGAAAGGGTCAGTATATTCAGGATAATGATGAATATTGTGGGAGTCATAGGAAAGTTAATTTTTTTTAAGAGTTTCATTTATTTATTTATTTGACAGACAGATCACAAGTAGGCAGAGAGAGAGAGAGGAGGAAGTGGGGTCCCTGCTGAGCAGAGAGCCTGATGCAGGGCTCGATCCCAGAACCCCGAGACCATGACCCGAGCCGAAGGCAGAGGCTTTAACCCACTGAGCCACCCAGGGGCCCCAGGAAAGTTAATTTTTGAGCAAACTTATTACCATTCCATTATCAAAAAATATTGGAATGTATATTAGAAACAGAAGACTATTTTATACAGTGAGCAGATAGCTCTTGCCTTAAAATAGCTTGTAAATACAGTTTACAATATAGTTTGGGGGGGAAGATATAGACAAAGAGTTATAGTATAAGACATAACCACAAGCAGGAAGAAATTAATTGGAAAGTAAATATTACACACCTTCACCTTTAGGGCTGAGAGAAGAAAGAACTAATGAAAATTGAATTGGTCTGTACTTCCTGGAGTAATTTGAAATTGTGGTATAGTTTGAACATGGAAATGAATGGAAGAAGCCATTTCTGGCCATCAAGGCTCGGAGTAGAAGTGAATGGAGAAAAGCCTGCGTCACATAAGGGCCAGAAGGCGCGGAGGAAGGTGAGGACACAGACTGGTTCCACTAGAGTAGAATTGGTAGCAGAGAATGCAGGTGAAAAGAAGGAAGATGGTGTCCTTTGAAAAACTAAACAAGAGCAGGGTCAACCAGAAATGAAGTGAAGAAGAGGGAAATCATGGGTTTTAGATTTCTAAGAAAAATAGAGTAAGGCCACCTCAAAGAGTGAGGAAGTGGAGAGAGGTACTGGGGATTTGAGACTGAAGAAGCTTTAGAATGGTTGCTGCAGGGGCAAGGGTGATTAGGAATCAACCGGTGATAACTAACGTGCTGAAAGTAAGAAAGGGACTGGTAGAGGTGAGCATAAAACTGTGGACCTTTGTTCCATTATGAATTCCTTTGTCTTGAGATGGTTTCTGATTTTGCTCAAGTGCACATTATGCAGAAGTAGCAAAAGCAAATGGTTAGTTTTAATAAAGCTTCAATATTTTGTATATATTGCTAAAAATGAGGTATGAATTCAGAAAACACTTATTTAACATCATTTTATGCCAAACATTGTGCTAAGCTCTAGGGATAGAAAAGTAATTATCTTGCCTTCAAGAATGTGGTATTTTTTGTTTGAAGTAACAGCTTGAAAGTTATTAAAAGCAAAACATGATCATATTGATAATCAAATATATTAGAATCCTTATTTGAAAATAAAGTGGACCTAGGGGTACCTGGGTGGCACTAATGGTTAAGTGCCTGCCTTTGGCTTAGGTCATGATCCCAGGGTCTGGGATTGAGCCCTTTGTAGGGGCTCTCTGCTCAGCAGGGAATCAACCTCTCCTTCTCTCTCTGCTCCTCCCTCTGCTTTCTTACTCCCTCTCTCTCTCAAATAAATAAAATCTTTTTTAAAAAGTACTTATTAAAAAAAAAAGAAAAAAACAGGACCTTAAAAATGCAAAA